>NC_064640.1:653771893-656271893 GCF_023864345.2 Schistocerca serialis cubense | reverse complement strand
AACATGACCATCAGCCATCAAGCCATCAGTGTAAACCACTTCATGGTCCCGGTACATGTCAAGAATCGAGAGTAAGTGAAAGCAGAGTGCTGTGGGGTTAACAGAGTCCTTAAAACCATGTGAAAGGTCCAGGAGAAGCTTCAGCCTAGGCGTATACCATGGAGGTGTACGTGAATGGACCTCAAGTATAGGTGGTAAAGGCATCAGACAGAAGAGATCGGACACGAACCACAATCTTAAGCCCAGTCCTGGGCCTCCGATGCAGGAGATGAACCGCCATGGATGGGAAAAGGAGATGGTAATTCGAATGCTCAGAACTCTGAATGTATGCAACGTAACTGGCAAGCAGTTGTGCATGCCTAACCTGCAATGGGGGGACTCCAGTCTCCACCAGAACGCTGGTCACCGGACTTTTCCTAAAACCTCCTGTTGCCAGGCAAACACCACAGTGGTGCACTGGGTCCAGTAAACGGAATGCTGAGGGCACCACCGAACTATAAACCAGACTCCCCTAGTCAAGGTGGGATTGAACAAGGGCTCTGTAGAGCTGCAGCAGTGTAGAGCGATCTGCACCCCAGTTGGTGTTGCTCAGGCAGAGAAGGGGCATTGAGGAGCTGCCAGCACTTCCACTTCTGCTGACAAAAATGAGGAAGCCACGTCAATTGGGCATCTAAAACCAGCCCTAAGAATTGATGTCTCCACTACTGTGAGTGGATCATCATTAAGGTAAAGTTCTGGTTCCGGATGAACAGTACGACACTGACAGAAGTGCAAGACACACGACTTCATGCATGAAAACTGGAAACCGTGGGCTAGAGCCCATGACTGCGTCTTGGGAAGGCTCTCTGTAAGCGCCGCTCAGCAACTCCAGTACTGGAGGAGCAGTACATAATGCAAAGTCATCTGCTTACAGAGAAGGTGAGACCAATGAACTGACAGCCGCTGCTAGACTGTCAATGGCCACTGAAAATAGAGATTCACTCCACACAGATTCCTGTGGGACCCCATTCTCCTGGATATGGGGGGAACTAGGGGAGGCACCAACTTGGACATGGAAAGTATGGAGCAATAGGAAACTTTGGATAATAATCGAGAGCTGGCCCCGGAGACCCACTCATACAACGTGGCAAGGATACAATGTTGCCATGTCATGTCATAAGCTTTTCGTAAATAAAAGAATGGCAACCAGGTGCTGGTGTCTGGAAAAGGCTGTTCGAATGGCAGACTCGAGGGAAACAAGATTATCAATGGTAGAGTAACCCTGACGGAAATTGCCCTGGCATGGAGCCAGTAGGCCACGTGACTCCAGGACTCAACACAACTGCCGACTTACGATACGTTCTAACAGCTTACAAAGAACGTTTGTGAGGCTGATGGGCCGATAGCTATCCACATCAAGTGGGTTTTTACCGGGTCTGAGCACTGGAATGATGGTGCTCTCCTGACATTGGAAAGACACCATCACATCAGATCCAGTTGAAGATGATGAGGAGATGTTACTTGTAGTCAAACAAGAGCTGTTTAATCATCTGACTGTGGATCTGATCTGTCCCAGGAGCTGTGTTGGGGCAGTGTGCAAGGATGCTGAGGAGCTCCCAATCTGTAAATGGAGCATAATAGGGTTCACTGTGACGTTCAGTGAACAAGAGTGCTTTCCTTTCCAACCGTCATATGAGAGTGTGAAATGCTGGGGTAATTCTCTGACGCAGAGGCTCGAGCATACTGCTCGGCAAAGTGCTCGGCAATTGCATTTGCGTCAGTAGATAACACACCACTGACGTTATTGCCAGCAACACTTGTTGGGGTCTGATACCCACGAACACATCTGATCTTCACCCAGACTTAGGAAGTTGACATATTGTACCCAATGGTCGAGACATACCTCTCTCAATACACCTGTTTCCGTCTTTTTATAAGCTGGCAAACATGGGCACAGAGCTGTTTAGAAACTATTAGGTGCTCTAGGGAAGGGTGCCACTTATGTCACTGTAGAGCTCGCCAACACTCTTTAATGGCCTCTGCAATTTCCAGCGACCACCAAGGTACTGACTTTCGCCAGGGGCACCCTAAAGAACAAGGGATCGTGTTTTTCGCCGCAAAAATGATCGTTCTAGTGACCTGCTCAGCTACCGCATCAATGATACCATGTTGGGGAGATTCAATGGTGACAGCAGAGGTGAAAAGCTTGCTAAACATTTCTGTAACGCTATCACGCTTTCCAAATAACCCTGTGACGAAATGCACCGCTCTGCTTTGGATCTTCTCTATCTCCTCTCTCAACCCGACCTGGTACGGATCCCACACTCATGAGCAGTTCTCAAGTATAGGCCGAACGAGTGTTTTGTAAGCCACCTCCTTTGTTGATGGACTACATTTTCTAAGGACTCTCCCAATGAATCTCAATCTGACACCCGCCTTACCAACAATTAATTTTATATGATCATTCCACTTCAAATCGTTCCTTACGCATACTCCCAGATATTTTACAGAAGTAACTGCTACCAGTGTTTTTTCCGCTATCATGTAATCATACAATAAAGGATCCTTCTTTCTATGTATTCGCAATACATTACATTTGTCTATGTTAAGGGTCGGTTGCCACTCCCTGCACCAAGTGCCTATCCGCTGCAGATCTTCCTGCATTTCGCTACAATTTTCTAATGCTGCAACTTCTCTGTATACTACAGCATCATCCGCGAAAAGCCGCATGGAACTTCCGACACTATCTACAAGGTCATTTATATATATTGTGAAAAGCAATGGTTCCATAACACAACCCTGTGGTACGCCAGAGGTTACTTTAACGTCTGTAGACGTCTCTCCATTGAGAACAACATGCTGTGTTCTGTTTGCTAAAAACTCTTCAATCCAGCCACACAGCTGGTCTGATATTCCGTAGGCTCTTACTTTGTTTATCAGGCGACAGTGCGGAACTGTATCGAACGCCTTCCGGAAGTCAAGGAAAATGGAATGTACTTGGGAGCCTGTATCTAATATTTTCTGGGTCTCATGAACAAATAAAGCGAGTTGGGTCTCACACGATCGCTGATTCCTACAGAGTAGATTCTGGGTTTCCAGAAACGACATGATACGCGAGCAAAAAATTCTACAACAGATCGACGTCAGAGATATAGGCCTATAGTTTTGCGCATCTGCTTGACGACCCTTCTTGAAAACTGGGACTACCTGTGCTCTTTTCCAATCATTTGGAACCTTCCGTTCCTCTAGAGACTTGCGGTACACGGCTGTTAGAAGGGAGGCAAGTTTTTTCGTGTACTCTGTGTAGAATCAAATTGGTATCCCATCAGGTCCAGTGGACTTCCCTCTGTTGAGTGATTTCAGTTGCTTTTCTATTCCTTGGACACTTATTTCGATGTCAGCCATTTTTTCGTTCGTGCGAGCATTTAGAGCTCATCTTGGTAGATGTCCGGGGGGCGAGGGGGGGGGGGGTGGTAGGAAGATGGCGAAGTGGTCACCACCACCCAAGTCATTGTGGGCTCTTCAGTGGACAGATGGGAGAAGTCCTGGGCTGCAGAGGGATACATAAACAGCCGAGTAAGTGCCATGAGTCACACTGAAATGTGTGGAGGCGCCAGTATTTCAGAGGCAGAGGTCGAGGCCCATTAGTAGGAAAGGTTTACAGAGTTGTTGAATCAGTGCAGCCAATGGGTTCAGGGGTACTGCATCATCTGGAGGAAGATATACATTGCAGACAGTTATTTCCTGTGTCGTCCCTATCCTGACAGCCACAGCATCAAGAGGGGTTTGAAGGGGCACAGCTTCATTGTATACTGAATTCCGGACATAAACACAAACTCCACTTGACACACTATTATAGTCACTACGATTCCTGTAATATCCCTTATAGCTGCGGAGGGAAGGGGTCCGCACTGCCGGGAAGCAGGTTTCCTGGAGGGCAATGCAGAAAGCAGGAGTAAAGCTAAACAGTTGCGATAGCTCAGCCAGGTAGTGGAAAAAACTGCCGCAATTCCACTGGAGGATGACGTTATTGTGAGGCTGGGAAGGCATGAAGCATGCAAGGAGACAGGTTATGCCTCAGGATCACCTGCTGCCACTGATTAAGTATTTGTATCCATTCCTACTGTGGATGAGGCATCAATGAGATCCAGGTCCTCAGGTGATGCTGAGATCTCCACCTCATCCACAGGTGCAGTTCCCGGTGCAGAACTGGTAGGGACTGGTGGTGATGGGGCCACCAGAGGGTCCTTTTTCTTAGCAGACTTCTGTGTTTGTTTGCCATCTCGCTTCCCTTTAGGGGCTTGCTGGGAGGACTTCTCTGAAGTAGCTTCAGGCAAGGAAGAAGACCGTGAAACTCTTCATCCAACAGCTTTCGGCTCCTTTAGCCACTGGCGAGTGTCGGCTGTGGCATTGGTGGAGACATTGGGAGACAGGGCCCCAAGAGGCACACATTCCGCACAAAAGGAGCCAGGAAGAGGCTGTTGCTTCTCTGGCTGGGGGAAGGGGATCGATATCCCCTGCGTTTGGGGGGCCTCGATCCCGGGTAGGTACTTTGAGAGCAATGGAAGGAGATTTTCCCGCTACCACTAAGGGGGCATATGTATTCTGGAGGCCCGGAGGGCACACTGTGGCACACAGCATGGTACAACTGGTACTTGTGATGGCGCTGGTAATGTAGCTGCAGCATATGTGGACGTCAACCGAACAGGGTGTAATTGTTCAAATTTATGTTTAGCCCCTTGTAAGTCAACTGGTCCAGGGTCTTGTGCTTCATCATTTTCTGCTCCTTTTGGAGTACTGCACAGTCTGGCAAGCATGGGAAGTGCTGCTCTCAACAGTTGATACAAGTGGGAGGAGGCATACGGAGTATAAGGATGCAGTGGACATCTGCAGTCTCAACATGTGGCATTGGAAGTGCAGCAGGAAGACGTGCCTGAATTTCCAGCATTTAAAGCACTGCATAGGGGGAGAGATGTATGTTTTAACGTCACAGTGGTGAACCATCATCATTACCTTTTCAGACAATGAATCACCCTCAAAGGCTAAGATGAAGGCACCGGTAGCAATCCTATGGTCTTTGGGTCCCCTGTAAACGCACCGGATGAAATGAACGCCCCGCCGTTCTAGATCGGCCCAGAGCTCGTCGTCAGACTGCAAGAGGACGTCCCGATGGAAAATAATCCTCTGGACCAGGTTGAGGCCTTTATGGGGAATGACGAAAACAGGAATGTCACCCAGCCGGTCACAAGTGAGTAACACCTGGGATTGCGCTGGGGATGCTGCCTGAATCAAGACTACACCGCTTCTCATCTTGGACAGCGCTGTCACTTCCCCAAACTTATCCTCAAGATGTTCAACAAAAAATTGAGGCTTCATAGATACAAAGGAGCCCCCATCCATTCTGTTACATACTAAATACCGAGGTGAATATGGTTCTCTTCCTGTAGCCCTACGTTCCTCCCATGGCGCAGCGAGGGAGGGAAACAATTTAGGGTCATATCTGTCAGCACTGTACTCGATCTTGCCCTTCTTAGAGACTGCTGCCACCGTACGGTCACCAGCAAGAGATGACTTAGTCCGCTTCATTGTGGGTCATCTGCCCTGATGCCACCCACTCCGATCAGGGGCTGTACCCACGGACACCAACCAGCCAAAGCAAAGGCCCCCTGGCATGATGGCCGTTGCCAGGATTCCTGATGCCCCAGGAAGACAGGCATCTACTCATTGGCATACGTGGGGAGTTTACAGCTCAGGCATCAGCAGTGAAATCCCTGTGTTGTCAGGGGGGCTAACACCAAATGGGTAGATGACGGCCCCACCGCAAGAGACTGGCTACTGTGCTGGATATTAGGCACAGAGAAATCCAATACTGTCATGGGGGTGAAAGAGGACAGAAGAATTTATAAGGCTGAAAAGTGTGAGACTCCTCTTAGTAACATCTTACGACAGGCAGGGATACCTTGGGCCTATTCTAACCCCCAGACCCACAAGGGATCAGAAGATCAACCATCAAAACGCCTCTACAAAATGAATTGATACTCCCCCAGAAGGGGTAGTGATCATTGAAATGCCCAAGAAGGAGTAAAAGTGGGCCGGGGGGGAGTTGTTGGATCAAGGTGGTCAAACAATGTAAGTGGCCTGCCGGGAGATGAGTAAACATTGCAAACGGTGATCGACAAGGTCATTTTTAATTGCACGACTACTGCTTCCATCAGAGTGCAAAGGGGAGTACATTCACTGATCACATCAGTGTGAACCAATGTACAGACCCCTCTAGATGCATGCCCTCTCAGGACCAGCACACTTCTGTCAGAATGCATGATAACCACACAGCATTGGGAAATGATCATCACCTGATCATTTCCCAACGCTGTGTGGTTATCATGCATTCTGACAGAAGTGTGCTGGTCCTGAGAGGGCATGCATCTAGAGGGGTCTGTACATTGGTTCACACTGATGAGATCAGTGTTATAGTTTCAGCAGGTGACAGTAATATCCATTAGAGTAACTGAAGGAAACTTCACAAGCAACAATTACTAAAAAAAGCATTTTATGGAACGACCAGTTTTGACAGAGCTATATTGTCATCATCAGATCTTACGCTTTTGAATTTTTACAACATACACTAATGGGGGAAAAAAATCGCAGCACCAAGAAGGAGATGTTCAACATCAATGAAAGTTGGTAGGAGTGTTTCTATACCTGAAAGTTGAAGTCTACTCAAATTTCACACCAGTTGCATAAGAATGGCGCTAGTAGCATCGCTATGATGCTGTGAATCAGGTTTGCTTGGAATACATGCTGTAACAGTCATGAGGATTATTTGCCTTTGACACTGGGATGGTGAACTGATGTTAGTCAAGAGCGCCTTTAAGATGACAAAGACACCATTATCAACACCTCACCGAGTTTGAACAAGATCGTGTAATAGGGTTACGAGAAGCTGGATGTCTTTGCGGAAAGACTTTGCAGGAATGGAGGCACTGTACATTACTGCTGGCAGTGGTGGTCTCAAAAATGTACGGTTGCAGCACAACCGGGCACTACCAAGAGGGAAGACCATTTGTTTGGTGTACGGGTCTGGCGCATTGTACTGCATCTGCAGCAGCGATTTTAGCAGCTATTGGCACCACAGTGACACAGCAAACTGTTACAAATCAATTACATCAAGGACAGCTCTGAGCAAGATGCTTTGATTATTCCACGGACCACAAACCATCATCATTTGCGACTTCAGTGGTGTCAAGCAAGAGCTCATTGGAGGACAGGATGGAGGTCTGTTTTTTCATGAAATCTGGTTCTGCCTCGGTGCCAGTCATGGCCACGTGCTGGTTAGGAGGAGACCAGTTGAGAGCCTGCAACCAACCTGTCTGTGTGCAAGACACACTGAACCTACAACTGGAGTTATGGTCTGGGGTGCAATTTCACATGACAGCAAGAGTACTCCGTGGTTATCCCATGCATCCTGACCGCAAATTTATACGTCAGTCTCGTGATTTGGCCTGTTGTGCTGCCCTTCATAAACAGCATTCTTCATGGTGTTTTCCCACATAATAAGACTCGCCCACATATCGCTGTTGTAATCCAACATAGTCTACAGAGTGTCAACATGTGAACAACATCAGATGACAACTCCGGCGTCATCCATAAACAGTTTTAATCATACCTGTATTGTATGATCAAGCGCAACAGGCATGGAACTCCATCCCACAAACTGACCTCTGGTACCAATATCTTGCACTTACATTAACCTATGATCTTGCAATGTTAATCACTTAAGTATGTACCTAGACAAACATATTCCTAAAATTTCATTATCCTACATTATTTACTTTTTGGTACTGCGATTATTTTTTCCGACAGTGTATTATCCATCAGTATTACAAGTCGCTTTACATTGCATATTTACAAATGCTGTTCAAAAAGTGAGGTGACTTTCCAAACTGAGTGGGCAATGTACATTCGATTATTGATCTTTATTTTGTTATGTTGGTGCATATGTTCACAGTTTCAAGTGTGCAGCATACTTCATTTGTTTTGCCAGAGAGAAAGGTTAGACGTGTTTCAGTGTGCTCGGCAATTTTCGATTATTATAAAAAAATGGAGCAAAGAATTTGCATCAAATTTTATGTGAAAAATGGAATAAAGTGCGAAAACACTTGAAATGTTGACAGTGGCATATGGTGAGTCTGCTCTAAGTAAAAAATTGTTAAAAAGTGGTACAAGCTCTTCCATGATGGTCGAGAAGATGTCAATGACGAACCTCACTCTGGACGACCCAGCACATCAACATCAGATGATAACGTCGAAGCTGTGAAGAAAATTGTTTTGGAAAATCGTCTAATTACCATAAGAGAAGTTGCTGAGGATGTTGGTATATCGGTCTGCTCGTGTCATGCAATGTTTTTGGATGTTTTGGGCATGAGACGTGTATCAACGAAGTTTGTTCAGAAAATTCTCAATTTTGATCCGAAGAACCATCTGATGAGTATTGCTCAGGAAATCTTGAATGATGTCAAGGATGATCCTGATTTGCTCAAATGGGTCATAACTAGTGACTGAACATGAGTTTACAGTTATGACATCGAAATCAAAACTCAATCGCCCCAATGGAAGTGTCCCGGAGAGCCAAGTTCGATTAACTGTCAAAGTTTTGCTCATTGTTTTTTTTTTCAATTACCGTGGCATAGTGCATCATGAATTTTTTCCTCAATGTCATATGGTCAATAAGAAGTATTACCTTGACGTTGTGCACCGTTTGTGAGAAGCAATACACAAAAACATCTGAAGTTGTGAAAAATCAATTCACAGCTTTTGCATCACAACAATGCCCCTGCTCATTCATCGCTGCCTGAGAGAGAGTTTCTGGCCAAAAACAACAAAATCATGCCTCAGCCACCATATTCACCAGATTTGACACCCTGCGATTTTTTCCTGTTCCCAAAACTGAAGAGACCTATGTAAGGACAAAGATTTTCAATGACTGATGAAATAAAAACTGCATCGCTGGAAGTACTCGAGGCTGTACCAAAAAGTGCTAATAAGAAGTGCTTCGAGGATTGGAAGAAGCGTTGTACAAGTGTATTGTATCTGAGGTGGATTATTTTGAAGGGGACAACATTAATATTGATGAATGAATAAATATTTTTTCATCAAAACATAAAGTCACCTTACTTTCTCAACACACCTCATACACTCCACTACCATGAACATCACTACACTTCAGCGTCACAATTGCAAAAATACACAATGTGAAGTGATTTTTAACACTGATGGATAATACATTGTATAAATTCAAAAGCATAAGAACGGATTACGACAGCACAGTTTTGTCAAAACTGGTCTTCCAATAAAATGTTTTTTAGCGATCTTGACGTGTGGAGTTTTTTCAGTTACCATGTATTGGAGATTGCCCCCCGACTGACCAAGTCAGGAATTACGATATCCATAACAATTCCACTGAATAATCAAGTCAAAGTTGTTCAAGTTAGGAGTGAAGGGGCCAGAAGAATAGGTCATGTTCCAGGATCACTGCCCATCACCAATAAGGGAGGAATCACATCGCATATCAGTTCAGAATCCGATGGTAGGGGCGGGGGAGAGGGGGGGGAGGGGGAGGGGGTATGCGGCGTCTCCAGGGTCACTGGTGTAGCATTTTCCCAGTCCTCCTCCTCTTCCTCCTCCACCACCGCAGCAGCCTTTGATGGATGGTATTCCTGCAAGGGCCTATTTGTGACAACTGTCGGGATGGATGAAGAGCAAACAGCCCTATGTCCTATAGATCGCAGTTCCTTCAGCAACTGGCTGACATTGAGTTTCTGATCTGAGGGTTTGCATGAACAGGAATCCCAGGAAGGAGCCCAGACACTGATAGACACCTTAGGAAAAAGCTGCTCCTCTGGCCAATTGCGGGAATGGTTTCCAAAGATGGTGCCATGGAAATCACAAGAAAGGAGGGCAGTGGGAGAACTGTTTTCCAAAAAAATTGAGGTCATGGGAGTGATGGCTGTGAATTTCGCACAGTTGGGTGTCTTAACAAGGGGATGTATGCGTTCATATCTTTTTTCATGCCTCAGTATATGACAGGCGGTCAATAGATTTATATTCCAGTATTTTATATTATTTCTTGAAGGCTGAGCAAACCGGTGAACACTGAGGATAATGTTACGTGCAACTGACATGATAAGTTGCTTATTCACAAGCACTACCTTCATGAGTTATCATCTGCAGTTACCACATTTTGGGTCCACCACACAGTGGGATGACATATGACCAAAGCGCAAACATCTGAAGCACATCACAATTAAGTTTTCTTGGGAGGACGTTCTCTTCTGAGGCTAAGATAAAGGTGACTGTATCTATTCGATTATCCTTGGGGCCATTTTGGATGCATCAGGCACAATGAACACATCGCCGCTCAAGATTTTTCTGAAGCTCTTCGTCTGTTTGGAGTGTAAGGTCTTGACGTAAGATGATACCTTGGATGATATTCCAAGTCTTGTGTGTGCGAATGGTCACTCATATGCCACCCAGACGTTCACATGCTTCAAGGGCCATAGACTATGCAGTAGAGAAGGCATTAATAAATAGTGATCCATCGGTTTTTTTTCCCCAGCAACTCAGCTTCTACAAATTTACCTTCAATATGTTCCACACACAATAATTGATTTGTCTCAGTAAAAGTATCCATATCAGTTGAAGTATATAGTACAAATTGGATACATGGAGGAACAATGTAGAACAGAAAGTGGCTGCCAAGGAGCTTGGCATGATGATGAGACTGGTCTGCTTAGCCATAATAGGTATAATTAGCAGCACACCCACAGCTGAGGTGGAAACCACGATGGATATGCCCCATTACACCTGTGGGTTAAAACAGACTGGGCATATGGGCTTAAAACTGGGAAAAAAAGGATAACTTCAGAATATCCTGAATCCCTTTATCATGATATGGAATGTGATGAATATAGGAAGGGTTGGGGAAATGCCAGCTGACTGTACAATAACTTCCAGCTGCTTCCATATACCTTTCAATTTAACAACTGGAAGAAGGGAGCAGTGGGAGGACAAACCACAGCACTGTGCAGGAGACATGGTCTAGTTTACTGACAGTCGAAAGCATTGACATCAGTGTGTAGGGGGGACAACCTCGACTCGAGAGTGCAATCTCTCTAGCGATGCTGGCCATGGTATTCCAAGTGGAAATATCCACTATCAGTGTATGTGAGGAGGAGAATCTGCATATATGCTACAAAAATCATAGCATCTACATTTATTGAGATAGCCAAGAAACTCTGACATCCCTATCAGCTCTAGTAAAGAGATCTAAGATCATTCAGAATGCCACAAAGCCCTTGTGAGACAAGGGAAAGCAACAGGGTAAACCTTCTGTGAGTACCTGCTAACTCAGGAATCAGTGGCAATGATCACACTGATATGACTGACAGGACAGGTGCAACAACTCCATTTACTGGACTGAAACCTGTCCTTGCCATCACTAAGGTGACTGTTAATTCAAAGTGATGGAACTGCATTGGAAGGCAGCATGTTTTTTTAACAGACCTCCACGGCAAGTAGTAGTAGAGGGGTTTTGTGGGCGCACGACAGCAAGGTCTTCAGCGCCCGTTCAGTATCATAGTGAGACGGGTGTCAAGGAAAAAAAAAAAAGCTCAGAATATTTACATAAAACGGAACATAAAACACGGGAAACAATCATCGGAAAAGATGTGCTCACCCACACCGAAGCGTGGGATGAAGCAGGGCGTCAGCAGTAAAACATGGACAACACAGGAAGAAAACGAGGGAGGGGGCTAAAACAATGTAGCAGATGGAAGTGGCTGGCTGACCGCAAGGAAAAAAAGGGAGGAGTCAGCCACTCTGCAATACACTAAAACCTCCAGCCTAAAAGTTTAGGCCAGAGTCCAGACACATCACAAAACTTAAAAACCCTAGACACACACGTCTCATCATTAGCTAAAACACAGGGCAGATCACCATCAACTTGTGCTTCTGCCCTTGCATCACGGTATAAAATGCAGTCTGTTAAAATGTGGCGGACAGAGATGTGCACACCACAAGCATCACAAAACGGAGGATCCTCCCGCCGTAATAAATAGCTATGCGTCAGAGGACAGTGCCCGATCCGAAGACGTGTGAGGGCCACCTCTTCCCGCCTGAGCAACCGACAGGAGGAACGCCACGACCGAGTGGTTGACTTTACCGACCGCAGTTTATTGCCCGTCACCGCCAGCCATTCGTCCTCCCACAACTCCATGCACTTCCTGTGGAGTGCAGCGATGACAGACTGCAAGGGGATAGGACACTGGACCACATCCTGCTCTCTGCAGGCCTCCTTGGCAGCCCGATCAGCCTGTTCATTGCCCCAGATGCCGACATGACCAGGCACCCAGCAGAAGGATACCTCTTGACCCCGCTGTTGGAGCAAGTACAGTTGGCTATGTATCAGCTGGACCATCTCTTCAGTCGGGTACAGGTTCTGCAGCGATTGTAAGGCACTAAGAGAATCGGAGCAGAGAAGAAATCGATCGCCCCGAACACGATGCATCTGCTCCAGTGCCGTCAGGATCGCGTGGAGCTCCGCTGCGAAAACGGTATATTCAGCAGGGAGGCGAATCCGGGTAACATGGTCAGGGAACACCACAGAACAGCCAAGGAAATTCTCCTGTTTGGAGCCATCAGTGTAAACGACAGTGAAACCGTGATGCACATCTAAAATGTTAAAAAAAAGTGACTGGAATGTAAAATCTGGCGTGCCATCCTTCTTAAAACGAGTCAAATCTAAAAGAAGTTTGGGTCTCCGGAGGAGCCAAGGTGGAGATCTGCTCCAACCGCGACGTAAAACACGAAGACCAGCCATAGACATTGCAGCGAGGCAATCCTGTGCGCGAATCCCATAGGGCTGCGTCGCACGTTGCCGGTTATGAAATAACCGTGCCAGAGGAGGCTGAGCAACGGTATGGTATGCAGGTGTGTACGGTGTGGACAAAGTTTTATACGCCTGGCGTACCGTAAGTAGCCGTCGCCGCATATGAAGTGGCGGTTCACCAGCCTCTGCACAGAGGCTTGGTATGGGGCTAGTTCGGAATGCCCCAGTGGCCAACCACAGCCCTTCATGGTGGACAACGTCCAAAATCTTTAAGTACGAAGGCCTCGCAGACCCATACACCGTGCACCCATAATCGAGCCGAGATCGCACAAACGCCCTGTAAAACTGGAGCAGACAAGTCCTGTCAGCTCCCCATGTACTGTGGCTAAGACATTTTAAAATGCTTAAAGCCTGAAGCGACCGCCGTTTCAGGTCTTTAAGATGAGGTAACCACGTGAGCCTCGAGTCAAAAATGAGCCCCAGAAATCTCACCGTGCCTTTAAAAGAAAGAATAGTGTCCCTCAAGCGCAACTCAGGAAAGGTGAAAATCGAATGAGAACGGTTAAAAAGAACACATACAGACTTCTCGGTGGAAAACTTAAATCCACTCTTCAGCGCCCAGTCATCCAAATGCCTAATCGTAAGTTGCAACTGACGAGTTGTCGTTGCAAGGCTTGAAGAAGAGCAGAACAAAGAGAAATCATCCACAAACAAAGAACACTGGACAGGACTTTTCACCATGGACGTAATGCGATTAATAGCGATGGCAAACAGAGTCACACTTAAAACGCTACCCTGAGGGACACCATTCTCCTGCTCAAAGCGATCAGACAGGACGTCACCAATTCGGTATCTAAAATATCGTGGCGAGAGGAAAGACTGAATAAAAAGAGGAAGACAACCACGAAAGCCCCATTCGTGAAGCTGCTCCAGGATGAGACGCCACCAAGTGGTATCGTAGGCCTTCTCGATGTCAAAAAATACACCTATAAGGTGATGACGGTGTAGGAAAGCTTGTTGGATAGCCGCCTCCAGGAGGGCAAGGTTATCGAAGGTGGAACGAAACCTCCTGAACCCACACTGATAGCGACTAAGTAGTTGCCGGGATTCTAACATCCAGACAAGGCGGCGGTTGACCATCCGCTCCTAGGTCTTCCCTACGCAACTAGTGAGGGCAATACTACGGTAGCTACTTGGGCTCGAGCGGACTTTCCCAGGTTTTAAAAAAGGGATTAAAACTGCCTCACGCCACGCATCAGGAAAGTGACCCGACGCCCAAATGGCATTAAAAAGTGCGAGGAGGATTTCTTTGTTGCGCATTGTGAGGTGCCATAGCATACTGTAATGGATCCTGTCATGACCAGGGGAAGTGTCACGAGCTCCAGACAATGCAGAATCCAGCTCCCACATAGAAAAAGGGCAGTTGTAAACTTCATGAGAGGTGGGCTGGAAGTTCAGACTACACCTCTCAGCAACCACTCTATGGCGCTGGAAACCTGGATCCTGACTGGTTGTGGCAGTAACTGTCGCAAAATATGCTGCCATAGTCTGGGCAATGTCTCGCGGATCTGTGTGGAGAGTGCCGTTATTCATTACAGCAGCTATGGGGCACCTCCCTCCTCTGCCAGAAATTCTCCTAATGGTCTCCCACACAATGGAACTTTTGGTGGAACGATTAATGGTGTTCAGGAACTTTTGCCATGACCTCTTCTTGCTCTCACGAATAATGCGGCGACATCTCGCCCTTGCCACCCAAAAGGCTGCAAGATTCTCAGCAGTCGGCCGACACTTGAACTGCCGCAGAGCCGCACGCCTGGTCCTGATTGCAGAGCGGCATTCGTCACTCCACCAAGGCACAGGTGGCCTTTTCCGGTGGCCTGTGGACTGTGGAATGGATGCCGCAGCGGCATGGTGGACCGTTTTGGTAATATGATCCACCCACACCTCAACATTCGCACAGTGTTCGAATTGGGCCAACCGGCTATAAAGTGTCCAGTCAGCTCCAATGAGTACCCATCGTGGTGGTCTCCTTTCGGGGCCCACGCCATCTGGCAGGTGAATCCAGATTGGGAAATGATCACTGCCGTGCAAGTCAGTGACCACTTCCCAGTGAGCACTAGCGGCAAAAGCTGGAGAGCAAAGCGAGAGATCAATGGCAGAGAACGACCCAGTCGCCGTGCAGAAATGAGTACTCTGTCCTCCATTGAGCAAGTAGGCACAGGATGACAGGAGAAGCCTCTCAATTGCTCTACCCCTGGGACAGGTAATTGCAGAGCCCCAAAGCACATTGTGGGCATTAAAATCACCACAAATAATGAATGGCTGGGGGAGCTGTGTAAGAAGGTCGGTGAGGGCCGCTTCATCAAGAGCATCATGTGGGGGCAAGTAAAGTGAACATACAGTCAATGGATGACGCACGTACACGGACACAGCGACGGCCTGTAGAGTTGTCGTAAGTGAGAGAGGCGAGGAATGGTAGTCCGTCCTGACGAAAATACCTACGCCTCCTCTAGCTCTCTCTCCATGCAGGTCGTCCTTTTTGTGGAGTGTATAGCCTCGTATCTCAGGGGAGTATGATGGATGGAAATACGTCTCCTGGAGACAGAGACACAGTGGTCTACCCTGAGATAGTAGACGAAGTTCCTCCACATGCGTCCTGAACCCTTGCAAGTTCCACTGGAGTATGGGAGCCATCTATGTTGGGGGTAGCACCTTCATCCTGTCTCTCCGACGGGGTGGGGAGACCGCAGCAGGTGGAGGGGCAGGTGTGGGACGAGATGATTGCCCCACACATACATCGTACTCCATCAACTCTGGGGAAGAGTCAGATGAAGCCTCGCGTAAAACAATATCCGCATGGTCAGATGGTTTACCACGGGATTTGACCCGCTGTTGCTGCTGCACAGTAGCTTTCTGTGGCTTGGTGGACTTTGGGGGAGCGGATGAGGGAGTGGTAAGTGGCGCACTGGGCTTGGGGACAACCTCAACTGTTGGAGGCGCGAGGGGCTGGACCAAGCCCGCCACTGTACTTTTGTCTGCCGTTCGAGTAGGGGCTACTGGCTCTGGAACACTGGCTGCGTTGCAAGTGCACTGACAGCTACAGGTGTTAGTGCCAACACTCACCACCTCAGTCTGCGTTGAGGCATCGACTTTTGGAGTAGGCTTCTGTACCAGGGATGCAAAAGATGTAGCAAATGTGGGAGGTTGCATCGACTTATAAATCTTCTTGGCCTCACCATAGGGGATACGCTTGGTCGTTTTTATTTCCTGGACCTTGCGTTCCTCTAAAAATATGCGGCAGTCCCTACTCCAAACAGGGTGGTTCCCAGAGCAATTAAGACATTTAGCCGGAGACGAGCAACCAACTCCTTCATGAGCAGCCTGACCACAGTTTCCACAAGTCGCATCGCCTTTACAGCCTAAGGTGGTATGCCCAAAACGCTGGCATTTGAAACAGCGCATTGGGGCCGGGAAATAAGGCCTCACACTAAGGCGAAGGAAGCCAGCTTTAACATGTTCAGGAAGTGTTGTGCTACTGAAGGTCAGAATAAAGGAGTCGGATTTGACAAGAGTGCCATCAACCCTCTTCATGATGTGTTGGACATCAATGATACCTTCCGGAACCCACTCACGTTGCAGTTCTTCCTTGGGAATATCAGCTAGATCCCGGCATGTCACAACACCTTTGCTATAGTTCAAGGTGCTGTGCAGTTCGGTGTCTATGGCATACTCTCCAAGGCATTTAGCAGATTGGAGGTTAGTTGCTTGCTGGGAAGTGGAAGTTTCCACTAGCAAGGTCCCATTACGTAAGCACTTCACCGATTTTAAGGAGCCACAGATTCCCTCCAATCCCTTTTGTATATAGAAGGGCGAAACCTTCTCGAAACTACCCTCCTTCCGTTTCACAATGAGAAACACATTCGGATTACCAGAATGCATTGTTACCTAAGACTGGACTTTTCAAAGAAGCGCCAGAGTCAGGGGGACTGACTGCACGGGCCCTCTTAAGAGACTGGGTGTTAGAACCTTCCAGCGGCCCACCCTTTCCGCTGGGAGGAAGAAAAGAGAATGTCGAAGGATCCATCTCGGTCCCACGAGCAGCTAGGGAACTAGAAGTCCACCTAGACAGAGCCCCGCGTGCCTAGGTAAGCCTTATACAACTGAGGTGCGGCAGGTTCCCCAGAGGTTGCCCGCTATCGACTGTTCCACCTCAACAGCCATGCATCTCATCAGCGCACAGCACACCTTGAGATTGAGGTTTTTTTTATAGAGGTTTATTCCATCCTCGCGATCCGGGCGGTCAAGCCAAGATCCCCATTCCCTGAGACACACAACATTCCACCGCCGCGCCATCTGGTGGTCGTTGAAGTATGCTTAGAGGTTACGGGGACAGGGGACTGGCGGCGCTTACCAGTCCCCAGCTCAGGAACCCCGGGGTCGCCAAGCCCGTACCCAGCAAACGAATGCTGAGCCCCTGGGGGCCTCCACGGCAAGCTAATGATGCTAAAACCTGTTTTAAGAGAAGTTCCATAGTCCTGGGCTTGAACAGAAGACAGACTGAACTCATGGTACAACTAATGATAGGCCATAGGAACTTTAAGAAACACCTAAACACGATGGTTATGGAGAAAGAAGCTGATAAGTGTACGCAGTTTAGTTAGGGTGATGAAACCGCATCACATCTAATCTTCCAATGTGAAGTGTTGGAGATTAAAAGACAGAATATTAAGTTCATCACACCTTGAAAAAACCATCTTTAATAAAAAACTAGTAAAGGTCCTCCTACTACTCTTTATGGGTAATAGTTGGCTTCACTAGAATCACAGGGATTGAAACCATATAATAAACCCTGTTTCGGTGTGGGATTAGTGGGCTAGGAGCACTTATTTTTATCTCCCTGTTCAAACCAAATAAAAATGTTGGATAGATTGTTTCACTCCAAGATGTCCAGCTTGGCCCTCTTCCTATGGGGTAACCAAGACAGGGAAAACAGTAGGGTTGTAAGTGTCTGCAAAGATGTTTCAATTCCTCTCTGAAGAGAGAGCCTGATGATAACGTCCATTGTTTTGATGTAATTTAATACGTTTCATGTGCAAAACAACTGCCCTAATGCTGCCAACTTCAGTCAAGGGCACTCTCCACACGTGTGACTCAGCCGCAGCAAGGGCCATCTGGCATGTTGGCCGGTGCCGAGAGTCCTGATGCCCCATGAAGACAGGCATCTGCTCCTTGCCATACAGGGTTAGATAGCAGCTCCGGCATCAGCAGTGTGATCCCTGTGTGTCAGGGGGCTCTAACGAAAGGTTACCTTACGACCCCACCATGTCAGACTAGCTACCACAGTGGCTTTGAAGTGTATACATATCAATCAAGGCAGTTATTGTGCATAGTGTTGTCAACACCGTAGGCAGAAGATTTTACATTAGATGTTGCTCTCTAGTCAGTCCACACTACAGTGGGAAACCCAGAAGGGGACCAAAATTTACTTTAGACAAAAGATGAAGTACCGTAAATGAACAAAGATGTTCAGTAAAGAAGGCAGAACCTTTGGGACAATTGTATCAACATCAAAGGCTGCCATCATGGTAAGGTAAGTGAAGGAAGTAAGGATAATTGCAGATTGATGATTGCCACACAAGAAAGGAAGTAGGTGCTGCAATAGCTTGGCACTCTATGCTTGCCATGCACATACTCACAAAAGAGTCCTGAGCCACCTGGGGAGTCCCCTCTACAAAGGGCCTCATTGTTTCCTCTTAGTAAGTAGTATTCTGAAACGAATACTGCATCCTAGAAATGGTGTAGCCCTCCCACAGTTTATTATGCGATCGTGACCAAGTGAACCAAATGCCACTCACAATATTATCAGTTATTTGCTTAAACATTACCCTGCACCAGTCTAATCCAAATGAAAGGTATACCTAATACAACTCTACTCATAGACAGTTTCCATCCCCACCATTAAAATGAAATTATCTCAATATGGTTCATCACTAAAAAGATTAACTTTTTTAGTTTAAAAATAAAAAAACAACAACAACAAACAAACAAGACTTCCACATGCAACATTAAAATTAAGCATAATGACTGACTTACTGATTTCCCCCCCCCCCCCCCCCCACACACACACACACACACACACACACACACACACACACACACACACACACAAAGCTTTCACTATAGAACGAGTTATTACTTTTACTCCTTCCATTACTTGTAGTCTATAGAGTGTTTCCATTATATAAGCACAAATTTAAAGGGAAACATCCAATTTTCATAAAAGAAAAATGACTTTTGTTTAAAAATTATTTTATACTTTTCAATAAATTGTTCAGGCATACATAATTTTCATAACTTGAAAACAAGTGAGAAAGAAGGAGAAGACTATGTTCATACAGTCACAAATCAAGACAATAAGATCTGAGAGACTTGCATCAAAATGATACAAATTGAAGGAAGCAGTA
Organism: Schistocerca serialis cubense; assembly: GCF_023864345.2. NCBI lineage: Eukaryota > Metazoa > Arthropoda > Insecta > Orthoptera > Acrididae > Schistocerca > Schistocerca serialis. The sequence continues at coordinate 656,252,564 of NC_064640.1, read as the reverse complement.
TCATGGGCAAGTATTGGTGACAGCAAGTAATGTATCACTACTAAAAATAAAACTGTATGTTTAATGCATGCACCTACCTTTCCCTGAGGAAGTCGGCAAATTCTTTGCTTGCAACCAAACCATGTTTCATATTCTGATAAAGAACAGTGAAGCCATTGTTCTTCTCTCCCTAAAAAATTAAAGTATTCTTACTCACTGATTTTAATGGCAGACACTATTGCATTCACACATTTTTTTCTTAGCTTCTAATTTATCTAGTTCTCAATCTGCAGAAGTGAGAAACCTGTCAACAAATAGTCTCTTTCCTAGTCTCTGGATCTAGCAGCATTTTGTTGCACTTCATTACAAACACGGAAAATTGGTGCATTTTTGGCCTCTTCAGAGATATAAAGGTTGGACTAAAACGTGGAAACACCCCAAGAAATGCATTCATCAACATAAACGTGGATTATAGCCAAGTCTGCAGATTGTGCTGTTTTATTTGACCATGAATGGCATATGTCCGATATGCTGCAAATGTCAGTCATGGTCAGAACAGCATTCTGTGTAGTTGTAAGAGCATCATGTCAGAGTTAACTGAATTCGAACATGGGCAAATTGTTGGTGCCATATGGTGAGTATTTCCATAACCAAAGGAGCTGAAGTGTGTTGTTTTTCAAGAGGCACCATATCGAAGATTTATGCCACATACAGGAAAACTGGAGAAACATCAGATGCTAACAAGAGACCGCACAACAATTGGATTTTTGTATTTTTTTTTTTTTTATATTTATGCTGCGTGAAGTTCAGAATTCAAGTACCAATAGCACAAAGCAGATCAATGCAACTCTCAAAAATTTGAAAAAAAATGACTCTGAAGTTTTCTGAGCATCTTTAATACCTTAATGTAACGCTAATTTTTTCACAGGCAAGGCTCTGGTAGAATGCTTGTCTGTCATATGGAGAGCGTGATTTGACTCTTCACTGAAGCAAATCTTTAAACAAAGATGCAGCTTCTACAAGCATTTCTGTGATGTGTAAAATACATAAATATGGAAGTGGGGTGGTGTTGGGGGGCAGTGGTTGTACTCTAGACTGAACTGGTTTTTGTCTTATTTCATTTTGTCCATATAGATTGAGTACCTACATGGTTCAGAAAGAAAATTTATCCAACGTAAATCTACTGCTCCTTTTTATAAAAAATGCACATCATCTTATTTTTAATTACATGTTGTGCACAAAAATAAATTCATAATTGTTAAGCTTTTATAGAAGATGGTTAAAAAGAAAAAAACCATTACTTTTTTCACCTTTATGTATTTTACACGCCACAGAAATGCTCATAGAACGTGCACCTTTGTTTGAAAATTTTGTATTAGCCAGGAATCAAATCCAGGCACACCACACAGCAGGTGAATATTCTGCTGCCGTAGAGCTACACTGAATGGGAAAGTGGGGGGGGGGGGGGGGGACCAACCAACCAACCTTACATTGGGGTAATTGGGGTATTAAGGATGCTTGAAAAACTTCAATGTTTAGTTTCTTAAGAATTCTTTGGAGTTGCGTCAAACACTTTCAGCAGATTGATATTCGAGTTCTGAAGTTCATATGGCACAAATAAAAAACACTACGAAAATCTGATTGCCATGTGGTCTCCCTGAAAGTCACAATATGGATGAAAGAGTGTGCTGTGTGATCATGAGAGACTGTCACTGAATAGAATTGTGACAAAAATTATGACATCATCTGCAAAAGTCACTGCAGAACTGAACTTTGCTCTCGCAAGCCCTGTCAACACCAAAACAGTATTAAGGGGAGTTCCATAAGCAGGGCTGGTCTGGCAAGAACCAGGATCAATTATTTGATCTCCCCTGGGCACCACAGTCACTAAATCTCAATATTATGGAGCCTTTATGGTCTGTTTCAGAGAGTAAGTTGCTTGTTTCCTATCCTCCTCCATCACTGTTACATGAACTTATCACTATTTGGCTGGAAGATGAGAATAGTATTCCCTTGAAAAACCATACAGGACCTGTATTTAACCGTTCTATGATCACTGAATGACAATTAGTTTCCTACGTCATATTAGGCATGGTATTTTGGTGTTTCCATAATTCCGTCCACCCCCAGTACCACCCACCACTACTGTTGTGCAGATAAAAAAATCATCGATTTTTATGAAAAATTGCTCTTCAGCTTATTTCTAATTATATGTTAGACACAAAAATCCACTTTTCATTGCAAATATAAAAGATCGTTGGCCAAAATTATTTAAGTTGAAACGTTACATTTTGTGTGTTTCAGGCTTCTCACAAATACTCTTAGAACATGTACTTTTGTTTAAAAATTTGAATCCGATGGAAATTGAACCCATGCTTCCCACACAGCAGGTAAGCATTCTACCACAGAGCCACATTGCTTGTTGAAAAATACTTACTTTAGCATATTAAAGATGGACAGAAAACTTCAAAGTCCATTTTCTTGAGAACTTTTGAGGGTTGCATTGAGATTCTTTAGGATACTGATATTTAAGTTCTTAAATTCATGTATCATGAATATAAAAAAATTACAAAAATCCGATTGCCTTGTGATCTCTTTGGAAGCTTAACTGTGCTGTGTGCCTACTTTTTACGATATTACTTCTGCAAATGAGAACTAAGTCATGACAATTATTGATAAAAATTCAGAATACAGTTTATTTACTGTAAGTGCCAGTACAGAGTGGATGTACAAACAATCACTGTAGCTATATGCTAATGGCAGCTTGACTTGAATCTTAAACCAAGATGTGTTACACATTCCATGACTGGTGTCTACATGAAACATAATGACACTGACCAAACACAGAAAATTAAAAGTATTTGTTACAACAGCACAATGCATTAAATAAGCATGAAGCTCTCAAATGGTGTGACATCAGTAGCAGTTACTCCCCATTAAGATCAGACACAGCTATGATTCCAGAGGTGAAGTAAGGACAGAAAATCTGGCCAGCAACACTGATAACCAGACCGTACTTCTGACATCACATGATGAAGCCCTACACTTTCATATGGGGTCATTCCATGTGAAATAGCCTAATTCCACAATGTTTTCCTGCTCAACTGGCGTGGATTTCGATGGAATTGTGTGTGGGCATTCACCCATGTCTCCTATTAATGTTAGAAAGTTCAACGTTCATCAAAGCAATACTGGCCAGGATAGTAATTAGTTTGACTCCATGTGCAACTGTGCAGAGCGAGCATACATTTCTGGTGACTTTGAGCTAGTATACCTCCAGCAATGTTTTGTTGAAAGAAATGAAGTTTGGCCATCTTGGACAATTTTATCCATTCTCTTAAGAATAATAACAAAAATAATTTTCCAAGCCATGCTCAGCTAGAAACATTTAGACAAAACAGCCTGGAAAAATTTCGAAGTTTGGCTTCTTATATGACTAACATGAAACTTGGCATATAATAATCCAACAACCCAAGGTTCTCTAATATCAACTTTCATTCATGTATTACTTTCCGGTACTGAATAAAGTTAGTGTAAAGTTGAAGAACTTGTAAGAAAATAAAAAAATACAGTATTTCTGACCAGATTTTGAGAAAATCTATGTTCTATGAAACTTTCCAAGCTTGGACACTTAGGAAGAAAATGATTTTGACACCAAAAGAAGTTTATTTGATCTTCCAACATGAGCTAACAAGCCTAGATAATTTGAATAGAATTCGGGTGCAAAAATCACGGTATAAAAAAATATATAAAATTCGGATTCTTATATCTTGTAGAATAATGCTAAACACTGAATTTAATATGCAATAGGTCGACAGTACAAGGATGTGGAATGCAAAATTTCATTCACCTACAGTTTTCCAGTTATCTTCAAATTAGTTAAAAAGATGATGATTTTTTTATGAGAAGGTGAAAATACGGTATATTTGACTCTTCTTTTACAAATACCATTTCCTCGTAAAGCTTTGGAACCAATCTCATTTGAAACAACATGTTTTAAACCTTCCTACCTCTGTCCGGAACAGTGAGTTTAATTTCCAACAATGGCTAACAATGCTACTTAAATTGAGGCAAAGTAGCCAGAAAAATCACACTGTGAATCAAATTTTAACTTTGAATTCTTATATCTCATTGATTAAAGGTATGATAAACATGAAACTTTGGAAAACATCAGCTTAGCAACATAAAGTTTCCAAATATAAAATATCATTCACGTAATGCTTTTTAAATTTCTGCAAAATCAGTTCAAACATGACTTTCACAAAAATGCAGAAAAAGATTACATTCAGTTTACTTTCAGAAAACCTGTTTTCCATAACTAACTTCAGACTAATCACAGTTGGAAACAGAATGTTTTCAAGCATTCAGAAATTTGTGTTTGATTTTCCAGTGTGCACTAACAATATCAGAAAATGAGAGACAAATTTGAGCGAATGTACCATGGGTACAGGATACATTGCAGCAACCTATTGTCCATATTTTATCACATGTGGCTTTTATTTTTAAATTGACAAGTAATATAGCGCTCTACTGCATATCTAGCCATCCATCTGGGTGGTTTCACTGAGTAAATTAAAGTTTCCAGTATGGTATGCCACCCTACAGCGAGGCCATCCTGTCTTCCGGGCCAATGAAAGGAAGCAGACAGGCCCGGAGGATGCATAAATTTTATCAGTGCATCATTTTATTCCACTGATATGTTAATAATGCAGCAGTGGTCAGAAGTCTAAAATAAAAAATGATATTACATTTTCTTGCCACATATGTTACATACTATTACAGATTTGGGAATCGGAGATGTGGTACTTTCAAATGGCTTTGTAAGCAAAAAGGTATCACTGCAAGGCTTTGGAACCTAAATTAAGAAAACATATTACAGACTTGGGAAACTGGATGAAGAAACCCACCCGTGGCTGGTATTGCACAGGTATCTGGCATGACCGCTGTGGTGATGGGGTTACCGGTTCATGTTCTTGAACCAGTAGCAACAATGTCACCATGGACCAATGCAATATAGTGAGATAATATTTGTCAATTTAAAAATAAAAACCACACACGATGAAACATTGACAACAGGCTGCTGCAATGTAGCCTCCAGCCATGGTATATTCCCTCAAATTTGTCCATTTTCTGGTATTGTTAGCACACACTACAAAATCAAACACATATTAATGAATGCTTGAAAACATGCTATTTACAACTGTGATTAGTCTGAAGTTAGTTATGGAAAACAGGTTTTCTGAAAGTAAACTGAATGCGATCTTTTCTGCATTTTTGTGAAAGTCATGGTTGAACTGATTTTGCAGAAATTTAGAAAGCAGTACGTGAATAATATTTTACATTTGGAAACCTTACATTGCTCAGCTGATGTTTTCCGATGTTTCATGCTTATCATTTCTTTAATCAATGGGATATAAAAAACCAAAGTTAAAACTTTATTCACAGTGTGGTTTTTTTTTTTTGCTACTTTACCTCAATGTATGTAGCATTGTTGTTGGACATTAAACTCACTGTTCTTGGGGGGTGGGGAGGGGCTTGGAATGCATTGTTTCAAATAGGATTAATTTTGAAGCTTTAATAGAAAACAGTACTTGTAAAGGATGAGTCACATACACCTTATTTTCACCTTTTCAAAAAAATGTTCCTATTTTCAACTAATTTGAAGATTATTGGAAAATAGTAAGTGATTAAAATTTTTGCATTCCACATCCTCGTGCTACTAACCTATTGTGTATTAAATTCCATGTTTAGATATAAAAATCTGAAGTTTACATGTTTTTCTTACTGTTTTTTTCCATGCCTAAAATCCATTCAAATTATCTAGCCTTGTTAGCCCGCATTGGATAATCAAACTCCTTTTGGAATTGAAAATTGTTGTTTTCCTAATGAGACCAGGTGGAAAGTTTTATTAGAACACAGTTTTTTGGTTTTTTCTTCTTTTTTGCAAAATCTGGTCAAAAACACTGAATTTTTTATTTCTGCAAACTCTTCAACTTTACACTAAATTTATTCAGTGTTGGAAAGTGGCATACAAACAAAACCTGATATTTGAGAACCTTGTATTGTTACATCACTACATGTGAAATTCCACATTAGTCATAAGACACCAAACTTTGAAATTTTTAAGGCCATTTTGTCTAAACTTTCATGGTTGAGTATGGCTCATAAAATATTTTCATTTCGTTCTTAAGAGAATACACAATGTTATACAAGATGGCCTAATTTAACTTCAACAAAATATTGCCAGAGATATAACAGCTCAAAGTCGGCAGAAATTCATGCTCACTCTGCACAGTCGGACACGGAGCCAAACAAATGACTATTCTGGGAAGTATTGCCCTGACAAATGTTGAACTTTGCCAATGTTAATAGCGGACATGGGCGAATGTTCATATAAAATTTCGTCGAAATTCATTACGGTCAAGCAGGGAGGCCTTGGTGAGTTGGCATGGAATGATCCAATGGTATTGACTAAATAGTTACAAATTTCATTGGTGGCTAGCTTTTGATACTCTTCTTCTCAATACTGCAGACAGGAGACTACTGTGTTATCCAGTAAAAGTTCCAGAAGGCATTGTGACTTCAAAATGTATGTTTGCACTTAAACGGAAAAATATGCACATGAAAAGAATTAAGTACCGAGCCTAAAACGGTTTCAGTTAAATGTAGAACTTCAAAAAATACATAAAATTTATTGACATCACAATTACTAAATTAATTTAGTAAAAGCATGCCCAAATGCTATATTCTAAGTTTCAGTTATTTAGTTTGTTTCATTTAATTTTAGCTGAAAAGCTCTTCATTTTACTGGAGTTTCATATATATTCACAATTATTACTATTGAAAATCATTATTGGTTTCCTTTGTTCAATTTTATATTTCAGGATTAGTGTCATGATTATGTCGTTTGTAGAAAACATCTTCCTTCTACTCATTCCAGGATTTTTTATGTTATGCACTGTAATGTCAGTGAACCCGGACCTTATCAACAAAATTTTCGAAGTTGTTCAGGGATAGTTTCGGGGTAATTCTGTATAAATGACCCACAATCTCCAGTAATCTTTTTTACAGGGTAATACTTTACTTATGATTTATTCCATTTGTTATCCCAATTACTTTTGTTTCTGTGAAAATACCTTCACAGCAGAAATGTCCGTAATATGCAAACACTAAAACATAAAACAAAGAGTAACTCCGATGAAACACACATACTTTTATCACAATGTGTTCTATCTGGTCTGTCAGTGTGCAGTGCAGTACGTAACAAATGGCAGAGCTGTTCCCAAACAGGTACTGTCCAAAATGTCAACCACCGTGATCACAGCAGGGGGTACAGTGATGCACCAGCAATTATCTTGTACACTCAAGAATCCAAGGAGTTTGGTGTACACTGTACATGGATACAACAATCCTAACAATTAGGCGCATGCGTCAACCACAGACTCATCAACTATCGAAATTCGCTTGACTGACAGAGACTGCCAACAGTGGAAGAGGGTTGTAAAGTGTAATAAGCAGACATCTCTCTAGACCATCACACAGGAATTCCAAACTGCATCAGGATCCACTGCAAGTACTATGACAGTTTGGCAGAGGTGAGAAAACTTGGATTTCGTTGTTGAGCGGCTGCTCATAAACCACACCTGATGCCAGTAAATGCCAAACAACGCCTCACTTCGTTTAAGAAGTGTAAACAATGGACAATTGGACAGTGGAAAAATGTTGTGTGGAGTGACAAATCACAGTACACAATGTGGCGATCTGATGGCAGAGTGTGGGTATGGCGAGTGCCTGGTGAAAGTCATCTGCCAGTGTGTGTAGTGCCAACATTAACATTTGGAGGCGGTAGTGTTATGGTGTGGTCGTGTTTTTCATAGAGGAGGCTCACACACCATATTATTTGGCATGGCACTATCACAGCACAGGGCTACACTGATGTTTTAAGCACCTTCTTGCTTCCCACTGTTGAAGAGCAATTCGGGGATTGCAATTGCATCTTTCAACACAATCAAGCACCTGTTCATAATGCACAGCCTATGGCGGAGAGATTACACAACAGTAACATCCCTGTAATGGACTGGCCTGTACAGAGTCGTCACCTTGATTGTATAGAACACCTTTGTGACATTTTGGAAGGCTGACTTCATGCCAGGCCTCACCGACCAACATTGATACCTCTCTTCAGTGCAGCACTCCGTGAAGAATGGGCTGCCATTCCCCAAGAAACCTTCCAGCACCTGATTGAACATATGCCTGTGAGAGTGGAAGCTGTCATCAAGGCTAAGGGTGGGCCAACACCATATGGAATTCCAGCATTACCAATGCAAGGTGCCACGAACTTTTAAGTCATTTTCCGCCATATGTCTGGATACTTTTTATCGCATAGGTCGGCCTGTATGCTTTTGTGCTGTACATGTCCCTTCATGTTTCCACTTCACTATCAGATCGGAAACAATGGACCTAGGGATGTTTAGGAGTGTGGAAATCTCACATACAGACGTACAACACAAGTGAAACCCAATCACCTGACCACATTCAAAGTTTGTGAGTTCTGCAGAGCACTCCATTCTGCTCTCTCATGGTGTCTAATGACTACTGAGGTCGCTGATATGGAGTACCTGGCAGCACAATGCACCTAATATGAAAAATGTGTGTGTTTTGGGTGCGTCTGTATACTTTTGATCACATAGTGTACTTTACATGGCCATTATCTTCCATTCTAACATGAAGGATCCAGTTTCAGTAAACGCCTATGTACAGATGCCAAGGTACTGTTGCTGCAGGAACATCTCAGTATAGTGCTGCTCTTCAAATACATCAGTGAAGCCATACATAAAGTGCATATCAGTCAACTCTTATTAAGTAAACCTACCAGCAATGCTGTGTATCACTGCTAAGATACAACTAACCCAAGAGAGAACTGAACAGTACCAAATGTAAGCTTCACAGTGAAGACATCAGAGGGCATTACTGTTTTAAAAAGCAAGTACCACCTGTGAATGGAACAAACTTGTTTGCAAACGACACACACAGCACATACTATTGACATTTATATGGCTGTGCAGGTATTTTCAGTGTGATAGAGACATGAAGATAAATTGTTGTAAGAAATCAAATGATATCCAATTACTCTGTAATGAGCCATTGGAGCTTCATACTGAAATACTAAGAGAATATCTCTACACAGACTTTAAGGAAGGAAGATTGGGTGTAACGTCCCGTCAACACTGAAGTCATTAGAAATGGAGCACAAACTCAAACTGTGTCAAGGATGGCGAAGGAAATCGGTCATGACTTTTCAAAAGAACCTCCCAAAATTTGCCTGGAGCAATTTAGGAAAATCACAGAAAACCTAAATCTGGATGCCCGGACACGGGTCTGGATGATCGGCCTCCCAAATGTGAGTCCAGTGTTCTAACCACTGTGCCACCTTGCTCAATGAACAGTCTCCAAAAATTCTGAAGGAGTTCCCTGTATATTGTTAATTGGATTGTACTGGCAGTTTAACCACCGACAGCCTTCATCTGCTAGCAGTTTTTTCATACTGGAGCAAGTATTGGGGTTGCTTATGAAGGTGCAACCATCTGAAAAATGCTCTGATCCTGTTGTAAAAGGAGGTATACAAATTAAAAAATTGAGCATGACAAACACTGTAGAACAGTCGTATAGAAATTGACAACAGTTCATGCCTGACTGTGTTTCAAGTTGTGTAGTCTGCTAGTTTTATTTACACACTGAAAGGCAAATTGTGAATTTTTGGATGTACTATTACACCAGTATCAAAGAAATACTTCCTTGAAAGAGACATTAGTGGCACTGAAACCTGGGCTTACTGCCATCAACCATAAAGTGTGAGCAAGAGATTATATTCTTCAGTAATAACTGAGGCAGTCGGACACAATTATTTGCAGGAAATATTATGTCTGTTTTTCAGGATTAAGCACAACATATATAATGAAAAACTATACACAACTATCATTTATAGATCTCTTACGTATTCATCACCACCATACAGTAAAATTACTGCCGTAATTTTGCAACGTAACAACCCCACAACTTGTATTAATTTACGTCAGGGGTAAAGGAGAGTAAGTTCAGTCACCACAACATCGACTAAAGACCATGTAACACACACACATTACTTCATTTATAGAAAGAGGGTGGCCGTGCTACTGCAGCCTATGTGCCTGGTAACCCAACCTAAATCAATTAAGATGTCTATCAGGCTCCTGGCCTTTTTTAACAAACAAAGCAACACATGGGTATTACAAATATGGTCTCGAATCAAACTTGTGGAATTTAGACATACATCTCTTAGCTCTGAAGTACTGAATTAGGTTAAGATGTTTTTGTAGTTCAAAAAGTCAAAAAGTCACGAATAGCATTCTATCACCTTACATCAGGTTATACAAAAGTTGAGAGTCAACAATACAAATTTGTTTTATAGTATAACTAGCTGAGTAGTGAGCATTTCCAGGGTATGTATTTATTCCAATTTTCTGTTAGTCCATCTTTTCCTCCCCATTCTCCCTCTGCCCATTTCCCCCTCTCCCTTATCCGGAGCCATCTCCTCATCTCCCCTTCTCTTGCCACACTATCACCCTCACTCAAATATGAGGCCTGTGGTTCTAACCCCCCCCATTACTTCTTTCCAGATTGTAACTAATATATATCAAATTTTGTTGAAATTGTCCCAGGGGCTTTTTACCTGTGGTTTTGCCCACTTCAGCATGTCAAATAGGTATATTTCCACATGTATTTCTAAACACACTGTACGTGCATGTCTAGTGAATTTTGCCCTGCAGTTTCATTTTCATAGATCTCAATGTTTATGTCCTCTTATCTCCTGAAGTATGTGCTGCAGAAAGATATAATTTTGTCACTACGCCAGTGGTATACGTGGCTACTGACTGTAATATGTGTTGTGAATACCGTTATTACTAAAGAAGGAATAAATTAAAATGCCATAGTTCATAGAGCAATTTTACTGCCAGAACAGTGAAAATAAACTTCTGTTTTCATCACTTCAAGGGGGCTGTCAGTGGAAAAATGTTTGAAATAAAGTGTAAAGTATGTTGCACAGCACTAAGTGCTCTCATTCTCTAATACTGCAAGAATGAGGTACAGGTATTCAGGCATCGTACGCTACACTTCTTTTTCACCCCTACTCGCATCCCTTTGATATATAAGTGATTCTCACCCCCGCAATGATTATTTCCAGTCAGTGACATGTGTACAAAGTTTGGTCACAATTGGTCCAGTGGTTTAAGAGAAGATGTAGAACATACGCACATATGAGCATATGTACATTCACTGTTATAATTTGTATGGCTGTATGGATTCATATATTTAGAACATACATATGTGTAAGATATGGTGAAACACAACAACGCCTTGTGCAGGCAGCTGCAATACATAATTTTTCCACTAAGGTTCCATCTGAGCAATCCTTATAAAAGGATTACTATGGTGCAAACTCTGCATCGATCTTGGGAATGAACTAAAGTAAATAAAACATAACAAAATGAATGTTTCACTCAACTGCACTTAACTGAGTCAAAGGAGGTCACGGTACTACACTGATGTGAAACAGACAACACCAAGGTTGCGACTCAACAATCTTCTACAGAGGAAGTGAAATACTTTTTAAAGACAGAACGAAAGGCAACAAGCAACTATGTGCATCCTAAGGATTGTGTGACAAATACCAATTTGTACTAGGGTTGAGCAACATATCAAACCGTAGCTTCCGGATTGTAACTGGCTGAGTGTGCCATTATGAAGGATCACCTCAGGGTTAACCTTAATCAAGCACTGTGGTATTCAAATCAATGTGATGATTACTTTTTATGATATTTAAAGTTTCCAGAATGTATCTTTCACTCTGTAGCACAGTATGTGCCATTTTTAAACTTCATCACAGCTTAAAACTCTGTGTCATTCCAAGATTAGGCAATGCCCTTACCAACTGAGTTATCCAGGCACGACTCATGACCAGACCTCAGAGCTTCAATTCTGCTGATATCTTTCTTCCACGAGTGCCACTCCAGCAAGTTATACAGGGGAGTTTCTGTGAAGTTTGGAAAGCAAGAAAGAAGTAGTGGCAAAAGTGAAGCTGTGAGGGTTGTTCGCAAGGTGAGACTGAGTATATTAGTCAGTAAAGGCACTGCCTGCTAAAGGCTATGTTCCAAGTCCAGCCCAGAATATGGTTTTAACCTGCTATCAAATTTCTGCATTTTGAAAGTGATGAACAACAACGTAACACAGTTATTAAACTGAAAGCATTTTTAGATACAGCTCACCGTATCTGAAGAATTGACAAAATGTCTTCAATCACATTAAGCAAATTGTATTTAATAGCTTGAAAGTGGACTCGACCCAGATTACCAGTATGAGCTCCAGGGAAGTCTTTATAGGCCCTCTGCTGTTCCTTGAACAATTTAGGAGACAATCTGAGCAGCTCTCTTAGACTGACTGAATATGATGCCTGTCATTTACTATCTAGTAAAGTTATCAGAAGATCAAAACCAATTGCAAAATGATTTAGACAAGGTACCTGTATAGTGCAAAAAGTGGCCATTTACTCTAAACAATATAAAGTGTAAGTACTAAAAGGAATCCATAGATCGCACCAACTTAAAGGATGTCAATTCAACTAAACGGCTAAGGATTACTATTATAAAAACAACTTAAATTGGAATGATCACACACAGGTAATGCTGAGAAAGGTGAACCAAAGACTGTGTACTACTAGCAGAACAGTTAGAAGATGCAACAACTCTATTACATAGATTGCCTACACTATGTTTGTCCATCATCTGATAAGAGTATTGCCATGCAATATGGGATCCTTACCTAGTAGGAGTGACAGAGAACATCGATAAACTTCAAAGAAGGGCAGCTGGTTTTGTTCTGTCACAAAATAGGAGAGAGAGTGTCATGCCTGTAACACAGACAAGCTGTGATGGCAATTATTAAACCAAAGGCATTTTTCAATCACCAACTTTCTCTTCTGAATGTGAAGATATTTTATTGATGCCCACCTACATAGGAATAAATGATCACAAAGATAAAATAAGAGATTGTACAGTAAGAGGTAAGTGTTCATTTTTCCCACATGTTATTCAAGGATAGAACGGTAGAGAAATAGTCTGAATGTGGTTCGATGGAGCCTCAAGCAGTTAAGTGGGAAATGCAGAGTAGTGTTTTGCATGTAGCACATGATCTATGGAGCAATTACCTAATTAGCAAATCATGTTCTAACACAAAATCAATTAGCTAATTAAAAAGTAAGTACATCCATCTAGTACTCCCACTATGAGAGTAAACATCAGTGTAGGTCAAAATCATAAATTTCACTTTCAAAATATTCTATGTGTATGACATGTAATTTCAAAACACTGAGGTCAGAAATGAAACATTTCACTCACCAGATTTTACAAGCGTTTGATAATAAGATAGTGCCAGTTCGTACACTCTATGACCTATCTAAGGCATCTGACAGTGTGACTTACAATATTCTCCTAGATAAATTGAAGTTATAAGACTGGTGGTATAACCAATCAATGGATAATGTCCTATCTAACCAAAAGACAGCAGAAAGATTCACTTAGTAATTCAACCAATAATCTGGGGACATAATTTTGAGTAAGGAGAAATCATGTATGGGATTTACCAAGGCTCAATCTTTGGTCCACTATTAATCTTCATATATGTAAACACTCTTCCATATAATATACAACAAGCAGAATTAGTTCTTTTAGCAGACGACACTAGTATTGTAACCAATTCTAGCGTACATACAGAAACGGAAGAAATGGCAAATAAAATTCTTAAAAGTATCACTGACTGGTTTTCTGTGAATGGTCTCACCCTCAATTTTAGAAAAAGGTAACATATTCTGTTCCGCCCATCTAGAGGTACCACACCAATGATAATCACAACACATGATGAGGCAATAATAAATAGGGTGGAAACTTCATTAAAAATTATTGCAAATCTTGAGGAAAGACAGATCAGTAAGTTGACTTATTTTGTATATTTTCATTCAATAATGTCATATGGAATAATGTTGTGGTATGACTCATCTTTAACAAAGAAAGCCCTCATTGTTCAAAAATGTGCTGTAAGAATATTATGTGGCACTCTCTCATGATCATCTTGTAGACATCCATTCAAGGAGTCTGATTACTGCTTCAGAGTATATTTATTCTCTCATGAAGTTTGTTGTAAATAGTTCACTACAGTTCAAAACGATCAATGATGTACATAATTACAATACCAGAAGGACAAATGACATTTATTCTTCCACATTAACGTTGCCTTCAGCACAAAAAACAGTGCACAATGTCATAACAAAAATTTTTGATTCACTTACCCAGCAATATAAAATATCTGACTAACAGCAAAGAAAATCTGAAAACAAACTGAGAAAGTTTCTCCTTGACAACTCTTCCTATTCCATAAAATAATGTGTAAAAACATGCTCGGTAGGACCTATTAACACACAACATGTTTATATCTCTCTTCTTTTTTGAAAAACTTAGAAACGTTCAGAATGTAACCATATGTACAAATTAATCTGTGGTATGGATGTAAAATGACTTGTTCCACATCATTATGACCTATCGTGCAAAATAATCCATGGAACAGGAAACTAACTAAAAGTTTTTTTGATTGGTTCTAGGTTCATATAGAATAGTTTTCTGGTGCAAATTTTTTCTCTCTCTCTCTCTCTCTCTCTCTCTCTCTCTCTCTCTCTCTCACACACACACACACACACACACACACACACACACACACACACAGTATTCATTGTAAGGGTAATATCTGGCTTTCATCCTAGAACAAAGATATGAGCATATGGAATTGGTTCCCACATATGAGTGGCTTGAAGACTTTTTTTCTGTGATAGGACCGCTATTATTTTCTATATATGGAAGTGATCTGGCAGAACAGGGTGGACAGCAATCTGCAGTTGTTTGCTGATGATGCCGCGCTGTATGGGAAGGTTTCACAGTTGATTGAATGTAGGAGGATAGTAGGCGACTTAGACAAAATTTGAATGGCAGGTAGCTCTAAATGTAGAAAAAAAGGTAAGTTACTGCAGACAAATATGAAAATCAAACAGGTAATGTTCAGAGACAGCATTAGTAGTGTACTGCTTGACACAGTCACATCATTTAAATATCTGGTTGTAGCGTTGAAAAGCAATATGAAATGGAACCAGCATGTGAGAACTGGGGTAGGGAAGGCAAATGGTTGACTTCAGTTCATCTGTAAAGGAGATTGCATATAGGGAACTCATGCAACCTATTCTCAAGTACTGTTCAAGTGTTTGGGATCTGCCCTAAGTTGGATTAAAGGAAGACATCAAAGCGAATCAGAGTCAGTTTGCTAGATATGTCACCGGTAGGTTTGAACAACACCCAAGTATTACCGAGATGCTTCAGGAACTGAAATGGGAAGCATCTGTGGTGTGAAAGCAACATTCTTTTTGAGAAACACTATTGAGAAAATTTAGAGAACCACCGTTTGAAACGGACTGCAGAATAATTTTACTGACACCAATATACACTTCGCATACGGACCACGAAGATAAGGTATGAGAAATTAGGGCTTATATGGAGGCATATAGGTAGCCAGTCGGTTTTTTCCTTCACACTATTTGAGAGTGGAACAGGAAAGGAAATGGCTAGCAGTGGTACAATGGACTCTCCACAATGCACCGTATGGTGACTTGGAGAGTATGTCTGCAGATTTAGAACTTCGTGTGAGCAACACATTAAAAAATTTCTCACACTAAGAACAGCTTCATAAACACATTTACTCTCTTATGTAGCCTGTTGTGAAGAAACAGGTACTATTTAAAAACAGTGGCAGCTTACATAAACAGAACACTACGGAAAAAAATTGCCTACATTATATACACCTTAACCTTCCTCTTGCCATAAAAGGAGCAAAGTACAAACATATTTCACCACCTCTCTTGCAAATTTAAAGTGCTGACAGATAATAAAAATTTTAAAAAGAAACAAAATCTTCTTCTTCGTTTATTTTCACCCCCAGGCTCCCATGCTGGTGAGATCCATCGCATCATCCACCCACCTTCTTCTAGGTCTCCCTTTCCACCTAGCAGCATGGATCATACCATTCATCATTTTCTTTTGTATTCTGTCCTCTGCTATTCTCTCCAAGTGCCCTAGCCGTAATTTTTGTTGTGATTTCACATAGTTTACTATATCTCTCCCTTGCTCACTGCTACAGCACATCCTCCAGACTTCTTCCTCCCTTACTGGGCCATAAATTTTATGTAGTACTTTTCGCTCAATCATTCTTTACACAATTTTGTCATCTTCTGTCAGTGTCCATACCTTTGACGTCCATGTAACAACTGGGCAAACTAGGGCGTTACCTATTACAAGTTTTGTTCTTCTTGTAACAAGGCTGTTTCTGAAGAGTTGTAAATATATAAAGTAAACTCCATTCCCTGCTTGTATCCTTTCTCTTACAGCCTTTCTGATGCTGTTATCATTTAATATTAATCCTCCCAAGTAATTAAAAGAGGACACTCCTTTCAAACACGCCCCATTTATATTTAAATTTTTGTGGGTTCTTCTGACCTCTGAGTGTATCATTACCATATACCTTGTTTTATTTTCCATTTACTATGACACAAACTTTAATGATTCTTTTTCCGTTGCCAGGTACGGTTCTTTAATTGTGTTGGCATTTCTTCTTACTACTGCTACATCATCAGCATATGCACGTATCTTGCTAGTGTTCATATATATATATGGTGCCTCTTATTGATCTTATTTACCATGCTGTGCAGGGCTATATTAATTAGAACCTTGTTTCACTCCTTTATTAAATAAAAAGCTTTCACTTGTCCTGTTAAACATTTTTACTTTAGCTCCTATCTTTCTCCTCTGCCCCTACCCCACAGATGAATTCATGAGGAGACTTAAGTATGTGGCTGTGCTACATTTATCAGATTTTGTTGTAGATTAGGATTCAAAATTCAGATGTATAAATGGCCAGCATGTCAATATGTTTTCAGGGAGAAAATGTATTTTATTTGTGAATCTGAGCCATTCTACAACACATGACATTGAGTTGACACAAATATGTTATGTGTAGCATGCATAATGACTTAACTAAACTACACCTTTCAGAAGGATGACTGGAACAAATATCTCTTCAGTGTTTCAACATAATAATAACATCACTAATGACACATGTCTCTACACTACGCAAATTATTATGAATTGTTTGGAAGAGCATACTTCCTATTGTATGAAAGGGTATCCTCCAACTACATTCATGCATGCTATTCATGTTCTATATTAATGGCCTTGTAAATAGTATTAATAGTAACCTCAGGCTTTTTGCAGATGATGCAGTTATCTATAACTGCAGAAATATTTAGTCAGGCGTCAGTAAGGTAAGTGGTGCAAAGATTAACAACTTTTTTTAGATAATTGGAAATGTAAACTATTTACTTCACAAAATGACTACAATGTCAATTATTTGCAATTGGAATCAATCAATTCATACAAATACATGGAGGTAACAATTTGTTGGTAAATGAAATGGAATGACAACATAGGCTCACTTGTAGGTAAAGCAGTTGATGGAATTCAGTTCACTGGTACAATACTGGAAAAATGCAACAACTACAAAGGATACTGCTTACAAAGTACCCTTAGTAAATTGGTTGGCAGCTCAGTTGTTCCATAGATCATACTCACAATAAATGTTACAATGTGGGATGTGTCAACAGAAAATATACAATATGAGACTTAGTGGCTGCAGTATGTTTGTAGCTACATGTCTTTAACATTACATACAACAACCAGACCATCTATGGCTTGAATTCAGGACAACTCAGCAACCTGAAGATGTTCAAAGAAATGATGAGATGATTTTCGTTAATCGTTAACATGTCTAATTTAAGCCAAAGGGGCCATGATCTCATGAACATTCTCTATGAGCCAGATGCCATGTTCTGACCTTAACCAATGGTTCCCTAGATGACAACACTATATTTAAGAACTCTGTTGAGTAATTAATAGGACAGCTCTTACTGCTGAGCAAGTTGACTATGCATGTGTAACAGATCACTACCATGAATTTATTCTCTGGCAGCTACCAAATGGTGTACTTATTCAGGCAAAAGAACTAACTACCTGGGGTTTCCTGCATTTAAATATGGAAACTCAATGCTGCCATTATCTACTACCCTCCCAGCTGCAAATTTAAATTATACTTCATATGTACCCACATATGCCATTTTGTAAAAATTTTTGTCACATATGGTAGTGAATCATCGATAGTTACAGAAAATTTATGTACTCAGAACACAACCTTGCCATTACTCCCCTTCAACCACCAATCAAAAACTCTACCTCTTTAGCACATTCCAGTCACATTCAGATTTGTTCCATTTAAACTCCAAGACAACATCATGCTTCTTATTTACTAGATATGAAACATATCATTGGTGAGCTTTCCCCTCTTTCCATAATGCTGCACATTGTGTGAAAGTATAGTCCGGAGCATAGCATCAATTCTTCTGTTAAATCAAGAAAGACACCTACTGCCCTCCTCAACTTCTCATCTATCACTGCAAGTGTCTCACACATAGGGAAATAAATTGTATTGTTTAGCATCCTACCCTGAAACCAAACAGGAAGTTTAAAAACAAATTGTATGTAAGTGATGTTTAATACTCTTACACATAGCCTTTCCAAAATTCTTCAGAAACACTGGTAGTAAGAAAACTGTCTACATAACCTCCTTATAATTTTAGTGCTTTTAGGCATGTGTATTCTGATGTGTGTACAAACAGATTACATTGCAACACACACACAGGTGACTCACGAAAGTACAATGCAACAATATTTTTGAGCCTGGTATTTCATAGCACCTGTGTCAGCGATTACTCCTTAGTGGTTCAACAATTAATGTTTTCCTTCTTGTAATCTGAAGCTGAATTTGACTCAATACAATTGAAACATCAGCTTGTGCAAGTTCTGTCTACTTACTGGTACAAATAAAATGTTTTATAATTCACCAAATACTGACAGTAAACCATTATTAAATATACTACACAGTTCCAGTGGACAAACAAGTTTTATTAGATACGAGGAACATGACATGAAGCTTGGTATTAACAGCTACTTCTTCCATCTGAACTGAAATCCTCACACAGAAATCACATATTCAACTAAAGGAAATCTTGGTATTTGTTCCCTATGTATGTTACACTGATATAAGCATGTCAAGAGGCAAAATCACTAAGCCGTTCACTTTCTTTACTATAACTTCTTTACATATACTGAAGAAGCAAGCTCACTGAGTTGAATGTCTTCCCAATTTTCACCCCAGATACTACGTACCACTGTACTAGCCTCACCACCCACATTATTAGGCATTATTATGCTGAAAGACAATACCAGTTTCTTGTCAAAGAAGGGTTCAAATCAAATAGACCTAGTTGGCAGTGGTTCTTCTTGCCTCTACAAATTCTGACGGTAAAGTTAAAATTAAACTGTTAGTCTCTTACATCATGCAGTCTGGAGTAAGACTTCAATGATTTGTATACACATAAATGGACAACTATTCTCACCTGGTCTACGTAATACAAATACATACCACTATCTGAGTACAATGAAGATAAGATTTCAGATCTACTCCCCAGGTGGAATGTTTCAAAAAAATATCTGCCATACCCAGAGTAATAACTACAGTTACATAAACAAGCGGACTGTTCATAAGATTTACAGTCAATTTCAGTTTATAAACACCAAGTGGTACTATCATTTGAGTGTCATATGAATAGCTTAAGTTATTTAGAAATAATTAGGACATAACCCTGAAATTGTTTTCATAATAGAGTATCTGTGCACCTATGCTAATAAAACATGTTTCTTGCAGTAGAGATGATCCAAAAGTTAACTTATCTGGTTAATGTCAACTGACAGACCATTATCATGAAAGGTGGTGGTATAGTTAAGGAACTTGCCTCAGATTTGGAAGTAGTGGAGTTTAAATCTCTTCAATCCCTCTGATAAAGATTATCCACAGTAACTTGAATGATGTAACTAGTATGATGGTATGGTTCCTTCCAAAAGACTAAAGCTGATTCCTTTACACTTCCTCCAACAACTGAGGCGGTTCTTGACAATCAACAATAATTTGAACCCTAACCATCCGATTCCATGCGAGCAAATCTTTAGAATAATAATGACTAACCTCTATGGCAAACCTTAATGGTTAAAAAGCCAAGCAACAAACCCCATAGAATGAGATCACAATATTAATCTGGAAAACTAATATAGCACTACAGTTTCTACAAGTACAGAATGTCATTCCATCATGCTGCATGTACAGAGGTCACATACACAGTTTGAATATTACAAGTACTAGATCTGAAAATAGGTTGCTAATTATATCAACTTCCTTTCCTGGAACTTCTTTTGTGCATTTTCTAAAATACTTTAAGAACATAAAACCTCTTAAATTTGTTATCTTCTGCCTCCTTGTGACATCTGACTGACATGAAGTACAATAATCAAAATTTACATCCTGGGGAAGCTGAGAGTTGGTTTCACAATTTATTGTCTGCTTTCCTACAGTTGAAAAGAGAAAACTTATTGAAGGTCTACTTGGATATTTTCCTTCTCTTCATTCCTTTATTTGAAAACCTTTCATTAACATTGTATCCATTACTAAGTAGTGATACAGTACTAGAACAACAATGTGTAATGTACAACTCTTATTTAAACAGCAGGACAACAAGAATACTACAACACCACATTTACATTGTTTCTGACTGAATCTATGGTCAGTACATCATAATATGTAAATAATAATAATATTTATAAACATAAAACATCAAGGCTCTGATAATGTCTATTCTATTTAACAACTCTTTTACCGTACAGCTAAGAACTGAGCTATTCTTATATATAGTCCTTTGGTATGATACATGGTGAGCAAAGTGTAACACACACAAAAAAAACACCATGCAATTGCAATGTCTTCACAAGAAAGAAATGAGAACCAGTGTGGAAAAGAGGATTTTTTTCATTTGGGGGAGGGGAGGGAAGGGTGAGGTGGTTCGCTGTGTAGCATTTTGAGAGAGATTAAGAAATATTTTATAGTCTACATTATACTCTGCAAACCACTGTAAAGTTCATTGCAGAGGATACTTTCCATTGTACTAGCGATTAGAGCTTCTTCCTGTTCCATTCACGTACAGAGTACAGGAAGAACAGTTGTTTAAATGCTTCCGAGTGTGCTGCCATTAATTTAATCTTGTCCTCGTGGTACCTGTAGGAGTGATACATGGGGGTCTATTCCTACATTCACCCTTTCATGCTAGTTCTTGAAACATTGTTAGTGAGGTTTCTCAGGATAGCTTGCATCTATTATGAGGTGTCTGTAGTTCAGGTTCTTTGCACCTCTGACACTCTCCCCTGAAAGAAAAACTTGTGTTTGTGCTGCTCTCCTCTGTAGGAACATATGTTCAATATCCCTTGCAACTCCTATTCAATATGGATCCCAGACATCTGAATAACATTCTAAGATGGGTCACACGAGGGACTTGTAAGCAAACTCCATCATATACTGACTGCATTTCCCTACTTTTAAACCAAAGTCTGCCAGCTGCATTCTTACAACACAGCCAATGTGATCATTTTATTCCACATCCCTACAAAGTGTTATTCTGAAGTACTTGTACGAGTTGGTCAATTCCAGCTTCGGCTTACTGATAGGGTCGTCAATGGATACTGAGTTTATTCATTTTGCAAAAATCACAATTTTACATTTCTGAACACTTACAGCAAGTGGCCAATCTTTGCACCACTATCAAGATGTGACTGAATACTTGTGTAGCTTTTTTCAGACAACAGTCATTATAAGTAACTGCATCAACTGCAAAAAGTCTGAGATTACGATAATACTGTCTGCAGGGTCATTAATATACAACAAAAAAAGCGATGGTCCCAACAGACTTCCTTCGGGCTCATCTGGGCATGAATCTCCATCCAAGATAACATGGTGTGTAATCCCTACCAATAAATCCTCAAGCCAGCCACAAAATTAGCTTGACACCCCATATAATCATAATTTCAATAATAAGCGTAGGGGTGGTAGTGAGCCAAATGTTTTTTTCAAAACTGAGAAATGCTACATCTTCCGGACTGTATCATCCATGACTTTCGCGATGCCATTTGAGAAAAATAGGAGTTGGGCTTCCTAAAGAAAAAGTATGCACCATCTCCATCAAACACTCAGGGTAGAAGGTGAGTGCAAGGCAATTTAATTGTGCTGAAATTCTAATCGAAAAGTTTCTGAACGTCAATTAAGACTGAATATACAGCGAGATGTCGTAGTCACTGGACTCCGTATATAAGGTCTACGTTAAACGAAAACAGCCTAAGCGCAATAGCATAGAATAACTTATCAGAGAAACACAACTAACAACACTGTATAGTAAACAATTCGTGTATTGCATTACGGCCGTGTACAGCACATAAGAATAACACCATACACAAACATTCTCCTAAACGCAATAAAAGTAACATCAAACGGATGAGCGGCGTAATGTAAACAGTACCCTCATTATGACAAATGTCATAAGTTCACTTCATAGCTTCAGTCTACTGGCATATTGTACTACAATACAGAAATGCCTCAGCTTCCCTTTTTATCATATAACAAACAAATAGTAGCGCTAAACCAGCGAAAAAGCAGTTTATAAACTTCGTAATCACCGCAAAACACTTGCAACCCCTGACATTCCATGTAAATTATGCTATCTTTCTCAAAAACTTCTTAATTACGTAAGAGATATACAACGATCTCCAGCCGCTTTCTGCAACTCGTAATATGTACATTAACAAGGTTTAACATTCAGGACGAACAAGAAACACCGTAATTAAATACGGTTACGTTAACATTTTCTGTACAGCATCCTGTTGACACAACAGTGGTCCACTGAAAGTCTATAGTCACTTCACTTACCCAGAAATAATCACCAAAATCGACCGTCATGGTAAGGCAATACCCATCACATAAACAAATCACTCACAACGACTGACAATGACCCCCAACACACCCATACAGCTGTAATATGGCGACACCCCCCTCCATACAATTTTTCAAACCTAGATGCAAAGATAACACTGATTGTGGTCTTAGTAGCAAGACAAAGATGTTTGAAAATCGCAAAGAGAAGTTGGTATGTTTTTCATTTAACACGACAGTAGCATCATTAATCACACTTATTTATTAGTTGCCATGAAGATATATATAATAAGTAAATGTGTTCCAAACACCTTGTACCTCGACATACCTGCAAAGTTTATCAGAGTTTCCAGTTTAAAATTGTCTGGTGATTGTGACGTACACATGTCCTTAAACTTGGCGCCAGGTACAAAGGCATATTGTAAAAAGGAAGCGCCTGCTATTTGGAGGCATTAAACGATCGACTCGGGTGGGTCCCTTGCAACAATGTTTTGTTATGAAAACTCTGTGTATATTTCAGAATTTTGAACTATTGTAATAAAATATGCTCTGCAAATAATAAAATAACGTCACGAACGAAAAAGCTTGAAAATGTGACAATGTGGCTCAAGAGGACTTGTGTGGGACGTGTTCCCTAACTATTTCTGCAGGGAGGCAAACACAAAACTGATCCATAAATTGGCACAAAACACCGATTTTAAAACTACACAACAGCTGATGAGGATTGTCTGGTATATAACGTCACATATTTTGAGAGTTACCGTATTTGGACAGCCTGAAACAAATCTCGTCCGAATAAACGGAAAACTGAGTATCCAAATGTCTCGGAATCGTTGGAATTAGATTAGATTAGATGTGTCTTTCGTTCCAATATATCCATATTCTCTCTCGCATATCTTCAGGTGTAGCTGGAACGTTTTTATAAACAATGTCTTTTACGAATCCCCACAAGAAATAATCCAGAAGCGTCAAATCTGGCGAATGAGCCGGCCACGACACATCTCCGTCCGCATCCAATCCAACGATTTGAGAATTGTCTCTGCAACTCAATTCTATCCATCAGCGAAAAATGTGCAAGACACCCATCGTGTAGATACCACATTCTGTTCCTTGTTACCTAAAGGTACTTCTTCCAATAACAGACCTAATGTTTCTTGCAGGAATGTGGTGTACTTCCTACCATTAAGATTCCCTTCAATGAAATAGAGGCCTATAATTTTGTCATCCGGAATCCCACACCATACATTCACGAACCAATGTTTTTATGTGCAACTCTCAGCAGGCAACATGGATTTTCAGTTGCCCAATAATGCATGTTATGCAGATTAACATTTCCAAGGTTTGTGAATGTAGCCTCATCAGTGTGTAAAATCATGTGCCATTGCTCTGAATCTGAAGTTGAGCCCAACGGCAAAACTCAATGCGACGCTTACAATCCGTACCAGTTAATTCTTGGTGGAGAGTGACATGGTAAGGATTATATTTATGGCGATGCAGAACACGAATAACACTACTCTGGTTTATGCCATATTCCTTTGCAATTCAGTGCGAACTAACACAAGGATATCGAACCATAGTGGCAAGAGTACCAATTTCCGTTTCCTCATCAGTAACTTTCCTTTGCCAGGTATGTTTCCGATGTGTTAAAGATCCAGTTGTTCTCAATTTATCATACACATATTTAAATGTACGACGTATAGGGTGAGTACGTTGGGGATGTCTTTCAGAATATAAGTCTCTTGTTCTTCGAAGGAATACATCATTCACATTCGCTTGATACGAAGATTCTACTATTACCGTTCCTATTACTGTAGTATTACGAAACCGACGAATGGTGTTTACATCTCAAGGGCACATTAGATGGTTATGCCGTATTCGGCGAATATTTACTATTTGCACGGTACACAAGACAGAATTGTCAGAGCATGTGCTTTGATAAATGCTGAACTGATAAGGAATACCACTCAATCCATGATAAGAAGATTGCAGCATTGCATTGATATCAATGGTCATCACTTCGAACACCTTCTGTAAATGGACGTTCATGACACCTTTTTGACCCTCATTTACAAAGACTTTACTGTTACACATCATTGGATTAATCTTGATAACCGCTCTCAGAAAATAAGTACCAGACTATAGCATCCCTTAAAAAAAAAAAGCAAAGCTGACCTTCATAACTCTGACATGACCCCACCTAGCAACAAAAAAACCAAGGTCATATTATGGCCCCCATTGTCCTATGCAACATTTGTCTCACAAACGTTTCAGTTACTATCATACTTTTTGAGTTATTCTAGGTGGCAATAGTTAGCGACTCACCCTGTATACAAAAATAATTTTACAACAGTTATTTAGAATGAACACATTACTGTACTGAGTTTGCATAGAAGATAGATTGTACATTATTTGATATTAGTCATAACACATACACATCAGTTGGTTCTACTAAGAAATTTGTAAATGGGATGGAAGGAGCTCGCTACCAATAAACCTCTTCGGTTCCTCTTAAACAGCATATGGTTGCTGGCAAGTTATTGAAAATGTGTGTTCCTGAGGAAAAGTTTCTGCTCCAAAACAAGTGACTTCAAATATTTGTGGAGATTATTCTTATTTCTAGCAATGATTCCATGAACTGAGTTGTTGGTTTGAAAAAGGGATGTATTTTTTATGAAAAATTTCATTAAAAAATAAATATATTGAGAAGCAGTACTTAGTATCTCTGGTTCCTTAAACAAGACTCTGCTGGATGTTCTTGAGTTCACACCACGAATGATTATTATTACAGGTTTTTGTAGAGCTAAAACTTTAACTTGACTTTATGAGCTATCCCACAAAATAATAACGTATGATACTATGGAAAGAAAGTTACCACAGTATGCCACCTATTTTTATTTTTGTATCACTTATGTCTGACAATATGTGTACTGCAAATAGATATTTGTTCAGGCTCTTCAGCAGCTCTGTTGTATGCTCATCCCAGTTGAATTTGTTATCAAGGTGTAAAACCTAGAACTTAACATCGTCATCTTCTTCTGTCCGTTTGTCATCATATTTTAAGTATGAACTGGTGGGAAACCTCTTAAAAGTTCTAAACTGCACGTAGAGTCTTTTTTCAAAGATTCATGGTAAAGAATTCGATAGGAACCATTTATTAATGTCCATGAAAATTTCATTACATGATCTTTTTAAGGCTATACTTGATTCGTTATTTATTGTAATGTGTGTATCATCTTCAAGCTAAACAAACTGGACAGTTGCTAATGTTACAGATGAAAGGTCATTGGTATACATATGAAAAAGTAAGGGCCCTGAAATGGAACCTTGTGGGACACGACATGTAATCATACCAGATGGATGATGCCTGACAGCTTCATACATATCTCGTTCGTAATGACACCCTTTATTTCCTGTCAGAGATATGGAATTTGAACCATTTTGCGGCATTTCTTATTAAAATGTAATAATCTTAATTCCTTAAAAGGATACTGTGATTTACATACTCAGTTTCCTTTGGCAGCTCACAAAATACACCAATAGCCTATAATTTACAGACTAACGAAATACGTGCCTTCTCGCTTTATGTATAGATAGCCTTGGCAACTCTTTGGAAACTCAAACTATGGCTTAGGAAATGCATCATTTGCTGTCAGATGATCAAAATTCCAACTCTATATTATCTTTTCTAAAATTTTCAAAAATGCTGGAAAAAGTGAAACCAGATGGAAATGTGACAGTATCTCTTTAGTCTCTTTCTTAAAGAAAGGCTTTACTTCCACTTATTTCAAACGTTAAGAAAATTTTCCACTGACAAAGGACAAATGTAAATTAGCATTTATGTAAATTAAGTATACAATACTATATTCTACTGTAAAATCGTATCTATAAAGACATAGCTTGTACCAGACGATTTCTCATCCAACAGCAATGTTGTCTTCAGATAAATTAAAGGATCTGATTTGATTTGATCTGATTACACAGATAATTTAAACTAAAAACACACTCTTTAATTAATTTCGTTTATATTTTATCATAAGCACTAGAATTTTTTTATTTTAAAGATTTTATGTTAGGTATTATGTCTACTGATGCACTCAGGGTCTCATTTACCTTACTGAAGTTATTTTAAGGACATGTCTGAGATGTTTTAGCAACACTGCACTTATTTGTTACCAATGTTCCATTTACCCTTAATACTATCAGCTCCTCTTAATGTCTGGTTCTATCAATATCCTCAATCACTATATTCCATATTGTCTTTATTTTGTTACCAGTATCTGACATGATTACCTATTTCTCATAACGTATTTGCTTTAATGTCTGTATTACTGTCTTTAATATTTTGCAGTTTGTCTTGTAATGAGCTATAGTCAATACTACAGCTGTTTCTGACTGACAGATACAGTTTTCTTTCGGTTTTACAAGATACTTTCATTCCAGAGTAAAACGTTCATGTTTCAGTTCCATACAAGGCTACACTAGATATACACTCCTGGAAACTGAAATAAGAACATCGTGAATTCATTGTCCCAGGAAGGGGAAACTTTATTGACACAATCCTGGGGTCAGATACATCACATGATCACACTGACAGAACCACAGGCACATAGACACAGGCAACAGAGCATGCACAATGTCGGCACTAGTACAGTGTATATCCACCTTTCGCAGCAATGCAGGCTGCTATTCTCCCATGGAGACGATCGTAGAGATGCTGGATGTAGTCCTGTGGAACGGCTTGCCATGCCATTTCCACCAGGCGCCTCAGTTTGACCAGCGTCCGTGCTGGACGTGCAGACCGCGTGAGACGACGCTTCATCCAGTCCCAAACATGCTCAATGGGGGACAGATCCGGAGATCTTACTGGCCAGGGTAGTTGACTTACACCTTCTAGAGCACGTTGGGTGGCACGGGATACATGCGGACGTGCATTGTCCTGTTGGAACAGCAAGTTCCCTTGCCGGTCTAGGAATGGTAGAACGATGGGTTCGATGACGGTTTGGATGTACTGTGCACTATTCAGTGTCCCCTCGACGATCACCAGTGGTGTACAGCCAGTGTAGGAGATCGCTCCCCACACCATGATGCCGGGTATTGGCCCTGTGTGCCTCAGTCGTATGCAGTCCTGATTGTGGCGCTCACCTGCACGGCGCCAAACACGCATACGACGATCATTGGCACCAAGGCAGAAGCGACTCTCATCGCTGAAGACGACACGTCTCCATTCGTCCCTCCATTCATGCCTGTCGCGACACCACTGGAGGCGGGCTGCACGATGTTGGGGCGTGAGCGGAAGACGGCCTAATGGTGTGCGGGACCGTAGCCCAGCTTCATGGAGACGGTTGCGAATGGTCCTCGCCGATACCCCAGGAGCAACAGTGTCCCTAATTTGCTGGGAAGTGGCGGTGCGGTCCCCTACGGCACTGCATACGATCCTACAGTCTTGGCGTGCATCCGTGCGTCGCTGCGGTCCGGTCCCAGGTCGACGGGCACGTGCACCTTCCGCCGACCACTGGCGACAACATCGATGTACTGTGG
Source organism: Schistocerca serialis cubense (assembly GCF_023864345.2). Taxonomy (NCBI): domain Eukaryota; kingdom Metazoa; phylum Arthropoda; class Insecta; order Orthoptera; family Acrididae; genus Schistocerca; species Schistocerca serialis. The sequence goes on along the minus strand of NC_064640.1, from coordinate 656,224,007 downwards.
AGACCTCACGCCCCACGTGTTGAGCAATTCGGCGGTACGTCCACCCGGCCTCCCGCATGCCCACTATACGCCCTCGCTCAAAGTCCGTCAACTGCACATACGTTTCACGTCCACGCTGTCGCGGCATGCTACCAGTGTTAAGGACTGCGATGGAGCTCCGTATGCCACGGCAAACTGGCTGACACTGACGGCGGCGGTGCACAAATGCTGCGCAGCTAGCGCCATTCGACGGCCAACACCGCGGTTCCTGATGTGTCCGCTGTGCCGTGCGTGTGATCATTGCTTGTACAGCCCTCTCGCAGTGTCCGGAGCAAGTATGGTGGGTCTGACACACCGGTGTCAATGTGTTCTTTTTTCCATTTCCAGGAGTGTAGATACTCTAAGAAAAGACTACTTAACACTTAAATATATATTCTATGTTAACACAAATTTCTTTTCTTTTGAAACACGCTGTTGCTATTGTCAGCCTACTTTTGATATCCTCTCTACTTTGGCTATCATCAGTTAATTTACTGCCCAAATGCAAAGCTCATCTACTTCTTCTAGTGTCTTGTTTCCTAATCTAATCAACCAGCATCGACTGATTTAATTCGGCTATATTCCACTGACCTAGTTCTGCTGTTCTTAATGTCCTTCTTATATTCATTCAAGAGATTGTCTAATCTGTTCATTGTCGGCAGCTCGTGGTCTCGTGGCTAGCATTGCTGCTTCTGGATCAACAGGTCTCGGATTTGATTACCGGCTAGGTTGGGGATTTTCTCTGCCAGGGGATTGGTGTTTATGTTGTCCTCATCATTTTATGATCATCATTATTTGTGCCAGTGGCTAGATTGGACTGTGAAAAAAATTGGACTGTGTAAAAATTGGTACTTTGTATGGGTGCTGATGACTGCACAGTTCAGTGCCCATAAACCGAACATCATCGCCCAGTCTGTTCAATGGCTCTTCCAAGTCATTTGCTGTCTCTGACAGAATTACAGTGGCATAGGCAAACCTCAAGGTTTTTGTTTTTTATCCCTGGACTTTAGCTCCTTCTCCAAATTTTTCTTTGGATTCCTTTACTGCTTGCTCAAACTACAGATTGAATAGTATTGGGGATAGGCTACAACCAACTCTTCTCAACCACTACTTCCCTTTTATGCCCACCCACAGTTGTAGCTGTTTTCTGGTCTCTGTGCAAGTTGTAAATAGCATTTTGCTCCATGCTTATACCCCTGTTACCTTCAGAACTTCAAAGATAGTATTCTAGTCAACATTGTCAAAACTTTCTCTAGGTCTACAAATGCTATAAACATAGATTTTTCCTTTCCTTAACCTATATTCCAAGAAACGTTGTAGGGTGAATATTGGCTCGCGTGCTCCTACACTTGTCCAAAATCCAAACTGATCTTCCCCAAGGTCGTCTTCTAACAGTTTTTCCATTCTCCTACAAAGAGATTGTGTTAGTATTATGCAACCATGACTTATTAAACTCATAGTTCTTTAATTTCACACCTTGCGTCACCTGATTGCTATGGAATTGGAATTATGGTATTATTCTTGAAGCCTAAGAGTATTTCAACTGTTTCATACATATTGCACACCAGGTGGAATAGTTTTGTTATGGCTGGCTCTCCCAAGAATATCAGCAGTCCAGATGGAATGTCATCTACTCCAGGGATCTTGTTTTGACATAGGTCTTTCACTGCTCTGTCAAATTATTCTTCTTACAGTATGATACCTCCCATCTCATCTTCATATATGTATGCCCCGATAGCTGAATGGTCAGCATGATGGACTGCTGTCTTAAGGGGCCTGGGTTTGATTCCCACCTGGGTCGGGGATTTTCTCCGCTCAAGGATTGAGTGTTGTATTGTCTTCATCATCATTTCATCCCAATCTAGGGCGCAGGTCGCCCAATGTGGCATCGAATCTAATAAGACCTGCACCAAGGCGGCTGGACCTGCCCCATAAGGGGCCTTCCAGCTGATGACACCAAACACTCATTTCCATTTCCATCTTCATCTATGTCCTCTTTCCTTTCTATAATACAGGCTTCAAGTTCACTTCCCTCATGTAGCCTGTGTATATGTTCCTTCCACATTTCAGCTTTCCATTCTTTCTTTAGTACTGGTTTGCCATCTGGTCTCTTGATCCAAGTATTTATACAGCTGCTTCTATTTTTTCCAAAGGCCTTTTCAATCTTCCTGTAGGTAGTGTCTATCTTTCATTTATTCATACGTGCTTCTATATACTACTTTAGAATTTTCTAAATGGCTGTAGCAGCAATTGTAGGATGAAACCTTCATGAAGAAATAATAAACAGCCAATCACTTGCAAGATGGAAGGTTTTTAAAATCCCTTAAGCACAATTTCAATGGTTACATGAACATCTTCTTCAGAAGGAAATATTAACAGTGAATATGTTGGAAATGTGTGAGCAACCATTTGCTTTAGTTATAGGGTGTCTGTTATCTGGAATACCAGCAGACACTTTTATAAATGTGTTAGAAGAAATTCATTTCAAAAGGTATCCTGTTTTGAAGAGTATGACTCCCTTCTATCTTTGATATATAGATGATGTGCTCACAGTGTTTAATGGCAGTGACCAAGATCTACAACGAATGTTACATGCTTTTAACAACCATCATGAGAAAATTAATGTCACAAAAAATACAAAACTATAACAGAAAACTTAATTCCTAGGTTTGAAACTAAGGTTACTCAAGAACAAAATCAGCTTTGACATTTTCCATAAATCTCCTTTTGCAGATAACATCATTCCAGCTGACTCATGTCATCCAAAAACCTGCTTTTTTCCACTATGCAATACATCATACAGTATGCACTCCCTTAGAATAGCATTACTTTCAAAAATTAGAATAGCATTACTTTCAAAAAGAAGTATCTGTAATAAAAGCCATTGCAATAAACAATGGATATAACCTCAGATTGACTGATCATATTGCAAAAAAAAAGAAAAAAAGAGAAGCTATTAAGTGTTCAGTTGTAGGCACTAGTAGTTTGAAGACGGGAAGTGAGAGTAATACGTTTATCTATACACCATTTCTAGGAAATGTGTCGCCAAAGGTAGATAGACCGTTGAATGAGAAATACGGCTGCAGAAATGCTTTCCCTGTAAACAGTAGTCTAAAATAAAAACTAAGCCATTCCATCAGAACAATAGAAGATCGTGTCAATAATTCTGGTGTTCATAAAATTACATGTAATAACTGCCCTAACTATTATGTGGGACATGTAGGTAGCCCATTCAAAGTAAGATATAAAGATTACTTCCTAGATAAAGGTGTAAAATTCCATTTTAGCTGAACATCTTCTTCTTCTTAAACACACACATCAGAACCTAGAAGACTTAGAACTTTTGCATGAAGAAAGTAAAGGTTAAAGGCTTGATGTGTTAGAAGAATTAGAAATTTTAGAACATGTGGCTTACAGAGATGAATCCATTTTAATTGGACAAGAGCAACTCAAAAACATAAATTTTCTAGGTAGTGTTAGACCTCTACTTTCGTTCACATAACAGAGAAGTGACAAGATCGTCTAGATTGGATATGCCGTTTTCCTCATTTACCAATGCTAGTGGTGTTTGTGTCTCTTCTTTGCTATCGTTGTCTATTTACATTATCTTACAGTTTACATAATTTATTTTTACCAAAATGACCTTTTCTAGATGGTAATTGTTTAGCTGTTGACATTTTGTTAATTTTAAATGTGTACACAATTAAATATGGGATAGTATGATGGGAGTGGTGGACAGTGAAGTACTGCAGGTTAGATGCAGGGCTAGGAAGAGGTGGGGACAGAGTGGGGGGGGGGGGAAGTAGCGGAAAATGAGATAAATAAAAAGAGACTGGGTGTGGTAGTGGAATGATGGCTGTGTAGTGCTGGAATGGGAACAGGGAAGAGGCTGGATGGGTGAGGACTGTGACTAACGGCACAGTGGTTGCAGCTCAGCTTGTAGACCACATGACTGGTTTCACAGGTAGCCCTGTCTTTGATGGGATAGTTGATATTAGTGACTGGACTGTAGTAGGCAGTGGTGGGAGGATGTACAGGACAGGTCTTTCATTTAAGTCTGTTACAGGGATATGAGCCATGAGGCAAGAGATTGGGAGCAGGGGTTGTGTAAGGATGGACGAGTATATTGTGTAGGTTCTATGGACAGTGGAATACCACTCTTGGTAGGGGTGGGAAGGATAGTGGGCAGGACATTTCTCATTTCAGGGTATGACGAGAGGTAATCGAAAGCCTGGCAGAGAATGTGATTCAGTTGCTCCAGTCCTGGGTGGTACTGAGTTACGAGGAGAATGCTCCTCTGTGGCCAGATGGTGGGACTTTGGGAAGTGGTGGGAGATTGGAAAGATAACGCACGGAAGATTTGTTTTTGTACAAGGTTGGGAGGATAATTGCGGTCAGTGAAGACTTCAGTGAGACCTTCAGTATATTTTGGAGGGACTGCTCGTCACTGCAGATGTGATGACCATGGGTGGATAGGTTGTACGGAAGGGACTTCTTGGTGTGGAACGAGTGGCAGCTGTCAAAGTGGAGGTATGGCTGGTGGTTAGTAGGTCAGATATGGATGGAGGTACTGATGTAGCCATATTTGAGGTGGAGGTCAACATCTAGGAAGGTGGCTTGTTGGGTTGAGTAGGACCAGGTGAAGCAAATGGGGGAGAAGTTTTTGAGGTTCTGGAGGGATGTGGACAGGGTGTCTCACCTACAATCCAAATAGCAAAGATGTTGTCAATGAATCTGAACCAGGTGAGAGGTTTACGATTCTGTGTGTTTAGGAAGGATTCCTCTAGATGGCTCATGAATAGTTTGGCATAGGATGGTGCCATGCAGGTGCCCATAGCCGTGCCCTGGATTCGTTTGTAAGAATGCCTTCAAAATAGATGTAATTGTGGGTGAGGATATAGTTGGTCATGGCTACTAGGAAGGAGGTTGTTGGTTTGGAATCAGTAGGGCGTTGGGAAAGGTAGTGTTCAACAGCAGTAAAGCCTTGGGCATTAGGAATGTTAGTGTGCAGGGAGGTGGCATCAATAGTGACGAGCAGGGCACTGTGTGGTAAAGAGACAGAAACTGTGGAGAGTTGGTGGAGGCATCCTGGGTGGTTAGGTTTATGGACTTTAGGAAGCATGTGGAAGGTAGGAGTGCAGGGAGTGATATGGGTGAGCAGAGAGATGGACTCCAGGGATAGGTTCTGGGATGAGCCAACCGATTTGAGTAGTGACTGGTGGTCCTGCTGGATTACTGGAATGGGGTCATTGTGGCAAGGTGTGTAGGCAGAAGTATCTGACATTTGGCGGAGTCCTTCTGCCAGGTAATCCTTGTGGTTCAAACAGCAGTGGTGGAGCCTTTCCTGCGGGTAGGATTATAATGTCAGGATCAGTCTTTGGATGGTGGACGGTGGTTCTTTCTGCGGATGTAGGGTTAGCTTGCATGTTGAGGCGTTTTGGGAATGATGGTGAGGCAAGGTTCGAGGTAAGAAATTCTGGAAAGTTAACAGGGGGTGGTTTGGGGCCAGTGGGGATGGATTGTGGTTGGATGGAGGAGTGAACTGTTAGGCAAGGTTCAGTATTGGTCCTTATTTGAGTCTGATTGGTAGGGTCGGAGGCGAAAAAGTGTTTCCACTGTAGGTACCAGGAGAAGGCGAGAAGGTCTCTAACAAGTCCTGCGTGATTTAATTTGGGAGTGGGGCAAAAGGTGAAGCCTTTGCAAAGGACTGATATTTCTTTGGGGCTAAGGCTTCTGGAGGAAAGGTTCATGACTGTGTTGTGGGTCTGTTTAGGTTCTGGATTCTGTGTGGTGGTGGGAGGGAGTTTTGTAGAGCGGGGTAAGTGTGAGACATGGTTTGTCATCTATGAGGGGACATGGGGGAGGTTTGGAGATTGTTGTAGATAACATGATCGAAAACATGGTTTTGCAGGACTATATTGGTGAGGGCTAAGGATTAGCGGAATCTGAACATGTGCAGGTCATTGTGGAAGGAGGAGTGGCAGCCAGAGATGGGTAATTTGATGGTAGGGCCATTGGGGGGGATTCCATGAACGAAGCAACAACGCAGAAACAGTATGTGGGACTGGGATCTGGCAATGGGGTGGAATAATGCCAAAAATTACGTAAATAATGTAGAATTACGTCCGAAATATTACACAAAAATACACCCAAACACTTGTGAAAATTCACGAAAAGGCGAAACAAGAAGAAATCCGAGGTAGTCGACGATAGCGAAAGGCGAAAGCTCACTAAAAATGGCGGGAAGTCACAAGGATCAAAGGAAAGAATAACTAATAAAAAATTATATATTACTGCAGGTAGCAGGTCTGACGGTGGATAACTGTGAAGAAGGGGGATGGCAGATGCGATTGGATGGTGGAATTAGTGGGTGCGAACTGGGATAGAACGGAGGAAGTGTGGGGGGTGGGGAGGGGCTTGTAGGATGAGATACAATATTGTGTGGCACCGGAAAGGTGCTGGAGTGAACACGCAAAAATACAGGATATGGCACAGGAAGAGTGATCAATCTGAAAATATAGGACTAATTATATCAGCAGGTGTAATGTGGGACATAAGATGCTGCACCACCAATCAGGGTGATCTTGTAGGCTTCTGTTGTGTGCAGTGAGACGGTTGATACAGTGTGGCTTGTAAGTAGAGCATGCAGTGCGGTTTGTAATGTGACAAGAGAAACACAAGAAAGAAGAGAAATAAGGAGGGACATTGAGTATAATGCTTTCTATTTCCTGTTCTACTGCCGCTTTCCATTGTGTAGATATGATTCAATCCATCTCCTGGTGCTATCATTCAGACCATCAAGTTGGCCTTCCCTAAGATGATGTTGTGGTCTACACAGTCAAAGGTCTTTGACAAGTCACAGAAAATTCCAATAGGTGACTTTTGTTATTTACTGACTCAAGAATTTCATTTGTTAAAGAGAAAATAGCCTGCTCTGCTGATCTGTTTTTTGGAAGCTAAACTGGTTTTTGTTTAGGATGGTGCAAATATTGAGATGGTCTACAATAATATTTTTGGGAAGCAACTTAGCTGAGATATTGGATGGTAGATGGGTACATTAGTTTTGTCAACCTTTTTAAAAAGTGGTTTTACTATAGCAAACTTTAATCTCTCTGAGACAACGCCTTGCTACAAAAATTCATTGAAAATGTAACGCAGGACAGGACATATATAACCACTATAGTGCTTTATAATTTATACCTGCGGTATTTTTATTTTTTAAGGCTCTGATTATATGTTTCACTTCGCTAATAATAACTGCAGCTATACAAATTGGGTCTTATAAGTTATAGTCATCTCATTGTAATAAATTAATGGCCATATTTAATGAGCCCTTACAGCCCACATGTTCTGCTGCAGTTAAGAATTGATTGTTAAAGATGTTAGAAATTTTTACAGGATTATATGTCACCTTGTCATATACCAGGGTCACTCCAAAATAAATGCACACTATTTTTGTAAAAATACAGTTTTCATTCTGCATGTGTGAAAATTTTACAGTGTGTAGATACATCCTTCCCACTTGTTTTCAAACTTAGTTCAACCTGTTCCCATGAGTGGGGTCGTCACAGCATGTCTTCAAGATGGCTGCTACACTTGACGTTTGTCCGAAGCAACGTGCTGTCACAGAATTCCTTTGCTGTGAAAACGAGACAGTGGGAAACATCCACAAGAGGTTGATAAAGGTGTATGGAGATGTTGCTGTCGATCGCAGTACAGTTAGTCGGTGGGCAATCAGGTTACGTGATGAAAGCGGGCACGGCAGTATTGAGGATTGTCCTCGCAGCAGCACGCCTCGTACTGCACACGCTCCAGACAGTGTGCAGAGAGTTAACGAATTGGTGGCTGTTGACAGACGCATCGCAGTGAACGAATTTTCCCGCTACGTTGGGATAGGGGAAGGAAGTGTTTGCAGAATACTGAAAGTGTTGGCGTTAAAAAAGGTTTGTGCCAGGTGGGTTCCCAGGATGTTGACAGTTACTCACAAAGAAACAAGAAAAATGGTACGCAGCGAACTTTTGGAACAGTACGAGAATGGTGGAGATGAATTTCTTGGAATAATTGTGACAGGTGATGAAACAAGGCTCCATAATTTTTCACCAGAGACGAAGAGGCAATCAATGGAATGGCATCATGCAAATTCACCCAAGGAAAAAAATTCAAAACCACACCTTCTGCTGGAAAAGTTATGGCTACAGTGTTTTTCGATTCTGCAAGACTCTTGCTTGTGGACATCATTCCAAGTGCAACCACCATAAATTCTGATGCATATGTGACGACACTGAAGAAACTTTAAGCTCAACTGAGTCGTGTTCGATCACATTGGCAAAAGCAGGATGTTTTGCTGTTGCACGACAATGCACGGCCACATGTCAGTCAAAAACCATGGACGCGATCACAAAACTCGGATGGACAACACTGAAACACCCGCCTTACAGTCCTGACCTGGCTCCATGTGACTATCATCTCTTTGGAAAACTGAAAGACTCTCTTCGTGAAACAAGGTTTGAAGATAATGACTCCTTTGTGCACGCAGCCAAACAGTGGCTCCAACAGGTTGGTCGAGAATTTTACTGGGTGGGTATACAGGCGCTGGTTCCAAGATGGCGTAAGGCAGTTGAGATGGATGGAAATTATGTGGATAAATGAAAATATTGTTCCTAAAGGAACTTTCAAAGATGTAGAATAAAAGATGGATTTCAAAAAATTGTGTGCATCTCTTTTGGAGTGACCCTCGTATATCACCTTTTCATCCCTATTGGTCTTGTCACACTCTCACTTTATGATGTTCCAGATTGATTTTATTTTGTTCCTAGAATTGTCAATTTCAAATTTAATATGTAAGTTCTGGATTTATTTATCACCCTTTTAAAAACTTTACAGTCCAATTTATAACAATATTTTTCAAGGGAGTCATTTGATACTTTTAATGAGGCCTGTAATTCTTTCTTAGTACTACAAGAAATTTTAATTCCTTTGCTAATCTATGGTTTCCTGGAAGAAACCTTAATGTTCTACCTCACAATTATTTTTGGAAAAGTCATTTTAATTATAGAAATGAGTACATTTAAGAAAATATTAAATTTGTCATTTATATCTAATTTATCTTTAAGACCTCTGATATTTTGTTGAATAATAGTAAGATTGTTTGAGCTACCTTCACTGTCCTGGCATTTGTCCTTTCTATATATGTACAATATTTCGCTGTTTCGCTCTGAGCTGGGTTGTTTACACTGTGGCCTGCATCACAGATGGAAGTTTGTCCACTTGCTGATGTTGCTGTGCTCGTGAAGGTTCCAGCCATAAAAAAATCACTGCTTTACTTTGGATCTCATCTTGCTCTCATTGCTACTTGTGGTGCAGCTTTTTACTTGTAAATGAAGGAGAAGAAATACTTTCAAGATCTTGAGACTCTTTGGATGATGCATTATGTAGCACTGAACGTTTCTGCAAGTGGTGTTTGTGATGCCATTATATCACTGTTGACCACAGGTGAAATTTCATATTTTACCGACACCTTTCGACTATATTTTAACGAACATGTGCTACATTTAGCCTAGTAAGTTTGAACAATTTTTTGTATGTGTAAAGAAATATTAGTGTACCTGTACATATATATATCTTACCATATTTTTACTGTTAATCTGTTTAGGTTGTCAGTACTTCTTTCTGAAGAAAATGGTTTTATAAACGTTGAAATCATGGTCAAGGGGTTCAAATAAACCTTCCATTTTACAACTGATTAGTTGTTTACTATTTCTTCAAGAAGTCTTCTATATAGTTACATTTCTCCTCTAGCCACTCTTACTTATCCATTTTGTACTTCTGGTCAATCCCAATTCTTAGACATTTGTATTTCTTTCTGTGAGCTTCATTTGCTACACTTTTATATTTTCTTCTTTCCTCAGTTAAATTCAATATTGCCTGTGATATCCAAAGATTTATACTAGCTCTTGAGTTTTAGCTTATTTTGTCCTTGGCTGCCTTCACTATCTCATCTCTCAAAGCTACCCTTTCCTCTGATACAGTATACCGTTCCCCTGTTTCAGTCAGTCATTGTCTAATGCTCCCTCTGAAAATTTCAAAAACCTCCAGTTTTTTCAACTTATCCAGATTCCATCTCCGTAATTCATTACAACTATGGAATACCTAAAACAGCTAGCTTTCCCTTTCAAAATAAAATGAATATTTATTACTTGCAGAAACATAAGGCACAACATTTTCTTTAATGAACATTTGTCTTACTCAAAAAAGTTTACTAAATGCCCATGCCCTAATGCTAACTGTGTAGTAATTCAAAACAAAATTAAAATAAAATCTTTTTGGCTATTTTGCCACTGCTCACAGTTAATGTTCCTATTTTAGAAAAAAAGTGTACTGGTCCCACCTCTGGCATTGATGCTGACTAACCTATGTCCCAACTAATGTAAACCATTAATAAATTCTCAGTTTGGTAAAAACCTGATGATTTTCTGGCAATGGAAAAGAACTTTCTTGCCTCACCAAACAGAAATTATTTAAAGGAAACGGCATACTGTCTGTGGCCAATTCAAACGATAACATGTTTATTTGTCAGTGGCTTCAAACTGGAAAAGAGACAAACCAGAACCACTGCTGTCATCACGATTATGATACAACACTTCATCTGTGGAATTTTTTGTGCTGAGTCATGCAGCAGTATTCTAGTAAGTTTCATTAATCTTTCAGCAATATGTATCTATCATTTGCAGATTCAGCTTTAGTAAGAGGCCATTGCTGGATCTGTACACTCACAGCCCGTTCACTCTTAACATCTCAGTTCCTACAAAACACAACTATACTATATATGTATATATACATTGTTGTGTTAAGCAGGACCTGTAATTTTAAAAGTGAGCAAGCTGGGTGCGCTCTTTCAATATATATATTGAAAGTTTTAAACCCACTGTTAATTAAACCACCCTCCAGTAATACGAAATGAGTGAGTTCAATACTCATTGTTGTCACATGAAGACACATAAAACCAAATCGTACTGATGCAATACAAGCGAGTGCTTTGCTCATTAATTCCACAAAATAATAAGTAAATTATACTTATAGTTGCCCACTGCATATGAAGACAGCCTCGACACAATGAAGTGAACCAATTGGTTGTTCAACAGGCTATATTTATTATATAGTGGGTCACATAACCACGACAAGTTATAGGATCTTGGAACCTAAGTAAAGACTCATATTAACAGTTATTTATTTGTTCTTATGATTGACATAAGTTATAATGAAATTAACAGAGAACCAAGTTCTGTACAACTCAGATAATATTACGAAATCAAAGTGGGGAGATACCAAAAAGTGTGGAAGACTGAATGGAGTAAGAACAGCAATATCTGCTTGTCTGAGCAGCTTCTGAAATCGAGTTTAATGTTGGAAGAAGAAGCTATAAATAATAATCAAATGAAGCAATCAAACTTGTGTGGCAAACTAAGCAAGTAATAAGCTGCACAGAATATGGATTGCACTGCCGCAATCGCAATATTTACTTCCCCCAAACAGCTAGTGTGTGCCGATCAGCACCAGATGGTATCCAGAGATGACACCTGTCTGCAATAGCCTAACGGAGAATGCTCAGAATCTATGTTCACAGCCCTCAGCTCTCTACTTTCAAAAAACTGTACATAGAGAGGATGACTCTGTGGTAATGTCTACATCTACATCTACATCTACATGATTACTCTGCTATTGACAATTAAGTGCCTGGCAGAGGGTTCAATAAACCAGCTTCAAGCTGTCTCTCTCCCATTCCAATCTCGAACGGCGCGCGGAAACAACGAGCACATAAATTTTTCTGTGCGAGCCCTGATTTCTCTTATTTTATCATGATGATCATTTCTCCCCACGTAGGTGGGTGCCAACAGAATGTTTTCGCAACGGAGGCGAAAACTAATGATTGAAATTTCATGAGAAGATCACGTCGCAACGAAAAACGCCTTTTTTTTAGTGATTGCCACTCCAATTCACGTATCATGTCTGTAGCACTGTCTCCCCTACCTCGTGATAATACAAAACGAGCCGCCCTCCTTTGAACTTTTTCAGTATCATCCGCCAGCCCCACCTGATAAGGATTCCACACCACACAGCAATACTCCAGAACAGGGCAGACAAATGTAATGTAAGCAGTCACTTTAGTAGATTCGTTGCATCTTCTAAGTGTTCTTCCAATGAATCGCAGTCTTTGGTTTGCTCTACCCACAACATTATCTATGTGATCGTTCGAATTTAGGTTATTTGTAATTGTATTTAGTGGAATTTATAGCCTTCAGATTTGTATGAGTTATCGTGTACCGGTAACAGTAATTTAGCGGATTTCTTTTAGTACTCATGTGAATAACTTCACACTTTATTCAGGGTCAATTGCCACTTTTCACACCACACAGATATCTTATCTAAATCATTTTTCAATTCATTTTGGTCATCTGATGACTTTACATGACGATAAATGACAGCAAATCATCTAAGAGTGTGACAGGAGAGAATTATTACTTAATTCCTGAAAAACTAATGGGTAGAACACGTAACTTCCATTCTTTTGCATAAAAGACACACTTTTATTAGCCCAAAAGATGGTATTTGGCCAAAGTTATGTCTTCATGATTGTTAAACCTTACGTGTCAAGAAAATTGTCCAGTGTGATGCAATTCTATTGGATGAACCAATTGTTAGACCAAATGCAAATGCAACTGACTCTCCCACACTGATCGCTTGGTGTCATGGTGATCTCGCTCTTTGGAATCTGCACAGACGGGCAAAAATGTCGTGTTCAATGATTCACTGGGGACTGAGGAGTGGTTGTGGCGTCCACTGACCACAGGGGGAGGGGGAAGGGGTCAGGTAACTGCCTGACATTCAATAGCCATTGAGGGAATCACTTCCTGGTATCCATAGAACTGCTGGAAGCCTCGGTGGATGCCCTCTTGACCTAATGCCTAATGAGATTCACAGACTGCCCTCTGCTGACAAAAGAGCCCATAGAGACATTTCTGGTGACACACCATATCAGTATGATGAGTGCAAGGCTACCTTTTGAAGCACACTACTCCAGCATATTCACAGAACTAGCTGCCAACTTGCCACAAAAAATGAATTAATATTGCATAATAATATGTGACAGCAATATCTCATTATAACAGTAATCTCACATTACCCCATCACTGCTTTCTAAAGAGGAAATGAATGAAGAACTCTCAAGAATGCAAAACTCGGCCTTCACATGGTTTGAGTGCCTTTAAAATCAACTAACTCAAATGAGTATTGAAATTAGAAAACCACTCAAAGGAGTCTTTAATGGAAAAATGGCACAGCATAAAACTTCCTGATTGATTCTTAAGTAAAAGCGTAACATGGTACCTCAAATTCATATATAGATTATTTGTGTTAGCAAAAGGAAATAAGAAAAAATATTAGGAATCTTTGTTCCATATGAGTGTTTATGAAAGTAATTCTTGGCATGGTTTACAGTGCAGACTTGCTATTATGAACAATCATCTTGACAGATGTGAAATTAAATAAAATATTTTTTATCTTACATAGAAAAAATTGTGCATACAACAGGAGAAATATTTTAAAATTTCGACTTAGCATTTACTTTTGCTCATCAGAAGTTTAAAAAACTATGTTTTCTCTCATCAGGATGTTATGGCCACAACAGGATTCGTTTCACAAGTCAGCTAAAATCTGGGCTTTTAATTCGATTGAGAAAAGACGTAAACGAAATGAACTGCTCAAAATAAACTGCTTAAATAGTAGCGACTGCCAGCTTTTTCCGTAAAAAAAATGTGTGTGTGTGTGTGTATCACTTACATTTCTTGTTGCTATCCTTACCAAAATCAAATTATTCGTGGGTTCACTTACAAACGTGTATTGTCTTTGCAGGTGCTGACTTTGTGCTTTTACACTCAAAATATTTAAGGTGATCGAACAGTGACTCTTCAAGTGAATCGATTGCCATTCCAGAGGCTAGAAGTTTGTTGATCCTTGTGCCCTTTTATCATCTCTAATTTGCCAGCCTCTCCACCAAGCAGACAGGCACACGGCGGCCCTTGTGTGCCCCAACACATGCTGATCACTCTCCATTAGACATAGAATTATTGTCTCAAACACGCCACTTATCCGTTCCTATCCTACTCTCTGCCAGGGTCAGTAATGGCTCAGAATCTCATGGCCACTCAATCTCCTTTCTCAGCTCCTCAAGACCTTGTTTAAATGAGACAAACCCATCAGTCTACAAGAATCGCTCGGTTTTTATGGTTTCAGATTCTGTACGCTCCTCCAGAGCCTGCACTCTTTGAGAAAGCGAGTTGTTTGTTTCCTCCAGGCTCTACATTATTCGCTAAAGCGAGGTATTCATATGCTCCATTTTCTTCAGATTTGTCTCAGCTTGGACCAGGCTGATCACATTGCGTTCGACGGTCTTAGAAACCTCAACCACATTTTTGTTTATCTGTTTAATGCGTCAGCTGAATTCCCCTCGCAATGCTGCCATCTCTTGCCTAAATTGCTTTCTGTCTTCCTCGACTTGTTTCCTGTCTCCCTCCGCTTTTTCATCTGTTCTCTCTGCTTGTTTCCTGTCTTTCTCGGATCGCTTCCTATCCTTTTGAATTTCCTATATCTTTCTTCTGCTCTTTTCCTCTGATTTTTTTCGTTATCCCTTTCCTTTTTCTAGCATCTACTTTGTTCGCAACGGAATATCCTCCAAGTTTCCAGAATTTGAACTGTTCTGTGCTTTTGTCGATTCTGTTTCGCAAATCTCGCTAGTTTCGATCTGTTGACTTGCTGCTGGGGTTTCTTAGGTTTCAGGTAACGCAGCCGCTGCTGACACCTCTCCCGCAGAAATTTCCTACATCACTTGCTCTGATTCTGTCGAATCTTGTGGCTAAAATCGCGATCGACTAGCCCTATCAATGTATGGCGGAGTTTCAACTGCAAATTACCTCGTAACATTCCAAATGAGCAAATAAACTTACGCAAAAGAATACCTTCACACCAAAACACAAAATCTTCTCACACACTACAACAAAATCTTCACCTGCAATACGAAAAACAGAAAACTTAATAAAAATCTACAAACTCCGACTACATACAAAAAATCAATACAGATCAAAACTTCTGTGTGCACCACGCTATCATATGCTGCCACTGCTGGTTCTAGCAGACATAAATGTAAAAATGGGATAAAATGGTTATTGCAGCTTTTTATATGGTGAGAGCAGTTTCACTATGCTGTCCTAACTGCAGGAAACTCAATGAAATCAAGAGTAAGGTCCAGGATCAGATTCGACATGAAAGTTCTAGCCCCTTTATTAATGAAATCAACTTCTACTAATATAAGAAGAGTGAATGCACCGGTTGTGGCTGTCACAAGATAACACATAAAACCAAAACGTACTGGTGCAAGACGACTGAGTGCGGTGTAAGTAAATTATCCTTGTAGTTGTCCACTGTGTATGAAGACAACCCCAACAAAGTGAAGTGAACCAGTTGGGTACAGAACAGCTTATATTTATTTTTTAATGGGTTTCCTATCCAGGACAGGTTAAAGGATTTTGTGATCTAAGTCAAGACTGAGATTAACAGTTATTTATCTGCTCAGATGACAGACGTGAGTCACTATGAAATCAACAGACAGAAAAGAACTATACAACTCAAATTATATTACAAAATTTACACTAACACAGTGAAGAGGTACCAAAACGTGTGGAGAACTGTATGAAGTAAATGCAACTAGACGGTTTTATGTGGGCAGCTCGTGAAATAGAAGTTAACATTACAACAAGAAACCACAAATTATAAGCAAATTAAGCAACACAAGTTGCATGGCAGACCAAGCAAGTTATCAGCTACACAAAATATGGATTGTTCTATCATAACTGAATGCGCCTATCAGCACCATGTGGCAGCTGGAGATGACCCCTGTCTGCGACGGCCAGAAACAGAATGACCAGAATCTAAGTTCACAGACCTCAACTATCTACTTTCAAAAAACTCTACATGGATGGGAGGACTGCTAGCTAATTCTAGTGTAACGGGGGACAATTATTGCTAATTTCTGAAAAACCAAGGGAAAGCACACATAACTTTTCTCTTTTTGTGTGCAAGCCACATGTTTATAAACACAGAGTTGGTACTGGGCTTATAACACTGCAACTGGATTTATGTAGCTTGTGCAATTAAATACCGAATTTGATTTATTACGTACTATGCCCCAACAGAACAAATAGTCCTGTCATGGAAAAGCCACGTATAACACTACCGTCTGCTACTGTTATATCATAACCTCAAAGCTGGAGGCAGTTCGTATAAATGAATATTTTTATTAAAGCTATTGCAGTATAAAGAAGCAGAGAAGTGTAACCCTCTGAAAGGAATTTAGTTGTGTTGACCGTGATATATCTGTGATCCTTCAATTTCTCCAGGCGTATTTTATGACGAAATAATTCTCAGGTGAAGAGCCTGGTATGAGTGTGCATAGGACACTGCTGATGTACATCAGCGCACCTGATGATGGCAACGTGGTCGATTGCCGAAATATTGTGTCCAATGGACACTCATACCAGGCTGTTCACCTGAGATTTATTTCGTAGCGATATACCTAATGGAGATGGCTTATCGGAAGTCAAAGTTAGAATTACGTAAATATTTAAACAGTAATAAACAATAATTTACCCATCCACAGTGTCCAAATGATAATAACAACGGTCGCCAGCCTAATTAGGCATAAGAATGAGTAACATTCTTGTTCAAGAAATTGAAAATAAGTAACTTCAATGGGCAAACACAGCCTATACTGTGTCACATGAGAGTGCAATGAACTCTGGCACCTGCGTATGTTAACGTTAAGGTTGGATCTGACAGTTAGAGCGGAACAAACTATTTGCATAAGTATAATAGGTAATGATACACACTGTTACCTTCAGGGCTTAGTCAAACTGAATGGCTTCAATGATATTACTATTAATGTTTACTATAAAATTATAAATTGGGCATAGGTTTAGTCTTTCTTTTACCAATTACTTTTCTATCTGACATGGAAAAAAATCATTAGCAAACTATTTCTCATTGACATTTGAATAAAAGAAGCTACTGTTATCATAGATAGTGGTCTTTCTGTTACTTGTTACCTAGCATAAGCACAATAGACAAACTGTGGATCCTGTTACACCATTAATATGCATTTTTAATACACAAGAGGAACCCAATATTGTACAGAACTTGACAGGGATAGCAAGAGTAATTGAAACTTTCTATAACTGAGTAACTTTGAGCATTTGGACTGCTTTCAATGGGGGGCCTTAATCTTGACCACTGTAGTAGAGCAAAATAAATGCACTTTCATTACATTAGTGAAACAAGCACTTAGCAAACATGAACATATCACTCTCAACAGTTGCAGTTCTGAACTTTAACTGCAGTGAAACACAACACTGAGATATTTCTAAGAAACTGACTCACCTTTTAAAATTTACAAAAGGCAGCACTATGATCATTAACTAAGCAAAACTTTATAAGCCTCAGTTTTAAGAACTTTTAATTTTTAGAAGTAACAGCAAATTGTTTACTAAGAAGAACATTTCAAGCCAAACTTTAGTAATATTTACTTTTGAAACTAACCACAAGATGGTTTATTACCTGTCTTTATTAACACAGTCTTCTACTTTCAAGTCAATGATTAAATAGGTAACTTTGGAAGCCCACAAAACTTTAATTTGGACTGTTTCAATCACTGGGAGTCTTTCACAAAACTACATTTATTACCTCCCACAATTTTACCAAATCTGAATACTCCCTTGTTACCAAAGATCAAACAACATTATTTAATTTTTTCCACAACAAGGACACTCGGTAATCATAGTTCAAACGAAGAGGAACCTGAGAGATGTTGTGATAAGGAAAAAATCAAGATAGATACATAAATTCAGTTATAAGTTACCTTATATTTAAGCACACTAAAACATCCAATGAACTGATCCTTCACTTTACATATTTACAATTCCTTGGTTCCTTTTCAGTGATTGCTCAACGTGGTGGCGAGTGCATGTCGGTGGGTGGATTTGCAGGCGGAAATGCTGGACTCTTGTCATATCTTGGTGGCGATAAAAGGTACCAATTCCAGGATAGTTCCAGCTCTTTATCCATCCATCCATCCGAGACACTGGAAAGTGGCACGAAAAGTCTCTCTCGGTACCAGCACAATACATTACTTTTACATGAGCAGTTGACAATTTGGTAGCTCGTCCCCAACTGACTATTTGTTCCACCTTTCTATCCATGCTAACCACATTTTGCGCGCGCTACACAGTTCCGTTCCCGAGGGCAACCACACCACCTTTTACATAGAAAATAACTAAGAGACCTAAGTGAGGATCAGCAATTACATAACAGCAGCCAAACATATTAAATAAAATAGATCAGTTACACATACTGGTATTACTACAAAAAAATTATTCACACAAAAATTATTCAACCTCAAAGATAACCAAAGAGATTACGCGACAAAGACAAAACATATCATTTGCTCATATTGTGCATATTACAGAGAATACACTTCATTACGGTACCGAATGAATCATACACTAATTACAGAAGTTTAACGATGGGATGTTGAACAAAACAGAAAGCTAAATGAGTCAACAAAAGGTATGTAGTGTGTAAGCTATGGTGTTACAGGATGAAGCAGTAACTCCCTGATTGGTCAACCTCAGGTGTTAAGAACACCGTACAGAGCAACACGATACTACTGGGTGAATCACGTTGTTAGACTGAACGCAGCTGACTCTCCCATGCTGTTTCGTTGGCGCTGTGTCGTCTCGCTCTTTAAAGTGTGCA
Organism: Schistocerca serialis cubense; assembly: GCF_023864345.2. Lineage (NCBI taxonomy): Eukaryota > Metazoa > Arthropoda > Insecta > Orthoptera > Acrididae > Schistocerca > Schistocerca serialis. The sequence continues at coordinate 656,205,131 of NC_064640.1, read as the reverse complement.
AAGGAGGGCAAAAATGTCGTGTTCAAGTAATCTCTGAGGGCTGTTGGGTGGCTGTGGCGTTCGGTGACCACAGGGGGTGCAGATGTCTACCTGGCATTCAATAGCTGTGGAGCGGATCGTTTCATGACTCCTGCAAAACTGCCTGTATCCTCAGAGGAGGCCGTCTTGACCAAATGAGATTCAGAGACAGCCTTCTGCCGACAATATAGGCCACAGAGACGTTTCTGGTAGTACACCACCCGAGCACGGCAAGTGCAAGGCTACAATTTGAAGGGCACTACTCCACTATTCTCACTGAAATAACTGCAAAATAGCCACAAAAATGAATTAATATCACATAGTGATATGTCATAGCAACGTCATATTGTGACAGAAACATCACAATGTATCCATGCATATTGTAGAAATGGATATATGTTTATACAAGATGACAATTATTAAAATATGTGGAATAAAGTCATCATAACTTCTGAACGTTTTGCGTTAGGACGTTCAAATTGTACGGTTGGCCACCGGGCATGATGGGAATTATTACGCGCTGTATGGTTTGGTTTTGCGACGAAGCCTACTTTCATTTGGATGGGTTCGTCAATAAGCAAAATTGGAGCATTTACAGGACTGAGATTCCGCATTCCGCGATCGAGAAGGCCTCAATAGGTGACTGTGTGGTGTGCAATGTCCAGTCACGGAATAATCGGTGCGATATTCCTTGATGGTATGGTGACTAAAAAGCAGTACATGAGGGCTTTGGAAGATGATTTCATCCCCATTATGCAAAGTGGGCCTGATTTCGACAAAATGTGGTTCATGCAAGACAGAGTTCGACCCCTCGAGGCAGGAGAGTGTTTGATGTCCTGGAGGAGCACCTCACGGAGCACATTCTGGCTCTGGGGTACCCAGAGGCCACTGGCATAGGCCTCGATTGGCCGCCATGTTCTCCAGATCTGAACACACGTGACTCCTCTTTGTGAGGCTATATTAAAGACAAGTTGTCCAGCAATAACCACAAAACCATTGCTGAGCTGAAAACAGCCATTCAGTAGGTCATCGACAGCATTGATATTCCTACACTCCAGCTGATCACGCAGAATTTCGCTATTCTATTCGTCTGCGCCAAATCATCGCCAATGATGGCGGGCATATCGAACATGTCATAACCTAAATCCGAATATCTGTAGTGACGTTTACATGTCGAATAAAGTGTCGTGCACGCCGCAGCTTGTAACTAATTTAGTTTTTTTTCATATAGTTCAATAATTGTTATCCTGTACGTACGTTTGTTTGTTTGTGTGTGTGTGTGTGTGTGTGTGTGTGTGTGTGTTCCACATATCTCTGATCACTGGACTGATTTCAACCAAACTGCCGCATCAGGCCTGACGTTTAAATTTATTACTTCTTTGCTACTAACCCTATTCGCAGCACATTTTGCAGACAATATCCACATATGCCACTGAATGTATCATATATCACTTGTAATATCTCTTTATATTCGATTAATTACTCTGATACAATTCTACCCTTGAATGACGTTTACTAATTTTCTATCTTCATACTCGCAAAATCCATGCGCAAAGTAGTTTCATACAATAGCTATGCCATGAGCGCATAATTATTCTTTGTAGTACTCTCTCTGGTGGTTGTTAGAAGAAAAAGGCTTCCGAGATTGTCTTCTTGCCGATTAGCCTGTGCTTGGTTTGAAGAATTGTAATCTGAATATTGAGATTTATGACAAAAGATAACTGAGACGAAATTGTACGGTAAAAATGCAAATATACAAATATATAGCTCCTTCATACAAAAGGTGTGTATTTGACATTTGAGAATTAATTATATTCATCGATATATTGCGTAGTTGTTAATCAGAAGCGAACTTCCGAAATACTGGATACGAACCTGCATTTAATAATCCAAGAGCTCCATTACTTCTTCGGAAGGTTAAACTTCATCAAAGCCAAATATCCGCTTGATCTGAGGTTTCCCGACTGATTATACAACGCTCCCAAAATTACGAGGCATTTTATTTGTACAGATTAGCAGACTGCCGCAAAGCACGAGCCTCCAGAGAAGAAGAATCATCGCCTGATTTCATTCTAACAAGTAAAATTTCTGAATCATTTTGAGTGACTGAGCAATGCCTGTGTTTCATATTATGAATGATTGATTGCTCGAACGAATTGAGAACTACATAATTACATAGATAGGAGGAAAAATTACACATTGTATGACACACAGATCAGGACTTATGACGTCATAAACACTAAGATTCGTGGAAAACTGCCGCATCATACGTAACGTCTAAATCCATTACTTCTTTGCTACTAACTCTAATCGCAACATATTTCGCGGACTGTATCTACACATGCCGCTGAGTGTACCTACACAAATACAGCATGGTACGACACGAAAGGTCAAGAGATATGACATCATGAACGCTGAGATGCGTGAAAAACTTCCGCACAATGCATGAAATTTTAATGCATTTATTCTTTACTACGAGGCCCCTCGTACAGTCGAGTCAACTTAAGGAAATCCTAGACGCCCGTCATCGCTTTTGAAAGCTTTCAACTACGAAGCGTAAACGGCTGTGGGCGAAAACAGTGCATCTGCCATGCAGATGTTTACAAAATCACGTTGCAGATACCTGAAGCAATTGTGCTTATACATTTTTACATTATGCACATTTTCTTTGTAGTAGTGTTTCACAATTGCAAAGACGTTTTCACGAATACATGGAAATGAAATATTTTCGACATTACGCTATAAACACCGTTCACTTTATGCTTCGAACGTAGTCAGATGATTGGGTGTCACTTTGTCATACGTCTGTATGCGAGATTTCCACACTCCTAAACATCCCTAGGTCCACTGTTTCCGATGTGATAGTTAAGTGGAAACGTGAAGGGACACGTACAGCACAAAAGCGTACAGGCCGACCTCGTCTGTAGACTGACAAAGACTGCCGACAGTGGAAGAGGGTCGTAATGTGAAATAGGCAGAAATCTATCCAGACCATCACATAGGAATTCCAAACTACATCAGGATCCACTGGAAGTACTATGACAGTCAGGCAGGAGGTGAGAAAACTTGGATTTCATGGTCGAGCGGCTGCATGGCACTATCACAGCACAGGCCTACATTGATGTGATGTAAATATCTTCTTGCTTCCTACTGTTGAAGAGCAATTCGGGGATGACGACTGCATCTTTCAACAAGATCGAGCACCTGTTCATACTACACGGCCTGTGGCAGAGTGGTTACACGACAATAACATTCCTGTAATGGACTGGCCTGCACAGAGTCCTAACCTGAATCCTATAGAACACCTTTGGGATGTTTCGGATGGCCGACTTCGTGCCAGGTCTCACTGGCCAACATCAATACCTCTCCTCATTGCAGCACTCCATGAATAATTGACTGCCATTCCCCCAGAACCCTTCTAGCACCTGAGTGAATGTATGCCTGCGAGGGCGGAAGCTGTCATCAATGCTAAGGGTGGGTCAACACCATATTGAATTCCAGCATTACCGATGGAGGGTGCCACGAACTTGTAAGTCTTTTTCAGCCAGGTGTCCAGATATTTTTGATCACATTGTGTATACATACACTCCTGGAAATGGAAAAAAGAACACATTGACACCGGTGTGTCAGACCCACCATACTTGCTCCGGACACTGCGAGAGGGCTGTACAAGCAATGATCACACGCAGGGCACAGCGGGCACACCAGGAACCGCGGTGTTGGCCGTCGAATGGCGCTAGCTGCGCAGCATTTGTGCACCACCGCCGTCAGTGTCAGCCAGTTTGCCGTGGCATACGGAGCTCCATCGCAGTCTTTAACACTGGTAGCATGCCGCGACAGCGTGGACGTGAACCGTATGTGCAGTTGACGGACTTTGAGCGAGGGCGTACAGTGGGCATGCGGGAGGCCGGGTGGACGTACCGCCGAATTGCTCAACACGTGGGGCGTGAGGTCTCCACAGTACATCGATGTTGTCGCCGGTGGTCGGCGGAAGGTGCACTTGCCCGTCGACCTGGGACCAGACCGCAGCGACGCACGGATGCACGCCAAGATCGTAGGATCCTACGCAGTGCCGTAGGGGACCGCACCGCCACTTCCCAGCAAATTAGGGACACTGTTGCTCCTGGGGTACCGGCGAGGACCATTCGCAACCGTCTCCATGAGGCTGGGCTACGGTCCCGCACACCGTTAGGCCGTCTTCCGCTCACGCCCCAACATCGTGCAGCCCGCCTCCAGTGGTGTCGCGACAGGCGTGAATGGAGGGACGAATGGAGACGTGTCGTCTTCAGCGATGAGAGTCGCTTCTGCCTTGGTGCCAATGATGATCGTATGCGTGTTTGGCGCCGTGCAGGTGAACGCCACAATCAGGACTGCATACGACCGAGGCACACAGGGCCAACACCCGGCATCATGGTGTGGGGAGCGATCTCCTACACTGGCCGTACACCACTGGTGATCGTCGAGGGGACACTGAATAGTGCACGGTACATCCAAACCGTCATCGATCCCATCGTTCTACCATTCCTAGACCGGCAAGGGAACTTGCTGTTCCAACAGGACAATGCACGTCCGCATGTATCCCGTGCCACCCAACGTGCTCTAGAAGGTGTAAGTCAACTACCCCGGCCAGCAAGATCTCCGGATCTGTGCCCCATTGAGCATGTTTGGGACTGGATGAAGCGTCGTCTCACGCGGTCTGCACGTCCAGCACGAACGCTGGTCCAACTGAGGCGCCAGGTGGAAATGGCATGGCAAGCCGTTCCACAGGACTACATCCAGCATCTCTACGATCGTCTCCATGGGAGAATAGCAGCCTGCATTGCTGCGAAAGGTGGATATACACTGTACTAGTGCCGACATTGTGCATGCTCTGTTGCCTGTGTCTATGTGCCTGTGGTTCTGTCAGTGTGATCATGTGATGTATCTGACCCCAGGAATGTGTCAATAAAGTTTCCCCTTCCTGGGACAATGAATTCACGGTGTTCTTATTTCAATTTCCAGGAGTGTATATTCTTGGATTAATACAATGTTTCATGACATAACCTGTACTTGGCAATACATAAAGTCTGGAATACGATTTTAAGTTGTGTTAAGCGTTGTCAACATTTGTACTATTATCCAAAAAAGCTCACTAGTCTGATGCTTAGGAACCAAGAATGAAAACTAAGATGAAAAGAAATAAATATTTTTAGGGTGATTATGATAAATAACAAAAACTTGAAATTTATTATTTCCCTCTCATGCAGCCTTTCTTACGATGGAAGAGGCTGGTAAGATTTTATTTTTCTGCCTGATTTCAGTTACCATGTTACAGACTTTTCCATTGTTTACTTCATGACACAAAAACAGTAACATAAAAGTAATAAATTATTCAAATAATTTTGTGAATCATTGGTCTGCTACTGACTGGTCTGGTGTGGTCTTTCAGGACTCCCTCTCTTGTGCTAGTCTTTTTGTCTCACAGCAGCGTTTGTATCATACATTCTCAGTTTTTTTAAATGTATTTCAATCTCTGTCTTCCCCTACTGTTCATACACTCAAAAGGTACCTCTAGTACCATTGACGTTATTCCCTGGTGTCTTAAAATAATTCCTGTCACCCTGTCCCTTCTTTTTGTCAGTGTTTTCCATATGTTCCTGTCTTTGTCAATTCTGCAAAGGACCTCCTCATTCCTTATGTTATCAGTCAACCTAATTTACAACGTTCTTCTACAGTACCACATTTCAAACGCTTCGATTCTTCTTCTCCGGTTTTCCCTATTTACAAGATTCACTACCATACAATGCTGTGTTCCAGATGTACATTCTGAGAAATTTCTTCCTCAAATTAAGGCCTACGTTTGATGCTAGTAGAATTCTTTAGGCCTCTTTGCGTGTGCTAGTTTGCTTTTTGTGTCCTCCTTGCTACATCCTACACGTGTTATTTTGCTTACAAGGTTGCAGATTTTCTTAGTTTCGCCTACTTCATGGTCACTAATTTTGTTGTTAAATCCATCACTAACAGCATCTATTCAATTCTTCACTACATTTGTCTTTCTTCACTTTATTCACCATCCATATTGTGCGCTCATTAGACTGTTCATTGCATTCAGTATGTCCAGTAATTCCTCCTGGCTATCACTGAAAATGCACTGTCATCAGTGAATCTAATAGTTGGTATAAAATCACCCTGAATTTTAATTCCACACCTGAATCTGTTTTTTATTTCCACAATTTCTTCTTCGATCTACAGATCGAACAGTAGGCGAGAAAGGCTGTATCCCTGCCTAACACCTTTTTTAATCCGAGCACTTCATTTTTGCTCTTCCATTCTTGTTGTTCCCTCTTGGTTGTTGGACACATTGCATTAGTCATCTTTCCCAATAGCTTACTCTTACTATTAATTTCATGCTAGCAAGCCCATATTCTCCTCAATTATGTCTTCTACTCCTTCCCCTGCAACTGCATTCCACTACTCAATTATTATCAATTATGTCTTCTACTCCTTCCCCTGCAACTGCATTCCACTTCTCAATTAATTTACATAGTCGAATGCATTTTCAAGTCGACAAATCCTGTGAAAGTTTCATTATTTTACTCTAAAGTCTTGCTTCCTTTATCAATTTCAATGTCAGACCTGCCCCTCTGGTGACTGCACCTTTGCGAAAGCCAAACTGATCGTCAACTAACAGATCCTCAACTTTCTTTTCCGTTTTCCGATATATTATTACTGTCAGCCCATTGAGCGCATCAACTGTTAAGCTGGTTATCCGATAGCTTGCACACTTATCTGCTTTTCCTATTTTCACGATTGTGTGGATCATATGCTTCTGAAAGTGTGATGGTATGTCTCCAGTCTTATAGATTTCACCACCAACTTGAATAGTCATTTGTATGCCACTTCCCTAATGATATTAGAAATTCGAAGAAATATTATCTATCTCTTCCATCTTGTTTGATCGCAAGTCTTCCGAAACATTGTTAAACTCTGAATCTAATACTGGATAGCCTGTGCCTTCTATATCGATGCTCTAGAATTTTTATACTTCCTTCTTTCGGCAATCACTTGAAGTATTTCTTCTGTCACCCATGTTTTCTTCTCATTTACCTCCCTTGTATCTACATTTCTCTCTCTCACTTCCATGTTTTTTCCTTTTCTGTGATCTCCGTTCCTCTTCAGTTAAACTACCTTCTGTGGTGTTCACATTATCGCAGTCTCCACATACTTAGAGAACTTTAAACATACCTGACCATTCTTCAGTATTTTAGTACCTCACTTCTTTCCCCAACGTTTTTTTGGATGATCCTCTTAAGCTTCAGTCTTCCCTTCATCATAACTGAATTGTGATCTAAGTCTATATCTGCTCCTGGATATGATTTCGAAACCTTTGTCTGACAATAATGTAATCCAACTGGACTCCTCCTGTGTCTGCCGACCTTTTTCAATCACTCTCTTCCTCCTGTTCTTGTTCAACAGTGTATTCGCTATTACTATCTGAAATTTATTGCATAACTCTATTAGTCTTTCTCCTCTCTTATTCATGCTAGCAAGCCCATATTCTCCTCAATTATGTGTTCTACTCCTTCCCCTGCAACTGCATTCCACTACTCAATTATTATCAATTATGTCTTCTACTCCTTCCCCTGCAACTGCATTCCACTTCTCAATTATTATTAAATTATCGTCTCCCTTTACGTACTGAATTACCTGCTCAATATCCTCATATACTTTCTCTATCTTTTCGTCTTCTGCTTGTGATTTTGGCATGTGTATCTGAGTTGTTGTTGGCACTGGTTTATAGTCGATTCTGATGAGAACAACCCTATCACTGAACTGTTCCCAGTTACTCACTCTCTGCCCTAGCTTCCTATTCATCACGAATCCTTCTCCCGTTATACCATTTTCTGCTGCTGTTGATATCATCCTATATTCATCTGACCTGAATCCTTACCTTCTTTCCACGTCAATTCACTGCCCTCCACTGTATCTTCGTTGAACTTTTGAATTTCCCTTTTTAGAGTTTATGCGTCAACAACGATTTTTCTTTTTTCATTACGATGCTTGTTTTATATTGACTTCGCTCGTGTGAATCCAAAAATTCCATTATTTTTGTCTTATCATATACAGTTTTTTTGTAATTTCAGTATTTATAATTAAAATATCATTAAAATGCAATATATGCAATGAAACAGAAGTGCAAACATTTATTTAGAAGTAAATGATCAGTTTGAAGTAATCAATTTTGCACTTCTGAGTTGTTGCAGATAAAAGTATTTTGTAGGACACATCAGCAGGTGGCTGTGCTTTCCACTGTTACAATGAAGGGACTATCACACAGATCACTGAACTAGCACGAGCAAGAGCGTCTAGAAGACTGTTACAGTGGGCTATTTTGTTCTGGTTTTTTTTTCTGAGCTGTAGCCATGCAGAGGAAAAAAGGATTTGAGCAATCCAGGTATATTTTATTATATTTGTGGACTTTTATGATAGCCACACAAAAGCAGAACACAATTTCAGTTGTTAAAAGTGTTTATTCTGCTTATTTTGGAGTGAAACGGTGGAGTCAGGATAATCATCAGCCCCTCACAGAGGGTGTAGCGTTTGTATTATGAAGTTAAGAAAATGGTCAAAGGGAAAATTACAGTCTCTTTGTTTTTGAGTTCCAATGGTGTGACTTTCACCAAAGAACTACCTGGATTACTGTTACTTCTGGATTTGCTAAATAAAAGGTTTCAATACGGAAAACAAAAAAGGGATGATTTATCCTGATTTGGAGTCTGCTAGAAGACTTGTACCACATGGTCCTGGTGTTCCTGTACCAGTCCCTCCTAAGAACTTTCTAATACTACATTCTGAACTAAGTTGTACATCAGACGAACCTTCTAATGCTTCTGATTTGGCAAGTGAACAAGACATGCCTCAACCTTTCACACAACTTGAGCTGAACGATTTGTTCTGAGATTTAAATCTTCCAAGGGATACTTCAGAATTCCTAGCTTCAAGACTGAAAGAAAAGAATTTCCTAGTTCCAAGAACAACTGGAACATTCTACAGACACGGAAAGAGACTTAGAACAGTATTTTAGGCAGGAAGACTCTCTAGTATACTGCACTGACATTCCAAACCCCATTAACAAGTTAGGGACAGGTAATAATACAGATAACTTTAGGCTCTTCATTGACTCAAGTAAGAGAAGTTTAAAAGTGTGTTACTTCGTAACAGCAACATTCTAGCATCAGTCCCAGTCACTCTTTCTGTCCGTATCAAGGAGACATAAGAGAATCTCATGCTGCTACGTGAAAAAATAAATTATAGCGAACACCAATGGATGATCTTCGGTGGTTTGAAGCTTTTGTGTACATTGTTAGGATAACAACAGTGTTATATCAAGCACCCATGTTACATATGCAACGGAACAGCCAAGATGGAAAGAACCAGTGGACAACATGAGAATGGCCTAGAAGAAATATACTCATTTAGGATCCTAGAACATTGTCACTAAAAGCTTAGTGGATTCTCAGAATATTGTTATGAGCCTTGCATATTAAACTGGAACTAATGAAACAATCTACAAAGCCATTGGATTATAAAAGGCAATTATTTTAAATTCCTAACTAACAAGTTTCTTGCACTCTAAAAAGCAAAAGTCAAAAAGATCTATTGTAGGACCACAGATCAGAGAACTACGTAAATATAAAAGTTTTGAAGAATGTAACACTCCGCAAGAAAAGGATGCCTGCATTGGTTTCAAAGTAGTGGTTTAGAAGTTCTTGGGAAACAAGAATGATTCAGACAGCAATAGAAAAGAGGTATCAGGGGCAATGGAATGCATTCATGATGGCCAGTTACTGTTGGTTGCTACAATGTGATTTGTCCTCCAGAAAAAAGGGACGATGTGGCACAAGAAGTTTTTCAGGCAAGTGGCAGCGGTACTCTTGTCTTGTTCACGTAAGCGAACAAAAGGATTAAATTTGGTGTTTTCTTTGAATTTCATATGTACATTAAGTCTTTAGTTAGTATGTCATTTTATTTTCGTGCCCTAAATTCTGTCTCTTCTATAAAAACAGTGCAATAGAATAGGTATTCAAATCATATTCAATACAATGTATTGGTCTTGCAGCCGACACGAAATCCAGAATTGCAACTATAAAGCATGTCGTAAAGTTCTGTTCTAAGTACAATTTTTAAGAATCGTGACATGATACATGAGAATGAAATTCTATTATTTTAATCATGCATCTTCAACATACAAAATAAGTTATTGAATTCCAAAAAGGTCTTCAATTTTTTTTGCAGTTGGGCTGTGTTACTAATCAAAGGTCATCCCTAGACCATGGATTCTAAATAATTGGGAAGTTTAAATCATCCACTACTCTGGTTGCGATTTATTGAACTCTGAATTAAAAGACACAGAAGCAAACTTGCACTCAATGAATTAGTGTAAAGTAGCGGCAGCAATGATGAGGTAAAATATAAGAGTTTGAGAAATTCTTAATGTAATAAGTTAGTCATTGTTCTTTTGTAGTGCTTTGAGTAAAGATGGACAAAATGTTAGTATTTTATTTTTAGTGTATGCGTTTAGAGAATTTTATGTTCTTTCACGAAGTAGTGTTATCAGAGAGGGAGTCCAACAGTTTTTCTGCTTGTATAATGTGATATGAGCAGAGTCGTGGAAACTGTTCCTGCTACACAGCGGGGAAAAGTGTAAGAACTGAATCTTTCAGTGACAAATACTGAGATTTCGTGAAAACTAGAATATTAACTCTGAAATCATGTACAGCCTCAATAACCTGGAGGTTTTAAAAAATGTGTACTGATTGTGAACTCTTTTCCATAGCCTCTGCCACAGTAGTTGACACGAAATGCAAACAGAAATTCCTGACTCGATCCCTTCGATGGACCATATGTTTATTACCATAATTCGGCTGGCAAGAGGGGAGCAACTGATGCTACAGAGTTTCTAACAATCAGGGTACGTACATATATTACAAACCTATCCACACTACCTTATGAAGTGACTGAACTGACAATGTTGACTATGGACATTCATTCCCTCCCTTTTACTGCATATAAAAAGAAAACGAAAGTCGTACTACACTACAGAAACACTAATTGTAACTATGCACAACATACTGACAAACAGTTTACATTTAATTGATAGTTCAGACGAAGAAAACGCAAACCACCATCGAAAGATATGTGTTAAGAAAGAAGCACTTTATTTTTAATATGTGTGCAAAGTTGAGCACTGAATATGAGACTGATCTTAACTTTTGACTGCCTAGAACTCTTCCACTTCAGTAGTGTATTTAATATGTAAGACATGAATCATTCCAGGAGTGCATAGTGGTTTTGAAACTACGATTTTGTTCGATTAAGTGGACAAAACAAAGAACAAATAATGAGATACATTTCTGTGCATTATGATAAGTAAAGTCAGGATGGAATACGCAATCCTGCTTGCCCACTAGCAGGGGCTAGAGCAGCAGCATAGCCTACCTGTAGGTGCCTAGGTCTCTGTGAGGGATTGTCTCAGTACAGGTACATTTTTAAAGTGCTCAACATTGGTGGGTGGGTAGCAGCGGGGGTGTTGCCGAACGTGGTTTCCTAGAGGGACCCTTTGCCACTTTATTCGCGCACATGTAAATGTTGCACACCCCTTACCCCACGCTATAGGAAGGCGTGAAACAGGAGTGTTGGGAAAGCATAAGCACCTTTTGTTTCTTCTTATCACTATCCACTTAAGTCGAATAGTTTAAAAAATCCCTAGCGGTTCCATCCCGTGCACCAGAGCAATAATTACTGTCACACTGCACTCCAAAGGGCTGAAATCACATTCTATGGGGTTGCTGGCTAACGACGTACTCACAGAAGTGTTGCCTCGTCTGGGTGTGTCTCAGCTGTCTCAAAATTTCTCAAGAACATGGTTGCGTTGTTCCCTTACTGCAAACTATAGTTTTCCACTGGGAAATATGTGGAAATTAACGCCTCAAGAAAAGAGGTGGCTTAACTGACGCCCTATATGACATCCCCTGAGGCCTTTTCGTGTCGATTGTGAACGGCGGTGTGTCTGAAATGCTTTTCTCGGTCGCCCATAAGAAAACCGCGTGATTTCAATGCAGGGCGTAGTGGTCCTGGTCTCCATACCAGAGGCTTCAAAAAGAGGACTGAAATGGGTGTGAGAGTGTTGAGGACCTTCCCATCGTGTGGCACGTGCACGGTGGCGCTGGGCAGTATTGTGATCAAATTTGGTGTCAATGTGACATCATTAACCTACCTTAAACTTCACAGTAACCTCACAGTATATATATTCAATTATGAAATTCGTTGTTAATAATCCAACCCAGTACAAAAGTAATAGCAGTGTGCATAGCTATAACACCAGGAGAAAGGATGATCTTCACTATGCAGGGTTAAATCTGACTTTGGCACAGAAAGGGGTAAATTATGCTGCCACAAAAGTCTTTGGTCACCTACCAAACAGCATCAAAAGCCTGACAGATAGCCAACCAACATTTAAAGATAAATTAAAAGAATTTCTAGATGACAACTCCTTCTACTCATTGGCTGAATTTTTAGATATGAATTAAGGGAGGGGGAAAAAAATAAAAAAATAAAAAATAAAAAAAACCAACTTAAACATTAGTGTCTTGCAATATTTTGTGTAATGTAATATCTTGCACAGATATCTTTTATTGACCTGACACGTTCCACATCATTACGAAGTGTCGTATTCATGATCTATGGAACAAGTATTAATCTAATCTAATCTAATCTAATCTAATCTAACATGAATCTCTGAACTCTCGTCATTTCTTGGTTTCGAAAAAGTGGTCCGTTAATTGTGTTGCGCAGTGTATATTTTATTCATTCATTAGACAATTGATATTGGATGATTGTCTGTATATGTAGAGTCCTTAGACTTGTCATATATGTCCGAAAGAACAGATACCATCGGTGACAATGCAGCTCGTTAGAATGAAACTACAACGAATTGAACACCCTTAGCTGCTTACAGGCGTTGACATACGTCAACGGGGACAGATGAAAATGTGTGCCCCGACCGGGACTTGTCATATATTACAAAATAAAAAATAATCACTTATTTCCATGAAAAGTACACTGCGCAGCACAATGAAATGCTCACTTTTTCGAAACACCGTAATAGTCTCCCATTGCGACGCGTAATTTGGAAATTTGGCTCGAAGGTGCCTGTCTCTGTGATGGTTCTAAAGCGTGGTGTAAGAAGGCTGTTTAGGTTTTTATGTTGGTAACGCCACTAAGCGCTCTGTATGAAAATCGCTAGCTGTGCTGTGTGCAGTCTGAGGCTGGTCGGCATTGTTGCAATAGTCGCTATTGTAGCGTTGGGCGGTTGGCTGTTAACAGCGCGTAGCGTTGCGCAGTTGAAGGTGAGCCGCCAGCAGTGGTGGATGTGGGGAGAGAGATGGCGGAGTTTTGAGAGCGGATGATCTGGACGTGTGTCCATCAGAGACAATAAATTTGTAAGACTGGATGTCATGAACTAATATATATATATATATATACACTCCTGGAAATGGAAAAAAGAACACATTGACACCGGTGTGTCAGACCCACCATACTTGCTCCGGACACTGCGAGAGGGCTGTACAAGCAATGATCACACGCACGGCACAGCGGACACACCAGGAACCGCGGTGTTGGCCGTCGAATGGCGCTAGCTGCGCAGCATTTGTGCACCGCCGCCGTCAGTGTCAGCCAGTTTGCCGTGGCATACGGAGCTCCATCGCAGTCTTTAACACTGGTAGCATGCCGCGACAGCGTGGACGTGAACCGTATGTGCAGTTGACGGACTTTGAGCGAGGGCGTATAGTGGGCATGCGGGAGGCCGGGTGGACGTACCGCCGAATTGCTCAACACGTGGGGCGTGAGGTCTCCACAGTACATCGATGTTGTCGCCAGTGGTCGGCGGAAAGTGCACGTGCCCGTCGACCTGGGACCGGACCGCAGCGACGCACGGATGCACGCCAAGACCGTAGGATCCTACGCAGTGCCGTAGGGGACCGCACCGCCACTTCCCAGCAAATTAGGGACACTGTTGCTCCTGGGGTATCGGCGAGGACCATTAGCAACCGTCTCCATGAAGCTGGGCTACGGTCCCGCACACCGTTAGGCCGTCTTTCGCCCACGCCCCAACATCGTGCAGCCCGCCTCCAGTGGTGTCGCGACAGGCGTGAATGGAGGGACGAATGGAGACGTGTCGTCTTCAGCGATGAGAGTCGCTTCTGCCTTGGTGCCAATGATGGTCGTATGCGTGTTTGGCGCCGTGCAGGTGAGCGCCACAATCAGGACTGCATACGACCGAGGCACACAGGGCCAATACCTGGCATCATGGTGTGGGGAGCGATCTCCTACACTGGCCGTACACCACTGGTGATCGTCGAGGGGACACTGAATAGTGCACGGTACATCCAAACCGTCATCGAACCCATCGTTCTACCATTCCTAGACCGGCAAGGGAACTTGCTGTTCCAACAGGACAATGCACGTCCGCATGTATCTCGTGCCACCCAACGTGCTCTAGAAGGTGTAAGTCAACTATCCTGGCCAGCAAGATCTCCGGATCTGTCCCCCATTGAGCATGTTTGGGACTGGATGAAGCGTCGTCTCACGCGGTCTGCACGTCCAGCACGAACGCTGGTCCAACTGAGGCTCCAGGTGGAAATGGCATGGCAAGCCGTTCCACAGGACTACATCCAGCATCTCTACGATCGTCTCCATGGGAGAATAGCAGCCTGCATTGCTGCGAAAGGTGGATATACACTGTACTAGTGCCGCCATTGTGCATGCTCTGTTGCCTGTGTCTATGTGCCTGTGGGTCTGTCAGTGTGATCATGTGATGTATCTGACCCCAGGAATGTGTCAATAAAGTTTCCCCTTCCTGGGACAATGAATTCACGGTGTTCTTATTTCAATTTCCAGGAGTATATATATATATATATATATATATATATATATATATATATATATATATAATGACCTTTGAACACTATTAAGGTAAATACATTGTTTGTTCTTTATCAAAATCTTTCATTTGCTAACTATGCCTATCAGTAGTTATTCCCTTCAGTAGTTAGGATCTTTTATTTAGCTGGCAGTAGTGGCGCTCGCTGCATTGCAGTAGTTCGAGTAACGAAGATTTTTGTGAGGTAAGTGATTCATGAAAGGTGTAGGTTATTGTTAGTCAGGGCCATTCTTTTGTAGGGATTTTTGAAAGTCAGATTGCGTTGCGCTAAAAATATTGTGTCAGTTTAGTGTTGATCAGAATAAGTAAAGAGAGTATTGTCTGAGTACGTTCAGTTTTGCTCAGCTGTTTGAAAAGCAAATAATGTGAGAGGTTTATCAGCACAGTCATTAATTAATTTTTCTAAGGGGACGTTTCATAGTGGGGCCATCCGACGTCACCCTCGGATTCGGCGATGCTACAAACAGCAAGGTGTCGACACATGTGGAAATAGGCCGGAGCTCAGAAGTTCATGTGAGGTGTAAGGCGGGTTAATAATGCCACATTCGCACCAAATTTCACCACAATTCTGCCCATCGCCACCGCGCACGTGTCACACGATGGGAAGGTTGTCACACACCATCTAACCCACATTTTACCCTTCTTTTGACACCTCTGCGATGGAGATCAGGACCGCAATGCTCAGCACTGAAATCACTCGGCTTTCTTATGGCTGCCTGAGGAAAACATGTAACACACACTGCCCCTCACAATCTACACGATAAAGCCTCAGGACGTGGCATACAGGGCGTGGATGAAACGACTCTTTCTGTTGGGGAGTTCATTTATCCACATTTTGTGATCGAAAACGACAGTTTCTTGTGCGAAGGTCAGTATAATGATGTTGTTAACAACCTTTGATCCTGATGATACTCCCCCGACGATTCAACTCTTCTTCAAGAATATCGCGGGGCTGCAACCACCTTGAACGTTATCTGACCCCTTTGGAGTGATGTTCGACGGCAGTCTTTACTCTGATACACAAGGTGGAATACCTAAGGACCGTTCAAAACCATTCGATGAAATCTGAATGTTATCCGAAGCGACGAATGATGTTTACGCTATTTCGGCCCACTTGTTTCGCGTTCTTCTATGGCGTTATCACAGGGAAAGAGGGGGGTGTGCGATATTGACAAATCCGTGAATAAAACGTAATTTGAGCGTCACAGACTCCCATACGAAGGACACAGTAATAGGTATCAGTGGCGTAGAGAAACAACTGAAATAGTTGAAAACTAATGAGTCACCAGGTCCGGCTGGAATCCCAATTCGATTTTACAACGAATACTCTATACAGCAGCCGTCCTCAAAATGGGGGGAGGGGGACAAAGAGTAATAAAGGCGAGCGTCAGCTTTCATTGAAATATTTATGTTTCATATTATGTAAGAAAAAGTCTTCCGGTGAAGAAAAACTACTAGCATTTCCATGAAGCAAGTTCAGAAGCTGGCCCATCGTTAATGTGCTGTCATATTTCACAAAGACTGACCAGATCTTGTCAGCAGGAATGATGAGAAAACAAGCGAGTTATATTTCATAACATAGACCCTGTAACTGATCATCCACTGGATTAGCTACTTATCAAAGATTTAACAACCACTAATGGCAATAAGCCGCTTGACAATGCGACCGGCGCTTCCTTGCGACACTGGCTACAACAGCAAATTGTTAGTCACAGTCATTTTGGCTGCCCAACCGATTTCAGCCAGGCTTACGGAGTCAGCTCGAAGGTAATGAATTAGCTAGACGTTGAATTCTAATGCGTATTCAATGGAAGTAATTACCGACATTTAAAATAAAGTGGTACAAGTTCCGCCATTCCCACGGATAAGTGGCTAATTAGCAGTGTTAACAAGAAATCCCATGGAAGTCATTCACCAAACGACTTTTCTCCTTCGAAAGTATGCAGTTATAATAAAGAATAAGATTCGAATTTAATCGAAGACCATACTTATTTCGTACCTTCCTCTATTCCTATCAGCAAGGTTCGTTCTAAACCAAAAAACAAAGTGCGTAAGTATCAAGTTCATTTTGTGACATTAGGTTTTACTAGCATTGTTTTGAATAATGAGGAACCACCACAATGTGTTCTTTGGAGATTTTTGCTAACTATAGCTTGAAACCTATAAGACCAAAGAGATACCTGCTGACAAAACGTCCAGATCGTGTAGATAAATCCATAGAATTTTTAAGCGTCGTAAGCAACAACTAAAAGGAAATGTCATAATACTCACAAACCAGGTATCAGTTGCTAAGAGCATCACAACACATTATTGGTAAGAAATCACGTCTTGCCACAACCGTCAAAATGTGCGAAATGATACAAGGAAAAATGTTGGCGAAAGAGTGAAGTCGATACCACTCGCAAATGATATCGTGGCTCGTCGTATAGATGCAAATAAATTGCTACCATGTCTTCATGAAAGGCCAAAATTCGCCTTGCAACTTCATGTTAGTACTGATATTGGAAATCTTCCCCAGCTTCTTGTTTTTGTTCGTTACTGTTACGAAAATGAAATGCGCGTGTTCTTTCTATCCCATAATTCCGTGTAAAGGGGAAATACCGGCGAACATGTTTTACTTCTTGAGAAATTTTTTTTCTATAGACAAAATTGTATTGGTTTATGTACCTATGGCATGGCAGCATTTACTAGAACTAAAAAGAGGTACATGAGAAGAGTGTGCACTGTTTCTCCTTCAGCAAAATTCACATATTGCATGATTCACAGGGCGACATTGGCTTCTAAAGTAGTACAGCCACAAATCAATGGAGTGGTCAATGATACAATCAGTGTTGTAGATTTTGTGAAATCCCGAGCTTTAAACAATAGGCTAGTTTCTATTCTTTGCAAGGAGGTGGGTTCTACTCATGATGCGCTATTATTGGACATTGGACATGGAGGTACCGTAAGATGGGGAAATATCGAACGCAGGGGTAATTTCGGACGGGAACAGCGTATTTCTGTTCTTACGTTGGTTGGTATCACTGAATGAAAGCTTTTATTTCGCGCGACGTTTTGCTGTTTACAGTTTACGTATTGCCAAGCATTTACGAACACACATTGTTGCAGTTGGAAGTTAAAACAGTGCTGTGTAGTGGGTTACAGTGCAGTGTACAATTGTTGCTAGTTATTTTTATGCGAATGCTTTCGTTATTGTACAAGAAGAGAAAAATTTGGTATGCTTAATTATGCTAATGTCTAGTGAACTATTTACAGATAACTACACAGGTTGGGGCAATATCGGACAATGCCCCGTAGTTACAAAAGGAGGCTGGGTGCTCTTCCGAGGAGCAATTATGAGCCTGAAAATCTTGAAAAGGTAGTTGCTACTGTAAGATCAGGAAAACCAATATACAGAAAGGCGTCAAGCAAATTTAATGTACCACGTTCAGTGTTAGAGAATAAAGTTAATAATTCAAACCCTCTAGTGATTGGAAGGCCTTCTGTCTTAAGTACCATTGAAGAGAACACACTTGTCCGTGGTATTTTAAGGGCTACACAGTGGGGTTTTCCTTTTATCTCTGATGATGTTACGTACATAGTGAAAGGATATCTTGATAAATATGAACGTGTGGACGAAGGGAAAAACGCTTTCATGCCTGGGGACTGTGTGGTCGCGTTCATTCATACAGCGTCGTCTGACATATAAGTGTCCGGCTATCTGAGAACATTAAAAGGCAACGTGCTGGAGTGAGTTATGAGACAGTGAAATCATATTGCCAGAATGTTGGTGAAAAAATTGAAAATATCGCTCGCAAAAATGTAATCAATTATGACGAGACCAATCTGTGTGACCACACTGGAAGGAAGCGTGTGACAGAATGAGACCAAAACATCCTGAAAGGATCTTAGATTTTTCTAAGAGTAGTATTTCAGTAATGATGGCTGCCACTGGGGACGGAAAACTAGGCGATCTTTTACAGAAGCTCTAAATTTAGCGCGGACTTCAACGCGAGATGCCTATAACAGTTCCCACAACGAAACTTTGTCTCGAAACCTGGCAGAAAATCCAAAGAGATTCTGGTCGTATGTGAAGTATGTTAGCGGCAAGAAACAATCAATGCCTTCTCTGCACGCTGGACCGAGCGAGGTGGCGCAGTGGTTAGCACACTGGACTCGCATTCGGGAGGAAGACGGTTCAATCCCGTCTCCAGTCATCCTGATTTAGGTTTTCCGTGATTTCCCTAAATCGTTTCAGGCAAATGCCGGGATGGTTCCTTTGAAAGGGCACGGCCGATTTCCTTCCCAATCCTTCCCTAACCCGAGCTTGCGCTCCGTCTCTAATGACCTCGTTGCCGACGGGACGCTAAACACTACCCACCACCACCATCTGCACGCTGGCAATGGAGATACTATCGAAGACAGTGCTGCTAAAGCAGAGTTACTAAACACAGCCTTCCGAAATGCCTTCACAAAAGAAGACGAAGTAAATATTCCAGAATTCGAATCGAGAACAGCTGCTAACATGAGGGACGTAGAAATAAATATCCTCGGAGTAGTGAAGCAACTTAAATCACTTAATAAAATCAAGTATTCTGGTCCAGACTGTATACCAGCTAGGTTCCTTTCGCAGTATGTTGATGCATTAGCTCCATACTTAACAATTACAAAAAACCGTTCGCTCGACGAAAGGTCCGTACCCAAAGACTGGAAAGTTGCACAGGTCACACCAATATTCAAGAAAGGTAGTAGGAGTAATCCACCGAATTACAGTTCCATATCGTTAACGTTGTTATGCAGCAGGATTGTAGAACATACACTCCCGGAAATTGAAATAAGAACACCGTGAATTCATTGTCCCAGGAAGGGGAAACTTTATTGACACATTCCTGGGGTCAGATACATCACATGATCACACTGACAGAACCACAGGCACATAGACACAGGCAACAGAGCATGCACAATGGCGGCACTAGTACAGTGTATATCCACCTTTCGCAGCAATGCAGGCTGCTATTCTCCCACGGAGACGATCGTAGAGATGCTGGATGTAGTCCTGTGGAACGGCTTGCCATGCCATTTCCACCTGGCGCCTCAGTTGGACCAGCGTTCGTGCTGGACGTGCAGACCGTGTGAGACGACGCTTCATCCAGTCCCAAACATGCTCAATGGGGGACAGATCCGGAGATCTTGCTGGCCAGGGTAGTTGACTTACACCTTCTAGAGCACGTTGGGTGGCACGGGATACATGCGGACGTGCATTGTCCTGTTGGAACAGCAAGTTCCCTTGCCGGTCTAGGAATGGTAGAACGATGGGTTCGATGACGGTTTGGATGTACCGTGCACTATTCAGTGTCCCCTCGACGATCACCAGTGGTGTACGGCCAGTGTAGGAGATCGCTCCCCACACCATGATGCCGGGTGTTGGCCCTGTGTGCCTCGGTCGTATGCAGTCCTGATTGTGGCGCTCACCTGCACGGCGCCAAACACGCATACGACCATCATTGGCACCAAGGCAGAAGCGACTCTCATCGCTGAAGACGACACGTCTCCATTCGTCCCACCATTCACGCCTGTTGCGACACCACTGGAGGCGGGCTGCACGATGTTGGGGCGTGAGCGAAAGACGGCCTAATGGTGTGCGGGACCGTAGCCCAGCTTCATGGAGACGGTTGCGAATGGTCCTCGCCGATACCCCAGGAGCAACAGTGTCCCTAATTTGCTGGGAAGTGGCGGTGTGGTCCCCTACGGCACTGCGTAGGATCCTATGGTCTTGGCGTGCATCCGTGTGTCGCTGCGGTCCGGTCCCAGGTCGACGGGCACGTGCACCTTCCGCTGACCACTGGCGACAACATCGATGTACTGTGGAGACCTCACGCCCCACGTGTTGAGTAATTCGGCGGTACGTCCACCCGGCCTCCCACATGCCCACTATACGCCCTCGCTCAAAGTCCGTCAACTGCACATACGGTTCACGTCCACGCTGTCGCGGCATGCTACCAGTGTTAAAGACTGCGATGGAGCTCCGTATGCCACGGCAAACTGGCTGACACTGACGGCGGCGGTGCACAAATGCTGCGCAGCTAGCGCCATTCGACGGCCAACACCGCGGTTCCTGGTGTGTCCGCTGTGCCGTGCGTGTGATCATTGCTTGTACATCCCTCTCGCAGTGTCCGGAGCAAGTATGGTGGGTCTGACACACCGGTGTCAATGTGTTCTTTTTTCCATTTCCAGGAGTGTAGTTAAACTGGAATGAATTAGTCAGGTGCACTTTATGCTTTTTTCTAGTTTATTGAAATTTGACCAGCAGTATTTTATGCAGTTTTCAACACTCGTAAACATGGTGACAGTCATTCTGTGAAAGTCTGTGAATGGCACATGTCATCATTGACTCATGCCAGCACAACGATTATTCCAGTCGGTCTCAACACTCGACTCCTGTGAAGACTGACAAAAAATGTAATTGTTGACAACGTGACACAACTACTCGTATATCTCCTACGAATATATCCCTCATAATCTAATAGTTGTGAAACCGGCGGACGGGTTCAAAAGTGGTTCAAATGGCTCTGAGCACTATGGGTCTTAACTTAAACCTAACTAACCTATGGACGTCACACACATCCATGCCCGAGGCAGGATTCGAACCTGCGGCCGTAGCGGTAGCGCGGTTCCAGACTAAAACGCCTAGAACCGCTCGGCCACACCTGCTGGCGGTGGACGGGTATTTAAAAATCTTTTTCCCTGTATTGCAGAATTTCAGTGTCATAAACAGCAATGTAATTTGGCGAAGGAGTCACATACGTCCAACAGTTCGAGTGCTTTATTTCCGAAAGTACTGTTTCATTTTAACAGGTGCTAATGTTTACAGTTTCTGAAGAACCATAAATGATATATATCCAAATCCGGTAAAGAATAAATGGATTGCAGCTGTCGGCTGTACCTGTCTCCTTCGTCAGATGAGAAATATACGGGAAGAATTGTAAGTAGGGGTGCGTAAAGTTGTTCTATCACCTTGACAGGCGCCACTTGGTAAAGGGGCAGATAGATTTGTCGTTGCGGTGGGACGGGACGTACTAACGGAAATGTTTTCTTGTTTGTTTCTCAGTGCTGACAGCAAATGGGTGCGTGTGCCTCATACCAATTATCTGCTATTGAATCAAACTTAAATGAAAGTGCGTTGGATTCATGAATACGCATTATAGAAACGGTCATAAGTGGTACATATTTGTTAAAAGAAATAATTAGTCATTAGCTCTTAAATATATGTGTGTTTGCGTGTGTGTGTGTGTGTGTGTGTGTGTGTGTGTGTGTGTGTGTGTGTGTGTTTATCCTCCACTTCTCCTCCTAAGCCCTCGGATCCATTTCAACCACACTGATACACGAATTATTTTTAATCTGTAAAGAAATATTGTAGGGTAAGCAAAGGCAACGTCTTATTGGCGCGGGGGATGGTAAAGTGGAGGGAGAAGGGGGAGGAGGACATGGACACATACAGGGGAAGTGCGAAATGAATAGATAAAGGGGTGATGAGATGGTGAGTGAGGGGAAAGTCGAGATGGACGACAGAGAGTGAGGGAAGGAAGAGACAGAATAACATAAGACTGGAATAAATACATATCTAGCCAATGCCAGGTACCTCACCTAGTATGAAATAAAACAAAGGCTGTTGTAGTTCAGTCAAGTGAGATGAAGCAAAATGACTTTCAAAACACGTAGAAAATAGCTGTGATCGTGTGTCATGTTACATAATACATTTAAATACACTCCTGGAAATGGAAAAAAGAACACATTGACACCGGTGTGTCAGACCCACCATACTTGCTCCGGACACTGCGAGAGGGCTGTACAAGCAATGATCACACGCACGGCACAGCGGACACACCAGGAACCGCGGTGTTGGCCGTCGAATGGCGCTAGCTGCGCAGCATTTGTGCACCGCCGCCGTCAGTGTCAGCCAGTTTGCCGTGGCATACGGAGCTCCATCGCAGTCTTTAACACTGGCAGCACGCCGCGACAGCGTGGACTTGAACCGTATGTGCAGTTGACGGACTTTGAGAGAGGGCGTATAGTGGGCATGCGGTAGGCCGGGTGGACGTACCGCCGAATTGCTCAACACGTGGGGCGTGATGTCTCCACAGTACATCGATGTTGTCGCCAGTGGTCGGCGGAAGGTGCACGTGCCCGTCGACCTGGGACCGGACCGCAGCGACGCACGGATGCACGCCAAGACTGTAGGATCCTACGCAGTGCCGTAGGGGACCGCACCGCCACTTCCCAGCAAATTAGGGACACTGTTGCTCCTGGGGTATCGGCGAGGACCATTCGCAACCGTCTCCATGAAGCTGGGCTACGGTCCCGCACACCGTTAGGCCGTCTTCCGCTCACGCCCCAACATCGTGCAGCCCGCCTCCAGTGGTGTCGCGACAGGCGTGAATGGAGGGACGAATGGAGACGTGTCGTCTTCAGCGATGAGAGTCGCTTCTGCCTTGGTGCCAATGATGGTCGTATGCGTGTTTGGCGCCGTGCAGGTGAGCGCCACAATCAGGACTGCATACGACCGAGGCACACAGGGCCAACACCCGGCATCATGGTGTGGGGAGCGATCTCCTACACTGGCCGTACACCACTGGTGATCGTCGAGGGGACACTGAATAGTGCACGGTACATCCAAACCGTCATCGAACCCATCGTTCTACCATTCCTAGACCGGCAAGGGAACTTGCTGTTCCAACAGGACAATGCACGTCCGCATGTATCTCGTGCCACCCAACGTGCTCTAGAAGGTGTAAGTCAACTATCCTGGCCAGCAAGATCTCCGGATCTGTCCCCCATTGAGCATGTTTGGGACTGGATGAAGCGTCGTCTCACGCGGTCTGCACGTCCAGCACGAACGCTGGTCCAACTGAGGCGCCAGGTGGAAATGGCATGGCAAGCCGTTCCACAGGACTACATCCAGCATCTCTACGATCGTCTCCATGGGAGAATAGCAGCCTGCATTGCTGCGAAAGGTGGATATACACTGTACTAGTGCCGACATTGTGCATGCTCTGTTGCCTGTGTCTATGTGCCTGTGGTTCTGTCAGTGTGATCATGTGATGTATCTGACCCCAGGAATGTGTCAATAAAGTTTCCCCTTCCTGGGACAATGAATTCACGGTGTTCTTATTTCAATTTCCAGGAGTGTATAAGACCATTTGCTGTTATTAACCAACTGTTCACAAAGACAACGCAGCAACATTTCGTCGGGCAATTACAGTGTTACAATTTACGGGTCATTGAGGGTGGCAGCAATCAGAAACAGAGAACATTGTACACGTAGTGGTCCGAATGGTATCGACTTTAACGATAAGTGCTAGAAAGTCAGTGGTAAACCTCTCGCTTCTTTACTATAGCTAGTCTATTGGAGGTTCATAACACACCATTTACGTCGTTTGCCAGTTAATAAAAAGACCTGGAAATCTGCAGCCGAAGGTGCCACATTGCCACATCATATGTTAGTTTTGGCCCTTGAGCAAAAAAGTTTGACGACCACTGCCCTAGATACATTGCTGCTCTAGCGACTAGAATTGGAGGGGTGTCGAAAGGGTTGCCTGCACAGAGGCGCCTAGAGATCGGTATGAAACTTGCCTCTGTACAGTGTAACGGTACATCCTCCTCCAGCATTACTATTTGTCAACAATAGTTGTCGGGACCAGTATTATTTTTCGAATTTTGGATAGATCAGCATTATCTCAGCTGCTTTTCTGAAAAGTTTCATATAATTTTATACACAGTATATTATATTTCAAGCTAAAATTTATGAAAAGGAATTACTTTATTTTAGATGTTATAATCGATAACAATGTACATTTCAAATTATTTGTTTAGAAACGTTTGAAATTACCAATTATTTGGCACGTTTAAAATTTCTAATATTAATTACTCCATCTAGTACTGTTTATTACGTTTATTTCTGGATTCATTTGTCAAATAATAATCGAACTATGAGGACATAAAATGTGAGAATTTCAACTTCAAGAATCAGACCGCTAGACAAGAAGAACTGGAGCCAACTCTACGTGAAAAGTTTACTGTAATGTTTTTCCTCTCAAATCATCATAAAAGACTAATGCGGACAATAGCTGCATGCAGGAAGGAGGGGGCATATTACAACAGGTACATTTTTAAAGGGCTCATCAAAGGTGTGCAGGTGGTACCAAAGGTGTTGCAGAGATGAGGGGGGGGGGAGGGGATTTATAAAGATCTTTTGCCATTTCATTCACGCATGTGTCAACATCGCAGCCCACCATGATCAGGCCATAGGACGGCGCAAAATAGTAGTGCTGGAAATGCATAAACACTTATTGCTACTTTTGATCGATTTCGAATTTCATCGAATGGTTTTGAATGGTCGTCAGTTGCTCCACTCTGTATACCAGAGCAGAATCTGTGGTCACTCTACAAACCAAAGTGGTCAGATGACGTCCAGTGTGCTCGCAGCTCCATGGTGTCGTAAGAGAATGGTTGAATCGTCAGGTGAGTGCCGACAGGATCAAAGGTTATTAAGAACATCGTTTTGTTGCAGATCGTACGGAAAACTGTCATTATCGTCAGCGAAATGTAGGTAAATGAACGCCCCAATACAAGGGGACGTTTCATTGACGCCCTTTATGCCATTCGCTGAGGCTATATCGTGTATATCCTGAGCGGCAGTGTGTCTCAAATGTTTTCCTCAGGCACCCATAATAAAACGGCGTGATTTCAGCGCTAAGCAAAAAAATGGTTCAAATGGCTCTGAGCACTATGGGACTTAACATCTGTGGTCATCAGTCCCCTATAACTTAGAACTACTTAAACCTAACTAACCTAAGGACATCACATACATCCATGCCCGAGGCAGGATTCGAACCTGCGACCGTAGCGGTCACGCGGTTCCAGACTGAAGCGCCTAGAACCGCACGGCCACACCGGACGGCACCGCTAAGCATTGCGATTCTGATCTCCATTGCAGAGGTGTCAAAAGAAGGGGGAAAATGCGGGATGGAGGGTGCGACAACCTACCCACGACCACGGAGGCATTGGGCAGAATTGTGGCGAAATTTTGTGGGAACAGCGAGGTCATCGGTCCCATCGGCTTAGGGAAGCATGGGGACGAAACTCGACCGTGCCCTTTCAAAGGAACAATACGGCTTTTGTCTGAAGCGACCTAGAGAAATAACGGAAAATCTGAATCAGGATTGCCAGATGCGGATTTGAACTGTCGTCCTCCCGAATGCGAACCCAGTGTGCTAACCACTGCGCCATCTCTCTCGGTGTGTCCAGTTTCTCACAATATACATATTCAGATGGAATTGGCAATTAGTATCTCTCTATTACCAATAGTCAGTAGCTGAGTATTGTTAGCCTCACAAAATTATTCTCAAATAACCAATGTAGCATCAGTTCTGTTGACTGCTGCAACATTATTCACCGATTAACAAATGTTCAGAGCAAATTGCAAATATCACCAATTAGGAAACGAGGTAGTGAAGAACCAACTAGTCTCAAAACATACTTCACCATATATACACTAGGTTAGTAGAAGAGAATTATTTACACTGACCAACTAAACAGCACAGTAGAAGAAGTCGAGTACAGCAAGAATTAAAAGAACGAATATTAATACCCAGCTCGAGGAGGCATCAGTCACCAGTTGATGTACTCATCATAGAGAGTTGGATCGTATACCTACAGTACTCATTAAATACTTGGTCATTAGCTACGTGGCGAACGCCACGCTATTTACATGTCTTCATTGTTTCCACTTCCACAGCATTTTCGTGAACTATGCGACGTACGTGGAGGAGGAAGAGTTTAGTGGTTAACGTCCCGTCGACAACGAGGTCATTATAGATGGAGAACAATCTCGGATTAGGGGAAAATGAGGAAGGAAATTGCCCTTTCAAAGGTACCATCCCGACATTTTTCTGTGACGTATGTGAAATGGTCCATTGTATAGCAGAAAGAACCTGTGATTAAGTGATTTACCCTTGTGAGAAACACTAGGAGAGGAGGTAAAGATATACACTACTGGCCATTAAAATTGCTACACCAAGAAGAAATGCAGATGATACACGGGTATTCATTGGACTAATATAGTATACTAGAACCGACATGTGATTACATTTTCACGCAATTTGGGTGCATAGATCCTGAGAAATCAGTACCTAGAACAACCACCTCTGGCCGTAATAATGGCCTTGATACGCCTGGGCATTGAGTCAAACAGAGCTTGGATGGCGTGTACAGGTACAGCTGCCCGTGCAGCTTCAACACGATACCACAGTACATCAAGAGTAGTGACTGGCGTATTGTGACGAGCCAGTTGCTCGGCCACCATTGGCCAGAGGTTTTCAATTGGTGAGAGATCTGGAGAATATGCTGGCCAGGGCAGCAGTCGAACATTTTCTGTAGACAGAAAAGCCCGCACAGGACCTGCAACATGCGGTCGTGCATTAGCCTGCTGAAATGTAGGGTTTCGCAGAAATCGAATGAAGGGTAGAGCCACGGGTCGTAACACATCTGAAATGTAACGTCCACTGTTCAAGGTGCCGTCAATGCGAACAAGAGGTGAACCGAGACGTGTAACCAATGGCACCCCATACCATCAAGCCGGGTGATACGCCAGTATGGCGATGACGAATACACGCTTCCATTGTGCATTCACCTCGATGTCGCCAAACACGGATGCGACCATCATGATGCTGTAATCAGAAACTGGATTCATCCGAAAAAACGACGTTTTGCCATTCTTGCACCCAGGTTCGTCGTTGAGTACACCATCGCAGGCGACCTGTCTGTGCTGCAGCGTCAAGGGTAACCGCAGCCATGGTCTCCGAGGTGATAATCCATGCTGCTGCAAACGTCGTCGAACTGTTCGTGCAGATGGTTATCTTGCAAACGTCCCCATCTGTTGACTGAGGGATCGAGATGTGGCTGCAGGATCCGTTACAGCCCTGCGGATAAGATGCCTGTCATCTCGACTGCTATTGATACGAGGCCGTTGGGATCTGGCACGGCGTTCCGTATTACCCTCCTGAACCCACCGATTCCATATTCTGCTAACAGTCATTGGATCTCGACCAATGCGAGCAGCAATGTCGCGATACGATAAACCGCAATCGTGATAGGCTACAATCCGGCCTTTATCAAAGTCGGAAACGTGATGGTACGCATTTCTCCTCCTTACACGAAGCATCACAACAACGTTTCACCAGGCAACGCCGGTCAACTGCTGTTTGTGTATGAGAAATCGGTTGGAAACTTTGCTCATGTCAGTACGTTGTAGGTGTCGCCACCGGCGCCAACCTTGTGTGAATGCTCTGGAAAGCTAATCATCTGCATATCACAGCATCTTCTTCCTGTCGGTTAAATTTCGCGTCTGTAGCACGTCATCTTCGTAGTGTAGCAATTTTAATGGCCAGTAGTGTAGAATCACTGGTAATTCATTCAATTCATTCTAAAACAAAAGAAGATATCTGTCCCACGTGTAGTTTTTGTGGTGAGAATACAATGTGCAGAGTTTTCCAAGCTCCTTCGTTAGGCGTTAACAAGGGTTTGAAGATGCATGATACAGGGAGACAAAGATAGGTTTAATTTTCCTATGGCGCAATGTACGCAACCAATGCTGAGCTCGAAACTGAGTTCCATTATTAGATATTACTTTATCTATGTGACCAACTTCCTTCAAAAAATGTTTAACAGATGCTACAGATGGAGATTTTGCTGTTCCTCTACGTAATGGGATAAATGACACAAATTTCTACGAACGCCCTGCTGCCATAAAAACAAAAGACAAACATACAGGGTTATTACAAATGATTGAAGCGATTTCACAGCTCTACAATAACTTTATTATTTGAGATATTTTCACAATGCTTTGCACACACATACAAAAACTCAAAAAGTTTTTTTAGGCATTCACAAATGTTCGATATGTGCCCCTTTAGTGATTCGGCAGACATCAAGCCGATAATCAAGTTCCTCCCACAATCGGCGCAGCTTGTCCCCATCAATGAGTTCGAAAGCATCGTTGAAGCGAACTCGCAGTTCTGGCACGTTTCTTGGTAGAGGAGGTTTAAACACTGAATCTTTCACATAACCCCACAGTAAGAAATCGCATGGGGTTACGTCGGGAGAGCGTGGAGGCCATGACATGAATTGCTGATCATGATCTCCACCACGACCGATCCGTCGGTTTTCCAATCGCCTGTTTAAGAAATGCCGAACTTCATGATGGAAGTGCGGTGGAGCACCATCCTGTTGAAAGATGAAGTCGGCGCTGTCGGTCTCCAGTTGTGGCATGAGCCAATTTTCCAGCATGTCCAGATACACGTGTCCTGTAACGTTTTTTTCGCAGAAGAAAAAGAGGCCGTAAACTTTAAACCGTGAGATTGCACAAAACACGTTAACTTTTGCTGAATTGCGAATTTGCTGCACGAATGCGTGAGGATTCTCTACCGCCCAGATTCGCACATTGTGTCTGTTCACTTCACCATTAAGAAAAAATGTTGCTTCATCACTGAAAACAAGTTTCGCACTGAACGCATCCTCTTCCATGAGCTGTTGCAACCGCGCCGAAAATTCAAAGCGTTTGACTTTGTCATCGGGTGTCAGGGCTTGTAGCAATTGTAAACGGTAAGGCTTCTGCTTTAGCCTTTTCCGTAAGATTTTCCAAACCGTCGGCTGTGGTACGTTTAGCTCCCTGCTTGCTTTATTCGTCGACTTCCGCGGGCTACGCGTGAAACATGCCCGCACGCGTTCAACCGTTTCTTCGCTCACTGGAGGCCGACCCGTTGATTTCCCCTTACAGTGGCATCCAGAAGCCTTAAACTGCGCATACCATCGCCGAATGGAGTTAGAAGTTGGTGGATCTTTGTTGAACTTCGTCCTGCATTTCAAGCACGACATACACTTTCTCGGCTCCTGTCGACGTTTTGTCTCACTGCGCTCTCGAGCGCTCTGGCGGCAGAAACCTGAAGTGCGGCTTCAGCCGAACAAAACTTTATGAGTTTTTCTACGTATCTGTAGTGTGTCGTGACCATATGTCAATGAATGGAGCTACAGTGAATTTATGAAATCGCTTCAATCATTTGTAATAGCCCTGTATATTTGTTCTGAGAGGCAGTCTGAATAAATGGACAGCTGTGAGTTTCTTAATTTAGTTGGAATTATGGGAAACAGTGGAGCACAATGTGATATAATAGGAGTTTTTGCCTGTTAACACAGTTTACACCTTGAAAGCACCGAACGAATTCTTTTCTCCATATTGTAAAAATAACATTTGTCACGCAACTTTTGAAAACCTTTTCTGGCCCCAGGATGGGAGTAACTAAGGGGTGTGTACTGCACAAGTTTATTCACTGAGTCATCAGGTATACATATGACCCAGAATTCACTATTAGGACTCCTGTGTTTGAAAAAAATATTATTCCGTATCCGGTGGAAATGAGCGTACGACGTTGTGCGCCGGGAGTCCCCCATTAGGGGAAGTTCGGCCACCGAGGGCAAGTACTTATTGCATTCGGCGCCACATTGGGAGATTTGCGCGCCGGAGATGGGGATGAAATGATGATGAGGACAACACAACACCCAGTCCCTGAGCGGAGAAAATCTCCTGCCCCAGCCGGGAATCGAACCCGGGCCCCTTGGCGTGGCATTCCGCCGGGCTGGCCACTCAGCTAACGGGGGCGGACTCCGTATCCGGTAAAATTGTCTCGTAGCTATATTGTCCCTCTCATTCTACTTCTCTTTGATTTACCTCCATATAAGATTCTTATATTTTTCCTTAGCGATGTCGGTAAGTGTTAATGAAATATAATTCTCAAATGCAACCTTCTTCATTATAATATACTATACTTATTTTGTTGACAATCTTCCTCAGTTGCTTTGACAAGGCCAACTAGTGAACGTGACAAAGTGTCAGCTACTATGTTTGTGTTCCCGGAATGTAAGCAGTAGTAAACCGGAACTCCCGCAAAATTAGTGCCCAACGCTTTAGTCGATCATGGTTTAACTTAGCAGTCATCAGAAACTGAAGAGCACGTTGATCAGTATATACTTTGGTATGTTTGACATACAAGAAATAGCGAAATTTATCGAAGGCCCAAACCACAGCCGATGCTTCTAATTTGGTAACAGAGTAATTACGTTCTGATTTAGATAAAATGCGACCGGCAAATGCTATAGTCCTTTGTCTATGTTCTGAAACTCTTGAACAAGTGTACGTGAAGTGCAAATTTGGAGCTTTCAGAAGAAATACAGGAGCCAAGCGACAGATCTGGATCATCCAATACGAGTACAGCAAGAAGTGCACCCTTCAGACTTAGAAATTCATCCTGAGCTACCTCGTTCCAGTCTCGCACAACGTTCTTGCCAGTCAGTTCATACAAGCTGGGAGTGGTCAAGTTTTTCACATTAGTGAAGTGACGGCAGAGATTAATGAGTCCTAACATGGACTGGATCTCATTTTTTACTCTTTCCTTTTATACCAATGGAATAGAATAAGATGGGACAAAGAATCTTGTTTGTCCCGCGGCTTTAAATTTATATAGAAAATTTCATATGGGTCTTGACAAATACTTCAGAATGTGACTGTAAAATTTCAAATCACTGTTGCCTATCTACCTCTGAAGAATCCTCTACACTGTCTACTTTACGATGTATGATTTCACAGACATCAATTGACTGCTCCGTGTCGTGATAAATATTTGACGCGTCACCAAAGGCTTCACAAGAAGGTTGCAATTTTGATGAAGATAACAAATTCAAACAGTTAATTTTTCTTTCTCCTCTGAAATCTAGTCGTCGAATTGCAAACAGATTAACTTGCCATAGAGTTCAGCTTTCTCCTGAGCATCTTTGAAGTTTAGAATAGCCTTGTACTCAGTCAAGAAATCAACATCCAATAATATTTGTGTAGTAAGAAGGGGCCCAATTAAGAAGTTGGCAGAGAAATGATGACTTTGTCAAATAAACTCTGAATTTGTCTGGTTTTTAAGGTCTACTGTTTTTCCACTAATCATACCTTTAATTTTGGTTTGTTGCAATGAAAATGGACAAACATTTAATTCCTGACATTTACTGAAAGCTGCCTCGCTGATAATCGAAACAGGACTACCAGAGTTCAGTACTACTGATAACGAAACCTGTCAAGCACAAACGGACACTATAGGATGTATTAAAATGTTCTGATTACCTACCTTCACTTCCAGAAAAGTGTTCCTAATATCGGTAAACTGAACAAAATTTATCCGTTTCTGCTTTGATTTCAAATCATGACTTTTTTTTTAAGGAAGTGTCACCAATACGCTCTACCAAGTCATTAGTTGTGTTCCTTACTTCATGCGGATGCATATGTGTTTCATTTTCATTGTCATCATCTGACTAAGGCATGTAATTAGTTACCCAGTCGAAAACACTAATTATTTTCAAGCTCAGTGCTTGGCCATCATCAGTTCCTGTATTTGCAAGACTATGTTTGGTTGTATCTGACATCTCTCTCTCTCTCATTTCGATTATTAAAAGGCTGACACTGTATAAAATTTTTAGTATGAGTAGAAAGACTCTCTGTGTCGACAAACGAGTTGTTTACCGTGTGCGGTATATGTCATTTTTGTGATGGCCCATCATGTCTAGCATTGTCATGTGAATTAGGTGATCTGACCTCATTTACTTCAGCACGTCGTTCCAGACTAAAGTTCCTACAATCGCACCTCTCCTGATTAATTTTTTATCGTGATTGTTACGATCACACATCTCGCCTTTGATTGTAAAGATACTCAGGTGATCTGAATCCAATGTCCCAAGTTTCGTGATCTGGATTAAAGTTTCGTTTTTGACGCCACCTGTTGTTATTTCTTTCAATATACTGATTTCTGTTCGTATAGCCATTATTACCGTAATTTCTTTGGTCCCTAAAGCCACGATTTCTGTTCCTGCCTCTGAAATTGCCGCGATTGTTAAACTGCTCTCTCGGATGCCAATTGTTTGAATCATTGTTTATTGATTATTCTGTTCATAACTGTTGTTGCGATGTACAGAATACGCTTCATTTGATCTGTTTTGTTGAGATTGGAAATTACATCTCTTACCGTCTCTGTATCTACATCCCGAATAAAATTCCACACTGTCAACTTTAAGTTCTTGCAGTAAATTATGCAAGGTCTCAATGTCATCCTTGCAACGTTCTACTAAAATAATGTGTCGCAAACTTGTCGGGGATTTAGTTAAACAAATTCTTATTGAGTGAGAGGGACTGTACGGATTTGACAAGAAACGATTCTTAAGAAACAGGTGGTTCAGGGCTGGGAAAATCTGATTGTTCAATACTCTTTAACATAATAATACTGTTTTTCACTCTGTCTTGTGTTGCTTCCGACCAGTACGCAGACAAGAATGCGTGACAAAACTTGCCTTCCGTACGGCATTCTTGCGCAGTTGCCCTCATTCTTGTCATCAGTTCATATTCTAAATACCAACACATATATTGAAATTTATGACTAATTACTCGGCCCACGGTAGCTGAGTGGTCAGTGCGACGGACTGTCAATCCTAAGGGCCGGGGTTCGATTCTCTGCTCAGGGACTGGGTGTTGTGTTGTCCTAATCGTCGTCATTTCATCCCCATCGACGCGAAAGTCGCCTAAGTGGCGTCAAATCGAAAGACTTGCACCAGGTGAACGGTCTACCCGACGGGAGGCCCTCGTCACACGCCATTATTATTATTATGACTAATTTTCCACGAAGGTGGAAGACAATATTGGAATTGTTGCAGCCACTCTCTGGGGTACATGCCATTGGCAGAATTTCGAAAAACTTTAAACTTCCGAACTGTAAGAAAATGTTTGTAATCAAATGAATCATTATGGTGGGATGACAGATTATTTTTTGCACTATGTGAGACTTCCGCGCTATCTTGTCTGGGTAATGCAGTTCGCCTAAATGCCCCGAATCAGACATTTCGTCAGAAGTACAGGGTGTTTCAAACAGAATATACGTATTTCGAATGCATATATTTATTAAAGGTTAAGACATACGAATATGAAACTTTACACACATATTTCCTAACCTCTCAAGTTCAGATTACAGATGTTCAATATCACCTCAATCACTAACACGAACAATATCCCACACTCGTGCAAGCAAGTCCTTCGTCATTGATGTTATGGCAGTACGGATCCAGTTCTTCAACTTATCCAGGTTCTGTACGAGTGGTGGTTTTTTTTTCCTTTATTGTAATTTCATGCCTCGTACGAGGCGGACCGGCAGCGGCCTACATACGCCGTTCTTCGGCCAGTACATACAACAGATAAACATAGATGACAGAGAACATAAAAAGCATGGTAATACATGATGATGAACATTACATGATAGATGAGAAGCGGTTCACCGGAAGGCACTGTGTACACAAAGGTGGTCATCAGTAGAAAGGACGAAGACATCCAGTTGGAGATACGAACGTAGGAGGACACCGACGAAAACACTGTAGCACACAAACCAAGAAACACTGACGCACGGAAACACTGGTGACGTTCATCGGTGAAGCACTCACAAACACACTTATGAAGAGGGGGGGCCTGCATCTGGGTGGTAGGGAAAGGTAGGAGGGTGGGAAGGAGGGGGGAATGGAGCCAATAGGAGAAAGAAGGGAGAGTGGGGTGGAGGGGAGAGGGGTGGGGGCGGAAAGGGAGACGTGGGAGAGAGGAGGGGGGAAGAAGGTGAGGAGGAAGAGAGGGAGCCCTGGGGGAAAAGGGAGGAGGAATGGGAGGGGACAGTCAGATCTGGTAGGAGGGGTAGATGGAGGGAACAAGGACATCATCAGGGAGCGGCAGTTGGTGGAAGCCACCTTGGGCAAGGGTATGGAGAGCAGGTGAGATGCAAGATTACAGGTGCGGCAACGGGCTGGGATGGGTGAGGATGGGAGAGACAGGCGCAAGCGATTGTGGGGGATCGAGCTTGCGGGAGGTGTGAAGGATCTGTATGTGTTTGAGGAAAAGGAGAAGGTGCGGGAAGGGAATCAACTTGTAAAGGATCCATATGGAGGATGGGAGGCAGATGCGATAGGCCAGGTGAAGCGCATGGCGTTCAAGGATTTGGATGGACTTATAGTAGGAGGGAGGGGGAGGAAATTCAGGCGGGATGGGCATAGCAGAGGATGGGGTGGATGAGGGATTTATAAGTGTGAAGGATAGTGGAGGGTCCAAACTCCGTCTTTGGCCGGATAGGAGTTTAAGGAATAGTCAGGTACATGCCTTGGCTTGGACTGTCTGGAGATGGGGGGTCCAGGAAAGGTGGCGGTTGAGGGTGACACTAAGGTACTTGAGTGTGGGGATGAGGTTAATGGGGCGGCCATATATGGTAAGGTAAAAATCCAGGAGACAGAAGGAAGGGTTGCTGTTGCCTACTAGGACTGCCTGGGTTTAGGAAGGATTGATCTTGAGCAGCCACTTGTTGCACCAAGTGGTGAACAGGTCAAGGTGGGATTGGAGAAGGCGTTGGGAGAGTTGGAGAGTGGGGGCGAGGGCAACGAAGGTGGGGTCATCAGCAAATTGGAGGAAGTGGACAGGGGGTTGGGGTTATGGCATGTCTGCTGCATAAAGGAGGTAGAGAAGAGGGGAAAGACAGAGCCCTGGGGCACCCAAGCAGAGGGGTAGAAGGTATAGGTGTCAGTATTGTTGATGGTAACATAGGAAGACCGACGAGAGAGAGGAACGAGGTGGTCGGACAGATGTAACTGATAGGATGGGCGAAGGTTTGGAGCTTGCAGAGGAGACCGGAATGCCAGACATGGTCGTATGCATGTTCGAGGTCAAGGGATACGAAGATAGCAGAGCGATGGGAATTTATTTGGCCGGAGAGGAGGTGCATGAGATGGAGGAGGAGATCGTCAGCAGAGAAGGAGGGTCAGAAGCCACATTGGGTAGGGGGTAGGAGACGGTGCAGGTGGAGTTGTTGATGTAGTCGTCGGGTCAGGATGGACTCCAAGACCTTGCCGAAGACTGAGGTGAGGCAGATGGGATGGTAAGAGGAGACATCAGAGGGTGGTTTGGCAGGCTTGGGGAACATCAGAATCTGGAAGGTTTTCCACAGGTTGGGGTAGTAGCCAGTCACTAGGATCACATTATAGAGTGCAGCCAGGACAGTGAGGAAAGATAAGGGAGCCTTGCACAGATGACAATAGGTGACAGTGTTGTGACCGGGAGTGGTGCTGCACTTAATGTGAAGTGTAGCTATGATGTCTGGGGTGGTGATGTGAGAGGGATGTGGCCCAAGTACTGGAAGCTAGGAGTAAGCAGGGAACAGAGGTATCAGTATGATCGCAGACATCTGGGAAGAGGGAGTAATCAAATACCGGATCATCAGGAATAGTGAGGATATCGGACAGGAAGGAACGAAATTATTGGCCTTACTGAGGTTGTCAGGAAAAGATTGATCATGATGGAGAAGGAGATACTGTGGGGAGGGTTTAGATCCAGTAAGGCGACAGAAGGCTGACCAGTACTCAAATGTGTTTATAGGTAGGGTAGCATTTAGGCGGGTCCAGGTCTGGCACCAGTCCTGGCGTTTTTTTGCCATGAGCAAATTTCGGACGTGTCGTTGGAGATGCTGGTGGCTTTGGAGTGTGTCCCAGTCCCGTGTGCGGAGAAAGGCATGGTAGAGACATCGGGATTCGAGACGGAGAAGGACGGCCTGTGGGGGTAAGGTGAGGCGGTGCGGTGCGGGTTTATAGCAATGTTGGGGATTTGAGCCTCAATGGCATCAGACTTGGTCTGCTAGAGAAAGTAGGCAGCATGGGTGGTGTCATCTGGATGTTGGAAAGTCAGAGGGTTGCCACCGACCTGGGTATCTAGGGTTTCCTGGTTGGAATTCCAGTTGGCATCTGAGTAGTTATGGATGAACTTGGGGGTAGGGTCGTTACAGGGTGTGTGGCGTAGGTTTCGTCCATCTGTTACGGTAAGGAGGACAGGCAGGGAGATACTCACTACCAATAGGGTCTAGGACGTCCGCCATAATGGGTCCAAGGAGGTTGGGGGAGGCCAGGACTACGTCAGGAGTGGTGTTGGATACAGGGTGGATGTGGTGGGGGAAGGGGGAGAGATCACCTTGCAGTGAGGTGAAGAACCGATGCCACCAGTATAGTAGCTAGGCCGCAGTATGACAGTGGATGTTTAGCTCAGAGGCAATCACGTAGGAGTAGAAGATGGGGTCAACATGGGAAAGGAAGTCAAATGGGATGGGGGCAGTGGGACAGACATAGATGGTGGTGCAGGAGACAGTAAGGTCGGGGAAAAAGAGACTGAGGATGAGGTGTTCAGTGCAGTCAGTAAGGAGGGGTTGGAGCCAAACAGGGAGCTCGCGAAGGTGGCCAATGGCAAGTCTGCCACGTGATATCATTTGGGAATTATAGGATCGGTGGAGGAGGTAGTGCGATTTGCTAATCATATGGTGGGCTGGAGAAAGTTTTCATTGAGGAGGAAGGCATCCACACAGTGGTATGTAAGGGTGTGCAGGAGGAGATGTTTGTTGGAAGGTAGGAAATGGATGTTGTTGAACAAGATATGGTGCTGTCACGCCATGATGGGGTTTAAACAAGGGTGTCAAGACGGAAGAAGGTAAAGTAGGCTAGGTTATGGGTGTAGGTGGCGAAGGTGATGAGGTGAAACACAGAATGGGCAGCTAGGCAGATCTGTTGGATGGTATGGGGGCATTGAAAGGGGTGGATATTTTGAAGTATGATGATGTCCTTGTCTGTGGGGAGGGAGCAAGGGTATTTCCAGGAGGGGTGGGATCATCAGTGGGGAGGACAAGGACAGTGGGTTCAGGAGATTGGGGGGGGGGGTGCCATGCTTTACATTTTTGTGATTAGGTGGGGTGATGAAGGCTGCAGGTGTTGCAGGTGGGGGGAGGAGAGTCGAGGTTATGACACTGCTGGAGGAAATGCGCATGTTTGCAATGAGGGCAGACGGGGGCCTCGCAACTCTCAGATGTGTGGTGTGCATTGTACTCGAGGAACCTCTGGCAGTGAATTGACTGGGGAGGGGAACAGGAAGGGTCGACTTTGTAGTGGCAGTTGAATAAGAGGGCGCCCTCTTTGAGGAGACAGTCAATGGAGGGAGCGGACTCAAGGAATACCCGCATGTGAAAGGTGGGGCCGGCGGAATTATGGATGCAGCAGCCTGCGTGGATGTCAATGTGGGGATGGGCATTAAGCTCCGCCAACACCGCCTCCTCCATGACCACTAGGCTAAGCCAAGTGATCACGGCAGTGAGGGTCGGCAGGTGGTGCGGGCGTTGGGGTTGTCGGGAGGATAAGGAGGATGGAGCAGGGGTGAGGGAGGCGTTGTTGCCAAAATGGATGTGAGGGGTTTTTGCCAGGATATCGGTATGGAGGGTGGGGCTGGGAGAGGATATAAGGACAGAGTCCCTACGAGGGGTTCGGATGAGGATGGAGATGGGGGCACCAGGGTAGTACTTCTGGAGAAGCATGGTGAGGTTATGGGCTTCCAGGAGGGACGGGTTAGGATTGGAGAGGACACAGTAGTAGGTAGAGGTAGGGGAAGAG
Source organism: Schistocerca serialis cubense (assembly GCF_023864345.2). Taxonomy (NCBI): domain Eukaryota; kingdom Metazoa; phylum Arthropoda; class Insecta; order Orthoptera; family Acrididae; genus Schistocerca; species Schistocerca serialis. The sequence goes on along the minus strand of NC_064640.1, from coordinate 656,166,568 downwards.
GCTGAGGGGAGGGTAGGGATTGAGGTGGTGGGGGTTGTGACGTCCATGGCGTCAGGGGGGAGGAGGGAGAGGCTGGGATTTTTTAGGATTGGAGGCGACAGGGGTGGCGCTGGGGCGCTTGACTCCAGTAGAAGGGTGAGAGGAGGTTTGGGGGATGGGAGCGATTGGAAGATGATGGGAGGAGGTAGGTCCCAGTGGTGGTACTATGGCGGCGTGCGCCGTGGCCCTTCAGGAGACCACCCTTGCGGGGGCTACAGCATATGTTGTTGTGGTGGGGAAGGGGGAAAGTGGAGGGATGTGATCCAGGGTGGGTGAAGGGGTTTGCTGAGTTTGAGCAGGAGACAGGGTGAGGAAGGGCATAAGGGGTTGTAAGGATGAGAAATGGGGGGATGTATTGAGAAGGGGGCGACTGCGCGCACCAAGTAATGGTGGTGGAGGCGGCAGATGGGGAGGTGTATACTAGTGCAGTGGTGGTGGCGGTGGTGGGGGGGGGGGTGGTCATGGTGAAGAGGAAGGAGGAGAAGTAGAACAAGGACAAAAACGGACGACGACAGACTGCACACGATGAAGGAAGACGCTTCTGATGGGAGGGGCCTGTGCCCTGCACCACTGCTGCTGAGGTGAGGGCCATTGCCTGTAGGAGATCCGTTGCTGGCGTTGGTGGTGCGCTGGACTGCTTCTGCTGCTGCTGGTGCTGCTCCTGCTGCTGCCATCTCTGCTGCTGGGCAGAACCGGGCTGGGCTGGGCAGGGCTGGGCCAGACCAGACCGCTGCTGCTGCTGCCGATGCCGCGACTACTGGACTGCGGCTGCTGCTGTCGCTTCTTCTTTGGATGACGACGACGATGCTGCTGCTGCTCTCCCTAGTACTGCGACAGAGAACAAGTTTCTCTCGAAGCCAGCGACCTCTTGCGAATGCCACCGAAGGATGGAGTGATGATACATAGACGTTGTCTTTAATGAAACGCTGCAGGGAGAAGTCAGAGGGTGTCAAATTCGGTGATCGTGGAGCCCAGCTGAGACATGCTAAGTCGCCAGTTCCTTGACGACCAATCCAACGGTTCGGTAGACTTTCATTCAGATATTCACGCACTTGTGCGACTCCAGTGAGGGGATGCTCCAACTTGTTGAAAAATGGAGTTGTCTTCGTGCAGCCTCGGAAACAACCAGTTTTGTAGCATAGCGAGATACTGCTGACCGTTAACTGTGTTTCCATCAAAGAAGAATGGGCCGTAAACAGATGATCGGGATATTTCCTTCACATACACACCCTGTATCTAGAAATTGTTGATACCATCTGCGAATGTTCCACCCATTCGGAGGATCAATTTGGTACCTCAACCTGGATCGTCTTTGGACTGTAATCACGGAATTGCACTTCGCAAACTCGAGAACACAAAATGATTTCTGCTGCGGAGTAGCCATTTTAAACATATGACGGTTATCAAGCAAAACAGAAGACAACTGACATCTAGCGGCTATTAATATACATTAGACTATGTATTCGTTTTCCAATAGCCGAGCCGAGGCGCAGCGATCGATAGTTTGGACAAAATAATACTTTGTAATACGTATATTCTTTTTGAAACACGCTGTATTAAAGCGTGCATGTGAACATCGGTATCATCATGCCTGTGGATAGTTTACCGTTCATTATGTGATAATCGGTCAAAGTTTTTGTACATTAGACTTGTGCTGTTGGTTAATGGTTATTTCTCCATGGTTAAAATGTTGAAGAGAAAGATATTCTTCCGATTCGGCAATCCAAATAGTCAGTGGAACATCAGAATTTTTGTTCGCATTGCTAGACAGTTGAGTCACGGTTAGAGGGAGTTCGTCTGTTCGGTAACTGTATTTAACTGCTCTTGGGTAGCGAATTCTATGGCTATAGCCTTAAGGGATGCACACTACTTTTCAAGACTTTGATCTGAGTTTCAGAATGGCTATCCTGCTGTTTTAACTGTGAAATTTCTGCCATTTCAATGTGTTAGAAATGGTTCAAATGGCTCTGAGCACTGAGCACTATGAGATTTAACTTCTGAGGTCATCAGTCCCCTAGAACTTAGAACTACTTAAACCTAAATAACCTAAGAACATCACACACATCCATGCCCGAGGCAGGATTCGAACCTGCGACCGTAGCGGTCGCGCGGTTCCAGACTGTATCGCCTAGAACCGCTCGGCCACTCTGGCCGGCTCAATGTGTTACACTCTTGACTTTAGATTATTTATTACAGCGTGGAACTCTTCACATACGTCTTGCTGAACCTGCTTAGTTCTCTCATTTAAATCGGTCAAAAGTTCCTCTCTAAATTTTTAATTTTTCTGTTCCAGATTGCTTTCAATATCCCTTAACTTTTTGTGCAGTGTTTTGACACGTTCTTCAAATTTTCGATCCTGCTCATTGTATTGCTCTCATAATACTTTCAGAATACTTTGCAAAGCATCATTGTTCCCATCTTTCGCATTACAACACGAAAGAGTAGAGACTGGCTCAGTTTGGCCAACAACTGTGGATGGAAAACCAGGATCTTTAACGACAGAACCTGACTCACTTTCCAAGGCAGAATCCCCAAGTGCACTTTCTTGTTCGATGTTTGATACTGAAAAATTACCCTGGTCATATCTGTCAGGTATTGTCCTATCTGTCTCAGTTCAGCCAGTACTGTGAAAGGATTCCTGTTCACTTGTCCCTTCTCAATCCATAGAATCGTCATAAGCTGCATCACCTACAGCTCTAACATTTGACCTAGCTCTCGTAGCTCTTGACATTTTAATGCAATTGTAATCAAGCATGAAACAAAAAGGAAATATCTCACACACAGAATATCTACACTACATAGATAACTACTATAATCTCTTTCTGTAAGTGTTAATGAAAACAGAAAATCATTTAAATTGCCACTGACAGAATTCACTGAGTAAATGCAAATCCAAGCTTCTGATAATATCACTGTGCAATGTAATACCTACATTTCAGTAAAAGACACAAGGTAGCATACACCAAAAAGATTCACTCTCTGTTTAACCATATATCACTTCAAGATACAATAAACAAGAAGACTTTTAACTAGGAGAATATGTTTAGCAATAGGAAAGATCAATAACAAAATCATTTATTCTAAGTACAATATAACTCTACAAATCCATAAAATGAAAGAATCTCACTTGTCCTACAGCCTGTAGTATTACAAAAGTTCACAGGTGCTAAAAAAATGCTTTTCACAAAATCGGTGTTCAAAGTTGCAGAGATTACACAATAGTTCTATCCCTGCACAAGCAAACTTGAACTCTTCTGCAGAAAATTTGTCTATATTGTTGGCTGTTAATAGATGTAGAAATCAAATTATGTTGCTGTTATGGCAAGTGGTGTATAAATACCCTATTGTTACGTCACAAATACTGAAAGCAATTGCGAGATCAAAGCATGTAATTAAATTTTTAGTATATGTGGTTGCAGGGCAAATCTTTAGCTGCCTGCGGAAATCAGCAGACTACCATATAAATATGGAGCCTGGCAGGAAATTTGACAGGTGAGAGTAACCTTTGAAATGTTTTATTACGCCTATAATTGTGATGTAAGAAGGTAAAATGTGTAAAGCTGACCAATTGAGAAATGTTGATTGAAAATATCTGAACCTTATTTGAGATGGAAATGTGTGAAGGTCACACTACACTGAGCCTGTTACGTAGCTCACATCGTCTAGATACAGGGAACGTTTGAAAAAATTCAAAAAATGGTTCAAATGGCTCTGAGCACTATGCGACTTAACTTCTGAGGTCATCAGTCGCCTAGAACTTAGAACTAATTAAACCTAACTAACCTAAGGACATCACACACATCCATGCCCGAAGCAGGATTCGAAGCTGCGACCGTAAAGGTCGCTCGGCTCCAGACTGTAGCGCCTAGAACCGCACGGCCACTTCGGCCGGCAAACAATTCAAGGAGAATAAATTTGTAGCGGAATCAAACGAGACAGAAGAGAAAGTTTTGTTCTTGAAATAGAAAAAGAGAAAACCACAGGAAATAAACTTCTAGTGATTCATCGTCTGATAGAAATTCAATTGAAGACAGTGCTTCAGATGTGCAGTCTGAAGAAGAAAACACTGAATGTATACGTATTTGCTGTGGTTGTTTCTCTGTACACTAACATAGAGAAATGTTCACAGTGCATAGAATGCTATCCTTAGTCTCCCGAGGAATGTTAACTTGAAAAAGAGCTTTTGTATGCCCTGACTGCAATTCTTTTGCACAACAAACACAGAAAATGTTGGAGGGGCAGTAGGGTTTATGTGTTCTTGTATATGACGATATTAATGGATTCTCTGACTGTATCATGATGATGAGGTCCCATATTGCGAGGAGCGTAGGGAACGATGCGGGAGACCCGCAGCGCCTACTAGGCAGGGTCCTAGCGGAGGTGGTTCGCCGTTGCCTTCCTCCGACGGTAATGGGGATGAATGATGATGATGAAGACGACACAACAACACCCAGTCATCTCGAAGCAGGGAGAATCCCCGACCCTGCCGGGAATTGAACCCGGGACCCCGTGCGCGGGAAGCGAGATCGCTACCGCAGGACCACAAACTGCGGACTGACTGTCTCATATTAGAACACAATTTCTATTGAAACTGCCTTTTTGAGCTTTTATCAGATTTACATAAATGGCTCTGAGCACTATCGGACTTAACATCTGAGGTCATCAGTCCCCTAGAACCTAGAACTACTTAAACCTAACTAACCTGAGGACATCACACATACTCATGCCCGAGGCAGGATTCGAACCTGCGACCGTAGCAGTCGCGCGGTTCCGGACTGAAGCGCCTACAAGCGCTCGGCCACCGCGGCCGGATCAGATTTACATATATTAAGTGTTAGGTAGTACTAATTCACCAAATAAAATGGGAGGTACAATGGTTTCACGTAAATTTCCAATTAACAAATATACCATTGTATCACATGTTCTAAAATAAAGTGGAATGATGTGAGAAGAATAAAGTTTCACACAAGGGATGAATATAGGATAGGTCTATCCACCGTTGGCATCAATTACCTGCCTCATACGACGAGGCATGGAGGCGGTCAGTCTCTGGAAATACGTCTCATCTTCCACGAGACTCTCTCGTGGATCCAACACTAGATCTGGGGTCTGGTGTCGGCCAGCGTAGGTTCATGTGACGCTACATTTTGGTCCACAGATTTTTGATGGGGTCCAAGTTCGGTGCTGGAACAGACCAACTGATCAGGTCGACGTCAACTTGTTGTAAAAACCATTGCTGATCGATCCGACTCGTTTGATCCGGTGAGTGGTCCTGCAGGAAACATATCACTTCTTTCTTTGGGACAGCACACTGAAATCATGTCCGTCTCCGTAGCCGCCTGGTGGATAGCCCATAAACCAAAGCGATTATCAGGACGTTTCTTATGGAAACATCACATTTTTCTAGTACGATATGAAGTGATGGTGAGACCCCTTCCCGTTGGAGAGTTGGGGCTTCCTGATATACAGTTGATGGTTTTGGTATTCTTTATCCGGCGCACTATCTTAAAATGTACTCAAGTAGCTCATTCAATAACATTTTGACTCTTTACCTGACTCTGGCTGGTCAGTTTACCTCCCCTTGTCGATGTTGGCCGGATAAATTCAAAACTGGAACATATACTGTAATTTTATATCACTATAAGTTATTTGGGGGCCGATATCTTCTCAGTGACACATTTCACTATCGGACTCTTGTTCCGTCACTGGGGAGGTCTCTCTTGCCTCTCCCTTGTTGAACGTGCGTCGTCGACAATGTCTTCGAAGATCGTGTGGTTCCATATTACCCTTCCTATTCTAACTATGGACGTGGTATCGTCGTGTTATAAGGTTTTTCACAATATGTTACCAACCAATGAACATCTTTCTCGTACTGGTATAAGTGCGATGGACCAACGCAACAATTGTCTGCAAACTGAACTTTAAGGCATAGGCATGTCTCCTGCGGCTAAGAGCACTGGATCTGGATTAGATGACAACTGGCTTCCCTGATCCTATCTACCAAAATTGCCTTTTCGGCTGTCATCATTCTACGTCCAGTCTCTTCCTTTTTCCTTGCAGACGAAACCCAATACGATTATATGGCTTTTCGGCCACTACGTTTACTATATCGTGGGAGGCGAGAACGATCCCGGTTCTCATACCTTGTACCAATACATGATTACCGCTCACTGGAAGTGGCAGCGGATACCGCGTTATCGCGCTTTATTTGCCAATATGCTCTCTCTTGTTTGTAATAGCCAGGGGATTGGATAATTTATATGTATGGCTCTGTAATGTTTCAGGAACCGTTCACAACTTCCTGACTTGCTTCTTGTGGTTACAATTGTTCGGGTTCATGATTGTGTGATTTTGTTTTTATATGTCTGTTATGTTTCATAATGAAAAAAATTATAAGGTACACAGAAAAAGGTTTGCTTTGTGGGGCGCTAGAGATTTAGTCCATTGAAAGAAGAGATTTTAGTTTTACAAAGAAAAAGAAAAAAAGAGGGAAACGGTAAACCAAAAAGAGTAGTCATTGGGACGTACTCGACTTCCATCCCCGATACTGGCAGGGATTCGTCCTTGATGGGAGGACTGGACCAGTGCACGGTGCATTCAGCCTCGTGATGCCAAATGGAGAACTTCCTGCTTGACAGATAGCGGCTCCAAGGTCGGAACGTCGACAACGGCCGAGTGTGCGATGTGCTGATCACCTCCATACCACAACCGCTACTGAATAACGAGTATGACACGACGGTCCGTCGACTATCACGCGGTATCAGAGACTTCTCGCGGAATTTCTTTTTTTTTTCCTTTCTCCACTGAAACCAGCAAACTGGACATGTGCCAGGACACTATCTCGCGAGGCTTGTGTATGCTGAGACATCCTGGCAGTAAATGACTGTTTGTCATACACCCGTCTGTGGCGCAGTGTGTTATCATGTTCGTCATACCTAATCAAAAAGCAATAAAACGAAAAAAACATTGTTATCGAGGGCACGCCAACCGTAACTGCTTCCGTGGAATTCCAGATCTTTAGACGCTGTCGCGGGGTTACCATGTAACTACAAAGCTGTGCTTTTAATTGTATATTCGAGACAGAAACATCACTATGTCAAAAGTAAGTGTTACACTGTACGCAGGACGATTCTTATTTTTAAAAAACCGAAGTGACGCAGATGACGCTGAGACAATTAATTTAATACAAGACCCACGGGGTCTCAAATGTCGGGAAATACTCTAAAAATGGATGAGAAATATTGAACATGTAATGTCACCACATGACCTACCTCACCGCACATGCAGCGTTTGGGCTTGGGCATTTAGGGACGACTGAGAGATGCAGTACTTGCGTTTGAGCAAACGGTGCAAATTTCGAACACCTTTTGTAGATGTTGTCTGTAGTAGACGTAGAAATTACAAAATTATTGTCCTCGCTGTAACCCAGTAAAAGTTGGTTTTATTTTTTGTTTCTTTCCTTTTCTCCATTTTTGTTTTTTTGTTTAGAGACATTATTCTACAAAGAAAATGTAGGCCATTTAATGTTAACGACGCTGTTCGGAATCTTACAATTATTTACTTGTGACGCAATACGGTAGGCTTTTGTGTACTGTGCCTTGCAGTAGACCAGTGTAGACAGCGACACCGATAAATAAAACGATAAATCTTACCTCAGTGTAAACATGTAACTGTCTGTGGCAATGAAAAAAACAAAAAAATACTGCTTGTCAGACGCAAGACTCGAACGCTGAGCCCCACGCGCTGAAGTCGCGCACGTAGGCCCGGAGCTACACCGACATGAATACTTTTCTTACGTGCGACAGGCTCAACTGCTGCAGTTGCGGCGAGATCCATCATCTGGTGACGTAACATGTTCAAAATTTCTCATCCAGTTCTGGGGTATTTCTCAACATTTGCGACCCCGTGTGTCTCATACTAAATTACTTGCCTCAGCGTCATCTAAGTCGCTTCGGAGGTTTTTAAACGTTAATAAGAATCACCCTATATATAAAAAAATGCGGTAATTATACACGATCACTGAAAATCATAAATGTCTCTAACAAGGGAAACTCCCCATCGCACCCCTCTCAGATTTAGTTGTAAGATAGTCCCGTCAAAAACTGAACACAAATCAAGCATGAAAACAGGTAGAAGTTATACTGAACTACGAAAAAAGAAGGGAAATAGGAACAGTCAACCGTCCAAGCTCAAGATGTGCAACATGGAGCACGGTTGTGCAACTACGGCGTCGTGATTATGTGGTCATGGTGTTAGACTACGAACGAGGAGACACAAGTTCAAATCTCACTAAGGCCCTAAATTCTTTTTCACAAAATTATGAACTTTCCGTTCGGTCGCTGACGTGTCCTTTCTCCTTCTATAGTCTTGGCAATTGTCATACTATACACTGGTTATAGATATGTCATGTGGTAACAATATATTACTGTCGCAAGTAAATGTGATGAACAGTGAGAGCAGGTGAGACCATTCACAGAAATCAGAACAACAAATAAGTGGGTGTGAACTGTGTAACAGCAAAGGAATTCAAAAGTCAAAACGGAACGCAAGAGTCATAACACGTGGCACTTGTTTACAACAAATTCGAGATATATAAGTCTGGAGGTCCCTTTCGTACACCTCGCTGTTACAAACGGACGTTACACTACGACACAGGCGCAAATCTGAATACAGCGATCAGACACGCCAGTAACAGGTAGGACGGTTCATAGTTTTGTGGAGAAAATGGTGCATTTGCGAGATTTGAGCCCGGAACTGCTCCTTCGCAGTGCAACACGTAACCACATAACCATAACGCTACTGCTTCGCTGACATGCTCGATGCTGCACATGTTGAGCTTGGAGCGTTCGCTGTTTCCGTTTTTCACCCTTTTTCACAGTTCAGTACATTTTCTTCCTATTTCCACTTGTAATCTATGACCAGTTTTTGACGGCTATCCACGGGGGTATCTTACGATTAAATCTGAGGGGGGTTCGATTTCGATGGGGAGTTTCCCTTGTAAGTAAAATCGTTACAATAAGTAGGGAAGATATACAGTGCTAAAAGTGTGTTACACGTGGCGCTATTGTCGTTGCCCGTGCTCTTTGCGTTCCCGTTGGTGTGAGGTGTACGGAACCGAAGATACCCGAGCTTATGAAGCCATACGAACAATTCTGTTGCGTCGACTGTACATTACATGGACCACACGGTGATCCGCGGTTGTGCACCATATTTTATTTTGTTTATTTTAAAGTACGCTTTGTCAAGTAGAAGTGATTCGATTTTTAAATTCTGTGTTTATAATTTGGTTTTTATGTTTCCCGTTGTAGTTTCTGACTATACGGCAATAACAAAGAATCCTCAAACAGTAAAAGATATAATTACATCCGGTTATAACAATTTTGGCATTACAGTTGTTGTTCGAGCATCTCCAGCCCTCTTCATAAGTACACCACGTAAAGGTACGAACACTATTGTGGCCACTCATTGGCGTAAAAGAAGGACTGTACCACGGCGCCTTAAGAGCCCGAGGCTCTCATACCTACGGGGCCAATTGCGGAAATTGTACAGGGAGATTAGTGGACCTTTACAGGTGCGTATTTTATTGACCGCAGTTTACAGGCCACTGGTTATAATTCCTGTGCGGTCGAGTGCAGACAGGCGTTCTTACTGCAGGTACTCTGCAGCAGTACCTGGGAAATCCCTGCACTGATATTGCGGGCGTGGAAATGTGGGGCACTGGGACCGACATATGTTTATCCGAATTCGCACTCGTCGCCCTTATCGCGTCGTTACAGCTGCGCACTCTTCTCTTGACATCTGGCACGCCGTGAGTTGCTGGGCGTGGGCGATGATCGCTGGCCCATCCAGCACTGGCTGACGAGTCAGCGACGTCCTCAGCAATCAAGTATGCCGGTTTACGTCGATCGATGCACACCACTTTCTTTTCCCCTTTAGCTGGAGATTCAGCGTCCTGTTGCCCCTTCTACAAAATGTAGAGACTTCGCAAAAGCGGTTTCAAAGCTTTACTTAATGGGCCTCTGCGCACATAGACGTGTTTCGTCGTAGTTGGATCTGTGGAAACAAACTTGGCTTGCTTGTTGAGGCGCAAGGCAAGCATTGGACGCAACTCTTCTATCTCAGGAGTTATGCAGGAAGATATTACATTATTTGTCCAATAAACAACGACAACAATGCCATAAATTCTCTGCAGCAAATAAGGGTCCGGTGGAAATCAACAGAGCTGTCCACACAAATGTCATGGAACTGATTAACCCAAAGATAAGGAAATCACTGGCTATGCACGACGTACGTCAGCTTATGAGGGATGAAACTGTAGTATTTGGAGCTTTCAATAAAGAATTATAAAGAATGTGACTAAGGAGGGGTACATTAATGATGTTTTAATTTTTCAGATGACATTAATAAACTTTTCATCTGTAGGTCAGAGATAGTTACCATCACAGTAGTACACATAATTAGGTATATGCGTAAGTAGAGTAATTTTCTATTTATGGACACAGATATGACCTGGAAAGATGATAACAAGACAGGTAAAGAGGCAAGAATGAGTTATCAGAGGTACTATACAGCAAACACAGGCGTTCGAATAATATGAATCATATTTTTGAAATATCTCTTTATATATATATATATATATATATATATATATATATATATATGTGTGTGTGTGTGTGTGTGTGTGTGTGTGTGTGTGTGTGTGTGTCGTAATTTGTATATATTTTACATGTATATTATGCAGGTTTACATGTGTTAACAATTGGCATAATAATTTTCGTATATATATTTGACATGCCACAACAAGAATATCACTGAATATTTTACTTGTTTAAAGATGTACAAAACTCGTTAACTATGCAATTTATATGTTGCGCGAATGTAGGATACACTGGTTGAGGGCATTTAAGGTAATAGGTTAAGCGAAATCTTCCTCATCTTCACGTATCACCCTCATCACAGTTAATTTACATAAGTGGTATGGAGGATTTATTAATGGTACTTAACTCCAGTTCTTGACAATGATTTTTAAATAGCAGATTTCAAAGGTGATTTACTATCATGTTTTCAGTGCCGCATAACGTAAAAGTGGTTAGAATTTGTAATCAGTGATATATAATTCTTCATACAAGTTCAATATAGAGAATAATTGAAAGCAACACCTGAGAGAAAATTTATAAATTAAATGAGTGTTAAGAAAGAAAAAAATTTTAAGATTGCTGGACAATATGGGTAATATCCCTCGCAGGGATTGAATTTTCACATTTAGAACTTTTATGTAATTTGGTGCGGTATTAATCAACGCCTCGACCGTTGATTGACCACAGCACAAAATTAACTCGGAAGGGGGAGGATATGCAAGGTGGCTGGGTAATTTTTACCACCTAAGATGTTAATTTCGTCGGAGGGTCTATTCTACTCGTTAAGCCGATTCGTTTGATGTGCAACAAACCATACTTTGAACGTAATTAGGTAATTTGCACAGTATGGAGTGTAATAGGAACATATATGGTTTGCACATACACAGTACTGAAAATTCCTGTCTCCATAGTATGCAGATAAATACGCAATATTTTGGTGGTAAAATGGAACTGAAGTGAAAGAGATTTGCTAGTCGGCAACGCAGAAGTGCGACAGGGAAATACACTTAGCGAACCATAACAGAGCGGCCCTCAAAGCAGGGAGGCTGATTGGTGGGCAATGGACACCGCGATGGATTTGCGCGAAATGAAAGCACATAATGCCGCATCAAAGGCCTTGGGCCTTTTGTAAACAGTAAAATCACGTGATACTACCATGGGCAGTGTGTGTGTTCACATGCAGAGCACCTGACCTTGTGGAGCTCTTAACGCAAGGAGGGAATCTCGAATGCTGGTTTGTCAGAAAGAAGCCATGTTTCGAAGATTGTTATTGGCCGAGTAAGCGACGATGGGCAGTAACAAGCACGCCCATTGGCCAATACCAATCGTGGAAAGAAGTGACGCTGCTATACAGTGGAAGAAGTTAGCGACGATATTGTCAATTACATAGGGATAATTGTGGACTCTCTGGAGGTGGCGTGTGTTGCACGGAGCACTTAATTGTCTTTGGTGACACCGAGAGACATTTTTCTGTGAACACTTTGTTGATTCACGAAGCTCTGTGTCAGCCGGATTTATGCTGGGTTTCTCGTGTATTTCCGTATTGGAGGACACTAGAATTTTTTAGGGCAACATTGTGCATATCGTCCAGCCTTGGCGAGTGTGCAAAGCCGTTTGCCTTAGCTAGGGACGCATACAGTTTTCCACTTCACGGAAACATGGGAAAGTTTTAGACTGTTAAATTCAGTCAGAGACCAGCATAGGTTTGTCAGGTCAACAGGTACGAGAGGCGACGCACGCAATAGCCGGCGGCGCAGTACTTACCTTGTTTTTATTTTTCTGTGGGATCTTCTTGGTTTGTATAGGATTATCCTAATATTACCATTTCCGGATCGTTCAAAAATGGTTCAAATGGCTCTGAGCACTATGGGACTCAACTGCTGAGGTCATTAGTCCCCTAGAACTTAGAACTAGTTAAACCTAACTAACCTAAGGACATCACAAACGTCCATGCCCGAGGCAGGATTCGAACCTGCGACCGTAGCGGCCTTGCGGTTCCAGACTGCAGCGCCTTTAACCGCACGGCTTTCCGGATCGTGAACCCAAATGTGTCAGGTAATTCAGGTAATAAATTCTTTTGTACAGGGAATAGACTGTTGTTTGTCGTAAAGTAAGTTCCCCTCCCCCCCCCCCCCCTCTTACTCATTGACATGTTTTAGGCATATTGACGACAGCTATTCTTCTGCTGTCTAACAGTCGGCGTGGCTAGGATCTCCACACATAGCAGGGACTGAGTACGGGTGACCTCTTCATATGAATCACATTTTATGCTCTATCGGCGTGAAATGTCTGAAGACAAACATACTGCAACAATCGTCGGATTGCCCAATCTTAGGTTTATAGAGTATTCTGTAGAGAATGGACGTCGAAGAAAGGAAATTTAGCAACACTGTCATCAAGTGTGTGACAGGTATCTTAATTCAGTACACTATAGTTATGCTGTGAAATTAGTGCAGTAGGCAGAGCTGCTGCATTTCAATACTCGTGTTTCGATTCTAGGCGTAGGTGTAATTTTATTTATTTTTTTAATTTTAGACTGTCATTTTACTCGTTATAACGGACTTACACCAGGTCTTGTACAAACATGTGTAATTACTCAATAGTAAGATAGAGAGAGGAGAGTGTTGTACCTAGAGGATAGTGTACCTAGGAAAGCATGATGGTCGTTAATTCAGTATAGTGGCTGATTTTAAACTCACGTAAAGAAATGCGCACTAGAGATCACTATAAGCAATTGTAAATATTTCGAGTTTCACAGATTTACGTGATGTAAAATTTATTAAAGCTATTTTGAATATATTGTTAATTCTAAAGTTACAGAATTTTATGGCAAGTAAAATTCCATATATTTTTAAAACTAATTGTATAAAGTGTAGACAGTAAGGCAGACGGTCATGCACCTTCATGTACCTTGAAACAGAAGGAGGTCTTTTACCATGGAACACATGATATTTGCAAATTAAGTGAGATTTCTTAATTTCTTAACAATTTTATCCGTCTTGAAAATGGAAATTTGTGTCAGTTTCCAATAGCTTCAGTTTCAGAATTTGTTTAAATTGTAACTAGTTTTTGATAATACTTCTGTGTAGCAAAGCAGCTTAAATCATTTAATAAAGGCAAGGTCTCCGGTGCAGATTGTATACCAGTTAGGTTCCTTTCAGAGTATGCTGATACAATAGCTCCATATTTAGCAATTATATACAACCGCTCGCTCACAGAAAGACTGGAAAATTGCTGAAGTCACACCAATACACAAAAAGGGAAATACGAGTAATCGGCTGAGTTACAGGCCCATATCACTAACGTCGATTTGCAGTAGGGTTTGGGAACATATACTGTATTCGTACATTATGAATTACCTCGAAGAAAACGATTTATTGACACATAGTCAGCACGGATTCAGGAAACATCGTCCTTGTGAAACACAACTAGCTCTTTATACTCATGAAGTAATGAGTGCTATCGACAGGGGATGTCAAATTGATTCCATATTTTTAGATTTCCAGAAGGCTTTCGACAACGTTCCTCACAAGCGTCTTCTGACCAAACTGCGTGCTATGGAATATCGCCACAGTTGTGCGACTGAATTCGTGATTTCCTGTTGTCAGGAAGGTCACAGTTCGTAGTAATGGACGGAGAGTTATCGAGTAAAACAGAATTAATATCCGGCGTTCCCCCAAGGAAGTGTTTAGGCCCTCTATTGTTCCTGATCTGTATTAACGACATAGGAGACAATTTGAGTAGCCCTCTTAGATTATTTGCAGATGATGCTGTCATTTATCATCTTGTAAAGTCATCAGATGACCAAAACGAATTGCAAAATGATTAACCCAGATAGTCCTGAATTTTTTTTTTTCAAAATTGATTTATATCTTATCTACATTCATTCACAAGGTTGTAAGGAAGAGAGTAAAAACAATTTTGAGTATTTATTTTTATTTAGTATTTCCAAAAATGGGCGTCCTTCCAGAAGGACGTCAGGACAATAAGGGAACATATTTTTCATGTTTTTAAAGTATATGACACTGCGCAATTAACTTGTTTCGGTTTTTATACTTTCAAATAAACATAAATAAATTTGAATTATAGGCTAAAACAGCTAATAAATACAAAAAACAAAGAAAATAACGTATACACATATTTTATGCACTAGTATGATAAGACAAAAAGCAACAAACATGAAGTGGTTCGTCACATTTTATGCACATAGTAGTAGTTTTTTTGTGGCAACTTCGACATTTCAGCTGCTTCTTCTTTTTTGTTGCCTCATCCGTTGGTAATTCAGCAACATAATGTTCTCTTCCATCAAATCTAGAATCTAGTTTTGTCCTCTTACTAGGACGTCCTCTGCTGGTAGTGACTCTTTTGTGACTTTCAAGAATTGCAGTGACAATTCGACGACGAAATGTCAGATGATCTATGGGTTCTTCGTTGTGCTTGTAAACATGCCAGGCATTTTGCTCTGCAATGTCTATAAAATGTGCAATGATCGGGAAATACCACTTTTTCCCTCTTATAGGACATCTATATAGGGATACATTTTGGTCAGCTCGATCTATGCCTCCCATATGAGTATTGTAGGAGTGTAATAAGTTAGGTTGAGGCATGCTAATCCTTTTCTTTTGTTCCCTGGAAAATCTTGCTACAGAGCATAGTGGTTGCACTCTGTCAAAGTTGGTGGCTACAGTAACAACATTGTTATCATTCCAACGTACAATGGAAATGCCGGATGCTGAGTCAGAACAAACTTCATATGATCCTCTATTTTCTTTTATCATTTTTTGTACAGGTGATAGAGTACAATTCTTAACTCTGTTTCCTCTTATTGTTCCTGTTGCTTCCACGCCCCTCTCTTTTAGGTCATGTAGTAGTTCAACGCTGGTGAAGAGGTTATCAAAGTATATTCGATATGGAACATGTGGAAGTAACTGGTCAACATAAGTCATTACCACACCGTACCCCATACCTTTCGTTTCATAATCCTTACTACACGTGCCAGCTCCTTGGTAGGGTTCGAGCCAAATAATATATCCACCACTTGTGCCTCCACACCTAAATTTGAATCCGTATCGGATTGGTTCCCATTTTATGAATTGTTTGCACCCGTGACTTCCGAAGTATGGGACCATCGATTCATCGACAGAATGATGCCGCACGTGAGGCGCAAATTGTTTGAATCTATCATTCAGCATACACAGTAATGGGCGGATTTTCCCAAAACGGTCTGATTCATCTAAATTGTCATTGTTGCATACATGCAAATTGGAAAAGATGAAGTCAAATTGATCTCTGGACATGGCATTTGTTACGAGGTCGTTGTGACTGTCTTTATCTGATTGCCAGTACATCTTTCTGTGTGACACTGTTACATATCCACCTAGCAGAAGTATTGCAATAAACACCAACATCTCATCTTCTGAACAATCACCTAGTCTATTTCTCTTGGCTGCGTACTGATTTGTGTATGTGACCATCATTAGAAGCACTTCGTTATCAAAAAACTGTTCGAAATATTCAAGCGGTGTTCGCCCTTTCTTCATTCCAACTCTGAACATTAGAGGCCATACAGGTGTTGGATTAACAATTTCACCACTTTTCCGGTTATATTTCTTGAGGTTTAGAACTTTATTCTTCGATAGCTTTGCTGATTTGTTTGTGGTTGTTGTTGTTATTGTTGCTGTTTTTGTACTGCTGGAGGGTCCTGGAACAACATCACAGGTGAAGGATTGTTTCCTTGTTGCATTCACAGCATTACCATTGGTAAAAATGGCCAAATCACAAAGCGCAGTAGCATTGAGCTGACTTGCCGGTAATTTATCTACACTTGGATTTTCTTCAGCACCAGAATCTTCATCTGTTACGTCATCAGTTGAATTTAGAGGAGGGTGTAATGTTACATTCACACCAGTATTAGGTATTTCCTCATCTTTTGATTCTAACGTGTCCAAAAGTTCCATCAGTGTACACCGTTTTCTGTGAATACAAAATGACAACATATTACCCTGACGTCCTTCTGGAAGGACGGTTGAAAACATAATTGAATTACAACTAACGAAAACTTTCAATCGTAATATAAACCCATAAATAATATAGGTTAATTCTTTAAGATATTATATGACAAGTTTCAGAATTATTGACGCAATATGAAAGAAAATATACATACCCATCGATGACAAGGTCAGTCAGTTCGTCCATGGTAAAATTGGCCCTATCTTCAAGACACAGTTTCTCACTCACTATGAACGACACCGTCAAATTGACTGTCGCAGCGCGCGACTGGCTCTGCCTACTTCATATAACAATGCGTCACAGTCCGTTGCAACAATGCGTTATTCGCAAAAGTAAATAATTTCAACAGTGAGTGACGTCGTCTTTCCAGAAGGACGTCACGGTTATCTGGGTTAAGATAAGATATCTATGTGGTGCGAAAATCGGCAATTGACCCTGAATAAAGAAAAGTGTGAAGTTATTCACACGAGAACTAAAAGAAATCCGCTAAATTTCGATTACGCGATAAGTCACACAAATCTGAAGGCTGTAAACTAAATACTTAGGGAACAATTACAAATAACCCAAATTGGAAGATCACATATATAAAGTTGTGGGTAGAGCAAATCAAAGACTGCGATTCATTGTCAGAACACGTACCGTCCTATTCTGGGGTACTGCTGTGTGGTGTGAGATCCGCATCAGGTGGGACTGACGGATGACATCGAAAACGTTCAAAGAAGGGCAGCTCGTTTTGTATTATAGGGGAGATAGTGCCACAGACATGATACGTGAATTGGAGTGGCAATAATTAAAACAAAGGCGTTTTTCGTTGCGACGGGATCTTCTCATGAAATTTCAATCACCAGTCTTCTCCTCCGATTGCGAAAACATTCTGTTGTCACCCACCTCACATAGGGAGAAATGATCATCACGATAAAATAAGAGAAATCAGGGCACGCACAGAATAATTTAAGTGCTCGTTTTTCCCGCTCGCCTTTCGAGTGTTGAACGGTAGAGACAGCTTGAAGGTGGTTAATTGAACTCTCTGCCAGACACCTAATTGTGAATAGCAGAGTAATCACGTAGATGTAGATGTAATCTGATTTCAATTACTGATTAGTGGCGTGTAGTAGAGTAATAATATTACAAATATACGACTAATTACGTTATTGGCGATATTTTATCAATTTCAAGGCTTTTAAATTTCAAAAGAATGTTTGTTCCTAGGTACGTGACTACCCTGTTGTGCCTTGGAACATGTTTTTACATTTGGAAAAACCTTAATTGTGCAGATTAATTTTTGTCGAAAAAAGGCGTCAGCACTTAAGAAGTGAATGCCATCATTTAACAACAGAATAAGATCATATGTTAAACTACTGTCACAGAGCTGAGCTGCCTAGAATCCAAAGTCTGAGAAGGGTGTATATGGTGGCTGTTCTTTCTGATATTTCCGAAAGAACAGACACCATTTTGATCCTGCAGCCACTATGAATCAAGACACAGCTGCTAGTGGAAATTGATTTACATCAATGGGGAAAGTTGAAAACTTGTGCTGGACTGGGATTCAAACCTGGATCTCCTGCTAAGTATGCAGATGCTCTGACCATGAAGCCATCCAGACACAGTGGTCAGCGTAATTTCACGGGCTGCACTACCATGCTTCCCGTCACACCCAAATTCTCAATTTATCGACCCTTTACTGACGTAGTGCCCCTGCTCATTATCCTGATTACTGTATTCGCAGCGCTCCGCCGATTCCCTTAAGAGCTCTAGTGTGGTTTGCATCTACACTGAGGGATCACTGGCCAGCCACCCCTTAATTACTCTTACGGGAATCGGCGAAACTCCGCGAGTAATGAAGATAATGGGCAGGGCACTACGTCAGTTGTTTGTGGTTAAGTTGAGAAGTTGAGTCTCACGGGAGGAGTGCTAGGGTAGTTCGTGCAGGTGCGATAACCACTGTGTCTGGATGACTTAGTGCTGCATAGGAGAAGCTAGAATAAAAGACGATGATAGAACAATGCACGACTCAACGTGGCGTATGCCTTAGAGAAGTCATACTTGGATGATTAAGCTATGTGAGAGTTTTGTCATGACCCTTTGCATTGTGCTGCGGTTATTTGCCCCCTTTTTATCTTTCGTCTTAATTCAGGTAGATCCTCGGCTTTTTTTGTTTCTAGTACAGTGCACCATGAAGTACCGGTTACTGGTTGTATGGATTCCACCATTCGATTTTATTTCATGGTTTCCTTACCCACACACTTTACTACTGTCTATTTTCCTGCCACAACAGCTATGGTCTCCTCCATACATTTAGCCTCCAATTTGATGCAGCAGGTGCACTACTCAGTTTCAGTCTTTTCTGCTTAAAAAAAAGGCATATTTTTCATCTGATGCAGAAGTCATAATTTTTTATTTTATGTTTGGAAAATTTAAAGGCGTTGAAAAGAATGGTTCAAATGGCTCTGAACACTATGGGACTAAACATCTGAGGTCATCAGTCCCCTAGAACTTAGAACTACTTAAACCTAACTAACCTAAGGACATCACACACATCCATGCCCAAGGCAGGATTCGAATCTGCGACCGTAGCGGTCGCGCGGTTCCAGACTGGAGCGCCTAGAACCGCTCGGCCACAAGGCCGGCTAAAGGTGATAAGCTGGGCCGAGAAGGCACACATTGGCTAGCGCGAGGTGGGGCTGTGAGGGGGGAAGGAGGCTCTATAAAATGATTTAAAAAATAAAAAAAGTTATGTAATCGCTATAACACTGAATAGAAGAACAAAAAAGGTGGTCGGAGCGTCTTCCTACCTAACAGGAGACCTGGGTTCGAATCCCGGTCTAGCACACATTTTCATTTTTTATCATTGATGTAAATCAATGCCCACTAGCAGCTAAATGTCATTCATTCCCCTGTGTTCTTAAAAGTGTCCCAGGTACAACACTCTCCCCTCAATCGTTTTATTATTCCTCTTTTAAAGACCTATTCTCCCTTTAAGCCCTTAGTCTCTTCTGTTTCACGACCTTACACCACTCTATGGTTTCCGGCCCATTATCACCACAGCTTCTCATTTTAGTTATACTCCTCCCCCAAAGTGAAAAAAAACTGTCCGTTATTACTGACTACTGTATTTATGTTTAACTTTGCTCATCTGTCCTGTGACAGGTTATTTATTTTTAACTGATTATCAATATTTCAGGAGTGTCTCAGCAACTACAGATATATCAACGTTAAAAAACTGTAGCGTAGGACATGTATCATTTGAGAAACAGTGAACTACAGTATTATTGGACAAAAAAATTGTAAAATAAAAATAAATCATTTAAATCTAGACCTCTAGACCTGGAATCAGATCCCTGGAATCAGATCCCTAAACGCAAAACCATACGCACTTCATTGAAACTAAAGTGTACTGAATGAAGATACATGTCGATCACGTGATTACAGTTTTGTCAAACTGCCTTTCTGTCACGTCCAGTTTCTGCTGACAATATGCATGGGAGAAATTTTTGCTAGATACATTTTTGTACTGTTATTACCCAAGGACTCACACTGCGGCTTCCGAGAGCACGAATTTTGGTTCACGCTGTATAGTGAACAGTAACGGCCCTATATCAACTCTCTTGGGGTCCTCTCGAAGTTATTTTTACCTTTGACGATTTTGCTCCTTTAAGAATCCCCTGTGAATCTACATCTACTTATATACTCCACAAGGTAATGTTCAATGAACAGTTGAGTGTTTTTCGCATCAACATTAACAGTGTTCTGCCCTATTACATTCCCTTATTGAGTGAGGGAAACGTGGGTTTGCATCTGCGCATAATCAACAGGGCTTCGAAAGAACAATATCGCCTTCTTCCAAACTGTTCCTATTCGAGGACCCTGAGTTTCTCTATTATACGTTTGTGGCCTACACGGACTTGTTAGGATTCCAGCATTTCCAATGGAACTCTGTCTAATACCGACTTTCCTACAGCTACACCGGTGTGGAAAACTTAAGGACGAAAGTAACTTTCGTATGTTGTGTCACTGCCAGGTAACATAGCTCGATGTAACTAGCACCATAAATAGGAAGTACTGTCATAGTGAGAAACTAAGAAGGTAACTGAAAGAAATACTCAATGCGACTAACAGAAATGGCACTTTTATTAAAAGACTATAATTACACTGAAATCACCGCAATTTTTGATGACCCCTGGACATTAAAAAAGGCAAGCATGGATCATGGACCTTGCCGTTGGTGGGGAGGCTTGCGTGCCTCAACGATACAGATAGCCGTACCGTAGGTGCAACCACAACGGAGGGGTATCTGTTGAGAGGTCAGACAAACGTGTGGTTCCTGAAGAGGGGCAGCAGCCTTTTCAATAGTTGCAGGGGCAACAGTCTGGATGATTGACTGATTTGGCCCTGTAACACTAACCAAAACGGCCTTGCTGTTTTGGTACTGCGAACGGCTGAAAGCAAGGGGAAACTACAGCCGTAATTTTTCCCGAGGGCATGCAGCTATACTGTATGATTAAATGATGATGGCGCCCTCTTAGATAAAATATTCCGCAGGTAAAATAGTCCCCCATTCGGATCTCCGGGCGGGGACTACTCAAGAGGACATCGTTATCAGGAGAAAGAAAACTGGCGTTCTACGGATCGCAGCGTGGAATGTCAGATCCCTTAATCGGGCAGGTAGGTTAGAAAATTTAAAAAGGGAAATGAATAGGTTAAAGTTAGATATAGTGGGAATTAGTGTAATTCGGTGGCAGGAGGAACAAGACTTTTGGTCAGGTGAATCCAGGGCTATAAATACAAAATCAAATAGGGGTAATGCAGGAGTAGGTTTAATAATGAATAAAAAAAATAGGAGTGCGGGTCAGCTACTACAAACAGCATAGTGAACGCATTATTGTGGCCAAGATAGACACAAAGCCCACGCCTACTACAGTAGTACAAGTTTATATGCCAACTAGCTCTGCAGATGATGAAGAAATTGATGAAATGTATGATGAGATAAAAGAAATTATTCAAATAGTGAAGGGAGATGAAAATTTGATAGTCATGGGTGACGGGAATTCGACAGTTGGAAAAGGAAGAGAAGGAAACGTAGTAGGTGAATATGGATTGGGGCTAAGAAATGAAAGAGGAAGCCGCCTGGTAGAATTTTGACAGAGCATAACTTAATCATAGCTAACACTTGGTTCAAGAATCATGAAAGAAGGTTGTATAGATGGAAGAACCCTGGAGATACTAAAAGGTTTCAGATAGATTATATAATGGTAAGACAGAGATTTAGGAACCAGGTTTTAAAATGTAAGACATTTCCAGGGGCAGATGTGGACTCTGACCACAATCTATTGGTTATGAACTGTAGATTAAAACTGAAGAAACTGCAAAAAGGTGGGAATTTAAGGAGATGGGACCTGGATAAACTGAAAGAACCAGAGGTTGTACAGAGTTTGAGGGAGAGCATAAGGGAACAATTGACAGGAATGGGGGAAAGAAATTCAGTAGAAGAAGAATGGGTAGCTTTGAGGAATGAAATAGTGAAGGCAGCAGATGATCAAGTAGGTAAAAAGACGAGGGCTAGTAGAAATCCTAGGGTAACAGAAGAGATACTGAATTTAACTTATGAAAGGAGAAAATACAAAAATTCAGCAAGTGAAGCAGGCAAAAAGGAATACAAACGTCTCAAAAATGAGATCGACAGGAAGTGCAGAACGGCTAAGGAGGGATGGCTAGAGGACAAATGTAAGGATGTAGAGGCTTATCTCATGAGGGGTAAGATAGATACTGCCTACAGGAAAATTAAAGAGACCTTTGGAGAAAAGAGAACCACTTGCATGAATATCAAGAGCTCAGATAGAAACCCAGTTCTAAACAAAGAAGGGAAAGCAGAAAGGTGGAAGGAGCATATGGAGGGTCTATACAGGGGCGATTTTCTTGAGGACAATATTATGGAAATGGAAGAGGAGGTAGATGAAGATGAAATGGGAGATATGATACTGCGTGAAGAATCTGACAGAG
Organism: Schistocerca serialis cubense; assembly: GCF_023864345.2. Taxonomy (NCBI): domain Eukaryota; kingdom Metazoa; phylum Arthropoda; class Insecta; order Orthoptera; family Acrididae; genus Schistocerca; species Schistocerca serialis. Next base: position 656,143,886 of record NC_064640.1, on the reverse strand, counting down.
CACTGAAAGACCTGAGTCGAAACAAGGCCCCGGCAGTAGACAACATTCCATTAGAACTGCTGACAGCCTTGGGAGAGCCAGTCCTGAAAAAACTCTACCATCTGGTGAGCAAGATGTATGAGACAGGCAAAATTCCCTCAGACTTCAAGAAGAGTGTAATAATTCCAATCACAAAGAAAGATGTGAAAATTACCGAACTTTCAGTTTAATAAGTCACAGCTGCAAAATACTAACGCGAATTCTTTACAGACGAATGGAAAAACTGGTAGAAGCCGACCTCGGGGAAGATCAGTTTGGATTCCGTAGAAATGTTGGAACACGTGATGCAATACTGACCCTATGACTTATCTTAGAAGAAAGATTAAGGAAAGGCAAACCTACGTTTCTAGCATTTGTAGACTTAGAGAAAGCTTTTGACAATGTTGACTGGAATACTCTCTTTCAAATTCTGAAGGTGGCAGGGGTAAAATACAGGGAGCGAAAGGCTATTTACAACTTGTGCAGAAAGCAGATGGCAGTTATAAGAGTCGAGGGACATGAAAGGGAAGCAGTGGTTGTGAAATGAGTGAGACAGGGTTGCAGCCTCTCCCCGATGCTATTCAATCTGTATATTGAGCAAGCAGTAAAGGAAACGATAGGAAAGTTCGGAGTAGGTATTAAAATCAGTGGAGAAGAAATAAAAACTTTGATGTTCGCTGATGACATTGTAATTCTGTCAGAGACAGCAAAGGACTTGGAAGAGCAGTTGAACGGAATGGACAGTGTCTTGAAAGGAGGGTATAAGATGAACATCAACAAAAGCAAAACGAGGATAATGGAATTGTAGTCGAATTAAGTCGGGTGATGCTGTGGGAATTTGATTAGGAATTGAGACACTTAAAGTAGCAAATGAGTTTTGCTATTTGGGGAGCAAAATAACTGATGATGGTCGAAGTAGAGAGGATATAAAACGTAGACTGGTAATCGTGAGGAAAGCGTTTCTGAAGAAGAGAAACGAGTATAGATTTAAGTGTCAGGAAGTCGTTTCTGAAAGTATTTGTATGGAGTGTAGCCATGTATGGAAGTGAAATGTGGACGATAAATAGTTTAGACAAGAAGAGAATAGAAGCTTTCGAAATGTGGTGCTACAGAAGAATGCTGAAGATTAGATGGGTAGATCACATAATTAATGAGGAGGTATTGAATAGAATTGGGGAGAAGAGGAATTTGTGGCACAACTTGACTAGAAGAAGGGATCGGTTGGTAGGACATGTTCTGAGGCATCAAGGGATCACGAATTTAGTACTGGAGGGCAGCGTGGAGGGTAAAAATCGTAGAGGGAGACCAAGAGATGAATACACTAAGCAGATTCAGATGGATGTAGGCTGCAGTAGGTGCTGGGAGATGAAGAGGCTTGCACAGGATAGAGTAGCATGGAGAGCTGTATCAAACCAGTTTCAGGACTGAAGACCACAACAACAACAACAAGCATGGTTCTTAATAGGGTGTATGATCACCAGGGACCGGATTTTAATTACCTAAAAAATAGTGAAATATGGAAGCATTTATTACCTAAAACGTACATAAATATGACCTTAAAAAATGAAATGTGACTTAATAGAGGTTTATTTAACTTTTTATTCACCATAAAGTTATACAAAATTCACTTCTCAAAATATTGTAAATATAGTTCTTTCTTTTTTTAGGGTTTGTGACTAATTTGCACCTATTTTTTGAATGTCTGAATGTTTTATTTCCTAAACACAAAGTACAGTGAAAAGATCATCTATCGAAACAGTAAAACAATGTTTTTATTTCTACATAGTATTTAAAGCGTTTCACATTATTTAATACCGTATGTCATTCTTCAGTATCTGCAAAGTTGCACTGGACTACAAGGTGCATTTTCAGGTTTTCCAGTGTCAAAGATCTACGGTTGTCGCTGAGGATAGTTTTCTACCTGGAAAAGCTCCTCTCCACTTCACAATACGTCACTGGAGCGTATTTGAAGGCAGTCAGGTCACTGGAGTTCAGCTTTGTTTCAGTATCTTCAAATGTTACGGCATTCCCTGAAAGACTGTCACTAATTTTGCACAGTGTAGAATATCCAGGATTCCGTTGGAGAACACTTTGCAATTTTGTTTTCACTTTGTCAGCCACATGACCACGAGCTCTACCCAACTCACTCTGCACATGTTGCACAATACTCAGGGCCTCACATAGCTGAGTGCCAACAGCTTCCAGTCGTTTGATGGCTTTTGATATCACTGAAAAATTGGCGTTGATGTATGCCAAGTTTCGAGACAATGTATTTGTAAATACTTCTTTCACAATATTGATAGCACTTGATTCATCACTATCAAGCTCACAGAAGATTGTCTGTATTTGGGTGTAGTTGCTGCAGTAATACTCAGCAGCATTAAGCCAAGAACACCATCGTATAAGAACAGGTTTAGGTGGGAGGGGCGTTGAAGGTGCTTGTTCCTTGAATTTCTGGACCCGTAGTGGAGCCATCACATAGATTTTCTTGTCATATGAAATTAATTTGTCCACGTCAGGGTAATTTGATCGCACCTCTTGGGCAACTCTGTGCAACGCATGTGCAAGGCAAGTGGCGTACACCATACTGGGGGAGAGAATGTGAAGCCCTTTGGCTGCTTTAGCCATATATGAAGCACCATCTGTTACAAGCAGCAAAACGTTGTCTCTTTTCACACCATCCGGCCTCAGTAGCTTCAGAGAGTTGTCAAACAAAATAGCAATCGTCGAATTGTTTACTCTGTCGAGAGCTTCACACATTAGTAGGAACATATCTCCAGGGCCATCAGATTTTAGAACACCAATAACAACATTTCCAATATATCGCCCACTAATATCCGTAGTTTCATCTATCGACAGCCAGATCTTTTGCTCAGCAATAGAAATTCGTATTTTGTTGAGCACATCATTGTAGCATACGGATAAATGGTTTTTTCTCAGTGTAGATTCATCTGGAACTGGATGTTTTGTGTGCTTCTCCAAGAACCGTCTGAAGCATGGATACTTCAACTTTTCCAATGGGATGTTGCAGGACACCATCATCTCCAACTCGTTTTACATCCCCCCTATTCTCGAGACTTGGCTCCCTCGGACTACTATTTGTTCCCCAAGTTGAAGAAATGGCTGGCAGGACAAAGATTTTATTCAAACGAGGAGGTGATTGCAGCAACAAAAAGCTATTTTGCAGGCTTGGACAATTTCTATTATTCGGAAGGGGTCAACAAATTAGAACAGCGTTGGACGAAGGGTATAAGTCTAAAAGGAGACTATGTCAAAAAATAAAAATGTTTACCCCAGACATGTAAGCAATTTTTATTTTTGCACGGACTTTTCAAACGCCCCTCGTATTGACGGACATCAGTTACGAATTCAGTGAAAGTTTAAACATTTAATACGCTTTATGTGATGTACTTCTTCACGAAGTTTGATAAATATCGGACTGGTGCTACATGCCATAACACTTTCCATTTCCGTCAGTGTATATGTGGGGTACATTCGTTAAGTACAGAGAAAGGTGGCACAGTGAACACGTATTAAGGATGAACTACTGCTAAAATTCCCCTCCGCCCGTCCAGGTTTAGGTATCCTGAACTTTCCCTAAAACACTTAAGACGAACTGTCGCCAATGAATGAGGGCTTATCGACCATGACGTCATTACAGGAACGATGATCAGATAAGGTGAAAATGTCATCAAAGAAACTAGGAGAGTATTTGAGCTTGGTCGAACTGATCAACTGTCAATGATAACCCACTTAAAAGGGGAACTGAGAGCGTTAGTTAGAAAACTAAACACAAAACAACTGTGGTTAAAACTCAAGAGCATGTAAAAATCTTACAATTTTGAAAATGGCTCTGAGACAGCAACCGTACAAGAATATAATAAATGTAAAACAGCCAACCGGTTGCAACAAAATTTTATTCTTAGCAGGTTTCACAACCGACTATATGTGTCTTCATTAGAAAATCCACAGTTACCTAAAAAGATTATAAATAAACATTCACACAGAGAAAAACTAAGGAATTAACAGTTTTATTCCGAACAGATTTATAAGAAGACTGTACTTACATGCAGTAACTGACGAACAAGTTTAATGGCACTAATGCTCTCGTCACATAAAATACTCCCTTAAGAAGTTAATGTTAAAACCGCATAAAATTAAAGTCTTTGAAACTGACATAAGGCTGGTAACTGCCAGTAAAACTATGGCTTTACGATGTACTGCTGAGGGTGGCCAGAGGAAACAGTCACTGGAGGTGTGCATTGGACAAAAAGATTCAAGTTACGAAATTGCCGCAACGTGGACACGAAATAAGTCACCAGCTGCTTTATTTACTACAAATATTTTAAATAGCATGTAAGTGTTCATCTCCCATATCAAGAGCTAGTATTATGGAGAATGAAAAATTATACAAAACAATGCAACAGCAAATATTAGGTATATTTTTGCACGAAACAGCAATAATGTAATAAATGAAAGAGAGCGAAAAACGATATATCTGAGTCTACTCGGAGGAAAAAGAGGAGTCAACTTAAGGCTTTTCTATACCATTAAAATTTTTGATTAAATAACTACAGCTACTCATTAAGAATGAACCCATCGTTCAAAGGAAGGTGTTTTAAAACTTCTAGCTCTTCTAGAGTATTAAGTCTCAACCATTGCCTCTCTGTGTGCAGGATACTATGTCATGAACTTCTTTAGGCTTATGGCCTGTCATTAATAAATGACCGGCAAAGGACTAGTTATATATGTTTCTACCATTTTTCCTAGGAGGAGCTCTGTGTATCTGAATGAAATGGCTCGTCATGTTTGCCCTATGTAATAGGCTGGACGTGAGTCTCAGCTGACGGCCGGTGTGGCCGAGCGGTTCTAGGCGCTTGAGTCTGGAACCGCGAGACCGCTACGGTCGCAGGTTCGAATCCTGCCTCGGGCATGGATGTGTGTGATGTCCTTAGGTTAGCTAGGTTTAAGTAGTTCTAAGTTCTAGGGGACTGATGACCTCAGATGTTAAGTCCCATAGTGCTCAGAGCCATTTGAACCATTTTTTTGTCTCAGCTAATTTTATAGACTCCAGAGTTCTGTAAGGGGTAATGCACTGGTTTCACGTTATGAATAAGACTATTTTTAAACAATTACTAGTAGAAAATCCTACATTACTGTCATATTTGTTTGTGATACAAGTCCAAAAAACGGTACAAAAAAATTCATTGTGTTCGTTATTGGGAGAAGCGCCAAGAATGATAAATCTTTTACAGGTTTTATTTTCTACTAATAACGGTTTTATTTTAATGGTTTTATTTTCTACTAATAATGGTTTCAAAAATATTCTTGTTCTTAATTTGAAACCACAGCATTCTCTCTTGCAAAAGACAGGTGGCCATAATATTAGCTGTGACACACGTTCAGCCTGTTGTATAACACAAACAGGAGTAGCGATTTCTGTTAGATGCAGAGAACGTCTAATAGGAAGAAAAGGTACAAACATATACATCTCGTCTTTTGACGATCATTTATTAATTACAAGCCACAAACCTAAAGAAATTGCGCAGTGGTTAGCACACTGGACTCGCATTCGGGAGGACGACGGTTCAATCCCGCGTCCGGCCATCCTGATTTAGGTTTTCCGTGATTTCCCTAAATCGCTCCAGGCAAATGCCGGGATGGTTCCTCTGAAAGGGCACGGCCGACTTCCTTCCCTGTCCTTCCCTAATCCGATGAGACCGATGACCTCGCTGTTTGGTCTCTTTCCCCAAAACCAACCAACCAACCAACCTAAAGAAATTTATGACGTCAGTATCCTGCCCATATAGAGGAAAGGCTTCAGACTTGATATTCTTTAAGAGTTAGAAATTTTCAAACGCCCTTTTTCTCTCGCTCTGTTTGCGAGCGGAACAGGAAGTGCAATGATTGGTAGTGATACAACGTACCCTCCGCCACGCACCGTACGGTGGCTTGCGGAATACGTATGTAAACAAAAATGGCTCTGAGCACTATTGGACTTAACGTCTGAGGTCATCAGCCCTCTAGAACTTAGAACTACTTAAACCTAACTAACCTATGGACATCACACACATCCACGCGCGAGGCAGGATTCGAACCAGTGACCGTAGCGGTAGCGCGGTTCCAGACTGAAGCGCCTAGAACCGCTCGACCACACTGGCCGGCCTTATGTAAACAGCTGCAGATGTAGAACCAGTGGTGTACCGAGGGTGTAGTTCAGGCAGGACGTTGTTCTGCGATGTTTTGCTTATGTTTTTCGTACCGTGACTTTGGCCCAGTCACTCAGAAGGAACGAAAGAAGATTAAGAGTTTAACGTTCAGTCGACTGCGCTGTCATTAGAGACGGAGCGCAAGCTCGTATCACGAAAGGATGGGAGAGGAAATCAGCCGTGTCCTTTTTTCAAAGGAGCCATACCGGCATTTACCTGAAGTGATTTAGGGAAATAACGTAAGACCTAAATCTGACTGGCCGGACGGGGATATGAACCGTCGTCTTCCCGAATGCGAGTCCAGTGTGCTAACCACTGCCCCTACTCGCGCGGTTCATCGTTTGGGTTACCGTGTAACTGGACCAGGACGTTTATTTCAATGTTATCTGTGAAAAAGTGTTGCCCTTTCCTCTATATCTTCATGATGAACATGCGGTGGACACTCCTGTCTTCCTAGGTGACAACATCCGTATTCACGGTGTTGCACTCGTACTTTCCTGGCTGGAGATACCCTGTCGCACCTCGACTGCCTCTATAAATTATCTTCATATAATACCGTAGAGAAATGAGTAGCCGGCCGTTGTGGTCGAGCGGTTCTAGGTGATTCAGTCTGGAACCACGCGGTTGCTACGGTCGCAGGTTCGAATCCTGCCTCGGGCATGGATGTGTGTGATGTCCTTAGGTTAGTTAGGTTTAAGTAGTTCTAAGTCTAGGGGAATGATGACCTCTGATGTTAAGTCCCATAGTGCTTAGAGCCATTTGAACCATTTTTGAGAAATGAGTAGCACTATCAGAAACAGCGAGTGAAACGTAGCAGTCAACATCCCACAGATTGTTACCTCTGCGGGATTTAGTCATCAATGAAAAGCTACACCTGGATATGACGCACGCGAAGTTATTTGCGGACTCTCTTCCTAGCCGAATTGAGGCGATTATCAAGGTTGGACACGGCGTTATTCGGTATTAGAACGGTGCATCCTGGGGTGACTAATTTTTTGTCTCGTGTGATTATCTAAAAACAAAGAACAGATCCAAATTAACCTCGCCTCTATCAGTTGGGTGCTGAAACTGACGGCAGCATACAGAAAAGAGAAATATTAAATTTCTCGTTTAAAAATGTATTCACGCCTACGGAGACTACCACACAAATTGAAGAAAAAGACGTTTGCTTGCATGATCATCTTCCGCAGCAGCTGTCAAAATCAGTTTTCATTGGTCTTCCGTCTTGCGCTTACTGCAATTTAATTAAAGAGAATTACACGAGACGCGTTCTGCATTTATTTATAAAGCGTCTTCCGTAGTTATTCTGCAAATTCGATACATACGTTTGTACATTTTTGGCTGTTTTAAGTTAAAAACAGCGTTTCGTGTATAAAGTTGGTGTGCGATTTACTTACGGTGTTTCTTTACATATTCTCCAAACCATTGCTTCTTCCCGCCTTGCTAGCAGCGGCTGATGTCGACAGTCGGCCGGCCGGTGTGACCGAGCGGTTCCAGGCGCTTCAGTCTGGAACCGCGCTACCGCTACGGTCGCAGGTTCGAATCCTGCCTCGGGCATGGATGTGTGTGATGTCCTTAGGTTAGTTAGGTTTAAGTAGTTCTAAGTACTAGGGGACTGATGACCTCAGATGTTAAGTCCCATAGTGCTCAGAGCCATTTGAACCATTTTTTTTTTATGTCGACAGACTTCGACTCATATATGCACTTGGCAGTTTTTGCCATTCTGCAGTATTTCTTCCGCTGCATTATTTACACTTCACTTTTGTAAATTGAACTAAAGTTGAGCATGTTTCTCACTCTGCACAGTAACAGGGTTTATGTCAGTTTGTGTGCTTTCATTCCATTATAACAGTTGCCAACTGTGTGTGTTTGTGTGTGTGTGTGTGTGTGTATGTGTGTGTGTGTGTGTGTGTGTGTGTGTGTGAGAGAGAGAGAGAGAGAGAGAGAGAGAGAGGGAGAGAGAGAGAGAGAGAGTTAGTGTAAATTAGTGAAAATGTTTCGTATGTTAGGCAGAGATGTGAGAGGCGATGGGTGGGGTTGTTGATTGCAAGGGTTTTTTTCGGGATTGAGCGGAGATGGGCCTGGATGGTGACTATAGGACAGAATCTGTGAGGAGATAGTAGTAAGTAGTATATGGAACCTGTGGTTATATGTGTATATTTAATGTTATATTAATAGACAGTCAGTTTAAAGGGTGTGTTGTTTGCTAAGCTGGTCTGATCATTTATTAGTTGTTTCTTTTCTGTTTTGGTTTTTTGAATGTGATAGTTTCTTGTAAGGTGAGTAGGTGTTTTTTGTTGTTGTTTATCCTAATGATTTCCCAGTTTGTGTCTCTGGCGGCAATATTATGTTGGGGTTAATGTAAGTGTTATGCAAAAGTTGAATGATTTTCCTATACTTCCATGCTCTTACATGTTCTTTGCATCTGGTGTCAAACGTCCTGCTGCTTTGATCTATGTATCTTCCATCACATGTATTGCATTTCAGTTGGTATATTCCTGATTTCTGAACTGAACTGAAGAAACGACGTTTTTAGTTGATTACACCAAAACTGATAATTATTTATTGGCTGACTAGTTTCGGGTTTTGTCCACTTTCACAAGCCACCTATTACAGAAAACAAAATTTGTTATCAGCGGATTCATCAAATGTGGATATTAAGGGTTTTCTATTTGCGATATATTTTATGTGGAGAGCCCTAATTCCGTCATCACACTTTAGATGTAGCTTAGATTTGCGCTAAAACATGTCGCACTTGTAGTTATACATGGTCCAGTCACATTAATGTGGCCACCACCTTATGTTCGACATCAATGTTGCAGACGGCGGCTGGCAGGACTAGTTGCGGAGAGTATATAAGGAGTGGCGGGGGAACGCGGAAAGCAGTGCAGTCATTGTCGTAAAGCGGAAACAGAGCGCTTTATCTAACATCCAAAAGGGCATAATCATTGGCTTTAGGACCAAGGGTGGAAGCATTTCCAAAGCAGCTAAGTTTGTAAACTGTTCACCTGCCGCCGTGGTTAAAATATACCGTGCATGGCAAACTGGCGCTATCCAAAACCGGTACCGAGGCAACTGTGGTCGACCCAGTTGATGACAGGGATGAACGACGGTTGCGGAGATGTTTACAGGCGGAAATACGTGGAAGTGTTGAGCAACTAACAGCGCAGATGAACCAAGGGGCTATCAACAGTATCTCCTCAACGATCGCTCGACTAACGTTGTTGCGTATGGGCCTCCGCAGGCGTCTGGTTCATGCACCCATAGTGACTGCTGTTCATCGGCGACGAAGGCTGGAATTTGCACGGCAATACCAGAACTGGAGATCCACTGAGTGATGACAGGTGGCTTCTTGCTTTTTCAGATGAATCACGTTTTATGCTCCATCGGCGTGAGATGTCTGAAAGCAAACGTACTGCAATTATCTTCGAGTGGGAGCGTTATAAACTGGGAAATGTTTTCGTAGTATTCCCTGGGCAATTTCATCATTCTGGAAGGCGTTATGGATCAACACAAGTATGCCTCTATCATTGGGGACCATCCATGGATCCTCGACCGAGGAACCTAGCGCAGATGGCCACGGAACTAGAGGCGGCATGGCTCCACATCCCTGTCAGTATCTTCCAGGACATAACTGATTCTCTTCCTGCACGTATGACAGTGATGCGCACTGCAAAAGGTTGTTATTCAGGCTTTTGACAGATAGTCACATTAATGTGATTGGACAGTGTACCTTACTGTAGCATGTTAATGTACGAGCATTATATGTATTTATTTTAACTGTGGTGCCTTCATTATCTAGCATGATCTGATCCATGTGACAACGATATTTCTTTTATAACTGTGAATTTGTTCTCGCTGAAATTTACTATGTGTCGCTCTGGATTATTTTTTGTAGGTATTATCAAAAATCTAAAAGATGCTGATGCAAATAATTTTATTATAAACTCAACTCCGAAAAGCCTCTGAAAGCTCAGTGTTACCGATTGACCGCTGCGTCACCCGCAGCCGACAGGCGTCACTGGATGGGGATATGGAGGGGCACGTAGTTAGCACACCGCTCTCCCGGCCATTGTCAGCTTTCGTGAGTGGAGCCGCTATTTTTCAATCAAGTTGCTCCTCAATTGACCTTGCAAGGGCTGAGTGCACCCCGCCTTGCCAACAGCGCTCGGGGCACCCGGGCGGTTACCCACGCAAGTGTTAGCCAAGTACGACAGCACTAAACTTGGTGATCTGACGGGAACCGGTCTCACAACTGCGGCAAGGCCGTCGGTGATTTTACTATGGGGTCTTATATAATCACTGAGCTATACAATTTACTTCGCTATTTTATTAAATTGTTGAAATGTGTATGAAATCTTATGGGACTTAACTGCTAAGGTCATCAGTCCCTAAGCTTACACACTACTTAACCTAAATTATCCTACGGACAAACACACACATCCATGCCAGAAGGAGGACTCGAACCTCCGCCGGGACCAGCCGCACAGTCTATGACTGCAGTGCCTTAGACCGCTCGGTTAATCCCGCGCGGCTATTGCATTAATATCACTGACTATATTCAGTGTGAGACACCCTGCTCCATTACATTAAAACTGTACAACACGTCTCCATTTTATTTCTAGCATTATGTAAGGGGTAACCTATTATTTCATTCGAATGTCAATGGAATCTACGTGCGCCAGTACTGTCGCGCTTTTATAATTGGGTTTTTAGTGAATTGTTTATAGTCGCGTACTTCGAGAAATGTTAATGTAGGATTGAGTGCAATTCATATGCTGATGAAGGTGCTGGATTGTCAGTAACAGAAAAAGTAAAATCAGAACGACCTCCTCGAAAAACAGTCTGTCCTTTCAAGGCATCAATCAAAACGGACGAACTGACGTTCATGTTATAGTCAGTCTCGACATCCAAAATAGGCCTCCATCGGAAGACACGATGTACCCTGCGACGAGGCATTCGTATTGATAAACCTTTGTGTGTTAGGACAGGGAAGTCTTGTAAACTATTGCATGATGATAATATTTGTATTTTTGTCCGTGGTAGAGGTGTTGATATGAAATGTAAAATAGTTGGTGACATGGCTCTGTATAATAGTATGTAATAAATATTATTTTTTTAAATATATATAATTGTTATTTTATTTTAAAATACACATGATGTGTTGAAAGGACAGACTTTTTTTCGAGGAGGTCGTTTTGATTTTACTTTTTCTGTTACTGACAATTCAGTTGGTCAATGTTGGATGACTGTTGCAATAATTCGTATTGATACTACTACTAAGTCTACAGCTACGTCTTTGGAGCAGATACCTCCTCGTGATGTTCTCGGTTGCCGGACGTTCATGATCACTATGTCTCAAGTACGTGGTGTTGGAGAAACATCGACAAATTTTTTTATTGATAAACCATTGTGTGTTAGGACAAGGAAGTCTTGTAAACTATTGCATGACGATAATATTTGTATTTTTGTCCGTGGTAGAGGTGTTGATATGAAATGTAAAATGGTTGGTGATATGACTCTGTATAATAGTGTGTAATAAATATTATTTTTTTTAATATATATAATTGTTTTTTATTTTAATATACACATGACAGCAAATAAAGAGACCTGTTGGGTCAGTATGAATGACCCATCCCAAACAACCCATTCCTGAATACTTATTTTGTAATTTGTGTGTGTTGTGTGCGACCACAAACGATTCATAGAAATCTTCAGTGCCACCTTAATCAGGATATGAATTGCAAATGGTTCAAATGGCTCTGAGCACTATGTGACTTTACATCTGAGGTCATCAGAATTACTTAAACCTAACTAACCTAAGGACATCGCACATATCCATGCCCGAGGCAGGATTCGAACCTGCGACCGTAGGGGTCGCGCGCTTCCAGACTGAAGCGCCTAGAACCGCTCGGCCACTCTGGTCGGCTATGAATTGCATTCAGTCCTACAGTAGTCACTCACGAAATACGTGACTCCAAACTACTCACTGAAAATTCAGCTATAACAGCGTGACAATACTGTTGTATGTAGATTCCACTGAAATACTAATGAAATATTAAGTTTCCCTTCAGATAATTCTTGAAATAAAATCAAAATTTATTGTACAACTCTGATGTGACGGAACACTGTGTCTCACATCGAATGTAATCAGTGATATTAATGCAATCGCGAAGTAAATTGGATATTTCGGAGATTATATAAGACCTTATAAAAAATTCTTCGCATTGACATCTGACAAATTTCCGATAACACGAAAAATAAGCCAGCGTGACACACAGTGAATTCTAGTGACAACAAGTACTCCATTATACATTAAATATCGTTGTCACGTGAATCAGATCATGCTGGATAGTTGACGTACCACAATTAAGACAAATATATATAATGTTCGCATATTAACATACTACAGTAAGTTACAGTTACAACTGTGACCTGTAGTAACACAGATCAGAGCTACGTCTAAAGTGTTATGACATAAATAGAACTGTTCACACAAAATACATCCCAAACACAAAAAAAGGTACGAAGTTACTAGAAGGACCATATTATTACAAACACCTTTGTTATTAACGTTTGACGCATCCACTCATAACAAATTTTGTTCTGTGTAACAGGTGGCTCGTGAAAATCTTTTAAGTCCGAAACTAGTCCGCTAATAAATAATTAACAGCTTTGTTGTAAGTAATTGCAAATGTCTTTTATTCAATATTTGAGAGATGCAATACGTGACATACTGAAAACCTATACACCACACAAATGTTGGATGCCGTACAGACTCACAAACCAGAGATATTGATGTTAGCAGAAGAAAAAGAAAAAGAAAGAGAAAAGGCTGGTGAAAGTGAATAAGGCACCAGGACTTGACGAAATTCACATTGAATACGCAGCGTAGTTAATTCCTTTCACAGCTCTTATTTATTGAGCATCCTACGCAGTGAACAGTTCCCAAGATTAAACATTACGACTTTCTTTGAGGAAAAGAAGCTTGTCTCAGAAAATCAGAACTAATTTTGGAAAACCACTCTTGTGAAACACAGCTTGCTTTATTCACAGAGTTGGTTGGGTTGTTTAGGGGGAGGAGACCAGACAGCGAGGTCATAGGTCTCATCGGGTTAGGGAAGGACGGGGAAGGAAGTCGGCAGTGCCCTTTCAAAGGAACCATCCCGGCATTTGTCTGGAGCGATTTAGGGAAATCACGGAAAACCTAAATCAGGATGGCCGGACGCGGGATTGAACCGTCGTCCTCCCGAATGCGAGTCCAGTGTGCTAGCCACTGCGCCACCTCGCTCGGTCTTTATTCACAAACGATAATTTGCAAATAGTACATGCGAGTTATGAGGTGAATCCGGTATTCCTAGATATGCAAAAGGCGTCCGACAGTGTACCACATCGCCGACTACTAACCTATACACGAGGTCTGTCCAAAAAATTCCGGAACATTCGTAATTTCGCGCCAATGGTGTGTTGCAGCGAAATGAGGTTGGCATCGCTGCATACCTGTGTTAAATGTGTAACCGGAAGTTTCATTGTTGTATGTCTGTTAGTTATTGTTCAATGCTGTATTGAGTAGAGTGTTGTCTCGCACAGTTCCAGAATTTCAAGATGGGAGAGTTAGAGGGGCAGCGCGTCTACATTACATTTTGCGTGAAACACAAGAACACCTTTACAGAGACACACCAAGCGATGCACAAGGCCTACGGTTATGAGTACTTAAGCGGTAATCGGTGCTAGGAATGGCTCACACGGTTTAAAAATCGCCGGACGGAAGTTAAAGTGACCCACGTTCAGGACGCCCTTCGACACATACCGATGACGCTCATGTCAGGAACGTCGACTAAATTGTGTGTGCCAATCGAAGACTGACTGTCCTAGAGATTGCAGAAGAATGTAACATTTCAGTTGGATCATGTCATGAAATCCTGACACAGCATCTTGGAATGCATCGTGTTACCGCCAAGTTCGCCCTACAGCTCATGGGTCAAGACCAGAAAGATGTCCGCTTCGCAGTCCTTGAAGAGCTTTTGGATCGCGGAAGTAAGAATGAGATGTTCCTTAAGAGAATCAGAGCTCGTAATGAGATACGGGACTACGGTTATAATGTTGAGACCAAGGTTCAATCTTCTCAATGGGTCGGGAAAGGTTCTCCAAGACCAAAACAGCTCATCAGGTCATGTCAAATGTCAAAGCCATGCTGGTAGTTTTCTTTGACTTTGAAGGATTATTTCATCTTGAATTCGTGCCACAGGGACAAACTGTTAATCGATGGTACTATCGGGATGCGTTGCGACGTATGCGGGAAAATGTGAGATGGAAACGGCCTAAAATGTGGCGAGACAATTCACGGCTCTTGCATCACGATAAAGCACCCGCACGTTCCTCCCTGTTGTTGTGTGGCTTTTGCACAAAAAATACCGTCACTATGCTGCCTCATTTCCGTGCTCTCCAGACGTGGCCCCTGCCGACTTTATTTTATTTCCAAAGTTGAAAACTCCGTTGAAACGACGAAGATTTGCAACAATAGAGGAGATAAAAGAAAATTATCAGATGGCGGTGCTCGCGATTCAGCAAGAGGCGTACCAAGACTGCTTCGCAAGTGGAAATTGCGTTGGAAGAGGTGTATCAATTGTGGAGGAGAGCATTTCGAAGGATACCATGCACAATAAGTAATAGGTAAGCGTAGAAAAATTTTGTTGACAAAGATGCGGAATTTTTTGAACAGACCTCGTACGAGCGTACGGAGTATCTTTGTGGATATGTAATCAACTCCATGGGTTTTTGACTTATAGAAGGCAGGACGTTATACTGGGGCCGCGTAGTGGTAGCCGCGGCTGACTGCCATGCAGGGGACCATTCGATTCCCGATAGTGCCAGGGATTTTTCATTGGGGGGAGGGGACTGATACGGGTGCACTCAGCCTCGTGATGCCAACTGGGGAACTATTTTACTGAGAAATAGCGACTCGAGATCACTAAAACCCAATGGTGGGGTGAGCGGTGTGCTGACACGACGCCGCTCCATACCATGCACCTTCCTTGGCAGAGCAAGATGCACCGGTCGGTCGATCGAAGGAATGTCGTTATACTGGACGGCGAATACCCAACGCCAATGACTGTAACACCGAATGCGCTCCAACTAATATTAATAGAGCCTCTAACGATCTCAATAAACGGGGTGTTCCATTTATCTGATGACCAAACGCTTGGGGTTGTATTTGCCGGCCACCGGAGCCGTGCAGTCCGGTCGAATGGGCGCCTCGTCTCCATGTTAAAGGTCCCACTACACGCCTTTTCGGCCAATGTCGTTCGAACAGTGAAACAAGAAGCACCAGTGTAACAGTGAAGTCTGCAAACGCAACAATGGCAAGACCGAATTATTCCATTCCACAAATTGTTTATTTACGAATCGTTTGTGCAAACAGTCAGCTCGTGTTGTCAGTATATTTTTTTAACAGAAGTTTCCAGGTCTTCGAATTCTGATCCATGATGCAATTCATACACTGAAGAGTCAAATAAACTCGTACACCTGCCTAATATCGTGTAGGGCCCCCGCGAGCACGCAGAAGTGCCGCAACACGACGTGGCATGGACTCGTGTAATGTCTGAAGTAGTGCTCGAAGGAACTGACACCATGGATCCTGCGGGGTTGGCCATAAATCCGTAAGAGTACGAGGGGATGGAGATCTCTTTTGAACAGCATGTTGCAATGCATCCCATATATGCTCAATAATATTCATATCTGGGGAATTTGGTGGCCAGCGGAAGTGTTTAAACTCAGAAGAGTGTTCCTGGAGCCACTCTGTAGCAATTTTGGATGTGTGGGGTGACACATTGTCCTGCTGGAATTGCCCAAGTCCGTCGGAATGCAGAATGGACATTAATGGATGCAGGTGATCACACAGGATGCTTACGTACGTGTCACCTGTCAGAGTCGTAGCTAGACGTGTCAGGGGCCCCATATCACTCCAACTGCACACGCTCCACACCAGTACAGAGTCTCCACCAGCTTGAAAGTGCTGGCTAAACGCAAACTGAGACGCGTATAGTACGTGTGACGTGTCCCGACAGTACAGCTCTGCGTGCACGTTCCGCACGTGTCGCGCGGGTCCAACGCATATTGAGACGCGTCTCGTACATACTTCGCACGCGCCGGTTGGCGACTCTCTGCGCTGACAGGAACTAAGCGAGCACACACTGGAATCTTTCTCAAACAATTTTACACAAACTACTCAGCAAAAATATTTCATTTTTATCTTGCTTATAGCGTTATAGGTCAGCTTCGTAACGAAGTGCCCATCATCTCGCTAATGGTCATACTTATTGTGGTATACACATTTTAGTAAAACGCTACGCAAAATTCCAAAAGTTTGCTATGAAAAATAGGGGTCGCTATGATTTTGTGTTTCGTGAGTATTAACCACATATTGCTGCGTATGAAATTTAGCTAACATGTTGAATTTTTCTTTAGACTTGGGAGGAGGTCTCTATCTGCCTCCGATCTCGAGAAAATAGATCCTCCGATCTCGAGAAAATAGATCCTATGAAGCGCGCTCATTCCCGATCTTACGCCCACGAGAATGAAATATTCACAACATACCTCATATCTCCTAAAACTCTTGATACATCGAAATGAGATTTTGGCGAATGATAGCAAACATGGAGGAGAGTATTTTGCCAATTCGTAAACACATGGAACTTTCTTATCTATGGCCATATATCAGTAGTTATACTTCATTTTGTATTTTTTTCACTCCAGTAACTGTAATTTTTAAGGGTTATAGACAGCTAGTGAAACAAGAGTTTCCTAGTATGAAAATAAACATGAAATTTCTTGTCTTATGTTACTGCAGACCCACACAATGAGGTTTTTCGTAATCTATTGAGCTCTCTGATTGCCAATTACTTGTTTAATGAGGCACTCTGTTTCAAAATTCTGTCGCATTAGCTGCTGTGAGATGAGTTTGCGCAAATTACACTGTGTTTCGGCAAAGGACGTGCAATTAAACCTGTCAACAGGAGAAACGTGGCTGTTACTCATAAATGGTGATGCTTCTTCGAATAACAAAAGGTTAACGACTCACACAAAATAAATTGCCAAATCTGTTGGAATTTTGATTGAAGCCCCGTAACCCATCGTGTTTTAACTCTGAGCGACTGGACTGGAAACTTACGAAAGGATTTTATTCCTTCTCTTGATCTGAGAAGCATTAAAATAGTGACGAGCGTTTCCTTCAGGAGGAATGATAGGTACATGTCAGGTGCTGGTTACTCACCTACGGCTTGCCAAACTGACAATGTGTGATTCACGAATAAAATAGTTGTTTTTGAGAAAAATAAGCAAGTAATCTGTCGCACAACACAATGATCAGCGTATTTTCAGCATCTGAAAACAACGCGCGCGACAGGAATGTGTACGTTTTGAGCGGGAGTTCACGTCGTTCGAAAATTGTCATGAAGTAGATCTGCCTTTGTCAGCAATACATTTCAACAAATTAAATATATCTGATCACCACACACTTTCAGGATACTCATACTTTCGCAATAATACCGACCTTTTTTTCATTTGTGTAGCCTGTTGTATAATTAGTTTATTAATTCCGATAATGTGTATGCAACAACTGAAAGGTATTTTTCCGTCACGGAGAGCCAATTACAACATTGTTATTTGTGAGGGCTTTTCGACTGATGCGGTGGAAATGTGATGTCCACATATACATAGTGTCTCTTATTACATCCATATCCAAGTAACGGCAGTGAAACTTATGTACTTCATATCTTGGACACTTTTCACCAGAAGCACAAAGGGGTCATATGTGTGGAAATTGCGCCTTTTTTACTTTTTGCAACAGATCGTAGAGATACGTCAGTATAACAGGCAGCAGTAGATAACCTTGTTTGACTTTCCTGCGTTGCTTCTAGATCATGTGATGTTATAATATTCCTTACTTCCTTATTCACTACCCTTTGTTCGAAAATTTTTAGCAGTCTTCATGAAAAAATTAGCTTCACTTGCGAGTTAGAAAATAACGACCGACAGCTTACGGCAGTGCTTAGCCTGACAGCAACAATTACAAAAATATTTTCTCGATTCCATTTTTAGGCCCTATTTCGTATAAAATTCGTCGTCTTCTGATTAAAAAATATGGATTCAAATTTGATTTTTCCATTAACAATATCTTGCACAAAAATCTCATCCACAATCTCAAGTCCACAGTTACTCGGGAGTATTGGGACAAATGCAGTTCTGGCACACTCTGCATTGGTCCCAGATTCATCCAAGATGACATCATCCAAGATGGCGGCATGTAGACTTGACAACAGCACATGACATCATCCAGGATGGCGGCTGTGCCGTCAATCAAGATGGCGCCTTTTGGCGGGAAGTTTGAATTTTGGTGGGAAGATAGGTCAGCTGGGCTACCTCCACTAACCTAAGTCATCCGACCGCCACCTCATCCTATGAACTGGCTGGAAGTTTGAATTTTGTTGGGAAAATATGTCAATTGGGGTATCTCTACTAACCTAAGAAAATGGTGGGAAAGAAAGAACACTTGGGCTACCTCTACTAACCTAAGTCATAAGACCGCCACCTCCTCCTAGGAAATGACGGGAACAGGACTCAGCCTGTGCTAGACATAAGTCTTAATTATTTTGCGTGCAACAGTCTATATTTAAACAATTTGATGCAGTACACCCATCCAGTGTGTTCACCATGAGGTCTGGACTCCAACTGACATAGTACACAGTACTACTGCCAGAGGACACTCTCATCCATGATGTAATCCTAGATGGCTGCTGTGATGTTGGCTGGTGATGCAAGTACCATTATCCAAGATGGCGGGAAACAGTGTCTTCACCATGAGGTCTGGACCTAGTATGCAGTACCACCACCAGAGAGTGCTGTCGTCCATTTCGTGATGTAATCCAAGATGTTGGTCTGGGGTTGGGGAAAATGGTGGGAACCAATAGGAACCCTTAACCCAGTCACATGTTAGATTTCAGCAGTATCTGATGACGTCATTGGAGGGGGTATAGGGGAGACTCAGCAACTCTGGGACCTCACTCTTGCTCAGCCAGTCAGCAGCAGCAGCAGCAGCAGCAGAAGAAGAAGAAGAAGAAGAAGAAGAAGAACCATGAAGCGTCAGCAGTAGTCGCAATCCAACACAGCCCTGCAGAACAGGAGGAAATGGAAATGTAAGTATCCCATATCATATCTCTCTCTCTGCGGTTAGCATTATTATTATTCATTGTTTCCACGTATTGGTCCATGTCTAATACTTCGTCGTCTTTGTCCAGCTGTAGCCATTGATGCACCCAAGCCAGCAGGTTCGAGCGCCAACACGCCTATCTCTGCCACATCCACACCTGTAGCAACCTCACCTGCCATCCTGCCGAGACCTGCAGTGACCTCTAGACCTGTGGCGGTAACAACCTCCAGCATGTCTGAACCTGTAGCGAGCACGTGGGGTCCTGTAGCACACTTAGCCCACTTGCTGGAGCAGGACAAGAAACTGCTGTTGTCCATCCCACTCATAGATTTGCGTGACGAGGGCACGTTATCTGTTTCCGACACATCAAATGCAGGTGCTGGTGGTAATAAACAACACCGAGATGGAGGACAGTACTGGTCACTGACATATGACCTATCCCAGCAGAACATCTCTGTGATAGTGCAACCACAGTGTGCAGATACTGTGGATAAGAAGGCGTCGAGTGCACCAGTGCTTTTCACTTCCATGTACAATTTAACTCCCAGCAGAACAAAACGTGTAAGTGTTGGTATAGAAGCACATCATGTCTGGGGCCTGCATGCATGATTGTAAATTGAAAATGTATTAAGGGGTGTTAAAGTGCCAATTCCCGACTTCGACTGGGAGGAAATATGTCGTGCAGAGTGCTACATCAATCAGCAGATGACTACAGAGTATTATCCAACTCGTTCTCCCCCAGACATTTGCCTTACTGGTGTGACACTTTCTATTACAACTGTGTATGATGACTGTGCATTATGTGTGAAATCGGGTGACAACCGTGTTTATCTAAGGCATGCCTCAGTTAAGAAGTTATACGATCTGGATACTGCGCTATGTCTTGCATTGGAGAGACTGAATTGTTTGCTGTCTAGCATAGACTCTGCATACAATGATGTTGTAAACTCCCAATGTGTGCATGGTGTTAATGTTGATGATCTTAAGCAGCACCTTTGTTTGCACATGAATACTGAACCTAAAGAGAAACAGATTAAATGAGTGTGTGAAAAACTTGAGTACTGTGAGGCATCTATCAGCTTTAGTGATATACATGCTGAATTTATTGCATGTCAAAAAGCTTTATTTGGCAAATACTGTACAGGTGCGAAGAAGAAAATACATACAGATTGTAATGATATTCCTGAAATACTACACCCTATGTATGATATTTAGCCGGCCAGTGTGGCCGAGCGGTTCTAGGCGCTACAGTCTGGAACCGCGCGACCGCTACGGTAGCAGGTTCGAATCCTGCCTCGGGCATGGATGTGTGTGCTGTCCTCTGGTTAGTTAAGTGTAGGCAGTTGTAAGTTCTAGGGGACTGATGACCTCAGAAGCTAAGTCCCATAGTGCTCAGAGCCATTTTTGTATGATATTTAAATAAATAAATAATTTATGTATATATAATATCAAACCGTGCTTGTGTTTTATTTCATACCTCTCATATTATAATCAAAGTATTACAATTATTAATTTTTTTTCAATGCTATACCAGTTATTGAGATGATGATTGAGCAAGTTACTCCTCATGGGTAAAAAATATAGCTGTTTTCTCTGTGCAATCAATATAAGTCAGTCGGTTAAGTGATTGAACTGTAGTGACTACACATACTATTATTATCCTTTCCAATGTACCTTTCTATATATGTCAACTGCTTGTCTGTACCTGGCGTTGTTAGTATCATGGCAGGGTGGGTGAAATATCCTCATCACAAGGACTTTGTTGTCGGTGACTGGTTCTGTGAAGATGCGAAAGTAGACCTGAAGAAGAACAAGAAGAACGGAATTCTCTTTCCTGATAATATACGAGCAATTATTGTAGGTCCATCCAATTGTGTGAAGACTAATGTCCTCATGACTCTGCTAACACATGTAGATGGAGTCCAATTTCCGCATATTTGTGTATTCTCAAAAACACTGTTTCAACCCAAGTATCAGCTATTGCAGGAGATATCGCACGGTGTAGATGGTGTTACATACACGACATTCAGTGAAAGTGGTGATATCCCTCCACCTGTCTCCATATTTGACGATGTTGCTGTGGAAAACCAAGACCAAATTCGAAAATATTTCTGTTTCGGTCGCCATATTGGTTCTGATGTATTTTATCTAAGCCAAACATATTCCACAATCCTGAAACAGTTGGGTAGGGATAATGCAAACCTCATTATAGCCTTCAAACAAGACAATCTGAATTTAAAACACATTTACCAGGCACATATCGGAACTGACATGTCGTTTAATGATTTTGTAAAGATATATGCTGAGTGCTGGAAACATTCACAGTATGGGTTCCTCGTTATTGATAAAACAAGAAAAGTCAGTTATGGTAGGTGCAGGCGAAACTTTCAAGAGTTTTTGCATATATAGCACGGTAAGAGAGGTTAGTACATCAGTATATGCTGTACCATGGACAAATCAGCGCGTATGTCTAGCTCTGAACCCGAGAGAATGGGTGAACACAGACAGAACATTCGCCTGTACATGGATGCGAAAATTCAGGCAAAATTGCATAAAGGTGGAGGTATGCGCAGGGAACTAGAGACATATTACCAGACTCTTTTGAGAATGGTGAATATGTTAAATGAGTTAGTCAATGAAGTCGGTAACAAAGCAGCCAGTAGTGTCAGTGTCGTCGTAACTGCCGTCTGCTTCACGTCTGCTGTGCAGCGAGCTACGTTAATTTAAGTATTAACTGTATTTTTCTTACTTGTCACTTCTTCTTCCGTCTGTTTTTGCTTTTAGGAAGCTTTAATTGTCGAGTGCTAGTAATAGTGTTCCATAGATTTCGTGTTTGTTTTGAATACAGTCAGAGGAGGAGGAGGAGATTAGTGTTTAACGTCCCGTCGACAACGAGGTCATTAGAGACGGAGCGCAAGCTCGGGTGAGGGAAGGATGGGGAAGGAAATCGGCCGTGCCCTTTCAAAGGAACCATCCCGGCATTTGCCTGAAGCGATTTAGGGAAATCACGGAAAACCTAAATCAGGATGGCCGGAGACGGGATTGAACCGTCGTCCTCCCGAATGCGAGTCCAGTGTGCTAACCACTGCGCCACCTCGCTCGGTACAGTCAGAGAGAGTCCCTTTAGTCAGCTGTAGTGCCAGTAGAGCTAGCGTTTGTTTTGAATACAGTCCAGAGACAGGTAGAGCTTGTTTTCATTGTTTTCAACAAGAAGTGTCTAGTAACCACAGTTTAGTCAGCTATCAGCCACCTTTAGTGAATTAGCAGTCTAGTTGAAAGTTGATTAACTCTCTACAGTAAACTGATTTCTTAGGATGGATAGGATGTGTGACTGCTGTGTACGGACGCAGGAGGAGCTGGCCACTGTTCGAGAACAGCTGAATGTGTTGATGGTCGCGGTCAGCCGTCTTCAGGCTGCTGCCTCGGAGTGTAGCGGCAGTGGGGAGTCTGGTGCGTCGCATGGTACACCCCAGGTGTTACATGCTTCACCCACTGTCCCTGCTGTCGAGACATCTTCGCGGGTACCGGGCGCGGTTGGGCCACCCTCTCCCCAAGGGGAGTGGCGGGTTCAGCGGCGTTCGGGGCGCCCGAGGCGGAGGGTCAATGTGGACGCTGCCCGTGTGGCATCGCCCGCTCTGCCTGTGAGTGGACATGTGGCCACTCCTTCAGCAAGGTCAGAGCAGGCACACAGGGGGAGGGGTTTATTAGTTATTGGGAGCTGCAACGTTAGGCGGGTGATGGAGCCCCTTAGGGAAGTAGCAGAAAGGTCGGGGAAGAAGGCCAGTGTTCACTCTGTCTACTTGCCAGGGGGTCTCATCCGAGATGTGGAAGAGGCCCTGCCGGCGGCGATAGACAGCACTGGGTGCACCCGACTGCAAGTTGTTGCTCATGTCGGCACCAATGGCCCCTGCTGTCTGGGTTCAGAGGTCATCCTCAGTTCGTACAGGCGGTTGGCGGAATTGGTGAAGGCGGAAAGCCTCGCTCGCGGGGTTGAATCTGAGCTAACTATTTGTAGTATCGTTCCCAGAACGGATCGCGGTCCTCTGGTTTGGAGCCGAGTAGAAGGCTTAAACCAGAGGCTCAGACGATTCTGCGGAGATCTGGGGTGCAAATTTCTCGACCTCCGCTATCGGATGGAGAAATGTAGGGTCCCCCTGAATAGGTCAGGCGTGCACTACACGCCAGAAGCGGCCACAAGGGTAGCGGAGTACGTGTGGAGTGCACATGTGGGTTTTTTAGGTTAGAGATTTCCCTCCCTAGGCTCGACAAGACGCCTCCTGAAACGCGGCAAGGTAGGAGTGGGCAAAATGCAACAGGGAATAACAATATTAATGTGCTAATAGTAAACTGCAGGAGCGTCTATAGAAAGGTCCCAGAACTACTCTCATTAATAAACGGTCGCAATGCCCATATAGTACTAGGGACAGAAAGTTGGCTGAAACCGGACGTAAATAGTAGTGAAATCCTAAACTCAGATTGGAATGTATGCCGCAGAGACAGGCTGGACAGTGAAGGGGGAGGCCTGTTTATAGCGTTAAGAAGTGCAATAGTATCGAAGGAAATTGACGGAGATACGAAATGTGAAATAATTTGGGTGAAGGTCACGGTTAAAGCAGGCTCAGACATGGTAATTGGATGTCTCTATAGGTCCCCTGGCTCAGCAGCTGTTGTGGCTGAGCACCTGAAGGATAATTTGGAAAATATTTCGAGTAGATTTCCCCACCATGTTATAGTTCTGGGTGGAGATTTTAATTGCCGGATATAGACTGGGAGACTCAAACGTTCATAACGGGTGGCAGGGACAAAGAATCCAGTGAAATTTTTTTAAGTGCTTTATCTGAAAACTATCTTGAGCAGTTAAACAGAGAACCGACTCGTGGCGATAACATATTAGACCTCCTGGTGACAAACAGAACCGAACTATTTGAAACAGTTAACGCAGAACAGGGAATCAGCGATCATAAAGCGATTACTTCATCGATGATTTCAGCCGTAAATAGAGATATTAAGAAAGGTACGAAAATTTTTCTGTTTAGCAAAAGTGACAAAAAGCAGATTACAGAGTACCTGATGGCTCAACACAAAAGTTTTGGCTCAAGTACAGATAGTGTTGAGAATCAGTGGACAAAGTTCAAAACCATCGTACAATATGCGTTAGATGAGTATGTGCCAAGCAAGATCGTAAGAGATGAAAAAGAGCCACCGCGGTACAACAACCGAGTTAGAAAACCGCTGTGGAAGCAAAGGGAACTTCACAACAAACATAAACATAGCCAAAGCCTTGCAGACAAACAAAAATTACGCGAAGCGAAATGTAGTGTGAGGAGGGCTATGCGAGAGGCGTTCAATGAACTCTAAAGTTCTATGTACTGACTTGGCAGAAAATCCTAAGAAATTTTGGTCTTATGTCAAAGCGGTAGGTGGATCAAAACAAAATGTCCAGACACTCTGTGACCAAAATGGTACTGAAACAGAGGATGACAGACTAAAGGCCGAAATACTAAATGTCTTTTTCCAAAGCTGTTTCACAGAGGAAGACTGCACTGTAGTTCCTTCTCTAGATTGTCGCACAGATGACAAAATGGTAGATATCGAAATAGACGACAGAGGGATAGAGAAACAATTAAAATCGCTCAAAAGACGAAATGCCGCTGGACCTGATGGGATACCAGTTGGATTTTACACAGAGTACGCGAAGGAATTTGCCCCCCTTCTTGCAGCGGTGTACCGTAGGTCTCTAGAAGAGCGTAGCATTCCAAAGGATTGGAAAAGGGCACAGGTCATCCCCGTTTTCAAGAAGGGACGTGGAACAAACAGATGTGCAGAACTACAGACCTATATCTCTAACGTCGATCAGTTGTAGAATTTTGGAACACGTATCATGTTCGAGTATAATGACTTTTCTGGAGACTAGAAATCTACTCTGTAGGAATCAGCATGGGTTTCGAAAAAGACGGTCTTGTGAAACCCATCTCGCGCTATTCGTCCACGAGACTCAGAGGGCAAGACGTTCGATACAGTTCCCCACAGTCGTTTAATGAACAAAGTAAGAGCATATGGACTATCAGGTCAATTGTGTGATTGGATTGAAGAGTTCCTAGATAACAGAACGCAGCATGTCATTCTCAATGGAGAGAAGTCTTCCGAAGTAAGAGTGATTTCAGGTGTGCCACAGAGGAGTGTCGTAGGACCGTTGCTATTCACAATATACATAAATTACCTTGTGGATGACATCGGAAGTTCACTAAGGCTTTTTGCGGATGATGCTGTGGTATATCGAGAGGTTGTAACAATGGAAAATTGTACTGAAATGCAGGAGGATCTGCAGCGAATTGACGCGAATGGCAATTGAATCTCAATGCAAACAAGTGTAATGTGCTGCGAATACATAGAAAGAAAGATGCCTTATCATTTAGCTACAAAATAGCAGGTCAGCAACTGGAAGCAGTTAATTCCATAAATTATCTGGGAGTAGGCATTAGGAGTGATTTAAAATGGAATGATCATATAAAGTTAATCGTTGGTAAAGCAGATGCGAGACTGAGATTCATTGGAAGAATCCTAAGGAAATGCAATCCGAAAACAAAGGAAGTAGGTTACAGTACGCTTGTTCGCCCACTGCTTGAATACTGCTCAACAGTGTGGGATCCGTACGAAATAGGGTTGATAGAAGAGATAGAGAAGATCCAACGGAGAGCAGCGCGCTTCGTTACAGGATCATTTAGTAATCGCGAAAGCGTTACGGAGATGATAGATAAATTCCAGTGGAAGACTCTGCAGGAGAGACGCTCAGTAGCTCGGTACGAGCTTTTGTTGAAGTTTCGAGAACATACCTTCACCGAAGAGTCAAGCAGTATATTGCTCCCTCCTACGTATATATCGCGAAGAGACCATGAGGATAAAATCAGAGAGATTAGAGCCCACAGAGAAGCATACCGACAATCCTTCTTTCCACGAACGATACGAAATTGGAGTAGAGGTACTCAAGGTACCCTCCGCCACACACCGTCAGGTGGCTTGCGGAGTATGGATGTAGATGTAGATGTAGACTTAACTGATAACGTCGAGGTTATTGAGGGGAAAATAGATGTAGAGTTCCCTGTTGTTGAGAAGGGGAAGCAGGTACATAGTACGAGGAAGAAGAAAATGACCGGATATATAAAGCCTCACGCTGCAGAGATGTCTGATTAGTATACACATAGATGTCGACGAAGCAGAAAGTGATTGAAGCGTGGAAAGCAGTTCGTGAGAAATTACAGTTGCTGAGATTAGGGCATATGGATCGACAGCAAACACTAAGAGAGACCTTTAAGCCGGTCACTGAATCTCTCCGACAGCTCTCAGCAAAAACAAAAACACACGATAAGGGGGGTGTTGTCATTGACGAATTCATTATCCGTCAGACCCCTGGTCAGATAGATAGAACATTCGGCGTTAGCAGGGAAAGACCGTACATGTTGGGTACGGATCCTGTAACTGTAACTGATGACACGATACAGATAGGTGATAGACGATTTGAGAGAACACCCGGATTAATGAATGTTATTTTCCTAAGACCTACCAAAAAACCTATAAATTATTCAGTTAATTATAGGGAAACGTACCGTGAAATACTGCACATGACTGGTATACGTAAGTTCACGAAAAGCCTGACCAACAAGAAATATAAAACGATTATAAAACCAATACTAGAAGGCGAAAACAACAACAGCAGTAGTAGCATCAGTGGTGATGGTATTGACACTGAGCATAAAGCAGTGAACAATCGAATCCCGTAGTATATATATTATGACGAGCCCAACGAGCTAATAGATCGACTACGACTGCTCATGGCATCAGCTGCTGCAGGTAATAAAGCTCATTCGAAAGACGTTGTTTCAATAATGTCGGAGCTTAGAGAGAGAGGTATCATCCAATAAGTATGGAGACAGTAGTTCGAGAACTGCACAAACCAGCACGCAAAACATACCCTCGTAGACATGTTATGATTAAAGGGTTGAATGACTTATGGCAAGCTGATCTTGTAGGTATGAGGGAATATTCACATGAGAATAATGGATTCAAATATATTTTAATGGTTATTGATACATTCTCCAAATTTGCCTGGGCATTACCTGTCGAAACAAAAACAGGTAGAAATGTCGCCGATGTTTTTGAGCCTTTGCTACAGACAGAGACGAATCGATGCCCAGACAACCTCCAAACCGATCACGGTGGGGAGTTCTACAATAGGTATTTCAAGACAGTGATGCAACGGTACGGAATACATCACTACTCAACATTCACTCACCTGAAGGCAAGTATCGTGGAGTGTTTGAACAGAACAATAAACGGTCGAATGTGGATGCCTTTTAACCTTCGCAGCTCATACAAATGGACAGATGTCCTCCCAGAAATAACTACTCAGTATTATGGAACAAAACATACCACAATAAAAATTAGACCACTCGATGTTCGTGATAATGGGCTCATGGATAAGGTGTACTATCGCATTAAAATGCTGGATCAACGCAAACAGAAATTTAATGTAGGCGATTTGGTGCGTACCTTAAAACACAAGACGACATGTTATAAATCATACCTACCGGAATGGTCAACTGAGATATTTAGAGTTTCAAAGGTGCAAAGAACGAATATATTGAAGGATAGTAAAGGTGAAGAATTTGCAGGCTGCTTCTACACCAAGGAGTTTTAGCTGATAAGGCTAAGGTGATACGGAGAAGAAAGGACATTGGTATAGGTCAACGCATCACAGCATTTGCAGTTGATAAAATCACGAGAGGAAAAATTAAGTTGGGTTTAGGAGTGATGAATTTCAAGCGAGTTATGAATGCTGCACGTTGTGCACTAAACAAGAAGAAGAAGGACAAGGGCGGGTAGCAGAGCTGTTTGAAGAACTGTATCCTGACATCGATGTATGTAGTTAAAAACGCACTGAAGCAGAAAGATGCTGGAAGAAGAAGAAGAATTGGAGGATCGGTTAAAGTACCTCGAGTGCTACCAATACCCAAGACATCTGGCGGTTTTATTCTATTTCTCATCCCGGCCCTCTCCGCGCTCTCGGCGGTAGGTTCCCTCGCTGGTGGTGCTGCAACTGTAGCTCGAACGGTCAAGAACGCGCAAAACTCCCAAGCACATTTAGAAGAGGCAAGAAGACATAACCGCGTGGTGGAAGCCGCAGCCATTGGAAAAGGACTATACTTGAAACCGTACAGGAAAGGGCTTGGTCTATTTATAAATAAAAAAAAAAGCCCATTAGCGGTCTTACCAGATCGATCACTCACAATTACAGATCTTCTTAAGTTTGTTAGAGACAAATTCAACATTCCAAGATTCCGTGGGGTGTTTATGCGGGATACATTACTGAAGACTATGTGGAAAACTGGTGAATGCGGCATTGTGAATTTAGATGTTACTGGAGGCCCCGGCACCCACTGGGTATCATATGTTATGAAAAATGCCGATACCGTCTACTATTTCGACTCATTTTGGGACCTGCAACCGCCAGAAGAATTACAGCGATACTTCACTCACAGAAGACGTATGCTCTACAATTATCGACGCTATCAGGACTTTAATACACACCTCTGTGGACATCTATGCATCATGTTTCTCTTGACGTTCACAAAGAAGAAGAAGAAGAAGAAGAGGAAGCATGCTATATAAGGAGGAGCTTTAAACATTCCTTCATCAGTTGAGGTTCAGATGCAATGTCGTACATTTTGACATTAAAAGAACGATCATCTGTATTGCGTGTAAATTACGCCCCGCCAATTGATTTGAGCGTTGGTGAATGGAGTATTGCATTGATTGGACTGGAGACGTACAACAGCATCCCAAATATCACTGAGACTAAGAACAAACTGTATCTGGATATTAATGGTGAAAAGGATATTCTGGAAATAGAACCGGGTGCATACTACATCGACGATTTGGACGAAGTCTTAAAACACTCTGAAAAAGATATTGAACTACGTGCAAACATCAATACACTTAAATCTGAAATAAGGACTGTAAATGCAACGATTGACTTTAACCAGAAAGGTTCAATAGGGCGCCTGCTGGATTTCACAAAAGGGCAGGTTTTAAAGAAGGATCCAAGTAAATTTTACAAATCAGATCATACTGTGGACATTCTTCCCGTCAGCACAATCCGAGTCGAGTGTAACATTGCAAGGAACTCCTATCTCAACGATACTCTCATTCACGTTATTTACGGATTCTTCCCCTCAGTTGCAACGGGGTATAAGGTTGTTGAGACTCCAGCCAATGCGATATACCTTCCAGTGACAGTTCAGACATTGGACTACTTGGAACTGCGTATTGTGGATCAGAATAATCAACTTGTTGACTTTCGTGGTGAGGAAATCATTGTACGATTACATCTAAGGCAGGATGGGTGTACGATATAAAACAAGTGCATGCAGTCCACAGCATACCACTTCGCTACCGAACAGCAAAGTGATAATACGTGCGAACTACGAGTTTCTTAAATCAGTTCGCCTGAAACCTCGCAAAGACATCCTCATTCAATGTAACCAGTCCAGTAGAGTATGATGAGAGAACTATACGTCAGGAATACCTCTCTCATAAATCTTACGCTTCAACCACATTTAACAAGAACGATGAAATCAGGATTGTCATCCAGCACCAAGATGCACTCAGACTTCCATGCAGAAGTTTTATATATCTAGAGGGGCCATTCAAGAAAACCGACAGCAGCAATACAGTGGGATCCAAGCTTACACAGAACACTTTAGTATTCCTGTTCCAAGAGATACGCTACGAACTCAGTGGGTCTGAGATCTCGACCATACACACAATGTCGGCATAACAACAACCCTAAAAACATCTCCAACAGATTTGCATAGTTTAGAAAATGTGGGATGGTTCATAGACGATCCAGAGGATAAAACAGTTGCAGAGTACAAGGGATTTACTGCATGCATACCTCTAAAAATGCTTATCGGATACTTTGAGGACATGAGACAGATTACTGTGAACACTAAATAGGAACTCATTCTGGTGCGGAGCGCAAGAGACAATAACTCATACATTCAAGGAGCTCAAGAGGAGAATATGATCACAATCAGCAAGATAATATGGAAAATTCCTCACATCAATGTATCAGACCAGGAGCGTTTGAAGCTTTTAAAAGTACTGAATTCAGGTACATTTCTGTCACTGACATTTCGCTCGTGGGAGGTTTTCGAGCACCCAGTGTTACCGACTGAGAGCGGACAAACATGGGCTATTAAAACCTCCTCCCATTTAGAGACACCTAGATTCATCATACTTGCGTTTCAGACTGATAGAAGAAGTAATACAGCAAATGATTCCACCGTGTTCGACAACTGCAAAAGTCTATCTCAATTCAGTATTCTGACCATATGACAATTTACATCTGCAGTGGAATCAAAATGTATACAGTCTAGCGTATGGCCTGTATGCAAGATTTTGTGCTTCTTACTATGAAATTACCAAAGGTGAGAGTGGAGGGTGTCTACTCAGCCCTCATAAGTTCAAGAAGCTTTCACCGATCATTGTAATAGACTGCTCGAAACAGGATGAGATAATTAAGTATGGAGCTATAGATGTGCGAATTGAATTTGAATCATCGAAAAATATCCCAGAACACGCTGCTGCATATGGTCTAGTTCTACATGACAGTGTGATCAACAGGTGTTGTGTAACGAGCTGTATAAATGAATAGGTGTTGCACTGTACCTAGAGCATATCACAATGACGTCTCAAGGTGTGAACATCATTGCAGATGCTCAGGGTTTCTACGATAGTGAGCGCAGACAGTTTGTATTTAAAGATGTTGCGTTTGTAGCGTACGCACAAGATACTGGAATAATAGAGACATTCTCAGCAAACATTGCTTCACCAAGGTCTTTCAAGTATGTGAGGTGTGCTAAGACACAAAAGAGTGCAAAGTGATTAACACATTTCTACCATGGAATTCACTGAGATGATCCTGGCATACCCTATAAAGATATGGTGACTGCACTTAAATTAATCGATCACATGGATACCATCATCTATGTGAAGGGGAAGGAGAAGATCTCATGGATGCGTCGAATCTTTAAGTTTGCTGCTATTCAAGACCTGGAATTCCATAGGTGTCCTTCTCTCCACTGACTCAAGAACATATATCAAAAAAGTTTTCCTGTATCTGCCTATGAAAATGTAAAATTACTTTTAAGTTGTATAAGAAATAAATGATTTCTTTTCCTAACAATCCATCTATACTTTGTTTTGCGATGTACGTCCTTAGCATGTAAGTTTTACCCTGATACTATACCTGTTTCCATCTATACCTGCAGTCCACTGGAAGTGTGCGACCTACTTACCACACCCTTGTGCACTGTCGACAAGGGACTAGCGGTACCTGTGCTATTAATAGGTAGGCTTTTGCATTCCTGTGTGCTCGCCTGCAGTGAATTCTCTGAAATTTTGTGTTAAGGGGACCATGGTTCAGCTCAAAAAAAAAAAAGATTTTCGGTTTTCATCATATTTCGATAGATTGAGGTTTTATTTAAGTACTCTGAAAAAGATTTTGCTGAAAACAAATTTTTCGAGCATTTAAAGAGCATTTTCCTACCACATATGTTTATGTGCCACGCCCACTTTTCTGTAATCCACTTTTCTGCATATATTTTAGATCTTTGTATCCCCTACATTGCACATTAGGGATTTTTTTTTACTCCCTAGTGTGTTGGCTATCCTTGGAATGCAACGGTCCCGTATTCTTTTGTTTCTGCTGTTTGTAAACAACACGCTTTCAAACACGCGATTAGTTTTGTTCAAGTGTGATTGCGAGTAGTTGTTATACTTACGTTTGCAGTGCTTGTTTACGTGTGTTTTGTTGTGTATACTGAAGATGACGAAACGTAAAGGCATTTTCAAGCAACGACAATTTAGAGGAAACAAGTTTAGAAAGCTTTTTGTACGAGAGGTTATGTCGCCTGGCAATGATGTTTCTAATTGTAATT
Source organism: Schistocerca serialis cubense (assembly GCF_023864345.2). Lineage (NCBI taxonomy): Eukaryota > Metazoa > Arthropoda > Insecta > Orthoptera > Acrididae > Schistocerca > Schistocerca serialis. Next base: position 656,111,454 of record NC_064640.1, on the reverse strand, counting down.
CTTCAACAAGTGCATCATCAATGAAGCCCTTACCATTTCAAGAAATTTACAACGAATTTACTGTAAGTGACAAGGGGTGCAGTAACATTATTATAAATTTGAGAATATTATCAGATGTTATTTCCAAATTTGTACAATGTAGACAGTGTGGTGAGTAACAGAGTGTGAAAATTTGTGAGAGTGCCAGTGGGAGAAAAGGCGCCGCACGGGATTAGCCGAGCGGTCTCTTGCGCTGCAGTCATGGACTGTGCCACTGGTCCTGGCGGAGGTTCGAGTCCTCCCTCGGGCATGGGCGTGTGTGTTTGTCCTTAGGATAATTTAGGTTAAGTAGTGTGTAAGCTTAGGGACTGATGACCTTAGCAGTTCATAAGATTTCACACACATTTGAACATTTTTTGGAGAAAAGGCCTAGCAATTGCTTTGGATTTAATTCGCACTTAATGCTCAGCTGTGATTTCATTTATGAATTCTTCAAAACCAGATGCAAGTGGCCCTTATGAAATTAATACTAGTTTGGATTATGCCTTACGATCCATTGGTAAGGGCATGGCTGCAAGGAGAACATTTTGTTCAGTAATGAACTTACATCAACCACCAAATAAATTTGAAAAACTGACTGCAATATTAGAGAAAGCTGTATGTGAGGTCAGTGAGGAAAGCATGAAACTGGCTGCTAGGGAAGCAGTGGAAGAAAATGATGGATGTTCAGATATTGCAGTTGCACTTGATGGAAATTGGCAGAAAAGAGGACATACTTCTCTGAATGGAGTAGTGACTGCCTCGAGTGTAGACACCGGTAAAGTGTTAGATGTGGAGATAATCTCTAAATATTGCAAATGTTTTAAAGTCAATGAACATAAAGAACACAACTGTGTGGCTAATTTTAGAGGAACAAGTGGTGGTATGGAAGTTCATGGAGTGCAACAAATATTTCATTGCTCTGTAGAAACAAGAGGCGTCCGGTACACCAAATATTTTGGAGATGGTGACAGTAAGGCATACAACAATATGGTGAACTCTAAGCCACATGGAGATGCCATTATTAGCAAAATAGAATGTGTAGGCCATGTTCAAAAACGTTTGAGAACAAGGCTGAGAAAACTAAATGCTGATATGAGAGGAAAAAAATTAGAAGTTGGAAAATTGTTGACTGGACAGGGTCGGTTAACTAAAACTGAAATAGAAAACTTGCAGGTATACTATGGGCAGTCAGTTGGGAGAAATAAAGAAAATCTGTAGACAATGAAGAGAGATGTTTGGGCCATATTGTTCCATAAGTCCTCTACTGATGATAAGCCATGTCATGGTTTGTGTCCAAGAGGAGAAAATTCGTGGTGCAAAAACAACAGGGCACAGGCAACTGAAGAATCTTATTCTCACCAGTAATGAGGAGACAATCCGACTTTAGATTGCAATACAGTGTATACCTCGTGACCTCACTATCGAATACTAGTTTGCCAAACGATGTGCAGAGGAGCGTCTTGAATGCTGCGACTGTACAGGAACTGCAAGTAGTCTTCCACCATGAGGACACCAGATGCTGCACATCAAACAACCTTTGCTCACCTCTGGGTGCCCCTGTCTATTGCACAATATGCATACATTTTGGACCTCAATGCCACAAACTCTACAATCGGTAGACCATTCGCCTCATTCTTCATAAGACCGATAACCTTCTTGTTCTTAGGAACAATACCATAAGGATTATCGATCTCATAAGAAGACGTGTGGAATTCTTTACCATTGCACCTAATTATTTCATATGGATCGCAGTTCTTTATCCAGTATATAAAGCTGTCTGTATCCATATAAAGTAATTTAGGATCTGCGAAATGAGGTCTTGCAAACTCGTAGTGGAAACGGTACATATAGAATTTGGAGATAGCCAGAATGCACATCCCCAAATAAATAGGCTTCGTAAACTCTACTGCAGTCTTCGACATCTCCACAGCAACAAAGTTTTCATTGAAAATGGTGGCACGCTTAAAATTTGGCCTGGCGACACACTTTCTCACACCATAACGCCCTTCCCATGCGGTTCTAATCAAAATATCGCATTCATTTCTCACATTCTGCATAGTTTTCCAGTTGTTCATTAATTTATAAAAATCTTTTTCAAAATCATTACTCATGACTACCCTCTTTTCGGTATTTAGTTCAATATACTCCTTCAACCATGGGGGTTGCTTGAAGGAGATAGACCGGGTGATTCTAACAAGCCTCATCCCTAAACTGAGGCACTGCTGGAGATTACGATAATGAATAATATACCTCTGCTTGTCTCCAACAGTAGCCATCAGTTTAGGGATGGTGCTTGCTAGCGGAATTTGTTGCTCCGGACATAACGGCAAGTCGCTTGTCTTTCCATGTAAATTATTAGGATGTGTGATGTCTGCCTCAAGCACATACTCTACGTCAGAATCGGCCGCAAGACCCATTATTTTTCCACCTAATCCCTTAAATTCGTCCTCGGGCACCCATCGAAACCCACTAACTGGCAGTGGCTGCATCAGGGGATGCCCGTATAAGTTGTTCACATCTAAGTACATAATGTAACTTGAATCAAGGGATGCATTAAACCCGACACCCATCCGTGAGTTATTTGCCTTGGTATGCCTGTGGAAGCACTGGCCAAGTCCCCAATGTATCCCGTACTCAAAAAATTGAAGTATTGCAGCATCAGTCAAAGGTTCGATGCTGCGCCCCGTTTTTTTGAGCATAGCGTCCCAGAACAACCCAGGTGCCTTGTAATAAAAGGCGGGATCCAGAGAGTACATGGCCATACATAAAGTCCACAACTTTTCGAAAACATCTGCTAGTAAATGCACGTGTGTGTCCATGTGTAGTCTTGCATATTCTCCCAAATTAGGTATGTTGAATTCCCACCAGACATTCACAGCATGTTCATTATCTGCTGTAGTTATGGCATCATCCGTGAGAATAATGGTAAATGCAGATATGTCGGGAAGCCTGGTTTCATTGAGTTTTGCCATACTATCAACATACTCGTATGAGAAAACTCCTTTCCTAGTCACAAGTAGGAACTTTTCCTTATCAGGAAATGCAGATCGAGTGATATGCATATCATTCTGAGGTAGAGTTTCAACGAGTTTCTGGAGTGAAGTCTGCTTTAAGCGTAAAGAGTCAAGGAAGCAGAGCGTAATTTTTGGCGTCACTCGTTTTGAGAAAGAGATGTACTTCTCAACACTTACAGGCAAGACACTGACCTGATCTCTCTTCATACCGAAATTATCCAAGTGCTCAACCAGAAACTGAGCACAGGTATGCCCCGTGATAACTTATACTTCAAATTGCATGCGTTATGAGCTGCACCGTGGAACTTTTCTGTGGATGGCAATGATCTCTATGGGGAGTTTCTGCTTTTCCATCTAACGGCAGCCCCAAATATGACAACTAACCGCCTTTTCATACAATTCATCATCCTCCTTTGATTTGGTCATGGGAATGTTTGTGCTGTAGAGCTTATCAACTTCACATGCAAGTTTTTCGAGCTCAGTGAGAAGCCAAACCGCAGGATCATTCCTGACATGAGACTCATAGCGGTTAAGTTTAGAATCATATCCACATACAACTTGGAACACTGCCACATAAGGTAGTGTTTCTGTGTGAAAGTTGTATGTGAGGCTAAGGGGTTCCCTTCACAGCCAGTCATAGGAGCCAGTAGGCATTCCAAGTCGGCGTACACTACAAACGGACATCGCTGCAGGTGGTGAGCATTTTTAAATTGAATGAAGCTATTTTCCTGTGTGGGCATAATACCACGTACAGGTTCTCGAAAACACAGTCTAATAGATGTATCACTAATAACTCGTCTGAGGAAAAATAATTCAGACACCTTAAGCAAATATGCTTTTTATGTTCTTTCTTTGACAATTGACTGAAAAGGAGTTGGGACATGTCTTTGATCCACACATAGTGATAATTATCATCTTCAGAGAAGAGCAGCATGTTTACATTCTGATTATGCTCACCTGCAAGTTTTGAGAAATGGAGGGGTCCAACTACCATATGCTTGTCTTGCTCATCTGACTTGTCGTTATTCTTCTTCAGGCCATAAAATGAACCGATATTCCGGTATTCTGCGCCTCAAATTTAGCTAAGTCCTGAATCTTGACGGGGAAGTCGATACCATTGAAGTTATAATACACTCCTGGAAATGGAAAAAAGAACACATTGACACCGGTGTGTCAGACCCACCATACTTGCTCCGGACACTGCGAGAGGGCTGTACAAGCAATGATCACACGCACGGCACAGCGGACATACCAGGAACCGCGGTGTTGGCCGTCGAATGGCGCTAGCTGCGCAGCATTTGTGCACCGCCGCCGTCAGTGTCAGCCAGTTTGCCATGGCATACGGAGTTCCATCGCAGTCTTTAACACTGGTAGCATGCCGCGACAGCGTGGACGTGAACCGTATGTGCAGTTGACGGACTTTGAGCGAGGGCGTATAGTGGGCATGCGGGAGGCCGGGTGGACGTACCGCCGAATTGCTCAACACGTGGGGCGTGAGGTCTCCACAGTACATCGATGTTGTCGACAGTGGTCGGCGGAAGGTGCACGTGCCTGTCGACCTGGGACCGGACCGCAGCGACGCACGGATGCACGCCAAGACCGTAGGATCCTACGAAGTGCCGTAGGGGACCGCAACGCCACTTCCCAGCAAATTAGGGACACTGTTGCTCCTGGGGTATCGGCGAGGACCACTCGCAACCGTCTCCATGAAGCTGGGCTACGATCCCGCACACCGTTAGGCCGTCTTCCGCTCGCGCCCCAACATCGTGCAGCCCGCCTCCAGTGGTGTCGCGACAGGCGTGAATGGAGGGACGAATGGAGACGTGTCGTCTTCAGCGATGAGAGTCGCTTCTGCCTTGGTGCCAATGATGGTCGTATGCGTGTTTGGCGCCGTGCAGGTGAGCGCCACAATCAGGACTGCATACGACCGAGGCACACAGGGCCAGCACCCGGCATCTTGGTGTGGGGAGCGATTTCCTACACTGGCCGTACACCATTGGTGATCGTCGAGGGGACACTGAATAGTGCACGGTACATCCAAACCGTCATCGAACCCATCGTTCTACCATTCCTAGACCGGCAAGGGAACTTGCTGTTCCAACAGGACAATGCACGTCCGCATGTATCCCGTGCCACCTAACGTGCTCTAGAAGGTGTAAGTCAACTACCCTGGCCAGCAAGATCTCCGGATCTGTCCCCCATTGAGCATGTTTGGGACTGGATGAAGCATCGTCTCACGCGGTCTGCACGTCCAGTACGAACGCTGGTCCAACTGAGGCGCCAGGTGGAAATGGCATGGCAAGCCGTTCCACAGGACTACATCCAGCATCTCTACGATCGTCTCCATGGGAGAATAGCAGCCTGCATTGCTGCGAAAGGTGGATATACACTGTACTAGTGCCGCCATTGTGCATGCTCTGTTGCCTGTGTCTATGTGCCTGTGGTTCTGTCAGTGTGATCATGTGATGTATCTGACCCCAGGAATGTGTCAATAAAGTTTCCCCTTCCTGGGACAATGAATTCACGGTGTTCTTATTTCAATTTCCAGGATTGTATGTCTTATTATCACGGACTTTGTAACTGCTCAGACGCTGTGGATCTTTCTTGTAATTTCTCTCATAAGCCAGGATTGACCACGCAAAACAAGGATCATCGTTTGTATTTGCGACATTATTGCATGACTTCTTGTTGTCAACATGCATTCCCTTCATGTGTTTATGCTAATTGTTACGCACATTTATGAGTTCGAGTTTGCTCAGTAGCAGCCAGGCTACATGTACATCTGACAATTATGCGTCAGTAAGGAGCATTAACGGTAACATCATAGGAGGCAGTGTTGTGCAACCTTAGCAGGGACAAGATCCGACTATTCGGGAGTAGGATCTTACAATGGGAGTCAGTGTTCCGAGACAAACTTCCGGTACAATGTCCGCAAACGTGACGTCAGATCCGTCCGGCAACAGCGATCTAAACGCACATTGGCTGAGATTTTTGATATATACATGCGTAGGAGACAAGTGTAGTGTCCCTATTGGCTGAGGGAGAAAGGTGCGGTCTCTCTTGTGCGTCGGGAAGACAGGGCGAGTTAGAAGCAAGGCCCCACTCAAAAATGCACGGTCGAGTAACTGGAGGCGGCTCCAAAAAAGAAGGACGCGAGTAAATATAGCAGTGATAAACAAAATATAAAGTTAAAGCGAAGTTATTAATTATCAGTGAACGCCATGTGTCGTGGGCAGTATCTATAACGAGTATTGAAAGTGATAAATGTGTTGTAAAGGTTTGAGTATAACGGCGTAGCCAAGAGCCGCCATGTTGGAAAGTGTGTGATGTGTATTTCAAAGGATTCTTCACTAAAACGAGTATATTAAAAAACGTTGTTAACATTTAACAACTGGCATCCCAACACCCCACTTCAGCAGGATCACAAACCAACATCGAACGTGGCGCCTGAGCGCTACTACTGTGCGATGAGGGACATCCGCAGCAGGAAGACACCAGGTTAGTAATACAGAAACCAGAGGAGTAAGGCAGAGTTGCTTCCTTCTCGCTACAATGCCGTGGGGGCATTGTATTGTTAGCTATATCTTTAGGGAGTTTGATATAGCTAGACCCTCAATTTACCAGATCATAGAAATGTATATGGATGCAAGGTATGGTATATAGCTGAGTGGCTTAGTGGACCCTCGAACCTCCATCTCAGAAAATCGGGCCATAATAACACTCAAGGTGGATTCATGATACCAGTCAGCAATGGATGTGCTCCGAGAAATAAGGCCATTATCACCCCATATATAATGCAGAGTTGTAGCCTCTGCATCACCAGGATGTTTAGGTGAGAGATTCAGCTCGCAACAGAGTACTGCACTGCATTTAATGGCATTAAATCTCGGATCGTCTAGGACTTTGAGGAGCTCAGTCTCCAAGACAGGGAGGCATGCTTCTAAAAACCCGACAGGGTCGCAATACCTCCCTTCTGGATTCTCAATCCTAGTGAATGAGATGCGCCCCTCAAAAGCCCTAGCAACTGCTGAGTGTTCTAGAGGGTTCATTATACCGTTATTCTGACGTCCTTCACTATCAATAGGATGGGGAAGAGTACTACTGCTAGCCATAGAATAATCAATATTAGTATTACTAATGCTACAACTAGGGGTCCATTCTGTCGATGACGGGGCTGGTGAGGTTGCATCTGCTGCAGGGAGGGGTATGCACCGAGGTGCAGATACCTTTCGCTGGCGGCGGGGGCAAACTGTCTGAGGAGGCGGTGATGGCTGGTGGGAACAACTGGGCTGTAGTGATGGTTCCCGGGGTCTGGTGTTCCCATTACCGATCTGGGAAGTGGCAGACAGATGCCCTTCTTCTCCTTCTTCTTCTTCTGCCTGCTGAGTTGCCCAAGGGCGCCAGAAGGCTTGCGGTGGTGCATTGGCAGGTGCTGCAGCCACAGCTGCCGCCTCCCGCACAGCCGTGAGCGGCGTTATAAATGGCACTGCGCGTCTGTGGGGAGTGTGGCCTATTCTCGCCCCCACAACCACCCCTCCAGGTATTCGGTGTACTTTGTGTGATACCCCTCTAACATAAAAAAAATAAGTTTAGTTATCTAGATTTAAAAAAAATAATAAGAATAAATGATCTTAATTATTTGTTGTAATGATAGACTTCGAAAATATTCACCTTCTCCACTCTGGCTCCATGACTTGAGCAACTCAAGAGCACATTCACTGAGGTCTCCCGCCCACTGCAGTATCTCCTCCTCCTCATCTAAAAGAGTCAGATGGTCACGCCTTTCGGATTCTTCTTTCTCTACAGCGGCCGCCATCTGATGAACCCAATCAGGGATTTCACCCCCGCCTTGGTTTGAGTGCATAGTACCCTCAGCGACTCTCTCCCTATCCATAGAATCGACTAGAAAGAAAAGAATAGAAAATGTCTCGCACAACTCAATGTGTGCACTTAGAACACTCCTATATATTACACGAAATTATGTTATCTAACAACTATGTTTTACAAATGTACTTACATTCTCGAAGTGTTTCAGCCTTCTCAACCTCTAGCTGATGGGCCAGCTCCGCCAGCATGCAAGGGCTGAATTCTACAAAGAGGGAAAAGACTGACTATAATACCCAGTACGGTATAAAATTTCTATAGCATACAGACACTGAACACACAGACCCAATCCGTTAAAGGACACACGAGTCTGTGGACTGTGGTCCAAACAGATATTTGAACACAGAAAACATTTGACACAACACATAACACAGACACAATCCGTTAATGGACACAACAGCCTGAGGACTGATACTGAAACATATATTTGAACACAGACACAATCTGTTAAAGGACACACCAATCTATGGACTGTGGTCCAAACAGATATTTGAACACAGAAAACATTTGACACAAAACATAAGACTTACACAATCCGTTAAAGGACACAACTGTCTGTGGGCTGTGGCTGAAAGAGATATCTGAACACAGATGGTCACGCCTTTCGGATTCTTCTTTCTCTACAGCGGCCGCCATCTGATGAACCCAATCAGGGATTTCACCCCCGCCTTGGTTTGAGTGCAACACATAACACAGACAGAATCCATTAAAAGACACACCAGTCTGTGGACTGTGGTCCAAACAGTTATCTGAACACAGAATACATTTGGCACAACACATAACACAGACACAATCCGTTAAAGAACACAACAGTCTTTGGACTGTGGTCCAAACGGATATTTGACGTCAGAAAAAGTACTTACCAGGTAATTGATCTTCATCTCCTCGGAGGTGCTTGCCACTGCTGCTGCTGTCGCTGCTGTTGCTGCTGCTGGTACACTTCATGTTGATTGAAGTACAATCAATAGACCTCGAAGGAACAAGCTGTGGAACTCTGAGAAGCACAGAAGCAGAATGAGGGCGAGTTCGGTTGTGGCTTGACTTATATAGCTTCTATGATGTCGAACACGTCACTGATGCAGTAGCCAATAGGATCGCTGCATTCTAGGGGTGGGGTGGGTCGTGCTACGTCATGAATGAATGATGACAGAGAAAGCAAACGTTAAGTATTTGTGGGACACTATAGAATTCCAGAGAGTTCGACATGGTTCTTATTTTTACATGCATGATGCGTCAGCTACACGTCGCACATGTTCCATTAGAGTGGCTAGCATATTTCTAGAACATGGCCTGTGATGTTACTATGCACATGCAGGCTAGTTGCTGTGACGTCAGTATGCACATGCATGCTAGACGCTGTGATGTCAGTAGGTGCATGGGAGAGAGAAAGCAGTTTCCTAGGAGGAGGTGGCGATCGGATGACTTAGGTTAGTGGAAGTAGCCCAAGTGCTCTTTCTTTGCCACCATTTTTTAGGTTAGTGCAGACACTCCAACTGACCTATTTTCGTGCCAAAATTCAAACTTCCCGTTAGTTCATTGGACGAGGTGGTGGTCAGATGACTTAGGTTAGTGGAGGTAGTCCAAGTGACCTATGTTCCTGCCATTTTCTTAGGTTAGTAGAGGTAACCATGGTGTATTGCATTATCCAGATGGAATTTGAACCTCCTACCATTTTCTGGGGTAGGGGGTTAGGTTAGTGGAGGTAGCCCAATTGACATATCTTCCCACCAAAATTCAAACTTCCCACCAAAATTCGACATCTTGGATGACATCATGTGCTGTTGCCAAGTCTACACGCCGCCATCTTGGATGACGTCATCGCCACCAGCTTGGATACATCTGGCAACAATGCAGAGTGTGCCAGAACTGCCCTTGTCCCAATACTCTCAGGTACACAATTCAAGAATGTATAAAATCAGTTGTGATACATGTCCCATTTATTATGTAAGACAAACTCGAAGGTATTTTAGTGTCAGGTACAAGGATCATTTGTTGGGAGAAAGAGGCGCTAATATACACAGTTCCACTTTTTCTGGTCATCTGCTAATTTCTGGACACGAACCGAAACATGTTGAAGAAATTTACATTTTAAATAAAGAAAGGAATTGTCATAGTCTCGATGTGCTGGAAGAGCTGGAGATTTTCAAGCATGTTCTAAGAATGATGGCCTCATCCTCAATGAACAGTTCCAACTACGTCACAAAAAATTTTCTATGTTTTCAGTCCACTGTTACCGGAATTTTGATTCCTCTTTTTATGCTATATTTTCCCTGCTTCTGGTTTCGAAACGTTATTCTCTTCTAATCTTATAAATATGTGCTGCTGAAGTTACCTTCATTCAAATATTTTGTGGATTGTACAGCTGTTTGCAATTTTTTATGTCTTTCTGTCCTTTACGGAACAGTAATTTCTGCCAAAGCGCAAGAGATGGCTCTATTGCACTTAATCTGCTTGACTACTGTGTGCCGCGCGGGATTAGCCGAGCGGTCTGAGGGGCTGCGGTCATGGACTCTGCTGCAGGTCCCGGTGGAGGTTCGAGTCCTCCCTCGGGCATGGATGTGTTTGTTTGTCCTTCGGATAATTTAGGTTAAGTAGTGTGTAAGCTTAGGGACTGATGACCTTAGCAGTTTGTGGAAGGTAAGAAATAACTCGACCGATTAACTGTCATGGTTTTATTTCATTGTTTCATAGTCATTCAATTTATTTGTATTCGGAAGGTTAAAGTGCAGTTTACATGTCGTCAGCTGCTGCTTGAACTGTAGATGTGGTAGCGGTGCGTCGAATGAAGGGAGGTGAATGCTCTTGCGTTTTTCGCTTTGTTAACAATTCCGTGCTGTTGACATCACAAAACAATTGACGCCACACTGTCCCCACAATCAATGTTTTATTTTTTTTTATATTGTTTAGTTAACCACCACCTGACCATCAGTAACAATTAACTATTAGTTTTACCGGTAATTCCCGGCAGACACGTGACTTGGCCAAATCTTACGGGTGGTGTCCTCATCTACAGTTGACCCGTTTGATGTGCCCTCTTTTTTCTTCCTTTGTCCTCCTTTTTGAGGCTAATTTTTAAATTTTGTTTTTAAAATTAACTGTTGCTTTTTCAATTATTTCTGTTGTAATGTTTCAAATGGGAACATGTTACTGGCCGCACCTGACAGGCGGCGTTACTCATACCTTTTCGTGGCAGCAATGTAAGCCACTGGGCCGATTAGTCTGATGTTGTTCCCAGCTGGGAACACGTGGCAAAGGCTAGAACGTTTTATTTACTTTTGACTTGAGCATAGCTGCCCCAAATTCTGACTATTGCTTTTTAGCAATGTAACTTTACGTAAGTAACCTTTGTGCGTCATGAAAATTGTCATCTTGGTTAATGTGTTTACTGTCATACCTGATTTTCTATGTATTATTTTGTAGGATTTAGCAACATTTCATTCTGATAAAGACACCCCTAGTAGGTGTCGAAACCTAGGTCAATGTACTTACCGTTTATGTGCAACCAGTTGGCTGTTTAATCCTATGTTGAAACTAGTACATGGTTGCTGAGTGAAAGCCATGTTCAAAACGGTATTAATAATTTACTAAGTAATGATCGGGACTATCAGCTACTGTAAAGAACAAGGGTTTAAAGTTGTGTACAATTAATGTTATGACTTAAATGACTACAAAAAACACACAAGGGTGAAATACTCATCACGGGAGAATGAGAGGATACATGGAAATGAGCGTGGATGTTCAGAGGGGAAGACTGGAAAAGTTCCCACAAAATGGAGCGAGCAAACAAAAAAAATTGTTAACTGACAGTTAATAGAAAACTGAAGTGTTGGTGATGATTACATCGGAAGGTTAATGAGTACAGAGAAATAGAACACCAAAGACTAAAACCATGGCCGAAAGGTCACTACACAGTCACTTATTGATCAGTCTGAACCAGTGTGGCTATCAACCCGTACGAATTTCGTACGCCATGGCTGCGACAGTTACGTCATCTGCGCGAGACAAGGCCCGGTGAGGTAGCTGACAGGAAATTTTTGGAATTTTGTGGTAAGTTCCTATGCGACCAGACTGCTGAAGTCATCGGTCCCTAGGCTTACACACTACGTAATCTAACTTAAACTAACTTACGCTAATCCCGTCACGGACTTCGCGTCCCTTCCCGCCGGAGGTTCGAGTCCCCCCTCGGGCATGGGTGTGTGTGTTGTTCTTAGTATAAGTTAGTTTAAGTAGTGTGTAAGTCTAGGGACCGATGACCTAAGCAGTTTGGTCTCTTAGGAATTCACACACATTTGAACATTTGAACTTACGCTAAAAACAAGACACACACCCATTCCCGAGGGAGGACTCGAACCTCCGATGGGAGGAGCCGCGCGAACCGTGACAAGGCGCCCGAGACCGCGCAGCTACCCCGCTCGTTGGCAGACAGGGTCGGACGCTGTCATGGTGTGGCCAGTATGCTCGTGAATTGCCTTCTCCCCTCGCGGTGGATACCATTCTCTGCGCCTCTCAACGACCAAGTCCGTCTGCTATGGTTCCCGACGAAGAAATGCTTCATATAGCTCTCTGCGATGAAGTGTCTCCTGCTCCTTCCTGGTGTGAGTCCGCCAAAACTGCGATTTTGGCGAATCTGAGACCGCGTACTTTATTTCCCCAATCCGAAACCTCCTATCAATCTTGTTCTGGAACGTTCGGCGTCGATTCTTTTGGAAGATTCCGAATACCAACTTATCTGATCTCCTCTTTCCAGCAACATGCCAGTGCTGCCCTAAGGCACATTGCCGTTCTCAAAGATACCGAGTTCACAAAATGGTTCAAATGGCTCTGAGCACTATGGGACAATATCTATGGTCATCAGTCCCCTAGAACTTAGAACTACTTAAACCTAACGACATCACACAACACCCAGTCATCACGAGGCAGAGAAAATCCCTGACCCCACCGGGAATCGAAACCGGGAACCCGGGCGCGGGAAGCGAGAACGCTACCGCACGACCACGAGCTGCGGACCCGAGTTCACACATATCAAAGAGCGTTCCTCCAAAAACTTTTCTTAACTTTGTCCTCTCCTTCTTTACTCTCAAGCCGTCAGCGGTCCTCGTCATTAGACAAAGAACTCACTTGTGGAGGCGCCCCGTAGTTACTCCACAGTATTGCGACGTTATCGCACGGGATACGGCCTAAGCGTGGGTAGTCTGTCGTTCTGAGAAACCAATGTATATTGGCCATCTGGCGGGAACAGGGGTCGGGTTCGTTGAATCCAGCACGCAAATGCATACTTCCCCGAGGGTGGCTAATTCTGCCAAAAGAGCGCCTTCCTCTCTGCGCCGTGAATGTGACAGTGGGCGGACGCTCACAGAATTGAGGTGGCCGGTGCTCCCTCCCCCCTCCCCCCATTTCCGCCACAGTGTGTGTGTAGTCAGTCGCCTCGGCCGCTGGAGGCAGGTCATGGCGAGGAGAAATTCTAAGGGTCATGTTTTCACTCTCCGCTAACTACTAGAACGAATTAAACACGCTCTTTCGAACTAAGAGAAATTAAAGGAAATCGTCTACAATCATCTTCCACTCTAACGGATAATGCCGCTCTTTTGCATATACATCGGAATTTATTGATTATTTAGATCTAACTTGCCGATGGATTAAGTGTATTGTGTGAAAGGGATAATGAAACACGATTCAGGCTACTCATCGTCCAGAAAAGAACAACACAATACCTCCTTAGTCCTAAGAAAACATTTACGATAGTGGCTTTAAGTGTCAAAGAAAAGGCCATAATTTTTTTGGTTAAAAGAAAGGGGGAAGAAAACGCTTGAAGTTAAGCAGTGTGCAAAGCCAGTTCCGTTTCGTAAATTCTGAACGTAAATTGTATAAATAGAAAAAAAATTACGTAAAGTACAAAATACACGCCAAAATGAAACTCGCAAAACTGTGAAAGAAAAACTGTACGAAAGATTTAAAACTGCTCATGAGAGTCAATGCGTAATTACGAAGGGAGGTCTACGTGACTAGGCCCTGTGAATTTCAAGTGAGATTAACTGTACTGATTTCCATATAGGAAGTTATACTGAAAAGGCAGCCGGAAAATTTCGAAGTTTATTTCAAATTAACGTGTTGCAGAGATGTGATTAGTAGGGAATACCATAAAGGCTAACGTGAAGACGAAGCATGCTGCTATCCCATAAAATGCAACGTATAAAGCTAATCAGTCAAGTTCTGTACAAGAACTACGTGCAAACCGCACATTATCATTTCGAGCTAAAGAAAGACAAAGTCATTTGCGCAGCAATGAATGCTATGGCACTTTCGTATACAACAATGCCATTGATTGGTATCAATGGATTACTGTTTCCGCAGCTTTATACCTGTCTTCAGAAACCTCAAGGCAAATTGGGGCAAACTTTAAAAAAAGGACTGTTTAGCTGAAAATTCATGTAATCGACGTACCAAAAAAATCTGGAAAAATGTAAGAGAATAAATTTCAGTATTACATCCGAAACGTCTTCCTACCACTTGTAGCAAATAATTCACTGCTTTTGTTGGACACTTGGCCTGCACATAATAACATGTCTGTATTTACGATGACGAAAAGATTTAGCTTCTCGACAAAGAAATTTTTCGAAACCTTATAGCATTTTCAGAAAATTGTTGGACAATATAATATCCGGTAGCTCTTCGTCATTTTCAGGTTTATCAGTGAAATAGTATTGTTAAACTGCAGTCATCTGTCCAAAGTTTGCACCATCAGGTTTTAGGAATTGTGCCAGATACGCAGTACAATATGCAGAACAACGGCCACGACCATTCCTTACGCCGTCCCAATTCTGTCTAAATAAAACTAGTAATTACTGAGACGTGCCTAAATGCATTAATTTTTCTTTTGTCAGGTGTACCTAGTGTAAAGAAAATGTTTGTTTTCGTCATCCAAAAACAACATCACATTTTTGTGACGACTGCTCAAAATATTCAAGGAACTGTTTCATTGTAAGTAAAATATACATCATTAAAAAATTATCGTAAAAACTGCGCAACAGATATCGCTATAAAATATTTCTTGTGGACATATTAAAGTTCGGACTTATGGAAGTCGTCTGTAATGTAACACGGTACACGGTTTTCATTTGCTTTCCTCTGCTAGTCACTTGTGTAACAAATATATTTGCAACAGTGTAACTGAAAATATGAGCTGCAAGTTATCCAAAAAATTAATGATTTAATGATTTGAGACATTTTTGATACGATTGAAGTTGGCATATGTGCAATTTGGACTTCGCACTACGCGGCGCTATATTCTGTTGTTACGACTGCGTTTGCTTATTCACCGATTCGCCCGACAGATTGGTAAGGCTGTACAAGCCGCTAACCGCTGGTAACAAGCGGTCCTTCGTGCGACAAAAATGAGTAACTTTAACATTTTTAAAATAATACTTGCAGTACGCCTTAGGATCTAAAAACTTAATAGCGCAATTCTTTCGGAATATTATTCCTGTATGAAAAACATCAGGCTCAACCGTTTCACTAGAGCTAATTTTAGAGCTAGTGTTGCTTCTCTTGTCCCCCCATTTTTTCCCGAATTCAGACTGATCTTCTGAGAGGTACGTTCAACTTTGTGCTCTATGCGATTTAGGACAGTTGTGGTTATTATTTTAGATAAGTCAACAGCTAGACTTTGAGTCCTATAGTTTTCACGTGTTGGAGATGGGTATCATAACATTTTTCTCAAAATCCGAGGGTAGCTTTCCCTGTTCTTACATACTATATGCATACAGATTTAGAAGTTGAATGTGCTTCCTTTAATTCATTCTGCGCGTATACTACAATTATGGTAACGTCGTCGTTAACGACATGTTAAAGTCTATTTTTCTGTTGAAAACAAATCATTAATGAGAACAGGATACAATGTTTTAAGAGTATGCTAAAAGGTGTGGTATGGGATGAGGTATATATACGAGGGTTGGGACTTTAATAGTAACAACTATTTATTTACAGCTCGTACAAAATACATACGTGTTTCAAAATTTTACTGACATTCAAAGTAGTCATCAGTATTGTGTATAACCCGTTGCTAGCGATGTGGAAGTCGTAGGACACTCTTAGCAGTGCCAGTTGTGTTGACAGTTCGAGCGGCGCGGTCTATTATTGCCCGACGAATTTGTAGCAGTTCTGAAGCGAATGCCGTGAAGTGTTCCTTCAGTTTAGAAATCGAGTTGAACTCACGAGGCCTTTAGTCAGGGGAGGGCAGTATGTGGTATAGCACTTAGCAATCCCATCAGTCAAACAAATCAGTAACAGCTTGCACTGTACGTGCTTCAGCATTGTCCTGCAAAAAGATGGTCAGGTCCTGCAGAAAGTGTCATCACTTCTGTCTCTATGCTGTTCATTTGTGGAACACAACCTACGACCAGCTTAGAGACAGAAGTGATGACACTTTCTGCAGGACCTGACCATAATTTTGTATGATAATGCTGAAGTACGTACAGTGCAAGCTATTACTGATTTGGCCGGCCGCGGTGGCCGTGCGGTTCTGGCGCTGCAGTCCGGAACCGCGGGACTGCTACGGTCGCAGGTTCGAATCCTGCCTCGGGTATGGGTGTGTGTGATGTCCTTAGGTTAGTTAGGTTTAAGTAGTTCTAAGTTCTAGGGGACTTATGACCTAAGATGTTGAGTCCCATAGTGCTCAGAGCCATTTGAGCCATTTTTTTGTTACTGATTTGTTTGACTGATAGAGCTACTAAGTGCTTTACCACCTACTGCACTCCCCTGACTTAAGCCCTCTTTTCAACTCGATTTCTAAACTGAAGGAAACGCTTCACGGCATTCGCTTCAGAACTGATACAAATTCTTCGGGCAACAGACCGCGCCGCTCGAACTGTCAACACAACTGGCACTGCTGAGAGTATCCTACGACTTTCACATCGCTGGCAACGTGTTATACACAATGCTGGTCACTACTTTGAAGGTGAGTAAAACTTTGAAACACGTATCTATTTTGTACGAGCTGTAAATAAATAGTTTCCACTATTAAAGTTCCAACCCTCGTAGAAAGAGGTACTAATGTCAAATTCATTTTGTTCCAAAGAAAATTTGTGTCAATATTTGAAAGCTGCTTTCCTAAAAAATCATCCATATGATATATTCAAAAAACAAGTAAGACATGAATAATTAAGGGAGTTAATATTTCGTGTAAGAGGAAGAGGGAAATTTATGTAAAGGCCAGAGTACTCGAAATCCAACATTACGTGCCTACTACGAAAGATACTGTAGTATTTTACTGAAAGTAATTAAGATGTCCAGAACTATGCATGTCCTGACAGAAATAAATAATGCAGATAATAAGATTCAAACACCACGGGACGTTGTCAGACGGGATACTGGACAGCTAGTCAGTGTACAAGATTCCAAATCAATTAAACTAAATAAAAATGTTGTGACTGATAATTCACAAGTTGCAATTACTTTTAACAATCAGTTTCTGAACAAAGCAGCAAATATAGGATTAAATGGGTCAGTTGAAGGAGCAAGACAATATATTAAAAACATCATTCCAAAAAATATTAAGCAACTAGAAGTAGCTACAGCGTCCTTCACCGAAATTAACGTAATTATAAAAATTCTAAAAAAAAACAACCGAAAGCTCATGGGAGGTTGATGGAATTTCAAACAGCATTCTGAAAAGTTGTTCCAACTTAATAAGTAATGTCCTCAGTTACAAATGTAATTTCGTATTTTATGCTATTTCTATAGTTTTTAGATATTTTTGCGCTGAGATTCTTTATTAAGAATTAAAAATTAAACTCTGCACATAGGGGACAATTTTGTCAGTGCTGGCCGCAATTTACATCTATTTGAAGCCCAGTATTGACTTTTACTTTTAGTATTTGACATACCTAATAGGGAAGCGAGTGTGACGACTGTGTGCCAGGTCTAATTGGCTATTTATTCATTTTAAGGTTGCACACTATACCATACTTTTGTTATGATAGAGAGAAAATATATTTAAAATTTTTTTATCGATTATTATTCTAGCAAATGTACCGGGATTTTTTGATCGTGGGATGGCATGAGGATGGTACTGCTTAACAAAACCGGTTGCCAATAGGCAAAATAAAACATAGTGACTGTAGATTATAGCACATATTTTTTCAGATAATTGAAACATTATGGCTGCCCATGACTTTCTCAGTAATAGCGGAATTGCAGAACGCTGCTATAACAATGGATGGTGATAACTAAGTCGGAGTAATTAACGTATTGGGTTTCGATGAACAAATCTAATAGAAGAAATCGGACGTGCGACTACCAACATAATGAGTTCAAATGAGATATCCTTATGAAAATTTTTGACACAGCACTGTTGTAGGCATCCACAAGTTCGCATGATGGTCACAGAAAACGGCTACACTTCTGTATCGCAATTGATCAGAGATTGTAACTTTACAGTACGTGACGGCGTGATATTCTGACGCAGTGGAGTAGGTGGTCCGCAGCGCGCCACATCAGCCGCATTATCTCAATCACCGCAGCTCCGCTGACAAGCCATCTGCAGGCCGCATCCGGTGTCGCCCGCCCTGCTGGTGTTATAGTTTGCCTCCTGGGCGGTAAACACTTCTGCGCCACTGCAAAATACAAGATACACTTCTCTCTGGCTCACAAAATACCCCACTGAGAGAAGTGTCGCAGTGTAAGAGACGCTCGCCTCCTATTCGGGAGGAATGGGGTTCGAATTCCAGTCCAGTCATTGTGATTAACCATTTCTGTTGTTTCCCTATAAGATGCCCGGCGAATGACATGATGATGCTGTGAAAAATTTCTTCCTTCGCCTTCCTTTTGCGTTCAGTACTCCTCGGTTCTGTATTGGGTTTGTTTCTCCGATAGTATTAGCTGCTACGGTAGCAGTGACGCGCAGAAATATCGATAGGATTACTAATGAAGAAACAGTCGATATGCACCTCTTGTTTTGGGTCACAGAATGAAATGGAAAACGGTACAACGAAATTACAGAAACTGGACAAAAATATGGAAACAGTGTAAGAAATCCAGATGCCAGCCAAGTCTGCCGGTAGCGCTGTTGTGTTTGACCAAGAACGGCACCTTTGCAGTGTTCTCAGTACACTGAAGAGAGAAAACTCATGGGATACGATATGCACGTATACAGATGGCGGTAGTATTGCGTGTACAAGGTAAAAAAAAAAAGTGCAATGTATTCGCGGAGACGTCATTTGTACTCAGGTGATTCGTGTGAAAAGGTTTCTGAGGTGATCATGGCCGCACGACGAGAATCAACAGACTTTGAACGCGGAGTGGTAGTTGGAGTTGGACACATGGAACATTCAGTTTTGGAAAACGTTAGGAAATTCAGTAGTCCCAGATCCAGTGTGTCAAGAGTATGCCGAGAATACCACATTTCAGGCACTACCTCTCATCAAGGACAACGCTGTGGCCGACGGCCTTCGCTTAATAACCGAGAGCAGCGGCGTTTGCGTAGTTGCCAATGCTAACACAAGAGCAACACTGCGTGAAATAATCGCAGATATCAATGTGGGAGGTACAACGAACGTATCCGTTAGGACAGTGCTGCGAAATTTGGCGTTATGGGTATGGCAGCAGACGACTGACATGAGTGCCTTTGCTAACAGCACGACGTCGCCTGCGTCGCCTTTCCTGGGCTCGTGACCATATTGATTATATCCTAGACGACTGGAAAACAGTGACCTTGTCAGATGAATTCCAATTTCAGTTGATAACAACTGATAGTAGGGTTCGAGTGTGGCACAGATCCCACGAAGCCATGGAGCCAAGTTGTCAACAAGGCACTGTACAAGCTGGTGGTGGCTCCATAATGGTGTGGGCTGTGTTTACATTGAATGGACTAAGTCCTCTGGTCCTACTAAGCTGATCATTGACTGTAAATGGTTATGTTCCGTTACCTGGAGACCATCTGCAACCATTCATAGACTTCATGTTCCCAAACAACCATGGAATTTTTATGAACGATAATGCGCCATGTCATCAGACCACAGCCTTTCGCGGTAGGTTTGAAGAACATTCTCGACAATTCGAGCGAATGATTTGGTCACCCATATCGCTTGATGTGAATCCTATCAAACATTTATGGGATATAATCAAGAGGTCAGTTCGTGATCAAAATACTGTACCACCAACGTTTTCGCAGTTATGGACGACTATAGAGACAGCACAGCTCACTGTTTCTGCAGGATACTTCCAGCGCCTTGTTGAGTCCATTCCACGCCGAGTTATAGCAGCACTGCGTGCAAAAGGAGGTCCGACACGATAGTAGGAAGTATCCCATGACTTTTGTCACTTAAGTGTACGTTGCAAGTCGGAGCTAAGTGAATTCGAACATTGACAAATTTTTGGTGCTCATGTGGTGGGTGCTTCAATAACGAAGATAGCCGAAGTGTTTCGTGTTTCAAGAGGCACTGTATCGAAGATTTACACCGTATGCAGCGGACGCTGAAAAACATCAGCCGCTAAGTCAGAACGCGGACGAAAATGTGTGTTGAGCTATCATGTCCGACAGTCACTGAAGAGGACTGTGAAGAAAAATAAGAGAACGGCAGCTGCAAACGTCACTGTAGAACTGAGTTTCTTAATCCCTGTCGACACCAAAACAACAGGGAGGGAGCTCCATAATAAGGCAACTGGAGGGCGATCTAGAATTTCAGAAAAAATGGTTCAAATGGCTCTGAGCACTATGGGACTTAACATCTGTGGTCATCAGTCCCCTAGAACTTAGAACTACTTAAACCTAACTAACCTAAGGACATCACACACATCCATGCCCGAGGCAGGATTCGAACCTGGGACCGTAGCAGTCGCGCGGTTCCGGACTGAGCGCCTAGAATCGCTAAATTTCAGAACCACTCATCAGTGATGCAAGGGCCCGTAACAGGAAAACGTGTTGGCGAAGCCATCAAACCTGAACTAGGGAGCAGTGGAAGGACGTCACTTGGTCGGATGAGTCTTGTTTCACACTGTTCACAACTTCCGACCTAGCGTACGTCGCAAGAGTGAAACGTGGCGAGTGTTCGGTAATGATTCGGGCAACCATATCGTGGTATTTCATGGGTCCCACGGTTACTCTGCAAAGTCCCGTTGATGTCAACTATTATATGGGTGTTTTGGCTGATCTGGTCATGCCATGGTACAATGTTTGTTCCCCAATGATGATGCTGTATTCCAAGGCGACAGGGTTCTGTTCGCTTAGCTCGAATCGTCCAGGACTGCTTTTGTGAGCACGAGGATAAAGTGTCGCATCCCCTGGACCTCCAGTCACCAGATCTCAATATTATTGAGCTATTGTAATCTACTCTGGAGACAAATGTGTTCGATCGCTATTCACCTCCATCATCGTTATCTGAACTTGCCACTGTTTTGCAGGAAGAATCATTTAATGTTCCCATGAAATGATACATTACCTGTATTTATCGATTCCGAGACGACTGTTACCTGTTCTGAATGCCAACGATTTTCCTACACCACATTAGGGATAGTAATGTGTTGCGTTTGTGGTGTTTCCATATTTTTGTCCATCCCCTGTGTTGATGACGATGATGTTTGGTTTGTGGGTAGCTCAACTTCGCGGTCATCAGCGCCAATATGAAGTCCTAATTTTTACACAGTCCAGTTTTTTTTACACAGTCCAATCTAGCTGCTGTCACGAATGATGATGATGATTAAATAATGAGGACAACACAAACACCCAGTCTCCGGTCAGAGAAAGTCCCCAACACGGCAGGAAATCGAATCCGGGACCCCGTGATCCAGAGGCAACAATGCTAGCCATCCCCTGTGTGCTGAGCTGTTCCCGTAGTGACGACAACCACACCAAAGTATCTTCGCGTCTGTACATAGACCCCTACGAGAAATCGGTCCCGTCCCTCTTACAATAATTGCATATTACAGGTCAGTTGTAAAGGGATTTTTACATGAAGAAGAAGTTAACTGGAATAAATCGTAACTATATCACTCTATAATGAGTCACCAGAGACCACAGGTCCCTTATGAAAACATTCTCAGAAAATATTATACATCTCCATCTACAAACATACTTCGCAAGCCTCCGTAAGGTGCATGTCGGAGGATACCTAGCACCACTACTATTCATTTCCTTTCCGTTCCACTTGCAAACAGAGCGGCGGAGAAACGACTATCAGCATGCCCCGTGCGAGCCCTAATTTCTCCTATCTTCGTGGCCCTTACGTGAAATGTGCGTTGGGTGCAGTTCTGTAGTCAGCTGCAAATGAAGGTCCTCTAAATTTTCTAAATACTGTTCAGGCCAAAGAATATCTCTAGAGGGATTCCAATTTCAGTTCACGAAGCATCCTCGTAAAACTTACGTCTTGATTGAATGAACCTATAGGCGACAAATCCAACAGCATCCCTCTGACGATGTTTTCCTTGCCCCACTAGTGTTCTGTACGCAGTCTCCTTTGCAGACGAGCTACACTTTCCTAAAATTCTCCCTATTAACTGAAGTCGACTACTCGCTTTCCTTTTACAGTCCTTATGTGCTCGATCCATTTCATATCGCTTTGCAGTATTGCTCCTAGATATTTAATCGGCGCGACTGTATTCGAAGATTAGAGGATAACTTTTCCTGCTCATCTGCATTAAATTACTTTTTTTTTACATTTAGGTCAACCTGCCATTCATCACATCAAACAGAAATTCTGTTTAAGTCATCTAGTATTTTTCTACAGTCACTCAACGACGATGCTTTTCTGTTCACTACAGCGTCATCGGCAAACAGCTGCAGACCGCTGTTCACCCTGTCCGTCAGATAGTTTACTTATATACACACATCAAAAAAAGTTTTACATCACCTCGGTTCCGAAAGTCCCGGAACCTGTACAGAAAATTGGAATAGAGATCAACATAAACATCATTTCCACCCTTTTTATTGCTCAGGAAAACCACACATTGCATGTTGTACCACCATACAGCGAGACCTTCAGAGGTGGTGGTCCAGATTGCTGTACACACCAGTACCTCTAATACCCAGTAGCACGTTCTCTAGCACTGATGTCATAGTGGCATACTATCCACAAGTTCATCAAGGCATTGTTGGTCCAGATTGTCCCACTCCTCAACGGCGATTCTGCGTAGATTCCACAGATTGGTTGGTGGGTCACGTCGCCATAAACAGCCCTTTTCAATCTATCCCAGGCATGTTCGATAGGGTTTATGTCTGGAGAACATGCTGGCCACTCTAGTCGAGCAATGTCATAATCCTGAAGGAAATCATTCACAATATGTAACGGTGGGAGTGCGAATTGTCGTCCATACAGACGAATGCCTCGCCAATATGCTGCCGATATGGTTGCACTATCGGTCGCAGGACGGTATTCACGTATCGTACAGCCGTTACGGCGCCTTCCATGACCACCAGCTGCGTATGTCGGCCCCACTTAATGCCATCCCAAAACAGCAGGGAACCTCCATCTTGCTAAATTCGCTGGACAGTGTGTCTAAGGCGTTCAGCCTGAGCGGCTTGCCTCCAAACACGTCTCCGATGTTTGTCTGGTTGAAGGCATATGCGACTCTCATCGGTGAAGGGAACGTGATGCCAATCCTGAGCGGTGCATGTTGTTGGGCCCATCTGTGCCGCGCTGCAAGGTGACGTGGTTGCAAAGATGGACATCACCATGGACGTTGGGAGTGAAGTTGCACATCATGCAGCCTATTGCGCACAGTTTGAGTCTAACACGACGTCCTGCTGCTGCACGAAAAGCATTATTTAACATGGTGGCGTTGAGCACTTGGGACTTAACTTCCGAGGTCATCAGTCCCCTAGAACTTAGAACTACTTAAACCTAACTAACCTAACGACAGGATTCCTCCGGGCCATAATCCATAGGTAGCGGTCATCCACTGCAGTAGTAGCCCTTGGACGGCCTGAGCGGGGTATGTCATCAACAGTTCCTGTCTCTGTATCTCCTCCATGTCCGAACAACATCGCTTTGGTTCACTCCGTGACGCCGGGACACTTCTCTTGATGAGAGCCCTTCCTGGCACAAATTAACAATGTAGACGCGATCGAACCGCGGTATTGACCAAATAGGCATGGTTGAACTACAGACAACACGAGCTGTGTACCTCCTTCCTGGTGGACTGGAACTGGTCAGCTGTCGCAACCCTTCCGTCTAATAGGCGCTGCTCATGCATGGTTCTTTACGTCTTTGAGCGGTATTAGTGACATCTCTGAACAGTCAAAGGGACTGTGTCTGTGATGCAATATCCACAGTTAACGTCTGTCTTCAGGAGTTCTGGGGACTGGGGTGATGGAAAACTTTTTTTGATAATAAGAGTGGTCTGTCATACTTCCCTGGGGGGCTCCTGACGATATCCTTGTCTCTGATGAACAGCCTCAGATTTTTTTGTCGCTAGAGTTTGCTTCCACCCTGTTGAAGGCAAGACAGAAAGCAAACACTATGTGGGATTAAGAAGTTCACAACTAATTGACGACTTAAAGACTAACACAAAATATAGTAAGTGAAGGAAGAAGCTAAAGATCGATATAAAATAAAAACAAGAACGAACATCGACATAAAAGTTTTGTAGGTATGGAACCGAGTCATAATGTATAAAATTACTGCTGCTGGAGAAAAAAACCAACGTTTCGGCCACGGTTGTAGCGCCCTTCTTCTGGGTTCACTTTTATGTCGACTGACTCTGGTCGCGGAAGCCTACTCAATTGTAAGAAGGATCATGTGACCGAGGAAGAAAGGATGAATTACTCTGGCTGTCCATCGACCTGCCAACTGTCAGGAAATTCTTATTGTGATGATGATTACATTTTGTTTATGTACGCTATCTGTCAAAGAAGTGAAGCACCCAGAAAACATGGTCGGAAATTAGTGTATCTTCATACATGTACACACCACCGGCGGGCATTTAAATGATTAGAATTGCAATTATAAGTTGTAGGTAGAATGGCCACCAAAGTGCATTAGTGTTGATATCAATTACAGTAGGGTATATAAGGGCATTAACAGCAGCAGGTTTTGAGAGATCACTGTGAAGAACACAAAGATGCAGTGCACTCGTGGTTTGCAGTGTTATCAGCACCAAACGGTTTGAAAGGGGTTCCATTTTGGGTCTTCAGTTTGACGACTGGACAAATCACGTAATATCCATTTTTTTCCTGGATACTGTGGAAGTAAGTAACCAGAAAATGATTTCCTCCAGTGATTCCCATTTAAAGTCACGAAGCATCTCTGTTGTACTATAGAATCGGCCATACTGATCTGATACTATCCTAGCAACATATATCTGAATTCTTGCCAAGTCTGCTGTCGTACCTACTTGATAAGAACTTCAAACTCTGACGCAAAACTCTAGAATACATACTACCTGACAAAAATAGTGAACAAGCAAAGGGGAGGGGGAAACGGAATGACACTACACGGATTGAGAGAGTAAGGGAAGTTATTTCAGTGGTTGCAAAGTTGAATCAAATTTACAAAGAACTTAGTCATATGGGTATAGTTATCAGTACACAGCTGACCCCGTCTGGCTTGGATGCATGCACTGATCCTGTTGGGAAAGATGTCATACAGCTGTATCCTCTCCTGAGGCACAATGGCCCAAAACTGTTGTAACTGGTCCTTGATATCCTGCTTCTGGCACTGGAACAGAATCGACGTACAGCCTGGTCCCACACAAGTTCTGTTGAGGACTGATCTGGGGATCTTGCTGGTTGCGGAAGTACCTCAACATCACGCAGACTGTTCACACAGTCACGTACCGTGTGTGAACGAGCATTGTCCTGTTGAAAAATACTAGGCGATGTGGCAATGATACTGAAAACAAGAAGAAAACTGAATCTCTGCTTCCCAATAATATACGAGCTATAATTATCAGGACATCTGTCTGCGGGAAGACCAATGTCGTTCTACCACTATTAACATATACTGGCGGGCTCTACTTTGAGCATGTTTATATATTCTCAAAAACATTATATCAGCCCAAATACTGGGTATAACAGGGCATTTTGCATGGCGTCGACAGAGTAACGTACCAGGCGCTAAGAGAAAGTTATGATATTCTACCTCCTGAGAAATTATAGTCCAACAGTGTTTTCATATTTGACGATCTTTCAGTGGAAAACCAGGATCAAATATGGAGGTATTTTTGTTTCAATATCATATGAAAGTCAATATGTTCTACCTGAGCTATACATAATCCAGGATTACAAAGCAGTTGGTCAGAGATAATATGAAATTTTGCCTTCAGACAGGACAATGTGAATTTAAAGCATATTTACCAAGCACATGTAGGAACCAACATGACATTCAATAAATTTATTGCCATTCGAAAGAATTGCTGGAATCACATGTAGTATGGCCTTCTGGTCAGTGAAAAATCGAGAAAACTGAATGAAGGTCAGTACAGATGAAACTTAGAGGAGATTCTTCTTAGAAGGTAATGTACCGACATGTGGTTGTGTCAGGATACTGTAGGCTGCGGACAAATTTGCAAGGATGCAGTGCACTCATTCCGAGGGATGGTGCACAGGGCAAACATACGTCTATATATTGATAGAAACATTGAAGCAATCAGCACAAGATCAATGGAACTAGATGGCATTATCAAGGCAGTAGCTGTGAAAGGCGATACATATAAATCCATGGTGAAACAGTTAACTGACACAACCCATTAATGTGAGTCGTACAGCCGGCCGTTGTGGCCGAGCGGTTCTAGTCGCTACAGTCTGGAATCGCGCTACCGCTACGGTCGCAGGTTCGAATCCTGCCTAGGGCATGGATGTGTGTGATGTCCTAAGGTTAGTTAGGTTTAAGTAGTTCTAAGTTCTAGGGGACTGATGACCTCAGAAGTTAAGTCCCAAGTGCTCAGAGCCATTTGAACCATTTTTGAGTCGTACATCAAGGGAAAAATTGATGCAGTCAATGGAAATCTCAATGCACGATTAATGGAACTGGACAGTTTTATCAGGGGAATAGCAATGAAAGTCGATATGTACGAGTACCTGAAGGGGGACATGAATCTGAGATAGAAAAGTTAAGAAGGAGAACAACCCATCATCACAGTTAGTGCCAGACCTTGCATTTTAAGTGGACTTGAATGCACACTGTCCACAGTAAGACATTGCAAGGCGTGAAACAACTTCTTTCTTTTTTGATCTGGATATATTTAAAAATAAAATGACATTGTAGAAGGAACAAATTCTGACAAACACAATCCAATCCCCTAAGCTCACTGATGTTAAAGAAAACCTAAGGTTTGAAGATTTGATTGTAGCTTTGAAAAATTACAAAGATGGTTTTCTAAACGTTTTCAGGAAACTGCCTATCTTATATCTGTATCGAACAGCCCTCCATAGCGTTTGCCATTTCAGTTGAAAGTGTCCCTGTGCATGTGCCGATGTAACTGATTAATCTGTAATGTAATTTCCATTTTAATGACAGTTCCTTTTACGTGAAAGTCATCCATGAGATCTACATCGTTTTCCTCGGGTTGAGCTCTCACGTCTCCATCAGAGGTTGCAAAATTGCTGCAAAATATCTCTCAACATATGTCTATGAAAGGCACATTGTCGATTATGAAACTAAATAAATCACCATTATATGCCAATCTGGGTGTTGAAATCTGTGAAATTATCCACGTCTGTCCACATGTCAAAAGCTTCTACCATATGAAAATTATGTCTTCAGCATTCCAAAAATAATCAAATAATACAGAAACATTATTTTCTTTGTGATGTGTGTTGTTGAGAAATGTTAAATATAAAAATAGGTCTATGCAATGTGACTGCATTGCCTTTTAAATTCAGCATGCTTGCTGTTCCCATCCTCCTCATATTTAGGCAGTGTGCCATAGTGATGGGGGAAGTGTGCAGCTACGCTGAGTGCTATGGCACTTATGGCAGAGATGGCTTGTGAGATGAATGCTCGGCTACCCCTGTTATACACCATCTCAAAACCTGTGTAGTACGCATTAGTACGTCGAAAAGTGCAAACTCATGGAGGCACAGGGGACTATTAGCTGGGACTTACGACTATGAAAAGTAGAACAGTTGGAGTGAGAGCATTCTCTCTCTGAAGTGTTTAAACTAGTAACATAAAGTATGAAACAGCTTTCACACATGACAGATGGAGGTAAAAAAGGAAAAGAATAAGAAAAATAATAGGAATAAGAAGGATTTACTATTACTGATTACATTAAGCATCACAGTGCTAACGAAATAGAAGCAACGTATGGGGTGAGCTGCCCGCATCTCGTGGTCGTGCGGTAGCGTTCTCGCTTCCCACGCCCGGGTTCCCGGGTTCGATTCCCGGCGGGGTCAGGGATTTTCTCTGCCTCGTGATGGCTGGGTGTTGTGTGATGTCCTTAGGTTAGTTAGGTTTAAGTAGTTCTAAGTTCTAGGGGACTGATGACCATAGATGTTAAGTCCCATAGTGCTCAGAGCCATTTGAACCATTTTTTTGGGGTGAGCTGGGTTCAGCCGTATATGCTTGGAAAGCTTCCAGCATGCTTAACCAAGCTTGTCACACACGTTGGGGATAGGGAATCGGAGCGAACACATGGCATAGCGGAACTAATATTCTTAAAAAAGATAAGTTCCTGTCAAGTATTTCCTAAAAGAGATACAAGCGAATGCCGATATAGTGCATATATCTAGCACATACAGGTGAAAAAACACCACAAATTAACGAATAAAACACCCAAACAGTACAAAATACAGTTATATGATTAGACCAGCGTTAACTGTTGTACGTAGCACAGGAGAAGGCATTGACACTCAGCGTAAAAGAGTGAGTAATCTACCTCTGGAGTACATTTACTATGACGACCCCAGCGAAATATGTAATATAGTGCCTACGACTGCTCACGGTATCAGCTGCCACAGGGCAAAGAGCTCACACAAGTGAAATAATATTAATCATTTCAGAGCTTCGAGAAAGGCACATTAGCGAACAATAATGGGGAGACAGAGGTCAGGGAACTCCACAGGCCAGCAAACAAAACCTTTCCTCATCGATGTGTCATAATACGAGGCTTGGATGATTTATGGCAGGCTGATGTAGATATGAGACAATATTCATGGGAGAAAAAGAGCTTCAGATACATTTTAAAAGTTATAGATTCTTGTTCCAAATTCGCCTGGGCCCTACCTGTGAAGGTAAAGAGAGGTAAGATATTTGCACACGTGTTTTAACAGTTGCTGCAGACTGGGCCAAAGCAGTGCTATTACATCCTTCAAACTGACCATGGGGACGAAGTTTACCACAGGTATTTCAAAGCAGAAATGGAGCAGTACAGGGTAAACAGCTACTCAGCATTCTTCCACACAGAAATGGATTTGTGGAGCGTTTGAGCACAACAATAAAAAATCTCATGTGGATGTAATGCAGTCTTCACGGTTCATACAAATGGCTGGGTATTCCCCCACAAATAATTAGCAGTATAACCAAACTAGACATCATACGATTAAAATGAGACCTATTGATGTGGGTGATTATGAGCTTCTAAATATGAGATCTGTTAAAAAAATTCCGAAACTTTGTCCACAAATTTTTTCTACACTCACCTTTTACTATTTGTGCATGGTCTCCTTCGAAATGCTCTCCTCCACAATTGATACACCGCTCCCAACGCTCCTACCACCTCCGGAAGCAGTCCTCCTGTGCCTCTTGCTGGATGACGTGAAGTACTGTCTGCGAATTTTCTTTTATCTCGTCTATCGTTGCAAATCTTCGCCGTTTTAATAGGGTTTTCAACTCTGAAAATAAAAAAAAGTCCACAGGAGCCAGATCTGGAGAGTACAGGGGGATGAGGCAGCAAGGTGATTCCGTTATTTGTACAATAGTCACGCACCAAGAGGGATGAAAGTGTGGGTGCTTTATCATGATGCTAGAGCCATGAAATGTCTCGCCACATTTCATGCCGCTTCCTTCACACATTTCCTCGCAGGCGTCGCAACACGTCCCGATAGTACCGTCGATTAACAGTTTGTCCTTGTGGCACGAATTCATGATGAACTAAGCCTTTAAAGTCAAAGAAAACTATCAACATGGCTTTGACATTTGACTTGACCTGACGAGGTATTTATAGTCTTGGAGAACCTTTCCCGACCCATTGTAAAGATTGAACCTTGATCTGAACATCATAACCGTAGAGCCATGTCTCATCACCATGATTCTCCTAAGGAACATGTCATTCTCATTTGCGTGATCCAAAAGCTTTTCAAGGACTGCGAGGCGGACGTCTTCCTGGTCTTGACTCATGAGCTCTGGACGAACTTGGCGGTAACACGAAGTATTTCAAGATGCTGTGTAAGAATTTCTTTACATGATCCAACTGAAATGTTACATTCTTCTGCAATCTCTCAGACAGTCAGTCTTCAATTGGCACGCACAATTTCGTTGACGTTCGTGACATGAGCGTTGTCGGTAGACGTCGAAGGGCGTCCTGAACGAGGGTCACCTTAACTTCCGTCCGGCCATTTTTAAACTGTGTAAACCATTCGTAACACCGATTACGGCTTAAGCACTCATCACCGTAAGCTTCCTGCATCATTTGGTGTGTGTAATGATTTCCTTGAGTTCCACACAAAATTTAATGCAGCCACATTACTCCTCTAACTCTGCCCTCTCGAAATTCGCGGACTATGTTCAAACGGTTCAAATGGCTCTGAGCACTATGCGACTTAACTTCTGAGGTCATCAGTCGCCTAGGACTCAGAACTAATTAAACCTAACTAACCTAAGGGCATCACACACATCCATGCCCGAGGCAGGATTCGAATCTGCGACCGTAGCGGTTGCTCGGCTCCAGACTCTAGCGCCTAGAACCGCACGGCCACTCCGGCCGGCACGCGGAGTGTGTGACACAACGTTCTTCCCAGTACAGCACTGAACAATAACTCACACAATAACTCACAGACATACAACAATGACACTTACGCCAGTTGCACATTAAACACAGGCGTGTGCAGGAAAGGCAACCGCATTGACGCGAAATTACGAATTTTCCGGAATTTTTTTAACAGACCTCGTACGGTGTACAATCCCATTATAATGTTGGATCCACATAAGTAGAAATTCAATGTAGGTGTTTTGCTGCTTCTTTCAAAATGCAAAACAACGTTTGACAAATCTTATTTGCCTAACCGTTCCACAGAGATACTTACAGTACCCAAAGTACAATGATCAAACCCACGAACTTACGAGGGCTATTTGGAAAGTAAGGCACGATAGGTCGCGAAATGGAAACCACAGTGGAAATCAAAACTGTTTTATTTCCAACAGTTAGCTGCAACTTCCGGCTACTTATCTCCATAGTCGCCGATCCGACTTAGACGTTTGTCGTAGCGTTGTACCAAATTTCCAATACTCTCGTTATAAAAGGTTTTCCGCCGATTCTCTACGCTGGCCTACAGCTCGCTGTCTGTGCCAAAATGTTGTCTTCATAGCCAGCGGTTCATGTGAGCAGAGATGAAACTCAGAGGGAGACAATTACGAGCTGTATTGTGGGTAACCAAACATTTCCAATTGAAAACGATGCAGGAGTATCTTCACTGCCCTGCAGAATGTGGCTGAGAATTGTCTTGAAGAAGAAAACGCACGACAGTTATGTAATGTTGGCTGCATAGCTTCAGGCGAAATTTCTCACCAGGCTCTCGTACTTGGCGGAGACACTATTGTTCTTGGTATTTTTATGTGCTCCCTGTGTGCTCAGAACTAAAAAGAACGAAGTAACGCGATTGACGGGCATACTAGAGCCACTGCCCAACACATCTGAGCAAAACTTCATCGTATTTTCACTGTGGCTTCCATTTCGCGACCGATTGTTCCTTACTTTCCGAATAACCCTCATACATCTTAAAGGACAGTAAACGTGAAGAAACTGCAGCGAGCTTTTAAACAGAAGAATTACATAAAATTCCAGAACCACTCGTGTTTCTCGTAGACCAGGGGTGGCCAAGAATTCGATTCGCAAGTTGTGCTCTCGCATGAGTATATAAGTACCATAGCGCTCACTCTAGCTGCAAAATTCACCCTCTGCCGCGGCACGCTGTCTGAGTGTGAGGAGGAGAGGGGGGGAGAGAGAGAACCTGCCAATTCGCTGCTTTTAAATAGCAATACAGTCACACTGCATAGGACTTGTTTTTCAATTTTACATTTCTCAACAACATACATCACAAACAAAACAAATTTTCAGTATTATTTGATTATTTTTGTCGTGCTGAAGACAACATAATTTTTATGCGGTATAAACCTTAGGCATATGTTTAGACGTAGACAATTACACAGATTTACACACCCAGTTTGGCACATTCTCGTGACTTATTTAGTTTCATAATAGACAATAGGTCTTTCACACACATAATGATTGATATATTGCAACACTTATGCATCCTCTTATGGAGACGTGGAAGCTCAACCCAAGGAAAACAATGTAGATCTCCTGGACAACTTTCGTGTAAAAGGAATTGCCATTAAAATGGGAATTACATTACATATCAATCAGTTACATCAGTACATGCACAGGGACACTTTCAACTGAAATGGCAAACGCACTAGAAAGCAGTTCGAAAACAGACATAAGATAGGCAGTTTCCTCAAAACGTTAGAAAACTATCCTTGTAATTCTTTCAAAGCCAGAATAAAGTCTTCAAACTTTGTGTTTTCCTTATCGACAGTGGGCTTAGGGAACTGGACTGTGTTTTTCAGAATTCATACCTTGTACATCGTGATTTTCTTTTTAAATGCATCCAAATCAAATAAGAAAGAAGTCGTTTCACACCTTGCAATGTCTTACTGTGGACAGTGTGCAGTCAACTACACTTAAAATACAAGGCCTCCAATCAATCCTGAACGTTCTAATTTTCGTTCCTGCACTACCTTTTCCTACATAAATTCAATAATAACGGATTTTAAATAAAAAAATAATTCCAGGCACGCACCTTGAGTTAACCAACGCATGTTGCAATAATATGTAAAGCTCCATACTCTTCGTTCACTTCCATCGAAAACTGTTTCAACTGACAGTGGAATAATGCATACAACTTCAGAAAGTTTACTATTCGTACCATGAAGTTCTTCACATGTTTCATGCCTGCAAATTTAGCAGAAAGTGCTTCTTGATGTACAGAACAATGAATCCTGCCATTGTAATTGTTTGGTCTTTCATTGACAACTAAATCTTTAAATTATTTCTGCATGGTATTGTAATATCGTTTCATAGCAAGTTTTCAGTACACGTCTACTATATAACTGCATAATAGATACTGAGAATTCTCATTCCTCTCTTCAGTCATTCCGATTCATTTTTAAAGCTTGTGACGATAGATCGCTAAACTGAGTTTTTTTGTGCAAAGAGCCGCTGGACCTGTGAACGTCCATCGTTACAATGAACAAACAGCGAAGGCTGTACAGCGCTGAGAGCTCGAGCCAAGACAGGTCGAGTTTTGGACCGCGTGTGGCCTGCACACCCAGCATAGGTGTGGTTTGGTACGCCATGGCCAGCCTTGTCGTAGAGCTTGTCATAAGACACCAAGGGAACAAGGCTTGGCTTTCCATCATCGCAAAACAGTTGGGTTAACGCTCGCGATTTGGTTTATTACAGGGCGTACAAGGCCGTCAGAATGAATTGCGCCGCTATTTTGCGAACACTCACGTGTTGTGCAGTTTCGACGCTACCTAGACTTTGATTCATACCTCTGTTGGCATTTATGCCTAATAATCCTCCTAACGATTACATAAAAACAAGCAGCATGCACATAGATCCATCAGTTGAGGTTTAGATGTGATGTACACGCTAATTTAAAAGAAAGATCGTCGGTATTAAGTGCTAATTACTTTCCGCGAATAGCTCTAACCAGGGGGGAGTGCACTATTGCATTGATTGATCTGGAGATATACAGCAACATTCCTTTTTTTCATCAGGGCTAAATCTGCATCTTGGAGGTGGTGAAGTTGTGGAAATATTCTATGGCTCATATAATATTGACGATCTAAATGCAATTATTAAACGGTCTGTAAAAATGTTTGAGTTACGTGCAAACGTTAACATGTTTAAAACAGAGATAAAAACACAAAACACACAATAGACTTTAGCGAGGAAGTTTCAATAGGACCGCTACTGGGATTGTTGAGGAGCCAAGTTATGGAGAGTTGTACTGAGAAAATTTACGTGTTGGAACATACAGTGGATATCCTCCAGGCAGCACAATCCGTGCTGAGTGTAACATCTCAATAAAATCATATCTGAATGACCGATTACTTCACACAGTATACGGTTCTTCCCTACAGTGGGACCGGAAACAAACTCGTCGAGGTGCCAAGCAACCCAGTGTGTCTCCCAGTAACTGCTTGCCAGTCGGACATTGTGGACCAGGACTGGAATCTAGTTGATTTTCGAGGATAGGAGGTCATAGTACATCTTCATTTGAAGCAGAATGGCTAGAGGCTACAGAAGATACTAAAGTTGCGATGGAGACATCGCCATGGAAAGTGCGCCGTTTATCTGTATCAGATGAGGAACATGTGAAACTTTTATGTATAATGAATGCAAGTGTTCAACTGCCATTAAGTTTCCACTCATCGGAACTTTACAAGTATCCGTTTCTGCCGACTGTATCAAGACACAATTGGACAACTAAGGCGTGATTTAAACTATTGACCCTCACTTCATTATTCTGGAGCTGCGGACAGACAGGAGAGGGAATGTAAAGAAGGATTCCAGCGTATTCAGCAACTGTAAAATGACCAATGAAAGAGTGTTCCTGAATTCTGTATATCACCCACACAATATTCTACCACTTGACTGTGACAATGGCAATACCGGTCTACTATACGATATGTATACTAGCTTTCGGTCTTCATACTATGACGGTAATGAATTTTGATGCTTATTCAGCCCTAGGCAGTTTAAAGATTTAGCAAATGGTTCAAATGGCTCTGAGCACTATGGAACTTAACGTGTGAGGTCATCAGACCCCTAGAACTTAGAACTACTTAAACCTAACTAACCTAAGGACATCACACACATCCATGCCCGAGGCAGGATTCGCACCTGCGACCGCAGCGGTCGCGCGGTTCCAGACTGAAGCGCCTAGAACCGCTCGGCCACACCAGCCGGGTAGAGATTTAGCACCAATTGTTGTGATCGATAGCTGAAAGCAAAAAGAGAGTATCAGATCCGGCCCTGTAGGTATCTCTATTGAATTTGAGCCATCAGACAATACTCGCCCCCCTCCCCCTACGCACACACACTATAGTATATGCTTATTGTCGCATGATCGTGTTATTAATTACTTGCCTCTCATAGGAATGAGGCAGTCCATGATGGCCCATCAAAGTCGAAACATTGTCGCAGATGTACAGGGGTTTTACAATCAGTGTGGACGGTTTGTATTAAAAGATGTTGCACTCGTTGCATTTACTAATACTGGGTGAGAACTGACAACATTATCCACTATCGTCGCTTCGTCTGGACCATACAGAGTGCCAAGATTGGATGGATAGCTGCTTGGTTGACACGCCTTCACCATGGAAAACGGTAAGATGATGATGGAATGGTGTACGAAAATATGGCGGTTTTGCTTCGAAACTGTTATCGTACAGACAGCATTGTTTACATCGAAGGACGTGAAAAAGTGCTGTAGTTGCTTAAAATTTTCAAGAATGATTCAATTACAAAACCTGAGAAGTATAACTGCTCGTTAATTCGATGAGTCAAGCAAATTTATTGTGAAGAAGCAAAAGAAATGATTTTATACTTGTTAAAGATAATGTACAAATACATTTGAGCTGGGTTACCAATTCTGTATCTTAATGCAATGAAACATTTCCTTCAACAAGCATGGGAAACTACCTGAGAAGCATACACAGGCTGGCCCGTATACCAGACGAGTTGTCGTTAACCCAGGATGTGGATTTTATCCAGGACTGTTTCACCTCCCATCTCGTAAGCTGGTGCAGTGCACGTTATGTTTTACGAGCAGGTCCTTATTGGAGTATACTTTTGTTAATTTACGAAATATTTTTATCTCTTAATGATTGCTGCCCTATTTTCGTGAATCCTCTTCATAGAGCTTACTGACGTTATTTGTGAAATTGTTATCTTTACACTTCAGAGTGAGCAATTCGCGGCAATGCTGCTGTTTTTGCATAGTGTCATGAAAATTACTGATCAGAATATTTGTAGTCCACAAGTCTTTGCGTTCTAAATCACAGAGTACTTGGCAAATTTTTTGTTTATTTGATCATCGTCACATCTTGCCTCGACTACACAATAAATGTTGTGGGAACAGGTGTAATACTCGCTGCATCCATAGTACTTTTTAAACTACAAATTCTAAAACTTTTTATTTATTCAACTCCTCCACCACCACTTACACGAGTTTTCAGTAGTGCGCACCCCACGATGCCTATGCAGTTTGTCAAAACTGGGAGACGTAAGTGTAGATATCTCCTCTATCCAGCACTTGAAACGATGACATCTGACTGCGCCCTGTTGCTGTGGACCTATCTGAGCTACTTTGAACTTCGACGCTTTGAGTTGCAGACACACAGGCAGGCCCCGTTTGGTAATTAACCTGCGAACGTGGTGAGACGTTGCTAAAGTACCAAGAACGAATAGTATAGGTGTAAACTTTTTCAATATCACACAATTTACGCTTGTACTACAAAAATAAAGGTTTCAACAGGAGTCGAACAGCCGTCTCATACACGGTTGTCACACATAGCTCGTACGCTAGCCTCTTGACCGCCATGAACTCTCACAGCCGGCACCTAAGCACAGATATATCAGTCACATAATAGACATGTAAAACTTCTCTTGCGATTTTCTCGAAATTGCCACTTTAGTGCACCTTATTACTTGCACATGGTGTTGTTTTAATGGCCTACTGAAGGTGAATAAAGACTGAAGTAAATCCGTGATCGAAATGTCGTGGCATCCTTTTGTTAGTAGTGGATGTTTCACAGATTCGCTGTGATCAGCAGGCTTCTAAAGTATGTGTTGGAGTGTAAAGCTACTGTGGTCAGTGTTCCGACACGTACAAAGAGGCGGGCGCTGCCCGAATTGGACAGACTGGTGTACAGAAATACAGCTGAGATAACCGAGTTGCCCTCTAGGTAGGTGAATAGCGAATAAATACTCAGTATGTGTTGCGCAGCCTTCGTGATCGCGTGGTGCGAGTCTTGTCTGCGGAAATTTGAGAAGATTCAATATGGGCGTGTGTTTGCGCAGGACAATTTTTCGCTCCCACGTAAATTGACCAGTTGACTGCTTGTACTGCCATTCTACACGTTTCCCATCTTTATTTGGTTGAGAGAACATCGATTGTGATGTGTGTCTTGCGTGCATCTAGATAGTGAAACTCAGGTGGAAGAGATAAAAGAAATGGTTCAAATGGCTCTGAGCACTATGGGACTCAACTGCTGAGGTCATTAGTCCCCTGGAACTTAGAACTAGTTAAACCTAACTAGCCTAAGGACATCACAAACATCCATGCCCGAGGCAGGATTCGAACCTGCGACCGTAGCGCTCTTGCGGTTCCAGACTGCAGCGCCTTTAACCGCACGGCCACTTCGGCCGGCAGGTGGAAGAGATATATACTGGTTCTATGGACATGAGAAACACTTCTGTTGGCTTTGTAAACTACAGGGATGATTTGGAATCTGTTACATCATTGACATCGATATTCATTAAAAAATACGAGTGGATCTACCAGTTTCCTCTATTTTCGAGTTTTCATGTAAAGATCTGCAGAGACGAGATAAGTTTCTAGTTACTCAGTGGTTTGGAGCACATCCTACATAATGACCTAACTAAAGTTTTGGGTTTCTAGAGATATAATTCCCACTCTTCATTTTTGAGGTTATACTGTGCTGGCGATCAGCAGCATGTTGCTCTGTACTTGATATCACGTAAATGGTATGATATTCTGTCAAATCATGTGAAAATACTTATGTTCTTTTCATTCCAGAGTCTATAGCTGGTTTTAGAGAACATGGCAGCAGCCAAGCTATCAGGTTGGGGCTGGAAACAGTAATGCCTTAGTGCCGGGGGAATCAGCCCAGCCTTTGTACACTGTTTCAGACAGTGACTCAAGTCCACTGAGGGCGCTCTGATCTCACATCAGGCCAGCGTGTGCAGTGGGCAGTTGACTCATCACCGTTGTGGATGACTGACCGATCTCAAAGGAAATATCTAGTGGTGCTTATGTTTTTTGGGGTCTCTCTGTCTTTGCAGTATATGTAAGTAGTAACGTTATGGGGCTCCTATGACAATTATGATGTATAAATAATTAAACTGATCAATTAATCACTCAAATCCCCGCCACCCTGAATGATGTCATGGGTTTCCTCAGCCAGCATCTGGGTCCCAACCACCCCTCCCCATCCTCCACCTACCCTCTTGGACGAAATTGTCCAGATGAAGGAGAAGTATGTTAGGTTAGTGTACTTTATTTATTTTGGTTGGGAAACTGAAGCAAAGATCGATCCTAATTATGTAATTGCAATACAGCTCAAAAATTGACAATGCCATACAACTGGTGTTATCCTGCTCCGAAAAATTTTTACAATACGACTTGAAAGTAGTGGCAGACATACTCAGACTCTACACTTCACCTACAAGCTGACAGAAAAAAGCCTTGGGTGTAAGGTACTATCTTTATTTTCTGGGAGGAAAATATTTTCAACTGACGAGATACTGCTGTTGGACAGAGGGGAGTTAGGTGTATTACCAGTAAGCATATAGCTGATGACTGTATCTATCGCTGTTTGATGTCAGAGTCTGCTACAGATGCCTGCTCGACAATCACTCGGCAGTCCAAGTAATACTCACTATGACAACTGATGGAAAATGCATCACTCTTCTAATTACACATCGAAATTGTCGTGAAAAAACAAGCACTCGTAATGAATGGGACATAATGGAACACAGGTACTGGGGAAAATCCTCATCCCGAAAGACTGCAGAGAGAGCGGTAGTTGAACATACATTCTCCTCGATGAATGGTCACAAACTACCTCTTACCTCTCCTCATCCCTCACCCTCCCACCCTCTATCCATCTTTAGTGTCGAGACAGACATTTTCAAATGGTCAGTGGTTATCACGCACTGCGCATTTATCTGTGGCATACTGCCTTCCTGCCGGTAGATGAACGGCACCTGGCCCACCCTAAGGCGATGGTTCAGCATCGGCCATTCGCCAACACAAAAGGATGTAAAGTCAACTAAAATCAACTAAACATTGTGAGATAAGTTAGGACCACCCCATTCCACATGCCGTGCCCTAGTTGGAACACAGCTACCCGGGGCGACAACGCAAGAGCACACACACACACACACACACACACACACACACACACGCGCGCGCGCGCGCGCGTGCGCGCGCGCGCACACACACACACATGCAATGGACCATCACCACACTGCTCCTCAAGTGCCTGCTGTTCTAAATGTGAAAACACTGCACAGTAACAATTGTACTTAATGTCAACGCACCTCCTATAATCGAGCGTCTTTTAAAATGGAAAACGCAGTCGCGATGATAATAAATTTCCTCTTTCTATGAGAATAGGTGCAGTCGATTTTCTTTTAGTTTCATGAGCAAAATCGGTATAGTTTTTATGTTCGACTGCAGGATACAATTTGCATCTCATTATTTGGCGACATCCAATGAAGTGCACCACTGCCGATTATAGATGACCAAAATTCAGAAGTCGGGCTATGCACCCCCTACACATGTCCAGTCTGCGTAAAACTGGGGAAAAAACTTCCACTAATTTGCTGTGAAAACTACCGATCACCACAGAATGTTCACACTATATTGAAATCGCACTGGATTGAAGAAAAAGCGAAAATTTAAAATCCAAAGAAAAAACATATATGTTAAACAATTTCTTTCAGCTTGATGGATAAATTACACGACCCAAGAGCGTCTCTCGCATTCGAATCAGTGTATGTAAATAAACTGTCATGCACGAGTGTATTACAAACATTTCAGATCCGAGAAATGGCATTGGAGAATACAGTCTTTCATGCCATTTGCTCACTTGTCAAGAAAAACACAATCACTCAACGTTTGACAGAAGAAGCTATAACTGAAGAGGACGTTGCTTTTTTGTACACTATGGGATGATCCGTTTTACCAGTGCAAAGCTGTATCACACCTGCATTTACGAACCAAATTGTGAGAGCCTGTCTTGTATTAGAACCTCCTATAAGGTGTTACAGCATCTCTCTCTCTTCCACTGCATCGAAATCAGGTAAAGTTTACGTGGTTACATTTGACATTTTTGATCTATAACTCCCCTCTACTAACCTGCGTGTAAAATTTCTGTTGTACAACACACAACCAATCGCAATAGCAGCAGATTCTTTCGTTCTAGTTTTGTAAGCAATGTGATCATCACAGCCTGTGTCACGTAATCTACTCATATATCGGGTAAAAACACTGTCATTTCCAGGTTCCACAACGAGCTATGATTCAAGTGATGTCTACTTTATAATTAGAGGTTATGAAGTATGAAATAACGCAGTACTTGCGGTAACACCTATTTTCAAACACGCAATTGTGACGACAATAATAAAAACAGTCATGATTCCACGAGAATAGCCGATATCTATTAGTTTTATAGGGAAACTCGGTGTTGTTTTGAGGGAACTATCTGCATCCAAACTTTAGTCAGTTATACCACCCCTTGTAACAGAATGTCTTATAAGATTTTACCACGTCTTTTTCCTGCCAGCTTGTAGGTGAAGGGTAGAGTTTGAATATGACTGACACTAGTATCGAGTTATATTGTGAAATTTTTTCCCAGTAAAGTAACACTAGTCGTATGGCACTATCAATTTTTGAGCTGTATTGCGATTTTAGGCAGTCCTTCTGTAGCGCTGTGCATACAGTTGTATAATTAGGACTGATCTTTATGATTAATTACGTAATTCAAATGGTTCAAATAGCTCTGAGCACTATGGGACTAAACATCTATGGTCATCAGTCCCCTAGAACTTAGAACTACTTAAACCTAACTAACCTAAGGACATCACACAACACCCAGTCATCACGAGGCAGAGAAAATCCCTGACCCCGCCGGGAGTCGAACCCGGGAACCCGGGCGTGGGAAGCGAGAACGCTACAGCACGACCACGAGCTGCGGGCAGTTACGTAATTA
This sequence comes from Schistocerca serialis cubense, assembly GCF_023864345.2. Lineage (NCBI taxonomy): Eukaryota > Metazoa > Arthropoda > Insecta > Orthoptera > Acrididae > Schistocerca > Schistocerca serialis. The sequence continues at coordinate 656,070,359 of NC_064640.1, read as the reverse complement.
GGAGCGATCTCTACTTCAGTTTCCCAACCAAAATAAAGAAAGTACACCAACCTAACCATTCTCTCCTTCATCTGGACAGTTTACATGTGTTGGGGGTGGACTTGGGCTTTGTGTCCAGAAGGACATGGGTTAGAGTCACAGAAACGGTACTGCCATTTTTAATTTCCTGGAAAATACCTGGGTGATGGGGTGGGAGGACAGCACAGCCTTGGGACAAAGAAATTCCCACCAAAATTCGAAATTCCTGCAAAAATTCCTAATTCCTACCAACAGCATAGGTGGAAGAGATAGAGGGGAAGGGGCAGGGGGAGGAATGTCCCGGGGACCCATGTGCCGGCTGAGGAAAACACATGACGTCATCTTGGGGTGGGGGTAATTAATTAATCAATTTAATTAATTTGAATATCAATTTGACATCAAAATTGCGGTAGCAGCCCTGTATCCTACTACTTATGAATGAGTGTCTGGTGGTCGATAGCTATATGCTGGATGCAGAAGTGATGATTTTGTGTGGTGCAAGATACGAATTGTGTTTACTGCATCGATATTGTGTAGTGGTACAATCGTTTGTGGTGATATAGCCCGGTTGGAGATCGGTTTCACACCAAAAAATTTAAACTTTCCTCGACAGTAGCAGAGCAGTGTAATTGAGGAAGTATCTTTGGCGATGGTTGCCATATTTCATGATCTGTAGACCACTTTTGCATTGTTTAACTGTCAGTGTGATATGTCAGCTGTATGTTCTTTTTTCGATCTGTACAAAATTGTTTTGCCCCTGAAAATCTCGTTATTTGTCTGTGTGCAGAAAATGGCGGTCTTTGCTCCCACACTAGCAGCAGCAGCAGTTTGGCAGGTAAATACAGTAAGAGCCAATCAGAATTCTCCATTCACAGGAAGTTCCATTACGTCAGAGAGTCACAAGACTTCCTTTGTGCGGGCCATAGAAGCCTCTACAGACATATTTGAACAAGACAGGGGCAAGGTATCTACAGAATGTTCTGTGACGTCTGGGAGTCACGTGATGTCTTCTTTATTCCAGTGTTCAGAGACAAGTCCAAGCAGACCTTCGCCCTCTGGTGTGGACAGGGAGGATGATGTACCCCACCTGCAATTGTCTCTACAGAGAATCTCCAGACTAGCAGCTGCAGGACATCGAAAATTCACTGAAAATTCCAGCCATTTTTCTCGTCTGTAGGTCAGTGCTTCGAATTCTGTTTGTGTATTTTTCACCATCCGTTGTGGGATTTGAAATATGTCATAAATTTGTAAGTGTTCTGGTTTTCCTGTCTGTGCTTAGACACCAGTGTGCTTCGAGAAGTGAGGAAAATAACTTCCCTCACTCCAGCAGCAAATATAAACTAAGGAGACTCAGTATTTCAGAAACGTGATGAAGACCACAGCAGCTATAGGACTCAGAAGTCTTTCTCTCTCTGACAGTGCCTTCAAACACAAGCAGCTAAAACTCGAAAAGTGGTGAGCGTCCTGTTTAGAGTTACAGAGACATTTATTTCGACTTCCAGATATTGTCGTTTTGGTTTGTAAAATCAGATATTGCAGCTGATATCGGTTTCGGGATCTCTTTGCCACAAAAGCATGTGAAGTGTTTCGGGCAGGTTTCACAAGTGTTCTGCGATCTTTTCAGAGACTGTGTTCAAGTATGGCGGTATACACCGCAAAACAGAGGCAAATACTGTGCAGCGAACTTTTTGAAAGTGTATTTAGGAACATGAACCATGGACCTTGCCATTTGTGGGAAGGCTTGCTTGCCTCAGCGATACAGATAGCCATACCGTAGGTGCAACCACAACGGAGGGGTATCTGTTGAGAGGACATATAAACGTGTAGTTCCTGAAGAGGGGCAGCAGTCTTTTAAGTAGTTGCAAGAGTAACAGTCTGCATGATTGACTGATATGGCGTTGTAACATCAACCAAAACGGCCTTGCTGTGCTGGTACTGTGAATGGCTGAAAGCAAGGGGAAGCTACAACCGTAATGTTTCCTGAGGGTATGCAGCTTTAATGTATGGTTAAACGATGCTCTTGGGTAAAATATTATGGAGGTAAAATAACCCGCCATTCGGATCTCCAGGCGGGGAATACGCAGGATGACGTCGTTATCAGGAAAAAGAGAACTGGCGTTCTACGGATCGGAGCGTGGAATATCAGATCCCTCAATCGGACAGGTAGGTTAGAAAATTTAAAAAGGGAAATGGATAGGTTAAAGTTAGATATAGTGGGAATTAATGAAGTTCGGTGGCAGAAGGAACATGACTTCTAGTCAGGTGAATAAAGGGCTACAAATACAAAGTCAAATTACGGTATGCAAGAGTAGATTTAATAATGAATAAAAAATAGGAACACGGATAAGCTATTACAAATAGTACAGTGAACGCATTATCATAGCCAAGATAGACACGAAGCCCACGCCTACCACAGTAGTACAAGTCTATAAGCCTAGTAGCTCCGCAGACGACGAAGGGATTGAAGAAATGTATCAAGCGATAAAAGAAATTATTCGGATAGTTAAGGGAGACGAAAATTTAATAGTCATGGGGGTCTGGAATTAGATAGTAGGAAAAGTAATAGGTGAATGTGGACTGGGGGTAAGGAATGAAAGAAGAAGCCACCTGGTAGAATTTTGCACAGAACATAACTTAATTATACACTTGGTTTAAGAATCATGAAAGAAGGTTGTATACGTGGAAGAGGCCTGGAGACACTGGAACGTTTCAGATTTATTATATAATGATAAGACAGAGATTTATGAACCAAGTTTAAATTATAAGACATTTCCAGGGGCAGATGTGGACCCTGACAACAATTTATTGGTTATGAGCTGTAGATTAAAACTGAGGAAATTGCAAAAAAGGTAGGAATTTAAGGAGATGGGATATGGATAAACTGAAAGAACCAGAGGTTGTAGAGAGTTTCAGAGAGAGCGTTAGGGAACGGTTGACAAGAAAAGGTGGAAGAAGTATAGTAGAAGAAGAATAGGAAGCTTTGAAAGATGAAATAATGAAGGCAGCAGAGGTTCAAGTAGGTAAAAAGACAAGGGCTCGTAGAAATCCTTGGGTAACAGAAGAGGTACTGAACTTAATTTATGAAAGGAGAAAATATATAAACGCAGTAAATAAAGCAGGCGATCATCTCAAATATGTGATCGACACAAAACGCAAAATGGCTAAGCAGGGATGGCTATAGGACAGATATAAAGATGTCGAACCATATATCACCAGGGGTAAGATAGATACCGATATTAAAGAGACCTTTGGAGAAAAGAGAATCACCTGTATGAATATCAAGATCTCAGATGGAAAATCAATCTTAAGCAAAGAAGGGAAAGCAGAAAGGTGGAAAGAGTATATAGAGTGCCTATACAAGGGCGATGTACTTGAGGGCAATATTATGGAAATGGAAGAGGACGTAGATGAAGATGAAATGGGAGATATGATACTGCGTGAAGAATTTGACAGAGCGCTGAAAGACCTATGTCGAAACAAGGCCCCAGGAGTAGACAACATAATATTAGAACTACTGTTAGCCTTGGGAGAGCCAGCCATGGCAAAACTCTTCATCTTGTAAGCAAGATGTACGAGACAGGCGAAATACCTTCAGACTTCAAGAAGAATATAATAATTCCAATCCCAAAGAAAGTAGGTGTCGACAGATGTGAAAAGTACCGAACTATCAGTTTAAAAAGTCATGGTTGCAAAATACTGACACGAATTCTTTACAGACGAATGGAAAAGCAGGTAGAAGCCGACCTCGGGGAAGATCAGTTTGGATTCCGTAGAAATTTAAGAACACGCGAGGCAATACTAACCCCACGACTTATCTTAGAAGATAGATTAAGGAAAGGCAAAGCTACGTTTCTAGCATTTGTAGTGAAACGTCCCCTTTGAACAATTATACAAGACTGTGCTTAAACTGACACACAATATTTTGTTAGCGCAACGCAATCTGACTTTCAAAATTCCCTACAAAAGAATGGCCCTGACTAACATTAAACTATACCTTTCACAAATCACTTACCTCACAAAAATCTTCGCTGCTCAAGCTACTGCAATACAGCGGGCGCCACTACTGCCAGCTAAATAAAAGATTCAAACTATGGAAGGCACTAACTACTGATAGGGATAGTTAGCAAATGAAAGATATTAATAGAGAACAAACAATGTATTTACCTTGATATCATCTTATATAAATATAGCAGTTCATGACAAATTACAAATCTCCGCCATCTCTCTCCCCACATCCACCACTGCTGGCGGCTCACCTCCAACTGCGCAACGCTACGTGCTGTTCACAGCCAGCTGCCTAACACTACAATGGCGAGTATTACAACAATGCAAAGCAGCCACAGACTGCACACAGCACAGCCAGTGATTTTCATACAGAGGTGGCGTTACCAATAAAAAAACCTAAACTGCCTACTTACATAGCCCCCATGCTCCCCACAAAAAATTTTGCAAATTTTTTTGGGCACTGGCCAATACATATTTGTTAAAATTTTTTCACAATTACAATAACAAAGAAATCAAATGCACACACTTATTGATACAATGTTGGTCAAAAGCTAAAAATTTCTCACAGTCCATAAAGACAGTCCTGATTCATCACAGTAAAATTGCAATGTTTTTCTCAAAGTCTGAGCAGTAAAAGAAAATGCACACAGAAGTAGTGGATTTCCATGCAGTCTTGAAGAAGTAGTGTTGCCCTTCCAACGGAAAGACAGTGCTGACTCTTGACATGCTGACAGATAATGGGCCACAACAGAGCAAACCCACAGCAGAGTCATTCGAAGTTTTGAAGAATATTGGTAGGTAGGTCATCACAGAGCAGACCCACTGGAGTCCTGGTAGAGATTATTGTATTGGTGGGCCACCAGAGGTGCAGACCCACTGCAGTCCTTGTAGAAATAATGGCATGGTGGGTCATCAAAGATGCAGACCCACTGTAGTCCTTGTAGAGATGATGGTATTGGTGGGTCATCAAAGATGCAGACCCACTGTAGTCCTTGTAGAGATGGCCAGCAGCCATCTGTTGCGATCTGTTGCGACTGTGCAGGTGCACAATCACCATCGAAGAGTCTGGCGAATAATATAGCAAGTCCATAACCACCACTTGTGCATTCACAAAGTTTTTGGAATTGTCCTTAGAACCAGCAATGCAGTTATCCAGTCCCTTGCTGAATTATTAACACACGTGCAAACACTATCAGTCCCTACTTCTCACATATTGTCCATATACTATGACCAACGGAAATGTGTGCAGTGAAATGAATGCTTACAAGTTACTTAGTTTGATAAACTGGTGTCAATTACAATATTATAACATGAGAATACAATTACAAAGGTACAAAATACATCATTAAAAACATAACAATACAGATAACATTTGTAGTAATATAGGCTCTACAAAACAGTAGAAATAAACATATACATCAGTGTTACAAGAATTATGACATAAGTAAATACATAAAAGATCAGAATAACTTGCGAAACATCAACTTCACACATGAGCATTAAAACAAAACAGAATAAATAATGTCTAAGCATCTTTACAAAGTAAATAACAGAGTATTAGAAAAATTCTACAACATAGCTCTCATCAGCTAAACACATAAAGACAGTAAAAACACAAATACACAAGGGTACACAAACATATAGAGGGATTACACAAAAGGAAAGGACAGGGTTTGTTTTACTGCAGTATTTTGCATGGAGATCTCCCTTCATTCAGCATTATTCCCAAAAAGTCCTATCTAAGCCTGCTTTCTGTATTCTGTTCACATCCTCTGTCAAAAATAGTTTTTCTCCACTGTACAGTATCCTTTTTTTTTTTTTTTTTTTTTTGCCAGACCATTTTCCGATAGCTTCTCAATGCATTTCTTATAAATTCATCATAGTTAGTTTCTTATATAGTCTACCCCCTCTTAAGCTAACTTAAATCTACTGAGCTCAGATGCTAAACTAAGGGACGAGGCAATGCAGCAGCACATAAAACAATTAATATAAACAGCAATGAAAAAAAAATGGAAAATCGCAAAGCAAGCTACAGTAAATATAAATTACCAAGCAATGCAACATTACAACTAATATGAGCCAATGTACAGTAACAAGAAAAATAAGTCAGTAGTAAAACTAGCTTAACAGAGTAACACAATTTAAGATTCAGTAGCACTATGCCTGGCAAACAGCAGTAACTTATACCTAAACATGACATAGCTCAAGCAGAAAAAATATTACAGCAAAAACAACAATGCAGATAAGGGAAATGTATATTCACATCTTAATATCTATGTAATTAAAGTGGTGCACCACAACAACTGATTGTAAAAAGAAATATTACCATGTACTTGAAAAGAAAATTATGTGTTACTGTTACTAGTTCCTTCTTATTGTTCTTTCCTTTCCAAGTGCTCCTTTTTTAAAGAATGTGGATCATAAAATAATTATTTAATAGATCTGTTGACAGAAAGTGTTCACATTAGTAAATGCATTTCATTTTATAAAAGCAATGCTGCAACACAGCTGGAAACCAGATATCAAATGAAATAAGCAATTACGCAAACCAAAGCATAAAAATATCATTCAATAGTCATGTGGCATTTTGTAAGTAGTAAAAAAATCTCTCATCTAGAAAGACAGTAGTCATAGTCAGGTGTGTAGACAAACTATTTCTTGTCATTTCATTAGGCATTTCAGTAAATATCAGAAAGTACGATATGTTTCCAAGTAATCAGCGTGTCGGATTTGCGATGCTTTCTCTAAAGGAATGACAATGGCCAGGATAATGGCCTCCCTTTTTTTTTTTCCTGTGGTCTGAAAGGCACACGCTAATGGCTTTTTCTCCAGGCGTCTGACACAGCTGGGTGCCCACGACGCATTACGTGCAGGTGGTCACTTAATTTTCTTACCAAAATATTTACGACACCAGTTTCCGCTACAGTGACAGTCTCATATAAAAATATTTCGCAGGTCAAGAATTTGTGTTACAAATGTGTAGATCAAAATCCTGTAAATATAACAGTGTCCAAAAAATTTTCAATGGCATTGTGATACATTCACACATGATTCACACATGTACACACATTTCATAATTCTAAAGTATGATTCTTGGTTTCCAACATCCTTTTCCATAAGTCAAGAGTCCCTACCCCACTATTCATTACTCCTTACCTTATTACACATATACGTATCCATCGACACTCGTCAATATTTCGTCATTATAAATATGAAGCATAATCAAATAACTCATATAGCCTCAGCCTATTAATCGTAAACATACCTCAGCAGCATAATACACATCGTTGTCGTAAAAATAACATCAAAACACCTCAGTCAAATCTCAAAATCGTCGTAGCTTCCTCCAATAATTAAAAAAATTCTCTGCTCATGTCAAAAGTGTCATCTGCCTCAAACGTACTTTAAAAATCATGAATCCATACCAAATATATCATTCAAAGCTCTCATAGTATCACAATGATTCCGAAAAAATATGAACAGTTTACAAAGTACAGACAAAATACAGTTTCATAAGTGTGAAGTTATCCAACTGTGTAATTACGTAAACATCTGTCACTGATATAGTAAAATAAATGTTTGTCTCTCTCAGTTAAATGATCAGATAGCTGTGTAATTTGTGTGTTAGAGAAATATGGTACCGATGAGTAAAGTTGTATAAGCAAATACCATATTAGCTAGGGTTCCTTGTGCTTGCCAAACACATGGTACACAAAGTAGGCGTGTACCCCCCTGAGGATTAATGTAATTATACCCTCAGGTGTTACAGATTACAGCAATGGAATGAAATGTATCACGGAAAACTTTCTTTGTAATTCAAAAATCTTTAAAAATAAATGTTTTAAGTACAAAATTAATCACTGAAATGCGTGTCCTGTAGAGCTAAATGTGCATCTTGTTGTAAGATAATCTCTGTGGAAGTGTCGTAGTTATTTTCCTCCGAAAGCTAAGTTCTGCAGAAGCCAATGTACTTACCTCATGATAAACAAAAGTGAAATGATTTGCGTAGAGATATCTTAGTTATTATGCTTATTGTTGTGATGATGAAAGTACTGTGCTGTAACGTATTGTTGTGCTATGGAAAAGGCTGTCTCCTTGTAGCTATACCACAAAAGTTACTAATAAAACATGTTTTGATTTCCAGCAGAATTCAGAAAAACTGTGCAGATTTAAAACAGATACACCGCAAAAGCAACATTGTAAATTGTCACTCATTAGTAGCGTCGTGATAAAACCGTGTAGTTGTCACTTAAACTAACCACTGTGTCGTCTGGTATCTCACAGAAAGTACATTAAACCCAGAATGTATTTTCAAGTAAACCAAAATGTTGCATTAAAATCTCATTAGCAGTACCAGTATGTGTCCTAAGTATGTAAGACTGATAGTCGTTACGTAATCGTGCAACTAACAAGCAAGAATGTACAAATACAACACTGTGTCGTCTGTTCACTATAACAATGCATTCGTAATTTCTGTTTAAAAATGTTCCCTAGGTTCTAGACTGGATATTTAACTTCAAACATTGTTGCATGTTAACAGTTTCTTAAGTCTGACAAAGCATACTAGAAATGTGAAGTGAAAAGTTTTATGGCAAAGACAAAGTTAAAAAGCAGATTATCTTTCAATAAATGGTTTTACATGTGAAATGTGGTGTAAACCTTTACTCTTCCTAGTACGCAGAGTTTCAACTTCAACGCAATTATCATGTGGTATACGTCGGATTCTGTATGGTCCATTGTAAACTAGAAAGAATTTGTGACTCAAGTGTTTCTTCTTATGTGACAATGAATGAGCTTTAATGAGAACTTTCTGACCAATATACAATTTCTTTGCATTTGCTTTACCGTGTAGTTTTCTCCTTTTGTCTGCTGCAGATTTTATATTTTTAAGAGCCAAATCAATTATGTCTTTGTGTCGAAGTTTACGTGTATTCGGGAAAGGTACAAGCTCTCTGATTCTGTTCGGTGGTTCTTCATTCTTCAGTACAAGAGTAGGTGGTAAAGCAGTGGAATCATGAGGCATTTCATTCAGCACGTTTTGAAATAAGAGTAAATATCTGTCCCAATGCTGATGCTTTCTGTGACAATAAAGCCTGCATTGCTTATTGATTTCTTTCATAATCCGTTCGGAGGGGTTACAATGTGGTGAGTACAATGAAATAAAAACAGGTTTGATTTTATGGTTGCGAAGCATGCGTGACCAAACAGCAGATCTAAATTGCGGTCCGTTATCTGAAATGACTTTAGCAACGTGGCCAACTTCACGTAAGAAATTTTTAACAAAGGCGTTGGATACAGACCGTCCAGTGGCTTTACGTAACGGTGTGAAAGAAACAAATTTTGAAGTAAGTTCAACAGCGACTAGAACGTACGAAAATCAATTAGATGTTCTGACAAGCGGTCCCAAGAGATCAACAGCAGCAAATCCTTTTAATTTAGAAGGAATGATAGGAAACAACGGAGCACGATGTGAGACAGTAGATGGTTTCGCCTTTTGACAAAGTTTACAAATAGACAAGACTCTTCGAATTCTCTTTTCCATATTGTTAAAATAACAAGTCGTTCGAAGAATATGATAACATTTTCGTGGACCAAAATGTGCGTAGCTGAAATGAATGTACCAAATGAGCTTATTAACAAAATCGTCAGGAATGCAAAGTACCCATAGCTTGTCATCAACAGTGCAGCGTTTGAACAGTATGTTGTTTCTAACTAGATAATAATGCCGAATCTGTGTGTGTGTCTTTTCATGCCATTTGCTCTTGATGTCTTTCCAAATCGGATCTTTATCTTGTTCATGAGCAATGTCCTTTAAGGATGTGGTGATGAAGTTTTCAAAGGCGACTTTCTGAATGTAAAGAATACTGAAATTTTTCTCGAGGTTGCCTTCTGTGGTACTTTTCTCAAGCCCAGCCGGTGCGCGTGACAGTGCGTCCGCAACAATGTTCTCCTTGCCGGGAATGTAGACTATTGTGAAGCGGAATTCTTGCAGAAACAATGCCCAACGTTTTAACCTGTCATGATTTAATTTTGAAGACATAAGAAATTGTAATGCACGATGATCAGTGTATACTTTTACGTGCTTACCAGAAAGAAAGAAACGGAATTTGTTAAATGCCCAAACGATAGCTAAAGCTTCTAATTCAGTAACGGAATAATTTTTTTCCGATTTTGTTAGCACTCGGCTAGCAAAAGCAATGGTTTTCTGAATGGTAGTGCCATTTTCTATGGCTTCTTGAAATAAATGGGCACCAAGACCGACTTTAGAAGAATCCGTGCTAAGGCAGAAATCTTGTGACAGATCTGGATGAGCTAAGATTGGCGCGTGAAGTAACGCTTCTTTCAAAGAATTGAATTCCAACTGTGCTTGTTCGTCCCAGTTCCAAATAGTATTTTTTCCAGTGAGCGAACAAAGTTTTGGTGTAACAAGAATTTGCATATTCAGAAAACGACGGTAAAAATTTACGAGACCTAGAAAACTGCGGAATTGTCTTTTTGTGGATGGAACTGGAATGGCTCTGATTGCTTCTAACTTTTCAGGATCCGGTTGAATCCCTTCAGAAGAAATAATATGTCCCAAAAACTTCACCTTTGTCCTACCGAATTCAGACTTTTCCAAGTTAACTGTAATTCCAGATTCTGCAAAAATATGTAACAAACTGTTGAGGATGCGATTATGTTGTTCCCATGAAGCTTCTGCTATCAGAATATCGTCCACATATAAGGTGATGTGACGTTTTAAGAACTCAGGTAATATGGAATTTAACCCACGAATGAATGCTGCCGAAGAAATGTTCAAACCAAAAGGAAGTTTCCGAAACTGATAACAAACGCCGAAACAAAGGAAAGCTGTGTATTTTCTACATTCTGGATGAAGTTCGATCTGATAAAAGCTGGATCTGAGATCAATGGAAGACAACACTTTTACACCATTAAAATTTTGAAGAAGTTCTTCTAACGTTTGCGGCCTGTCTGTTTCAGGAATAATGATCGTATTGATTTGTCTCGAATCTAAGACAAGCCTGATCGATCCATTTTTCTTCTCAACAACATGTAATGGATTGTTGTATGAGCTTACTGCAGGCTCAATAACGCCCTCATTGAGCATAGATTGTATTTCTGTTCTAACACGGTCCCTATAATGCGCCGGAATTACGTATGGTCTAACACAAAATTTAGTATGCACACGAACACGAAATTGGTATTGAAATCCCTTGATTGTTCCTGTTTTGTGAGTAAAAATTGTGGAATGTGCTTGTAAAATCTCAAAAAGGTCCTGCCTATCAGTGTCATTACAATTCTCAATTGTTTGAATTTTATTCTGAATTAACTTATTAGTGTCAAATGCGCCGTCGATATCATCCCTGTCAATACTTGCAAAGTGATTGTTAGTGTCAAGTTCCGTCGAAACTTCCGAGCTATTGTCTAACAGGAGGTAAAGCCGATTAATTTCCTCGTCATGGTTTGAGAGCCAATCTTCAAATTTCAAAGCTATTGACTTACCCTCTTTCTCTAAACTTATTTCAGCATCGTGAAAGTTTAAGATTGCTTTGTATTCATTCAAAAAGTCTACTCCCAATATAATTTCCGTCGACAATAATGGAACAATGAGAAAGTTCATAGAGAAGCTGTGGCTTTGACAAAAGCATTCTAAAATGGTTTGTTGGCGTACATCTACAATTTTTCCAAAGATTGCACCTTGTAATTTAATCTTACGTAACGGAAGTGTGGGGCAATCGTTCGATTTGTTGCATTTGCTAAAGGCTGTTTCACTGATTACTGAAATGGGACTGCCAGAGTCAAGTACTGCCGTAAATTTTACGTCATTTACAGTAATGTGAATCACAGGATATGCAATGTTGTTATGTTTTACGTCGTGTTCCTGGAGTAAGATGTCCCTAATGTCTTCCATTTTTACGTAATTACTAGCTACGGCAGCTGCGTCGTTAGTGTCATAAGAACGTTTTGTGGCTGCCAGCGGTGTGAGTCATTGCCTATTGTCTCTTTGTTGGCGCGCGTCGTTATTGAGATTTGGAGACCTAACTTCTACAAATTCACCTCCTCGAGAGGGCCCTGCTCTGTTTGAATCCCGCCAGTTCTGATGCAATTCAGGTCTGTCGTTACGATCACATCGTCTGTCGTCATGTCGGTAGTTCCTGTAGTTTCTTTCTTGTCGGTTAAGTGGTGGAGAATTTCTCCCTGAATCGTAACTGCGCGCTGAACTGTTGCGTCTGAAGTTATTCTGTCTCCCTTGATAATAATTATTTTGGTTCCCATATTGTCTGTTTCTCTGATTGTCTCTGCGATAGTCACTACCGCGGAGAGGTGATCTTTCCCTGTAATTATTACTACTCTGCCAACGGTTGTCGTACGGGTGGTGTCTATTTTGGTCACGATTTGCGTTGTAAGAATAGACCTGTCGTGTCCAGTTATTGTTTCTGTCGTCACGGAATTGTGACGGAAGTGACCTGTAGTGATTGTTTTCCTGTTTTCGCATCCCGCAACTGTCTGTGTCAATTTCCAGTTCTTGTAACAGTCCCTGAAATGCTTCAATGTCGTCTTTGCAACGTCCTGCTAAAATAATATGCCGTAAATGTTCAGGTAATTTGATTAAGCAAATGCGGATGAGTTCTGAGGGGCTGTATGGGTTTGACAGGTACTGATTCTTGTGCAACATGTCTTCAAAATATTTCACAAGACTGGAGAATTCAGATTGTTCGAAATGTTTCATCATTATGATACCATGTTTTACGCGGTCTTGTGTGGCTTGAGACCAATACGCTGAGAGGAAGGCATGGTAAAATTCTCCTTCACTGTGGCAATCGTGAATGACCGATCGCATTCTTACAGCTGGTTCATTCTCTAAGTAGCCACACATAAATTCTAATCTGTGTTCCAACGACCAGTTGGGAGGAAAACAATTAGAGAATTGATGGAGCCATGCTTGTGGATGAATGTCGTTGCCAGAATTCTTAAATGTTTTGAATTTACGTGTAGTAATGAACAGCTTATAGTCAAAATCATCGTGTCGGCGAGTAGCATATCGGTCATTGTTACGTCGTGTCGGCGGTTCCATTTCAAAATTCGGTGCACCTTGCCAATTTCTTTCATAACTTCCGAAATGCGCTGTGTTATTATTTTGTGGCTGTTCCGTATTTCTATGTCCCTCTTCCCGTATTGGAGCGCGAGTGTCCTCTGAAATACGTAATTCTTGTATTACCTGTGTCAGCTGATCTTGTACTTCCCAGATTTCTCTTTGGTGTTGCGTATTAATTTGATTCAGATTTTGTTTCAGTTTCCTTATTTGTTCATACTCTTCTGTGTCAGTGAAGGCTACGGGTCTTGTGTCATTCAGATCATCATCTACCTTTGTAGATAAGTTAGTGACCTGATCCGAAAGTTCGGCTACTTTCTCCGATAGTGAACACATTTCCTCAGTGTGTTTCTCTGAACCAAGTTTCAGAGTGTCCATTTGTGTTGAAATCGAATCTACTGTGTCCTTTAAGTTTTCCTGAGTTTTTGCAAGTTGCGTAACCGAATCGGTAGATGCAACTGAGTCAATTTTAGCCCACAAGGTCTCATGATTTTCATGAACAATGGTTTGCAGTTCTTTTATGGCTGCTTCGTGATTCTGTAATGCATTTTCATGCCGTGAAAAAATAGGTTGAAAATGCTCACAAATTTGTGTTTTCACGTCATTACAGACTTTTTGACATTTCGATTCAATTTTATGTAACTCAGTAGTTAAATCTTCACGTGTTTGTTCAAGTGTGGTGTCTAACTTTTGAAGATTTTGTTCCATTGTGTCTAACTGTTGCTGTGTTTGTCTCTGGTGTTGTTCCATTGTGTCTAACTTTTTAAGATTTTGTTCCACTGTGTCTAACTGTTGCTGTGTTTGTCTCTGGTGTTGTTTCATTGTGTCTAACTTTTTAAGATTTTGTCCCACTGTGTCTAACTTTTTAAGATTTTGTCCCATTTGTTGCATTAATTGTAATAACAATGCACTGGTGTCTGAAACATGTTCCTCAGTGCTTTTCGGCAGTGAAGTTGCACCGGCAACATTCACATTTTGACAAGTGGAAAATGTGTCTTGACTCATTTGAGAAAACGGTGGGAACCCAAAACCTGAGTCTGCAGTATTTGCAATATTGTGTTCTGTCATTCCCGATTCCTGAGGCGAGCTGTTGCCGACCAATCGATCGATAACGCTTCCCTGTTCACTACCTGTTTCACTGTCTACACCATTGTTTGCCGCCCGCTCCATTTCCCTATGCGCAATTACCAAATTACTGCTTTGAACATTAGTTAATTCATTACTCTGCGGCGCTAACACACTGCTTTCGTCTTCACTGTCATTTCTCAGTTTACTTTGGAGCCTAGTATTACGTTTTTCACACGCCATTATTGTCACAGTATTTCACACGATAACACAGAAAGGCGCAATTTGAAGAGCAAAATAAAATAACATAGCAATGGAAATAATGTCTGCTTAATTGCCAGCGCAGCTGCAAAATACTTGGTGCAAATCTACATGCATGCCACAACTGTTTTACTGTACAACAATGAAAAACTACAACTACAAAGGAAATTCTCTCTATAAATACGCGCTAGCAATAAACAATAGCTACACTAATTACATAAACTACAAGAAAAAAAATCAGAAGACTCCAGTGAGGTATCCTAGGCCAAGGGTCGACATATGAAACGTCCCCTTTGATCAATTATACAAGACTGTGCTTAAACTGACACACAATATTTGGTTAGCGCAACGCAATCTGACTTTCAAAATTCCCTACAAAAGAATGGCCCTGACTAACATTAAACTATACCTTTCACAAATCACTTACCTCACAAAAATCTTCGCTGCTCAAGCTACTGCAATACAGCGAGCGCCACTACTGCCAGCTAAATAAAAGATTCAAACTATGGAAGGCACTAACTACTGATAGGGATAGTTAGCAAATGAAAGATATTAATAGAGAACAAACAATGTATTTACCTTGATATCATCTTATATAAATATAGCAGTTCATGACAAATTACAAATCTCCGCCATCTCTCTCCCCACATCCACCACTGCTGGCGGCTCACCTCCAACTGCGCAACGCTACGTGCTGTTCACAGCCAGCTGCCTAACACTACAATGGCGAGTATTACAACAATGCAAAGCAGCCACAGACTGCACACAGCACAGCCAGTGATTTTCATACAGAGGTGGCGTTACCAATAAAAAAACCTAAACTGCCTACTTACATAGCCCCCATGCTCCCCACAAAAAATTTTGCAAATTTTTTTGGGCACTGGCCAATACATATTTGTTAAAATTTTTTCACAATTACAATAACAAAGAAATCAAATGCACACACTTATTGATACAATGTTGGTCAAAAGCTAAAAATTTCTCACAGTCCATAAAGACAGTCCTGATTCATCACAGTAAAATTGCAATGTTTTTCTCAAAGTCTGAGCAGTAAAAGAAAATGCACACAGAAGTAGTGGATTTCCATGCAGTCTTGAAGAAGTAGTGTTGCCCTTCCAACGGAAAGACAGTGCTGACTCTTGACATGCTGACAGATAATGGGCCACAACAGAGCAAACCCACAGCAGAGTCATTCGAAGTTTTGAAGAATATTGGTAGGTAGGTCATCACAGAGCAGACCCACTGGAGTCCTGGTAGAGATTATTGTATTGGTGGGCCACCAGAGGTGCAGACCCACTGCAGTCCTTGTAGAAATAATGGCATGGTGGGTCATCAAAGATGCAGACCCACTGTAGTCCTTGTAGAGATGATGGTATTGGTGGGTCATCAAAGATGCAGACCCACTGTAGTCCTTGTAGAGATGGCCAGCAGCCATCTGTTGCGATCTGTTGCGACTGTGCAGGTGCACAATCACCATCGAAGAGTCTGGCGAATAATATAGCAAGTCCATAACCACCACTTGTGCATTCACAAAGTTTTTGGAATTGTCCTTAGAACCAGCAATGCAGTTATCCAGTCCCTTGCTGAATTATTAACACACGTGCAAACACTATCAGTCCCTACTTCTCACATATTGTCCATATACTATGACCAACGGAAATGTGTGCAGTGAAATGAATGCTTACAAGTTACTTAGTTTGATAAACTGGTGTCAATTACAATATTATAACATGAGAATACAATTACAAAGGTACAAAATACATCATTAAAAACATAACAATACAGATAACATTTGTAGTAATATAGGCTCTACAAAACAATAGAAATAAACATATACATCAGTGTTACAAGAATTATGACATAAGTAAATACATAAAAGATCAGAATAACTTGCGAAACATCAACTTCACACATGAGCATTAAAACAAAACAGAATAAATAATGTCTAAGCATCTTTACAAAGTAAATAACAGAGTATTAGAAAAATTCTACAACATAGCTCTCATCAGCTAAACACATAAAGACAGTAAAAACACAAATACACAAGGGTACACAAACATATAGAGGGATGACACAAAAGGAAAGGACAGGGTTTGTTTTACTGCAGTATTTTGCATGGAGATCTCCCTTCATTCAGCATTATTCCCAAAAAGTCCTATCTAAGCCTGCTTTCTGTATTCTGTTCACATCCTCTGTCAAAAATAGTTTTTCTCCACTGTACAGTATCCTTTTTTTTTTTTTTTTTTTTTTTTGCCAGACCATTTTCCGATAGCTTCTCAATGCATTTCTTATAAATTCATCATAGTTAGTTTCTTATATAGTCTACCCCCTCTTAAGCTAACTTAAATCTACTGAGCTCAGATGCTAAACTAAGGGACGAGGCAATGCAGCAGCACATAAAACAATTAATATAAACAGCAATGAAAAAAAAATGGAAAATCGCAAAGCAAGCTACAGTAAATATAAATTACCAAGCAATGCAACATTACAACTAATATGAGCCAATGTACAGTAACAAGAAAAATAAGTCAGTAGTAAAACTAGCTTAACAGAGTAACACAATTTAAGATTCAGTAGCACTATGCCTGGCAAACAGCAGTAACTTATACCTAAACATGACATAGCTCAAGCAGAAAAAATATTACAGCAAAAACAACAATGCAGATAAGGGAAATGTATATTCACATCTTAATATCTATGTAATTAAAGTGGTGCACCACAACAACTGATTGTAAAAAGAAATATTACCATGTACTTGAAAAGAAAATTATGTGTTACTGTTACTAGTTCCTTCTTATTGTTCTTTCCTTTCCAAGTGCTCCTTTTTTAAAGAATGTGGATCATAAAATAATTATTTAATAGATCTGTTGACAGAAAGTGTTCACATTAGTAAATGCATTTTATTTTAAAAAAGCAATGCTGCAACACAGCTGGAAACCAGATATCAAATGAAATAAGCAATTACGCAAACCAAAGCATAAAAATATCATTCAATAGTCATGTGGCATTTCGTAAGTAGTAAAAAAATCTCTCATCTAGAAAGACAGTAGTCATAGTCAGGTGTGTAGACAAACTATTTCTTGTCATTTCATTAGGCATTTCAGTAAATATCAGAAAGTACGATATGTTTCCAAATAATCAGCGTGTCGGATTTGCGATGCTTTCTCTAAAGGAATGACAATGGCCAGGATAATGGCCTCCCTTTTTTTTTTCCTGTGGTCTGAAAGGCACACGCTAATGGCTTTTTCTCCAGGCGTCTGACACAGCTGGGTGCCCACGACGCATTACGTGCAGGTGGTCACTTAATTTTCTTACCAAAATATTTACGACACCAGTTTCCGCTACAGTGACAGTCTCATATAAAAATATTTCGCAGGTCAAGAATTTGTGTTACAAATGTGTAGATCAAAATCCTGTAAATATAACAGTGTCCAAAAAATTTTCAATGGCATTGTGATACATTCACACATGATTCACACATGTACACACATTTCATAATTCTAAAGTATGATTCTTGGTTTCCAACATCCTTTTCCATAAGTCAAGAGTCCCTACCCCACTATTCATTACTCCTTACCTTATTACACATATACGTATCCATCGACACTCGTCAATATTTCGTCATTATAAATATGAAGCATAATCAAATAACTCATATAGCCTCAGCCTATTAATCGTAAACATACCTCAGCAGCATAATACACATCGTTATCGTAAAAATAACATCATAACACCTCAGTCAAATCTCAAAATCGTCGTAGCTTCCTCCAATAATTAAAAAAATTCTCTGCTCATGTCAAAAGTGTCATCTGCCTCAAACGTACTTTAAAAATCATGAATCCATACCAAATATATCATTCAAAGCTCTCATAGTATCACAATGATTCCGAAAAAATATGAACAGTTTACAAAGTACAGACAAAATACAGTTTCATAAGTGTGAAGTTATCCAACTGTGTAATTACGTAAACATCTGTCACTGATATAGTAAAATAAATGTTTGTCTCTCTCAGTTAAATGATCAGATAGCTGTGTAATTTGTGTGTTAGAGAAATATGGTACCGATGAGTAAAGTTGTATAAGCAAATACCATATTAGCTAGGGTTCCTTGTGCTTGCCAAACACATGGTACACAAAGTAGGCGTGTACCCCCCTGAGGATTAATGTAATTATACCCTCAGGTGTTACAGATTACAGCAATGGAATGAAATGTATCACGGAAAACTTTCTTTGTAATTCAAAAATCTTTAAAAATAAATGTTTTAAGTACAAAATTAATCACTGAAATGCGTGTCCTGTAGAGCTAAATGTGCATCTTGTTGTAAGATAATCTCTGTGGAAGTGTCGTAGTTATTTTCCTCCGAAAGCTAAGTTCTGCAGAAGCCAATGTACTTACCTCATCATAAACAAAAGTGAAATGATTTGCGTAGAGATATCTTAGTTATTATGCTTATTGTTGTGATGATGAAAGTACTGTGCTGTAACGTATTGTTGTGCTATGGAAAAGGCTGTCTCCTTGTAGCTATACCACAAAAGTTACTAATAAAACATGTTTTGATTTCCAGAAGAATTCAGAAAAACTGTGCAGATTTAAAACAGATACACCGCAAAAGCAACATTGTAAATTGTCACTCATTAGTAGCATCGTGATAAAACCGTGTAGTTGTCACTTAAACTAACCACCGTGTCGTCTGGTATCTCACAGAAAGTACATTAAACCCAGAATGTATTTTCAAGTAAACCAAAATGTTGCATTAAAATCTCATTAGCAGTACCAGTATGTGTCCTAAGTATGTAAGACTGATAGTCGTTACGTAATCGTGCAACTAACAAGCAAGAATGTACAAATACAACACTGTGTCGTCTGTTCACTATAACAATGCATTCGTAATTTCTGTTTAAAAATGTTCCCTAGGTTCTAGACTGGATATTTAACTTCAAACATTGTTGCATGTTAACAGTTTCTTAAGTCTGACAAAGCATACTAGAAATGTGAAGTGAAAAGTTTTATGGCAAAGACAAAGTTAAAAAGCAGATTATCTTTCAATAAATGGTTTTACATGTGAAATGTGGTGTAAACCTTTACTCTTCCTAGTACGCAGAGTTTCAACTTCAACGCAATTATCATGTGGTATACGTCGGATTCTGTATGGTCCATTGTAAACTAGAAAGAATTTGTGACTCAAGTGTTTCTTCTTATGTGACAATGAATGAGCTTTAATGAGAACTTTCTGACCAATATACAATTTCTTTGCATTTGCTTTACCGTGTAGTTTTCTCCTTTTGTCTGCTGCAGATTTTATATTTTTAAGAGCCAAATCAATTATGTCTTTGTGTCGAAGTTTACGTGTATTCGGGAAAGGTACAAGCTCTCTGATTCTGTTCGGTGGTTCTTCATTCTTCAGTACAAGAGTAGGTGGTAAAGCAGTGGAATCATGAGGCATTTCATTCAGCACGTTTTGAAATAAGAGTAAATATCTGTCCCAATGCTGATGCTTTCTGTGACAATAAAGCCTGCAAAGCTTATTGATTTCTTTCATAATCCGTTCGGAGGGGTTACAATGTGGTGAGTACAATGAAATAAAAACAGGTTTGATTTTATGGTTGCGAAGCATGCGTGACCAAACAGCAGATCTAAATTGCGGTCCGTTATCTGAAATGACTTTAGCAACGTGGCCAACTTCACGTAAGAAATTTTTAACAAAGGCGTTGGATACAGACCGTCCAGTGGCTTTACGTAACGGTGTGAAAGAAACAAATTTTGAAGTAAGTTCAACAGCGACTAGAACGTACGAAAATCAATTAGATGTTCTGACAAGCGGTCCCAAGAGATCAACAGCAGCAAATCCTTTTAATTTAGAAGGAATGATAGGAAACAACGGAGCACGATGTGAGACAGTAGATGGTTTCGCCTTTTGACAAAGTTTACAAATAGACAAGACTCTTCGAATTCTCTTTTCCATATTGTTAAAATAACAAGTCGTTCGAAGAATATGATAACATTTTCGTGGACCAAAATGTGCGTAGCTGAAATGAATGTACCAAATGAGCTTATTAACAAAATCGTCAGGAATGCAAAGTACCCATAGCTTGTCATCAACAGTGCAGCGTTTGAACAGTATGTTGTTTCTAACTAGATAATAATGCCGAATCTGTGTGTGTGTCTTTTCATGCCATTTGCTCTTGATGTCTTCCCAAATCGGATCTTTATCTTGTTCATGAGCAATGTCCTTTAAGGATGTGGTGATGAAGTTTTGAAAGGCGACTTTCTGAATGTAAAGAATACTGAAATTTTTCTCGAGGTTGCCTTCTGTGGTACTTTTCTCAAGCCCAGCCGGTGCGCGTGACAGTGCGTCCGCAACAATGTTCTCCTTGCCGGGAATGTAGACTATTGTGAAGCGGAATTCTTGCAGAAACAATGCCCAACGTTTTAACCTGTCATGATTTAATTTTGAAGACATAAGAAATTGTAATGCACGATGATCAGTGTATACTTTTACGTGCTTACCAGAAAGAAAGAAACGGAATTTGTTAAATGCCCAAACGATAGCTAAAGCTTCTAATTCAGTAACGGAATAATTTTTTTCCGATTTTGTTAGCACTCGGCTAGCAAAAGCAATGGTTTTCTGAATGGTAGTGCCATTTTCTATGGCTTCTTGAAATAAATGGGCACCAAGACCGACTTTAGAAGAATCCGTGCTAAGGCAGAAATCTTGTGACAGATCTGGATGAGCTAAGATTGGCGCGTGAAGTAACGCTTCTTTCAAAGAATTGAATTCCAACTGTGCTTGTTCGTCCCAGTTCCAAATAGTATTTTTTCCAGTGAGCGAACAAAGTTTTGGTGTAACAAGAATTTGCATATTCAGAAAACGACGGTAAAAATTTACGAGACCTAGAAAACTGCGGAATTGTCTTTTTGTGGATGGAACTGGAATGGCTCTGATTGCTTCTAACTTTTCAGGATCCGGTTGAATCCCTTCAGAAGAAATAATATGTCCCAAAAACTTCACCTTTGTCCTACCGAATTCAGACTTTTCCAAGTTAACTGTAATTCCAGATTCTGCAAAAATATGTAACAAACTGTTGAGGATGCGATTATGTTGTTCCCATGAAGCTTCTGCTATCAGAATATCGTCCACATATAAGGTGATGTGACGTTTTAAGAACTCAGGTAATATGGAATTTAACCCACGAATGAATGCTGCCGAAGAAATGTTCAAACCAAAAGGAAGTTTCCGAAACTGATAACAAACGCCGAAACAAAGGAAAGCTGTGTATTTTCTACATTCTGGATGAAGTTCGATCTGATAAAAGCTGGATCTGAGATCAATGGAAGACAACACTTTTACACCATTAAAATTTTGAAGAAGTTCTTCTAACGTTTGCGGCCTGTCTGTTTCAGGAATAATGATCGTATTGATTTGTCTCGAATCTAAGACAAGCCTGATCGATCCATTTTTCTTCTCAACAACATGTAATGGATTGTTGTATGAGCTTACTGCAGGCTCAATAACGCCCTCATTGAGCATAGATTGTATTTCTGTTCTAACACGGTCCCTATAATGCGCCGGAATTACGTATGGTCTAACACAAAATTTAGTATGCACACGAACACGAAATTGGTATTGAAATCCCTTGATTGTTCCTGTTTTGTGAGTAAAAATTGTGGAATGTGCTTGTAAAATCTCAAAAAGGTCCTGCCTATCAGTGTCATTACAATTCTCAATTGTTTGAATTTTATTCTGAATTAACTTATTAGTGTCAAATGCGCCGTCGATATCATCCCTGTCAATACTTGCAAAGTGATTGTTAGTGTCAAGTTCCGTCGAAACTTCCGAGCTATTGTCTAACAGGAGGTAAAGCCGATTAATTTCCTCGTCATGGTTTGAGAGCCAATCTTCAAATTTCAAAGCTATTGACTTACCTTCTTTCTCTAAACTTATTTCAGCATCGTGAAAGTTTAAGATTGCTTTGTATTCATTCAAAAAGTCTACTCCCAATATAATTTCCGTCGACAATAATGGAACAATGAGAAAGTTCATAGAGAAGCTGTGGCTTTGACAAAAGCATTCTAAAATGGTTTGTTGGCGTACATCTACAATTTTTCCAAAGATTGCACCTTGTAATTTAATCTTACGTAACGGAAGTGTGGGGCAATCGTTCGATTTGTTGCATTTGCTAAAGGCTGTTTCACTGATTACTGAAATGGGACTGCCAGAGTCAAGTACTGCCGTAAATTTTACGTCATTTACAGTAATGTGAATCACAGGATAAGCAATGTTGTTATGTTTTACGTCGTGTTCCTGGAGTAAGATGTCCCTAATGTCTTCCATTTTTACGTAATTACTAGCTATGGCAGCTGCGTCGTTAGTGTCATAAGAACGTTTTGTGGCTGCCAGCGGTGATAGTCATTGCCTATTGTCTCTTTGTTGGCGCGCGTCGTTATTGGGATTTGGAGACCTAACTTCTACAAATTCACCTCCTCGAGAGGGCCCTGCTCTGTATGAATCCCGCCAGTTCTGATGCAATTCAGGTCTGTCGTTACGATCACATCGTCTGTCGTCATGTCGGTAGTTCCTGTAGTTTCTTTCTTGTCGGTTAAGTGGTGGAGAATTTCTCCCTGAATCGTAACTGCGCGCTGAACTGTTGCGTCTGAAGTTATTCTGTCTCCCTTGATAATAATTATTTTGGTTCCCATATTGTCTGTTTCTCTGATTGTCTCTGCGATAGTCACTACCGCGGAGAGGTGATCTTTCCCTGTAATTATTACTACTCTGCCAACGGTTGTCGTACGGGTGGTGTCTATTTTGGTCACGATTTGCGTTGTAAGAATAGACCTGTCGTGTCCAGTTATTGTTTCTGTCGTCACGGAATTGTGACGGAAGTGACCTGTAGTGATTGTTTTCCTGTTTTCGCATCCCGCAACTGTCTGTGTCAATTTCCAGTTCTTGTAACAGTCCCTGAAATGCTTCAATGTCGTCTTTGCAACGTCCTGCTAAAATAATATGCCGTAAATGTTCAGGTAATTTGATTAAGCAAATGCGGATGAGTTCTGAGGGGCTGTATGGGTTTGACAGGTACTGATTCTTGTGCAACATGTCTTCAAAATATTTCACAAGACTGGAGAATTCAGATTGTTCGAAATGTTTCATCATTATGATACCATGTTTTACGCGGTCTTGTGTGGCTTGAGACCAATACGCTGAGAGGAAGGCATGGTAAAATTCTCCTTCACTGTGGCAATCGTGAATGACCGATCGCATTCTTACAGCTGGTTCATTCTCTAAGTAGCCACACATAAATTCTAATCTGTGTTCCAACGACCAGTTGGGAGGAAAACAATTAGAGAATTGATGGAGCCATGCTTGTGGATGAATGTCGTTGCCAGAATTCTTAAATGTTTTGAATTTACGTGTAGTAATGAACAGCTTATAGTCAAAATCATCGTGTCGGCGAGTAGCATATCGGTCATTGTTACGTCGTGTCGGCGGTTCCATTTCAAAATTCGGTGCACCTTGCCAATTTCTTTCATAACTTCCGAAATGCGCTGTGTTATTATTTTGTGGCTGTTCCGTATTTCTATGTCCCTCTTCCCGTATTGGAGCGCGAGTGTCCTCTGAAATACGTAATTCTTGTATTACCTGTGTCAGCTGATCTTGTACTTCCCGGATTTCTCTTTGGTGTTGCGTATTAATTTGATTCAGATTTTGTTTCAGTTTCCTTATTTGTTCATACTCTTCTGTGTCAGTGAAGGCTACGGGTCTTGTGTCATTCAGATCATCATCTACCTTTGTAGATAAGTTAGTGACCTGATCCGAAAGTTCGGCTACTTTCTCCGATAGTGAACACATTTCCTCAGTGTGTTTCTCTGAACCAAGTTTCAGAGTGTCCATTTGTGTTGAAATCGAATCTACTGTGTCCTTTAAGTTTTCCTGAGTTTTTGCAAGTTGCGTAACCGAATCGGTAGATGCAACTGAGTCAATTTTAGCCCACAAGGTCTCATGATTTTCATGAACAATGGTTTGCAGTTCTTTTATGGCTGCTTCGTGATTCTGTAATGCATTTTCATGCCGTGAAAAAATAGGTTGAAAATGCTCACAAATTTGTGTTTTCACGTCATTACAGACTTTTTGACATTTCGATTCAATTTTATGTAACTCAGTAGTTAAATCTTCACGTGTTTGTTCAAGTGTGGTGTCTAACTTTTGAAGATTTTGTTCCATTGTGTCTAACTGTTGCTGTGTTTGTCTCTGGTGTTGTTCCATTGTGTCTAACTTTTTAAGATTTTGTTCCACTGTGTCTAACTGTTGCTGTGTTTGTCTTTGGTGTTGTTCCATTGTGTCTAACTTTTTAAGATTTTGTTCCACTGTGTCTAACTTTTTAAGATTTTGTCCCATTTGTTGCATTAATTGTAATAACAATGCACTGGTGTCTGAAACATGTTCCTCAGTGCTTTTCGGCAGTGAAGTTGCACCGGCAACATTCACATTTTGACAAGTGGAAAATGTGTCTTGACTCATTTGAGAAAACGGTGGGAACCCAAAACCTGAGTCTGCAGTATTTGCAATATTGTGTTCTGTCATTCCCGATTCCTGAGGCGAGCTGTTGCCGACCAATCGATCGATAACGCTTCCCTGTTCACTACCTGTTTCACTGTCTACACCATTGTTTGCCGCCCGCTCCATTTCCCTATGCGCAATTACCAAATTACTGCTTTGAACATTAGTTAATTCATTACTCTGCGGCGCTAACACACTGCTTTCGTCTTCACTGTCATTTCTCAGTTTACTTTGGAGCCTAGTATTACGTTTTTCACACGCCATTATTGTCACAGTATTTCACACGATAACACAGAAAAGCGCAATTTGAAGAGCAAAATAAAATAACATAGCAATGGAAATAATGTCTGCTTAATTGCCAGCGCAGCTGCAAAATACTTGGTGCAAATCTACATGCATGCCACAACTGTTTTACTGTACAACAATGAAAAACTACAACTACAAAGGAAATTCTCTCTATAAATACGCGCTAGCAATAAACAATAGCTACACTAATTACATAAACTACAAGAAAAAAAATCAGAAGACTCTAGTGAGGTATCCTAGGCCAAGGGTCGACATATGAAACGTCCCCTTTGATCAATTATACAAGACTGTGCTTAAACTGACACACAATATTTTGTTAGCGCAACGCAATCTGACTTTCAAAATTCCCTACAAAAGAATGGCCCTGACTAACATTAAACTATACCTTTCACAAATCACTTACCTCACAAAAATCTTCGCTGCTCAAGCTACTGCAATACAGCGAGCGCCACTACTGCCAGCTAAATAAAAGATTCAAACTATGGAAGGCACTAACTACTGATAGGGATAGTTAGCAAATGAAAGATATTAATAGAGAACAAACAATGTATTTACCTTGATATCATCTTATATAAATATAGCAGTTCATGACAAATTACAAATCTCCGCCATCTCTCTCCCCACATCCACCACTGCTGGCGGCTCACCTCCAACTGCGCAACGCTACGTGCTGTTCACAGCCAGCTGCCTAACACTACAATGGCGAGTATTACAACAATGCAAAGCAGCCACAGACTGCACACAGCACAGCCAGTGATTTTCATACAGAGGTGGCGTTACCAATAAAAAAACCTAAACAGCCTACTTACAGTAGAATTAGAGAAAGCGTTTGACAATGTTGACTGGAATACTCTCTTTCAAATTTTGAAGGTGGCAGATGTAAAATACACTGAGCGAAAGGCTATTTACAATTTATAAGAAATAAAAAAAAGAGATGGCAGTTATAAGAGTCGAGGGGTACGAAAGGGAAGCAGTGGTTGAGAAGAGAGTGAGACAGGGTTGTAGCCTATACCCAATGTTACTCAATCTGTATACTGAGCAAGTAGTAACGGAAACTAAAGAAAAATTTGGAGTATAAATTAAAATCCATTGAGAAGAAATAAAAACTTTGAGGTATGCCACCGACATTGTAATTCTGTCGGAGACAGCAAAGGACCTGGAAGAGTAGTTGAACAGAAAGGACAGTGTCTTGAAAGGAGGATATAAGATGAACATCAACAAAAGCAAAACGAGGATAATGGAATGTAGTCGATTAGGAAATTAGACGCTTAAAGTAGTAAATGAGTTTTGCTATTTGGGGAGCAAAATAACTGATGATCATCGAAGAAGAGACGATATAAAATGCAGACTGGCAATGGCAAGGAAAGCGTTTCTGAAGAAGACAAACTTGTTAAAATCCAGTATAGATTCAAGTGTCAAGAAGTCTTTTCTGAAAGTATTTGTATGGAGTGTAGCCATGTATGGAAGTGAAACATGGACCATAAACACCGTAGACAAGAAGAGAATTGAAGCTTTCAAAATGTGGTGCTACAGAAAATGCTGAAGATCATGTAACTAATGAGGAGGTACTGAACAGAATTGGGGAGAAGAGGAAATTATGGTACAACTTGACTAGAAGAAGGGGTCGATTGGTAGGACACGTTCTGAGGCATCAAGGGATCACCAGTTTAGTATTCAAGGGAAGTGTGGAGAGTAAAAACCGTAAAGGGAGACCAAGAGATAAATACACTAAGCAGATTCAGAAGGATGTAGGTTGCAGTAGTTACACTCCTGGAAATGGAAAAAAGAACACATTGACACCGGTGTGTCAGACCCACCATACTTGCTCCGGACACTGCGAGAGGGCTGTACAAGCAATGATCACACGCACGGCACAGCGGACACACCAGGAACCGCGGTGTTGGCCGTCGAATGGCGCTAGCTGCGCAGCATTTGTACACCGCCGCCGTCAGTGTCAGCCAGTTTGCCGTGGCATACGGAGCTCCATCGCAGTCTTTAACACTGGTAGCATGCTGCGACAGCGTGGACGTGAACCGTATGTGCAGTTGACGGACTTTGAGCGAGGGCGTATAGTGGGCATGCGGGACGCCGGGTGGACGTACCGCCGAATTGCTCAACACGTGAGACGTGAGGTCTCCACAGTACATCGATGTTGTCGCCAGTGGTCGGCGGAAGGTGCACGTGCCCGTCGACCTGGGACCGGACCGCAGCGACGCACGGATGCACGCCAAGACCGTAGGATCCTACGCAGTGCCGTAGGGGACCGCACCGCCACTTCCCAGCAAATTAGGGACACTGTTGCTCCTGGGGTATCGGCGAGAACCATTCGCAACCGTCTCCATGAAGCTGGGCTACGGTCCCGCACACCGTTAGGCCGTCTTCCGCTCACGCCCCAACATCGTGCAGCCCGCCTCCAGTGGTGTCGCGACAGGCGTGAATGGAGGGACGAATGGAGACGTGTCGTCTTCAGCGATGAGAGTCGCTTCTGCCTTGGTGCCAATGATGGTCGTATGCGTGTTTGGCGCCGTGCAGGTGAGCGCCACAATCAGGACTGCATACGACCGAGGCACACAGGGCCAACACGCGGCATCATGGTGTGGGGAGCGATCTCCTACACTGGCCGTATACCACTGGTGATCGTCGAGGGGACACTGAATAGTGCACGGTGCATCCAAACCGTCATCGAACCCATCGTTCTACCATTCCTAGACCGGCAAGGGAACTTGCTGTTCCAACAGGACAATGCACGTCCGCATGTATCCCGTGCCACCCAACGTGCTCTAGAAGGTGTAAGTCAACTACCCTGGCCAGCAAGATCTCCGGATCTGTCCCCCATTGAGCATGTTTGGGACTGGATGAAGCGTCGTCTCACGCGGTCTACACGTCCAGCACGAACGCTGGTCCAACTGAGGCGCCAGGTGGAAATGGCATGGCAAGCCGTTCCACAGGACTACATCCAGCATCTCTACGATCGTCTCCATGGGAGAATAGCAGCCTGCATTGCTGCGAAAGGTGGATATACACTGTACTAGTGCCGACATTGTGCATGCTCTGTTGCCTGTGTCTATGTGCCTGTGGGTCTGTCAGTGTGATCATGTGATGTATCTGACCCCGGGAATGTGTCAATAAAGTTTCCGCTTCCTGGGACAATGAATTCACGGTGTTCTTATTTCAATTTCCAGGAGTGTATTTGGAGATGAAGAAGCTTGCACAGGAGAGCTGCATCAAATCAGTCTCTGGCCTGAAGACCACAACAAACAACATGTAGAGACATATTCAGTTAGATTTAATAACTCCTGAAGCAGTTCATGTTCTAAGACATGGAAAGGATGTGGTATTTCTCACAAAGGTGCGTGAAGTACCTTAGGGATGGCTTCACAAGTGTGTCACAATCTTCTTTTTTTTGAGTCCATGTTCAAGTGTTGTGGTGGTATTCTTCACAATAAATATGTACTTACGTCAGAAATTGTTTAAATATTCTTGCATCATCTGCAAAGCTCTCACTCTCTGAGTGCAGTGATATATTTAGTTTCTTTGACATTTTCGAGATATGTATGTGACAATATTCTGCACTTTCCTTAAACACCAGATGTAATAATTCCTGATGCAGTTCATGTTCAATGACAAAGAGTACCTATGTGCTAGGGGTGGGAAGGGGGATGGTTGCGGGTATTTCCAATGTGACAGGAAGTGCTTCGCATAGCCACCGCAGCAAAAATGGTTCAAATGGCTCTGAGCACTATGGGACTTAACTGCTGTGGTCATCAGTCCCCTAGAACTTAGAACTACTTAAACCTAACTAACCTAAGGACGTCACATACATCCATGCCCAAGGCAGGATTCGAACCTGCGACCGTAGCGGTCACGCGGTTCCAGACTGTAGCGCCTAGAACCGCACGGCCATACGGCCGGCCACCGCAGCAACTACCGTGTACTAGCGCTGTGAGACTGGTGCATGTCCTCTTCCACTGGGCACAGAGACTTTGCAGCAAAGAGCGCACACACCAGAGTGGGTGAACGTTTTGCCTCTTGCCCTGCGGAAGACTGACTGGACTTTTATCGAGTGATCTATAGTTACAGCACACGCACTTAACAGCATGAGTTGCGAAGTGTTTCGTAGCCCGATCCTGCTGCATCTTCATTATTTGATGAAGTGTATTCATCTTCTTCATACATCCACTAAATCTCATTACTTTCCAAGCATCGTGCGGGTGGCCATGGACACAGTCCTCAGCTGCATGATTATAGCTAATATACCCATTAAACTCCTCCTTCTACAGCACAGACATCTCACCCATTGAACATATAGTACACAGTTAACAATTATGTCCATCCTCCCAGTCCAGCAGCTATATACAGACTGAGCGAATTTCCTGCCATTTTTTCCCAGGGCCGCTATCTTGGATTACATTACAGGAGTGATGGGCGCAGGGCCTACAGCGCCCTCTGGTAGTGGTGGGTGAACACACTGGCTGGAGCTACTGCCTATGACAACTCAGATTGTTTAAATAAACCATATACCACAATGCATACAAAATAAAGTCTTACATCCATCTTATCCAGCACCCCAGCATTGACTGAGTCCTTTTCCTGCCAGTTTACAGATGGAGGAGGGAAGGGGAGGGGTGTGGAGTTAATTTAGTAGTGGTAGCCCAATTGACCTATTCTCCCCAGCCAAATTCGAACTTCCCATCATGACATCAATGTGATGTTATCACATCTATGGTCGCCCTCTTGGATCCGCTATCTTGAATACATTTGACAACAATGCAGAGTGCTACTAGAACTGCTTTGTTCCACTACTCAGGTTTCCTTTTTAAATTGGAATGTCTTTCGTTTTGGTGACACTTTTAGCTTTTCATTAACTGTAATCAGATGGTGGAGAGTCAAGAAAATGATAAAATGACGAGTGCTGAAAATTTTGCAAGTAACTGGAAATATGGCGAGCACTTATTGTTTAGTAAACTCAGTTTGGTGATCATGGTATTTTTTCTAATTTTAGACTGCAGAAACACACCTTACAATATGTTCTAGGAATAATTCAGAGTCATGTAGTGAAGTACAGATTTAAGGAAGTTGTATCACGTAAAAAACCTATGGCAGTAACTTTAATGTATATTAAACAGAAAATATTTTACATTGAATGTAAGAAAAAATATATATAAAATCATATATTGTTTAAGCGATTAATTAAATATAGAAACAATAAAGGAAGGGCAAAATCTTAAAAGTAGACTAACTAAAGTGAAAATAAAGTAAAGTTCCTAATTAAAGTATTTCTTTAACTAACGTGATAATACGGTTCTTTTCAGAATAAGCATCGAGCAAAATGTTAATTACTGCGGTTGAAATTCCCCTGTATCCAGAATGAACAGCAGATTGATCATTTGTGAAATACAGGGTGATTCAAAAAGAATACCACAACTTTAGAAATTTAAAACTCTGCAACGACAAAAGGCAGAGCTAAGCACTATCTGTCGGCGAATTAAGGGAGCTATAAAGTTTCATTTAGTTGTACATTTGTTCGCTTGAGGCGCTGTTGACTAGGCTGAAAACCAAACTACCCGAGGCAGCCCGTGACAGAGCACTTCATCACTGGCCTCCAAGAAGCCCTGATCTTACCCCGTGCGATTTTTTCTTATGGGGGTATGTTAAGGATATGGTGTTTCGGCCACCTCTCCCAGCCACCATTGATGATTTGAAACGAGAAATAACAGCAGCTATCCAAACTGTTACGCCTGATATGCTACAGAGAGTGTGGAACGAGTTGGAGTATCGGGTTGATATTGCTCATGTGTCTGGAGGGGGCCATATTGAACATCTCTGAACTTGTTTTTGTGTGAAAAAAAAACCTTTTTAAATACTCTTTGTAATGATGTATAACAGAAGGTTATATTATGTTTCTTTCATTAAATACACATTTTTAAAGTTGTGGTATTCTTTTTGAATACCCTGTATACAGAAGGGTGTCTGGAGATAGGTTAATGCATTTACAAATGATAAATTATTTGCTCAGAAGCTCCTTTGGGCTGTACTTCATTCATCCTGTTCCCACATCAGAAAATTTATTATTGCAGTATGGATCTTCAACATTTTGTGGTTGAGAACCTCTCATAGGAATGGCAGGAACCTCATCAAAAACTAAAAGTCATCGTTTTGGTTGAGTGCTGTAGCCTGTTGAAACAAAATTTTCAATTTCAGGTAGTTTCTTATTATAATCATTTTTTTAACTTTCACATTTTTCTCATGAGGGGATGTT
Organism: Schistocerca serialis cubense; assembly: GCF_023864345.2. Taxonomy (NCBI): domain Eukaryota; kingdom Metazoa; phylum Arthropoda; class Insecta; order Orthoptera; family Acrididae; genus Schistocerca; species Schistocerca serialis. Next base: position 656,038,792 of record NC_064640.1, on the reverse strand, counting down.
TCATGAAAGATTTCTTTGGCTGTGTTTGAGTAATAATGACTGCAATTTATGTTTGTCATTAGAAGAATGTTAACTGTTTACTTAAATTATATTAGCATTGATTGGCACATCGGTTCTGATGCGTTTTTGTAACTGTGAAGTGTAGATTCAGGCATTCTGTAGCACTGTAGTGATTTTTATGGTATGGCCAGCAACACAACTCAATAAAACATCAACAACCGTTTGTGACACGTCAGGAGGGTAACAAGTTGCAATTTTAGTTCTTCTGTGTGCCTTTGTAGTTTACTTCTTATGTTAGTATTGCTGGGATGGATGGGATGTGTGCGTGTTGTGTGTGGACGCTGGGCGAGCTGGTTGCTGCTTGTGAGCAGATGAAGGCACTTTTGACCTTAGTCAGCTGTCTTCAAGCTGCTACTTCAAGGTGTAGCAGTGGAGTAGAATCTGGTGTGTCACACGGAACACCTCAGGTGTTGCTTGTTTCGCCCTCAGGCACTGCTGCCGAGGCACCTTCCAGTGTGCCTGACCCCGTGAATCCGTCCTCACTGCGGGGTGAGTGGCATATGGTAATTCATTTGCATTGGTCCAGGCAGAGGATCAATGTCTCTGTCTGGCGTCCCCCATTTACCCTGTCAGTGGACAAGTGGCCTCTCCTTTGGCAGGGTTCGAGCAGGCACACAGGAAGAGGCGTTTCCTAGTTGTTGGGAGCTCCAATGTTGGGCACGTTGTGGAGCCCATTGGGGAAACAGCGTGCAGGGCTGGAAAGAAAGCCAATGTGCACTCAGTATGTCTGCAGGGGGGCCTCATCCGGGATGTGGAGGAGGCCTTGCCTGAGGCTATTAATCAGACTTGTCATCTGCAAGTTGTGCCTCACATTGTCACCAATGACATCTGTTGCATGGGTTCTGAGGTCATCCTCAGTTCACACAGCCGACTCGAGGAAGTGGTGAAGATTGCTGGTCTCGCCTCCTGGGTGTAAGCATATCTCGCAGTTTGCATTATTGTTCCCAGAGTTGATTGGGGTCCTTCAGTTTAGAGGCAAGTGGAGGATCTCAACCAAAGGCTTCGTTGACTCTGTAAAAGTCTAGGCTGCAGATTTCTGGACCTGCGTTATCAGAGAGAGAATTGAATGGCACCCTTGATAGGTCAGGCGTGCACTACACAAAGGAAGCAGCTACTCGTACTTGTGGAGTGCACATTGAGTTTTTTTAGGGTAGGCAGTAGTTTGAGGTACTCTGATGAACACTTGCCAGTCAACACGTAGACAACGAAACCAGACCATGTTCAGAGTAAAGACACTTCGAATATCAAACTTTTATAAGTGAGGTGTTGAAGTATTCGTAACAAAGTTGCTCCCAAATTATTCATGTGACCGAGAACTAGCTAAAACGCTAAGTAGAAAGCTCTGAAATATTTAGTAAGTCATGGACCATAAATCGGAAAGGCAGATTTCATACCATAGGATGGAGAGTGTTCATCGCAGTCGACAAAAATTTTGTCTCTATTGGAATTGAATTTGAATATGACTATGAAGTTATCTCGGAGTGTATAACAGATCTAGGTGAAATCAAGTTAATTGATGGATGTTTTTATGGTCCACTCGATTCCGCCATGACAATTTTAGAGTCATTCAAAGGAAGTGTAAGCTCAGTAACGCGGAAATACCCAGGTCATGGAATAATGTATGGAGGAGACTTTAAACTACCAAGGGTAAACTGGGACATCTTTGGTTTCATTGCAAGGGATATGGACAGGCACTCTTCAGAAGTGCTTTTGAACACGTTTTCCGAAAACTGTCTTGAGTAGCTATTTCGAGAGCCCACACGTAATGGAAATATTTTAGATCTTGTAGATACAAACAGGCCTGAGCTTATCTCCAGTGTCAGTACAGAGACAGGGATTGGTGATCATGATGTCATCATGGCGGTCATGGTTCCTTAGGTTAGTGAATAGGTCAAGAAGGCTAGGAGAGTATTTTTGCTAGTAACAGCAGATAAGCAGTTGTTAGCATCCCACCCAGACAATGAATGAACATAATTTGGCTCCAGCACGTTGGACATAGAGGAATTACGCCCAGAATTTAAACGGGCTGTAAATTGCGTTCGGGAGAAGTAACTGCCGAGTAAGTGGATTAAGGATCCAGCATGGTTTAATAATAGAGTTCGAAAAATGCTGTTTCACTCTCGGGTCGGAGGAGAACGGCGCAAATGAAGACAGACATAAGTTAGTAGAGATTCGTGTATCTGTAAAAAGACTGATGCACGAAGCACGCAACAATTATCCCCGTCATACCTGAGTAAAAGATATCACCGAGAAAATTCTGGTTCTACGTAAAATCGCTAAATGGGTTGAAGACTTCTATCCAGTCACTCGTTGACCACTCTGGCGTGACAATAGAAGATAGCAAAAGGAAAGCTTAAGTTATAATTTTTGCCTTTAAGAAATCGTTCACGGAGGTGGTTCGTACCAACGTACTGTCGTTTGGCCATCGCAAAGACACTTCTGTGGAAGACGTAGTAATAGACATGCCTGGCGTAGAGAAACAACAGAAAGAGTTGAAAACAAATAAGTCGCCACGTCTGGATGGAATCCCGATTCGGTTTTACAAAGAGAACGCTACGGCATTGGCTCTTTACTTAGCTTGCAATTATCGTGCGAAATCCCAAGCGACTGGAAAAAAGTGCAGGAGACGTTTGTATGTAAGAGGGGTAGAAGAACGAAGCAGCAAAATTACAGACCAATGTCCTTAATATCGGTTTGCTGCAGAATTCTTTAATATAGTCAAGGATAAATGAGTGCTCTATAAAAAATTAAAACCCAACATTTGCTTAAATACAAAACACTTATTCGTTCACCTAGGGCTAATAGTGAGGAGAGCTGAATTTGCTTGGTTGACTGTGTGTGAGTCGGAGGGTTGAACACGTCGTGCGGCCGCCCCAGGCGAACTCAGATGCAGAGACAATGAGCGCGTCACTGGAATCAGGTAAATACCAGAGCTGGGAATTTGGACGGCTGATTCTCGCATTGCCTTTGTGCTCCAGGAAATAGTAGATTGTCAGATACTCTTAAAGATGGCTAAGTCATAGCTCTTTGAGATTTGATAATAACCCACATCAAATATTAATGCAAATCTGACTACATCTGCAATCGCAGAAAAATGAGGTTCATCCAGTGAAATCCTTAAAAGTACTGATTCAGTACCTCACAGTGGATAAACATTTACACAATGAACCCCTGAATGAATAACTTTTAATCACTTCAAGCTATTTCGACAAACGGTACTGTACTGTAGCTATCATATCAATATCGATTTTATTCGTTGATTTACGATGTCTATTATACCTTTTTCATTTCGCAAATGTTTGCCATAACATCGCATTCTCCACATTTACACAGCAAATGAACACAGCATCAGTACTTCACATTTTTCAATTCTTCAGGATTTCCAGGTGAGGCATTGTCATATTGAACAATTTAGTTTCATCCGATCATCTGCGTCTTTCTTGAACGATATTTCAACTGCGTGACTTACCGTCTTCCTCAGGTGCTGTCTGAAGGAACTTTCTTCAGCCAATGGAAAAGCAGACAGTGGCGGAAAACTATGGGAGTCAAGTGGAGACTGCGAGCCATGCAGTTGAAATATCGTACAAAAAAGACTACTATAGCTGGCAGAAACCCGATTGTTCAACATGACTTCACATTTTGTCATAGTTGTGTATTTATTTAATGAACAGTTTTCTATTTTGCCAGTAACTTCATTTAAATGTTGATTGCAAATGCTATTAAAACGATGTGCTGATTTAAAAGTCGTCAATCACATGTGTTATCGAACAACAAAACTGAAAAGAGAACCAAAAGGCGCTGCTGTCAAGAAGACATAAATAATTGTTGAAATAATATGTAACGACTATTCGTTGTCATTTAATGTGAGTGCACTTGCGTAAGAATGCTAGCTTATTTATTTATAGATAAACCTGTATTTATATTTATTGTTCGTGTTCTTTATTTAAATGTTACTGTAATATATTAGTTTAATGTGGGAAAGTGGCCATGTGCAATCATATCATGTCTGTAGCATGTAAGAAATATGTATTTTTGGTGGGGACTCCCTTCAGCCAATGGAAAAGCAGATAGTATCGGGAAACTATGGGAGTCAAGTGGAGACTGGGACTTTCCGAGTGAAGGGCTCAAGGGATAGATTCTGGACTTCATGTCGAGTCCTTGAAGAAGCCAACCCGCCTGCAGTAACTTCCGTCATTCGATCGAGGAGCTGATTGAGTCTGGGTGGTGAACGGCAGCTACAATACTCTAACTTTTGAAAGGACTTTATATTTCTAGATTTCTGAATGTGCTCCAGAGTAGGACTGTAATTCCTTCCACTTGATTTATGGAACTGAGAATAGACAGAGTATGAGGTTCTATTCTTTGTATCATGTGTGTTAATTTGTGACTCGTCATGTTGAGCACTGAATTGTTTTGAGCTGATTAATATTTCGTGTATTGTGATTGTGAAATGGACTTAGTTTTGGCGTGTCTTTGATGGCTATTTAGTCAGGGGAATTTGCTACCGTTCTAGTAACTCTCTTAATCTAACATTACTATATTTGTAAGGGTATTTTCTGTTTGCATTTTAACTGAATCTCATAGGACCACTTCCTGTTTATTTGAGATGTCCTTTCTTGGACGTTAGACTAGAACCCTCCTTATTAAACTACTAATTTATCTTTTATTTTATATTTCTGTGTATTTTATTAATTCGCAATTCATGCCAATGCACAGACTATTTGACTACAGAGGTTATTATTTGCAGCAAATTAACTGTGGGGCATGAAAGTAGATGTGCGCGGCTTGACCCTGTGACAACATCGAGCTTTTCCTTTAAAACGGAGCCATGCATAGCCCAGGTACCTACAGCAAAAATAAACAAAGGTAAAGAAGCAACTGATTTGCTCGTACAGACTGCTGTTTGGAAGTGCAACTGCCGGCCGCTGTGCCCTAGTGGTTCTAGGCGCTTCAGTCCGGAACCGCGCTGCTGCTACGGTCGCAGGTTCGAATCCTGTATTGGGCATGGATGTGTGTGATGTCCTTAGGTTGGTTAGGTTTAAATAGTTCTAAGTCTAGTGCGCTAATGACCTCAGATGTTAAGTCCTATAGTGCTTAGAGCCATTTGAACCATTTGAAGAGCAACTTCACAACAGTAACCGTTACATAACGTCGCAGTTGGGGGCTCGTCTGAGATATGAGTATAATCCATTTAGAATTGCAATTATAATTCTAACACGTTACTGTGTTCTGCGATCCAGCTCCCAAATCTATTGCACGGTAGGCAGTTTGTGTGGAGACTCTGAGCATAAGATTTTGCAACAGTTGTTAGCGTGAGAATGGGTGACAAAAGCTAGGTGTGCGGAAGTTCGCAACGGATCTTCAAGAAAGAAGAAGAAGGCTATGCAGAGGCGTGCTGAGTTCGAGTCCACAGTGGGCAACAGCAGCGGTGACCTCGACGGCGGAATAGATACAGTGGCGGCCACGGCGATGCGGGTCATCGTCGGCGACTTTTAGTTCATCAGCATCGACACTTCGGGCAGTAGCAGTACAGCAGAAGCAGTTAGCATTGCCGATAAGTTAAGTACTTGCGCCGATAGCGTTAAACTGAGTGAAGCTGCAGCGTCATTGTCAGTGATGGAGCTTCCAACGATTAGGCAGTCACCCAGCCTGTGTGGTTCAGATAATGTTAGTGGGCCAGTTAGTCAAAAATCTGAACATGGTGATGTTGATAGGGACGATATTAGTGGGGCAGATAGTCTGAAATCAGAGAAAGGAGATGTGGCTGCAAGGGAAATTCTGACAAACTTGAGCTCTAAAATGGGGGTATTGGGTACAGGGATAGTTTTACTAAAAACAGAGATAGGTTCGGTAGAGACAAGTGTAGGAGAAAGTGTAGAAGTTTAGTTGAAGAAATTTAGATCCTCTGCAGAAGGGATGATAGATTCAAAAAGAGAAGCTATAAGGGCAGATGCAGGCACTATTTCTGAAGAGGTTGACCTGTTTAACACCAGAGTCGACAAAGGGGGAAAAGATTTTGGGGACAAGTTGGAAAAGACACACATTACGGGCTGGGTGACGATGTTAAGGATGTGTGCTAAGACAAAATGCACTTCAGGAAGTGACCACTAAGTCTATTAACAATTTCTCCGGTAGAGTAGTAGAGTGTGCAAAAGAGGTGGTGAAAAATGCACAGCATTTGGAAGCAGAGATTAATAACGAAGTTTTGCAGCAGTGACAGCAGATTACAGATGTATGGGCAGAATTAAATGCTTTAGCAGCGAGGCAGGGTGTTCTGTATGGGTAATTCAGGAACGACAAAGTGTTTTGGAGATGATGGCAAATACCACCCAGTTGATTTTACTGCTGCGTGTAGAGACGGTTTTGTGAGAGGAATGTCGGAAGCGGCAAAAATTAAATACGTGAAACGACACCTTGAAGGCAATGCACAACCATGTGCAAATTTATTGAGTGCTTCATTGACTACCTATGAAGTGTCTGAGAGTTATTTCCTGAACAAATTCTGGAGTGAAGCCACACAAACGCGACTTCAGAATGAGTTCCTGATCGTACCAAGTTTCAAACACGGAAGTAGGCCAATGCGGGTTTTTCGTGTGCGTGAACTAAGTTGGGTCATACAAATCGCCCGCTGGGGGTGTTGACGGAGTTTACGACTCAAGAAGCGACTACCGGAATTTTTACAGTGGGATCTTGTCCACAATCTGACAAATTCCATTGACGAGCTTTTAGATTTTATTGAGAAACTTGATGAGACTTTGAAATTCAAGCCACATAATGAGAAAAGCAGACAGAGAAATGGTTACCAGTACGTGGATGACAATAATAACGAAAATAACTATCACAGCAGTGGTAACAATAATTTGCAAAGGGGAGATGGAAACGGAAACTTTCGTAACTAAAATAAAAAACCGGAAACGAAGATTTAAGGGACAGAAGCTACAATACAAGGTCGGGAAATTAGAGATCACTGCATCTTAGGATTGGAGGTGGCGAAATAAACCGGCGTTGAGAAGGACACGTTATTTTGAAAATTCTGTGGATGTCAAAAATTCGGCAAAGAAGCCACAAATGTTGGAGATGAGATTATAAGACGTAAGAATAAAATGGTGAATAATTTTAAATGCTGCGAGCATAAAGAGGTCCCACGAAAGATGGTAAAATATGTCGAGGCATTCGATGATGAGGGTATTGGGCTGAACAATTTATTTTGTGAAAGGGAAGTGGATGACAGAAGTAATGTGTTTGGTGAAAAATTCTGTGATCGGAAGAGAGGATGAGATGGATTGAATTTGGTGGAGGTGGAATGTACGACGAATTTTGGTGAGACACCAGTCAGTAGCATACATTGCCGGCCGCGGTGGTCTAGCGGTTCTAGGCGCGGAGTCCGGAACCGCGCGACTGCTACGGTCGCAGGTTCGAATCCTGCCTCGGGCATGGATGTGTGTGATGTTCTTAGGTTAGTTAGGTTTAAGTAGTTCTAAGTTCTAGGGGACTGATGACCACAGATGTTAAGTCCCATAGTGCTCAGAGCCATTTGAACCATTTAGTAGCATACATTATAGTAATAGGTGAAAGTGATGTAGATGTTGTATTGACGAAAATATGTTAAAGTATTTGTGAAGGCAACGTAGTAGTAGCCTCGTCAGCTGGTGATGAATTTTATTGTGTGTCGGCGGATGTGGATAATTTATTGTTAAAAGGAAGTAAAGGTGATGTTTTAGGCGCTGATGTAACGAAGGTTGAAGCTACTGTTTTCCTCAGAGGAACGAGTTTTATTTCTGCTCATGAAATTGCACCGATAGCTCTTGATGAAAACATGAATTTTGAGTGGATGTTGAAGGATGAATGTGAAAGTGTGTTAGACGGTTCGTTGAAGTATAAGGTAGCGGAGGCGTCTGATAAGAGAGAAAATGTGGAAGAGAAAGGGATGGATCCGAGTTTGGCGGAATTCACGTATTTTGTGAGTTCTAATGTTGAGCGTTACAACAGCGGCAATTTATAAGGTTTATCGGCGAAGATTGACGGAGTTACTGGTGGTGATTTCTATAATGCATCGACAGATGTAATGGATGTTTTAAATAATGATTTTTTATGAGTTATCGGCGGATGTTAATGGAGTTAATTGTGATAAAGTTTGTACTGATTCGACAGAAATAAGTGAGGATTTGTTTAAGAGAGACGAAGTTTTAAGTTGTGTGGTTGATTATAGGAATGTTACAGCTACTGATATCGTTAATTCTGAGGAAACGAACAGTACATTTGATGCTTATGAGGATGACGTAACGATGGGTTTTGAGGGTGATTTAAGTCTTACAGATGAGTTGTAGGTAGATCATGAGAATACAGGAATGGATAATGAAAAATGGTTCAAATGGCTCTGAGCACTATGGGACTTAACTACTGTGGTCATCAGTCCCCTAGAACTTAGAACTACTTAAACCTAACTAACCTAAGGACATCAAACACATCCATGCCCGAGGCAGGATTCGAACCTGTGACCGTAGCAGTCGCGCGGTTCCGGACTGAGCGCCTAGAACCGCTAGACCACCGCGGCCGGCGAATGGATAATGAGACTGAACGTTGTTCTGAAGTTACAGTGTGTAGGATAAATATGAAGGAAAAAGGGAGAGGCGTTCAGAATGATCATTTGAGGATGCAATGTTTAGAGAACGCTGAAATTAAAAATGTACGGTATGTAAGTGAAAAAAATGATATTGATGAAGATAGAAAGTGTTATTTTCTCGAATCTAACGATGGTATTCCAGCTGTGGTCACATATTTTGTCCTTAAACGTAAGAATTCGTTGGTGAAAGAGGAATGAGGGCGAGAATTTGAGCAGGTAAAAAGCGGCAAAAGTCAGATTCAGAACACACTGTCGAGAAAAATGTTGTAAGAGGCAACGATTGCAGAGTTGTACCTTGTGAATGAAAATCGTGGCTTGTATTGATATAAGTGTGTATATAAGTGTAATTTCATGTGAAGGATACAACAATTTTGAAGGTTCAAAATGGTTCAAATGGCTCTGAGCACTATGGGACTTAACATCTGTGGTCATCAGTCCCCTAGAACTTAGAACTACGTAAACCTAACTAACCTAAGGACATCTCACACATCCATGCCCGTGGCAGGATTCGAACCTGCGACCGTAGGAGTCGCGCGGTTCCGGACTGAGCGCCTAGAACCGCTAGACCACCGCGGCCGGCAATTTTGAAGGTTTATGTTGTTTATGTAAAGGGTAAAAATGGTGAATTTAAGATGTATGGAGGCACAGCTTAGTGCAATAGAAGTGCCAGCATTGATAGCACGACTCTTGGTGGGCAGAGATCCACAAGACATAATTAATTTCATTATTTGCGTAAGAGAAGATTATAAATTGTTCTGCACTTAAGCTATTAGGGGAAAATTAAAGAGGTTATTTAAATGTGTTACTCCTAGTATCTTGGATAGGTTTCTCGTATAACATGTATAGTTTATTTGTAATTATTGGTCATACAAAATTTGGTACGTGGAAGACGTCAGACCTCATTGGGAGTAAAACATAGAGTTATGTGCAAAGTATGACCTACGTTTTTGGGTGTATATGAGGTGAGTTAATTCTATGATGCACGTTATTTTTAAGGGTTTTTGAATATATTTGTGTATGTAAAATTCTGGGTATAAATGGTATTTCAGTGCAAATATGGGTGAACATTTGTTGAATGTGTGATCGAGCTACAAGCTGAGTTGAAAGGAAAGTTAAGTGGGCGATTTCTGCTCGGGGTAGCATTAGTTTTAATGTTTCTTATTAGCTGTGGTAAAATTGTAGAAAAATAGTAAAATGTTAGTTGAACAAATTTCATAGTACGAAAGATGTATTTTCCAGTGGGAACATGGACAGAGTGTTTGAAATGTCTAGCTGAATCAAGTTTTACTTGTGTTACAAGACAATTTTTTCCTACTATCCTAAAAAATGGTTCAAATGGCTCTGAGCACTATGCGACTTAACTTCTGAGGACATCAGTCCCCGAGAACTTAGAACTAATTAAACCTAACTAACCTAAGGACATCACACACATCCATGCCCGAGGCAGGACTCAAACCTGCGACCGTAGCGGTCGGTCGGTTCCAGACTGTAGCGCCTAGAACCGCACGGCCACTCCGGCCGGCCCAACTATCCTGTTTGAGAATGTATCGATTCCACTGGGGAGGCCGTTCAGAACCTGAGCTATTGGGGTTTGGGAAGTCACATGATTATTGGTAACTAAACTACAGCCGTATTTCTACAGCTATCGTCCTTCAGCACTGACGGTGACCGCGGATTGACGCACCTTTCAGCGCAGTACTTGGCCAAGTACTGAATTTCTGTAAATGCTGCTGGACTACGAACAATCTTAAACTTCGATGCCAGAACACCGATCGTGTGCTGTGTGAAATGCAACGATGTGGTCAAAGCAAAAAAGTACTATCAGATGAGCACAATAACACTAAAAACTTTTGACAAGTACGAGCTGATTCGAGAGTTTATTTCAATTTATGAGTTTATTTTGGCATTTAATTAATATGCTGTAATTTTATAATATGTGTTACATTCAGTAAACGTGTGCTGATGTTATGACATGTTCTAGGAGACACATGCTGTTTCAGACACCACCAAAAATACAGTAACAGTGTTGTTCTGATACGCATTTTGTTAATTATATTATGTATGTATTTATTATGTTATGTAAGAATGTAAAATTTGGTGCGACTTAATTTGCCAAATTAGCGAGCTAATGTGGCACATTGAGTGGAGGTGTGTAATGTGACTACCATGTGAGCGACTTATTCGTCCCTGAAGGGCTGATACTGACGACAGCTGAATTTGCTAGCTTCACTGTCTTCATCTACATCTACATTTATACTCCGCAAGCCACCCAACAGTGTGTGATGGAGGGCACTTTACGTGCCACTGTCATTACCTCCCTTTCCTGTTCCAGTCGCGTATAGTTCGCGGGAAGAACGACTGCCGGAAAGCCTCCGTGCGCGCTCGAATCTCTCTAATTTTACATTCGTGATCTCCTCGGGAGGTATAAGTAGGGGGAAGCAATATATACGATACCTCATCCAGAAACACACCCTCTCGAAGCTTGGGCAGCAAGCTACACCGCGATGCAGAGCGCCTCTCTTGCAGAGTCTGCTACTTGAGTTTGTTAAACATCTCCGTAACGCTATCACGCTTACCAAATAACCCTGTGACGAAACGCGCCGCTCTTATTTGGATCTTCTCTATCTCCTCCGTCAATCCGATCTGGTACGGATCCCACACTGATGAGCAATACTCAAGTATAGGTCGAACGAGTGTTTTGTAAGCCACCTCCTTTGTTGATGGACGACATTTTCTAAGGACACTCCCAATGAATCTCAACCTTGTACCCGCCTTACCAACAATTAATTTTATATGATCATTCCACTTCAAATCGTTCCGCACGTATACTCCCAGATATTTTACAGAAGTAACTGCTACCAGTGTTTGTTCCGCTATCATATAAACATACAATAAAGGACCCTTCTTTCTATGTATTCGCAGTACATTACATTTGTGTGCGAGTCGGCGGGACGAGGACGCCACGCGGCCGCCTGGGGCGAGCTCAAGCGTGGACAATGAACCCGTAGCCAGAAACAGGTAAATCCGAGAGGTGGGAATTTGGGTAGTTGATGCTCGGATTGTCTTTGTGCAGAATATGCTCCAGGAAATGTCAGAGTGTCAGATACTCTTCAAACACGGCCAAGTTACAACACTTTGAAATTCGACAACAATCCACGTCAAATACTAATGCGAAGCTGAATACATCTGCGATCTCAGAAAAATGAGGTGCATCCAGTGACACAATAGTACCTCAAAATCTTTAGAACTACTGAAGTCAGTATCTCACAGTGAATAAACATTTATACAAGGAACCTCTGAATTAACAACTTTTAATCACTTCATACAATTTCAGCAAATGGTATCTCAAAAGATAGCATTGCACTACAACTATTATTCCTGAAAGCAACGTATCTATATCTATTTTATTTATTGATTTACGACGTCTTTTATATCTTTTTCATTATGCATACGTTTGTCAGAACATCGTATTCTTCGCCATTTACACACCAAATGAAGACAGCATCAGTACCTCACATTTTGTCATACTTACGTATTAATTTAATGAACAGTTTACTATTTTTGCCAGTAACTTTATTTAAATGTTGAATGCAAGTGCTATTATAACACTGTGCTAATTTAAAAGTCGTCAATCACATGTGTTAGCGGGCAACACAACTGAAAAGGGAACCAAAAGGAGCTGCTGTCAAGAAGACATAAATAATTGTTGAAATAATATGTAACGACTATTCGTTGTCATTTAATGTGAGTGAACTTGCGTAAAAATGCTGGCTTATTGATTTATGGACAACTTGTATGTTTATTTATGTGCATGTTCTGAGTGTGACGTTTTTTAAATAGTGTAGTTGTAATATATTAGTTTAGTGTGGAAAGGGGTCATGTGGAATCAGATTATATCTGTAGCATGTAGGAATGATTAATTTTTAGTGGAGATGGCCTTCACCCAACGCAAAAGCAGATAGTGGCGGAACACTATGGGAGTCAAGTGGAGACTGGGACTTTCCGAGTGAAGGGCTCAAGGGATAGATTCTGGACTTCATGTCGAGTCCTTGAAGAAGCCAACCCGCCTGCAGTAACTTCCATCATTCGATCTAGGAGCTGATTGATTATGGGCGGAGAACGGCAGCTACAGTACTCTAACTTTTGAAAGGACTTTATATTTTTAGATTTCTGAATGTGCTCCAGAGTAGGACTCTAATTCCATCCACTTCATTTATGGAACTGAGAATAGACAGAGTGTGAGGTTCTATTCTCTGTATCATATGTGTTAATTTGTGGCTCGTCATGCTGAGCGCTGAACTGTTTTGAGCTCGTCAATATTTCGTGTGCTGTGATTCCGAAATGAACGTAGTTTTCGCGTGCCTTTGATGGCTATTTAGTCTGGGGAAATTGCTACCATTCTCGGAACTCTCTTAATGTAGCTTTACTGTTTTTAAGGGTATTTCTGTCTGTATTTCAACTGAATATCGTAGGACCACTTCCCATTTATTGGAGATGTCCTTTCTTGAACAACTATTATTCATCATAGTTCTCTGTCGTCTATCTCAGTTACTGAGGTTAGACTAGAACCCTTTTTATTAAATCATATTGACGCTGTCTCCAAAATTATCTCCCTTTCTTCAAGAGGAGTACAGGCGATATTGTGGTATAGCCGGCCGGTATGGCCGAGCGGTTCTAGGCGCTACAGTCTGGAACCACGCGACCGCTACGGTCGCAGGTTCGAATCCTGCCTCGGGCATGGGTGTATGTGATGCCCTTAGGTTAGTTAGCTTTAAGTAGTTCTAAGTTCTAGGGAACTGATGACCTCAGAAGTTAAGTTCCATAGTGCTCAGAGCCATTTGAACCATATTGTGGTATAAACATACGAGGGTTATCTGAAAAGTAATGCCTCAACCTTCGTAACTCTTCAATAGTTGGAAGCATTGGTATGGGGGCAGGTACTGGCTTGTTCCGTAGCCTCTTCTCTGTAGCTCTAGTTGGCGGAAAGCATTGAACGGTTGTGTTGTTACAGTGTAAAGTATAGAACCCTGCGCAGACGGTCGGTCAAAGCGATTTAAGCGAAGTGTAGTCATTGAATTCTTGACAGCAGAAGGTGTCACTCCAAAGGAGATTCATTAGAGAATGAAAGCAGTTTATAGTGATTGTGTTGATGTGAGTACTGTGGATCGTTGGGCGAATAAGTTTAAATATGTTGAGGTGGGAACATCTGACTTGCGTGACAAACAAATAGTTGGACGTTCTGTGACAACAATAGAGTTTCACACGCAAAATGTTGACAGATTGATTCAGGACGATTGTCGTATCACTCAGAGAAAAACTGCAAGCACAATCGGCATTTCACAAGAACGTGTGGGTCACATCCATTGACTGGACGTTGCTTAAATCGCATTGACCGACCGTCTGCGCAGGGTTCCATACTTTACTCTGTAACAACACAATCGTTCAATGCTAAGGCTTCCCTCCAACTGGAGCTGTATAAAATAGGCTATGGAACAAGGACAGTACCTGCCGCATACCAATGCTGCCAGCTGTTAAAGAGTTACGAAGGTGGAGGCATTACTTTTCAGTCAACCCTCGTACATCTATATTTCGAGCCTTACAAATTTTAATATACCTACTACTACGTTGACGAAGTTAGCCTTTAATGAAGGTTCGGGCAAGATCAGTTTGGATTCCGTAGAAATGTTGGAACACGTGAGGCAATACTAACCTTACGACTTATCTTAGAAGAAAGATTAAGAAAAGGCAAACCTACGGTTCTAGCATTTGTAGACTTAGAAAAAGCTTTTGACAATGTTAACTGGAATACTCTCTTTCAAATTCTGAAGGTGGCAGGGGTAAAATACAGGGAGCGAAAGGCTATTTACAATTTGTACAGAAACCAGATGGCAGTTATAAGAGTCGAGGGGCATGAAAGGGAAGCAGTGGTTGGGAAAGGAGTGAGACAGGGTTGTAGCCTCTCCCCGATGTTATTCAATCTGTATATTGAGCAAGCAGTAAAGGAAACAAAAGAAAAATTTGGAGTAGGTATTAAAATTCATGGAGAAGAAATAAAAACTTTGAGGTTCGCCGATGACATTGTAATTCTGTCAGAGACAGCAAAGGACTTGGAAGAGCAGTTGAACGGAATGGACAGTGTCTTGAAAGGAGGATATAAGATGAACATCAACAAAAGCAAAACGAGGATAATGGAATGTAGTCAAATTAAGTCGGGTGATGCTGTGGGAATTACTAGCAAGTTTTGCTATTTAGGGAGTAAAATAACTGATGATGGTCGAAGTAGAGAGGATACAAAATGTAGACTGGCAATGGCAAGGAAAGCGTTTCTCAAGAAGAGAAATTTGTTAACATCGAGTATAGATTTAAGTGTCAGGAAGTCGTTTCTGAAAGTATTTGTATGGAGTGTAGCCATGTATGGAAGTGAAACATGGACGATAACCAGTTTGGACAAGAAGAGAATAGAAGCTTTCGAAATGTGGTGCTACAGAAGAATGCTGAAGATAAGGTGGGTAGATCACGTAACTAATGAGGAGGTATTGAGTAGGATTGGGGAGAAGAGAAGTTTGTGGCACAACTTGACTAGAAGAAGGGATCGGTTGGTAGGACATGTTTTGAGGCATCAAGGGATCACAAATTTAGCATTGGAGGGCACCGTGGAGGGTAAAAATCGTAGAGGGAGACCAAGAGATGAATACACTATGCAGATTCAGAAGGATGTAGGTTGCAGTAGGTACTGGGAGATGAAGAAGCTTGCACAGGATAGAGTAGCATGGAGAGCTGCATCAAACCAGTCTCAGGACTGAAGACCACAACAACAACAACATCTCGCAAAGCGTTGGGTAGTAGGGTGACCCATGTTCATCAATATCTCGATGTATAGCTCCTCTCTGTGCCATATTTGGTGATACAATTACAGACTGCATAGGTACTGTGGTATAAACGTATGTTACAGACAGATGCTTGCATCTGTATCTCGAGCCTTATAGGCTGCACTGTATCTGTTATTACATTTACGATGCGATCATTAATTTTAAGTACTCTAGATGGTTCTGCCAATCTGTGAGTGACATCGAATGACTTGCTTCTCTGCCCACTTTTCAACTATCTTTCTGCACTATTGGTTATAACATATTGAACCAGCGTGTCAAGATGAGCTGTTTCCTAACTACCTACCATTAACAGAATGCCACCATTCCACTTCCAGCCATCTAGGTTCAGAATACTATTCTGAACAAGCAGGAAATCCGCTGTGTACACTCCCACCGCACGATGATTTTTGCTAATGTCAACTGAACACACCTCCAAGAAAAATCTAATTACTGCAGCAGCTTTGTGTAGTTGACTGTCACTTTAGATGAGGCACATATTCTACATAAGTGTTGTATGGTTATATATATATTATCTTGTTACTAGCAAGGATCTACCTGCATCTTATGGTTTTCATGATCAACTAAAGTACTGTGCTGTGCTTCTTGTTTTAGTATGTGTTATCGCTGTATTTGCGTTAAAATATGGCACTGTGCTACAAGTTTTTCATTTAAAGTTGTGTGTTTACTTATAGATCTTAGACTGGGATATGGGTGTATTTGGATAAAAAAAAATCAGTAAAAGCTATAGCGAATAGCAATGGGAGGTGTATGTGCTTATGGAAAAAGATCATGACGTCCTTCTGATATATATTATTTTAATATGTATTCGATGGTGCTGAGCCACAGTCATACAGTATCTTTTTTAAGGAATGCTGTTTATTGCTGTATTTTTCTTCTGTACATTCTAGACTTCCGCTTTTACGCCATTATCCAGTACGATGTTATTAGACCATTCACACATCATGTCCGGTAAAATCGGAGGGTTTACCTGCTTTGGGCTGACTTTACCAGATAAGAGTATTGGGGCAAGGGGGATTCTAAGCCAAAATAGGGTTATCCAAGATGACAGTGATGACGTCATCCAAGATAGCGGCGATGACGTCATCCAAGATGGCGTTCGCGACATATCATCCAAGATGGTGGCTTGTGGCGGGTTGTTTGAATTTTGGCGGGAAGATAGGTCAATTGGGCTACCCCCACTAAACTAAGTCACCTGAGCGCCACCTCTTCCTAGGAACTGGCGCCAACTTTGAATTTTGGTGGTAAAGATAGGTTAATTGGACTATCTCTAATATCCTAAGAAAATCGCGGGAAAGAAAGGGCATTAGGACTAACCTAAGTCATCCAACCTTCACCTCTTCCTAGGGATTGGTGGGAAAAGGACTCAACCTGCACTGGGCTAGTGGAGAGAGGAAGGGGTGTACTTTATTTATTTTGGCACAATTTATTTAGGGGTGGAGTATATTTATCACAGTGATACAGAACACACTCTCTGGCATGCCACACAGCATACAAACCTGCAAACTACTCCTAAATAACTCATATATAATGCTGTACACACGCGCCTGCTAATTGCAAACTGTCAAAACAACGCATTGCACAGCCTACAGACCTGAAAACCACCCGTAAATAATGCAGTACATTTATGTCCAGAGAGCCAAACAACTCGTAAATTGTCAAAACAATAATCCATCTAAAAGACTCTGCAAACATGCTTGCTAATCGTCAACTGTCGAAATCATGCACCAGTCTTTCTCTAAACAAGCAATTTGCAAGCAATTTTAGAACACAGAACGAGAGGTTATGTCATGATTGCATGGATAGATCTGACATAAAATCGATAGAATGGCGAAAAATAACGAGGGAACAGGTATAAATCTACCGAATATACATCGAAATGCGGGGAAATGAGGAAGTACTTGCATATCTATTGGTGTGCTGTTTACAGAGCTAGTGACGGAATGACCTGTATTTTTTACATGTCGGTTGCTGCTGCTATACGTTTATCTGTTGCCTTGTAAGAGGTATTCGCCGTTACTAACGATCTTTTTATGTAGGTCTGATGCAGGCATAGTATAATTTCCGAACCGTGATCGGATGTGAACAGTGAGCGCTATACATCTTTGGAAAGCTATATTGTACTCACATCACACAGCGCCAATGATTTAAGGCAGTAGTTTTTCGTTTTACGGTTCGATAACATAGTTTTTCGTAGAGAACGGGAAGAAGGATGTATGTCCTGCGCTTGAAATATATTTCTTACATTGGAGTATTAACAGCGCTACATTCCATACGACTGATATGTTGTAAATGCAAGCGATCTAACATTATAAGTGCAGAACGTTGTAGCCTTAGGAGCGTGTGTGTTTATGTTCTCTCTTACCAATACCTTCCAGGTACCCATCCTAGACTCTAGAACTCTACCCGTCTGGAGCTCCATCACACATAAAAATAATTTGTTTCTTGCTCTTCTTAACCGTCTGCTATTACATCAAGACACTTTGAAATCTGTTACTATACATCGATAAGGAATGCGCTTCTCGAGAAATCTCGTGCACTTGGATGGGTGAGGAATCGGAAAGCTCCATTCATTCACGAGACATGGAGAGTAGCGGCCTTCGTTTGATCGGTTGCAGATTAATTCGGTTACGGTGCTGCAGGGTGGGTTGGTCAATGACACTGTGTTGAGAGTCTTTCACTCTCTAATTTTACTCTAAGACATCGAGAATGCTCTGTGACTCTCATGCGCACAGAGATAGATCGTAAATTAAGCACTGTGCTTGAGGTGTTAGAAATATATAGAGTGCTGTCTGGTATACTTTGATGATTTGTGTGTTCGAGAATTAACACTGAATGGACGTACTGAGCAGTTATCTATCTACATTCGCAATGACACTCGCAAAGCAGAGCAAGGGCGGCTTCTCTATGATACTGAAATTGGGGTAACATGCTGTCACATCATTGGCCAGTGTTCAAGTTATTGTAAAATTGCTAAAATTGTTCACGCTATCAGCTGTGATGCTTATTATTACAGTACACCAGCGGTGTCTTTTCCATCCCAACTGTGCATTGGCACACTGTTGGTTACCACATAATGATTGATGACAGCGCTTATTTAAGTTGGGGAATGAGTTTTGTGGATGGGTGACACCTTCTGGGGGTTGCTAGCGGCGAAACAGAGATCGCGTGCATGAGTACAATATGAGGAATCAGTCAAAAGGGAACGCAGAGCCATCATCTATTCCGTCACTGTGACAGATGAGTTTAAATGTAGAGGTCGTCATCCGGACATCGGTTTGAAAACTCTCCACAATGCAGCCAAACTCCTCTAGTTTCCTTATGTTGTAACTGTGTAAGTAGGCTGTTTAGGTTTTTTTATTGGTAACGCCACGTAGCGCTCCGTGTGAGAATCACTGGCTGTGCTGTGTGCAGTCTGTGTCTAGTTTGCATTGTTGTCTGCCATTGTAGTGTTGGGCAGCGGCAGCCGGATGTGAACAGCGCGTAGCGTTGCGCAGTTGGAGGTGAGCCGCCAGCAGTGGTGGATGTGGGGAGAGAGATGGCGGAGTTTTGTAATTTGTCATGAACTGCAATATATATTATGACTTTTGATGATACTAAGGTAAATACATTGTTTGTTCTCTATTAATATCTTTCATTTGCTAACTATCCCTATCAGTAGTTAGTGCCTTCCGTAGTTTGAATCTTTTATTTAGCTGGCAGTAGTGGCGCTCGCTGTACTGCAGTAGTTCGAGCAATGAAGATTTTTGTGAGGTAAGTGATTTCTGAAAGGTATAGTTTAATGTTACTCAGGGCCATTCTTTTGCAGGGATTTTTGAAAGTCAGATTGCGTTGCGCTAAAAATATTGTATGTCAGTTAAAGCACAGTCTTGTATAATTGTTCAAAGGGGACGTTTCATATGTCGACCCTTAGCCGAGGATACCTCACTGGAATCTTCTGATTTTTTTCTTGTAGTTTGTGTAATTAGTGTAGCTATTGTTTATTGCTAGCGCGTAATTGTAGAGAGAATCTCCTTTGTAGTTGCAGTCTTTCATTGTTGTTGTGGCATGCATGTTAATGTGCACCAAGTATTTCGCTGCTGCGCTTGCAATTAACGAGATATTATTTTCAGTACTATGTTAATGTGTTCTCTTATTTTTGCTCTTCAAATTGTGCTTTTCTGTGTTATCGTGTGAAATATTGTGACAATAATGGCGTGTGAAAAACGTAATACTCGGCTCCAAAGTAAACTGAGAAATGACAGTGAAAACGAAAGCAGTGTGTTAGCGCCACCGAGTAATGAATTAACTGATGTTCAAAGTAGTAATTTGGTAATTGTGCATAGGGAAATGGAGCGGGCTGCAAACAGTGGTGTAGACAGTGAAACAATTAGTGAACAGGGAAGCATTATCGATCGATCGGTCGGCTACAGCTCGCCTC
This sequence comes from Schistocerca serialis cubense, assembly GCF_023864345.2. NCBI lineage: Eukaryota > Metazoa > Arthropoda > Insecta > Orthoptera > Acrididae > Schistocerca > Schistocerca serialis. The sequence goes on along the minus strand of NC_064640.1, from coordinate 656,018,802 downwards.
AGGAATCCGAAATGACAGAACACAATATTGCAAATACTGTAGACTTAGGTTTTGGGTCCTCGCCGTTTTCTCAAATGAGTCAAGACACATTTTCTGCTTGTCAAAATGTAAATGTTGCCGGTGAAAATGCACTGCCAAAAAGCATAGAGAAACATATTCCAGACACTAATACATTATTATTGCAATTAATGCAACAAATGGAACAAAATCAGAGACAAATGGGACAAAAGCTTCAAAAGTTAGACACAATGGAACAACACCAGAGACAAACACAGCAACAGTTAGACACAATGGAACAAAATCTTCAAAAGTTAGACACAATGGAACAACACCAGAGACAAACACAGCAACAGCTTCAAAAGTTAGACTCATTGGAACAAACTCTTGAACAAACGCGTGAAGATTTAACTACTGAGCTACATAACATCGAATCGAAATGTCCAAAAGTTTGTAATGACGTAAAAACACAAATTTGTGAGCATTTCCAACCTATTTTTTTGCGGCATGAAAATGCATTACAGAATCACGAAGCAGCCATAAAAGAACTGCAAATTATTGTTCATGAAAATCGTGAGACCTTGCAAGCTAAATTTGACTCAGTTTCATCTACCGATTCGGTTACGCAACTTGCAAAAGCTCAGGAAAACTTAAAGGACAAAGTAGATACTCTGAAACTTGGTTCGGAAAAACACACTGAGGAAATAAGTACACTATCGGAGAAGGTAGCCGAACTTTCGGATCAGTTCACTAATTTATCTACGAAGGTAGATCATAATCTGAATGACACAAATCCGGTAGTCTTTAATGACACAGAAGAGTGCGAACAAATTAGGAAACTGAAACAAAATCTGAATCAAATTAATACGCAGCACCAAAGAGAAATCCGGGAAGTACAAGATCAGCTGACAGGTAATACAAGAATTACATATTTCAGAGGACACTCGCGCTCCAGTACAGGAAGAGGGACATAGAAATACGGAACAGCCACAAAATAATAACACAGCGCATTTCGGAAGTTATGAAAGAAATTGGCAAGGTGCACCGAATTTTGAGATGGAAGCGCCGACACGACGTAACAATGACCGATATGCTACTCGCCGACATGATGATTTTGACTATAAGCTGTTCATTACTACACGTAAATTCAAAACATTTAAAAATTCTGGCAACGACATTCATCCACAAGCATGGCTCCATCAATTCTCTCATTGTTTTCCTCCCAACTGGTCGTTAGAACACAGATTAGAATTTATGTGTGGCTACTTAGAGAATGAACCAGCTGTAAGAATGCGATCGGTCATTCACGATTGCCACAGTGAAGGAGAATTTTACCATGCCTTCCTCTCAGCATATTGGTCTCAAGCCACACAAGACCGAGTAAAACATGGCATCATAATGATGAAACATTTCGAACAATCTGAATTCTTCAGTCTTGTGAAATATTTTGAGGACATGTTGCACAAGAATCAGTACCTGTCAAACCCATACAGCCCCTCAGAACTCATCCGCATTTGCTTAATCAAATTACCTGAACATTTACGACATATTATTTTAGCAAGACGTTGCAAAGAAGACATTGAGGCTTTTCAGGGACTGTTACAAGAACTGGAAATTGACACTGACAATCGGGGAACGCGGAAACAGGAGCACAACAATTACAGGTCACATCTGTCACAATTCCGCGATGAAAGAAATAATAACTGGACACGACAAGGCTATTCTCACAACACATATCGTGACCAAAACAGACACCACCCGTATGACAACCGTTGGCAGAGTAGTAATAATTACAGGGAAAGATCACCTCTCCGCGGTAGTGACTATCACAGAGACAATCAGAGAAACAGACAATTTGGGAACCAAAATAATTATTATCAAGGGAGACAGAATAACTTTAGACGCAACGGTCCAGCGCGCAGCTACAGTTCAGGGAGAAATTCTCCACCACTTAACCGACAAGAAAGAAACTACAGGAACTACCGACATGACGACAGACGATGTGATCGTAACGACAGACCTGAATTGCATCAGAACTGGCGGGATTTAAACAGGGCAGGGCCCTCTCGTCACGGTGAATTTGTAGAAGTTAGGTCTCCAAATCCCAATAACGACGCGCGTCAACAAAGAGACAATAGGCAATGACTCACACCGCTGGCAGCCACAAAACGTACTTATGAAACTGACGACACAGCTGCCGTAAAAATGGAAGACATTAGGGACATCTTACTCCAGGAACACGACGCAAAACATAACAACATTGCATATCCTGTGATTCACATTACTGTAAATGACGTAAAATTTACGGCAGTACTTGACTCTGGCAGTCCCATTTCAGTAATTAGTGAAACAGCTTTTAGCAAATGCAACAAAGCGAACGATTGTCCCACACTTCCGTTACGTAAGATTAAATTACAAGGTGCAATCTTTGGAAAAAGTGTAGATGTACGCCAACAAACCAACTTAGAATTCTTTTGTCAAAGCCACAGCTTCTCTATGAACTTTCTTATTGTTCCATTATTGTCGACGGAAATTATATTGGGAGTAGACTTTTTGAATGAATACAAAGCAATCTTATACTTTCACGATGCTGAAATAAGTTTAGAGAAAGAAGGTAAGTCAATAGCTTTGAAATTTGAAGATTCGCTCTCAAACCATGACGAGGAAATTAATCGGCTTTACCTTCGGTTGGACAACAGTTCGGAATTTTCTACGGAACTAGACACTAACAATCACTCTGCAAGTACTGACAGGGATGATATCGACGGCATATTTGAAATTAATGTGTTAATTCAGAATAAAATTCAAACAATTGAGAATTGTAATGACACCGATAGGCAGGACCTTCTTGAGATTTTACAAGCACATTCCACAGTTTTTACTCACAAAATAGGAACAATCAAGGGATTTCAATACCAATTTCGTGTTCGTGAGCATACTAAATTTTGTGTTAGACCATACGTAATTCCAGCACATTATAGGGACCGTGTTAGAACAGAAATACAATCTATGCTTAATGAGGGCATTATTGAGCCTGCAGTAAGCTCATACAACAATCCATTACATGTTGTCGAAAAGAAAAATGGATCGATCAGGCTTGTCTTAGATTCGAGACAAATCAATACTATCATCATTCCTGAAACAGACAGGCCGCAAACGTTGGAAGAACTTCTTCAAAATTTTAATGGCGTAAAAGTGTTGTCTTCTATTGATCTCAGATCCAGCTTTTATCAGATCGAACTTCATCCAGAATGTAGAAAATACTCAGCTTTCCTTTGTTTCGGCGTTTGTTATCAGTTTCTGAAACTTCCTTTTGGTTTGAACATTTCTTCGGCAGCATTCATTCGCGGGCTAAATTCCATTTTTACCTGAGTTCTTAAAACGTCACATCACCTTATATGTGGACGATATTCTAATAGCGGAAGCTTCATGGGAACAACATAATCGCATCCTCAACAGTTTGTTACGTATTTTTGCAGAATCTGGAATTACAGTTAACTTGGAAAAGTCTGAATTCGGTAGGTCAAAGGTGAGGTTTTTGGGACATATTATTTCTTCTGAAGGTATTCAGCCGGATCCTGAAAAGTTAGAAGCAATCAGAGCCATTCCAGTTCCATCCACAAAAAGACAAGTCTGCAGTTTTCTAGGTCTCGTAAATTTTTACCGTCGTTTTCTGAACATGCAATTTCTTGTTACACCAAAACTTTGTTCTCTCACTGGAAAAAATACTATTTGGAACTGGGATGAACAAGCACAGTTGGAATTCCATTCTTTGAAAGAATCGCTACTTAACGCGCCAATACTAGCTCATCCAGATCTGTCACAAGATTTCTGTCTTAGCACGGATTCTTCTAAAGTCGGTCTTGGTGCCCATTTATTTCAAGAAGCCATAGAAAATGACACTACCGTTCAGAAAACCATTGCTTTTGCTAGCCGAGTGCTGTCAAAATCTGAAAAAAATTATTCCGTTACTGAATTAGAAGCTTTAGCTATCTTTTGGGCATTTAACAAATTCCGTTTCTTTCTTTCTGGTAAGCACGTAAAAGTATACAGTGATCATCGTGCATTACAATTTCTTATGTCTTCAAAATTAAATCATGACAGGTTAAAACGTTGGGCATTGTTTCTGCAAGAATTCCGCTTCACAATAGTATACATTCCCGGCAAGGAGAACATTGTTGCGGACGCACTGTCACGCGCACCGGCTGGGCTTGAGAAAAGTAACACAGAAGGCAACCTCGAGAAAAATTTCAGTATTCTTTACATTCAGAAAGTCGCCTTTGAAAACTTCATCACCACATCTTTAAAGGACATTGCTCATGAACAAGATAAAGATCCGATTTGGAAAGACATCAAAAGTAAATGACATGAAAAGACACACACTCAGATTCGGCATTATTACCTGGTTAGAAACAACATACTCTTCAAACGCTGCACTTTGATGACAAGCTATGGGTACTTTGCATTCCAGACGATTTTGTTAATAAGCTCATTTGGTACATTCATTTCAGCTACGCACATTTTGGTCCACGAAAATGTTATCATATTCTTCGAACGACTTGTTATTTTAACAATATGGAAAAAAGAATTCGAAGAGTCTTGTCTATTTGTAAACTTTGTCAAAAGGCGAAACCATCTACTCTCTCACATCGTGCTCCGTTGTTTCCTATTATTCCTTCTAAATTAAAAGAATTTGCTGCTGTTGATCTCTTGGGACCGCTTGTCAGAACATCTAATGGATTTTCGTACGTTCTAGTCGCTGTTGAACTTACTTCAAAATTTGTTTCTTTCACACCGTTACGTAAAGCCACTGGACGGTCTGTATCCAACGCCTTTGTTAAAAATTTCTTACGTGAAGTTGGACACGTTAGTAAAGTCATTTCAGATAACGGACAGCAATTCAGATCTGCTGTTTCGTCACGCATGCTTCGCAACCATAAAATCAAACCCGTTTTTATTTCATTGTACTCACCACATTGTAACCCATCTGAACGGATTATGAAAGAAATCAATAAGCTTTGCAGACTTTATTGTCACAGAAAGCATCAGCATTGGGACAGATATTTACACTTATTTCAAAACGTGCTGAATGAAATGCCTCACGACTCCATTGCTTTACCACCTACTCTTGTACTGAAGAATGAAGAACCACCGAACAGAATCAGAGAGCTTGTACCTTTCCCGAATACACGTAAACTTCGACACAAAGACATAATTGATTTGGCTCTTAAAAATATAAAATCTGCAGCAGACAAAAGGAGAAAACTACACGGTAAAGCAAATGCAAAGAAATTGTATATTGGTCAGAAAGTTCTCATTAAAGCTCATTCATTGTCACATAAGAAGAAACACTTGAGTCACAAATTCTTTCTAGTTTACAATGGACCATACAGAATCCGACGTATACCACATGATAATTGCGTTGAAGTTGAAACTCTGCGTACTAGGAAGAGTAAAGGTTTACACCACATTTCACATGTAAAACCATTTATTGAGAGATAATCTGCTTTTTAACTTTGTCTTTGCCATAAAACTTTTCACTTCACATTTCTAGTATGCTTTGTCAGACTTAAGAAACTGTTAACATGCAACAATGTTTGAAGTTAAATATCCAGTCTAGAACCTAGGGAACATTTTTAAACAGAAATTACGATTGCATTGTTATAGTGAACAGACGACACAGTGTTGTATTTGTACATTCTTGCTTGTTAGTTGCACGATTACGTAACGACTATAAGGCTCACATACTTAGAACATATACTGGCACTGCTAATGAGATTTTCATGCAACATTTTGGTTTACTTGAAAAGACATTCTTTATTTGAAGTACTTTCTGTGGGATTAAAGATGACTTAGCACTTGGTTTCTTTGACAGCTACACAATTATATCATGACGCCACTAATGTGTGACACAATTTACATTGTTGCTTTTGTGCTGTATCTGCTTTATATCTGCACAGTTTTTCTGAATTCTTCTGGAAAGAAAAACATGTTTTAGTAGTAACGTTTGTGGTATAGCTACAACGAGACTGCCTTTTCCGTAGCACAACAATACGTTACAGCACAGTACTTTCTTCATCATGGCAATAAGCGTAATAACTAAGATATCCATACGCAAAGCATTTCACTTTTGTTTATCATGAGGTAAGTACATAGGCTTCTGCAGAACTTAGCTTTTGGAGGACGACAACTACGACACTTCCACAGAGATAATCTTACAACAAGACGCACAGTTTAGCGCTACAGTACATGTATTTGAGTGATTAATTTTATACTTAAAACATTTATTTTTAAAGGTTTTTGAATTACAAAGAAAGTTTTCAGTGATACATTTCATTTCATTGCTGTAATCTGTAACACCTGAGGGTATAATTACATTAATCCTCAGGGGGGTACACACTCACTTTGTGTACCATGTGTTTGGCAAGCACAAGGAGCCCTAGCTAATATGGTATTTGCTTATACAACTTTACACATCGGTACCATATTTCTCTAACACACAAATTACACAGCTATCTGAGCATTTAACTGAGAGATAAACATTTTTTTACTACATCAGTGACACATGTTTACGCAATTACACAGTTGGGTAACTTCACACTTATGAAATTGTATTTTGTCTGTACTTTGTGAACTGTTCATATTTTTTCGGAACCATTGTGATACTATGAGAGCTTTGAATGATGTATTTGGTATGAGATCATGATTTTTAAAGTACGTTTGAGGCAGCTGACACTTTTGTGAGCAGAGAATTTTTTTTAGGCTTAGAAATTATTGGAGGAAGTTACGACGATTTTGAGAGTTGACTGAGGTGTTATGATGTTATTATTACGATGACTATGTGTATTATGCTGTTGAAGTATGTTTATGATCAATAAGCTGATGCTATATGAGGAATTTGATTATGCTATGTATTTATTATGATGAAATATTGAAGTGTCGTCGCAAGATTGACTTGTCGACGAATATATATATGTGTAATAAGCTAAGGAGTAATGAATAGTGGTTAGGGACTCTGACTTGTAAAAAAAAAAAAAGGATGTTGGAAACCAAGAATCGTACTTTAAGAGTTATGAAATGTGTGTAAATGCGTGAATGTATCACAATGCCGGCGAAAATTTTTTGGACACTGTTATATTGATAAGATTTTGTTTCTACAGATTTGTAACCCAAATTCTTGACCTGTGAAATATTTTTATATGAGACTGTCACTGTAGCGGAAACTGCTGTCGTAAATATTTCAGTAAGAAAGGTAAGTGACCGTGACGTAATTCGTTGTGAGCGGCCAGGTGTGCCAGCCGCCTTGAGAAAAAGCCATTAGGTGGTAAAAAAAAGGGGAGGCCATTATCCTCGCTATCGACATTCCTTTGTAGAAAGCATCGTAAATACGACACCCTCAAACTTGAAAACATGATTACACTGTGGAGCTCTTAATTTATGATATTTACTAAAATGCCTAATGAAACGATGAGAAACATTTCACGGCTATTGTCTTGCTAATTGAGAGAAATGCCATATGGCTTGCCTTTATGTATTTATTTACTCATTTTGTTTAATATCTAGTTTCTAGCTGCACTGCAGCATTGGTTAAAATAAAATTTAATAAATGTACTAATATAAATATTTTATGCCTACAGATCCAGTAAATAATTTTATGATCTATTCAAAAAAAACGAAGGAGCATAAAAGGACATTTCCCTTCACAGGAATTGCATACAGAATTTTCTTTTCAACTACTTGGTAATTTTTTGGTAGAATAACTTCTTGTGGTGCACCACTTTAATTACTTAGACATTAAGATGTGATTATACATTTCCCTTATCTGCATTGTTATCTTTAGTGTACTATTTTTTGTGCTTGAGCTATGTCATGTTTAGGTATTTCATTTTCTGCTGCTGTTTGCCAGGCATAGTGCTACTGAATTTTAATTTGTGTTACTCTGCTAAGCCAGTTTACTACTGATTTATTTTTCTTGTTTGCTGCTCATTTCCTTATATTAGTTGTAATTTATGCTGCTTGCTTTGCCTTTTGGATTTTTTATCATTGCTGTGCTTGTTAATTGTTTTGTGCTGCTGCATTGCCTCGTTCCTTAGTTTAGTATCTGAGCTCAGTAGATTTAAGTTAGCTTAAGAGGGGGTAGACTATATAAGAGAATGAGTTGCGATGAAATGCATTGAGAAGTCACACGAAAAAAGTACAGAAAGCAGGTATAGATAGGACTTTTTGGGAATAATGAAGAATGAAGGGAGATCTCCAAGAAGTAAAGAAAGTTTTGTTTGCAAAATACTGCAGTAAAAGAAACCCTGTCCTTTCCTTTTGTGTTATCCCACTATGTGTTTGTGTACCCTTGTGTATTTGTTTTCTTCCTGTCTCTGTGTACTGTTTCATAGAATTTTTTCTCGCTACATTCACTATGATGAGGAATACTGTTATCCTCAAATATAATTGACATTAATAATATGTTATTTACCTTGTAAATATGCTTAGACATTATAAATTCTGCTCTGTTTTAATGCTCATGTGTGAAGTCGATGTTTCAATAATTATTCTGATCTTTTATGTATGTACTCATGTCATAATTCCTGTAACACTGACGTATATGTTATTTCGATTCTTTTGTAAAGCTTGTACTACAAATGTTCTCTGTATTGTTATGTTCTGTAATGATGTATTTTGTACCTTTGTTATTGTATTTTTATGTTATCAAATTGTAATTATTACCAGTTCTTCAAATTAAGTATCATTTCACTGTGCACATTTCTGTTGGTCATAGTATATGGACAATATGTGAGAAGTAGGGACTGTTAGTGTTTGCACGTGTGTTAATAATTCAGCAAGGGACTGGATAACAGCATTGCTGGTTCTAGGGACAATTCCAAAAACTTTGTGAGTGCACAAGTGGTGGTTATGGACTTGCTATATTATCCGCAAGACTCTTCAATGGTGATTGTGCACATGCACAGTCACAACAGATGGCTGCTGGCCATCTCTACAAGGACTACAGTGGGTTTGCATCTTTGATGACCCACCAATACCATTATTTCTACAAGGACTACAGTGGGTCTACACCTTTGCTGACTCACCAGTACCATTATTTCTACAAGGACTGCAGTTGGTCTGCACCTCTGGTGGCCCACCAATACTGTAATCTCTACCAGGACTACAGTGGGTCTACTCTGTGATGACCTACCTACCAATACTCTTCAAAATTTCGACTGACTCTGCTGTGGGTTTGCTCTGTTGTGGCCCATTACTTGTCTGCATGTCAAGAGTCAGCACTGTCTTTCCGTTGGAAGGACACTACTTCTTCAAGACTGCATGGAAATCCACTACTTCCGTGTGCATTTTCTTTTACTGCTCAGACTTTGAAAAAAAAAACACTGCAATTTTACTGTGTTGAATGATTAGGACTGTCTTTATGGACTGTGAGAAAATTTTAGCTTTTGACCAACATTGTATCAATAAGTGTGTGCATTTGATATCTTTGTTATTGTAATTATGAAAAATTTTATCAAGTCATTATTGGCCACTGCCCAAAACAATTTGTAAAATTTTTTGTGGGGAGCATGGGGGCTATGTAAGTAGGCTGTTTACGTTTTTTTATTGGTAACGCCACGTAGCGCTCTGTGTGAGAATCACTGGCTGTGCTGTGTGCAGTCTGTGTCTAGTTTGCATTGTTGTCTGCCATTGTAGTGTTGGGCAGCGGCAGCTGGATGTGAACAGCGCGTAGCGTTGCGCAGTTGGAGGTGAGCCGCCAGCAGTGGTGGATGTGGGGAGAGAGATGGCGGAGTTTTGTAATTTGTCATGAACTGCTATATATATTATGACTTTTGATGATACTGAGGTAAATACATTGTTTGTTCTCTATTAATATCTTTCATTTGCTAACTATCCCTATCAGTAGTTAGTGCCTTCTGTAGTTTGAATCTTTTATTTAGCTGGCAGTAGTGGCGCTCGCTGTACTGCAGTAGTTCGAGTAATGAAGATTTTTGTGAGGTAAGTGATTTCTGAAAGGTATAGTTTAATGTTACTCAGGGCCATTCTTTTGCAGGGATTTTTGAAAGTCAGATTGCGTTGCGCTAAAAATATTGTATGTCAGTTTAAGCACAGTCTTGTATAATTGTTCAAAGGGGACGTTTCAACTGTCTTTTATTTAAAACCATTCACTGTGTGTCGCGTGTTATGGTCGCCGCAGTAACAAAATGATTTACACCGTGCGATGTCTAGTTTTCTGTGAGAGACCGTGGATCAGACCATCTTAATGTCAGTTTAGCACCTGACGCAGACCCCGAAGTCGTGGCAGAAAAACAGAATGTATGGCAGTGTACAAAGCGTGTTAGCAAAGAATGTTTCAAACAACAGCACAGGGTCACAGGGAGCGTCTCTTGCGACTCACAGTATAGTCTATGGGATACGCTCATCATCCTACAGTACAGGTGATGAAACCTTAAACTGTCCTCTGCAATGGATCCACATAGGCAGCAGCATCAGTTTGACAGGTAAATTCGATGACGGATGGGGTGATCCGTTAGGAATGCTATTCTGGGGAGCATTGCGAAATCTCTTTCTCCTCTCTGGACCGCACCGCAGCTATGAGTCATTGTGCCAGCACCAGTGCCTAGGTGACTTTTATATCAGATGAAGTTAGTGGAGCTTTTATAGTTCATAAATTTTCTCTTTTGGGGGGGTAGAGAATAACGATGATAGCATGTTGGGCTGAATGCACGAGGACCTGCTTCCGACTGCAGTATCTGTATCTAGTTTGGAGACATCCCACATTGTGCGCATTTCCACTGAATGGTCAAAACACCGTCCTGCTGCATTAACTCAGGTCGTTCTGTTTCTACACGGGTTGCAGAAGGTGGTGGATATGTCTTTCTCCGACTCCTGCTCAGTTCCGACTTAAATTGGAACGATCACATGCGGAAAGCTGTAGAAATGGGAACAGTTGCAAGATGCGTAGGGGGTGACTAAACACACGTTGGAATATTACTGTAGCAGCTAGGTTCAGGAAGGGTGACTCGTTTCAAGGTATGGGAGCGCCAGAAATATGATTGACTAGTGGTTGTAATCATAGCAGCTAGGTTCAGGAAAGGTGACTCGTTTCGAGATATGGGAGTGCCAGAAATATGACTGACTAGTGGTTGTAATCATTAAAGGAATTTTCAATAGGATCCAACACAGGTATGTGCTTGAATGGAAAGACCTGATTCCAAATCATGGACATCATTTCTAGCAAATAGCGTAACACTAGAGATCTGAGAAACTAGTGCACATTTTCTTACGACCTCAATCGGCACATCATCTACTACTACTGTTTGTGTTCCTTCTAAAACAGTCATCGCCTGTAACTCAGTGGTCATATCGCAGAACCTCTGATATGGTATTGAGACAGAATGCGCTACAAATAATATAGAATTATCTATCTGTGGAGGTGTGAGGGAGTCGCAAATAGAACTTACATACCACGTTCCTCAGCCGAATCACTTTCAAAATGCGGTAATTTTATCACGAGGTTGCATCATGGGCATCGGGTTTGTCTGATAATACACATTACTATGACCACCGTCATGGTATTTGTCCGGAAAAAAAACACCTCATTCAGAGGTAATGTTGTACCTCGATTTGTAAAGTGGGTATAGCTTTTAACATTGATACTTGTATGCATCTATAGAACCAAGACCGCTTGTGACAGTAACATACAGTAGTTGTTGTGATCGCGTTTTTTAACTATGAGACGATTATGGCTCTCTTCTTAAGACACAGTAGTAACTTATGAGAAATGTCCACCCATCGCTGATTTTCTCTCAGTATTATTTTAAATCGTAGGTAATCAGTTACTGATGAAGTATTATACTTAGTAGTAGGGGGTGCGTGATAGGTTCGCCTTGAGCATCAGGCTTATAAAGTATGTATTTGTGTTCAGACATATGCAAAGGAAATGACTATGTCCATTCATCAGGAAGGTATGGATTTGACGTCTAGTACTGTGATAGCAAAGGAAAGAGTATGTCAAGTCATAAGAATGGTACTAATATTTCTATTTCCAGAGCCATAGCCGTCAACAGGTTGTATTTCGGATACTTCGCACATTGTTGAATATCGTCCAACTAAGACAGTGATCGTATCACTTAGTTATAAGTACAGGGATGAAATTATATGTGACCAATTTCTTAGGATGAGTGATTCTACCTGTGTGTGCTCGGCCTGCAGCGCTGGTGACCTGTGCGGGTGTTATTCACGTTTCCTTTAACGGTAGGAGTTGTCAGAATGGAGAGGCCTGTTGGAGTGTAGGAATGTAGATGAATTAAGGTGTTGTCCTCTAGACTAGCGAACAGCGAACTAATATGTAGTATGTGTTGGATAGCTTTCATGATCACGTGGAAATTTGAGAATGAATATGGAGGTGCGTTTGCACTGGACCATTATTCCCTCCCATGTAAATTGTTCGGTTGACTGCTTCTGCACATTTCGCGCTTTTGTTTAGTTAAGAGAAGATTGGTTGTGGGGTGTGCATCTAGCATGTGGAAGACACGTTTGCCTGTTCTCTAGACATGATAAACACCTTAGTTGAATGGTTCAAATGGCTCTGAGCACTATGGGACTTAACATCAATGGTCATCATCCCCCTAGAACTTAGAACTACTTAAACCTAACTAACCTAAGGACATCACACAACACCCAGTCATCACGAGGCAGAGAAAATCCCTGACCCCGCCGGGAATCGAACCCGGGAACCTGGGCGCGGAAAGCGAGAACGCTACCGCACGACCACCTTAGTTGACCTTGTAAATTATAGGGATGATCTGGAATCTGTTACATAACCGAGATCGGTATTCTCAGGTGGAAATATCATTTTTCGTCTGTTTGTTTCTAGTTACTGAGTGGTAGAGAACGCTTCACCTAGCTAAAGTTTTGGGTTTGTATAGAAATATTTCCCAATCTATATCTTTGGAATTATGTTGCGTGAGCGATTGGTAGGATACTGCTGTGTGCGAACCATGCACAATTAGATATATTCTTGTAATCCCAGAGTCTGAAGATGGGTGTAGAAACGCGAGCAGCAGGCAGGTCTGGACCAGAAACAGTAACGCGTTTGTACTGAGGGTGGGAAATGAGCCAGTCTTTGCACAACAGTTCTGAGAGTCACTTTGATCTACTGACAGCTTTCTAATGTAAAAGGGATGATTTTGTATGATGGAGGATATGACTCGTATGTTTACTACATTGACACGGTACGCGGTGATATATTGCTGGATTGGAGATCAGTTTCACGCTCTGTTATTCAATCTCCTGTCCTTAGTGGGAGAGCAGTGTAACTGAGTAAGAGTCATTCTTTATTTGACGATATGTATGGCACTTTGCGAGGTTTAGTTGGCGGTGCAATATGGCGATCAGTGTAAAATAGTTTATTGCCACTGAATGTCACGTCTGTAGAAAGAAAGAAAAGGCGGACAGTGCTTCTCTAGGACTGAGGAGCATCATGACATATAGCTGGTGTGAGTGTAGGCATACCATAATTTTTTCGGATGCTGTACTGATATAAAAGATAATGGCACTGTTTGTGTAAAATGTGTATATATTGCATTGTAAAGTTACTGTGGCTCATGTTGTGTAAAATGTGTATATATTATATTGTAAAGTTACTGTGGTTTATGTTGTGGCATGACTAGAGAGGATAACTGTGTTTCCTATCGTGAGGGACGTATAGATTCAGCACATCAATAACCACAAGCGTATGAGAGAGATTTTTTATGTGGAAAATTATGTGTGTCCCAGTAGCACAGCCTTCAAGAGGAGACATTACCTGTACATCGATTGGTGTCAGACTGTAGCAGCAATCATGATATTTAATTGTAGTTACACTGGTAACGGGTTCACACTGGTAATGTACAGAAACCAGATGGCAGTTATAAGCGTCGAGGGACATGAAAGGGAAGCAGTGGTTGGGAAGGGAGTAAGACAGGGTTGTAGCCTCTCCCCAATGTTGTTCAATCTGTATATTGAGCAAGCAGTAAAGGAAATAAAAGAAAAATTCGGAGTAGGTATTAAAATTCATGGAGAAGAAATAAAAACTTTGAGGTTCGCCGATGACATTGTAATTCTGTCAGAGACAGCAAAGGACTTGGAAGAGCAGTTGAATGGAATGGACAGTGTCTTGAAAGGAGGATATAAGATGAACATCAACAAAAGCAAAACAAGGATAATGGAATGTAGTCGAATTAAGTCGGGTGATGTTGAGGGAATTAGATTAGGAAATGAGACACTTAAAGTAGTAAAGGAGTTTTGCTATTTGGTGAGCAAAATAACTGATGATGGTCGAAATAGAGAGGATATAAAATGTAGACTGGCAATGGCAAGGAAAGCATTTTTGAAGAAGAGAAATTTGTTAACATCGAGTATAGATTTAAGTGTTAGGAAGTCATTTCTGAAAGTATTTGTATGGAGTGTAGCCATGTATGGAAGTGAAACATGGACGATAAATAGTTTGGACAAGAAGAGAATAGAAGCTTTCGAAATGTGGTGCTACAGAAGAATGCTGAAGATTAGATGGGTAGATCACATAACTAATGAGGAAGTATTGAATAGGACTGGGGAGAAGAGAAGTTTGTGGCACAACTTGACCAGAAGAAGGGATCGGTTGGTAGGACATGTTCTGAGGTATCAAGGGATCACCAATTTAGTATTGGAGGGCAGCGTGGAGGGTAAAAATCGTAGAGGGAGACCAAGAGATCAATACACTAAGCAGATTCAGAAGGATGTAGGTTGCAGTAGGTACTGGGAGATGAAAAAGCTTGCACAGGATAGAGTAGCATGGAGAGCTGCATCAAACCAGTCTCAGGACTGAAGACCACAACAACAACACTGGTAAATATGTTCCTGACTTCTAATATTCTTGTGAGTCTTGTATGTATTTGATGATTGGTAGACCACTTTGCAGGTTTAACTGTCAATGCAATTTAGCGATCTGTGCAAAATAATTTTACTGCTGAAAGTCCCATCTGCAGAAAGAAAGAAATGATGGATGGTGCTTCGATGGACGAAGGGTCAGCAATTCGGCGGGTAAATTCGATAAGTGCCCATCATAACGCTCGATTCATTCACATCCTTTGTGCTGGGATATGGGAGCCTCTACATAGCGGTAGGAACGTTTGTGTGTGTTGAATCCAAGAAGGGTAACACGTGATGGACTGGGGTATCACGTTAGGATTTCTGGGAAGAGTACATTCGATGTTATTCTGCGCTATTTGCAGTTAAGCACAGTTAGACGCATCTCTCATGTTGTGCTAGCCCAATGCACCTTCTGCTACTCTGTCATCAACAGCAATGACACATGCTGCCCGGAGGTGTCTCGCATATGGGAGCTGCATCAGCGCGCCTTAGAGTTCTGTGACGTCAGTATAACACTGACTGTATACCCGAAAATAGAGGCAACTTTCACCTGTGTCTGCCGGTGGCTCGCGGCTGTGACGGGACTTGCGGCCCTGGAGCATCTGCACTCCCACCCGGTCACATCAGCAACAGTGTCTAGGTGAACATGTATTTCGAGAGGAATTTCTCAGGTATCAAGTACGAAAGGGATGTCACCGCCTCATACGTGAGGGCATCTGAGCATTTTTTGAGAGCTGATGGCCACGTCACTTCACGGGGCTGGAGGTAGCCTCCTGTGCAGTCTACTGGACAGGGGGTGGCAGACAGTGTCTGCGTACATTGTTTGCGTATCTGTTGCATAGTTTTGTGAGCAGGTCTGTAGGCTGGGCTATGCATTATTTGGACATTTTACAAGTACTGAGTGTGTCTACACATGAGTGTACTGCAGTATTTAGGATGAGTCTGCTTGTCTGTACTGAAATTATTTTGGTAAATTAGGAGTTGTTTGCATGTCTGCAGAGCATTATTTAGGAGTAGTTTACAGGTCTGTGGGCTGTTTGGCGTGACCCCAAGCAGTGTGATAAATATACTCCATCCCTAAATAAAGTGTTCCAAAATAAATAAAGTACACTCCTTCCTCAATCTCTCCAGCAGCCCAGCGCAGGCTGAGTCATTTTCACGCCATTGTTGCCCTCCAGACCACCATCTTGGATTACATACAGGAGGGATGACAGTACCCTCTGGTGGCAGTATTGTGTACTAGGTCAGACTGAGTCTAGATCTCATGGTGCAGACACTGCATGCAAAATAAAAACTTATGTCTACCAGAGGCAGGGTCGTTTTCCCACCACTTCCCCCCACCATCTTGGATTATGTCACAAAACAGATGGCAGTGCTCTCTGGTGGTGGTAGTGACGTCATGACTGCCATCTTGGATTACGTCACGGAACGGACGACAGGTGGTACTGTGGTACTGTGTACTAGGTCAGTTGGAGTGTGGACTTCGTGGCGAACACACTGGATGGTGGTGCTGCCTCTAATTGTTTAAATAAAGACTGGTGCATGTTTGCAGAGTCATTTAGATGGATTATTATTTTGACAATTTACGAGTTGTTTTGCTCTCTGAACATAAATATATTGCATTATTTACGAGTGGTTTGCAGGTCAGTACACTGTGCAGTGCGTTATTTTGACAGTTTACAATTAGCAGGTGCGTGTGCAGAGCATTATACGTGAGTTGTTTAGGAGTAGTTTGCAGTTCTGTATGCTGTGTGGCATGTCAGAGCGTGTGTTCTGTATCGTTGTGGTAAATATACTCCATCCCTAAATAAATTGTTCCAAAATAAATAAAGTACACTCCTTCCTCTCTCCACCAGCCCAGTGTAGGCTGAGTCCTTTTCCCACCAATTCCTAGGAAAAGGTGGCGGTCAGGTGAGTTAGGTTAGCCCTAATGCCCTTTCTTTTCCGCGATTTTCTTAGTTTAGTAGAGATAGCCCAATTGACCTATCTTTACCACCAAAATTCAAACATGACACAAGTTCCTAGGAAGAGGTGGCAGTCGGGTGACTTAGTTTAGTGGGGGTAACCCAAGTGACCTATCTTCTCGCTATTTTCTTAGGTTAGTAGAGGTAAGTATAGTGTGGTGCATTATCCTGTTGGAATTTTAACTTCCCGCCATTTCTCTGGGGGAGGGGAGGGGAGGGGGGTTAGGTTAGTGGAGGTAACCCAGTTGACCTATCTTCCCACCAAAATTCAAACTTCCCACCATGTCATCGCCGCCATTTTTGGTAACAGTACTTTGGCTTAGAATCCCCCTTGCCGCAGTACTGATATGACATAATAGTCTAAATACATTGAACTCGATATGGCGTAAAAGCGGAAATTTAGGTTGTACAGAAGCAAAAAATATCTGTTGCGGCATTTGTTTGGCATTTATAGCAGTGGAAGGTGGTCATACAATGGCGTCAGTGTCGACTTCTGTATAAGAGCACCCTTACTTTCGACACCTTGCGGATTTATTTTTTACTTTTCTTTGAATGCTGTTAAACGAAACATAGAAGCTGCAATCTGAAAGACACAGCTCTTAAGTCTACCACACTGCTGCTCCTCTAGACTCTATGAAACTTGCATCAGGATCGCAACAACACCTTCAGTTGTGCACATTTTAAGGAAATTTTGCACATGCTCAACTCGCATGACGTATTTGCCTTACTGGCCAAATATGTATGGATTTGATAAACAACATACACGGTTCACGATGTGCACAGCTAGCCCTTGCCACTCAACTAGAAGCTTACATTAGTGCCACCACATGGTAGCACACTGCGGCAGACTTTTATCCCCGTTCGCTCAGCATAAATGCAGCTAGATGACAGCAAACTCCTCAAGTACGCTAATTCACTCACTATATAGTAAATTTAAATTCGATATAAGTATGTGATGAAGTTATACTGACATTAAACCTATTTGGTGGTTTCTAATGAGTTACAGAAATTTATGGTATGAACTTTATCATACAGTAATCCATTTGAGGCAGTGAGAATCATAAGAGCCTGAACCACATCACCATCGATTGTGAGATTGTAGCAATTGTTCATGCTTCTGAAATCTGTTGATCTTATGGTGAGTCAGGTTTATTTGTGCTGTGAACTCGCATTGTACGCAGAAAAATTCACAAAAAGCTGTATCACTGATTTCTTTGATATTCACTTAAATTTTGGATCGACGGCGGTGTGCATTAGGCCCCTATGGATCTCAGCGGCTTATTTGTATTCTAGTCAAGTGACCATGTTCGTTAACTTCACTACTTGACTTTAATCATTTCCACAAATGTCTTTTTGTGTCTGATGTTGATTGTAGTACTAGGACAAAGCCGTTTTCAGCGCACATTGCAGGTTGTCTACATCAGGATCAAGCATACACTCAGGGGGAAATCTATAGTTCTCCTTTGATTGATAGATACTTAGATTATTGTTCTGCTAAGAAGATTAAGACCCCCTGGGCATAATCCACCCTTTTAATTGACAGGTTAAGACATTATGGGGATAAGCTACCTGTCTGATTGACAGTTCGTTAACCTATTGTTCCCCCACCCCTCCTCCTCCTCCCCCCACCTCCTCCACCTCCATCCCTCAGGGAACTCCTCTCGCCAATATAAGCACACTTTTGGTATAAATTTGATTGACTAATTAATTAAATCGATCAGTTAATTAAATCCATTTGCTGGAAAAGTTCCCCATCCCCTCCCCCTCCCCGAAACTGGTGGGAAAAAATTCAGTTGATCGATCATTTGCAGGGAATTCGATTGCATGTATGGAATATTGTTTAAATAATTAAGACAATGTGTGGAACTTTGTTTACTTATTTATGACAGTGTACGGAATATGATTTATTTATTTAGTTAAAGAATTTGTCAGGAAATCGATTGCAGTGTACGGAATGTTGTGCAAACAATTTAGAAAATGTGTTTAATATTGTTTATTTAAACAATTTACGTGATTAAGGAGGTGTTTGGAATATAGTTTAGTTATCAGTTAAAGAATTTGTCAGGAAATTGACTGCTGTGTATGAAATATTGTTTATATAAAAAGTGGACAGGATACAGGATGGTGTAGAGAATATACTTCACTTAAAGAATTTGTCAGGAAATCCATCGCATAATGGAATATTTAAACAACTGCGGCGCGTTTTTATTCTGATCGTGCTTGGAAACGCTGAGTAGCCTTAGTTTATATCTTTTGCCGGAATCAGGGATGTTAATGCTCTTATTTTGCTCACTTTTCGAAGCACACTACTGTCTAAGCACTGCCGGGAAAATCGGAACATTTACATATCTAAAAATTCATGATATATTTCGAAATCCACCGTCACTTAATGCAAACAGGCAAATTACTAGACTCTCAGTGGCAAACACAGTTCGAGAAACATACAAGAGTCATATTGCACTGACAGTTAAACAATACAGAAGTGGTCTACAGGTCATGAATGGAATGAAGTGTGGTATAGTAGCCGCCATTTGGGGCGTCCCTTGTGTGTCCCTATCGTCAAGACACCACAACGAAGGTCAAAACCGCTCTATATCCTAATTACTGATCGCGTTACTAAATACCATTGATCACGGATCACATATCAGTCTTCTCTCAAACAACGCATCAAGTGTCGGCATTCTGTTGATCGGGAAATTCCAGACTCACTTAATGTCTCTGTCTTTCTCAACAGGCCACTCTCTGATTGTCTGTGTGAACCAACGTCCCGAAACACGCAGACGGAGGTTTGCATCTCTCCTCAGAATACAGAGTTCATATTGACTAATGTTGGAGACAAAAGGAGACCTGATACAATTTCGATATCAAAAATAGCGTGAAGTAAGCCATATGGACTACACTTTCAAATTAATTGCTTAACAAATTACAGCAGTCAAATAGATCGCTTAAAACACTCATTTCTACCTTATGATGAACTTTGTGCGTAACAAAACATATTTTTAACGTTTGAGTATCACGAACAACCATTATGCAAATCAAGTAATGAAATTACCGTCGAAAATAGATCGTAGAGCTAAATATATCCGAAGGTACACACCAACGTTTGAGAGCACAAACACCCTCCTCCACCACAATTTTACACCAAACATATCTGGTGAAAACAACAATGCTACTGATCACTAAAACTAGCGATCACGAGGTCCGCGCCATTCGCCGTCTACAGTGTAACTCCCCATCCGCACCGACTGGCGAACGAACCCATACCAAATGCAAACGTGCGCGCAATACAACTATCGGAAACGCGATGGGGTTTTGAAAAGTAATATAGGATCCTAAATTGGTTCTCTCCACTACATTCGGAAGGAGGGAGGAGGGTTCTACTGCGTGGTAAAATAGAGACAACAGCAAATACCACTGAAAGACAAGAGTCCACTACGATGTATTGAGAAGCACTAAACACAGGAAATTTTCGCTGACCTCTTAACGTCTGTGCTGGCGGTGTAAATAGGGATGGGTGCGATGCCTGTGGACCTCAAGACAGGAGTACGCAGTTTGTGCGAGTATTTTCAGCTGTCTCCAACATCTAGCCATGACAGCTTATTGCTGCAGATTGGTTTGTGGTTTGTGTGTGTCGTGTTTAGTGCTTCTCAGTGTGAGTTAACGAGCATTTTGCTCTGATTTAAGTATACGGCTGAAAGAGTCAGCATTCAGGAATTGTGAAACGGACCCTGTCGTCCAGGACTGTGTGCGACAAAGAGCGCAGATTCGCCACATACATACATACATAGATACATTACATATAATATGGGGAAATTCGCAGGCGTCTATTGTGCTGAATGAGGCCTAAGTGCTGAAGTGCGTGGGTGAGACAGACGAGAACTTACGTCATAGGCAAACTCTATAGAAGCTGTTTGTGGTCAGGGAGATATAGTAGTGTTAAATATGGCGGACCTCAGATCGGCAATAAAGGGAAACATTCATGAAAACTATTTAATTCTGAAGTAATTCAGGAAATGAAGCCACAGTAATTTTAATCTACCATCCTTAGCAAATTTTCATGGTGAGCCCAATAACACTTGATTATTGATCATATCTATAACAGTTTAGCATTTACTGTTAAAGTGAAATTAACAAATTTTGTAACAAAGACCAGAATGCTAAAATGTGAACGCTTTGGTCGATCTTAACGATCGACATTTCATACAGAAGCGCATCATTAAAATGACAAACATTGTAAATATCAATTCTCTAACTTTATTTGTTTAAAAGATATAGTAAATTTATATTATCAGTATTTTCAGTTAAGCATCAGTCATTTCCTCCACACAAAACACATTGAATGATGACAGCATGACACCCTATTGAATCATTAGGTAATAGAATATTTGTTGTTAAGTTCAGTGCATAATGGTTACTTTTGTTCTTTATTTATTTATCAGAAAGCACATTGGTGGAAGACTACTGACGTGACATTCAAAGTTAAGAAGGAAATTGTATCGGTTTTATGTAAGAGAATTTAATTTTTATTATGTAATGGATATTATTGTTACTTTACCTAGAACGTGAAAGTCGTCAAGCTTTGATTTTTTAAATATGTTAAGTGGTAAAATAATGTAGAGTAAGCTGTATCCAATCAGATTTACGGCTTCAGGGAGAGGAACTGCACTAGTCAGTTGAGCGATGATGTTCGGCACACGGGAGACGCGGCCGGGAATGGGCAGATGGACAGTGCTAGTGGAGACCCGAAAGCGGATGGTCGGTCTTTAGGTAGCTAGGAAGTGAAACGACTTAGAAAACTTTGCGTTGTGTGGTATCGCGGGACTTCGTCTCTGAGCGGTGAGCTGCCGCGAGCCTAGTGTGTACTTTTCGCGTAGTTAAAGAGGTGGAGTACTGGACTTGTAATTCGCGACGAAATTGTGAATGATCGAGCTGTGTCAAATTGATATGCACTCGAGTGTAACAATAATTCTAAATACGACCACTTTCGCTATTAGTTTGCTTTCTAATAGACATTATTCGAACCAAATCGTAACTGTGTGGCCTACATCATTAATGGGTCGTTAATTTAGTTGCCGATATTATTATTACTGTCATTATAAGTTATATAACTTTGTTTCATACAATTTAGCAGACTTGCATCAGTCAGACAATTTAACCAAAGGGTCACAAGTGTCTAATTTAGGGCGTGTAATGCGACACATGCGGTTCAATCCCTAGACTAGTTTGAGCCAAGACATTTCACCGAACCGCATGTGAGCCCGAACATCTTTGGGATGTTAGCTCGCAGAAGCACTAAACACGACATACTTAAACCACAATCCAGTCGGTGGCAATAAGCTGTCATGGCTAGATGTTGGAGACAGCTGAAAATACTCGCACACACCGCGCGCTCCTGTCCTGAGGTCCACACGCAACGCGCCCATCCCCATTTACACCGCCAGCACCGACGTAAAGCGGTCAGCGAAAATTTCCAGAGTGCACCACCGCCAGTCATGCAGGGCATCTGGGAATGATTGGAGTGGTAGGACTTGGGATGTTATCAACACGTTCAGCGCAAACGTCCATCATTTTGAATCTTCTGTCATGTAACACACGCACTCGTCTGCTTCTGTCGGCCTCACCCGGCACACTGGTCACTTCGCCAGCCCTCGCTGCTGCGGGCAAGAACAGGCAGACGCATTCTTTGTACACGTTAAAGGCTGAGCTAATCAGTTACTTCCAGTTGCCGACTCCTTGTGGCCCCCTTGCAGGCAGCCGAGGTGCACTGCTAAACAAGCAGCTGCAGCTTGGACGTATACTGTAGTTCTGAACAATCCCACCTCCACATAGACCCTCCACTTTAAAAAATCTATTTTACCCATACGCGACAGCAATGTTGTTGACCTTACACCCGGAATTTTTCACACGAAATGTAGATGCCTGCGGCGCGGGATTAGCCGAGCGGTCTACGGCGCTGCAGTCATGGACTGTGCGGCTGGTACCGGCGGAGGTTCGAGTCCTCCCTTGGGCATGGGTGTGTGTGTTTGTCCTTAGGATAATTTGCATTAAGTAATGTGTAAGCTTAGGGACTGATGACCTCAGGTGTTAAGTCGCATAAGATTTCACATACAGTTCAACACATTTTTTTGTAGATGCCTCCCGTTTATACGAGTTATTTTCGAAGATAGAAGAAATCAGACAATACACGTCGCTAAAGTATCGTTACTTGTTGTGGAAATCCCGTACAGGACTATGACATAGACTATATTCCCTCTAAGTATTCTTTCACCAAACGGAAAAATATCTTTCCTTCTCTGTTCTTCATGTGTGGCTCTAAGCACTATGCGACTTAACTTCTGAGGTCATCAGTCGCCTAGAACTTAGAACTAATTAAACCTAACTAACCTAAGGACATCACGCACATCTATGCCCGAGGCAGGATTCGAACCTGCGACCGTAGCGGTCACGCGGTTCCAGACTGAAGCGCCTTTAACCGCACGGCCACACCGGCCGGCCCTTCATGTGTCCCAGGACTAGAATATTAAACTAAATTTTGGCTCATGATGGAGTGCTACGATCTACCACTGTCACAGGACGCTCCCTCACTTTCGAGCTCTCTCTTAAGGTAATCAAATATCTCGTCACACACGAAGTTTCTAAAGGTAGCAGCACAGAGAAGTTGTAAATGTAAGTTTTGTACCACGTATCACTTTAAAAATTCGGTAACACATCTGCTTTTACAACGATAGTTGTCTCCCTGTATAGGTGGACTATTGAAATATCGTTAAAAGACATCACTGCAACGAAAAAGAAAAACGCCAAGTGAAGAATCATATCCGTGGTGCCCCAGCTATCGCCTATACCCTCCAGGCGACATGTCACTGATATCAAATTGACAGGCTAATCAATTAAAGTGATCAAGAGAGTCACTTTGCATGACAAGTAATTTTTCTTTTCCGGCAGTCGGATTGCACTCACCAGGTAGTTCAAATAGGAACGATGTTCTTTCCAAGAAACACTATTGGGAATCGACATTCGAAGCTGACCACTGAAGGATTTTACGGTCAGCAATATACATTACACGAGGGACCGCGCTACTAAAAGCACGATCACAACTACTATGTTATCGTCACCCTGCACAAAAAGCGGTCTTGGTTCTACAGGCACACACAAGTGTCGCTGATAGTGTAAAGATTTCTGGTACAAATGTTGTCAATGATTCGGAATCAAGGCTCCCCATTCAGCCACACACTTGCGTTGGATTCTATGCAGACGTCTTTTAATGATTACAGCCACTAGAGAGTCCTATTAGCGGCACTCTCATATCTCGAAATGAGTAACCTGTTCGAACGTATCTGCTACAGCAAAAACTTCAACGTGGTTTTAGACAATTCCTCTGCATCTTGTAACTGTTCCTCAGTCTCTGTCCTGCCTCCCTGCAGCTTTGTCCATGTGATCGTCCCAATTTCAATCGGAACTTAACGGAAGTCGAAGAGAGCTATATGCACCTTCTGCAGCCCGTGTAGAAATAGGTTGAGCTGAGTTAATACAACAGGACAGTATTTTCGCCACTCAGTGGAAATAGGAGCTTAAGGACCGCCCTATTGAAAACACGATCGCAACGACTATGTTACCGTCACCGTGCATAAAAAGCAGTCTTTGTTCTACACGTACACACAAGAGTCGCTGATAGTGTTACGCTTTCTGGTAGAAATGTTGTATGTAACTTGGAATCAAATCTCTCCATTTAACCAGACACCTGCATTGGATTCTACGGCGAGGTCTTTTAACTATTACAGCCACTAGTGAATCGTATTCATGATACTGTCCTATCTCGAAATGAGTCACTTTTTTCGAATCTATCTGCTACAGTACAATTCAGACGTGGGTTTATATTGTCGCTATGCATCTTGTAACTGCTCCTCCGTCTCTGCCCCGCCATCGCTGCAGCTTTGCGCATGTGAACGTTCCAATTTAAGTCAGAACTGAGCAGAAGTCAGAGAGCGCTATACCTGCCACATTCTGCAACCTGTGTAGAAACAGAGTGAGCTGAGTTAATGCCACAGGACCGTATTTCGACCACTCGGTGGAAATGGGGACATGTTGTCGTAGCTCTGCCAACCATGTTCGAAGTGTAAAGTCTGCGCCAAATGAAGCCTGAATCTGCCACACAAGGTAGTATAAGACAGTATGAAAAGTTACGGTGCTGTTTCTTATCAGGAAAATAAGGAAGACTCCACATCATACAGGTACTGCAGTCTGAAGCAGATCTGTATCCCTCAGGGTCCATTTACGCCTATCACCCAAACATTCTATCATCGTTATTCTGTACCACCCAACAGAGAAAAATTACGAACTATAAAAGCTCCGCTAACTTCATCTGACAGGGAACTCGATAAGATTTTTACTACGTCTCTCTCTTCCGATATATCGATAAAAAATACCGTCTGCATGCTGGCATCAAGCTTATGTGGTGATCCTATTATATATACAGGTATTGATCCAGTTGAGCAGGTGGCCAGTCATCGAAATCGCTTGCACAGACCAGTGTAAAGTTTCATCGCCTGTAGTGTAGGAGGACCATATCCCACAGACTATTAGTCACAAGTGAGTGTCCCTCTTTTGTAGTTAGATACACTGTATTTTTCTGCTGTAACATGCTTTGTACACTGCCATACTTTCTGTTTTTTCCGCCAAAACTTCGAGGTCTTTGTCAGGTTCTAAGATGACATTAATACACTTTGATCCATTGCCTCTCACAGAAAACTAGACATCGCAATAGCTGATGGCTCAATGTTCCGTTTCGATTGATTTCTCATACTGCAGTCATGTACGCGATCACAATTTCGGCGCTACCCATCCCAGAAGTTCTTTGTTCAAATGGTTATGAGCACCATGGGTCTTAACTTCTGAGGTCATCAGTCCCCTAGAACTCAGAACTACTTAAACCCAACTAACCTAACGACATCACACACATCCATGCCCGAGACAGGATTCGAACCTGCGACCGTAGCGGTCGCGCGGTTCCAGACTGTAGCGCCTAGAACCGCTCGGCCACTCCCGCGGGCCCGGAAGTTCTTGCCCTCCACCAAGACTCTTTCTCCATCTCACACAAGCGGTCTCAGTCAATCACTATGTGGTAATCAACAGCGTACCAGTGAACGGATGGCATGGAAAAGACACGGTCGATGTACTGTAAGAAGCATCTTAGTTGATCGTGTGATCAATTTTAGCAATTTTACTGCAATTTCAACACCGACCAGTGATGCAGCAGCATGCTCCCTAATTTCTGTATCATCGCTAAACCGCCCCTCCTTTTCTTTTCAAGTAGCATTGCGAATGTTGATAGAGGACTGTGCAGTACGTCTGTTCATTGTTAATTGTCGAACATATACACCAAAGTATACCAGACAGCGATCTACATATTTCTAGCACTTCGAGCATAGTGTGTAATTTACAATCTTCCTCTGTGCGCATTCTTAGAATAAAGTTACAGTCCGAAAGATTTCCTCGATTTGTCTTTCACTAACCCTCCTTTCAGCAGTGTCACTCATTTAATCTGCAGTTGACCCCAAGTAGACCGTTACATACCATCTCTCGTGAAGGAATAGAGAGAGCCGAGTTCGTAACTGCTGTTCCGCACCCATCCAAGAGCACAAGATTTCTCCAGATGCGCGCATGTCGAGGAGGTTAGCGCCCCTTATCGGCCTATAATAGTAGATATGAAAGCTTTGTGATGTAATAGCAGATGGTTAAGAAGCAGAAGAAGAAACGGGTAGTTTTTATACATGATGGAGCTCCAGGTGCACAGAGCCTTCCGTGACCCAGACATGCAGAAAACAGAGTAAACGCACTGCAACTGTAGAATATGTGGTTGGAGGTGACTAGATGCATTCGAGTATAGTGCTACACTATGCTGCCCGATCAGAAAAATAGTGCATTTGCGCAAGTTGTTGGCAACTGTACTACGAGGAATTTTAGAATACGGACTGAGAAATGATGTTATGATCATATGGGTAGAAGTGACATAAAATCTATACAGGGTGTTACAAAAAGGTATGCCAAACTTTCAGGAAACATTCCTCACACACAAATAAAGAAAAGATGTTATGTGGACATGTGTCCGTAAACGCTTAATTTCTATGTTAGAGCTCATTTTCGTTTCGTCCACCTACGCTCAATGGAGCATGTTATCATGATTTCATACGGGATACTCTACCTGTGCTGCTAGAACATGTGCCTTTACAAGTACGACACAACATGTGGTTCATGCACGATGGAGCTCCTGCACATTTCAGTCAAGTGTTCGTACGCTTCTCAGCAACAGATTCGGTGACCGATGGATTGGTAGAGGCGGACCAATTCCATGGCCACCACGCTCTCCTGACCTCAACCCTCTTGACTTTCATTTATGGGTGAATTTGAAAGCTCTTGTCTACGGAACCCCGGTACCAAATGTAGAGACTCTTCGTGCTCGTCTTGTGGACGCCATTCTCCAGGGCTGCATCAGCGCATCAGGGATTCCATGCGACGGAGGGTGGATGCATGTATCCTCGCTAACGGAGGACATTTTGAACATTTCCTGTAACAAAGTGTTTGAAGCCACGCTGGTACTTTCTGTTTCTGTGTGTTTCCATTCCATGATTAATGTGATTTGAAGAGAAGTAATAAAATGAGCTCTAACATGGAAAGTAAGCGTTTCCGGACACATGTCCACGTAACATCTTTTCTTTCTTTGTGTGTGAGGAATGTTTTCTGAAAGTTTGGCAGTACCTTTTTGTAACACCCCGTAGAATTACGAAAAATGGCAGAAAATACGTATAAACTAAAGGAAAATACGTCGAAATGCGGGGAAATTGAGGGATTACTTACATGCCTTCTGCTTGGTGCAGAACAATTCTTGTGCATGGGAACGAGTATGCAACAGCAAGAGGAATACGAGAAAATAATGGCACCAGGAACCAGGGAAACAGTCATTTTTTTCTTCAAGGTAACATTCCACTGTACATCTATTGAGATAATACTGATACACGCGAATTGACTGCTGTCTTTGATGCTTTCCTGGAAAAAAGAGAACCATCTGCCTCTAACCTTACTGGGAAATGCGTTAAAGGATAACCGAGAGTGGATGGAGGTATCGGTTAAGATGGAGTTGTAACAAGGTATGGTTTAATGGTAGAATGATGATGCATTCGAGAGAGAGAGGGAGATGTTGCTGCAGGGCATTTTACCATTTTTTTCCGGTGCTCTGTTCGGATGCATCAGTTGTGTGACATAACCTGCGTTCGACTCGTATACAACTGCGTGTTCTGTGTGTGATTTAAAGTACTGTCTACTTGCGATCGTTACAGGCAAACCTCTCAGTCATCAGAGGACTAGCATTTCATGTGTGATGAAACATGTCCATCCTGTTTCGACACATTCCTCTGGATGAACAAAGATTTATTCGACGTACTCCATTGCCCTACCCCATCTTCGGCAAAAAATTAGGTCTTCAGGTCCATAACTACGGTGATACGTTAGCGACTGCTGTTTGTGAGGTACTGCACTCCCCGTGTATACATCTGCTTGAAAGGTGTCTTGTTTACGGAGTTAGTGGCGGCATGACGCGTAATTTCACATAGTCATACACCGGTGCTATACGTTTGTCTCTTTCTTTGTAAGAGGTATTCTCTGTTCTAACCATCTTCTTATGTAGGTCTGATGCCAGCATAGCATAATTACTGTGTTGCCCGTGAGAGAATCCTTCAGTGATCAGTTTCGTTGGCAGAGCTACAATAACATGCTCTATTTCCACTGAGTGGCCAAAAGACTGTCCTGTTGCATTAACTCACCACAGTCTGTTTCTACACGGGTTTTAGAAGGTGGTGCATATAGCGCTCTCTGACTTCCGTTAAGTCCCGACTTAAATTGAGACGATCACATGGACGAAGCTGCAGGGAGGCCAGAGCAGAGACAGAGGAAAACAGTTACAAGATGCACAGGAATTGTCTAAACCCACGTTGGAGTTTTGCTGTAGCAAATAGGTTCGAAGAAGGTGAGTAGTTTAGAGATATGAGAGAGCACGAATATGATTCACTAGTGGCTGTAATCAGTAAAAGACGTCCCCGTAGGACGCAACGCAAGTATGTTCCTGAATGGAGAGACTTGATTTCAAATCGCTGCCAACATTTCTACCAGCAAGCTTTACACCACATAGTGTAACACTTACATTTACAACTTCTCCGTGCTGTTACCTTAAGAGACTTCGTATGTAACGAGACTTCTGATTGCCTTAAGAGAGAGTTCGAAAGTGACTGGCCATCGCGTGACATTGGTAGATCTTAGTACTCCGTCATGAGCCAAAAATTAGTTTAATATTCTAGTCAGATATTTTTCTGTTTGGTGAAAGAATACTTAGAGGGAATATAATCTACGCCATAGTCCTGTGAGGGATTTTCACAACAAGTAACGGTACTTTAGCGACGCGAAAATGCGTGTATTGTCCGATGTCTTCTATCTTCGTAAATAACCCGTATAAACGGGAGGCATGTACATTTCACGTGAGATATTCGAGGTGTATGGTCAACAACATCGTTGCCTCAGATTGGGTAAAATAAATCTTTTGAACTGGTGGTTCCATGTGGGGGAACTACTGCATACGTCCAAGCTGAAGCTGCTTGTTCCACAGTGCACCGAGACTACCTGCAAGGGCGGTCTCGAGGAGTCGGCAACCGGAAGTAACGGATTAGCTCAGCCTTTAATGTGAACAAAGAATGTGCCTACCTGCCTGATCTTGCCTGCAGTAGCGAGAGCTGACGAAGTGACCAGTGTGCCGTGTGCACGCGGCAGAAGCGGACCTGTGTGTGTTACGTGACAAAAGATTCAAAATGATGGACGTTTGCACTGTATGTGTTGATAAAACCCGAATTCCTACCACTCCACTCATCCCCAGATACCCTGCATGGCAGGGGGTGGTGCACTCTGGCATCCATGCATGTCCACGAATGTGGCTACGGCCGCGGCGTAAATTTTCACTGACCTCATTATGTCGGTGCTGGAGGTGTACATGGGATGGGCGCATTGTGTGTGGACCTCGGGACAGGAGTGCTCGGCATGTGCAAGTGTTCTCAGCTGTCTCCAACATCTAGCCATGACAGCTTATTGCTATGGACTATATTGTGGTTTAAGTATGACGTGTTTAGTGCTTCTCAATACACTACAGTGGGCTCTACCTTGCAGTGGTATTTGTTGTTATCTCTATTCTATCATGCAGTAGAACTTTCCTCCCTCCTTCCGAATGCAGCAAAGAGAACCAATTTAGGAATTCTACAGTGCTTTAAAAACCCAACCGCGATGTCAGATTCCGGATTGATAGAGATCTCTGACGTCTAGCCATGACAACTTGGTAATATGGACTGGATCGTGGTTTGTGTGTGTCGTGTTTAGTGCTTCTCAGTACATTTCAGTGGACTCTGTTTTGCAGTGGTATTTGCTGTTGTTTCTACCCTACCATGCAGGAGGCATTTCTTCTTCTCCTTCTTCCAAATGTAGCGGAGTGAAGAGGCTTAAGGGTTATATAGTGCTTTAAAAACCCAATCGCGACCTCAGATTCCAGATTGATAGCGATCTCTGACATTTAGCCATGAACAGCTTATTACTACCGATCGGACCACGGTTTAATTACGTCGTGTTTAGTGCTTCTCCATACATCACACTGGACTTCGTCTTTCAGTGGCATTTCCTGTAGCCTCTATTCCATCACGCAGTAGAACCTTACTCCCTCATTACGAATGTAGCGGAGAGAACCAATTTACGAATCCTATAGTACTTTTCAAAACCCCATCGCGTTTCCGATAGTTGTTTTGCGAGTACGCATGCGTTCTGTTATGGCTCTCTCTCCCGGTCGGTGCGGACGGGAGCTATGCTGTAAATGGGGAATGGCGCGTGCCTCGCGATCGCTAGTTTGTGTGACAGGTAGGACTTTTTTTCACCAGACATGTTTAGTGGAATGTTGCGGTGGAGGAGGGTGTTTATGCCCTCAAACGTTGGTGTGTAAAGGACCTTGGATATATTTAGCCCTGCGATCTATTTGCGGTGGAAATTCCATTATTTGATTTGCATAATGTTTGTGTGCGATACCCAGACATCGAAAATATGTTTTATAATGAAGAATGATCATCGTAAGATGGAGGTGAGTGATTTAAGAGATCGACACACATTAAAAAAAGTTTTGCAACACCTCAGTTCCGAGAGTTCTGGAACCTGTACAGAAAATTGGAATAGAGATCAACATAAACATCATTTCCGCCCTTTTTATTGCTCATGAAAACCACACATTGCATGTTGTACCACAATACAGCGAGACCTTCAGAGATGGTGGTCCAGATTGCTGTACACACCGGTACCTATGATACCCAGTAGCACGTCCTCTTGCACTGACGCATACTTGTATTCGTCTTGGCATACTATACACAATTTCATCAAGGCAATGTTGGTCCAGATTGTCCCACTCTTCAATGGCGATTTGGCGTAGATCCCTCAGAGTGGTTGGTGGGTCACGTTGCCCATAAATTGCCCTTTTCAGTCTATCCCAGGCATGTTTGATAGGGTTCATCTCTGGAGAACATACTGGCCACTCTAGTCGAGCGATGTCATTGTCCTGAAGGAAGTCATTCACAAGATGTGCACGATGGGGGCGCGAATTGTCGTCTATCAAGACAAATGTCTCGCCAATATGCTGCAGATATGGTTGCACTATCAGTCGAAGGATGGCATTTACGTATAGTACAGCCATTAAGGCTATTTCCATGACCACCAGCGGCGTACGTCGCCCCCACATAATGCCACCCCAAAACGGCACAGAACCCCCACCTTGCTTCACTCGCTGGAAAGTGTGTCTAAGGCATTCAGCCTGACTGGGTATCCTGCAAACACGTCTCCAACGATTGTCTGGTTGAAAGCACATGCGACACTCATCAGTGAAGAGAACATGATGCGAATCCTGAGAAGTCCATTCGGCGTGTTGTTTTGCCCATCTGTACCACACTGCATGGTGTTGTGGTTGCAAAGATGGACCTCGCCATGGACGTCAGGAGTGAAGTTGTGCATCATGCTGCCCATTGCACACAGCTTGAGTCGTAACACGACGTCCTGTGGCTGCACAAAAAGCATTATTCAACATGATGGCGTTGCTGCCCGACCCATAATCCGTATGTAACGGTCATCCACTGCAGTAGCAATTGGGCGGCCTGAGCGAGTTCCTGTCTCTCTATATCTCCTCCATATCTGAACAAGCGCTTTGGTTCACTCCGAGATGCCTGGGCGCTCCCCTTGTTGAGAGCCCTTCCTGGCGCAAAGTAAAAATGCGGACGCGATCAGACCGCGGTATTGACCGTCTAGGCATCGTTGAAATACAGACAACATGAGCCGTGTACCTCCTTCCTGGTGGAATGACTGGAACTGATCGGCTGTCGGACCCCGTCCGTCTAATAGGTGCTGTTCATGCATGGTTGTTTACATCTTTCAGAGGGTTTCGTGACATCTCTGAACAGTCAAAGGGACTGTGTCTGTGATACAATATCCACAGTCAACGTCTATCTTCAGGAGTTCTGGGAACCAGGGTAATGCAAAACTTTTTTTCATGTGTGTATTTCACTGCTGTAATTTGTTAAATAATTAATTTGAAAGCGTAGACCAAATGGCTTATTTCACTCTGTCTTTGATATCGAAATTGTATCACATCTCCCTTTGTCTGAAACATTAGCCAATAGGAACACTGTATTCTGAGGAGAGATGCAAACCTCCGTCTGCATGTTTCGGAACGTTGGTTCACGCAGACAATCAGGGAGTGGCCTCTTGAGAAATAGAGAGATAGGAAGCGACTCTGAAATTTCCTGATCAACAGAATGCCGCCACTTGTTGCTTTGTTTGGGGCCGCGAGATCAGAGGAGGGTGGTATGTGGTCTGTGGTCAGAGGTATTTAGAAACTTGATCTGTAACTAGTACATTGGGAGATTTTGACCTCTGTTGTGGTGCCTTGACGATAGAGGCACACACGGGAGACTCCACATGGCGGCTACTATACTGCCCTTCATTCCGTTCATGATCTGTAGACCACTTTTGCATAGTTTAACTGTCAGTGCTATATGACTGCTGTATGTTTCTCGATTTGTGTTTGTCGCTGAGATTCTAGTAATTTACCTGTCTGCAGAAAGTGATGTTAGGTTTCGAAATACATCATGAACTTTTAGATATGTAATTTTTCCTATTTTCCCATCTATGTTTAGACATCAGTGTGCTTCGAAAAGTGAGGAAAATAAGAACTTAAACATCTCTGACTCCAGCAGCAGATATAACCTACGACTATTCAGCATTTCCATGCACTGTCAGATTAAAAAACG
This sequence comes from Schistocerca serialis cubense, assembly GCF_023864345.2. Classification (NCBI taxonomy): domain Eukaryota; kingdom Metazoa; phylum Arthropoda; class Insecta; order Orthoptera; family Acrididae; genus Schistocerca; species Schistocerca serialis. The sequence goes on along the minus strand of NC_064640.1, from coordinate 655,985,588 downwards.
CCGTAATTGTTTAAATATTCCATTCTGTGATTGATTTCCTGACAAATTCTTTAAATAAACTATACTCCATTCACCATCCCATATCATGTACATTAGTTAAATAAATAGAGTTTCATACTCTGCTGTCAATTTCCAGACAATTTCTGTGACTACATAAATAAACTATATTCCAAACACCATCTTGTATTGTGTAAGTTGTTTAAATAAACAATATTCCACACCTTGTCTAAACTGTATAAACAATATTCCATACACTGCAATCGAATTCTCTGCAAATGGCCTATCAACTGGATCTTTTTCCCACAAATTCCAGAAGTGGGAGGGGAAGAGGAGGGTTGGGGATCCAGCCAGTGGATTTAATTAATTGATCGATTTAATTAATTAGTCCATCAAACTGATATCAAAAGTGTGCTTGTATTGGTGAGGGGATTTCCGTAAGGTATGGGGGAGGAGGAGGTGGTGGAGGAGGAGGAAGGGGGGTTGGCGAACAATAGGTTAAGAACCTGTCAATCAAAAGGTTGGATTATCCCTAGGGTCTCTTAATCCTCTAAGCAGAACAGTAGTTTAACTACCTGTCAATCAAAGGAGAACAATAGGTTTCTCCCTGATGTATGCAACCCACAATGTACGCTGAAAATGGCTTTGACTTACTACTGGTTGTTTACTGTACGGGAATCGGCTTTCATGTGCAGTGTAAAGTATGTTGAATCTGTTTTAAGTGTTAACAGAAAAGTAAAACTATGAGGATGTGTCTTGAGTCGTGTTTGGGTAGCTCAGTCAGTAGAGCACTTGCCCAAAAAAGACGAAGTTCTCAAGTTTGAGTCTTGGCTTCAATCTGCCAGAAAGTTTCATCTCAGCGCACACTCTGCTGCAGAGTGAAAATCTCATTCTACGAACATTAAACTAAATTATCAGGAAACGTTAGCCGCAAAGAAACTGGGGCCTCTGAGAGCAGATCCTTTGATTGAGAGAGTGACAAAATCAAATAAGTGTGACTGTAAGCGAACATTTAACAAGACAAGTGTACAGTTAACACAAGTTGTTGTATGGGTGCAATGTAAGAATATCTGATTTTCAGCCCTGAAGCAGATTAGAGAGGGCTGTGAGAAGGCATCAATCATTTGCACACTGACTGACCCTTCTCCAGGACGACAATGCTACAGGAGTGGCCCCTATGCGAAGAGGACATAAGCACCACGCTCGACTGGTGGCGCCCAGTTCTACAGCAGCTTCAAGACTACCATCTTGGATAGAAGCGTCAACTCTAATCACTTGCTTGTACTGTCTATGTAACATGGACTTGGGAACTGATATACTGAAGAGATTTCTTATTTTGTCTGTCGCCCTTTGCTTGCGACATGTCGGTGTAACACAAAGTTAAGTATTGTATAATTTCACTTTGTAATAAAACTCATAAATACGATTTGGTTGATTGTTGTCTAGCGATTCAAGAGAGCAGGTTTCGTAGACACTCCATATTTGACGAATAGGCTGGTTTTAACAAACACAGTATCAGAAAATAGTTAATTTTTTGTCTTTGCAACTTCAAAAATTGATATGTATCTGTGGTAAAGCAAAACAATTTTTTATGAGTAAGATACGGAACAAATAACACAACCTGCAAACTTTGTGATATTAGTGAGCATCTGAACTGAATCATATTCAGCAACGTTCAGACTATGAGCTGACTTTATTTAGAAATTCACATTGCCAAACAGTATTTACATCACTACCAGTATAAACTACTATTAAGATGTAAGCTGGCAGGCTTATTAAAGTGCTACACATCTAGCCATCCACATGAAATTTATTACGTATTATACATGCAATGATATAGTTTGAGAGCAGTATCGTCTAGTTGTTGATACTGATGCTGCTGCAGTTCCACCTTCCTGCTAGTCAAATCGTTACACCATATGACAACTGAACGACAGATGACAATCTATTATCACTCAATTACAATAGGTTCCACTCATTGTATTCGAGCACCCACTCTGGTAATGCGTCTTCTGTGCCTGTATGTTGTGACTACGTCAGTTCTTCTAGGATTGGATCAGAAGCCTCTTGTCCTTCAATGCTTCAGGCAATACTATGTATATGATAGAGGCGAGTGCTGAGTAGGAGTATCACTACTGTGTGTAAACTGCTTCCATGTGACGTTAATTAAAGAAAAAGGAGGGAACAGTCTCTGTATGGTGTTTAACAATGTTCCTGCAGCGTGACCACTCGAGTACAGGTACACCATTAACTATATTCTATCTGCATATGGCTATAACAAGCTACTATGACGAAGTGCTATATTAAAAAAGGGGAAGCGCTCTTCTCCAAAATACTGTCAGTGGTACAGTCTGTCAATCGCAGTTTTCAAACACAAATAGCTGACTTTAGCATTAAACTCTTCCATCATGTCATTATTTGCAGCCATTTTTTTGGCAGAATGTGCTATGACGCCATTTATTTATAGATAGGACATGTGGTATTCACACTCTATTCTGTGTCATGAAACTACACGATAAATCTACATCAATGGAGCCAGCCTGCTACGGTAATTCTATAATGTTTTCCTAGGTGGAGCATAATGTTTGCTTGGAGACGACATCTCACACATATACTGACACCTAGGGCTATACTTTGTGATAATGCAGTTGGGCTTGACTGTTTAACGTAGATGACTCCCAGTTGTCGAGCAAAATCTATACAATATATTTATGCGTAAAACCACAAGCCCAGCCATGAGTAAAGTTGTTGATAACCACCTTGCAGATTTTATAGTGCCCAAACATGTTACTACAGGAAACTTTTATGTCTTCCTTGGCTAAAGAGCATGGTATTACTGGCCTGGAGAAAAGTACAGAATGGATCATGTGTTTGATCCCTGCACAAGACTGTTTAAGTATGTGCATGATGATTTGTATCTTTCTTTTCAACTACTATGTTAAGGAATGTAATTATGTCTCTTCGGTAATTTCTGACAATTCCTCACTGCTTTGCAGCTATAAGCATATTATGTTGTGTCTGCTTACTCTGTATTACCACATCGATATCATCATCTCTGCAAACCAGCATTGTCATGCTGTCACACTTCATTGCTAAGGTCCCATACCTCGTAATATTTACAGCCATTTTGTTTAAAATTTTGCTTATTGGAAGTCTTAATATGAACGATGTGGTTAAGGGCTTGATATTAAATGTGTGTTTCAGATGTGGCAGTATTGTGGGCTGGTAGAATCTGTAATGTCATTTTCTACCGTGATCCACTAAATTTTAGAACACGACAACTTTCATATCTACATCTATGTATCTGTATGTTATAGAGAATAGCATTATTTCAGTATGTGTTGTGGGATTTGTTTGGCATTTGTAGCAATGGATTTGGTCATGCATTGTCATGTGTAAAGCGTTAGTTGTATTTGGACATCTCATTGTCCTTTCAAGGCAAAATCGAATTTTCGTGGCGATTTTACTTAAATTAAATAAATCTGTATTGTAACGAGTTATACAGACAATTTAGATGTGGAAATATTTAATTGGAATGTGAGGCATTTCATTATTTATGGTAAGCCACTTTATTTATTTTCTGACATATCGACTCTGACATTGTCTTAGGAAATGTCACATTTCTCACTGTTACCATCTTTGATCGTGTGTTGACAAGAAGTTAATGCCCTGTGCAATATTTTGTTAATAAAAGCACCTCATTCCTTTCTTCCCCAATAAAAAATTCTGTGGTGCATGTGTTTGTGGTGGTGTAGTTCATTATAGGTTTTTATTTTCACAAGCCAAGGTTTCCAGAAATGTAACTGCACAGACTGAATATGTACTTTACGTATTTAGATATGTCTGTATGTACTTTCTTTTACATTACTGATGTATGTGATCCCACATTAATTGATTTGAGTCTTTGTCATTTGTAATAATATCAACAAATGGAAATCAGTAGCATCATTTGTAATTTTTTCTACTGAATAACACAATGCATGTACTAACTTCAACTAGGTCATGGATATTCAGTGTAAAATGTCATACTTTTTACGCTGCCTACATATTTTCCAGAAATTTTAGAATTTTTCAGACTCTTAGATGTGAGAAATAATTAATTTACAACTTGTGTTTTATGACTGCAAACCAATGTTGTTGGACATAGACTTCAGTAGGCCTGTATCGTTTGTAACAAATGCAATAACTGGCACTTAATAGCATCGTTTATATTTTTTTCTAGTACATAACATGATGCATTATCTTCACCATCCTACAGTGGTGCTTGAGAAGAATTTAACCTGCAGGTACATGCAAGTGATCTGTGAGACCATGGAGAATATTTTCACATTAATACAATGTCTGATAATTGCTTCCAAGAAGCTGTCTTCCCAGTACCTTTAAATGACCATAATTGGAGATGTTTGGTATAGTGTACCTGGTATTTTAACAATAGCAGTTTCAGTTAGCTTACAACAGACAGTTCTAGGGTATCGTAGACCAGTCACATGCACTGGTCTCAGATTATTTTTGGTTCTGCTTAGGTTATTCCTGTGCATGCACATATGCAGTATTAGATATGTTTAGTGTTAGAACAGACATCTTCTTCTGTGGTATCTTATTTTAGTGTCTTGTAAGTATTGTAACAGCAGCAAGGCATATTGTTAAAAGACAGAAGAGGAGAGAATCAGATACTTCTATCATTTTCAATACAAATAAGGAGGAACAACTGAGAAGGAGAGGATTCTTGAGGTAACTTTCTTTCGTGCTTCTGAAATACCATATTCAGCGAAGAGCAGTTTTAAAAATTGTGGCAAAATAGGTACCTGGGAGAACTAATGAGCATTGTGGTGTGAAAAGCCCTGAAGAGGAATCAACTGCGAGCTCACGAGGATGTTGTGTGGGCTGGAAAAGAAAAATCAGGAAAACAAAGTATATTTGTAAAAGCTACAAGAAATACATTTGGTTGAAGACAGACACAAACCATCGTGAGAAAGTCTATTAACAAAGTTTCAAGAACTAGCTTTAGATGATTGCTCTTAGAATATATTACAGACCCATATATATCGCTCACATAGGGATAATGAATATAAGATTACAGTAATTACTGCACACACAGAGGCATTCAAACAACCATTCTTCCCACACTTCAAACGTGAATGGAACAGGAAAAAAACCCTAATAACTGGTACAATGGGTATACCATCTGCCATGCACCTCTCGGTGGTTTTCAGAATATAGATGTAGATCTAGAACATTGTTACTGTATGCCAAGACTGTAACGAGATGATATCCCACTGAATATGTGTATTATTTTTTATAACAGCTTACTTTTATGTATCTCCATTTTTTGTAAATGCTTTCGACAAATTATAAAACGTTTCTTTTAAATAGATATATTAAAGTGATTGATAATGATACTACTTAATTTATTAACACTTCCCTCCATAATATATATATAACAATGTAAATTAAAAGTGACGGAAAATGTAAGGGTCTATGAAACCATCTGTGCGTATGTATGTAGAGTTTCCAGGCACATGCAGTGTCAGGTTAAATGTGTAAATATTCAGTTTGAGGGTTTGTTGTGACTCATATCAAGAGTAGGTCCAATTAGTTACTGCCTATATGCAGTTAACACGTATTCTTCTGCAGTTAGAAGCCTGATCATGTTTGTTTTAAGTGAATGAAGTACTTGGCCTTAAATGTCAACTGTTATTAGATGTTGACATCTAGCATTGGGGTACATGCATTAGTTTGGCGAATACGTGCATATGTGGAAATTATCTCACACTTTCTTTTACAGTGCAGGCATATCTTTGCAATATAGTGACATCATATTAATTTATTTAAGTCCCACAGAGTTTTTTCGTGTATTAACCTCAACTTGCAATGTAGACATCGCACTTTTCCCACTGCCGACGTATTTTGCAGATATTTTCGAGTTATTTCAACATCCTAGATGTGGAAGATAATTAATTACGACTCTGTTGTGTTTTTTCAGTGCTGTAGGTGACATTAAGGAATAATGGTACGAAGATCAAACATCCCTCGATTTTGCTGACAGTGCAGTCATCTGTGGGTAGCCGTATGGATTTGCTTTAATTCGCGTTTCAATGTTTTGTGGGATAGTATTTAAGGTAAAGCTCATTTTGAATAAATGCGAATTCATCGTTTGTTATTTACATTTCATAAGCAAATGTTGACTTTTAATTATTCGTAGAGAAATGTGCTATCAACCCATTCGAGTATTCCATGGGGAATGATATGTCACTTCAAATGAAATTTATCAAAGTGACTGGTGAGCCAGTCGTTACACGAGTTTTTTGAGGTCAGTAATGCAAACATAGTTGACAAAATTTTCAGCAATTCAGAAACTTCATCATATTTGGCTGCAGAGTAGGGGTACTTGGGTTGGGAGTGCTTCACGCAAATTGCAGTGGCATGGGGGCCCTCCCCTCTTCCCCCATCTTCTTCCCTCCTTGGCCTTAGCATGCGGTTCCCGGAGATATGGAGATGCTGATGCTGATGTCAGCGAAACGTAAAATGGACGATTGTCGCAGCTGTTATACGACATGGGAAAAACTGTTGACAGATGGTGTATCAGGGGTTTTGACCAGAATGCCCCCCAGCCATTCTACTTACAGAGGCATAGAAGCAGTATTTTCCCTCGCTCTCTTTGTGAATGCAAGAGGAAAGGAAATGACTGGTAGTGGTAGAAGCTACCTGCTCAGCAATACACCATACAGTGGCTTGCAGAGTATGTATGTAGATGTAGGTGAATGGAGTCTTTGTTTTCAGTTATAGTTGATGATTCCTCAGTACTGTTATGTGACTTCTCTGGAGTGAAAACATCCATCAGGGAACATATTTTATTGAAATGTGGCCATGTTCTTGTTGCTTGTCTTTCTTAATCACTTTTCTCTTTGTAGCATCCTTTAAACCAAGTCCTTACAGAGCCCCTCAGACTTTTCCTTGCGGTTTTGACTTCCTCAAAGTTGGAGATCATAAAAGATTAATTTACAAATCAATTTCATTTATTGTAACTTAATAATGTTTTCAGTGTCTCAGATTTTATTTATTTTGATTTAAATTAGACTGTTCATATAACAGCAATACCTAATTATTATTTTACAGGCATTTTCAAACAGGTTTGCCTTTCAAGTCGTTAGGTTACACATTTCACTGGTTTTATGTAGCAGGCCATAGAATCGTTTACAAAATGAGGTTGTGTGATATAGGAACAACTGGTCAATAATAACATGCCTTTTCCATTAGCAGTAAGTATAGGCTGAATTACTTCCAAATATTAGAACAAATGGAAACTTCTGAACTGTGCTGCTGTTTCAGTGGAAAACAGACTGCTCTGTGAAAAATCAAGAACTTTGTATTTGTAATATATAAGTGAGCACAAAAGGTTTCCATCTGAGGGCGTTGCAACAGCGGGTACGCAATGTAGCGCGACCCTGATGTGAATAAAATTTAAGCTCCAACTTCTTGGTAAGGGATTATCGTGACATTCATGTCTTTCCAACGTGCGGTAAATGCATGTTTGTCGAAAAGCAACGTTGTGGACTGGTACGACAAGGGATGCTGCTACTTCATGATAATGCATGGTCCCATATCACAAATGTCGTTACTCAGAAGTTAACTCCAATTCAAGTGGAAGACACACGAGCACCCGCCCTATAGTTGTGATCTCTCTCTATGTCATTATCGTGCCTTCAATCCCCTAAAAACGGCCTTGAAGGGTCGACGATTTACGTCGGACGAGGATGTACATCAAGCAGTTATGGATTTCTTCAAGCAGCAGGAAATGGTGTTTTACCAAATGGGTGTGTTCAACACGGTGCGTCGATGGGATGACCACCTCAATTCCCATAGCGATTTTGCCTGATTGGCATACCCATTCAGGACTGCATGGCCTTTGAACAGAAACTTTTTGATTGCTGCTCATAAAAATATTTTCGACTGTGGGAATCAATTACAGCTTGATATGCAACACTGTTAGAGCGTATGGCAAACAAAGTGACAGCGGCCTTTTGAAAAATTACAGCTATTCAGAAATCTAGAGATTAACAAATTAGGAGACGTTTTTGAGTGCTGATATTATTGTGACTCACATTTTAGTAGGAGATGAAATATTCCCCATGAAAAACTGCTTGGAACCGTCTAAGCTCCACACAGAGGCTAATGTTGGCCCATTGGTACTCACCAACCACCGTTTCATCCTCTGCCAACGGTGTCATAGGATGCAATATGGAGTTGTGGGGTCAGCACACAGCTCTCTAGGCCGTTCTCAGATTTTGTGATCTGGAGCTGATACGAATCATTCAAATAGCTCCTCAGGTGACACTAAGGAATTTCATATATAAATGCCTAATATCATGTAGGGCCCCCATGAGGACGCAGAAGTGCCGCAACACGACGTGGCACGGACTCGATTAATGTCTGAATTCGTGCTGGAGGGAACTGACACTATGAATCCCGCAGGGCTGTCCATAAATCCGTGAGAGTACGAGGGGATTGAGATCTCTTCTGAGTAGCACGTTGCAAGGCATCCCAGATATGCTCAATAATGTTCATGTCTGGGGAGTTTGGTGGCGAGCGGAAGTGTTTAAACACAGAAGAGTGTTCTTGGAGCCAATCTATAGGAATTCTGGACGTGTGGGGTGTCGCATTGTCCTGCTGGAATTGCCCAAGTCCTTCGGAATGGACAAAGGATATGAATGGGTGCAGGTGATCAAATAGGATGCACACTCCCCACACCATTACAGAGCCTCCACTAGATAGATCAGTCCCATGCTGACATGCAGGTTCCATGGATTAATGAGGCTGTCTCCATACTTGTACACATCAATCCGCTCGATACAGTTTGAAACGAGACTCGTTCGACCAGACAACATGTTTCCAGTCATCAACATTCCAATGTCGGTGTTGATGGGCCCAGGCGAGGTGTAATGCTATGCGTCATGCAGTCATCAAGGGTACACGAGGGGGCTTTCGGCTCCGATAGCCCATATCGACGATGTTTTGTTGAATGGTTCTCACATTGACACTTGTTGATGGACCAGCACTGAAATCTGCAGCGATTTGTGGAACAGTTGCACTTCTGTCACGTTGAACGACTGTCTGCAGTCGTCGTTGGCCCCGTTCTTGCAGGATCTTCTTCCGGCCAGAGCTATGTGAGAGGTTTGATGTTTTAGCGGATTCCTGATATTCACGGTACACTCTTGAAGTGTTCGTACGTGAATATCCCCACTTCATCGCTACCTCAGAGATGTGTCCCATCGCTCATGCTCCGACTATAACACCACGTTCAAACTCAATTAAATCTTGATAACCTGCTATTGTAACAGCAGTAACCAATTTAACAACTGTGTCAGACACTTGTCTTATATAGGCGTTGTCAATCGCAGTGTCATATTCTGCCTGTTTACATGTCTCTAAATTTGAATATACATGCCTATACCAGTTTATTTGGCGCTCGTCCTACCTAAACTTTTCACCGCCAATATCTCTGGAACCACAATAAATATTGAGAAACGGCGTTCACTGGTATGAACGTACGGCAGGGGTTCACGAAAGAAAATTCTATGAGACATTATAAACCATGTGATCTGGAGCTGATACGACTCAGTCAAGTAGCTCCTTAGGTGACCATAAAGAATTTGGCTAAAACACAAACTCATGTTTATTTTATGGATACCTCATATTATTCCGTATGCTATCAATACCATAAGAAATCACAATAATCATGGCGTTGGTTGCATCACAATACGCCAATTACATCCCGAGAAATTTTAACGCGAAACTGATGCGTGAAATCAACGAAACGCGCCGCTATTGCACTTCCCGCGATGCAAACTTGACCAACACGTTGCCCGTAATCGCGATGTGATTGACGTACTACGGTGCGACAAACGCTGTACTTACGTATTGTTATGTACACTGTTAGTACATTGTCTGGGAAACATATGGTGTTCAGTTGCCCACAATGAAAACAAGGACATGGTTTCCTCATACGTGCTTTACTGAATTTTTCGACAGTAGTACAATGGACATAACAGTAACGAAATACCGGCCAGAGTAAACAAAATTAATGGGTGTCAAGGGTTGTACATAGTTGTATATCAATTACACAACGCTAGATTCCACATACATAACATGTCACTGAACATTTTTAATGACTGCGACGCAATTGAACTGTTGCAGGTGGTGCAACGCACACGTAAATGTACAGTAGTACTAACAAAACAAACATACGTCTTCTCTGTAATACACAAAATGTACGCTGGTATGCAATCATATGTATCACAGCCAAAAAGCTACAACATATGTTCATAGAGAAGGCCATTTGCTTGGCAACACTGCTGTGCACTCTCCATCAGAAATCCATTCACGGCTGTCAGTGTTTCTGATGTAATTACGGCACATGCAGTGATAATAAGAGTTTTCTTGTTGGCTATTGTTGTTGGGACCTGCTGATACACATCTTTCACATGCCCCAAAGAAAAAAGTCCATGTGGGTGAGGTTCGGCAACCGTGCTGGAAATCTCTGAAAGGGACCGCTCCGTTCAATCCATCGATTTGGTAATTGTTGGTTTAGCGCCTGTCATGCCACCATGGCATTATGTACAGGGTATTCATCATGTTGATACCACATTATTTGACGCAGATGAAGCGGCAGGTTTTTCAACAGTCCAGGTAAGATACACCTGAGGAACCGTTCGTACTGTCACCTGCTAAGAATGCCATCAATGAAATGCAGGCCAATGATGTGGTGTCCGACAATAGCATTCCGTACATTGACACTCCACGGACGTTGAAGTTCGACCCGGCGAACCCAGTAAGGGTTTTCTAGTGGATATTAGTGCATATTGTGTAAGGTGACGTTTCCATGGTTTGTAAATGTGGCCTCATCTGTAAACAGTATCCTATGCATAAAGTCATGGCCTTGCCACAGAACCCACTGACCGCTGACAGTATTCCAGGCGATTGTGAACATCGTTGCCATGGAGGCCTTCACCAAGTGATAATGGGTAGTACCTATACCTGTGCAGAATATGCATCAGGCTTGTTCAAGGGATTCCCATCTGTCTCTACATTTCACAATTACTTGCATGAGGGTTCATTGCAATGGCCGCCAGAACAAGTACTTCTGCTGCTTCATGTCTTACACCTCTGCTCTAGATTCGCATTGATGGAGACAACTGCCCTGTCGTGCGAAGCCTTCTAACAGTATTCATGAAGGTAGGCAGGATGGATGACGTCTGTTAGGGTACCGTTGGGCATACACCTGTACTGCACGTGTTTGGTGACGTTCTCCATGCAGCAATATCATGTCAGTCATGTCCTCATGTGTAAACACCATGTCGAAAGCCTAGAACGGATGGACAGGTAAATTAATATCACGATTACAATAATGATACTAATTACAGTGTAAAGTATATTGGTGCCATGTACCTGTACATACTTCCACACAGAATAGCGTGCTTCATAATGAACCATTCCCACACACAACGCCGATTGCAGCCTGTTCATGTACACAACTGCAGAGGTGAAGGGTTAACCTGGGCAACGTAATGGAGCGGCATACACTGGCCACTGTTGTTCTGTAGTCTATACGTTGATAAATACAATGGGCAGGAGGGACACCGTTACGTACATATCAATGTTTGTAGAAGGAATCCCTATTACTACTTTCAGCCCTCGTGATAACAGTGAAAGTAAGCATACGTACGTCAATCACATCGCAGTTATGAGCAACGTGTGGGTCATGTTTGCATCGCTGGAAGCGCAATAGCGGCGCTTTTTGGTCATTTCTAACGTCAACTTCGTGTTTCAGTTCCTTGGGATGTAATTGATTTATTGTGACTGCTCATGGTATTGATTGCATATGGAATAAAGTGGGCTGTCCATTTAACAAAAACGTAAGTTTGTGTTAGTATTGGAGTAAATCCTACTCTGGCACACTCTGCACTGTTACCAGATGTATCCAAGATGGTGGCGATTACGTCATCCAACATGGCGGCATGTAGACTTGATAACAGCGCATGACATCATCCAAGACAGCGGCCATGACATCAGCTGATGATGCAAGTACCATTATCCAAGATGGCCACTTTTGGTGGGAAAGTGCCACGCCCCCCTCCCTTCCCCCAGAAAAATGGAGGGAAGTTCAGATTCAAACAGGATAATGCATCGCAACTAATAAAATCAAGAGAATATAGGTCAATTGGGCTACCTCCACTAACCTAAGTCATCGGAGCGCCACTTCTTCCTAGGAACCAGCGCCAAGTTTGAGTTTTGGCGCTAAAGGAAGGTCAATTCGCGTATCTCTACTAAGCTAAGAAAATGGCGCGAAAGAAAGGTTACCTTCAATAATCTCAGTCACCCAACCGCTTCCTCCTAAGGATTTGTGGGAAAAGGACCAGTGCTGGACATAAGTCTTTATTTAAAGAATTCGAATGTGTATCTGCCACACGTTATATCTAGAGCAATGTAGAGATGTGGATCCACAATATGCCACACATGGGATAGGCTTTGAAGGTGGATCCACTATGCACAATGTATGAAGTGGTGTTATGGGTGCAGATCCACAATATACCACATTCGAATTAGTGTTCGAGTGTGGATCTGCCATGGACTATATATGCGGACCAATGTTCGCAGGTAGATCCACCACATGTCACATCTGCGATAGGGTTCGCTGATGGACCAACTATGCGTTACGCCAGACACGTATTCTGTGCTTGAAGTTTGGTCCAACAGTGGAGGGAACTGGGTCCCAGGTGCCATCCGCGAGGTATGCATATACACAGACATACAGAAAACACAGCAAATGCTCTCCAAATTTGGGGGTGACTGGATACAGTCGAGCACAGTGCTATATTACACGTTCTGATCAGTGCATTTGGGCTAGGTGTTGGCAGCTGTGCTATAATTTTAGAACACAGAAAGAGAGGTTATGTCAGGATTGCATGGATAGATCTGACATAAAATCGATAGAATTCCGAGAAATGATGAGAGAATAGGTATAAATTGACCGCGTATGCGGGGAAATTGAGGAAGTACTTGTGTCTCTTCTGGTTCGCGCCGAACAATTTATACATGAGAACAAGTATGTGGCAACAAGATGAATCCGAGAAAATGTCGACATCGAAACGAAGAGAATCAGGGAGGCAGTCAATTTTCTTCCGTCGAGGCACCATTATACTGTATGTCTATTGAGGTACGAATGATACACACGAGTTGACTACTGTATTTGATGCTTTTCAGGTGGACAGAGAACCATTCACCTCTATACTTACTTGCATCTGGGCTAGAGGATAACAGAGAGTGGATCGATTGAGATGGAGCTGTAACGAGGTACGATTTAATGATTGACTGATGCATTCTAGAGAAGGAGAAGTTATTGCAGGTAAATTTTTCCAGTGTTTTGTACGGATGCATCAGTTGCGTGACATACCCTGTATTCTACTCGTATACAGCCACATGTTCTGTGATGTGTTGGCAAATGTGCCAACACCTTGTAGATAGAGGAGGCCGAAATGCATGCTATCTAACGCAGACGGGCGTGAATTCTGGAACAGGATAAGTAGTGAATTCTAATAAGAAAAGTATGCAGCTCCTCGAATACTTAACTTTTATTCCTTGTGGTACATCGCTCTTGATAATACAAATAAGACTATCTTCAGATACGGTTAATGGCGCCTTGCTAGGTCGTAGTCATGGACTTAGCTGAAGACTATTCTAACTGTCTCTCAGCAAATGAGAAAAAGGCTTTGTCAGTGTAGTCGCTAGCAAAGTCGTCGTACAACTGGGGTCGAGTGCTAGTCCGTATCTCGAGACCTGCCTTGTGGTGGCGCTCGGTCTGCGATCACACAGTGGCGACACGCGGGTCCGACATGTACTAAATGGACCGCGGCCGATTTAAGCTACCACCTAGCAAGTGTGGTGTCTGGCGGTGACACCACATTCTGTATGTGGTTTAAAGCACTGTCTACTTGCGATCATTAACGGTAAACCTGTCGGTCATCAGAGGACTTCCATCTCATGTGTGATGAAACTTAACACATTCCTATAAATGAACTTTGATTTATGCAATGTACTCCATCCCCCTGTTGCATGTTGAGTGTAAAATGGAGACTTCAGCGTCATAATTAAGTTAGCGATAGGTGCTTGTGAGGTGCTGTAATCCCCATGTACACATTTTCCTGATGGATGTGCTGTTTACAGAGAGAGTGACGGAATGACTTGTAATTTTCACATGTCGGACACTGCTGCTATGCATTTATCTGTTTCCTTGTAGGAGGCATAGGAGGTATTCCCCGCTACTAATGATCATTTTATATAGGCCTGATGCAGGCATCGTCTAATTTCTGAACCGTGATCGGATGTGAACAGTGGGCACTACATGTCTCCAGAAAGCTATATTGTGCTTGTATCACGCAGAGCAAGTGTTTTACGGAAGTAGTTTTTTTTCGTTTTACGGTTCGATAACATAGTTTATCGTAGAGAAACCGGGAAGAAGGATGTATGTCATACACTTGAAATATATTTCTCACAATGAAATATTAACAAAGCTACATTCCATATGGCTGATAGATCGGAAACACAGGCGATCTAACATGATAGCCCGTTTTAAGCGCAGAACGTTGTAGCCTTGGGAGTGCGTGTGTTTATGTTCTCTCTTACCAGTATCTTCCAGGTACCGATCCTAGACTCTAGAACAATACGTTAGAGATGATAGCTTGGCTGATTTAGGTCAAAATGCGTCGAACTCCATCCATCTGGAGTTCCATCGCGCATAAAAATCATTCGTTTCTTGTTCTTCTTAACTGTCTGGTATTACATCACGGCACTTTGAAATCTGTTACTATACATCGATGAGTGCTAAGCTCCTCGACATAGGCGCGTCTCGAGATGGGTGAGGACTCGGAAAGTTCCATTCATTTACGAGACGTCGAGTGTAGCGGTCTTCTTCTGGTTGGTTGCAGATTAATTCGCTAACGGTGCTGCAGGGTGGGTTGGTCAATGACGGTGTGAGGAGGGTCTTTCACTCTCTAATTTTACCCTAAGACAGCGAGAATGCTCTGTGACTCCCATACGCAGAGAGATAGATCGTAAATTAAACACCATGCTGGAGTTGATAGAAATATGTGCAGCGCTGTCTGGTATACTTTGGTGATTTATGTGTTCGAGAATTAACACTGAATGTATGTACTGCACAGTCATCTATCCATGTTTGCGATGATACTCGCAAAGTGGAGGAGGGGTGGTTTAGCCATTGTACTGAAATTGGGGAATCATGCTGTCACATCATTCGCCTGTGTTCAACTTACTGTAAAGTTGCTAAAATTGTTCGCGCTATCAAATGTGATGCTTATTATTAGAGTACATCGATAGTGTCTTTTCCATCCCATCCGTGCACTGGCACGCTGTTGGTTACCACATAATGATTGACTGATATCGCTTGTTTGAGTTGAGAAAAGAGTTTTGTCGGATGGACATCACCTTCTAGGGTGGATAGCACCGAAACACTGATCGCGTACACCAGTGCAATATGAGGAATCAGTCGAACAGGAATGCGGTGCCATCAGCTATTCCCAAAGTGTGAGAGACGAGTCTAAATGTAGAGCTCGTGAATCACGTTCGGACTGTACTTGGAAACCTACGCCAACGATGTAACTCTTCCGGTTTCCTTATGTTGTAACTGTCTTTTATTTAACATCAGCCGATGTGTAGTGTGTTGTGCTATCTGCCGTAAGAACATGATATACACCGTGAAACATTTAGTTCCCTGCGAAATGCCGTGGATCAGAACTGCAGATTCAGTTTAGAACCTGGCACAGGCCTCGAAGTCGTGACAGAAAAACGAAATGTTTGGCATTATACAAAAGCGTGTTAGAAAATAGTGTTTCAAACAACTAAGCAGGACCATAGAGAGCGTCTCATGCGATTTTGTATAGTCTGTGGGATACGATCATTCTTAAAACTTTAAAATGGCCTTTACAGTGCCTGTATATTTAATAGGATCGTGCCACATAGGCGGTAGTAGCAGCAACAGTTTGAGGTATAAATTTGGTGAGGGTCGGGGTATACCATTAGGAATGCTTGGAGGGCTGCTCGCTGTGCTAGTTTGGGGAGCATTGCGTAATCTCTTTCTCCGCACTGGACCGCACCGGAGCTATGCGTCATTGCGCCAGCATCGGTGCTTAGGTGACTTCTATAACGGATGAAGTTAGTGGGGCTTTTATAGTTCGTAATTTTTCACTATTGGGGGTAGAGAATAACGATGACAGTATGTTGGGCGGATATATTTGAATGGACTTGGATCTACTTCAGACCTTAGTACCTGTATCTAGTTTGGATATGTGCCACATTGCGCGCATTTCCGCCGAATGCCAAAAACACAATCCTGTTGCACTAACTCAGGTCATTCTGTTTCTACACGGGTTGCAGAGGGTGGGGGTTATGTCTTTCTCCGACTTCTGCTCAGTTCCAACTTAAATTGGAACGATCACATGCAGAAAGCTGTAGAAATGGGATCAGTTGCAGGATGCGTAGGGACTGACTAAAACCAGGTTGTAATTCTACTGTAGCAGGTAGCTTCGAGGAAGGTGACTCATTGTGAGATATGAGAGTGTCAGAAATATGACAGAGTAGTGGATGTGATACGATGCAGGTATGTGCTTGAATGGAAAGACCTGTTCCCAAATCCCAGACATCATTTCTAGCTAATAGCGTAACACTAGAGATCTGAGAAGCTAGTGTACGTTTTCTTATGACTTAATTCGGCACATCATCTACTACTACTGTTTGTGTTCCTTCTCAGTCAGTCATTGCCTATAACTCAGTGGATATATTGCAGAACCTCTGATATGGTATCGAGACAGAATGAGCTACAAATACTATAGAATTATCTAGCTGGGGCGGTGTGAGGGAGTCGCAAATAGAGCTTACATACCATGTTCCTTAGCCGAATCACTTTCAAAATGCGGTAATTTTATCACGAGGTTGCATCGTGGGCAACGTGTTGGTCTGATAGTACACATTCCTACAATCACCGTCACGGTATTTGTCCAGAAAAAACCATCTCATTCAGAGGTAATGTCGTAAGTCGATTCGTAAAGCGGGTATAGCTTTTAACGTGGATACTTGTGTGCATCTGTAGAACCAAGATAGCTTGTGACAGTAACATGCAGTAGTTGTTGCGATCGGGTTTTTTTAACATCTGGCCGACTACATCTCCCTTTCTAAGACAAAGTGGTAGTACTCGCAAGAAAAAACCTAAGAGACGTGCCCACCCATCGTTGATTTTCGGTCAGTATTATTTTGCATCGTGTGGAATCATTTATTGGTCAATTATTATACTTAGTAGTAGTGGGGGGTGCTTGATGTGTTTGCATTTGAGCATTAGGCTTATAATGTATGTGTTTGTGTTCCGACATGTGTAAAGGAAATGACTATGTCCAGTCATAACAGATATTTCCATTTCCAGAGCTACAGCCTTCAGCAGGGTGTATTTCCGATACTTCGCTCATTGTCGAATGCCTTCAATTGAGACAGCGATCGTAACATTTAATTGTAACTATAATGATAAAACATATACGTGACTGATTTTCTGGAATGATTCCGTGTATGCATGGCCTGTGATGGTAATGATTCACGGCGGCAGCAGTCCGAATGCAGAGGCCTGTTTGAGTATAGGAATGTATCTGAGTTAACTTTGCGGTCGTCTAGACTACTGAATAGCGAACTAATAAAAACTCACTGTGTGTTGGGTGGCTTTCGTGATTATGTGGAGATCTGAGAAGATTGTGTATGGAGGGGCGTTTGCACTGGAGCGTTATTGCCTCCCATGTAAATTGTTCGGTTGACTGCTTCTGCACATTTCGCGCCTTTATTTAGTTTAGAGAAGATCGATTGTGGTGTGTGCATCTAGCATGTGGAAGACATGTTTACCTGTTCTCTAGACATGGGAAAGACCTTAGTTGGCTTGTAAATTGTAGGGATGATTTGGAATTTGTTACACCACCGACATCGGTATTCGAGAGTGGAAATATCAGTTTCCTCTACTTGTTTCTAAGGTTTAGTTGACGGTGCAATATGGTGATCAGTGTAAAATAGTTTATTGCCGCTGAATATCACATCTGTAGAAAGAAAAAAAAGGCTGATGGTGCTTCCCTAGGGTTGAGGAGCATTGTGACATATAGCCGGTGTGAGTGTGGGCATACCATAATTTTTTGGGTGCTGTGCAGATGTAAAAGATAACTGCACTGTTTGTGTAAAATGTGTATATATTGTATTGTAAATTTTGTGTGTCTTACGTTGTAGCATGACTAGAGAAGATGAGTGTGTGTCCTATTGTGAGGGACATATAGATTCAGCACATAGATAACCGTGAGGTTATGAGAGAGACTTTTTTCATGGAAAATTATGCGCGCTATAGATATGAATATTCGTTCCTGAACCACAACCATCAAGAGCAGAAATTACGCGTACGTTGCTCAGTGTCAGACTGTTGCGGCATTCATAATAATATTTAATTGTAGTTAGACTGGTACATATGTTCCTGGCTTCCGATATTCTTGTGAATATGGTATGTATGTATTTGGTGATCAGTGGACAAATTTTGTGGGTGTAACTGTGAGTGAAATTTAGCGATCTGTGGAAAATAATTTTAGCGCTGAAAGTCTCCTCTGCAGAAAACAATGGTGAACAGTTCCCACTGGAGCCGTACTGCAGCTATAGCATGACCGTGCCAGCAACATTAAAAACCACACGAGCACATGGTCTGGACCAGGCCTGAGCGCACTCTGAAAAAATAGGTCTTCACTCTCATGCGGTCGCGTCAGCAACTGTGCCCACGTGAAGACGTATTTTGAGAGGAATTTCTGAGGTATAGTGTATGAATGGGTTGTCGCTGCCTCATGATTGCGGGCAGCTTTGCGTGACTTGGCAGCTGAGTGTCGCATCACTTCGCTGGTAGCCTCCAGTGCGGTACAGTGGACAGGGGGTTGCAGGCAGTTCTTGCGTGTGTCTGTTGGATTATTTTGTGAGCTGGTCTGTAAGCCATGCTATGCATTACTTGGACAGTTTACGAGTTTATTTCATGTCTGCACCTCAGTGTATTGAATTATTAAGAAGCGGTGGAACAATTTTTGTATAGCACGATTTGGGAAGTCTGTATGCAGCTCACACACACACACATCATGAGTGGTGGAACAGCACAATCTGTAACGTCAGTATGGGCGTCACACACACCTCACAAGTAGTTGAAAAACACGATCTGTGACGTTGATATCCGCGTGTCAGAGGTGTCCTGTTACAATGGCGATAGAGAGAAAGCAGATGAACAGATGAGAGGGATGATAGCTCACACTAGTGATGGTGCTGTACACTAGGTCAGTTGGGTTCTGGACCTCGTGGCGGACACACCAGATGGCGTGGCTCACATTGTTGCATAATTTCGACAGTTGTCGATTAGAGTCTTTTAGTGTTTTGCATGTCTGCAGGCTGTGTGATGTGAGCCCAAAAATGTCAGAGTGTGTGTTTTTTATAAGTTTAATAAATATACTCCACCCCTAAATAAATTGTTTGAAAACAAATAAAGTACACTCCTTCGTCTCTCCACTAGACCAGTGCTGGTTGAGTCCCTCTCCCACGAATCCCTAGGAGGATGTGGCGGTCAGGTGACTTAGGTTAGTGGAGGTAGACCAAGTGTCCTTTCTTTTGTGTCATTTTCTTAAGGTTTCAGAGGTAGCCCAATTGACCTATCTTCCCGCCAAAATTCAAACTTGGCGCCAGTTCCTAGGATGAGGTGGTGGTCAGATGACTTAGTTTAGTGGAGGTAGTCCAAGTGTCCTTTCTGTCGCATCATTTCCTTAAGGTTGCAGAGGTAGCCCAATTGACCTATCTTCCTGCCAAAATTCAAACTTAGTGCCAGTTCATAGGATTAGGTGACGGTCGGATGACTTAGTTTAGTGGAGGTAGTCCAAGTGTCCTTTCTTTCACACCATTTTCTTAGCTTAATAGAGATACGCAAATTGACCATTCTTTACTACCAAATTTCAAACTTCCCACCAGGGGGGTGTGGCACTTGTGTTATCAACTGACGTCACGGCCGCCATCTCGGATGATGTCATACACTGTGCACATTATTGCATGTTAGTACACATTAGCCCACCAACATGTGTTGAAATGGGATGTGGCGGTCTGTTGAGGATCATGGTGGAAACATTAAGTATTTTCTTCCAAGTCCAGGTGCGCGTGGCACTCGCAAAAATCTGACAATATTAGAATTTCCCACCTGGGTACGGGGCATGGCACTTTTTGAATTTCAGCCGCCGCCATCTTGGATTTGGGGTGGGAACCCTATCAGTGTGTCTGTGACATCACATACCTAATGGTACTTGTGTCATCACCTGATGTCATGGCCGTCATCTTGGTTGACAGCGCTATCTGGTCGTGGCCCTGAGTACTAGGTCAGTTCGAGTCTGGACCTCATGGCGAACACACTCCTTCCCACCATCTTGCATTACATCACCGATGAGCATGCCCTCTGGTGGTGGTACTGTGTACTAAGTCAACTGGAGTCTGGACCTCATCGTGAACACACTGGATGGCTGTACTGCATGAAATTGTTTAAATAAAGACTTATGTCCAGCATTGGTCGAGTCCTTTTTCCACAAATCCTTAGGAGGAGGTGGCGGTCGGGTGACTGAGGTTAGTGAAGGTAACCTTTCTTTCGCGCCATTTTCTTAGCTTAGTATACATACATGAATAGACCTTTCTTTAGCGCCAAAACTCAAACTTGGCGCCGGTTCCTAGGAAGAAGTGGTAGTCAGATGACTTAGATTAGTGGAGGTAACCCAATTGACCTATCTTCCCGTCACTTTCTTAGGTGTAATGCATTATCCTGTTGGAATTTGAACTTCCCGCCATTTTTCTGGGGAGGGAAGGGGAGGCTGGTGTGGCACTTTCTCGCCAAAAGCCGTACTCTTGGATAACGGTACTTGTGTCATCAGCTGACATCATGACCGCCATCTTGGATGACGTCATGCGCTGTTGCCAAGTCTACACGCCGCCATGTTGTATGATGTCATCACCAACATCTTGGACACATCTGGAAACAATGCAGAGTGTGCCAGAAAAGGCTTTGCTCCAATACTTGTGTTGAAACCAATATTTCCACATGGCTTACAATGTCTCATAGTACTTACTTTCGTGAGACCTTGTCATACATTCATACCTGTGAAAGTCATTTATCGATATCTATTGTGGTTCAAGAGATATTGGTGTTGAAAAGTCTAGATGGTACACCCTATGTGTATACATACATTTTAGTTCTGGTCTTGAGTGAATCATATGATATCTTTGACTATGAATCACTCTTTATGTCGTTCAACATAAGCACTTATAAAGAGAGTGATATGAGGAAAATAATTAAAGCATTCTCTGTTAATAATAGCATGATAGAAACTTAGTGACTACGAATATTTGTTATTTAATTTATATTTAACATATAGAGAATCACTGTCTGACAAAAAAAGTCAAGCTCCACAAGGGAATGAAGTAACAAAATGAAACTTCACGGGTTCAGAAGCTATATGATTTTACTGCAGCTATTAATAACTGAGTCAAATTTACAAATAACTTGACAGTGTGAACCTTCTTATCAGTAAGACATTGCACACCCTCTGGCCTGGATACTTGGTGCTGATTTGGTTGGATAGGGTGTCATAAAGCTGTTGTATCATATCCTGAGACAAAATGGACCACAACTGCTGCAAATGGTCCTTGATATCCTGGATACTGGCATTGGAATGCAGCTAAGGTTCGAACTAGTCCCACACATGATTTGCTGGGGCCAGATCTGGCGATCATGCTGGTCGCAGGAATACCTCAGCATCACAAAGACAGCACATAGACACATGTGGTATGCATGAACAAGCATTGTGCTGTTGAAAAATGACGCCACGATACCGGTACTACCAGTGATCAATGGGAAATGAAGAGGATAAGTTTGCTCACGAAGCTACCAGGAATATTCCATGTCAACATCTTGGCAGCCTGCATTGATAATGTGACAGTATCATATGCATTGCTTATGTCAGAAAAACAGTGATGAGATATCCATCGCAATGGAGACTTATCTGGGTATAGGTTATTAATTTTAACAGAGTGTCGTTCATGCCATGTGCTCTCTGAAAACCAAAATCTCTTGTTGGAAACAAATTGTGGTGCTCAAACCACCACTCAAGTTATCCTTCCCAGCACTTTTTGTACTCAGCTCAGGAGCGTTATTGTCATATATAAGGTTGTTTCATTAAGTGGTTTATGGTGTTTTGCCATCGGCACTATTCGTGATGTCTTTCATTCAGGGATATCAATTCTTTTGTTATAAATATTAACTATACTATAAAGATGGTTCGTCCCTTTCTGAGATAAGTGAGAGAGAGAGAACATGTGCTAATGTATAAGGGGTTTCAAATAAAAATGGGATGGATGGAAAAAAGTAAATAAACTGTTTATTATTTCAGAAGTATTCGTCATAACTATTAATACAGTTATCCCACTGTGAGACAGGAGGGCGAATACATTGATGGAAAAAAGTTTGCGATTGCCTACAGGATCGTTATCGTGTCTTTATGTGCTTGCTGCTTGTTGTAAAGCTCCCTCAGGATCATCTGTCACATGTGGACGTTTGTCAGCCTCGTTGAGCAGCTGTGAGTCCTCCGAAGGTTGCTATTTCATGGATGCATTGATGGGAAGCATCTCTTGGTTGTCAGCCAAGGTGACTTCACTGATGGATTCGTCCATATGGCCTTTGTCAGCGTCCCGGAGCTGAAGAGCATATAAATGGCGTTGGAATCCTCGCGTGGTGCTACTGACGGGTGATTACTATTGTTTGGCTATTCCCCCCCTTCACCATACTACCCACTGTCCATTCCACACCCGTGACAAGATGCACACGCGAAAAAGAGCTAACACTCTGTTAAGCTTGTCACCAGAAAACCGAAATAATATCTCAAAATCGGATAAATCCTGAAGAGCGAATTTTGAGCGTGAATCATCCCATATCATCTGTGATACAAAATACCAGAGTATAGTATCGAAAGTAAGGCACTAATAACGAGAATGTTTATTAAAGGCCAAAGCAAACTTCATAATGGATGAACTCTATCAGTTTTATATGGTAAACTGCTGAAGTGAAACATTTCAAAATATCGACATTTGTTTGCTAGCAAAAATGTATACATACAGACCCATCAAACAATATTTGTAAGAGAATAAATAGAGCCTGTTTACCTGATCCATTTTTTACTTATGTAACTAAAAACGTTACAAAGAACTGTATTTTTCCCATTCATTAGAGCTGAACAGAGAGTATAAATAAAAACATACACCATTGAAGCCATTTCCATTAAGTAACCTTTTACTAATTGAAACATCAGCTCTACTGTAGGAGAAAAATACAGTTGTTTATGACTTTATTAGCTATGTAGGGAAAAAACCTAAAGGATAAGATAAATAAGCTCTATGTATTCCCTTTTAAACAATATTTCATGTGTTTGTATGAACATATTTTCCCTAGCACATGAATGTTGATATTTTGGAATGTTTGACTTCTACAG
This sequence comes from Schistocerca serialis cubense, assembly GCF_023864345.2. Taxonomy (NCBI): domain Eukaryota; kingdom Metazoa; phylum Arthropoda; class Insecta; order Orthoptera; family Acrididae; genus Schistocerca; species Schistocerca serialis. The sequence continues at coordinate 655,961,967 of NC_064640.1, read as the reverse complement.
TTTACCATAGAAAATTGATAAAGATGATTAATAATGCAGTTTTCTTTGGCCATTTATAAACATTCTCAGTGTTAGTTCCTTACTTTCCATAGTATGCTCATTTTGTATTGCAGATGATACGGGCTGATTCACAGTAGACAATGGAACATAACAGACAGTGCTATGCCATCATCATCAAATGATGTGGGGTTCACACTAGACAGAACATCAACATGATGTCAATTGTCTTAGTCCAGCACAGAACGGTGAATGTGAGCTATTGAGATACCATCTGTGATACAAAATGTAGAAGTATAATATTGAAATTGAGGAACTAACAATGATAAAGTTAATTAAGAGCCAAAACATGCTCATTACAGGTATTCTTGATCATTTCTGTATGGCAGATTGCTAGGAACTGAAACAACATTTCAACAAATCGACATTTATTTGATAGCGAAAATACATACACACAAACACATCGATTAATATTTGTAAGAGAATACATAGAGCCTATTTACCCTAAGCATTAAGGCAAATTCACACTGTCCATCACATCAAAGAACCACAGAACATTTCACAATGTATTTCAGAATTGTGGTATACACCCTGCACCTCACATCACATCACATCATGGCAACAACAAGGTTTATAAGGAACGTAGTTTGATGGCGTATGGTATCGCCCATTGTTGATCATGTGACCCCTAAGGCCATTTACTTCCAATAAATAGCTCTCATCCTCCCATACTTTTGTGCATCAGGCTTTCGTTATGTCATGGTTTTTGTGATTGATGTCAGTTGTTACTCTACATATTTGTTATTCATTCTATATTATTCGTTCTTTGTTATTTTTTCTTATTTGCTAGACTGAAAATGTTGAGTACAGGCATGAAAGTTGAGATCAGATGATTTGGATTGATTTGATGTGACGTAATGTGACACTGTGAATACATCCTGACATGATGGTGCTTTGACATGATGGTACAGTGATGGTCATTGTGAAGTGACCTCTATGGTTCTTTCCCTATGACTCAAGTAACACCATAAACAACTGTATTTTTATCCTTCAATATATCTGATTTTTCACTTTTACTTCATCATTGTTTGTTCTTATTTATTCACAGTGTAGGCGCCACCTCTGCACTGTTATTGTAAAGCCTAAATCATTTTTCGATTTCAAATATCTAGACTCACTTCTGGAAGAACGCTCAACTGCAAAAATATCCAAGTCATTGTGGAACATTTGCAATTTGTCATGAAAACAAAGCAAAATAATAAAATAAAGCCATGTTCTCATCCTTCATACTTCATGCCAGTGCCTTTTCATTAGGTCTGGTTTTCGTGGAAGATATTAGTTGTTGCTCTACATCTTTGTTATTTATTCATTATTATTCGTTCTTTGTCATGGTTTGTTGTTTGTTAGATTGTAAACAGATGAGATCACATGACTTGAATTAACTTGATGTTGTACGACAGACCTGTGTATTGGCGGTAAGAACTTTTTTTCTATCTAGCAAAGACTGCCATAAACAACTGTATTTTTATCCTTTAATAGAGTTGATTTTTCACGTAATAAAAGGTTACTTAATGAAACTTACTTCATCAGATTATGTTCTTATTTATGCACAGTGTAGGAGCCATCTCTGTACTGTAATTGTAAGATGATGATGATGAGGTCCCATACTCCAAGGAGCATCGGGGGATGATGCGGAAGACCCGCACCGTCGACTCGGCAAGGTCCTAGTGGAGGTGGTTTGCATTGCCTTCCTCAACCGTAATGGGGATAAATGATGATGATGAAGACGACACAACAACAGCCAGTCATTTCGAGGCAGGGAAAATTCCTGACCCTGCCGGAATCGAACCCGGGACCCCATGTGCGGGAAGTGAGACACTACCGCAAGATCACGAGCTGCGGACTGTAATTGTAAAACCTATATCATTTTACACTTTCAGATATCTGGCCTTGATTAAGGAAGAACACTCAACAGAAAAGATATCCAAATTCGTCATGGAAAATTTGCAGTTTTCATGAAAACAAAGCAAAATAATAAAATAAAAGTTAAGGAAAAATAATAGCATGAAATCAACCCTGTTAGCAGACGATGACACAGAATCACCCCCCTAAAAACCATCAACTTCAAAATTTTCTTCCATAGAAACCTTGACCCCCCCCCAAAAAAACCATCAACTTCAAAACTTTCTTCCAGAGAAAGCTTGACAGTGATGTATGTAGTGTTCCATCCAACTGACAGTCTGTGTGAATGCCGCAGTTCAAAATGAATTATGGAATGTTTTGAGCCGGCCGGAGTGGCCGTGCGGTTCTAGGCGCTACAGTCTGGAACCGAGCGACCGTTATGGTCGCAGGTTCGAATCCTGACTCGGGCATGGATGTGTGTGATGTCCTTAGGTTAGTTAGGTTTAATTAGTTCTAAGTTCTAGGTGACTGATGACCTCAGAAGTTAAGTCGCATAGTGCTTAGAGCCATTGGAATCATTTGGAATGTTTTGAGGTGATGTGACATGATGTTCTGTTCCATCGATTGTGAATCTACCTGATCTCATAACATCACTTTCACCATTCAGTAATGGGATACGGATGGTGACATCGCCTAATGGTCCATTCAGTTGACGTTTAGTGCGTGACTCAGCCTCTAGCTATTTCACTTATACCTAATATTTCTAGTTTGTTTAGTAATATTTTTTGGCGAGTAATGCCAAAAGCCTTGGTAAGGTCTGCAAATATGCCTGCAGCATACTTTATGACGAGCTTTAAGTACAACTTCTTTAAACACTGTTATGAATTATACGATATTTCTGCTGCCTCGGAAGCCAAACTGAACCATGTTATTAATATTTTTATTTATTTGCTTATTTCAAGTTCTATAGATCCGTATGTGAGCTGTTCACAAGATACAGAAGGAGTGAATTTATCAAATTGTTGTTTAGTACATAATTGCATTGAATTTATTATATGAAAGACATAAATAATATATGAGTAACAGGTACTTATGAGAAGTTGAGCACATGGCTAACATACATTTTTCACTAAAAATGCAGATATTCATAAATCTGAGTTAGAGTTACGCTGTACATAACTAGGAATCATATTATGCGTTATGACTAAGAAATTCATCTATACTACAAGGTGTACAACGTTGCTTCTGCCGTTTTTTCCCCAACATTTGAGGCCTTAATGAAACAAATTGATTACACATGTATCATTCAAAGTATTTTCCAGCGCTGGCCACTACTTTCTCCCATCTTTCGGGCAGTGTACGAATTCGGCGTCGAAAAAATTGTTCATCTTTTGAAGTGATCCACGAATCGATCCAATTTGTGACTTCTTCATGAGACCAGAAGTGTTGGTCAGCCAGGTCATTCGCCATCGATCTAAACAGGTGATAGTCAAAGGGAGCAAAGTGTGAAGAATACGGCGGGTGGGGTAGGACTTCCCATTTTAACGTTTCCAAGCACGTTTTGACCTCTTTTGCAGCGTGGGGTCGAGCGTTGTCGTGCTGCAAAATCATTTTATCGTGCCTCTCGCTGTATTGCGGCCTCTTGTCATTTAATCCTCTGCTCAAACGCATTAATTGCGTTCGATAACGAGCTCGTGTGATTGTTTCACTTGTTTTTAACACCTCATAGTACACGACGCCAAGCTGATCCCACCAAATGCAGAGCATGATCTTGGAGCCGTAAATATTCGGTTTGGCCGTCGACGTGGAAACATGGCCGGAGTATCCCCATGTTTTTTTGCGTTTAGGGTTGTCATAATAAACCCATTTTTCGTACCCGGTCACAATGCGATGCAGGAATCCCTTCCGTTTTTGCCGCTGAAGCAACTGTTCACAAACACGCAAACGCCGTGCACCGTCTCTTGGTTTCAGCTCACATGGGACCCAAGTTCTTTCTTTCTGAATCATGCCCGTAGCCTTGAGACGTTTTGAAATGGCTTCCTGTGTCACTCCCACTAATCGTGCCAATTCTTCTTGAGTTTGACGCCAGTCTTCACTCAGCAATGTCTCCAATTCTGCATCTTCGAAAACACTCTCTCTGCCACCACTATGCCGGTCTACGACGTTAAAATCACTGTTCTTGAAGTGTTGAAACAACTCACGACACGTTCTTTCACTAATAGCGTCCTTACCATACGTACTTGAGAGTATTCTGTGAGACTCAGCTGCTGTCTTCTTCATACTGAAACAAAACAGTAACACTTTCCGCAAATGACGAGAATGAGGCTCGTACACTGACACTGTCTATCAAGAACAACATTATAATGTATACACAAATCAATTAATGTTTGAATGAGATATTACTGAGGTCCAAGCTAACTGTCTGACGTCTGCGATCTGTTTCTTTCGACCGCTACGTACCCTTGTCGCCACCTATCGGCAAACGGTGGAAGCAAAGTTGCACACCTTGTATAATAACATCCATCTAGAACTAACTGCCTTAGTTTTTCTTTAAATTTGCGTAGGCTTCCAACAATATCTTTAATTTTTGATGGTAGGAGATTAAAAATATTGGTTCCACTGTACATAACCCCGTACCCACCTTTCTGTTTTTTTATGTAGATCATAGTGGATATCAGGTTTCCTCCAGGTGTTATAGTTATGGGATGAACTATTGGTTTTGAGTGAGTTACTGTTTTTAATAACAAATCTTACCAGGGAAAAAATATATTGCGTGGTTGTTGTAAAATTTTGGAGATTTCTAAACAGGTCTCTGCGTGGGTGCCAAGGAAGGACTCCACACATAATTTTTGTAGCTCGCCTCTGTGCATAGAACATTTTTTTGCTAGTAGTTGATATCCCAGAATATTATACAATAGGCCATAAATGGATGAAAATAACTGAAGTATGCTGTTTTTATTGTGCGCATTCCCATACTGCCAGAGATAATTCTAAATGAAATTGTTGCTGTGCTTAATCTTTTGCGCTGGTCTTGAGTATGTAAGTGCCACTTCAGTTTTATGTACATACGCAGATCAAAAGGCCTAGAGGACTCAACCTTTGGGATCCCGTGATCATCCATTTTTAGATTTCTTTCATCTGCAACATTAGTATTAGAGGAGAGATGAACGCAGTTTGTCTTTTTTAGGTTGACTGAAAGACCATTAATTTCAAACCAGTTTACCATATCTGCAAATGCCTTATTTACTACCTCACTTAAGGGTATACGTAATGAGTTTTTCGATGAAAAAATCGATTTTTGGGTAAATGCATTTTCGAAAATTTTAGACTCTCCCGTTTAATACCATGTATAAAATATTTGGATGACGTGAATAGAACTATTTTAAATAATTTTTTAAAATAATTTCGACACACGATGTTCCGCACCTTGTATATGAGACGCAAAATATACCTGATATAGACAGCCTTGCCAGAGATATAATTGAGCACAAGAGAGTTAGCTTTTCTGTTGGCTACACTGCTAGACAGTTGACAATAGATTCTGCTCCATTCGTATTGTTTCCCTTGTGAGTACTAGTGATGGGCTAAACTGCGATTTTCCGTTCTTGGTTGTTTTTGGGGAAGGAGACCAGACAGCGTGGTCATCGGTCTCATCGGATTAGGGAAGGATGGGGAATGAAGTCGGCCGTGCCCTTACAGAGGAACCATCCCGGCATTTGCCTGGAGTGATTTAGGGAAATCACGGAAAACCTATATCAGGATGGCCAGATGCGGGATTGAACCGTCGTCCTCCCGAATGTGAGTCCAGTGTCTAACCACTGCGCCACCTCGCTCGGTACGATTTTCCGATATCAGTGATTTCTGTGAATGCTACTTTTCAGTATCTGTTATTCTTAACTGTGATTTGTCGCAGTTAAGAGTCGCAGTTAAGGAACATAGGTCGTGTATCCCTCCGCCACTGCTATTTCTGCGATTTCTGCTACTTCCGCGATTTCTGCGACTTACCACCGTATGAAAAAGTTACATCTGTCCACACAGAAAATTGCATCTCAACAAACCTGTCATTGGCAAGTATGTTTTACGTTTTTTCTTCCGTTGGCTTTAATTTTGTATTAAAGAAACAACTGTGAAAATATTTATAGTGTAATTAATATGTAAGTAGCCGTACAGTACCGTAATAGTTCGTGTTTAGAAAATGAATTCTAACATATTGTTATGTTTACAGGTACCTGAACTACATTTCAGTCAATCAGTAAAGTGATAACTCAAAATATCATTGTCAACAGATCTGAAGAAATTGCCGCTGCGTCTTTAGACCATTTTCGTCAGATGAGAGGTTAGTTTCTAAGCGTTTTGATGGACTTAATTACTTCAGTGAGATCGTTCTTGCAAATGTGATATTCACTATAGCAAATATTAGCAATCTACTCTGTCAATTATATTGCTAGTAATTAGTGACAGCAAAAATTGTTTAATAATCCTTGTGTTTTTGCAGACGCAGTTCTGACTCTGATTACTGGTTGCTGTATGTATCTATTCACATCAAGGCAGTTGAGAGAGAGACTCGTGAAGATTCAAGACAGCTCTTAGAGGATTTGCAGTTTAAAAGTAAAATAGTTGTGAAATAAGTGTGTGAATGATTAAACGGTGTTTTATTGAAGTTGTTGGGCGATTTTAAAGGAATAATAAAAGTTAAATACAGTGAGTGAATAATAAAAATCTCATTTTTCACATGTTAAGCTGTCCAATACCCATAATTTTCCCCCACTTGCTTATTGGTAAATATGCATTTTGAGGCTGTTGATATAAAAGTGGGAAGTACAGATCTTCCAGTTAAATCAGGAATAGCTTAAGTGCATTACTTGAAAGTAACACAGGAAAAGCGTACTTATGTAGGTGGTAGTAGTGTCGGCAAAAAGTTCTTGTGTGTAAAGTTGCCATGTAGAATACCAGGTGTAAAACTTTTCTCCCTTGTCTTGAACTGTGTTGGAACAAAAGTGAGGCATTCATATGACTGTTTTCATTTCACTACACTTATACAGATGTCTGAGTTCTGCTGTGTTAACATTGCAAAGTCCTGTAGGCATGTGGAGTATTAACCAAAACTGTCATATTGGAAGCAGAATCAAACAAATTTGCTACGTTACTTGATATTTTCAGGAGAAAAAGGCAATGTTGCTTCTTATTAATATAATACATTCAGAGTCACAGCAGTATTTGATCAATCATAACTGATGCTGAATGTGCATGTCGTCATATAATATGAAGGGCTTATTTCAATAGTGGCACAAGTCCATTACCTCCACTTTCCTGTCTATAACGCTTCTGAAATTAACGATCCAAACAAACATAAATAAAGGTTCATCTCTAGCAAGAAGCCATATGCTTGAATATTTCTGGTATCTCAACTGCAGATTTTTCAGCGTTCATTTAACTTTACGACTCTGTATCTCAAAATGAACAAAAATGGACTTGTACCACTATTGAAATAAGCCCTTCATATGCACACATAGCACATTGATCTCGTGAGGCACAAGGCTCTCATAACGAAGTACGTACGTCGGTCAACAGATGGCACTAGGAAAAGTATGTTAACTGCGCTTTTTAGTTGCTACTTGCGACTCTTAGTTGCGATTTGTCACAGAAATCGCAGTTTGACTCGGTAGCGAATAGCGTAGTATGGACTTTGCTCAACAGATGGCACTGTTAACTGCGCTTTTTAGTTGCTACTTGCGACTCTTAGTTGCGACTTGTCACGGAAATCGCAGTTGGACTCGATAGCGTGTCGCAGAGATGAGCGTAGTACGAACTTTGGCCAACAGATGGCACTGTTAACTGCGCTTTTTAGTTGCTACTTGCGACTTCTAGCCGCAACTTATCACTGAAATCACAGAAAGGAGTATGGAATTCGGCCCACAGATGGCTCACGGCGTTGAATGTGAAATGCTACTTCCGACTGCTAACTGTGACTGAAATCGCAGTTAGATTTTGTAAAGTTGTTATTGTGATATCTGTGACTTCGCAATCACTGTGATTTCTAACAGATACGCGATTTCCTGCCCACCACTAGTGAGTACATCCATGTCATTGTTGTGAAAGTCGTATGTGGAGAAGTCATTGAGTTTTCTTTCCTTCAACATGCCAGGACCTAGTCTGAAGGTATTTAGAAAGCGTGTACATTGGCGCAAGAAAGTAAAGTGTACTAAAAATTCGTCTGATTCATCTTCATCAGTATCTGATGTTCCAGTAGCGACTAACCTCAACACTGGTAGTGATACATTGAGTGATGCTGCTGCCACTACACCGGAAAGTGCTTCAAGAAGAAACCTAGCTGGAATTGAAGAAGAATACAAGAAACTAAATGCTGGGACTACAAAATATGAGGTAATTAACGTCTCTTTATTATCAGACGTTTTGGAGAACAATGTGTGCTGCAAACATTGTGGGAAATGTGGTGTTTCATTGAAAACAAACTTACATGTAGGACTTGCTTGTGAATTAGAGTTGATGAGCAGTTATTGCAAACACAGTGTTACTTTCTTCAATTCCTCACATGTTACTGCAGATACAGGTAAACTAAACGATATAAACATTAGACTGGTTTATGGATTACGGTGTATAGGAAAGGGCAGGGCTGCAGGTGCCATGTTGTGTGGGTTGATGAACCTCCCTCCTCCACCTTCAAAATTTAACAAACACATAATTGCAATAGGCTCCACTGTAGAAGATGTGGCACAGGAAAACATGAAAGATGCTGTTGAGGAAGCAGTTGTTGAAAATAATAATAGCAGAGACTTGTCCATAGCTTTTGATGGAAGCTGGCAGAAGAGAGGCCACACATCTCTGAATGGTGTAGTAACAGCTACAAGTGTGGACACTGGTAAGGTAGTTGATGTGGCAATACTTTCCAAGCATTGTAGATGCAAGGAGAAAATGAAAAATAAACGTGAAGAGGAGTGCATGGCAAATTATTATGGGTCAAGTGGTGGTATGGAAGTTGCTGGTGTAAGAAGTATTTATCAGCGCTCAGTAAAATGGTACAACGTTAGATACATAAATTGTCTTGGAGATGGTGACTCAAAGGCTTTCAAAGAAATTGAGGAGCTGAGACTCTATGGTAACGATGTGAAAATTTCCAAACTGGAGTGTGTTGGCCATGTTCAGAAAAGGATGGGATCAAGACTTCGACGGCTCAAGGCTAGCATGAAAGGCAAGAAATTGAGCAATGGAAAAACTTTAGATGGGAAAAATAGACTGACAGATGCTACAATAGATCATATTCAGAAGTGCTATGGTCCAGCAATAAGACAGAATACAGCAGATGCAGAATTAATGAGAAGAGCAGTCTGGGCTCTGTTTTTTCATACAGCTTCAAACAATGAGAATCCCCAACATGGGCTATGTCCAAAAGGAGACGATAGTTGGTGCAAGTACAACAGAGGCAAAGTAACTAAGAAACAATACAGTCACCCTCATCACCTGCCATAATGGATGAAATAAAACCAATATTCCGAGACCTCGCAGATATTAGTCTACTAAAGAAATGTCTTCATGGCCGGACTCAAAATCCAAATGAGCGTGTGAACTATGTGATATGGAATAGACTACCTAAAACTGTGTTTGTGGGTATAAACACACTTCACTTTGGCGTTTATGATGCTGTTTCATCATTCAATCAGGGCAATATAACAAAGTGCAAAGTTCTGCAGAAGTTGGGGCTCTGTGTAGGACTACAACCTGCCGCAGTTATGCTTTGTTTGGACAAGGAATGGCTCAGGTCTTCAGATAATGCCATAAAAGTATATTCAAAGATGGCTATACAGCATAGCAGAGCCATCAAGAGGAAGCTGTTGGACAATTCTGATGATGCAAGCTATGGAGCAGGCTTGTACTGAAGTAAAAACTTTGAAGCTAATTTCCCATAACTTTAGTTTTTTTGTGTATAAGGTACATTTTCTCAGGGCCTATTTATAGTAGAAAGATGAAATTTTCTGTAGTTGTTCCTTAAGACCTTCTATATATCTGAATTAAAAGATATGTGGAATTATTTTGTATTAGTGGACGTAAATTTTAAAATACTTGTTAAAACGTATAACTTTTTTTAACATTTACAAAAAATAAAATATCTGAAAAACTATACATTATTTTTTCAAAATTAATAATTCAGCATAAAAGCAGAACATATCTCTGCGTTCTGTGAAAAAATCAAGAGTATCATCCAAATAACAAATGAGAAAATGTTCCTAACTTTTAGCTCAATTTAACATTGTAAGCATAGGGCGTTCCGTACACCCTTAATATACTTCCTGAAGAATTACTAGGTGAGTAAATATTTTGACCTTTCCACGTCCTGAACATAGTGCCAAGTCATTTATAAATATAAAAAACGCAGTGGACATAATACTGAACCTTGGGGCTCTCCAATGCCAGTGGAGCCCCAATCTGAAGATACATTGCCACGGTGCATTCCTTAAATGATTACCTTCTGCCTTCTACCACTCAGGTAAGATTCGAGCCACTTGTCTACTATTCCACTCATTCCTAAAGTTTTGGCTTTATTCAGGAGATTATTGTGGCAAACACTGTCAAAAGCTATTGACATGTCACAAACTATTTTTAACTGTCATCATATTGCCATTTATGTATTCTACAACATTCTCAACAAATGCACATGTTGCATCCTCTGTTGATAACCGTTACTGAAAACCAAACTGGCAATTTCTGAGGATGTTGTATTTGCTAATATGTTCAACCATACTGCTGTGCATCAATTTTTCCAGTACCTTAGGAAAAATCGAGAGTAATGAAATTGGTCGGTAGTTTCTAGCATCTTTTTTTTTCTCTCTTTTTATAAATTGGCGGTATAAATCCATATTTTAATCTGCAAGGGACTATTCCTTTCTCAAGTGACATATTAAAAATATGGCAGAAGATTTGCTTATTTCTCTAAGCATTATTTCAATAAATTACTGAAAGTATTATCAACTCCAGCAGAATTTTTACATTTTAAAGACAGAGTTATTTTTCTTATTTCCTTCACTGCTATTGTCATCTAATTTGTTAGTTTAAACTAATCATTTCTTTTGTTGTTGAACTATTCTCAGTCTCTTTTTTCACATATTTCCACGTGGTCTTCATTTTGTTACTAGATTTCTCAGTTTCCTCTTTTAAGCACATATTTTTCGATTTCTGTGTCACCTTCCTTAATATCTTATAGTACACTTTGTTTTGTCTCATCATTTCGAAATTTTCAGACATTCTGTCTGATGCATACATCTCCCTGTTTATTTTACTTGAGAGTTTTAGCTGGGTAATCCACGGCTTAAGTGTAGTGTTGCGCTGGTTTTCTGCCATTCTTTTTTTAAACACTTCCTCAGGAAGACTTGTAGATGATTAATAAATTCATTTAATTTTTTAATCCGCTGCATTGTATACTTCGGACCAGTCACCTAGCTGTACTGTAGTTTCTATCTGTATGTCTCCATTGTTTATTTATTACTCTCAATGTTTTCCAGACAGGTTTAGGATATACCTTAAAACTGAAATGAGGGATAGTAACAAATATAACATTGTGGGCTGACAGCTGATTTAAAACTTTTACTGACTGCCAAACTGCTGTGCCTAGATGTATCAACAAAAACATTATCAACTGAATTACTCGAGTGGTCAGTTATCCTAATCGTAAAATCTATTAGTTGCACTAAATCGTAAGGGCTTATCAATTGCTCCAGTTCTACTGTGTTACTACTTTCAGCCAACAAATTTACTTTAAGATCTCCTATCAATAGGATTCAGATGGATTTTTTGTACAATTTTGACAAGACTGCTTCACACTATTTCAGAAAGTTTCTGAGCTTCTACAGGTGACCTGTAAATTGATAATACGACAACTTATGTACTGTCTGCTGACAGTTCAATGCCACACACTTCAAAGTGTTGCTGAACACAAAAATTGCTAAGTCTAGCACTCAAAATACTACATTATTTGTAGCATAAATCACTACCCTGTCTTTGTCAATGGTTAATCTACAAAAATGACATGCTTAGCAGGCTCTGTCAATGCACAACATGTCAATTCCATTAGTGACGTGATGTTTGGTAAAACATCATATCTCAGGTTGCTTTTCATATTCAGTATCATTTAAATTCATTACTAACCGGTCTATTTTATTTGTAAGTCCTTTTATGCTTTAGTAGAAAATTGCTAGAGATTTAAACTTGTTTAAATTTGCACTGTTTTTAGAATTATCAGATGTCAGGGTAATTCCACTGTGCACACATATTTATGATTTGAACTTACGATCCTCTGCTGTACCCTCTTCCTCTGCAGTGAAGAACAACAAAAATCATCCTGGAATGTGGGAGTCTTCTCATTTCTTAGTTTTGTTACACTGTTCACCTTAGAATTCCTATGCAGTCCATGTCTTGTAAAGTGTTCTCTAAGTGAACTACCAGTTTCAATAAATTTAACATGCTTGAAAATGTTACGTACTTCACTTAGTTTTCAATTCACTACATTTATTTCCTGGTTTACACATTAGCTTTCTATAAAGTCGTACCTTTGAGGAATGCTCACTATAAAATCATTTCACATGACGAATTATTCATAACACTTCCTTCAGCGTTATTGATTCTAGGTGGTTCTCATTTCTATAAACAGGGTTCCCTCCCCCAATTATCACACAGCTACAATTATTCTCTAATACATTTTGGCAGTTTTTCAGTACCTCAGAGAGAGGAGCTCAAGGTTTAATAATGCCAGTTATTTATTATTCTGTATGCATGTTAGACATAAATCCAACATGGCCTTTTCAGTGGCTGTCAGATAATACACATACATCATACATCTTCTTGCCTCTGTTTATGTTATCATTAGGTTTTTTTTACATTATGAAGTTTTTTATAGATTACACTTTGTGGCTTTTCAGTGTTCACATGTTGTTGACTTTGTCATGGAACTGAACACGAAGTTTGGCATCATTGATGTAATACTGGTTGTACCGTATATCTCCTGTTTCTAAGTTTTGCAGGGCAGTTCATACTGGCTGTCATGTCATGGCAAAACATTCCACAATGCATTTCAAATGGCATCATTCACACCAGCTGTCATGTCATGTCGCATCACGTCAGGGGGACCCATGAGAAGCCTTACGTCACAGCACCATCAAGGTTTCTCCGAGACGAAGTTTTGATGGCTGGTATCATCATCCATTGTTGATTACTACCCTCTTGGTAGTGACATGTGGTAGTCTGCATCATAGTCTTCTTGCGACCATACGTTTTCGTGACCACCACTGTCAGCAATCATATACAATGGCTACTTTCCTGCCAAGTCTTTCTCCAGTATTGCTGAAGTAACATCCAGCTTATCAAAGCCCTATTGCCCAGCCACATTCAAACTCAGTGAGGTGTTGATAATGGTGTCTTCGTCGCTTTAAAGGCATTCTTCACTAACATCAACTCACCACGTCCAATCTCAAAGGTAACTAACGCTCTCATTTTTTTTCCTTTGTTATCATATCATCTTCCTCGCCCCATGTGGGTGGGGTGGGAGGGGTTGGCAGTGGACAACCAAACCTGCTCTTCAGCCAGTGGACGTTATTTTCTGACTTAGTCGCTAAACACAGAACAAGGAGACAAAAACAATAGTGGTACAAGTCCATTTTTGTTCATTCTGAGATACAGAGTCCTAAAATTAAAAGAGCGCTGCAGATTTTTCAGTGCTCTTTTAACTTTAGGACTCTTTATCTCAGAATGAACAAAAATGGACTTGTACCACTATTGAAATAAGCCCTTCAATTTAAAGTTAATTCCAAAGGCGATGTTAATGGGAGAATGTGAGAAATAGTGATGTTCCTATGAACAGTTGAAAAACAGCGATAAAAATGTGGACATGCAGGACAGTTAAAAACACTTAAAGAACACTACATCTACATCTACATGGATACTCTGTAAAACACATGTAAGTGCCTGGCAGATGGTTCATCGAACTACCTTCACAATTCTCTATTATTCCCATATTGTATAGTGCGAGGAAAGAACGAACACCTATATCTTTCTGTACGAGCTCCGATCTTCCTTATTTTATCGTGGTGATCGTTTCTCCTTATGTAGGTCAGTGTCAAAAAAAACTTTCGCATTCGGAGCAGAAAGTTAGTGATTGGAATTTCGTGAGAAGATGAGGTGTGGGTTGAAGGTTTAGAGAGGGTAGGATATGGCTCTGGGCTGGTCCCTCCAGTGGGCTGCAATCAGTGCAGCTGCTGTTTGATAGTGTTGTGGCGTCTGGTGTAGCAGTGGTGGTGCAGTGAGATATAACTTGTGCAGGTGTTGCAGGGGCAATGGCGAGTGCAGGAAAGGGTGAAGTGGAGGATAGGCAAATGAAAATGGCGGAAGGTGGTAGAGGAGGTGTCGCAGGGAGGGGTGGGTATGCAGCTGATGTGGCTATGGATGGGGAAGATACTGTGTGGAGCGGGGGTAGGCATACGGTGGTCGGCTGGACAAAGCACTCCATGTAGTGATGGTGGGAGTAGGGAAGGTGGTGGTGTTAATGGATGTGGTTGGGGTGTTTATAGTGGGTTGAGGAGTTGGGTATAAGGTTGATGCATCCCAGCGACAGAATGCCTCTGAGATGGTATAGGCTGGGCTCAACGATGTCTGAGGTGATGTCATGATGGTAGATTAGGAGTGGCAGTGATGGAGACAAAGACGAGTAGATGGAGGCGGCGGTGAGGCTGTGGCTGTGACGACAAAGTCTAGGAGGAAACGCATGCGAGAAGATGGTGACGGTGCTGCTGGCAGCAACAACGGTTGGCAGCTACGACAGCGACGGCAGTTGTGCAGCAAGACTAAGGTGACGACAGGAAAACAACGATACGCGAGGAGATGATGAAGAACTCATACACAGAAGACTGTCTGGACGACACAAGCAAAACCATACAGATGTATAGCATAGGGAAGTGGCTGCTACTGGTCTATGTAAAACCAAACAGTAGCAATAAACGAATTAGTGCTAGTCAGTTGATGCACTTCCGCTAACGGCTGTTAAAGCGTGTATTTAAAGCAAACTTGATTTACATCCTCATAGTGGTGCTACCATGCGACTGGCGCGAAATTTGAATAAACATTGTCTTTCAAGTGTAGAAAAACGCCAACCAACCTTCGTTTTTGTCGCACAGCTCCTTGTTTGTGTTGCGATTTTTTTCCATCAGTGTATTTATGTATTCGGGTAACTCGTTAGCCTGTCTTTCATCATTTATTACGTATTTTTGACACTGATGAGGGTAGGGAAACTGACAGGTAGTTCTAAATATTTTCCTAATTATTGTTTTTTACAGAGGACACAAGTACGTGCCGTAATGCTCTGGGAAAATATCTGTACTTAAACACTCGTTTATTAAGCCTGTGACTGGAGTTTGTAGGCCGTCAGTGCACCCTATCGGAACAGAGAACTACTACCAAAACATATAATGCAATATGCAAATTTCCATGTATTCTTTTTAATCGACACGCCACTATCGAAACGTGAGCTATCGTGCATCCACCTGTTTCGACTGTCACGCTCGAATCTGAATACACTTTGTGGCATAGCGATAGGGACAACCGCAATATCCTGTTTGTTTTGTTGTTTGTGCGTGTGGGGTGTGCAAGTTTTGTAATATATGGGCAAAACCAATGGCACTGAGTGGTTTCGTGGAATTCTTCCAGAAAGGAAGGGTATGGTGATATTTGCGTAAAATTATCGACAGAGTGCTGTATCATCTCGTATATTTTTAGAAAAGTAGACTCGCTCCAGCGGGTCGGCATCGGTTATTTACGTTTAGTTTTTTGCCGTTCGGCACATAATTTCAGCTGTTTCGGTGACTTTCTGTTTTTAACTTTATATGGTCATCTGCACTGATGTAACAAGGACAAGAAATGTCACGAGAGAAGTGTAGATGTGTATGATTGCATTTTTCTCCACAGTGAAGCTAGTTCTATTAACTAAGCGGATTAAGTGATTTTAATTAGTGTCCGAAGAGCCAAAGATTTGGCCAAGGTGTGTCTCAAATTCTGTTGTTTTACTGTATAGATTTGGATAAAATGGAAATAGATACCCGGAATCTAATTTGCCATGGTACACACGTTATACTGGTCGTACACAGTAAATCATAGATTCATACAGCAATTGTCTTGTACAGCAGTATCACTGTATCGGTTCCCGTAACAACAATGCAGTTTACTTTTCATTTATTGTTGTTGCAATTGTCCACATAGGAGGCAGGCTGTCAACGGATAGAAACCCCAGTTCATCCAAAGGTTCCATAAACTGTATTGAAAAGATGGTCAAAAGATATAAAAGATGATTTTGTAAGAAAACTTGAGTGAACGATATTTATGACTTTTAGGTAAAAACAAGTGACAATAAACAAGGGTTTTGTAAAATACACATAGATGGAAAATGTTGATGGTTTTTAAAACTCGTTTTTATGATTTTATTTTATAGTTAATATATTGTCACTTATGAATGCGAATTATGTCATGATGTAATGGTGATACTAGATGATACATGAAGAATTGTCATGATGGTGCAATGATGGGAATGACTATGGGGCACTGTAGAACCACAGGTAGCAACCAGAAGTCAGCTGGAATTTTAACCAATTTTCACTCCCCAACTATGAAACCCGTCTCAAGATGTACCCCTCTTCCGAGCCCTAATCACAGTGCTCCACCTCACACCATCCTTCCATTTTCTCCTTCATCCATCTTCTTGACTTCTAGTTGCCACCTGTGGTTCTAGATGGAGAAATGGAAATCTGGAAGACGGAAACACCAAGTGGTGCGAACATAGATGGTGGCTTTGCTTTTCTCTAGATTTACTTGAAGTTTCCTGTATTACACCATTTGACTAGGAGATTCAGGTGGCATTGGAGGGAGGCATGGGAGAGATGAAGGGTGTGGTGAGTGGCTTGGTAGATGGTGGTGTCAGCATATTGCAGGAGGTGTGTTGGGGTAACGGTTTGGGATTGTCTGCAGTGTACAGGATGTAAAGGAAGGTTGAAAGGACAGTGGCAGTGGCGTGAAAGATACGGGAGCAGGAGTGATTGATTGTGACGTCTAGTATGGTGTTGAAGCAAGGATGCAGACATAGTTAACTGAGAGTGTATAGGTTTGTAGCTTGAAGAGCAGTTCAGAATGCCAAATCTGTCAAAGGCTTTTTGGATATCAAGGGAGACAGATATGGCAGACTTACATTTATGCAGTTGATGGGAGATTAGGTAGGTAAGGTAAAGAAGGTGGTTGTCAATGGAATAGGTGGGACAATAGCAAACTGGGTATCGGGAATGGGTAGGTCGGTTGCAATTTGGTGATGGAGTCATTGAGAAATAATGATTTAGAAGATCTTACTGAAGACAGCTGTGAGGCTGATAAGTTGACGAGGGTGGTTTATACAATGCAATTGCGTACTTTTGCATATATGTGTTATAGATATTCTGGGTTCCATCTCACTATATAGTGTTTCTCACCTCTTCCACTTCTTGATGCAGTTGGTAAGGTAATGTTGGTAAGAATGTGAAATAGACCAGCTGTTGTCCCATGACAGCTTGTATGTGCTCTATGGGGGACCGTTCTGGTGACGGAGCTGGTCAGAACAGGTGACAATCAACTTCAAGAGCAGAAACATTAATGTGAGAAGTGTTTGCACTGTTCAATGCCCAGCAAGTACAGCAAGTGTAAGGTTATTGTAAGCTCTTACCTAAAATGGTCTTGTATGTGATTTCAGTTGTGGCTGTTCTCATCAGTCCCACACTTGAGAAAATCCATTGCTTACGGCATGGCACAGTCTACTGTTGTCACCAAAGACAACTTTGCACCATCTGCCTCTCTAGTTGCCTTTTGCTGCAGAGATGGATTGCATGGTGATAAGGTGTAGATGACACCTAATGAGTGGCACTCGTCATCTTAATCTTAAGCAAACTTTTCCAGTTGGTTAGAGATGATGCACTGATTGCAAAATTGTTTTTCATTTACCCTACAGTCATTACACTTTTAGCATTGGCTTTTCATCTGATACAGTGGTCCAGCCATTAATCTCTGTGCTGCTGCTATCCAAAACTGGTACAAGAAGCATACGCACCTTCCTCAGGCCACTGACATCAACATTGATACGAATGTGATGCCTCATTGGCAAAATTATTTATTTATCATATTCAGTGTGACCATGTGAGCCAAAGCCATTTGTTCATAGAATGAGCCAGTACATAGATCACATTACACTGATTAGAAACCTTATGAGCAAAAGAATTAATAAAACATTATGACCATATGAACAAATTACGAGAAAAATTCTGAACTACTGTAAGGTTCTCCTATACAGAATAGTAGTAGTGTGCCTCAGAGAAATATTTCAACTTAGATTGGGATACTTGGGATGTGTCATTGTTTCAGCTCTACTGGGATCTTATTGAAAATGAAACCTGCTGAATAATGCACATCTGCTCGTACTTAAGGTGGTGTAATGGGTCTCTTGAACCACCCATACTGGATGTCATCTTTGTGAGGAAGAGAATAGTATGCAGACTACATTTTTTTGTGTCTATATTATTGTTTGGAATGTAGCCTGTGGTAAGGTGTGTAGTGTAGCCCAAGGTCTGTCAGGTTGAAAAGTGACAATTTGGTTGAGTGTTGGTGAAGCTAACAAGTGTAAACACAAAATCATAGTCATGGTGACATAATGATCTGTAGCACAGTCATAGCTCTAAGTCAGGTGGAAACATTACAGTTTGGTTGTGTGTCGGCAAAGCCAAAGTTAAGGTTTCAGTTAAATTACTATGTGCCTCAGAGGATCATAGAGTTTATCAAATTGCATCTCACTACCAGCAGCTAACCCATAATTTGGCTTTTGTACTTTACATGACACTACAGTACTTTCAGTACATGTGTGGAAGGATCCATTGTTTAATAGTATAGAGAAAACTGGTGTGGGTATTTCATCAGAAGCTTTCATAATATCCGATGCACTTAATTCAGGAAGTTACAGGAAAGGGATAGAATGACCATATCATAGTGGTTGTCGCCAGTGATATGCAACACTCTTCAAAGTTGGTGTTGATGACTTTACTAGAAATCATTGCTGGTATCTTGCATTGTCGTATCATTCTGCTTTCTAACTATGATGGTATGTCCGGACATAGGATTACTACATTGTTGCCCAGGAGCATGCAGCCACTTACTTATCTCATATTTTAGATCTCCATGAACAGATCATGCATAGCTATTTAATGTTGTATAGCAGTTTGTCTTAATATATGTAGCAACAGTTTAAAAATTATATTACTCCCTAATTCTCGGAAATACGGAAGCGTCCGATCCCACCCGTCTGCTTTGACCCATGACGTCACAGATATGGTGGAAATGACCATAAAGCACGATTCCAATATGGTACATATAAAGTTGTTATGTACACATTATGAGGACGAAAATAGGGCCTACATCGAAAAACAAACACACACACTTTCCACAAAAAGCCTAATGACACTAACTGTACAAGTGCGGGAAATGGGGTGTTTTTGGGTGGGGGCAAACAAAATATAAACAAATTTAGACGCCCACCTCCATACAAAACCTCACAAAATGACGAAAAAAACAGACATCACAAAACTCCCCAAATACAACTAAACACAATATCATCTGGAATTGGACACTTCCCTTGACCTATATAGCTCAATAGCAGCTCCGATCCCATAAATTAGGATCAAACACTTCCCTTGGCCTATATAGCTCAAAAACATCTCCCAATATCAATACCAACATACACAGCCACTGATTGGGATCGAACACTTCCCTTGACCTGCACACTGTTAATTTTATCCATCATATCCATTCCTGAACAAAAACAACAACCGATTAATTTTACTAAAATTGCCACACAATGTACAGCGAACGACACTAAATTAACCTTAACGCAGAATCGTTAACTCACTGAAACGAATTCCACTACAAACACAGCTGACACTCGAACAATTCTGGAAAATGAGCAAAACCAAACTGAGCCCATTACACCACACAAACGAAAACCCTGAACATACCACCAGAGAGCACAACAAACCACAACACGACATCTACAAACACACCACACACACTAACCAAACTCCGCGCCGTCATGACGTCACACACCGGACCCTTAAAGCCGACATGTGGGATCAGATGCTTCTGTTGATCCCTAATTCTCCACTGGAGTTAACAATTTTCAGAAATGTCACATTCACAGAATTGTCTGTGTGTATGAATCGAACATTATGCTTGACCAGAATGGGCAAGGAAAGTGCCATGGTAGTGTCGATGGTGGAATGACTGAAAGTCTGGGACGACAGGGAACAGATGTAATAAACTGGACCAGTTTGAGGTGCACTTCAGTTTTTTACATGTCACAGGAAGATACTTAGTCCATAAATTTTATATATTCATGCATACATCCATGGATTCTCTGACAATGATATAGCATTTGTCATCATAATACATTGAAAATAAATTGCTCAAATATACACATACAGAGTACACAAGGACGTTTTTATGAAGATAGGATAGGACAGGTGCTTGGCTGTGGCCTTGCTGGAGGAACCAGCTCGGCATTTTCCTGAAATGATTTAGGAAAACCTAATTAAGGTGACCGGACAGAGGAAAACTCTGTTGTGCTGAATATGAGGTCATTGTTTTAACAACTGCACTGCTTCAGTTGTTTGGTCCTTATTGTACCATGTTGTTTTGACTATACATAATTTGCACAACATAATTTATAGTACCAAAATAGTTTTGCACTGTTTGTGCACAGCTCATTTTACTGTCACTGCGCACACTGTGGACATAGTTATGACTCAAGGCCACAAAATATGCTGCTATATTCTTTGCATTCCCTTCAGTCTGTCCAGAAAAGTGACTGCTGGCCCATAAACATGCAGCTATGCCCCATGACCTCTCTTTAGTCTGTATGGAAAACAGTCAGCATGCTCCCCATCATGAGGGTGGTATGAAGCTCAGTAGAGTAACACGACATTAGTACCAGACACTACAGATACTGATCTGCAATTTTCTTGAAAAAAACATTGCATTGAGAAATTACTCATTTTGTACAACTATATTCGCAAACAGTAATACCTGTTGCTCATCCTGGATCATATAGTAGATATATTTTACAAGAGCTGGGCTTTGAAGCTATATATTGTCTCATAGTGGATAAATGCTTTATTGGAATATTTCAATGGCAGTTATAGGTCACAGGGTAGTGATGCACAGAATTATAATTCTAGGGAAAAAAAAGAGATGTTAATTACTTGTATGTTAAGTTCTATTTGGTTCAAAATGAAATCAATAATGATGCGACTAAATTTTTGGGCTAAACCAAAAATTTTGGTACCACCTGTCAGCTTTGACCTGTGATGTCATCAAAGTGGTGGGCACAACTATTTCAACGTTGTGCAATATGGTGACTATGACGTTGGTTATTAAACCTGTGAATAAACATACATAACACTCAAAACATTTAACTCCAGCAATAACATGAAACTGATTGAACACCTGCTTGATTAGGTGTTTTGGGCAGGAACAGACTAAATACACAACAAGGATAATGTTACCATTCCAAACAAGTATTATACCACAAATAAAGGACACAAAATTCTCAACTTTCAAGGCAATCATGCAAAAATGAAATACTATTGGTATTGTAAACTGCTCTTGACCTGCATAGCCCATATGAAGACCATGATACCAAGAATCCCAAATGTTGTTGTTGTTCTGGTCTTCAGTCCTGAGACTGGTTTGATGCAGCTCTCCATGCTACTCTATCCTGTGCAAGCTTCTTCATCTCCCAGTACTTACTGCACCCTACATCCTTCTGAATCTGCTTAGTGTATTCATCTCTTGGTCTCCCTCTACGGTTTTTACCCTCCATGCTGCCCTCCAGTGCTAAATTTGTGATCCCTTGATGCCTCAGAATATGACCTACCAATCGATCCCTTCGTCTTGTCAAGTTGTGCCACAAACTCCTCTTCTCCCCAATTCTATTCAATACCTCCTCATTAGTTACGTGTTCTACCCATCTAATTTCAGCATTCTTCTGTAGCACCACATTTCGAAAGTTTCTATTCTCTTCTTGTCCAAACTATTTATTGTCCATGTTTCACTTCCATACATGGCTACACTCCATACAAATACTTTCAGAAACAACTTCCTGACACTTAAATCTATACTCGATGTTAACAAATTTCTCTTTTTCAGAAACGCTTTCCTTGCCATTGCCAGTCTACATTTTATATCCTCCCTACTTCGACCATCATCAGTTATTTTGCTCCCCAAATAGCAAAACTCCTTTACTACTTTAAGTGTCTCATTTCCTAATCTAATTCCCTCAGCATCACCCAATTTATTCGACTACATTCCATTATCCTTGTTTTGCTTTTGTTGATGTTCGTCTTATATCCACCTTTCAAGACACTGTCCATTCCGTTCAACTGCTCTTCAAAGTCCTTTGCTGTCTCTGACAGAATTACAATGTCATCGGCGAACCTCAAAGTTTTTAATATTTCTCCATTGATTTTAATACCTACTCCAAATTTTTCTTTTGTTTCCTTTACTGCTTGCTCAATATAGAGATTGAATAACATTGGGGAGAGGCTACAACCCTGTCTCACTCCCTTCCCTATCACCGCTTCCCTTTCGTGCCCCTCGACTGTTATAACGGCCATCTGGTTTCTGTACAAATTGTAAACAGCCTTTCACTCCCTGTACAACTCAAATTTCACTAGACCTCTACTGCTCAAACAAAACTCTCAATACAAAAACTCACTCATACCACCTCAGCTGACACAAATGGTTTGGTGGTTGTATTTAGTGTTGAATACCTAATCCAAAAAGACTGATCAAAAACATTCTGCTGACTGCCTGGTGGAAGTACGGTGAGCAGATGTGTCATGTTGCATTTGGTAAACTGAAGATGCTCATTACTGATTGAAATTAATAACCTGATTACAAGTAAACATTGTGATTCAACATTAGAATCATAATAAAGCAAATATGGCTAAACTAACAGAAGTGGGGTATATGCATGATTAATATAACACTTTTGGCACTGTGTATCTGTTGACAGCACAGTGTTTGTACTAGTTTTTGAAATGAGCCTTTTTTTATTTCTTTCTTTCTTTTGTTTCCCTGTGTCATTAGTAGCTTTTTGGAGACTGAAAGTAGGCTCTAAGAACAAGTACGAACAGTGAAAAACCATTGTTATCCATGAGTTGCAAGGTTCCAAATCCTATCTTTCACCAGCACTGTCACTATTACTAACATGCTTGTACTGTGTGATAGTTCTTTATTTTTTACACTGTCTGTCATTGGGTTGGTTATTTTGTAGATACGAGTGAGTGTGATACTTGCCTGTGATATGGAATGTCAACAAATAACAACTTGCTACAGGATGAACATTTGTATTAATAACTTGAATTTATATTTACATTGCTCTTGATTTAGGTGATGTGAATAGTGATTGTATTAAGATTTCAAGAAATGTACTTCATTATTAATTTATCTGCTTGCAGACTTTCCGTCCCAAAAAGAGCTTTGAACCAGGAACCTTAAGGTATTCCCTTCATAAACAAGCCCAAGCGTCATTGAGCTCTGGAATTAATTTACGAGCTGTTGTACAGCTGCCAAATGGTGAAGATACAAATGACTGGATTGCAGTTCACGGTAAGAATATTTACTGTCATGAATTCAGATATGATTGCCATTTTGTGTCTGATTTTTATACTATACATTGGATGTTACTGTTTTTTAATTTGTTTATATAAACATAACTTTTTGTCTAGATATCATTGTATTAATTATTTTGGGGGAGTCGTGGTGATAACCCATTGCTTCACAGAAAGTGAAGAATATTTTAAAAATTATTTCATTTTCAGTTAATCTCCCATGCTTTCTCCAATATTGTATTAGTATCACTGCACTATTCCTGAGTTCTGTGTATTTGAATCCCTTAATATAATCCATGTGTTGTTGCTTCTATACCCTCATATAATGGTAAATGTTTGTATCCTCAGGTAATTTCTCTTGTCACTCTACCGAGCGAGGTGGCGCAGTGGTTAGCACACTGGACTCGCATTCGGGAGGACGACGGTTCAATCCCGTCTCCGGCCATCCTGATTTAGGTTTTCCGTGATTTCCCTAAATCGTTTCAGGTGAATGCCGAGATGGTTCCTTTGAAAGGGCACGGCCGATTTCCTTCCCAATCCTTCCCTAACCCGAGCTTGTGCTCCGTCTCTAATGACCTCGTTGTCGACGGGACGTTAAACACTAACCACCACCACCACCACCACCACCACCTCTTGTCACTCTCATGGTGATTTTTTTGAAGCAAACAAAAATTAAAACAGGCAACATGTAGTAATTTTGGCTGATGGGGCAGGAACATAAATTTCAGTTTTTCTTTAAATGTAAAGATTGTGGTTCTTGGAGTTCATTTATCAGATAAATTCAGAAATTATCTCCATCATCAAGCAGGTTTTGGGCATTGAGACAGCAAACATTATTGTTTTTATGGTTTCCTTTCTTTCCCACATTAGATACCTTACTTTTTAAGTACATTTTTGTTTAGTTAGGGAAAATATTATTTCAAGGTGGTGGTGATTTACAAAATCTTAATATTTTTCAAAAGAACGTGAACTGGAACAAGAGCTGAACAACAGACCATCCCCAGGCATCTATATGTACAAAAAATGAACAGTGTGTTCAGTGATCACCAATCAAGAGTAATTGGCACACATGGCCTATAATTTGTGTCATTCATTCATTTAGTTAATATATTTTGTGGTTATATGAGGATCATGTTTGGTTTGAAATTGTTGACCCCATTGTTTCTAATTATAGGCTGTTTCATTACCTGTAGAAATATTAGGATGGTTTGTTTGATCAAAACTCTACTATTCCAGTAAGTAAGAGACATACAGTTATGTCAAATTATGATTTTTAAAAAGAATGGAAATGCATTTGGGAATTCTGCCTTGACCAAAACAAAGTTCTTCTTTATCTGTTAACTGGTGTCACCAAATTTAATCCATCCAAAAATAGTGAATCTCCCCGAAACACTTACCCTTTAGTGCCACCATGTAGCTAAGGACTGCCACTGCAGTGTTCAGCATTTAGGTTCATTCAGGGGCACATGTAGCTTGTGAAGTAATATGGATTTTGTATCGCCCCTCTAGTTTCAGGGTCCCAGATTAAATTCTCTGTCGCCACTTTGAAATTTTCTGTGTTAAAAAGGCCCAGATTCCCATGCTCTGATGTAAACTTAGAAACTGTATGAATAAAAAAGCAGTGGTGTTTATACAAAAGCTGCCAAATTGACATAAAGTCAAAATGTTTATTCCCAAGGTGAAAGAGACAAAATTTTTCTCATCATTCCATTCTCTTATCTTAAAACAGACATACCTACATGTCATAATGTATCATAAACAATCAACCAAGTTTTTTAGGTATTAAAGGAATACAGTACTGCTATAAAAATATATTTAAAGATGCTGCTTCGTGCATAGCACAGTTTCTGTTTGTTCACTATTTCTTGTCCCCCTCCCCACTCCCACAATATTTTTCTTTTTTTAGCTCCTCCCTCTAAAAATTGCCATGTTAGAAAGTACCAAAGTTTCCTCTCTTTAAACTGCCTCATTTAAATAATACAACAGAGTTTAGCCACAAGTACAGGGTCAGAGACTGTGAAACAGACCACTACGTTTTCTGATTTCAATTACAATTTTTACTGCATTTGTTTGAAAAGGAGGAACTGTAATGACACTGTTTAGTCCTACTGAAATAGCAATCATCATCACTGCTTATGAGACCTTGAGTGGTATTAATCGTGACTGGATACATAAAATCATACATGCTGGACTAGATTTTGTTTTCACTTACTGGAATTTTAAAAGAGCATTGTTATTGTAATGAATGACAGTATTGTGCTTTACAATATTTCTTCATTGTTATTAAGACTAAAGTGCCATAAAAATTCACTATACGTGGCGTAGAGTTACAATCTTTCCATAGTCATCCAATTTTCTTGGAACTCAGTAATAAATAGAGGAAGGTTCCAGCAGACTGAACGATTCAGAAAGTAAAAGATGCACTATAGTATCTGTCGATTTGAGGAAAGATTTTGTTCTTTTATCTATTGCATCACCTTGCCAAAGAGAGAAAAGGTCTAAGAAATGGAGTGGCAGATGGCGTTTGTATTCTGGACTGCCTGGTGCGAATTCATATTCTCCTACATGATGTTATCCAACATCACAAGGCTGCAATGAAAAATGTCACGTGGCTGGGAAAATGAGTGACTGGGAGTACAGACAATACACTAATGTTAGTAAACCCAACAACCAGTAGCCTCAGTGAAAATAGTTGTGTTAATCAGTGTTTATCCAAAACACAATGAAATATTGTTGTCTGTTCTGGTTGTTTCAAACTCAGTAGTGTTTGTGTTATAGTGTGCCATTTTTATTAATGCAAAAAAAGTGATCAGTATCTTATATACAGGCATCAGTGGGCAGAAGTAAAGCCTCACATCGTGCACATAGGGCATCAACATGAAATGCAGCGTTAATATCTGGATCTGGGGTGGAGTATTTGTCATCTCAACACTGTATGTCATTTGAACAACTTCTTTTCTTCAAAACATATTAGTTATGGATACTTTGTTCCATGACAAGCTAGATCACCAGACCATACTCTATTTTTTATGAGGCAATGTTGAAATGTATAATATATGAGCATGATTTCTAGCATGAAAGGAAATAAAAAATGCCAGTGGTATTACACAAAGGGGGCACAGACACGATGGATTATGTTCACTAATCCTTTCTTTGAAGTGTCAAAGTTGACCCCCCCCCCCCCCCCCCCCTCACACACACAGCTAGACAGTACTTCGCTGCGGGTCCGGGAGTCAGAATAGGCCCGAGGTACTCCTGCCTGTTGTAAGAGGCAATTAAAAGGAGTCCCACAAGTTTCGGCCTTTGTGATGGTCCCCTGTAGGGTTTGATCTCCATTTTTCAAAATTTTCCCGAAGAGCGAGCCAATTGGGGAAGGGCACCTTACATGGTGCATCGTGTCCATCATGCGCTGAGACCTATCACATAATTTGTTGACGTGGATCTGCACTGCTGCTCATTCTTCAACTGTTGGGCAAGGTCACCCTCCCGGGTGCATATTTTTCCATCAACTGTGCAGTATCGTTTTATGCGCTGACAATGACAATCGACTTGTTTGCTTGGGTGCAGCTGATACTCAGCAAGGTAGCCAGTCCGTTGTGGTGGGGCCGCCATGTACCCTGCTGGTTGTAGCCACCTGACCACACAGGGATCACTCTGCTGATGCCTGCACTGTTAACTCCCCACGTATGCCAAGGAGTAGATGCCTGTCTCCCTGGGGCATCAAGACTCCCGGCAATGGCCATCCTGCCAGGTGGCCCTTTCTGAGGCTGGGTGGCACCTGTGAGGAGGGCGCCTGGTCGGAGTGTGTGGCATCAGGGTGGATGACACGCGATGAAGCGTAGTACATCATCTCTTGCTGGTGGTCAAACACCAGCAGTCTCTAAGCGTTCATGGGCTCAATTCAATGCACAGAAATACAACCCTAAATCGCTCCCCTCTTTGGCTACACCATGGGAGGAACATCAGGCTTAGGATGGCAGCAGCTTTTTTTCGCCCCGGTACCTTGTATGTTAGAGAGCTGATGGGGCATCTTTCAAGACGATGAAGCCTCAGTTTTTTGTTGAGCATTTAGAGGACAAGTTTGAATAGGTGGAGGGCTTGTGCAAAATAAGATCTGGGTCAGTCTTGATCAAAACAGCATCCTCTGCCAAGTCACAGGCTTTACTCACTTGTGACAAGCTGAGGGATATTTCTGTAACCATCATGCCCCAGAAGAGCTTAAATAAGGTCCAGGGTATCATATTTCACAGGGACCTTCATTTGCAGCTCAACAATGAGCTGTGCGCCAATTTAGAATGACGAGGTGTACATTTCGTTTGGCATGTCCACCAGGGTTGGAGGGATAATCACATTTCCACAGGTGCCTTCATCTTGGCCTTTGCGGGTGATACATTACCCGACAAGGTCAAGGTGATGGTCTACCGCTGTGATGTAAAACCCTATATCCCTCCTCCAATGTGGTGCTTTAAATGTTGGAAGTTTGGTCATATGTCTTCCCACATGTCGAGATTGCGGACGCCCATCACATCCCAATACTCCATGTGCCCAGCCTCCCATCTGTGTCAACTGTGGAGAGCACCATTCTCCTTTCTTGCCAGACTGCAGGATTCTCCAGAAAGAAAGGAAAATCATGGAGTACAATACCCTGGACCAACTGACCTACACTGACGCTAAGAGGAAATTTGAACGCCTACATCCTGTACGCATGACATCGTCTTATGCCGCCTCTACAACTGTTCTAGCCCCATCAGCCCTGCCAACCCCAGTCACCTCCCAGAGCCAGAAGACTACACCTGCCCCCTTGATGGTGGGGGGCACTTCCCACCCTGTTGCTCCTGCACCACCTGCTTCAGGAGCAACACCCTCCCAACCATCGGGGACATCCGTCCCCCATTCTAAGCCGGAGAAGCATACAACTTCTTCGGCTGCTCTCACTGGGAAGGGGTCCCTTGGGTCACTCCCTTCCCAGATTTCTACTAATGGGAAAGATGACACCTGCCAGTGGCTGAAGAGCCCAAAAGCAGCTGGTTGCAGGGCTTCTCGCTCATCCTCAGTCCTGGAGACAGAATCAGTGAATTCCTCCCAGCCAGGGAAACCCAAGGAACAGTGAGAGAAATCCAAAAAGAAGGTCCCTAACACCAAGGGAATTGCGGTGGCACCCACACCACCGCTACCTCCAAGCTCTGTGTCTGTGGATGAGGTGGAGATTCTGGTGTCCGCTGAGGCCCTAGATCTCGCCGGACCCTCAGAAGAAATGGATATAGACTGCTCAGTCAAAAAGTCGGTGCCAGCAGGTGACCCAGAGGCGTAAACTGCGTCATTGAATGTTCCATGCCTTCCCAGTCTCACGATGACATCATCCTCCAGTGGAATAGCGGCGGTTTTTTCCACCACCTGGCTGAGCTACAGAAACTGTTACGCTTTACACCTGCTATCTGCATTGTCCTCCAGGAAACCTGGTTCCCAGCAATGCGTACCCCTGCCCGGCTATAAGGGATATTACAGGAACCGTAGCGACTATAATCGAGTGTCAGGTGGCATTTGCGTTTATGTCCTAAATTCAGTCTGTAGTGAACATTTGCCCCTTCAAACCCCACTTGAAGCTGTGGCTGTCGGAATAAGGACGACACAGGAAATAACTGTCAGCAGTGTAAATCTTTCTCCATATGGTGTAGCATCCCTGAATGTATTAGCTGCACTGATTGATCAACTCCCTAAACTTTTCCTACTTTTGGTAGATTTTAACACCCATAACCCCTTGTGGGGTAGCACTGTGCTTACTGGCCGAGGCAGAGATGTCGAAACTTTACTGTCTCAGTTCAACCTCTGCCTCTTAAATACTGTGGCTGCCACGCATTTCAGTGTGGCTCATGGTAGTTACTCGGCCAGTGATTTATCAATATGCACCCCAGGACTTCTCCCATCTGTACACTGGAGAGCACATGACGACCTGTGTTGTCATAACCACTTCCCCATCTTCCTGTCACTGCCCCGGCATCAAGTCCACAGACGCCTGCCCACATGGGCTTTAAACAAGGTGGACTGGGAAACTTTCACCTCTGCTTGTCACCATTGAATCTCACCGACATGGGAACACAGATGTGATGGTTGAGCAGCTGAAAACAACAATCTTTTTTGTGGCAGAAAACGCGATCCCTCGTTCTTTAGGGTGCCCCCAGTGAAAGACAGTCCCTTGGTTGTCACCGGAAGGTACTGAAGCAATTAAGGAGCACCAGCGAGCTCTACAGTGCATAGGTGGCACCCTTGCCTGGAGCACATCATAGCCTTTAAACAGCTCCATGCTCGCGTTCAGCAACTTATCAAACGACGGAAGTAGGAGTGTTGGGAGAGATATGTCTCAACCACTGGGTGCCATATGTCACCTTCCCAAGCCTGGGCAGAGATGAAACATGTTTTCGGGTGCCAGACCCCAACAGGTGTTCCTGGTGTTAACATAAATGGCGTGTTATCTACCGATGCAAACGTGATTGCTGAGCACTATCCTTGAGTCTGTGCGTCAGAGAATTACACCCAGCCTTTCGCACTCTCAAACGGCAGGTGGAAGGGAAATTCCTCTCATTTACTACATGCCACAGTGAATCCTATAATGCCCCATGTACAGAGTGCGAGCTCCTGAGTGCCCTTGCACATTGCCCCAACTCAGCTCCTGAACCAGATCGAATCCACAATCAGATGATTAAACGTGTCTCATCTGACTACAAGGGACATCTCCTCATCTTCAACTGGATCTGGTGCGATGGCATTTTTCCATAGCAATGGCGGGAGAGCACCATCATTCCGGTGCTCAAACCCTGTAAAAGCCAACTTCATGTGGATAGCTATCAGCCCATCAACTTCACCAACATTCTTTGTATGCTGCTGGAATGTGTGGTGTGTCGGCGGTTGGGTTGGGTCCTAGAGTCACGTGGCCTATTGGCTCCATGTCAGGGCGGCTTCCGCCAGGGTTGCTCTACCACTGGTAATCTTGTCCCCCTCAACTCTGCCATTCAGTCATCCTTTTCCAGACGCCAATACCTGTTGCCATCTTTTTTGACTTACGTAAAGCATATGACATGACATGCTGACATCAAATCCTTTTCACATTATACAAATGGGGCCTCAGAGGCTCACTCCCGATTTTCATCTAGAATTTCCTGTCGCTTTACACTTCCCATGTCCAAGTTGGTGTCCCCCATAGTACATCCGTCCCCCATAGCACATCCGTACATGCCCCGAGGAATCGTTTGTTGTGTGTACTGATTCCTTGAACAGCCTACAAGATATTGACCAGTGCTACCCTTGCCATCCTTTGGTGGCGTCCATCCAGGAGTGCGTCTATGCCCTGGACCAGTCGCGTCATTCAGTGGTGTTTGTATAGACCCCAGGACACGTCGGCATCCCAGGCAACGAACTTGCTGACAGTCTGGCCAAACAGGCTACGTGGAAACCGCTTCTGGAGATGGGCATCTCTGAACCTGACCTGCGTTTTGACATTCGCTGCAGGGTTTTTCGCCTTTGGGAGACGGAATGGCATAACAATATGCACAACAAAGTGTGTGTCATTAAGGAGTCTATGAATGTGTGGAAGTCTTATATGTGGGCCTCTCGCAGGGAATCAGTTATCCTCTGCTGGCTCCGCATTGGCCATGCTTGGGCGACCCACGGTTAACTCTTGCGCCATGAAGACCCGCCTCAGTGTCGGTGCGGCGCCTGGTTGACAGTGGCCCATATTCTGGTGCACTTTCTCACTTTGACTGCCCAGTGACGAAATCTTGGGTTACCGGACTCATTGCCGCTAATTTTATCTGACAACGCCTCATTGGCTCATTTAGTTTTACGTTTTATTCATGAGGGTGGGTTTTATCATTTGACCTAAGTTTTAGCGCATGTCCTTTGTCCCTTTTGTGTCCTCCACCCTAGTTCTTTTAGGGTGGAGGTTTTAATGTATTGCAGAGTGGCTGGCTTTTCCTTTTTATTCTTGTGGTCAGCCAGCCACTGTAGTCTGCTTTCTTGTTTTACTCTCTTCTGTTTCTAGCATCTCTGTTTTCTTGTCCTCTTTCGTTCCTTTTGGGGTTCCTTGCCTTTCCTTCGTTCTTGTGGTTTTTCCTTTCTTTCTGTTTTTTTATGTGTCTCATCTGTTTTATTGTAACACTTGTGGCATTGTTTTATTAGGAACAAGGGACCGATAACCTCACAGTTTGGTCCCTTCCCCCCCTCTCTTTTAAGCCAGCCAACCAACCAACCAATAAGACAGTACTTATGAAATGTATATACAACAAAAGGTTTTGTGTTTCTGTGTAATTTCAGTGCTCACACTTTCATATTACATCTATTTTGTGTAACTGAGACGTAAATCAGTTTCCACATTTTGGTTTGTGATTCTTTTTACCAGTTTATTTTAACACATTGGCTGCCATGGTATAGTTGGGTTACCGACCCCTTGGGCCATTTACTTTTTTTCAATATCGTGTTTTAGTTTGCTCCAAGTAAACTTGTTAAGTGCAAATGAAGTGAAAATATGGCATTTTAGTAACTTTTTAAAATTTTTGTGATAGTTGCATATGATTCACATGGCCCCAGTGTAAAGGTACCAGGTGTGTCATTTGCTATGTCGCTAATAATTTTAGGTTTGTACTCCTGTCAGTTTTTCATTCCACAGCATTATTTGTATACAGTTCCTTTATTGTTGCTACAGTCTTTATTCAGTGTTGTTTGCTCCATAACAATGTGATACTGTGGCAGAAGAAAATTTCTCATAGAAGTTATGAAGATGAACAAAGGCATATACAGCAGCTTTTAGATGAAGTTATGGACATAAGTGATGAAGATCTGTGTCTTTATTTGGTGATAGCTCAGACAAATTTTTACCAGAGGAGACCGGAAGCGAAACCGGAAGGTCTGATGATGGACTCACATCAGTGAAGATAGGAAGAAGAGTTTTAAGTCCACATTCAGTCAAAGAACCAGACTTCACAGCTGTAAAAGCCAGGCAACAAAGCACATCTAACCATGTTGGTGCCATAACTACTGCAGTTGATTCAGGGTCAATTGAAGTAAGTGTAATATCAGAAAGTTATGAAGATGAAGATGACACACTTAGAACAAATTCTAATGAGGTTATCTGGGGCGACTTATGGGTAAAAATATGAATAACTTTACATTTATTAATTCCACTTCTGGTGTAAATGCTTCTGTTGCACTAACTCTCAAAGGCAAGACACCATACGATTTCTTCAAATATTTTGTAACTGATGTAATTTTAGAATATGTGACTCAACAAACTAGTTTGTACGCAAAACAAGTCTTAGAAAGCCATTCAGTAACTGTTAATTCATGACTGAAAGCGTGGACTGATGTCAGCAAAACTGAAATTGAACAATTTTTAGGATTTTTGTTAAGGATGTCACTAAATGTAAAGCTAAGGATTCCAAATTATTGGTCAAGAAATATGCTCTATCACAACAACGTAAAAAATGTTATGTCACAAAATTGTTTTGAACTGCTTTTAAGTATGTGGCATTTTCCTGATAACAACCAGTGCCAATTGGGAAACCCTTTATTCAAAGTTCAACCTCTTATTGATAAATTACTGCAGAGATTTCAAAGTGTAGTTGTGCCGGAGAAAGACGTTTACATTGATGAAACACTTGTGCCATTTCGAGGAAGACTGAGTTTCATTCAGTACATAAAGAATAAGCACCATAAATACAGAATTAAATTGTTTAAACTTTATCTAAAGGGTGGCTACACCTGGAATATGAAAGTTTACTGTGGTAAGAATGCAAATCCTGGTGTTTCTCTTGCACTTCTGTTGTTATGAGCTGTATGAGAGGATTACTAATGGGAGGAGAATCTTATATACAGACAATTTTTACACAAGTGTTCATCTAGCACACCAGCTTCTTGAACAATCAACACATTTAGTTGGTACTGTAAGATCAAACAGAAAACTTAATCCTCAAGATGTTGTACAGGCAAAACTGAAGAAGGGGGAACACAAAGCAGAGCGAAGTACCACAGATGTAGTAGTACTGAAATGGAAAGATAAGAGGGATGTTCTGATGCTGAGCACTGTTCATGGAGGAGGAGGAGGAGGAGGAGGAGAAGAAGAAGAAGAAGAAGAAGAAGAAGTTCAAACCAGGAAGGGGAAAAATAAAAAGCTAACAATGATAATTGACTATAGTCCATCAAAGTCTTTTATAGATCTTTCTGACCAAATGTAGTCGTACTCACATTGTCCAAGGTTGGGTGTGAAATGGTACAGGAATCTTGCAATTGAATTGCTGACAGGGTCAGCACTAGTAAATGCTCATGTGATTTACCGATACATCATCATCATCATCAACAACAACAACAACAACAACAACAACAACAACACCTCTCACCAAAGCCACAGTGTTACCTGCAGATTGTGCACTTGTGAACAGGGGAGCAGCCAGATGTAGCTTGTACAGTGTGCTACGAAAAAATGAAGAATGGATTTGCATGAAAGCAAGCTGTCAAGAAATGCAAACAAACTGCATGGAAATGTAAGAATTGTGACTCATATTTTTGCATAGTGTTTTTTCATAAAGCACAGTGCATAAAGGTGTTAGAGAAACAAAGTGGAATGACCCAAATTTTTCAGTTTTATTGTTGCCGCAATTAGAGTTGAAGAATGTAAATAAAATTGTATGTAATTTGCAATCTGCTGTGTAAGTAATATGTCAAACTAAATAATGAATAAATAATAAAAAGAAGAAAAGTCCAGTACGACTTAGCCACGTGAGTTATATATGACTCACAAATTCAAATGTCAATAACTACTCTTGAGCTCTAGAAAACCGTAGGCCATGAACTTGATTTGTTACTGGGGCCATAACCTACTATAACACCAAGTCACAGCATGCTCCTGTGAGTTCCAACTGCACCACGGAGCTTTAAATGGAAAAATGTCCATGAGTTGTATTTACTTCACATGGCCCAAGGAGAACACTTCCTATGAGTTATATTTAATTCACGTGGCAGTCAATGTGTTAAAGAACTAAAACAAAAATAAATAGAACTAAAAAGTATACAAATCAATACATTTATTTCTTAATTTTCTTTCAGCTTGCTATCTAGCCATGATGAATGATACAAATACTGAAAGAGGGGGTTGAGGGGTAAAAGCTGTTACTGATCACATTTGGTTGTATAGGCTATCCCATAATGTCATCTCCCTTGCAAGAGAATCTGTGGCATAGAGAGCAACAACATGCTCCAGTTATTATGCCATTTTGTTGTTATTTCTTCCTTGGTTCTAAAGGTGCGCAAAAACACTTAGAATCTGATGCCACTTTTCTCCAATATATGAAGTTCAGTTGTTGCACTCTCTTGGCCTAGTAATTTTTTTGGGAGGGGGGGGGGAGAGAAACAGTTTTGCATTTGTAGTTCAATATGTGACAATGTGCATGATTTTTGCTCGTCCTCCTTATATTGTTGGAGTCATTCGAGACTGTCTGGAATGCTTCTGTTTATAAGGTTTAGAGATTTGACATTGTCAAATGATGGAAGAAATTGCTTGATGATTTGTGTGGAGGAAAAGGCTACAGCCTTTTTTTAAATTTTTTTTCCCAGTTTTGTCCTTGCTTCAGACCTGGTAGTTGGCAAAACTGAGATGAGAAATTAAAATACCAAATTAGGATTACCCAGTGCAACAAAAGGGTAGAAGGACGAACAAATTTTAGTCATAAAAAAGTCTTTGCGCCAAGTTCAAAGGATGGACAGAATACACAAATGATAAGTATGATACTGAGATTATGACCTTTACATATAAGGAGAGCAGAGAGATATCTGGCACAGTGTGTGGCAGAAACCAATAAAAATAGAAAACAGAACAGATATTTATTTTTCTATTCAGAAGTTACTATGTGAAGAAAAAGCAATGTGACTGAACTTCATATAATGAATAAAGTGAAGTGAGATTTTGAGTTGCTATTTGTTTCTTTCCATTTTTCTAAATCAAGACTATTAAAGAAAACACTGCATAAGAATGTAAATGTGTATATAGAGGAGAAAAGTATTACATACAGCTTTGATCAAGGATACAAACGTTGCTAATGTATTTAGATATTTTTCAAGAGTTCCAGTGCTTCCGGCAACAGAATTTTTCAGTATAGGTACGTATGTTATGGTTAAGGATGCCCAAGCTTTGTGTTATTTAATATCCTGAAATGTCCTCAGCCATTAGGTTTGTGGAATAGATGAAATGTGTGTCCCATTTCTGCCATGTTGTGGCAACTAACACACAACTTACTTGTAGGGAAATGTTGGTTAAAACAGACAACTGGCTACATACAGGACAAGAAATTCCAATGTAAGCCACTGATCCACCCAAAGATGAGGGTGTAAGCCCTCTGTGGTGTCCTGCTCACTCGTCTCTTATAGGGTGCCTAAAGGATGCTGCTTTCTTGGATAGCTATACAACAATTCAAGCAAATCACATTAATGGTTTTTGTTATAATAAGGTAGATTGACAAAACTTAACTTTGGGTCACAAGCAATTGGCAACATGCACGTAATCAATGTCCTTCGCTGTATACAATGTCCATACAAGTAATTCACACAAGTTCATAGGGATCACAAGTTACGGCTGTTCTAGTGCCTCTTTTACTAATGCCTCTTCTACTAATGCATGGTTCCTAGTCCAGGTCTGCTAGTGCCTGTCTTCTACTGTCTGGCAGATGCTGGCAGGAGCGGCACTTATATTCTAGTCAGATAGAGGCCGCTGCTGTCGTGGTGTGTTCCTAGTCAGTATACTACTGGCTGACACCATCTCTCGGCCTTCTCTGCTCTTGCATTCTTCATCATCGTGCTGGCGCTTGTCATTACACTGGAACATCCTCAAAATGTGCTACAAAAGAAAATAAGTAGCTAACACAAATAACTTTTTTAATTTGTCTTTTGTTCCGTAAACAATCATTCTTTCCAAATCACAGTCTAATGTAGACAATATAAAGGGAATGTTTTCTGTCATGGTTAGAAGGCATCAAACGTTGTAGCAGTTGATATAATCTCTATTTTAGCTGAAGAGGTGAATCTGGTATGTATTTTAAGATTTTGTGCTGCCTGACCTTCCAAAATTGTTAGCTAGGGTAATTGAATGTGACTAATAGATTTATTTTGAAAGGGATCAGTTAGCCACATTTTTGTGGCGTGTTGTCCATCTTAGTAATGACACTAATAACTACTCTGTTGAATGCCATTGACTCCCACTCACAACCAGCACCACCATCACATCTGTTGTCAGGGACATGTACCATTAGGCACTCAGGAGGAGGAAATGCAGTGGAACCACACTGTGACTTCAGAGTAATACTTGCTAGTTACAGGTTATGGAACGTTTACTGATGTGTGTCATGAGAGTTCCTTTATGTGCCTCAATAGTGTTTACCTTTATATAATGATTTGTTATGCTTCTACGAAGTGTGTTCAAAAAGTATCAAACCTTTGATTGTCAGAAATACATTTATTGACTTGGTACAGAATTGTAATCACCTTCAAAGTATTCTCCTGGGTAATGCACAGAGTTCTCCCAGTGCTCCTGCCATTGTTTGAAGTACTTATGGATCTTGCCTTAAGGAATGTTGATCAGCTGGGTCATCACATTCTGCATGTTGACCTAAATTGCTTTCCTTTCAGGCAAATTTTCTGCTTGAGAAATAGTGAAAAGTCTTATAGTGACATGTTGGAAGTGTAGAAAGCCCGACTAACCACTGAAATGTTGTGTTTGCTGAGAAAAGTCTGAATGAGATGTGCTCAGTGTATGGGTCCTTTACCATGACAGAGCTGCTGAGTCATTCATGCTGCATGGCATCACAAAAGTGAGGAAGGACCTCCTGGTAGTGTTGGCCTTTTGATTCATAATTGTGATGCACCATCCCATAAAAATTGAAGAAAACAATCAATGTGACTGGACCTGGCATGCTTGTTTTGGCCTTGATTATGTTATATGTTGTCACTGTGATGACTTCATTTTGGTTTCTGAGTCGTATCCATAAACCTATGTCTCATCCATGCAGTCTTATTGTTCAGATAGTTGGGGATACTGTGTATATTTTCCAGAATGTCCTGTGCAAGTTCCAGATGGTGTTCCTTCTGCCCCATTGGCAGCAATTTTTGGTACAAATTTCACTGACACACTTCTCGTGCACAAATCTCCAGTCAAAATTGAAAGTTCTTATCCAATGCTTACCCCTATCTTGCTCAAAAGCTTTTATACTGTGATACTATTGTCTTCCATGACTAAAGTCAGCCCTTGCTAAATGACATTGTCATTTTGGCTTGTTGAAGGTCTTCCTGAATGTGGTTTGCTGTTCACTGATGTGTGACCATATTTGAAGTGGTGATTGTACCACTCCTTTATCTGTGAGTTGCTCATAGTGTCATCCTCGAAAGCCTTTTGAATATTGTGAATATTTTCCACTTGAGTGTTGTCCAAGCTTTTGGGAAAACTTGATGCAGTATCACTGCTTAGTTTTTCTCTGTCAACATACTGGGATCAAAGGACTGCTCACTGTATGTTCTCACTCTCAGATGGACTGGTAGCAATAGACACTTTCTCCTGGAGGGGAAAAAATTCACAACTGCACATGAATGTTCCCACACCATATCTCCATTGGATAAAGTTTGCAGGGCTTCATAGTTTTACACGGGAAAGGTAGTAGTTTTATACTTTTGGAGCACACATTGTATTTTGGAGAGAACATTATTATACATATATTGGTGTGTGTGTGTGTGTGTGTGTGTGTGTGTGTGTGTGTGTGTGTGTGTGTGTGTGTGTGTGCGCGTGCGTGCGTGCGTGTGCGCGCTCTCTGTCTCAATTATTCTGTTTGTTTCAGTTGTTGACTTTTTCAATCGTATCAACTTAATTTATGGTACGGTGTCTGAGTATTGCACTCCAGAAAGCTGTCCAACTATGTCAGGAGGACCAAAATTTGAATATTTATGGGCAGATGGTGTAAAGTACAAGAAACCAACTCCTCTTCCTGCACCACAATATGTTAGCCTCCTTATGGACTGGGTAGAGTCACAGATAAACAATGAAACTTTATTTCCTGTTTCAACAGGTAATTATTGACATTCTCTAAATAACCTCAAATTAAAACAAAGTTGCTGTATTTGTAGGGAAATAAGTCATAGTGACTGAAGTGTAAATATGAATTATTGATTAACAGTTGCACTAAGTACTTAGATTGTCAGAGTATTTAAATGTGTTACAAATTATAAAAGACAACATGCCACTGAATTGGGAATGGACTAGATAAATTACCTATGCGGTTAAGTTAAATATTTGTATATGTCCATGTATTGTATTGTGTTGTGTTGTAAAGAATTACAGAACAGAATAAGTGCAGATGTATATTTTTTATTTCAGATGTACCTTTTCCAAAGACATTTATCCCCTTGTGTCGAAAAATTCTGACCCGTCTTTTCAGAGTCTTTGTACATGTTTATATTCACCATTTTGATAGAATTGTGGCTATTGGAGCGGTAGGTATATTTCATATTTATATGTAAATTCTGATCTGAACAAAATGTTTAACTTGCGTCTGATAAATTCTGAATTTTATTTTCCAGGAACCTCATGTCAATACCTGCTACAAGCATTTTTACTATTTTGTGAAAGAATTTGATCTTGTCAGTAGCAAAGAGCTTGAACCTCTGAAAGAAATGACTGCTCATATTTGCCGGGATCATGTGGAATCTCAGACTACCTCTAGCTGACCAGTTAGTTTCTTCAAATGTTATTTCTTCTTTTACTATGAGTGTAGTAAGTTTTTGTTTTTATTATCTTTAACATGGCTGTGTACAATACATGTTCAGTGTATTAAGAGGATGTCAGAAATATGTTGGCAAAAGGGGTAAGTGTACAATTAAGACATTGATTAGGTATTGGATCTTCTTTGGATGAAAATATGTTGTAAAACCTTTTTTTTTAATGACTCACTTATTTCTAAAAATTTATATTTGAAATATGAGAGAGAAGTGAAAAGTAAATATAATGTTCTTGCTAAATGCTACACATGTTTAGGATGAATATCTTCTTTCACTTGTCTTTATAGTTCCTGTGCACTGATTTTTCTTCTGTGTGTGAATCCCAGATGAAAAGAAAATCCTAAGACTGAACGTGTAGCCAGTTAATCAACATCTGTTTCATAATTGATTATGTCAAACTTATCCATCATCATCATTTGTATTTTGAGTGCAGCAAAGCATGATACTCAAGGTTAGAGGTGTAGAAATGGAGGAGACCACTGTTCCAGCCACTGTGAAACTGGCCATGATCTAGGTTTAGCTACACTCCAAAATAGAGGTGAATATGTCATTTTGATATGAACATAGGATAAGATTGGTCCTGAAGTAAATCCAAATACAGTTTCCTACTGATAATTAGTGCACTGAGCATGCAATAACAAAGCATATGGAATTTAGTAGTTTGTGAACCAAAATGAGTTTTCCATAACTTTGTGGTTTTAACGAGGAAGAATGTTTCCATCTGATATTGAGGCCCTAGTCTGTAAACAACAGTGGAAGCAGATTTATCATATTTAAATCAGTAATAAAGTTATTCATCTCTTTTATTGTTGTAGCATAATATAAATTTAACGTAAAACAAATGTTACCTTGACCAAAGTCATAATTTACATTGCAGTTTGTTTTCTAATCAGTCATCAGATGAGATGCTTTCTGATAGACTAAAGCTGGAATAAAATAACTTTGTGACTGACAGATTGCAGTGGTGGGGATGGGGGGGGGGGGTCAGTGACATATTGCAGTATGCAGCCAGCCACACTTGACATGGTGCTGCATGTACCTACAAGACACACAACACATCAAGCCTTGTAGCACTCGTGAAAGACCTAAAACTATCTTGTGGCTGAGTTCTACAACTTGTCTCACCGAAACAAGCCACCATTATTTTAATTGAAGTAAAAAATTGGCTGTTGATCTAAGACCCAAACTTAAGTTTTTCTCATGAGCATTTCTCTTCTATCTAAGTAGCATATCATACTGAAACAAAGCTTCAGCCAGCAAGTACCTTGTTTCCATCTCAAGCCACAAGCTGATGTAGAATGAAAGATTAATTTTGGAATTCCATCAGTCATTATAGCTAAATTTGTGCAAAAAATCACCTAGATTGTTTGGTGTTGTGAAATTACTTTGTCTTTCTCTTGTGCGCTGATTTTAAGATTTAGTGTTGTCGAGTTTGACATGCTCTGTAACTTCCAATTATCTCTCAATCAGTAAGGAGAGTGAACTCATGCTTTTGCTATCCATCACTGTATGATGCATAATGCTATAAGATTTAAGGATTTAGAAAAGAAATTATTTCCTTTCCCCAATTTTGAAACTGATAAACTTCAAGTGTGAGACAGCTTTTCTGTAAACTTTGGATGAAACTGACTGAGATATTACTGAGCAATCCCCTACACAGCAGAGTACCATTTATCGGTTTAGGTGGACTCCCAATGAATGTGTTGAAATTTTGTGAATATGTTGCCTAAACTGGGAGCACTTAGAGTTCTCATATCCATTATTGGAATTTGTATATGCTGTTTCTGGCATCCTCCGAAAATGTGTTGTAAAACCCAAATTGTGTGTGTGTGTGTGTGTGTGTGTGTGTGTGTGTGTGTGTGTGTGTGTGTGTGTGTTTTGGGCATTAAATGTGACATGTGATGTAGAAAAATTTAAAAAGAAAGCTGTGAAACTGTATAAGCAGGAGCCAAATCATGAGTCGTATTAATCAAATACCTCATTCTATAGAAATATTGCAGATATTCAGATGGTGAGGTGAGATTCACATTAATTCAGGGGTCCATTAGAAATACAAACTTTATCACTAAAAAAACTCTTTTGTTCCTGTGACCAGGGTTACCTGCCTAATGAGTCAAAATAGAATGTAATGTTTGCTGTTAATGGTGGGGTGGTCACATGTTAGACTCCTGAATGGTCTCCCTCCCTCCCACCCTCCAGTTAGTAGATCTGGCAAGATAAACTTGGAATTTCGTTGTGTGTTATGCATTTAATTTTTGTGTATCTACTAACATAAGTAGTGTGACTATTTTTCAAACGGGGCATATGTTCTAAGGTGATGACATTGAGAATCTTGTGTCTAGAAATGTAAAATACAGCTGAATTTTGTACAGAACACTTACTCCTTTTCTCCACTTTAGTATGTCATTCTGTAACAAATTTTAGATTATTGAATTTTGCACTGATAATAATGTTCAAATATTCCCTATAAAGCTCTTCTTTCTTATTCATTGTATCATTTTTTAAGTCCATGTTGGCACATACTTGCTCACAATCTGCAACGAAAATAATGTACTATACTGTTTGGTCCCCCATAGGAGAAGCTACTGACAAACCAAAGAATAGTGCATGAGAGAAAACTTATAAAACTTTTGTTTGGTGAACATTGGAAAGTACTTTCCTACTGAATCCATTTGTTGTATCAGTCAAACCTAATTATTTTCAAGTTCTTTGAATATTTCTTTAATCTTGTGAGCATTTAAACTGGAAATGCTTCTTTAATCAAAATTCAATTTTGTGAGCATTTCATAAAATCAAATACATAAACAAAGTTATGTGCTATATATTTTACATTTGCTTCTGAGACCCACAGAATCTCTCTCTTTAGCAATAGGGCAACGTAGTGTTGTGTTACGCAGTGTAAATGGGGAGGGGGAAAATGAAAACTATGGCAATGTTTGCAAAGGATTCCGAAATCCCCTTTGAATAAGAGTCAAAATTTTTAATCCATACTTTACATGTCTCATCTGGAGCTCTCGTAAGTCATTTCCTGGGAGTCTCTCTCTCTCTCTCTCTCTCTCTCTCTCTCTCTGTCTCTCTCTCTGTGTGTGTGTGTGTGTGTGTGTGTGTGGAGCTCTCGTAAGTCATTTCCTGGGAGTCTCTCTCTCTCTCTCTCTCTCTCTCTCTCTCTCTCTCTCTCTCTCTCTCTGTGTGTGTGTGTGTGTGTGTGTGTGTGTGTGTGTGTGTGTGTGTGTCCAGACTATTCTGCATTTTGATAAAGATCCTGAAAGGAGAGGTTAGAAAATGTCATAGTACTTTTGTGAGCTGTGGGGTATCACCTCCACAAAATATATTGGGAAAGGTTAGAGTTTCACCATTATTTACTCCAGTATTGTGCAGTCTATTTATTGTTCTTATTACATGATTTGTGACATGATTCTCAGTTATTTAGAATTTCTTCCCAGTATTCTTCCTTTCCTTCAATATTTGCCTCACCTGTAGCAGGTTCTGCTACTGGTTGGCAATTAACCATTCAGAATTTGGCAGTAATCTTTGTCTTAAGTCGGTAATGAGATTGACTTTCTTATCACTGCACACATTACGTGCACAAAAGGAGGGAAATCGTGTGTGGCATCTGTCTGTGACTTGTGTAAAATTTTACTATATGTATTCATATTTCATCTGTTGGCGTGTTGTGTTTCTGGGATTTATATGGGGGAATGTCTCTTGCAGTTGTCGAGATAAATCCGGAAAGACTGCCTAAAAATCACAGTCAGACAGACCTGGTATATCAGACAAACTGACTTTAACTGAGCACACACATTAATTCCATGTTTGGCTCACTTTCTAGTCTCGCAAGTTAGGATGCTGTTCATTAATCTTTATCAGCAAGTCATTGCTTACCAAATGTGTGTTTCCATTTTTCTTTTTACTAAGTGTACATGGCAGTTGTCAATTTGTGTTGATCTGTGCTTATACATTTTTGTTGTTGTTGACAACTTAGCTATGCAGTATCTTATTTAACATACCCCTCTCTTTTATTATGGTTTGCTGTTAGAGGTGCAGTTCTACATCTACATATATACTCTGCTAGCCACCAAGTGGTGTGTGGGGAGGGCACAATTCACGCCAAAATCATATCCCCCCCGTTCCACTCGTGGATTGCGTGAGGGGAAAAGGTACTGTCTGAATGCCTCAGTACAAGCTCTAATTTCTCTTATTTTTTGAATGATGATCATTACACGATTTGAAAATTGGTGGTAATAACACATACTCTACATCCTCGGTGAAGATCGTATTTCGGAATTTAGTGAGCAGCCCCTTTCGTTTCATGTGCCGTCCATCTGCAGTCACTTGAAAGTACAACAAGCAGTTGTGGAATATTTAGCTACTGTCATGCTCAACTGTGTAACTTAAGATACATTTTGTCATGTAGAGAGTGGCTCAAGGAAACACAAAAAAATTGAAGTAGTTTTTGAAAATAAGGTCCATATGATATGGCCATTCAGATGTATGCATTCCTGGAAGGAGATTTTGCATTGCACTTTGAAACACCAGAGATTTTTTCACTAATCCCTGTCTTCAGCTCTGTGTTAGTC
This sequence comes from Schistocerca serialis cubense, assembly GCF_023864345.2. Taxonomy (NCBI): domain Eukaryota; kingdom Metazoa; phylum Arthropoda; class Insecta; order Orthoptera; family Acrididae; genus Schistocerca; species Schistocerca serialis. The sequence goes on along the minus strand of NC_064640.1, from coordinate 655,917,971 downwards.
GTATAGCATGTGGTGTATACTTTGCATTTGAGGCAGCTACTGACAAATCTGATGTTCTTGGGGACCAGTGAATGTTGTCAGTCTGTTAAATTATGAGGTTACCAAAGCGCTGCCAACCAGCTGGCATTGACACTCTGGCAGTATGGGATGTGGCTACCGTATTTACTCGAATCTAAGCCGCACCTGAAAAATGATACTCGAAATAAAGGAAAAAAAAATTCCCGAATCTAAGCCGCACCTGAAATTTGAGACTCGAAATTCAAGGGGAGAGAAAAGTTTTAGGCCGCACGTCCAAATCGAATCAAAGTTGGTCCATTGTAATATGAGACACAATTTAGGTCGAATGAATGACGATACAGCTACAGTAGTTTGGTTCGAGTCGTAAGCTTAGCTTGCAGGGAAGACGCATGCTTAGCATGCGTCAGGCGCTCCGTCCGTATTTATACGGGTACCCTTCCTTTTTCACGTGCTTCGTCTGGTTTGAATCTATTGCTTATTTTGCTTCGATCTGATAGGTGCCGTTTTCTTTGTTATAGGTGTTTACGTCACTCTAAGCTGAAAATGCATTACTGTACTGTGTCATGCATTGTTTGTCGCATTCTGATAGTGCGTGTTTACGGACTGTCGCCGCTCGCGGCATGGCTTGCTTTTGTGCGCGCTAGTGCCGCTAACAATAACAAAAAAGAGAGAGGAATCGTCTCATTAGCGAAACAATGGCAAGAGACTGCTATTTGTTGTTGCTTACACTGCTGCTTTCTTTGACAATGATCAACAAGAACCAAATAATAGACTGCGTATGATAGAACATGTTCTGAACAAGAGTTAGGCAAAAATTTTTCTCCGTTTGAAAATCTTTGCGGCCGCTTCTTTAGTACATCAAATTCTGCACAGAAATTAGTCATCTTAGATTTGAAAATCTAGTCAGTTGCCGTGCTTCATTTCTGACTGTGTCACTTAATACGAATATAAATATGATACGTATATTCTTCCGCATTTGCTGTTGTCTCACTCTAGTTTCGTAGTTTATTAGACAGGCAGGATTTAAACGAGATAGCAGCAAACACGAAAGGAAACATGGCAAAATGTTTATATTCATATTATTCTTATGGTGAAGAGAATACTGCATGTGATTCACAATTGATAAAAGTTCCTATTAGCAACCATCTCTTGTCACAGGTAGGAAAAATTTCAGAACGTAGAGTTGGCCATATTGACAAACATCCCAAACAGTCTTGCCAGTCGGATTTTCGTAGTACATTGAAATTCTGCCACATTCAAAGATGAACAATACGGAGTTTGTATTTACTTCATTGGATAATGTATGAAAATGCAGTGGTCGAAAGTCGGGGCGGAGAAAAAAAAGCTCATCTTCCACCTTTTTTTTAAAAAAAAATTTATTTACTGACGCAGAGGTTTTGGCGCCAGTATTTATCTTTGTGCCTACAAACCATGCCTGTGTAGCGCTACATATATTCGACGGCAGAAGTTAGTTGTGGCGGGCAGCGGCACCTACCGACATTTTTCAGAACTTCCGCTTGCTTTGCACTCGATTCTAAGCCGCAGACGGTTTTTGGATTACAAAAACCGGAAAAAAAGTGCGGCTTAGATTCGAGTAAATACGGTATATCTTGCTGAAACCAAGAACCAAGTATTATGAAAATAGGGTAAGTTTGGAGATTATTCTGCTACAAATGTGTCAAGCATATACACCAATTGTTCAGATGTTACTGTTGTTGCATTCCGTGTGTCATACCCAATGCAGTAAGGCCCCATCAACACCTCACATTGATATGACCAAAAAACTTTAACCTTTACGCAGAGTATTTCTGGTTTTTACTATTGGCAATGGTTTTCTGGAGCTTAGTAGCTGAACCTCTGCTTGTTTACTTCTGCTGATACAGACCTAAGCCTCACCAAATATGGAAAGATTGTCGAGAAAATTGGAGTTATCATTAATCAATCCCATCATTTTTCACAGAATATGTGCTCTGATTGTGTCAGTTCCTGAAAACTTGAATTTTGTAAGAGTGAAACTTCAAATCACTGTGGAGTATTGGATGGATGGTAGTTGGACATAGGTTTAATGCTACCATATCTTTCCATACCGATGCTTCTGACGTGGCACTCAGGGTGCTTAAATGTTTTATGGAGCATGTTGAATATGTTGACCTCTTGGTAGATTCTGTTTTATAACTGAACCAGTCTCCTCGAAATTCTCAACCTATGCCTTGATAGTGTGGCAAGATGTAACATGGCCACAGTGTCCTAAATTTTAGTATCTGAATTTTTGTTGAGCAGAAGTTATACTGTCACCATTCTTATAAATTGCCTTCACAGCAAATGCACATTGTGTACTGACCCACTGCTCCTTGTTTACTAAATGCCAAGAAATTGTGCACAGAGAGATTGTACTTGCCACTATTACTTTCCTGAATCCTTCAGACACCCTGTACAGTGCTCGTGTAGTTTTCTGATTATGTGATGAAATCTGTATGAGTGGAAGTGAGAAGGAAGTTTTATTTGTAAGAATCAAACCTCATGCTTCTTTGCTCTACTTTCTTTAAACATTTAGCTGTGTGCTGTGATTTTTCATGACTTTTCTTTAACAGTTAGTCATTTTTTTCCAAACGGTATCACTCGCGTGTTTGATTTCTGAATGTGTTATGCTTTTCCTACATGTATCTCACAAAGTTCCCACAATAATCTAACTTGTGAAAGTATGCATGTATGCAAAAATGTCGGTACTCAGTTTTGCTGCATTTGATCAGTAGATACTATGAATGAGAGTAAATGGCTATGCAACAGCCATGTTACACTGCATCATATGGCGAGCTTTCAGACTGTGATTTAAAACCTGTATGTCAAGGTTTAGTTAGTTAGATTTTTCTAATATCAGTGCTGTTTTGCACCAAATGCCATTTGCTGTTGTATTAAAAGTGGTGATACCATACATTTTACATGTGGATTTTGATAAGCATACTCTGAACATCAAGTAAAAAGGGCAAATGTTGCCAGAGCGATGTGCAAATAGTGATTTGCATGTTTCCTGGTCCAAAAGTATACAGCAGCATTGTGCGTAATGTACTATTGGGCGACCATAAGAATTTATATATTAAAATACTAAAAACTGATACCTATAAAAACAGGAATGGGCAAGAATTTGGCATTGCAAGGAGTTCTCTTGCTCATGTGCCATAGCTCTCTTGCCTGGCTGCACACTTCTCCCACCACCATACTGTGCTGTCAGAGCATGAGGAACGAAAAGAGGGGAAAACTGTGAAAGCTCCGCATGTAAACAGCAATACAGCCATATTGCATGTAACACGATTTGATGTTTCTCAATATCATAGATCGCAAACAAAACAAATTTTCAGCATGATTTAATTTTTTTTGCCTTAGTGAATACATAATTTTCCATCTGGTACAAAATGTCAACATACAGTCAGATGCAGACTATGTCACAGATTTGTGCACTCGGGTTGCCATGTAGTGGTGACTTATGTAGTTCTATAATTGAAAAAGTCTTTAACACTTTATAATGTTTCCAACCTCATAATGGAGATGTGGAACTTCTTCAGAGGAAAACTATGTAGGAGGCCCTCTGGACAGTTTAAACAAAAAATAATTTATTTTTTAAATGGGAATTACATTGTAATTTGCACATGCACAGGGCCACTTCTATCTGAAATGGCAAACTGTCTCGGGAAAAAGCCTAAGCTTGGCAGTGTCCCCAAAATGTTTAGAAAACTGTCCTTTTAATTCTTTCAAGTCCCCAATGTATTCTTCAAACCTTGCATTTTCTTTAACATGAGTTGGTTTAGGGAAATGGATGGCGTTTCTTTTTCGTCTCAAATTATTCCTTGCGCAGTGCGAGATCTGCAGTCCATACCAGATGTTCTAATTTTCGTTTCTGCTCTTCCTTTTTCCTTCATAAATTCAACAACAATGTTGGGTTTTAAACTGATAAATGATTGCAGGCATACCCCTTGACTTAACCAATGTACTTTGCAGTAATATGTAGTGTCTCCATACTTTTCGTTTATTTCCATTGAAAACTGTTACAGTTCACAGTGGAATAATGTGTGAGGCTTCAGAAAACTTGCTATTCACACACCAGTTTGATCACATGTTCCATGGCTACAAATTTAGCACAAAGTGCTGCTTGATGAATCCCATGTGTCGATAATAATTTTTTGCTCTTTTTGTCAACTAAATCTTTAAATTCTTTCTGATGGTGTTGCAATGTTGTTCCATAGCAGATTTGTGGTACGCTTTGACTATATGATGGGTGTTGTTCCCATTCATTTTTAAAAGCTTGTGACAGTAGATAACTAGATTGCCTCATTTTGTGCAGTAGATAGTGCAAACAGTCACTGAACCTGTCAAGGTTTTTTTATACCATGAATGAATAACAAATATTAAACATTGCTGACACAACAATTCCACTAAACTGAAGAAAGTAGTGCTCACTGAAGAATGCTGCACCTCATTGTTAAATAAAACGTTGCACTGTGCTGAATACTTCTGGGAAGTACCAAGCAATGTTGAGACAGACCGAGCCTTGGCCTGCACATTGTACTCACATGCTTTTTGCCACATAGTGGCGTAACATGTATAAAAGCAACCAGAAAATAGATTTGTAATCATCATCATCATCATCATCATCATCATCCATCATCAGAATATCAGGTTCCTATTGCTAGGGATCAAAGGATTCTTAGAAGCTGCTTCATAAATCTTGTGCTAGGATGAGCAGTAGTATTAGAAACATAAAAGCATATACAGGAAAAATACAGTAAAATCTCCTTTTCACATTTTTCAGTGGACCGATCCAAAAAAGTGTAGAATGCAGCAAAGTTAAAATAAAGGATAGCATAGGAAATAAAACAAACAAAAATCAATACATTACTCTGTTATTCTCTTTAAATTGTTCAAAATATGAAATTAAAATAATTTAACTTTTGCCTATTTAAAAAAATCTGAAATAATTGATTGTTTTTATTTCTTTCTAACAGCACTTTGCTCTACGTGTCTCTGCACAGTATATACGGCATCAAACGCATTACCACCACCTGATGCACTACCAATGTACTGCCTAAAAATTTTTAATAGCTTCCATAGCATCTGTACTGCTTGGTACAAGTGGTTCTTGGTCATCATCTTCGTCGACCTCTTCACCAGTTACCTCTATCTTCCCTTCTTCAAAAAGTTTGGGTAATTTGATGCTGTGAAGTTGGTGATTCCCATTTTTGCAGCAGACTGCAATGCCTTTTCCCCCAGTATGTCGCTGTTAAGTGGAATTTCTGATGCTCTCGTGCTAACAAACCACTCTCCAACAAGTTTATCCAAACAGTCATATGCTGGTGGCCAAGTGTATTTATACTTTCTTTCCATGGAACCAGACTGTCTTACATTGGCTTCGATGTTGGGCTGATTTCTCACAGTAACGTTCAAGGTGGAAGAGGAAAATCCTAGTCCCTTCACTAACTGAGCTTGCGATCCAACGTGAATTGTAGAATTGTCGTAAGTGATGATCACAAAGTAAGTGGCTGAGAACTGACACACAATTGCGCATGCGGGTTTCTCTCTTCATTCTGATCAAAAGTCTCTTGTGAAACTACGTTAAGAAGATGTTCATGTTCTAATGTGAGACTTATTGTTGATAATCATTACAAAATTATGGTGAATTTTCAAACAGAGAGCAATAGGCTCAAAATCTTCAGCTTTTTGACAGCTAGGAAGTAAATTGGTTCAGGGATATACTGGGTGAGAAAGAGGGCAGAAATTGTCATAATGTTATGGAGCATCTTGAGTAGTAATGTTTGTCGGACATCAGGTTGTTCCAATCTAAGACTGCGTGCTTAGAGTGGATTAGTGTACTTGACGCGGAAGTAACAATGATTCATGAAAGCCCATTATGGAGACAGCTGTCTTCAAATGTGGAGTTTGTTTGTTTGTGAAATTAAATTAAAGCTGTTGTAACACAGTGCAATGAGCAGAAGGAAGGTTGCTACTAGCCACTACCATCAGATCGTGATTATCATTGAGGCAGTGGTTCAGCATACTTTCCCAACCTTTCAAACACTGTGAACGTATCATACAGGTGGCTGGGACCCAACACACTGACAGTGGAAATCTTTCTTACTGCTTACATGATCAATAACGGTGCATATAGTCTACATCTTCTGCTTTGTTCCAAGGCTGACTGAGCAGGAATATGATGCACTTTTTGATGATAATATCAAAGAAAACTTAAAATGCAGGAAATGTTGTAACATTGGATTGTTCGTGATGGGAAAGCATTATCAAGAGAATAGGACTAACAAAAACGAACGTAAAAAGCAGGAAATCATAAAATGCAGAAACTTTGAAATGGGGTTTTACTGTAGATGCTTGAATCCTGTGAATATACATCTTCCACCATAAAATAATAATTTCTCAAAAAACACAAATTTAGGTTTAGTAATGTAACTGCTTCTTGCCTTTTTTTATAAAATTATATTATGGTTGAAAGCGGTCTTCTTACAAGAAAAGAAATATTTCTTCCAATAAGGAAATGGAACAAAGTACATGTTGCCATGTAATTTGGTTGTGGTTGTTGTGGTCAAAGGAGCAGTTTGCATCTTCAGTATATTTAAGGCAAATGATGATTGCTTAACAAGATCAAAAATTTATATTATATAACACAGCAGAAGATAAAGATTGAAAGTTTTAGATATCATCATGTGAATTGTAACATTTTGTGTCTGCTTTGAGTTAAACAGTTGGAACTGCAGTTCACATTTGTGGAATAAATTAATCTATTGGAATATAAATGTTGTGAGGTAGGTAGGTTAGAGTTTAATTCTTCAGTGACATTGAGATAGTTAGGCATAAAGCAGTAGTTCAGTGGAAGAATGAAAGAAGGCATCAACAGTGGTTTTGTTCTGACAGTACCATCCTGGTATTTGACTAAAATGATTTACATGAAGTCCCAAAAGTTTGTCAAGATGACTGGATGAAGAATGGACCCTTCCTTCTCCTGAATATGATTCCAGTGTCTTAACCATTTTGCTAGAGTCGCCTCTTGGTCAGCAATTTTCAGTAACATTAGTTGGTTGTTGATGTATTAATTCTTGTCCCCCACCTCCAAAGGCTCTCTCTCTCTCTCTCTCTCTCTCTCTCTCTCTCTCTCTCTCTCTCTCACACACACACACACACACACACACACACACACACACACAAGGGGAATGATAATGATGAAATGAAAAAGTTTGAACATTTTTTTTCAAATTGTTTATGATTTAATCTCCACAGAGATTGGTGTTACTGTTTACATGATTGTGATGAATGTCTAAAATTTTCTAGAAGCACAGCATTTATGTATGAATAAGACTTTAATGCATTGTATGTGGTTTTTGATACAGCAACAGAAGTTTAACTTTTTTGATTTTCCTAGTAACTTGAAGAAAACAATTACCCAACTATCATATATTTGTCCCCCTTATCCCCCAGACTTTTATTAATAGAGACTGAATCAAGTGTTTCATTATTGTCATTGTTAACACTGTGATAACAATAAGATCTTAGTTTAATCCTCAGGGTATATTTGTGGGTAAATGTAAACATCACTCACTTATGTAGCTGTTTGTTGATAGTTATTCCTGAGACAGTTTCTACTATGGGCATACTTTGTCAATATCTTGCAGTATTTTAGATGAAATTGTATGTGTTATGAATTTTTAGTTCACTGCAATTTTAAAGAAATAAGTGTCATGTTTCAAGTATTGCATTATTTACACATATATTTGTGAACTGTGTGGATGTAAACCTAGTCATTGTAATTGGAATTATCATGTTTTAAAAATGCATTTATCTGTTCTGGTATCTGTTTTAAAGTTCACTGTTACAAATTTGGAGAAAGAAATAACTGGTTCCATAGTCAGCATGATCAGTATTTTTTTCTTTTACTGACAGTTGAGTGGTGTAACAGGTGAAGAGTATACTGTGGATCATGTACAGAATACAAAGAAATACATTTTTAAAGGCCCTGGAACATTTCTCCCCCAGTTTCATTTACTTGTGTGTCTCAGAAAAAAGTGGTGTGCTAAACATCCAGAACTTTGTTCAATTTAATTTTTGTGTACAAATTTTTAAATGGTGGCTAAGATGAACATTTGTCACTTTTTGTTTTAAATTAGCATTAATTTGTAGTTAAACTTTATGAAAAGGAAACTTTTCAAGATCTGAAGTTTTGTGCCATTGGTTGTACTATTTTAATTATTAAATTATTGGATTGCTGTGCATAATTTGCTTTGCAGTAATGCTATTGTTCTTGTGTGATGTACTCACTAGTCAGAAATGTCAAGAATTCTAATGCCTCCTAGTAATGTGAAAATAAATTAATGTGGATGCATTTGTAAACATATTATATTCTTTTGTAAGCCACCTTCACCATGTTTTATTTCATAATAGTCAAGACATACTTGGTATGAAGGGGACAGAAAGCAAATCAGTACTTGCAAGTCTTAAAAGTGCTCTGTGGCATTCGTGTAAGTTGAAAAGCAAAGAAGAAAAATTAAAGTGGGCTTTCTTCATTACATTAAAAATTTTGATATGTAACACACACTTCAGGTGGGTATCATTTGTGCCAATATAACGTTAAACCTAGCCATGCGTACACTGTCTGACGGAACATGTGAAAAGCGAAGCACCCATAAGGGGAGATGGAAATGAAAGTTCACCATTTGAAAGAGTATGTGATGTTATCTCATTGATTACAAAATCAGGTAAAATTTTCAAAGAACACGGCAGTATGAGTCTACCACACACACACACACACACACACACACACACACACACACACACACACACACACACACACACCTGGATGCAGGGATTGACTGGGTCAGGAAGGGTGTCACAAAGCCATTATATCTTCTCCTGAGGCAAGCTGTCCCATAACTGTTGTAACTGATTCTTGATATCCTGGATACTGGCACTGCATCAGAGCTGATAGTACACATGTTCTGTTGAGGACATACCTGGGGATCTTCCTGGCCACAGGAGTACCTCAATATCACAAACAGTTCATAGAAATGTGTCAAGTATGGATGAGTAGTGTTGAAAACTTGCACCATGATAGTGTCACATGAAAGGTAACACATGGAAATGCAGGATGTTCATGGCAATTTGTTGTGCTGCCAGAGTTCTCTCAATCACTACCAGCCATGATCTGAAGTCGTACATGATGGCTTCCATACCATGATGTCAGGAGTAACAACTCTGTGCCTCTCCCAAACATTAGAAGAATGGGACCTCTTCCCAGGTCATTGACGATGGTCATCAGGAGTTAATGCAGAACTAAGGTTCATTGCTGAACACAATGTGGTGCCATTCATCAGCAGTCCATGCCTCAGTCATGACATCATCCAAGCACAGCTGTTTGTGCTGTTATTAACGGCAACCTAAGCATTGACAGTAATTGCGTGGTCTGGCTGCTGCTAGTTTCTGAGCAATGATGTGGGATGACACAGAATTTTGTCAGGAGTCCATTAATCGTTCTCGAATGGCATGTGGAGATGTGAAGGTGTTACAAGGTGCTTGGTGCACAATGCGGCTATCCTCCCATGTGGTGGTCAGACATGGTCAACTGGGACCTCGATAATAAATATACCTGTCCCACATTCCCATGCAGTCCAATATTGGGCCTCTGTCACTAGTGAATGCCCCACAAATCTGGATATTGCATAATATAACCAGCGGAACAAGGGGACCCCCACAATGAGGTCACTTCCAAGTAATGTGAGGTGCTGATAACAATGCTAAAACATGAGGAACACCATTTTAATTGGTGGCCATTCTATGTGCTGGAGAGAATTGCAACTCTGGTCATTTACACAGTCACAGATGGTGTGTACATCTACAAAGTTAAATTGACATCTGATTGTTTCTTCGGAATGCTTCACTGTGTCAGTCAATGTACTATCAGTATAACCTTTCCCATTATAACAGTACAAAACAATATCACATGTTATGAACGTGAGGGGTCAAAGGACTTTTGCAAATATGTGGTCACTTACAGGTTAACTGGATTTCAGCAGCATTATGATGATATGCAAGATGTTGCTCCTCCTGCTGGAAGTCCAACTATCCTTAATAGTCTAGTTTATTTCCGTGTACACAACTGTTGTGTTGGTTATATATTGGAGGAGATTGCATTTGAATATGCTCAACATTGTCACAGTCTACTTACTCTACTACACAATGGCACATGCTCTTGGGCAACACTTATTCTGCAAAGTCAGTTCAATGATTTTGCAGAAGTCGCCAATATTTGGTGTTTCACATTCTAATATTCACGGATGGGTTCTACATGCTTGTTCATTAAAATCTCTTCATTTATAATTTGTTTGACATAACCTCATTTACCCATTTACTTGCCAAAGTTCACATAAAAGCTTCGCAAAGAACTGCTGTCACCATGAATCAATTTTGCAAGCAGTATACACTCACTGTTGCAGAATAAACCTATGTACTTTCTTGTCATACCATGGGCACACACATGCTGAATATGTACACTAATATACACAAACAACAAACATATGTGTCCTCAGCTTACTGGTGAAAAAAAAATGTTGCCAGTAGAGACAATTCAGCTGGAAGAAATATGGCTGGCTGGAAACCAATTCGTAACCACTGTTCTTCAGGTATAACACTACCAATATTTTATTGCTTGTAGAATGTATATGTTATTTTTAATCATTGTTCTTGTTATTACATAAGTTTATTTATCCACATTGCTCAAAATACACAATGCTTACTAGTAACATAAACTAAATTAAATCTTCCAAACATTTGTATAGAAAAAACTTTTACAGGGCCAGTCCATTTTTGTTCACATTAATTAAACACAACTGTCATGTATGTAAAGTTACAAATATGGAAAATTGTAATGTCAAACCAACATAAAATACATACAAACTCAAAGTAAACATACCTTGTAGGGACAACAATCCATAGTACTGTCTCTTGTCATACTGTAAGAAAATAGCTGTGTGAATAGTGCACAGTAGTTACAAATAAAATACATAAGACATGTATAAGCTGTTTTCATGTTGTGTCCTTGACATGTCATAGGAAACTGTTATGAGGCAAACAATGGAATATATTATGTTTAGAGGTGCTGCCAAATGGCAGCAGTTTTTTACAACATAAGATAATATCTTCGAAATACAGTGTAAAGAATATATCCATAGAAGTAAAAGGATTATATACCTGGTTTTCCAAATATATATATCAAAAAATTCTGTATTAGTGTTATGATCATTATTACCAGGCACATTAAGTGATAAACTATTAATGTTACAATAATAAATTTATGCGATATAGAGATTAAAAGTATGAAAACGGTGTTCTGCCTCGTATAATAATGTCTTCAATGATGAGCTGATGTGTGCTGAGTAGCTCGAGGTGTAGATTATGGTTCAATGTATTAAGTCTTATCTGTGTCATGGTCTATGTTACGATAAGTGTTACGTATTGACACATTAAACAAAAGTTTCAGAGCAGACGGCATCTTTAAGCATAAAAAAGATAGAAAACAGCTGCAAGGTGGAACCATAAAAACAACAGACGTGGCGTGTAGTTATTATCTATAAAACAAGCTGGTGAGCTCTATTTTAATCTATTGCAGCACCTTCCAGCAGCATAATACCATGTATAATTATATAACAGATGGAAATCTATAGGTTTGTTTGATGACTCAGTTAACCGGCAGGTAACTGACTTAAAAATGAGGGATATGATTTCTGGTACGTTCAAGGATTTCTTCTGGCATTTAGTACAACTGTTCCCTCATATTGACTTATTAAATAAATTCACGAAACTTCACCGTAGATGGTAAGTTCCATCATAACTGATAAGGTGAGCTAGTGGAAAGGCTGCAGAGACTCAATAGTTTACCACCTCCAACAGAGATGTGCTGCTGAAATTGCAATTGCACTTGCACTGAAATTGCTGTTGTGCTGAAATCATCTTGCAGGTTAATACTGATTTCTTTACTTTGTGAAATGTTTGACTCTACTACAAGTGGGACACAGAACTTGCTGCCTGGTATATGCTGTAAATCTGTCAACCTTTCAGCCTACAAGTCATTAAACCAAAATGAATGTGAATGGATAAAAACTTTTTTTTTTGTGCATGATAGTTTCACAGGCACAAAAATGTGTGGTTAAAAGCAATTAGTGATTCATTAACACAAGAACAGTGGATCTGGTGGGATCCTGTTGATAACAAAACTGACTTGTCTACTCACTGAAGATTGTGGAAGCAACAGAGAATCCTCTGTGACTGTGAATAGATTCAATTTGTTCCAATTTTCAGAACAGATTGCTGCACAAATGAGACGTAAACTACAGACCTGTAATGTTGTTACTGGTTTGTTGTAGACTCATAGAACATGAGTTGATGCACAATAACATTTTTGCAGACCAAAATTCACATCTATCGATCCAGCACAGATTCCACCACCTGAAACTGATACTCAGCAGTCCCCCTCCCCATTTCCCACTCTTTCATAGATTCAGAAGGTAATGACCACATGTGTTTGACTGTTTTCCAAACTGTCACTTTGTGAACAGAATTTGTACATCTGAATTTTAGGTCAGATGTCTTACTGGAATGACATCCTAGCAGACAAACCCAGTGACAAAATATTAGAAACTGTCAGGTACAATTAAAGAAAATTTGATAGCACTGTCAATAACGATGTTTTAAAAAGACTTACAAAGTGTATCTTTGTGTGTGGGGGGGGGGGGGGGGGGGGGAGGAGGAGAGAGGAGGACAACAACAGTGCAGTTGTCCATAAGGATATTTGATGCTAAAGTCCCTTGAAACTTAGACCATCAGATATTTGTTTGAAAGAGCTTTCAGCCCCCCATTTCTCTTGTGCATATTCAATCAAGTATCACAGTTTTGCATTTTCCTTATACAGGGTGTTTCAAAAATGACCGGTATATTTGAAACGGCAATAAAAATTAAACGAGCAGCGATAGAAATACACCGTTTGTTGCAATATGCTTGGGACAACAGTACATTTTCAAGTGGACAAACTTTCGAAATTACAGTAGTTACAATTTTCAACAACAGATGGCACTGCAAGTGATGTGAAGGATATAGAAGACAACGCAGTCTGTGGGTGCGCCATTCTGTACGTCGTCTTTCTGCTGTAAGCGTGTGCTGTTCACAACGTGCAAGTGTGCTGTAGACAACATGGTTTATTCCTTAGAACAGAGGATTTTTCTGGTGTTGGAATTCCACCGCCAGAACACAGTGTTGTTGCAACAAGACGAAGTTTTCAACGGAGGTTTAATGTAACCAAAGGACCGAAAAGCGATACAATAAAGGATCTGTTTGAAAAATTTCAACGGGCTGGGAACGTGACGGACGAACGTGCTGGAAAGGTAGGGTGACCTCGTACGGCAACCACAGAGGGCAACGCGCAGCTAGTGCAGCAGGTGATCCAACAGCAGCCTCGGGTTTCCGTTCGCCGTGTTGCAGCTGCGGTCCAAATGACGCCAACGTCCACGTATCGTCTCATGCGCCAGAGTTTACACCTCTATCCATACAAAATTCAAACGCGGCAACCCCTCAGCGCCGCTACCATTGCTGCACGAGAGACATTCCCTAACGATATAGTGCACAGGATTGATGACAGTGATATGCATGTGGGCAGCATTTGGTTTACTGATGAAGCTTATTTTTACCTGGACGGCTTCGTCAATAAACAGAACTGGCGCATATGGGGAACCGAAAAGCCCCATGTTGCAGTCGCATCGTCCCTGCATCCTCAAAAAGTACTGGTCTGGGCCGCCATTTCTTCCAAAGGAATCATTGGCCCATTTTTCAGATCCGAAACGATTACTGCATCACGCTATCTGGACATTCTTCGTGAATTTGTGGCGGTACAGACTGCCTTAGACGACACTGCGAACACCTCGTGGTTTATGCAAGATGGTGCCCGGCCACATCGCACGGCCGACGTCTTTAATTTCCTGAATGAATATTTTGATGATCGTGTGATTGCTTTGGGCTATCAGAAACATACAGGAGGCGGCATGGATTGGCCTCCCTATTCGCCAGACATGAACCCCTGTGACTTCTTTCTGTGTGGACACTTGAAAGACCATGTGTACCGCTAGAATCCAGAAACAATTGAACAGCTGAAGCAGTACAACTCATCTGCATGTGAAGCCATTCCGCCAGACACGTTGTCAAAGGTTTCGGGTAATTTCATTCAGAGACTACGCCATATTATTGCTACGCATGGTGGATATGTGGAAAATATCGTACTATAGAGTTTCCCAGACCGCAGCGCCATCTGTTGTTGAAAATTGTAACTACTGTAATTTCGAAAGTTTGTCTGCCTGAAAATGTACTGTTGTCCCAAGCATATTGTAACAAACGGTGTATTTCTATCGCTGCTCGTTTAGTTTTTATTGCCGTTTCAAATATACCGGTCATTTTTGAAACAGCCTGTACGAACAACAGTAGGGCTACATCGCCGACATCAGTTGAACTCGTTTAACACTTTCACTGTGGCATCGCTGCAGGCGCGCAACTCTCCAGTGCGGCCCGGCAACGTGCGAGTGCGGGCCGGTAACGCTCGAATGCGGGCCGGTAACACTCCGAAACGGCAGGTACTGCTCATAGCCGATGCTCCTAAGCACACCTGAGTTACAGGCTGACGTCAAGACCTCGTAAGATCTGTGGGGTCATGTTCTGTACTGACTTAATGATGACACCTTAGATGCATTACTTCAAATAAGCTTTGACTGTATCGTGGTCATGTTTTAAATTCTGTTTGCTGTCTGACACCTATAGGGGTCACAGGCGTCATTCTAATGTTCGTGATTTGTTGATAATGTAACAAAAAATACAATTCAAACAAACAACAAATCCCCTGCCTTCAGGAAAAATTTGGATTCCATATATACCTTAATGCCATATTTATTACATTTGCCTTTTATGTATTGTCTAAATGACAATCTTCCCCTCCAAAGAATCATTGATTCATCTATTGATAAACCTCTTCCTGGATAATACATTTGAGACATTCTCGTAAAATAATCCAATACAGGTCGTATCTTATATAGACGGTCGTCTGGTTTTGGGTTTCCTGGAAGTGGATTTTTTACAAAATGCAGAGATCGTAATATTAAATACCGGTCTCTGCTTATACTCACTGCTATTCCTCTATTCTCAAACAGCGGTTCTTTCTTCGAGTAGTATTGTAATCGCGGATATTTAACGTTACCCATATGTAACGAAACACCCAGGAAAACTAGTAATTCGCCTATACTTAGAGGTTTCCATTTACAGATCCTAGATCCCTCTTTTGTATTTTAGATCAGCAGTATGTCGACTGCTTTATCGTTCGTTTCGTCAACTACGAGTTGCAACACTTCGTCTGTTAACCAATAATCTGAAGAAATCCATAGAAGATTTGCCACCAGGATGAATTTGCAAAACTTCTTCCTTCGTAAATGGGCGATACTGCATATTTTGTGGTTCTTTATGTCAGGACTCGCCTGGATTATCTCTGTGAGACAGGTCGGGCTCTTTTTCTTCTTCGATTTCCACACAATCATCGTGATCCGTATCGTCAAATTCGGAACTGTCACGAAACAGATTTGAAAGCCATGCTTCCACGCTACATCCCTCTGCAATTCTTCTGCAGGCTCTAAATGACAATCTCCATGGTATGCCTCGTCCTCACTACACAGAAAAATCACTGTCGTCTAGTACACTAAGTAACTGTTCCTCTGTCAATTTAACACTTTTCCTGCTCCTTTTCACAATGGAAGGTCCAGGTGTCGGTTCATTAGCCGCCATTACGTACAATATACATTCAATAACTGACCACACAAAACAAAAGTTTACACGCTATGATGCTAGCTTAGGCACTGCAACTACGCTGAGTAATCCGATAGTGAGCGCGGACACTTATAAGCGTCAGCCGCACTGGCTCATGGCTTGTTGTGACGCTTATAAGCGCCAGCCGCAGCGAAAGTGTTAATGTTCGAATAATATGACCTGCCTGGTGACAAAAAAATCTCTGTAGGAATCAACATGAATTCTGCAAATAATGATCTTGAGAAATCCAGCTTGTTCTCTTCATAAGACACACAATGCAATAGATGCCAGCAACAATGTTGATACCATTTTTCTTGACTTCTGGAAGTAGTTTGATACCATTCTCTACTGTCAAATATGAGCATGCACAATGTCAGACCAACTTCGTGATTTGATAGAAGACCTCCAAACAAATAGAACACAGCATGTCAATCTTAGTGGGGAAAAATCTGCAGACATGAAATTAGCTTCAGACATATTCCAAGGGGGCCTTATAGGGCTACTTCTGTTTGTAATTTATATTAATGATGTAGTAGATAATGCTGGAAGTCCACAAGATTGTTCACAGGTAACACTGTTACATTTAGAGAAGTCACAGTGTTAGAATATTGTATTAAATATAAGAAAGATAGAAGACAGGACCTGCAAAATTACAGACCAATATCCTTAACATCAGTATGCTGCAGAATCCTTGAGCATATTCCAAGTTTGAATATAATAAATTTCCTTGAGACAGAAATCCACAAATCAGCATAGATATGGAAAGCATTGCTCATTTGAAACTTATCTTGACCTTTTATCACATGATATCCTGCAAACTGCAGATGGGGGGTGTAACAGGCAGATTCCATATTTCTAAAATTCCATTAAGTGTTTGACATGGTGCCACACTACAGACTATTAACAAAGGTCTGAGCGTACAGAAGTGGTTCCCAGATATGTGAGTGGTTTGAAGACTTCTTAAGTAATGGACTTGAATGGGCCTGCACTATTGGGTATTTGAGCATCAGCAGCAGCTCAGTGCATTGCCCTGAATGGTGAGTGTTCATTTGAGTCAGGAGAGCTGCTGGGAAGAGTGATAGGACCACTCTTGTTCTCTATATACATAAATGATCTGACATACAGGGTGAGAAGAACTCTGTGACAGTTTGCTGACGACACTGTAGTGTACTAGAAAGTATCGTCACTGAGTGACCGTAGGAGGGTACAGGATGACCTAAAGACAGAATTTCAATTTGGTGTGATGAATGGCAGCATGCTCTAAATGTAGAAATGTTTGAATACATTACTAATGGTGTGCTGTTTGACACAGTCAGGTCATTTAAATATCTAGGTGTAATGTTGCAAAGCAATATGAAATGGAATGAGAATGTAAAGGTGGTACTAGGAAAGTCAAATGGTCAACTTTGGTTTATTGGGAGAATTTTCTGAAGTACAGCTCATCTATAAAGGACATCTCATACAGAACACTTGTATCACCCATACTTGAGCACTGGTCAAGTGTTTTCGATCCCCCTCAAGTTGGATTAAATGAAGACACCAAGGCAATTCAGAGGCGTATTGTTAGATGTGTTACCGAGGAAACATGAAACGTAGGAAGGGGAAGGAAAGGGAAAGGAGGGGTGACAAATTGTGATTGCTAACCATTTGGGGCATTGTGGTAATGCAGTGGCAATAGCTCAACAACTTGTACTGGACTGGAACTAGAATCCAGATTTACCATTTTACGTGCATGGTTACTTTAGTTGTCGTAACCACTTTGGCCATAACGACACAGTTTCTGACTGACTCAAATTTCCAACTTATTGCACACTGCAATGCAGCATCTCTCATCCATTATACTCACTACATGCAAATTCTGATTCCCGTAGGAGTTCAGACAATATTTGTGAATTCATACTGAAACAAACATTGAGGAGCAGTTACCCTCTTTATCAGAAATGTATGTGTCCGAGTGGTGTCTGTTCTGTTGACCATGCCCAACAGAACAGGCATCACTCAGATACCCTGATGAGCTAGGAGTAGGTTCGATCAACACGTGAGTATTTTGGAGATGCTTCATCAACTCAAACCGAAATCCCTGGAGGGAAGAAGACATTCTTTTCACAAAACACTATTGAGAAAAATTGGAGACCAGCATTTGCATCCGACGGCAGAACAGTTCTGGTGCTGCCAATGTATATTTTGCGTAAAGGCAGTGAGGACAGAGTAAAAGAAATTAGGGTTTGTACAGAGACGTATTGACAGTTATGTTCCCCTTGCCCAATTTGGAACAGGAATGGGAACAACTAGTAATGGTACAAGGTACCGTCCACCATGACCAATATGGTGGCTTTAGGAATTTGTATGTAGATGTAGAATATCTACAGAGGACTGACACTTGATGCAAAAATTGACGGTTGACTCTCAACGTAAATAAATTTAACTTGTTCCACATAAATAACTGGAAAGACCTTTTACTTTCTAACTAGCTGAGTACCCCATGTTGCCCAGGTATTTATTTATTCCAAGATTCTATTAATCTATTTCCTTCTTCCTTCATCTCTGTCCATCCCCCCTGCAGGTCAGGGGGTAAGGATAGGCCCGAGGTATTCCTGCCTGTCATAAGAGGCGACTAAAGGAGTCTAAAGGAGTCTTACATGTTTCGGCCTTTATATGTTGGTCCCCTGTGGTGCTTGACCTCCCTTCTTCAAAATTTTTCTGAAGAGCGAGCCAGTTGGGGAAGGGTGCCTTACATGGTGCATCGTGCACTGAGATCTTTATAGCCATTTTCTTGTCATTGCATTGCAGTTCCGCTCATTCTCCGTCTTTTGGGCGAGGACACCTTCTTGGGTGCGTTTTCCACCATGCACTAAGCAGTGTCGCTTTCTGTGCCGATGATGACCATGGACTTCTTTGCACCTGATATCCAGTATGGTAGCATGGTACCTCGTCTGTACAAGTTGATGGGAAATCATTCATGTCAATGAAGCATCAGTTTTTTGTGGAGCATTTAGAGGACAAGTTTGGGGAGGTGGAGGGCTTGTCCAAAATGTGCTCTGGATCAGTTTTAAGAAAACAGTATCCTCTGCACAGTCATGTGCATTACTTGCCTGTGACAAGCTGGGGGATGTTTCTGTTTCCATCACCCCCCATAAGAGCTTAAATATGATGCAGGGTATTATATTACATAGGGGCCTTCTTTTACAGTCTGATGACGAGCTGTGCGCCAATTTAGAGCAGCGAGGTGTTCACTTCGTCTGGTGCATCCATCGGGGTCTGAGGGATAATCAGGTTGCCACCGGTGCCTTCATCTTGGCATTCGAGGTTGACACATTACCCGAGAAGGTCAAGGTGATGGTCTACCACTGTGATGTCAAGCCATATATCCCTCCCCCGATGCGGTGCTTTATGTGCTGGAAGTTCAGTCATATGTTGTCCCGCTATACTTCCAGCCCCACCTGTCGTGATTGTGGACGTCCTTCGCACCCCAATACTACATGTGCCCCACTTCCCATCTGTGTCAACTGTGGAGAGCACCATTCCCCCTGCTCGCCAGACTGTAGGATTCTACAGAAAGACCAGAAAATAATGGAATACAAGACCCTGGACCACCTGACCTACACTGAGGCTCCATCCTGTACCTATGACATTAACATTAACCTACACCGCCGCTATGACAAAAGTTCTACCATCTCCAGTTTCGCCATGTACAGTTAGCTCTCAGAGCCATCAACACACACACCCCGCCCCTTCCCCAACCATCAGGGACTTCTCATCCAGAGAAGCGTAAGTCCTCTTTGGCTCCTCTCTCCAGGAAGGGGTCCCTTGGGTTGTTCCCTTTCCAGGTTCCGACCAGTGTATAAGCAGATACCCGCCAGTGGCTGAAGCAACCACAGGTAGCTGGTTGTAGGACTCCATTGTCCTTCTCAGTCCCTGGGACTGACCCAGTCAAGCCCTCCCAGCCAGAAACACTGAAGGAACAGCGAGAGAAACAAAAAAGCAGAAGGCACTCAAGAATCGAGACCTTGCGGTGGCACCCATACCACCGCACCCTACAAGCTCTGAATCTGAGGATGTGGTGGAGATTCTGGCGTCCACTGAGGACCTAGATCTCACTGGAATCTCAGACACAATGGATGTCGATCGCACAGGCACTGAATTGGTGGCACCAGGTGACCCTGAGGTGTAACTTGCCTCCTTGAGCTCTTCATCCCTTCCCAGCCTTTCCCAGCCTAACAATGACGTCATCCTCCAGTGGAATTGCGGTGGTTTTTTCCACCACCTGGCTGAGTTACGGGAATTGTTAGGCTTTACACCTGCTTTCTGCATTGCCCCCCAGGAAACCTGGTTATGGCAATGTGAACCTGTGCCCTCCGTGGCTATAGGGGATATTACAAGAACCATAGCGAATGTAATAGCGTGTCACATGGTATTTGCCCCCCCCCCCCCCATGAACCATGGACCTTGCCGTTGGTGGGGAGGCTTGCGTGCCTCAGCGATACAGATAGCCGTACCGTAGGTGCAACCACAACGGAGGGGCAGCAGCCTTTTCAGTAGTTGCAAGGGCAACAGTCTGGATGATTGACTGATCTGGCCTTGTAACAATAACCAAAACGGCATTGCCGTGCCGGTACTGCGAACGGCTGAAAGCAAGGGGAAACTACAGCCGTAATTTTTCCCGAGGGCATGCAGCTTTACTGTATGATTACATGATGATGGCGTCCTCTTGGGTAAAATATTCCGGAGGTAAAATAGTCCCCCATTCGGATCTCCGGGCGGGGACTACTCAAGAGGATGTCGTTATCAGGAGAAAGAAAACTGGCGTTCTACGGATCGGAGCGTGGAATGTCAGATCCCTTAATCGGGCAGGTAGGTTAGAAAATTTAAAAAGGGAAATGGATAGGTTGAAGTTAGATATAGTGGGAATTAGTGAAGTTCGGTGGCAGGAGGAACAAGACTTCTGGTCAGGTGACTACAGGGTTATAAACACAAAATCAAATAGGGGTAATGCAGGAGTAGGTTTAATAATGAATAGGAAAATAGGAATGCGGGTAAGCTACTACAAACAGCATAGTGAACGCATTATTGTGGCCAAGATAGATACGAAGCCCACACCTACTACAGTAGTACAAGTTTATATGCCAACTAGCTCTGCAGATGACGAAGAAATTGAAGAAATGTATGATGAAATAAAAGAAATTATTCAGATTGTGAAGGGAGACGAAAATTTAATAGTCATGGGTGACTGGAATTCGAGTGTAGGAAAAGGGAGAGAAGGAAACATAGTAGGTGAATATGGATTGGGGGATAGAAATGAAAGAGGAAGCCGCCTGGTAGAATTTTGCACAGAGCACAACATAATCATAACTAACACTTGGTTTAAGAATCATGAAAGAAGGTTGTATACATGGAAGAACCCTGGAGATACTAAAAGGTATCAGATAGATTATATAATGGTAAGACAGAGATTTAGGAACCAGGTTTTAAATTGTAAGACATTTCCAGGGGCAGATGTGGACTCTGACCACAATCTATTGGTTAAGACCTGTAGATTAAAACTGAAGAAACTGCAAAAAGGTGGGAATTTAAGGAGATGGGACCTGGCTAAACTAAAAGAACCAGAGGTTGTACAGAGATTCAGGGAGAGCATAAGGGAGCAATTGACAGGAATGGGGGAAATAAATACAGTAGAAGAAGAATGGATAGCTTTGAGGGATGAAGTAGTGAAGGCAGCAGAGGATCAAGTAGGTAAAAAGACGAGGGCTAGTAGAAATCCTTGGGTAACTGAAGAAATATTGAATTTAATTGATGAAAGGAGAAAATATAAAAATGCAGTAAGTGAAACAGGCAAAAAGGAATACAAACGTCTCAAAAATGAGATCGACAGGAAGTGCAAAATGGCTAAGCAGGGATGGCTAGAGGACAAATGTAAGGATGTAGAGGCCTATCTCACTAGGGGTAAGATAGATACTGCCTACAGGAAAATTATGGAGGCCTTTGGAGAGAAGAGAACGACTTGTATGAATATCAAGAGCTCAGATGGAAACCCAGTTCTAAGCAAAGAAGGGAAAGCAGAAAGGTGGAAGGAGTATATAGAGGGTCTATACAAGGGCGATGTACTTGAGGACAATATTATGGAAATGGAAGAGGATGTAGATGAAGATGAAATGGGAGATATGATACTGCGTGAAGAGTTTGACAGAGCACTGAAAGACCTGAGTCGAAACAAGGCCCCCGGAGTAGACAATATTCCATTGGAACTACTGATGGCCGTGGGAGAGCCAGTCCTGACAAAACTCTACCATCTGGTGAGGAAGATGTATGAGACAGGCGAAATACCCTCAGACTTCAAGAAGAATATAATAATTCCAATCCCAAAGAAAGCAGGTGTTGACAGATGTGAAAATTACCGAACTATCAGCTTAATAAGTCACAGCTGCAAAATACTAACACGAATTCTTTACAGACGAATGGAAAAACTAGTAGAAGCCAACCTCGGGGAAGATCAGTTTGGATTCCGTAGAAACACTGGAACACGTGAGGCAATACTGACCTTACGACTTATCTTAGAAGAAAGATTAAGGAAAGGCAAACCTACGTTTCTAGTATTTGTAGACTTAGAGAAAGCTTTTGACAATGTTGACTGGAATACTCTCTTTCTAATTCTAAAGGTGGCAGGGGTAAAATACAGGGAGCGAAAGGCTATTTACAATTTGTACAGAAACCAGATGGCAGTTATAAGAGTCGAGGGACATGAAAGGGAAGCAGTGGTTGGGAAGGGAGTAAGACAGGGTTGTAGCCTCTCCCCGATGTTGTTCAATCTGTATATTGAGCAAGCAGTAAAGGAAACAAAAGAAAAATTCGGAGTAGGTATTAAAATTCATGGAGAAGAAATAAAAACTTTGAGGTTCGCCGATGACATTGTAATTCTGTCAGAGACAGCAAAGGACTTGGAAGAGCAGTTGAATGGAATGGACAGTGTCTTGAAAGGAGGATATAAGATGAACATCAACAAAAGCAAAACAAGGATAATGGAATGTAGTCTAATTAAATCGGGTGATGCTGAGGGAATTAGATTAGGAAATGAGGCACTTAAAGTAGTAAAGGAGTTTTGCTATTTGGGGAGCAAAATAACTGATGATGGTCGAAGTAGAGAGGATATAAAATGTAGGCTGGCAATGGCAAGGAAAGCGTTTCTGAAGAAGAGAAATTTGTTAACATCCAGTATTGATTTAAGTGTCAGGAAGTCATTTCTGAAAGTATTTGTATGGAGTGTAGCCATGTATGGAAGTGAAACATGGACGATAAATAGTTTGGACAAGAAGAGAATAGAAGCTTTCGAAATGTGGTGCTACAGAAGAATGCTGAAGATTAGATGGGTAGATCACATAACTAATGAGGAAGTATTGAATAGGATTGGGGAGAAGAGAAGTTTGTGGCGCAACTTGACCAGAAGAAGGGATCGGTTGGTAGGACATGTTCTGAGGCATCAAGGGATTACCAATTTAGTATTGGAGGGCAGCGTGGAGGGTAAAAATCGTAGAGGGAGACCAAGAGATGAATACACTAAGCAGATTCAGAAGGATGTAGGTTGCAGTAGGTACTGGGAGATGAAAAAGCTTGCACAGGATAGAGTAGCACGGAGAGCTGCATCAAACCAGTCTCAGGACTGAAGACCACAACAACAACAACACAATGGTATTTGCGTCAGTGTCCTGAACTCGGTATGTAGTGAAGTGAACCTGTACCCCTTAAAACTCCTCTTGATGCTGTGGCTGTCAGGATAAGGACGACACAGGAAATAACTGTCTGCAGTGTAAATCTTCCTCCAGATGGTGTGGTACCCCTGCCCTGATTGATCAACTCCCTAAACCTTTCCTACTTATGGGAGATTTTAATGCCCATAACCCCTTGTGGGGAGTACCATGCTTACTGGCCGAGGCAGAGGAGTCAAAAATTTACTGTCCCAACTCGACCTCTGCCTCTTAAATACTGGGGCCGCCACACATTTCAGTGTGGCTCTTGGTAGTTACTTGGCCATCGATTTATCAATTTGCAGCCCAGGACTCCTCCCATCTACCCACTGGAGAGCACATGACGGCCTGTAGGGTAGTGACCACTTCCCCATTTTCCTGTCACTCCCCTGGCATCATGCCCATGGACGCCTACACAGGTGGGCTTTAGACAAGGCAGACTGGGAAGCCTTCACCTCTGCTGTCACTGTTGAATCTCCCCCACATGGTGCCATCCATGTGGTTGACCAGGTCACCACAACGGTCGATTCTGTGGCGGAAAATGCGATCCCTCTTTCTCTAGGGTGCCCCTGGCAAAAGACAGTCCTGTGGTGGTCGCCGGAAGTCGCTGAAGCCATTTAAGAGTGTCGACGAGCTCTAGAACGACATAAGCAGCACCCTTCCCTTGAGCACTTCGTATCCTTTAAACTGCTCCGTGCTCGCGTTCGCCATCTTATACAAAGACGGAAACAGGAGTGTTGGGAGAGGTATGTGTCGACAACTGTCGATAACTGTCTGCAGTGTAAATCTTCCTCCAGATGGTGTGGTACCCCTGCCCTGATTGATCAACTCCCTAAACCTTTCCTACTTATGGGAGATTTTAACGCCCATAACCCCTTCCCAAGTCTGGACCAAGATCAAATGTCTTTTCAGGTAGCAGACCCCTACGGGTGTCTCTGGTGTTCACATTAATGGCGTTGTTGTCTACAGACGCAAACGCAATTGCCGAGCACTTTGCTGAACACTATGCTTGCGCCTCTGCATCGGAGAATTATCCCCCCCCCCCCCTTTCGCGTCCTCAAACGGCGGCTACATACCACTCTGAACCCTATAATGCCCCATTTACGGAGTGTCGAGCTCCTCAGTGCCCTTGCATGTTGCCCCGACACAGCTCCTGGGCCAGATCGGATCCACAGTTAATGATTAAACATATCTCGCCTGACTACAAGTGGCATCTCTTTGTAGTCTTCAACCGAATCTGGTGCGATGGTGTCTTTCCATAGCAATGGCGTGAAAGCACTGTCATTCCAGTGCTCAGACCCAGTAAGAACCCGCTTGACGTGGGTAGCTATTGGCCCATTAGCCTCACCAACATTCTTTGTAAGCTGCTAGAACGTATGGTGTGTCGACGGTAGGGTTGGGTGCTGGAGTCATGTGCCCTACTGGCTCCATGTCAGGGTGGCTTCCGCCAGGGTTGCTCTACCACTGGTTATCTTGTCCCCCTTGAGTCTGCCATCCGAACAGCCTTTTCCAGACGCAAACACCTGGTTGCCGTCTTTTTTTGACTTACGTAAGGCATACGACATGATGTAAGGCATACGACGTCATATCTTTGCCATATTGTATGATGGGGTCTCCGGGGCTCGCTCCCAATTTTTATCTAAAACTTCCTGTCGCTGTGTACTTTACATGTCCAAGTTAGTGCCTCCCATAGTTACCCCCATATCCAGGAGAATGGCATCCCGCAGGGCTCTGTATTGAGTGTCTATATCTTTTTAGTGGCCATTAATGGTCTAGCAGCATCTGTCGGGCCTTCAATCCCACAATCTTTGTATGCAGACGATTCCTTCATTTTGTACTGCTGCTCCAGTACTGGTGTTGCTCAGCGGTGCCTACAGGGAGCCATCCACAAGGCGGTCATGGGATCTAGCCCACGGCTTCCAGTTTTCAGCCGCAAAGTCATGTGTCATGCACTTCTGTCGGCGTCGTACCGTTCATCCGGACCAAGGACTTTATCTTAATGATGATCCACTCACTGTAGTGGAAACATATCGATTCTTAGGACTGGTTTTCGATGTTATTGACTTGGCTTCCTCATCTTCGTCAACTTAAGCGGAAGTGCTGGTAGCACCTCACTGTCCTCCGTTGCCTGAGCAACACCAGTTGGGGTGCAGATCGCTTTATGCTGCCGCAGCTCTACAGAACTGTAGTCCAATCCCGAATTGACTATGGGAGTGAGGTTTATGGTTTGTCAGTGCCCTCAGCATTGCATGTACTTGACCCTGTGCACCAGTGTGTGTGGGGTTCGACTTAGTGACACAAGCTTTTAGGACGAGTCCGGTGACCAGTGTACTGGTGGAGGCTGGGGTCCGTCCACTGCAGATCAGACGTGCACAACTGCTCGCCAGTTACACTGCACACATTCGTAGTTCTCTGGAGCATCCGAATTACTGTCTACTTTTCCCACTTGTGGCAGTCCATCTCCTGCATCGGGGGCCCACGTTGGGGCTAATGATTGTGGTTCACGTGTGGTCCCTTCTATCTGAACTAGAGTCCTTTCCTTTACCACCTCTACTTGCGGACCTTTCACGTATGCCTCCATGGTGTATGCCTCAGCCGCAGTATCGTCTGGATCTTTTGCATGGCCCTAAGGACTCCATTAACCCTGCCCCTCTCCCCTGTCACTTCCTCTTGCTTCTTGACGTATTCCAGGACTCTGACGTGGTTTGCACTGATGGCTCAATGGCTGATGGTCATGTAGGCTTTGTGTATGTTCATGGAGGACATACTGAACAGCACTCCTTGCCAGGTGGCTGCAATGTTTTCACTGCAGAGCTGGCGGCCATATCTCGTGCTCTTGAGCACATCTGCTCTTGCCCTGGCATGTCCTTTCTCCTGTGTACTGACTCATTGAGCAGCCAACAAGCTATCGACCACCATCCTCTGGTAGTGTCTATCCAGGAGTCCATCTATGCCCTGGAATGGTCCTGTCATCCAGTGCTGTTTGTATGGACCCCAGGACATGTCAGAATCCCAGGCAATGAACTTGCCGACAGGCTGGCCAGACAGGCGATGCGGAAAACCCTTCTGGAGATGAGCATCTTCGAAGCTGACCTGCGTTGTGTCGCAAGCCGCAGGGTTTTCTGGCTTTGGGAGATGGAATGGCGTAACAGTATGCACAACAAATTGCGTGTCATTAAGGAGACTACGAATGAGTGGAAGTCTTCCATTCAGTCCTCTCACAGGAAATCAGTTGTACTCTGCCGGCTCTGCATTGGCCATACATGGCTAATGCATGGTTACCTACTCTGTCACGAGGACCCACCTCTGCGTCTACCAAATGACAGTCGTCCACCTCTTGCTGGACTGCCCGCTTTTAGCCGCTATCCGTGAGAATGGGATTTATACTTCTATGTAGGTTTTAGCACATGTCCTTTGTCCCTCTGTGTTTTCCACCCTAGTGCTTTAAGGGTGGAGGCTTTAATGTGTTGCAGAATGGCTGGCTTTTTCCTTTTTATTCTCGTGGTTGGCCAGCCACTGTAATCTGCTTTCTTGTTTTACTGTCTTCTGTTTCTAGTGTCTCTCTGTTGTTTTCTTGTCCTTTTTTCTTCCTTTTTGTGTTTGTTGCCTTTCCTTCATTCTTGTGGTTTTTCCTTCCTTTCTGTTTTGTGTTATACGTCTCGTCCGTTTTATTCTCACACTTGTGGCATTGTTTTATTAGAAACGAGGGACCGATGACCTTGTAGTTTGGTCCCTTCCCCCCTCTTTTAAACTAACTAATCTCCGTCCATCTCTTCGCCCCCTCCCCCCCCTGCCCCCTTCCATCTGCTATTTCCCCTCTCATCTCCTCCTCCCTGTTTCTCTCTTCAGTTGTCACCCCAACCCCAATTGGAGGCTTGATGTTTCTTACCCCCACAGTATTTCTTTCTAGATCGTAATTATTAAAGTGTGTACTAAATTTGCTTGAAATCGTTCCATGGGTTTAGGATGAACTTTTTACCCATGGACTTGCCACGTACTCACAACTCAAATGTATTTCACCCATATTTCACCTGTATCTTCCGCAGATCCCGAATTTTGTCCTGCAGTTCCATTTTCATGGAGCTCATTGTTTGTGATGATGTATATCCTGAACTATGTCGTACAGTGATATAATTTTGCTGGTATGTTACCCATGAATTCCACGTACTCACAAGTCAAATGTTTTTCCCACATATTTCACCTGTATCTTCTGCAGATCCTGAATTTTACCGTGCAGTTCCATTTTTGTACAGCTCATTGTTTGTGATTATGTGTATCCTGAACTATGTCATACAGTGGTATAATTTTGTTGGTATGATCAGTGGTAATGTGAATATTGCCTGCAAAATATGTCATGAATACAGTTAGTAGTAAAGAAGTAATAAATTAAAATGTCATGCATGATGTGGCAGTTTTAATATTTTCCTTTTATCATTTCGTAAGTGACAAAAAGTTCCATAAAGGTTTGAAATCAAACATTTTTTTTGCACATCACTAAGTGCTCTCATTCTCAAATACTGAATGAATGAAGTATGGGTATTCACACACCTTGGGCTACACTGTATTTTCACACCCACCCCCTTGATAGGATGGTGGTTCATATCCCCACAGAAGTTGTTTGCAGACAGTAAGTGATGTGTGTACCAAACATGGTCGAAATCAGTCCAATGGTTGAGGAGGTGATGTGGTATATACATATATACAACTGTTTTTATTATGTATATAGATTATTCAATTTCCAAATAATTACATTCATTAAGAATCTGGTAGGTGGGTATGGAGTGAGCTAAATTGGAACAACCACATAAAACTAATTGTAGGAATGGCAGATGCCAGACTGAAATTTATTGTATGAATTCACAGCAAGTGTAAACCCAAAAAGGAGTAACTTACAAAAACCCCTACTCTACCGATATTTGAGGGTTTGCTGCTCAGTTTGGGACCCTAACCAACTATTACTGACACAAGAAATAGAGAAAATCCAAAAAAGAGCAGCACATTTTGTGACAGATTCATTTAGTGAGTGCAAAAGCATAAGGGAGATACTTATCCAGCTACATTGACTGGTGCTACAAGAGAGGCACGCATCACATTGTGCTTTGTTGTTAAAATTCCGAGAGCATGTGTTCCTATAAGAGTCAGCCAACATATTGCTTCCTCCTATTTGTATCTTGTAAAAAGACCCTAAGGTAAAATTAGAGAGATTTGATCTAGTATGGAGAACTGTAAATTAAAACTGCAGAAAGGTGAGAATTTAAGGAGATGGGACCTGGATAAACTGACTAAAACAGAGATTGTACAGAGTTTCAGGGAGAGCATAAGGGAACAATTGACAGGAATGGGGGAAAGAAATACAGTAGAAGAAGAATGGGTAGCTCTGAGGGATGAAGTAGTGAAGGCAGCAGAGGATCAAGTAGGTAAAAAGACGAGGGCTAGTAGAAATCCTTGGGTAACAGAAGAAATATTGAATTTAATTGATGAAAGAAGAAAATATAAAAACGCAGTAAATGAAGCAGGCAAAAAGGAATACAAACGTCTCAAAAATGAGATCGACAGAAAGTGCAAAATGGCTAAGCAGGGATGGCTAGAGGACAAATGTAAGGATGTAGAGGCTTATCTCACTAGGGGTAAGATAGATACCGCCTACAGGAAAATTAAAGAGACCTTTGGAGAAAAGAGAACCACTTGTATGAATATCAAGAGCTCAGATGGAAACCCAGTTCTAAGCAAAGAAGGGAAAGCAGAAAGTTGGAAGGAGTATATAGAGGATCTGTACAAGCGTGATGTACTTGAAGACAATATTATGGAAATGGAAGAGGATGTAGATGAAATGGGAGATATGATACTGTGTGAAGAGTTTGACAGAGCACTGAAAGACCTAAGCCGAAACAAGGCCCCGGGAGTAGACAACATTCCATTAGAACTACTGACGGCCTTGGGAGAGTCAGTCCTGACAAAACTCTACCATCTGGTGAGCAAGATGTATGAAACAGGCGAAATACCCTCAGATTTCAAGAAGAATATAATAATTCCAATCCCGAAGAAAGCAGGTGTTGACAGATGTGAAAATTACCGAACTGTCAGTTTAAAAGTCACGGCTGCAAAATACTAACGCGAATTCTTTACAGACGAATGGAAAAATTGGTAGAAGCCGACCTGGGGAAGATCAGTTTGGATTCCGTAGAAATATTGGAACACGTGAGGCAATACTGACCTTATGACTTATCTTAGAAGAAAGATTAAGGAAAGGCAAACCTACGTTTCTAGCATTTGTAGACTTAGAGAAAGCTTTTGACAATGTTGACTGGAATACTCTCAAATTCTAAAGGTGGCTGGGGTAAAATACAGGGAGCAAAAGGCTATTTACAATTTTTACATAAACCAGATGGCAGTTATAAGAGTAGAGGGACATGAAAGGGAAGCAGTGGTTGGGAAGAGAGTGAGACAGGGTTGTAGCCTCTCCCTGGTGTTATTCAATCTGTATATTGAGCAAGCAGTAAAGGAAACAAAAGAAAAATGTTGGAGTAGGAATTAAAATCCATGGAGAAGAAATAAAAACTTTGAGGTTCACCGATGACATTGTAATTCTGTCAGAGACAGCAAAGGACTTGGAAGAGCAGTTGAATGGAATGGACAGTGTCTTGAAAGGAGGATATAAGATGAACATCAACAAAAGCAAAACTAGGATAATGGAATGTAGTCGAATTAAGTCGGGTGATGCTGAGGGAATTAGGTTAGGAAATGAGACACTTAAAGTAGTAAAGGAGTTTTGCTATTTGGGGAGCAAGATAACTGATGATGGTCGAAGTAGAGAGGATATAAAATGAAGACGGGAAAAGGCAAGGAAAGGGTTTCTGAAGAAGAGAAATTTGTTAACATCCAGTATAGATTTAAGTGTCAGGAAGTCGTTTCTGAAAGTATTTGTATGGAGTGTAGCCATGTATGGAAGTGAAACATGGATGATAAATTGTTTGGACAAGAAGAGAATAGAAGCTTTCGAAATGTGGTGCTACAGAAGAATGCTGAAGATTAGATGGGTAGATCACATAACTAATGAGGAGGTATTGAATAGAATTGGGGAGAAGAGGAGTTTGTGGCACAACTTGACAAGAAGAAGGGACCGGTTGGTAGGACATGTTCTGAGGCATCAATGGATCACAAATTTAGCATTGGAGGGCAGCGTGGAGGGTAAAAATCGTAGAGGGAGACCAAGAGATGAATACACTAAGCAGATTCAGAAGGATGTAGGTTGCAGTAAGTACTGGGAGATGAAGAAGCTTGCACAGGATAGAGTAGCATGGAGAGCTGCATCAAACCAGTCTCACGACTGCGGACCACAACATGGAGATCTGAAACAGTTGTAACTCTAGTGCACTGTTTGCGACTGGAGAAGGAAAAGGGGTGGGAAACAGAGTATCCTATGAAATGAAATGCACCATACGGCAGGGGGGGAAGAGGAATTAATCCCGAAGTTATCTTGAAGCTGAAAGGGTATAGTTTCTTACTTGGGATTTAATTGTTTTTGATAAGCTCTATAGAAATTAGTAATATGTGATGTAAATATTCCATCTTGTCTATAAATGTATTTGTATGTACATTCAACCCAGTACCCAACAATGTTTTTGTTTTTCACTGTAAATTACACTAAAGGATGTATATCTGTTCCACTCAGTGTGTTTACTTTATATACATAATTATTTCATTTAACTTCTTGATTTCCCCGCATGTTGACCAGCCCATTAAATTTTGGGCATGTGGTCCAAGAAACTCCATTTTGTTTACTAATATTTTGGTCATAATATCATCCACCTATCTTCCATGCAAGATGGCTGGCTGAAGCTACAGCACATGTCTGTGCTCATATAAACCACATGGCTGTGCCATTGCACACATAGATGCAAATACAAATTTCTTCAGAGATGTTTATTTGCTGAGCATCAAAGATATTCCTATGAACTTACTGTAACACGTTAAGGAATGGAAACTGTGGTCAGATCTTCAAAACATGCTGAAATACTCATGGAAATGCCACTGTGGTGACATCTGTGAGACCACTGTATGTCGAGGTTGAAACCATTATTATAATTGATTAAACCCATCACCAACCAAATTTTTACTGCTTCTTTCATAAGAGAGTCCTGAAAGGATGAAGTAGACATTAGAATTTTAACACTGTTATACACAGACCATAGTAAATGCTGTGTGTGCCACAGTAGATTTATCTGGCTGTAAAACGCCACATGTATCACTGATGTTCTGTGCATCTCCTAAGAATGAAAATTACTACTTCTTTATGAAACACATGGTAAATTGAATATTTATAAGGGTGGCAAGTGTGGCCTTTCATACATCAAGCAGACAAAGTCAATAATACAAGAGAGATACGGGGGTGGTTTGAAAAGTTCTCAGAACAGAATAGAAAAAAAGTACTTCAATAACTGAAACTTTTTACATTTTTCTCATAAGTGTCCTTGTAGATTAATGCACTTGGTCCAACGATGTTCCAGTGCCTTGATCCCATCCCGAAAATGAGTTTCCTCCAGGCGTGCAAAATAGTTGTCAACTCCAGCTATAAATTCTTTGTTTGAAGTGAATCTTCGTTCAACAAGAAAAATTTTCAGTTTTGGGAAGAGATGGAAGTTTGATGGAGCCATATCAGCTGAATAAGGTGGGTGTGGTAACAATTCATACCATAGTTCGTGTAATTTTGCCATGGTGACGGCACATGTGCGGGTGTGTTTTTTATCCTGCCTCAAGAGTCGCGGCACTCATCTTGCAGATAAATTTTTCATTTCTAATTATTCAGTTAAAATGTGATATACCCTTTCAAATGACATCTAACAAGCATGAGAAATTTCACGCACTTTCAATCGGCAATCACCCATGACCATTTTGTGCACTTTCACAGTGATTTTTGGAGTGGTGCCACATCTCTGCTGACCACTGTGCGGATCATCATCTAAGTTCTCCTGATTAAATTGAAATTAATTTTTACACTTGGCAACAGTTGAATATAAATGAGCAGAGTTCCCCAGTGTATTCTGGAAATCAGCATGAATGTCCTTTGCTTTCATACCTTTCTTTACGAAGTCAATCACTGCTCGAGTCTCAATTTTTTCCATCTTCGCAAATCCCTATGTGGGAACAACAACAGAGCCATGTCACCGCCACAGCTCTCTTCCAAGAGCACTGACGTGGTGTGTGTTTACAGGCAACAGTCCAATGAATATTACGTGAACAACTCGTTGCGCTAGTGCTGACTTCTTGTTGTGATTCCGAGAACTTTTCAAACCACCCTTGTACAAGGAACATTTATGATATGAATAACTCTTGAAGCCCAATAAATCATGAACATCTTCCCTGACGATTAATACCATAGTGTTAACATTGATTACTATACAGGTGGGGCCATAAGCAAGAAAAAATATATGCATAGGATCACATATTGAATTAAAAACAGAAAATTATTTTTCCCAGCATTCCATGTTGAGGAATGGAAATAAAAATGGATCTCGTGAAACAGAACAATGTGAAGGAGATCTTTTCGTTTATTCTGTGCATAAGCAGAAGCAAGGGCAGCAAAGACTGCACAACAGGTACACTAATTGTTGTCTATACTGCATAATTGTACAAGAAATGTGGAACAGACATTTCTTCCTAACTTTCTCCATTTTCCTTCAAATGTTATTATGTGCCAGGACTATTTCTATGCAGAGAGGAACCTGAGAACTAACTGTATTTAGCAATAATTAACTGTATTTAGCAAAATACATTTTATTCTATATCTTCATTCTGTAAACCACTGTGAAGTGCATGTCAAAGGGTACTTCCATTGTACATGTTAGGGTCTCTTCTACTTCCAATTGCGTATGGAATACAGGAAGAATGACTGCTTAAATGCTTCTATGCATGCTGTACTTAGTTTAATCTTGTCTTTGTGTTCGTACAGCTGTTCGTGTTGTATTCCATATCAACCAGTATTCTGGATGGCATCAATGTTTGGAGTTATCAATTGAGTCCAAATACAACCACTGTAGTATTTGCTTCAACTGATTGTTCACTCATGGCTTCAACATCGTTATCTGAAGGGTTCTGAGGGGCTCTGCAACTGCTTGGCATTTGAACTGTCACTGAGTTCTCACTGTACCTTGATTGTAAAGAAGCATCCCACATACCACCTGACATCAGAATTTTGGATGGATGTATCACTGGAATTGTAGATTAGCACATTTAAAGTGATCCATTCTGTTCTAAATAGGTGATTGTGGTGGCCATTTGCAATGGTAAGTATCCATCTCTCTTAACTGACAGCTCACAAATGGGAATTTATCACTCGAAGAGAGGTTTTACATTGAATAGATGAAGGGCAGGGAAGGAAACTAAGACACTAGTGGTTAAGTAATGACACAATACCAGGGCAGAAATGTAGAAAGTAAAATTCATTTGACAAGATGAGATTTTTTATTATTTGATCAATGAGGAGGGTAAGTTTGTGTTTTTGTTTTAGGGCGCAGAAACAACTAGGGTCATATGCGCCCAAGAGAGTAAGTTATCAAAGTCAATCAAACCTGCTTATAGTCCAATTAGCATTGTGGTTATACTTCCTGTGAAGAGCTTCTGTGTTGAAAACAGGTGTACTGTGGGGAGTCTAAAATTTGTGAAGGGTAAGAACAAAACTTTATGCTAAAACTTTCAGATTCACTTTCATTTGCATTTAAGTTTCATGTGGATACTTTAACCAAATAGGTGAGGTTACTCCCTTTCATTTTCTTTCCACTGAAGTCTTTGAAAAGTATGGAAATAAACTTCGTGGCTAACACTTTCCCTTCTGACAAATCTCAACTATTACAAAAATCATCCACATAGATGGTGGAGATTTGAGGTGGGGTGACCCACAGAGCCATCAAGTAAGCTTTCTTTTTTTAAATTTTATCTGCATATTTTCCCATCAGAGTAGTTACAGCTTGAGGCATGAAGACCACAGGATAGTACAAACAAGCAGTTGCAATGTGTCATACAATGTTTTCTCTGGTTCCCAGACAAAGTTTTGGCAACTTGGTGGAATGAGTATTTAAGATTTAATTTAAATGTCCCAATAGACATGGTAGCAACTATGAACATTTTCTCTGTGATGTATGAATTGCTGTACTGCATTTCCTGAAGTTTTGAAGATCTTGAATTAGACTGTAAAATGACTCATTGCATGTGTAACATACAACAGACGTCAGTGCATAAAAATGTTGTTTTTCATTAATTACTTTTCTCAGTACAGTACTTTAAGGTATTCAAGCAACACACTCTCTTCATTGTGCTATTCCCTCTCTGTATTATATTTTTTGCTTCATTTGGGCCATATAGTTGCTCTCTTTCTAATATTTCTTGAGAATTCTCACCGGTTTTGACACTCTTTCAGACATTGGTTCAAATGGCTCTGAGCACTATGGGACTTAACATCTGAGGTCATCAGTCCCCTAGAACTTAGAACTACTTAAACCTAACTAACCTAAGGACATCACACACATCCATGCCCGAGGCAGGATTCGAACCTTCAACCAGAGCGGCCACGTGGTTCCAGACTGAAGTGCCTAGAACCACACGGCCACTAGTTTCAGACATCCATAAAGTTTTTAAATGTTGGAAGTTTTCAGATTTGATAGTACGACAAAAACTTTTATTAGAAGGATACAGCCTCTTAAAATGCTTGGCTGCTTTAAATGCCGAAGTTCTTTCTGTAAGTGTGATATTGTTGCTTTTCCTTTCTTTACTCCTGTGACCAAATTATGTCACTGTGTGCCATTTTACTAACATTTATTTTTAACAATATTTCTGGTATGTTGCAGGTAACTCACATGCCATACTCTAGTTTGTGAGTTTTGTCACAGCCCACTCAACTCTGCAACTGTGGGTGCTTTGTTTCATCACAAACTATGAATACCTCAGTCACCTATGAACTCAGCTCCTGTTTTAATGTGGAAGAAACTGTTACAAAATATATTAAAGTTCTACTAATGTCTCAGTTACTCATAACACACACACACTTTAGGAAATATTTTTCTGTCTCTTCACATTTGCATGCTAGAACTCTTGACACACAATATTTTTTACAATTGTTATATGGATGCCATTGAGATAATTCTATGTCTATGAGGTATGGGGGGCATAAGCACTATTTCCACAGCTAATATGTATTTGCCATTCTCACATGTTGTTTCATTTATGGTGGAAGGTCAGTAGGCCTGCTCAGCTGATTATGCAGTGTCAAAGGGGTGCACATCCATGCCATGGAATTTCATTCCTTCCCACGAATTAAGTAGTGCCTAGAAGTTACAAATGTGATCCTACGCAGAAATTGCAGACTTTGGACTTGTGCCTCTTTACTTCTTTGGCATACAATTATAAGTAATAGATCTGTTTTAAAACAAAACTGAGATCACTTTGACAGTTCAACTGTGAAGTGTACAGAGAAATATTTTCATCTTAACAATTTCTCTTCATACTGCAAAGAAATAGATGCTGCACTAGAGTGTGCAAGTATAATGGAGTTAGTCAACATCATGATGTTGTTGCCTTTAGTCTAAAGATTGGTCTGATGCAACTAGTCTATTCTATATAAATATCAGTGGCATAACTACTGCAACTTCCACTGAAGCCTGATTATTGTAACAGAGCCTTGATGTCCTATTTTTAACAACCTCCCCTCCCCAATTACCAAATCAACATTTCCTTGATGCCTCAGAATGTGTCCTATCAAGCAATACATTCATTTAATCAATTTACACCATAAATTTTTCTCCCCAATTTGATTCAGTACCTATTCATTTGTTATCCAATAATTTTTAGCACACCACTGCAGTATCACATTTCAGAAATTTCTATTCTCTTCTTGTCTGAGCTGTTTGTAGTCCACAAGTACTTCTGTACAAGGTTATACTCCAGACTAATATCTTCAGTAAAGACTTCTAACATTTGAATTGTATTCAATGTTAACAAATTTTCTCTTATTCAGCAATGCTTTCCTTGCTATTGCCAGTCTGCATTTTATATCATCTGTACTTTGGTTATCATCAATAATTTTTTGCATAAACACCAAAACTCATCAACCATGTTTGGTGTCTCCTTTCATAATCTAATTCCCTCAAAATCATCTGCTTTGATTGGACTTCATTCCATTACCTTTGTTTTACTTTTATTGATATTCAATGTATAACCTCTTTTCAAGATACTATGCACTCAACTCAGCTGCTCTCACAATTACAATGTCACTGGCAAAGCAGTTATTACATTCAATATATTCTGTGTTATTCAAGGATTTTCACTGGGCCTTGTCTTTTGATCCTCTACTGTCTTTACTATTTCATCTGTCAAAGCTATCCTTTCATCTTCTGTTGTACTGCTTTCATTTGTTTCAGTCAATCGCCTAATACTGCATTCAAAACTCTCAATAACCGATGATTCTTTCTATTTATCCAGTTCCTATCTCCTTAATTTCCTACTGCAATTTCTTCAGTTCACAATTACTAAATTATGGCCATAGTCCACATATGGGCCTGCAAATGTTTTGGAGTTTCAAACCTAGTTTTGAAATTTCTGTCTTCAATCACATAATCTATCTGAAACAGTTCACTGTCTCCAGGCCTCTTTCATGTACACAACCTTCTTTCAGGAATCCTTGATTCTTAAGCCAAGAGTGAGAATTTCAGACTGCACACAACTAACAATTGCTATCAGGCTGCTTCCCCTATCTGTTTTCCCAGTCCATTTTTGCCAACTATTTTTTTCTTCTCTCCTTTTTTCCTACTACTCAGTTCCAGTCTCTATCACAATTAAATTTTTGTCTACTTTCATGGACTGAATAATTTCTTTTATTTCATCATCCATTCTTTCAAGCCCTTCATCTGTGGTGTTAGTAGGAATATGCACTGATACTACTGGGGTGGATGTTGGCTATGTGTTTATCATAGCTACAATAACGCCTTTACTAAACTGTTCAGAATAGCTCACATGCATTCCTCTTTTGTTATTCATTATTAGACCTAATCCTGCGTTACCTCTATTTGACATTGAGTTGATAATCCTGTACTCAACTGAACAGAAGTTTGTTTTTCCAACCACCACACTCCACTAATTCCCTTGAATGATACAATTATCCCATGGGTATTTGTTTTCTAATTTAG
Source organism: Schistocerca serialis cubense (assembly GCF_023864345.2). Lineage (NCBI taxonomy): Eukaryota > Metazoa > Arthropoda > Insecta > Orthoptera > Acrididae > Schistocerca > Schistocerca serialis. Next base: position 655,880,167 of record NC_064640.1, on the reverse strand, counting down.
CCTTCCCTGAATGCAACAAGTGTAATAAGGCAGCTACCTTCCATTCAACAAAATCATCATGAAAAATTTAAATAGAAATACACAAATCAGGTATTGGAAATAGTAAAAAACCTTTTGACTCTTATTACAATAATCACAAATAATGAGCTTTCACTAAGCATGCAGAAAAAAGTACAGAGGAATAACCATATCATTGTTAAACAATACAAGAATACATTCCTTAATTAATATTTAAGTAGCTGAAAAATAATGAACACCTTCGGATGAAATATTTATTTCACAGACTATTTAGTCCACTGCTAGTAGCTGTTCAGCTAAAATGTGATCAGAACACATTTACATTTACTGCAGATGAAAGCTTATTACATATAGCATACATCCTTGCAGAGTCTCAAAAAACACTATTATTATTATTATTATTTAGTTTCTAGGAAAATATAATGGAGTGACAGTATTTTATCATGATATATGATACAGCTAAAGTAAGTGTGATATTTAAAGAAAAATACCAAGGCTATATTGTTACAATAAAAATTTAAGTGCAGTTACATTACATACTATCTCATTTATGAATACAAATTAAAAATATAGCTTACTATTTGTCTCCTCAAATTATTACTGACTTAGTGCACCTTCAGACAAAACAATCATTTTGCATGTCTGTGTTTTATTTATCTATTTGTTTCTCTAACACAAAACTACTCAATTCAGTAATCAGCAATACATTGAGGAGAACAAATTCTGTACAATTCTTGGAGCTATACATACAAAAATATTTGTTCTTCAGTCCAATACACAATCTGACATTTTCTAATCTGAATACACGAAACAAAATTTCAATCATGTTTCTAGATTCATACATCAACTGTTTACAGTCCATACATTATCAAAACTCCCACAACAGTCTCCAAAGATAAAATAATAATGCCCATTATTTTCTGACAGGAAAATTTATGTTAATCTTTTGTATACATAAAATATTGAAATATCAACACTGAATTATAATAATTCAGAATGTCCAAATATTTTTAGAATATGTAACCATCTTTCCAAAAACTGCACAAACTATACAGCTAAATGAAAACATTAAAACAACCTATCCTTGGAAAGCAGTCTCTTTAAAAGTGCCACAACATAGTATGTCATAAGTTAAAATGCAAATCAATCTGATTCTACATAAAATATGAGCAGAGGAAGGAAAAAAAAAACCAAGTTCTTCAAATGAATGTAAGCTTTGGACAGTTTTCAATGACATACTTTAGGCAAAAATAACATAGTGTTTAACTTCTTAGTGCTGTCAATTATTGAGACTATGCTGCAAAATCTTCTATACATATTTTATGAGGTAACCTCACAATTCTGAGGCAGTATGGCAGTGTCCATGTTAAATAATACAGACAGGCAGAATAACACAAGAAAACATCAACAGATACAGTACTACCACACATACAATTAAAAGCTAAAATTGCACATGAACACAACTTTTCCACTCGCACCTGCAATATTCACAACCCACTGTTATTTATTCACCAAAGAATTAATTTACAAAAAGAAACTGTATATGAATGATTAAGCAAAATTTAGCTGTGAGAGAGATTTGTTCCTCACATTTATGAATTTCTTTTCTTCTGAGTTTGTGATTTCAAATTGAGATTTGTCACTTAAAGATGTACACAGTCATTTCCTTTTACACACTTACTTGTAATCCATATGAACATGTGAAAGAGATTAATCCATCCAATTCACTTTGAGTGGAGCATACTCGACAAAAACTACAATCATGTAGAGTTTACATGATTTTATTTTGCCTCTGCATACAAACTAAGAACCAATCTACAGATTCAAGAGTCAATCAGTTAATTGTATGCTACCTGGGCACTATCATTAATGAAATGACATGAATCTCAGAATCACCTGATCATTAAATTTTTTATCTGATGTAACGGATTCAAGACAATAAAGCACAGAATTTAGTGCAACATCCTAACTGTTGTATGAATTTTATTATAGAAACATAAGGTAAACTCCCATTTCACAATGGACAAACAGAGAAAGAACTGCATTGCTCCATTTATCTTTTTGTAGATAAAATATGATTGGAAGATGTGTAGTGTTTTACATAAAATTTTCTTACTTTAAGGCCTACAAAATGGTTTCAAAAACATTTTAGAATTCAGTTTTATTTCCTCCATTTTTCTTGAGTTTTTGTAGGAGTAATTACACCTTCACGAATACAACAACAACAAGGTGAAATGTTAGTGAAGTGTTTTTTAATTGGAACACAGAAGGTAGTGGGAGCTCAGTTGATATGAAAATGTTAGTGAGATTTTGACAGTAAAAACTGATTGAACTGGTGTTAACTTGCAGCACCATTAAATAACCTTTTACACACACACACGCGCGCGCGCGCGCACGCACGCACGCACGCACGCACACACACACACACACACACACACACACACACACACACACACACACACACACACAGAGAGAGAGAGAGAGAGAGAGAGAGAGAGAGAGAGAGAGAGAGAGAGAGAGAGGACGGGGAGGTAGGGGGGAGGAGGGGGGGGGGGTTACATGCGTGAACAGATTTTACATAATATTATGATCTAACACATTCATAACAAATTAGAAACAACCTTTAAAGATGAGAAACAAGACTGATCAGTAAGGTGATGTGTGATAAATATGAGCCTGCCAATGTGTGTCAACAAATCAAATCATTCAATTGACTTAACCATTTCATAAACTATTTCTGATGAACCTACATCATCATGGCACGTCAGCATGATATTTATCAAAGGTAACATTTGATTAATTATAGAAAATAGTTTCTAAAAATATGGTAATGATATGGAAGAAACTGCGCATTCATGACTGATAAAGTATATCTTAATGTACCTTCAAAGAATTTTGCACTTGCATTCAACGTTCTTCGTAAAATATTCACATGTGTCCCAAATGAAATGGAAAAATGATCAGTTTCTGAAATATATAAAGCTAACATAGAAGGGATATATTAAGAATGGACCCATGTTGAGCATTTTGAAACTCAGCGAATAATTATTTAATGATACAGACATAGCCACCAGTTTTAAAAATAAAAAAATGAACTGAATTACTCCAGATGAATGAGTGAGAAGGATCAATTAAAGAATTAATCAACTAAGGAAATGAATCTCTTCTATAGTCTGATATGATTTTCCTTTAAAAGCACAAATATTTTATATCTTTATAATTGAATAAGAGACTTGCATTCTTCTCATTGCAGCTATATTTTGTTACCTTCATGAAAACATCCAGTGTAAACATTTTTTTTCTTTTTCCCTCCTCTCAAGTTACCCAAGTTGGGAGATATAAACATAAACACGTTCAGAGCACACAGGGACAGGTACAAAGGCGTGCGCGTTAACACGTCCAGAGCAGTTAAAGGGTTAAATAATGCTGCATACTTTTAAAAATCTTTCATATTTGTATGGAAAAATAGCGTATTTTAAATATTCCATGAGAAAAAAGTAAAAGGATATGAGTATTTAAACTGATTTGTTTTCTTTGAAATAAATGCTAACTTCTTTACAAAGAAATTCATCAGATTTTGAGATAAATCCATTGTGATTTAATGTCTATATTTCCTATCTAGTCAACAGGGAATTCCCCAGTGTGTGGCTGATGTAGTGCAGGATTACAGGTTTAAATTCTGGATAATTCAATAGCTCAAAAATATGCAAATCATAAAGTCAATGATATTTTAAAATCAATATGAAGATGGTGTAAACAAATAATGTTAACACATATTATGGCAAATGCCCAACAACTTAAGTGTGTGTGTGTGTGTGTGTGTGTGTGTGTGTGTGTGTGTGTGTGTGTGTGAGAGAGAGAGAGAGAGAGAGAGAGAGAGAGAGAGAGAGAGAGAACATATGAAATCCCGAATTGGGTCCTTCATCAAAACAAGCGCGACAGAACACTGCTGCAATACTGGCCAGGTTGGAAATACAACTGGTTATCACAATGATTTCCTTATTCTTTTACTTCTTTGTGCTCCTAAAAATTATAACTGGATAATAAATGGAACATAAAAGTTTCATTACTTGCGATATTGCAGAGCATGTTATTAGTTTTGACATCAACTTAATGATCTTTAGCTATTTAACATGGATAGCTACTACCATTGAGTGCTTACAAAAGCTTCTTCAACCAATATATAGAAATGATTTTTCCCTCCAAAACTACAGCAATTACTTCGTACAAAAACTTTGGCGTTTGTTCTGTGGTGACATGTTTTATCCAAAACACAATTGCTACCATATGAATGATTATTAAACAACTTCATTTTGTACCATTTTAGCACTAATTACAATACATTGTTGATATTGCATATTTGAAGTTTAACTACATCACACAATGTGATACTGTTTTTCACACACAATCCCTACATTTCATTTCTTTGGAAAGAGAGGCCCTCATATAAAGAAATAAGATAATTGATAAGGATAGAATATAGTAACAGCAAAACTCCTTCAATTTGGAAGTAGTATGAGAACAGCATTATAATTTCTGACATAAAACACAGTGATCTGTGGTCCCATTGAGGAAGCAATCAAGCTGATTAATATCTTTACAGTTTGGTAGTGACAAGGACAAGGGAGTGGGGGTGGGGGGTAGGATAGGTGTGGAAATTTGAATTTTAAATTGTAGCATCATTTGACTAGTGTGATCATAATAAGCTTTTATTTAATACCTTTAGTAACACTTGAAATGTAATGAGTACCATATTAGGAATTAATGTAACTGTCCAGATTTTATTGACAACTCAAAACATTGTCTTTTCTGGCACTATAAGCAGACATTCACTCTTCATAATGTTGCTCAGTGAAACCTTTTCACTTACATAACACATTTATGCATACACAGATGCCAAATGTCTCATTGATGAAACATTCATTAATAATATGAATTTAAAATTTATTGCTGAATCACTGAAATGATAAGAGTACAAACATAACAATCACAAGCCAAGGTGCACCACCAGTTTGATTACTGAACAAAATAAATTTAGAATAGTAAAATTTCATTCTGCAATATTCATATAGACAGTGACTTCACTAAATGGGGTATACATAATACTGTTGAAGTTTGCTGAAACACTTCTGCTTACTGCTTCTACAAGTACAATTCTTATTTGTAGACAACTTAATTTCATTATATCTCGAAAAGGCTGAAAAATGATTCTATCAAACCTGGTTCTACGTTTATACAGACAAAAATATAAAGCAATTTCCTTTGGTTACTGAACATGTTCACATGTGCTTTTGGGAAATGACGGAAGCTAAAAAGTTTGTTTATGTTCTACTAAACTATAATATCTAACAAAATTTTTATTGGGCACATCTTCACTGGTTTTAAAGAAAGTAAGTCCAAACATACCACAGAAAGGTAGTGTTAACTCGCAGACATGTTTCCAGTGCTATATTGAAATTAGGGATCGTTGTACACATCTCGGGGCATGCTCTGATAACAGGACAAAAGAAATGATGTTGGCGTGTTTTTACCTTTCACTGTGTCCACTGACAAACCAAAAAACTATCCGACATGTTAATATTAAGTGCTGGTCATTACAACAGCATTACGTAATTATAGTCAACAATCATCTCAATAAATTGACAACCTGAACATGTGGAGAAATAACTGGACCATTGGCTGCTGTCTGCATTTCATTGTACTTAGGCCTATTTTATTTTCTCCTGTGTCTGGACTTCATGTTAAACAACTTACATGTACAGTATTAAAGTGATGGAATATGGAAATATCCATTACACAAAATATTGCTTTATGAGTCAACATTTAAAACCACACTGAACTGCGTTGTTAGAACAAGTACAAAAATCAATATTTATGACCTCATCTCTCTAGCTGTCATGACCTTAAAGTCCAAAATAAAAATTTATCATTCACATGTTCCACATGTACAGTGTATGCTGATGGATTATCAGAATATGATAACTGAGATGCCTGGATTGTTTTAATATGCAAATATGTACTTGTAGTGTAGCTCTGTGTTCCACAATAATTCTCTAGGTCAGTGGTCATCAAACTTTGTTTGCTTAAGTGCCAATACTGACATTGTAGGGCAATACCTCAGGCTGCATCAGAAATGTGTGTGTGATTTAAACATTTTGTATTATAAGGTATCACATCAAATATTTTAAGTGGAAAAGTAAATGTACTGGAACTGCATGCAGTTTCCTGAAGGCTTACACAATGACCAATTTTTTGTACCTAAGCAGGTACTTTGGCCAGTGCAATCGCAACAGGATCCCATGTTTGTCTTTCTGATTTCTGGGCACATTTTCTAGGCATCATCTTCACATCCTAATATCTGCAAGAATACCTGGCACCTGCAGCACACCATTTTGAATCGGGCTTTTGTATTAGGTCAAATATAATAGAATGGAGACGGTTTTAAGAAATGTAACTTCATTCATTCAAAATTGTCACAAAGGGACAGACTGGCAGATGATAGTTTTACATATATTAAATGATGGAAAATCAGTCTGATCTGTAATATTTTGCTTGATATACCAAAGTAACAAAATCTTCGATAAGGATAGAAGCCGAAGCAATGAATCAACATGTGTGCCACAGCTGGGACTTGAAGCTGGGTCTACTGCTAACTGAGCAGATGTACTAGCCATTTTTTTTTTTTTTAATTTATTTATTTCGGGCCTTTCCTCACCCCTTATAGCCTGTCCTTGCACTCTTCATAATTCGCCTTCTTCAGCAACCTTCAAAGCTATAGCCAAATGAAATGCTCCTCTGCAGATAAAGAAATCTGAACTAGTCTTCATAATGGAAAGCAAATTAGCAATTATATCATAAACTGAGGGATTATTTGTTCAGACATAGTTCATAACACTGTGCAAGTCTCCGTTCACACAAATTCCAAACACTGCTTCATCCTGTGCCTTCCTTTTAAAATACTATTTTTAACTTATTTCCAAAGTTCTTCTTGTGGTTCTTTTTTGTTAGCTGCTTGTAATATTCCTTCATGATATAGCATTTGTAGTTCTCAATGCTGTTGGAGTTCTGCTTTGTGGATGATGGTGTGAACAAAATTGCTGTGTAGCCACATTATGGTGTTAGTTTTTTGTCATGGAAAGTACATCCGATCTGGAGCAGCTAGTTCATTTACGTATTTTAAACATAGCTGCGCAACAGCAACGGTTCCACGTAATAGGATTAAAAACAGCTGACCAGTTGCAAAGGATAAAGTAATCTTTACCTAGGTTTCGATAGATTTAAATCTATCTTCTTCAGAAGGCAGCAGTGCTACTATGCTGGCCGATTTTACCCAGTCGCTTATGCGCTCTCCAACTTCCATGTACTTAGTTTTATTTGTCTGACAAACCCTATTCTCAGGGCTATATTTTATTTGGACTAATGGAGCTATGCAAATGTTTGTAAAAACAATGACATATCACTCCATGTTAATGTAATTCTGCTGCCTTCTGAAGAAGATAGATTTAAATCTATCGAAACCTAGGTAAAGATTACTTTATCCTTTGCAACTGGTCGGCTGTTTTTAATCCTATTAGTTCATTTACAGTGATGAATCTACCATCATTTCTCCTGAGGAATGCCACCCGCTCCTTTATTTGGGTCCATATGGCATTATACCCTGAGCAAGTAAACCTGTGAACTGTCATGACAACAAATCCACATCAGTGACACAAATGGCAGTCAGTGAGTTCTACAGTATGTAGTCTCTTGTTTGCTGCTAAAATGTCATTAACCACCTGGTACCATGTTGATCATACTGCCATAGTTAAAACTTTGTTACTAATGTTCTGCCACATGGTATTCCAATCTTTAATAGGACATTTTTTCTCTATTTTATTTCTGACTGTACTCCTCTGTTACACTACCATAGCGTTGTGGCTACCACATCTGAACGGACTACCTAAGTCCAATGCCCTCCCTAATACAAACACCATTTCAAACCTTCAGCCCCATTTTCCCCTTCTCACATCATCACTACTGCCGAGGCTCTCCAACATTGGAACAACACCCTAGCTTTATATGTAATAGGGAAATCATGGCTGTACCTCAGGCATATGTGAACCATTGACCTGATGGAATTACATTTTTCTGGAGACATATGAGGGATGCGTTTGACATAGGTAGTCTGTGCAGCTGTGGTAGCCACAACACTATGGTGGTCTAGTGGCTAGAACGTCTGCCTAATAAGCAAGAGACCTAGGTTCAAGTCCCGGCAGTGACACAAATGTTAATTCATTGCTTCAGCTTCTATCCTTATCAAAGATAAAGTTGAGACTCATTGTGTATCCAGAAAAATGTAATTCCATTAACTAACTCTTATTGGGATGGACACCTTGGGCACTTTTCCTGATTGGATACCATGTCGGCATTAGTGATGCAAAGAAGAAACTTCCAGACTGAAATAAATAAAAGTGAACTACATTTGTAGGTCAAAAGATGTTTAAATCTTGATACACAAATTATTATTCTTCACACAAGTAAGGTCACAAGAATAATATAAATGACTTATTTTATGTCAGACAAAAAAAAAAGTTTACATAAATAATTGCAGGTGGAGGAGGACAGGTGGGGGGAGAAATGAAAGGAAAGCAAAGGGATTACTGATGTCAGCTGCAATCGGACATTATGTGGAATCAGTAGCGATGAGTGAAAATGTGTACTGGACCGGGATTTGGAACTGGAATCTTCAGCTTACTAGGTAGGTGCGTTAACTACTTTGCCATCCAGGACATAGTGTTATCGCAACTGGTAGAACCATCTTGGCACAACTTACGGCCAACTCACATTCCCACTGAGTGCCACCTATTCTGAGTCCAGTTCCTCCATGCTCACTACTCTGAGATTCCTGCAGCTGCACAGAAGAAGGTGGATCCATTGCCTATCTAGGCGATTCAGTTATATGAATGTATGGTGACTGTTCTTTCGGACATGGTATACAAAAAAGATTTTACTACACACATGTATCATATCTGTATAATGCACTTTCATGAGCACGTGTACTTCTGTTTAGCATTTATACCATAGCAGCTGATTGGATCTATTTGTGAACACTCATGAGTTGTCAGCATTGGAAGGCAAACAATAAAATATTCCCTCATTTCTATTAACATGCAGTGAGCATGCTACTTCCCCTATGCCCCTAAGGTAAGCGGCCGAATTCACCAACGTCGATTAAAATAAAGCAATCTTAAAATATTACTCTATCTGTACATATTTTTGTTTGTTACTGAACAAGAAAAATACACTCTTAAGAAGCCCTTAATGTTGGTTGACTTTTTAGATTCTGCTTTTAGGTGCCAGAAGCACATTATAAAATATGGCTGAGAATGAAAGGCCACATGAACTCTTGATTCCGACCACATGAGGCCCGCAGGCTGTAGTTTGATGACCATGGCTGTAGATGGTGCCAACAACTGCCTCGGCTCCCATTCTAACACTGAATGGATATTTTTAAAGTACTATCAATCTATACTCACTGAAGGCAATGTCAATTTATTAACTGTGAAACATATTTTAGTTTCACTCAGTTATCAAAAATGTCTCTGAAGGGATCTGATCTGACGAATGAAAATGTGTCCAAGCTAAACTTAAACCCATTATATGTTTAGATACTGCACTGAATCTTTCAATAATTAGTAGTAAACTGTTTAATGGTTTCATTCATTTTAATGGTGTTCCTCAGGGTCCACAGCTGAAATAATTCAGGAAGACACTGAATGATCCTTCCATAGCCACAGTCCATATTTAATATTTTTAATGTCCTAGCTGTGGTTCTAGTAATATCATCTATAATTTTTCTGAAAACTCTTTGTTAGACTGGGATTGGAATGCAATTTTTTTCCTTTTCAGATGCAATGATGTACTGACTAAGCCATCTGAGCATGTCTTATGGCCCAGTTCATAATTTCAATGTGCCACTGGCACATATTTTTAAATAATTTGAAGCTCTAATCATTGTTGACCACAACTAAGAGTTCAAGTTGAAAATTTATTTTGCAATGTACAGCTTTTGATGAACCTACTCATACAGTGTAATCCATTAGCTTGTGAAACAGGAATATGACTTAAGACACGGATCGAATCAATGTGGTGGATTAGTGACCATGGCTGGTGCACCAGCCAGCCCGAGTGTTGTTTTTAGGCAGTTTCCCATGCTCATTTAGGCAAATATAGGCTGGTCCTCAATTTCTGCCACAGAAAATGTGACACATTAACAGTTGAAATACGATCACACACATAACAAAGTTCACAGAATTCACAGACAGGTGGCACACACAAACTCCCTCCCATAAGCGACTAATGACTGTGATGACAGTCTGGGCAACCAGCTACGAAGTTAAATAAAAAAAATAAATATGCCTAATTTTGTGTACAGCAGATCACATACTAGTTGGGTTAATGCAAAGAAGTAGAACTAGAAGAAGAAGATACAGCTTTTAAATGCTTATGGATATTGAATTTAACATGTTATGTTGTTGAATAAAGCACATCGATACATTCTTGCAATTGTCCTACATTTATCACAACTTCCTAAAGAAGGTGTTTCGTCAAATTAATATCATTTTAGATTGGAAAACTACACTTATCAGCCTGGAGCTCCATTATGCATTAAGCATTTTCTGAAATGTTCCACAATGCATATATCGAGATGGTGCACGGAGCCTAAAGACACAACGCTTGGCTTATGACTGAAAGGTTGCACAAATCATCATCTAATCACACACTTTCTAAATTAAAATACAGCCAATATTTATTTAAATTATAGATTTACAAAAATAAATAATTGTAGAAACTTGTTTCTACATACACATTTAAAAATATGTATAAATTGCATTTTCAATACTATGTGGGCTGCTGATACAAAAAGCCTTGTAGACATATGTATCAAAACTGTTTATGAAATTACAATCTGCTAAATATTTAGTGGTGTTAATATGATATATATGCCACACTTTAATAGAAAAATCTGCAACCCCCTCCCTCCCCACACATTAAAGATACTGAACTACATGCTGTATGATTTTGGTACAAAGGGTAGTTATTAAAATAATAATAACTTTAATATGAGCTTCAATAAAATTAGTTAATTAAAATTTGTACTTACCTTAGCCAAATAAATTGATGAGTTGCAGTTCTTTATTGTACTTTTACATGTTAAAAATTTTGAAAGACGGAACTCGCATTTTTCCTGAAGGAAGTCTATAAAAGAATCCTATGTGGAGTCACTATAGGTTAACACAGTTCATTAATTAATACGTGGATCACGTTGAATGCATTCGTCGGTAAGATTCCAGGAGTTCATTAGTTGCAACTGTTCCTGGAGTACAGAGGTAGGCTGCAGCAGATGAGGACACTTGAATCATTGCAGCACTCGCAGCATTGCTCTGCGAAGCGGCTCCACTTACTGGTGTGTTGACATGATGTAAAATGTTTGGAGCCAACAATGCTGAATTGTTGATAGTTGTAAGTGGGGCAGCATTGTGAGATAAGGCAACAGTGTGTGGTTCACCAACACTACTTTCTAACTGCACAGGAGTCTGCTGCTGAGAAACATTATGAAGTGTCGGATTTGCACTGACTGGTGGTGTCTTGTTTCGATGACGCAACTTGTGTGCTAGTAAATTTTGTTTTGTTCCAAAACTTTTAGAACACATATCACACTTGTACATTAGTGAGTTTTCAGTGTTAACTGCATTTTGTTCCTCACCTGAGACAGCTGAAGAACATGACGAATGACTACCTTTATGTAATAAATAATAATGTTTCACCACAAACGATTTGCCACAAGTTTCACAGATGTAAGGGCCTGATATTCCATGTGTTTTCCTATGTTTATGAAGGTTATCTTTCCTGCTAAAGGATTTACCACACATATCACAAGAATGCATTTTTTGTCCAGTATGTGATACTGCGTGCCGCACCAAATGTTCTTTACGACTAAATGCCTTTCCACACACACTACAGATATACGGGCGTTCACCGGTATGCAATTTACGATGCTGAAATAAATGTTCTTTTCTTTTAAATGGTTTTCCACATACTTCACATGAATAATTGCAACCAGGTCCTCCATTTTTGTCACTTGCATCACTATTTTCTTGACAAGGAGAATGAGTTTGCAGCTCTTCAATCGATGAGAAGATTTTTCCACAGCGATTGCAGGGTCTACTAACATTTCCAGCGATCTCAACCAATGAGGACTGTGCAGTGCCATCCACAATATTTGCTGTTTTCATGCGAAGAAATTCTCCTATCTGTGCAATTGAAGATCTGGAAAAAAACATATTGTTCAATCATATACTACTATAAAATAGTAGTTTTTAACTGTAACATGGAGTTTATCAACTATCTGCACATCTAGACACCAATATTGTGTGGCAAATTGTGAGAGTTGCCTTTTAAAGATTTTACAAGTGACCATTAGATGGGACAATTGAGATATGAAATTACTCTTGCTTTAAAATTAGTCTTTCCTGCTTTTTAAAACAATGGTAGCTCAGAAAATGACGCTCGATTACACTGAGTATTGACATAAACAGTATTATGAAAAAAACATAAATTTCACATTAAAGTTTTCAATGGAGGAATTTTTCCAATTTTTAACGAAGGCCTCGAATAACACTGTTCAGCTTTTGTTAACAAATCGCCTTCTGAAAAATCTGTTTATATATTGGTTTGCAGAATTTTGTTATGGTCACACGTAAAGGATAAATGAATTTCTGAAGGTCTGGCAAGATCGAGTGTTGTGCCCAAAAATACTGATGCTGAATGCAGCATAACTGAACAGGAACAGTATGTGATTAACTGTGAGGTAGGGACTTCCTAAGCCATATCCAAAACTGCAGTAATTTAGCTGTGAATAAAACTGTTGTTAATATAGTCTTTACAATTTGACTGAAGCTTAAAAACAGATTTGTGTCAACCGGTGCAAGGAAATGCTAAAAAGTTTGACTGTGGAAATGCAAAATCTGGTACAACATTGTACCAGGAGACAAAATTTGAACACACACTTACAGGCCAGAAATGAAGCAGCAGTCAAATGTTTGGGAGTTCCTAAATGAATGGAAGCATAAAAAGTTTATGATGGAGTTTTGAGGAAATTATCGTTTGTTTCTTTGGTTACCCTGGACATGATGCAATCACTGGTACAGAGGATTAAAGAAGTTACTGAAGAATCGTATACAACATTTTGTTTGTCAGAAATCACTGATTAAATTTCCCTACAACCAAATCACACATACTGCTTCATTGTAACAAAACCAACTGTCACACAGTACATCCAATGATTGTTTATTTGACACAAAAAAATCTACAATGCATCCCAAGTTTGAAATGTGGCTCAAAGGCCTAGAACCTTCCTCTGTAATGGTGCCAAAGCATGGCACCCTGTGACATCACCCTCAGGCTCAGCGACACTTCAAACATGAAGGTGTCGGAGGGGGGGGGGGGGGGGGGGGGTGGCGGGGAGAGGGGAAGGAGAGAAAAAAAAGGGGCCACAGCATGAAAGTTCCTGTGAATGTGGGTTAATGATGTGACATTGGCACCAAATTTCACCACAATTATGCCCAACATCACTGCAGATGTTTTAAACGATGGGAAGGTTGTCACACCCCCTTTTACCCACATGGCTGAATCAGTGACGAAGTTTATGACAGATACATTTTCAACATGCCCAACAAAGAGGAATGGTTCTCACCTATGGTGTTGCTGAACTGGGGGCTTAGAGGGACCCTTTGTCATTTTATTCATACACATGTTAATGTAGTACCCCCACCGCACCTCCCCTCAACAGGTGGTCATGAAACACAAGTGCTGAAAAAGCATTAAACCTTTTTGCAGCTTTAGATCACATTCAAATTTCGTTGAATGGTTTTGAACCATCCATAGTGGGCCTACCCTGTATACCAGAGCAAAAAATTGTGGTCGCACCACTCTCCAAAGTGTTCAGTGGGGTTGCAGCTTCATGATGTTCTTAGAGTAGGATTGAAATGCTCAGGGAGCGGAAGCAGTGTGGAAGGATTTTATGAACACTGTCGTGTTGCTCATCGCACTGCAAACTGTCATTTTTAACAGTGAAATGAGTGGGAATCAATGCCCCGACGGAAGGGGTGGTTTCACTGACGCCCTTTATGCCACACCCTAAGGACTTTTCATGTAGATTCTGAGAAGTGGCGTGTCTGAAATGTTTCCCTTGGCCACTCGTAAGAAAACCACACAATTTCAGTTGGGTGTCACAGTTCCGACTTTCATCACACAGGAGGAAAAAGAAGGGGTAAAATGTAGGTAGTAAGGGACATGATGACCTTTCTATTGCATGACACATCCATGGTGGAATTGGGCAGTATTGTGGTGAAATTTGGTGCCAATGTGACATCGTTAACCCACCTCAATGCTCACAAGAACTTCTGAGCTGTGGCCTTTTTTTTCCGCATTTGTTGACACCTTGCTGTTTGAAGCATCACTGAGCCTGGGGGTGGCATCACATGGCACCATGCTTCCACTCCATTACAGAAGAAGATTGTAGGCAACTTAGAGCCAAATTTCGAACTTATTCATCAGAGTGGGAGACTATTACAGGGTTTCGAAAAAGTAAGCCTTTAATTTTACTGCAGAGTGTAGTTAATATCTCACTGTCTGTATTCATCTGATTTATCATGTAAAGACCTCTTTTGTTCCTTTATGCCATACAAAAAGTGTTCATGGGCAATGATTTTTCATCATTTGTTGGATCCTTTAAATCAGGGTCATAAAAATGTTTTCAGAACTGGTATTAACACATGAAAATTACAAGTATAAAGGCAAATGTTTTGAGAAACAATAAAATGATTTATATGAGAAAAGCTTATCTTTAATTGTTTCTGTAGAAACTTAAAAGATGGCTATCATGTTTGCCAATCTACATGCGGAAAGATGCACGAGTAAAAATTTTGAAATGCCTTCTATACAAGGTGTTAGAAACCCATTAAAGTCTTTGACAGAACAAATACATATAGCAAAAGTCACAACTGACAGGGGGTACAAAAGTGTAGAAAATACAAACTGTACTATGTAACAGTACAAAAACTCAAATTAATATAACATTTAGCTATGGATTTAAACTTATTAATTCCGTGTGTGAGCACACAGCCACTGTGAACATATGTAGTAATCATGTAGTATAAAAGACAGGTGAAAATTTAATGTAACAGTGCACAGAATTTAACCAAATTACAGTCCAAAGTGTTCGGTTTACCCAAACCGTGTAATGGGTAGTTTATTAATTTTGTTTCCTGGATGGGGCATACTGTCCCTAGAGCTTGTCAAAATAGCAATAGTATGTTAGCTAATATAATAGATGAAATCAATAAGAAGAGAGCTCTTCAAAGCTGCAAAAAGAAACTAAGGAATTTATTATTAATAATATTTGTAAAAGGTCATAATAAAAATTGAAACATGTGCTCATTTGATTCTTATCAGCCAAGAATATAAACATTTGAGTTGGTTTTTGTAGTATAGATATGTATGAATGACTGTAACTCTTTCAGAGCATGAAGCTACTGCAGAAGTATCAGTGGCATTCTCTCATAAGCTTTCTAGCTACTGGTAAAAATATATATTACTAATAATACATCATAATTGTAAGTTTTTGACATTATATTAATCCTACAGCAAAGTTTTCAGAATTAAATTACTGAATAAACTGATACGATTGAGATGCAGGACAACTGAAACCATAACAAAATATTTCATATCAAAGACAAGTAATTTTATAGAGTAAATGTTGGAAATGATGTTGTTGGTAAAGTAAGTTTTATAGTTTTTGTTGGTCTTACTACAAGTGTTGCAGCTATACACAGGGTGCGGCAGAACAGACTAAGCAGTTTCTATCGATTACTGCTGGGGCTGTAGGTGGGGGCGGGGTTAGGTAGATGCACGTGGTCCGCCTTTGTTCAGTCGTTTTGACCGCATTTCAGTAGGCAATATGGTCTGGACCGGTGCACATCGTCGTTTTGCTGTTCGCGCTTATTATGAAAACAACAGATCTGCGATCGCTACACAAGGAGATTTTCGGTGACAGTTCAACATTCCACGCAAAAATTTCACTACTGGGCTGACAATAACCCCTGAATTATTCACGAAAGACCACAACATTCTCCTAAAGGGACAGTGTGGTGTGCCATATCACAGTTTGGCGTGGTAGGCCCTTACTTTTTTGAGGAGGAAGGAGTGACCGTGACAGTGAATTCCACATGTTATGTTTCAATGTTGCAAAATTTTATGCAACCCAGAATGGACGAGATTGTTGAAGAACATGGACTGGGGGACTTGTAGTTCCAACAGCATGGAGCTACTGCTCAAACACCTAAAATTTCACTTGATGTTTTGAGACAAATGTTTCCAGGATGCCTCGTATCTTTGAGGGGTGACGTCGGGTGGCCTGCGTGGTCACCAATTTGAGCATGTGTGACTGCTTTCTTTGGGGATATCTGAAGGAAAAGGTTTTCAGAAGCCAGAAGCTGCCCTCACACCCTATTAGAGTTAAAAGAGCAGATTATTGATGAAGTGAATGCCATACCTCGCTATATGTTTGCAAGAGCTGCTGAAACTTCAGGGCACTACGACAATGTATTGATGCCAACGGCCGCCATCTTGAGGACATTATTTTCAAAGCTAAATGAATGTAAAATGGTATATTGTACTAATTTAGAAAATAAAATCATTTTTTCTTTATACATCCAGGTTTACTTTTTATTGCTCCTTAAAACTGCTTAGGCGGTTCTGCTGCACCCTGTACCTGTTATGGCTAAGCATTTCAGGCAAATAACAGAGCAAAAATCTGTAAGAATGTTGATATCACTCTAAGAACTAATAAATCTGCTAAAAAGTAACTCACTGATTTACGAGATAGTTAAATAAACCTTCAAGGTGTTACAATAACGTTACTGTCAAGTGCTATTTGTGTAACTTTTAAAACAACTAAAATAGCATTAATAACTTGCATTACATTCAGAGCACTTTCAGTAATGCCATCTAATGAGAAAAACGCAATACTTGAGCACACATAACTCTGTTTACAACAACCAAATTTCCCCTATACAAATGATCTGAGACAAACTAGTTACGAATTCGCATCACAGATTCCATACTCAAATGATGTAGTGGTTTTCAAACTACAAGAAAGTAGTGCCATCAACAGAAAAACAATGATTTCAAAATGCCATACTACAATAAAAAATCTGGCTAAGTGTGAGTAGGATTCTTGCATTAAAGGTTCTGTGCAGGAACTATTGTAGAAATCTTGATACAGTTTTTGAATTCCCAGGACTATTACTGTGCCAGCAACTATATTGATAACAGCATGCAAAAAGCATTGAGATACTCGATTCCCACGATGGATGAGCTACAAAGCTGGGAATTGAGAATTTCGGGGTTTTTTGCCCACTGTTATCAATATTGATACTGGCATGATATTGGTCCCTGGAATTCAAAATCCCTATCAAAATTTCTACAGTAGTTTCTCTGACTAGCCCGGACATACCAAAAGAAGTGAGTAAGAAATTTCCATTTATAATGTAGTGAGAGAAGATTTCATAAAACATTTTTATTTACTTACTAAAACATGACTACTACTTACATTTTATATTTGCATGCAATAATGATTACAATTTAACATGTTTCAGATTTTTTGCTTTGCTTGTACTGTGAAACCTTGCAGTATCCTATAGGTTTTGATGAGCGATTTTGGGAGTATCAAAATATGTGGTATAAATGACCGAATGTTTTGATTGCATTGACTTAGAAGCTTAAATTTTTTCCACTGCCAACAGACCATAAACTTTAGCACATGACATAAATTTGAACTGGATACGCCAATCTGTTCCAGAGAAAAAGGGGTCCATATCTCTTCTGTTCGTCTGTCTGAAAGACAGGTTTGATGAGTGTGTTTTCAGTATCAGAATATGCAATATCAATGGGAAATTCTTTTGATTGAAGTGACTTGGAAGCTTAAAATTTTTACATATCCAAAGAACTATAGACCTCAATATGTAGAATAAATTTGAACTCGATACATCAAGCCGTCCCTGAGAAAAACGGTTCTCAACAGTCAGACAGACACAGACAGACAGATGACAAAGTGATCCTATAAGGGTTCCGTTTTTTACAGACTGGGGCACAGAACCCTATAAATTCAGCCAACTTTACCGAAACTCATAAACTTTCTAAAATGCCCAGTTCAACAAATGTACTGTTGATGTACAATTTCATACAACCATTAGATCTCCAACACTGAGACAACAAATACAGGCTATAAATAGGAATGTTTAATAGAATACATTAGAAAGATCAGAAGCAGTAGTTCTTGTAGCCCACTGAAGCACCTGAATTTTATATAATATTTATTACAGCAAGTCAGAGGTTTGCATATGTTTGGTTCTTCAATCACCTTTGCAGATGGCACCAACTGAATGTGATATGCAAAAATGAAAGCAACACGGTGATTGGTCAAAATACTCTTTATTCCAAAATAGCTATCAAGATTCTCTCCATGAGATATGGATTCACGAAATGAAGTTCAGTTCTGTACAAGTGCTTCTGGAAACAATATTTTGGGTGAAACTGTAAATAACTAACATAATATATATGCAGGAAATGACAAAAAGCAGTCTAAAATTTCTTTTGCCTTGTGGTTTCACAATCTGCAATAGGAACATGTAAAAATCATGATTATTCTGAAAATTTTTTGTATATTTAGAACAGCAATTAACTGGGTAAGAGTTATCAGAATAGTATATAATATTTTATTTGAATTATGAATTTTTTTACACACAAGGTTCTTAGAAATTATATACACTGTGAGCTTTATTTTCTTAAAGCTCTATACAGTCAATAATTTACCTGAATTTATGATTTATATGACTTAATTATTGAAGTCATGCAAGAGGTAAAATTTTATCCTTCTCGCCATTTCCTCATTAAACATAGTTAATGGTTTAATACCAGAGGGTTGTAATGTTTTACAATTATTTCCTTGCTATAACCATGTCTTCCTGTTTTGCATATTTCGTTCATTTTGGAATTTTATGAAGGGTTAATATGCATCCTGCTTAAGTGTTCAGCATCACAACACACACATTCCACCTAATACTGGCTTTTTAAGGGCAGTGATGACTAATATGTATGCACAAGTGCTGGAAGGAATATCACAACACACATTCCACCTAACGTTGGCTTGTTAAGGCCAGTGATGACTAATAGATATGCACAAGTGCTTGAAGGAATATCACAACACATGGCTTAGATCCTTGAGGAATCCATAGTTTCACAGATAAAAAGAAAAGGAAGTAGTTGTATATTAGCATCTATGCAGCATCACTGACAGAGATCAGTATGGAACTGATGGTGAGTGGTCTTGTGGTATCTCTCCTGCAATACAGACAAAGCACTACATGCTGCAACATTGCACAACTATTGAAAAGTTGTAGGATGACATTTTTGTTTGTCATGTGACACAATTCACTTATTAATAAAGAGAGAAAATTGTGTCCAAGATGAACATTCCTGACTATTACCACTTTGTACTCGACTGAGAATTGAATATGGATCAGCAGTTTCAAATCCAAGTCTGGTACAAAATCTTATTGTTGTTTCAATGTACACTATACTGTGATTTTCACCTGGGATAGCCAAATATAACACATGGACAAATTAAAAGCTTGAATCTTCCGACAACTCCCCCCTATATTTTCAAGCTTTCTTACATTTCTAGCTGGATCTTTGGCAGAAAGGATATGGTGAAGAAAGTGTTAGCCGCATTCAAAGAGTTGGTTCCATTCTACAGCAGGCCACACATCAAATCGAATCTTTGTGATAGATTAAAACTGTTTTATAATGGAATTCAAACCCACATACATCTCTGTCATAGGCAACTCTCCTGTTTAAGCTCTCCAAGCATGACCCACGTATCACCTCAAAGTTCATTCTGCCAGAACCTTTCTCTTCCTACTAAACTGGAAATTTGAGATGGTCCATGAAGCAGATCAGACAGCAGAGAGCTACCTGCGATTTGCAAACAAGTGCAAGTCTGGTAAAAAATTTTAATGTTGGTTTAATGTATAATCTTTATGACTAAAGTTTCTTTCCTTTGTCTATCTACATGTACAACACAGAGTCATGAGTACTTGGAGATGCATAATATTGGAAGAATGGAGTGACTCCTCCACTCCTAAACTATGCTCGTCAAGCATCTGTGGAATGCTCTTGATTGAGGAACGGCATTATGCCCCTTTGTTAAACCTATGACAGTTAAAAAGCACTGACGAATTCTTCTTGGGTTATCAGCCGAGTGGTGGCATCGTCTTGTCGCAACGTTTCAATGAGTTTCGTACCCATCATCTTCTGGTAAAGTCACTTTTTTCAGGGAAATTTAATCAAATACCAGAACTAACTGATGCAGAATTTAATGCTCTACTTTTTTGGTAATCTTAGCTTTTTCAATTAAACAATTAGTTTCAGAGGAATTAAAAAATTCTGAGATTTTGGTGGATTTCTTCTCATTATGGCTGAAGCTCCACTCAGTAATCAGGGAAAGCTCAAATTATTCATACCCGACACCCACTTGAGTGATTAAAACAGTTTCCAGAACTCCACAAATTTTTGGAAAGCAGAACGCTTAATTTTCTTGGCCTGTTTACTTTGAGAGTATCATATAACCATTCAATTCATAATGTTGATCTGGAATCAATACTAATAAATCATTAACTTCAGTTCAACACAGAAAGTTCAAGGCACACTTGTATCTAGTTAAAATGGCTCAAATCCTGTATTTTGTTGAAGGTATTTTAAATAGAGTAGCCCAGAGAGCAGACAACCACAGCCATTGATCATTAGAGTGTACTACTTCCGTCATCCAATGAAAAGATATGTAACTTTGTAGCAGATCTGGTACCTCTATGTTAACACTCCGCCTGTAGCATAGCGCTGTGCGGTAAGCTAGGAAGAATTATATTCGATGCCAATATGCATGGATGGTATGCGGATGATATCAACTGTGTGCATCTTATCAATCGTGTGTTTTTTTATCAAGATATGTAAAAGTGTGGAGTGCCTTTTGTGCTTTGTCTTCTTGTAATGTAACGTGGCACTTCTATAACAAATTCCATACGGTAAGTGCAATTTTGTATTTTAGGAGGGCAGGTCAAATATAAACAGGATTTTATTTTTTATTTAAATTCATTTATTGAAAAAAATCAAGTCAATTATAATTTATATTTCCACAGTCTCCTGATTTGGCAGTGCATTTGTCCCAGCTTATGGGCAGCTTTTTGATGCCTTCATCATAAAAAAAAAACTGGGTCGTGTCACCAGTCAGTTGCGCACGAAGTCTTCCACACTCTTGTCATCTTCAAATCGTCGTCCTCCTAGAGCTTCTTTAAGCGGTGTGAATAAATGGAAATCGCAGGGCGATAAGTCTGGGCTATAAGGAGGATGACCAAGTGTAGTCTAGTGCTGCTTGGAGAAAGTTAGAGCAGCAGTATGAGTTCATGCATTGTCATGGAGGAGGATGACCTGTCGAATTGATTGGTCTTGTCTTTTGCAGTGATATGCAATTCTCGCCTTGTTCAACAGTTTGCAGTAGTAAGCAGCATTGATTGTGCATCACTCATGCAAAAAATAAATCAGCAAAATACCTTGCTGATGGGGGGGGGGGGGGGGGCGGAGTCTTGGCTTTCACTGGTGCTGTCTCCCCTTTCCTCTGCCACTCTTTAATGGCTTGTTTGGATTCTGGAGTGTGTGGTGAATCCATGTTTCGTTGTAGGTGACTATCTCACTCAAAAATACATAACTGTCTTCCACAAACCTTGCTGTAAGCCTCTGACAGACTTCCTAACGTCTCAACTTCAGATTTTCAGTCAAAAGTTGATGGACCCACCTGGAACACACTTTACAGAACTGTAGGCCGTTTGTGATGTTTGCTTGACAGCTCCCATAACGGATTCCAACTTTTTGTGCAATTTCTGATACTCTTGCCCATCGAACATCATCAATAATGTCTTTAACCACACAAATGTTTTTGTCTGTAATGCTGGTCCGAGGATGGCAATCATATTTCTGATTTGCCATGTGTTCTTGTCCTTTTATGCCAGGCAAACACATGTGTCCTAGATAATGTTTCAACCCCGAACTGTGCAGTTAATCTCTGGCAAAGTTCCACCACTGTAACTCCTTCACGACCAAGAAATTTGATAACTATGCGCTGCACAATGGAGAGGTGCACCTGTTGCTCAGATGTCGTGAGCATTA
This sequence comes from Schistocerca serialis cubense, assembly GCF_023864345.2. NCBI lineage: Eukaryota > Metazoa > Arthropoda > Insecta > Orthoptera > Acrididae > Schistocerca > Schistocerca serialis. The sequence goes on along the minus strand of NC_064640.1, from coordinate 655,857,829 downwards.
CTGACAAAATGGTGGAAATATCTGACAGCACGCTCTCCTCACTTCTAACGGTCCTGCCTAAGCATAGCAGAAGCGTGGGGCTAGTCCTACCAACTGTTGATGTTCAGGAACAAAAATACCGTTTATATTTGATCCCCCCTTGTATATAATAGGTGAAATGAATAGCAGTCTTAACCCCCCCCCCCTCCCTCCTGTTTCCTTTTATCTTCCATGTTTTTCCCTTAAATCAAATGGTGGCAGCATAAGACTGTTTACAGTGGTGATACTGGAACAACTAAAGTTTCTATATTGTGATTGTGGTGTATGAAGCGTGCGATTCATTTTCTAGAGATTAGAGATGATTATACTAAGTTTTAAAATTAACTGTGATGTCTCTTGTTGCCGTAGCTTGTGGAATATCTTTCAATACTCTAGGGCTATCGATCTTGCGAGGTGGATGACATAAGCTATTTACTGCTTGAAACTGTTCGTGTCCAACAATGGCTTTGAATTGCCACTACAAGTGAATGAAATTTATGATAATTGTTTTTCATTATCACTGTGTATGTGTAATCATAATTACATGCGCCTTGTGACGTTAAAACAACAGCCTTAAAAAAAAAATCATTCATGGTACTTGTTTCCAGCTCTATTGCCTTGGTCAATTATGGTCGTAATTAGTCTCCTGTATCAAAAATAAAGATTATCAATGCACTGAATTATGAGGTGGAACAATCGGACAAATGTAATGAAAGAATTCAAGTATGAATCGAATAAATCCCAGAAATTATCAACAATGGGATTGAACAGTTTGTATTGAGCAAAAAATGAGGTTTTTTTTGTTCCTTACGGCACAACTTTTGTAGTGACATAGAGATGAAAATTTTACAATATTCTATAACCAGTTGTGAAACTGTCAGTGCTAAATGTTTGCTATAGAGAGGGGTGTCAAGATAAAAAAAATAAGGCAGTACATGCTTCAGGTTGTACCTAATTTTCGTCTTAAGTTGTCTGGGCATAAAATGAGACTTTATCAAGGAATAAGAACTTTCAAAGGAAAATGTTATTTCTCATCGTATTTGCCTGACAAATGTTGTACATGGTAGCTTTACAGACTGTATTTTTAAAAATAATACAGCAATAGTACTAATTAAAAGTTGAAAGTAAAAAGTTATAAGCTAATCACCTACATGTGAACTTATTTTTTAAAATAAATAAGATTCTTGTGCATTTTTTCCTATTGTAGGAGTTGAGGAGCACACTTTTCCCTTTCCTGTGAAGTCCAAATTACATACAACACATGTAATGGAACCAAACTGGGGATAGTACAATGAGAACTACTTCTCCTTCTGAATTTACTTTTGGGTCATTGGTGCCATTCACTTACTTTGCTCTTTTGCACAACTGCTTTATGGTATACAATAGATTTTCAGCTACCCCAATAGGTATGACACTGAACTGTATGCAGGGTATAACAATATAATGACTTCACTTACAAACTCAGACATCTCCTAATATTACACAAAAAATTAAAATTTATTGCCATCCTGTCATCTCTAGTAATATGGCATTCACAATAGTTGAAGGATACAAGAGCAAATAAGAGGTTTTCTTATCAAATGAAAAATGTCCCACTGACATAGAGTTCATGAGAGATGGAGCACAAGCTTGGAATGTTTCATGGATGGGGAACGAAATTGGCCATGTCCTTTCAAAGGAGCGATTTAGTGAAATCCCAGAAAGCTGAAATCCCGATAGCTGCAGGTGGATTTGAACTAACATCCTCCCGAATTAGAGTTCAGTGTGCTAATTGCCATGCCCCTTCACTCAGTCCCCTTGATGAGGAGACATACAGAATATGTACGGTGAGCTCTTCAGGAAAATCGTGCCACTGCAACTGACACCCCAAATCCTTCATATGAGAAGCTGACAGATGTTTCCTCACCATACGATCCTAAACATATTCAACAGGTAACAGGACAAAAGAATCAGCAGCCAAAGCAGCAAACAGACGTTTCAAATTTCTGCAGACTTACTGGATGTACATTCCATGAATGTCAATTATAAGAGATTGAAAATCATGGTTAATAGAAGTTCCAAAATACTGTGCCATCTTTCTGGCAATGTGAGGTTTCGCACCAAATCTTTGTTTCTGTGTTGCCTTGGATACATGGTTCAATGGTCATGATGTCCAGACAACACCCCAGTTCTGTTACTAATTATTACGTGATGTAGCTTCGATGGTACCAGATGTGCTCGCAAACCTGTACGTGTAATAAAATTAATGGGAGGTGTCGGAGAGAACATCTAGAAGGTATATTTAATTCAATACTATTAGCTGAAATTTTATTGCTCATGTAGCTGTCTGAAACGCACCTGAATGACTTATTCTCATTAAAACCAATATTCCATATGTCATTGACAAATGATGAACAATAGAGTGCAAGGCTAGAAAAAAATTATATCTTCCAGAATCTGTCTGGCATTTACACAGTGCACAGCATTCCCACCGTTCTCAGTCACATTAGACAGTACAGGTAGAACAGTCCACGTAAAAACCAAGCCTATCTAGCTGGTGATGAAGCCCCTTTCTTACTTTTCTAAATGTCCAAAATATATACACGTGCTCCAATGAGCGCTCCATAGCACTTTGACATTCATCTGCGAGTAGTCAGGACAGTAGTGATCTACCTTCATCTTTCTTCACATCTTTAATTTCTGAAGTAGTTTTAGTTATTTCTTTCTTGTGGTTTCTCTGGTCACCTGATGCACTTCTTCCCATATTTTACCTTAGATGTAACCTTCAGAGCATCAAAACAAATCTCACACCAATCATATTTTATATTCCAGTAATCCACATTTTCTTGATTTGACCTTCTATATTTCATCTTGTACTACTGTTATTGTAGTATATACATGCAAATGAAAACTCAATTTACTAAAAAATGTTGGCCAACAGTGTATTTTGAGAAGTATGTTTGACTATTTCATGTTCTGATTTTTAAAACAATAAGCATGTTTCAGTTATATGAGATTTCATTGAGTTTTAGAATGCTGTTTCTTCTTTCATTACTTTTTCTTCCTAGTCCAGACTCCATATTACCTTTTACTTCTTACTCTCTAGTACTGTCCTAATATAGTTTCCCAGAACTATTGTAATTTAACTTTCATATAGATAGATGAAATTATTTTTCTGCTTATTTATATTTCTTTCCTGTGCCCACAGCTTCTGGTTTTTAAACAGATGAATAAGCCCATAATGGATAATTGACAACATGTTTCTTTGAGTTCTGATGACACTGCACTGCTCAGAGTAGAATTTTAAACCACATTTTTTCACGTCTACTGTTCTGACCCCAATGTCTGTTTCCCAAACAGGTTATTACCATTCTTTGGATTTTTTTGTCAACACACTGTTGACTTCATTAACTTTCTACTTTTGTAATTTACATTAACAACATGAAACCCCAATGTTTCCTCCTCCAGCAACATGTTTTGCCTGTTTCCAGAATGAGATTTTCACTCTCCAGCGGAGTGTGTGCTGATATGAAACTTCCTGGCAGATTAAAACTGTGTGCCAGACCGAGACTCGAACTCGGGACCTTTGCCTTTTGTGGGCAAGTGCTCTACCAACTGAGCTACCCAAGCACAAGTCACGCCCCGTCTTCACAACTTTACTTCTGCCCGCGAAACGCAAAGGTCCTGAGTTTGAGTCTCAGCGCGGCACACAGTTTTAATCTGCCAGGAAGTTTCATGTTTTCCCTGTGTCCTTCACACAAGTGAAGTTCACATATTTACCTGCTTCTTAATGTCACAAAATATCTGTTGTATGTGTTGTCCATTCCATATTTTTTCTGATAAATTCCTAAATGGACAGCCAGCAGAGTGGGAGCTTATGTACAGCTTTATTTAAAAAACAAGGCTCAACCAAATACTTAAAAGACCTTTCACCAGGCTATGTGCAGCTGGAGTGCTCCTGGCACTCTGATATAAAAAGTGTTCATTACTACTGATGCAAGTACTTTTGGGACCACTTCTCTACCCTCTGTTTCTTCTTATCTTTATTGCCTGTAGAAATAACTTTTAATAGTTCTGTTACAGTTTCTGGTTCTTCCAAGTGCAGTTTTCATTTATCACAAAGATGACCATGAATAGTACAAGAAGTTAAAGTATATCTTTGTTTCAAATTAACTGATGAACTGAACATATGAATATTGATTTAAATGCAACTGTCTGAAGAAGCACTTGCCTGGTCTCTTTGCAAGCTTACAATAAAGGACATGGATATGTTAGACTCAACAATGCTCAGAGGACTGAAAGCAAACTGAAGGTAATAAATGTTTAAAAGAAGAAGAAATAATGTTTAGCACAAAGTGACCACATCCTGTAACCAACAGACAAGCATGCAATTGTGAAAGAAGTGCACATGCAGCATTACAGCCCAGTTGAACAGTATGACAAACTCCCTGCAGATGAAGCTGTAGAAGCACGACAAGCTTTTTATCTAGCTTCGGTACAGACATCCTAGCGCTGGAGGATCTATTTACATGCACGTGGGAGCCTTTAGTACAAATATTATACCTCTGCAAGGCAGCTTGATCTTCTGATCTCAGAAACCCATCTCGTTCTTTATTGAAATTGAAGTGTAGAAGCATTTCCTGGCCAGGACCAGCAGTTGCAAATGCTACAGTTGCTGCCTGCTGATGCTGATGGGCTGTCACTTCACCCTCATCACTGTTTTCTGGTGACTGAAACAAAGTGAAGAAAGTTAATAAACAGGGAACAATCTGAGTGTCAATCTCCAGGAATGTAGCAATGGTGCTACAACGAGGCCCTCTTGAGAACTCTGTTTTGTGCATGCAGACTGCTGCTAAGTGACATTTTGCTGATGGTTTGTAGGTGACGGATTGTATATTTTTCAATTACTGTTTAACGTACACTTTCCACTTGTCTACATTGTTTTACCTGCTTGTTCATGAAAAATTTTTAGATTTCAAATAATCTGGGCTTATAAAGATTCAGTTTTTACACAACAATACTTTTGTTACAATCACTTTTCCAATAAAATGCCATAAAAATATAAATAAAATTAACTCTTTCTTAACATGTTAACAACTCTAGCATTGCAAGTTACAGGAATTTTAGTGCATGATTCACGATTTCTAATTCTAAGTTTACTGACAAACCCACAATGTAATATGTTTGTGACATATGATAATCTTGAACTCCAATAGATGATGCCCTCAATTCCCAAGAAGAGTTCAACATTTTGTAGAAGTTTGTGCAGCACAATGAATTTTATATGAGGCTCTTGCTCCCAACCCAATCAAATAAGTTGGAGATGCCAGATGAGAAAACAAAAAACAGATTCTCATTATCTACAGATATCGTATGATCTTTGCAAAGAGGTTTGGCATCCTCTGTCACATAACAACAATGTGCTAAATTCATTCCACAATTAACTGCAGTAGTTCTGTGTATTGAATTTGGAGGAACACGTTATTATATGGCTGGTCATAAAGTTTTTGCTAATGATTATTTTCACTGGTCCTCTGGTATGCCCAGTAATTTTTGAAGTGTAAATATTCAAAGTGTTATATTTTTTGTGGCATTACGAAACCTAACATGATATCTCACAATCAGTATTTTTAAAATATGCCTCCTAATAATAATAATAATAATAATAATAATAATAATAATAATTGGCCAGGTGTGAGTAGGACTTGCACTTCGATGGTTCCATACAAAACTTAACTATGTATATAGACGGTTCAGTCATTCCAGAAATTGAGAATCTCAACAATTTTTGCCTGTTAACATTGATAATGACAAGATATTAATCCCAGGGATCTCAAGGCTTTTGAAAATGTTTTAATTTAAAGTTGGATACCAAATGAGAAAAGAAAATTTTTTTATGTGATATAATTAAACATTAACAATTTCCTAATTCTTGTCTTTGCTTTTACTGTGAATACTGGCTTCCTGCAAAGTTTCATGATTCTAGACCAACCGGAAGTACTCTATAGGTTTTAATGAATGAATTTGTGAGTACCAAAGTATATGACATAAATGGCCATATCTCTCGATTAGATCAACTTAGAAGCTAATATTTATTACACTGCTAAGAGACCATAGACCTCACGGTACGATAAATTTCGACTTGTTATATTTACTTGTTCCTGAGAAAAAGGGTTTTCAACAGTCTGACAGATAGATGGAGAACAAAGTGAGCCTATAAGGGCTCCACTTTTACTGATTAAGGTAACAGAACCCTAAAAATGAAATGGTATATAAAGCAATATAACGGTATGTAAGTAATATAAATGAGTATAAGAAGTATATGATGGAATACCACATGAAAACTGGAAATGAAGTCCCATGCTTCTTGTCAGAGCGTAGGGTAAGATGTGGGAGACCCGCTCCGCCGTACTAGGCAAGGTCCGAATGGAGGTGGTTTGCCGTTGCCTGCCTCCAACCGTAATGAGGATGAATGATGATGATGATGATGATGATGATGAAGACACAACAACACTCAGTCATCTCGGGGCAGGTGAAACACCTTGACCCCGCCGGGAATCGAACCCAAGACCCCGTGCTCGGGAAGCGAGAATGCTACTGCGAGACCACGAGCAGCGGACACATGCAAACTAGTGAAAAGTAATTCATGAAATAAAGAAATAACTATGCCTGGTTTCATACATACTGTCATTGGGAAAAGATGTTTGCAGATAGTATACATGGTTACATTCTTACTCTACCCCTTAACTGTTCAGCTGGAAACAACTCTTGGGGCTTCTGACATGAACTCGCTTCCATAACTCATTCAAGCATTTCTGTATCATGTACCGGTGTGTCCAAGAATAGTTTATGCTTTTGATTCCTTGTGTTAACATTGACTACTACAGGTCACATAATGACCTGGGACAACTGGGAAAAACCAGGGAATTTTTTAGCACTCTGGAAATTATTTATTGTTTTAGTTTTCAGTTAAATTTTTAATATTTTGCCTGGTAAGAACTGATACAGTAACAAAGAATTCCACTTTAGTCAGCTACTGCAGAAAAATACAGCAGCAATAACAAATGAGAGGATAACATGAAAATAAAACTTTAGTTGCAAAGAAAATGTGCCATTTACAACAACAAAACACAGTGCACACACAACTGTCTGCCGACAGCAAAATTTAGAATGAAGATTATGTAATACTTCGTAACAACAAACTGCTTTCAATGAGTGTCATGTCACAACTACTTACATTTCTAACAGGTTGTAGGAAAATATTGCGAATGGTGGTTTGGGAAGCATTACTCCTCACAAAATTTCCTTTTACGCAAGACAAATTATGTTTCGTGTGAGACTGTCTGATGACTTTCTTAAATCACGGAGCATTTGACTCTCTTTCAAAACTTAACACTCTGAAGACTAGCCACTTAGAAAAATTTTGGGACTGGAAAACCAGCCAGCCATTTATGCCATTATTTAAATTTTTACTGGCACATTTGCGTTTGATATATCTTGAAGGGTAACACAAGCTAAACGAGACCAAGCTTCACGGCTACTTTTTCATATTTATTTTCGTTCTTTGACAGATTATAGATTATACAAGAACGACGGCAAAAATTATAATTATACTTCAAAAAAAGTTCGAAGTGATTTCTTGAGTAATTTAACACTTACCTGACTTTTCTATGGAGAAAACTGAAGTGGTTGATGGTACATGTTTTCTGCCAGGTAACAAACAAAATGTTCAGTGCATAACAGTGAAATTTATAATCATACTTGTTAGTAATATTCAGCTGCTGCAATTTAAGATGTGCTCTAAGGATCTTGACTAACCACACCCTTGAAGAGAGAGGGGTAGAGGTCTGTGCGGATGCGGATATCCGCGGATATATCCACGGTATTTGTTACTTGGCGGATAAAATCGTGACCGGTGTGGATATCCGCGGGTCATCTGCGGATAATGAGCAAGGCATCTGCCCAGTACGTATGTTGTAATGTTGGTTGAAAACTTCAAGCCTGTTGACATTCTTGGAATCTTACAGGGCCCGGGTAGAGCGGATGTCTGTTGTCCTCAGCCCCTGGCTACGACCGACGTAGCTGTACCCAAGAGACCTGCACCTAATCCGTTTCCATGACCGTGTCTTTTGTGTGGCCTGTGAAGTGCTCTCTGGGTGGCAAACCTGCCCACTGTCTACCAGACAGGTGCCCATTGCAATTTTCCGCTGCCTTCAGTTAGCGCTTTGTAGTGATCGAGTGACAACATGCATCGTAGCAAATATCAGTGAGAGTTCTTTCTTCAAATGAACACCATATCGATGGATACAATTTTGTGTAAGGTGAAAAAAGGTGATTTTACATTACTGAAGGAAAACAAATTGAAATCGCCTATTTGGAAAAAATTCGGATACGTATTTGACGGTAACGAAAAGATAAAAGATATAGTGCCTTGTTTTGCATGTAAAAATGTATATTCCTACACTGGACACAAAAATGGAACATCAAATTTGCTAAAACATTTGTGTGAGGCTAGATAAAGTAGCATAATTACTTATTTAAATACCAAGAGAGACGTGAAAGTTCCTGAAGTTCCGCCAAATTTGAAGACAGCCGCAACAGAAAAACTTATCAATCTCGTCAGCAAAGACATTTTACCATTCGAAGCTGCGTGTGGATCTGGATTTCTCGAGACGGCACAGTTTCTTATTGATGTGGGGGCCAAGTACGGTGCAGTGAGTGCTAAGGAACTGCTACCTCATCCAACCACCATATTCAGAAATTTGAAGGAAATGGCCGATCGTCTGCGTGAAACTGTCTCCGCAGAAGTGAAGAATATATTCAGAGATATAGGCGGAGCACTAACTGTCGATTTATGGACTGATTCGTACCGTAAAATAAACTATATGGGAGTGACTGCATATCATGTTAATTATGAAGAAGTGAAACTTGAGGATCGAGTGTTGTGCACCAGAAATTTTGAGAGTGAGATTAAAAAAACAGAAGAAAACATTAAACTGGAATTAATTAAGATACTACGGTCGTTCGATTTATTCAGTGCTGTGAATAACATCGTGATCATTACGGATAGAGGTCCAAATATTGTGGCAGCACTTCGCCAATACAAGAGGCTCTCGTGCTCAGCACACATTCTTAATACTGTGCTGGAGCACACGACTCGAGGAGACGCGAATGATGAGAAGAGATGTGCAGTGACTAATAAATTCCTGTCGAGCTATCACAACTTTCTTTAAAAGATCTGGTCTTCAGAATCGCCTTCAGAAGTCATTGAAAGGAGATATAGACACACGATGGAACAGTAAATTGGATATGTTTGAGTCTATTAATTCACAATGGTTTGCAGTTCTGTCAATTTTGTCAGAGAAAAATCAAGATAATTTGATTGATTCTATAGACAAGAGGATGTTGGAAGATATAATAACCTTTCTGACACCATTTAAAATAGCTTCTTGTGATCTCAAAGCCTCCAAAACCCCTACGCTTTATTTATGTGTGTTGTGGAAGTTAAAACTTCTCTCCTTCCTTGAAAAAAATGATGGAGACAGCCAATTTCTGATAGATTTACAGAGTACAGCCAAATCTATTTTAATCAGCAAATGGGACATAACAGTAACCCATAAACTTGCAACGTTTTTGAATCCAAAATATAAAAACCTAAAATTACTTAGCAGTGCCGAAAAAGATGAAGTTGTAAAGGAAGCGAAAAACTATGTTGCGAGAAATTAGCCACAGTTAAAAGATAAGGAGGAAACAACATCTGGAATTCCTGCAAAGAAACAGAAGTCTGACGTACTTTTTAATCAATTTGAAGATTCCTCAGAAGATCTTGACTTTGCGGCATACGAATGATAAAGTCCAATTTTCGCAAGGCATCGACCCGATAGCTTGGTGGCATGGACGTGAAAACGTCTATCCGTGTCTTTCCAAACTTGCATACTTCGTGCACTGCATTCCAGCATCCAGTGCGCCATCTGAGAGAAGCTTCTCTACTGCGGGACAAATAATGTAGGACCGACGCACATCTTTGAAGCCACAGACGATTGATGACATCATGTTCCTGAATAGTAATCTTCCAAATTAAAAAGGTACTTGTACAGCTTCTCTTACTTCACTGTATTTTTTGGGTTTATCTGAATTAGTTACTTTTTTTTCATCTGATTCTTTCTTTTACAGAATTTGAATCAGAAGCAAGCAGAAGATGAAAATATTTAATCTGAAGCCTGTGAGTTTTTATTGTAATATTTATAGTAAAGAATTTCCTCGACATATTGTTAGTATTTTTACTATTCCCAACAAGAACATTTAAGTAGCATTAGGTAAAAGAAGGAAATATTTAACAAGCAATTTGTTTTGTTGTAATTTTCATATTAAAGAGCTCAATTTTCAGTTTTTACTCTTTGCAACAAGAACATTCAACAGCTAACACGTCAATATTATTAAACTAGGCAATGATGATCTCATAAGTGCCTACCTAAATTTTAGCGTGCACTACAGTAACATTTGCAGCCACCGAGCATTGTCGCTCTTTGTGAACAGTGAAACAGCCCGGCCGGAGCGGTGGCACGGCGGGCCTTGTAATTAATTACAAGTGGGACTTCAAACTACGGCTCACAACCACCAACAAGCTGTGACTGCGATAGCCCGTGAAAGATTATTCTGATCACATTGAAAACTTACAAAATATTCAAATCATCCAAAATAATAATGTGTCTTTTAATTTACCAGCCAATTAGTAAAGATAAGGGCCGAAATTCGTAACAAAATTGAACATTTTTACTGTAACTCGGTATTGCTTAACAGGGAACAGTGCCTAACATTTGAAGTTATGGGACAGTGGTTTTTATATAGACATCTTGAAATCGTTTGCAGTTCCATTAAACTCTGAAAAAAAAGTTATTTTTTAACATTGAAAGTATTAACTGTGAAATCTACTGCAAATTTTGTCTTAGTAATTTAGACCAATGTTGAGGATGTTTTAAAGTGTGAAAAACTTTGTTTAGTTGAGAATGAAACAGACATTTCCTTTATCGCTAGGTCTTAATTCAATAAATCAGCCAAAAGGTGAGGTTCGAGATTTGAATCTTATTTTTAGCTAAAGCTAAATGGACTCCTAATTTCTATAACCACTGATTTTGTTGTCACTCTTCGGAAGACGAGTTATTTCTTCCAGCCAATGTCAATTATTGCTGGCAGTTTAACTTATTCACAGGTGCGCCAGCGTTTTGCAGTGTAGGCCTAATACTGTAAATATTTTCACCTGGAAATGACAAGGACTGAATGTGTAAGCTATAATATAATCATCAGGTGACATGAATGGCTCCAAAATTTGACACATCCAAGCAGTGAGTAAAAAAAAAGACAAACACTGTCGATAAATTATGCAATGTGCTAGTAACAGTTTAAAACCATCGTCATTTTCAGCTGCCTTGGCACAAGAGCAGCAAAATATAATTGTTTCTGTACACGTATTTTCACCATTTAATACTATTACATTGAATTTTATTTTTTTAAATAGCATTTCCAATCTCACGAGATCTGAGCCGCTTCTGTGTGTGCTCCGGAGCGCCAATGCTTTCCTGTTTGGAATGGTCTGCTTTAGATTAGGTATAGAGCATTTCCTGTGATTTAAGAAGTCAAGAGTAGTTAAGTTGTCGCAGAAATGGCACCCTAACAATAACTAAGGTTGGTATCGCACCACTGTCCAAGGGACGTCCTGGACAGCAGTGGGATACCAACCTGACTGTTGCCCACCATATGCCCCGACAACCAGGAGTGATGGTAAGGGGTACCATTGCACAGCGGGACTCTCTTCATTGTCGTCCATGGCACCCTTACAGTACAGTGGCATGTCAACAATATTCTATGCCTCATTTTGTTGCCCTTCATGGCAAGCCACCCTGAACTTACATTTCAGCATGATAATGCCCACTCGCAGACAGCGAGAATTTCTACTGCCTGTCTTCATACTTGTCAAAACCCTTGGCGACCAAGGTCGCCGGATCTCTTCCCAATTGAGAACTTTTGGAGCATTACGGGAAGTGCCTTCCCTGAACATCAGTTCCACTTACACAGGGTGTCAGGTTGAAGACTGTTGTAGCTTTCCAGCTTCAGTGGATATTGGAGTACGTACTTGCGTAATTACCATATTTACCCCATGATAAGACGAGGTCTTTTCCAAAATTTGTCATCTGAAAAATATAGAGTTGTTTTATATTTGCAGATTAAACTATTGCTGCTGAGGACAACTTTTTATGTTGTTTAACAGATTAATATAGAGGTTGTCTTAAATTTGTAACTGAAGGTTTGGCTACTGAGGTATGAGGATATGAGGTATGAGGGAATGATAGAAGATGTGTCAGCTGCTAGTTCTGCATAGCCAATGACAGTGCGCTGGGCAGACAATATGTTTGACAGCAAGAGATATTGTACCATTCTCACACTGAACAGAAGTAAAAATATTATGTGCTGAGAAAAAAAATGGTGGTTTTTTGGTCCCACTGTAACCACAATCTCAGAAATCACAACACATTCAGAAGAAATAGCCAAATATTTGTGATAATGAAGTTATAAGATTCACCAATTTCCTGTTAGGATGATGACAATGATGGTTAAAAATGATGATATCAAAGACAATAGCAAACAAAGAGAATGCAGTTACGATAAAAATTACTGTAAACCATTTCTTTTTGTTTATTTTACTTCTCCTTGTACTATCAAAAAGTAGACATTGAATAAATGCCACAAGTTTATGTTAGATGCATTGTTAACTTATTAGGCAGATACCTTAAATCAATAAAAGTTTGTAGTTTTGATTAGTCAGAATATGTTAAAAAAATAAATTTTTCTCGATGAGCTTCTTAAAAAATGGAAAAAGGGGGGGGGGGGGGGAGGAGGAGGAGAGGGTGTCATCTTATATTCAGTGTTTTCTTATACTCGGGTAAATACAGTACATGGCTTCCCTTCAACGCAAATAGCCATTATGCAATCCCTGGCACTGTGGCAGCTTTTTAGTGTTAATTATTTCTCCCAAAATTGCAAAGCCTACTCTTGTGAGCTGACAGCTTCATTGCTTAAATAGTGAAGAGAGTAATCAGCAGAGTTAAGATGTCCACTGGCTCTCCAATAAAGTAAAATAAATTTGTATGGGATGTTTGGCTAGGAGTTCCACATTCCCACATCACTGAGAAGTGAAGGCTGGTGTAAGGCCAGACTGAAAAACTTTAGCACTAGACCACCAAGCCCGACTGCCCTTCCAATGATCTTCACTTGTGCTAAGTGCATCAATAGCTAAACTTCAAATTTCATACTTAATAGTAGTTTCCTATCCAATATCAGACCATTCAACAGTCCTCTCACATATATTTTAATTTAGCAAGAACACATTGATGTCACTAACATAGTTCTTCCATATCCTTGCACTGTTAATGAATAAAGGTGAGTTGCTACACACAACAACAATCACGGAACAACAGAAAAAAAACCAGTCACAAGTAAATGATGAAAAGCTTAATAATATTATGAATAAAACTGTTTTCTGGACAAAAGAAAACTATTTCAATGACAATCAATGAAGATATTAGCTAGGTTTAGTTAAGAGGTCTCAAAATAAAAGACTGTTTTGTTATTTAGGATAAATTATCCTGACATTATCCTGACTGCCTTGTCCGAGAATTACTTCGAGCAGATAGTTAGAGAACCAACTCGTGAAGCTAACGTTTTAGACCTCATAGCAACAAATAGACCGGAACTTTTCGACTCCGTGAATGTAGAAGAGGGTATCAGTGATCATAAGTCAGTGGTTGCATCAATGACTACAAGTGTAATAAGAAATGCCAAGAAAGGAAGGAAAATATATTTGCTTAACAAGAGTGATAGGGCACAAATCGCAGAATATCTGAGTGACCACCATCAAACGTTCATTTATGAGAAAGAGGATGTGGAACAAAAATGGAAAAAATTCAGAAACATCGTCCAGTATGCCTTAGATAAGTTCGTACCGACTAAGGTCCAAAGCGAGGGGAAAGATCCACCGTGGTATAACAATCATGTACGAAAGGTACTACGGAAACAAAGAAAGCTTCATCATAGGTTTAAGAGTAGTCGAATCATAGCTGATAAGGAAAAGCTGAACGAAGCGAAAAAGAGCGTAAAGAGAGCAATGAGAGAAGCATTCAACGAATTCGAACATAAAACATTGGCAAACAATCTAAACAAGAACCCTAAAAAGTTTTGGTCATATGTAAAATCGGTAAGCGGATCTAAATCCCCTATTCAGTCACTCGTTGACCACGATGGCACCGAAACAGAGGACGACCGAAGAAAGGCAGAAATACTGAATTCAGTGTTCCGAAACTGTTTCACTGCGGAAAATCGTAACACGGTCCCTGACTTCAGCCGTCGCACGGACGCCAAAATGGAAAATATTGAAATAAACGATATCGGAATTGAAAAACAACTGCTATCACTTAGTAGCGGAAAAGCATCCGGACCAGACGAGATACCCTTAAGATTCTACAGTGATTATGCTAAAGAACTTGCCCCCTTTCTATCAGCAATTTATCGTAGATCGCTGGAAGAACGTAAAGTACCTAGCGACTGGAAGAAAGTGCAGGTCGTTCCCATTTTCAAGAAGGGTCATAAATCAGATGCGAATAATTATAGGCCTATTTCGCTTACGTCAATCTGTTGTAGAATAATGGAACATGTTTTGTGTTCTCGTATTATGACGTTCTTAGATAATACAAATCTCCTTCATCATAACCAACATGGATTCCGCAAACAGAGATCATGTGAAACTCAGCTCGCCCTATTTGCCCAAGAAATTCACAGTGCCGTAGACACTGGCGAGCAGATTGATGCCGTATTCCTGGACTTCAGGAAGGCATTTGATACGGTTCCGCACTTACGCTTAGTGAAAAAAATACGAGCTTACGGAATATCGGACCAGGTTTGTGATTGGATTCAGGATTTCCTAGAAGAAAGAACACAACATGTCATTCTTAACGGTTCAAAATCTGCAGATGTAGAGGTAATTTCGGGAGTACCGCAGGGAAGCGTGATAGGACCTTTATTGTTTACAATATACATAAATGACTTAGTTGACAACATCGGTAGCTCCGTGAGGCTATTTGCAGATGACACGGTTGTCTACAAGAAAGTAGCAACATCAGAAGACTCGTACGTACTCCAGGAGGACCTGCAGAGGATTAATGCATGGTGCGAAAGCTGGCAGCTTTCCCTAAACGTAGATAAATGTAATATAATGCGCATACATAGGGGCAGAAATCCATTCCAGTACGATTATGCCATAGGTGGTAAATCATTGGAAGCGGTAACGACCGTAAAATACTTAGGAGTTACTATCCGGAGCGATCTGAAGTGGAATGATCACATAAAACAAATAGTGGGAAAAGCAGGCGCCAGGTTGAGATTCATAGGAAGAATTCTAAGAAAATGTGACTCATCGACGAAAGAAGTAGCTTACAAAACGCTTGTTCGTCCGATTCTTGAGTATTGCTCATCAGTATGGGACCCTTACCAGGTTGGATTAATAGAAGAGATAGACATGATCCAGCGAAAAGCAGCGCGATTCGTCATGGGGACATTTAGTCAGCGCGAGAGCGTTACGGAGATGCTGAACAAGCTCCAGTGGCGGACACTTCAAGAAAGGCGTTACGCAATACGGAGAGGTTTATTATCGAAATTACGAGAGAGCACATTCCGGGAAGATATGGGCAACATATTACTACCGCCCACATATATCTCGCGTAATGATCACAACGAAAAGATCCGAGAAATTAGAGCAAATACGGAGACTTACAAGCAGTCGTTCTTTCCACGCACAATTCGTGAATGGAACAGGGAAGGGGGGATCAGATAGTGGTACAATAAGTACCCTCCGCCACACACCGTAAGGTGGCTCGCGGAGTATAGATGTAGATGTAGATAGAAAGAGGAAAATGCAACTCTTGACGTAATAATTACACAGAGAGACCTTTGCATTCTTTACCGTATGCTCTTCCATTTTTTTCTTGAAAATGTAGTAAATATGTACAATGGTTTCATATCAGATAAAGAAGTTGATCTTTTTTTCAAAATAATATGATGGTAAAAAATTGTGTGTGTCCCATTTGCTCGCCGCACGGTAAAGGAAACACGATGCTTCATACTACAGGTTGTTCCATATGACAAATGTGTCATGTTGATACAAAAAAAGTACCATATGGTTTTCATTATTGACTTTAGTATTGCCACCAGCGAACATCAATATGGATGCAGATAAGCTGCAGGGGTCTCATGACAGAGTAGTGCGGCAAGTTATCATGAGCAGTATGCATGGAGCATAGTAAGGGCAGAACTGCTGACTCACTTGTTTACTTACCTGCGGCAAAAGGCCAGGCTCATCAGTTATTGTGCTAACATCGACCATTTTGCATTCTGCCTTCACACTGTGCCATGTTCTTTGTTCTGCGTGCTAGGTGTTCAGTCATTCACACTGTTCGCATTTTGTACTTTTCTCCATGTCTGTCTCTACACGACGTCTGGACTATCTGCTACCCACAGACTGACCCACGTGTAGAGTTTGCTTTCCTCTTCTAGGGTCCAGCTCCCTGGCTTCTGGAGTCAAGCCACTGCTGGATAGAGAAGTTACATTTCTGCCATCTGGGTGGTTTTGTGGCAATGTGACACTGGGCAGATAAAAATATATGACATCTGTACAATGTTTAGTTCTTGTGTAATAAGTAATTGAAAGTGTTCCTGGACTTTATGTACACCCTCTATTATATGCGTGGTGCACAGCTGCCAGTGCCCCACGGAGTTAGCCAGACATGTCTGTCTTTCCCTGAGCCACTTTATGTTGATGACATTGATGATTAAAGTGCAGTGACATCACACTACTGCATACCTTTCCTCACATGGAGCTCAGCGAATACAAGTAAGTTGAAGCAGTTTGACCGCTGAAAATAATTTTTTTGGGTTCTCAGTAAGGTCATCCTTGCCCACCCGGTTGGCCGTGCGGTCTAATGCACGGCTTTCCGAGTGGGAAGGAGCACCGGTCCCCGGCACGAATCCGCCTGGCAGATTTGTGTCGAGGTCTGGTGAGCCGGCCAGTTTGTGGATGGTTTTTAGGCGGTTTTCCATCTGCCTCGGCGAATGTGGGCTGGTTCCCCTTATTCCACCTCAGCTACACTATGTCAGTGATTGCTGCGCAAACAAGTTTTCCACATACGCGTACACCACCATTACTCTACCATGCAAACATAGGGGTTACACTCGTCTGATGTGAGACATTCCCTGGGGGGTCCACAGGGGGTCGAACCGCACAATAACCCTGGGTTCGGTGTGGGGCAGTGGAGGGGTGAAGTGGACTGCGATAGTCGTCGTGGGGTTGCGGCTGTGGCGGGGATGGTGTCTCTCTGTCGTTTCTAGGTCCCTGGTTAACATAACATAACATAACATAACATAACATAAGGCCATCCTTCCGCACAATGAGTGTCAGCGGTCGGTGCTCCAATTGTTATTTGGTGCATATCAGACAGGATTGCTTGCATGTAGGTGCTGTAAAGTAGGTCATTTGGCATCAGTTTGTGGCAGCTGACAAGCTGCAGGATGGTTGTTGGAGGCTCCAGTGCTTTCCCTAGATTCGTAGAGGCCATTTCCGATGTCCCACAAGCACTGCCCTAAGTGTATTCTGCTAATGTCAGTTGTGGATGGGTGACTGATCGAATTTCAGGTAGACACAGGGGCAATGGTTGGTCTAATTAACTTAATACATGTATAGGCTCTTGGGCTGCCTTGTGTTACAATGGCTGCTATGTCAAGTTGTTTCTTATAGCAAACAGTAAATTCCAAAGTGGAGGCAATTCTCCATCTCAACACATTATAAGAATGTAAGATGGCAACTTACACTGTTAGTGGTTAATTCACTGTCGGTGCAGAATATTTTTGGGTTAGATGCCTTTTCTGTTTTTGAATTGCAAATCATTGACAGACTCCATTTGGTGCCCCAATTGGCCACCTATCAAGATATGGGCTCTTTACAATAGTCATAAAACCAGCTTTTTGGGAATACCTTGCATCTAGCAAAAAATTTCAAGGCCCTTATCTCCTTTAAGTTGTCAGCAGTACCTAAATTTTGTCACTCCCACCCCATTCCCTTCACCGTGTGTGAGAAGTTCAAGATCTAGTTGCATTATAGGCAGGAACTCAAGAGTTATCTCCCCTATTTCATCTAGTCAGTGAGCCACCCTTTTGGTGATAATCCAGAAGCCAAATGGTGCCATGTGCCTTTGCAACAATTTTAAATTGTCAACCCACGATTTATCAATTATTCATATCCCATTTTGTGTCCGAAGGAACTATTAGAAATGCTGATATGGAGCCAGTATTTTTCCCACATCGACATACACAACATACCTGCAGTTACTCTTGGATGTTGCTTCTCAGCATTTCTTTGTGCTCTAAACCCCTCTTGGGCTTTATCAGTTTAATCGCTTGCCATCTGGAATTTTGTCGGCCCCAGGAATTTATCAAAAATATTTTCAGCATTTGATTAAGAACATTCTCTGCTGTGTCAACTACCTTGATGACATCTGGGTCATGGGATCAACACGAGAGGAGCATTTCCGAAATCTGCAGGTGGTTTTCCATTGCATCCTGCAGAATGACCTTCATTGCAAATTGCAAATATGTAATTCTTTTTCCCCAAAGGTGCATTATTTGGGACATGTGATTGGCAAAGGTGGCCTCATTCTACGGGCGAGCACGTGAAGGCCACCATCACACTGCCAGCTCCCAAGAACCTGAAAGAGCTTCAGTCCTTTTTGGGCAAAATTTCCTATTATGTTAAGTTCATTCCCAACCTCTTAGCTGGCTTCCCCAAAAGGTCATCAAATTCACATGGCTGTGGACTGTCAACAGGCTTTTCAGTCCTTCAAGCAGTGTTTGTGCTCTGCTCCCTGTCCAGTTTCTTTTATACGAGGTAAACTATGAACTCTGTGTTCCAGTATGGCATAGGTGTGGTCTAGTCAAATTGGAACCCAGATGGCACCGAATAGCCCATCACTTAGGGATCAAAGACACTTTCAACGACACATCATAACTATTCAAAGGTGGAAAAGAGGGCACTGGCTATCATTTATGGCATTAAAAAGTATAATTGTTTTTCTTCAAGGAGTGCAGTTCCTACTCATCATTGACTACAAGCCACTGATTGCATTATTTGGCACTCCTTATAAGCCACCAGATATGATTGCCTACCGACTGCATAGGTCGGCATTCTTTCTCAGTACTTACTGTTATGACATTTGTTACTGGTCCACCGTGATCAAGCTAATGCAGGTGCACTACCACGGCGACCAGTGGGACCCAATCTGGAGTTCTATTGAAAGGAGGCTCTCATTTTTGCATTGGACGATACCTTGCAGCACACTGCTGGATTTTCCTTTGACGGTGCAGGAGGCCATGGCTGCCACAGACGCCGACCCACATTTATGGAATGTCGTTTCAGCAGTCCAGACACGGTGGCCTCGCTGTGCACCTTGAGGAGCGGGTTCAGTGTGGCATACGTTTTTCCTGCTATATGGCCAACTCAATATTGTTGAGAGAGAGGCCAAGTTGTCAAGTGGTTGTCCCCCTGGTGTTGTGTCCTTGCATACTCCAGCTACTGCATGTGTTGCAATGTGGTATACCTTGAATAAAGGTTTTGCCACTACACCACATCTACTGGGGCACATCAACTTTGTAGGACCTTTTCTTGGGAAGCACGTCGTTGTTGGTAGCGGGTGTTTTTTTTTTTTTTTTTTTTTTTTTTTTTTTTTTTTTTTTTTTTTTTTTTTTGTAAGGGTTTAAGGGCGCTCAACTGCTGAGGTCATTAGCGCCCAGTCACTGGTGTTAGAGCACATGGAATCTGCTAAAACTCAAGGGGATGGGGGGACACCAGAAGGACCTGACAAAGATGAAGATAAAAGAAGTAAAAAGGTTAGATGTCTTTGGACAAACCAGTCAAAGTTATAAAACACAGAATACGAGCAGCTGCTCGAACGTCATCAGCTAAAACATCCGGTAAAGTAGATGGCAGGGACAGGATAACACGAAATTGACTAAAACGGGGACACGACAATAAAACATGGCACACTGTTAATGCCTGACCACAAGGGCACTGCGGGGCTGGGTCACCGGAGAGCAGGTAGCGGTGGCTAAACCGGCAATGCCCAATCCGCAACCTGGTCAGAAGGACCTCCTCGCGCCGAGATGGTCGGGAGGATGTTGTCCAAGCAGTTGGGAGCGGTTTTACTGCCCGGAGCTTGTTTCCTTGGAGGGATGACCAAGCATCCCACCACAACGACACAAGCCTCTTACATACATCCCCACGAACGTCAGATGACGGGACACAATGGGAGGCTGGCCGAGGCAGGAGGACTGCAGCCTTGGCTGCAGCATCCGCAGCCTCATTCCCAGGCACTCCTACATGTCCGGGAACCCAGAGAAAGCTGACAGAACCACCATTATCAGCGAAAGAATGGAGGGACTGCTGTATCCGTTGAATCAAGGGATGGACCGGATAGGGAGCTCCAATGCTCTGAAGAGCACTGAGTGAGTCAGAGCAGAGTACATACGATGAATGGCGGTGACGGCGGGCATACTGAATGGCCTGATGGAGAGCAAAAAGCTCGGCCGTAAAGCTGGAACATTGGTCGAGGAGCCGGTATTTAAAGGTGGCGGCCCCGACGACAAAGGCACAGCCGACACCATCGTCAGTTGTGGAGCCATCGGTGTAAATAAAGGTGTGACCGGCAAGTCGAGCACGAAGTTCGACAAACCGTGAGCAATACACTGCAGCCGGAGTACCCTCCTTCGGGAGTGAGCTGAGGTCGAGATAAATAGGAAACGGAGGCTGGAGCCAAGGTGGTGTCGGGCTCTCACCCTCTCTGAAGGTGGTAGGGAGGGCAAAATCCAATTGTCGAAGCAGGCGACGGAAGCGGACTCCGGGGGGGCAGCAGGGCAGACACATACAACCCGTACTGACGGTCAAGAGAATCGGCGAAGAAGGACTCGTAAGAGGGGTGGTCGGGCATAGCCAACAGCCGGCAGGCATACCGACACAGCAGTACGTCGCGCCGGTAGGTCAATGGTAACTCGGCAGCTTCAGCATAAAGACTCTCCACAGGACTAGTGTAGAAGGCTCCGGTCGCAAGACGTATCCCCTGATGGTGGATGGAGTTGAGCCGGCGTAAGAGGGACGGCCGAGCGGACGAGTAGACGAAGCTCCCATAATCCAGCTTCGATCGGACTATGGACCGATACAAGCGAAGCAGGACAGTGCGATCCGCTCCCCAAGATGAACCACTAAGAACTCTGAGGACATTAAGGGAACGTGTACAACGGGCCGCCAAATAAGAGGCATGTGGAGACCAACACAGTTTCCTGTCCAACGTGAGCCTTAGAAACTTAGTTGTGTCCACGAATGGGAGAACAACGGGACCGAGATGTAAGGATGGCGGAAGGAACGCTTCATATCGCCAAAAGTTGATACAAACTGTCTTCTCTTCAGAGAACCGGAAGCCATTTGCCACGCTCCATGAGTAGAGGCTGTCTAGACAACGCTGAAGGCAGCGCTCCAGGAGGCATGTTCTCTGGGCACTGCAGTAGATCGCGAAGTCATCGACAAAGAGAGAGCCTGAGACATTAGGTGGAATGCAATCCATAATTGGATTGATCGCGATGGCAGAGCCCTGAGGTACTCCGTTCTCCTGGAGGAAGACGTCGGACAATACGGAACCCACACGTACCCTAAACTTTCGATCCGTTAAAAAGGAATCAATAAAAAGGGGCAGGCGACCGCGTAGGCCCCACCTGTGCATAGTGCGGAGGATACCTCCTCTCCAACAGGTATCATAAGCCTTCTCCAAGTCGAAGAACACGGCTACCGTTTGGCGCCTTCGCAAAAAGTTGTTCATGATGAATGTCGACAAGGTCACAAGGTGGTCAACAGCGGAGCGGCGGCGACGAAAGCCGCATTGGACATTAGTAAGTAGTCGTCGAGATTCAAGAATCCAGACTAAACGAGCATTAACCATGCGCTCCATCACCTTACAGACACAGCTTGTAAGAGAAATGGGGCGGTACCTAGAAGGAAGGTGTCTATCCTTCCCGGGTTTGGGTATAGGAACAACAACGGCGTCACGCCAACGCATGGGGACTTGACCTTCGGTCCAGACGCGATTGTAGGTACAAAAAAGGAAGCTTTTGCCCGCCGGAGAAAGGTGTGCCAGCATCTGAACGTGAATGGCATCTGGCCACGGAGCAGAGGACCGGGACAGTGCAAGCGCACGTTCGAGTTCCCGCATAGTAAAGGGGGCATTATAAGTTTCCAGATTCAGCGAGTGGAAGGAAGGTCGCCGAGCCTCTTCTGCCTCTTTCCTGGGAAGGAATGCAGGATGGTAATGGGCGGAGCTTGAAACCTCCGCGAAAAAGCGGCCAAAGGCGTTGGAGACAGCCACAGGCTCAACAAGGATCTCATTACCTGAGGTCAGGCCAGGTACCGAGGAGTGGGCCTTAATGCCCGACAGCTGGCGCAGGCCACCCCAAACGACAGAAGAGGGAGTAAAACAGTTAAAGGAGCTGGTGAAAGAGGCCCAACAAGCTTTTTTGCTGTCTTTGATGACTCTACGGCATTGCGCTCGGAGTCGTTTGTATTCAATACAATTCGCCAACGTAGGATGGCGGCGAAAGGTGCGTAAAGCACGTCGTCGAGCACGGATAGCGTCCCTAGAAGCCTCGTTCCACCAGGGGATGGAAACGCGACGTGAAGAAGAAGTAGTACGAGGAACGGAACGTTCGGCAGCATTGATGATAACAGCCGTGAGGTATTCGACCTGACTGTCACAACTGGGAAAATCGTGGTCCGGAAAGGTCGCCAGGGAGGAGTAAAGTCCCCAGTCAGCTTTCAGTATGTTCCAGCTCGAAGGACGTGGGGATGGGGTGTGGTGCAGGAGACGAACGACACAGGGGAAGTGGTCGCTCGAATAGGTGTCAGAAAGGACATACCACTCGAACTGACGGGCAAGAGTGGTAGAACAGATCGAGAGGTCCAAGTAGGAGTAGGTATGAGTAGAGTCCGAGAGGAAAGTCGGGGTGCCGGTATTGAGGCAGACAAGATTGAGATGGTTGAAGACATCCGCCAAGAGTGAGCCTCTTGGACAGGACGCAGGAGAGCCCCAAAGGGGATGATGGGCATTGAAGTCGCCAAACAATAAAAACGGCGGGGGAAGCTGAACGATCAGGTGCATCATGTCAGCCCGACTAACAGCAGATGACGGTGGAGTGTAGATGGTACAAACTGAAAAAGTGAAAGCAGAAAGAGTAATGCGGACAGCTATTGCTTGGAGTGGGGTGGTCAAGGGGATGGGATGGTAATAAACATCGTCCCGAACGAGCAACATGACCCCACCATGAGCTGGGATACCGTCCACAGGGGTGAGGTCATACCGCTCCGAGGTATAGTGGGTAAAGGCAATACGATCAGTCGGGCGCAATTTGGTTTCCTGGAGACCAAGGACGAGCGGACAGTGCAGGCGGAGGAGCAGTTGTAATTCCTCCCGATTAGATCGAATACCTCTTATGTTCCAATGAAACAACGCCATCGCTAGTCAAAAGTTTGGGGGAACGAGACGGGGGAAGAGCTGGTCACCTCGACGGCCGCGGAGGGCCAGGTTGCGAGGGAACTACGCTACAACTGACGGGAGGCGGATCCGGTTCCATCGACTCGTCGCCAGCTGCGGCCGCTGTCCCTGGTTGTGTAGGACGAGCCGCATCATTTGCCGACGAAAGGCCGGTGGAGCGCCTGGCAGCAGAGCGTCCCGGCGAAACTGAGGACAGCCGGGAGCAGCGACTCACGGATGGAGCGTCAGACGAAACGCGCCGGGGTGGAGAGGGGGATAGAGACTTCTTCTTGGAGGCCTTCTTGGAAGGCCGAGGAGGCACAGGGATGGTGGGCTGGACCCAAAGAAGGTCCTCACGCGCGGGGTCCGTTTTGGAACGCCGGACCTCGGAAGCTGGGGTCCGGAACGTTTCCCCGATGGACGCCTGAGAAGAGGATCGCTTCTCAGGTGGCATGGGGGGAGGAGGAGGAGGAGGAAGAGTGGCCCCTGGGGCAGAGGGGGTGGGGGCCACGGGGGAGGAGGATTTGGAAGGGAGGGATTTGGGAGGCGGAGGCAGAGCCCCCTGATGGGCGGAGGAGGCGGAGGGGGGACAGGATAGGGGTGAGGATACTGCGGAAGGAGTGGACACAACTGAGGCAAACGAAGTGGTCAACGGGACGGGATGGAGGCGGTCGTACTTCTTCCTGGCCTCAGAATAAGAGAGCCGATCCAAAGTTTTGATTTCTTGTATTTTCTTCTCCTTCTGATATGCGGGGCAGTCTGAGGATCTAGGCGAATGGACGCCAGGACAATTAATGCACCGAGGTGGTGGGGTGCATGTATGTTCCTCACGAAGAGGACGTCCACAATCGCCACAAAGGGGCTCAGCCTCACACCGTGACGACATGTGCCCAAAGCGCAAACACCTAAAACAGTGCATAGGAGGCGGGATGTAAGGTCGCACGTCACACCGGTAGCACATCACCTTTACCTTCTCCGGGAGAACGTCCCCCTCGAAGGCGAGGATAAAGGCCCCGGTGTCGATGCGACGGTCTTTGGGGCCGCGCTGGACTCGCCGGACGAAATGCACGCCTCGGCGCTCCAGGTTGGCCCTGAGCTCCTCATCAGATTGTAGCAGGAGGTCACGATGAAAAATAACCCCCTGCGTCCTATTTAGTGCCAGATGTGGGACAATGGATACTGGGATGTCCCCTAGGTGGTCGCACGCCTGCAGCGCCGCCGACTGTGTGGCGGAGGTGGTCTTGATAAGGACAGAACCTGAACGCATCTTGCTGTGAGCCTCGATTTCCCCGAAGACGTCCTCAATGTGCTGAACAAAGAACATGGGCTTGGAGGTGGCGAACGTCCCCCCATCGGTTCAAGAACAGACCAAATAGCGGGGGAAGTACTTCGCCCCAAGCCGGCGGGCCTGTCCCTCCTCCCATGGAGTGGCCAAGGGGGAAAGGGCAGGAGCACCAGAACTAGAAACGGTACCTTTTCTTTTGAAAGACTCGGCCGCAGAGCGACCTGATACATGTTGACGTTTCATCTGCGAAACGTTCGCCCCGATACCACCCACTCCGACCAGGGGCTCTCCCCACGGGCGCCACCCAGCCGCAGCAAGGGCCACCTGGCAGGATGACCATTGCCGGGAGTCCTGATGCCCCAAGGAGACGGGCATCTACTCCTTGGCCGACGTGGGGAGGGTGCAGCTCAGGTATCGGCAGTACGATCCCTGTGTTGTCAGGGGGCTACAACCTAGAGGGTACATGACGACCCCACCACAACGGGCTGGCTACCGTGCTGGATTTCTCGTGCCATGGAAAGTCCATCATGATCGCTGGTGCAGATGGAGATGCACTATGGGCGTAACTTGGACAACCCATCAGGCGTTTAGGCCCAATTTGAGGAATAGTGGGTATGGTTACAACGCCGTTACAATGCTGAGTGCCAAGGTCTTAGTGCACTTAGGACCAGTGGTACACCATGTAAGGTGTCCTTCCCCAAAAGGCTCGTACTTCTGTAGAATTTTGAAAAATGGAGGTCAAACCCCAAGGGGGACCATTACATGGAAGGCCGAAACGGTTGAAACTCCTTTTAGTCGCCTCTTACGACAGGCAGGAATACCTCGGGCCTATTCTTACCCCGGACCCGCAGGGGGGTTGTTGGTAGTGGATGGACTGCCCAAAATCAAGTGTTTTGCCAAATTGCCTTCCGTGACATTGACAGCAACTATGTGTGTGTTGTCACTAACTTTTCCTGTTGAGGGTTCCCCCTGTACCCTCGTAACTAATAACAGTCAGCGACTTGTATCCCAGTTGCTGAATTTCACCCAACTTCTAACTCAGCGGTGGGGCATTTTGTGTGCACATTCAAGATCCAAATGAAGAAGTCTGTACTGCCTTGTAGCACAGCGATACACTGTCTAGTTTTCAACTGGGTGTCACCAGTTAATGGGTGCAGTTTGCTGCAATGTTGACACAAATGCCAGCCATGGGGCTTTTTTCATTTGTTGCACCACAAGCTGAGTGCCCCAGACTATCACAAACTGCTGCATTAACGTCAGAGGACTGCCATTTGGGCCTAGTCTTTTGGCCGGCAGCCAACTCTGATGGGCCACAAAAGTCAGCATTTGTTAGCTGTGAATGTCGGTTAGGAGCAGTTGATCTGTCATTCTGATAGTTGTGTTTGGGATCTGTTTGATACACGAGACCATTGTCTCCACACCAGCTGACACATAACTGCAGAATTCATGTTCTTTTGTCCAAAATAGCAAATGGGCTAGTGTATTCTGTTGAGTGCCTTAGGAGGGAACATCAGCTGTCTACCATTTTCTTAATTTTTAAGTTAAACATGTTTTTGAAATCAGTTGAGACTGAGTGCTTCAGTTGCTCTCTAAAATGTAGACCAGGACATCCTTAAGCCTATCAAACAGTTCAAGTTACAGATTTTATTGAAGGAATATTTACTACAAAAAAAGTATACATGGTAATAAAACTTAAAAAAAAATCAATGTTGAGGCATACCACTAGGAAACATTTCAGTACTGCTTGTTGTGCCATATAAAGCATACACCGACATTTTCCAGTTTCAGCACGCTTACAAATAAACAGAATATTCATTAATCAACAGGTACCCTAGTTGTATGTACACATATGAAACGATTCACAGATAAAAGATGATGATGATAATGATAATAATAATAATAATAATAATAATAATGGATGCCAAACAACGTAAATATGCCTAATGAGCTAAATTTGTGCTGAAAGTCATGTCACTGAACTTATTAGTGTACGTTCACACTAACAAATGTATAAGTCACCGATCAGCACGAGACAGGGACAGTACAGATGCATAGTGCGTAGGATACTGCTTCTCATTAAAGCATGTCAACAGTAAGAAATGATATTAGAAAGGCCCATATCTGTGCACTGTTTTAACAAAATATTTCTTCAATATCACCCTCTGTCAGATCATGAATGAAGCGCGTGTATCTATGTAATCTTCAGTTTAGAATATGGCACTGGATAGGCTACACTGGACCTGTCACACAAACATTTTACAGATTCAGACATGGGATGGTCGCAACACAAGAGTGCACACACCTCACTAGGTAGATTCCAAACCTTGACACAGCAGTACTAAAAGTCACACTAAGAAGCATAAAATTATTCTTCAACATGATAGTGCCAGCTGTTACACTGCACATCAAAAACTGATTATTTGATTAAGAAAAACACCAAATTAATGCTTCACCGCTCATATTCACCTGATTTTTGAGTTTACAACTTCGTCGTATCTTCCATGATTGAAACTTACTGTACATGTTACAATCAATAATTTTTGTTTTAGTGACCCATATCCATGGTTTGTTCATATGATAAACATTTTTCACATAAGGAATTTTGTTTCACCTTTGATCACTTTTCAAAATTCAAAATGATAATGATACACAGGCAAGTGCTAGTTTGGCTAACAGTAGTACATAATCTTTTGCTCCTCAGCTGATGTATATACTACAATGTTACCCTCCATACTATTGAATAATCTTCCACATGAAAAAAGAACGCAATGGCAGTTCTTAAACAACAAACATTATCTTTTTTTAAGAAAAATCTGATAGCAATGAAGAAATACATGTAACGGTGTCATCATGCCGAGTGTATCACTCACTGCCTAGCACCTTCTTTTGTCAGTCTCTCAGTTACAATGTCACTGGATGTCAGTATAAAGGGACATGCACTTAGCACACTACTCTCCTGATCATTAATGTACACATTTCCGAAACCAGAGCCACTATTTCCTCATCAAAGGCATTCTCAACTGCTCTCACTAAGCAGAGCACACACTATTCCATCCCCACTATCAAAAACTGATCCTTTGTACAAGTGTCACATTTTAAGATTTTTACAAAAAATTGTTAGGAGACACTATTACGATGTGGCTTTATTATTGTTCTAAAATTTGGTATTTATTACTGTTAACATAATGAACCTGAGAAACTGGCCAAGAAATTCATTTACAGTGAGTGTTTAAAGAAACAGGGCCATCAAAAAATGCAAATTCTACATGGATTTGTTTTTGTGATTTTTTGTAAGGATATAACCCAACAACAATGCATCAAATAGCTTTCTTCAACATTAGGCATCAATCACTTTCAGAAAAGACTGTTTACAATTTGTTTCTAGAATTCTGTCACAGCCACAATTCCATTATTAATATATCTTGGGGACTGTTCATAAAAAATGGAACACAATATTGTGCATAACATGATTAAAGAGGACAAGCATATAACTTACTGCTAGATAAAAGCATACTGAATGCTGCATTAACTATGAAAATGGTGTGTTCTCAATGAATTCCACACAATTTGACTGGAGCTCAAAAACAAGCTTGTATCAATTGGAGTGAGGGGATGTTCGAAAAATTCAGCTTAAGTAATGTGTAATCAAGAAGCGTCACCATAATGGCAGGCAAAATTTGGATAAATTCGTGTGATCTAGAAACTAAGCTGCACTCAACTGTTTGGGTGTTCCAACGTGAACCAAAACCAACAAAAGTGGTTACTTACAAAACACTTCCAAGAAAATCATTGCTTGTTTCTTTTATTATGCTGGACACCCTTTAGAGAACTGAAGAACAGTTAATGCCAATGGCATACAACAATTTGTTTACCAGAACTTGTTGACAAAATCAGGAAAACAATGGTGAAAAGTCACACTGGTCTTCACCATGATAATGCCAGCTATTACACAACACTCAAAAATTATCTGACGAAGAATACCATTGAAGTAAAGTTTCATTGTCCACGTTCATCTATTTATCACTTAGCAACTTGTCATCATCCACTAGGTCATAATGTGGCTGAAAGTGTGTATTGGGTAATCATGACAGATGATCACTGAAGACAATTGTGACAAAAAATAAAGAGAACAGCTGCAAAAGTCCCTGCAGAACTGAATGTCATACTCCTGAACACTGTTAGCACCAAAACAACATGTGGGGAGCTCCAGAAGCAGGGAACTGCAGGTTGAGCTGGAATTTCAAAACTACTCATCAGTGATGCAAATACCCTCAACAGGAAAATGTGGTGGTGAAACCATAAAAACTTTGACTATGGAAGAATGCCATTTGGTCTGATGAGCCTTGTTTCAAACTTCTGGGTGAGTTTACATCCCAAGAGTGAAACTTTTTTTTTTTGAGGGGGGGAGGGGGGGGGCAGCGGGTTGGTGGTGACTTGAGAGGCATATCATAGTATTCCATGTTCATTCTCCAATGGTTATGCAGCATTATAAGGTGACAGGGGCCTTCTTCAGGCAGCTCGCATTTTCCAGGACTGGTTTTATGAGCACTGGAATGTACTGCTGCATCTCTCCCGGCCACCATTGTCACCATATCTCGCTGTTTTTGAGCCTTGATTATCGATATTTTGCTTGTCCCTCAATGTAGTGACGTCTCCACAACAGGTCTTTCTGCTGTAATTTATTCTCATGACAGCAGTTACAGTCAGTTTAATATGATTTATTTCATTTGTTAGACATTTCATACTGGATCTTTTTTTTTTCCTCTCTTTTTAATCTTTTTAATCTTGTCCTTAAAAAACGATACTTGATTATGAGCCCTGGTCAATATTTTATTTGGTGATGAGAAATTAATGATTTTCCAAGTGAGTTGCAAATGAGAAAGTCAGTCAATGTACACATTAGAATACTGAAGAAAATTGTTATCAGCTTTTAATTAGCTTTAGAACAAGATGAGGACATTCAGGTAAAAAGAGAGGAAAAAAAAAGATCCAGTACGAAATGTCTAACAAATGAAATAAATCATATTAAACTGACTGTAACTGCTGTCATGAGAATAAATTACAGCAGAAAGACCTGTTGTGGAGACGTCACTACATCGAGGGACAAGCAAAATATCGATAATCAGACTGAATAGTGATTTCGATCTTTTATTTGTGTATTAGTTGCTGTTTGTATGTAACGACCTGCACCCCAGAAGACATTGCTGTGCAGATTTCAGCGTTGCTCAGACAGTTGGAGGTGGGACAGTGAACCAGCTTGGCTTAGAACTATGAGTGCAGGGAGTGGAGTGTTGAGCAGCCAGAAATTTTGTAGTGCAGCCAATCGTGGGAATGTATACTACATACATTGTATTTTCACGAACATCTAACATGTTTAAACTGCAGTTTGGCTGAATCCATTTGCAACTGGAACTAAACTGACATTAAAATTGGACGAATACTCAACAACAGCATACATGTCTGCAGGAGACACTAAAAGTGTAGATGGGGGCCAGAGGCATATTTGCACATTTTGTACAGCAACACTGTCAACGCTCACTGTGAGATATGATGGGAATGATTACGGGTGTGTCAGCAGATGGTTCTACTGCGCCAATGAGAGAACAGTGGGCAGATGATATGTTTGGAAGCAAGAGACATAGTAACATTCTCACATCACTATGGAGGTGAAATCAGCTGTGTTAAAAAAAATAAAAAGGACAGCTCTGTCTCAGGTCCGACAGTAACCATTTTTGTTTATTTTATTTTTCCTTGTATTATCAAAACATAGACAATTAATAAATGGTATACATTTAGAATACGTGTAATGTTAACTTCCTGGGGAGATCCCTTACATCAATAGAAGTTTGTAATCTTGATTAATCAGAATATGTTAAAAAATAAATCAAACAGGAAAATGAAACAGCAATGAATGATAAAAGTAAGTAAAAACTATAAACAAATGGACCAAATCTTATGTCTGAGGAAGGTAGTTAAGTATGAAAAACAGCCAATGAGGCAATGAGGTAGTCATATTTCTTGTGGGGAATTCGTTCTCACTACTATTTGAATTATTTTTCACACAACTTTACTTCTTTCCAGGACAAATAAGCATAGCACACAATTCTATAAATTCTGTAGACTATAGTGTATTGCAACTCAATTAGAAGATTAAAGTAAATATTACTACTAGTTGCCAATGAAAAGAATTTTTATGATCACATTTGGTTTCAAGCAGTTTTTGTCACTGGCTAGTAATCATTTAATGTCACGATATACACATAATGTCGGTCAAATACATCATCTCACATTTATCAACTTTGTACTTACTCTTTTCAAGAAAATCTGGTTAAGGCGAAAGCTGTTTTCAGTATCAAATCTCTGCCCACAGACCACACAAAATCTGTTCATTAACACTGTATGTAAAAGACTGTTATATGAATATATAACTTTTTCTCAGATCTCTACTGGTAATCAGTCTTTTTCAAAACACTTGTCTGTTGCTCAATGCTCGCTCTATTCAGTAAGCAGTTATCTACCCTCACATAGCCGTACTTTCAGTATACCATGGTGAATTGGTGATGATTGATTGGCTGTAACTGTACACGATTTAGCTATGATAATTTTTACCCTTATAGAGATATTAAGATTCTAGCTATGATTTACTTTCATTATCAAAACTTTGCTTAGGCTTTTGTTTTGAATCAACTGCTGATGAAAAGATAGCTCTCAAAACAAAATTCCTCATTGGTTGCATTATTTTGCAGCAAATGTAAAAAACATCCTCAAAAGCATATACGGAATAGCCCAATAAAATGCAGGAAGTTAGTAAAATTGTAAATGCAGTGTTATTTATTAGATACCTTGTTGTTGAAGTCTGTTTCGCTGCATTGAGTACTGCCATCTTCGACTTTTGAAACTTGTTGAGAAACACCTACTTCTGAATTAGGCGCAGGATTCTCATTATTTCGGGGACTGTTTGTGCATGTTTCATATGAGTAACGAGCTTCAGTTGCTGCAGCTTCCACAACAGTTGCCACTGGATTACCTGGTTGCATCTGTTAACAGAATGTCCAATTTCATTCAGTACACCATTCATACGCTTATAAGGTTCATATACACAAATCAAGAATACATTAAATAAAGAATTTCGTTGTAAAAATAACAACCTTGTGAAGATATGATGCAGACAGCTTGTTGTTAAACAATTATCAACTCCCAAAACAATTTAAGATATAAAAGTGTGTTCATAGGCTTTGTTGTTTTTCCTTTATTTAATCTTAGAGGGTACCTCCTAAACAACAATTTCACAATCTAACAACTGACCTACGGAAAATTCCCTCTGGAACTAGCATTACAGAACAGGCAGATGGGCATGAACACTTCGACGAATCACCAAGAAGCAGAAAAACCTGTGTGGAAAGAAAAGATGGAATCAATCCACCAATTCTTATTTAGATGTTAGAAGAAAGTTACTTCCCAAAATCTAATGAATCTGCTATCACATGCAGGATGGGTAGCATCTGTTACCATCTCAGCATATTTCACACTTTTGCAGTTCATATTTCTCTGGACAAGTATTCAGCAGGATCAACTTTTAGGTAGACTACTGGAATGACAAACACTGTGCAACAATGAAAATAGCCCATTCCTATCAATTCTAATGTGCTGATAGTGAATATCACAAAGCCAATTCAAAATTAGCTCTAGTTTTCATTTTACACTGTTTTATTATGGTGAGATAATTATATACAGATTTTTATGTTAAGTTTATAATCAAATATTACAATGGTTTGTGAAAGTCATAATAACTAGTAACAATGGATTATATTATTATCCCTGGTCTTACTTGTGTGCAACATTTTGTAGGCTCACAGATTCGAGAGCTTTTTAGAGACCATACTTTTGATGGAATCGTACAAGGTGATGAGAAGCATGCCTGGGAATGTTTTAAGACAGCCTGTTTACAGTCCTTAGGGAACAAACAAGCAATCAATTACAAGGAGATTGTAGATAAGATGTTGTCATCTTACAAAAAAACTTGGTAGCAGCATGTCACTGAAAATCTTTCTTACATAGTCATCCTGACTTCTTCTCCAAAGATTGTGGTGCGGTAAGTGATGAACATGGGGTGCGATTTCATCACGATATTGCCACATTTGACAAGAGGTATGCCGGAAAGTGGAGCACTACTACTACTACTACTACTACTACTACTACTACTACTGCTGGACTGTCATAAGGGAAGTTCCCGAGTATGTGGATAAACATCAAGCCAAGCGAAAACGGTCATCTTCTGAATTTATCTCTGAATAAAATATGCAATTGTATGTACTGTAAATATGGACATTTAACATTTGTAATCCTTTATCTATATTTGTGACCAATTAATTTATATATTTTCTTTTGTGCTTTACATAGTACTGGTACAAAGTAGACTTACAAAGTATTTTCATTCATGTAACATTACCTTCATTTTTTCTTAATATTTTACTTTTATACTACCAGAATGTCACTGAAATTTATCAATGCATAACACTTAACATAAGTCAAGTAATTATTCACTTAAAATTTGTTACGCCGAATCTTGAAACATGAATGCATATTTAGAGAGTGAGTTATTTATACAAAAATGCAGATCACTTAAAAAAAAAAAAAAACCTAGAGCTAAATATTTATGAAGATGATGATTTTGTATCATTTTATACTGAAATAAACATAACTACCTCAAAACCATGCAATTTACACACTTTCACTTCAAATTTGTTGTCCAGTGTAATTATGATCATTTACTAATTTTACATCCTAGTACAGGATTAACATTTCAAGTGACTTATCACTGTTCAGCTGCAGCTGGAAATAAAATAACACCACTCAAAAATTTCTCATTTCAGTATTTAATTTATTAATAAAGAAAAATGAATTCAGATCTGTCATGTAGAAACAGTTCTGCTTCAGATTTTACGTACATTGAGGTGACAAAAGTAATGGAATACCACCTAATATCATGTCAGACCTCCTTTTGCCCAGCATAATGCAGTAACTCTGTGTGGTAAGGACTCAACAAGTCGTTGGAAGCCCCTGCAGAAATATTGAGCCATGCTGCTTCTATAGCCGTCTATGACTGCAGAAGTGTTGCTGGTGCAGGATTTTGTGCATGAACTGACCTCTTGATTATGTCCCATAAATGTTCAAAGGGATTGATGTCGGGCAATTAGGGTGGCCAAATCAGTTGCTCGAATTCAAGCTCGGTCTCCAAACCCATCATGAACAACTGTGGCCCAGTCACATGGCACATTGTCATCCATAAACTTCCATCATTGTTTAGGAACATGAAGTCCAAGAATGGCTGCAAATAGTCTCCAAGTAGCTGACCATAACCATTTCCAGCCAATGATCGATTCAGTTGGACCAGAGATCCCAGTCCATTCTATGCAAACACAGTCCACACTATCGTGGAACCCCCACCAATTTGCACAGTGTCTTGTTGACAACTTGGGCTCATGGCTTCTTGGGATCTGTGACACACTCAAACCCTACCATCAGCTCTTACCAACTGAAATTGGGACTCATCTGACCAGGCCACAGTTTTCCAGTTATCTAGGGTCAAACCGATATGGTCACGACTTCAAAAAAGTGACTGGAGGCAATTTCGTACTGTTAGCAAAGGCACTCGTGTTGGTCATCTGCTGCCACATTCTATTAATGCCAAATCTTACAGCACTGTCCTAGTGGTAGTGTTCCTCACATGTCCCACACTGATTTATGTGGTTATTTCATGCACTGTTGTTTATCTATTAACATTGACAACTCTATACACACACACACACACACACACACACACACACACACACACACACACACACACACACTGCTGCTCTCCATTGTTAAGTGAAGGCCGTCAGTCACTGGATTGTCCACAGTGAGAGGTAATGCCTGAAATTTGGTATTATCAGCATATTCTTGACACTGTGGATCTCAGAGTATTGAATTTCCTAACGATTTCTGAAATGGAATGTCTCATGCACACACACACACACACACACACACACACACACACACACACTCACACACACACTGCTGCTCTCCGTTGTTAAGTGAAGGCCGTCAGCCACTGGATTGTCCACAGTGAGAGGTAATGCCTGAAATTTGGTATTCTAAGCATATTCTTGACACTGTGGATCTCAGAATATTGAATTTCCTAACGATTTCTGAAATGGAATGTCTCATGCATCTAGCTCGAACTACCACTCCGCATTCAAAGTCTGCTAAATCCCACTTTGCGACCATAATCACATCGAAAACCTTTTCACATCAGTCACCAGAGTGCAAATGACAGCTCTGCCAATGCACTGCCCTTTTGTACCTTGTGTATGAGATACTACTGCCATCTGTATATGTGCTTATCACTATCCGATGACTTTTGTCATCTCAGTGTAATGTAAAAATGGAAACAATATCATAAATTATGAATTTGCGCTAATGATACTGTAAAAGTTTTAGAGTGAGAGTAAGACATTTAAAGGTGTAGTAAAATATCCTACAAAATTTGTCCAGTAATACAGCAGAAATTCTCAAATTAACAAGTTGTAATTTGAGAGAGAGAACTACTTTGAGAACCGTTAAAAGTTCAATGAGTTAGCAGATATGAGTGTTTCCAACCAGCAAATCAACAGTTATTATGTGAAGTGAAAATACAGAAGAAGTAGTAAGTTACTACAAAAGCTGCCATTTGAATTGTGCCATGTAGATTAGTATGATATTTTACTTTAGCACACTGTATGAGCATCTTGCTATAGCTGAACTCGGGAGATAAGGGTAGAACACTCAAAACCTTGCAGATTATCACCATTTGGTGCAATGATTGGCTGCTAACATTCCAAAAATCAAATGCAGTAATACATTTAGGATTCACTTGGAAAATACTTAGAAAAATTCAATCATATTTGGAGAGCACTGCTTAAAATATTCGCATTGCCACATATTGTTACCACTTTGTTTATCTGACACTAAAATGTCACAGATATACTCAAGAGACTTCTGAGGCAGATGCTAAATCAAAGATGTTGTGGTTCAGAAGAAGATTTGCTCTTAACTTTTTGTTAACGCACCACCTGAGAAAACACAAAGAACAATTCAATTGCCGGCCGAAGTGGCTGTGCGGTTAAAGGCACTGCAGTCTGGAACCGCAAGACCGCTACGGTCGCAGGTTCGAATCCTGCCTCGGGCATGGATGTTTGTGATGTCCTTAGGTTAGTTCGGTTTAACTAGTTCTAAGTTCTAGGGGACTAATGACCTCAGCAGTTAAGTCCCATAGTGCTCAGAGCCATTTACCTTTTAACAATTCAATTTTCTAAATACACGTTACCAAGGCAGCAAAATTAAAGAAATTCAGACTCATATGGAGAAACCTGTGCAGCTGTTATTTCTGAACACCTATTGAGTACGGAATAAAACTAGTGGCTAATAATACTTGTACATTATCTGCCCTTTGTAACCATTCCTACAGTTGCTCCCTGAGGACAAGTGTCTCTTAAGACAGACAAACATTGAAATTAGGTCAACAGCACAACTAAGACAATGCACCATGCAGTAAAACCTGTATGTATGCAAGATTTATGTATCTGATATGATTTTATTTGAAATATCTTTGTTCTTGCAGTATTTACTTTGTTAGTACTAGCGCAACTGCTTACAGTACGTTTAAAAATTTGGCTATTCATTTTATTATTGATATCATTACAAAGTAAACAAAACATCAGTCTATGAAGTAGTACCACAGAAACTTTCCAAAGAAAACAATTTTAAACCCAACCATTAGATGGAAAAATTCTGCCCAATGTAGATTTTGTTATCATTATTGATTTTATGGAAAAAGGGTGACCAATAAATTTGACTTCTTACAGACACACACTTAAAGTTTTCAAATGGTACTCATGGAGATTTCAAAGTCACACATTTTCGCAACAAGACAACGTTAGAGCACACACTTAAAGTGCAGGCAAAAATGAGTGAAGGAAGTTGTATCTCTGTACAGTACTATATTCACCATGCACATCATCAGACTTGTCATCCTCCAATTTCAATCTCTTTCCTAAATTAAATGAAGTTTCACACTATATAAACTTCAATGTTGTTCACGTAAGGAAATTTGTAAGTTCGTGACTGGTAGAGTTTAAAACACCTTACACTACAATAACTGCAATACAACAGCTCAGCAATAAACTCCAATATCATCTTGACTACAGTCTTAGAAAGGATTAGCCATCAGTTGGAGGTGTGCATGGAGAGATGAAAGACTATATCAGCAATGGCATACTGTTGATGGAGAAATGGACTAGACTGACGAGTTGCTCAACTGCTTCAAAAAAGCAGTTCCTACAGTGTCAGAAAAGGACAGTGGTATGCACAAGAATGGATACTAACACTTAAGTATAAATTTTGAATAGTATACAGCAATAACAAGGATAAGAACTGAGAAAACGCGTACAACACAGGCATGTTATTTAAGCTGCCTTACTGACCTTGGGCTATGACGCTCTTCATAACACTCACTTCATAGTCTGCAATAACTGGATATAAGAAGATGTGCTGTGAATCTCTCTTTACCAGGTTAACTAGCTGTCTTAATTGGATGTTTGATGCTGTTAGATAGAAGCTAGCAGAGGTTGTTAACATTGTGGGAATTTGCCCAACTTCATTGCATTGCTTCTCACCAAATCAGAATTAATTTAGTGACAAGACCATAAGAAAGAAGATTGCTAGTTGCCTATAGAACCCTTAAAGATCATGCATAATTTTTTAAGCTACTGACCATTGGAGGGCTGGAATTGATAAGGCAAGGGAATGAGTTGATGACTGGGCAACATTTGAGCCTCCAAAGTCACAAGAAAATGTAATGACAAAACATCTGCAATACACTGGGGGGAAAAAAGCAAGCATGTTTCTAATACTCTTTTAAGAATACAGGAATAGAATTTGTTGGTAACCTACAGAAATTCTGTCTCAGTTATCAAATCATTTACTTCTGCTTCACTCTGGAGTAAAGGAGGCATATGCTCTCACTTTAGTTGTTTCTCTGGATGATTGTTTAATTCCCCCCCCCCACACACACACACATATATATACATGCGTACATTGTGGCACGATCCTACAGATATGACCAACACCAGTTAATTGATATTTTAGCAACATACAAACATGGACATCTTTTCTTGCCATATGACTTTCTCTTCAGGGTCATGCAATTCAGTGTTCTGTGCTGCATCTGCTATTAGTTATCGACCTATGCATTTAATCTTCAAAATTCTCCTTCAGTACCACATTTAAAAACTTCTATTCTCTTGTTGTGTGAAGTGTATATTGGCCACCTCTTACTTCTATACAAGGCTACACTTCAGACAACCACCTTAGTTAAAGCTGTAATGTGTGACTTCTATAAAATAGGATCACAAAAGGTGATACACATATCTAAAAATTGTAATAAAATTATTATGGTGGAAATGGAGAGCAAATGTTTGCCAGTGTAGATATGGTCACAGCTATGAGATAAGCGGGGGTGGCACTACTAGCACCAATGCTGAGAAGTACATCATCCCACACTCTCCCCATCAACATCACGCACAAAGTAAAAACATGGTGTATATACACTGTGTAAGATACTACATATACAGATTTGTAGGGCTATTAAAGCAGGTAAAAAGAAACACTTTTGTTATGTGACACAACTGTCACAGGTACACCGTTTCCCTACTAGGCATCATTGAAGGGTTTGATGCTGGGCTTCCCTTAGGCCAACATTCACAGCTGTTTAGGCCAATTCATATGCAACACACTGATTCTGGAATGTGATTTGCAACACAGTTACATCTTACTGCTAGGAAGGGTTAGCTTCTATTATTGTTACTAGTGTCCACTTCCCTGGATAAACAATTAGACTAACACTGTTTATGTTAAATTGCATCTACATGAAAGATTATACTGCTGTTTATATGTTTTTGATGGCTGACTGCACATTAACTGAGTCAGCTGACCTGCATTTCATTCATGGAGAGGCACGATGTTGCAGTCGTGCAGCAAAGTGCCTGTATGTAGAACAATTTCCAGAAAGGATGTTACCAAATCGTGTCATTTCAGAGACCTGATAACCATCTTTGTAAGACAGGGTCCCTTAGATTGGTTGGTTGGTTTGGGGAAGGAGACCAGACAGCGTGGTCATCGGTCTCATCGGATTAGGGAAGGATGGGGAAGGAAGTCGGCCGTGCCCTTTCAGAGGAACCATCCCGGCATTTGCCTGGAGTGATTTAGGGAAATCACGGAAAACCTAAATCAGGATGGCCGGACGCGGGATTGAACCGTCGTCCTTCCGAATGCGAGTCCAGTGTCTAACCACTGCGCCACCTCGCTCGGCGGGGTCCCTTAGACTACACCAAAAGGGTAACTGATAGACTTCATAGTGTGGGAACTGTTCAGTTTGAGGAAAATGTCAGCACTTGCACATCAAGGAACTAAACACCTTTAACATCAATGTGTGGAATGCCCACATGAGATACGAATATAGCCATTCAGGATCAGAAGGTACAATACATATCTGCTGACAACTTTCAACAATGTATGGAATTATGCCAATCATTAGCACGCAGATGCCAGTTGTTTATTAACATAAACATCCCCGACTTCCAAACGTGTGTTTTGTTTACTGACAAGGCTGCCTTCAAGATGGGAGGAATACTCGACAGCCACAATATTCATACCTGTGTGTTGTAAAATCATATAGTAACTTTTATGTTCCACCACGACCACAGATTTACCATAAATGTGTGGCTAGTACTGTTCACAACCACTTCATTGGGCCGTATCTTCTGCCTAACATGCTTGGTAGAAGAAATTACGATATCTTTCTCCATGAAGTAATACCGGAAATGTCTGGCTAGCACTCTAGCAGCAATTAAGAGTTCCAGAATGATGAGGACCCACCAAACTTTGCTGTTGATGTCAGAGAACATTTAAACAATGTTTTCTCCAATTTTTCGTGCTATACCATCAATCTTCCCAAAAGTGATCAGCAACCCTTGAGGCACCTTGGGTATGTGTGCAGCCTACATGGTTCCTACAGGCCTCAGCATCACAGACTTGCCCTGCCGCAGTAATGGACAGACACCAGGTGGCAGTACCAGGGCTAGCAGAGGCCACCATATTCAAGGGATCTATTTGTGCCCACCACACAGATGACCAGAAAATAGTGCCACGAGTATTCCGCTGCCGGCCTCTGTAAAAGTTGGTGCCAGAGCTACACAGTCACTTCTTCCAGCTTCGAGAGATTCTCCTAGCCTCCTGGTGGGCACTATTCACCCCATCACATTTAGGACACTCTCAAAGTCCATCATAGAGACCAATGCCACTATATTCAGCATTTATCATTATTTCCCTTGGTGCAATTGGATTGTATCCAGGACAGACTTTTCTGTTCCTAGGCTGATGTTATTCAGGATAGCTTCATCGGACTTGTCTATGAAGATCCCAATTGTGTTACTTTGTCAGACTGTGGAATCACCATACAGTAAATTCTTCATACCTGTGAGACACTGTAATTGTGATTTTGTTATTACCATCTAAGCAGACGTTTTCTTTCCATGGTCAATAAACTTTTGTAAACTCTGATCACTCTTTTTCCCTGTGTTGACTTGAGCAACACATCAGTTTAACTCTGAGGGGTGAGCCAGCATGGTGGCCACCACATTCTCCCCACTTTAATCAAGTCAACTTTGTTTTGTTTGGGAGAGATGAAATGTTTGGTTTACAAGACACTGATAAGACGCTATAGGAGAACTGATTGTCTGTTCTGCCACTATCACAAAACACCTGGTTGTTTAAGCATGTTAGAAAATCGTTAGCACACAAATGTCAGATGTGCAGCTGTATATTAACGCAAACAGATGTAATTTTCAATATCTCTAAAAGAATATTCATCACATGACAGTTTGGACACCATTCTGAACATCTGTAGCATCAAACCCTTTATGGATTCCTACTGAGGAAACAAGAGCATTTGTGACTTTTTTGTCATATAAAACCAGTGTTTCCTTTTATCACCTCTAAACACACTAAAATTTGGTACAAGATTATTCTTTTATGCCCTGAAGTTGTCATATATGTTGTTTCATGAGAGTACCATAGCCGGAGGCCCCCTGAAGCCAGAATTGTAGTAAAAGGTACTCCCTGCATGCCCGCCTCCTGCATCAACATGGAATGGGATGGCACTGCATTTTGTTATAGTGCCTATTTCCCATAAAAAAGGTAACATGCAGATGGCAGCTGCCACTTTGTTGCCCAGTGTCTGAGGCAACGATGTATCCAGCTTCAACCCACGTCACAGATCAGCTAGAGAAACACACTTCACAAAGGCATAGGACACCATCAGGGATGTTACACAGGTACACTGGAGAGGGTCCACTTGTCGCAAGATAAATTCTTGTGCAAGTCAGGTGTGATTAATGTGCAAGCCACATAAGACAATGGCTTCTTTTCTAGAGGCTTGGAGTGAAACTTGTCATACCTTAGCAGTCTCTCTGATTGCTCACAATTTGTTGGGGCATATGATAGTTTGCTATTCCATTTCCCAGACATTCATCATACAATGTCACTGATGTGTCCTTACACAGGGCCTGGCATTTCCAGTTTTAATGTAGCCATTTTGGTTGCCTCCTCAGTCTGCCTAGCTGTGTATTCATTGTTTGCTTTGTCCATGTGGATATAATTTCCAGCTTTGGGTACATTGTATAGTAGGTCATGGATACTGGAGACAACTATGTTGTGTGTGTAGTATTGTTCTGTTGCCTGCAGTTCACTCACGGAAGCACTGTGCATGAGATAGTTTTGGGTACAAAGAATTCTAAATGTGTTGTAGAGCTAATGATGTACCTGTCAGTTTTGCACTGAATATGCACTATACATTTGGTAATGTGTGTTGCTCATGGTGGTTGCCTGTGTAGACATAACAAACACAATCACTGACTTTTGGGCCAAGCACACGACTCCATAATGTGGATAATCATGAAGCAGAAGTAAAATACATATTGATAAATGGTGGAATAGTGTTTTCTTTGGGATTGTGGAGCACGTCCACATGTGTTACTTGGTGGGGGACATATCATAGGGGAATCTGAGAAGTTGTTTTGTTTGTACAGCCAAGTGGGGGAACTAGGTTTCCCTGTACAGGTCCACAAGTTGCACATCGACACTCTGCCTACTTGGAGCTGATTCATGAGCAGCTGGATCCTTTGGTTTTGGAACAGAGTGGGATAACAAGGGAACAAGGGATTGCTGATGTTCGTCCCACAAAGGTGGGACAGCTACTTCTGCAAGAAGACTGTCAAATAGACTTGCATGAGAGCTCCAGTTGAAAGCTCATACTTATAGCAGCCTTTTTGTTGTGCCTGTCTGCAATTCATTATCTCCTCTATATGATGAGCTGCACTCTATCTTTCACGTGCATGTGTTGGACCGCTGCTGAAGTTGCCCGTCATTATTTTATGAAGTTTTAGTCTTCAGTTACTTATTTTAAAGTTCATTTGTGTTAGTATTTGCCGTAAAAGTAACTTATTAGTGGATTTTCATTATCTCAGTCTTTCTTCCAGTGTTATTGACTTGAATGGTCTGTTATTCGTGAGTGTGCTTATGTCATTTGTCCGAGACTCACGCCTCGGTAGTGTGTTTACATTTTGAGCGTGCAGTAGCAGCTGTAGTGGGTATAAATGTAAGTTATTTGTGCACTGTTATACAGTTATTAAATTTGATAGTTTTCAGCAGTGTTTCGTGCTGTTTGTGGCAAAATAACAATTTAATAAACTTTTGGAAATGTTCACTCGCTGTG
Organism: Schistocerca serialis cubense; assembly: GCF_023864345.2. Classification (NCBI taxonomy): domain Eukaryota; kingdom Metazoa; phylum Arthropoda; class Insecta; order Orthoptera; family Acrididae; genus Schistocerca; species Schistocerca serialis. Next base: position 655,815,033 of record NC_064640.1, on the reverse strand, counting down.
TTTTTAGAGTTTTCTGTGCATTGAAGTCATTTAGTAAATCTTGTGCTTTAGTTTTCAGCTGATGTTTCTTATTGTTTCTAGTGAAATATTTCAGTAAAATTTTCATGCAGTGTTTCAACTTCGTTGAGGCCAGCCGATGTGGCCGAGCGGTTCTAGGCGCTACAGTCTGGAACTGCGAGACCGCTACGGTCGCAGGTTCGAATCCTGCCTCGGGCATGGATGTGTGTGATGTCCTTAGGTTAGTTAGGTTTAAGTAGTTCTAAGTTCTAGGGGACTGATGACCTCAGAAGTTGAGTCCCATAGTGCTCAGAGCCATTTGAACCATTTTTTTTAACTTCGTTGAGTGTTCAAGTGGCCGCTTGAATTTTTGGTTTTAGCTAATAATTTTGTGAAGTTTTGTTGGTATTGGTATTAGCTGCGGTGTAGTAGTATTAATACAAGTAGTTGCTTTCTTAGTAGACTTGCCAGGTTAGCCAAGAACACTAATGTGCTGCTTCCTGGACTTGGGTAGGCATGCCGGCTCCGGATCGAATCTGCCTGGCAGATTAACGATGAGGGCCGGTATGCCGGCCAGCCTGGATGTGGTTTTTAGGCAGTTTTCCACATCCTGCTACGTGAATACTGGGATGGTCCCCACATTCCGCCTCAGTTATACGATTCGGAGACATCTGAACATGTTCACACTATTCCATGGACTACACTAGACGCAGACAGCTGAGGTACACAAATTCCGTCTTGGGGGATACAGGGTGGCAACAGGAAGAGCATCCGGCCACCCCTTAACATTAACATTGCCATTGCCAAATCTGAATCTAACAATGCAGACCCTACGAAACTGCAGGATAAAGGGGCAAGCAAAAGAAGAACAGATGGTTTCTTAGCAGACAGAGATTTTCGAGACCACTATTGTTAATTCTTTAAATAGTTATACTGGTGTAACTGAGCTTAGGTAATGCAGACGTATAGTTTTTTCAGGAAATGAAAAATTTTACCATGGGTGAGAAGTGTGGGCTCTGTTGCAGGTTTGTGAGTATTGGATTACAGTGTGGGATTTGTTCAAAGTATTTTCATTGGGGGGAATGCAGTGGTGCAGTCAGTGGGCATTCTAGCGATATCCTCTCCTGGGAATGTATAATCTATAGTAGAAATAAGTTGATAGAGGAGCACGAGCATAAGATCTGTGCCCTGCAGGTGCAGTTACAATGCGCAAAGGAGGAACTAGATATGGTGAGGAGGCTGAAGGGTGGTGGGGAATGGGAACTGGCAGTTGGCAAGAGGGCAGCTAGGAGGAGGGGGTATTCAGACAGTTATAATTTGCATATATGCAATAGATTTGATCAACTGCCAGAGTTGAGTGGAGAGGAGCCTCTTGTAGCTGTAGATGTACGTAACATGCAGCAGTCCTCAGCAGTTAGGAGGCTTAAGTTAGTTGCAAAGTCAAACATAAAGAAGAAGGTTCTGCAGCTAGGTAGTTCGCACGGTAGAGGTGTGGGCCAGCAGTTGCAGGAAGTGTTGGGGAGTGAGTACCAGGTCACCAGCATTGTGAAGCATAGTGCAGGGTTGGCTCAGGTGACTGACAGCATAAGGGAGTCATATAGGAATTTGACAAAGGAGGATCAGATAGTGATAGTAGGTGGAGCAGGGAACAGTCCTGATAGGGACGATGAATATGATGTAGGTGGTGACCTGGTAAAGATAACAACTCAAACTAGTGGCACTAATGTGCATTTTGTGCAACTGTTTCAGCATCTTTTTATGATCAGCCTCATCTTAATGTGGCTGTTAGGCACATTAACATGTGGCTGGAGAGGGCGCTGATGGCAGAGGGCATGGGTCACATTGTAGCGGTGCCAGTTGAGTCTGTCAGTAGATCGGGTTTCACTAGACATGGTCTGCACCTCAATAGGTATGGGAAGGGGAGGCTGGCAAAGCTTATACATGACAGCATAGGGATCACTGATGGTAAAATTCCTGTAGTAGTTGGCGTTAGAGCTGTACCTTTTTTAGATTGAAGTCAGCTGATAGGTATGCCTGCATAAATGAAGTTCCTCTAATTAATGGCTCACGTTCAGAGGATGTCCTGTTTTCAAGCAGAGAAGGAATTAGCATATTTCATCAAAATATAAGAGGTATTAGAGATAAAGTTAGTGGACTGCTTACACATGTTGACTCTGAAATTATTGGTATGTCGGAGCACCACTTAAATAATCGGACAATTCAGAGACTTCCTTTACCAGGATACAGATTAGCAGGCTGTTTTTCAAGGAGTTCCTTGTGGGGGGGAGTGGCTATGTACGTAAAAAACAGTATTCCATTTGAGTCCATAGACCTATCACGGCACTGCACTGAACAGATATTTGAATGTTGTGCAGGGGCAGTTGAATTTAATGAAATTAAACTTCTAATTGTTGTTGTTTATAGGTCCCTTAACTCTGACTTCAGAGCATTTCTGCTCAAGCTAGAGAGGGCTCTTGATTCACTTTGTAGGAAGTACCAGAAATTAGTTATATGTGGTGACTTCAACATAAATTTTGTTCATGATGGTGTAAGAAAAAGGATGTTGGTAGATCTCCTAAATTCATATGATCTGATGCAGACTGTGTTTTTTCCAACTAGGGTGCAGGGGAACAGTAGCACAGCCATAGACAATATTTTTATTCATTCTTCATTACTAAATGGGCATTCTGTCAGCAAAAGTGTGAATGGCCTTTCAGACCATGATGCACAAATTACAATATTAAAAGACTTTTGTATTCAAACAAATGTCACATGTAATTACAAACTATGTAGGAAAGTTAATCCAACAGCCACAGAGAGTTTTTTAAACCTTGACAAGGAACAAGAGTGGTAGGATGTTTATAGTGCCAATAACATGGATGATAAATATAATGCTTCCCTTAACACATTTCTCATGCTCTTTGAGAGCTGCTTTCCATTAGAACGTTCTAAACGGGGTACTAGCAGCCTGGGTGGCAGACTAATGGGATAAGGATATCACGCAAAACAAAGTGAGAATTATGTCAAAATGTTAGAAGTAGCCACAATGAAGCTGCAATAGCCCATTACAAACAGTATTGTAAGGTGCTTAAAAATGTTATTAGGAAAGCAAGGAGTATGCGGTATGCAAATAGAATAGCTAATACACAGGATAAAATTAAAACTATATGGTCAGTTGTGAAGGAAGTATCTGGTCAGCAGCACAAGGTCGACGATATAAAGTCAGTTCACAGTAAAAATATTTCTGTTACCGATAAATCAGATATATGTACAGTATTTAACAATCATTTCCTGAGTATTGCTGCTGAATTAAATAAAAATTTAGCTTCTACAGGGAATAATATAACTCTCTTGGCAAATGCCTTTCAGAGATTGATGTCTGAAATACTCCTCTATGATACAGACAAGGGGGAGATTGAGTCAATAATTAAATCACTGAAGACTAAGGACTCTCACGGTTATGATGGGGTGCCTAGCAGAATATTAAAGTAGTGCTGCACATGTTATCCCTGTATTTAGCCATATTTGTAATTTTTCCTTTAGGAATGGTCAATTTCCTGAATGATTGAAGTACTCAGCAGTAAAACTGCTTTATAAAAAGGGAGAATGTAGACAATTTTAGACATATTTCTATGCCATCAGTGTTTGCTAAGGTTATTGAAAAGGCTGTATATGTAAGGATAATTGATCATTTTATATCACACAGTTTGCTATCAAATGTACAGTTTGGCTTTAGAAGTCGTTTAACAACTGAAAATGCTATAGTCTCTTTTCTCTGTGAGGTACTGGATGGATTAAACAAAAGGTTTTGAACGCTTGGCATATTTATTGATTTAACTAAGGTATTTGATTGTGCTGATCACAAAATATTGCTCCAGAAGTTGGACCATTACTGAATACGGGGAGTAGCTCACAACTGGTTCACCTCTTACTTTAGCAACAGACAGCAAAAGGTCATTATTCACAATATTGACAACGGCTGTGATGTGGGGTCTGAGTGGGGTACTGTCAAGTAGGGGGTGCTCCAGGGATCAGTGTTGGGGCCACTCCTGTTCCTTATTTATATAAATGATATGCCCTCTAGTATTAAGGATAACTGTAAGGTATTTCTGTTTTCTGATGACACTAGCTTGGTAGTAAAGGATGTTGTGTGCAACACTGGTTTGGTTTCAAATAGTGCAGTACATGACCTAAGTTCATGGCTTGTAGAAAATAAACCAACGGTAAATCACAGTAAGACTCAGTTTTTACAGTTTCTAACTCACAATTAAAAAAAAAAAAAAAAAAAAAAAAAAAAAAAAAAAAAAAAAAAAAAAAAAAAAAAAAACCTGACATTTTAATTTCACAGAATGGGCATATGATTAGTGAAACTGGACAGTTCAGATTTCCAGGTGTCCAGACAGATAGTAAACTGTCGTGGAAAGCCCACACTCAGGATCTTGTTCAAAGACTTAATGCTGCCATTTTTACTGTTCGAACGGTATCTGAAGTGAGTGATTGTTCGACACAAAAATTAGTCTACTTTGCTTATTTTCACCTGCTTATGTCATAAGGTATTATATCCTGGGGTAACTCTTCCCATTCCAAAAGGATATTTTTTTCTCAGAAACAGGTGGTTCGGGCAATAAGTGGTGTAAGTCCATGAACCTCTGGTTGACCCCTGTTCGCGAGTAGACTTCCTTAACTCTTGTGCAGATAGGTGTGTAGTATACTGCTGCATCCATTTTCAGTAAGCTGCCACTCGAATTCAAAATGCTTAGCAGTAATACAAGGGCTTTCAAATTAAAACTGAAGAGTTTCCTAATGAGTCACTCCTCCTATTCTGGCAAGGAGTTCCTTGAAAAAGTAAGCCAATTCTTGCTGTATTGTTGATTGCATTTACTTAAACGTGTGGATTGACGTTTTTAAGGTTCATAAACATCTCATTTTTAACTGTTATTAGTTTTATGGTGTATTTCATGTACTGACACATTCCATGACCTTGGAGATTTGCTCCTCAATTTAGTCTTACGGAACTTGATGTGTAAATAAATAAATAAATAAATTAGCTATCCAGGGTTAAAATTTCGTGCCACAATTTTTCTCCACCCTGTATATATAGTAGTTACATATTAATAATAAATCTGACAGTAGCAAATACATACCTAAAATATGAAGTGGCAGCTCAAAATTGCCACATAGTAAGACAACTGGAAATGCTAAGGATTTATCAATGTTTAAATTTCTACATGAAAGAAATAGACAGGAAATCACATACTTGTTACCGCAGTTGATGAGACATATTCGTAATGACAAGGACTCCCTAGTTTTCATTAACACTGTTGAATGACACCATCAAATTCTGGATGAAATTTTAGTCATGCTTGACAATGCACACGAGCTCCTTTCAAAGGTTGTGAGCATTGTCTGCTGCATGTCACTAAAAGCAATGATGATCTTTTCTGACTATCTCCAGATCTAGTTCACATTCACTATATTCGAGATATACAACAGTAAAAAGGTTTTCCCAGTGGAACTCAAGTTCTGAAAAGCCACTTTGGGCCAGTGACCACCAACCTATTTTTGAATACTATAATGTCAAGACTCAAGACATGCTGCTGACTATTCCATCAATCATTATAATTAAAGTTATAGTTATTTGTCCGGTTTTTGATGATACTATTCTTGAAGTCGGGCATTAACGTGAAATGCAAACATTCACTCATTTTACATGGTACTACATGAAACTCTATTAATAAGTCAAAGATGTCTCAAGCAACATAGAAAATCTTCAACTCCTTCCTTTTTACCACAGTTAAGCTAACCGTCAATCTCAGATACAATGTGGGTATTATATGGATTGCTTCTTTTAGTTATACTGTAACTTGGTCACATTTCTTATCTCTAGGGCAATGTGACTTTTTGCACATGGTTAAATCTGCAGTACCTTGCACACTGAGGTCCTTCTCTAGAATTTTTCTTCTTCAAATAATCTTTGCTACATGTATGGAAACTATAAAAATTATTTATACATCTCTCACATATCTACCACTATTTCCTGGAGAAGCAGGGTGTCTGATAATAATTTAAAAGGTAACACTCGAGGCTGGAATGTTGAATGATACATGGGCAACAGGCACACATATACATTTAATCTCAAACGCTTTGTTATAAAACTCCAGGCTATGAGCTCTCCTCATATTCCATAACTGATAACCATTTACCCTCTTTATTATTCTTTCTAGCTGCATTAAGTAACCTAACAATTATAAATTTTAACAATGGCATTTCATTTGTTAACTATACAATAACTTCCAGTACAAATTCTATTGAAACATGCCTTCATCCAGATTTAAAACTGTTTTGAAGAGAATAAAAGTGAAAAAGAGATATGGAATTCATAATAGGATTACTTGGTTATAGACAAGGTGTAAAGCTGCGAGAAATTTGTGACAATCAAGGAAATAAATTCCACATATGAGTCTTCAATCAATTTTGTATTCTTAGTCCCAAATTTCCATTTACGTTGCACCTTAACAATTTCTAATTAGTGGTGTATTTTTTGGTTCTCATTTTACAGTTAAATATTCCATCAACTGTTTCTTCCACCCCCCCCCTCCCCCCCATTCCATTTACAGTATCTGATGGTGGCTGTGTGCTGAAACATGTGATGTACTGTTTTCATTAACACATGAAGGGCTTTTTTTAAGAGACCAAGATTCTCTCTCCACAAAGGATTCTAAGAACATATTACTTACCCTGGAATATTTATTGTGCTTGGATCTCAGGGACAAAATCAGAGAGGTTATGTCACATAAAGGAGGAGGGAAGGGTTACATGTTGTTTCTACCATAAGCTCACTTGAGGGGATCATCACATGCTTGGTTTTGGGCAGAATGAGGAGGAAAATCAGCTATGTCCTTGTAATTAACTATTAGCAATTATATGAATTTGTTGGCCTGTAAGTTCTCACCTAAAGTGCTGGTAACCTCACCATTTAGTGCCCACAAACTGCTCTCTTAACGCATAACACATCGAAAGGATCTATCTTACATTTCCCCAACATTGCTAATTGTCTTCTGTGGCAAGATCGTGTGGTGCCAGATACATTCTGATAAAAAATATATTTTCTTCCAACACCTCAATCACAGTTTATTCGAGGTACATTAATTTCTAGTCACTTTCTCTATGTGTTAAAGGTAACCCTGCCTTTGTTATTGTGGTCTTCAGCCTGAGGAGTGGTTTGATGCATCTCTACATGCTACTCTATTCTTTGCAAGCCTCTTCATCTCCGAGTAACTACCACAACAACATCGTTTTGAATCTACTTACTGTATTCATCTCTTGGTCTCCCTTTATGATTTAACACCCCCCCCCCCCCCCCCACTCCAAGCTTCCCTCCAATATTATATTAGTGATCCCTTGATGTCTCAGAATGTGTCCTATAAACCAGTCCATTCTTTTACTCAAGTTGTGCCACAAATTTCTTTTCTTCCCTAAATCTATTCAGTACATTCTCATTAGTTACATTACCTACTCACCTAACCTTCCATGTTCTTCTGTGCCATCACATTTTGAAAGCTTCTATTCTCTTCTTGTTGAAACAGTTTATTTCCCATGTTTCATTTTTCACTTTCATACATAGATACACTCAAGGCAAAATACCTTCAGTAAATGCTTCCTAACACTACTTTTAGTGTCTTTTTTTTCCTACTGTAATTCTCTCAATAACACTTAATTTAATTCCCCTACGTTCCATTATCCTTGCTTTGCTTTTTTTGTGTTCGTCTTATATCCTCCTTTCAAGACACTGTCCATTCTGTTCAACTGCTCTTCAAGTCCTTTGCTGTTTCTGACAGAATTACACCACCACTGGCAAACTTCACACTTTTTATTTCTTCTTCCTGAACTTTAATTCCTTCTCCAAACTTTTCTTTGGTTTCCTTCACTGCTCGCTCAATGTCAGATTACATAACATTGGGGATAGGCTACAACCATGCCTCGCTCCCTTCTCTATCACTGCCTCCCTTTTATGCCCCAACTCTTGTAATGGCTGTCTGATTTCTGTACAAGTTGTAAATCGCCTTTCGTTCTGTGCATCATATCCTCACTACCTTCAGAACTACAAAGAGAGTATTCCAGTCAACACCGTCAAAAGCTCTCTCTACGTCTATGAATGCTATAAACATAGGTTTGTCTTTTCTTAACCTATCTTCTAAAAAAAGGCATTGGATGAGTATTGCCTCACATGTTCCTACATTTTCCAGAATACAAACTGATCTTCCTGAGGTCCGTTTCTACCAGTTTTTCCATTCTTCTGTAAAGAAATTGCGTTAGTATTTTCCAACCATGACTTATTAAACTGATAGTTTGGTGATTTCACAATTGACAGCACCTGCTTTCTTTGGAATTTCAATAATTATATCCTTCTCAAAGTATAAAGGTATTTCACCTGTCCCATACATATTGCACACCAGGTGGAATAGTTTTGTTATGGGTGGCCGTCCCATGGACATCAGTAGTTCTGATGGAATGTAATCTGCTCCAGGGGCCTAGTTTTGACTTAAATCTTTCAATGCTCTGTCAAATTCTTCTCACAGTATCAGATCTCCTATTTCATGTACATCCTCTTCACTTTCTATAATATTGCCTTCAAATTTATCTCCCTTCTGCAGCCCCTCTACATACTCCCTCCACCTTTCCCTTCGTTGCTTACCACTGGATGTTCGTCAGAGCTCTTGATATTCACATTACTGCTTCTCTTTTCTCCAAAGGCCTCTTTAATTTTCCTAGTGATATATGCTTCTATATGATTACATTAGTATTTGTATGGAGTGTAGCCATGTATGGAAGTGAAACATGGACAATAAATAGTTTGGACAAGAAGAGAATAGAAGCTTTCGAAATGTGGTGCTACAGAAGAATGTTGAAGATTAGGTGGGTAGATCATGTAACTAATGAGGAGGTATTGAATAGGATCGGGGAGAAGAGAAGTTTGTGGCAAAACTTGACTAGAAGAAGGGATCAGTTGGTAGGACATGTCCTGAGGCATCAAGGGATCACAAATTTAGCATTGGAGGGCAGTGTGGAGGGTAAAAATCATAGAGGGAGACCAAGAGATGAATACACTAAGCAGATTCAGAAGGATGTAGGTTGCAGTAGGTACTGGGAGATGAAGGAGCTTGCACAGGATAGAGTAGCATGGAGAGCTGCATCAAACCAGTCTCAGGACTGAAGACCACAACAACAACAATGATTACATTCATCCTCTAGCTGAACCTGCTTAGCAGTTTTGCACTTCCTGTCAATCTCATTTTTTAGACATTTGCATTTCCTTTCGCCTGCTTCATTTGCTGCATTTGTATATTTTCTCCTTTTAAGAGGATTTCTACTAGGCCTTGTCTTTTTAACTATTTGATCCCCTGGTGTACTCACTCTCACTCAATGCTACCTACTTGTCTTCTGCTGTATTTCTTTCCCTTCTTTCAGTCAATTGTTGCCTAATGTTCCCCTTGAAATTAACTTCTGGTTCTTTCAGCTCATCCAGGTCCTATCTTGTTAATTTTCTGCCTTATCGCTAGTTCTTCAGTTTCAATCTATAGTCATAATCAATCAGTCATGCCATTGGAAATGTCTTACAGTTTAAAATCTGATTCCAAAGTCTTTGTGTTACCATTATATAATCAGTCTGAAACCTTATGGAGTCTCCAGGCCACTTCCATGTATACAACCTTATTTCACAAGTCTTAAACAAATTGTAAGAGATGATTAAATTATACTTTGTGCAAAAATCTACCAGCCAGTTTCCTCTTTTGCTGCTTTCCCCCCAGCCCATATTCACCTACTACTTTTCCTTGTCTTCCTTTTTCTACTATCTAATTCCAGCCCCCAATTACAATTAAATTTTTGTCTCCCATACCTATCTGAATAATTTTTTTTATCTCGTCATATATGTCCTCAATCTCTTCATCCCCTGTGAGCTAGTTGGGATACAAACCTGTACTATGATGTGTAATTATGCTGTTCATCGTAGCTTACCTGCAGCCCTATTTTCTTATTCATTATTAGACCTACTCCTGCCTTACCCCTATTTGATTTCATATTTATAACCCTGGACTCATCTGACTGGAAGTCCTGCTCATCCCTGCTACAGAGCTTCACTAATCTGCACTACATCTTACTTCAATATATCCATTTCCCTTTCTAAATTTTCTAACCTACCTGCCCGATAAGGGATGTCACATTCTGCACCCCAAGCCCTAGAATGCCAGTTCTGCTTCTACTCATAATGATATACTCATGAGTAGTCCCCACCCAGAGATCTGAAAGGAAAACTGTTTTACCCAAGAGGATGCAATCATCATTTAACCATACAGTAGCTGAGCTGCATGCAGTTGGAAAAAATTATGGCTATTGTTTCACCCTTGCTTTCAGTTCTTTGCAGTACCAGCAGAGCAAGGCCATGTTGGCTGATATTACAAGGTTAAATCAGTCAATCATCCATACTGTTGCCCCTGCAACTACTGAAAAGGCTGCTGCCCCTCTTCAGGAACCACATGTCCGTCTGGCCTTCCAACAGATGTGGTTGCACCTACACTATGACTATCTGTATTACTGAGGCACGCATGTTACCCCACCAGGGCATGGTCCATGGTTCATGGGAGGATCTTGCCCTTATAAAAGCAATAATTTTACTTCTCCTACCAATTTTCACAGAGTTTAAGGTCACGGCTGAAGTGAACATTACATATTTACCTTACAATATTGAAACTTTGCACAGAGGTATTAGAAGCTGCAGTTTCCTTCCTCCCAGTTTCCACTTTCAGAAAATCAATTATCTACAACCTTAGTTATTACTCTGAAGAATGGAAGGTATGTTAGAGTTTAAGACATCATTTATGAAGAGACTGTTAGATATGGAGCACAAGCTCACATGGCAAAGAGTGAGGAAGGAAACAAACTAAATCCTTTTCAAAGCAAACATCTATCCTCCTAAAAGTTAGTCCAGGACTTTGATGCTCTTCACAAGTCTACATTTCTGAATACTATTATAAGCAGTGCATGACCAGAGTTTTGTGTAACTTTTCCTGGGTGAAGATTCACACAATTATATCTTTCGGCCATAAAGGCCTTTGTCACCAGTAGACACACACACACACACTCACGCAAATGCAACTTGCACACACGTCTGCAGTCTCAGAGAACTGAACCACTCTGAGACTACAGACGCGTGTGCTAGTTGCATTCGCGTGAGTGGAGAGAGAGAGAGAGAGAGAGAGAGAGAGAGAGAGAGAGAGAGAGAGAGAGAGAGAGAGAGAGTGCGTGTGCGTGTGCGTGTGCGTGTGTGTGTGTGTGTGTGTGTGTGTGTCTACTGCTGACAAAGGCCTTTATGGCTGAAAGCTATAATTGTGTGAATCTTTTTGTTGTGCCTATCGCGACTCAGAATCTCCGCTATATGGTGAGTAGCAACTTTCCTTCTCTGGTATTGTTACATTCCATCCTGGATTTTCCATTGTTTGATTTTTGTGGGTGAATATTTATTTGAAGCAACAACACTTTAAACCACACTAAGAATGAAAATGGTTATTACTGAGTAAATTTAGCTAAACATGGGGACCGGTGACCGTAGCAGTCTGGTCCCTTTAATCCCCACAAACCAACCAACCTAAACATGATTAACCTACACATACACAGTAGTGAATTACAGTTCAAATAGATGACAAGATTTCCAACAAAGACAAAATGGCCACGTAATAATGACCCTGACAACACTGTCAAATTTTGCACATCAACAGAAGCACAACAATTATGAAAAACAACAATATGATACAAGTAATGAAAAATTATTATCACAATTTTCCTGAACTACATTGGCATATTCCATTTTACATTTTCATAGACAAAGATCGTTAAGCACATGTCTTTTCAAACAAATTTTAAAGCACATATTTCTTGATTAATCACTTTGCTCAACAGTGTACAAGTGCTTCAAGTAAATTTCACACTTTCATAGAAAAGATAAGTAAAATCCTCATGCATAGGAAATTTTGCAATAAAAGTGAATTAAAAATAACAGCAAATGTGTACTTTATGCAAAAGATAAAATATGAACTTGCACTATAAATGTATTTTTTTGCTAACATTAGAAATGAATTATGAAGTGGTTGATGGAAGGGATGAGAGGGCTCTTAAATTAAGAGTCCCTGAACTAGTACCCAGAGTCAAGATTGGCAATGACCTCATCTGAATGTCACATTCTCGGCCAGTCTCCAAGCCTTATTTACTGGTGGTCATGTAAAGTATGCCCCCCATAACATTTAAGGACACGCAAATTTATTGAGCAGTACTTTCCATATCTTGCACTGTATATATGATATTTCTGTGTGACACATGCAGCAGTAGATGGACTGTACTGGATAGTTCCACTGGATGCCCTGGCAGTTCCCTTGTTTTCAATATGGTGGATTTATTTTCTTCCTCAGTGCCACACAGTGCCTGTCACAGTATTATTTGTCCATGCAGCAGTATGGTGGATTTATTTTCTTCCTCAGTGCCACACAGTGCCTGTCACAGTATTATTTGTCCATGCAGCAGTAGATGGACTGTACTGGATAGTTCCACTGGATGCCCTGGCAGTTCCCTTGTTTTCAATATGGTGGATTTATTTTCTTCCTCAGTGCCACACAGTGCCTGTCACAGTATTATTTGTCCTCTTTTTCCCAATCCATTTATGGATGTTGTATTGGAAAATTGCTGCAAGCACACTTTTGCACTCAGCCTCACATTTCATTTTACCGATATTTGTGTATGTAGTGGGGGCATAAATGTTCTTAGTATGAAATATGAAGACAGACTCCTCACATTTTTAAAGCATAAAATCTGTCTGGATGCCCTTCAAGAATGTACGATACTTCATTACATCACTGGTTCAATGGTCATCTCTCTAACTCTATGGTACCGACCAAATAAAGTTGTCACAAGCTGTACATCTTGTCTTTAAACTGTGCTTTTCTCACTGCATCCACCCTAACATGAAACCTGAAAAAGTGGAATGCTATGATTTATTGCATCCAGTGGTTTCATCACATGGAAGATCAACAGACTATTCCGAATGTTTCCCTAGGGGTTTGCAACAACCCATATTGGAACATGTTCACTGATCTTCTCATAGCATTGCCAAGCTTGCATTGTGGAAGGTGCCGTATATGAGAAGTAGTTTGTGAAAACCAATATAGTATTTTGTATCTGCTCGATAACTATAGTCAAAAGTAATTTCTGCACAATTGAGCAGATAGTTAACAACAATTAAACTAAAATGTCATTGATATTTCCTGACAGACCAAAACAGTGTGCCAGACTGGACTTCAATCATTGTCTTTTGTGAGCAATACTTTTATCATTTGACGCATCATGACAAGCCTCATCACCCATTTAAAGGGTTTACTTTGGCAGTACTCATCTACCAGTTTCCAATCACAAGGGGGAGAGTCTCAGAGAAAATTGGAAAGTAAGGCAGATAGATACTGGCAGACTGAGGATGTTAAGTGGGTTGGATGGTTTGCCAAGGTAGCCCACAAAATACAAGAATATGGGGATTTAATGCCCATCTGGCACAGCTATAATTTGTCTGGGAATTTCATAAAAGCACATACACACACACTGCTGCAGAGTGAAATATCCATTTGATGCTGCTGTTATTGTATACTGTGAATCATGTACTGTGCAAAATTATCTTTTGGCAACATCAAAATATTATTCTTTCAGTGTTTATCTTTACACCATACAGTAGTTTAAAAAAATTATCTCCTATGCATCATGATGCTCAATTTATTCATTGTTTGCCAGTTCATATAACACAACCTGAAAAATATTGATGATTTTGTAACTGAAAGATTCCTTAAGTTAATATATAATATAAAAAAGTCACAAATTTCAGATCCAGAGCAACCAATAAACTAAGTCTATGAAGCTTGTGAGCTTTTCATTATGTGTTTATCCAAAATTCATAGAAAATGTACATCATCACATGGATCAACAATCCAAACATTGTAGAAGGTCTTTAGAAAAAGAATCATCTGATATGACATGACTTTATCTTCTACACGAATAAAGGTGAAAATAAGGGTGCCACAAGTTGGTGGTTCAAACAATTGCTGGCCGAGGTCTCCCTGGTGCAGCTAACTTGCTTATTCACGAGAGTCACACTGAGATAGTATCAAAACCCATTCTGTGTTATCTATTTCAACACGTGCAATTCAGATTCATCTATACAGCATGATTTTCATTGAGGGTATGACACTGCACCTCCTACAACTCAATGAATCTGATGATGGTAACAGCCCTTCCAAGATACTGGCTGTTTATGTAAGGTGAAATTTACAGATTGCTCTTTTGTGGCAGTTTGAGGTGTAGTGAGCATGCAACAGTTTTGCACATAGTCCACAGAAGTCTTCCCATTGTGAAATCTGAGTCAGGCATTCCTCACACGTCTGTCTGGCATGTTTATGTTTAAAACTGTACAGGATTCAATTGCCACAAACCCTTTATCGTGGTGATAAACAACATAAAGTGGAATTTTGTAGATTCATCAAGAGTGTGGTGGTAGAAGACGATAACTTCCTTTCACGTTTAGTGTTCAGGGATGAGGCTACGTTCCATTTTAGTAGGAAAGAAAAGCACCAGAACATGAGACTATAGGAAACACAGCAGCTCCATGCCACATTCAAGCACAACTTAGTCTCTTCCAAGCTTCATGCATTTGTGCATTTCCCAAAGGGAGAATTTAATGCTGTTCTTCTCTGTGAAAAATATGATTATGGCAATCACTCCCTGGATATGTTGGATATCTGGCTTTTTCCACAATTACGAGAACATTCTGAAAAATTTCATTTGTTAACAGAATGGAGTTCTATGGCACTAGCACCTGCACGTAAGAGCATTCATTCACAATGAGCTACCACCATGATGAATCAGCCATTCACACTGAACCACTGGCCTGCACGGTCACTTGATCTCATGGTATGTGATTCTGTTTGTGAGGGTTTGCGAAAGACTCTGTCTATGGGCCTCCACTTCCAACAACTTTGTGTGCACTGGGAGCTTGAATAGAAACAGCAGTGAATGCAATAAATCCATATATGACAAACTGCCTATTGGTTTCTGCCTCAGGTTCTTCACCCAATGTTTGTTTGGTGATTTTTTTGACATTTCACCCGCAAGAGTGGCTGGCATCGTTAAAGCTTTACTCTCTTCTACTGGTGCGTACTCAAATCGAGTTTGCTGCCATGCAGATTGTGTGTCCCTAGTGCACGAAAGTCTCACGGCTTCTCTATTGTCATTACCACTGCGATTCTCCCTTCAAAGGTCATTCACTGTGAATCCAGGATCCTTTCACATTGAGGCTTTCCTCTTTCTTGTTGAAGCTACTGTCATTTTTATGGATTTCTACAGTTTCCCTGAACAACTGGCTGTGGTAGCTTCCTTCCACCACAAGAACTTTTCTGTAAGTGAATTTTATTTTGTGGTCAGACTCACACAGCAGGTACTCCGTCACAGCCAACTTCTCCACCTGTCTCAACCTAAAATGCCACTTATGTTCAGTGATTTTGGTGTTGACTGATCATCCAGACGTTCCAACAGACTTTTTCTCATCTACAAGGTATGTGATATATTCCCAACATTGCAAGTGGGTCCCTTTTCTCTTTTGCGTATCTGAGATGTTTTTTAGTCTTCTTTGCCAGTTTTGTAGTCTTTCAGCCATGTTTGCACAGTGCAAGGTCACTTCATTCAGTAACTCTGGCAATGTAAGGCAGTATGGCTGTACCCAATATTTCTCTTTCCGATGTGCCACTTTGCCAAATGTTTGATTCCACGACACTACACCACTTCTGTAACATGTGGACTACACAAAGTTCCTCAGAATGCTTTCTAAGTAATGCATCTCTTGTCTAAGCTACTGCAGCTCACATATTCAGCTTCTGCACATCAAGACTGTATTAATCATGCTTCTCTTCTGACTCGAGTGGTGATTTGACAGTTTTTAGAGGTATTGGTCCATAAGTGTTGGTATTCAATAAAAGCTGTGTCCTAGATTTACACCATCCCTCATAACCAGCATGTCTAGAAATGAAGTTTCATATCAGTGCACACTCCGCTGCAGAGTGAAAATCTCATTCTGGACGTCTAGAAATATCAGCGGTGTTCTTTTAATCTACTCCAAAACTGAATGAAAATAATCAAAGTGTATTTGCCGTCATCTAATACACAAAAAAACACATCCTGAAACATTTTCAACAAATTTGAAATCCTTCATCAAACAGAGAAAGGGAGGAAAAAATAGATATTATGGAAGAGATTTCAATTTTTTAAATTTTAAAAATGAACCCCAAAAACTTACCAATGAACAAACTGAAATAAAGAAAAGATAATTCAACACATTTGGTAATATTCTGCTTGCAGCTAACCAAGAGAAAAATACCTCAGTGTTTCCATAAAGTTATTCACGTTGCCTACATACTAAGTGAAATTTAAATTTTCGAACTCTCCATTTTGAAACACCTTTTAATAATTTTATATTTCATGTTATTAGTACTTCTTTTTACATATACACTAAGATTAGTATAGCAAAATATTAAGGGTAGTGAAGATAAATAAATAACAGCTCAAGTGAAGAAAACATGCTTCATCCATAAATATTTGGCTTTGGTACCTTCCATGAAGACGAAGTTGGAGTATCATCTGGATGTTTGTTGTGTGTCCAGTAAAGGGACAATCAGCATTTGCGAGAAGTAAATGAAAACTTTGATCCTAAATGTAACAGTAAAAAGTACTCCAAGGTTGTATGTACAGGGTGTTTCAAAAATGACCAGTATATTTGAAACGGCAATAAAAACTAAACGAGCAGCGATAGAAATACACCGTTTGTTGCAATATGCTTGGGACAACAGTACACTTTCAGGTGGACAAACTTTCGAAATGACAGTAGTTACAATTTTCAACAACAGATGGCGCTGCAAGTAATGTGAAAGATATAGAAGACAACACAGTCTGTGGGTGCGCCATTCTGTACGTCGTCTTTCTGCTGTAAGCGTGTGCTGTTCACAACGTGCAAGTGTGTTGTAGACAACATGGTTTATTCCTTAGAACAGAGGATTTTTCTGGTGTTGGAATTCCACCGCCTAGAACACAGTGTTGTTGCAACAAGACGAAGTTTTCAACGGAGGTTTAATGTAACCAAAGGACCGAAAAGCGATACAATAAAGGATCTGTTTGAAAAATTTCAACGGACTGGGAACGTGACAGATGAACGTGCTGGAAAGGTAGGGCGACCGTGTACGGCAACCACAGAGGGCAACGCGCAGCCAGTGCAGCAGGTTTCCGTTCGCCGTGTTGCAGCTGCGGTCCAAATGACGCCAACGTCCACGTATCGTCTCATGCGCCAGAGTTTACACCTCTATCCATACAAAATTCAAACGCGGCAACCCCCCAGTGCCTCTACCATTGCTGCACGAGAGACATTCGCTAACGATATAGTGCACAGGATTGATGACGGCGATATGCATGTGGGCAGCATTTGGTTTACTGACGAAGCTTATTTTTACCTGGACGGCTTCGTCAATAAACAGAACTGGCACGTATGGGGAACCGAAAAGCCCCATGTTGCAGTCCCATCGTCCCTGCATCCTCAAAAAGTACTGGTCTGGGCCGCCATTTCTTCCAAAGGAATCGTTGGCCCATTTTTCAGATCCGAAACGATTACTGCATCACGCTATCTGGACATTCTTCGTGAATTTGTGGCGGTACAAACTGCCTTAGGCGACACTGCGAACACCTCGTGGTTTATGCAAGATGGTGCCTGGCCACATCGCACTGCCGACGTCTTTAATTTCCTGAATGAATATTTCGATGATCGTGTGATTGCTTTGGGGTATCCAAAACATACAGGAGGCGGCGTGGATTGGCCTCCCTATTTGCCAGACATGAACCCCTGTGACTTCTTTCTGTGGGGACACTTGAAAGACCAGGTGTACCGCCAGAATCCAGAAACAATTGAACAGCTGAAGCAGTACATCTCATCTGCATGTGAAGCCATTCCGCCAGACACGTTGTCAAAGGTTTCGGGTAATTTCATTCAGAGACTACGCCATATTATTGCTACGCATGGTGGAAAATATCGTACTATAGAGTTTCCCAGACCGCAGCGCCATCTGTTGTTGAAAATTGTAACTACTGTAATTTCGAAAGTTTGTCTGCCTGAAAATGTACTGTTGTCCCAAGCATATTGCAACAAACGGTGTATTTCTATCGCTGCTCGTTTAGTTTTTATTGCCGTTTCAAATATACCGGTCATTTTTGAAACACCCTGTACATGCATGTAAAAGGTATACCTTTGTAAAATCAGATGGATCTTTTGAAAAGAATAGATTTGTAGTACTGTGAATAACTTAAATTTTACCACACACTTCTATCATTATTCACGCAGAAGATACAATTTACACACACACACACACACACACACACACACACACACAAACTCACTCACTCACTCACTCTCTCTCTCTCTCTCTCTCTCTCTCTCTCTCTGCTCATATCTTCATACTGTATTAGTACTCATCATTTAAGTTGCACCTCAAATTGATTGCACTACACAGTACTTTTTCCTATGATGGAAATATATAATTTACATGATGCAGTCTGAAGTCTTTTAGCACACAACTTATAATTTTGTGGACAACAATGTCGCTTAAAATCTTGAAGACAAAACTATTAGATTTCAGTAACTATCATTAGAGTGTAACAATCAGAAGACCTTTTGATTAATCTGTTGCAAATTGGTACCTTTCAATGAACCACTGAAATTTCTTAGATTACTTGTCAACAGAAGTTTCTTCTTATTTTTCTTATGTCTTTTTCCTGCATCGGCACAGGTTTGGCATGGTTACTAATGGATTTGGCATGAAGGGGTGGCCAAAAGCCCTTCCTTTCGCCTGACTTGTCAACAAAGTGAAAAACATTAAAGCCAATTAGAGAAATAATTTATAGTTCCACACAGATAAGCAGTAACATGAGCATAAGACATATTGCATATGAACATTCTGACTGAATGCAACAATGAGTGGTTATATGCCTACCCACTGTGATAATTCAGTCAAGAATTAGATTGTTTTAGATGAGAAAGCCAAGTTATAAGGCACAAATTCCACATCAAATTGACAAAAAGTAGTACACAGTTTACTTGACTGAACTCCTCAGCATGTTGTACCACATTACATTGTAAAATGAAGTAAAATTAGGCATTTTGGCCAACTTGTGAGGGTCTTCCTTCAGGCATCACAACTATTGGTTCCTGAGAGTGAGCTTTTCTACATATATATTGCCATACTTTTGCTGACATACTACAATTAACATCACTGTTCTAAGATGGTACAGAACTGCCCGCAGTCAAAATATAGGTCATGGGTATATGGAAGGTGATTACTTTGCTGTACATGTATATGAAAAGGCAGCCAACAATTAATTGCCTCTCTGCATCCAAGGATAGTGTTTTCCTTCTGACAATCATTGGTATGGGGAATGTTCTCTTGAAGTTGTTTGTTTATGCAATTACATCCATATCTTGTGGAGCTGCTCCCGGGTGAACACTGACAGCCCACTGTAGGTCAATCAAAACGTTGGTTTTTACCTTATTTCATTTGATTTTATGGTATCACACAACATTAAAGCCACAAGTTTTATTTCACACCAGCTGCAGAAATTCTACACATTTAGATCAGTATAAGGTTTGTTACTGATGGCACTAACAAACATCTTCATTAAAGATTACAAATTTACAGTAAAATAATGAAGCTAAAATGTGACAAAACATAAGGAGAGTTCCTATTTTCGTCTGTGATTCATCATCCACTACAATAGAACTGGATAATGCAAAAGTACTTTAAACATTTGTCACATATACAGTGCATGGCACAGAGAGTTGAAGCAGACAGAACTGTGAAGAAAACGGAGTCACTATTGATTCAAAGCCTAAATATCAAAGAAATAAAGCAAACATCAAAACCCATGCTACAAGTATAGGTCTGTGCAATAACAGCATCTATGACATCCACTGATAAAAGCAGTCAAGCATTAATAAATACTGTCTTGGAAAAAGATCCATTAAGATTGGCAGAAGACTTTCATTCAAGAAAAAAGGCTACCGCACAGAAACATCTGAAAAGATTCAAGCAAAAAGAACTGCTAGCATGCTTTCACACAAATTACTGGAACATAACAGATCTGAGAAATAAATGAAATATCAAGCTTCGAATACATGTACACATTGATCAGTGTCAAAATTCTATGGCATAAGAAATCTAATTAGCAACAGGGGGAAAAAGCTACATATTTGAGTAGCTGTATATTAATTAAGTAGGATGACCTATGGAAAACATAGCTGGCCTGTTAGGAGTTATAATGTATGAGCCACAAAGTATCTCACAAACTCATCAGGAGAGGCAGAACGAAATAACTGCAAGCTTTCTGAAAACCAAAATGCCTGGGTTTTGTCCAGAAACACTTACTGAAATGATGCAAAACTTGATTAGGGTGACTGGGCCAAAAGCTCACGCAGAATTCCATTACAAGTACTCTTTCTTTGCTTCAATCACTACTTTTTAGTTGCTTATGAACTGATACACTCAATCAACTCAACAATGCTACCTAATGTAAAATTATTTATGCATTAAAAATGCTAAGGACTTTAACGATATTGTACATTATTTCCAGTCACATCAAGTACCTAAGGTCTGATCACACAACAGTTTGTAACAAAGTGGGTACCTCTGTGGTCTAATGGGTGTGTTTCCCAGTGACTACTTCAGATTTTTCTGTTTGAGGACCTGTCCCTGGATGAAGTTTTAAACATTGCTCAGTCTTTTAAAGTTTCCAACACAGCAGGCCACCAAATTAAAGTGAGGGGGGCCATTGCTGTTGTTGATAGTGAACCACAATGGCACATAACAACAGGTTCACTGAGCGAAGAGGAAGTTGATCCTGTGCATACCAGGAAACCTGGCTGCAATGGACAACCCTGATAGACACAGCAGCAGCAACAGCAACAAAAGGTGTTGAGCATCATCCCACAAGAAATGCTATATTGCATCTGTCTGTCATTCTCAGCCTACCTCAGAAGAAATGGATGTTGACATTTATTATATTTCATCATTGTCCACAGGTCAGAATAAGCTCTTTTTCAAATAAACAATTGTCACTGCAAGTGGACACCTGAGTGACTGTTTTGCTCCTAAACTTTCAAAGATACACATGACTGGGCTCCTCATCATTGGTCCCCATCAAGCACTGCCTGGGAACCTACAATAAACAATATATTCCTGCTTTTGGTTAATTTACTTCCACCACACTAATAAATCTCTAGTCCAGCCTCTCATGATCTATTTGGTTATTAATGATACTGATACTGAGAATTTGTTTGTGTCAGACACTTCTGTTGCTTTTGAATTTTCTATTACTGACACTGGCCCTCTTGTGTTGGATTAGATTCCTTATCAAGACCAAGATTCATTGTGTTCTGAACTTTTGGATTTGTTTTCTGAGCGTTTAGGTTATGTAAAACTACTTCTCAAGACATATCACACATAAACTTTCTGCTCGGCAAGGTTTTTGTGTGTGTGTGTGTGTGTGTGTGTGTGTGTGTGTGTGTGGGCGCGCGCGCGCGGTTATACCTCTCTCCCCTTATGCGAACAAGTTAAATCCAAATTGGATTGACCAACGGATTTTAACTAGTGAGCAGACTACATCATTAGCGACTGTCAAAAATCCGTCAGGTCAGCTCCGATTTTGTGGCAACTTTAAAGTTACCATAAAAGCACAGTCTGTTACTGATACATACCCCATGCCTCACACTGATGAATTACTTCGAAAATTGGCCGGGTGCCAGTTCTTTTATAAAACCGACTCAGCTGAGGCCTCCCTGCAGGTTCCATTAGATGATGATTCAAAACAATTGCTTGTCATGAAGACACCTTCTGGTCTTTATCAATAGCAATGTTTAATGTTTGGGGTGGTTAATGACCCGGCTTTTCCCCAAAGTTTTTTGGACTAACTCGCAGTTCCTAGTTCCATCAGCTATCTTGATGATAATGTGGTAATAGGTGCTATGACAGAAGAACACTTACGTAGCCTCCACTCTTTCTTTACAACTTTGCGAACTGCAAGCATTAAATGTAATCTTATGAAGTTACAATTTTTTGTTGTGTATCTTGCTCATAACTTTCCAGGCAGGGTGTTCAACCTGGAACAGCATGTTACTGCTATTTTTGCTCTACTTCATCTGGCCAATTTGCGGGAACTACAGTTGTTCCTTGGTAAAACTGCATACTATCAGAGGTTTCTTCTGGGTGCAGCCACTCTGGTTCACTCTCTGCACCAGTTACTTCGTAAAAACGTTCCTTTCAAGTGGTCGCCAGCCCGCTAAATCATGTTTGTGCATCATAAAAACAAATTACGTTCTCTTGCGGCCTTCCAACTTGGTAAACATTTAGTATTGGCCACAGATGCATCCCAGTATGGGGTAGGGTTGGTTCTGGTCCATCATCATGTGGATGGCTCTGAGCAGCCTAACGCTTTTGCATCCAAAACGCTCAATGCAGCTGAGCAGCATTATTCTGTCCTGGCTGCCCATGGGGGCAAAATTTGTGGTATGATCAGCTTGAACTGTTGTGCCTTTTTCAAGTTTCCTTTTATTGTTCATTGTACATCTTTCATAGCAGATGCGACTGTCACGGTGCTGTCAGCCATGTTTCCTATCGAAGGCCTACCTTGTACAGTTGTTTCTTCCTTCCAAGATTTGTGCTCACACAATGACATCCAGCGGTGAGACAGAACATCTTGTGTGGACTTACAAACCACAAATGTGCAAATATGTCACAGACTTTCCAATGGAAGAGGCCCTTATGTCCTTGTCACTTCTTACAGAATGACTTCAATTAGGGACAAGAGCCCGACTGAACTCTTGCACTGCCAGCAGCCACGCGCAATGCTACATTTCCTGGTACCAGACAGGCATTTTGAGGTGGTACAGACATCTTCAGCATCTTGCACCCAGAACTCGGGTCTGGGCCCTGAGGGTTTGGATGACACCCGCTTTGGAAGCCAGGTGTCACCCACAGCCAGCACGAGTGCTGTGTGTTCATAGTGCATACCTGTGACCTCAGGTGAGTGCTAAAATCTTTCTGTGCACTCCTACGCTGGCACCTCTTCCACTGGCATGGGCACTTGCTATGGGCAGCACACCACCTGGCCATGCCAGCCCACCCTCCCAGCATAGTCTCCGGCTGCTCTCCCAGTGGTCTGGTACCACAAGGGCGATGCCTCTTGGCCTCTCAACACACTTACAGTGCCTTCTTTCATGGGGGACGAGGGACTGGGGGAGAATGCCAGGCCCCTCCTACCTGAGGCCAGTGCCTCTTACATTAGTGCAGGCAAACCCTACACTGATGCTGGCACCTGCCACCATTACCTTTAGACACTGTGGTTCCCCGGCCCATGGCACCTACAGGTAACATAGCTACTGGTAAACCTTTCAGGATGTGAGGTTGTGGTCCAAGAAACTCTTCCATTCCTGATGTTTCGTCCAGGACTGTGCTGCACATCTTCAGAGACGCTCTTCCTCTGAGTCTTGCCGACTGACTGGTTGGACATCTGAGAGCAACATATATACTGAAGTAACACGTGATGAGCAGAGAGAATCCTTGTCAAAGATAAAACATAACTATCAATTGTCATATTGACAAAGATAAAACTGTCTAGCGATTCTGCAGAGCTACTGTCCAGATGCCACCAGCACATTTGTTTAAGCTGCTGAATATGAGGCAGCCAAGTCAACCAGGTATCGAAAACCAATCCCAAAAACCGATGTGTCTCCACCACAGCAAGAGGTTCGCCGTCAAGATAAAGCCGTGGTTCAGGGTGAACTGTGTGACACTGGCAAAAATGCATAACGCAGGTCTTGGCAGCCGAAAACTGGAAGCCATGCATTACAGCCCTAGACTGCACCTTGTGGGTAGCACCCTGCAGCTGCCGTTCTGCAGCTGCAATGTCAGTGGAGCTTTACTATAGGCAGAAGTAATCAACATACAAGGAAGCTGATCACGACGTTCCCACCGCTGCAGCGAGCCTATTAATCGCAACTAAAAAGAGGCAGACACACAAAACAGATCCTTGAGGGACCCCATTCTCCTGAACTCGGGAGGAACTATGGGAGGCTGCAACTTGCACGTGGAATGAACGAAGCGACAGAAAATTTTGTACGAAAATCCGGAGCAGGCCCTGAAGACCCCACCCATGAAGCGTGGTGAGGATGTGATGTCACCAAGTCGCGTACGCCTTCCGCATGTCAAAAAAGATGGCAACCAGATGCTGACAGCGGGCAAAGGCCGTACGGATGGCAGGAGGCCGTACGGATGGCAGACTCCAGGAAGACCAGATTATCGGTGGCAGAGCATCCCTTACGAAACCCACCCTGAGACGGAGCCAGAAGGCCCTGAGAATCAAATAGCCAACTCAGCCTCCGGCTCACCATGCGTTCGAGCAACTTGCAAAGAATGTTGGGAAGGCTAATGGGGCGGTACCTGTCCACCTCCAGTGGGTTCTTGCCAAGTTTCAACATGGGGATTACAATGCTTTGCCGCCATTGCGATGGGAACTCACTCTCAACCCAAATATAGTTGAAAAGGTCTAGGAAGTGTCACTGGCAGTCCACCGAGAGGTGTTTGAGCATCTGACAGTGGATGCGATCTGGCCCAGGAGCCATATCAGGGCAAGCGGCTAGGGCACTTTGGAATTCCCACTCACTGTGCGGAGCATTGTACGATTCAGGGTGGCACATGTGAAATGAAAGGCTCCGACATTCCCACCACTCTTTCAGGGAGCAGAAGGCCAGTGGGTAATTCGCAGGAGCGGCACTCTGAGCAAACTGCTCCCCTAAGGAGTTTGCAATTTTGTCGGAGGTCAGTACAGACTGCTCCATTCAGTGAAAGCGCAGGTACACTGACGGGGGTCCGATAGCCATAGAGTTGCCTAATCTTGGCCCAAACCTGTGATGGAGAGGTATGGAAGCCAATGGTGGAGACAATACCTTTCCCAGCACTTCTGCTAGCATCGACGAATGAGGCGGCGGGCTCGTGCGCAGAGCCGTTTAAAGGCAATGAGGTGTTCCAATGAGGGATGCCACTTGTGATGCTGGAGGGTCCGCCTGTGATCTCTAATCGCCTCAGCAATCTCGGGTGAACACTAAGGCACAGTCCTCTGCCAAGGGGACCCAGAAGAACAGGGAATTGCAGATTCTGCGGCAGTAACGATGCCAGTGGTGACCGAGTGAACCACAGCACCAATGGCGTCATTGGAAAGAGGCTCAATAGTGGCAATGGAGGTGAACAAGTTCCAGTCAGCCTTATTCATAGCCCATCTGTGGGGGCGCCCAGAAGAGTGACACTGTGGCAGTGACAGAAAGATTGGAAAGTGGTCACTACCACACAAGTCATCATGCACACTCCATTGGACAGATGGTAATAGGCTAGGGCTGCAGATCAAAAGGTCGTTGACTGAGTATGTGCCATGGGCCACACTGAAATGTGTGAAGGCACCATTATTTAAAAGAGAAAGGTCGAGCTGTGCCAACACTTGCTCAACGGTGCTGCCTCGACCTGTTGCCACTGATCCACCCCACAGAGGGTTATGGGCGCTGAAGTCGCCCAGTAACAGAAAAGGTGGCGGCAATTGGGCTATCAGCGCAGCCAGGACATGCTGCGGGACATCACCATCCGGTGGAAGATGAAGACTGCAGACAGTAACAGACTGAGGCGTCCACACCTGAACAGCGACAGCCTCTAAAGGTGTTTGTAGAGGGACACACTCGCTGTAAAAATAGTGAAGGATGTAGATGCAGACGCCACCAGATACCATCTCATAAGCTGCCCGGTTCTTACAATAACCCTGATAGCCATGGAGGGCAGGGGTTCGCATTGATGGAAACCAAGTTTCCTGAAGAGCAATGCAGAAGAAAGGGTGAAGGCTGAGAAGTTGTCGGAGCTCAGCAAGATGATGGAAAAAACCCCTGTAGTTCCACTGGCGGATGACATTGTCCATGGTTGAGAGAGGCGTGAAGGGACAGAGGAGCAGCTTACGCCGCTGGGTCACCTGCTGCCACCAGATCTATGTCCTCAGCAGAAGGCAGAATCTCCACCTCATCCTCAGACGCAGAGCTTGTCGGTAGCGGTGGAGTGGGTGCCACCACAATTTCCTTGGTCTTAGGGGTCTTCGATTGCGATTTCTCGCACTGTTCCTTTGGTTGCCCTAGCTGGGAGGGCTTCTTTGATTTAGTCTCCAGGACTGAAAGGGATCACGAAGTACTATGATCAGCGACCTGTGGCTTCTTCAGCCACTGGCAGGTGTCTGTCGTGCTGCTGGTTGGAACCTGGGAAGGGAGTGGCCCAAGGGATCCCTTCCTAGTGAGAGAAGCCGAAGAAGACTTACGCCTCTCTGGCTTAGAAGTGGGGACTGGTGTCCCCTATGGTGGTGGTGGTGGTGGTGGTGGTGGTGGTGGTGGTGGTGGTGGTGGGGGGGGGGGGGGGGGGTGGAGCTGCTCCCGAGGTAGGTGGTGTGGGAGCAACAGTGAGGGAAGTGCCCCCCACGATCAACCAACAGGGTACATGGTGGCCCCACCACAACGGACTAGCTACCATGCTGGATATTAGGTGCAAGGAAGTCCATGGCCGTCATCTCTGCAGATAGCAACAGTGCACAGAGCATGGTCGAAATCGCACCCAGGAATGTATCCTCGCCCAAGAGATGGAGAACGAGTGGGACTGCAATGCGACGACGAGAAAGCCGGCTAAAGGTCTCAATGCATGACGGACACAATGCACCATGTAAGGCGCCCTTCCCCAATTGGCTTGTTCTTCAGAAGAATTTTGAAATATGGAGGTCAAACCCTACAGGGGACCATCACATAAAGGAGAAAAAGTGTGAGACCCTTTTTAGTCGCCTCTTACGACAGGCAGGAATACCGCGGGCCTATTCTTACCCCCAAACCTGCAGGGGAGCCCTACAAAGGAAGGAGGAGTGTTGTAACCTGCACATTACTACACCTCCATCACTACTACCACAGTGCGGTCACACATTTGAGTATTGCACTATTTGGCTGCTCCAGACCCTAACCAGAGCCATCAAGTGGGTATGGCGCCTCAACCACCTGCAGCCCCTGGTGGGCAAATGCTCTTTATATTGCCACACACTGGCTCCGGCCGGCAGTCTTGTACATGTCGCTAATTTGTACTGTTCTATTTAAGTTCATGCTGTCACACTGTAACCTAATGAATAGTTATTGTTTCTCAGAGCCATATCTTTTATTGTGTTGGGAGATGTTGTCCATCCTGCATTGTGTGTAATTTCATCCCTTTCTGTTTCTACTATTACTTTTGCTAATGTCTCTTATGGACCTCTTTCTTCTAACAAAAGAGCTACATAAAAAGATTTTCTTTGATATGAGTGACTGGCAGGTCTAGTTTGATGGTATGCATTTCAAAGCTGAAAAAACAGGCACACCTCTTCGGCATTCACTTTAATTTACTGTCTGCCCCTCCTCCTCCATATTTTTTCATTTTTTTCACAGACGAGCGCAATGAGAAAATTGTCAGTATGGTAACAAAAGTCTGAATTTTTAGGTGAAAAATGCACCACTTACTCAGTGTAATCCTCTTATTGTTAAACAGACTTTGCACAATATTTTTCCACTGAGCTGAAGAGCAATCCTGGACACTCTGTAAAATACTCCTCTTTTATAGGTTGCATAACTTCTTCAATGGACTGAAAATAATATCCAGCTACAAATTCTTCAGGCGTCAGCGTAGGTGGAAGTGCCAAATCTCAAACTGAGAGTATGTCTCAACAGTTCCTAATACAAACACCTACTTTCCGTTGTCAAAGCACCTGTCTGAGCAAATGTATTTTCCTTCTTCCCCTTCCATTATTTTTCAATTCAGGTATTTCTTTACATATATTTTTTCTTTCATATTGTTAATTCAAAATACTTCAATAGTATTTACTAGTTATTGTTTTACTCATTGCAGTAAGAAGAAAGGCCTTTATATCCAAGAAACATTAGCTTTTTTGGTGCAGGGCCAATCAGCTTCCACCCACAGCTCTGATTTTCATTTCATTTCTGGAGTAAAATGGTATACCTGTGTCTCACCCATAGCACTGATCAGTGTACTGCATCAGCTGGATCCTTCTTCAAGAAAGCCAAGCATTACTGAGAAATTCATTTCCATACTTGCATTTGTTCAGCAAAGTCACTTCCCTCTTGCACTGAGCTTTCAACTAAAATGTATTACTCTCTCTTCTTCTGACTGCCTGTGATTCAGCTATTTTAACACCTTTAATCACCAAATGGTCACTCCCATATTGAATACTTCACCAGTACCTTCGTTTTTGGTTAGTGTTTTGGAAATTCCTTCACAAGGATCAAGAATAGAAAGTATTTCTTAAATAGTGAAAATGATGGAGCAGGCTCCTTACAAACCATTTTCAAATTCAATAGGTGGTGATTATCCAAAGCAAAGCATTTCTGAGGACACAGTTCTCAGGTTTATCCATTTGAATGAAACATACAAAATACAACTACTTTATAAAGCAACATAAGCAAAAATATTCCTGCTAATCCAGTTGAGGTTTCACTCACGTTACTGTGCCTCATGAATCCCAATACCTTCTTCATCACACCGATAGGAGGGCGCAAATCTGTCATCATCCAGCGGAACATTTCATTGTCACCTGTGCTATGGGATGTGGCCAAGTGAGCGGCGACTCCATTATGCTCTGGGGAACATTCACAAGATCATCCATAGGTCTAGTGGAGCTCGTGCAAGGCACCATGACGGCCAGGGAGTTTCACACACTGGCTGCAGACCATGTACACCATTTCATGACAATAATGTTTCCTGATGGTAGTGGCACTTTTCAACAAGATAATGCTCCAAGTCACAAGGACAGGAGTGTGATGGAGTGGTTTGAGGAACACAGTGGCGAGTTCCAATTGATATACAGGACCCCCAACTCGTGAGATCTGAACCTGATCTAATACATTTGGGGATGTGATTGAATACGACATCAAAGCTCATCAACATGCCTCCCCAGAATTTACAGTAATTAGGTGACTTGTATCTACAGATGTGGTGCCAACACCCTCCAATGATCTACCAACGTCTCACCACTTCTGTGTCATTATGCGTCGCCACTGTTGTCTGTACCAAAGGTGGACATACTGTCCATTAGGTGCTCGCTGATCAGTGCACAATGAAGTGACCAAACAAATGGGATACTGATGTGCTAATATAAAGATGGTGGTAGTATTATGTACAACAAGGTATAAAAGGGCAGTGCATTGGCGGAGCTAGCATTTGTATTCAGGTGATCCATGTGAAAAGGTTTCTGACATGATTATGATTGCACAATGGGAAAACACTTTGAACGCGGAATGGTAGTTGGAGCTAGACACATGGGGCATACCATTTTGAAAATAATTAAGGAAGACAATATTCTGAGGTCCACAATATCAGGAGCGTGCCGAGAACACCAAATTTCAGGCACTACCTCTCACCACAGACAATGTAGTGGCTAATGGGTTTAACTTAATGACCAAGAGCTGCGGAGCTTGCATAGAAATTGTCAGTGCTAAGACACAAGCAACACTGCATGAAATAACTGCAGAAATAAATATCATAAAAATGTATCCATTACGGCAGTGTGGCGAAATCTGGCATCAACGGGCTATGGCAGCAGACAACTGGCACAAGTGCCCTTGCTAACAGTATGACATTGCTTACAGCAACTCTCCTGGGCTCGTGACCATATCAGTTGGACCCTTCACTGGAAAGCTGTGGCCTACTCAGATGAGTCCCTATTTCAGTTGGTAAGAGCTGATGGTAGGATTCGAGTGTGGCGCAAACCTCATGAAGCCATGGACCCAAGTTGTCAACCAGGCACTGAGCCAAGCTGTTGGTGGTTCCATAATGGTGCGAGCTGTGTTTACATGGAATGGACTGGGTCCTGTGATATCACTGAATCAAGTATTGACTGGTAATGGTTGACTGGAAATCATTATGTTTGGCTGCTTGGAGAGTATTTACAGCCAAACAACAATGGAATCTTGATGAAACACTATGTGCCACATCACTGGGACACAATTGTGCGTAATGGTTTGAACAACATTCTGGACAATTTGGGTGAATGATTTTGCCACCCAGATCACCCAACATGAATCCCTTGAACATTTATGGGACATAATCAAGAGGTCAGTTCATGCACAAAATCCTGCACCAACAACACTTCTGCAGTTACAGACGGCTATAGAAGCAGCATGGATCAGTATTTCTGCTGGGTCTTCCCACGACTTTTTGAGTCCTTGCCACATCGAATTGCTGCACTATGCCAGGCAAAAGGTGATCTGACACGATATGAGGAGGTATCCCACGACTTTTCTCACATCAGCATTTAAGCTTATAGAATCTCCAATATCTGGACACTGACTCTCCTTCCACTCAGCATGTTTGCCATTGCTTGGTGCCCATTCTCTACTATGCTGATGTGCTACTATTGATTTGAATGTATTATCACAATGAAATTTTGAGGCAATTTCTTCACTTCCAATGCAGTGTATGCTATGATACAGCAAAACTAAAGTAAACTTTAAAAATATGGTGAAGTATAATAACCACAATGCTACACTCTTCATTACCCATGAGTTTATACAGTATTTAGTATTCATTACTAATCTTTTTCTCGCCAATCAAGTGCCAGAAAATACGTAAATGAAAACCAGAAGTAGCACAATGCACAATGCAGTAAAGAATGCAGCAAATGTTGCACTGCATCCCAGATTTCATAGGAAACAGAAAATGTTTAATAAAATTGTGATGTCAGTGTAAGAGGGGATAACATTAGTGTAAGAGGATAGAAAAATCATGGTCAAATTTAAAATTGTTCATCAGCTGAAAGAAACCATAAATCTGCAGTAAACTACAAGTACATAATTTTTCTCTGTAACTGAACACAATACAATCTTTACCTGCTAAACGTTAGTTGCCACGGGAAGAGCCAAGCATACCATGTAATTAAAGTGACATCTAATTAAGATTCAAATTTGGGAAAGGAGCTCAACACTTGTCTTGTGTAGCATGTAAATTTGACATATGTGATGGCATTCACATTTAAGAGCACACTACAATAATTATTGAAAAATAATGCCAAGCCATGCTAAATACTTGCCCATGTGGTTGCTTAATTCTGGAGATCAAAACATGACAGCATACATCCCACATCACAAACCAACCAAAATTACTGCTACAGGCTTGTGCACTGCTGTGCCATTAAAGTGTTGTACATCACAAGTGCAGCCTGTGGTGTGATGTGAGATATAAATAACTAAAACAGGAACTCTACATAAGCTCTTGGCAACGATTAAAGACACTTTGTACAAAATAAACTGAAAATCTACAATCTTCAATAAAAAAATTACTGTTCATATTATACAACATGAAACGAATACCCGGTACAGAAAACAAAGGGTCATAACATAATTTTAACTTCCAAATTACAGCTCCTTCTCAAACCCAAAGGCTGTAACAGGACGGCACAGTGTCTTGTTTTCGAAATTTTAAGGTGAAGTAACATATCTATTACAGTCAACTTGCTTCGCCTCCTATTTTAAGATGAATTTTAAGACGAAGTAACATATCTATTACAGTCAACTTGCAGCACCTCCCTTTCACTACCATACAGCTCTCACCCTGTTACACAATGTATTCCTGGACACCTGATTTATCTCTACTAAACATCACATGATAACTGTATGAAAACAGTGGTCATTAGTTACATTAGGTGCTCGTTCTGTTCTGTTTCTCACTGACCAATGGAGCTGTCAGAAGAGTGACGCATTACTGATTGATTTCAGTATTTATGAGCAGTTAGTATAGAGAGAATATTTCGTACATTCCACAAAGGGATGTAATGACCAATGACAGTGGGTTCCTCGAAATGAAGCACTTTTTTTGCTTTTGACAGAAAAGCCTACAAAAATAATTATATGTGGTTTTATTACAGAGTTCAGAATATATTAGTCTGGAGTGGTTATGCAAAAGTATGGCTAAAATTAGGAGAATGACAGGGTTGGAAACTGAAATGCAGATTTAATTGAATATGTGATCTGTGCTATATTATTCTGACATTTTCTGGGATTTTATACATCACAAAATATTCTCAGCATGCAGCTTATTAAATCTGGAGTTGTGTATGATTAAGTCAGCAGCTGAATAGTCACATGTTGAAAGAATTTACCTATAGTCCGTAACACACAATAGGGATATGGAAAATGTTTACTATCAGGCATAGCTTTAATCTAAGAGATTGTATCCCTTCAGTTCCCCTCTTTGCTGTAGTTTTCTCAGTATTCTAACTGTTCCACTTTCATTCCACGAACTATGACAGTCAATCCATTATCTGGTCACTCTGAATGTTAA
This sequence comes from Schistocerca serialis cubense, assembly GCF_023864345.2. Lineage (NCBI taxonomy): Eukaryota > Metazoa > Arthropoda > Insecta > Orthoptera > Acrididae > Schistocerca > Schistocerca serialis. The sequence goes on along the minus strand of NC_064640.1, from coordinate 655,782,487 downwards.
CATAAGCCACTCTTGAAGGTGTCATAAATCCCCTGACAGTGAATCACAAACTGGCAGCCTCCTCCCCTTTAAACAGCAAATTTTTATCTCATAAAACAGTCTATGTTGAAGCTTTTTTCCTCCACCAACCCAGTGCAAATCCTACTAGAGATTATATGCTGCCACTGCTCTCCGACATTAATTACACCAACTGGTTTCACTACAATATTGATTCAGTCATACAAAGATCACGCATGAAGTCTTATCCAGATTTTTTAAAATGAAAACCACATAGACTTCCCCATAACTGATTTTATTTGAAATATGTGATTATAATAATATATGTAACTGGATGTAACTGGTAAGAAAGGAAGTGCTGAGAATGTCTTAGTTTTGCTATTTTATGTTACTTACAATTTTTGATTCAGTTGTATCAGTTTTCAGAGAGAGCCCTGCAAAACACACACAATGTTCTGTGTTGACATTTCATTTTGAGTCTGTATGTTCCACTGCTTTCACTAAAGAGTTCATAGCTGGATATATCTTAAATACAAACTGCTACAAACAAGAGTGAGGTTGGAAACACGCACTGCCGAAATAGAAGCAACTATCTCCAGTCACTGATATCTACACATTCAGAACTTTAATGACCAGGAACATCATTCTTGATACCACGTACAGGAAACGTGTACTAATAAGGATTTTCCCTTTAAACATGAACAATGAAGTTGACTTCAGGACATCAAAAGTCTGTATTCATGCATAGAAGCTTACTCACACAATCACAATTTCCACAACACTATTTTCATCACACAGCATTATTAGTTTCCAGTCATGTCTTCTTAAACATATATGTTCCTATAAATTACTGAAACTGCTTGTGTATGTTTTCTGTTACATTAAATTAATAAAGAATTTTTAGCTTGATATGGCAGACAAATGTATGGTAAAAGTACCTGCATCTGGCATTTGTACTGTTGAACTCGTGTCCCATCAGCATCACTAACAATCTGAATACTTGCAGCCTGGACTAAGCTGTTCAGGCCATCTGTGGATGCAGTCACACTGGATTTGTGGTGATGTTTTGCTAGACTATCATTGTCAGCTGTCTTTTTTTTGGTTGAGCTTTCATCTTTGACATACACCTACAGTAAAATACATTGAGAGGTTGGTAATTTAAGAGCTTTTATATACATATACAAAAAGAAGTGCACAGGTCAGCACAGGCATGACATATGCTGATGAATTGTTGTATGTGTCACTGACAATAGCAATCATACCTTTCCTTCTCTTGTAAAATCATCAGAGTAACGAAGTGAGGTAAAGTAACTTTCCAGCATTGCTTCTGCATTAACACAAGATTCACGGAAATCATAAAAACTTTCAAGCTTCTCCACACAGTGGTTGCATATTATTTTAGGCAGCGAATCATCTTCACACACCTGCAGAAAAAAATTAATTATTATTATTATCAAAAGATAACAAGTACAGAAAAAAAGCTCATTGGAGAATTACAGTCATCATAGATACATGCTCTGTAGTGGCGATGGACTTTCTTCACTGTATTCGACTTCCAGACTATCACACACAACAAATCTCTCTCCAGACAGCGCCATAGTATAAAGTGAGTGTGTTATAAGTCAGAGGTGAATGTTAACAGTATCCCAAAGGGAATATAAAAATACAAAATGGGCACAAATGTTTGTTATTGTGTTTGCAATTTCTTATAAAACTTGTCACTTCTTTGCAACAAATAGGTTTAACAGATTATGAAAATCACCAGTGTATATATTTGTTCAGTTAAGTGCATTACATGTTGCAATGTAACCAAAACTAAACTTTATTTCATACTATTTTACAGCAAAACAAAGCACTGATGGCCCATTTGATGCAACACCACCACCCGAAACAAATGTTACAAAATATGATTTATAAGTATGTAAACATACAACATATTTTTGAAATGCAGAATAATTTTTGCACAGTGTATAAAAGATGACTACTTCATAACAACAATTTCCTGTAAGGTTATGTGTTTCATTAAGAATGTTTTCTTGGTAGAACATGAAACACTACAGCCTATTTCTTTGCTATTATTAATGGCACCAAGTCCACCGTTTGAGATGAAACGAAATGATTGTATTGATCATATGGCTTTACTGGCCGGGAGACCCCATCTGGGGTTGTTCAGCTACCTAGTGCAAGTGTATTTATATGTTGACACTCTGGTGACTTGCCTGTCGGTGATGATGAAATGACAGTTAGGACAGGAAAACACCCTGTCCCCAAGTGCATAAAATCCTTGACCCGGCCAGGTATAGAACTAGGGCCCCGTGCATGGCAGTCAGCTGCACTGACCATTCAGCTATGGTGGTGGACTGTTTCATTATAAAATCTATAATTTTTTACAGGATACTAAGGACTCTACTCGCATGTCATACAGCCTTAATAATTAACACCACGTTAAAAACACTGATTCCAATAAGACAGAAAAGCATTACACTTTTGTTGTCTTCGGGAGTTCAGAAAGTTCCTAACAGCTTTGGAATATGAGCACTACATAAAATTTCACATATACAGATACTCTCGTTCAGTTCAACAACCAGCTCTAACAGCTCTGTGCTGAAGTCTGTAACTACTTTGGTCAGTAAATAATCCATCTATCTTTAGGTAGGGGCCTACAAGCTTTGTACATGTGGAACACCACCAAAATCTTTAAAATGGCAAATTTAACAAAACATAATGAAAGCCACCATGACCACAAAATAAGATACAGAAAAACACTGATCTGTAACACGCACTAAGTTGAGAGTTATTCATGGTTGTCAAGAGGAGGGAACGTGTTGAGTGTTGTTCATTGTTTGCCCTACAAAGTATTTCATTTTTACTGTGTGATGTTGTGAGAATGAAACAGAATAATACAGTTGTAACAATAGAGAATTGCGTGATGCAAACATACATATAATTGAAAATCTAGGATGGAGCAATGACAATATTATGAAAAGGATAGCTGCTACACACCATATAGTGGACAGAGGCACAACAAAAAGACTGTCATTTTTTTTGACAAATGTAATTTAAAGTAAATGGTACAATTTTCTGTATGAAGAAATCAGAACATAATTAAGAAAAGCTAGTTAATACATGATAAACCTTTTTTATTCACAGCAATGTGAAAGATATACACTCAGACAGATAATCAGAGAAATTAGAAAGACAGATAATCAAAAATAGGGTTGCTCAATTTTAGTCTCTGAAACCTATAAATCATTCGAGGTTATTAAAGTGTTTCATAGAGTATTCACAGCAAATAACAGAAGATTCAGCATTAAGCACTAATAATGCAGAAACACTCTTAAGTACTATTATCTGTAATATGTAACACTTGCTTGTGTAAATGCACTGACAGTGATATTTCACCTATAAAATGTTTGACATTTGGCCACTGTGCATCATAACTAAAGATGCAATTAGCACTGAAACAATAACACAAATTGCCTGTTTACATGCTGATATCAACAACATTTAAATGACTATTTACATCTTTAATGACACACATGACAAGCAGTTATTTCTTACATTCCAGCAAAATTAAATTGTCAATTAAATTTAATGGACACTTCCTACTACAGCTTTGCAGCACTGATGGAATATTTATTTATGAATTGCCATAATGTTTCTTTTGAAAACTGTAGATTATTTATAATTTCCGACAGTTTTTATATCTTGTAAATCACTACACATGTGATCACTAGCAAGGAAAGACTGAGATACTGAAGTGCTTCAACATGTCAACATTACAATAAATGCATGCACTTGATCTGTTTTCTAAAGAGTCAGAATCAACTATCTATCGATCTAGTGAGTTATTTCGAAAACTTAGACGATGAATATCAATTCTGGCAGTAGTCGTCACACATGTTTGCTACAGAATCTGTCTCACTGATGTGCAGTATTTTTCCTAATGACAGTAAGTAGTCTCCAATCGGTTCACCAATATTCATATACCATGAAGCCTTTTGACGTTCAATGCAGAAGTCACACAGTGACAAACATCAATGAAATTCGACAGCCAGTAATTTTTACCATCACTCACCTGAACGGGTAAGCAAATCTGAATTTTTGTGGGGAGTTGTCTCCTGCGTCCTTCTTCTCGGAAAATATGCATTTTTGTTCCCTCACTTGACGTACATAGCCGACACAGTTCGTAATAGTTTACCCTCCTATACCCTGCCATGACAACAACAAATTTATTTCGTTTTGTTTCTTATACACGTCAACTATTATTCAAACGAACGACAACACAAACTACTATCAAAATAAATGCACACTGCTGCTCCCAGTTTCTTACTCTAATAGTTGTTACTTTATCGACCTTGTGAATCGATATATCGCATGAAATGTGGCGAACGCGACCAAGCGTCGATGTTGTTTTCGCGGCATAAATGAATGCCACGGGAATGCAGAGTCTGTTGCGCTTTTAGTAAAATTGCTGCGCAAGTCCATACTGTTGTACAAACTTCATGAGTGCAAGATTGTTTTTAACGTGTTCTCTTTAGGATATGCGACTACAAAGCTAACTCTTCTATATTTAACACTGTCATGTCTCAGTGGCCGACTAAGCCCGGCGGAGGCCCGGAGCGGTATAACTAAATGAACCCCTGGCCTGCTTAGAAACTGATGTATTTGTGGTGCACATTTTATAAATGATAAATATTATATATGTAATACCCAGCCAAAAATCCACTATTTATAGTGTGTGTACACTAGGCTCTAGTAACTGTAATACGCAAACTTAAAGATATAGGTGAGAAACTTAGAATACGAATCATCATTTAGTACAGCAACCATCACGAAAAGTGTTAAGAAATAATAAGGAACAGAAAAAGAAAATTACCTTTAATTATAAATATCTAGAAACAAACTTCTACAATTACAATATCAGTTAGTTTCGTAACTTAAGTACATGATAGTTGTACGTGCCTTTATTTTGTTGGACTTCTTAATAACGTCGTTAAATATATTTCATTTGAAAGTTTTATTTTTCAATTGTTAAAATGGAGAGTTTGGCTGGTTGTCCTTGTTCATATGCCTTAGACAAGTATTTTCCGAGCAACGTCCTAAGGGATGGGAAAGACCCACAGTGGTTTAATAGCCGTGTCAGAAAACCTGCTACGTAAACAAAGAGAGCTTCATCACAGGTTCAAGAGAAGTCAGAAACTAGCTGACGAACGAACGCTGAACGAAGCGAAAATGAGTGTATGGAGAGCTATGAGACAAGCATTCAAGGAATCTGAAAGTAAAATTTTGTCAACCGCTGTGACTATAAGCCCGAAGATGCTTTTGGTCTTACGTAAAATCAGCAAGCGGTTCGAAATCGTGTATTCAGTCACTCACCGATCATACTGGCATCGAAACAGAAGACAACAAAGAGAAGGCCTAAATACTGAATTTGGGCTTCCGAAATTGTTCCACCATGGAAGATCGTAATACGTTCTCTCCTTTAAAGCTTCGTACGAACATCGAAATGGCAGATATTGAGATAAACGACCGTACAATAGAAAAGCAAATACAATCGCTCGGTACTGGTAACGCATCAATTTTAGATGAGATACTGTAAGGTTCTACAAAGATTGTGCGAAAAAAGTTGCTTCTCTTGTAGCAGCAGTTCATCGCAGATAGCTGGAGCAAAGAAGGTTGCCTAGCGAGTGCGAAAAAGCACAGGCCATTCCCGTTTTCAAGAAGGATCGTAGGACAGATGCACGAAATTAGAAGCCTATTCGGTAGACGGCAATTTGTTTTAGAATTATGGAGCATGTTTTATACTCAAGAATTATGATGTTTTTGGAGAACGGGAACCTCTTCTATAAAAATCAACATAGATTCCACAAATAGAGATCCTGCGAATCTCAGCTCTCTCTGTTCCTCCATGAGATCTACAGCGCTGTAGACAACGGTTCTCAGATTGATGCCGTGTCCCTTGACTTCAAGAAGGCATTTGACAACGTCCCACATTGCCATCTAGTGAAAAAAAAATATGAGCCTACCGAGTATCAGACAAAATTTGCGACTGTATTCAAGACATTCTTGCAGATAGAACTCAACACGTCGTTCTTAACGATATAAGTTCGACAGATGTAAAGATAATTTCCGGAGTACGCCAAGGACATGTGATAGGACCGTTACCGTTTGCAGTGTATATAAACGATCTAGTAGAAAACGTCGGTTGCTCTTTAACGCTGTTAGCAGATGATGTGGTTGCCTACAAGAAAGAAGCAACGCCAGAAGACAGTATCGATTTGCAGAATGATCTACAGTGGATTGATGAATGGTGCAGGATCTGGCAGTTGTCCATGCACATCAATAAATGTCACATACCGCGCATACACAGGAAAAGAAATCCGCTACTGTACAACTACACTGTCGATAACAAATTGCTGGAATCAGTATCTACCGTATTTAGAAGTAACTATACAAAACGACACGTAAGACAAATATTAGGAAATCAAATGCCAGACTGAGATTCATAGGAAGAATCTTAACACTTCACTTATCCACTAAAAAAGTGGCTTACAAGGCGCTTGTTCGATCGATTCTTGAGTATTGGTCATCAATCTGAGACCCTTAACAGGTAGTGCTGATAAAATAAGTAGAGAAATTCCAATGAAGAGCGGCGAGTTTCGTCATGGGATCGTTTGGTCGGCACGAGAGAGTTACAGGGATGGCCAATGAACTCCAGTCGCAGATACTACAAGAGAGGCGTTGTGCATCACGGAGAGGTTTACTATTAAAATTTCGAGACCACTTCCCGCGAAGAGTCGGAACATATATTACTTCCTTCCACATACGTCTAGCGAAATGATCACGACGGGAAAATTCGATAAATTTGAGCTAATGTAGAGGTTTACCAGCAATAATTCTTCCCACGCGCCATTCGCAAGCAGAATAAAGAAGGGGGATCAGGCGGTGGTACCGTAAGTACCCACCGCCACGCACTGTCAAGTGGCTTGCTGAGTGCTGATGTAGATATCGAACGAAGACAGTTTTGTATTAGCTTCAGTTTAGAAAAACTTCTACAGGGCAATGATTCACTGAAGTCCCATTCACATGAAAATTGAAGGATATCCACATTCGTATCGGATTCAAGTTGATGTTTTTATTCAAGTTGATGTTTTTATTTTTTGCTGCACCCGCTCCATATTAAACGAATTATAAATTTCCACAAGATTCTCCAGTGCTACAGCCAGAGCGTCAGCGGAAGCTTCAAGCATAAATTTTGTTTCAGCGATTTGGAAAATTTTGGTGATTTGTTTCATGGCTGTATATCGTTATGACAGTTCTTGTATAAATCGCTTTATGGGTTCCAACAGTGATCGAAGAAGTTCTTGCATCGATAATCCGGTGTCATGAGCTAGTTCACACGATGCTGTTTTATGTACGCTTTTTCTTCCTCGTCGGACAATGTCACTGTTCATATCACTGAGTTTTTTTTTTTTTTAGTGGCAAAAGTAACAGCATTGTCTATAAATGTAGTTCATTCCATCACTAAAAACTTATTCAGTGTTTTTAATTAGGCTTGTACTTTATCCTAAGGCATTTTTGGAGGCTGTAAATATTGTTGGATTAAATTTGCTTTCTCCAGTATCGTTTGCCAAAAGTTGATGTAGGTCAAGAAGATAAAATCACATATAGCGGGAAGGAGCAAGCTTGTTCCAGATGTAGTATTAAGGATTGCCTTAGATGAATCCTGCATATCTTTCAAAGTGCCCAAAATTGTTTTCAAGTTCTCTTTTATGACTTTAACTGAATTAACAAGCACTCCAACCAGTATCAGACAACCGTTTCCAACTTTTTCTATTTTTGGCGACAAGAAATATCCATCTATGCATTTGTAAAATATGAGAACAATGAACATAAACACTAGAGGGAACAGATCAGGATGCATAAACTCCACAAAGATTTATGGAGTGTTTAGCACAGCAACTGAACGAGCTTTTGTATTGACTTCTCGAAATTTTCGTTGTACTCCCCCATGTACACCTACATTGATGTGGCATTGACATAACCTAGAGCCCCGCACATCGCAACATCCAGCCCAACTGTTGTTGAACATCTTTTGACATATACGCTGCAGTCTTTCTCGACATCAAACAGTTGCAAAACTTTTTTTTTTTTTTTTTTTTTTTTACTGATCAGTTCCGGCGTATAAAGTCTAGATGACTATAGTTTTGATGCTGAGGTCTACAATTAGTAAAAACAGTTGCTTAAATCTAGATTGCTCTACTCTAGTTCATCCAGTTGGATTTTCGTATACATAAAATAAATTATACAATGATTATGGTACAACCTTTGAAAAAGTAATTTTCAGAATGTAATACGTACTTTAGTTAAAAAAATTGATCAATCACTGCACTTATACGCGTATTTTTAAACTTCTAGTGCACTTGTATAAATGGCACAGGTATCAGAAAACGTTACATCTACGTCTACATCTACATCTACGTGATTACTCTGCTATTCACAATAAAGTGTCTGGCAGAGGGTTCAATGAAACACCTTCATGCTGTCTCTCTCCCGTTCCACTCTCGAACGGCACGCGGGAAAAACGAGCACTTAAATTTTTCCGTGCCAGCCCCGAGTAGAACAATTAAGTCTAGCAAACAACTGGTTATCATTATACAGTTTGTAAGTTGTCTTCGGTCTTTAGAGTCTTCGTCTATCTCATAATTCAGAGCGAAACGGAGAACCCGCCTAATATTCGTGACATTGACTTGGGCGAATCTATACGAGTATCAAACACGACAGCCGTATAAAGTTTCGCTAGATAATTAATCTAAACTAATTAAATTCAACCATATCTAGCTCATCAACCGTCTGTCAGCTGAATACGGGGGATAACCTACCTCCTCCCCTATCTCTTTTCCACTTGTGTTACCAAGCGTTTTTCTTTATTCTTCAGCAGTTTGTTACGTTTTACAAAAATTCTAAAAACTCTGAACACATCCCCGGATAACTGCCATGGCGTGATAATGTTGTTGTTGTTGTGGTCTTCAGTCCTGAGACTGGTTTGATGCAGCTCTCCATGCTACTCTATCCTGTGCAAGCTCCTTCATCTCCCAGTACCTACTGCAACCTACATCCTTCTGAATCTGCTTAGTGTATTCATCTCTTGGTCTCCCTCTACGATTTTAACCCTACACGCTGCCCTCCAATGCTAAATTTGTGATCCCTTGATGCCTCAGGACATGTCCTACCAACCGATCCCTTCTTCTAGTCAAGTTGTACCACAAACTTCTCTTCTCCCCAATCCTGTTCAATACCTCCTCATTAGTTACGTGATCTACCCACCAAATCTTCAACATTCTTCTGTAGCACCACATTTCGAAAGCTTCTATTCTCTTCTTGTCCAAACTATTAGTAGGTAAGTTAATACCTGTGTCTATATTTTGCATACGTGTGTGGCCTAGAACTCCAAAGGTCCCTCTTGTTTACTGAACATATTTTGGCATTGTTTGGAATTTAATTAAAAGTGGTCTGGTCTTGGAGGGCCTCCAAATATCGAGGTCTTCGAGGTTTGGAGACCCCAGGACCAGATGCATTGGGGGCGGGGTGGGGGACCGCCCCTTCCGCTCCCTTACTAGTCCGCCGTTGTTCTGTCGAGAGTGTATTCATCGCAATTGCAACCACTAATTTCTGTCTTCTTTTCTTTAAACGATATAGAACCACGCACTGCCACACGGTAACCACACTTAAAAATCCCATGTCCGAGGCGTGAACCCGCGATTTCAGTTTTTCGGACAGCGGCGCTACCGGAAGGTTGGCTTACGTGCGTCACCCATTTGGCTAAAGGAGCCATTTAACGCGTAGACTATTATTATACATCTTTCTGAAAATTATCATCCTTTATTTTTGACTACCACGGTAAATCAATTAATATTATGACTGAACAACACTATGCAGCCAATGAGACGGCCAGAGAATTGAGATATAACGGAAGATTAATATTATGCTATAATTATCGCCGCTATACTCAACAGTTACACATTTTGAAGACCAAAGATACACAAGTGGCTCTAAGAGACTCTTTGATAGCCACGAGATCCGTTGCCAAACGATATGTACCATATATTCCTGCTGCCACTTAATTTATCTATCCCAGACGCGTTTCGCCTTTTTCTTGTTCTAAGGCATGATCAGTGGGATCTATAACGATACAGTTTTGTTAGTTTTAGATTATTAAACAGTTCACGTCGTGATTTTTTATGTAAAAAAGTAATTACTTACGATTTGCTGATCTGCGCGTCCCCTCATCTGGCCTGGAGGTCGCACTACCACTTTATTACTGACATATAAGCACAATTTTGTGCGGGCCAGAGTGGCCGAGCGGTTCAGCCTGCACGGTAGCTCAGCGTGTGCGGTCAGAGCGCTGGTTGGCCTCTGTAATTAAAAAAAAACTGAGTGGAAGGATCAACAAACGAACCTTAACGATTAACAACGAACAAAATGAAAAAAAGAAAGAAAAAAGCGGTTCTAGGCGCTACAGTCTGGAACCGCGCGACCGCTACGGTCGCAGGTTCGAATTCTGCCTCGGGCATGGATGTGTGTGATGTCCTTAGGTTAGTTAGGTTTAAGAAGTTCTAAGTTCTGGGGGACTGATGACCTCAGAAGTTAAGTTCCATAATGCTCAGAACCATGTGAACCAATTTTGCGTTCTGATCTTCTTGAAAGTGATAGTGCGACCTTCAGACCAGATGAGAGGAAATGGAGATCAGCAAATCGTAAGTAATTACTTTTTTACGTAAAAACTGTTTAATAATCAAAAATTAACAAAACTGTATCGTTATAGATCTCACTGATGATATCTTAGAACAAGAAAAGGGCGAAACGTGTCTGGGATAAATAAATTAAGTGGCAGCAAGAAAAGGTGGTTCTATTTACAAAACAAATATTTCCATGCTTGCTGCGGAGGATGGCCACGCAAATGAACTTGATATGTACCATATAATTTCAAACACCTGAGCCATTTCATAACGGTGAAAGAATTAGTGAAGCAGCTATGAACAATGCCTGTAAGAAAAGAGCCAAGCGAAATAGATAACAAGTTTCCTTCGCAATGAATTAGTGTCATGTAAGTCAACAAAAAACTCCGATATTTCATGTAGATTAATAAACTGTGAAGGAAAAAGAAAACAATAACCGCTTGGTAAGACAAATGGAAATTTATCACAAGATAGGGGAGGAAGTACACTGATGCTCATAAATTAAGGATAATGCTGATACATGGTGAAACAACGCTCTGGTGGGCAGTTTGCGTGTTTAAATCACCTCGGGGTATCACCATGCAGTGCATTTGACCTGCGGTTTTTTTTTTTTAATGTCATTTTGTTCGCTTTTGTTCGTTGCATCTGCTCGGGGCGGACGTCGTAAGACATCCGTTTAAGTTCGTTGTTGATCGATTAACTCAGTTTCTTCTTTTTTTTTTGTTTATTACAGAGGGCAGCTAACCCTCCGACCGAACACGGTGACCTACCGTGCCGGTAGCGGTCGTCGCACGGTGGCGCTGGTAGCAGTCACATATGCAGAGGGATGTTGGTGTGCATGTCACAGTACAGTGCAGCGAGTAAGTGTGCAGACGTTTTCAGACGTGCTAATGGTGACTGTGTGTTGAAAATGGCTCAAAGAACACATATTGATGACGTTATGAGGGGTAGAATAGTAGGACGACTGGAGGCTGGTCAAACACAGCAGGTCGTGTAGCACGGGCCCTCTGTGTGCCTCAAAGTGTGATCTCAAGATTATGGCAATGATTTCAGTAGACAGGAAACGTGTCCATGCGCTACACTATGGGACGTCCACAGTGAACAATACCACAAGCAGACCGATATCTCACCATCAGTGCCCGCAGACGGCCACGGTGTGCTGCAGGTAGCCTTGCTCGGGACCTTACTGCAGCCACTGGAACAGTTGTCTCCAGACACACAGTCTACAGACGACTGAACAGACATGGTTTATTCGCCCAGAGACCTGCAAGGTGCAGTCCACTGACCCCTGGTCACAGGAGAGCCCGTAAAGCCTGGTGTCAAGAACACAGTACATGGTCATTGGAACGGCGGTCCAAGGTTATGTTCACAGACGAGTCCAAGTATAGTCTGAACAGTGATTCTCGTTGGGTTTTCATCTGGCGTGAACCAGGAACCAGATACCAACCGCTTAGTGTCCTTGAAAGGGACCTGTATGGAGGTCCTGGTTTGATGGTGTGGGGTGGGATTATGATTGGTGCACGTACACTCTTGCATATCTTTGACAGAGGAAATGTAAAAGGTCAGGTGTATCGGGAAGTCATTTTGAACAAGTATGTCCGCCTTTTCAGGGGTGCAGCGGGTTCCACCTTCCTCCTGATGGATGATAACGCACGGCCCCACCGAGCTGCTATCGTGAAAGAGTACCTTGAAACAGAATATATCAGGCGAAATGAGTGGCCTGCCTGTTCTGTAGACCTAAACCCCATCGAGCACGTCTGGGATGCTCTCGGTCGACGTATCGCTGCACGTTTTCAAACCCCTACGACACTTCAGGAGCTCCGACAGGCACTGGTGCTAGAATGGGAGGCTATACCCCAGCAGCTGCTCGACCACCTGATCCAGGGTATGCCAACCCGTTGTATGGCCTTTGTATGTGTGCACGGTGATCATAGCCCATACTGATGTCGGGGTACATGCGCAGGATACAGTGGCGTTTTGTAGCACATGTGTTTCCGGACGGTTTTCTCAACTTATTACCAATACCGTGGTCTTACAGATCTGTGTCGTATGTGTTCCCTATGGGGCTATGCTATTAGCGCGAGTTTTGTTTAGTGCCACGTTGTGTGGCACCACATTCTGCAATTAACCTTAATTTACGAGCATGAGTGAAGATTATCTCACCGCATTCAGCTGATAGACGGACAATGAGCTAGATACGGTTAAATTTACTTAGTTTAGATTAATTATCTAGTGAAAGTTTATACGGCTGCCGTGTTTGATGTTAACTTGCTTAGATTCCCCCTAGTTAATGTCACAAATATTAGGCAGGTTCTCTGTTTCTCTCTGAATTATGAGATACACGAAGTATCTAAAGACAAAAGACACAGGACAAATATTATGTGATGGAAAAATATTATTGCGGTCTTCAGTCCGAAGCCGGGTTTGATTTAGTTCTCACGCTAGTCTATCCCGTGCAAGCCTCTTTATCTTTGCGTAAATACATTCAGGTGACAAAAGCCATGGAATAGAGAGATGCACATAAACAAGTTGCGGTAGTTTCGCGTACACAAGGCACAAATGGGCATTGAATTGGAGGAGCTGTCATTCATTTGTACTCAAGTGATTCATGCGAAAAGGTTTGTGACGTGATTATGGCCGCACGAGGGGAATAGGCTTTAAATGCCGTATGGTAGTTGGAGCTAGACGCATGGGACATACCGTTTCGAAAATCATTAGGAAACAAATATTCCGAGATCCACAATATTAGGAGTGTGCCGAGAACACCAAATTTCAGGCATTACCTCTTACCACGGACAACGGAGTGGCCGGTGGGATTAACTTAACCACCGAGAGCTGCCGAGTTTGCTTATAATTGTCAGTGCTAACAGACAAGCAACACTGCGTGAGATAACTGCAGAAATCAATGTGCGACATATGACAAATACATACGTTACTACAGTGAGGCTAATCTGTCATCAATGGGCTATAGCAGCAGACGACGGGTGCGGGTGCCCTTGCCAACAGTACGACATCGACTACACCTCTCCCGGGCTCGTGACCATATCAGTTGGACTCTACACTGTAAATCCGTGGCCTGCTCGGATGAGTCCTTATTTCAGTTGGTAAGAGCTGGTGGCCCCATAATGGCGTGAGCTGTGTTTTCATGGAATGGGCTGGATCCTCTCGTCCCACTGAACCAAACATTCACTGGAAATGGTCATGTTCGGCTACTTGGAGAGCATTTACAGCCAAACAACAACAGAATATTTATGGAAGGCAATGCGCCATGTTATCAGGCCACATGTGTTCGCGATTGGTTTAAAGAACATTCTGGGTAATTGGAGAGAATGATTTGTCCACTCAGATCTCCGAACATGAATCCGATCGAACATTTATGGGACGTAATCGAGAGGTCAATTCGTGCACAAAATCCTGCGCTGGCAACACTTTTGCAAATATGGACAGCTACAGAGACAGCGTGGCTTAATATTTCTATAGGAGGTTTCAAACTTGTCGAGTCCTTGCCACGTCGCGTTGCTGCACGAGGCCAGGTAAAAGGAGGTCCGACACATATTAGGAGATATCCAACGACTTCCGTTACCTCAGTGTACTTCAACCTACGTCCATTTCAAGCGCTGATTTCCGTCTACGGTTTTTATCCTCACACGTCCCTTCACTGCCAACCCGACGATTCTTTGATGCCTCAGGATGTGTCTTTGTAGCCGACCCAAAGTTTCTGCATCTACATCTACATCTACATCTACATCCATACTCCGCAAGCCACCTGACGGTGTGTGGCGGAGGGTACCCTGAGTACCTCTATCGGTTCTCCCTTCTATTCCAGTCTCGTATCGTTCGTGGAAAGAAGGATTGTCGGTATGCTTCTGTGTGGGCTCTAATCTCTCTGATTTTATCCTCATGGTCTCTTCGCGAGATATACGTAGGAGGGAGCAATATACTGCTTGACTCTTCGGTGAAGGTATGTTCTCGAAACTTTAACAAAAGCCCGTACCGAGCTACTGAGCGTCTCTCCCGCAGAGTCTTTCACTGGAGTTTATCTATCATCTCCGTAACGCTCTCGCGATTACCAAACGATCCTGCAACGAAGCTCGCCGCCCTCCGTTGGATCTTCTCTATATCTTCTATCAACCCTATCTGGTACGGATCCCACACTGCTGAGCAGTATTCAAGCAGTGGGCAAACAAGCGTGCTGTAACCTACTTCCTTTGTTTTCGGATTGCATTTCCTTAGGATTCTTCCAATGAATCTCAGTCTGGCATCTGCTCTACCGACGATCAACTTTATATGATCATTCCATTTTAAATCACTCCTAATGCGTACTCCCAGATAATTTATGGAATTAACTGCTTCCAGTTGCTGACCTGCTATTTTGTAACTAAATGATAAGGGATCTATCTTTCTATGTATTCGCAGCACATTACACTTGTCTACATTGAGATTCAATTGCCATTCCCTGCACCATGCGTGAATTCGCTGCAGACCCTCCTGTTTAGACAAGTTATGGCACAATTTTCTTAACCCTCCCGTTCAGTTCACTACTTCCTTATTAACTATCCCACTTACCAATGTAATCTTCTGCGGAACCACATTCAAAAGCTGCTATTCTCTTCTTGTCCAGATTGTTTAACGTTCACATTCCACTTCCGCACGCTAGGCTCTAGACGACTATCGTCAGAAAGTAGTTCCTAACAAATTCATAATCTACTAGTGGCCCGCCCCGTCTCCGCATGGGTAGCATTGAGTATCTACTGCCGGATGAATTTTCTGGAGTGGCGATAGTAAATTATTTAGACAAATCTTTCTCGTGAATCAGTCCATCTATTATTGAAAACTGTTTCAAAAGCCCTACAGTAGCTCCTAATATTAGCCTTCACATATATACAGAAAAACACGGCGGAGAACTTTGACTTATAATATGTAAAGATGTTAACAAATTGGTCTTTTTCATAAATACTTTGTCTTGCTACTGCTGGTGTGTATTTTACATCCAATCTACTTCCAACATCGAAGTTTATTTTGCTGCCTAAAAAGCAAAACTCATCTACTACTTTTAGCGCCTCACTTCCCAATGTAATTCCTCCAATATCATGTGATTTAATTCGACTACATTCCTTTATCCTTGTTGATCTTCTTCTTATAATGTCTCTTCTAGGCACTATCTATTCCAATCACTGTCCTTTGCTGTGTCCGATAGAATAACAATGTCACCGGAAAACCGCAAAGTTTTTCTTTCTTCTCCCTTAAATTTTAATTCCGTCTCCCGATTTCTCCTTGGTTTCCTTTACTACTTGCTCACAGATTGAATAACAACGGGGTATGTTACAATACTGTTTTACTCCATTCTCAACCACTGTTCCCTTTAATGTTCTTCGACTCTGGCCGTGCGGTTCTAGGCGCTTCAGTCTGGAACCGCGTGACCGCTACGGTCGCAGGTTCGAATCCTGCCTCGGGCATGGATGTGTGTGATGTCCTTAGGTTAGTGAGGTTTAAGTAGTTCTAAGTTCTAGGGGACTAATGACCACAGATGTTAAGTCCCATAGTGCTCAGAGCCATTTGAACCATTTCTTCGACTCTGGTTTTAGTGCAAGTTGTAGATAATCTGTCACCCCTGTATTTTGTGTTTGTTACTTTTAGAAAAACGAAGAGTTTATTCCAGACGAAGTTGAAAACGCTTTCTATTAATTTACAAATGTTGTTGTTGTTGCGGTCCTCAGTCCTGTGACTGGTTTGATGCAGCTCTCCATGTTACCTATCCTGTGTAAGCTTCTTCAACTCCCAGTACCTGCTGCAGCCTACATCCTTCTGAATCTGCTTAGTGTATTCATCTCTTGGTCTCCCTCTACGATTTTTATCCTCCACGCTGCCCTCCGATACTAAATTGGTGATCCCTCCATGTCTCAAAACACGTCCTACCAACCGATCCCTTCTTCTAGTCAAGTTGTGCCACAAGCTCCTCTTCTCCCCAGTTCTATTCAATACCTCCTCATTAGTTATGTGATCTACCCATCTAATCTTCAGCATTCTTCTATAGCACCACATTTCGAAAGCTTCTATTCTCTTTTTGTCTAAACTGTTTATCGTCCACGTTTCACTTCCATACATGGCTACACTCCATAAAAATACTTTCAGAAATGACTTCCTGACATTTAAATCTATACTCGATGTTAACAAATTTTTCTTCTTCAGTAACGCTTTCCTTGCCATTGGCAGTCTACATTTTATTTCCTCTCTACTTCGACCATCATCAGTTATTTTGCTCCCCAAATAGCAAAACTCCTTTACTACTTTAAGTGTCTCATTTCCTAATCTAATTCCCTCAGCATCACTCGACTTAATTCGACTACACTCCATTATTCTCGTTTTGCTTTTGTTGATGTTCATCTTATACCCTCCTTTCAAGACACTGTCCATTCCATTCAACTGCTCTTCCAATAAAATTTTACAAATGCTGTAAAGAATTACCGCACGCACAGAGTCATTCAAACTGTAATTCTTCCCGCGCTCCATACGTGAATGGAAACGGCAAGAAACTCCAATAACTGGTACAATGGGACGTACCCTCTGCCACAAATTTAACAGTCGTTTGCAGAGTATAAACGTAGGCGTAGGTCTAAATGGAAATGTAGGATTACTTTTCTTCAGCATACGTGCCAAGAAAATTCGCAGGGCCAATATTGCTCGCATGTTCCTACACTTCTGCGAAATCCAAACTGTTCTTCTCCGAGGTCGGCTTCTACCAGTGTTTCCATACTTCTGTAAGTAATTCGTTTCAGTGTTTTACACCTGTGACTATTAAACTGATGATTCTGTAATACGCGTATTCACACCTGTCAGTACCTGCCTTATTTGGAATTGAACTATTACATTCTCCTTGAAGTCTGAGGGTAATTCACCTGCCTAATATATTAGGTTGTTGCACAAGTTCGTAGCGTTTTTGTTTTGCATGTTGGTCTTCAGTTGCTATGGGTTTATTTATAGATTGTCATTTTTTATTTCTAGTTCACTGTTGCTATCTCAGTTTACATATTGTCATTTTGTTGTTTGGAGATAATGAGTGGAGCTGTGGACGCTACAAAATGGAGTGCCAAGTGGAGAAATCTGTACGTTCCTGACATATTCTTCTGTTTGAGTCCAACAGAGGGGTGACAGAAGCAGAGGCAACCAGAAACGTTTGCGCCGTGTGTGGTGATAATGCCACTAGATAGATCACGGCAAGAAAATGGTTTTCTCGTTTTAAGGAGGATTGTTCTGGCATTAGTAACTCTCCACGTTCAGGAAGATCGGGGTTTGATGAAGACCTTTTAAACACATTAATCCACAATTATCCTCGCCATTGTACTCGAGAACTGATAAAAGTGATGAACTGTAATCATTCCACCATCGTGTGACATTTGCAGGCAATGGGGAAGGGTCAAAAATCGGGTGCATGGGTACCGTATATTCTAAACCAACTACGTATTGCTTCCCCGAGACGCAACCATCGCTGCTGACATTTACTGTCAACAACGGAGACGTCTTTCAGACGCCATCCAAGAAGAACGACCAGAAATGGATCAAATGGCTCTGAGCATTATGGGACTTAACATCTGAGGTCATCAGACCCCTAGAACTTAGAACTACTTAAACCTAACTAACCTAAGGACATCACACACATCCATGCCCGAGGCAGGATTCGAACCTGCGACCGTAGCGGTCGTGCGGTTCCAGACTGAAGCGCCTAGAACCGCTCGGCCACACCGGCCGATAAGACCGGAAAGATCGCGTGACGTGATGCTACTCCTCGATAACACTCGCCCGCATTTAGTTAGACTGACAAAAAGCACTATGCAGGAACTGAGTTTGGAAATCATTCCGGACCCATATTATTCACCTGATCTTGTGCTCTCAGATTTTCACCTTTTCCGCTCTCTATCGAACAACCTTCAAGGAACTGCCTTTCCAGGCCGGCCGGTATGGCCGAGCGGTTCTAGGCGCTTCAGTCTGGAACCGCGCGAACGCTACAGTCACAGGTTCGAATCCTGCCTCGGGCATGGATGTGTGTGATGTCCTTAGGTTAGTTAGGTTGAAGTAGTTCTAAGTTCTAGGGGACTGATGACCTCAGATGTTAAGTCCCATTGTACTAAGAGCCATTTGAATTGTTTGAACTTCCTTTTCGGATGAAAATGCGCTCCGAACACTGCTCGACGAGTTCTTCGCCTCAAAACCACGTGATTTATACAGTCGCGGAATCGAGAAATTACCCCAGCGTTGGCAGACTGTTGTAAATAGTGAAGCATAATATATTATTGATGACTAAAGTCTCTGTTATGTGTATCTGTTGTATTATTAAACGTATGGAAAAACGCAACGAACGTATATACCAAGCCAATATCTTACAAAACAGAGGCTCCAGAGCCTGGAAAGCCGACAAGGACCGAGAGAGCGGCTAGCTGACTTCAGGCCACTCCATGCCCCTTCCGAATGACGCCCTATGGCAGAGAACACGGCGGCCAGTCGGCATCGCGCGGTTCTCTGGACCTGATCGCGGAGTTTCGGTTTTTATGGTCTCCTAAAGATCTCAATAATTCTGAGGGAGTGTCGTCCGACCGAGGTGCCTTGTGTCGTTTGAGGTCTTTAAGTGCTCTCTCAAATTCTTCTCGCGCTGTCATATCTCATCTACTTGCTTTTTCTCTCTTCTCCCTGAAGTTATATTTGCTGTGGAAAGCCTTTCAATATAATCTTCCGCCTTTCATCCTTCCCTTTCTTGCTTAGTAATGGAGTGCCGTTTGAACAACTGATATTTACACTGGTGCTTTTCTGCTCTCTATAGATTTCTTTCATGTCTTCATAGGCGGCAGGCCGGCAGCCATCTTTCTCGTAGCGATACGTGCTACTGAAACTTTGTGTTTCTCTTCTAGCCATTCCTGCTTTGCCATTTTCCACTTTCTTTCAATCAATTTTTTTTGGCGTCTGTATTCCCTTTTGCCTGCTTTGTTTGCTACATGTTAAGGCTTTTGCCTTTCGTCGGTTCCATTCAGTATCTCGATCGTTGTCCAAGGTTTTTTACTGAGTCTTGTGTTTTTACCTTTTGCCTGCTGCCATCGCTATTTCATGTCGTAAAGTTATCCATTCATGTTATATTCCAGTCATTTCTCCTCTTGTCTAGTGCTCCCTTTGAAATCCTCATCTGCCTCTGGTTCTTTCAATTTATCCAGTTCCCATTTCTTTAAAATGGTTCAAATGGCTCTAAGCACTATAGGGCTTAACATCTGAGGTCATCAGCCCCTAGAACTTAGAACTACTTAAACCTAACTTAGCTAAGGACTTCAAACACATCCATGCTCGAGGCAGGATTCGAACCTGCGACCGTAGCGGTCGCGCGGTTCCAGTCTGAAAAGCCTAGAACCGCTCGACCACAGCGGCCGGCCCATTTCTTTAATTTCCTACCTTTTTGTTATTTCTTAGATATAATGAAAAATTCATGACATATGGTCAAAGTCTACATCTGCCGTTGGAGATGTTTTGCAGTTAAAATCTAGTTTCGAAATCTCTATCTTACCTTTATATAATCTGTCTGAAACCTTCAGGTGTCTTTCTGCCCCTTCCATGTATGCATACATTTTTCATTGTTTGTTAAATCAAGTGTTAGCAACCATTAAATTATGCTACCAGGCGACTTCCACTCCCATTCCTTTGCACCAGTCCATACTCTTCTACTGTTTTCTTTCCCTTCCTTTGCCTGCAACCGAATTCTACTCTCCCATCACAATGGAATTTTCGTCTCTTTTAACACAGTGAATATTTTCTTCAGAATCTCGTCATACATTGTTTCAATCTTTTCATCTTCTGCAGAGCTAGTAGGCATAGAAACTTACGCCAGCGGGGTGTGTGTTGGCTTTGTCTCTAACTTGCTTTGATATTGCACTTACTATGCTGTTCATAGTTGGTTACCCACTTTCCTATTTCGTCTATTTTATTACACTTTGTTAGATCTACTTGTGTACTACTCCTTTTAGTGTGTAAGTACAAATAACTGCAACCACTCTCTTATGAAGAATTTGTTTATTTCCACAAACTAGTTTTGGAGCCTTTTCAGGCCCATCTTCATTATGTCAGTAGCGTGATGCCAGCCATAGTATGGACAGTACTGTTTTTAGTTTCCTCTTGGCAGCAGTAGTGGAACTAAGAGAGAACGGGAACCAAATTCGAGGTCATGATGTAAAGTGACATTCTGCCCTCCCAACCCAGGCCTCTAGGGACAAGTGCCTGTGGTATTTTCTGGGACCAGATTCTAGGTCACAATATAACCTAATAACCTACCCACACTTCACTGGCAACTGTATGTGGTAAATTCAAGGTCACTATGTAACCTGATACCTATAACGTGTCAAGATAAGCCCCCCCCCCACCTTACATTGCCCACGTCTCTAGCCAATTATATGACATAAAATGGTAGGAAAATGAAGTTCACCCATGCAATATGCCGATTCTGGCACAAAAATCAATGTCACCCCCCTCCCCCCAACTGGTAAAGGTCAATTGGATGAATTGTAGATGATAGGAAAAGTGAGTCCTCTGTTCTCTTCCCCTTCTCCCTCTAGGCCATGAATGACAAATCAGCAGCATCCGTGTGATTAGTGGCATGTGACGAAATAATTTGGGCAAGGCGTAAATGAGGAATTCATGTAGCCTACCCAATCGAAATAATTCATTTGTTCATCTGCATTTGAAATCGTAGTACCAAACTTCATCACAAAAAGGCTATCAGTGCCGAGGCCTCATAGAAATTATGGGTGACAAACCTTCGCTCATGCTCACTCACTGTGAGTCACAGTACACTCAAAAGCACTGTCATCCACTGTTAGATCCCATAGGTTGGTATCTGTTAGAACACTGATGACTTCTGTTCTCTGCTGACAAGTACTGTGCGGTGTACTGTACTTCCAAATTTTTGTGGCGAAACAATGTCCACCTTTGTTTTTGTTTGTTGTGCACTTACATTGTGTGCTGCAATTACACACAGTTAGCATCATTTTTAAATTTGTGAGTATTATTCAACATGACTAGTTCGACAAAGAAACAAAAACCGCAAGATCAATGTAATAGAGAATTTCAAACTTGGTGGACTGAGAAATATGGAATGATTAGTAAAGGCAGTAAGATGGTGTGAGGTACGTAGAACAGGAGGTGTAAAACGGTACTGTGAACCACATCACAAATCTCTTTGTCCAAAAAGATGATGATGATTGGTTTGTGGATCGCTCAACTGTGCGGTTATCAGCGCTCATACAAATTCTGAACCTTTGATCAGCCCAATCTCGCCACTTTTATGAATGATGATGAAATGATGAGGACAACACAAACACCCAGTCATCTCGCGGCAGGTGAAAATCCCTGACCCTGCTGGGAATCGAACCCGGGACCCCGTGCATCCAGAAAAAGGACCAGATCAAAAGTAATTTCTTGCATGTGCTATTAAAGACAGGAATAGACAATCGACATCTATGATGAAACATGTAATTGTCATACCAGTGACACAAGTTTCTTGGCTGCAAATATTATTGCCTGGTACCAGGCCTGTATCTAGGGGTGAAGATGGGGGGAGGGAGGACGGGGGGGCGCAAATTGGGGAATCTGCCCTGAGCGGCAATTTCGGGGCGCCAAATTAATATTCTTTTAGAAAAAACCTTGTTCCACAAAGCGCTTTAGCATCCAACGTAGGTTGGTCTATCGGTTATTCATATGATTTTGAAACGAATCCCAGTTAGTTTTTGAACATTTTTAACACATTCTAAGTTGATTTCCGAACGAATCATAATTTGATTTTTGAATGTGTGCATAGTGTGCATGATGTCTCTGCAAGGGAAATCCCCATCGCGTCTAGAAATAAAAAAAAAAAAAAATCCGCAGACTAAAGGGGACGGGGCTATAAGAGCTGAGCCGAATAAACCGGAACAGGTGAATGCCAACTGCTGTTTGTTTATGTGGTTGATTGGGTGTGCGAATGACCAGCATTGTTATAATTATTAGCGAAATCCATAGATTCAGACCACCAGAGCGGAAATAAACGACTAACAGAAATAACAGGTAAAAAAATTACATATTACGAGGACTATTCGTAAAGTAAGGTCCGATCGGTCACGAAATGGAAACCACTGTGAAAATCAAAAATGTTTTACTTGCAACAGTTAACTACACCCTCCAGTTACTTCTCTACATAATCGCCGCACCGACTTAAGACATCTGTCGTAGCGTAAAAGACTTTCCATTACTGTCGCCATAGAAGGCAGCCGCCTGTGCTTATCGCCAGTTCTCTAGCTAGTCTGCTGTTCGTTGTCTGTTCCAAAATGTGGTCTTCATAGCCAGCTGTTCATGTGAGCCGAGATGAAACTCAGGAGGAGCCAATTACGGGCTGTATTGTTGGTCATCAAACACTTCCAATCGAAAACCCTGCAGGAGCATTTTCATTGCCCCTGCAGAGTGCGACCGAGAATCATCATCAAGAAGGAAACTACACTCCTGGAAATGGAAAAAAGAACACATTGACACCGGTGTGTCAGACCCACCATACTTGGTCCGGACACTGCGAGAGGGCTGTACAAGCAATGATCACACGCACGGCACAGCGGACGCACCAGGAACCGCGGTGTTGGCCGTCGAATGGCGCTAGCTGCGCAGCATTTGTGCACCGCCGCCGTCAGTGTCAGCCAGTTTGCCGTGGCATACGGAGCTCCATCGCAGTCTTTAACACTGGTAGCATGCCGCGACAGCGTGGACGTAAACCGTATGTGCAGTTGACGGACTTTGAGCGAGGGCGTATAGTGGGCATGCGGGAGGCCGGGTGGACGTACCACCGAATTGCTCAACACGTGGGGCGTGAGGTCTCCACAGTACATCGATGTTGTCGCCAGTGGTCGGCGGAAGGTGCACGTGCCCGTCGACCTGGGACCGGACCGCAGCGACGCACGGATGCACGCCAAGACCGTAGGATCCTACGCAGTGCCGTAGGGGACCGCACCGCCACTTCCCAGCAAATTAGGGACACTGTTGCTCCTGGGGTATCGGCGAGGACCATTCGCAACCGTCTCCATGAAGCTGGGCTACGGTCCCGCACACCGTTAGGCAGTCTTCCGCTCACGCCCCAACATCGTGCAGCCCGCCTCCAGTGGCGTCGCGACAGGCGTGAATGGAGGGACGAATGGAGACGTGTCGTCTTCAGCGAAGAGAGTCGCTTCTGCCTTGGTGCCAATGATGGTCGTATGCGTGTTTGGCGCCGTGCAGGTGAGCGCCACAATCAGGACTGCATACGACCGAGGCACACAGGGCCAACACCCGGCATCATGGTGTGGGGAGCGATCTCCTACACTGGCCGTACACCACTGGTGATCGTCGAGGGGACACTGAATAGTGCACGGTACATCCAAACCGTCATCGAACCCATCGTTCTACCATTCCTAGACCGGCAAGGGAACTTGCTGTTCCAACAGGACAATGCACGTCCGCATGTATCCTGTGCCACCCAACGTGCTCTAGAAGGTGTAAGTCAACTACCCTGGCCAGCAAGATCTCCGGATCTGTCCCCCATTGAGCATGTTTGGGACTGGATGAAGCGTCGTCTCACGCGGTCTGCACGTCCAGCACGAACGCTGGTCCAACTGAGGCGCCAGGTGGAAATGGCATGGCAAGCCGTTCCACAGGACTACATCCAGCATCTCTACGATCGTCTCCATGGGAGAATAGCAGCCTGCATTGCTGCGAAAGGTGGATATACACTGTACTAGTGCCGACATTGTGCATGCTCTGTTGCCTGTGTCTATGTGCCTGTGGTTCTGTCAGTGTGATCATGTGATGTATCTGACCCCATGAATGTGTCAATAAAGTTTCCCCTTCCTGGGACAATGAATTCTCGGTGTTCTTATTTCAATTTCCAGGAGTGTAATTACGGTTATGTTATGCGGGCTGCCTGACATCAGGTGAAATCTCTAACCAGGGCCTCATACTTGGCGGGAGACACTACTTTCTACACATGTTTACGCGCTCACTGTTGCTCAGAACTGAAAAGAACGACGTGACGTGATCGACGGGTATACTAGAGACAGTATCCAACATATCTTGCAAAGATTCACCAGATTTTCACTTTTCAGAAAATTTTTGCCAGATCGCTACGTTACCAGTTGTACACTCCCCGCTTAGCAACCGCTTTAAGCTATATTCCCGGAATAGTGCTGAAAACGCATTTTACGAACATGTAATAACGCCTAAACGGCGTATAAAGGCGGGATAACTGAACCTGAGATTCTGGCAGGGTTACTGAAGTTAACCGGAGAATAAGTTTTGGCAATGGCAGTATTAGTGATGTCAAGATTGTTTGTTAGAACTAGGAAAGAGAAGAAATGGGGACGTCGCACAAATTACATGGTAGAATATGACGATTACAAATTTATATAAAAATTTCGTACTACTACTTTTCGATCTTATGCTGGAGAAACTATTGTGTGAATGAAATGTAAAAATGTTTCCTAACATAGAACTTTTTGCTTGTAGTAGGTCTAACTAGCGTTTGATATTGGTACTTCATGAATTATGTTCTGTAGTGTTATTTATGTAAATGAAGTACATCAAAATCACCATTTGTGCCAAAACAGTCTCGCTTATTTGGCGTGTGTTACAGTTGTCGCTATTCGTACGCATTAACAGCTTTTTCAGTATTAGACAACGACACTTTGATTTTCCATGTAGCAAAACATTTGACGAACTTTGATGAGATTAAAGATACCTGCGCAGAAAGGAAAGCACGCCGTGTAAAGCTGTAGCAAGATTAGAGAGAAAAAAATGCTGGGGCATAGTTGCTTGTCTCTTTTCTTTATTGACTTTATGTTTGGTTCAAATGGCTCTGAGCACTATGGGACTTAACATCTTAGGTCATCAGTCCCCTAGAACTGAGAACTAATTAAACCTAACTAACCTAAGGACTTTACACACATCCATGCCCGAGGCAGGATTCGAACCTGCGACCGTAGCAGTCCCGAGGTTCCCGACTGCAGCGCCTAGAACCGCACGGCCACCGCGGCCGGCGACTTTATGTTTCCTATATTTAATTTTATATCACATGAAAGAGAAAGCTATTAGCTAATAGGCAATAAAGAGTGCAGATTTTCTGAAGAGTTCTTATTCTCCCGGTCACAAATAATGCCACCCAGTATTACCTTTTTTTTCCTTTTTTTAAAGGAGGGTAGGAAGTCAAACCGTCCGACTGGGAGCAGGAGAGGCACCGCAGGACATTTTAATTTCCAGTTTCCTAAACATAGGTTTGATGTCTTCAATTACGAAATATACACGTTTGAGTTCCACAGAGCGAAATAAAATGACGTGCAATAGAAGAATGCTGTGTGAAAAGACGTGGCTCTGCACTTTGGCTCACTTAAGAGCGAATAACATGTGTTACATTTCCTCGAGCATATATGCTGAGAAATATGTGCGCTATAAAATGAACATATTTTTCAAAAACCGATTTTTAAAAAAATTATTTCTCAAATGCTCGAGGACCCGCCAGGTTAGCTGAGAGCGTCAATCCACTGCTTCCTGGACTCGGTCTCTGCCTGGCGGACTAACGATGTGGGCCGGTGTGCCAGCCAGCCTGGATGTGGTTATTAAGCGGTTTTCCACATCCCACTAGGTGAATACCAGGTTGGTCCCCACGTCCCACCTCAGTTACATGACTCACAGACATTTGAAACACGTTCGCACTATTTCATGAATTACTTTGGACGCAGAGGGCTGAGGTACACTGATTTCGTCCCCGCAGGGGGGGGGGGGGGGGCGGTATGGGGTGGCGGCAGGAAGGGCATTCGGCCACCACTTCCCATTAACCATGCCAAATCCGATTGTAACCACGGCGACCCTGCGAAAACTGCGGGAAAAAGCGAAAGCAAAAGAAGAAGGAGATCTCAAATGCTCGGGGGGGGGGGGGGGGCGGGGGGGCGGGGGGGGGTGGGGGGGAGGAAGGAGAGCGCCACTATCAAGTTTTTGCTTTCGGTTCGGAAATATCGAGATCCAGGGCTCCCTGATACGGTAAACCTTTTGGCGATGGAGAATTTTTGAAGGGATCCTGTTTATCACGCGCCTCATCTCTTTTTGAAGATTTTGGAAATTTTATGTACAATGCAATATAAAATATAATAATAGACAGAATTCTAATACTGGCGGAAAATTCAAGAGAACAACAAAAAGAATGACATCAAGTATTCTCCTTATATTTCACTGTGTCTTGACGAAAGTACCGATGCATTTAAATCTGCCCATTAAGCTGTGTGTGATCCATATTGTGTTGCAAGTGACCTCAAAGAAGAAATGATTGTGATAATATCGTTGCCAGTTCCTGCTAAGGGCGTAGATTTTTGTGCAGCTGGTACACATTCGCTTACTGAAAAAGAAATAGATTTAAGCAAAATTGTTGCTACAAGACTGACGTTGCTCCCTGTATGGTGGGCAAAAAAAAAAAAAAAAAAAAAAATAATAATAATAAAAGGTTGTATCAGTTTATTCCTAGCACCCATTGGACGTTCTCTTCTTGACTTCTATTGCATCATATGTCAACAAGCCTTGTGCGCAAAGGTTGGTTTCGCTTCCATTGATAATATAATGGCTGAACTCCCAAAAATAGTGTGAGGTAACAGGAACAGGGTGAGTTGCGGCGCCCTGGAAATATTCTTGGCGGCCACTGCTTGGGCTGCGCGGCAGGTCCGAGCTCGTTAGCATCTGCGTGGTGCCTCACAACTGCTGGAGCACGTGGTCCATCGAGCACATGGCTGGGAATTCCTTGGTGATGCAGTGCGCCGGGATGGCCAAAGATGGCGGGCTTCGTGAAACCTTAATGGCAGACATTTCATAGTTCGTACAGAAATTAATAGTCGCCAGATGAATCATGATACCTCAAAAAGAAACATGTACATTACTATTATTTGCGTGACGATTCTGGTGGTGTAATCAGATTTTCAATATCATTATTAGTTTAAAGTTTAGTATCTGACTGTAATTTATACAAGTAACGCCAAGCAACGAATTTCCAAAATCTAAACGCTTCATCCGATTTCGTCGATAGACGTGTCTTTAGAAATCTGTTAGTGTAAACTTAAATTGGTGTGAATTACAGGCATGTAACTTAAATGGTACATGTGTTATTGGAGGTCAAAGTGGCCGATTACTATCGATCGTGTAAGGCCGTAAGTACTCCACAGTTACGCGAAAAAACGGTAGCAGCATGCTTATAAATATATTTATTGGTCTATGTTTATATCCGATATATACTATTCATGTAGAAAATGGTCAAATATTTACTCTGTTTTAGAAAGCACAGAGACATTAGGCTAGTGGCCTACCTTTTGTTCTAGTCCTTTGACATATGTTTATTTAATTTATGTATTTAATAATGTGTGTTATAGCCTGTGTATGGTCCAGCCGTAGGAATATTTATTTAATTTCAAGTTATGTCGAAAGTGTTTCACTATGTTAGTGAGTGTACGTTGGCTTGGAGACATGGATGGAGCGCTCTAGCCAATCACAGCGCTCGTTACTAGGAGACGTATGGAGGTTGGGGAGTTGAGGGGAGTGCGACACGGGAGTGAGTGCAGGACGCGGACAGTACTGCGCGAAGGGCGCACAGCCGGCGGAAAGACTTGGACAGTGGAGCAGTTTGCGCGTGTTCGCGGAGGATAGAAATATTTCGGATTTGTGTGATTTCCGTGCAGTGAAGACGTAGTGTGCGTTTAGAAGCGAATATCTCGCGAGCTATGTTGTTGTTCATAACTAATTACGTGCAGTAGGAATCTATTGTTTCCCTGTTATTCAACTTATATTTTATTTAATTGCTGGACCATCGACACCAATAATTGTTTTGCAGAAATATACCACATTCTCGAAAGTACTTCTACTATTGTACTCATTATTTAAAGTCGTTAAGATAGTACCTGTAGATTTTATTTAATTGCAATCTTTCATTTATAAATTTATATGTTATATTCATAATTCGCAGTTGCCGAGTGATAGAAACCTTCGACCATTCGTTTCATGCGTGTATTCTTATCGTATACTGTAGACTCAGCAGTATTTGGCCTGTAATTCGGCAACTACGTATCCTGGCCCCTAGACCACGAAACCAGCCAAAACTTTAATATTGCAACTCTGAGTCGGAGGGTGCGTAGTTAACTGAAAGCCCTCAAACAGTGAACCTCCTATAGCTGCAAGCTTCTAATAAAAATAGTTTGAAGCGTTATTAGATGAAGTCAGATCGGTGTACAAAGGCTTAATGATGTATAAAAATATTCGCTGCTTCAGCCGTGGCAATGTACTTCAAAGCTTTGTAGATTGTGTCGAAGAAATCAGGTTGTTTTTTTACAAAATGAGGGGAAAATGCGCAATATTCGCAGTTGATGGATGTTACGCGGCTTATAAAATGTATGTTTCTTGCTGAAATGTGCCAGGATTTCAGTGGTTTGAACGTACAGCTTCAAGGCACAAACAAAACAGTTATTTTTATTATAGATCTTATTCTCGTTTTTGATGCTAAACTGCAGGTTTTTAATAACGATGTTGTTTCAAAAAACTAAAAGTATTTCCCAAATTTGAAAAGAATTACCAGAGATTTGGATTTACATGGATAGCCAGACCAAGAAAAAGTCACTGAGTTATTTTCCTTTGTAATACATTCTTCAGTCGAAGTCTTTTCCTCGGAATTTTCTCAGTTCAAAGAGTTGTTGGAAACACTAAAATTTATTATGTATCCAGATGTGACTTCACTGGGTTGAGGTTGTCTAAATTTGATTGGTTGGATATTGAAGAAACTGAAATGCAACTGACTGATTTCCAGTATTGTTTAATATGGACTCAAAAATTTATCGAAACAAGAAAAGAATTGGAAGTAAACGAATTAGAAGGACTGTCAGGCAATATGAAGAAAAATGCTGACACTAAAATTATATAAACGTGGAATTCAATTCGAGACACATATAGCTGCCTAAAGAAGCTGGTGTTTGCTATCGTTGCAATATTTTGATCTACCTATGCCTGTGAGTCGTTATTTTCTGAAATGAATGAATAATAAAGGCTCGTTTGTTCAAATGTTCAAATGTCTGTGAAATCTTATGGGACTTAACTGCTAAGGTCATCAGTCCCTAAGCTTACACACTACTTAACCTAAAATACCCTAAGGACAAACACACACACCGATGCCCGAGGGAGGACTGGAACCTCCGCCGGGACCAGCCGCACAGTCCATGACTGCAGCGCCTCGGACCGCTCGGCTAATCCCGCGCGGCGATCGCTTGTCATACGCTCAAGTATAGCTTGCAGTATACTAGAAGGTACAAAGTATGCACCTAATGCTAATTATTTGACATCGAATTTTCAACAGAAGAAGTCACATTAATTTTTCTTTCAATTAGATAAACAGAAAATGTTTATTTTAAAAGTTCCGTATGAAAGGTCTATTTCTGGTTGCAGATAAAGAGTGTCAATATGGAAGTATCCAGTTTTTCTCATTAACCAGTAGAACCGAAATTTCTAAGCATTGTCAAATCTTAAAATATGCATACATTCAAGCGCTATCATGTGTCTAAACAGACACAAAATAAATAAGAAAAAAAAGATATCAAAATGAAGTTCTACTATTAGTTTGTGGCATGCCATAGCCATATTAAATATTTCTTTGGGAAAAATGGCATACAGGTGTATGAAGTTTGGTCATTTCTGCTCTAGGCTAATTGTGTGAGCCTCATCTTTCGTGGTATGTGCACCGTAGTGGAAGGATCATCATGTAGTGACAGAGAATGAGTTATCCTACTTAAAGAAGTCTATAAATTGTGTCTTATTTTAGAATACAAAATTGCTTAAAGCCCTTTGACATTACTGTGTGCTACTGGGAAATTGAAGGGCATGGCTGAAATCCTACAATTTAATTATATTATCACATTTTCTGTTAGCACTCCAATGAATGACACCTCCCATTGCCATTTACAATTTTAAGGTGATTTGTTACATTTTTTGGCTAATCTCCTCCCCCCCCCCCCTCCCCCCACGCACACACTACTCCAAATACTCACTTTTCAAGATCTTAATCCAAATATGCATGTAAATACGGGGTTCATAATGTTAAATAATGCACTCCGTCTTCAGGCCACGAATGGCCTACGGAGACCATCCGACCGCCGTGTCATCCTCAGTGGAGGATGCGGATAGGAAGGACGTGGGGTCAGCACACCACTCTCCCGGTCGTTATGATGGTATTCTACGAATCGGTCGAGTAGCTCCTCAATTGGCATCACGAGGCTGAGTGCACCCCGAAAAATGGCAACAATGCATGGCGGCTGGATGTCACCCATCCAAGTGCCAGCCACGCCCAACAGTGCTTAACTTCGGTGATCTCACGGGAACCGGTGTATCCACTGCGGCAAGGCCGTTGCCCATAATGTTTAATAAAACCGCAGCAAATTATTTTAAGTAATGAACTATTGCTAAGTATTGAGTCTACATTGTAAAGTAAGGAACTTATCACTGTATTATTAATGTGTGGTGTCATAGTGCGTTTGAAAACAGTGACATATTCTGTAAACACTCCTATGTATGACCACTTCCCATTGCTACTTTGCTGTTTACCATTTGGGATAATTTGTTGAAATGTCACTGATTTTCTTCCACTTTTCAAGATTTTCATCCTAAGAACCACATAAGTACGAAACTTACGTGACTATAAAGATTGTCAATAGATGGTATGTTTTTGGATAATCTATATAGTTGCGTTAGAGATACCGTGATGGATTTAGCTAAATAGGCACCAAACATGAACATTCCATATTGAGATAGAGATAGATCAATTCTTAATATGTTTGCATTGTGATCTTAACACTTCCTTCGGAAAAAAACTGGTCAACATTAAGGAATCATGCCTTTGGAGCTAAAATGTAGAATTGAGTCTTCTTCAGTGATAAAAAGACGCCATTTGATTCCTCTATAGCGCCCCCAGCGCAGGGAGGGGTGGCTACGAGCCAGGATGGTGCGAGTGGGAGTGGGTGGTGGAGGTGAGGTGGTAGCCCTGGAGGCTCCAGTGAAAGGCAGCTACAAATATAACAAGTTCTTCATTGAAACATCTGGGCTGTGTAATACATCAGGTCAGTGATTTGCTGGCCGCTGATTTCTGATGGGCTGGCTGCATGCAAACCCCATGATACTGACGCGGAGTCTCCACCGCGTGCTGCCGGCCTAGTTACGTAAGCCGGCCACATGGTTTCCGTGCTAGTGGCATGTATCCTCGACAATGCCATATCTGCTATGGCATCAGGTGTTACCTCGGCTGGGTCATCGTGGGGGCTGCCCACTGCAATGAGGTGGCCATCTTGCGATGGCGGAAGACGGCTGATGTGCTTGGAGAGTGACCTGCTACCCTCTGGGCACGAGTTGGCTGTGCTGCTAAAGTAGACCTGGGCTGGCTTGCTGCATCATGTTACTAACTCTTGTGTAGAGCTGTTGCCCTGCTATGGCCTCCATTGTTGACATCTGCTGACAGGTCCATGCGGCGACTTCGTCCGGCACAGCCTCGTCGCCCTGATAGAGCTGCGAGACAGAGAATAATTTCGTTACAAAATGTCCAGTACTTATAGTAGGTAGCTGCACGCTTGTTGTGCATATGGGTCACTACCAGTCACATTTCTGAAAACACCACTGCCGCTTTCAGTGCGGAAATTTGCCCTGCCCTTGCTTCACGAATCTGTGCAGTACTGCTGAGTTCTCTGCTTCAGCAATATATCTTGCCTTGCAACAATGCATCGGCCTTGTTGAATTATTACAGTGGCAACATCCTTCGCTCGTCTGTTGTCAATATTGTTGCAGTACACAGCTCAGGCTCACACTGTTGTAGGGATACTGTAGTGCTTGTGTTGTCCAGAAATGCGATGCAATGTTCCTCCGGACATTCGTGTCCGAAGGAACACTGCATCGTATTTCTGAACGACAAAGGCACTACAGTATCATATTTATCCGCCGACACCAGGCAAGCGACTTTCAATCAAAACGTGTCCCCTGAATGGGAATACAGATAATGAAATACGAGTTCAGGTTTTAGACATATGTTGGACGACATATGGAAGTTTGAGTCTGGCCGTGAGTTGTGCGGGGATAGCCTAATTGTAAGGTGACTGCTCGCGATAAATAGGAAATTCTGGTTCGATTCCAAGTCCGGCACAAATTTTCATAGTCAACATTCCATAATACAGCTGACGGTTGTCCATATTCGCAACTGCGAATGCATTTCATGTATCACACTATTATGCCCGTATATGGTCGGTCCACTACATTATCCCCCTTTATGAACAAGATCCAGTCCTTTGGGTTGAAGTTAACGCCAGTTTCAAATGATACTTCATGGGTGTACAAATCTACATCTACATCTTCATTTACATGGCTACTCTGCAAATCACACTTAAGAGCCTGGCAGAGGGTTCATCGATCAACTTTCAAAATAATTCCCTGTTGTTCCACCCTTGAACAGCGCGCAGAAAAAATACCTAACATTTAAATCTTTCTGTCGGAGCTCTGATTTTACTTATTTTATTATGATGAGCGTTTATTCCTATGTAGGTCGGGGTCAACAAAATATTTTCCCATTCGGAGGAGAAAGTTGGTGACTGAAATTTCATGAGAAGACGCAGCAGTAACGACAAACACCTTTGTTTTAATGATGTCGGTGACACTTTCTCCGTATTTCTCGATTATACAAACGTGCTGCTCTTCTTTGGAGTTCATCGATGTATTCCGTTAACCCTATTTGATCAGGGTACCTCACCGCGCAGCAGTACTCCATTAGAGGATGGACAACCGTACTGTAGGCAGTCTGTTTAGTAGGTCTATTGCATCTTCTACGTGTTCTGCCAACAAAAAGCAGTATTTGGTTCGCCTTCCCCGCAGTATTTTCTGTGTCTTCTTTCCAATTTAAGTTGTTCGTAATTGTATCTCCTAGGTATTTAGTTGAATTTACGGCCTTTAGATTTGATTGATTTATCATGTAACCGAAGTTTAACGGATTCCTTTTAGAACTCATGGAGATGGCCTCAGACTTATCATTATTTAGGGTCAACTGCCAATTTTCGCACCATATATGTATCTTATCTAAATCGTTTTGCAATTGTTTTGATCTTCCGATGACTTTACCAGACGATAAACGACAGCAACATCTGCAAACAAGCTAAGACGGCTGCTCAGATAGTCTCCTAAATCGTTTCTATAGATAAGAACAACAGAGGACCTATAACACTACCTTGGGGAACGCCAGAAATCACTTCCGTTTTACTCGATGACTTTCCGTCAGTTACCGCGGACTGTGACCTCTCTGATAGGAGATCAAGAATCCAGTCGTATATCTGAGACGATATTCCTTAAGCACGCAATTTGTTTACAAGCCGATTCTGAAGTACGGTGTCAAAAGCCTTCCGGAAATAAAAAAAAATACGGAATTGATATCAAATCCTTTGTCGATAGCACTCAACACAGAGCTTGTTGTGTTTCACAAGAACGATATTCTCTAAATCGGTGTTGACTATGTGTCAATAGACCGTTCTCTTCGCGCCAATTCATAATGTTCGAACACAATATACGTTCCAAAATCCTGCTGCATATCTACGTTAATGACACGGGCCTGCAATTTAGTGGATTGCACCTATTGCCTTTCTTGAATATTGATACGACCAGTGCAACTTTCCAGACTTTGGGTTCGGTTCTTTTGTCGAGCGAGCAGTTGTGTGGTATATGATCGTTAAGTATGGGGCTATTGCATCAGCATACTCTGTAAGGAGACTAAATGGTATACGATCTGGACCGGAAGACTTGCTTTTATTATGTGATTAAGTTGCTCCACTACTCCTAGGATATCCACTTGTAAATTACTCATGTTGGCAGCTATTCTTTATTCTAATTCTGGAATATTTATTTCGTCCTCTTTGGCGAAGGAATTTTACTCTGCCTTAGCAGCACCGTCATCGACAGTATCTCCACTGCTATCGCGCAGAGAAGGCATTTATCGTGTCTTGCCGCTAGCATTCCTTACATACGACCAGAGTCTCTTCGGATTTGTTGCCAGGTTTCGAGACAAAGTTTCGTTTCGTATTATAAGCATCTCGCATGGCAGTCCGCGCTAAATTTTGAGCTTCTGCAAAAATTGCTAGTTTTCAGGATTTTGCGTTCGTCTAAATTTGGCATGCTTTTTTTCGTCGTTTCTGCAACGGTGTTCTGACCTGGTTTGTGTATCATGGAGGACCAGCACCGTCATCTGTTAATTTATTTTGTATAAATATCTCTAGTGATGTCGATACTCTTTCTTTGAATTCAAGCCACATTTCTTCTACTCATACATTGTTAATTTGGAAGGAGTACAAAATGTCTCTCAGGAAGATGTCAAGCGAACTTTGTCTGCTTTTTTGACTACATATATTTTTCGTTTACTTTTGTAGGATTTAGGAGTTACGGTATTAAGTCTCGCTACGACAACCCTGTGTTCACTAATCCCTGTATCCATTTTGATGCTCGTTATTAGCTCAGAGAAAATTTATAACTAAAATAACTGGGCAGCTTGCCCACATGGGTTAGATACTGCATACAATCTTGCGTAATATGCTGCTTATTACTGCTTGCTTATGAGTGTATACATCACACTTATTTTGCGCTTCTGGCAATAATTTTGATCTTCATACTTTGTCCCGTCGCCTCTTTTTATCCTATCCCTAAATTACATCTTTTCAGCATTCACTCTACAGTGTTATACCCTCAGTCTCACCAGCCTAATGGAATCTGGAGTATTGGTGCTTTATGCTGACGGTCGGCTCTCCGCCTTAGAAGAATAAGAGCTACACACAACAGAGTTAGAGCCACTGTGGCAATTGGTATCACAGCACTCAAAATCACTGTCATGTGTTGTTGCCCTCCTCTGAACTTCTCTAAATGCTGCATTTACTGCTCAGCTGAAATGCGTCTTTCCTGTGCGGCAATGCGTCGATCCAGGGAACCGTGGCTGGTAGATGGAAGGTTATGTGTGCAGGACATTGTTCTCCACAATACCATAACATTTTTTTTAGAAACCATTCATATATATATATATATATATATATATATATATATATATATATGAAATGGAAAAAAGAACACATTGACACCGGTGTGTCAGACCCACCATACTTGCTCCGGACACTGCGAGAGGGCTGTACAAGCAATGATCACACGCACGGCACAGCGGACACACCAGGAACCGCGGTGTTGGCCGTCGAATGACGCTAGCTGCGCAGCATTTGTGCACCGCCGCCGTCAGTGTCAGCCAGTTTGCCGTGGCATACGGAGCTCCATCGCAGTCTTTAACACTGGTAGCATGCCGCGACAGCGTGGACGTGAACCGTATGTGCAGTTGACGGACTTTGAGCGAGGGCGTATAGTGGGCATGCGGGAGGCCGGGTGGACGTACCGCCGAATTGCTCAACACGTGGGGCGTGAGGTCTCCACAGTACATCGATGTTGTCGCCAGTGGTCGGCGGAAGGTGCACGTGCCCGTCGACCTGGGACCGGACCGCAGCGACGCACGGATGCACGCCAAGACCGTAGGATCCTACGCAGTGCCGTAGGGGACCGCACCGCCACTTCCCAGCAAATTAGGGACACTGTTGCTCCTGGGGTATCGGCGAGGACCATTCGCAACCGTCTCCATGAAGCTGGGCTACGGTCCCGCACACCGTTAGGCCGTCTTCCGATCACGCCCCAACATCGTGCAGCCCGCCTCCAGTGGTGTCGCGACAGGCGTGAATGGAGGGACGAATGGAGACGTGTCGTCTTCAGCGATGAGAGTCGCTTCTGCCTTGGTGCCAATGATGGTCGTATGCGTGTTTGGCGCCGTGCAGGTGAGCGCCACAATCAGGACTGCATACGACCGAGGCACACAGGGCCAACACCCGGCATCATGGTGTGGGGAGCGATCTCCTACACTGGCCGTACACCACTGGTGATCGTCGAGGGGACACTGAATAGTGCACGGTACACCCAAACCGTCATCGAACCCATCGTTCTACCATTCCTAGACCGGCAAGGGAACTTGCTGTTCCAACAGGACAATGCACGTCCGCATGTATCCCGTGCCACCCAACGTGCTCTAGAAGCTGTAAGTCAACTACCCTGGCCAGCAAGATCTCCGGATCTGTCCCCCATTGAGCATGTTTGGGACTGGATGAAGCGTCGTCTCACGCGGTCTGCACGTCCAGCACGAACGCTGGTCCAACTGAGGCGCCAGGTGGAAATGGCATGGCAAGCCGTTCCACAGGACTACATCCAGCATCTCTACGATCGTCTCCATGGGAGAATAGCAGCCTGCATTGCTGCGAAAGGTGGATATACACTGTACTAGTGCCGACATTGTGCATGCTCTGTTGCCTGTGTCTATGTGCCTGTGATTCTGTCAGTGTGATCATGTGATGTATCTGACCCCAGGAATGTGTCAATAAAGTTTCCCCTTCCTGGGACAATGAATTCACGGTGTTCTTATTTCAATTTCCAGGAGTGTATATATATATATATATATATATATATATATATATATATATATATATATATATATATGACACATGTTTTTTACGTGTCACATTGTTCACTGTGCAGGCCATTATTCTCCACAATACCATAATATATATATATATATATATATATATATATATATATATATATATATATATATATATGTGTGTGTGTGTGTGTGTGTGTGTGTGTGTCATCTTTGTTGAAGCCCATTACAGCAGCACATGGTACAGAGTATCGCTTGTTAGAATTTAACACATTTAGACAGATTTCTACAGCGTCCAATGCACAGTTCATTCCATAATTAGAAATATAACCAAATACACCAAGTATATGTATTTTGCAATATGTATTTGGTATATTTGGTTTTATAAACATTAGGAATGGTTCCTACAAACAATGTTATTTCACAGGTCTTAAGAAATATAGGCAACTTAAACGGTCTGGGTGTATAAAATGTAGCATCACTGTCGATCTGAAATTTGCATATTTGTATAATAAGAACACATAAGGGCTGAACTCGGTAGAAGTACACCTTCCAGACCACCAGAACCAAGAAAATGATATAAACTATGATCTGGCTACTTACAGTTTTAATTATTTAACGTGGAAATCGATAACACACACTCATACAGGTGGTGTATCCATATAAAATAATGTATTATGGGACGTTTACTACAGAGGAAGCATAAGGTGAGGATGTGGGTGTAAATTGTCTGTGCCCTTCTCTAAGAAACCTATTAGGTAAGCATCCCATAATGCACAGCAATACCCTACACAAGGACAGACATATTAGTGGTTTGATACATTTCCCAAGTATTTTGCAGCTTTTGATTTACTCTTCCACATGATCTAGACTCTATTGCAAAGGAGATGATACATCTTGCAGAATATGGCTGATCTTATACACTTAAAAAAAAAGGACCCACCACAAAGTAATTATCCGAATGGGACGGAAATCAGCAGATGTGATGTACATTTATAGACAAACAAATGTTTACAATTTCAGAAAAAAATGGATGATTTATTCGAGAGAAGGAGCTTCATGCAATTGAACGAGTTAATAACGCGTTGGTCCACCGCTGCTCCTTACGGAAGCGGTTATTCGGCTTTACATTGACTGATACAGTTGTTGGATGCCCTTCTGTGGGATTTGTGCCAAATACTGTCGAAATAGCGCATTATGTCGTCAAAATGCCGAGTTGTTTGGAGGGCCCTGTCCATAATGCTCCAGATGTCCTCAATTGGGAAGAGATCCAGCAACCTTGTGGCCAAGGTAGGGTTTGGCAAGTACAAAGAAGGGCAGTAGAAACTCTGGCCATATGCAGGTGGGCATTATCTTGGTGAAATATAAGTCCAGGATGGCTTGCCATGAAGGTCAACAAAACGGAGCGTAGAATATCGTCGACGAACCGTTGTGCTGTAAGGGTGCCACAAATGACAACCAAAGAGGTCCTGCTATGAGAAGAGATGGCATCTCAAATCATCGCTGTTGGTTGTTGGGTTATATGTCGGGTGACAGTCAAGATAGTGTCCCACCACTGTCCAGGTCGTCTCCAGACACTTCGGCCTGGAATCTCATTGTCTGGAGTAGAATTTTATTCAGTGACGAGTCTCGCTTCGAACTGAGCACCTATGACCATCAAAGACGTGTCTGGAGACGCCCCAGACAGTGGTGAGATACCAGCCTGACTGTCACCTGCCATGTGGCCTGACAGCCATTTCATTTCATAGTAGGTCTCCTTTGGTTGTCATCTGCGGCACCCTTACAGCACAGCACTATGTCAACCACATTCTACGCACCTCTTTGTTGCCCTTCATGGCAAGCCATCCTTGACTTACATTTCAGCAAGATAACGCCCGCTCGCTCACAGCAAGAGTTTCTACTGCTTGTCGTCGTACTTGCCAAACCTTACCTTGTCACGACGATGCCGAATCTGTCCCCAGTTGAGAACATTTGTAGCATTATGAGCAGGAACCTCCAACCAGCTCGGGATCTTGACGGTCTAACATGCCAGCTGGACAGAATTTAGTACGATATTGGAAGTGCAACAACTCTATCAATCAATGCCAAACCGAATAACTGCTTGCGTAAGATTCAGCGGTGGATCATCGTGTTGTTGACTTGCTCAATTTGTGAAGCTCTTTCTCCTGAATAAATCATCCAAATTTTCTGAAATTGTGATCATTTGTTTGTCTGTACATTTACATCACATCACCGATTTCAGTTCCAATCGGATAATTACTTCTTGGTGCGTAGTTTTTTGCTTTTACTTAGAGTGTACGTACACACATCAGTGTGTTCCTTATGCTTTTATTGGGGATACCATGTGACAAGGCGAACCGAAGTCAAAAACAACTTTGCAGATACATGGAGCTTTGCTGTAGATATCACTATTTACTGCTCAAGAATATAAGTGTCACTTTTACGCACGAGTATGTAAGAGGAAAAGCTCGGAAAAAAGACTTCTTCTCGCGTAACACTATTCAGAGAAAATGCGTTCAACGAGGACTGCGATTCCATTGCGTTACCACCACTTTATATCCAGCGTGGCGAGTCTAAGAGGGATTAGGGCATATACAGAGACATATAGGCTATAATTTTTTAATCTGTCATTATGTGATAGTGAAATAGGAAAGAAATTTGAAGTACTGCTACAACGTACTCTACGCCATGCACTGCTTAGCGGTTTTAAGAGTATGTATTTACATGTAAATATAGACGAAGGTTCAAATGGCTCTAAGCACTATGGGATTTAACATCTGAGGTCATCAATCCTCTAGACTTTGAACTACTTAAACCTAACTAACCTAAGGACATCACACACATCCACGCCCGAGGCAGGATTCGAACCTGCGACCGTTGCAGCAGCGCGGTTTCGGACTGAAGCGCCTAGAACCGCTCGGCCACAGCGGCCGGGATAGACGAAGGTGTAGGAGTTTTACAACACCAGTAGATTGTAGCGAATAGCGCCAACAAGAACTGCATAGGACTGACGATTGATGTAGGGAATTGCTGTAAATAAATGTAACATGTTGTCTATATAAAGAGGTGAAAAGTTCCATTGTTGTTGGATTGCACTATTTGTAGTAAACCATTGGAACCAGTAACAAGAATATGATACCTAAATGTAGAATGTTTACATGATACTGTTTGTAGGAGAATCAGATGCCATGCTGCATGCTGAGGTCCGTTGGCAGAATCTTGAGAAAATGTGATTCTTCATCCACGAAATAAGCGGCTTACAAAATATCTTTTCGACTCATTACATCCTCCCACACACGTCTCGAGACATTACAGTTAATATGAAGGCTCAGCCTAAGGATCTGAAATACGGTCCTGCATACACGTGGCTTACGAATGCAGTAATCTCATTGTTCTGCGTAATATTTTCATGTGATGGAAACCTTGTTGTACTGAATCCATTTTTCCGCTTATCTACATCTACAAGTATGTCGTATCAGCATGTAGGTGGATTGGTCATTGTTATCATTAGAGAAGTCTTAAGAAAAAGTACGTTAAGTTGCTACTGTCCCCACAAATATTATTATTCCGCAGGTCTTAAGAAAATGATGCACTGTATCGAGTAAACTTAGGTAGGTCCCTGTTATCTGCAACGAAAGAGTTTCTCTATGGTCCCTCCACTCCATCTGCATAGGAAATTAGTGATGGGAATGAGTTAAACAAGGAATCAACGTGAAGGTCCGTCTTGCGCACAGCTATTAGTCGTCCGCAGGCGGTCACCATGAAACAATTCATAGTATAATTATCATTGCCAATGTCCTGGAACATTTTTTATTACAAGTGATATAAAAAATTGTTATTGAACAGGAGAACTTCGCTAGTATGTGGAATGTTAACAACATGTCATTGCTAGAAATATTCTCAGGGAATTAGAGGGACATGAAATAAAAATATATGAGATCGTTTTTAGACAGGCTGCATGTTGTGTCCTCAAGCTGCAGTTCTTATCGCGGCTGGTCCCATAAGCTCCAATGTGGGTGGCAGCACGTGATCATCGCAGTTATGAGGTTACAGACTGCTGGCTTTTATCTATCACGTGTGGGCGATTTTGGATTGTTGGTGGCAGATGTAACAGAGAACACTGGAGAGGCCATTTCGGTTGATATCTCCAGTAGGGTTATCTATCAGGTGTATGGGGCGCTTATGACCATTGCCTGTATCACGACAAAGAGACCATTCTCTACCTCTCTCGCCCTCCAGTAGCATTACCTGTCAGTTGTGTGGTATGCTTCTGTCTGTACAACAGAGAAGGCAACCATTCTCCAACTCCAGCAGTGAGAGGTCTGTGACCCTGACAGTATGGTGCAGACGGACAGTGCAGAGGCCACATACACTTATGAAGCAGATAATGGAAGATTTTATTGTTTGTCTTAAATAAAGTGCGTACCTGTATCGTTTCTATGCAATGCCAGTCGTTGTGGTAACAGCAAAAGTGGGGAAATTGTTTACAGAGCACTTCAGCGATGTCTTGTGTGTGTGTGTTTTAACGTAAAATACTTGTCTGTAGAAATGCTCCTACTCGGATTTCCCCAGTGTTATTTATAAGTCTACTATAATCTTACAGTTTCCGGTGCTTCTAAGGAATCCTGTTAGTGACTTCATTGTTCTTAACCCCCTATAAAGTCATTTTTACGCTGATGGTGGTGGTTAACAGCACAGATGGATTGGCGATAATTGTTTCCAATGAAAATGTAGCAATCCCGTGTGTAAGTGTCTGTGTGTGTGTGTGTGTGTGTGTACATACTTGTAGTTTCCGTCATTATTTACAAATCTACTATAATCTTTTAGTGTCACACTTCTCTAACGCAGTCTTATAGTGATATCAATTTATTTTTAACAAAATGGCTCTGAGCACTATGGGACTCAACTGCTGAGGTCATTAGTCCCCTAGAACTTAGAACTAGTTAAACCTAACTAACCTAAGGACATCACACACATCCATGCCCGAGGCAGGATTCGAACCTGCGACCGTAGCGGTCTCGCGGTTCCAGACTGCAGCGCCAGAACCGCGCGGCCACTTCGGCCGGCTTTATTTTTAACACACTAATAATGCGGGGATAAGTTTCTTATAGTGAAACGTAGACTTTGTATGTGGCAAGAGTGTATTGTTTAGCGTGATACATCGGTGTATTCATTAAAATATCCCACTGCATTAATAGTTTAACATGGGATATTAGTGTATTTGTTTACTGTATCGCATTGTGGAAATTTTTAACAGTAAAAGTCTTATATTTACGTGTGTCTTAGAATGATCATTTTGAAAAGAGGAAGATAACTTGTGAAATTGCAACAGATTGTCCCAAAATATACAATCACAGTGTTCTACAATACCCATAATCGTAAGCTTAAGTTACCGCTATTTGATTTTGTGTTGCAAACCGTGTACTCACCTAATCGGAAGCATTTCACTAATTCCCACACTATTTAACTTCAATTTAGCCATTCATATTTTTATCCTCAGGGACGAATTTGTAATGAGAGAACGTTTTCGCATGAGAAGTATGCTTGTGGTCGTATGGACAGCTATAGCCAATTTGTTGTTCGCCGCCGCAGTTGCATCTCAACGAGAACATCAGTCGTCTTTCTAAGTCTCGTCATGGAGCCCGCTGACACAGCTGCTAGGACGTCATCCGCGTACGGAAAAACTCCTCCT
Organism: Schistocerca serialis cubense; assembly: GCF_023864345.2. Taxonomy (NCBI): domain Eukaryota; kingdom Metazoa; phylum Arthropoda; class Insecta; order Orthoptera; family Acrididae; genus Schistocerca; species Schistocerca serialis. The sequence continues at coordinate 655,739,499 of NC_064640.1, read as the reverse complement.
ACAGCATGAGTGCTGTCTTAACAGATGTAAGAGGGATTCAATGCTATGATCCCATAACAATCGAAAACTTATGGAGCCTTTGGGGGCAGCCCTTGGCAATCTTTCTTATTACCTCACTCTATCCCATGAGCCACTGGATAGTAGTCCAGTCCAATACGGGACAAAACGTTTGTACGGACATCTGGGGACCCAGAGATCTCGGAGCCACCGTTGGGTGGCTTGCGGAGTATCAATGTAGATGTAGATGTAGAACATCCCAGGCCATCAAAAATTGTCGAATGCACCTACGATGTGCATCATGAGTGCAATTAAACATTCCGGATTCGATGTACATTCTGATGAGCTCTATAGTCACGTCATCTGTACAGTTACCTTTTCTGAATCTATATTGGTGCTGTTTAAACCTCCAGCGTACTGCTAAAAAAGTGAAAAATTTCAGTCGGGGTGGTCGGATGGCGATCTGAATCACAGTCGTCTCGAATACGATTCCACCGTCTCAATCATTGCGCCACCACACTCTTTCTGCCTACAGAACGAAGAAAGGAGACTAGGGTTTAACGTCCCGCCGACGTCGAGGTCGTTAGAGCAGAGCACAAACTCGGACTGGGGAAGGAAAGAGAAAGAAATCGCCAGTGCCCTTTCAACGGACCATTCGCCTTATGCAATTTAGGGAAATAACGGAAAACGTAAATCTGGATGGCTGGAAACGGATTTGAACCGCCATCTTAATGACACAGAGCGGAACGAAATCTAGCTGCACTGACGGAAAAAATAGCAACACCAAAAAATAATTAATGTAGAGGAATAAAATTTCAGAAATATATTTGTCTATGTAACATATTTCAGTGATTAACTTTGCAATGTCACAGGTTGATGTGAGCGCAAGATAAGCCATGCAAGTGTGAAATGCTGGTACATTAAAAAAAGGTGTAACGAGCCAGAATGTTGAATGAAAGCATACAAACGTGCATGCATTGTGCTGTACAGGTGCCGGATGTCAGTGTGTGATATGGAGTTCCATGCCTGTTGTTGTTAGTCGGTCAATGGGGGTTAAAGACGTTTTTGGATGAAGCTGGAGTTGTCGCTTGATGATGTGCCATATGTGGTCGATTGGATACAGATCTGGTGGTCGAGCAGGCCAAGGCAACATGCAGACACTGTAGGACATTTTGGGTTACCACAGCACTACCTGGACTGGCGCTATTAGAAAACACACCCCGGAATGCTGTTCATGAATGGCAGCACAACAGGTCGAATCACCAGACTGACGTCCAAATTTGCAGTCAGGGTGCATGGGATAAACACGAGAGTGCTCCTGCTGTCATACGAAATCAAATCACAAGCCATAACTCCGAATATAGGTCCAGTGTGTCTAACACGCAGATGGGTTGGCTGCAGGTCCTCAGCTGGCCTCCTTCTAACCAACACAAGGCCATCACTGGCACCGAGGCAACACCAAGTTTCATCATAAAACACAACAGACCACCACCTACAATGAGCTCGCTTGACATCACTGAAGTCTCAAATGGCGGTGGTTTGGGGTCAGTGGAATCCACACTAGGGGGGGGGGGGGGGGGGGGGGAGGGTCTGCGTCGGAGCTGGCTTTGAAGTAAGAGATTTGTAACAGTTCGTTGTGTTACTGTGGTGACAATTGCTGATCAAACTCAGTGAGATGTTGATAATGGCGTCTCTGTCGCCTTAAAGGCATTCTTAACTACCATCAACTCAGCATGTCTAGTCTCAAAGATAAATGACGCTCACGACTGTTAACAGCGTGTATTTGAAGCAAACCTGATTTGCATCCTCATAGTGGTACTACCAGCACCATTCTTATGTGAATGGCACGAAATCTGAATAGACATCATCTTTCAGATGTGGAAACACGTCTATCAATTTTAGTTTATGTCGCATGACTCCTTCCTGGTGTTGCGATTTTTCCCGTGAGCATTTATATATAGTAGTTAATGTGAGAGTTCTGAGGCAGATGTGAACTCCGCATGTTCGAATAAAGTGATTGATGGTTTCTAGAAACCGTATAAGATGAGTCTAGCGTTTTCTAAACAGCTGGTAAAAATGGCACTTCGGTTTCCGCCTGAATCTTAATGGAGGAACTTATGACTATAACTGATAATTAGACCCACTCTGGAAAAACCTGTCTTGAACATTAGGAGAGAGGAGTGGGATCACTGACTTCACTTAGCCCTTATACCAGAGAAACCTACCGAATGTGCAGTGGAAATTGGACTTGTATTTGGAAGGGCAAATATTCAAGTCCACATTAGACCATCTGGAATTAGGTTTTCCCTGGTTTTCTTAACTGGCTCAAGGGAAATACCAGGATGGTTCCTTTTAAAAGGCCATCGTCGCTTTGCTTCCCTCCTTTCCAAATTTAGCTTGTACACCAAATCTAGTGAACTGGTGGTCAACAGGGCGTTAGATCCTAATCTTCCTTCCATCCGTATCAGCCAGGAACCCTGTATCATCTGTCAATCAAGCATATCCGCTAATGAAATCTGATGTAAAGACTATAATTTGACGTCCTTTCGAAATAGAGGTTAGAAAAGGCGAAACACTGGCCATTTTGGGAAACGAAGGAGGAGGGAATAGGCCGCAGTCATGTAGAAGGGATCAGGCTATACTTGGCATAACCATCTCCCTCTAGAAATTCAGGCTGGCTTCATCATACGCCTCCACCTGTTACTTGTCGATGAAATATTGCACAAATGCCAGTGGTCTCGGCTCGCTGGATACACCGGTTCCCGTCTGATTGCCAACATCGGGTGTGACCAATACCTGGATGAGTAAAGATCCGGATACGCCACGAACTGTTGGGAACTTTGACTTTACGGGAAAGGGGAGGATGGCTGGTGGCATTAAGTCCCTGATCACCAGTCTTTGCATTAATACCCTTGATTAAATTCCAAGATTGACCGCAATGTGTCATGAAGGGTGGGCATATGACGCTGTTGATGGTGATCAATCTACCGGATGGGGACGTTAACCTCGGCGATCCCTTGGTGCTATTCGAGATGAGGAGATAATGTGTCGGCATCGAGTTTCACCTGCTCCCTTCGCTCAGTATCATCCAACATAAACATGACATTACACTACACTCATACATCCATTAGTCACCTATTCTTTCCAGATACACTTAAACATACAGCTCCAGTACTTCTGGAAGGGAAGACGCCATTGAGCAAGAAGGACAGGAAAAACCTATCCAAGTTGCTGGCTGAACCTACCTCTCGGGGGTCTAACAACCAATCATGCCACATGAAATTATTATACCAATACTAGTAAATAAACAAGAATAATAAGGAAACATCGCTAACTCGATCTCATATTTTAAAGAGAAAAAAGCACACATGCAAGAGATAAGCCCAAGCTATTGATCCTGTGGGAAAATTTGGTTCATAATTCTGACGGTACAGATTTTTAACTTTCGCGCGCTAACCGTTTGTTTGTTACTCGCTCCATCCGACTTCAGCCGCCTAATGCCTGAGCGCGAAGTACTGTACATTGGATGGATATTGAGGGCTTGGGAAGAGGAGACGAAAGGTGGACACACTGCTCAACCAGTTTTGAAATCTTGTTCGAGAACACACGCTATTTTACGCGAAAAATAGTAAGTAAATATTAGTAAATAATATGTCAATCTCATGCACATATACGTTCAATGTATTTTGTCAGCATTCTCGTATTGACATTTTGAAGCTATATGATTCAAAATCAAAACGAACAAAGCTAAGCAACTGAAGAATACTTATGAAATGAAGTTTATGATTTTCGATGAGCAATTTAGTCATGCCTATCACGTTGAAGAATAGAGGCATCTTCTGCAAATGTACTTCACTTTAACAGTGCCAGCTTTAAAATCCAAAGCAAATAACGTACAAGAGTGATGTTAACAATTAAATGGCGCTACGCTTCTTCTTTAATGACACACTCATTCGTTTTATTTATTTACAATGTATTTGTGAATCACTACGCAAAAAAGTTCTAAGTACAGAACTCTCTGGTACCAACTACAGGTTAGGAACCACGGACTTTAACGCAATGAAGAAAGCACGTTACCAATGTCACAGTAGTATTTCATATGCCTCTTACTCACTCCCCTGTACTACAGTACTTCAGGCTCGGGTATTAGGATACTGGAATGTGGCTGTGGCGGAGCGAGTGACAGAAAAACGATGTGCGCGAAAAGTGTGTAAACTGAACTTTCAGAAGGTCAGGCCAGTCGGAGTGGCCGTGCGGTTCTAGGCGCTACAGTCTGGAACCGAGCGACCGCTACGGTCGCAGGTTCGAATCCTGCCTCGGGCATGAATGTGTGTGATGTCCTTAGGTTGGTTAGGTTTAAGTAGTTCTAAGATCTAGGCGACTGATGACCTAGAACCATTTTTTTTCCAGAAAGTCATATCTGCGTACTACCAGGAACCAGGTTTTAAATTGTAAGACATTTCCAGGGGCAGATGTGGACTCTGACCACAATCTATTGGTTATGACCTGTAGATTAAAACTGAAGAAACTGCAAAAAGGTGGGATATTAAGGAGATGGGACCTGGATAAACTAAAAGAACCAGAGGTTGTACAGAGATTCAGGGAGAGCATAAGGGAGCAATTGACAGTAATGGGGGAAATAAATACAGTAGAAGAAGAATGGGTAGCTTTGAGGGATGAAGTAGTGAAGGCAGCAGAGGATCAAGTAGGTAAAAAGACGAGGGCCAGTAGAAATCCTTGGGTAACAGAAGAAATATTGAATTTAATTGATGAAAGGAGAAAATATAAAAATGCAGTAAGTGAAGCAGGCAAAAAGGAATACAAACGTCTCAAAAATGAGATCGACAGGAAGTGCAAAATGGCTAAGCAGGGATGGCTAGAGGACAAATGCAAGGATGTAGAGGACTATCTCACTGGGGGTAAGATAGATACCGCCTACAGGAAAATTAAAGAGACCTTTGGAGATAAGAGAACGACTTGTATGAATATCAAGAGCTCAGATGGAAACCCAGTTCTAAGCAAAGAAGGGAAAGCAGAAAGGTGGAAGGAGTATATAGAGGGTCTATACAAGGGCGATGTACTTGAGGACAATATTATGGAAATGGAAGAGGATGTAGATGAAGATGAAATGGGAGATATGATACTGCGTGAAGAGTTTGACAGAGCACTGAAAGACCTGAGTCGAAACAAGGCCCCGGGAGTAGACAACATTCCATTAGAACTACTTACGTCCTTGGGAGAGCCAGTCCTGACAAAACTCTACCATCTGGTGAGCAAGATGTATGAAACAGGCGAAATACCCTCAGACTTCAAGAAGAATATAATAATTCCAATCCCAAAGAAAGCAGGTGTTGACAGATGTGAAAATTACCGAACTATCAGTTTAATAAGTCACAGCTGCAAAATACTAACACGAATTCTTTACAGACGAATGGAAAAACTAGTAGAAGCCAACCTCGGGGAAGATCAGTTTGGATTCCGTAGAAACACTGGAACACGTGAGGCAATACTGACCTTACGACTTATCTTAGAAGAAAGATTAAGGAAAGGCAAACCTACGTTTCTAGCATTTGTAGACTTAGAGAAAGCTTTTGACAATGTTGACTGGAATACTCTCTTCCAAATTCTAAAGGTGGCAGGGGTAAAATACAGGGAGCGGAAGGCTATTTACAATTTGTACAGAAACCAGATGGCAGTTATAAGAGTCGAGGGACATGAAAGGGAAGCAGTGGTTGGGAAGGGAGTAAGACAGGGTTGTAGCCTCTCCCCGATGTTGTTCAATCTGTATATTGAGCAAGCAGTAAAGGAAACAAAAGAAAAATTCGGAGTAGGTATTAAAATTCATGGAGAAGAAATAAAAACTTTGAGGTTCGCCGATGACATTGTAATTCTGTCAGAGACAGCAAAGGACTTGGAAGAGCAGTTGAATGGAATGGACAGTGTCTTGAAAGGAGGATATAAGATGAACATCAACAAAAGCAAAACAAGGATAATGGAATGTAGTCTAATTAAGTCGGGTGATGCTGAGGGAATTAGATTAGGAAATGAGGCACTTAAAGTAGTAAAGGAGTTTTGCTATTTGGGGAGCAAAATAACTGATGATGGTCGAAGTAGAGAGGATATAAAATGTAGGCTGGCAATGGCAAGGAAAGCGTTTCTGAAGAAGAGAAATTTGTTAACATCCAGTATTGATTTAAGTGTCAGGAAGTCATTTCTGAAAGTATTCGTATGGAGTGTAGCCATGTATGGAAGTGAAACATGGACGATAAATAGTTTGGACAAGAAGAGAATAGAAGCTTTCGAAATGTGGTGCTACAGAAGAATGCTGAAGATTAGATGGGTAGATCACATAACTAATGAGGAAGTATTGAATAGGATTGGGGAGAAGAGAAGTTTGTGGCACAACTTGACCAGAAGAAGGGATCGGTTGGTAGGACATGTTCTGAGGCATCAAGGGATCACCAATTTAGTATTGGAGGGCAGCGTGGAGGGTAAAAATCGTAGAGGGAGACCAAGAGATGAATACACTGAGCAGATTCAGAAGGATGTAGGTTGCAGTAGGTACTGGGAGATGAAAAAGCTTGCACAGGATAGAGTAGCATGGAGAGCTGCATCAAACCAGTCTCAGGACTGAAGACCACAACAACAACAACCACAATAATGGCGAAATTCTCAAGTGGGATTGGTTTCTGGGGCTGATACCTTGATTGTGTGCTTATTTCTCCTTAAAGTATGAGATCAAGTTGATGATTTTTCTTTGTCAGGATACACACGACTAAAATGCTATAGTATGCATGTACACACAAACGGAAAGGGTAAAGATATGTACATGTTTCCAGAATGAATCACCACTCTACAGGAGAGTGTGTGCTGTTTTGGAACCTCCTGGCAGATTATAGTTGTGTGGTGGATCGTTAACTCGAACCAGGAACCTTTTTTTTTGGGGGGGGGGGGGCACCCTCCATATCCGGATCCAGTGACGCCTGTGGGTTGCGAATGACACGGCGGCCGGTCGGTACCGTTGGGCCTCCATGGCCTGTTCGGGCGAGTTTAGTTTTTAATGCTTCTACAGACTAAGCTATCCAGGCACGACTGACTAGTTTCCCTTACAGCTTCACTTCTGCCAGTACCTCTCTTCTATCTTCCAAACGTCACGCAAGCTCTCCTGCCTACAATGCTCGACTAAGACACATCGAAGAAAGGATATTTCAGAGAAATGGATTAGTCACAGACTGGGGTATTGTATCCAGGAGGAATCATTCACTCTGGAGAGGATTATGCGCAGTTTTGAAACCTTCCGGCAGATTAAAACAGTACGCCGGACTACGATTCGATCCAGGAGACTTGGCAGTCGGTGGCACTGCTGTTAGTGATTAAGCTATTCAGGCACGACTCACTTACTTCTCAAAGCTCATCCAGTGCCTGTGGTGACAGACAAAGTTTAGAATTCGAGTCCTGGTCCAGTACATAATTTTAACCTGCCACAACTGAAACCTGTACATGATCTTTGATTTTGGGAATTCAGTATGTGTTGTAATCACAGGTTTTAAATGTTGTGGTATTAAACTAGAGAGCAGCTGGATAGGTTTAAGCCCATGGTGGTCTAATGTTTAGATCACTAGACCCTCGCCCTGTGGATCCCAGGTTCCAACCCGAGTTGGGACAAGGATGGTTCCTCAAATGGTTCAAAACTCTGAGTACTATGGGACTTAACTTCTGAGGTCATCCGTCCCCTAGAACTTAGAACTACTTAAACCTAACTAACCTAAGGACATCACACACATCCATGCCCGAGGCAGGATTCGAACCTGCGACCGTAGCGGATGCGCGATTCCAGACTGTAGCGCCTAGAACCTCTCGGCCACCCAGGCCGGCGATGGTTCCTCATTCCATTCCCTCGTGGATGGCCGCAGACCCACTCAGCTTGCTGTCAAAATGAATATTGGGAATGTTTCCTGAAGGTAATGAGGCAGTCAGAGAGAGCGACTCGCTACCACTTCTCCTCCTATTGTCACGGTGTATGGAAGGGCTGTGCCCTACCGTAACGCTGGCTGATACTCTGGTCACGGACTTGTATCAGAGACGGAGATGTACCTCATTCCATTTCCTCCAGGACGATCCCAGGTCCAGTCAGCTTGATATGCTTACTGCCGCAGTGGATAGAGGGGCTGCACCCTGCTGTCATGATCCAGTCATGAACTTGGGCCACAGACTTCAGCTTTAGCTTTGAATATGTTTAATTGAAATCAACCTTCCTGATGTACTGGTATCTATTTCAGTCAACAAAGCATCATCCGTGGTGGAGGTGGACCGTGGCGAATAAATTACCGATCAGCCCTGTCTGAGCGTAATCAATGAAGCTTGGGGAATGCTGCTATCTTTCGACTCTGAAGATGGCTAGATGTTTCGCAACCAAAAATCTTTAGAGGAGTTCAACAGTTTTAAGGCTGCATTATCAGAATTTCATTGGTCCGTCATTACATCGGGAAAACGTGAGCATGCATACGACACAAGCATTTTCTATGGGCGATATCTCTGTCAACGTGCAGGTCAGGGAGGCAAATGCCAGTTATTTTTTAGCGAAGACTTCCACAGTCCTAACTACATGTGGATGGGCGTTTTATATGCGACAACCTCGATGTGGAGTTAATGAGGACGGGCAGCACCTCAAGCTCTAAAAAGTCCATGATATAGTGTTTGCTATCATTAACACATGGGATTCGGTATCGAACGTTGTAACCACCAGCAGCCAATATAAATTAATTTGGCGTTTGCCTACTATCACACTGAACAGTGCAGGATGCTAGATGGCGGTTATCATGGTAGCATCTAATACAGTGGTTTGCAATCTGTGAGTAAAATAAAAACAAGAAGGATTCGTTTGTGGTTCTCTCACAACTCTAAGTTATTAAAAAGATCTCTATGGGAAAACGATAAAGACGTCGTCCCAAAGGGTGATTTGAACATCACAGTGTTTTACTACGTATGATTCTGTCATTGTTCGTAAGCCGATGTCTACCTCTACTTTTCAACTAATTTACCCAGGCTGTTTTAAGGGAACATACAGTTTAAAGTGGACTCCAAACCACAGTGAAACTCATTATTTTTTATACTAACAAAAGTTTCCAAGTTTTTTACAACAACGATAAACTTTATTGATAACTAATAAAAAAGTACACAGATACAGAACTTGAGCATTAAGTAGAGGGTCACTGCAGGTTCTGTCTCAAACGTTGCTGACACCAGCATCAGCATTCCTGGAATCGATGACATCGGCATCAGCAGTCTCATAATTCCGTCTTGCTACTGCATTATGCTTCTCACCTTTGAGTCGTGATGTGTGACAGTAAGGTAACATGTTCCAGAGCTAAATTAGCCCCAAATTCAAATCTCTGGGTAGAAGCTACTTTAGTGTCACAAAATCATATGTCTTCAAGACGAGAGATGTCATGCTTTCAAATATGCACATGTTATTGTCATTCGCTAGTGGGAGACGACAAAGTGACAGAAACAGAAGAGGAATTAGAAAAAAATTAACTGGAGTATTGCTGGCTTAGGTGAAGTACATTGTAAAGGTGAAAACTGCGTTCAACTGAATTTGGGAAATCTGTTCTATTACTGTGATGAATGAAATGGAAAAGTAAATAGAGTTGGGTTTTCAGTAAACAAAACCATAATAGACAAGACAGCAGTAGTGGAAGGAACTTCAAGCAGAATTTCACATTTGGTATTCAAAATACAAGAAAGGTATAAAATCCAAATAGTTAAAGCATATAAACCTACTTCTAGTCACTTGGATGAGGAGACAGAATCCTTCTATGAGTGCCTAAAAGAAACCTGTGGAAAGGAAACGTTTGCTTTTATAAATTTATAATTGGTGACTTTAATGCCAAAGTTGTAACATACAAGGAAGATGATTTAGTAATTGGCAAACATGGAACAGATGAAAGAAATGACAGAGGTAAGAGAGTAGTTTCATTTGCAAAATGCATGAAAACACCTATTATGAATATATTCCTCAAGAAGCTACAGAGGGTCCTAGCAGATGACGCCTGTGCACGATGTCAGGAATCGTCTGGAAGCGCTCGCGGGGCTAAGAAACCATGATTATTCAGTGAATCGTTTATTGTGACAACTTTACAAAGGGTGGTGAACTGCTGGCCATAGTTGCTTCCTGCCTTGGTCACCGACAGACTCTCGGTGTTGGATGCTGTACCAGTCCTTGCACCTGCATCCTAGCGAGACGTCATTCCTCTTGCGTCGATAATGATGGTTAGTCCAGTCTGGTACAGCATGGATAGCTGCTACCGGCTTAGGGAGTGTACTCGATCCCACTCCATGACTCTTCTTCCCTAGACCACCCCATCTACGGTGTGATGTAGGCGGCAGGTGTTGAACCTAGGTGCTGCAGTCAAGGACTGTGCGGCTACTCCCGGCAGAGGTTCGAGTCCTCCCTCGGGCATGGGTGTGTGTGTTTGTCCTTAGGATAATTTAGGATAAGTAGTGTGTAAGCTTAGGGACTGATGACCTTAGCAGTTAAGTCCCATAAGATTTCACACACATTTTATTTTTTAAACCTAGTACTGCCAGCCTGGTAGGCCCCCCGCCCTGAGGCGCTCAGGCATATCGGACGGTGGTCCACCAGGAACCCTGGTCGTCGTCGTCTGTCCCACACTCAGAGAGTACAGCACCTGGTATTGCACTGCTGCTGGTAGTTCATCAGCTCTACCATCAGTAGTGGTTCGTGTGACACAGCATGAAGTTCGTCAGTGGAGTTCAGCTCTGCGGCACTCCATGACTGGGTGGGACCGCGCTGGTTGATCTGAGACAAGACTTACCAAAACAACATGGTCATGGAACGGAATGTCGTCGACACGGACTCCATCGTTCCCATTGACCTGAACCATTCTCCTCTACTTGGAGCTGAGGCTCCGGTGTTTAATGAGCTCTCCGTAGTTCTGTGAAGTGCGGTTTACTAGCGATGACTGCATGTGTCCTCGTTATTCTGGTACCCTTGCTATAATTCTCTCTTGGCACCTAGTTATATTGGTCTATGAGTGTTTTCCCTAGCCTTGTCTATTGTTTCGTGCGGCATCGCGCCGCGCGAACGAGCGTGCGCGTTATGTTTCTTAGCCACCGTCCTTTTCTGTTTTCCCTCTGCGTGTGCTCTCTCCTGCTCAGCTACTGCAGAGTTGCAGACTGTGCTGTCCGTCTGTCTTCCATCACCAGGCTTCCTGGTCCGCCGCCAATCATGGCGTAACCGGCCTATCTCACGTCAAGGTGGTTGAACTCCGTTAAAAATTTTATAACTTGGAACCCATATTACTCTGTGCTGTAACACATCTCTCCCCTTTGTTAAAATTCGTCTCGAATTTTCAGCTTCACTTGCTCTTAGTTAGCCCATACCTTTTTGAACATTAATTTACATTTTTCCTTGTGATAAGTTACTATGGGGTATTGAACATTCGTTGATTTTGCTATGCTTATCTAATTGCAGTGTTGTGTTTTCTGCTTCCATCTTATGACTAAGTTGTATACATTTTACTGGTATCTGGTGGTTGCTATTTCACCCGAGTGTACCATCTTACGTTTCAGACAGAAGTATGCACAAATAGTTATCATAACCAAGAGTACGCTCATGGTTGACAACATGTAAATAACTGCCAGCCGCTGTGGTCGAGCGGTTCTAGGCACTTCAGTCCGGAACCGCACTGCTGCTACGGTCGCAGGGACGAATCCTGCCTCGGGCATGGATGTATGTGCTGTCCTTAGGTTAGTTAGGTTTAATTAGTTCTAAGTCTAGGGGACTGATGACCTCAGATGTTAAGTCCCATAGTGCATAGAGCCATTTGAACCATTTTGAAATAATTGTCTCCTAAGTACGCTTTTCATGATACCGTTTCACATGCTGCAATATATGGTTTACTGAAATTTGTTGGTTTTCGGAATTTATCAAGTTGTCTATCGACTGTAATAAAGTTGAATCCAACGAACTGTTGATAAAAATTAGATTTTGGTGGGATAGAACGTGTGGGGGTTTCTCTGTCCAATACAACATTGGTCTGGACACATTAATTAGTGTTGTAATGGTAGCTGGAAGGTGAAACTGTCTTCCTGATATCTCGCATCTAGTTCCAATTATTAGCAATCTGTGACCTTGTAATTCTAATCGCTTAATTCCTGTAGGTTTTCCATTTTCGTAACAAGTAATGAGTACTGTTTCTGACGTGAACGTAGAGTAAAGCCAGTGTTCTCTGATTCTTTGGAATTCCGTTTGCGGCGCTAAAGCTTTTTTTTCTCACACTCTGCCGCTTCTATATTGCCTAAAAAACAATTGAATTTCACATGAGTTTTGGTTGGTTTGTATCGCCCTTGCTGGGCAAATAATAATTCTTTCCTGAACGCAGTCGCTGAAATTCGCTGCGGACATAACAACATGAGCATCTCTTTTCTTAGAAACTAATAATATTTCTCGTGTTTGTAACTGACCCATTTCTGAATTGTACTCCACTTTGTTAGATATGAATGTACCGTGTAACACTGGTATTATGCATTCATTCCTACTACTGGAAACTTAATTTAGCATGTATCTTAGCTTGAAGAGAGGGAAAAGAGAGTGGACTGGAAAACCAAAAAACTTGTAAACTCATTATATCTTAATCAAAAAGCTTCAGTTAAAGTCAGAGGAGAAAGTACAAACTGGATCGGACTAGGAAAAGGAGTAAGACAAGGATGCCGTCTATCACCTACTCTTTTCAACCTCTGCTTGGAAAATATGATTGACCGATGCTCATTAGATGACAAAGGTGTAGAAATTGGAGGAAAAAGAGGCGGGTGTTTGAGATTTGCTGATGACATGCTCCTTCTAGCCACAGGGGAAAAAATTACAGGATTTGGTGGACACCATTGAAGCTAACGGAAAAAATTATGGAATGATAATTAACACACAGAAAACAAAAGTATTGGCACTAGGAGGAAATAAAGAAATAAAAATTATTCTGAATGGAGAAATACTAGAACAGGTGCAAAATTTTAAGTATCTTGGAAGCAGGATAGACACCGACTGGAATTGCAGCACAGAAATTAAAACAAGGATAGTAATGGCAAAGAGGCATTTTATAAGAAAAGGATAATTTTCTGCAGCAGTCTGGACAGAGAACTGAGGAAAAGACTCATAAAATGTTTTGTCTGGAGCGTTATCCTGTATGGCGCTGAAACATGGACTTTGAGGAAGAAAGGCAGAGAAAGGATGGAGGCTTTTGAGGTGTGGACATGGCGGAGGAAAGAAAGAAGAAGTTGGACGGACAGAGTAAAAAATGAAGATGTTCTGAGAAGAGTGGGAGGGAAAAGACTGTTACTAGATGTAATAGAGAAAAGATGAAAAAGAAATTGGATTGGGCTTATATTAAGAAAGAATGACGGACTGATAGAAACAGTTTTAGAAGGTTATGTAGAAGGGAAAAAGGAAGCGAGGAAAGAAGAGATTTCAGATACTGAATGACGTGATGGACGGTACAGCATACAGCAGCCTTAAGAAGGAAGCAATGGATCGCAGAAAATGGAGACGCAAAGGACCTGCTAATATAGCAGAAAACTGATGATGATGATCTTAGCTTGATCAGTGATTACTTCTACAATAAATATCCGATAAAATAAAGCTATATTCCCACTTGTTATTGGTATAATATGCTGCAACCCCTTGGGAAAGTCTCTTTGTGCTTGTTGTAATGCTACGAGAATTTGCTGTGGACTTCGTTAAACCGAACTGCCCATGAGTAGCATGGTGTATTGCCTCATGTAATGTCTCTACCTCTACTCTTGCATCGTCTAATGTGTTCACTAAAGTGCGTAGTGATGCTGCTACTAGCATTTTATCATCTAAACTACTCAAATGAGTTTTAATCTTCTCTAAATCACTATTCAAAACATTTCTAGTTCCATGTGCGTACTGGTCTAATTCAGCTGTTAAATTTCTTACTGTTCTAGTCACATTGAGTATTCCTTGCTCCATATTCCCTATTTGTGTCATGTGCCATTCCACTTTTGTTCTCGTATCCTCCTCTAATTCTTGTACACTCTGAATCTTACGGTGGATGTTCTCAATAACCTCATTATCTGCTGTCCCAAATACCGTTTTAATAGCTTTCCTCTGGTATCTAACCAACCTCGCTTCCTTCGTACTGATGCTAACGATACAATTTCGGTTACCTGTTGCAACTGAGTTCTCAGTTTTTCATACGAGAGTTTCAACTCCTGGTACTCACTTTTCTTATCCTCCAACAGTCCTCCTCTAACCACTTCTTTCTGTAATGCTACAAACCGGTCCTGCAGTCTTCTTACTTCATTTCTTACTTACCAAACATCAAATGCAAACTCAGTTATCCAATTGTGGCTCGTTAGTAGGACATCTACTTTTCTAACGAACAGGATAGCATTGTGCAGTGGTTGATCCTGCATTATACCTCCTTTGCAACAATATAACAGTGCCAGGGACGCAAAAAATTTTCTGGCCAGCATCCCGGCACGTAAGATGACAGAAAGATAAACATTACCACTCCCTTCCCTCGTTTAAAACACTATTAAGGACAAAACAGTATAATAGAAGAAAAATTATACTAATGTAATAACAATAATCATGATACTTAGATTACACTGGAGAATCCTACTTTACTTACTCCTAGACCTAAGTGAATAAGGCATATCCTTCTTAGGTAGTTGCTTCTTTCGTCCTTCTGATCCTTCGGGATTTGTTGAAGAGATTTGTGGCAATGCGTCAACTACGCTCTTAAATGGATTGACTCGACTGACATGCGCTACCGAAGTCCTTGTTGGTAACTGCAATTTTATGTTGACCAGTGAAGTCATTTCAACAACTTGGTACGGTCCTTGATACTTAGTCAAAAATTTCTTAGTTTTGCCTATCGGAGTATAACGATTAGTTAACAATACCCATTGTCGTATTGTATACTGTGGTAGTTTACTTTCTCTTTGCCCAATACGCTCTTTGTATTGGCACGTTTCACCATTTTCCAAATTTATTTTAACTTGTTTTACAAATTCTTTCACTGGTTCACCTTGTGGACCCAGTTTATGTTGGTGCACATCGAAAGGTGATGGCATCTTCCTACCATGTACAACTTCGTATGGCGAGAGACCCGTTCCAGAATGAACTTTTGCATTATAGGCACACACTACTAGGTTCAAATAGACATGCCAATATAAATGCTGTGAGTCAACATAGTGGCTCAATATCTTAGATAACGTACGGTGAACTCGTTCGCCCGTTTACTTGAGGATGAAATGGACTGGTACGTAACGTCTTACTTTGTAATAACCGACATAGTTGTTTCAGTAGTTCAGATAGAAAATTTTTTCCGTGGTCTGTAATAATAGTTTCAGGTATACCGTACTTCAATAGCCAATTGTTCACCATTGCTTATGCTACTATACTAGCCTTCTGATCAGGAATAGCTACCGTAACCAAATAATATGAAAAATGGACCAAAATTGTTAAAACAAATTTGTTCCCAGCAGGCGTTTTGTTACAAGGTCCCTGAATGTCTAATCCTAAAAAAGAAAATAGTCTATTTGCTTCAGGTAGTCGCTGTAACTCAATCTTTTGATGACTTAAATCCGATCGTTGCGCGCACGGAACACAGTTTTTTACATATTGCGCTACATCATTGCGACGTGTCTTCCACCAGAATCTTTCAGCTACTCGTCAATCTGTTGTGCATTTACCTCCGTGACCTGATAAAACATGGTCATGAGCCTGACGTAACACTTCCTGTCTCAGCGCTACAGGAACGACAACGCGTGGTCCGCACTTTGTAGTTCTGCATAGCAAGCCTTCTTGGATTTCAAACTGTGGCTGCGTGTGACAGCTAGTTGTGCCTCTATCCAGTCCGGCCGATCAAAACCTATTACTTGCGCAGCTGCAACCTTTCTGCTTAACACGTCAGCATTTTTATTTGAAGCTCCAAATTTATGAATCACTTCATAATCGAATTCACTTAATTTCAATGGCCTTCTCGCCAATCGTCTTGATCGATCCTTTAACCCTGGTAACCATCTGAGAGAAGCATGGTCCGTAACGACTTTGAATTTCCGACCATACAAATAACAACGAAAGTATGAAATAACATATATAACATCTAGCATTTCCTTCTCTGTTGTGGAATAATTTGTTTCTGCTTTATTTAGCTGCCTGGAGGCATACACCACTAAATGTTCATTTCCATCTATATTTTGACTTAACACACGACCCAACGCGATATTAGATGCGTCACACGCCAATATGAATTCACGTAAGATATAGGTGTTTGTTTTTTCCACGTGCTGTTCGAGACTGGAATAATTGAGCATTATTGTGAACATGATTCGATATACCCCCTGCCAGGTATTTATGTGTGATTTGCAGAGTATCCATGCAGATGTAGATGTAGATTATGAAACACTGGCAGCTGCAGCGATTATCTGCAAGGAGAAGACTATCAGTAAGTGTAAGAGACTATCAAATAGTTTCCGTTTGAAGGCCATGCAGTCCGGAATCGGAATACTAATCAGGGAAATTGCTATGGCATTGAGGCAGTCGTACCGCCGACGCACGAGACCGAAGATGCCATTTGGTAAAACATTGTGTCCTGCTGTGTGAAGAAGTCCATAACGGCCTGCTGCCCATCCTCTCCCTATAGGAATTGTCGACCCTTCAAGGTCTTTTTAAGGGACTGAAGGAGTGGTACTCGCATGTGGAAAGATCAGGACTTTAGGGTGAGTGCTAAAGTGTATCCCACTTGAGATTCCCAAATCGACCGGTCTCCTGAGTCGAATGCTGCCCCATACACATGCCCCATGCACATTCTTCATTCTCCATTGGATCCGTACCGAGGTTTGTTACTCTGCAGCCAAGGAAAAAAACTGCACGTTGATCCTGTTGGGGAGCATTTGGAAATAACGTCACCATAGTTCACGTGTCTGTATCTACTACACACACTTCGGAAAGGTACGAATGCCACACTAATCTCTTACCTACATGTCGGTTCTTGTATACCCACAGTGCAGTAGCGCTACATTGCATATACACTGCAGCAACTCCCTCAAATGGAAAGTTTTTGATTGCTTCTTATATACGTATTTTATCGATATATCTCTTGTTATAGTTATTATTATTATTATTATTATTATTACTATATCGGTATGTCATCATACCTAGGACTCTGTTATTATTATTACAGATGAGGACATGCAGATGTTCCTGCCTGAACCACCACAGCAGCAGCAGCAGCAGTCATCTCCGCAGGATTTCTTCCCAGTCTATCAAGACCTGCTATCGTTCGGCTATGCCGTAGCCGGAAGTTTAGACTCAGCTAAGTGCTAGCAGAACACTGATATTCATCAATACATGCATTCTGACTGCAAGTGGACCTATACATGTGAATGTAGAACTAACACTACTGTGACTTAGATGTGGTCATTGAAATGGAGCAAAATTCAACGTCTTGGTAGTAGAGCGCAGTACACACGGTACAAATGGGACTGTCTGTGCAGCATGATAAAGTTCATAGAGACAAAGTTGACGACTGAAAACAACTCATCATATCCTCCTATTAAAATCCAGTGTTATGTGTGGGCATCAATTGTCAGTACGTATAGAGAGGCAGTGCTTGAGTTAAAATCTGAGGGTGCAGTTGTAATATTAAACATCCAAGTGTAGTGAATGAGAACGACTGATACAATACTTTACTGACTGAGGAAGACAGACTGAGCTACTGGCATTCTTATATTATAGCTGCATACTGTGATATTATTGGCTATTTGTGTGAGCACAATGTGAATGTAAATCAGTTAGAACAATGTATAAAGGCTTGTATAGATCCAACAGCAAAATAAGCATCTGGAAACCTTACAAGTAGGAAATCTGTGTAGGTCGAATTTACTGAAGACCTGCCCGTGCACTGCATATAATTACACCTATAGGTCTGAATACAACTCAGGCTGAATTCAAGGCATATAGAAGAATATTATTTGGACAATACTCTAAAACTGAATGATTGTGTATATACATGTAAATAAAAAGATGTTCAAAAAGTCGTTCTAATTTGTTTTCCACCCTACAAAAATTTTCATGGTGAAAGAATCTGTTTTATATTTAATAACACTGGTATAATACACACATAAAGAAAGTTTTGCATCACCCCAGTTCCCAGAACTCCTGAAGACAGACGATGAGTCTGGATATTGTATCACAGAGACAGTCCCTTTGACTGTTCAGAGATGTCACTAAATCCGTCCAAAGATGTAAACAACCACGCATGAGCAGCGTCTATTAGACGGAGGGGGTACGACGGCCGAAGAGTTCCATTCATTCCACCAGGAAGGTGGTACACGGCTCGAGTTGTCTGTAGTTCAACCATACCTAGACGACCAATACCACGGTTCGATCGCGTCCGCATTGTTACTTTGTGCCAAGAAGGGCTCTCAACAAGGGAAGTGCCCAGGCGTCTCTGAGTGAACCAAAGCGATGTTGCTCGGACATTGAGGAGATACAGGGAGACAGGAAATGTGGATGACATGCCTCACTCAGGCCGCCAAAGGGCTACTACTGTAGTGTATGACCGCTACGTACGGATTATGGCTCGGAGGAACCCTGACAGCAACGCCACCATGTTGAATAATGCTTTTCGTGCAGCCACAGGACGTCGTGTTACGACCCAAACTGTGCGAAATAGGCTGCATGATGCGCAACTTCACTCACGACGTCTATGGCGAGGTCCAACTTTGCAACTACGACATCATGCAGCGCGGTACAGATGGGCCCAACAACATGCCGAATGGACCGCTCAGGACTGGCATCACGTTCTCTTCACCGTTGAGTGTCGCATATGCCTTCAACCAAACAATCGTCGGAGACGTGTTTGGAGGCAATCCGGTTCCCTGCAGTTTTGGGGTGGCGTTATGTGGGGCCGTCGTACGCCGCTGGTGGTCATGGAAGGCGCCATACGGTTGCACGATACGTGAATGCCATCCTCCGACCGATAGTGCAACCATAACCGCAGCATATTGGCGAGGCATTCGTCTTCATGGACGACAATTCGCGGGTATCTACGCCGAATCGCTGTTGAGGAGTGGGACAATCTGGACCAACAGTGCTTGTTGAACTTGTGGGTAGTATGCCACGACGAATCCAGGCATGCATCAATGCAAGAGGACGTGCTACTGGGTATTAGAGGTACCGTGTATCGAAGTGTACAGCAGTCTGGACCACCATCTCTGAAGTTCTCGCCGTATGGTGGTACAACATGTAATGTGTGGTTTTCATGAGCAATAAAAAGGGGAGAAAAGATGTTTGTGTTGATCTCTATTCCAATATTCTGTACAGGTTCCGGAACTCTCGGAACCGAGATGATGCAAAACTTTTTTCGATGTGTGTAAATTAACTTGTGTTTTATCAATATTAAATATATATTTTTTCAAAGTTATTTTCAATAATTTTAATAATTATTCATTATTTCATAAAGAGACTGCCTGAATGTAGCGATACATTACATTACTACAGTTCACTATTTTATACGTGACTAGCAGCATCTGATTGCTTATATGCAGAGATACGTAATACTGATACTAAGAGGGGAGGAGAAGAATGGTATCCACACATATTATAAACATGGATGTTCATATATATGTATATTTGTACGTATGTGTGTATGTTCCACATCTCCTCCTAAGCGACTGGTCCAATTTTAACCAAACATGGTACACACATCACTTACTGTCTGGAAAGAATCGGTACAGGAATAACAACCATGTACCTAGCAAAGGGGTGGCAACGTGGGTGAAGAAGTAATGTGGTTCATGACACATGAATTCCCAGACTTTATTTATGCTGTATTTCAGAATGAGAGCACTTAGTGACTTGCAACAAATTTTACACATATTTTCAAACCTTTATGAATTTTTTTCTCGCTGACAGCCCCCACAAAATGATGAAGGGGAAAAGTTTATAGCTTACTACCTTGTCGCTCTTCATGTAGTAAAACTGCCACATTAGGAATGACTTTTTAATTCATTACTTCTGACTTACTAACTATATTTGTGACACATTTTGCAGACAGATTTCACATATACCAACAAAACTGTATCACTGTGTGACACATAGGTCTTGAGATATGATGTCATAAACACTGTGATGGTTGAAAAACTAGCACATCGCACATGATACTTTGATTTATTATGTCTTTACAACTAACTCTATCCGCAATACATTTAATAGACCGTATCTGATTATACCACAGAATGCACCTGCTTTTCATTGTACAACACATTGTTCAGGAGATATGACATAATAAATAATGAGTTGTGTGAAAATGAGACTGCAGGGCGAAATTCGCTACAGATACAGGTGAAATACGTGTACAAATATGTGTGAAATGTATATTAAATATATGTGAAATACATGTGGAATGTGTGTACTCTGGTAAAGCTACAGGTGAAAAGCTCGTCTGCTATTGGTGTGGGGGTGATAACTTGGTGATACTGAGAGAAGATGGGGTGGAGGAGATGGACTGATATTGGGGTGATGAGGAGATGGACAGACAGAGAAGGAGATGAACAGAGAGATAGAGGGAGTAGGAGATGGATGGAGAGAGGGTAAGAGGAGACTGTCTTGGAGGGGGAGATGAACTTAGAGGGTGGAGGAGATGATGAACTTAGAGAAGAAAAGAGGAAATGGATTTAGAGGAGGGAAGGAGGTAATGGATAGAGAAAGGAGGAGTAGCAATGGACACAGAGAAGGGGGGGGGGGGGGAAGAGCAGATGGACGCAGCGGAGGGCAGGAGGAGATGGATAGAGTGTGGGGGAAGAGGAGATGGACAGAGTGAGAAGAAGGAGATGGACTAAAAGAATAATGGAATAAATACATAACTGAGCAACGCTGGGTACCCAGCTAGTACACAATATAAACATGACCAACAGTAGCCGACTGCTTGTATATGCTGATATACATGACACTAACACTGCTTCCATGCATTTTTGCGGCATATGCACTACATACTCAACCGTTTTGAAGAAAAATTCCGCCGTTAAACTACAAATTACTATTAATTTATTTCACGCAATCATGATTTCGGCTTTATAGCCATTCTCAGGTGAAAGTTGAAATGTCACAAAATATCTGATCTGCCTAAATAAGAGAAGCAAGTTATATACCAATACTGATATACCAAGAGCAGCGAATATTGTTCTGTTTATACATACGTTTGTATAGATAAAACTTTTTCGAAGATTTCTGTAAACTTATTATAATATTTAATTTATTTTCAGTGACTGTCTAACAATAACGTTGACATACTCACTTTCGAGGATTTACCGAGTCTGTGATGACAGTACCAAAAAACATGACATGAGGAAGAAACGGTGATTAATTAATAAAATAAATGACAAAAATGAATGATAAGCTACACGAAGCTATTAGCCAATAAACGCAAGTTGTCGTGACCAAATGAATAGAGAAATAGCTCGCTTTTTTGTCTCAAGGATATAACACTGACGTTGCTCTGTCCCTAGTTTTAGTCTGATGCAGCACATATGTTTTCTAGCAGTGGAGGTGGAGTGAACAAGAATACAACCATTTTGTTTGCATTGGGCGAAATTTGTATGCTTTTGGTCTGAAGCGTGGAAACACATTTGTAGTTGTGTACTTGGCATTAATTAATTTTTCCCTTACGCCCTCCACATTTTCACAAAACACAGCTTCGTTAAGTACCGTCTGATCCTGTAAACCGGTCATTCCGCCTTGTTAGTGCTACTTTACAGCTGCAAAAAAGTGTAATCTTCTTTCACGCTAACAATAAGTCATGAGCCTTACACTCCTGCATGTTTCAGTAACAGAGAACGGGTCGACGAGTTTGGAACTACCGCAGTGACACAGTTCTCAGACGCGTCATACTCGTGGAACTACAGCGGGAACGAATGAAGCCAGTTAGCAGTAATGTAACAGCGGCGCCTTGATTTGTGGAGAATGCAACCCTAACATTAGACTCGTACTGCTCCATTTCTGACCTCTACTCTTCAGCGCATTTTCACTGCACAGCTGGCATGGAAAGTAAACAGGAAACATGTCGATACCAGGGCATAAGGCCTCTGCGAATTTCACTCCGCGTACTCAGCTGGACAGTAACTGTGCCTCGCAGGCAAATGCGTGTATAATATACGCAGATGTCAGCATTTGAGAGAGGACGTGTAGCTGGGCTCAGAGAAGCCGGTTGGAGTAATCTGCAAATCGCTCGACATTTGAATTGGAGCGAAGCCACTACTCGACGATGTTGGCAGGAGTGGGTGAACGATGGCCGAACATAATGTTAAGAACGAAGTTGTCGACCGAGAGAGGCGACAGAACGTGAGTACCCGAGTCCATCATTATCATCGATTCGACGTGTAACTGGTGCTTCAATGAACACAAGGACCATTAATAAGCGGCTCACAGAAAGAGGGCCGAGCTCACAGCGCTCCTTGACCATTGAGCTCTGTGCACCAACAACCTCGTCTACAGTGGTGCCGGGCACACTCCACCTGGAATCTCATTAACGGGGGTAGAACTGTCTCCAGCGATGAGTCCCGTTTCGAACTGAGCCCCGACGACCAGCGGAGACGTGCCTGAAGACGCCCTGGACAGCGGTAGGACACCACTCTGAATGCCAACCGACATACGGCTCAACAATCAAGAGTGATAGCCAGGGGTGCCATTTCGTTTCGTAGCAGGACCCCTTTGGTTGTCGTCTGAGACATCCTTACGGCACAGCGGTACGTCGACGATATTCTACGTACCGTTTTGTTGCCCTTCGTGGAAAGTCACCCTGGGATTATATTTCAGCAAGATAATTCCCGCCGGCACACACCGAGGGTTTCTAGTGCCTGTCTTCACGCCTACAAAACCCTACCTGGACCGAATTGAGAACGCTTGGAGAATTATGCGCAGGGCCCTCCATCCATCTCGGGATTTTGAAGATCTAACGCGCCAGTCGGACAAATTTGGCACGATATCCCTCGGGAGGAAGTATAACACCTCTATCAATCACTGCAAGCGGAATAACTGCTTGCTTAAGACCCAGAGGTGGACCAACGCGTTATTGACTTGCTCAGCTTGTGAAGATTTTTCTCTTGAATAAATCGTCCAATTTTTATGAAATTGTAATCATTTGTTTGTCTGTACATGTACCTCACCTCTACTGATTTCAGTCCCATTCGGATAATTCCTTTGTGGTACGTCGTTTTTGTCTTAGAGTGTATTTGAAAGAGTAAAATTTAAATATCTGGATGCTTTCTTCAATTCAGAAACTAATGTAACAGATGAAATTAAACTTAGAATTCTAATTCTAAATACAAAAAATGTCTTATGTACTGTAAAATTTCTATATTCCTTTTTGCCTGCTCCACTTTGTTGCTATATTTTCTCCTTTCATCAATTAAATTCAATACATCATGTGTTATTCAAGGATTTCTACGGGACTCAGTAATTTGACCTATTTTATCAACTACTGATTTCACTATTTCATGTCTCAGAACTACCCATTCGTTTCTTTGTTTCTTATTGTATTCCTTTTCCCTGTTTCAGTCAATCATTGCCTAACACTCCTTTTCAGTCCACACCTCTCGCTGAGTGGTTAGCGCGTCTGACTGCCATTCCAAGCCGGGGCGAGGATTTCTTCCACGGAGGGATTGGGTGTTGGGTTGTCCTGATCATTTCATCATCATTATGATGTCGCTGAATGTGGCGTTAATTGAAAAGACTTGCTACTCGGCGGCCGAACATCCCCAGGTGGGAACTCACGGTCATTAGTCCCATACGATGGTTCAGATGACCCCCTTTCGAATCCTCAACAGGCAATCTCTTAATCTTACAATTTACACAATTCCCATTTCCTTTCTCAGGTTTCTTCAGCTTCAGTCTTTGGTTTATGATCAATAAGTTGTAGGCAGGAATGGCACATATTCCCCTGGAAAACTTTTGCAGTTTAAATCTGGTTTCAAAACCTGTCTGAAATCTTCCGGTACCTCCAGGCCTCTTCCACGTATATAGCCTTCCTTTAAGGTCCTTAAAGCAAGTTTTACCAACGACTAAATTGTTCTCTATACAAAATTCCAGCAGGCGACTTCCCCTTTCATTTCTTTCCAACAACACGCGTTCTACTATTTTTCCTTCTCTTCTTTTTCTAGTGTCAATGAAACTCTAGTCCCCTTTGACTATCTAAATAATTTCTTTTATACCATAATACAAAATAAGTTCAATCTCTGCGTCGTCTGTGGAGTTAGTAAGCATATAAACGCGTTCTACTATACCTATGATAATGCAATTAATATGCTGTTCTTAGTAGCTATTTTCTTACTGATTATTGGTTCAAATGGTTCAAATGGCTCTGAGCACTATGGGACTTAACTTCTAAGGTCATCAGTCCCCTAGAACTTAGAACTACTTAAACCTAACTAACCTAAGGACATCACACACATCCATGTCCGAGGCAGGATTCGAACCTGCGACCGTAGCGGCCACGCGGTTCCAGACTGTAGCGCCTTTAACCGCTTGGCCACACCGGCCGGCTACTGATTATTAAACCTACTGCTGCCTTATCTCTATTTGATTTTGTCTTGATAAGCCTGTGCACACCTGACGACGAGTACTGTTCTTTCTGCCACCTAATTTCACTAATTTCCACTATATCCAATTTCAACCTGTCTATTTCTCTTTCTAAATTCTTTAATATACCTACCCAACTAAGGGATCTAACATTCGACACACTGGCGCCATAAAACATCAGTTTTGTTTTTCGTAATGACAGTAATATGCTGGTAAGCCCCTCCAGGAGATCCGATTTGGGAAAAATTTAGTTCCCCAATATTTCTCCCAAGAGGATGTCATTATCAATTTTTCTGTGCGTGGCCACTTACCCCGGCCACTCTTTTCATAACGGCTATAATCACATCTTCCACTACAGTCTTTTTCGTTTTTCAACTATTCTTGTAATTCCAAAAATGCATCTCAGTACTTGAATTTTTCTATATTAAAAGCACCTGTGTAAATAACATGATTACAAACTAGTGATACACACTGAATGTGAACTTTCCTTTTCCGACGCATCGAAGATTTAGGAAACCCTGTTTGGTTTAGCAGAAGGCCTCCAGGGCATTTTTCTCATGTATTTATTTTTTTTGTTGGCCATATTATCGTCATCTAAAACTGCTCCAAATACAAAACACGTCAACGGGTTCTATGATCTCGCAGATAAATTTCCTCTTCAGTGTATTAACTGTACCCTACTTTAGTTTTTCTGCAATTGATTTTCAGGTCTAAATTCAAAATCTCTCTGGTAAGTTCTACCAGCTGTTGTTGATAGTAGGCTGCTGTAGAGATAGCACAATACTATGTCAACAGCAAAATCAAAATGGCTTGTATACAGGGTGAACCACCTAAAACTTGCACAGCAAATATTGCGGAAATTGAAAGTGCTGTTGATACGCGGTTTTCACAGAATGTATTGTCAGTCAGAGGCTCGCTCTCTAAGCCAATCAACAGAGTGTAATAATACTTCGAAAGTGTATCTTTTCTGCAAACATATAACAATGGTGATTGACATTAACAAACTAAAACAAGAGTAAATTAGAATGTCAGTGGTGTTTGTTGCAGGATTGTAGTGCGACGCGTTTACGAGACATCATATTTTGAAAAGTTCCCACACCGACGCTATTACAATACCTGAGGCAGCACACAGTACAGAATAACACAAGTGCATACACTACTTATATGGATTCTAACCAGCAACGAGACAGCTAACCATCACAGGTTGTGTTCAAAATTACCACCGGTAGCGGCAATACATGCTTCCAGTCTGTATGGAACGACTGCTGCACACGTACTAGCATTTCAGCGGAGATGTCCGAGCAGTCTTCAGTAATACGTCGTTGCATATCATAGGGTGTAGTTAGTATGTCCTTGTAGACAGCGTCTTTCAGCTTTCCCCACAGAAAAAAGTCTACAGGCCTCAATTCCGAGGAACAGGCTGACCAAGGTACAGGTCCTCTGTGTCCAATCCAACGATTTAGAAACAATTCGTGAAGACATGATGTAGTACTTCGTGCACCATGGGCTAGACTGCCGTCATGGTGGTACCACAGGTTCCTCCTAGACTACAGAGGAACGTCTTCTAGCACCCGTGGAAGAAGGTCTGTTAGGAGGCTGCGATACTTGTGCGCGTTCAGTGATCCATCTATGAAAAACGGGTCTATAAGCTGATGGTCCTCTATCCCACACCACACTTTTACACTCCATGGACGCTGATGTTCCACCTAACGAAGCCAACGGGGATTGTCAACAGACTAATAGCGCGTGTTTCAGCGGTTTACTGGACTTTACTGGTAAATGTGGCTTCATCACTAAACAAGATACAATATACAACAAGAGTACCTTTTCTTAATACTCATTTACAGAAGTTAATATGATTCTCAAAAATCAAATGTTCAAATGTGTGTGAATTCCTAAGGGACCAAACTGCTGAGGTCATCGGTCCCTAGACTTCACACTACTTAAACTAACTTAAACTACCTTATGCTAAGAACAACACACACATCAATGCCCGAGGGAGGACTCGAACCTTCGGCGGGAGGGGCCGCGCAATCCGTGACATGCCTCGCAGCGCACGGCCACTGCGTGCGGCAATATGATTCTCATAATCGTTTCCATGCAGCTCTTGATGGTGGGAGACGCGACAGTGGTCGAACCTATGTCGATGGAGAATGTGCAGGACACCTGCCTGATTCATGACACTTCCTTGTGCGATTGCGTGGGGCCTAACATGCGGATCGACTGCAACAGCAGCAAGAACTTTATTTTCCCATCTTCTGTCGTCACTTGTTTCTTTCTGTTACGTTGTAGAGGTGTTATTTCACGGAGCTGGTTGAAGAGGCTTATAAATAATTGCCGAGATGGTTGACGTCTATTGGGGAATAGTGCCGTATAGACTGTATAAGAACGAACTGCATCCTTCCTACACTATCCATACACCATGAGCATGTCGGATTTTCCTGCAGTGGTAAATCCCATCCTCCACTCACGATCTACTCCTTGGACTATCACGCACTAACTGGCTAGAGCGGTCTGAGGCGCCCTGCCACGGTTCGCGCGGTTCCCCCCCGTCGGAGATTCGAGTCCTCCTTTGGGCATGGGTGTGTGTGTAAGTTAGTTTAAGTTAGAATTAGTAGTGTGTAATCCTAGGGACCGATGACCTCAGCAGTTTGGTCCCATAGAACTTACCACAAATTTCCAACTGGCTAGCAAGTCAAATGAACTTAATGATCGTACAAGCGCACTGTAAGCAAACATAACGACGTCGTATCTAGCAACTACGCAGATTAAATAGCACAAACAAGTGTCGGTGTCGAAACTTTTCAAAATAAGGTATCTTGTAAACGACTCGCACCAAAATCCGGCAATAAACGCCACTGACATTCTAATTTACCTTACTTGTAGTTTGTTAGTGTCAATAGGCATATCTGCACAAAAATGTAATTTTAAGTATTATTACAGTCTGTTGATTGGCCAACAATACGAGCCCCTGACTAGCAATCCATTCTGTGAAAACCGCCCATCGACAGTAGTTTCCAGCCCAGCAATATTTGCGGTACAAGTTTTATGTGATTCATCCTGTATGTGTACCATTAACATGTACTCATTCTTCGGTTGACCAGTTCAATAATTTGATAAATAACTCTAGAATTGGTGAGACTAGCTTTGGTGCCATGGAGTCTCCTCGCCTGACTTCACTTTCAGTTCAGAATCTCCACTTTCCAGATGAAGTGTAGTGGAAGTTGCTGCATTGATGTATTGGGTTTGTTCCGTATATTAACATATGTGGATTTTTTTAAGATGTGGAGCCCCTCCACGCCCACATCGGCATGATGGCCAGTTCAAAAGGTCTACTGCCATCTCCGCATAAGGGTTAGTTTTACCTAAAGTGAGGTATCGCAAGATGTGGGTACTGCGATGTTTGCGTATGTCTGGTTAAGGTTAACCATTAATATGCGCGCATCTGGAGATAGATTGGGTCGAAAGTCGAACGAAGGGTAGCGGTTTGAAGGGCAGAGGAAAAAAAGTGCCAAAGCAAGAGCCAAGGGGAAAAAAAACCCTGCGATAGTTAGATAGTGGATGTCTTGCTGCCTGCGACAGGTCATGCAAGGGTAGTCTTTGTTAGTAGTGGGTATCATGCATGTCGATACCTTTGACGTTGTGCGGTATTCGGCAGCACCGCTGGATGCCGGTGTTGATCTCTCGGTTGGCGCAGCACACCTGTAACAGTTAGGTTCATCATCGTTTTGTGTCTGATAGGTCATATATCAGAGTCACAGTGTAGGGTGATGTTGGTGATTTGTTTGTGCGTTAGTGGGCGAGCTCGTCGGTTTCCCTGCTGTAGCCTGTTGGGCGACTTTAATAGCAGCTTGCTCATCCAGTCAACGTTGCTGATATGCAGGGGCTTGCCAAAGTTTGTTGCTTGTTGGTGTATGTTAGCTTACCATAGATGGTTATGCCCTGGCTAGTAGTGTCTTTGGCCGCTTCTGCTTCCACCTATGGTTTTAATCACAGTTTCCGAGAGTAAGGATGAAAGGATTTTCGAGTGTCTCGAGTTCATGTATAGTCATGTTGCGTGCATTTTGAATACTTCCTTGAGGGTTTCAAGGAGGTATTAATTGTGAAGATAGACGGTGCGTGTGTAGCGTGGAGCGTTGCTAATGATGCGTAGCACTTTGTTCTGTATGATTTACAGGCGGCGCAGGCGTGTAGGAGTTGCATATCCCCAATCCCCAGACGGGAGCTGCGTACGTCATCAGAGGTCTAATCAGTGTCATGTATATGGACCTCGACACCCTCCTATTCAGTGTACTTTCCCTGTTGAGCATTGGGTAGAGTTGTTTGAGCCTCACGTGCGCTCTGTTGGCAACGTATTCGAACTGTTCCTCGCATGTAAGTTTCCGGTCCAACCAGACACCGAGATATCTGACTTTCTCTCGGAGACGTACTGGGCGCCTATGTAGTGTTATCTGTCTACAGTGTTAATGTTTGCACAGTAGTCTCGGTCTGCGTGTGAACAGAACTGCCGCTTTCCTTCTCAAGGGCTGTTAGCAGAGATTTGGTTAAAATAAAATTAAAAGCTTTTTTTTTTTAAAAGTCAGATTACCTCAAGCAAAGTAGTAACTCATACTCATGGCTCCGTTCTGTAATAATTTTGTTTACGACTCGAAAATGATCCATCGTGCTGTATTGACGTCTGAAGGCTTGTTCCCTCACCCAATAGAAATCTAATTTTTTTTCGATGCAGATTGTGATATTTTAGTGAATATTTTGTATATGATGGAGAGGAAGTTGATGGCTTTGTAGTTTTTCATTTCATACCAGTCTCATTTGTTTTGAAGTAAAATAACTATGGCATTTTTCCAGTTTTGAGGAATTAATTTTTTTTTGCCCTCGGCTTTCACCATTTATGTCAAAACACAATCACTTCCTGGCTCTCTTCACTTCTTCATACTTCGTACGACTTTAAGTACGCCATCTGCCATTTGCCCCCCGGATGTCATTATTTTCAGTATTACGTCGACTGTGTTCCTGATTCGTCTCTTTATCTTTTCAAACGCTTCAAGAATTATTGGAATACTTGTGCAATTTCCTTCGTTTTCTTTTTCGTAGGAAGCATAATACCTTTCTTGGGAATATCTCTTGGTCACCTACTTCTCAAAAATTCAGATGTGTGTGAAATCTTATGGGACTTAACTGCTATGGTCATCAGTCCCTAAGCTTACACACTACTTAACCTAAATTATCCTAAGGACAAACACACACACACCCATGCCTGAGGGAGGACTCGAATGACTGCAGCGCCTGAGACCGCTCGGCTAATCCCGCGCGGCACCTACTTCTCGCGAATTCGTCACCCCTGATTCCTTTTATAGCACTACTCGAAGGGACATATTTTCTTTGGTAGATTTCGCAAATAGCGGCAACTTAAAATTACACATCGAGATTTAGATGATAATTTTGAGCAGCCATGTTTGGAAACGGTAATCGGTAACTTCCAAACACGACTGTAGCAATGCTTAGGACTGGACGGTGGACATTAGTTCTCGCTAACAACAGGCACTACACATTCGAAATATTGTGTTGCGAAATGCAAGTTTCACTCAGATAAGTCTTCTGTTGTAATATCCTTTTATATTTAGATATATTAACTGATTATCGACAGTACATTATTCTGTATGTCATTTTGGAATAAGGAGCGCATGACGAAACATTTTCATAACAAATTGAATTAAAGAAATTTAATTTTCTTTTTTATACCTCAATGTATTTAAACCAACAGTCAGCACTTGTATATCTTGTTACACAGTACGCAATTTGACGAGGTATCATCTCTATATCATTTCTCTCTTCCAGGAACGTTTTGCGTCTTGGTGCAATGATAAAGTATGATGCATTTCTTAAATAGGTCTAAAAACAGTTTTAAGATTTTAATTTCTTTTTTGTTTTATTACGATAACAGACTCATCTTGCAGTCTGCAGAAACATGTTCTAACTATAGACATGATTATAATGTAAACACGAGCGACAACCGTGTCCACACACTCTAAGCTCACGGAATTTCTAGCATTATGTTTCCGGAGGAAGTAAATAAACACGCATCGATGATGCCACAGCTGTGGTGAAACTTTTTTGCGTAAAGACGAACATAAATGTGTTCTTGCTAGACGGCTGATCCAGAAGCACATTTTATGCACGCTCGGGCACAAAGTTTAGAATCTAGGAAGACTGTAAATACTAGGCTTTGCAAGTTATGATGTCCGAGTGTTAGAGGCAACTTTGTTTACTTGTTCAGATACTCGAAAGCAGCCTGACTATGTAGGATTTCCGAGAAGGGCTGGCAACAGGCAGCTAGTTAGCTTTCAGCTCTCCAGGAAGAGGTAATGGGCACCTAATGACTCATCGGCCGCTGCCGGGTAACTGACACCGGTACACAGCTGTCGGGAGGTACACTGTATGAGACATTTCACACTGGCCGCACCGGCTACGCGGCGCACGGCTGCGGACCTGCTGGTGTGGGAAGCCAGCAGCCCCCCGCTGCCACAGCCAGCTGCCAGTGACGGCAAACCAAGCCGACCACTGGAGCGGCGGCTGTGGACGTTCACATCTGGCAGCATTTGACGTTTGCCCGTCTAGTGTTCTCTGTTTGCGTGTTATTTCGTGTGAAATTATAGTTTTTCAAACAGTCCTTGCCTTGCTTTATCATGGTGAAAGTAGACTTTGAAGCACTAATTTCATTAGTAGGTGATCGGCCAATTTTGTGGGACAAAACTCAGTATTGTTGTAAGGACAGAATACTCACAAGAAATGTCTGGCTAGAGGTAGCCAAAGAATAAAGTGATTGGTTTGAAGAGCTGGGTGGAAACGAAAGAAACGATTATGGTGATTGCAGTTCTGTATTTATTACACTACTGTCCATTAAAATTGCTACACCACGAGGATGACAAGTTACAGACGCGAAATTTAACCGACAGGAAGATGCTGTGATATGCAAATGATTAGCTTTTCAGACCATTCACACAAGGTTGGCGCCGGTGGCGACACCTACAACGTGCTGACGTGAGGAAAGTTTCCAACCGATTTCTCATACACAAACAGCAGTTGACCGGCGTTGCCTGGTGAAACGTTGTTGTGATGCCTCGTGTAAGGAGGAGAAATGCGTACCATCAAGTTTCCGATTTTGATAAAGATCGGATTGTAGCCTATATCGCGATTGCGGTTTATCGTATCGCGACATTGCTGCTCGCGTTGGTCGAGATCCAATGACTGTTATCAGAATATGGAATCGGTGGGTTCAGGAGGGTAATACGGAACGCCGTGCTGGATCCCAACGGCCTCGTATCACTAGCAGTCGAGAAGACGGGCATCTTATCCGCATGGCTGTACGGATCGTGCAGCCACGTCTCGATCCCTGAGTCAACAGATGGGGACGTTTGCAAGACAACAACCATCTGCACGAACTGTTCGACGACGTTTGCAGCAGCATGGACTATCAGCTCGGAAACCATGACTGCTGTTACCCTTGACGCTGCATCACAGACAGGAGCGCCTGCGATGGTGTACTCAACGACGAACCTGGGTGCACGAATGGCAAAACATTATTTTTTCGGATGAATCCAGGTTCTGTTTACAGCATCATGATGGTCGCATCCGTGTTTGGGGACATCACGGTGAACGCACATTGGAAGCGTGTATTCGTCATCGCCATACTGGCGTATCACCCGGCGTGATGGTATGGGGTGCCATTGGTTACACGTCTCGGTCACCTCTTGTTCGCATTGACGGCACTTTGAACAGTGGACGTTACATTTCAGATGTGTTACGACCCGTGGCTCTACCCTTCATTCGATCCCTGCGAAACCCTACATTTCAGCAGGATAATGCACGACCGCATGTTGTAGGTCCTTTACTGCCCTTTCTGGATACAGAAAATGTTCGAGTGCTGCCCTGGCCAGCACATTCTCCAGATCTCTCACCAACTGAAAACGTCTGGTCAATGGTGGCCGAGCAACTGGCTCGTCACAATACACCAGTCTCTTGATGAACTGTGGTATCGTGCTGAAGCTGCATGGGCAGCTGTACCTGTACACGCCATCCAAGCTCTGTTTGACCCAATGCCCAGGCGTATCAAGGCCGTTATTACGGCCAGAGGTGGTTGTTCTGGGTACTGATTTCTCAGGATCTATGCACCCAAATTGCGTGAAAATGTAATCACATGTCAGTTCTAGAATAATATATTTGTCCAATGAAAACCCGTTTATCATCTGCAGTTATTCTTGGTGTGGTAATTTTGATGGCCAGTAGTGTATATTTCAGAGGCACGACTGTCTGAGAAGCTTAAAAGCCTTCTTTCAAAAATTGGAAATGGTCGGCCCAGAAATATCAAATCTCTCCATAAATGAGGGCCTGTGCTCCCATCTAGGTAGATGTTTTTTGCCAAAATATGGCCATGCTTACCATGAGAACGATGCCTCCCTAGTCTAAAATTTTCTTTTTGCAGTCAAGAGAGATTTCGAGTAGCTGATTGGCTCCTCTCAGGATATGCAAAGTGGAGGCTTGCTCCCCCAGAGC
Organism: Schistocerca serialis cubense; assembly: GCF_023864345.2. Taxonomy (NCBI): domain Eukaryota; kingdom Metazoa; phylum Arthropoda; class Insecta; order Orthoptera; family Acrididae; genus Schistocerca; species Schistocerca serialis. Next base: position 655,706,321 of record NC_064640.1, on the reverse strand, counting down.
TCTGATAGGGAAGTTCCCGCTTGCAGATAATAGAAACGCCAGACCGGGTAGTTTGCAAATTTTCGTGGACGCGTCAGAAGATTACAGCTGCCGCAGCACCGCTCCTCACCCACAGCGCGCCGTTTTCCACTACCGCCTGAATCAAGAGGAAAGCAACAGCGTAGGGTTGTTAAATGATATTTACAGCTCCTGTTCTCAGGTGAACCATAGTTTGTGGTATACTTCGTCGTAGTTGATTCTATTTAAGTAGAGTTGGACCTCACAGTGGATTCATGTAAACAAAGTCAGATAGCGTTGCAAAAGGGATTAATTCAGGGGAGAATTTTGTATAGCTTCCATCCCAAAGTATGCTTTGCCTATCAAATACCATTGCTTTTCTGATTTGTGTTTGACACTTTTGATCAGTTAGTTGTAGTTAGAAAAGGATTAGTAAAAAACTTGTCATTATTTTGTAAACTTAAATACGCCATTGTTCTCATTCACACTTCCTCAACTGTTCACTGTTTCTATTTTATTGTGGTGGTACAGGGATACGCCAGAAATTTAAGGTTCAATCTTGTTAAATTAATTAATTTGGGTTTGAAAGTTACCACAGACAAAGGCAACAAAACTGCAGTGAGGAAATTCACTAATTCATATAAAAAAAACTAAGGGTATAGCTCGCGATTTGAAGGTTATTGAGAAGATAATACTTTGCTTTTTGTAAAAGTAATAACATTTAGCATCAGTCATGTATAAATTTATGATTGAAGCAAGTGACGGCTTGTACTACAAGCAAAAAATCTTACACGTCTCATGAGTCCACTGTTACAGCCAGTAAACCACAGAAAGCTGAGTAACGCAAACAGAAATACAAAGATATTCCTCTGATAAAAAAAAGACAGAAACGTTTCCGAATGTGGAAAGAAACGACTGAATGAAAGACTGTTTTGCCAGTATGTTACCAATGAACCCAAGTCTGCTACCTGCGCGCTCCAGTCTGGAACCGCGCGACCGCTACGGTCGCAGGTTCGAATCCTGCCTCGGGCATGGATGTGTGTGATGTCCTTAGGTTAGTTAGGTTTAAGTAGTTCTAAGTTCTAGGGGACTAATGACCTCAGATGTTAAGTCCCATAGTGCTCAGAGCCATTTGAACCATTTTTTTGCTACCTGCGTTACCTATGACAGAGCGTATGTGATCGTTTCATTTTATAAACATACATATTGTTACACCCATTGTATTGTATTAGTTGACTGATGGTAATTGATTCATTGATATTACAGTCATAGAATATTACGATTTTCATTTTGTGAAGTATATTTCTGAACGTTTACAGCAAGTTGCCGATCTCTGCCCCATTTTGAAATCTTATCAAGATCTAATAGAATATTTGCGCAGATTTTTTCAAACAGTACTTTATTACACATACCTACATCTTCTGAGAAAAGTCTGATTTTACTAGTAATATGGTCTGACAGGTCATTAACATACAACTTGAGCGGCAATGGTCCCAGTACAGTTCCCTGCCGACAAATTTGAAGTTACTTCTGCATAATTATGTCGATGACTTCCCATCCAGGATAAGATCTGCGTCCTCCCTACCAATAAATGGTGAATTCAATCACAAATTTCGCTTGATACCACATAGATCGTACTTTCGAAGATAAACGTAGGTGTGGTAATGAGCGAAATGCTTTTCTTTACCTACCTGACTGCCCTTGGCCATGGCTTTTAGAATCACATAGAAGCAAAGAACAGTTTGTTTCCGCTTGACAGATCTTTCCGGAATCCGTACTTGTTGATATGGAGGAGGTAATTTGTTCGAGATAAATCGTCATACCTGTGTTTGAGCTCAGAATTTGTCCTAAAATTCTAAAACAGATGGATGTGAGAAATACTGGACGGTTGTTTTGTTGACTATTTCCGCCACCCTTCTTACAGACGAGTGCTATCTGTGCTATCTTCTAACTACTGGGTACAATTAATGTGGTGGAGGAATCTACAGTAAATTATACACTGACGTGATCCGATGGCAAGCTGTGGGTATGGCGAATGCCCTGTGAACGTCATCTGCCAGTGTGTGTAGTGCCAACAGTAAAATTAGGATGCGGTGGTGTTATGGTGTGGTCGTGTTTTTGATGGCGGGGGCCTACACCGTTTGCTGTTTTGCGTGGCACTATCGCAGCACAGGCCTACATTATTGATGTTTTAAGCACCTTCTTGCTTCCCACTGTTGAAGAGCAATTCGGGGATGGCGATTGCATCTTTCAACACGATCGAGCACCTATTCATAATGCATGGCCTGTGGCTGAGTGATTACATGACAATAACATCCGTGTAATGCACTGGCCTGCACAGAGTCCTGACTTGAACCCTATAGAACACGTTTGGGATGTTTTGGAACGCCGACTTCGTGCCAGGCCTCACCGACCGACATCGATACCGATGGAGGACGCCACGAACTTGTGAGTCAGTTTCAGCTAGGTGTCCGAATACTTTTGATCACATAGTGTGTATTATGCATCAGTGGCAGTCTCATTAGAAATTTCTTTACAGAAGCTGTATACAAATCACGAACTGTTGTAATAGGTACAGCTCTTCAGAGCTTGATTAACTGTTCTTCTAAACTTCAGCCACAGTGCCTCTACATGCTCTGAATGTTTCAAATTTCCTACGGAAACTGTGACACTACTGCCTCTCTATCTATTTTGGTTGACATATAAATATTCCTACTTACGAGGGCGGGCTGAAAAGTAATGCCTCTGAATTTTTTATTCTGTTCTTAATATGGCTTGAGATATGACGTGTCATACATATTACTCGATACACTTTCACACTTCACTGACGCAAGTTGCAACCCTGTACCGCTAGGGGCTCCGAACTGTAGCGTGTAACGTGGCGATGTGTAAGGTAACTATGTCAGTGCGTGAGAATCAGTGTGCTGTAATCGAGTTTCTAACCGCAGAAAACGTGCCTCCAATTGAAATCCATAGAAGAACAACGGAAATGTATGGTGACGATTATGTCGAGATCAGTAATGTGCGACGTTAGGCTGTTCGTGCTTGTAATGAAGGAAATGGTGGTCCTAGCTCAACATGTGTGATAGAGCTCGGAGTGGACGACCGTGTACAGCAACAGGCGAGACTCATCGGAATCGGGCTGGTGAATTCATCAGAGAAAGTAGAGACACCCACCATGCACAGAGTTTTCTGTGCCGCAGTTCTGAAATGACGATCTGTACACTCTCTCATGATGTGTCACATTTACTGAGAGATGTGTCTCTGCTATCCGGTGACTTTCTCTGAAGAGTTCATCAGTCCGATTCCAATGAGCATCACTGACTGCCGTACGCGGTCATCCGCTCCGAACTGTGGCACACAGGTTGAGGTTAGCACCACCATTTTCCTTCATTAAGAGCACGAACAACTCAGCGCCGCACATTACTGATGTCGACACAATCATCACCGTACACAGATTTCATTCCTTTACGGATATCAGTTGGAGGCACATTTTCTGCGGTTAGAAACTCGATTGCACCATACTGTTTCTCACGCACTGACGTAGTTACCTTACACATCGCCGTGTTAAACGCTACAATTCGGAGCCCCTAACGGCATAGGGTTGCAACTTGCGTCAGTGAAGTGAGAAAGTCGATCGAGTAATATGCATATGTCATATCTCAAACGATATTAAGAACAGAATAAAAAATTTTGAGGGATTACTTTTCAGCATGGCATCGTACTGTAATATCTCTTTGTACTTTGGTAACCGTCATTGATACAACCACCTCACGGTCTCTGAAACCAGTTTCAACGTGCACATCCTCAGAGAGTTTAAATATGTTTGTTGCCATTAGACCTAATATAGTTTCATAATGCCTAGGCTTCCGAACTGCCTGTTCTAGGTTTTTTTCAGAGAAGGCACTTAACATTGTTCCGCAGGCTGTCTCATCACGCCTGCAACTGAAACAGCTGCAATTATCGCAGTTCATTGTTGGATTTATATTCTGATAATGACAATATCATTGGGTAATATACATACTACCGAACTGACGTTTTCCTTAAAGCTAGGGACTTCATCTGGGCAGAGTCTGATGGCTCACAGAAACAGCTACACGTTTATGCCCATTCTTGGTACTGAGTCTTGCCCATACAATCTCGTATACAGCTTCAATTTAAATCTCGGTGGATTTTAGTTTCCTGTCTACTGCAACAAATACACCACCAACATTTCCCACTTAGCATACCCTTTCGATGTACTTAGATTACGCACAAAAGTCTCACTGATATCAATTCGAGTTTTAACCAGCTTACTGTATCTGGAATTATGCGATACCCACTGCTTTTTAGGAGCACTTAAAACTCTAGCGCTTTGTTGTGAATGCTTCGGCAGTGGATCACCAAGGTTTTAATACTCTAGTCTGCTGAGGACATTTCTTTGCATACTTAGGATTTTCCTACAGCTGTCACCATCTAGTTCGAATGAGGAGTCACCTAAACTAAAAAAAACCTTTGTGTACACCCAACGTACAGTCAGCTACTTGTATAGCAGCATATGACATTGTGTGCGCACCTGATCATTTTACAGGGACCGTACAGTTCTCAACCCTATGGCGCAAATCTACGAAGTTTCAGCCTAGTTTGTTACAGAACCTTCAAAGCCTCCAATGTTCAGAGAAACAGGGTGTCGCAAACAGTTCAGGGGCCAATGCTGAATATTGTGAGATCCGTTGAAATTTCGTGAGTAAGGTTGGTTTTCTGTTCTCGCTGACAATCACTGAAATGATCCAAGTATGACCTTGAAACCCAGATAACAGTCATTGTTTATTCTAACGTGCACCACAATCTTCAGTTTTTTGCACCCTGTTTTCTCAACGGCTGTGGGAACAGCCTCTTGAACATGTAGTACGAGGTGTCCAGGCACGTATACAGAGTACGAAGTGAACCTTCTCATCCTCTGATGGCCGGCCGGAGTGGCCGAACGGTTCTAGGCGCTACAGTTTGGAACCGCGCAACCGCTACGGTCGCAGGTTCGAATCCTGCCTTAGGTATGAATGTGTGTGATGTCTTTACGTTAGTTAGGTTTAAGTAGTTCTAAGTTCTAGGGGACTGATGACCTCAGAAGTTAAGTCCCATAGTGCTCAGAGCCATTTGAACCATTTGAACCATTCTCTCATGACATTCACTTAAGAGGTGCTATTATTCGTTATACGTCAAAACCGCCGATGAATAAGAGATCCCTACCCTTTTGTTTTTGTCGCTCCTTGAAGCAGAACACAGCAGGTTTCGCAACAAGTGAGGGGCGTCTCACTGGCTCAGTTATAGTTTCAGTGGAAGATAGCATGTCTACTTGTTGGTTGGGGAATGGGGGAGGGCGGGAGAGTATAATATCTCTTCTGCTTGGTCCCAGCCTCCCCTGTACAGGGCTCCTAGACCTCCCACTGATCAGCCACTCACAGTCAAGTGTACGAGTGATGGCAGATCTTGTACGTCCTGCGGGGGACACAGCATCCATAGCACTTGAAGTCCCTTTAATATTTCTGGTACATGACTCTCAATGGCACTCCCAACACAGCCACTCACAGCAGCTTTTGATCGTGTGACAACTGTCAGGGGAATGTCCAGCTGCTTACGAATATCTCACATCGTGATCGACAACTTCGTTCACAATGGGGCAACATCGTGGCTGGTGCATTGTTTTACAGAACAGCAAACAAATAACTTTCAACTAAACTTTCTGGTTGCTTTTTTGTTTCTGGCTCTATTAAGCAGCGATGCACACAAATTATTACAGTAGGATGCTTTATATATTTTATTATTTTTATCAAAAGCATTTATGACACATTAAAAGTGAGGGTTACAGGCAGTTATATCTTTTTCGCGGGTGAGGGGTGGTGTTTCAGAGACTGTGTGGCCTCCCCTTGCCCAAGAACCGATCCTAGGATCCACGCCCGTGCCTACCTGCCTTCACTAACTTCCAGTGCATCAACATACTATTCGTATGTATAAACGCCACGAATCCTAGCGAACGTATGTCCGAACTATTTGGAAATTGACGGAATTGGTTGATAAAAATGGAGTTACTGTTGTAAGAGCATGGCAGTATGTATGCACGGATTTCTAAATACGGTTTTCTGTAAACTGACTTCATAACATCGTTTCTGGTTAGTCATGTAAACACTCCAATAAAGATTCTGCTCCATGTAAACACTCTTCTAAACGGTCGACTGACACTGCGTCTTCATTATGTTGACAGATTTCTACTAGCTTTATGGCTCTGAGCACTATGGGACTTAACATCTGAGGTCATCAGTCCCCTAGAACTTAGAACTACTTAAACCTACCTAACCTAAGGACATCACGCACATCCATGACCGAGGCAGGATTCGAACCTGCGACCGTAGCGGTCTCACGGTTCCAGACTGAAGCGCATAGAACCGCACGGCCACACCGGCCGGCTAGCTTTCTAAATTGTTGGTTAATGCGTACGAAGTGATTTCGTGTGAGGTAAAGAGAAAGAAGTACAATTGGACAAACAATGAAATTAAACGTATACTTTATTTAATTGAAGCTGGCCATGTTTTCTGTTTATTAGATGCAAAAAGATCCATTAGTGCTGTTATATTTGTTGTATAAACAAAATCTAATTGCTTTGCTACAATGCTATATCCTAAGTAGCTGCCTAATTTGTAAACTGATATATCCACTCTATCTTGTAGTGGCAAAGGCTATCGTACATAATGAATGGCTTGTGACCAAAGATTCAAAGGGAGGAAGGAAGAAAGAAAGAAAGATGTTTAATGTGCCGTCGACAACGGGTCATTAGAGACTGATCACAAGCTCGGACTGATTCAAGGATGGGGAAGGAAATCGACCGAGCCATGTCAAAGGAACCATCCTGGCGTTTGCCTAGAGCGATTTGCGAAAATCACGGGAAATCTAAATCAGGATGGCCGGAAGCCGGTTTGAACCGTCGTCCTCGGTAATGTGAATCCAGAACCAAAGATTCGTTCATTCTGTGCACATGAGTAGGTAATTATACACTCCTGGAAAATGAAAAACGAAGACGCTGACGGAAGTGAATAAGACCCGCCATGCTTGAACTGGACACTACGAGAGGGCGGTGCAGGAACCGCGTTATCGGCTGTGGAATGTTGGTAGCTGCGCAGCGGTTGGTCACTGCCAGAGCCAGCGGCAGCCAATTTACCGTGACATACGGAGTTCCGCCTGTCTCTGCCACATTGTTAGCATGCCACGACAGCGTGTACGTGAACCGTTGGTGCAACTGACGGAGTTTGAGCGAGGGCGGATAGAGGGCCTGCTGAAGGTCGGGTTGATGTACCGCAGAATTGCGTAACACGTGGGACGTGAGGTCTCCACAGTGCATCGATGTTGTCGCCAGTACTCAGCAGAAGGTGCACATGCCCCTCGACCTGTGTCCGGAAAGCAGTGACGCACAGATGCACGCCAACCTACGAAGTGCCTTACTGGACCACACCGTCACTTCACAACAACTTAGGGACACCCTTGCTCCACTGGTATCAACGAGAACCATTCGCAACCGTCTGCATGAAGCAAGATTACGGTCCCGCGTACCGCTAGGGCGTCTTTCGCTCACGCCGCAACATCGTTCAGATCGCCTCCAGTGGTGTAGTGATAGGCGTTTATGGAAGGACGAATGGAGACGTGTGTCTTCAGTGATGAGAATCGCTTCTGCCTTGGTGCCAATGATGATCATCGCAGGTGAGCGCCAAAATCAGGAATGTATACCACAGAAGCACAAAGGGCCAACACCAGGCATCATGGTGTGGGGAGGAATATCCTACACTAGCCGCACTCCTCTGGTGATCGTCGAGGGAACATTGAACAATACACGGTGCATTCAAACCATCATCCAACCCATCATGCTACAGTTCATGGACTGGCAAGGTGATGTGCTTTTCCAACAGGACAATGCACGTCCACATGTATCCCGTGCCACCCAACGTGCTCTTGAAGGTGTACTCAACTACCCTGGCCAGCACGATCCCCGGGTCTGTCCCCCACTGAGCATGTTTGGGAGCAGATGAAACGTCATCCAGCGCGGTCTGCAAGTCCGGCACGAACTATGACCCAACTGGGACACCAGATGGAAATTGCATGGCAGGCCATTCCCCAAGACTACAATCAGCACCTCTACGATCGTCTCCAAGGGAGAATTGCAGCCTGCATTGCTGCAAAAGGAGGCCATGCGCGGAACTAGCACTAACATTGTGCACGCTCTGTTGACTGTACTCACGTGCGTATGGCTCTGTCTGTGAGATCGTGTGTTGTATACGTCCTCAAGAATGTGTCAATAAAATTTCCCCATGCTGGGGCCACGTATTCATGGTGTTCATTCTTCATTTTCCGGGAGTGTATGTTCTTCTTCCTTTGGAATTTTTCCAGGTGTTATAAGTCTCCAAACTGTTGGAGACAGCATTTTTGCATCTGTAATAACTTCTCATTTTGCTCCACAACGTGGATAATCGCAAGAATTAACTGACACGAATAAGATTTTTAAATAATTCGTTTCCTAAAAATAGCCTCCTCCTCCTTTTGAGGTCCCTCACATCCCTCATAGTCTTTCTCTCTCCCCCCCCCCCCCCCCCCCGTTTCCCTCCCCTCACTCTGTCTTTATTAAAAATACCGGGGTTCAAAAAGATTCATCTGATTTTACAAGACTGAGTCTTCTACATAAACGAAGACAGTACCATGGGGTAAATTTTAACTTCAGCGTCGAAACTAAGGTTGATGCAAGTTGTCAAGACCGATTGATGCGGATGCCAGCAGGAATCTCCCTAGTACATGCAGCTACAGTAGCGAAAATAAGGAGCCGGCCAGAGTGGCCGAGTGGTTCTAGGCGCTTCAGTCTGGAACCGCGTGACCACTACAGTCGCAGGTTCGAATCCTGCCTCGGGCACGGATGTGTGTGATGTCCTTAGGTTAGTTAGGTTTAAGTAGGTCTTACAAGTTCTAGGGGACTGATGGGACCGTAGCATCAGCGCGGTTCCAGACTGAAGCTCCTAGAACCGCTCGTCATATGTTAAGTCCTATAGTGCTCAGAGCCATTTTTTGCGAAAATAAGGATACATTTTCAATGTTCAGGTGTGCGTCGTGCGCTTCGCTGACTAGCCCGTTTTGACTGACTGTGCAGCGGCACGTGTCCATGTCATCACACGAATCAGCATTCGGCGCAGTGGTGGTAAGTACAATCCTGACAACGTTGTTGTGTTTGGTCCAAAAGTATTTTGGCACTGTGGTTTACTGGCGGAAAATAAATGCCTACCCCAGTATTACGTCGAATATCTTTGGACTACATTAGCTTTTGTTTTGTTTTTGTGCAGTTCGCAACATGCCGAAGGTGAAAGAGTATTCAACAGACCTCAAAAATGCGGTAATCGCTGCCCAAAAGCGAGGCAAGTCTCAGGCTCTGGGTTTTAGTTTGTTTTAGTTTGTCCATACAAACTGTGAGTGTTTAAATAAGAAGAAACGCTTGGACAGGGACCAAAGATAACAAGCAAAGAACGAGTAGGTCCAGCAAAGTCACACTCCGAACGAAGAATGTAGTAAGGAGGATAATTAGCGATCCAAAGAGGACTGCTGTTATCATCAACAGAGAGGTTCGTGACTTTCACAACGTTAAAATATTGAACAGTACCTTAAAACGGATCGTCGGAAAGTCTAATCTTCATGGCCGGCGACCAAGCAAAAAGTCACTAATATCGGCAAGGTCACTTGTAATCTGGAGCGATGAAAGTAAGTTTAATTTGTTTTTTTTTTTTTCGATAGGATTCAATATGTTCAGAGACCGGTCATTGCAAGAAACGATGTCCGGTACAAAGCACCCACTATTAAGCATGGTGGTGTGAACGTCGGCGTGTGGTGCTGCTTCTCCCGTCCAGGTGTCGGCCCTCTGGTTCGTATTGAAGGCGTTACGAATTTTTAAAGATATTGTGGAGTCTTGAAAACGCACTTGTTGTCGCATGCAAAAGATAAAATGGGACGACACCCGGAATTTCAGCACGACAATGATCCTAAGCACACCTCTGCTCATGTCACAGACTTTTTGAGAAGAATGCGAGTAATGATGCTTAAATGGCCTAGCCAAAGCCCAGATGGTTCAAATGGCTCTGAGAACTATGGAACTTAACGACTGAGGTCATCAGTCCCCTAGACTTAGAACTACTGAAACCTAACTAACCTAAGGATATCAAACACATCCATGCCCGAGGCAGGATTCGAACCTGGGACCGTAGCATCAGCGCGGTACCAGACTGAAGCTCCTAGAACCGCTCGACCACAACGGCCGGCCAAAGCCCAGATCTCAATCCGATTGAACACCTGTGGGAGGAACTCCATCGAAGGCTAAGGCGACGAAAATTCTCCAGCCGTTACCACTTATTGCAGTTTTTGGTTAACGAATGGCAGAAAATGCCCCTGCATCGTTTGGCTGCCCTCGTTGTCTCCATGCCATCACGTTGTGCGGCTGCAATTAAGGGGAAAGGTTATGCGACCAAGTAATAGTGGATATGTTCACTGATTCGAGTTCCACAGATCTTTTAAGCTATAACATGACTTTTGTTAAACTACGGTAATTTTGAAAACTATCTGTGATATTGCTAGTTACGGAACACGATGTTCCTTCTTTTGTGATATTAGAGCAGTTAGCGCTGTTAATGGAGTGACATAACAGTTATAAGGATTTTCCTTTGAATAATTTGTTTTTCTTATGGAAATGTGTTTGTCAAAATAGTTATTGTCGCTACTGTAGGTGGCTCGCTTACTTCCTTAACGCCGCAGCCTTAGAATATAGGGAACAGAGCAGCCATATACAATATTCGAGCACTACAGAGACTCTCCAAAGCTTTATGTGTTTTGTGAAGTTTCCCGAGAAAAAGTTTAAGGCCATTTCTTTATTCCGGGAAACACAGTTATAATCACTGCGTACATAAATATACAGAGAGTGAAGAAAAATTTAGAAACACCAAAAACACAACACTTTACCATGCATAACATGGTGCAGGGACACCGTTGGCATTAAAAGCAGCTTCCAGTCGCCTCGAAATGGATATATACAGGTCCTGTATGGTTTCCAACGAAACCTTATATCATTCGTCCTGCAAAATAGTGCCACGTTCACGTAATGATGGTAGATATGAACATCGATCTCACACACTTTTCTCCAAAGTACGCTACACTGGCTCAGTGATACTGACATATGGTGTATGTGATGGCCATGGAATGTGCGACAATTCATCCTCGCGCTCACAAAACCAGTCCAGGACCATGCGAGTCGTGTGAACAGAGGCCCTGTCATCTTGGAACCCAGCACCACTATTGGGAAACAAAAACTGTACCATGGGATAGATATCATCAGCTAAAATGGTCACATAATCCATCGTAGCAATGTAGACTTGCAGAGTAACCATACCGTCCATGTAATACCACGATATGTGTGCTCCAATCATCACCGAACCCTCTTCATATCTCACTCTTGCGACGCAAACTTGGCCAGAATTTGGAAAAGTGTGAAATAAGACTCATCTGGGCAAATGACTTACTTCTGTTGCTCCACAGTCATGGTTTTACGGCTTCGACAACACATTTTCCTGTTACGGGCATTAGGTTCACTGAATTGTGGATTTGGAATTCCAACTCGCCCTGCAGTTCCCAGCTTATGGAGCTCCTTTTGTGTTGGCTTGGTGTTAACAGGGTTCGCGAGGGCAACTTTCAATTCTGCAGTGACTTTTGTAGCTGTCGTGCTCTTATTTTTCGTCGTAACCCTCTTCAGTGACCGTCTGTCACGATCTCTGAACACACAGTTTCGTTCGCGTGGTGACTCAGCGAATGATGTTTTTCTGTTTTCTCCGCATACGTTATAAATCTATGATGAGGTGCCTCTTGAAACACCGAACACTGAGGCTACCTTGGATACGGAAACACCTACTATACAGCACCAACAATTTGCTCACGTTCGAGCTCCGTCATAATGTACTCATACCTAGACAGAACACTGTTCCGACTACGGCTGTGACTTACAACGTATTGAAGACTTTGTACAAATGTCAGTATCGACAGAAATCTCCAACAGCCGTGTAAGTGAGAAGCTATTTTATTTTGTTCCGAAGGCCACCAGTTTCGGCAATCCACTGTGCCATCTTGAGGCCCCATATGCATCTCTACAAATATCGAATTCACGACATTCAGGGTTTTGTGGCTCTATTTGACATTATCGTTTATTTCGAGAGATGCATATGGGGCCTGAAGATGGCACAGTGGAATCCCGAAACTGGCAGCCTGCGGAATAAAATAAAATAACGTCTCAGTTACACGGCTGTTGGAGATTTTCATTGATATTGACAATTATTTAACCAGCCGATGTCCCCTATCCACGATGGATCAACAGAGGATGTACAAGTGTCGTTCGTGGTCAAATACGACACCGTAACCTGAAGTCGGATAAATCTCTTTGAAACATTTTGTATTATGAACTTCTGATAACCTGAAAGGCACCATGCTGACTAGATGGGAACAGCGGATTTACAGTCACTATTCGCATAAAAAAACTGATTTTCGGTAAACTGGTAGTTGATACTTCTTGCAAAGTCGATGCAGGCCTAACATTAAACATGACAGGAAAATCCGATTTCTGAAATTCGATTTTCGTCTTACACCTACATTTAGTGTGTATCGACTTGAACACACTGGTCTTCTAGTATAAGTTCATAAAAATACATAGTAGAGTAAATCGCCGAGAAAGACAATGGAGGGGGAATATGACAAGAATTATGTAGCAGTATTTACAATTGACGGAGAGACACACTAGATCAGCGAAATCCTGTAGAGATGCAGACTCCGTTTCACAGGGGAAGTATGAGTGGGAGGAAACCAGACATCAATAGGGTTTGCATCTGGGAAACGGAAGACACGAAATTTTAAGTGGCTGTATTGCAAGAAGACCTGCATTCTGGGCCAGGTCCACAACATTTTTGCAAACATGCATATATAATTAGGTGCTCCCTCCACTCTCCCTTAGATATTACGAGGCTTTCTTTGGGGTTTTTGTAAGATCTAAATAAGTTCTAAACCTAGAGATGGTGGGAATATGTTATTTTTTATTTTAAAATTAGTAGTACAGAGACATTTCGTCGTAACAGACATAGATTTCTAAATCTTACTTCACAGCTAATTATGACTAAGTGTTCAAATGGCTCTGAGCACTATGCGACTTAACTTCTGAGGTCATTAGTCGCCTAGAACTTAGAACTAATTAAACCTAACTAACCTAAGGGCATCACACACATCCATGGTCGAGGCAGGATTCGAACCTGCGACTGTAGCGCCTAGAACCGCACGGCCACTCCGGCCGGCATGACTAAGTGTAAACAGTTTATTCGCGTATTGGTTGTTTCTGGTTATTTAAAGGTATCATGTGAAAGCAGGAGCCCTATTACATTGATCTTGCTTCAATAGAAATGTGATATCTATTATATTTCATTTTTTTAAGTTTAATATTGAGACTTTTCAGTGATATAATTTCCAAATAATTTCATTTTGAATCACAAATAGAGGGCCGGAAATACAAGATTTCGTATTATATTGACGTATTAAAGACAGACACTGTTTAACCACGTGATTTGTATGGTACAAGCGACAAAAACTCACTAGTATGTAGTTAAATTTTAGTAAATTTGTCATGAAAGTAGGTTAAAATTTGCTAAACATAGTCAAAACTTTTATCTATGCAACTGAAAAAGAAAACACCAAGTTTTGTATGATACGAAAGGGAAATATTGTGTTAGTAAAGTCGTGTGTAGTTCCTACAGTTGTTCAGTGTAGATTTATATGCTTACAACTTTTCCTTGGATGATACCATTATATCAGTATATATCTAACCTTCAATTTAGCAAAATCTTTCAAAATAGAACTTGAATCTTTTGACTTCAAAGTATCGCTTTCAATGTCAAAATCTGACAGACCACACAATCGTTCTGGGGAAAGTTCTAAGGTATGTCTTTATCAACTTGACTTTTGACAAACTTCTTTCACCACTATCTACAAGCATAGATAAAGGCAGGAGGATTCATAAACATACAAAAGTATTGGGGAAAGTCAATCAAATTTATTTGTGATATGTAAGGTAATTAGCTTTCTGGAGAACTTACAGAGTAGAAGATTGGCGCTAAGATCAAAAGTTCGTCGTTCAGTTCTTTCCCATTGATCTCAGTTCCTCACTATCACTTAACACGGTCTCAAGAGCTATGTATCCTGCTTTAAGTTTTCCACTATCCCACGTCTACAGACCATGAATATCGCATAGACAGTCCATAACCTTACATCTATTTTTTAGTGAGTGAACAGTTGTATCGACAGAGCAGTAGAACAAAATGTACCTTAAAGGAGCGTTCTGTTTGTCCTTAATTAATAAGTTCGTCGTTAGACTCGTATGTAAACTACTTTTTTAGTCTCCTGGGCCGGACATCAAAGTTTGTCAGCAAACACTTTTTCATCAATTATCACACCATTAAAGCCCTATTTCTATTATACTTCTTCAAAAAACTACCGAAACTTTCAACTAGATCCACAAACCCCATAACTTTACCGTAACGTTTCGGATAGCAACGAGCAAAGTGGTTGCAGTTGTTAGCACACTGGACTCGCGCTCGAGAGGACGACTGTTCAAATCCTCGTCCAGGCATACCGATTCAGCTTTTCCGTGATTTGCCTAGATAGCTCCAGGCAAATGCTGGATTTCCATCCCCATCCTTGAAACACTTCGTCTTTAATGACCTCGATGTCGATGGGACGTTAAATCCCAATTTTCCTTCCTTCCTCCTTGGGAGAGCTTTGCTGAACTTGTTGATCCTAAGCACAATTTCAGACCAGACCACTGTACAACAATGAAATCAGAAATCTTGTAGTTTCTCACAGCTTCTTCCAAAAGCATCTACTATAGAATCTTCAGTAGTTTCATAAATGGTATTTACCGTGTGGACGGTGTCTTGGTCGACCACACGCAACGCACCAGGCACGGCCGATTTCCTTCCCCATCCTTGACATTATCCGAGCTTGTGCTCCGTCTCTAATCTCTTCGAATGACTGCAAGCAAATGTAACCCTCCGCGCGTCTGTTTATATCACCAAACACCGAACTCCGCCCCAGATCTCGGAAGACTCATAACGAGAGTATATGGACCTTGCACGATGTGACTGATCTGATAATAGCCAGTAAGTAACTGATACTGTACTAATAGCCAGTACAATGGAACTGTCAGAGTGTGAACAGTGACATTTAAGAATAACAAAGTTACGTATTTGCCTTATTCGTATGTACACATTGTAAATAGTGTAATAAACATGCTCATGTTGTAACCATTTAACGCTCCAATAGTCGCTCCATTTGCCCTCTTATTCGTAGTCGCGCTACACCTGGCAGGTGATTTATCAGTTGAAGAGATCAACGGGAGAAAGTGCCAACTCACAAAAGCGTATTTTGGATTACTGCACGTTCGGTTAAATTCAGAAACAAGAACATATATACAACGAGACAAAGCAATGTATAACCTACGGGAGTGAAATGTTGCGCTAACGTGGTCACGTCTAATCCCCATAGTTGTTCAATATAGGCCTATTTACTTTTAGTGTTTCCCTTGGTTGACGCCATTATATTGAAATATCTCTAGCCTTCTGTTTAGCGAAATCTTTCAAAACAGATTTTGAATCTTTTGACTTCAAGGTATCTCTTTCAATAGCTAAAACTGACAGTCTATACAATCGTTCTTGAGAAAGACCTAAGGTATGGCTTTATCAACTTGAATTTTGAAAAACTTCTTAATCTGTTAATTTCCGTATTGTATACAGCAGTTTCTAGCGGTACACATGGAACTACTTGTTAGCAGCATGTGGTGCTTTCGAAAAATCATCAGACAATCTGATCAGACTACTACTTACTAAACTGAGAGTTAAAACTTTCTCCCGCCGACCACTTAAATTTTTACCAGTAAAAATAATTACCATTCGTCTGGGCACTTTGTAAGCCCAAGAGTAAAGCAGGAAATAACAAATTTTAAATTTTATATAAATACCAAACTTCATAGCATTTGAAAGTGAACACTCACAGTACCTGATTGAGTCTGCTACGGCTCTGAAGTGACACCCGCGGCCTTTTGTGCAGATTCATGCACCTGCGAGTGCGCACGGCTAACGGAAGGTTAATAAATGTTCAAGTTCCTGTGACACCTTGTTCGCCTATGGACACAACAAGTTACAACAACAACAGTGTCATACACTCGTTCAGTGTAGTAACTACTCAGCTTCCCATCGGGTAGTGCTAATGGTTTTATAGTCAAATTTACCGTCCAGCTAGCCGTGCTTGTAAATGCGACCGCTTCCGCAACGTGGCAGTATGCCAGCCACCGATCCACGGATTAAAGACGAGTGCCCTGTGAGCCGGGCAGCCTGGATGTGTTTTCTAGGGGCTTCCCACATCCAGGTAGCTGTACACCGGGCTGGTTCCCATGTTCCACCTCAGATACACAGCACGCAACATTTAAAACACTTTCTCGCACATGCACGCAGAATTTACTCTATACGCAGACACAATGGAGACACTGGTTTTGTCATGGGGGTGAATATGGGACAGATGACGTAGGTGTTTGGTCTACTTAAACACTTACTCAGCATTAGAACATTCAAGTTAGGTATAAAATACTCCATCGATTGCTATGTGCGGAAAAGGATTCGAAAACTTCTTAAACCATACTGAAAAAAAGCTGACCGCAACAACACGTGGAAACGCTGCATCGTTCACAAAAAGTAGCCACATATGGAACAGAAAATAGTGAAGGTTAAGATCGTTATTCTTTTTTGACTTCTTGTATTTCTGTCTTCCATTCAAAAATGGTTCAAATGGCTCTGAGCACTATGGGACTTAACTTCTGAGGTCATCAGTCCCATAGAAATTAGAACTACTTAAACCTAACTAACCTAAGGACATCACACACATCCATGCCCGTGGCAGGATTCGAACCTGTGATCGTAGCGGTCGCGCGGTTCCAGACTGTAGCGCCTAGAACAGCTCGGCCACCCCGACTGGCTCTGTCTTCCATATTCGAACCGTTATCCTATTCGTGGCCTCGCATGTTTTTCAAAGGAATCTGCAGCTTACCAACTGTGTTACGTAGGGCAAACTTTTTAACATCTCGAATCAAAGTTCACTCTCAGCCTGAATGAGTCTCCAATTTTCTTCCCCAACCATTTTGTCTAGGCGCAAACGCAACTGTAATTCTCGGCATGACTGGTATGCATGCATATGGTTTGGACATTTCTCGTGTTGGCATATAAAGCCGAACATACATTTACAGTTTGAAAACTCTAACGCACCTGCAAACGAAAAACATGCAACGCAAAGAGAAACAGAGTTCTTCTGAAAAGAAATAAACGAGCTACTCTACGGATTTCTTCACCGTTAAAAAAATTGCTATTGTAGTTTGCCGAAGAAACTCTTTTGCACCTCTTATCAGAAGGGAAGTTATCATTTACTTGAAGAGGGGCTCTTTCTACAAGAGTTTGTCGTATGTCATCAATTATTTTATCTGACCATTGACCGAAGTCAGCTAGCCAGTTAAGATATGTAAGGCTAGTGTTCCTGCAGTAGAAAATCCAGATTTTAAAATGTTAGATAAACCTATAAACAGTATATATCTCTATCAAGCATCTGAAAAATTAATATTCTACGCACAATTTAAAAGTGTGACAAAAAGAAAATCAAAAAGCCATTACTTTCTGATCCTTCTACAGATACTTCTTTGTTCACTAAAAATTTTTCAGATACAAATCATGAAAAGTTTGTTTGTCCAATCACAGAACGTCAATATACCGGCAGTCATAAGTCTCTGTGCATAATTTTTCATTCAGCAGATTTCCACAGCTATATAAATCTCTTAAATTTAACTGTTACTTGGACCTAGACCAATAAACACAGGCGTCTACAGAACCCTGTTTGTCACAAAATTCTCTACATAATTACACTGTAGGCTTAAGTTCAACATGCAGGAGACTTCGAGTTTTGTAAAGGAAAAAAAGAAGAAAGAAGACATCAATAATTTTATCTTAATTTTATATGACATATAACGGTCTTTTAATTCCACTCTCAGTTTTTGTTAATTATTTACTAAGTTACTCTAGTTCTTTCTTCCTTAATGAACACTGATGACATTTTGTCTCTCCTCGTAAGCGATTAAAATCGGTGCACCAATGATAGTTACTGACCTTGCTGACACTTCAAACAAAAAACCGGTAATAGGGTGCTGTGTTGTCCAGCCTGACGCCAATCGAGTCTCCACAGCGCTGTATAATCAACTGCCCACTAATACAATGCTAGCAAGTCAGTTCTGTCGGAATAATATGACTCTGTTTTTTCGTGTACAGTGGATATAACCTCCTAAAATACTCCATCATACAGAGATAATTGCTTATCAAGACCGAAGATAGATTTCAATGGGTTCCCACTGACTTCCTTCCTAAACCTTACCTGCCCCACTGCGTGATATACTGACATAGCTTTCGGTCCTTATGCCTGTACACAGCTGAGCCAAACAGTTCCCTGGAAAAGCGCGCTGACGAGCTCCCCAGGCCATGGAGGCCCAAGGGGTGTCTACTGCCCACCGTGTCGCCCTGTCGCCCTCTGCCTTACGGTGTCATGGGGATGCCGTTTTGCAGGCTTTCCAGTCTGTAGAGCCGTTACTCGTCGGTCAAATAGCTCCTCAGATGGCATCACGAGGCTGAGTGCGCCCCGTACCAGTCCTCCCACCAATGAAAAATCCTTCACAGTACCGGGAATCGAACCTAGGTCCTCCGCATGGCAGCTATCTACACTGACCACTAGGCGTCAGTGGCGGGTCGGCTAAGCATATTCCATGTTTGACGGCAGATCACAGAGCGGTCAGGTAACAAAAATTATTTAACTTTGCGGCAGGTTTTTTACGTGAAACTGATCTGTCTTAAAGTATTCTTTAGTAACAATAAGTACAACTACATCAAAAAATAGATTTATTGTCCACAAACTAACTTTCTGTAGCTAGTTCAGGAGCTATAATAAATGGCTGTCCCCAGAAATATTAAAGAAAAAAGGGGGCAGGGTTCGGTGTGACAGCGAATACGTCTCTTGGGCATCATGGGACCATGGAATCTTGGAATCTTTCGTCAGTCTACAGTGGACTCCGGACGATCTGGAATCATGTCGCAAAAGGACAGGCTGGATAACAAGGAATCTGGATAGGCTGAACTTCTGTAGTTTGTCTCTTCCTATTCAATCTGTGTCATTAAAAACTCACCTTACCTACATAAAACCACTCAGGATTTTGCCAGCATCTATAGAGATTTACCAGCACGTTGATTCCTGAGACACACTCTATGGTCAGGAGTGCCAAAAGTGTCAAGGGAAACATTGTGGAAAACGTTGGCGCTGTCAAATATGTAAAGGGAAGTACACTGACGGGAAAAAAATCGCAACACCAAAAAATAATTAATGTAGAGTAATGAAATTTCAGGAATACAATTGTCTAGGTAAGATATGTAAGAGATTAACACTGCAAGATCACAGGTTAATGTAATAGCAAGGTAAGCCATTGCAAAAGAGAAATGCTGGCTCATTAAGAACGAGTGTAATCACAGAATATCGGATGCAAGCATGCAACGTGCATGTATTGAGTTGTACAGTGCCGGTTGTTGATTTGTGGGATGGAGTTCCACGCCTGTTGCACTTGGTCAGTCAATACAGAGACGTTGTAATGTGGCAGAATAAATGAACGTCAATTTCACACCTTATATAAGAGTTTTATACATCGTGACAGGAAGGTGAATATGTCACTTAACTTACTTCGGGAGTAATGAGCAGATTTTGCTGTAAGTATGTAATGCAAAAGCGATGACACTCAACCGACAGTATTAACACACCACTCCTATATAATGCATGCCAATGAGCAGACGGTGAAACAAGCAGTGAGAGGAAACGTTTTGTGTGGAAGCAGGCGCGGGCAAGAAGCAGAGGCCGCACCACGGGAGGCACCACGAAAACCTCTTAGGGGGCATCCCGCGGTGGGAGTCAGCGACCAGACAGGTGACGCATACTGGAGAGCATGTAACAGGCCACCAGAAGTAGGACAGAAAGAAGCTTTAGAAAACTGCGTTTCGGAATTCCAAATGGATACGAACAAAACCAGTGATGCAGTTGATCCTGTGAATAGCAAGTGGCACAAACGTGATGTACGCATGTAATTTTTAGGGGTCTGGAGAGGGCACAAAACGTCCGATTGGCGGAAACGAACTAGGAAGGAGTAAAGTGCCGAGATTTCAATGCAGTTTAATGGTAGGGCCCTTGCGATTGGCAGAGAGAGTTCCCTCAAAAATACTAGGAACGCTCCTATTAGTCGGAAAAATTTGTGACGTGGAGAACGAAAGAGCTCAGGTGGGGAGACAGTTTGGCAACGAGAAAGACAAGAGCGAAGTTTTTGGGGACTCTTCTCTGAAATGGCATCGAGTGCAGAACAGGGCGCATAACGCTCTGTACGCCACAGAGGAGAAATTTGTGTGAACACTGCTTTCACTGTGACTGACATTCAGCTATATATTAGCTGTAGCGTCGTTGAGCTCCAACTGTGGAGAAACGAAGCAGCCAGTTAGTTAATCGTTCTTGCAAGGACTGATAGGGCATTTTAATATGCACACTGCTCCAGCCATGCGTGTGCATGTCACCACATTCCAAGACTAGGGATGAGACATGTATTCTCCCATAACGAGAAACATATTCCAAGACTAGGGATGAGACATGTATTCTCTCATAACGAGAAACACAGGGAGAGTTTCTGCTGGAAAAATCAGCAAAGGCTTAGTTAGTTTTTATGGGAATTTCAGAGTATGAGAGCAGCCATGCAGACGACAGCTCATCGCAACTAAGGTAAATACTGCGAGCAGAGGCATAAACCTGTTGGTTCACCAGCTTGCATCCACTGTAAACTCGAGTAACCTTGCGTAATCTTTTTCTCATCTTGTCACAAAACTAACCATCCTCAGTAGACTTGATTGTCAGCCAAAATAGCACTAAACTTTGACCCAGAATCGGATGATTTATTGTAGTACTGGCCAACATCATGCTGTAGTTGTAAGGATATTTTTGTAAAGAAACTTCTAGTTAAAATTTACCATTGTTGTGTTTAGGATTATTTCACTTTCTGGGGATGAGACACGTTTGTTTGACAACTGTCGTAACATTGTCACATTGCAAACTGTGTAAATGCGTGTATTTCTGTTATAAGATTGCGACATTAAACCAAAAATATTTACAGCTTACACAGTTGTTGTTCTGTCCTCAAAACTTACAACGTTAAAGCTGTTTATGGATGATGCTGCAGTTGTTGTCCGATGATGTCCCATATGCTCTCGACTGGAGACAGATCTTGTGATCGAGCAGGCATAGGCAATATGTTGGCACTATTAGAGCATGTTGAGTTGCAACAGTGGTATGTACGAGAGCGTTATCCTGTTGGGAAACACCGCCTGTAATGCTGTGCACAAATGGCAGTACAACACGTCGAATAACTGACGTACAAATTTGGAGTCAGAGTGCGTTGGATAACCACGAGAGTGCTCCTGCTGTCATACGAAATCGCACCCTAGACCAGTTGTAGATCCAGTGTGTCTAGCACGCACTCAGGTTAAGTGCAGACCATCAGTTTGACTCCTAACCAACACACGGCCACCACTGGCACCGAAGCAGAACCAGCTTTCATCATAAAACACAACAGACCTCCACCCTGTCCTCTGACGAGCTCTCGCTTTACACCATTGAAATCGCAAATAGCTATAGTTTTGGATCTGTTGAATACTCACTACAAGATGTCTGGCTCGGAGCTGTCAATGAAGTAACCGATTTCTAAGAGAACGTTGTGTCATTGTGGTGCCAACTGCTGCTCAAATTGCTACTGCAGACGTGCGCATTCCATACGATGCGCCAGAGCCATACGCCGAATGGTGGTCTTCCATCTCGGTAGTGCACCTGGCCGTCCGGAATGCTATCTTCTTACGACCGTACATCCTAGCGACCACCGCTGCCAACAGTCATGCACAGTGGCAACATTCTTGACAAATCTTTCTGCAATATCGCAGAAGGAACATCGATCCTCTCATAGCCCAGTTACATGACCTCGTTCAAACTCAGTGAGGTGTTGATAATAGCGTATTTGTCGCCTTAAAGGCATTATTGACCAACATCAACTTAGCAGTCCAATCTCGCTCACGACCGTTACAGCGTGTCTTTAAAGCAAACCTGATTTGCATCCTCATAGTGGCATTAATAGCGCCACTCTTATGAGACTGGTGCAAAAGTTTTATAGGCATCATCTTTCAGATGTAGAAACACGAATGCCAAATTTCTTTTATGTCATAAACTCCTTCTTGGTATTGCTATTTGTTTTCGTCAGTGTACTTTAGACAAGGCGGACAACACATGTCGGCGAAGTGTCGGAAGCCCATTCGATATCTGTATTTTCTGCCAGGTTAACAAACGCCATTACTTTACTTTTTAAACTGATTACAGGAAAATAAATCCATGGATTAAAATACCGTACAAATTTTAAAGCAACTGCTATAATATTTAGCTACTACACAAAACTGGAAACGATGCATGTGGTAAAGAAGGAAATGTACACTTTTTATGATACAACGGAGATTTCCACAAGGTACTTTTCGGCGATCGACGCAGGCGTCGACTTTCAGTGCATTCACAAAGCAGAATTTTTGTGAAGGCTATATCGTGTGAAGGGCTGGATAGTCTCGAGCCAGACAATAGAGATTCTACCGTAGTCGTCATTGTTTAAAGATCACACTTGTTTTACTTCTTTCATTACCTACCTATCTGCTTACTGTCATAATAAAAAAATTAGATTAAGAAAATTCATTTTTTCGTGTAATATCAGTAATGTTTAAGAAACAAGAAGCTAAATTTGGCAACAAATAAATAAAATAAACTCTTACCTGCAGCAGTAGCCGTTGAGCTGTTGAAGATAGAGCTGTAGTCATAGGGGATCATCACCCAAGCTCATTGTATTTACGACTGGAGAAGTAACATTCTTATAAGTTTTCTCTCTTGTGCTTTTCTTTTTCGCTATTACCTGCCACATAGTTCCTTTCTTTCAATAACATGTTGCACAGTTGTTTTGTCCAAACGAAGGCACTAAAAATACGGAGTAACTTCACAAAAGTGCCAGAAAAGCGAACACAGAACGATGTACTAGCATGGATCAAGAGTAGTTTAGGAAGCCAAGTGATCACCGGGACTGGGAATCAGGCGATGACACTACATTGTTTGGATGTTACTGTTGGCTGTTCTTTGGCGAAGGAGAGGAGGGAGCCGACGCAGCTGGTCTGAATAACTGATTCTGTGTCTGTACTCAATTTACTCTTCATCACTGAACATTGGCGAAGTCATTAGTCAGAATACCCTGCAGTTAAAAACATCTCATCAGTAACATTTTTTTAGTCTCATAACTGTAGCAATCACCCGCCATAGCTGAATGGTTAGGGTTGACACTTTTTCGCGCGGTGGATCTGGGTTCGATTACTGGTGACAGAACCAGCTTAAACTGAAACGCCTGTCGCCGAAATGGTGTTAGGTGAAAATATTTACACCAAGCTGTGAGCTACAGGAGATTTATTACTTATTTATCTATAAAAATTACGGGCCTAATAAAAATTTGGTTCTTATACAGAGGGTTTCGCATTTCATATTACACACTTCTAAATGTTGTGGAGGAGACTTAGTAGATCAAGTTTTACATAGGAACCCATGTCCGGAAACAGTTCGTTTCCATGTTACAAGGAAAACAAGATGTACAGATTTTACTCCTATATGCTGCGATATTACAACAGCTGTTCGATATGACGACCACCAAGTTCGGTGCACACAATCTATCTGCGCAGTAAGTTCTAATAAACTCTGGATTGGGTTGGGTTGTTTGGGGAAGAGACCAAACAGCGAGGTCATCGGTCTCATCGGATTAGGGAAGGATGGGGAAGGAAGTCGGCCGTGCCCATTCAGAGGAACCATCCCAGCATTTGCTTGGAGCGATTTAGGGAAATCACGGAAAACCTAAGTCAGTATGGCCGGACGCGAGATTGAACCGTCGTCCTCCCGAATGTGAGTCCAGCGTGCTAGCCACTGCGCCACCTCGCTCGGTTGTAATAAACTATGTTCAGCGTACGTGGCGTATGATTAATCACTTCTGCCGAAGCCATGATCCGTGCAGCTACATCTTCTACCGCCTGGACAGGGGTCTCGTAAACAAAATCCTTCATGTGGCCCCACATGAAAAAGTCGAAAGGGGTTGAATCTAGGGCTCTTGGTGGCCAAGCATGTGGTCCATCTGGACCGATCCACCTGCCCCCGTAGATTACATTCGGATGGTTTCGGACGCGACCTGAAAAATGTTCTGCCGCGACATCATGCTCGAACCACAATTCGCGTCGAATCTGCAGTGGCACGTCTTCCAAAATCATTGCCAGCACTTATTGTAGGAATATCAAGTACCTGGCACTAGTTAAGTGGGGAGGAAGTACATACGGCCCAATAACACTACCATCGCAGGTACCTACCTAGGTATTGATGCCGACGTTATGCTGAAATCTTGGTGTGCACGTGGCTTTGGGGTTTTCTTGATCCAGAATGTGGCTATTTTGAGCGTTCAAAACACCTTCCCTGTTGAAGTTCGCTTTGTCGGTGAACAAAATTCGCCTTGGAAACTAAGGAAAACCCACATAACGGTGTAAAAACCAAGTACAGAAATTGACACGCTGCACAAAATGCGCCGGGAGTATGGTGTGTGCCGTCTGAGGGTCTGAGCGTGATATGGATGGAGTTGCTGTTCATGCAGAACACGTGAGACAGATGAGTGAAATACATACAAGTCACGTGCAATGATTCGAGTACTCGTCGATGGGTTCTGTCTCTGATTTTGACATCAGGCACATTGTACACAATCGCATCACGCAACATAACATCTGAATGTAAAGCACCGCAAGCACATTCGAATCTACATTTCCTTGTAAAACCCTGAAAATGTGTTACCCACTCGCGATACGGTTGTTCTGACCGTTTTTTACACTTAAAGAATTGATACCTAACTGCTACCACATTCACTTGTCGGTCATAATAGTTTGTTAGGGCCTGTACCACCTGATCGTAATCAAGTTCACTCAGAGTGGCGTTAGGAAAAAGTTTTTGAATGAGGCGGAACACTGGACTTCCTATTTTGGATAATAGATAGGGAAGTTTCACAGTACCAGGTATATTGTGGACGATGACGTGCGCCTCAAACTGTGAGAGCCACTCGAGTCATTCGTCTTCCTGTTACAAAACTGTTGAAAAGGTGGTATAGCAGCTGTAGTAGGCGGTGCTTGTTCCGTAGGACGCGCAGCGTTGGCGAGTAGCTGCGGCACGGTGTTTAGCAGGGTAGATATCTGCTGTGTCTGAAACTGAAACATCTGCATTAGTTGTGTGGCATCTAACGCTTGCAGCCGGCCGGTGTGGCCTTGCGGTTCTAGGCGCGTCAGTCTGGAACCGCGTGACCGCTACGATCGCAGGTTCGAATCCTGCCTCGGGCATGGATGTGTGTGATGTCCTTAGGTTAGTTAGGTTTAAGTAGTTCTAAGTTCTAGGGGACTGATGACCACAGATGTTGAGTCCGAATGGTCCGAATGGCTCTGAGCACTATGGGACTCAACTGCTGTGGTCATCAGTCCCCTAGAACTTAGAACTACTTAAACCTAACTAACCTAAGAACATTACACACACCCATGCCCGAGGCAGGATTCGAACCTGCGACCATAGCAGCAGCGCGGCTCCGGACTGGAGCGCCTAGACCCGCACGGCCACCGCGGCCGGCGATGTTGAGTCCCATTAGTCCCATAGTGCTCAGAGCCATTTGAACCATCTAACGCTTGCATCTTTTGCGCCTGAGCAAGGGGCAGGGAAGGTGGGGTGGCCATATTGGAAGACACTAATGCAAAAAATATACAAGGGGAGAATTCTAAATGACGACAAAATCAGAGAAATGTTACGCAGCGCCCACCAAACACTGATTAGCAAAAACGACAAGAAACTGTTAAAGCAAAGCTAGCGCCCCTGCAAAGTAAAGACAAGAGAGGGTTAAGGCACCTCGCAATATTCCATCCTCGTCACCAGTTGTGGGGTCTTGCCCACTCGTCACTAAGAGGATGCCTAAGGGATGCAGCGTTCTCGCAATGCTATACAACAATTCAAACAAATAACATTAGTAGTTTTATTTCTAGAAAACAAATTGATAATACTTAACTTTGATGTGTCGTTAGCGAGAGGCGACATGAAAACAGTAAAGTTCTTGCTATACACAAAATCCTAGTAAGCATTTGATATGGATCACGACAATCTGATAGCGTAGCACTAATGTCCGTTGCAGTGTGGGCCGGTCTGAGCCACGAGGCTGGCAGGAGCGGCGCTTATATTCACTTTTTTCAGATGTCGCTCCTGGCGCGGCGTGGTCCAATTCAGCGCACCATTGGCCGACGTTTCCTCACCGCCTTCTCTGGTTTTCTGTTCGTAGTTCTGGCGCTTGTGGTTACGCCAGAACATTCTGTTCAACTTGATGAAGCACTTGACTCTTACAGTACGACAGTGCGCCTCCTTCATGGAGCACCACAGTCTGCTCTATCGCTTGTGAATTTCCCACTTTCCCGCAGCCGTTGTTCTACTCTGGCAAATATGGGATGAGATGGATCACACGATGTGGAAAGTATTCGTGGTACAGACGTTGAGCTTCTCTTCCATTACGGCAAGCTTCATCGTAAATTAACAACATGTCGGTGAACTCCGCAGTACTAGTCACTGAAATACTTGCTGACGCATCACCAGGAAGCAGGGAACCAGGCAGATGGAACCAGAGGGCATCACGTGACATCACATCGTCGTACCACTCATGAATGTAGGTAGCTTGCCATAACAAAAAAAAAAAAAAAGGTTCAAATGGCTCTGAGCACTATGGGACTCAACTGCTGAGGTCATAAGTCCCCTAGAACGTAGAACTACTTAAAACTAACTAACCTAAGGACATCACACACATCCATGCCCGAGGCAGGATTCGAAGCTGCGACCGTAGCGGTCGCGCGGTTCCAGACTGCAGCGCCTAGAACCGCTCGGCCACTCCGGCCGGCTTGCCATAACAGGCGAACTGCACAAGAAACATGTAGAGCGCGAATAAATAGCTAGCTCTTGTTTCATTGTAAAATGGAAACGAACCGTTTCCGGACATAGTTTCCTACGCAAAACTTGATCTACTAAGTACCCTCTATAGCCTCTAGAAGTGTATAACATAAATTGTGAAACAGCCTGCATATTATTACAGGGTGAATCGCAATTAATAATAACAATAATAATAATAATTTCACTGCCATCTGTGAAAGTGAACTGTAACAGAAACGAAACATTGCGGCAAGCATGAGTCTGTAAACGAACCATTTGCAAGATAAACTGTCCAGTCACATAAATGTAACCACTTGTCAAAAACCTGAATATTCTACTTTTGCGAGACGTGCAGGAAGAGAGTCAACGAGGTTATGGAAGACGCCGAGACTCCATGCCGTGGCAAGCTGCGCTACTTTTCTCGGTTGAGGATCCGTGGCTCGAACAGTCCGACAGAGGTGATCCCACAGATTCTCGATTGGTTTTAAATCCGGGAAGTTTGGTGGCCGTAGAAGTACGGTAAATTCGTCCTAGTGCTCTTCGTACTACGCACGTTCACTGCGAGCTGTGTGACATGTTGCATTGTCCCGCTGGTAGATGCCGTCGTGCACAGAAAAAACAAACTGCATGTAGAGCTGGACATGGTATCCAGGGTTAGACAGAAACTTGTGTTGCTCCACTGTGCCTTCCAAAATGACGAGATTACCCAGGGAATGCCACGAAAATATTCCGCAGACCATAACGCTCCCTCCTCCAGCCTGGACCCTTCGCTTTCAGACGGTCCACGGCATACACGCCAACAGCCATCTGTCCGATGGAGCATAAACGTGATTCAGCCGTAAAGCCAGCCTGATGACATTCAGTGGACGTCCAGTTGTGGTATCGCTGTGCAAATTCCAGCCTCCGTCACCAATGAACAGCAGTCAGCATTGGTGCGTGAACCAGGCGGCTGCTGCGGAGGCCCAGATGCAGCAACGTTCGCTAACGGTCGTTGAGGAGACACTGTTGGCAGCCCCTTGGTTCATCTGGGCGGTCAGCGCCTCACCAGTTACACGTCTATTAGCCCGTACTCATCTCCGTAGCCGCCGTTCACCCCTGTCATCTACGGCCCGTGTTGCATCACAGTTGCCCCGGCGCTGGTATTGGATAGCTCCATTTCGCCATGCACGGTATACTTTAACCAAGGCGCCCCACGAACAGTTTAAACCTTAGTCATTTCGGAAATGCTTACATCCGTGGTCCGAAAGCCAATGATCATGTCCTTTTGGCCGTTAGGTAAATTGCTCCGTTCGTTTTCGCATTACGATAGTGACTGTACTGTTATTCCCGTGTCCCCCCCTCCCTCCCCCCCTCTTCCGGCACGCTTTATTTAACCTACACTGTTAGTGCTGCCACATACAGTCTGTGAGTACTTACGGCAAGTTGACGTCGAACGTAGGTGGTGATCACATTAATGAAGTGTAGTTTCAAATGTTTGGTTACGAACTCCTACTGACTTCAGTATGAAATATCCTCCTAGTTTATACAAATGGATTTTAAATGTAAACTTTTCGATTAAGTCGCCATGTAATTGAGCTCAGAATTGATGCATGGCCAATGTCGGGCCATGTGGTCCATGAAAATGGAGCACAGGTACGTTTTGCTGCTGATCTAAGACGAAAATTTAACGCGCCAATATTGCTCAAGGGGGATAAGTCGACACAGCTTGTAGCTCGGTCACCGAGGTCATTTCACTTCAGTCTTCTAGATTTTTATGTCTGGGCTCATATCAAAAGTGATTTCTACAAGAGTGCAGTCAATAACGTTTAAGAACTGGAGGAGCAAATTGTACAGTTTTGTCGAGATTTACAATACGATCTGGGGATGCTTGAAACAGTTCATAACTTACTACAGAGCCATGCGTGATGTAGCCTCCAGTTGTGAGAACGATTTGGAATTCATTCTGTGGTGAGTCCTATTTAGGTCTGACTGTTTTACATTCGTTAATATCAAGGGAATAGTTTTGATATACACTGTCCTCAAAAGGATGCACGTTGATACTGTGGCACAAGGGCTACTGAACGTTAAGTTTCTTTGGCCCTGCCGCGCGGGGTAGCCATGTGGTCTAATTCGCCTTGCCACGGTTCACGCGGCTACCCCCGCCGGAGGTTCGAGTCCTCCCTCGGGCATGGGTGTGTGTGTTGTCCTTAGCGTAAGTTAGTTTAAGTTAGATTAAGTAGTGTCTAAGCCTAGGGACCGATGACCTTAGCATTTTGGTCCCACAGGAACTTACCACAAATTTCCAAATTTCTTTGGCCCTCCTACATATACTAATGAGACGACTAATTTCTTGCAAATATAACGGCTAACGAAGTTATATGATAACCCCTCCAAAATATGTAAGCTGTGAAAGGAAGTTAACTTATGATCACGAACCAAGAAGACAATGTACTAAGCTATAACAAATAGATTTTTTTCCGCAAGGACAAAAGTAAACCTTGGATCTTGATACAGAATACTAGAGTGGCAGATTGTACAAAAACCACGAACATCAGCAAGAATTGCTGCTGGTTTGCTAACAATACACGCCTGTATTCCTAGTTTGACTACAGAAAAAGTGCTGTGGACTGTACTGTGAGTGGAGTGCCGTTAATACTAACGTAGAATTTTCCTAACTCAAAACTGTGATTGACGACACGTAGCAAAGACGTGACTTGGCATGCAAGCAGAGAGGCACTAACTGCGGCTCCTGCAGATGGCACCAACGTAGCAAATGGTGATAATTATGCTAAGAATTCTCTTTCCACCAGTGCTACAACACTTTACCAAAACCGCAGACATATGACATGAAGCTGCCAGGTGCAAAGTGACGACGTCGAAGCTGCAAGAGTCGTCAGCTGCCCAGCGTCCCATCTGCCGTACTCCCGATTGGAGCACAATTGACTTGCGACCGTGTGAAAAGTTAATTTTCCGCTTGGTGCAATTCTGCGCGAATCTCTCCGTGGATATAGAAGAGATAAATGTGTTTACACTGCAGCCCTCCAGATGCGAGTGCCCAATTTTCTATCTTTCGCAGCACAACATGGGCACCCATCCCGTTGCTCCCGAAAATTTCCAATCCTGGCATAGCTACAAAACCGGCACCAGTCATGACCCTGAAACAGACGCTCTCTGTTCCCACTATAAAAACGGAAAAACGCTCTTCACCAATCTGAAGGCGTTCTGCCAAAACCAAAGGGGGACTTTGAACGTGGGTATACATCACAGTCTGCCTACCGATCACAGACCACACCCAAGTTCGCACGCAGGACAACTCAAGCGTGGGGTGCGATGACCGAACATGCAAATTTGATGGTCTAAGTGTGGTTATTTGTTTGTAGTGTGTTTTTCAGTGCAAGAACTTAATTTTGAACTATTATATTTAGTTTACAAGTAAGTAATGTTAAGTTTTTAT
Source organism: Schistocerca serialis cubense (assembly GCF_023864345.2). Taxonomy (NCBI): domain Eukaryota; kingdom Metazoa; phylum Arthropoda; class Insecta; order Orthoptera; family Acrididae; genus Schistocerca; species Schistocerca serialis. Next base: position 655,675,621 of record NC_064640.1, on the reverse strand, counting down.
TGTATTTTTAGACACAACTGACATTATTCTCTATACTGTAGGCTGCGACAAAGCATAGCTCAAGTATTAATAATTGGAAGTTAAGCTACCGCAGCGGTAAGTTCGGGTTCTATTGGACATAACAATTTCAGGGTGCAGCGTACAAAGCAGCACAAAAACTTAATTTTTTTTCCTTGAAAAGGCAAGGACAGAGAAGTCAGGGCATAAACAGCATGAAACAGATAGAAGTAAGCCGTAGGAAAAGTCAGTGTTTCCTGAGAATATTCAGTGATGAACGGGAAACGGTGCTGTACGATCATGTTAAAAATGTAGATAGCCAGCTCATATATTTGAATAAAGATGAGTTCTTAAATCTAGCGTACAAACATGCAAAAGCAAGTAAAAATAAAGCATGGGTTCAATAAGACGAAAATGAAAGGATACAGACTTTTGCTACGGTTATATGAATGGACGTGAAGACACTGAGCACACATACATCCAAGAATTTCCAGTGGGCAGCAAATTTCTGCAACGAATATGTTGACAGATTCTTTGACAAACTAGGTGACTTCCTCGAGAAATTGTCATTTATAACTATTTGATTTACTTAAAACATTCATGTAAAAAAATATTTTTTTACGCATTACATTTCATGTCCGACACTAACCTCTAAGAAATTAATGACCAAAAAGCAAATAGCAGAAAAAGTACATAGGGAACTAACGAACATACATTCTCTTGACATTGAGTTTTATACTTCTATTAAATAACGCTTCGTGGTATTGTTACGTGTGAAAAATGTTGTAATGTAACCTTCAGAAATAATCGTAATTTCGAAATAGCTTACACGCCGATACTGCCCGACCTTCTCTTTCATGTACGGGCTACCTGTTGCACGCTGCTGCAGCCCAAGGCAGCTCTCGCCTACGCCATACAAAAGATATAACAGGTTACCAGACTCACAGCTCAAGTTACATCACAGAATGAAACACAGCCGATTCCTGCAAAACCCATTGTCCGCTGGGAAGAGAAACCTCATATAATTTTTTGTGTTCCAAGCTTGTTATGCATCATGCAACTTACATATTCCATACTTGCCAAAGAAAACAAAGAAAAGAAAAGTTGAACCTTTTTTATATCAAATGGTTCAAATGGCTCTGAGCACTATGGGACTTAACATCTGAGGTCATCAGTCCCCTAGAACTTAGAACTACTTAAACCTAACTAACTTAAGGACATCACACACATCCATGTCCCCTAGAACTTAGAACTACTTAAACCTAACTAACTTAAGGACATCACACACATCCATGCCCGAGGCAGGATTCGAACCTGCGACCGTAGCAGTCGCGCGGTTCCGGACTGAGCGCCTAGAACCGCTAGACCACCGCGGCCGGCATTTTTATATCACCGTCATCGTAACAGCCACTGCGCGCTCCGGTTATTTCAACGACAGCTCCGAGACAGATGCCCTCCAGCGTGCGTTCCACTCAACCGAAACCATCACCATTTGTGACTTCAGCGGCGTAAAGTGAGAGCTCACTGGAGGGCGGGATGAACGTCTATTGCATTTTCTGATGAAAGCTGGGTTTCCCTCGGTGCCAATGACGGCCGTGTGTTGTTTACAAGAAGGCCAGTTGAGGGTCTGCAATGAACCAGTCTGCGCGCTACACACACTGGGCCTACACCAGTGGTTATGGTCTGGGATGCGATTTCGTATGACAGCAAGTGCACTACTGTGGCTATCCCACGCATCATGACTGCAGATTTGTAAGTCCATCTGGTGATTCGGCCTGGTGAGCTGCCCTTCATGAACAACGTTCCAGGGGTGTTTTTCAAAAGGACAGCGCTCGCCCATATACCGCTGTTTTAACCCTACATGCTCTACAGAGTGTCGACATGTTGCCTTGGCCTGCTCGATCACCAGATCTGTCTTGAATGTTGCACATATAGGACATTATTGGACAATAACCGTTGCGCTACCGAGCGAGGTGGCGCAGTGGTTAGCAAACTGCATTCGCATTCGGGAGGACGACTGTTCAAACCCGCGTCCGGCCATCCTGATTTAGGTTTTCCATGATTTCCCTAAACCGCTTCAGGTAAATGTCGGGATGTTTCCTTTGAAAGGGCACGGCCGACTCTTCCCCATTTTTGTCTAGTCCGATGGGACCGACGACCTCGCTGTTTGGTCCCCTTCCCCAAACCAACCAACCAACCGGCAACGTCGTCCACAAACAGCATTAATCGTCCCTGTATTGACCGACCAAGAGTGAAAGGCATGGAGCTCCATCCCACAAACTGGACAAATGTATTCCAAAAATTTCATTCCTCTACATAAATTAGTTTTTACTATTGCGCATTTGTTTTCTGTCATTGCATGACAAATGCATAGGTGATAAGAAGTGAACAGGGTTCTCTTGTTTTATAGCAGAATTAATTTGTGTACAAGTTCAAAATCGTTCAAATGACTCTGAGCACTATGGGACTTAACATCTGAGGTCATCAGTCCCCTAGAACTTAGAACTACTTAAAGCTAACTAACCCATCACAGACGTCCATGCCCGAGGCAGGATTGTAGCCTGCGACCGTAGCGGTCGCGCGGTTCCAGACTGAAGCGCCTAGAACTGCTCGGCCTCACCGGCCGGCTTGTGTACAAGTTACTGAGTATTATTTCGGCTAATTCTAGGTCCGTTATTGTGCTATTATTCACTCTAAATCTATCAGGCGATCCGTGACGTGACGGAATATTTGCATAATTTCCGTTCAATATCTGTGTGCACTTGATCGTAGCTACTTACCTATTTTCTTTCATTTATGATAGTCCTACGTAACTTTCGACACTTTATAACAAGTGCTTAATTTTTTATTACAAAACCGTTCCCCAGGAACTGACCAGTTAATATTCATGACAAGCCTTATGTCGGGATAACCTTAGAAACCAACATCTAATTTTCAAACCTATTAAATCTTACAGCGTGAATCACCTAAACCTTGCACGTCTTTTGCTTTGTGTACGGTTTATGACATCGAAACGAGAATTACGGCAAATAACACGACAATCGAAAGCTCTTAAAAAGATAAATGCGGTAATATAAACCTCGTTAAGGTTAGCGTTGAAAATTTCCTCAGATTCATAAATTGCTAAATTTTAAAGGGAAGGTGACTGGACTCGGCTATTGCAGTGTAAACTCCGTCAAATGAGGCTCTCATGTCAGAATCCCTTGTTATATGCAGCAAGCAGATAAGCATATGCTACTAACATAAAACTTATTTCCTCTTGGGCATATTTTGTACTACATAGATACAGAGCGAGCTACGTGTGTTGGAAATGGAACAGTATACTAACTTCTAGTGTATCAGAAAGGCTTTAGGAAAACAATTTGGAATTTGAGACGCGTTGGGAAGCTGTGCGGTCAAGGCGTCTTGTCACGGTTCGCACGGCTGTCCCCATCGGAAGCTCGAGTCCTCCCTCTGGTATGGGTGTGTGTGTTGTCCTTAGAGTAAGTTAGTTTAAGTTAGATTAAGTAGTGCGTAAGCCTAGGGACCGATGACCTCAGCAGTTTGGTCCCATAGTCCTTACCACAAATTTTCATTTTTTTTCGAATTTGTATCCGTACTCATCTTTAAGTGCACAGCTTTTGTGGAAACAAGTAAATATTCGAAAGGTTCGATACATCGGCGGAGCCATGCATGATAGCCCAACTTGGCGGTGTTTATAGCGTGATAACCAATTCCGGCTCCCTTGTCTTTTAATTTTGGTACATTTATCGGATATTTTTGGGAAAAGTTTCGACGCCAACATTAAAAACCGTTCTATCACTGTACTCGTGTTTTCAAGAGCTGCCGAGTGCCGTTAAGAAAGTACGTCGTAACGTAAAAAGCGCACATTCGCATCATTATCTCAGTTGTTACTAGAGTTAAGAGTATTACCCATGCTACAAAATTATGTGCCCCTCTGCCTACTTCGGTTTGCTGAAAAACTCGTTTGATATCTTGAACCGTTCATCAATTAACAGAGATGACAGTTTAGAGGCGCTGAATCTTGTATCATTATCTAATAGAAGTAAACGATGTGTGAGACGTTACTATACTTCGTCGATGCTAAGGAGTTCCGTATTACCAAGTAGAGGTTTGTAATATTGGAGCATAAAGTTACTACTGTCATACATACAAGAAAGAAGTGTTAAGACCACATGAAAAATCTTCAGCCGTCTGTAATGCAATATGTAACAATTTTCACGGATTGATAACACACGATTCTCATGACGGATGACGGACCACAGAGCCTCATTTCGCGTGTTCACACTGTGTTGTAAGTGCGTGATTGCCTGGATGCCGGAGTCTGCTGCAGCCTTTATCGCGGGCACTTGCCTTCGCAAAGAATTGCCGAGACGGAAGAGTAATTATGGCTCTGCCCAGGACAGACTCAATATAGACAGCCAATCGCACAAATAGCCGTTATTGATGCGTCTATTTTGACTTTGGATTACGAAGATGGAAGAATGCCTCGGAGAAGCTACAGAGTGAACGAAAAAATATTCGTATCCAGTATGTATCCACTGTGAAGATTAATTAACTGAACGTTCGTGATGCCACTGGAGTTGTTACACACAGCGTGTTGCTGAGAGTGTTGGAACCCCGTTAGTCGCTACCCGGTTAGTTATCTGTTCTGTTGTTCAGAAGAAATAGCTTTAGATCATATCTAAAACTTTCTTTACTACATGTCAGACATTTCCTCTTAATAGGCAAATAATCAAAAATTTTAGATGTGTATATCGAACTCCATTCTGAACCGCCGACAGCTTAAATAATCGGTAATAAAAGTCATGTTCCCCTATATCGTAGTGGATATGAACATCAGTATTCTCATGCTTTGGTGGATTATTTATTCTAAATTTTGTTACCGAATATACATATTGTGATAGAGCAGTTAAAATGCCTAACTCCTTTAAGAGGTACCTACAGGATAATGGCAGGTGAACACCACACATTATTCCTATTGCTCGCTTTTGTGTAATCAGTTCTTTCTTTGTAGGTTGTTAGCTATCTCAGAAAATTATAAGACAATATTGTGTGAAAGTATGGAAACTGTTTTAGGAGGTTCACTCGTTTGTTCCTAAGACTAGCAATTATGCGAAGGACAAAAGAAGCTGAAGCTCATTGTTTGAGCGGCTCACAAATATTCTTCTTTCAGTTCAAGCTTTCATCAATATGTACACCCAAAAATTTGGAACATTCTGCCCTGTGTACTGACATCTGTCCATATGCTACATCAATTGTTGGTATGAATATTTGTTGTACAGGAAAGAATATACCGTAGTTTGTCTCTTCAAATTTCGGCAAGGTTCATGATCAGACAGCCACTTAATAATACTTTGAAAAACATTAATAAAATATCTTCTGTTGCTTTTTTACTAATTGGATTTATTATAAAAATAATAACACCTGCAAAAAGCACCAGATCTGCTTGATGAATGTTAAGTGGAAGGTCATTCACACATATAGGGAATCGGAGTGGACCAGAAATTACCACTTTCGGACTACCTTTGTGGTTTCTCCCCATTTACTAAAATTTTCTCTCCGTCAAACATTATTTCAATGATTCAGTACATCTTTCATTTTCTGTCTATGAGGTATAATGGCAACCAGGTGTCTGTAAAGCTATCATTTCCATAATACTTTAGTTTTTCTAAAAGGTTTACATGATCTAAATAATAAAACACCTTGTAAAGGTATTTCATTATTCAAACCTTGTAATATTTAGTGAGTGACTATGTAAATAGCATTATCTGTCGAGAAACCGTTCATAAACAGCATTCTCACTCGAGAAATCCTTCTGGAATCCAAACTGTGATGCGCAAAGTAAATTACTTTATTGTTCCATGTATTACGTGGATCAATAAGGAGATTGTTTGTGAAATTAGAACCAATTTTCAAATTCTATTTGAAATTTCCTTTTGTAGTTCTATTAACGTCAGCGAAGGATGCGGGTGCTACTACTAGTTGCTTAAAGTTTGGTGGAATAACGTTTGCAATACGTTCTCCTCCTTCTTCAGCTGAACCATTTAATCCTATTTTTGTTGCTGCATTTGGAAAGTCATTATTAAAAATACTTGCACCTTGTGAATTATCAGTCACAACATTGTCATTTAATTTCATTGTGATGGTATCTTGCGCACTGACTGGTTGTCCTGGTTCCCATTTCGCTGTATCTCTCATAGTTTTAATATCATTAACCGTCTGGATGTGCATATTCATGGGTATTTTAATGACGTCCCTCTAAATATTACAGTATTTTTATAGAATACAAGTAACGTAGAATCTCGACTTTTTCCGGCCTTTACTAAATTTCTCTTTTCCTCTTACATAAAATTTTAATCCATTCAATTATCCATGGTTTACTTTTTTTTTGATAAACTTACGGTACTTTCAGATATTGAGACAAATTTGCTATGGCATATATCGAAATTCACTTTTCCATTTATTTCTACAGTTGTGCGCTAAACTTAAGAACGAAAGTAACTTTCGCATGATGTGTCATCGACAAGTAACATAGCTCGATGAAACTTGTACTATACACTGAAAGAACTGCTACAGTATGGTACAGAATACAACATACGCAAAGAGATGAACAGAAATGATGTCTTTATTCAAAGAGTCATGGGATAGCGATATACATATATACAAATGGGGGTAGTATCGCATACACAAGGTATAAAAGGGCAGTGCATTGGCGGAGCAGTTATTTGTATTCGCTTGATTCATATGCAACGTTTTCCGACGTGATTATGGCCGCAAGACGCGAATTAACAGACTTTGAACGCGGAATAGTAGTTGGAGCTAGACGCATGGGACATTCCAATTCGGAAATCATTAGGAGATTCAATTTTCCGGGATCCACAGAGTCAAGAGTTTGCCGAGAATACCAAATGTCAGGCATTTCCTCTCACCACGGACAACACAGTGGCCGACGGCCTTCATTTAATGACCGAGAGCAGCATCGTTCGCGTAGAGTTGTCAGTGCTAACAGACAAGCAACACTGCATGAAATAACAACATAAATGAAATTGGGTGTACGACAAACGTATGCGTGCGGTGAAATTTGGCGTTAATGGGCTATGGCAGCAGATGATCAATGCAAGTGCCTTTGCTAACAGCACGGCATCACCTGCGGCGCCTGTCCTGGGCTCGTGACCATAGCGATTGAATCCTTGACGACTCGAAAACCGTGGCCGGTCAGATGAGTCCCTATATCAGTTGGTAAGAGCTGATGGTAGGGTTCGAGCGTGGTGCAGACTCCACGAAGCAATGGAGCTAGGTTGTCAAAAAGGCACTGTGCTAGCTAGTAGTGGCTCCTTAATGATGTGGACTTTGTTTACATGTAATGAATTGGATCTTTGGTTCAGATGAAGCAACTAAGACCATTTGCAGGCACTCATGGACTTCATGTCCGCAAACAACGATGGTAGTTTTATGGTTGACAATGGGCCACATCACCGGGCCACAATTGTTAACAATTGATTTGAAGAACTTTCTCGACAAATCGAGCTAATGATCGGCCACCCGATCGCTCGACGTGAATCTCATTGAACATTTATGGGACATAATCGATAGGCTAGTTTGAGTTCAAAATCCTGCGCTTTCGCAATTATGGACGGCTATAGAGGCACTATGGCTCAGTGTTTTTGCAGGAGACTTCCAACGGCTTCTTGAGTGCATGTCACATCGAGGTGCTGCAGTACGTTTAGCAAAAGGAGGTCTGACATGATAATAGGAAGTGTCCCATGACTTTTGTCACCACAGTGTATGTTGGTACTCTGCACATTACAAAAAGAGGAACATGGTTCTTAATAGAGTGTCACGTTCGCAAGCTGGCCACAAGGCTGATGAGTTCTTGACCTAGGGCGTTCCATTCCTCCAGCAGCGTGGTTGGCGACGGCTGGATGGTCGTTGGTGCACCTGGACGTGTTGCAATACTTCCCCCCACCGCATTCCACACTCCATCGATGGGGAACGGGCAGTCCAGGCGATTCGTCGAATTTCCTTCCGTTGCAAGAACTCCTGCACACGAGCTGTTCGATGCGCTAGCACATTGTCACCCATAAAAATGATGTAAAGGTCGAATGTAGCCCTGAAAAGACGCATATGGGGGAGGAGTACAGCGTGACGGTAATGTTGACCGCTGAATATACTGTGTTCAAAGATTTGGACGTCAGTAAGCCCATGGAGTATTATGCCTTCCCACTTCAAAGTCCTGGACCATCAAAACGACCACGTTGTCAATGTTCGATATACCCTCATATGGCGAGAGGTAGGAACAAGTCATGCAGCCTGGAACATTCTCGAAGATGAACGTTTTGGTGGCCCAGGTGCTATGTTGTGGGGAAGCATGATGTCTCTTAGAACGAGAAGTGTTCGGCGAATGGACTGGTCTGTCCGTTCCCGCAATTTAAATCGCATCGAGCACATGTTGGATGAGTTGGGAAGAAGTATTGTAGTACGTTCACATGCACCAACGACTGTCCAGCAATTGCCAACAGCGCTTGTGGAGGAATGGAACGCCTTAGTATAAGAATTGCTTACAAACTTTTTGGCCAGCATGGGAGCACGTTGCAAGGCGTGTATTTCACACACCCTATTAATAACGAGACCCCATCCTATATAACAAACGTCCAGGTGACCACATGAATCGTGGTGACGTCAGTGTAATGATAGTTGTTGAGTTTGAAAAAACAGTGACTTTTTTTCATCTCATTGCGTATTTCTTTGGATTACCTTCAGTACTATGCTGTAACAGCTCATCCTATGTATGGTCCAAGTTTCATCGAGCTATGTTGCTTGGCGGTGACGCGTCATGAGAAAGTGATTTTCGTCCTTAAGTTTTGCAACCAATGTAATTGCACGTAAAACATATGCAAGGAAAAAGAGCATGCAAATGGTACAAGTGGAGTACAATATGACGCAACTTGACCGAGAGACAACGAACTGAATCGCTTTCATCGACTACAAAATACAAGAGCAGTTACTTGATTTAGTTTGTTTTTTGAACAGGGTGATGATTAGTTTTGTTTCTAGAATTTGATAATATACAACCTAACAAGTTCAACGTGTTTAACTGAGTGAAAACTACTCTGTTATCCAAGTTATGATTTGTATAATATAGTGTGTGAACAAATTTCATTAAGAATTTCTTTCATTAACAGCACAGAGAGATTCTGAATACCAGTACTGCTTCACAGCTATGAAGTTTGGGGTGAACTGCTAAAGTTGTTAACTTCTGTTGGTATTACTGACTGAGTAAATCATTAAGGGCCTTCAGCCACGCAATTTGGTGACATCATACTTAAATTCAATGGAGTGTTTCTGCTTTCCCAAGTTTCGATCAGAAGAGCAATATTCAACATAAAACCGGCTTTAGTTCTTGAATATATAGTTTCCATAGCTTTTTCAACAATATAATCTTTCAGGTGAAGTGTGTAATGGCTTCTGTCTTAATGCTGTGTGTGCTGCAGTGCCACAAAACTGTGATGATGTTAAAAGACGCTAAGCAGGTTGTAAGGGATAGGAAAAGTAAGAGCCATTGTTCAGTGGTTTATTTTGTCTTCGGAATTTGTTTGTCTTATCATTGACAAACATAGATGCAACGGCGTCACAGTTTAGACACACTTTAACTGTTTCTTTAGGTAGATTGTTGGGTACTATGACAAAGTGGGGATAGATTGCCAGTATGTCATTTTACAGATAATGTAATTCATTCTAAAAATTTTATTAGGGAGCACATAAATGAAACGAATCCACTAAATAAAACAAAAATAATTTCACAGTTCTGACAGCATAGAAATTTCGTATAATAAACCCAACTCATCTGATATAAAAAAGTGATTAGAAAAGGTATAAAAGCGAATGGAGGCCATAGGAACTGCGCTAATTATATAAAAAAACGCAGTAACGTACGCCATAGACAATCGCCGTGGTAGTATTATGGCACTTATCTTGTAGTTCGACACTGTCACATTTGACATAACACTTCTACAAACTGAGAACAAATTTTGCGAAGCTACGGTGAGTTGTGATGACAGCATCTTTGTGTAGCTCAATCGTGACAAAAGAAGTGCTAAATGTGATCCTGCGACAAAACCTTACAGCTCGCTTTCATACCGTTCTGTAATTCAGTGGTACAGCCTGTTAATACATATTACAAAAGCGGTCTTACTCGTTATTGGTTCAAACAGCGATGTGACTGTCAACCGGACAGTTCAGAGTAAGAAAATATATCTCTTGCGCTGAAATGAAGCTAGGATCAGATTTATAACATTTTGATCGATTGCCAGCTTGTTGAAATATAACGCCGTTAGTGTTCAGAAAACTGATCATTATTTCATCCTCTAAAAAAGGTAGGAAGGGAGGATTAGACCTTTTGCGGGGAGCTCAGTTGGATCATGGCCTTTTCAAAGGTACCAGTACACCATTCGCCTAAAGTAAATTACTCTTCCTAAAAGCAACGTAATAGAGATCTGAAGCTCAGACCTTCCGAGTGAAAGTAATGAGCACCCTCTAATAACTCCCTTAAGTAGTGGCTTCTGTCGAGATCACTGGCAAGTAAAACTGGTCGAGTTTGTCGAACGTATCCAGTACTGCTACTTGCCACCTCCGTCAAAAAAATGGTTCAAATGGCTCTGAGCACTATGAGACTTAGCATCTGAGGTCAGCCGGCCGAAGTGGCCGTGCGGTTAAAGGCGCTGCAGTCTGGAACCGCAAGACCGCTACGGTCGCAGGTTCGAATCCTGGTTTAGTTAGGTTTAACTAGTTCTAAGTTCTAGGGTACTAATGACCTCAGCAGTTGAGTCCCATAGTGCTCAGAGCCATCTGAGGTCATCAGTCCCCTAGAACTTAGAACTACTTAAACCGAACTAACCTAAGGACATCACACACATCCATGCCCGAGGCAGGATTCGAACCTGCGACCTTAGCGGTCGCGCGGTGCCAGACTGAAGCACCTAGAACCGCTAGAGCCACGTCCGTCATTCGTGTTCAAAAAAATACTGTCCGAAAATGAAAATCAATACCTTCAAGGACAAGGTCATTTTATTTGCAACTTACGTGACAGGTAGTTCATCATTGTAGGAGTCCGTGATAACAAATTCAGACGAAATGAAATACACATGTCACACTGCAGGGTGCCCAAACAGTAGTATCAATACACAACGTATCCCCGTCTGGTGTCAACACTGGCATGTATTCTCGCATGTAAACCATCATAAAGATGCCGAATGGCATCCTGCGATGGATTGTCTCAAGTATCTTTCACCTTCTGTTGCAGTTAGGCGATGGTTGTTGCAGGGGCTGGAGAACGACTAACTTACCGCTTCACCACGTACCCATACGTGTTCAGTTGGCGAGAAATATGATGATATTGCTGGCCAGGGCAGTTGTACGCTACGAAGAGCACGTTGAATCGCAACAGTCTTATGTGGAGGTTCAATGTCCTGTTGAAAAAGCACGTCACCTTCTTGTAGAAGAAAGGACAATCGTACGGGAATAAAAACCTGTGCAGTGTAGCGGGCACTGGTTACTACATTCTATTGAAACACCGAATGTGACCGCGAGTTGTAACTTATGGCTCCCAACGATGAATTTTGTGGTGAGAACTGTATGTGGTGGGCGGATGCACTCCGTACTAGGCTGCTCACCAGGTCTACGCTGTAGCGTGTACGTCCATCACTAGCAACAGACAAAACCTACTCTCGTCACTGAAGACCCCAGAGCGCCATTCCACATACTAATCTACTCTTTCACTACACCAGAGTAGCCATGCTTGGTGGTCTCGTGTTGTCAGTGGCAGCCTGGCAGAGGCCCTGCTGCAAGTAGGCGGTTCTCAATGGTCTTTGGTGACACTTTTGGTGTAACATATGCCTGGATTTCTTCCGTGGATGATCTACGTCTACATACACATTTACATTTACATAGATACTCCGCAAGTCACCGTACGGTGCGTGGCGGAAGGTACCATGTACCACTACTAGTCATTCCCTTCCCTGTTCCACTCGCAAATAGACCGAGGGAAAAGCCACTATCTATATGTCTCCGTATGAGCCCTAATTTCTCTTACCTTATCTTCTTGGCCCTTACGCGCAATGAATGTTGGCGGCAGTAGAATCGTTCGGCAGTCAGCTTCAAATGCCGGTCCTCTAAATTTTCTCAATAGTGACTCTCGAAAAGAACGAGGCCTTTCCTCCAGGGAGTCCCAATTGAGTTCCCGAAGCGTCTCAATAACGCTGACATGTAAAGCAGCAGCCGCCACAGCAACGACGATCCAGCCACATCGGTATCAGACCAACCACACTGGAAGACGTTTACGTGAGGAGAGTGACTATTATGTAGTGAATTGTATTCTCAGCCACGGCAGTATTACATCGAGGTGACAAAAGTCATGGGATATCTCCTAATACTGTGTCGGACCTCATTTTTTCCGGAGTAGTGCAGCAACTCGACGTCGCATGGACTCAACAATTCGTCACAAGTCCCCTGGAGAAATGTTAAGCCATGCTGCCTCTATAGCCGTTCAAAATTACGAAAGTGTTGCCGGTGCAGGATTTTGTGCACGAACTGACCTCTCGATTATGTCTCATAAATGTTGGATATGATTCATGTCGTGCGATCTACGTGCCCAAATCATTCAATCAATATGTCCAGAATGTTCTTCAAATCAATCGCGAACAATTGTGGCCCGGTGACATGGCGCATTGTCATCCATAAAAATTCCATAGTTGAATATCTGAAAACGGTCTCCAAGTACCCGAACATAACCATTTCCAGTCACTGATCGCTTCAGTTGCGCCAGAGGACCAACTCCATTCAATGTAAACACAGCCCACACCATTACGGGGCCAGAACCAGCTTGCACTGTTGACAACCTGGGCCCACGGCTTCGTGGGATCTGCCCCACATTTGAACCCTACCACCTGCTCTTACCGACTGAAATAGGGACTCATCTGACCAGGCCACATTTTTACAGTCGTCTAGGTTCCAATTGATGTGGTCACGAGCGCAGGACATGCGATGTCGTGCTGTTGGAAAAGGCACTCGCGTCGGTCATCTGCTGCTATAGCCCATTAACGCCAAATTTTGCAGCACTGTGCAAACGGATACGTTTGTCGTATTCCCACATTAATTTCTGTTGTTATTTCACTGAGTGTTGCTTGCCTGTTAGCACTGATATCCGGAAGGCGTCCGATACAGTTCCGCACGGTCGCCAGATAAACAAAGTAAGAGCCTACGGAATATGAGACTAGCTGTGTGGCTGGATTGAAGAGTTATTAGCAAATAGAACACAGAATGTTGTTCTCAATGGGGAGTCGTCTACAGACGTTAAAGTAAGCTGTGACGTGCCACAGGGGAGTGTTATGCGACCATTGCTTTTCACAATATGTATAAATGACCTAGTAGATAGTGTCGGAAGTTCCATGCGGCTTTTCGCGGATGATGCTGTAGTATACAGAGAAGTTGCAGCATTAGAAAATTGCAGCGAAATGCAGGAAGATCTGCAGCGGATAGGCACTTGGTGCAGGGAGTGGCAACTGACCCTGAACATAGACAAATGTAATGTATTGCGGATACATAGAAAGAAGGATCCTTTATTGTATGATTATATGATAGCGGAATAAACACTGGTAGCAGTTACTTCTGTAAAATATCTGGGAGTATGCGTGCGGAACGATTTGAAGTGGAATGATCATATAAAATTAATTGTTGGTAAGGCTGGTGCCAGGTTGAGATTCATTGGGAGAGTCTTTAGAAAATGTAGTCCATCAACAAAGGAGGTGGCTTACAAAACACTCGTTCGACCTATACTTGAGTATTGCTCATCAATGTGGGATCCGTACGAGGTCGGGTTGACAGAGGAGATAGAGAAGATCCAAAGAAGAGCGGCGCGTTTCGTCACAGGGTTATTTGGTAAGCGTGATAGCGTTACGGAGATGTTTAGCAAACTCAAGTGGCAGACTCTGCAAGAGAGGCGCTCTGCATCGCGGTATAGCTTGCTGTCCAGGTTTCGAGAGGGTGCGTTTCTGGATGAGGTATCGAATATATTGCTTCCCCCTACTTATACCTCCCGAGGAGATCACGAATATAAAATTAGAGAGATTCGAGCGCGCACGGAGGCTTTCCGGCAGTCGTTCTTCCCACGAACCATACGCGACTGGAACGGGAAGGGGAGGTAAAGACAGTGGCACGTAAACTGCCCTCCGCCACACACCATTGGGTGGCTTGCGGAGTATAAATGTAGATGTAGATGTATACGCAACGCCTCTGCTCGCGGTCGTTAACTGAAGGTCGTCGGCCACTGCGTTGCTCGTTGTGAGAAGTAATGCCTGAAATTTGGTATTCTCGACCCACTCTTGACGCTGTGGATCTAGGAATATTGAATTCCCTAAGGATTTCCGAAATGGAATGTCCGATGCATCTGGCTCCAACTACCATGCTGCGTTCAGAGCCAGTTAATTCCCATCGTGCGGCCATAATCACGTTGGAAACCTTTTCGCATGAATCGCCTGAGTGCAGATGACAGCTCTGCCAGTGCACTGTTCTTTTATACCTTTGCATAAGCGATACCCTGCTACGTGTATATGTCCATATCGCTATCGCATGACTTTTTCCATCTCAGTACATACTCGTGTTGTGCCAGAACTGGAATACGTTTATCATTTCTTTTTAATAAAGAGTATCATTTCAGCATTGTACTCATTATTTCTGTAGTGATGTTATAGAGAAAGTGAAAGTTTATTTTATTTAGCGTATGATACATAACTATCACAATAACACATAAAATACAGTACCACAGACACATTAAAATGCAGTTTAGATCTTTATATCTAAGCCATTGATCCAATCCACCACTTCGCAAGTAACCAGGTTCGAATCCACTAGATTTCCAGGGAAGGCACGGAGGGGGCAGTCCACTGCTATATGCTTCATTGTTTGTCGAACGTCAGCACAGTCACAGTATGGGGTGCCCACCCAACCCCATTTATGAAGAATCGAAGCACTTCTTCCCACACCACATCTGAAACGGTTAAGCCTGCTCCAAGTGTATCTTGGCAAGCTGAAACCATTGAGCCTTACTGCTGGATCTTCAATTTTCAAGATGCCCTATGGAGTAGAATATGTCCATTCTTTCCGCCAGCTGTCTTTGGGGTCGAAATGGTTGCTTAAAAATTCCATGCCGGTCCGGGGTTGCCGAGCGGTTCTAGGCGCTACAGTCTGGAACCGCGTGACCGCTACGGTCGCCGGTTCAAATCCTGCCTCAGGCGTGGATGTGTGTGATGTCCCTAGGTTAGTTAGGTTTAAGTAGTTCTAAGTTCTAGGGGACTGATGATCTCAGAAGTTAAGTCCCATAGTGCTCAGAGCCATTTGAACCATTTTTTGAACAATTCCATGGCCCTGTTACATGCCGGTTTACGGGACTTCGACCTGGATGATTCTAGCTGTCTCACATCTTTGTGATTTGGGAGTGACGAGTTATTCAGTATTCTTGATCACAGATGACCAAGATGTTTTTGTCTTCTGATGTGAGGAGGTGGTATGTTACACAACACCGGCAACCGTTGGACTGGAGTAGCAAATAATGTTCCAGATATGATACGCACAGTGTGACGAAGTTGAATGTCCACAAGGTGAGTATGGCAGCTATTAAGCCATACTGCAGATTAGTACTCTGCTGAGGAATAGACGAGTGCTAGAGCAGATATTCTCAATGTGTTAGCGTTTGCTCCCCATGATGTAACAGCTAGACGCTGAAGAAGGTTATTACGGCTCTTCAGTTTTGCAGCAGATTTTCGTAATTGGGCTTTGTATGTTAGGGTCCTTTCCAAAGTCAAGTGAAAGTATAAACTCGCCAGTGAGATCGACTCAAGTTACAACTGAGGCAGTTCGCCGAGGTTACAGCACACCATACATAAAATTTGAGAATAGTTTACATAACGAATAACGTAACAGCACATGTGCTTGTGTGTAACACTATTGTGAAGCTTTAGGCTTCTTCTTGAGTTCGTTATTTAACTGCCTTCCAGTTCCCACACTGCTGACAGATCATGAAATAAGCTACAATCAAAATATATGCATACTTCTTACCTTCGCTCTGCTCCCTTGTGTAAAACAAGTTTAAGTATGTGTGCAAGTCGTATAATTTTTCAGGTCTTCCAAATTCGTGAAGCATCTCGTGAATAGTCCCAACACGGGAGAAAAAAGAAAAGGAAAGCCGGAAGATCTCACTTTACGTGAAAATCACTCTGGGACTACGTGCCCTTACATGTGTCATCTGACCAGACCGCATCGTGTTGAATTTGTGGATACACATGGACCAAGAGCCCTGCAATCGATTCACTTACCACAAGTAGTCGAGTGAGATGGGAAAGGCATTCGGGTGAGAGACACCGTACCAGTGACCACCAGCGCAGCCGTCGCACGACGTTGGCCGAAACCATCTCTGGGCCGGCGAGATACTGAGGCTACCACCGACGCCGTGGACACAGCACCAAAGCACTCCAGCTCAGCTTCGTGTTTCGCGTACACTGTGCGGCCCAGGGACATGAGACTGAATCCGTCCTACCCCTGCCATGGCCCTGTACCAAGCACCTGAAAAAGAAAATAGGCGCGGAGCATAATCTGTCTTAAGTTCATGTGTTGCAAATCGCAAAATGCATTCAGACTTGTCCAACAAACCACTGCTCAGATAGAACAAAAACAAAACGAACACCGTCCGAACAGGCATTGAAGGCCCAAGGTTACCGGTGGGTCGCAGTGTCATCACAAGCCCTTAGGCGTCACCGGATGCGGATACGGAAGGACATGTGTTCACCATGCAGCTCTCCCGGCCGTTGTCGGTTTTCGTGACTGATGCCGCTACTCTTCAATCAAGTAGCTCCTCGACTGGCCTCACAAGGGCTAAGTGCATCCCAATCGCCAGCAGCACTCGGCAGACCAGACGATGACTCATCCCAGTGCTAGCCAACCTTGACGGCACTTAAGTTCGATGAGATGGCGGGAGACGGTGCAACCACTGCTGCTAGGCCGTTGGCTCTGAAACAGAACAGCAGCCAAAAGAGTTCAGGTTCAGATACGAATGTCATCATCCGGACGACAAATTATAGTCACGGTTCCAGCAACAGCCCTCTTTTCGTCAGTGGTAGGCACGCACTGGGCACGGAGTAATAGTGACATTTATATTAAACTGGGATGACTTCCTCATGAGGCCAAGCCATATTAACATATCATGTGTAGGTTTAATGTCGTCTTTTGCGGCTGTAATAAAGTTTAATGGAGCCTTTATTACAATCCCAAAAGGTGGTATTTAACCTATATAACTTGTACAACAGCTACTGCGGAAAAAAGAAGACAAAAGACAACGAAGACAGCATGTGACATATCATAACTCTCCTTACACGTTGGCTTGTCATGTACGACTATAGACTATTTTCCTTTGTTAAAAATATGGTTGTGATTTTTGATGTTTGATCGATTATAACATATAAATAGCATTTACAGTCAATATTCTAACAAAATGTGTGTTCCTTTTATGTAATTGAAGCTTACAAATAATTAAATATCAAGATCTGCTCACGTGATCGAAAACGTTATGTTATTGGCTGATGCTCTTGTGAGGTCACAGGCTAGGAGTAAGAAGAAGCTATACTTGTGTTATAGAAGCGTTAGCCGAAGTTACGATGTTTTTACGTACTTTTACTGCAAACAGTTTAGCTATTTAGTGATGGAAAACGCAATTACAACTTTTAAGTAACAACAGAAAGGAATTTTGTGGACGCTGATAGTGGAAGCCTTGCGAAAGTTGATGATGGGTTTAGGCTCCACCCATTTAGAGCAGCGATATGAGCAACGAGGCACATTCTTTTCCCTGCTCCTTGCAACATCATTAAATTCGATCAAAACAAAGGAAATGTAGAACTTTTGCAAATGAGTCGGTATATTAGAACTAGATTGTCGACTATCAGTTATGAGCTACGACTGAAAGCACAACAAAGTTATTTTTGGTAAAAACTTCCTGATTTCCTGTGGAAAAAGCACTCAGCAGAGATACTCTAGCCGTTACGCGTTCCGTGCCGCACCGGATATTCGATTACAGTGAAAGAGTTCACCCTTTCGAGACCTGAAAGAATAACGTATTTTTAAAGTTTTACACGAAATGCGAAAATAGCGTTAGCAAGAAATGATTGTAGCAGTTGTTTCACAGCGTTAGCGAGAACTGATTGTGGGAGTTGTTCCGATTGTGGGATGTATTATATATAGCTTCACACTAGTCTTTGTCTGAGTAACGGACAACAGAGAATAAATGCATTTCCTTTGCGAACAAAGAATTCACGGTTTTTGGAAAACATTGCGTGAACAACATGCAGGTGACACAAACGTAAGGGCTGTGGTGTTTGTGAGTGTAAACTAACGCTAGAGTCTGAAGTAGGCTTACTTCGTCTTCATGTAAGATGATGAAACTGCAAAAGTTTAATCAATAAGGATCATAGCTAGACAGTACGAAGATAAAAGCATTGTTTCTAATAAAGTAAAAAGTGTGTGGTCACATTAACTAGAAAATATCCTTTTGAACGTGACGTGTGCGAAGAGCGACTGCAAATGTAAACGAATGTAAACATCAAAGAAAACACAATAATATTCTGTTTCTGACCGGTGTGGTGAAGTTTTGTAACTGTGATCTTATTTTCATATGAGAGGACTGTAGAGCCATTTTACAAATAAGTTAAAATGTGCTTTCAGGTTAGATTCGAACCAGCGATCTATGGACATCGTCGTACAGAATTAGACTGTTTACCACTGTAACAACTGAGTTCCCGCATAATTGAGGTGTAGTTAGGTAAAACGACAATTTTCAATACGAGTTTAATTTCATTGAGTGACGCTATCATTCGTTGGGGAAGCGTATCTCAGAGATGAGTTAATGTTGGTTCAAATGGCTCTGAGCACTATGGGACTCAACATCTTAGGTCATAAGTCCCCTAGAACTTAGAACTACTTAAACCTAACTAACCTAAGGCCATCACACACACCCATGCCCGAGGCAGGATTCGAACCTGCGACCGTAGCAGTCCCGCGGTTCCGGACTGCAGCGCCAGAACCGCTAGACCACCGCGGCCGGCGAGAGTTAATGTTAACTTCACAGTGTAACACATTCCTAATTAAGTTAGTGAACTTGTGCATCGACGGGTTAGAAATTTGCAGGTACAGTGTAATCACTTTTTACACATCTTCTCATGCTCTGGAACACAAAAACAATTTTTCAGGACATTTTGTAGATGTATTTGCACAGTATGGTACTACACACCATTTGTAACCCATTTTTCGAAACGTAAATTCCAAAACAAGCGAGCCAGTGACGTCACAAGCACCACATTACTTGAATGGAGCGTTTTAACAGACGTTAAAATTATTAGAATTTCATTTCCGTTGTTATAAGAGAATTCTGAAATTCAAGAGGAAAAAAGCATGTTAGGAGCTTAAAATGACATAATTAATCATTTTAGACGATTTACAGAAAACGGTAAAGGACCCTATTTTGATGCCACCAACGATATCTCTCGTAGCGATCATAAGAATAAGAGAGTTTACGACGCGTACAAAGGCATATGGACAGTCATTTTTCTCTCGCTTAGTACGCGAATGAAATAGGAAAGAAAATCAACAATATTTGTAAAACGTACCCTGTGTCATGCGCTGTATAGTGGCTTGCGGAGTATATATAGAAGTTGGACAAAAATATGGAAACATGCATGAACATAAATGTAGATGCCAGTCAAGACAGCAGGTTGCGCAGTTGGCAACAAATGTCACCTGTGCAGTGACTTCAATACGTTGCAAGTCTGAGTCATGGTCAGAAAAGTATTTTGTATAGTTGTGCAATCATTATGTCGGAGCTAAGTGAATTCGAACGTGGGTAAATTGTTGATGCTCGTATGCAGGGTGCTTCCGTAACCAAGGGAGCCGAAGTGTTTGGTATTTCAAGAGGCAGCGTATCGAAGATTTATACCGCTTACGCGGAAAGCGGAAGACATCCGCTAAGTCACAACACGGATGAAAGTGTTAGTGAGTGAACGAGAACGACGGTCACTGAAGAGGATTGTGAGGAAAAATAAAAGAACGACAGATGCAAAAGCCACTACAGTACTGAATGTCGCAGTCGCGTACCTTGTTAGCACCAAACAACACGAAGGGAGCTTCATAAAAAGGGAATTGCAGGACGAGCTGGAATTTCAAAGCCACTCATCATTGTTGCAAATGCCCGTTACAGGAGAACGTGGTGTAAAAGGCATAAAACCTAGACAATGGAACAGTGTAAGAAGGTATTTTGTCGGATGAGTCTCGTTTCACACTGTTTACAGCTTCTGGCCGAGTTTACGTCCCAAAAGTGAAATATGACGGGGGTTCGGTGATGATTTGGTGGTATTCCAGGGCTCCATGGTTGCTCTGGAGATCCTATTACTGACAAGGATTATGTGACCATTTTGGTTGATCAGGTCCTCTCCATGGTACAATATTTGTTCCTCAATGGTGGTTCAAATGGCTCTAAGCACTATGGGACTTAACATCTGAGGTCATGAGTCCCCTAGACTTAGAGCTACTTAAACCTAACTAACCTAAGGACACCAGACACATCCATGTCCGAGGCAGGATTCGAACCTGCGACCGTAGCGGTCTTGCGGTTCCAGACTGAAGCGCCTAGAACCGCTCGGCCACTCCGGCCGGCTGCGAGCAAGTGCTCGGTAGGCAGGGATCGTGGAGCCAATTATTAGCTGTAGGTAGAGTTTGATAACAATGACGGACTTCGAGAGGTTTAGTCGAAACCAATAACTTATACCGCGATGCGTGATCATTAATCATTTTGTGTGACTTTTCTCCTTGCAGACTTTGAACTGTTTATTTATTTATTGGCCAGCTGGAGGCAGTTTATGAACTGTTAATGTTGTGCATTTTCCAAAACAGTGACCTGATTGCGGGATCTTTCTGGAAGTAATGTTATTGCTACATTTTTTGTGGGACGGGAGTAGTGGCAATTTTAAACTGCGTCGCAGGTCAAAATGAGGCTGGCGACTGGCTTTAATAGCATAGCAGTGCTGAAAATGAATCTGGGTTCACCAACAAACGCTTGCGAGTAAATCTGAGGAGCAGTACGCCGAGTAATTTTTGTCATACCGCTCTGAAGCTTGCAGACTCTAGTAGGAACCCTTAGGAAGTTGGTGGTGGTGATAATCGTACATGTAGGCCGTTCAACAGTGAGGTCATCATCGCCCTTACTCAACCAGTTGGATACAAATGTAGTCTTACCAAAAGGTAAAGTGTAAATTTAATCCTTAGCCAACCTGGAACACACTCTCACACTCACAAACTTTCACACAGAACATCGAAAGATGTATTCCTCAAGGCAGTTTATGATTAAAATACACCGATCATAGCTACACCACATGTAAAGCAGTGTAACAGAAAATCGCACCTGGTTGGACATAGAAAAATAACAGAAGAAGCAATTACACTAGAAACACATTAAAGTCTTCCACCTACGGTACTTTGAGAAAATCAGACGTTTAACAGAATCTTAAAACTCGGACCCCATTCGGTTGGTCGCCTCCTAAAACAGAGAGGATATCAGCTGTAGACAATTGCGTCCGTTATGGCTTGGTATAAAACGCATTCTGTAAAGTTTGGTGTACAGATATCTGTACGCCACAAGGAATGCGTACTGACGGATCCTGCTGCCGGAGAGGGCATACATGCGTCAGAAATGGCTCTGAGCACTATGCGACTTAACTTCTGAGGTCATCAGTCGCCTAGAACTTAGAACTACTTAAACCTAACTAACCTAAGGACATCACACACATCCATGCCCGAGGCAGGATTCGAACCTGCGACCGTCGCGGTCACGCGGTTCCAGACTGAAGCGCCTTTAACCGCACGGCCACACCGGCCGGCCATGCGTCAGAGGACAGTACTCTATTTGGAGACACGGGAAGAGGATCTTTTCCCGTCGCAGCGGGATGAAGAAAGGACGCCACGGCCACCGACAGCAGATCGTTTCTCCTCAACACCTACCACGCCTCCTTCGAAGAACGCATGAACTTGTGCCTCCACAGCGAGGTAACTGCATTAACGGGGATAGCCCATTCATAAAATGTATTTTCCAAGCACGCATTCTTTGTTGCTTCATCCGGTGCTTCATTTCCCTCAACGTCCACGTACCCTGGTACCCAGCAGAATGACATCTCCTTGTCCTGCCTCTGTTAGTGGAAAAGGAAGAGTGTCGTGGATCGGCTGAAGATATTTTTGTACAGTTTACTTGTGATGGGTAGCCTTAAGGGCACTTAGGGAGTCGGTGCAGATGATACATCTGATAGCAGGAAGGCACCGCATATGCTCCGGAGCCCTGAACATCGTACGTAATTCAGCATCATACCCTTTTATCATACACGAATATTCAGACACATTCTGAAACAACACAACGCAGCCGATCGAATCACTCTGTTTAGACCTATCAGAGTAAACGATTACACAGTCACAGTGCTCTGATAAAATTCTGTAAAATGTCTATCTAAAACCGTGGCCTGGAGTAAAACTTTCTTATGCATTAATAAATCTAAGATAATTCTGAGTCTTCTTACTAACTATGGTAGCGAACGACACAAACCTCGATGAACACAGAAATATGGTCCGCATTAAGAGCCACGAAGTCCTTATGTTAATGGAACCTACGAGATCGGAGAAAGGAATGTTTCACAGTGACTCATGAAGTCACAACCGCCGTGATAAGTCGCGGAAAGCCGTCAATTTTTCCTCCTAAACGGGAGAAAAGAATGTTTAACAGTAGTACGTTACACCGTCTGAGATTAGTTTTTAGTTCACTGAATGAATCACTCCAAGCCGCAGATACCACTAACGACTCCGAATGTCCCTCGTAACTTCGGCGTAACCTCCAATGACCGTCACTTTTCTGAACAAAGACGCCTTTGCTTGCCTCTCCAGCATTCCATAGCACGGTCGTCGAAGTGTCCCACAAGAAGATCGCTGCCAAACAAGGAACTTCGAAGGCAGTCAACCAAACCGGTACCCGCATAGAGCACAGTCACGACCTTCCTGCCTGCGACACCTAATTAAAATTGACCGACGGAAATGTCGTTTCCGTAACGCATTCTGCTGGGTTCGCGATAAATCAGGTTTCTTAGCATGTGTGCGCAGCATGTTTGGTGAATGAAGCTACTGAAATAGAACATAACACCTTGTATGTAGGGCAGCCACAATCGAAATATTCCATGTCGAATAAGAATGACCTCAGCGATTGTTTAAAACCTTTATTCAAAGACACGACCGGTTTCGCAAACTGTGTTGGCATCATCAGATGTTTACCTATAAGCAAATGTATAAAACAACTTATTATAATTTTGGAAATGGTGGGTAATGGAAAATAAAAGCGATTAGGTTTGTTTCTACTTACGGTCAATCCATACAAGCGATCTGTTTAAAAGCCGGGAAAAGCACATTGCCCAACATTATCATCAAAGTATTTACAATTTCCAAATCGAAACTGTGCGAACGTTCATAAATAAGAAAATGGGGGCTAAGGCTACCCCGAAGTCTAAAAAACGATCCGATAAAAACGTCAAAAGCAGGAACGTAGTGGATATTAAATTAATAATTTATAAAGGTATTCTGCAAGAGAACCGTGTCTGAAACGGTGATGGAAAAACAACAGTTAGAATAATGCCGCATTCTACCTCCAATGTAGACAGCCCGGGTGGGAAGCGTTGCTGTTGCCAGTATTAAACGAACGGTATGTTTCAACGTGTCCTACGCGGAAAGCCGCGCATGCACAGTGTCACGAATAACGTGCAATTAGGTACCCCGATTGCTTTGCTTGAGGCTACCTGCACATGTTTAAAAACGAACTATAATAATCAGAAACACTACTTTCTATTTGACTTGTTTTTGTCCAATTTACTGTTACAACTACTCTTCGAGACATTTTCAGCTACAATCGAAGCTCCTATAGGGCATTAATACCCAATGCTGTGCCCATACAATTAAGCCTGCCGTGTCTGTGTCAGAACCGCATATCAGTGAAATAGTACTAGTATGAGAGTCTAGACCGGCCGGAATGGCCGAGCGGTTCTAGGAGCTACAGTCTGGAACCGCGCGACCGCTACGGTCGCAGGTTCGAATCCTGCCTCGGGCATGGGTGTGTGTGATGTCCTTAGGTTAGTTAGGTTTAAGTAGTTCTAAGTTCTAGGGGACTGATGGCCTCAGAAGTTAAGTCTCATAGTGCTCAGAGCCATTTGAACCATTTTTTGAGATTCTAACACATAAAAGACGGGTTGCTGAAGCAGTTACATAGATCTGAAGATGTTCTAGAAAAATCGAAACATGTCATGTATTTAAAAAAAGGTGCAACTGAGACTGAAGAATAAATGAGAATTGTTTTAAATTCAGTACAGTTGCTGTTCTCCCGTTATGGTTATGATATTTTCGGATTGTATGCATTAGAATTCAGGTTCACCATCCAAGACGCATTGAATTTAATAGAAGTCGTTAGGTCTGAAAATTATACTAATAATTTGAAGCGGTATAAATGTGCGACCTCGGATGTGTTCAAATGTGTGTGAAATCTTAAGGGGCTTAACTGCTAATGTCATCAGTCCCTAAGCGTACACACTACTTAACCTAAATTATCCTAAGGACAAACACACACACCCATGCCCGAGGGAGGACTCGAACTTCCGCCAGGACTCTCGGATGTGGTAAGCATTTCGAGCTCCACGCTATCTTGAAGCCAGCAGCATGACCAGTGCCAACGGTAGTCAACTATGGAAGTAAAGACAAATCAGATCGTCTCCAGGCTAGCTGGTCACTACGGCTGTGCTGAGGCTTCAAGTGTAAAATAAACTCCTGGTCAGATGTGAATTACTAAACAGTCCCTAGACCAGAGGAGTTAATGTCAAAACTAGCTGGCTGAACGCATTTTTTCGTAACAGATTTAACAAATGCTTATTAACATTGATCACTAGGTATGGAATCTCATAAAATCATGATCATTAAAACACCGTTCGGTACTTGTTTTAATTTGGTTAAAATTTTTCAATACATAGAGTAATACTACAAATGTTGGTTTACTCGATTACTAGCTTTGTTATATATAAAAACAGATATTTTGGATATTAAATTGTTTCTACTGTCTTAAAAGTGGTTCAGAATTTGTTCTGCAAATGATAATTGAAATTCATGCATTTGACTACTCTACCGAAATACAAAATTTGTAAAATTCTTATAATCAGTTGCATCTGTTCAATCTTGGCACCTGTCCCGTTTCCGTCACTCATTGTTAAACTTTTCAGTAATTTTCCTCTCTCCTTGTCCACGTTTCTGCGGTCCAGTAACAGGTGGTCCACAGTTTAATTGCCTGTAGTGTGTGGGCACATAGTGTCAATGGTTATTCTGAATCGATGTAGAAAGCATTATTTCCACTATCCCATTAGCATTGCTGTGCTGTTGGGAGAGATCAGTAATTTAATGGCGTCTTTGGTGCACTGTTGAAAATTCGCTTTTGTACTAAGTCCTTTGGCGGTTACCCTTGCTCCTCTCATCTTTCAGAGTTACTTTTCATGACATTTCTTTCATGGAAGTTTTGGAACGTTGCTATAGCTAACTTCCTCTTATGATGGTCTCTTTGGCCTGTTGGTTTTTCATTTCATTTCCACATATGCCTGAATTCCATGTAACGCCTATAACTGAGTTCTTCTTTCGTAACAGTCTAATCTCATTTCTTGTGTCTTTAATTAGTCTTTTACAATGATTTAGGGTCCACAAGGAATATCGGTCTGTATTACGACCGTTCTTTGTAAGTCATCTGATATGTTAAGCTTGTCTCGAGCTTTTGAAACGACAAAACATTGTACCTGATTATTCGAGCTTATACTATCAAAGTTTATACACTGATGGAAGAAAATTCGCAACACCAAGAAAGAATTGTGTGACTTATACGAAAGTTGGTAAGCATGTTTATACATCTGAAAGATGTAGAAATTGCTTTAATTCTTAGAACACTGACATCTCTGTTGCGCATTGAGAATATTAGGCCACCAAGCGGAGTCGAAGACTCGTTGTACATACAAGCAATTTCGTTAAAAATTATTTTTGTGAAAGAACGGCAGTTTTATCAGCCAACAACAGCAATATTGACAGGGAAATAAACAAAGAATGCTCACTAGGTCCCTATTGTGAGCCGAGATTCTGGAACACACAACTAATTTCTCAACTTCAGTTACACAACACAAACCATCGCCTTTGTTGACTGCTTGGTAATACTCACGAAAAGAAACGGCCTCATCTGCAGATAAGACCGTTTCTAATACGGAAGTGAGAAAAATTGATGAATGGGCCAGAAATAACAAAATTCATTTTAAATAAGAGCAGAGATCGAAATTACTCTTAACAACAACAACTAAAAAACAAACTGAAACCTTAAAAATAACTCCAGAGCAAATACTCATCAATTCCGGTACTGTTGCTCGAAGTCAGTTCTGCAACTGAGTATTACAGTCTGTCCCTAATGGAGAAGTTGATCTTGAAATGCTTTTTTGCGATGAATCTTGGCTGCATTTACCGCAGAACAATCGATGTTGGAGTTCTGAAAATTCTCATCACTAGCATCAAGCCCCTCTACATGGGCTGAAGAAGCAAGTGTGATGAACGGTCAGTGCAAGACGAATTATTCAACCTATCTCTTTTCACCAAAGAGTAAGTTCTGATAAGTGTGTGAACAATGTACACCGAAGCGCCAAAGAAACTGGTGTAGGCATGCGTATTCAAATGCAGAGATATGTAAACAGGCAGAATACGGCGCTGCGGTTGGCAGTGCCTCTATAAGACAAGTGTCTGGCGCAGTTGTCAGATCGGTTACTGCTGCTACAATGGCAGGTTATCAGAATTTAAGAGAGTTTGAACGTGGTGCTGTAGTCGACGCACAAGTAATGGGACACAGCATCTCCGAGGTAGCGATGAAGTGGGGGTTTTCCCGTACGATCATTTCGTAAGTGTACTGTGAATATCAGGAACCGGTAAAACAACAAATCTCCGACATCGCTGCCGCCGGAAAAAGATCCTGCAAGAACGGGATTAACGACGACTGAAGAGAATCATTCAGCGTGACAGAAGTGAAACCCTTCCGCAAACTGTTGCAGATTTCAGTGCTGGGCCAGTAACAAGTGTTTTTGCTTTTCAAAAGTCAAGAAATACTGCTGCATTTATCTGACTGCTTTGATGCCTGGCTCTCAGAAAGTCATGTGGGAAAAACGCTAGGTTTTGCATGACTAATGTTTTCGGAAATCGTCCTGGGTGGCATTGGTGAGGTCATTCTGTTCCAAATACCTCATTCCGTTTGAGCTTAATATAAGCTCTAAGATTCTACAACAGATGGATGTCAAAGATACTGGACAGTAGCCCCGTGGATCAGTTTTTTACCCTTCTTTTTTAGACAAGTGTGACGGTGCTTTCCGCATCTAGGGGGTACCACACCCTGTCCGAGAGATTTTCAGCATATTATAGTTAAAAGAGAGACTAACACAGTCGAAAATTATGTAAAGAATCTGACAAGGATTCCACCGGCGGATACTAGAGCTTTCAGTTCCAACGATTTGACCTATTTTCAACACAACTGATACTAATATCTATATCGCTTATTTTGATATAGTGCAAGAAATAAATAGGGGCAATACTCACGAATTTTCGTTTGTAAAGGGTATTTTGGAAACAGACTTCAGAATTTATATTTTAACTTTCCTACTCTTCATTTCAGTTCCTGTGTCATCCATGAATGTTGACCACTAACTTTGGTACCACTGACAGTTTTGACATATGACCGGAATTTCTTTGGGGGTTTTGTGAGGTTTTTCGATAGAATCCTGCTGCGGTAGTAACTAATAGCTTCACGCATAGCCCTTTCGACATCCAAATGTGTTTCATTTTGCCTCTGTCAATCGATAGCATATTTTATGTTTTCCACTTATTCTACAGTTGCCGCTGCCTTTTTAGAAGTTTTTTTTATGAGGGTTATATACCATGGAGGGACCCTCCATCACGAACTGTCCTACTAGGTACATACGTATCCAGTGCTTGGTCAATAATTCTTTTAAATTTCAACCACAGTTCCTCTACATGCTCTTCTACCAAGTTTCTCATTGAGACATGACGCTGCGCTCTACCTAGTTTCCTGAACCTATAAATCTGTCTACTTATTTTAGCAGTACTTTGTATTTTATTAATCATTGTTGCCACAACTTTGTCATAGTCAGTGATGGCAGTTTTAAAGTTGACATCCCCAGAGCATTCAGTTTATATGTTGCCAATATAGCCAATATATTTCTGTCATGAGTGGACTTCCGAACTATCTGTTGTATGTAAGATTGAGAGAAGACTATCAATATTTTTTTCGTTCGATGTCTTGTCATATCTAGCACTTGAAGTTATCCCATCTGAGTGGTAAGTGGTTAAGTTCACCCTTAGTGATGACAGTATCACTAGAGAACTGTAATTTTCTCGAAAGTTTTCCATTACATCTATGGGTCAGACTAGTAGTCGACAGAAAGATTCAGTTACACGTTTATGCCCATCCTTGAAACTAAGTCTTTTCCAAGAAATCGCTCATACAGCTTAAATATCTATTTAGGTAGATTTGAGTTTCTTATGTACTGGAGCAAATATATTACCTCCATTTTCCATCATCTCATCCTTAAAATGTATATCTCGATTTACTTAAAATAATCTCACTAACATAGTTTGTACATCTTATTATGTGAGCCACATGGCTTTTTAGGAGCATTTCATACCCTGACTCTTTTTTGCGAATCCTTTGGAAGTTGACGAATTGTAATGCTTCTGTCAATGAGGGAATTTCTTTTTATCTTTCACTTACACTTCTTTATATCACTATCTGGAATGCATGGAGACTCACCTAACGATAAACCCTTGTGGGCAACTCACATAGTCAGCTATGGCCTCTGGTGAGTGGTGCACACCTGAACCTTTTATGCGGATCCTATAATTCTCAACCTTAAAGCGCATGTCTAGAAAGTCTTAGCCTAGCATGCCACAGGACATTTGTATTCATTTGTTCAATCGTTCCACTCGACTCAGAATGAGGGGACCACGATCGTTTCTAGATGCAGAGCGCGCGCGCGCGCTTGTGTGTGTGTGTGTGTGTGTGTGTGGTCAACGGCAAGGTTATCAGCTTGCAGATGTTAAGATTCGTTTAAATTCTGCGAGCAAGATTGGTCTTCATTACCTTCTCTGCCAGTCACGTACGACCTTAGAGCCCATACGACAGAAAGCGTTTGATCCCACGTGCAGTTGCGATGAATGCAGAGCTGACTCCTGCATAGTACGACCACCACACTTCCGTCTATGTTTAGCGGCCCAGGAACGGCTCCTGCCTCACGTACGAGGTTGGGTAAATAGACGAGGCAAGGCACTGTATACGGTCGAGACGCCAGCGGCTGCCACGGGGAGACGCTAGATTTACCTCGATAACACTTCTCCGTGACATCACTATGACGTGTACAAGCCCAGTTTCGACCATCGGAGATGTCAATCAATTTTCAAGGTCTTATCGAGTTCCGAGAAGTGGAAGAAGCCATATTGGACTTCGCCACTTAATTGAATCTCGTATTTTATGGGTTTTAAATTAGGACGTATGTCCTATGAACATATGCCCCTTCAAATATTAAAGCCCTCTCGGAAACGCATCGTTATTGGTACGACTTGTTATAATGAAATGTGACAAAAACGTATCAATGAAAAACGAAAAAAAAAAAAAAACGGAAAAAGAGACTGCACAGCGGCGTGGTGGATAGAGATACAAAGTTAGCAGGCAGACTGTAGCTTGAACGGT
The DNA here is from genome assembly GCF_023864345.2 of Schistocerca serialis cubense. Lineage (NCBI taxonomy): Eukaryota > Metazoa > Arthropoda > Insecta > Orthoptera > Acrididae > Schistocerca > Schistocerca serialis. Next base: position 655,645,698 of record NC_064640.1, on the reverse strand, counting down.
GGTACGGATCCCGCTTCTGCTGAAAGTTTTTTTCGCTTTCTTAAAAGATTGTGGGACCTTTCATTAATTTAAGAAAAGTGTGTTCTGCAATATTCGATGGTTTGTACATACAAGAGCACTCTCTCCCAGGAGTGAGTTGTCATTGCCAATAATTTTCAAATTAAGCATTAAACACACAAATTCCAGTAAGTAGTCGAAACACGCTGATCATCTGGTAAAACAAACTAGGCATCAATCAGAATAAAAAGCATAGAAAAGACTGATACATTTGGAAAAGAGTTCAAAGGTAACTTACCCTCTGCCGTCTTTAAAGTATAAAAGAATATGACAAGCTATAGTTCAATTCTTTTATCTTGGCGGCTCGCGCATGCCCGCCCAGACGCGGGAGATTGCTGCGTTGCCAGTTGCACACGACGCACGCGCCAATAGAAGCAGCGCCATAGTATAGCATAGTTGGCAAGCTTACGTGTAGGGAGGAGCGCGCAGTTCATGAAGTAAAGCCACCACGGCCGCATTAACCCTTTCGCTGCTACAAAGACGTGCTCCCTGCATTCCGCGCTGTGCGCGATTTTGTCACTGCACTGCTCGCCTGTGCAGACACATGGTGTTTCGACTGCTTTGACACTCTTATCAATCGATTCCACAAAAACTATTTGGCCCAATAATTAGGTTTTTACACATCTTCTTGACTGATACCTTCCCCCCATAAATGACATAATTTTGTTTCGATGTTCAACGCAGTTATTATGCAGCATTAAATGTAGTAAACCATTGCACAAAATTTTGAAGAGTTTGCAGAGGTAGAAGTCCATAGCGTATACTTTCCGTATGGTCGATTTCAGTTGCCACAACGTTGAGAATGAAATGTGGACAAGATACCTAAATTTCATATAAAATTTACTGTATAACAATATCTCACTTAATTGAAGTATGACATAGGTGTCGTATGTAATATTGAGAAGTATTCCGTCTTTCGCGACTGTAACAAACGTTTTATTTACACTGCGCACGTTTGGCTTTATTTGATTTGCGTATCTTGCGCATGGACTACTCAGTTTGTATATTTTGCTTATTTTTTTCTTAGTTCCACACAACTTCTTCCTGTTTTCTCGATTGATATGTGTTCAGTTTTTCAAGGCCTATCCACTGTGCCAACTTATAACTAAATCTGAGGGGGGTGCGATGGGGAGGTTCCCTTGTCAGTCTACTGCAATACAGCGTACGCCAATACTGCCAGCTGAATAAAAAAATGGTTCAAATGGCTCTGAGTACTATGCGACTTAACTTCTGAGATCATCAGTTCCCTAGAACTTAGAATTACTTAAACCTAACTAACCTAAGGACATCATACACACACCCATGCCTGAGGCAGGATTCGAACCTGCGGTCGTAGCGGTTGCTCGGTTCCAGACTGTAGGGCCTAGAACCACTCGGCCACCCCGACCGGCGCTGAATAAAAGATTATAACTACTGAAGGCACTGACTACTGATAGGCATAGTTAGCAAATGAAAGATTTTGATAGAGAACAAACAATGTCTTTACCTTAATAATGTTGAAAAGTCATCATCTATATATATATCTGTTCATGATATCCAATATTATAAATTTACTCTTTCTGATGGACACACTTCCAGATCGTCCGCTCTCAAAATTCTGCCATCTCTCTCCCCACATCCACCACTGCTGGCGGCTCACCTCCAACTGCGCAACGCTACACGCTGTTCACATCCAACTGCCCAACTCCACAATAGCAAATATTCCAACAAGGCAAACCAGCCACAGACTGCACGCAGCACAGTCAGTGATTTTCATACAGGGCGCTACGTGGCGTTACCAACATAGAAACCTAAACAGCCTACTTACACACGGTACAGAGGCAGAACCAGCTCTCATCAGTAAATACAACTGACCTCCACCCTTCCCTGCAATGTGTTCTCGCTTGACACTACTTAAGTCGCACACAGCAGTGATTTGGCGTCAGTGGAATGCACAATACAGGGCGTCTGGCTGGGAGGTGTCTTTGAAGTAATCGGTTTGTAACAGTTCGTAGTGACACTGTGGTGCCAATTGCTGCTGAAACTGCTGCTGTAGACGCAGTACGATGTGCCAGAGCGATCTGCCGAACACAATGGTTTTCCTTCCCGCTAGCGCCACGTGGCTGTCTGGAGCCCGGTCTCCTTGCAGCCGTGCATTCCCGTGACCATCCCTGCCAGCAGTTATGTACTGTGGCTAAATTCCGGCCAATTCTTTTTGCAGTATAGTAGAAGTAACATACAGTTCCTCTTGGCCCTGACACACAGGTTCCGTGGTAAGTAGCAAAGCTGTGTGGAAGGAAATAACAACAACGGTTTATTTACAAACAACGCGTTGTAGTAGAGTATTTTGGAAACAGACGTCTTCTATAAGCTTCGAATTCAGCCTGTATTATACCGTGTCCAATAAGTGCGAATACATACACTGCAACACAGTTTGCAAACTCAGCTTCTACGGACGTGATGGGCTCGACACTTACACTCTTTGGTATAGGGCAAATACAGGTATTCGCGCATTGCGCCACTTGGTCTAAAGTCTCAACAAAGTCATAGCACGACCCTCTTAGAAAAAGATGCCAGCTTGTTAGTCTATCTACTGCAAATGTTACTGTACAGTACAGATCATACATATTCAGGTAGCACACAGGACTCGCATTTGGGAGGACAACGGTTCAATACCATGTCTGGCCATTCTGATTTAGGTTTTCCGTGATTTCCCTAAATCGCTTCAGGCAAATGCCTGAATGGTTCCTTTGAAAGGACACGGCCTACTTCCTTCCGCATCCTTCCTTAATCCGATGAGTGGCCGAGCGGTTCTAGGCGCTACAGTGTGGAACCGCGCGACCGCTTCGGTCGCAGGTTCGAATCCTGCCTCGGGCATGGATGTGTGTGATGTCGTTAGGTTAGTCAGGTTTAAGTAGTTCTAAGTTGTAGGGGACTGATGACCTCAGCAGTTAAGTCCCATAGTGCTCAGAGCCATTTGAACCTTAATCCGATGAGACAGATGACCTCGCTGTTTGGCCCAAATCTACCCAACATATTCAGGACACTCGAATGTTGTTATAAATGTGTGCATCGCCTAAAGTTAATTCAAGCAGTGTCTCACCATGCGTATCAAGTACTGTCACCTTAAATACAATGACAGGAACATCAATAGGAGTATGAGGCGGATCGTATTCTGTCGTCATTTTGTTCAGTGATAGTCCATCACACAGCATAGATAGTCCGACTCATCCGATGAATATTCCATTTTAATACCGAGACGTTGTACGTTTTCCGCCCCTATAACTACTTCAAAGTCTTTATCTGGTGCTAGGCCTACATTCATGCGTTTAGTGCCACTGGTGATCACATTGTGCTTGTTGGAAGGATGTGACTGCTGTGGCTGCGCTCAGAGCCATGCCAAGGTGATCCTGCACCCGTGGCAGAACCACCAAGGCTACGCCATCCCCTCCCACCGCAGAATTTTCTCCATACTCATTTAGTAAACTTTGTAATTTGTAAGGTAGGTTTAATAAAAGTGAAGCGTTGTTGAAAACTATTTCTTAAATGAGCTACACAGACGAAACGATACAAACTGCTGGACTGTAAGTGCAGCCACATCTGAGGATTATCTGTGAAGAGGCCAGAGTAATCCGTGGTTCCTGGAGAGAGCCAACAGCCTTTCGGTAGTCGCAGGAGCAGTAGTCTGCATGATTGACTGATCTGGCCTTGTAACGTTAGCCAACATCTCCTTACTCTGCTGGTACTGTAAACGACTGATATCAAGGTGAAACTATAGCTGCCCCTTGGGCATGCTGCTCTACTGTATGGTTAAATAATGATAGAATTCTCTCGGGGAAATTATTCCAGAGATAAAATAGTCCCCCATTCGAATCTCTGGATTGGGATGTCATCACCAGGAAGAACAAAACTGGCAATCTACTGGTTGGACGTGTAACGTTAAATACCTTAAAAGGGTTGACAGATTATAGAATTCAAAAAACGAGGTTGGTAAGTTGTAATTAGATGTAGTGTGAATTAGTGACGTGCGGTTACAGGAAGAACTGAATTTCTGGTAACGTCAGTACAGAGTTATCAACAGAAAATCAGATAGGGTTCAAATTGCTCTGAGCACTATGGGACTCAACTGCTGTGGTCATCAGTCCCCTAGAACTTAGAACTACTGAAACCTAACTAACCTAAGGACATCACACACATCCATGCCCGAGGAAGGATTCGAACCTGCCACCGTAGCAGTCGCACGGTTCCGGACTGCGCGCCTAGAACCGTGAGACCACCGCGGCCGGCAATCAGATAGGGATAATGCAGGACTAGAAAATAGGAACGTGGGTAAGCTATTATAAACAGCATAGAGAACTCACTGTCGTAGCCAAGATAAACACGGAGCCAACACCCAGCACAGTAATAAAAGTTTGTGTGCCAACTAGCTCCGCAAATGATGAAGACATTGAAAGAATGTATGATGAAATATTATAAATTATTCAAATAGATGAAGGAGATGAAAATTTAATTGTGATGGATTACTGGAATCCTCTAGTAGTCTACGGAATAGAAGGAAAAATGGTGGCAGAACATGTACTGGAGGAAAGGAATAAAAGAGGAAGCTCCCCTGTATAATTTTCCACAGAGCATAATTTAATAATCGCCAACACATGGTTTAAGAATCACGTAAGATTGTTATATATGAGGAAGAGACTTGGGGACACTGGAAGCTTTCAGATTGATTATGTAGTAGTGACACAGAGATTTCCGATACAGATTATAAGCTATGAGACATTTCAAGTGGGAGATGTGGACTCGGACCATAATTAATTGGTCGTAAACTTCTTAATAAAACTGAAGATATTGTAAAAATTTGGGAAATTAAGGAGATAGGTGATGGATAAATTGAAGCAACCGAAGATTGATGAGAGTGTCATAGGGAGCATTAGGCAAAACTGGACTGAAGCATGGGAAAGGAATACAATAGAAAACGAATAGGTAGCTTTGAGAGGTGAAATAGTGAATGCAGCAGAGGGTCAACACAAGTAAAACGGCAAGACGTAAGAGAAATCCGTGGATAATTCAGGATATATTGTATGTAACAGACGTAAGGGGAAAATATAGAAATGCAGACGAAACGAAATACAGACACCTGAAAAATGAGATTGACAGGAAGGGCAGAAAAATCTTTCTAAGAATGGGGCGGGAATAAATACAAGGTTGTAGAAGCATACATAACCAGAGCAAAGACAGATGCAATCCACAGGAAAATTAAAGAGACCTTTGGAGAAAAGAGATACAACTGCAGAAATATGTATCAAGAGCTCACATAGGACGCCAGTGGGTAACAAAAAGGGAAAGCTGAAATGTGGAAGAAATACACTCTAAGACAAAAAAGAACACACCACAATGGAATTATTCGATTGGGGCGGAAATCGGCAGATGGAATGCACATGTAGAGACAAACAAATGATTATACTTTCAGAAAAATTGGATGATCTATTCAAGAGAAAGATCTTCATAAATTAAGCAAGTCAGTAACGATTATGTCCACTTCTGGCCCCATGCAAGCATTTGGCATTGACTGATAGAACTGTTCGATGCCCTTCTGAAGGATATCGTGCCAAACTGTCGAACTGGCACGTTAGATCCTCAAAATCCCGAGTTGGTTGGGGCACCCTGTCCATAATGTTCCAAGCGTTCTCATTTGGAAATAGATCCGGCGGTCTTCCTGGTCAAGATAGGCTTTGGTAAGCACGAAGATAAGCAGTAGAAACTCTCGCCATATGGAGGCGGGCATTATCCTGCTGAAACATAAGGCCAGGATGGCTTGCTATGAAAGGCAAGAAAACAAGGCGTAGAATATCGTCTACGTACCACTGTGTTGTAAGGGTGCCGCGAATAACAACCAAAGGAGTGTTGGTATGAAAGGAAATGACATCCCACACTATCAGTGCTGGTTGGAAATGACATCCCACACTATCAGTCCTGGTTTCCTGGCCGTATGGCGGGCGAAAATTAGGTTTCTATCCCACCACTGTCCGATGTATCTTCAGACATGTCTTCACTGATCATCGCGGCTCTATTCGAAGCGAGAATCGTCACTGAAGACAATTCTACTCCAGTAAATGAGGTTACAGGCCGAAGACTTGACTGGAGACGCCCCAGATAGCGGTGGTGTACCAACCTGACACTCGCCCGCCACACGGTCCGACAGCCAGGTGTGATGGTTTGGGGTACCAGTTCACTTCATAGCAGGAGCCCTTTGGTTGCCATCCGCTGCTCCATTACAGCGCGGCAGCACGTCTACGATATTATTCGCCCTGTTTTGTTGTCTTTTATGGCAAGCCATCCTGGGCTTACATTGCATCAAGGTAATGCCCACCTGCACACAGCGAGAGCTCCTACTGCTTCTATTCGTGCTTGCCAAATGCTACCTCGGCCAAGAAGAACGTTGGATCTCTCCCCAGTTGAGAACGTTTTGAGCATTACGAGTAGTTCCCTCCAACCAGCTCGGGATTTTGACGGTATAACGTTCCAATTGGACGGAATTTGACATGATATCCCTCAATAGGACGACCACAAGTCTGTCAATCAATGCCAAGCCGAACAATTATTCGCATAAAGGGCAATGGTGGACCACGAAGTTTGATTTGCTAAATTTATGAATCTCTTTCTCTTGAATAACTCATCCAATTTTTTGGAAATTGGAATCAATTGTTTGTCTGTACATGTACATCACATCTACCGATTTCCGTCCCATTTGGATAATTCCTTTGTGTTGCGTCGTTTTTCTGTGTCTTAGAGTGAATATACAGCTGGTCCCGAAACTAATCGATCCAATTAATAGGGAGTTAGAGAACATCAAAACAAATATATTTCTATACGGTACATATGGTTGTAATTTCAGGGAACATTTTGTTAGTAGTGCTGACGTAAGCTGTTGTGACAGAGTCGCTGACTGGGAATATATACTGACATTCAAATATCCCAGCCGGCCGAGGTGGCCGAAAGGTTCTAGGCGCTACAGTCTGGAACCGCGCGACCGCTACGGTCGCAGGTTCGAATCCTGCCTCGGGCATGGATGTGTGTGATATCCCCATTTCGGATGTTTGGGCACATGTGAATCCACGAGGTACTCGACTTCGGGCTCATCAATGGCGATTTGGTGTTAATATGTGGGACGGCATTGCCAGTAATAGGTTGATTGGATCTTAAATTCTTCTATTCCCCTCGTGGAACAAGTGTTGCTAGAACTGCTGGAGGATGTACCTCTGTAACTCTCTCTGTTATACAGGCCTCAGAAGGCCCACTGTTCCGAAAGACCACCATGCCTTCCTCAGCCGAAGGAAGTCACTGGATGCGCACATGGATGGCGTGGTATCAGCAGACCGTTCTCCTGGCCGTTGTCAGTTTTCGCGACCGGAACCGCTACTTTTCAATAAAGTAGCTCCTCAATTGGCGTCACAAGGGCTGAGTGCACTCCAGTTGCCAAGTGTACTTGGTTGGCCAGAACGATCACCCATACAAGTGCTAGCCAAGTCTAACAGCCCTTAACTTCGATGACCTGACGGGAACCGGTTTTAATACTGTCGCAAGGCCGCTGGCGACTACCTCTGAATGTTAGACAAAGGATGTATTTCCAGCATGATAGAATGCCAGCCCATTTCATTATTGCTGTGACGAATCATCCAAGAACCATCTTCAGGAATCGATGGATGGTCCGAGTTGCTCCTGTGGTCAGGCCACCCAGGTCACCTGACATCACGTGTCTGGATTTCTGCAAATGAAGCAGCTGGTTTATGTAACCATTGTGGAAGACCTCGTAGATAGAATTTCCGTCGCTGCTGATACCATTACGTACATGCCAGCAGTCTTCGAAAGGACACGATAATCCATGGCCCATTGATGTACTGCGTGTCTACAGGCCAATGGTTACGCATTTGACCTGTTCCTGTGAATGACAATGTTGTAATTAGTATGCTAAACTACCTTCTGTGTAAATCACCCCTTGCATCAGAAACTGCCATCGGGGACCATGTGTACGATAACTAAATATGTTTGTTTTGATGTTCTCTATAAATAATTGTTGAGAACATATTCGTTCCAAGAATTATGTTTTGTAGTAGTTTAGTTTCCAGCGCACAAACTCCTTCGGTATGCCACTGAAGTCAAATTTAGCAGCTGTGTCGCATTCTGTCGTCAATACAGTTAAATTTGACACTCTACGTTATATAAACTCGACCGTAAGCAGTTTTTTATTTTTTTTTATTTTTTATTTATTTATTTTTTTCTTCTCTTCATCCGCCCCCTCAGCTGAGTGGTAGCTGGCACGGTAGTTCGGCGTGTACGGTCAGAGGGTTAGTTGTCCTCTGTGATAAAAAATAAAATAAAATAAAATGGATCAACGATGAAATTCAGTGGGTGTCATGCGATATCCACCCTGAACAAATGCAACGTACAATAACGAACAAAATAAGATTGTGTTTGACTGCTATTCAGTGGTCCCGTGTTCGACTCCCGACTGGGTTGGAAATTTTTCTCCGCTCAGGAAGTGGGTATTGTGTCCTCCTCCTCATCATTTAATCATCATCGACACACAAGTGGCCCAGTGTGGCATCGACTGAAAAGACTTGCAACGTGGCGGGGGCTTCGGACCATCAATGCCTTACGATCATTTAATTTAATTTCGTCAACCTTAATCTACTGAAATTGCAATGAAAACATGCTGCAGACACTGGAATTGTCATAAATATTCTCAATCGATGTTTGGCTAAGCATCTCGTAACCCTCACTTTGGGGAGAAAAAAACTTCAAAATATCCAAAACGAAACCTGTGTCATGGCTCTTCAACAGTTTTTCCTAATGGAATTTGCAAGCCACTATTTCATTAACTAGGTCAGCTGTATCAAAATTTCTGCTACATTTGGTACCAAAATCTGCTGCATATTTTTCAAAATAAGATATAGAATTCTCATTCAAAGCATTCCTAACAGGAAATTAAAGTGAGATGAAATGGTATGTTATATGTGAGATCTATTTCTCATTTCTCGTTTTATTCTATCAAATACACTACTGGCCATTAAAATTGCTACACCAAGAAGAAATGCAGATGATAAACGAGTATTCATTGGACAAATATATTATACTAGAACTGACATGTGATTACATTATCACACAGTTTGGGTGCATAGATCCTGAGAAATCAATACCCAGAACAACCACCTCTGGCCGTAATAACGGCCTTGATACGCCTGGGCATTGAGTCAAACAGAGCTTGGATGGCGTGTACAGGTACAGCTGCCTATGCAACTTCAACACGATACCACAGTTCATCAAGAGTAGTGATTGGCGTATTGTGACGAGCCAGTTGCTCGGCCACCATTGACCAGACGTTTTCAATTGGTGAGAGATCTGGAGAATGTGCTGGCCAGGGCAACAGTCGAACATTTTCTGTATCCAGAAAGGCCCGTGCAGGACCTGCAACATGCGGTCGTGCATTATCCTGCTGAAATGTAGGGTTTCGCAGGGATCGAATGAAGGGTAGAGCCACGGGTCGTAACATATCGGAAATGTAACGTCCACTGTTCAAAGTGCCGTCAATGCGAACAAGAGGTGACTGAACAAGAGGTGCCGAGATGTGTAACCAATGGCACCCCATACCATCACGCCAGTATGGCGATGACGAATACACGCTTCCAATGTGCGTTCACCGTGATGTCGCCAAACACGGATGCGACCATCATGATGCTGTAAACAGAACCTGGATTCATTCGAAAAAATGACGTTTTGCCATTCGTGCACCCAGGTTCGTCGTTGAGTACACCATCGCAGGCGCTCCTGTCTGTGATGCAGCGTCAAGGGTAACCGCAGCCATGGTCTCCGAGCTGATAGTCCATACTGCTGCAAACGTCGTCGAACTGTACGTGAAGATGGTTGTTGTCTTGCAAACGTCCCCATCTGTTAACTCAGGAATCGAGACGTGGTTGCACGATCCGCTACAGCCATGCGGATAAGATGCCTGTCATCTCGACTGCTAGTGATACGAGGCCTTTGCGATCCAGCACGGCGTTACGTATTACCCTCCTGAACCCACCGATTCCATATTCTGCTAATAGTCGTTGGATCTCGACCAGCGCGAGCAGCAATGTCTCGATACTATAAACCGCAATCGCGATAGGCTACAATCCGACCTTTATCAAAGTCGGAAACGTGATGGTACGCATTTCTCCTCCTTACACGAGGCATCACAACAACGTTTCACTAGGCAACTCTGGTCAACTGCTGTTTGTGTATGAGAAATCGGTTGGAAACTTTCCTCATGTCAGCACGTTGTAGGTGTCGCCATCGGCGCCAACCTTGTGTGAATGCTCTGAAAAGTTAATCATTTGCATATCACAGCATCTTCGTCTGTAGCACGTCATCTTAGTGGTGTAGCAATTTTAGTGACCAGTAGTGTAATTTTTAGCATTCTAGCTTAAACAGTTTCACTCAAAATCTCAGTTGCCAAAAATCAAAAAGCTTCGGTCAGATAGCAAATTTTCTTTAGCACCCACTCGCCAGTCTTTGAGATCCTACAGTACCGTAACGAAGTTGCAGCTCAACCTCCACTGTTGAACATGAGCCGTGTAGGTGGTAGCTGTAAAGCAAGTGCACTGTTAACGGATAACCTGCGTGCCGGCTGTCCGTTAGTAGTTCAAATGGCTCTGAGCAGTATACGACTTAACTTCTGAGGTCATCAGTCCCCTAGAACTTAGAACTAATCAAACCTAACTAACCTAAGGACATCACACACATCTATGCCCGAGGCAAGATTCGAACCTGCGACCGTATCGGTCACGCGGTTCCAGACTGAAGCGCCTAGAACCGCACAGCCACACCGGCCGGCGTTCGTTAGTAGTCTTTGCTTTATGAATGGTACTTGGACGAAATGACACTATGGCAACAATGTGCTTTTACATTCTCGGGTCAAGAGAAATGCTTCTCGCAGGCAGGCAGTAAGACGTGGTCCAAGAGGAGTCACGTACCTAACCCGGTTTATTATTAAGTCGTCTCTTTTTTAGGTCCGTTTTTGCCCACCCTCTACGTCTGTGCACTTGGGGGGAACCTTCCCTGCCGAAGCCTCGGCACGACACTGGCTGTGCTGCGTCATAGTCGGACGGCACCAGCTCGGGAAGACATCCAGTGGACAATGGCTGCTGCTGTGTCGTTTCAACACCTGCGTGTCCTGGACTGTACAATATTAATAACAAAGCCCTAAGTATAACGACATACACAATAATAACAATAATAATCAGAGATGGATTGACATAATACATACCGATAGTCTTGTTCCTAGCCGATCGCTGCTGCTGGCAGAGCTTCATGCTGGACAGCAAATGATGACATGCTCGCGATCAAATTATTATAAGAAACATTACTCGAAGAGAAGGGAGTTGAAGTTAGATGCAGTTGGCTGGGGGCAGGGGGCTCTCCCCTTTCCCCTTTATGGCCTTAGCACATGCAGACAGAATAGTACGTGCAATTTTTGGTAAGTTATCTGGCAAAGCACTGGGCCGTTGGGTGACTTGCAAATTAGTCGAAACTAGGTAGCCGAAAGCATACCGATCCCCTTTATTACCTTTATGAAAGTGGCTGGTTCAAATGGCTCTGAGCACTATGGGACTTAACATCTATGGTCATCAGTCCCCTAGAACTTAGAACAACTTAAACCTAACTAACCTAAGGACAGCACACAACACCCAGCCATCACGAGGCAGAGAAAATCCCTGACCCCGCCGGGAATCGAAACCGGGAACCCGGGCGTGGGAAGCGAGAACGCTACCGCACGACCACGAGATGCGGGCTTTATGAAAGTAGTTGTCTCCATGGCAGTAAATCTGAGAATGCATAGATCAAATGTATAGTGGTGTCAAAGCATCCCTACCTCCATACTCTACGGAAAACCACAGGTTGCATGGGTATTGTGATATAAACCTACGTTGCTGCATGATGTCGAGCCTTGCGAACTGTGATATATCTACTACTACGTTGATTATGTGATAAGCAAATAGCGATGGGAGATGGGTATGCTTACAGAAAAAAATCATGTACTGTGGCTGGGAATACACTGAGTACCAGGACTGCAGGCACCTTCCAACAAGCAAGCAAGAAATGAAATATGGAACTTAAATTTTTCGAGGTAATAATTAAAGATTTACTTGTACTCTTAGTATACTTTTCGAATTACTTTAGTCTCTTGAGTATGAAATAAATAGCTGGCTATGCCAAGAGCATCTAGGAAGAACGGAGCTGTAGTGCAAGCGTAAAGAAAATATTAGACTGAGGGGCTAAGACAAACAAAAGCTTGTTTTCGATGATCTGATGAGGCAAAACTCGGAGTAAGGAGGGAATGAGCTAGGACGTGCAGGTGTTCCTCCCGGCGCTGTAACAATTCGCACTGTGGAGCGACAATTGTGTAGACCGTGACGGGCGTGGTAGGCGCGAGGCGCTACGCTGGAGCCGCCAGCTTCCGGCCGTGTGTCGTCACACATGCTCTGACGTCACGCAAGGCCACGCCGCCAAGAATGCCGAACAGCGGGACTGCTGCCCGCAGCGGCGCATCCCAGGCAACTGGTCCACGCTGCGTCCACAAACTACGCGTTTCAAGAAATGAGACCGTATGTTCTGCACCGTAAGTGTTACGGGACAAGGTAACACTAATCACAAGCCGTTCAATAGAAACATTGCCCAAACCGAAAGCTAGAAAATTTCTGCAACTGGAGATACACATGTACATTTACATCTGTATTTACATGATTACTCTACAGTTCACAATTAAGTCTGGCAGAGGGTTCATCGAACTAAATTCAAACTATTTCTCTATCGTTCCACCCTCGAACAGCGCTAGGAGAAAACGAACACTTAAATCTTTCCGTGCGTGCTCTGATTTCTCTTATTTTATTATGGAAAATTATTTGTCCCTATTTAGCTGGAAGCCAACAAAATATTTTCACATTCTGAGGAGAAATTTGGTAATTGAAATATCTTGAAAAGATTCCGCCGCGATGAAAACCGCCTTTGTTTTAATGGTTGCCGTCACAATTTGCGAATCATACCCGTGGCACTTCCTCCTCTATTTCGCGATAATACAAAACGAGCTGCCCTTCTTCGAACTTTTTCGATGTCCTCCGTCAATCCTAACTGATGCGGATCCCACACTGCACAGAAATACTCTAGAAGAGGGCAGACAATCGTGGTGTAAGCAGTCTCTTTAGTACACTGTTGCATTTTCTAAGTGTTCTGCCAATAAATCGCTGTCTTCGGTTCGCCTTTTCCACAACATTACATATGTGATCGTTCCAATTTAAGTTATTCGTAATTGTAATCGCTAAGTATTTAGTTCAATTTTTAGCCTTTAGATTTGTGTGATTTATCGTGTAACCAAAATTTAGCCGATTCCTTTTAATATTCTTGTGAATGACTTCGCAATTTTCGTTGTCACTTTTTTGCACCATATTGATATCTTATCTAAACCATTTTGCAATTAGTTTGGACCATCTGACAACTTTGCAAGGCGGTAAATCACAGCATCATCTGCAAAAAATCTACGAGGCTGCTCCGATTATCTCCTAAATCCTTTATGTATATCAGGAACAGGAGAGGACCCACAACCCATCTTTGGGGAATGGCAAATATTACTTCTGTTTTACTCGATGACTTTCCATCCGTTACTACGAACTGTGACCTTTCTGACAGGAAATCATGAATCCTTTCGCACAACTGAGACGATGCTCCATAGGCATGCAGTTTAGTTAGAAGTTGCTTGTGAGGAACGGTGTCAAAAGCCTTCTGGAAATCTAAAAATAAGGAAACAATTTGACGTCTCCTGTCGATAGCACTCATTACGTCGTGAGAATAATGGGCTATTTGTGTTGAACAAGAACGATCTTTTGTGAATCTGTGTTGGATAACTGTCAATAAATCGTTTCCTTCGAGATAATTCATAATGTTGGAACACAGTATATGTTCCAAAATTCTAGTGCAAATTGACGTCAGCAATATGGGTCTGTAATTCTGCGGATTACTCCTATTTCCTTCCTTTTGTATTTGTGTGACTTGCGCAACTTCCCATTCCTTAGGCACGGATCTTTCGATGACAGAGCGGTTGTATACGTCTGCTAAGTATGGAGCTATTGTATCAGCATACTCTATAAAAGAAAGAGGTAACAAAACTGTTATATCTTTACCACAAGAACAAAAGAGTTAATAAGAACATGGTCACTCTTAGCTGCCACACATGCTCCCTGTGAACTCTGTCGCCATTGCTAACAAGAAACTGTGCATACAGGCCTACGGGAGGCCATAGTGGCGGCTGACAGGTTGCATTTTGTCTTTTCAAAGCATCTGAGAAATGCTCTGTTGCGTTCATATGCGGAAACATCTTTGTCTAGTTTATGCAGTCCATATTTTCACCTCTGTGTAATTCATCCACCGAGGTGTCTCATATCTGTGCGACTAGGGCCTTACCGTCACCTCTGATCACTACTAACGATTTGAAGAAATTGCATACATCCATTCAACATGCAGCCTCCCAAAAACATTACCAAACTAGCCTCTTTCATCGATGGTATCGACTACCAGTTTCTCTGAAAACGAATATGCGACGATAATCATTGTAAAAAATGAAAAGGGATTTATAAGCGAAGGGCACATTCCTTCATTCATTCATACTTCTGAACTGAACTGCCGTGACGGAACACACACTGCTGAGCTTCTGACTTACAGATCAATTAATCTCCGCTCCTGGTACTCAGCCTAAAGAGTAGCGTTCCAAAAGATTGGGAAAGGGCACAGGTCATCCCCGTTTTCAAGAAGGGACGTCGAACAGAAGTGCAGAACTATAGACCTGTATCTCTAACGTCGATCAGTTGTAGAATTTTGGAACACGTATTATGTTAGAATATAATGACTTTTCTGAAGACTAGAAATCTACTCTGTAGGAATCAGCATGGGTTTCGAAAAAGAAACCCAGCTCGCGCTATTCGTCCCCGAGACTCAAGAGGGCCATAGACACTGGTTCCCAGGAAGATGCCGTGTTTCTTGACTTCCGCAAGGCGTTCGATACAGTTCAAAAAATGGTTCAAATGGCTCTTAGCACTATGGGGCTTAACATCTTAGGTCATCAGTCCCCTAGAACTTAGAACTACTTAAACCTAACTAACCTAAGAACATCACACACATCCATGCCCGAGGCAGGATTCGAACCTGCGACCGTAGCAGTCCCGCGGTTCCGGACCGCAGAGCCAGAACCGCACGGCCACCGCGGCCGGCGATACAGTTCCCCACAGTCGTTTAATGAACAAAGTAAGAGCATATGGACTATCAGACCAATTGTGTCATTGGATTGAAGAGTTCCTAGATAACAGAACGCAGCATGTCAGTCTCAGTGGAGAGAAGTCTTCTGAAGTAAGAATAATTTCAGGTGTGCCGCAGGGGAGTGTTGTAGGGCCGTTGCTATTCACAATATATATAAATGACCTTGTGGATAACATCGGAAGTTCACTGAGGCTTTTTGCGGATGATGCTGTAGTATATCGAGAGGTTGTAACAATGGAAAATTGTATTGAAATTCAGGAGGATCTGCAACGAATTGACGCATGGTGCAGGGAATGGCAATTGAATCTCAATGTAGACAAGTGTAATGTGTTGCGAATACATAGAAAGAAAGATACTTTTCCATTTAGCTACAATATAGCAGGTCAGCAACTGGAAGCGGTTAATTCCATAAATTATCTGGGAGTAGGCATTAGGAGTGATTTAAATGGAATTATCATATAAAGTTTATCGTCGGTAAAGCAGATGCCAGACTGAGATTCGTTGGAAGAATCCTAAGGAAATGCAATCCGAAAACAAAGGAAGTAGGTTAAGTACACTTGTTCGCCCACTGCTTGAATACTGCTCAGCAGTGTGGGATCCGTACCAGATAGGGTTGATAGAAGAGGTAGAGAGATACAACGGAGAGCAGCGCTCTTTGTTACAGGATCATTTAATAATCGCGAAAGCGTTACGGAGATGATAGATAAACCCCAGTGGAAGACCCTGCGGGAGAGACGCTCAGTAGCTCGGTATGGGCTTTTGTTGAAGTTTCGAGAACATACCTTCACCGAGGAGTCAACCAGTATATTGCTCCCTCCTACTTATATCTCGCGAAGCGACCATGAGGATAAAATCAGGGAGATTAGAGCCCACACAGAGGCACACCGACAATCTTTCTTTCCACAATCGGTACAAGACTGGAATAGAAGGGAGAACCGATAGAGGTACTCAAGGTACCCTCCGCCACACACTGTCAAGTGGCTTGCGGAGTATGGATGTAGATGTAGATGTGGAAACAGCGATTAATGAAGTAGTTTTAAGCTATGCAGACAATTAATGGATTTTGTTGTGAACCTTGCTGGCAGGATACACTTCGTGCCGGTGATGGACTCGTACCCGGAAGCCACAGAGAGCTGTCCAAGATAATCGATAATGAACTATTAATATACTAGAATTTGGACATATGGTGTTACATCGTGTGGGAGAAGATTCATCAAGAGGCAGCTATCAACGTCCCCATGAGATGCACACTTACAAGAGTACAGTGTATATAGTACAGGCGGAGCAGCAGTTAAAGCCATATCTTAAACAAGATGTGTAAGCTAATTTCAGTTGCATCAAAGGATTACGTTGTAATGTATGCAGTGAGACTTGCTGTCGTCTCTTGGAATAATTCTATGAGCTTAGGTTGGTACTGCAAGGTATGTTATAAAGCCTCACAGTCTCTCATGCGCCAGAAGGACCGATCGGATAGTGATTGAAAGCAATGTGGAACTGGCTAGACGGAGACTATATTTGGTAGGCTGCAGCTACGGCACAAAAATTCCTGGAATCTTGCCTGACTGTCTGTGAAACTTCAATTTTTCGGTCCGTTGGGACGAACTGGGACTCCCTGTCTGGGAGAAGACCAGTGAAGCAGGATAGAGAATGACATTTAGTTGTTTTTCACACTTACATAGGCTGTATTTGGTTGTTAATTCACTTTTACTTTTTTTCAACTGGCATTGAAGGACGCATGAGACAGCATAACGGCTATTTGTACACCACCCTAAGCGTCTCGATCTCTCTCATTTGTTCATTTGGTGATCCATGTTGGAAGAAAGAGTTGATCTTGGAGCCTGTTGGGGGGCTGAGTGCGTGCAAATGTTCGTTCTAAGGTAAAGCCGAAAATGTTGAAGAGGCTTGAGACTCGCTCGACCTGGCCGGTCTCCATTCACCTGAGTGTGAATGGCCAACAGTTACCTGGCCGTAATTCTCTGGGCGGAAAGAAAAAGTGAGCACTGGCCGCACAGTTATCTCTTTAATAGGTTTGAGGTCTTGCCCAATGCTGGAAAAAATATCTGATGCAGCACAGGATCATTTAATCTGCCGGGACCTGGGCCGATCTTGCTGAGAGACCAGGACAAGCATAGAGAGAAGGATTACTGGTCATTGGAAACTCCAACGTTGGGCGGGTGACAGATGTTGATGATGATGTTTGGTTTGTGGGGCGCCCAACTGCGCGATTATCAGCGTCCGTACAAATTACGAACCTTTGTTCAGTCCAAGCTCGCCACTTTCAGGAATGATGATGAAATGATGAGGACAACACAAACACCCAGTCATCCTGAGGCAGGTGAAAATCCCTTACCCCGCCGGGAATCGAACCCGGGACCCCGTGCTCGGGAAGCGAGAACGCGCACGCGAAACCACGAGCTGTGGACGAGACTGATAGAGACACAAATACAAGTTGAAGGCAATATAAATAAGATATTTTATAAGAGAATGTAATATGGAACTCATATGTAAATAGTGATTAACTTGTATCAGAAAACTGGTATTTATAATTGATTATGATGTTAATAACTTTAGGCGAAAATATTACATAATTTATCTCAAGAATTCTCTTATAAAATTGTCCATTCATGATAATGTTAATTGAGACTGAATACGCAACAGGTAAAAAATGTATTTTTGAAAGATTATCTAATGAATTGCTGCTGTTATGTCTCAGTTTTGATCTCTTTTGTTTCAGACTTTGAAACAGTTGAGGCTCAGTTATGTCTTTGTAATGATGGGCTGGATACTGAAGGATAACGCATATGTATTATCACAAAAGTGTCTGAATTGAAGGTAACAGTTTACAACTTGTGGAATTCAGAGCAGAAAATAATGTGAAAGTTTCAGAATTCGAAGTTGAATTCCACGAACTAAAGTCGAGTATCGAGGCTTAAACAAGAGGTTTAGACGATTCTGTGACGATCTTGTACGAGGATTTCTCCACCTCCGCTATCGTGTGGACACACGTGATTTGATTTTAAAGTATAAGTATAATTATTGATGGAACAGTCTATCTACTAATGATATGTTCGCCTGCAACAACAAGAAGATGAGTATTTTTATTTATTTATTATGTTTTATTTGACTTAAGGTGAAATTATTTCGTGTGACCATGACAACCTCGGAGACTTTGGTAGAACTGCGTGCGAATGAACAGGAGAAATATGTTTCTAGTTTAGATCAGCCGACGAGCAGTGCAGGAGGGAAGAAATAGTGGAAGATTGGCTGCTAACATTTTGAAAACAGATAGCTAACAATTAACTGCTAACATCGAACAGTTCACGGAACGTGAGGTAGAAAATTGGAAATTTAAAGTGAAATTGAAGTGAACAGTGAACAGGCTTCAGAACTTCAGGCAAGACTTTAGAAAATTAAATATAAAATCGATTTATACAATGAGCTGAGCAATCCACAATTTTCCAAAGTTGAGTGTAATTGTTTAAGCATTAAATCAAAAACTGAATGTAACAGTTTGAAACTTGTTCAATTCAAAGGAGAAAATAATATGAGAGTCAGATTTCGAACTTGAATTCCACGAACTAAAGTCGAGTATCTAGGCTTAAGTCAGAGGCTCAGACGATTCTATGATGATCTTGAATGAGGATTTCTCGTCATCCTCTATCGTGTGGAGCATTTTAGCACCCCTATTAACCGGTCAGGTCTCACGTACGACGTGGCTACAAGGGTAGCAGAGTACGTGTGGCGTGTGTATGTGGATTTTTAAGATAGAGAACTCCCTCTACAGACACCATAAGTTACGTACCAAGCTCAGAGGTGGAATAATATCAAATTCAATAATTAAAAAATAACATTCATGGTGGCTGATCAGGAAACAGAATGTTGATATCATGACAAGGTCCCTGAACTACAATGAGGTTACAAAAGTCATGGGATACCTCCTAATATCGTGTGGAATCTCCTTTTGCCCGACATAGTGTAGCAACTCGACGTGGAATGGACTCAAGAAGTCGTTGAAAGTCTCCTGCAGAAATATTAAGCGTCACTGCCTTTATAACCGCCCATAATTGCGAAACTGTTCCCAGTGCAGGATTTTGTGCACGAACTGATCGCTCGATTGTCCCATAAACGTTCGATGGGATTCGCCTCAGGCGATCTGAGTAGCCAGATCATTCGCTCGAATTGTTCAGAATGTTCTTCAAACCAGTCGCGAACAATTATGGCCCGGTGACATGCTGCATTGTCATCTATAAAAATTCCACTGTTGTTTGGGAACATGAAGTCCATGAATAGCTGCAAGTGCTCTCCAGGTAGCTGAACATAACCATTTCCCGTCAATGATCAGTTCATTTGTACCAGAAGACCCTGCTCATTCCATGTAAACACAGCCTGCACCATTATGGAACCACCACCAGCTTACACACTGCCTTGTTGACAACTTACGTCAATTTTCAATGTCAATGAACTTCACCAACAGCCGTATCCTTTAAGATACTTTATTTTATTCTGAAAGCAACCTGTTTTAGCATTTCATTTGCCATCTTCAGGGCCCATACGTTTTTATCCAAATAAACGAACTTGTCTTACAGCGCCAAAAATCACTCTATATCGTACTGTTACGTCTTCGTATGAAGCAATTGTATAACGGTTGGAATTTACGATATTCAGTGATTTATGGCGCTATACAAGTTCGTGTATTTCCATAAAAGCGAATGGGGCCTGAAGATGTCAAACTAAAATGCCGAAACAGGTTGCTTTCAGAATAAAATAAAGTATCTTAAAGTGCCGGGTGATCAAAAAGTCAGTATAAATTTGAAAACTTAATAAACCACGGAATAATGTAGATAGAGAGGTAAAAATTGACACACATACTTGGGATGACATGGGGTTTTATTAGAACAAAAAAAAAAGCAACGTTCACAAAATGTCCGACAGATGGCGCTGGACAGCAAAACGTGTGTAACTGCTACCGTGACGGGTGAGAGGTACGCCGACATGTTACAGAATCGCATCACCCCCAGCCTGGCTCATAAACACCTGCTGGAACGTACGATGGCCCGCATCTCGTGGTCGTGCGGTAGCGTTCTCGCTTCCCACGCCCGGGTTCCCGGGTTCGATTCCCGGCGGGGTCAGGGATTTTCTCTGCCTCGTGATGGCTGGGTGTTGTGTGCTGTCCTTAGGTTAGTTAGGTTTAATTAGTTCTAAGTTCTAAGCGACTGATGACCTCAGCAGTTGAGTCGCATGGTGCTCAGAGCCATTTGAACGTACGATGTTTATGCAGGATGGCGCTCCACCCCATATTGCTAGACGCGTGAAAGCTGTCTTGCGCGCGTCGTTTGGTGATGATCGTGTGCACAGCCGTCACTTTCGTCATGCTTGGCCTCCCAGGTCCCCAGACCTCAGTCCGTGCGATTATTGGCTTTGGGGTTACCTGAAGTCGCAAGTGTATCGTGATCGACCGACATCTCTAGGGATGCTGAAAGACAACATCCGACGCCAATGCCTCACCATAACTCCGGACATGCTTTACAGTGCTGTTCACAACATTATTCCTCGACTACAGCTATTGTTGAGGAATGATGGTGGACATATTGAGCATTTCCTGTAAAGAACATCATCTTTGCTTTGTCTTACATTGTTATGCTAATTATTGCTATTCTGATCTGATGAAGCGCCATCTGTCTGACATTTTTGAACTTTTGTATTTTTTTGGTTCTAATAAAACCCCATGTCATTCCAAGCATGTGTGTCAACTTGTACCTCTCTATCTACATTATTCCGTGATTTATTCAGTTTTCAAATTTATACTGACTTTTTGATCACCCGGATACGGCTGCTGGTGTAGTTTATTGACATTGAAAATTACTTACCAGACGATGTCCCCTGCCCATGCTGAACCAACAGAGAAACATATCAGTGGCTTCGTGGGATCTGCGCCACACCCGAACCCTACTATCACCTCTTACTACATGAAATTGAACAGGCCATGGTTTTCCAGTCGTCTAGGGTCAAACAGATACGGTCACGCGTCCAAGAGAAGCGCTGCGGGCAGGCGACGTCATTTTGTTAACAAAGGCACTTGAGTCGGTCGTCTGCTGCCATAGACCATTAACGCCAAATTTCGCCATACTGCGCTAAAGGATACATTCGTCCTACGTCCCACATTGATTTCTGCTCTTATTTTACGCAGTGTTGCTTATCTGTTAGCACTGACAACTCTAAGCAAACGCCGCTGCATGCGGTCGTTAAGTAACGGCCGTCGGCCACTACGTTGTCCGTGGCGAGATGTAATGCCTGAAATTTGGTATTCTCCGCACACTCTTGACACTGTTGATCTTAGACGATTGAATTCCCGAGCTATTTCTGAAATGGAATGTCCCATACGTCTAGCTGCAACTACCATTTAGCGTTCAAAGTTTGTTAATTCCCGTCGTGCGGCCACAATCACGTTGGAAACCTTTCCACATGAATCACCTGAGTGCAGATGGCAACTCGGCCAATACACTGCCATTTTATACCTTGTGGAAGCAAGGCTAAAGAAAAATCAAGACACTTTCATAGGATTCGTCGACCTGGAAAAAGCGTTCGACAATATAAAATGGTGCAAGCTGTTCGAGATTCTGAAAAAAGTAGGGGTAAGCTATAAGGAGAGACGGGTCATATACAATATGTACAACAACCAAGAGGGAATAATAAGAGTGGACGATCAAGAACTAAGTGCTCGTATTAAGAAGGGTGTAAGACAAGGTTGTAGCCTTTCGCCCCTACTCTTCAATCTGTACATCGAGGAAGCAATGATGGAAATAAAAGAAAGGTTCAGGAGTTGAATTAAAATACAAGGTGAAAGGACATCAATGATACGATTCGCTGATGACATTGCTATCCTGAGTGAAAGTGAAGAAGAATTAAATGATCTGCTGAACGGAATGAACAGTCTAATGAGTACACAATATGGTTTGAGAGTAAATCGGAGAAAGACGAAGGTAATGAGAAGTAGTAGAAATGAGAACAGCGAGAAACTTAACATCAGGATTGATGGTCACGAAGTCAATGAAGTTAAGGAATTCTGCTACGTAGGCAGTAAAATAACCAATGACGGACGGAGCAAGGAGGACATCAAAAGCAGACTCGCTATGGCAAAAAAGCCATTTCTGGCCAAGAGAAGTCTACTAATATCAAATACCGGCCTTAATATGAGGAAGAAATTTCTGAGGATGTACGTCTGGATTACAGCATTCTATGGTAGAGAAACATGGACTGTGGGAAAACCGAAACAGAAGAGAATCGAAGCATTTGAGATGTGGTGCTACAGACGAATGTTGAAAATTAGGTGGACTGATAAAGTAAGGAATGAGGAGGTTCTATGCAGAATCGGAGAGGAAAGGAATATGTGAGAAACACTGATAGGGAGAAGGGACAGGATGATAGGACATCTGCTAAGACATGAGGGAATGACTTCCATGGTACTAGAGGGAGCTGTAGAGGGCAAAAACTGTAGAGGAAGACAGAGATTGGAATACGTCAAGCAAATAATTGAGGACATAGGTTGCAAGTGCTACTCTGAGATGAAGAGGTTAGCACAGGAAAGGAATTCGTGGCGGGCCGCGTCAAACCAGTCAGTAGACTGATGACCAAAAAAAAAAAAAAAAAAAAGCGATACTACCGCCATCTGTATATGTGTATACTGCTACCCCATGATTATCGTCACGTCAGTGTATGTGGGAATACACGCTTTCTAGACGAATTTCATTAATGAAGTCTTCTCGGGTAATCAACCGAGTCGTCGCCTCGTGTTGTCACAACTTTTCGACGAGTTTCGTACTCGTCGTATTCGCCCACATGTTCTGTGGAGGCGCAGTGTATGTCTCCCATGGCATAACACTGCCCACACCGTCCCGCGTCCGTGGCGCGCTGCATATTTCGAGCAGCCTATCTCATGGATGCTGGCGTTTCCGGACTCGACCATCGATCTTGCGCAACAAGAATTGTGACTCATCTGACGAGGTGAAACGTTCTCGTTGATCCACATTCAAACCTCACTGGTCTCATGCTTACTTCAATCGTAATAGACAATGTCTTTGGGTGAACGTGGGAGCACGTAGGGGTTGTCTACTGCGAAGCCCTGTGTTCATATTCGTACGTTGAACGGCGTGCGCCGAAAATCCAGCAATGTATTCTGTCGTCAGATCTGACAACGATCGCCGACCTTCATGTTCTGTGATGAGGTGTGGACGTCCAACAGTTTGTCGGTGGTTTCAGTGTCCTTAGGTGACTTTCCATAGATGCTCGCGACATAAGTACGCTAACAGCCGTTCAGTTCCACCGTTTCCGATATTACCTTCTCAGGCGTCGGGCATAATAATCTTCGTTTTCAAAGTTGCTTATGTCAGTGGGTTTCACCATCTGCAACCCGTATCGTTGCTAGAATGATTACCGATCCGTCTCTACTCCGCCGTTATTTTCTTACCGCATCACGTGCCTGCAACATCACCAGGTGGAATTCGGTCTCGGAGAGAAAGATTCATCTCCTGTTTAAGCGAAGTCGACAGAAGTTGAATGATACCAAAAGGAATGTGGGGAGAATGGCGCGAAAAGCATTTAGTGAATGTCTAAGTAAAATTTTGCCCAACGATCTGACTATAAATCCTAAGAAGGTTTGATCTTAAGTAAAGTTAGTATGCGGGTCGAAATCACCTATTCAGTCGCTCAGTGAGCGCACTAGAATTGAAACGGAAGCTGAAGTAGTGAATTTGAACTTCCGAAAAAGTTTCACCGCGAAGGACCATACATTACCTCCTTTCAATCGACGCAAAGAAATAGCATGTACAGAGACAAGCGATCGCAGAACAGAAAACCAATTAACTGCGTAACAGTGGAAAGGCAGCTACTTCGCCGCTGAGGTTTTATTGAGTTTATATGAAAGAACTTGCTCTACTTCTTTCGAGCAGTTTATCGTAGGTCAAAAAAATGGTTCAAATGGCTCTGAGCACTATGGGACCTAACTTCTGAGGTCATCAGTCCCCTAGAACTTAGAACTACTTAAACCTAACTAACCTATGGACATCACACACATCCATGCCCGAGACAGGATCCGAACCTGCGACCGTAGCGGTCGCGGGGTTCCAGACTAGCGCCTAGAACCGCTCGGCCACCTCGGCCGGCTATCGTAGGTCACTGGAACAACGAAGAGTGCCTAGAAATTTTGAAAAAGAGCAGGATATTCCGGGTTTTTATAAAGGCCGTCGAACAGACGTGCGTAAGTAAAGGATTACATCGCTGATGTCAATCTGTCATACGATTGCGGAACATATTTTATGCTCACGCATTATGACGTTTTTCGAGAACGAAACTTTCCTCTGTAAAAATTTACATGGATTCCATAAACAGAGGTATTGCGAGACTCAGCTCTATTCGTCCATGAATTCCAACACCCCGTGGACGACGAAGCCCAGATTGATGTCTTATTCCTTGACTTCCAAAAGGCATTCGATACAGTTCCGCACTGTTTTAAAATGAACAAAATAAGAGTTTAGCAAGTATCGGACCAAATTTGTGATTTGTTACAGGACTTCTTTCGGGATCACACTCATCATGCTGTTCTTAAGTACATAAAATCGACAGATGTGAATATAATTTCGGGGGTACTGTAAGGGAGTGTTTACGGCCGCTACTATTAACAATTTATATTAACGATCTAGTGAACAACGACTAACGTTCCATGTGGCATTTCGCGGATGATGCTGTTTTCTATAGGCAGGTTGTACACTGAGGTAAAAAAAGTAATGGGATACTTCCTAATATCGTGTCGGACCTCCTTTTGCCCGGCGTAGTGCAGCAACGCCATATGGCATGGACTCTACACGCCGTAGGAAGTCCCCTGCAGAAATATTGAGCCATGCTGCCTCTGCAGTCATCCGTAATTGCGAAACTGTTGCCGGTGCAGGATTTTGTCACGAACTAACGCCTCGATTATGCCCCATAAATGTTCAATGGGATCATGTCAGTTGTTCTGGGTGGCCAAATTATTCGTTCGAGTTGTCCAGAATGTTCCTGAAACCAATCGCGAACAGTTGTGGTCCGATGACATGGCGCATTATCATGAAGTCCATAGCTGGCTGCAAATGGTCACCAAGTAGTCGAACATAACCATTTCCGATCAATGACCGGTTCAGTTGGACCGCAATACCCAGACCATTCCATGTAAACACAGCCCACACCATTGTGGAGCCAGTACCAGCCTGCACAGTGCCTTGTTGATGGCTCTGAGCACTATGGGACTTAACTTCTGAGGCCATCAGTCCCCTAGAACTTAGAACTACTTAAACCTAACTAACCTAAGGACATAACACACATCCATGCCTGAGGCAGGATTCGAACCTGCGACCGTAGCGGTCGCTCGGTTCCGGACTGAAGCGCCTTGCCGCTCGGCCACCCCCGGCGGTAGTGCCTTGTTGACAACTTGGGTCTATGGCTTTGTGGGGTCTGCGCCAGAGGTGTACAAATTCTTCTTCCAGTCTGCCTGACCCTTTCTCCACCGCAACCGTTAAAGCAGCTCAACCCATTGCCACAGGGACACAAGAGCATATGTGAACTGAAGTACAGTGGTTAAAGCAGGCCAGCTTGGTTTTGCGCAAGCGTGGCAAGCTTCACGGGACCCGTTCAGCCGTCTGCACCTCACAACAGGTTGCGCTATCAATCCAACGCGGCTAGCCACGTATATGTCTGCGTAGGAAATTTCACTGCAGCTCATTTATCTTAAAGGTGGGAGCAGCAAAATGAACAACCCAAACTTAAGCAGACTGATGAGAAATTAAGAATTGGGGAATATACACCAGTCACGAAACAGAGCACAATTCCAACAGTTGAAAAGCTGTCGTGTGTTGATGAGGCAGCTTCAAATACATCGGTACGTGTCTCGCAATGCAAATTGCGTAAAAAGTTACTGAACACTTCAAATTAAAATGGCTCTAAACACTATGGGACTTAACATCTGAGGTCATCAGTCACCTAGACTTAGAACTACTACTACTACTACTACTACTACGTGATCAGGCCCAGTGGACCGCACGCATCTGCAAGTTTCCTACTCCACTGTATTCTATCCATTGCTGCTATCCGCCATCCGTTCACATCTATTGATACTTGGTTTAAATCTTCATGGAGTCCATCCCTCCAACGCTTCTTGGGTCTCCCTGGCGGTCTCTTTCCTGTAGGTGTGAAATACAGGAGCTTCCGAGGCCATCTGTGATCCTCCATCCGGGTCACATGGCCGGCCCACTGCATTCGTTTGGCTTAGAACTATTTAAACCTAACTAACCAAAGGACATCACACACATCCATGCCCGAGGCAGGATTCGAACCTGCGACCGTAGCAGTCGCACGGTTTCGGACTGAAGCGCCTAGAACCGCTTGGCCACAGCAGCCGGCCACTGAACACTTCATAAATATTTTGAAAGGAGACAAAAGCTTAGTAGCTGACAAATGCTTGAAAATGCGTGCTACGAATTTGAGGCTATATAGCAATTAATAGGATTTCTAAATTTACGGCAAACATTGATAGAAATAGGAAAATAAATTGCTTAGTGGATGTTAAAAATCCCATTCTAATGATATGCAGCGTAATCGGAAGAAAGCTTAGTAAGAAAAAATAGCTTCTTCTTTCACTCATGTGCTGTTCAGGTTAACATAATATGAAAAATGATATTCGTATTTGCTAAAATGTGTTAGAGGTAATTAGAATCGAGCATTTTGGACATTTAGAATGAATTCAGTCAACACGCAATACACATCCTGGTAAAAGTCATTGAAATTGGTATAAGTGGGGACATGTTTGGCTCGAGCACACTAAGGTTACAGAAATTAGACTTCCAAGACCATACTTTGGTTGGGGAATGCAGTATGAAAGACATCGTCAGGTTCTTAGATACAAAGGATCTAGACTTTCAGAGATGGTTCTTACTATTACAGAAACCGTGTACTAGAGATGACCAGACTAATTCGTATTGAGAATAGCCGGTACTAATCGACAGAGGTTGAAGTTACAAAGAGAAACGGTCATATCGAAATAAATCAATAAGCCCAAAATAGACCCAAAAGGAAAAAAGGAAAATAAAATCCTCCATTTTCTGGCCTAGAATCATCCAAAATGAATATGTATTTCACTGAGCGTCGTCTTGTGACACTCTGGTATTTTCATTAACTTTGGAACCCTACTCATGACACTACATAGACTAATATGTAGGGTGGCAGGTAAGCAACTCCTGTAGCCTGTGTTGGATTGGACATGGGAGTAAAACTCCGGTAGGAGTAAAGCAGCCTGCCCATTCTGCTGACAACGTGCGGGAGCTTCCTTGCCTGACTAACAGGGAAGCTTGGACAGCAGTATGTATACACCTCTGTCTCTTACCAACTGAAATCGCGACTCATCTGACCAAGCCACGGTTTTCCAGTCATCTGTGGTCCAACCGATAAGGTCACGAGCCCAGGTGAGGCGCTGTAGTTGTCGTGCTGCTGGCAAAGGCGCTCGCGTCGGCCGTTTGCTGCCATAGACCATTAACGCCAAATTTCACCGCCACTGTCCTAATGGATAAGTTCATCGTACGTTCCACATTGATTTCTGTGATTACTTCACGCAATGCCGCTTGTCTGTTAGCACTGGCAGTGTTATGGGTTGGCAGGAGAGCCAACACCGGGTTACTAGAGGAAGCCGAAAGGCACGCGTTTTAGCTCACGCAGGCTGGCGTGAGGTCTGGAACAGGACAAGAAAATTAGAATTTAGAAAAAACGGACGTAGCTGGTGGAATACTTAACTTTAATCCATTAATGATGAGCGTCGCTCTTGACTGTACATGATTCATAATACCAATAGTAACTGGTAATGGCGCCTTGCTAGGTCGTAGCAAATGACGTAGCTGAAAGCTATGCTAACTATCGTCTCGGCAAATGAGAGCGTATTTTGTCAGTGAACCATCGCTAGCAAAATCGGTTGTACAACTGGGGCGAGTGCTAGGAAGTCTCTCTAGACCTGCCATGTGGCGGCGCTCGGTCTGCAATCACTGATAGTGGCGACACGCGGGTCCGACGTATACTAACGGACCGCGGCCGATTTAAAGGCTACCACCTAGCAAGTGTGGTGTCTGGCGGTGACACCACATTCCGCCCCCGCAAATCGGCGTACGGTTGTGGCATAAGGCTTCCGCCCGCGTGGGGAGGACCCCATGTTGACGTATGCGACGAAGTGGGGAGCCTAACAACAGGCGAGGCTGTGCCACCCGCACCCTGCCATTCGGACCGCGGGGAGGTAGGAAACGCCTGAAAACCTGCTCCAGGGTGCACGCCAACATGCGGTGTATGCGCCCGTAGAGAGACAGGAGGGGCCGAAGGATTGACCTCCATCGGGCCGGCGCACCCGACGGGCGAAGACGACATATGGTCCGGAGTGGGCAAGAGTTCCATGTCGGAGGACAACTGGGCACGGGAAGCGATCGGCGGATGCAGCGACGCGTCCACTGCGGGCGTCGCCGGCAGGAGAACAGGCGGCGTCGGCGGCGGCGGCGGCGGCGGCGGCGGCGGCGGCGGCGTCGGCGGCGGCGTCGCGTTGTCATGGGGCAAAATGGAAGGCAGCGTCGGTAACACCTGGGGCTGAGGCGAGCCAGTAGATGGGTCCCCAGGGCGCTGACCGGACGGCACCATCGCTGAAAGCAGACGGGGAGCGGCAGATCCCGTGCGACGACAGAGGCGCAGCTGATTGAGATCCCGTCGCACCTCACCAGAGGCCCCCAAAACCAGATACATAACGCGGCCGAGGCAGCGAAGAATGCGCCCTTCGAGCCAACGCCGTGAACCTCGATAGTGGTGGTAGTAGACAACGTCGCCTGGGGCAAAAGCAGGTGTCTGCCGCTGCACAGGAACCTGATGCGGCGGATGTAGCAAAGACATCAAGTTTCGATGAGGGCGACTGTGGAGCAACTCAGCCGGCGAGCGACCATCTCGGGGCTGAGAGCGATACGATGACAAAAAGAGCAATAACGCTTCCTCCCGAGAAAGCGACTCTTTCAACTTCAACATCTGTGACTTGAAAGTCCTGACCAATTGTTCAGCGGCACCGTTTGACTGTGGCGAAAACGGCGCGGATGTCAGATGTTGAATACCATTGGCCTTGCAGAATGACTGAAATTCTGCGGACATGAATTGTGGGCTATTGTCGGAAACAGTCTGTGGAAGACCTTCAATGCAAAAAATAGCGGATAACGCTTGGATGGTGGCGGATGACGTCGTGGAAGACATCCGGACAACAAAAGAAAAATTACTGAATGAATCTACCACAACCAAGCATCGAGCATTCCAGAATGGACCAGCAAAATCGATGTGTAAGCGTTGCCAAGGGGAAGTGGCTTTTGGCCATGCAAAGAATCTCCGCGGTGGTGCTGATTGTTGTTCGGCACACACCATGCAAGAAGAGCACAGATTCGTAATCGCGGCATCGATTCCGAACCAAGTACAGTGCTGACGACCAAGTTGTTTCGTTCTCACTATACCCCAATGTCCTTGGTGGAGAAGCTGTAAGACAGAGGACTATAACGAACGTGGTACCACGACCCTGTACTGATCATTATCTGAACGCAACAGCAAAACACCACGTCGTACAAAAAGTCTCTCCTGGTGAGGAAAAAATCGGCGAACCAACGGATCCCCGATCCGTGACTTTGACAAGGGCCATTGCGTAGCAACAAAACGCAGGACGGTAGCTAGGACAGGGTCGACAACTGTGGCTGTAGCTACACGACGAAAATCAATCGGAAACGATTCGACCACGTCATCGGTTTCCGAATCAATGAACATGCAAGCAAGTTCGGAGGAATCGAATGCTCTATCCTCAGCAACAGGCAAACGGGACAACGCATTGGCGTTTCCGTGCTTAGCAGTGGACTGATACAAGATATCGTAGCGGTACTGTGAGAGGAAAATAGACCATCGAATGAATTTCTGCCCTGTACGTGGAGGTACAGGCTTGTTCGGATGAAAAAGCGATGTCAAAGGTTTGTGTTCTGTGATGATGGTAAAGTGACGACCATACAAGAAACCATGAAACTTTGTAACACCAAATACGAGAGCCAATGCTTCTTTCTCGATCTGTGCATAATTTCTTTGCGCAGACGAGAGCAATTTGGTTGCAAAGGCAATAGGGCGATCCTGTGATCCATCTTTGTGCGCAAGCACAGCACCGATCCCGAATTCCGATGCATCCACCATCAACAAAAGGGGCTTCCGGGGATCGAATGGCGTAAGGCAAGTACTGGAAAGCAACGCCGATTTCAACTGGCGAAAGGCGCGTTCGCATTCCGTCGTCCAGACGAACGGAACACCTTTACGGCGTAAGCGATGAAGCGGAGCTGAAATGGAAGAGGCATGGGGAACATAGCGATGATAATAGTTAATTTTGCCCAGCACACTCTGTAGCTCCTTCAAATTCTGCGGCGAAGGCAAGTCTTGTGTGGCACAGAGGTGCTCTGGACTGGGATGTATGCCTTGGTCATTGAGTACATGTCCCAGATAGGGTAAGTCACCAGCAAAAAACACACATTTGTCCTTCCGCAAGCGAAGACCATTTTGTCGCAAGACCTGAAATAATGTTCTGAGATTGGCTAAATGTTCTTCTTCCGTCTTTCCAGAGATCACAATATCGTCCAGATAGTTTGCTGCAGTAGGGACCGACGCACAAACAGTTTGTAGATATTGCTGAAACAACGCAGGGGCGGATGCACACCCGAATGGCAGTCGTTTGAATCGATACAAACCAAGATGCGTGTTAACCACCAAAATGCGCTGGGATTCTTCTTCCACCGGTATTTGCAAGTACGCATCTGCTAGGTCCAACTTCGAAAAATATTTACCCAGGCACAGTTTGTCAAAAAGATCTTCCGGGCGGGGTAAAGGAAAAGTTGCAGTCACTAGTTGTGGATTCACTGTTACCTTGAAGTACACACAAAGTCTCAATTTTCCGGAAGGTTTTGGCAAAATTACTAAGGGCGATGCCCAGAGAGAAGCCTGCACACGTTCAATTACACCTTGTGATTCCAAATCATGTAATGTTTTTGCGACCTCATCACGCAATGCATGGTGAAAATTGCGCGCTCTGAAAAATTTCGGTTGCGCGTTTACTTTCAGTTCCAAATGTGCTTTATAGTTCTTAGTGCAACCGAGGCCCGGTGCAAAAATGTCTGCAAATTCGTCACATAGACGAGAAACAATGTCTGAAGGCACAGTCTGGTTCACTGATAGGACCTGATTTACTATAGACAAGTGAAACAACTGAAATAAATCGAAACCAAACAAGTTCACTGCAGAAGAAGAACGAAGGACGTAAAATGACACAAGTTTTGTTTGTCCCTTGTATGTTGCAAGAAGGCTGCACTGTCCTAACACAGGGATCTCGTGACCTGAATAGGTACTTAACTTAACATTTGCTGCACGCAACGGAGGTGTGCCTAGCAGTTTGTAAGTGTCTTGATTGATCATTGAAACTGCAGCCCCGGTATCGAGCTGGAATGGTATCACTTTGCCGTTAATGTCCAAGTCCACAAAAAGTTTATTGCCCTGCTGACAAGAGCGACTGTCTCGTGCAAGGTGAACTGACACTGGTACAAAATCACTTGCGACTTGACGGGAGTTCCGGCGATGTCGACGCACACTATGTGTGGGACGAACACAGTCACTGTTAGAGAGAGTGGCACTGGGCGGAGTGGCATGAACTATATGAATTTCCATGGGCGAAGTGTCACGAGCCTGAATATCCTTGGTTTGATTCCGATTCCGGCGCGAAGCAAAGGGCCTGGAATGATTTTGAGTTTCCGATCAGAACTTTTTCTGGCAAACACTTTGAACATGTCCTTTTTTATTACAGTAAAAGCAAATAGCTTGGCGTGACGGGCAATTCTCACGCGAATGTCTAGTAGCACACCACGGGCATAATTTTAGCACTGCATTTGCTTGCTGGCGCGGTACACGAGGCTGAGAGCCTGACGGCAGCGGTGCGGCCGGGCGCGAGGACTGTTTACTGTTCCGTGCAGCTCGCCCGGCGGACCGGTTAACCTGACACATGGGTGGCGAAGTTTCAAATGATTCTTGAGCAAAGTCAAGTGTGTCCTGCCGATCCAATATGTCCATCACCTGTTGAAGGGAGGGATTGACTAGTTTCAAAATCAGTTCCCTTATACGAACATCAGAAACGTTCTGTGCAAGTGTATCATGTACC
This sequence comes from Schistocerca serialis cubense, assembly GCF_023864345.2. Classification (NCBI taxonomy): domain Eukaryota; kingdom Metazoa; phylum Arthropoda; class Insecta; order Orthoptera; family Acrididae; genus Schistocerca; species Schistocerca serialis. Next base: position 655,613,072 of record NC_064640.1, on the reverse strand, counting down.
ATAGTATTTGAATAAGGGAGTCCACATTGACACTCAAAAGCACAATCCCTAGTAAGGCCTTGCAAGGTTGCAACCCACTCCCTAGCCAAGTGGACACCGTCTGCCTTTGGCAGGGCGACAGCGTGGACACGCCGGTGTTTCCGTGTGCGGAGCGCGAGCTCGCCTTGTTTACATTCTGATGGCCGTCGCTTGTATGCCAGCTTATCGTCTACGATACATGGCGATCCGTTACCTTAAGTCGACACTCTCCGATTTACTTTCTGTAACGAATATGCCCGATCCAAAACACTCGAGGTGAAGCGTTTTCTGCGAGAGGAAGTGAAGATCCTGGTGACCGATATTATTGAATTACATTTGTCAGTCGTGAGCAGCACGGTCTATGTTAAAATCATTAACGATCCTACGTGAGACCAAACAGGGGCTCCGCTTCTGTCATGCTGATGGCAATGTGGGGGCGGTAACCGTCGACCACGCGCGGTTAGGTATGCGCACAATACGCATTTTCGAATTGCCATCCGAACTTCCTGCAGAGAAAGTCGTTGCGCCACTCCGACCGTACAGCACAATCCACGTCCATACTGCGGAGAAATGGACACAGTTTAGGACATATCCTGTCCTAAAAGGCGTCTGACAGGTCACCACTGATCTCCGAAGCCACGTCCCGTCCTACTTACAGATCGGTGGATGCTGTGCAGTAATATATATAACGGCTAGCCTCGGACCTGATTCGGGTGCGGCAAAGAAGGCCAACTTAGATCCGAATGCCTACAACGGCGTATTACGCAACTTTCAGCCACCGAAGGACCACCTGCGTCGCAACCTACAGTGCTACCGGTGATCTACGCCTCTGCTCTTGCGTCTCCTACCGCTTCTCAACGTCGCCTGGACGCCACAAACGACGGCACAACCGAACCCGACCTTACCCCGAAGGAGAGCGCCTCGGCCGGCCATCGATCCAGCTCCAATGGTACCGACGCGACAGTCCATTGACCCAACACTCGGCAACACGATGGAGATCGACTCGCTCATCGTCCCTACGGCGGCCTTCCCACCAGAGCGACGTGGCTACCTTCCCTTCACCAAAACGTCGCAAGAGAAGACGCCGACCGTTTCCGGCCAAAAGGAGACGTTGAAGGTCAACGACGAGGCCTCTGTCGACCCTTACGATGCCCCCGAATCCGCCACTGACGAAGGAGACATTGTCAACGCGGCGACACCGACCGGTGTGCCTTGCGCCCTTCCCCCCAACGCACCATGAGGACTATTTAATGGGCATAGTAGAGCCGCTACACCACGAACCACTGCTTCATCTTCTGAAGACAAAATAGACGATACACAGGTGCCCACCTCCACGGGATGGCACGACTAGGAGGTCGAGGAGCAGGATCCTGCGCCGTCGACGCCGCTCCACTAATCCTACTCTCCCCAGAACCACCTGGGAGTGGGCGGCATGACGTTCCACCACGACGCCCACGTCCTTGCGCTGATGTCAGAGTGGACCAGCCGCCAGCGGTCCGCCACCATCCCTATCGGATAGCAACTATCAAAACCAACAACATCCGTTTCACGGCGAAAATCCGTCTTATACAGGAGATGTTCTGGGCTTCTGATATCGATTTCGCCCTCCTGCGGAAGTCCACTTGGCCAGTCTCCTGAATATCAATGGCTTTACCGCCCATGCCTCTGCAAGTGATCCCATGGGCTGTCTACGTCCGCCACGGGATTTCTGTCAAAGATGTCGCCTTCTTTCCATCAGCTCGGAGCATGGCACTCACTGCCACGGGGACACGCTTCATTAATGTCTACGCCCCTTCCAGCACCGACCAACGACATAAATGGACCTCCTGCTCCACGATACCTGGGAAATCCAACATGGCGACCGTTCTGGCCATACCTTGCTTACCAGTAATTCTGCAAGCAGTCTAGACAGTATATATGCCTCACAGAATCTTAGATCTGCAGTATGGGGCGTCAAACGCTGGCCACTGGTCTTTTCTGAGCATTGTGCTTACATCTGCACGGTCCTCCTTCCATCCGAATCTGCATGGCGCAGCCGTGCGCCATGGAAACTAAGTATTTCTCATCTGCATGACCTGACTTGTCGCCAGCAAGTTACTGAGACATGGGCAGTCTGCAAACGATACCTTCCTCGTTACCACTCGACATTGACATGGTGGATGTACTGCGCCAAACCAGCGATCTGGAGGAAACTGATGAAATACGGGAAAGACTTGGCCGACTGACATCGCAACACCGTCGACTTCTACTATGCGATTCTCTGAGATCTGGATACTCATCCCCCAACTCCAGATAACCAGTTGGAACTGCAAAGAAGTAAGGCGAGGATAACTGCGCTGGCATGCTGCAAATTGCAGGAGTGGTGTCACGGACGCGGCGCCACGGTCATGCGGGCTTGGAAACTCAATCTATGCATCATATAGTGTCCGACGAACTACGGCGTCGTCATCAGATCATCAACACTCTGGTCACGCCTCACTGCCCGCAGGTGACCAATCTGAATGACATTGCTCACGCATTCGTCGAACACTATCGTCGTACTTACAGGGAAAGAGATGCTGATCCTGCAGCAGAAGACTCCTTTTTGCGTCACCCGCAGTCCCCCCCTCCCTCCCCCCCCCCCCCCCCCCCCCACACGCACAGAGGCGGATACTTCGACAGTGGCGGTCACACGAGATGAAGCCGACAATGAAATCGACAAGGGTGCAGTCAACAGATCACCTGGCACTGACAACTTACCAGTTGAGTTTTATCGAACCTTCTGGGACCTGAAGGCAACGTAGTGGACGACTGTGTTTCAAGAACAGATGACATGTGACCAAGCAATCCCACCAACCTTTGTTGAGGGCATCATCATTGTGTACCACAAACCAACCCGTGGTTCGATGGTCATGAGCTATAGACTGCTCATGCTACTCAACGCCAATTACAAGATTTTCGCTAGCTTACTGGCACTGTGTCTCCAAACAATACTCCCTCAAGTCCTCTCCCCAGAGCAAATGACGCCTGGTGGACAGGCTTACATACAGACTGCCACGTGGGAATGCCGCAACTTAATTGCGATGGGGGCAGCCTGCAGACTCCGTGCAGTGGACGTTGCTATCTGTAGATTTTAATAGCGCCTTCGATAAAGTGCGTCACCGTTTCCTGTTATCGCTGGCAGTTCGGATAGGCAGCCCCTCCGTTCATCGACGTCCTATGAGGACTTTACAATAGTGCCAGTTTACGAGTCCAAGTCAATGGACGTTTAGCAGGACTGGTACCCATACGCCAATACATCTGGCAAGTGTACTCCCTCTCTACCCTCCTGTATGCCATTTCTCTAGAGCCCCTCATTGTGGGCCTGACGACCGATTTCTCTGGCCTCACCCTTTGCCAACACACTTTTCCCTGTCAGGTATATGCTGATGACCTCCTCCTCCTCATCTGCTCCAGCCCTGATATTCGAGCAGTCCTTGAATTGACTACACGTTATAGGGCTGCCGCTAGCAGTGCCATGAATGTCACCAAATCTTCTGCGATGTGCGTTGGACGAGGCTCCAGGAAGGTGAAGTGGCATTCCTGCCGCTTGCGCGGACGTTCCGGTACCTGGGCATTACCTTTACCTCCAGGGTCACACTCACAGCAACAACGAATTTCCGTCACCTGTTACACGTCATCCGTAACGACGTCCACCAGAACCTCCTGCGCCGCCAGGACACACTACAATGCATTGAGTTTCTCAATCGTTATGTAGCATCAAAACTGGTCCACATCGCGCAAGTTCTCCCTCTGCTGATGGCGATTGGGCACAACCTGCAGGCGGCCTTTGGCTATTACCTTACGGCTGGTTCCATGTTTATGACCGTTATGACACACTTAACCTGCTCCCACTGGATGGTGGCCTCAGGCTGGTCAACGTCCGTATGCGACCTGCGGCCTTGTTTATGAGTACCATACTGACTAATGTGTGGACCGGACGGGGTGAATCTCTAACACGTAGCCTGCTTGAGGTCCTCTTGCCTGCGTCCACCTTACCACCGGTGTCTGTCGGCCACATCGTGCCTCATTTGTTTCATATTTCGACCTTTCTCGTCGACTACACACATGCCAGTCTCCCAGATACGCGTCCGCCAAGGACTAAGTATTTTTACAGCCTACTATTGCGTCGTGTTCCCTGGAATGTGACGGATCCAAACACCCCTCCATCCTGTGGCCCATAGTGTGGAATACCATTCACCAGCCCTTCCTCCTACGGATGTCCGGACATTGTGGTTTCACATAGTCAACAGGAAGTTTACCCCAAAAAAGTGACTGCACAACGGTGGTTTTTTGGATTTCTCTCTTTGTCTCCTTTGCAGGTAACTCGACACTGATGACCACCGTCCGACATGCGCCTCTTTGCAAGATGTCTGGCGCTTCGTGCAGCAAATCATTGCCTGCTACCTCCGACTGCCGCCAGACACGATCGAACCGCGAATGTTTCTATACCTGGAGGACAAACAATCTCCCGCCGCCAAATATCATGCCATTACGTGGGTCACGGGGTGGGCGATCGGTTGCCTCTTCCATAGGGATCTAAATCTCACCTTGGCTTCTGGAACTATTCACGAACAGTACGTGCAGCGCTCGAAAACACGCCACGGTACCGCACATTATTTGCTAACTGTCCTCGAGGGGTCTGTCACCACTAAGTTGGGGGGTGCGTGGAGCTGAGGACTCTCACCCCCCTCTCGATTCTACCTCCAACCTCCGCCGACGGGAGAGCGCGCCGTAAATGCGCGGATTTTATTTCTTTTTTCTTTTCTTTTCCTTTACCCAGCATTTATTTATTTTTATATGTCGATGACGTATGTTCCACATAATTTCATAATAATAGTGAAAATTAGAAAAAAATGAAAATAAACAAACAACAACAACGCCTTCCACTTCTGTTGATTCCTGTGTCTCCCTCTTCCCTGTGCTCCACCGACTCTGTGGTGGAGAGGGGGACACTGTGGCCTGGCCTCCTGTTTCGACCTCTGTCCACTCTGCCATCTGAGCCCCCAGTTATAAAAAAGAAAAAAAATGGTAAGGCAACAGCTCGCAATAAACAGGAAATCCGGGTTCGAGTCCCGGTCCGGTGCAAATTTTCACTATCGTCATTCCATTTTACAGCCGATGGTTGTCCATATTCGCAATAGTGTGTGCATTTAACGCAAGTCTGCTTACAGTCCCAAATTTCGCATCCGTGTGCTTGTGCAATAGCGCTCGGTGCGAGGGATGGGGTTTGCCTCTAGCTGATGGAAGTTATCGTGAGTATTTGGAGAGGCAATGACTTGAAGTTCCCGATCACCAGACTCTGAGTTAATGAAATGAACTAAATTCCGCAGTGTCTCATGGAGTGTGAGAGCTCGTAGGCACTTTCTCCAGCTTTATCCCTGCATCGACAGATCTTCAATTTTCGAAGCAAACTGGAATCTTACCTTACGGTATTAAAATATTCATCATAAACCCTTTCAAGTCGAGCCAAGGAAATGCGCGAGGTATGACAGTTTGGAAACAAATACATTATTTCTTAATAGTAGCCCCGTCGGTGAACGAACAACTGACTAGCGAAACGATGAATGACGGGTGAGACGATAATTCAGTCGAAACGTAGGGCCGTGCAGCACCAAGGAATATACTGTAACCTTTTGATAAGTTGTGGTTGTCTCCGAGCTTGAATTGCATAGCTTGTGGCTTTGGCTGCATCGCATCGTGGACTGATACCCATGTTTAAAAAACTATAAGTAATTACTACACACTTATCTGATAAATATTAGAGTCTGACGAATCAGCGATAAAAGGTTTTTAATAATATTTTAGTCTTGTGACTGAACCAAAAATGGACGCTTTTTGTTTTTACCAGTAAAATAAATTAAATATCAACCCCGACTGTAATTAATATCAACTTCACACATTATGTACGGTCGTGGCCAAAACGAGCGAGACCCCTCGCCTTTTCGTTATGCTGATCCGCACAGCTTTAAAGTCTACTACACAGCATAACAGGCAAGGCGACGAAGTGCTGTTCAAATGTTCGAATGTGTGTGAAATCTTATGGGACTTAACTGCTAAGGTCATCAGTCCCTAAGCTTACACACCACTTAACCTAAATTATCCTAGGACAAGCACACACAAACCCATGCCCGAGGGAGGACTCGAACCTCCGCCGGGACCAGCCGCACAGTCCATGACTGCAGCGCCTGAGACCGCTCGGCCAATGACGCGCGGCGACGAAGTGCTACCAGCATACTACGCACAGGAGAGAAAGTGACAAACTATCCGAACTTTGTCAGACTGTTTCCAATCATGTGTAAGACTATATTAATGCCGATTAATGTGTTAAACACAACACGTAAATGTAAGATATAAATGAGAGAAGAAACGCTAATTAGTATGAACTGTAGTAATAAAAATCAATTTCAGCTTATCGAGATAAGCCGGCCGCGGTAGCCGAGCGGTTCTGGGCGCTTCATTCCGGAACCGCGCGACTGCTACGGTCGCAGGTTCGAATCCTGCATCGGGCATGGATGTGTGTGATGTCCTTAGGTTAGTTAGGTTTAAGTAGTTCTAAGTTCTAGGGGACTGATGACCTTAGATGTTAAGTCCCATAGTGCCCAGAGCCATTTGAACCATTTTTTTATCGAGATAACATACCTGTTTTAGTAATACAAAGTACCGCAGATCTTTACGAATTAGCAAAATATTATGCGCATTCGGCCACGAAACGGTCTGTGTCACGTTCAGATCAGTCATACTGGGTTACCGTTGCTGACCTACCATGAAAGTGTGCAAATTTAGCAATGCGTGAAGATTCATAATGAAATTCGGTTAAAAATCATTCAGTCCCACACGGAAGTCAATTCAATTATTGACAGAAGCGGAAAAAGTAGGCAATAACAAGTATGAAATTCTACAAGAGTTTCATATTGACATCCACAGGCGCCGGTACAGAATAAATGTAGCAATAAAACGTACTGGGGGCGCGAGAATTTCTTAAAATTGCTTTACTGATAGTCTATCTACCTCCATCGAGATTAGAACCGAAAACAAACCTGACCTCCCTTGCAGTAGCAAACATCTTTCACTACGCTAGCAGACAACCCAGGCAAACAGCCCTCTATTATTACCCCAGACATGAATAAGCCGGCAATTTCGCAATGAAAATGGCAAAATGTTCTGCAGTTTCTGTTGCATAGAGCTTTCTGGACTCAAAAACATGAATTTCCTACCTTTATGTCAGCGCTTATGTTACAATCATTCGGGATGTTTATCGAAATAACAAAATACTGTTACTAGCGAATAAATTTAGTAGGATAATTCTGCGCCACCCCAGGAAATAAAAGGCTACATAGCTGCCAAACATATTCTACAGTGTTTCGAATTCTCCATTAGACTCGCCACAGCCAGGAAACGTCAATTAGCCGTAGTGTTTCTTAACTCGCCCTTCTAAAACGCGGTGGCATTAATAATGGGATCTGAATTACCACGTGTATAGGCTAATGGATTTTATTTACATTCCTGTAAACGTGATTTGGATCGAAAGCGTAGCTACGAGTGATATGCTGATGTATCGACTGCTACTAGAACATTTCGAATAAACAGTATGGGGAATTATTTATGCGGCCCTCATCTTGAGTAACTGTTGTAGCTATTTTCGTTTTTAGGATTTCGTCACCTAAATCGGTAAAAATGGAACCCTACTAGTCTCACTTTCTTGACCGTCTGTCTACCCAACCGTTAAAACCCGTTTACCGCGAGTACGGGTAGACATAATAAGCGGAAATGTATCGTACTTCATGCGGTATACGGTCCCTTGGTGGTGTAAAAAAGTGAGCTATGTCAATTTACGCGAAAGGTCAGAAGATGACTCTAAGAACTATGCGTGGTTTCGATTTTTGTTGCGTGATATTACTGAGGTTTAGAGGTCAATTACTATTCGTACGTTGGGAGCTGAGTACAAGACTGTGTTGTAATTATTCAATCTAGTGCACTATGCACTCAGTTTCGTCATTCTCTATGTGTGTGTGAGTTTCTAAGGGACCAAACTACTGAGTTCATCGGTCCCTAGACTTACACACTACTTAAATTAACTTATGCTAAGAACACACACACACACCCATGCCCGAAGGAGGACTCGAACCTCCGGCGGGAGGCGTCATTCTCTACTACACTTCAGATAATTAAGTGCATTACTTGAAGACCTGTATAGAAAACTTGTGCTTTCGTGATTACTTGAAATACGATTCATATTCACGTATATTGTAAGTCTTTTGAGATTTATACATATTATCAGTTCAATGTTGTGATCATTCATTTATGCTTTCTTCGGTCATTTATTTTATTTTTGTATATATTCTTAATGGACGTATTATACGACGTCATCTTGGGCAGACCTGTCACTGATATATCCTTGTCAGTTTATTGATCATCTAAAATACAGATAATGAAATAATCCAGTCATATACGTTTTCTCACAACAATTTGTTGCGGTGATAGTTCTCATGATTCCAGAGAGTACCACACCACAGTTGATCAGTCGCGCTCGAAACACTCGTAGCGCAGCAACTGTATGGGTTGGCAGCACGAATTATTCCTAGATCGGCCAGAGGACGCAGCTGCCAACCCATGGGCACCGCGTTTGTGGATAGTGATTGCTCGATGCCTCGTTAAATACCGGAGCACTGAGCTACAGCCGACTGATCTCTTCACTGCGCCGAGTCTCCAGTTACCGCCGAGTCTACAAGCTGCAGCGTTCGTCCGACGTCGCTGTGACGTAGGTTCCGTAGGTATCGAAGGCCTGCTCGGGATTCCAGGTAGGCATCACTCAGAGGCACAGTGACAGGACTTTAATATTAATTTCAAATGTCTAATTGTGCTATAAGTATCACAGTTAGCCTCACGTATTTTGAGTATTTCTTCATATTTAATAAACCCAATTTTATTACTAATCGTTGGGAATCTTCCTGACTGAAGATAACTTACGCCGTTCTCCTGAATTCCTAACATTTATAATAAACATCCCGGCCTCTGTGTATAATTTTCAAATTGTGTAAGGTAAGTTTCGATGATGACGCCGGGATGGGGTTTTGCTGTGGCAGATTTTTATAACATGTGTATTCATGTTTCCATGCAGTAATTTGTGCTGAAAATGGTTATGAGACTTTCATAGAACAAAGAATAGCTTTAGTGCATCATGAATTAGTCTCACTACTCATGTAGGTAGAACAGTTCTTACCACAGTAGTCACTTCATAAACACAGTTATTGGAATCAGTGATATAAATAAGCATAATGTGCATAAAGATTAAAAGTCGTTTACAGTATGTGACCAAAAATATCCGGACAGCCCCAAAAGCATACGTTTTACATATTAGGTGTATTGTGCTGCAACCTACTGCCAGGTACTCCACATCATCGACCTCAGTAGTCATTAGACATCGTGAGAGAGCAGACTGGGGCGCTCCGCGGAACTCACGACTTCGAACGTGGTCAAGTGATTGGGTGTCACTTGCGTCATACGTCTGTACGCGAGATTTCCACACTCCTAAACATCCCTAGATCCACTGTTTCCGACGCGATACTAAAGTCGAAACGTGGAGGGGGCACGTACAGCACAAAAGCGTACAGGCCGACCTCGTCTGTTGACTGACAGAGACCGCCTACTGTTGCAGACGGTCGTAATGTGTGATAAGTAAACATCTATCCATACCATCATACATGAATTCTAAACTGTATCAGAATCCACTGCAAGTACTACGACAGTTAGGCGGGAGGTGAGAAAACTTGGATTTCATAGTCGAGCGGCTGCTCATAATCCACACGTGACGCCGGTAAATGCCAAACGACGCCTCGCTTGGTGTAACGAATGTAAACATTGGACGATTGAACAGTGAAAAAACGTTGTGTGGAGTGACGAATCACAGTACACTGTGTGGCAATCCGATGGTAGGCTGTGGGCACGGCGGATGCCCGCTGAACGTCATCTGCCAGCGTGTGTAGTAAAAAAATGGCTCAAATGGCTCTGAGCACTATGGGACTTAACATCTATGGTCATCAGTGCCCTAGAACTTAGAACTACTTAAACCTAACTAACCACACAACACCCAGTCATCACGAGGCAGAGAAAATCCCTGACCCCGCCGGGAATCGAACCCGGGAACCCGGGCGTGGGAAGCGAGAACGCAACCGCACGACCACGAGCTGCGGACGCGTGTGTAGTACCAAAAGTAAAATTCGTAGGTGGTGGTGCTATGGTGTGGTCGTGTTTGTCATGGAGGGGACTTGCATCCCTTGTTATTTTGCGTGGCACTATCACACCACAGGCCTACATTGATGTTTTAAGCACCTTCTTGCTTCCCACCGTTGAAGAGCAATTCGGGGATGGCGATTGCATCTTTCAACACGATGGCGAGCACCTGTTCATAATACACGGCCTGCGACGTAGTGATTACACGACAATAACATCCCTGTAATGGACTGGCCTGCACAGAGTCTTGACCTGAATCATGGGATGTTTTGGAACGCCGAATTCTTGCCAGGTCTCGCCGACCGACATCGATTGCACATCTTCAAAGCAGTAATGTGATCAATGTAGGTTGTGTTATAGACTGCTTACCGTTTGACAATGCCTATCTGCAATAGCCTAAGAATTATCTTGTGCACCACAATGTATATACATTATATGTTTCTAACAAATTTTGGTATTTTCTCTTAAAAGAAAATATGTTTCAGGTATTTCGATTTACTCCGCATCCGTGAAGAACATTTCACTTAGGATCTGTGAGAGGAGCATTAGATAACTTCTTCTTTGTATATTTTTTTGTACATATTCTTGTTTTGACGAGTTCAACACCATTGAGGACTTCCTTGCTACGGATATATGGAACGAAAATTATGCCTAATCTAATCTAATCGTTCTGCACAGTCAAAATCAAACTTTCTGACTTCGGTAGATATTAAGTAGCCTTAGTGGTTTGAAATATTCTTCCTGGCACAATCATATTTTTATGTGACTAGTATGGCTGTGCTCTACACTCTAAATGTAATTCATAATGCCGGTTGGGGTGGCCGGGGTTTCTAGGCGCTACAGTCTGGAACCGCGCGACCGCTACGGTCGCAGGTTCGAATCCTGCCTCGGCCATGGATGTGTGTGATGTCCTTAGGTTAGTTAGTTTTAAGTAGTTCTAAGTTCTAGGGGAGTGATGACCTTAGTAGTTAAGTCCCATAGTGCTCAGAGCCATTTGAACCATTTTTTTTAAAATTCTTGATCTGTACCTTACAAATAAAGGGCGACGAAAATAGACATTCCACGGTAAATTACATTAAGAAAGCGGTTGATTTGTGGCTTATGTGTATTTCTTGCAGATTAGAGAAAGGCATCGGTTGGTACCAATCATCGTGAAAAGCATCAGAGCATTAGAGATAGGAGGAAAGTTAATGGCTGTCCTAAATATTAATTAACCACGCTATCTTGTAAAAGACAAATATCTCTCTTAGATATGATGATATACATTTCAGTCGCATTAATGTGACCACCATCTATGTTCGACGTCAACGTACAATAACCACTCAGAGATGGAAGGTGGCAGCACTAGCAGTGGAGGATATATAAAGGGCGTCAGGTGGACGCGGAAAACACTGCATTCTTGGTCGTAATGCAGTAATGAAGCGGTATATCTGACGTTAAATTGGGCATGATCACTAGCTTTTGGGCCAAGGGTAGAAGCATTTTCGAAATGGCTAAGTTTGTAAACTGTTGGCGTGCCATCGTGGATAAAGCACACCGTGCATGGCGAAATGACGCTATTAAAAACCGGCGCCGAGGTAACATTGGTGCACCAAAGGCCATAGATGACAGGGGTGAACGACGGCTGTGGTGATGCGTATTGGCGAACAGACGAGTGACTATTGAGCCACTGTCCGCCCAGATGACCCAGGGGACAACCAACAGTGTCTCCTTAACGACCGTTCAGCGAACGTTGCTGCGTATGGGCTTCCGCAGCAGACACCTAGTTCATGCAGTAATGATGACTGCTGTTCACTGGCGACAAAGGCCGGAATTTGCAAGCCAATACAGCAACTAGACGTCTACAAAGTGGCGACAGGTGGCCTATGCAGATGGATCACATTTCATGCCCCATTGGACAGATGTCCGTTGGCATGTGTGGAGTGAAACGTCTGAATCAAACACTCTGCAATAATCGTCGGAAGGGTCCAGGCCGGAGGAGGGAAACTATGGTCTGGGGAGCGTTTTCGTGGCATTCCATGGATGATGTTGTCATTCTGGAAGGTACAATGGATCAAAACAAGTCTGCATCCATCTCTTATGACCGTGACCACTTCTACATGCACTTCGTTTTTCCTCAGCACGATGGCATCTACCAGCAGGACAATGCAACGTGTCACACAGCTCGCAGTGTACATGCGTGGTTCGAAGAACACCAGGATGAGTTTATCGCACTCCCCTGACCACCAAACGCCCCGTATTTAAACCCAACCGAGAATCTGTGGGACCACCTCGATCAGACTGTTCGCGCCATGGATTCTCAACTGAGAAACCTAGCGCAGCTGGCCACGGCACTGCAGTCGGCAAGGCTCCACATCCCTGCGGGACATTCCACAACCTCACTGATATTCTTCCTGCGCGTCTTGCGACGTCTCTGCTGCGAAATGTAGTCCTTAAGGTGGTCACATTAATGTGAGTGGACAATGTGTATAGGTCTTATGTAAGGTTTCAAAACAAATTTCCTTATTGCTAGTTACTGACTTGTCCAATAATATACTCAAAGTAAAGGAAGTGATATGAAACCTGTCAACTGAACAAAATCTCCACACAGTCCTTTGTAAGTAGGCTGTTTATGTTTTCTTATTGGCAACGTTACGTAGCGCTCTGTATGAAAATCGCTGGCTGTGCTGTGTGCAGTCTGTGGCTAGTTTGCATTGTTGTCTGCCATTGTAGTGTTGGGCAGCTGGATGTGAACAGCGCATAGCGTTGCGCAGTTGGAGATGAGCCACCAGCAGTGGTGGATGTGAGGAGAGAAATGGCGGAGTTTTGCAATTTGTAAGACTGGATGTCGAACTGCTATGTATATTATGATTTTTCATCACTATTAAGGTAAATACATTGTTTGTTCTCTATTAAAATCTTTCATTTGCTAACTATGCCTGTCAGTAGTTAGTGCCTTCTGTAGTTTGAATCTTTTATTTAGCTGGCAGTAGTGGCGCTTTCTGTATTGCAGTAGTTCGAGTAACCAAGATTTTTGTGAGGTAAGTGATTCGTGAAAGGTATAGGTTAATGTTAGTCACTGCCATTCTTTTGTAGGGATTTTTGAAAGTCAGATTGCGTTGCGCTAAAAATATTGTGTGTCAGTTTAAGGACAGTCATGTATAATTGTTCTAAGGGGACGTTTCATATGGCGACCCCGCCAGGATACCTCACTGGAATCTTCTGATTTTTTTTCTTGTAGTTTGTGTAATAAGTGTAGCTATTGTTTATTGCTAGGGCGTAATTGTAGAGAGAATCTCCTTTGTAGTTGCTTTTTGTTGTGGCATGCATGTAGATTTGCACCAAGTATTTCGCAGCTGCGCTTGCAATTAACTGGATATTATTTTCAGTGCTATTTTAATGTGTTCTCTTATTTTTGCTCTTCAAATTGTGTTTTTCTGTGTTGTCATGTGAAATATTGTGACAATAATGGCGTGTGAAAAACGTAATACTAGGCTCCAAAGTAAACTGAGAAATGACAGTGAAGACGAAAGCAGTGTGTTAGCGCCGCCGAGTAATGAATTAACTAATGTTCAAAGTAGTAATTTGGTAATTGTGCATAGGGAAATGGAGCGGGCTGCAAATAATGGTGTAGGCAGTGAAACAATTAGTGAACAGGGAAGCATTATCGATCGATCGGTCGGCAACAGCTCGCCTCAGGATTCCGAAATGACAGGACACAATCTTGCAAATACTGTAGATTCAGGTTTTGCGTCCTCACCATTTTCTCAAATAAATCAAGACACATTTTCTTCTTTTCAAAATGCGAATATTGTCGGCTCAAATGCACTGCCGAATAGCACTGAGGAACATGTTTCAGACACCAGTGCACTGTTATTACAGTTAATGCAACAAATGGGACAAAGGCTACAAAAGTTAGACACAACGCTTGAACAAAATCAGAAACAAATGGGACAAAATCTTCAAAAGTTAGACACAATGGAACAAAATCAGAGACAAACACAGGAAAAGCTTCAAAAGTTAGACACAATGGGACAAAATCTTCAGAAGTTAGACACCACGCTTGAACAAACACTTGAAGATTTAACTACTGAGTTACATAAAATCGAAGCGAAATGTCAAAAAGTCTGTAATGACGTAAAAACACAAATTTGTGAGCATTTCCAACCTATTTTTTCGCGGCATGAAAATGCATTACAGAATCACGAAGCAGCCTTAAAAGAACTGCAAACTATTGTTCATGAAAATCATGAGAACTTGCAAGCTAAAATTGACTCAGTTGCATCTACCGATTCGGTTACGCAACTTGCAAAAACTCAGGAAAACTTAAAGGACACAGTAGATACTCTGAAAATTGGTTCAGAAAGAGACATGGAGGAAATTAGTTCATTATCAGAGAAAGTAGTTGAACTTCCGGATCAGCTAAATAATTTATCTACGAAGGTAGATGATAATCTGAATGATACAAAACCGGTAGTCTTTAATGACACAGAAGAGTGCGAACAAATTAGGAAATTCAAATAAAATCAGAATCAAATTAATACGCAACACCAAAGAGAAATCCGGGAAGTACAAGATCATCTGACACAGGTAATACAAGAATTACGTATTTCAGAGGACACTCGTGCCCCAATACGGGAAGAGGGACATAGAAATACGGAACAGCCACAACATAATAACACAGCGCATTTTGGAAATTATGAATGAAACTGGCAAGGTGCACCGAATTTTGAAATGGAACCGCCGAAACGACGTAACAATGACCGATATGCGAGTCGCCGGCATGATGATTTTGACTATAAGCTGTTCATTACTACACGTAAATTTAAAAAATTTAAGAATTCTGGCAACGACATTCATCCAAAAGCGTGGCTCCATCAATTCTCTGATTGTTTTCCTCCCAACTGGTCATTAGAGCACAGATTAGAATTTATGTGTGGCTACTTAGAGAATGAACCAGCTGAAAGAATGCGATCGGTCATTCACGATTGTCACAGTGAAGGAGAATTTTACCATGCCTTCCTCTCAGCATATTGGTCTCAAGCTACACAAGACCGAGTAAAACATAGCATCATAATGATGAAACATTTCGAACAATCTGAATTTTCCAGTCTTGTGAAATATTTTGAAGACATGTTGCACAAGAATCAGCACCTGTCAAACCCATACAGCCCCTCAGAACTCATCCGCATTTGCTTAATCAAACTACCTGAACATTTACGACATATTATTTTGGCAGGACGTTGCAAAGATGACATTGAAGCTTTTCAGGGACTCTTACCTGAATTAGAAATTGACACTGACAATCGCGGGACGCGAAACAGGAGTACAACAATTACAGGTCACATCCGTCGCAATTCCGCGATGAAAGAAATAATAACTGGACACGACAAGGCTATTCTCACAACACAAATCGTAACCAAAACAGACACCAGCTGTATGACAACCACTGGCAGAGTAATAGTTACAGAGAAAGATCGCACTTCCGCAATTATGAATATGAAAGAGATAACCATAGAAGCAGACAATATGGGAACAAAAACAATTATTATCAAGGGAGACAGAATAACTTCAGATGCAACGGTCCAGCGCGCAGTTACGATTCAGGGAGAAATTCTCCACCACGTGACCGGCAAGAAAGAAACTATGGAATCTACCGACATGATGACAGACGATATGATCGTAACGACAGACCTGAATTGCATCAGAACTGGCGAGCTTCAAACAGGGCAGGGCCTTCTCGGCAAGGTGAATTTGCAAAAGTTAGGTCTCCTAATCCTAATAACGACGTGCGCCAACAAAGAGACAGACAATGACTCGCACTGCAGGCAGTTACGTGCTCCGGCTGGCTCAGGGAAAAATTACATAGACGCTAACCTTGAGAAAAATTCCAGTATTCTTTACCGACGTATACCACATGATAATTGCGTCGAAGTTGAAACACTGTGTACTAGGAAGAGTAACGGTTTACACCACATTTCACATGTAAAACCGTTTATTGAAAGATAATCTGCTTTTTAACTTTGTCTTTGCCATATAACTTTTCACTTTACATTGCTAGTATGCTTTGTCAGACTTAGAATCTGTTGACATGCAACACTGTTTGAAGTTAAATATCCAGTCAAGAACCAAGAGAACTTATTTAAACAGAAATTACGAATGTATTGTTATTGTGAACAGACGACACAGTGTTATTGTGTGTGTACATTCTTGCTTGTTAGTTGCACGATTACGTAACGACTATAAGGCTCACATACTTAGAACATATACTGGTACTGCTAATGAGACTTTAATGCAACATTTTGGTTTACTTGAAAATACATTCTGGATTTAAAGTACTTTCTGTGAGATACCAGATGACACAGTGGTTAGTTTATGTGACAGCTACACGATTTAATCACGACGCTACTAATGAGTGACAATTTACAATGTTGCTTTTGCAGCGTATCTGTTTTATATCTGCACAGTGTTTCTGAATTCTTCTGGAAAGTAAAACATGTTTTAGTAGTAACTTTTGTGGTATAGCTACAATGAGACAGCCTTTTCCATAGCACAACAATACGTTACAGCACAGTACTTTCTTCATCACGGCAATAAGCGTAATAACTAAGATATCTATACGCAAAGCATTCCACTTTCGTTTATCATGAGGTAAGTACATTGACTTCCACAGAACTTTGCTTATGGACGACGATAATTACGACACTTGGCACATTTTTTACGATTAAGTAATGACAGAGATTATGTTACAACAAGGCGCACAATTTAGCGCTACAGGACACGCATTTGAGTGATTAATTTTGTACTTAAAACATTTATTTTTAAAGATTTTTGAATTACAATGATACAAAGGCCTTCCGTGATACATTTCATTCCATTGCTGTAACCTGTAGCACCTGAGGGTATAATTACATTAATCCTCAGGGGGGTACACACTTACTTTGTGTACCATGTGTTTGGCAAGCACAAGGAGCCCTAGCTAATATGGTATTTGCTTATACAACTTTACACATCAGTACCATATTTCTCTAACACACAAATTACACAGCTATCTGATCGTTTAACTGAGAGATAAACATTTTTTTTACTACGTCAGTGACACATGTTTACGCAATTACAGAGTTGGATTGCTTCACACTTACGAAATTGTATTTTGTCTGTACTTTGTGAACTGTTCATATTTTTTCGGAACCATTGTGATACTATGAGAGTGTTGAATGATGTATTTGGTAAGGGAGCATGATTTTAAAGTACGTTTGAGTTAGATGAGACTATTGAAATGAGCAGAGAATATGTTTTAGGGTTTGAAATTGTTGGAGGAAGCTACGACGTTTTTGAGATTTGACTGAGGTGTTATGATGTTATTTTTATGACGACAATGTGTATTATGCTGTTGAGGTATGTTTATGATCAATAAGATGATGCTACCGTATATGAGGAATTTGATTATGCTACGTATTTATTATGATGTAATATTCAAGAAGTGTTGACGAATATGTATATGAATAATGAACAGAAGTTAGGGACTCTGGTTTGTGAAAAAGGATGTTGGAAACCAAGAATCGTACTTTAAGAGTTATGAAATGTGTGTAAATGCGTGAATGTATCACAATGCAGGCGAAAATTTTTTGCACACTGTTATATTCATAGGATTTTGTTTCTACACATTTGCAACGCAAATTCTTGACCTGTGAAATTTTTTATATGAGACTGTCACTGTAATGCAAACTGGTGTCGTAAATATTTCAGTAAGAAAGTTAAGTGACCACCTTCACGTAATGAGTCGTGGGCACCCAGCTGCGCGACAGTCGCCTGGAAAAAAGCCATTAGTGTGTGCCTTTCAGAGGCACAGGTGGAGAAAAAAAAAGAAAGAGGCCATTATCCTCGCTATTGACATTTCTTTGTAGAAAGCATCGCAAATACGACACGCTCAAATTTATACTGTGGAGCTCTTAATTTATGATATTTACTAAAATGCCTAATGAAATCGTGAGAAACATTTCACGGCTATTGTCTTGCTAGTTGAGAGAAATACCATATGGGTTGCTTTATGTATTTATTTACTCATTTTGTTTAATATCTAGTTTCTAGCTGCACTGCAGCATTGGTTAAAATAAAAATTTAATAGATGTACTAATATAGTTATTTTATGCCTACAGATCCAGCCAATTATAAATTTATGATCTACTTCCAAGAAAACGAGGGCACATAAATAGACATTTCCCTTCACAGGAATTGCATAAATAATTTTTTTTCGATTTGGTAACTTATCTGCTAGCGTAAGTTCTCATGATGCATCACCCTAGTGTTAAGATGTGACATAGGTATTAAACATGGCCATTTTTAATGTAATATTTTTTCTGCTTGAGCTTTGTCATGTTTAGATATAAGTTATTGCATTTGCTGCTGCTGTTTGCCAGGCATAGTGCTACTAAATTTCACTTTACATTACTCTGTTAAGCCAGTTTTACTACTGATTTGTTTTTATTGTTTGCCGCACATTGCCTTATATTAGTTGTAATATTGCAATTGCTTTGCTAATTTCTATAATGCTGCTTGCTTTGCCAATTTCTATTTTTTTGTAATTGCTGTTTGTATTAATTGTTTTGTGCTGCTGCATTGCCTCATTCCTTAGTTTATGCATCTGAGCTCAGTAGATTTAATTTAGCTTAAGAGGGGGTAGACTATATAAGAAACTGACTATGTACAATAGGGAAAGAATGCATTGAGAAGGCATATGAAAAAGATTTGGGCCAAAATGAGTATTGTACACTGAGAAATAATTATTTTGAAAGAAATATGAATAGAATACAGAAAGCAGGTATAGATAGGACTTTTTGGGAATAATGATGATTGAAGGGAGATCTCCAAGAAGTAAAGAAAGTTTTGTTCGCAAAATACTGCAGTAAAACAAACCCTGTCCTTTCCTTTTGTATTATTCCGCTATATGTTTGTGTACCCTTGTGTATTTGTGTTCATCCTGTCTTTATGTGTTTATCTGATACGATTTATATTGTAGAATTTTTCTAATACTCAGCTACATTCACTATGATGAGGAATACTGTTATCCTCAAATATAATTTGCATTAATAATATGTTATTTACTTTGTAAAGATGTTTAGACATTATTTATCTGTTCTGTTTTGTTGCTCATGTGTGAAGTTGATGTTTCAAAAGTTATTCTGATCTTTTATGTATGTACTTATGTCATAATTCCTGTAACACTGATGTATATGTTATTTCGATTCTTTTGTAAAGCTTGTACTACAAATGTTCTCCGTATTGTTATGTTCTTTAATGATGTATTTTGTACCTTTGTAATTGTATTCTTATGTTATAAAATTGTAATTGACACCAGTTCATCATATTATTAACTTTTAAGTTCCATTTCACTGCACACGTTTCTGTTGGTCCTAGTATATGCACAATATGTGAAAAAAAGTAGGACTGTTAGTGTTTGCACGTGTGTTAATAATTCAGCAAGGGACTGGATAACAGCATTGCTGGTTCTAAGGACATTTCAAAAAAAAATTTTGTGAGTGCACAAGTGGTGGTTCATGGACTTGCTATATCGTCCGCAAGACTCTTCGATGGTGATTGTGCACCTGCACAGTCGCAACAGATGGCTGCTGGCCGTCTCTACAAGCACTACAGTGGGTCTGAATCTTTGATGGCCCACCAGTACCATTATCTCTACAAGGACTGCAGTGGGTCTGCACCTCTGGTGGCCCACCAATACCGTAATCTCTATCAGGACTACAGTGGGTCTACTCTGTGATGACCTACCTACCAATATTCTTCAAAACTTCGAATGACTCTACTGTGGGTTTGCTCTGTTGTGGCCGATTACCTGTCTGCATGTCAAGAGTCAG
Organism: Schistocerca serialis cubense; assembly: GCF_023864345.2. Lineage (NCBI taxonomy): Eukaryota > Metazoa > Arthropoda > Insecta > Orthoptera > Acrididae > Schistocerca > Schistocerca serialis. The sequence continues at coordinate 655,592,952 of NC_064640.1, read as the reverse complement.
CACTGTCTGTCCATTGGAAGGACAACACTACTTCTTCAAGACTGCATGGAAATCCACTACTTCTGTGTGCATTTTCTTTTACTGCTCAGACTTTGAGAAAAAAAAAACACTGCAATTTTACTGTGATGAATGATCAGGACGGTCTTTATGGACTGTGAGAAAATTTTAGCTTTTGACCAACATTGTATCAATAAGTGTGTGCATTTGATATCTTTGTTCTTGTAATTATGAAAAATTTTATCAAATCATTATTGGCCACTGCCCAAAACAACTTGTAAAATTTTTTGTGGGGAGCATGGGGGCTATGTAAGTAGGCTGTTTATGTTTTCTTATTGGCAACGTTACGTAGCGCTCTGTATGAAAATCACTGGCTGTGCTGTGTGCAGTCTGTGGCTAGTTTGCATTGTTGTCTGCCATTGTAGTGTTGGGCAGCTGGATGTGAACAGCGCATAGCGTTGCGCAGTTGGAGGTGAGCCGCCAGCAGTGGTGGATGTGGGGAGAGAAATGGCGGAGTTTTGCAATTTGTAAGACTGGATGTCGAACTGCTATGTATATTATGATTTTTCATCACTATTAAGGTAAATACATTGTTTGTTCTCTATTAAAATCTTTCATTTGCTAACTATGCCTGTCAGTAGTTAGCGCCTTCCGTAGTTTGAATCTTTTATTTAGCTGGCAGTAGTGGCCCTTTCTGTACTGCAGTAGTTCGAGTAACCAAGATTTTTGTGAGGTAAGTGATTTGTGAAAGGTATAGGTTAATGTTAGTCAGTGCCATTCTTTTGTAGGGATTTTTGAAAGTCAGATTGCGTTGCGCTAAAAATATTGTGTGTCAGTTTAAGGACAGTCATGTATAATTGTTCTAAGGGGACGTTTCACCTTAACAAATTATACGAAGGCGTACTAAAAAGTAATGCCTCCTAACTTTTTATGCGAAAAGTCTTAAGCATTTTTAAGTAAAACAAACATTATTAACATTCTTCATCTTTATTTCTGATGTCTACATTTCTCAACATAGTCACCCTGGCGACGAACACATTTCTCTCAACGAGAGAGGAGATTGTCGATACCGTCACTGTAGAACATGTGACTTTGTTGACGGAACCACAACCTCAGCTCTGCTTGCACCGTATCATCACTACCAAAGTGAAGCCCTCCTTTGGAAAGAGATGAAAATCAGATGAGGCCAAATCCGGACTGTATGGAGGATGGTCGATGACATTTAACCAAAGGTGTCGGATTCTTCCAGATGTAGCAGCACTCGTGTGTTGTCTGGCGTCATGCTGAAGAAGAGGGTACTCCATGTGTAGACGAACTCTTCGAATTCGAAACTCGATTACAGTATGCTGTTACTCACTAACCAACATAGTTACTTTAAAAAGCAAAGAGGCATGTAATCAACATATATGTGGGTTAACAGCACCACAGGTGGAAGTAACAAGTGACACCAGCCGCCATATTTTGTAACGTCCTCACACTCGGCACTTTACGTGAATGCAACCCAACGACCAATATAAACTTTATATACCTCTTTGATACAACGGAAATTGTATATTGCACAAGTTGACTAAATGAAGGGATCGGTTGGTGGAATACATGCTGAGGAATTTGTATATTGCACAAGTTGACTAAATGAAGGGATCGGTTGGTGGAATACATGCTGAGGAATCAAGGGGCAGTCTATTTGGGAATGAAAGGAAAATTGAGGGCGTGGGGAGAGAGGGTAAAGGTTTCAGAGGGAAACCTGGTCATGAACACTGTGAGCAGTTTCAAATGGATGCGGATTGTAGTAGTTAATGGAGAGACTGGCTCAGGGTGTGCCATGGTGGGGACCTGCGTCAAACCAGTCTTAAGACATAAGACCGCTACAACATTTGACAAGGAGAGCTGAGGGCGCGTTGTGCAGTGTTTCATTTTATTTTTGTTGCAATATCCTGGGTTAAATTACAAACCACTGAGCCATGTCTGATGAAGAGAGGCACACGTCACTGTTGATGATGATCCGTCAGCCGAACAGCGCAGTCAAGATTCTTAATGGCCCCCACGGTGCTACTGAACGGGAGTAGGTCTAGGCTATTCCCCTGAACTGGGATTCAGCCCCCCCTCCCATTTTCGTCATCAAAACAAGACATTAAACCCCATACGCACTTACCATAGCCACCTACGATGGACAGGTAACGTAAGACACAATCTTCACACATCGTGAAAGCAACATGCTACTGTGAACGAAGTTGGCAAACCTTTCCAATTAGATGACTGAGTCTACATCTTCGGTTTACGCACGCAACAGTTCCATACGATTCCTTCCTTCTTTACCAGGAACATAAGTTCCTTGGAAAATTTGAACACTAAATTATTCTTATGGGTTAGCGTTCTAGACAAGTGGCATAATGCAACAACCATTCTGTCGGAACAAGTACCTTTCTGAACAAAGTATTAAAGATCGTGTTGTATGATGAATGGCTGATGACATGCAGCGAGTTCAAAAAACGGCTTCTGCTATACAACGGCCGTGTATTAGAAGGGTGTGCTCTGATAAGCAGCTGTTATGCACTGCGACAGAGTTCGCAGAATGTCGCCAAGTGATAACGCTCGGAGCAGCAATTTCGTGCGAATGGTAGGCGCGCTGCAATTGCCTTCCTCACTCTTAACATAAGGACTGTCTGTCAGCGTCAGAATGGTTATTCACATGTGTGTGAAGAAGCTGAAATAGTCAATAGATCTATACGCTACTCTAAGGATCAATGAAATTCGATACGAGCTAACTAACAGAGCTGAGAAAATATCAACGCGAGAACTGGGGAATTGGTATCACAGTATGACGAGAGACGTGCTGAGTCACTGCTGGCAAAAAAATTAACGACTTAAATTAATAGTGAAAAACACCTCCCTGTCATCATATTTATTACTTAATGTGACAAGTAATGCACTTGTACCACTATTGAAATAACCCCTTCAACTAATTCAGACCAAATGAAGCACACATGGCACAGAAAAGGGTTACCAAACAGTCACATGAATACACAGTGCACCTCACCCCCCCCCCCCCCCCCCTGTCGTCAACGCAGACATGTCTTCTGGCATGCTAACGATCATAAAGGTGCTGAATGCCATCCTGCGATGGTGTTTTATTTCATTATACCAACACGGAGTCACGGTTTTTCAAAGGAATTATTTCATCAGTTAGGGTGAATCAATAAAAAAAACAACTGGTGAAAGGCTTTTCAACAAATGACTCCCGATTTCTTGAAATTACAATGAAATATCTGGTCACGAAAACTGACAACGACCGGGAGAGCGAGGTACCAACTACATGCACCTCCTTATCCGCATCCACTGACGCCTATCGGCTAAGGGTGACACAGCGGTCGTTCAGTACCGTTGGGCCTTCCGAGGCCTGTTCGGACGGAGATAGAGTCGGACAATGAAACATGCTGCCGGAAAAAAAAGCAGTTTCAAGGACAAGGTCATTTTACTGACAAGTAAGGTGACATCATTATAGGGGTATACGATAACTGAAGGGCTTATTTCAATAGTGGTACAAGCCCATTTTTGTTCATTTTGAGATACAGAGTCCTAAAGTTAAATGAGCGCTGAAAAATCTGCAGTTGAGATACCAGAAAAATTCAAGCATATGGCTTCTTGCTAGAGCTGAACCTTTCTTTCTGTTTGTTTGAATCATTAATTTCAGAGGCATTATAGGCAGAAAAGTGGAGGTATTGGACTTGTACCACTATTGAAATAAGTCCTTCAACTAATTCAGACCAAATGAAACACACATGGCACAGAAAAGGGTGACCAAACAGTCACATGAATACACAGTGCACCTGCCCCACCCCCCCCCTTCCGCTGTCGTCAATGCAGGCGTGTGTTCTCGCATGCTAACGATCATAAAGGTGCTGAATGCCATCCTGCGACGGATTGTCCCAAGTATCTTTCGCCTTTTGTTGCAGTTAGGCAATGGTACTTGCAGACTCTGGAGAATGACTAAGTTCCCGCTTCACCATGCCCCATATCCTTCAGTTGGCGAGGAACATGATGATCCTGCTGGCCAGGATAGTTGTACGCTACGAAGAGCACGTTGGATCGCAGCAGCACAATGTGCTGAAAAAGCACATCACCATCCTATAGAAGAATGGACAGTTGTATGGGAATAAAATACTGTGCAGTGTAGCTGGAACTGGTTACTTCATTCTACTGAAACACCGAATGTAACTGATGGCCCCCACATCGTGAAGCCTCGGATGGGACCAGTGTTTCGTGGGCAAACGCACTCGAGAATAAGCAGCTCACGAAGTCTACGTCATACGTGTGCACATCCATTACTCGCATTCAGACAGAACCTACTCTCATCACTGAAGACAACAGAGCGCCATCCCACTCTCCAGTCAACTCTTCCACTAACCGGGGTAGCCACAATCAGCAGTGTCGAAGTGTCATTATTAGCCAGGCCAGAGGTACACGTGATCTTAATCATGCTGCAAGCAGACGGTTGCCTGTGGTTCTGATGATATAGCAGGTGCAACACGTGCCCGGATTTTGTCTCTGTATGATGCTCGGTTGGATACAGCTGCTCACACAATGCGCCTATCTTGATGTGCATCTGAACTACTTTGACATCCAGAACCTGATCTACAGGTGTGGGAATGTTCCACAGAATACACCACCGATACATTGTGTCCAGCCTTCCCAGCAATCCGTCGATGCCGGTCACGGTGGCCGAGCGGTTCTAGGCGCTTCAGTCCAGAATCACGCGGCTGCTACGGTCGCAGGTTCGAATCCTGCCTCGGGCGTGCATGTTTGTGATGTCCTTAGATTAGTTACGTTTAAGTAGTTCTAGGGGACTGAAGACCTCAGCTGTTAAGTCCTATAGAGCTTAGAGCCAATCCGTCGATGCGTACAATCAGCTTCCTGCAGGGTCACAATGCGACCGCTTTCAAATGGCTGAAGCTATTCACCAGGAGTATGTACTTATCCGTGAGGCTTAGTTGTACCCTACAATGAATAGAATATTGTAAACACTATTCTCCTCAAGAAAATCTCCTTGATTTTCGAATAAAACACTCAAGATTTCGATAGCTGTCTCCGCCAGCGTCATCAGGACTTAAAATCACTGCCTGCCGCGGCTGGCACGGTGTTCTGCTTGTACAAGGTGTCTCTTATAAGAGTAGTCAGAGCCGGCCTTTGTGGCCGAGCGGTTCTAGGCGCTTCAGTCTGGAAACGCGCGACCGCTTCGGTCGCAAGTTCGAATCCTGCCTCGGGCATGGATGTGTGTGATGTCCTTAGGTTAGTTAGGTTTAAGTAGTTCTAAGTTTAGGGGACTGATGACCTCAGATGTTAAGTCCCATAGTGCTCAGAGCCATTTGAACAATTTTTTTAGAGTGGTCAGGCTGATTTTATCTGTTGTTTTGGTAGTTATCTGAAATTTCGTTTTTGCAGTGAGTAGATGGAGTCAGCTTAAACAAATGCTGCTCATAACATGTTTCGTGCGATGACTAGTGTCAGGGGAAATCGTTGGTTTGTTTCCAGTTACAAACGAAATGCCTTTTGAACCTAAATTTTACGTGTCCATACAGTAGATGGTCGAACATTTGTCTAGTGCAGCCGGCAGAAGTGGCCGTGCGGTTAAAGGCGCTGCAGTCTAGAACCGCAAGACCGCTACGGTCGCAGGTTCGAATCCTGCCTCGGGCATGGATGTTTGTGATGTCCTTAGGTTAGTTAGGTTTAACTAATTCTAAGTTCTAGGGGACTAATGACCTCAGCAGTTGAGTCCCATAGTGCTCAGAGCCATTTGAACCATTTTTTGTCTAGTGCGATTTCGGTCTGTCGATATGTATCAAACTGCACATTGAAACACGAAGAATAAACAGCAATGCAGTAGCGACTCAGCAGCGCTGCCTGTTTCGCGGTAACAGTCAACGCGCGCAAGAGCGGAGCTGTCGCTGCTCGGGTACTTGTTATTCTTCGGGCTTTGCCGTCCATGTTGATACAAATCGATAAAACAAATATTGCACTAGACGTATCTGGGGCCGTTCTATCGAATGAGCACGTAACGTTTCGCTTTAAAATTCGTTTTGTTTGTAACTTATAAACTCTCTTTTTAATTAAGAACAATATTATCACGCTTATTTTCATACAGGAGAGAGGTGATCGATAATATCGGTATAATTAATAGCATTGAAAAAGTTTTATTTAAAATTATCAATATATAATCTCTCATCAGAATAGCGCCCGCAGCAAAGTAGCGCCTCAGGGAAATCAAAGAGGATTTAACGCGGCTACTTTTGTTTCTAAACCCCACTATATAAACCATGCACGGGTATTTTTAGTTCTCTTGCCTTGTTTTCTGCGCTTTGAATACGTCTACGTAGCTGCGGCGTCCGATATAGCGGGAATTACCGTGTGATATGCTACGGAAAAATTCAGGACACTTTTATTAAACTACAAGTAAATTGACTCTAGTTAATTTTTACGGGACAGACTTTTGCCGTAAGGTCACGGACTAAGAATATCTGAGGAATTGTGTGCGCGAGAAAAAGTAGCACTCAGTTTTAAATTATATTACATGCCGAATACTGATAATAGGATCTGTGGACTATACGAAGGGACTTTAAACTGAATATAAGAACGGGACTGGACACTTAGCTTTGTGAAAATAAAAGCATACGAAGTTTGAACGACTGTGTCTACGCGTAATAATGAACCATAGTCCTTGCTATAATATCCTTGAGTGACGAACTATAAAAATCACAGAAATTTCAGTTGCCGTAGTTGCTGAGAGTAATTGTAGGATCAACCCTCCTTCTCCCTCTATACAAAACGCAATCATTTATGATCATTTAGTTATTATTGAATGTTGTTAATAAAAAACTAAAGTGATTTCCATAACATCGTGTGTGTTGGTGAATAATAACTACCATCCAAAGACGTTACTAACTATACTGTCTTCGGTAACGCAGCAACAAATGAAGGGTGAGCGGCTGAGCCAAAAAGTTAACATTAATTATTATGAAAACCCGAAATTTAGTCGCTGTTACAGTGAAGATGTTTGTGGCTCTTCCATCTGATTTATAGATATAACTAAAAGTTGAGCATATACAGTAGATAATAACATTATAACTTCCGTCAGAGAAGTGAACGACAGCAGGTCGACGGAGGGTAGCTATAAACTGGAAAACTGACGCTTTCCGTCGTCACTGGACGTCCCGTGAAGACATGGCGAGCAGGATTATTCTGGGCTGACTCCCGATATGAACATCACTATGATTTGATAAGCATGTTTCCTTTGGAGGTGTAGTGCCGTTGCCTTCAAAAATGGTTGAAATGGGCCGGCCGTAGTGGCCGGGCGGTTCTAGGCGCTACAGTCTGGAGCTGCGCGACCGTTACGGTCGCAGGTTCGAATCCTGCCTCGGGCATGGATGTGTGTGATGTCCTTAGGTTAGCTGGGTTTAAGTAGTTCTAAGTTCTAGGGGACTGATGACCTCAGCAGTTAAGTCCCATAGTGCTCAGAGCCATTTGAACCATTTTTTTGGTTCAAATGGCTCTGAGCACTATGGGACTTAACTGCTGAGGTCATCAGTCCACTAGAACTTAGAACTACTTAAACCTAACTAACCTAAGGATATCACACACATCTATGCCCGAAGCGGGATTGGAACCTGCAACTGTAGCGGTCGCGCGGTTCCAGACTGAAGCGCCTAGAACCGTTCGGCCACACCGGCCGGCCAGTTGCCTTCCTCCGACTTGTAAAATGACTCACCCAGCCAGTTACAGGAAACCTGCAGTTAGACGTTCGACAAATATCTGCCGAAACACCAGAGAAAATGCGCATGACGACTTTTATGCGGGACACTCTGTTGTATAGAAGCGACAGCAGTGTCTGAAACCGTCCAGAGAGGGCCGAAGTAACGCAAGCGTGGAAGCCATGTTCGGCTGCTCGTAGCAGCTGCGTCTTGCTGCGAACTGAGTGTCGGCAGGTGGCACGAGGGGCTGGGGCCACATTTGGAACTGCTGCTCCTGACTCCCTATAAGCGTCTTCGCCTGAAGGCACACATTCGGACATGTGCTATACCTAGGTGAAGCGTGGAAATTCGACTGTGTTTATGCGTTGAGCTAATATGGAATCTTCGCGCACACGATACATTCCGTACCTCAACAACAACGTAAATATTCATCTTAATTTAAAATCAGCAGAGTGGTTTTGACACTCAATGGTAAAGTGCCAGAATACGGATACAAGCGTATCAAATTCAATCACCGGTCGGTCCTAGGATTTTTGTATGTAACTTATCACTTTTTTCAAGTTCGGCAATGTTTATTAATGTGAAAAATGAGGCGTTGCACCACGATTCAGAGTCGACGTCTAACTGTAGGTTTTCTGTAACTGGCTGAGTGAATCATTTTACAGGTCGGAGGAAGGCAACGGCACTACACCTCCAATGGAAACATGCGTATCAAATCACAGTGGTATTCAAACCAATGCCAGATTTAATGTAAGCAACTTTTACTTGAGATCAACAGATGGGTTTCTCAACACTTCTAGAAGAAAGGAAATACTTTTCCGAGATGAAATGTGTAATGATTTCAGGCACGGATAGTAAGTAAATGAATTGGAGGCAGTGCGCTTGACTCCATAACGCAGAGGGACACTCAGGAAATCGTTTTGATTAAGCCCTCAGCACGGAACAGCATCCGGAGACATGTGAGGTGATGACATAAGAGGATCAACCTTGACGTGTGGGGGAGAACAGCCGCGCGGGGTTAGCCGAGCAGTCTAGGGCGCTGCAGTCATGGACTGTGCGGCTGGTCCCAGCGGAGGTTCGAGTCCTCTCTCGGGCATGGGTGTGTGTGTTTGTCCTTAGGATAATTTAGGTTAAGTAGTGTGTAAGCTTAGGGACTGATAACTTTAGCAGTTAAGTCCATTAGATTTCACACACATTTGAACATTTTTTTTGCGGGAGAACATGTCGGAAACTCTCTCGAAGGTGTCCACGTGGAAGCTCTCTTCATGACCCCGACAACGTTCTAGAATGCGATCTTTCAGGATTTCTCAGAGCGATTGGTAAATGGTTTGCGTTCAGGTATAGAGATGCGTTTGTTGATTCCATTTTTCTGTACGATATGTCGACGGCCAGACTAGTCTATTCTTCAGTTACTATGAGCTTCGTTATAATGCTTACTCGGTGACTGGACTCCATCCAGTATTGTCGGTAATGCGACTTCGACGCCTCCTGGCTGGCGACACTTTAAGGGGAGGTTTACTATCTTTTGGCTCAAAAAATCGATTTTTAAATTGCATTTTTGGATCCATAGAAGTGTTTAGAATCCAAACCTGAAACGATTTTTCCGAATACGGAACGGAAATGTGTGTTATTCTTGGTTGAACAAAAAAATTTACCTGCCTGAAATCGATCTTTTTCACGCACCAGTTTTTTTCTTTCGGAGGACGATTTATTGTACCGATTCTTGGGAGGAAACAGACAAAATTCAAATGAAAGTTTGAAAGCATCTGTTTGGAAGTTAGCCCCCAAGCATTTGCATTCTGGTGCGTAGACTGGAGATCGCGACTTTCCTGGCAGTGAGCAGCTTCAACGGAGGGTATTCAGCAATTCTGAACGATGGACGTCACCCTGGGACTCTATTCGACCCAGTTCGCCAAGCATTCGCATTCATGCAGCCGAAAACCGCCTGTCACCAGCCGTACGAGCGGCTCTGGAGCAGCGCAGGATGGCCCAGATCGAGCAGAACGCCCTTTGTGAGGAAGAAGGACTATTTTATGGACCCGGAATAACAGATTGAACGTACCTTGCATAATATTGCATTTATATATAGCCAAAACGTCAAACGCGTTTTTCTCGAAATGATTTCTTTTTTTTTTTTTTTTTTTTTTTTTACCACGCGCTATGGTAACTTCAAATCTACTGAACCGATTGGTATGATTCTTTGTTTCCGACGAAACTAACTAAATTGTCTAGGAGTTGTACCACTTTTATCCAGATACATCAACTATAAACATTTTTACTGGCCGACGAAGTCGAAAAATCGATTAAAAACCCTATTTTTTCAAATGGCCGCCATTTTGTTTACTATGGTCCAAATAACTTAAACGAGGTACAACTCCTAAAGAATCTGATATACTTCGCTAACGTCAACTCAATTTTGATTTCAGACGAGCCAGCTCACCTGTGACATACCGCGCGTGGAGGTCTACACCGAAATTTTGTTTCGTTCGGACGGCACTTCCGCCTGTGCTCTTCGACTTTTGCGGTCGAAAAAATTCCAGTTTGTAGAGTAAATATTAATAAACATTTTGACCAAATTTGGCATTGATATCTATAACACATACCGAGAAAAAATTGTCAAAGAACATGCTTTTTTCGGGCCAAAGATAGTAAACCTTCCCTTAAGAAATTGAGTAATAGATCCCAAGGCTTCCTTATATTGATAGATACTTCCTGACTTGCTATGTTTTCTGATGGCGTTGTACGTGAATGTGGCCTGTCTTGAGTGTGGTAGACTATCAGTGTAGTCAAGAAGAGGAACATAAGTGACACAACTGACTAAATCAACCAAGCATATCAGCTATCACCGAGCGCTGCCTCGAGTATAATCATGAAATGAAATACAACGAAATCAGTTTGTGGAGCAAACGCAAAGTTTCCGCATAGCGTAATTAAAGAGTCTACCGAAATAAAGCTGTTTGCAAGCCTAATGAGCAGTGACGGACGTTTCAATTTAAGCAAGGTTTGGGATCCTGCACTAGATTTATTAAGACCTCGCCGGCCAAATCATTCATCGCGGCTAGGAAATTGCGAGAGAAAATGCGCTTCGCAGAATAACGACGCGGGGTCTGAAAACAAATGAGCAACAAATGAGCATCATAGGTCGTAGTGGACTCCATTAGTCGAACTCACGACGCCAACAATAATTCACAGCCTGACTGTAGACCAGACAGTGAGTTTGCATATCATCTCAGTACGCAGATTCTGAAGTGGTCGGCTGGGTCAGTCATCTATATATCGTGCAGAAGAATGGAATCAACAATTCGGCTGGACACCTGATGGCACACGATTTAAGTCCTCGAATGTCGATAAAAGTGTACTTACTGTTTCCAGGAAATGTAACGTATAATAAATGTACGAAAACACCCTCAGACGACAGGGTGGAATCTTCCATCGCATGTGAGTGGGGACGGAAGAAACAAAGAACGGTAAGGAGTAACAGTTTTAACGAAGAAATAAAGTGAGAGTAACGTCATTTTGATGTTTAACATCTAACAGAGGTGATGGCAACACCTAAATTTGAGTTAGTCACAGTATGTGTAATGACAGAGGACGGTGCAAGAGTTGGACCGAGGTAACAGATAGGTATACCAGTCGCTTGTCCTGAGTCTTGGCATGCGGACGACGTAAAAACTGGACAGGCGGATGTTGGAGAGAGACGCCGGTTTGCTGCTGCGAAGGTCTGCAGCGATCACGTTCCGTAGTCGCAGAAGATTACTAATACGAGCTGCCAGTTAGAATCCAGAAAGCTTTCAGAAGTTTAGTTTGTTTTGACGTGAACCTTAAACAATGAACAATGCGTTTGAAGACTGATACGCTCATAAAAGACGTTGCTTCCCTCCAGACCAAGTAAGTGTGCCTACGCCATGCATTTTGTGGGAGACGTTTCCGTTGCTCATTGTGAGTGTTTACACCGGTGATGACCATTTGGCTGCCGTGCAATGTGATCTGTAAATGAATAGCATCATTTTAATTCTGTTATGTGATTTTTTTCTTATTGTAGAAACAGTATTTTGAATTTCGTACAATTTTGTTTCAAGACTGGTGCGACAAAGAAAGCCTTTACATATTCGTATCCTCATGAGTAAGTAATGATGCACGCTACCGTAATATTTATGTGTTCCATCGAACAGAACTCGTAGGAAAGGCGTGTACTAATTTTACGGTTCTCCGAAATGGCACTTTATGACATAGTGGCAAAGACAGTTTACCTAGAAAACGTAACTGATGTCAAATAAGCGTATTACTGGTCACCACGTAGCGATAATAAATTGTCTTTATACTGTACTTGATTCTAAATTTGCGTGTGGCCTTAATCATCGGCCTTCCTAGCCTATTTTTCTTAATGGTTTTCGACGTACTACAGTTGTGTCAAGGAGAGAGCAAAGTATCGGGATTTTTCCTGTGTAAAGGTCAGACGCTAGGTTTGCAGGAAGGTGGAATTTAGTTTGGCGGACGACGATTGTAGCCTTAGATAAGTCACTGTGTTACCTGAGCTCGATCCTGAGCATGATATGTGCCACCAACAGCAAAGGTAGACAAAAATAATTTTAGCGTAGTTTAGCTCCCAGTCGGGTGTACGGCGGCGTTGTCATTAGGCCAGATATTATTGTGCTAGGAATAGAAAATGAGGGTTTGATGAAATTTTCATGGAGTGTAAAGTTAAGCAAGTCAAGTGTCAGCTTGCGCTGCTGAATAATTTTGTTTATACACTTTCAAAGTCTTCATTATTATGACCGGATGGAACAACAGTCCTGTGGAAATAGCTGTGGGTTCCCTGATTGCTCTGGAAGATGGCTCATCTGGATTACAACAGATGAAATATTAGTTCACTTTATTACATGAATGGTAAAAAGATTTACTTAACTTAATACATTCTTTCGCAACAGGAGTGCTTAATAATTTGTGGTAGTCATTGATTATTAAAGCACCACTTCATGCACTAATTAACAAAACAGTTGTCTTGAAGTACAATGTTCAATACTTACAGAAGTACATTTCCAGCTGAGACTTGAATAACTCTTAGTTCTACTTGCTGATGTTGACTGCTTCAGCTGAGGTCACGAAGTGCGGCTCTATGTTGACCTCCGTGCGAAGACGCCACTGTGCTGAGAGACAGATCGTGTCTACTTCAGCTTCCACCATTACGGGTTGAAGCCAGACATCGCTAATGTCTCTAGTATCGATGTGCGTTGCCGTGGTGAGACAACGCGATCTTTGGATGATACCAGTTTCATATTATGTGTCTTACATACAAATGGATAAACGGGAATTCCCTACAGTCACAATAAAACTTTATTGTTTTTTGATTTGTTGCTCTGGCACAAAGTGCATAGGTGCCAGAGTATAAATCCAAATGATCAGCTTTCAGATCCCAGTCGACCCTAGGATTTTTCTCTGTCTCTAATGACTGCGCTGTCTGAGAGATGTTAAACTCTAATCTTCCGTCTTTTTTAACGATTTTTCTGATACAGACAGGGGTATAACACTTCCAACCGGACCATGTCTGGTAAGGGGCAGTGGTATTCAAACCAATCTTTGAACTGAAAGCTATCTCTTCGAAAACGAGTTTTATATCATATACACTCCTGGAAATGGAAAAAAGAACACATTGACACCGGTGTGTCAGACCCACCATACTTGCTCCGGACACTGCGAGAGGGCTGTACAAGCAATGATCACACGCACGGCACAGCGGACACACCAGGAACCGCGGTGTTGGCCGTCGAATGGCGCTAGCTGCGCAGCATTTGTGCACCGCCGCTGTCAGTGTCAGCCAGTTTGCCGTGGCATACGGAGCTCCATCGCAGTCTTTAACACTGGTAGCATGCCGCGACAGCGTGGACGTGAACTGTATGTGCAGTTGACGGACTTTGAGCGAGGGCGTATAGTGGGCATGCGGGAGGCCGGGTGGACGTACCGCCGAATTGCTCAACACGTGGGGCGTGAGGTCTCCACAGTACATCGATGTTGTCGCCAGTGGTCGGCGGAAGGTGCACGTGCCCGTCGACCTGGGACCGGACCGCAGCGACGCACGGATGCACGCCAAGACCGTAGAATCCTACACAGTGCCGTAGGGGACCGCACCGCCACTTCCCAGCAAATTAGGGACACTGTTGCTCCTGGTGTATCGGCGAGGACCATTCGCAACCGTCTCCATGAAGCTGGGCTACGGTCCCGCACACCGTTAGGCCGTCTTCCGCTCACGCCCCAACATCGTGCAGCCCGCCTCCAGTGGTGTCGCGACAGGCGTGAATGGAGGGACGAATGGAGACGTGTCGTCTTCAGCGATGAGAGTCGCTTCTGCCTTGGTGCCAATGATGGTCGCATGCGTGTTTGGCGCCGTGCAGGTGAGCGCCACAATCAGGACTGCATACGACCGAGGCACACAGGGCCAACACCCGGCATCATGGTGTGGGGAGCGATCTCCTACACTGGCCGTACACCACTGGTGATCGTCGTGGGGACACTGAATAGTGCACGGTACATCCAAACCGTCATCGAACCCATCGTTCTACCATTCCTAGACCGGCAAGGGAACTTGCTGTTCCAACAGGACAATGCACGTCCGCATGTATCCCGTGCCACCCAACGTGCTCTAGAAGGTGTAAGTCAACTACCCTGGCCAGCAAGATCTCCGGATCTGTCCCCCATTGAGCATGTTTGGGACTGGATGAAGCGTCGTCTCATGCGGTCTGCACGTCCAGTACGAACGCTGGTCCAACTGAGGCGCCAGGTGGAAATGGCATGGCAAGCCGTTCCACAGGACTACATCCAGCATCTCTACGATCGTCTCCATGGGAGAATAGCAGCCTGCATTGCTGCGAAAGGTGGATATACACTGTACTAGTGCCGACATTGTGCATGCTCTGTTGCCTGTGTCTATGTGCCTGTGGTTCTGTCAGTGTGATCATGTGATGTATCTGACCCCAGGAATGTGTCAATAAAGTTTCCCCTTCCTGGGACAATGAATTCACGGTGTTCTTATTTCAATTTCCAGGAGTGTACATTAGTGCGAGTTGTAAGTCGCAGGCGTGTTGCAAAGTCTCCCTAAGCATTATTTTCGTCTGCTAGGAAAATCACAGTCTTTGCCTTCATAGTGGAAGCATATTATATTAAAAAACTAAAAACCCGCCTCAATTGCGAAAAAAGCACCTAATGTTAAGTGTTATCCCAGGTTTCGGCGTATATAACTACACCTTCTTCAGAACAACAATAAAACCCACAAGTGCCTAAGAAGACCTTTGTCAATGATTAAAAGAACACCATAGCTATACATTTATAAACGAAAAAGAAAAGGAAATCACAAACAGTACATATGTACAAAGTCAAAACCACTACTTAACCGGCCTATGTTCGATGGGCCATGACTCGCGATAAACTGCAGCTACAAATGGTCGCTCACTTACAAGCCTGACCCGCTACCTATGCACATGCGTGAGACAAGTTCCTCCTGTTGTCATAGTTAGCTTCATATATAAGTTTCTTTACTAGCATAAGTAACCGTGTGCTGTTATTTTTAGGTTTCATCTCCTGTTTAGCTCGTCTCTTGTTCTATCCATTCCATTTTTTGATATACGTTGATCCACGGTTGTATTGAACATGGGCCATTTAGCCCCGACCCATTTACAAACTTTCTCGTATTCGTATGCGCATGCGCATTCAAGTAACTTCCCTTGTCTTGCGAATGTACATAGGTAGCGCGTCAGGCTTGTAAGTGAGCGACCATTTGTAGCCCATCGAACATAGGCCGTTGTAAGTTAAGTAGTGGTTTTGACTTTGTACACATGTACTGTTTGTGTTTTCCTTTTCTTTTTCGTTTATAAATGTATAGCTATGGTGTCCTTTTAATCATTGACAAAGGTCTTCTTAGGCACTTCTGGGTTTTATTGTTGTTCTGAAGAAGGTGTAGTTATCTACCCCGAAACCTGGGTTAACACTTAACACTAGATGCTTTTTTCGCAATCGAGGCGGGTTTTTAGTTTTTTAATATATTAACCAACGATTGCTGACGCGCTTCGGTGTAGAAGGAGGCATATTAGCTGTAAAAGGTACTTTGGAGCGGTACCCTACTGACCAAACGGTTGGTTGAGATATGAGCTAGTGTACTCATGTGGACGGAGGGGAAAAGAACACTTCTGCTTCCGCCGAGCCGGCCGTTGTGGCCGAACGGATCTAGGCGTTTTAGTCTGGAACCGCGCGACTGCTACAGTCGCAGGTTCGAATCCTGCATCGGACATGGATGTGTGTGATGTCCTTAGGTTAGTTAGTTTTAAGTAGTTCTAAGTTCTAGGGGACTGATGACCTCAGATGTTAAGTCCCATAGTGCTCAGTCTAGAAGTACTTTCTGCCTTCAGTGGAATCATTATTCAGATAAACTGCCATCGGCAGATAATACAAGTATTTTTCTACATGCATATTACAAAAAGCATCAGATAGGTACGAGCGGCTCAAGACTTCGATACACGCGCTGATCCTGAATATGTTGAGAGTGACTATTGTGTTTAACAGTTCTTATAAGTAGGTGTTAGGCTATACAACGAGGAGTCTACATCTCCATCGCATGGACACTCTCTATAAGATACGAAACAAAATACATTCAGGTTGTTTTAACAGGTTTGGGTTTGTTGGTCGTAGTCGTGTCTTAAATCTATGTCACGATCCTCTGTATTTATCACTGTGCTGTGAAAGTCCTTCCTACTTCCGAATACCTTATCAGTCTAACTCAGATCGTGTTTCTATTCATTCATGGGTCAAAATTTTGTATGTTAAGGGGAATAATGTCAGGGTATTAAGACTAAGATCATACCATTCATGTACTGAGCTTCAGTTTAAAAAGGAATTGGAAGCTTTCAGTGTTGACGACAACTTTACTTTTTGACAAGATGAATCTTGTAACGGTCCTGAACTTGAATCGGGAATTCCTGCATTTTGCGGCAGTTGTCTTAACCCTTAACCTATATACCTTCAAATGTAAACGTAGGCTTCCGCGGCCGTTGTCACAGTCAGCCGGCCGGAGAAGCTGTGCTGTTCTAGGCGCTACATTCTGGAGCCGAGCGACCACTACGGTCGCAGGTTCGAATCCTGCCTCGGGCATGGATGTGTGTGATGTCCTTAGGTTAGTTAGGTTTAATTAGTTCTAGGCGACTGATGACCTCAGAAGTTAAGTCGCATAGTGCTCAGAGCCATTTGAACCATTTTGTCACAGTCAATAAAATTCTTTTGGGTTTGGGACCGCATTGTCAACTATAAAATTCCAACGTTTCGTGGACTATTGCAAGACGCCTTCCACAGGGTGTATTGGTAACTGCTGAATGGGCACTAGTTTGATTACTTATATACTATAAGTAATATAGTATATAGTATGGGTCTCAAACCCAGACGAATTGTATTGACTACATACCTTTAGGCCCGAATCATTCTCTCTCGTGCTTCCACCCTTGAATTTCGAACGCTACTGCCAGAGATTCTCCAATGAGTTATGTGGATATAGCACCACTGGGGAAACAGAGTCGATGGAGGACCGTGATTCACCCTGCCACAGTGGATGTATATGTAATAAATTAAATGCACTAAATGGGATGCATGAATCGATATGGAACTGAAAACACTGTTGTAGCAATGACGTGTGACGACATGAATGCAAACCATTCAGATATGCCGAACCTGAAGCGTCATGCACTCCGTAGACTTAGGATAAAATGGTGAGTTCCTATTTGATTATAGGGTCATTCTCCTCATCGGACCCTCCTTCATACCTCCTCTTGTAGTCATGCCAATAGCGTTCAGTAGGAGGCAGATGTAGTGAGTAAGGAATTCTCGAAACCTGCGACGTTA
The DNA here is from genome assembly GCF_023864345.2 of Schistocerca serialis cubense. NCBI lineage: Eukaryota > Metazoa > Arthropoda > Insecta > Orthoptera > Acrididae > Schistocerca > Schistocerca serialis. Next base: position 655,575,337 of record NC_064640.1, on the reverse strand, counting down.
CTGGAACAACACTGGTGTTGTCGGAACAGGTACAACAAAACTTCGTGGAACGATATCACGTCTGTGTCTAAGCTACGTTACAGAATTTAAGCAACTGTTATGAAGTTCAAACTGTATAGATAAATAAAATTACTGCAAAAAGTGTCTAGTTGTATTTTTAAAATCGTCAGTAGACCAATGTTAGATTTGATAGCTCCTGTTTTCCACTTATAATTTTCGACCCAGCTGTTTCAGGTGCGTTCTCTATCTCAATGTGATACATTTGGTTGAGATATCTACGGTTCTTCGTCGATCGTACACGACGCGTTGCGCGCCGCTCACATGTCCACAGAAGACTTTAAACCAGCCACAAGCCGTTGCTATAGAGGGCTGACTACATGCCGCCGTTGGCGCTACACGCGTCACCTCACTGCCAGCAGTTCTGTTTAGCGCGTATTTAAGTCGCTGTACTCAAAGTTCCGTCTCAGATTATTCTCAGATTACTTTCCGATCACGCCGAGGTTACAGAAGACAGTGGAGTGAGACCTTGCGAACGTAGCACGATGGTATTGCTACTCTTACTGCTATTAAATATAGTAATTCAGTATCAGTGAAAAAGAGAGAGAGACTGTAGGGTACAAAGTTATGTATGCTTAATTTTGTATATGTTGTAAAGAAATACATTTATCTTTTAATCATTCTACAGTGTTTGATGCGTGCTTGCGTCTTCATCCACATAATCACACCGACAGGTACAACATTGTCCTTCTGCACTGAAGCGCCAAAGAAACTGATATAGGCATGCGTATTCAAATACATATACACTATGTAATCAAAAGTACCCCCCCATGAACCATGGACTTTGCCGTTGGTGGGGAGGCTTGCGTGCCTCAACGATACAGATAGCCGTACCGTAGGTGCAACCACAACGGAGGGGTATCTGTTGAGAGGCCAGACAAACGTGTGGTTCCTGAAGAGGGGCAGCAGCCTTTTCAGTAGTTGCAGGGGCAACAGTCTGGATGACTGACTGATCTGGCCTTGTAACATTAACCAAAACGGCCTTGCTGTTGTGGTACTGCTAACGGCTGAAAGCAAGGGGAAACTACAGCCGTAATTTTTCCCGAGGGCATGCAGCTTTACTGTATGGTTAAATGATGATGGCGTCCTCTTGGGTAAAATATTCCGGAGGTAAAATAGTTCCCCATTCGGATCTCCGGGCGGGGACTACTCAAGAGGACGTCGTTATCAGGAGAAAGAAAACTGGCATTCTACGGATCGGAGGGTGGAATGTCAGATCCCTTAATCGGGCAGGTAGGTTAGAAAATTTAAAAAGGGAAATGGATAGGTTAAAGTTAGATATAGTGGGAATTAGTGAAGTTCGGTGGCAGGAGGAACAAGACTTCTGGTCAGGTGAATACAGGGTTATAAATACAAAATCAAATAGGGGTAATGCAGGAGTAGCTTTAATAATGAATAAAAAATAGGAGTGCGGGTAAGCTACTACAAACAGCATAGTGAACGTATTATAGTGGCCAAGATAGACACGAAGCCCATGCCTACTACAGTAGTACAAGTTTATATGCCAACTAGCTCTGCAGATGACGAAGAAATTGATGAAATGTATGACAAGATAAAAGAAATTATTCAGGTAGTGATGGGAGACGAAAATTTAATAGTCATGGGTGACTGGAATTCGACAGTAGGAAAAGGGAGAGAAGGAAACATAGTAGGTGAATATGGATTGGGGCAAAGAAATGAAAGAGGAAGCCGTCTGTTAGAAGTTTTTCACAGAGCATAACTTATTCATAGCTAACACCTGGTTCAAGAATCATAAAAGAAGGTTGTATACATGGAAGAATCCTGGAGATACTAAAAGGTATCAGATAGATTATATAATGGTAAGACAGAGATTTAGGAACCAGGTTTTAAATTCTAAGACATTTCCAGGGGCAGATGTGAACTCTGACCACAATCTATTGGTTATGAACTGTAGATTAAAACTGAAGAAATTTCAAAAAGGTGGGAATTTAAGGAGATGGGACCTGGATAAACTGACTAAACCAGAGGTTGTACAGAGTTTCAGGGACAGCATAAGGGAACAGTTGACAGGAATGGGGGAAAGAAATACAGTAGAAGACGAATGGGTAGCTCTGAGGGATGAAGTAGTGAAGGCAGCAGAGGATCAAGTAGGTAAAAAGACGAGGGCCAGTAGAAATCCTTGGGTAACGGAAGAAATATTGAATTTAATTGATGAAAGGAGACAATATAAAAATGCAGTAAAGGAAGCAGGCAAAAAGGAATACAAACGTCTCAAAAATGAGATCGACAGGAAGTGCAAAATGGCTAAGCAGGCATGGCTAGAGGACAAATGTAAGTATGTAGAGGCTTATCTCACAAGGGGTAAGATAGATACAGCCTACAGGAAAATTAAAGAGACCTTTGGAAAAAAGAGAGCCACTTGTATGAATATCAAGAGCTCAGATGGAAACCCAGTTCTAAACAAAGAGGGGAAAGCAGAAAGGTAGAAGGAGTATATAGAGGGTCTATACAAGGGCGATGTACTTGAGGACAATATTATGGAAATGGAAGAGGATGTAGATGAAGATGAAATGGGAGATACGATACTGCGTGAAGAGTTTGACAGAGCACTGAAAGACCTGAGTCGAAACAAGGCCCCGCGAGTAGACAACATTCCATTAGAACTACTTACGTCCTTGGGAGAGCCAGTCCTGACAAAACTCTACCATCTGGTGAGCAAGATGTACGAGAGGCGAAATACCCTCAGACTTCAAGAAGACTATAATAATTCCAATCCCAAAGAAAGCAGGTGTTGACAGATGTGAAAATCACCGAACTATCAGTTTAATAAGTCACAGCTGCAAAATACTAACACGAATTATTTACAGACGAATGGAAAAACTGGTAGAAGCCGACCTCGGGGAAGATCAGTTTGGATTCCGTAGAAATGTTGGAACACGTGAGGCAATACTGACCTTACGCCTTATCTTAGAAGAAAGATTAAGGAAAGGCAAACCTACATTTCTAGCATTTGTAGACTTAGAGAAAGCTTTTGACAATGTTGATTGGAATACTCTCTTTCAAATTATAAAGGTGGCAGGGGTAAAATACAGGGAGCGAAAGACTATTTACAATTTGTACAGAAACCAGATGGCAGTTATAAGAGTCGAGGGACATGAAAGGGAAGCAGCGGTTGGGAAGGGAGTTGGTTCAAATGGCTCTGAGCACTATGGGACTTAACTTCTGTGGTCATCAATCCCCTAGAACTTAGAACTACTTAAACCTAACTAACCTAAGGACATCACACACATCCATGCCCGAGGCAGGATTCGAACCTGCGACCGTAGCAGTCCCGCGGTTCCGGGGGAAGGGAGTGAGACAGGGTTGTAGCCTCTCCCCGATGTTATTCAACCTGTATATTGAGCAAGCAGTAAAGAAAACAAAAGAAAAATTCGGAGTAGGTATTAAAATCCATGGAGAAGAAATAAAAACTTCGACGTTCGCCGATGACATTTTAATTCTGTCAGAGACAGCAAAGGACTTGGAAGAGCAGTTGAACGGAATGGACAGTGTCTTGAAAGGAGGATATAAGATGAACATCAACAAAAGCAAAACGAGGATAATGGAATGTAGTCGGGTGATGCTGAGGGAATTAGATTAGGAAATGAGACACTTAAATTAGTAAAGGAGTTTTGCTATTTGGGGAGCAAAATAACTGATGATGGTCGAAGTAGAGAGGATATAAAATGTAGACTGGCAATGGCAAGGAAAGCGTTTCTGAAGAAGAGAAATTTGTAACATCGAGTATAGATTTAAGAGTTAGGAAGTCGTTTCTGAAAGTATTTGTATGGAGTGTAGCCATGTATGGAACTGAAACATAGATAATAAATAGTTTGGACAAGAAGAGAATAGAAGCTTTCGAAATGTGGTGCTACAGAAGAATCTTGAAGATTAGGTGGGTAGATCACGTAACTAATGAGGAGGTATTGAATAGGATTGAGGAGAAGAGAAGTCTGTGGCACAACTTGACTAGAAGAAGGGATCGGGTGGTAGGACATGACCTGAGGCAACAAGGGATCACAAATTTAGCATTGGAGGGCAGCGTGGAGGGTAAAAATCGTAGAGGGAGACCAAGAGATGAATACACTAAGCAGATTCAGAAGGATGTAGGTTGCAGTAGGTACCGGGAGATGAAGGAGCTTGCACAGGATAGATTAGCATGGAGAGCTGCATCAAACCAGTCTCAGGACTGAAGACCACAACAACAACAACAATCAAAAGTATATTGACATTCCCAAAAACATACGTTTTCCATATTAGGTGCATTTTGCTGACAACTACTGCCAGGTACTCCATATCAGCGACCTCAGTAGTCATTAGACATCGTGAGAGAGCAGAATAGGGCGCTCCGCGGAACTCAACACTTCGAACGTGGTCAAGTGAATGGGTGTTACTTGCGTCATACGTCCGTACGCGAGATTTCCACACTCCTAAACATCCCTAAGTCCACTGTTTCCGATGGGATAGTAAAGTGGAAACGGGAAGGGGGGCACGTACAAAACAAAGGTGTACAGGCCGACCTCGTCTGTTGACTGACAGAGACGAAGAGGGTCGTAATGTGTAATAGGCAGACATCGATACAGACCATCACACAGGAATTCCATACTGTATCAGGATCCACTGCAAGTACTATGACAGTTAGGCGGGAGGTGAGAAAACTTGGATTTCATGGTCGAGTGGCTGCTCTTAAGCCACACATCACCCCAGTAAATGCCAAACAACGCCTCGCTTGGTGTAACGAGCGTAAACATTGGACGATTGAACAGTGGAAAAACGTTGTGTGGAGTGATGAATCACGGTACACAATGTGGCAATCCGATGACAGACCGTGGGTTCGGCCGATGCCCGGTGAACGTCATCTGCCAGCTTGTGTAGTGCCAATAGTAAAATTCAGAGGCGGTTGTGTTCTGGTCTTGTTGTTTTGCGTGGCACTATCACAGTACAGGCCTACATTGATGTTTTAAGCACCTTCTTGCTCTCCACTGTTGAAGAGCAGTTCGGGGATGGCGATTGCATCTTTCAACACGATCGAGCACCTGTTTATAATGCACGGCCTGTGGCGGAGTGGTTACACGACAATAACATCCCTGTAATGGACTTGCCTGCACAGAGTCCTGACCGGAATCCTATAGAACACCTTTGGGATGTTTTGGAACGCCGACTTCTTGCCAGGCCTCACCAACAGGCATCGATACCTCTCCTCAGTACAGCACTCCGTGAAGAATGTGCTGTCATTCCCCAAGATACCTTCCAGCGTCTGAACGTATGCCTGCGAGAGTGTAAGCTACCATCAGGGCTAAGGGTGTGCCAACAGCATATTGAATTCCAGCATTACCGATGGAGGGCGCCACGAACTTGTAAGCCATTTTCAGCCAGGTGTCCGGATACTTTTGAAGACATAGTGTATATGTAAACAGGCAGAATACGATGCTGCGGTCGCCAACGCCTATAAGAGACAACAAGTGACTGGCGCAGTTGTTAGATCGGTTACTGCTACAGTAATGGTAGGTTATCAAGATTTAAATGAGTCTGAACTATGGCGCTCAAGCGATGAAGCGAGGTAGCGATGAAGTGGGAAATTTCCTGTACGACCGTTTCATGAGTGTACCGTGAATATCAGGAATCCGGTAAAATATAAAATCTCCGATATCGCTGCGGCCGGAAAAAGATCCAGCAAGAAAGGGACCAACGACGATTTTCCCTTTAATTTTTATTGATGTGTAGATCTGCGGTATGGACGTAATGTTCTTCAACCTAGCCCGGCACTCCCCGCGCCACTCAGAGCTACGATTTTTTTTTCTTTATTGTTATTTACAGGAAAGGTAGGCCAGCAGCGGCGTATCTATGCCGCTCTTCGGCCACAGTTAACACACATAGCGTAATTAGAGATGAAAAAACAAATCAAACATGGTGGATAAAAAACGGTAGTCAGACATACTAAAATACATGTAGTCGTTCAGAGGCGCAATGTCCGAATAAAAACGTTCAGCACTTGGTCACAAACAAAGAAGACGGAAATTACACATGTGAACGGTGGAGCACGAAGACACACACAAAACACTGGCGACAATCTCCGGCGCACGAGTATTCACTGTTCACGTACAAGGCTGAGGGCCCGCCAAAGGGAAAAGGTTTGAATAGGGGGGAGAGGGGGAGGGTGTAGATGCCAGTGGCAGAGGAGAAGGGAGGGAGCGGGAAGAAGGAATGGGGGGTAGGGGAAGCCTGGGGGGAGAGGAGGGAGGGAGGAAGAGAGGAGGAAGAGAAGGGAGAGAAGGGAGAGAGGGTGCCCTGGGGGAAAAACACAGAGGGAGGAAGGGGAGGATCAAAGTTGGTAGGAGGGGTAGATGGAGGGTATGAGGGCAACAGCTACGAGAGAGACGGTAGCTTTATATCTCACACTACTGCAGCGCCAGTCGAGCATCGCTCTTCCTTCGCTCGCTGTTCTCCAAAGGGGGATACATAAATGCCACAAGAGGACGATAAAATCACACGATGTCACTGCGTGCTACTCTGAATGAACGGCGAGCTGTTTAGCAGCAGCAAATCAGATCTTCGCCCGCAGATCTATAGACTCACCAACATTAGCAGGGAAGACTGCAGTGTGGACAGTATATCGTCGCCGCACGACCCTACTAAACGTTGCTAACTGTCAGAGACATATACAGGGTGATTCAGCTGGCCTTACTGCTGTCATTTTATGTAAATAGCATTGTTACACCTGACCTTCATAAACCACGTGCAACATTTTCACACTCTTTCGCTCACTACTCGGAGACTATTAATCCTAAACCAAAAATGAACAGACCTTTTCGTAGTTGGATTTTGTACTGGATACGTTTTCACTAGAGGCAGTAGTTTTAGAGTTGTTCAAGAAAAACTTAAAAAAGTGACCTTCCAACGCAACCCCACTCCCACACTAAGCCCCCACTGGTCAGGATTTCTAGTATGTGTTTATGGTACTCCCTCTTACCACTGTACAAATATTTGCGACTTTTTTCAGTCTTCACTGACTGGCGTTATAACGTCGCTAGTTTCGTTGAGCGTTTAAAAATCGTAAAACTGACGTTTGTGTAAATTTTATTTAACAGTTTTGTGAATTTTTACAGCATAGACTTAACAATTACATCATTGAATTCGTCAGGCTTTCTGATTTCGAACCTACATGCTTGTACGGGTTAACTTTGGATCGAATTTTAAACGTGATTAGTTTTAGCGGGACGTTTACAAAATTAGTTTACTCTCACAGGCACCCTTAAATTAATAACATTAACGAAGTAACTAATTATGCTGGTGGCGTAACAGCAGAATCAATATCGGGAACTTTTGTACAGTAGTAGGAGGGAGTGCCACGAACAACTACTAGAAACCGTGAATTGTGAAAAATGAGTGTGGTGTGGAGATGCGTTTGAAGGTTACTATCGTACGTTTTTCTTGAATGACACGAAAACCAAGGCCTCCAGCGGAAACGTATCCCACTACAAAACGTAACTACATTAAATTTCGTACAAAAAGTTCCTGCTCTTTTCTTCTGCGGGATTAATGGTCTGAGCGCAGCGAGCGAGAGAGTATGAAAATCACTCGTGTGGTTTATGAAGGCCACCTATAACAGTGAGGGTTGTATAAAACGCCAGAGAGAGAGGGAGGGGGGGGGGCAGCTGAATCACCCTGTGTAAGTGTAATAGCATTCAAGACTGTATGGTTCTATCAAGAACATTACTATAATTGTATGTAACCGAGCGACACAGAAGAATCAGCAGCATTCAAAGTTGTATATAACTCAATTATTAAGTGTAGATTTCATAAATAAACTAAATAATGTATTAATTTTCTGCATTCAAAGTTGTGTATAACTCAATTATTAAGTGTAGATTTTACAAATAAACTAAATAATGTGTTAATTCTCTGTAGATGTCTGACTGTATTTATTGACCACCTCAACTACTGATACAACAAAACGTGTCTTCCATCTTGCGGAGAGAAAAGAAGTGTTACGAGCGGGTAGCAGCTGTTGTGTCTTTCCTCTTAATTAATTCGGCTTTTAATTAAGATGGCTCCCAGCCGTTACATTGGCCATTCCGTTGAAAGCATCTTCTTCTATATTCCATGAAGTTTCGAGATTGCAGCCGGATTATGTCGACTTCTTGCCACGATAATTTCGGCTGATAGCCATTCAATCATCTTCAGGTGAGTGTTTGGCACTGGGGATTGCTAGTTCACATCTCTAATTTTATTCTGAAAATTGGCGCGGAGACGCATCCGCAAAAGCAACCGCTACATGAACGACAGCTTTCGAATTTCGCACCCTCTTCCAGTACTGGTCCGTCTATGGCGGGCAGGCGCATACGTAAAGGTGATACTACATGTGCGCTCATTGTCTGAATACGCAATCGTGTAGCTAAAATTCAGGTGTAAGAATTAATAAAATTAACTGTAGCTAGGCGAGTCATTAGTTATAAAATGTTTTCTTTCTGAGGAAATTAAAGAAATCACCGCGTCTCACTCCTTATCCAGTTCAAGGACGCCATCACGATGAATAAGATCTTCCGCCAAACGTGTTTCCACTGTTGCCTTAATGGTTCAATCCCAGAAGGATCTCGTCGATCCCAAGATTTCCGTGGCAGACTAATCCATCGAATGTCCTGTGGAGATACAATTCTCTCCTATGACTGACTTACTGGACTGCGAAAGGCATATGTGGCGATAATGCTCAACGCATTTTTCATGCACTGTACGTGTTGTCTGACCAATGTAAGCTTTGCTACTCTGGCAATGTATTCTGTAGATTCCAGCCATTCGCAATCCGGGATCGTACTTTTCCGAACCGAGAAGAGCCCAAGTCGTTGTAGGAAGACGGAACATTACTTTGACACAATGTTCCATTAAGGTTCTGCTAATTTCGACTTTCAACTAGATGAGGCGTGGGACCCGGTGATTTCTTTAATTTCTTCACTTTATGAATAATGACATTGCAGAGAGCGTGCAAATACACACATTAAAAAAAGTTTTGGATCACCTCCGTTCCGAGAGTTCCAGAAACTGTACAGAATATTGGCACAGAGATCAACATAAACATCATCTCCGCTCTTTTTATTGCTCATGAAAACCGCACATTGCATGTTGCACCTGATGGCTCTTGATCTTCCACGATAACCGAGTCCATCAACATGAGGCAGCAAATATGAGGTAGCTAAGGAGGTGGAAACGTGTGTTCTACTATGCCAAGATTGTTTGGTAGCTACAACAGGAAAACAAAATTAATTAGCAGGAGTACAAAATAAGTAAGTACACTCCTGGAAATGGAAAAAAGAACACATTGTCACCGGTGTGTCAGACCCACCATACTTGCTCCGGACACTGCGAGAGGGCTGTACAAGCAATGATCACACGCACGGCACAGCGGACACACCAGGAACCGCGGTGTTGGCCGTCGAATGGCGCTAGCTGCGCAGCATTTGTGCACCGCCGCCGTCAGTGTCAGCCAGTTTGCCGTGGCATACGGAGCTCCATCGCAGTCTTTAACACTGGTAGCATGCCGCGACAGCGTGGACGTGAACCGTATGTGCAGTTGACGGACTTTGAGCGAGGGCGTATAGTGGGCATGCGGGAGGCCGGGTGGACGTACCGCCGAATTGCTCAACACGTGGGGCGTGGGGTCTCCACAATACATCGATGTTGTCGCCAGTGGTCGGCGGAAGGTGCACGTGCCCGTCGACCTGGGACCGGAGCGCAGCGACGCACGGATGCACGCCAAGACCGTAGGATCCTACGCAGTGCCGTAGGGGACCGCACCGCCACTTCCCAGCAAATTAGGGACACTGTTGCTCCTGGGGTATCGGCGAGGACCATTCGCAACCGTCTCCATGAAGCTGGGCTACGGTCCCGCACACCGTTAGGCCGTCTTCCGCTCACGCCCCAACATCGTGCAGCCCGCCTCCAGTGGTGTCGTGACAGGCGTGAATGGCGCCGTGCAGGTGAGCGCCACAATCAGGACTGCATACGACCGAGGCACACAGGGCCAACACCCGGCATCATGGTGTGGGGAGCGATCTCCTACACTGGCCGTACACCACTGGTGATCGTCGAGGGGACACTGAATAGTGCACGGTACATCCAAACCGTCATCGAACCCATCGTTCTACCATTCCTAGACCGGCAAGGGAACTTGCTGTTCCAACAGGACAATGCACGTCCGCATGTATCCCGTGCCACCCAACGTGCTCTAGAAGGTGTAAGTCAACTACCCTAGCCAGCAAGATCTCCGGATCTGTCCCCCATTGAGCATGTTTGGGACTGGATGAAGCGTCGTCTCACGCGGTCTGCACGTCCAGCACGAACGCTGGTCCAACTGAGGCGCCAGGTGGAAATGGCATGGCAAGCCGTTCCACAGGACTACATCCAGCATCTCTACGATCGTCTCCATGGGAGAATAGCAGCATGCATTGCTGCGAAAGGTGGATATACACTGTACTAGTGCCGACATTGTGCATGCTCTGTTGCCTGTGTCTATGTGCCTGTGGTTCTGTCAGTGTGATCATGTGATGTATCTGACCCCAGGAATGTGTCAATAAAGTTTCCCCTTCCTGGGACAATGAATTCACGGTGTTCTTATTTCAATTTCCAGGAGTGTATTTACTACTTAACTTTGTTGTAGTCATGATCTGTTGGTTGACAATTATAGAACACGCGACTAGACTAAGCGTCTGTAGAATGACATAATTTACGTGTCACAAATCTTGCAGTGACGAATTAATCTCTCGTAATCTTGAATGTCGAATCCGGTGAATTTGAAGATTAACTTGGCTGTCGGCATGACAGAACGTAGAATTGTTTATAACTGCCAAAATAGTATGGTTCGCTTTACTGTAGTACTATGACAGAACTTTACAACTGAGCTACAAAGACCTGATTGCAGCAATGACTGAGCTGCAGACGTTGACTGACATCGGCGCTGGCTACGAACTGTAGAATGGCACATGCACTACACTCCTGCTACACATGAAGTGGCCTAGTGGCGCCTCGCGGCGAGCTTAAGTACTGCGACTGGCTGTGTACTATTTGGCTAGCACAGCCGTTCTTCTGTTCCGTTTATCGAGAGAATCGCATCCAGCGAATCAATCTCTCAGGTTGCGGTGTGGTCGTATGACTGCCGACATCACAGTACCACCATACCGCTATACCTTCAGAGGTGGTGATCCAGATTCCTGTACACACCGATACCTCTAATACCCAGTAGCACGTCCTCCTGCATTTATGCATATCTGTATTCGCTGTATTCGTCGTGCCATAATATCCACAGGTTCACCAATTGGTCCAGATTGCCCACTCCTCAACGCCGATTCAGCTTAGATCACTCAGAGTGGTTGGTGGATCAGGTCATCCATAAACAGCCCTTTTCAATCTATCCCAGGCATGTTCGATAGGGTTCATATATGGAGAACATGTTGGCCACTCTAGTCGAGCGATGTCGTTATCCTGAAGGAAGTCATTCACAAGATGTGCACGATGGGGGCGCGAATTGTCGTCCATGAAGACGAATGCCTCGACAATATGCTGCCGATATGGTTGCACTGTCGGTCGGAGGATAGCATTCACGTATCCTATAGCCGTTACGGCACCTTTCATGACCACCCCACATAATGCCACCTCAAAACAGCAGGGTACCTCTACCTTTCTGCACTCGCTGGACAGTGCGTCTAAGGCGTTCAGCCTGACCGAGTTGCCCCTACGCACGACTCCGACAATTGGTTGAAAGGATATGCGGCACTCATCGGTGAAGAGAACGTGATCCCAATCCTGAATGGTCCATTTGGCATGTTGTTGGGCCCATCTGTACCGTGCTGGATGGTATCGTGGTTTCAAAGATGGACCTCACCATGGACGTCAGGAGTGAAGTTGCAAATCATGCAGCCTATTGCGCACAGTTTGAATCGTAACACGACGTCCTGTGGCTACACGAAAAGCATTTTCAACATGCTGGCGTTGCTGTCAGGGTTCCTCCGAGCCATAATCCATAGGTAGCGGTCATCCACTGCAGTAGTAGCCCTTGGGCGGCCTGAGCGAGGCATTTCATCGACAGTTCCTGTCTCTCTGTATCTCCTCCATGTCCGAACAACATCGCCTTGGTTCACTCAGAGACGCCTGGACACTTACCTTGTTGAGAGCCCTTCCTGACACAAAGTAAGAATGCCGACGCGATCGATCCGCGGTATTGCCGCCTAGGCATGGTTGAACTACAGACATCACGAGCCGTCTACCTCCTTCCTCGTGGAATGACTCGAGCTGATCGGCTGTCGGACAGCCTCCGTCTCATAGGCGCTGCTCATGCATGGTTGTTCACATCTTTGGGTGGGTTTAGTGACATTTCTGAACAGTCAAAAGGACTGTGTCTGTGATTCGATATCGACAGTCAACGCCATCTTCAGGTGTTCTGGGAACGGGGGTGATGCTAAACTTTTTTTTGGAGTGCGTAGTATTACTATTACGCATGCACCGACTCACCATAGATGGAGCAATCTCGACAGAGGTCACTCATACAGCGCATGCCTCTGCGCATGCGTCTCCGCGTGAACTAGCAATCTCTCGTCTGTCAGGTTGGAGCCCTGACAGTATTTACGTGCGCGTTGCTCGTTACGGTCACGAGTGTTGCTCAGCGTTGTGTAGTCGTAGTGTCTAAGTTGACGTTGATTTGTTGTTCACCTTTTACGGCAGCGTTGTTATTTCGTACGCGTCCCGTTGTACCGGGTATATATAGGTGACCTACGTTCGTGCCTGTAGCCTGCCAGCGCCCTGACTACGTCAGTCGGGCCAAAGACAGGAATCAGCGTGTAGGCGACTTTTCCGCCGCCCTTAGCGCGGCAATGTGTCACCGGGCGCTCGACGGCCGTCCCGGCAAGCTGCCGGCTGTGCTGATACTGACACCACCCATCGAGATAAGGACCGAGCGCATCGTGCCTCCCGCCATAAGTCACGACAACCACTGAGAGTGATACCGTTTCACGTGAACCCTGTTCACAGCGTCGCGTGAGGGACCGATCTTCCTCTTCGTCCTCCGACGATTCTCATGGCCGCCTGGTGATAGGCCTCTCACCTAGATACGATCAAGCCATGTCGGCCCCCAGCATTAATACAACCGACCGCCACGTGGACGCCCCATCGGATGGTGCTTCGTCTCCACCAACAGACCTTCTAGGGTCCTGTCGGTCGTCGCCTGGTCAACAATCTAAAACGACCTTCCACTCACGCCAGTCGCAGCGGCCGAGATTCTGATTCTGATGCCTCCGCACCTGGAGCAGCGAACCCTGTTACTGCCATGGATCAGGAATTAGGTCACCCTCCCGATCACACTTCTCACCTCCAAAGAAGGACCGAGCGAGGTGGCGCAGTGGCTAGCACACTCGACTCGCATTCGGGAGGACGACGGTTCAATCCCGCGTCCGGCCATCCTGATTTAGGTTTTCCGTGATTTCCCTAAATCGCTCCAGGCAAATGCCGGGATGGTTCCTTTGAAAGGGCACGGCCGACTTCCTTCCCCGTCCTTCCCTAATCCGATGAGACCGATGACCTTGCAGTTTGGTCTCTTCCCCCAAACAACTCAACTCAACTCCAAAGAAGGAGAAGATCCCTCCTATCGCTGTTTACAAATCCAAAAACTACATTAAACTGAACACTTAACTGCAACGCCTTATTTTGGGCCAACTGCATGCAGTATACCAAGTACCTGCTTGACACCATGGATGATTATCTCCAAGTCCTCAACTTTGTCAAGTCCAGGGCTATGGACTACTACACTCACCGGGCTTCTGGCGACAGAGGAACAAAAATCGTCATCAGAGACCTTCCTTGCGAAGTTACAGAAACAGACGTCAGGGATGAGTTACTCCGTTTCAAGTTTCTGGACCATATGGTCCACCAAAACAACAAGAGGGACCCTGAGACCCCGAAATTAATCCCTATGCCCAGCCAAGTTGTCTCCCTTCTTAGGAGAAAGGACGTCGAACGCATTTACCATATCAGGTATCTCCTGTTCACCAAGGTGCATATTGAATCGTATGAAGGCTGCAACAGCCCCTCCATTTGCCGCAGGTGTCAACGTTTGCGCCACACCGGCAATTACTATTCACTACCTTTTCTGTGTGTCAAGTGTGCTGGCTTGCATCCGTCAGAGGACTGAAAACTCCCGGCCTCAGAAAACCTACGTGTTCCGCTTTTTGGGCACTTCTCATGATCCCCACCATCTGGCTTCCTGGAAGGGTTGTCCTAGGTACCAGAAGTTTATGAAGTCTTCCCACCCTCCACGAAGGAAACCAAGAACGAATCGGCCACCCTCGCCTTCACGGGACCGCACCCATTTCCCCGTCTTATGGGGAAAACCCGACGACCATTCCACCACTGATGCTCAGGTGCCCGACGCATCTGCGACAGAGGAGGCCCCTCCAGCTCCATCCTCTGCGACCACGTTCGCTGCTGGAGCTCAGTCTCCTCCTGCTCATCCAGTCACCTCCCACCCCCTACTGAAGTGCCACAACCCTCCATTGCAGCGCCTTCTCCACCAGCCACCACGTCCATCCCAGCCCGTCGCAGGGTCAAGCAGCCCAACTGAGATGTTCTTCCAGTGGTGGAGACTGATGCTTCTTTCCAGTATGACATGCAGGAGATCCTCCAGGTCATCTCTCTGTTCACACGGCCCCACATCAGGTCTTTCATTCGTGAAACAGCTCAGAAGATCCGTCAGTCAGAGGGCAGGCTCACTATGGTCATCGCTCTTGTTGAAGGGCTAAGCCAGATTTTGTTATAATGGCGAATCGCCCACCACACAACCATCAGCCGCCTCGGGATCTAGTTGTCTGTATTTTTTATGCTAATGGTCGTAAGGGGACCACACCCTGCCTAGCTAACCCATTTTAATTTAGGCAAGTATTTGACCCATTTCTGAAAAAAAACTATTTGATGCAGGACCTTAATATTTTTACTATATGTTACATGAAGCTAATAGAGTCAACTGTACTAAAATCTACTTTATCCATTTTATAGTTTTTAAGAAATACTATTTTTAAATTTACTAACAAAAAATTTTAAGTTTTTTCTGCAGAAAATATTTTTTGTGAACTTCCTAATGGGAGAATATTAACGAATGTAGTACCAGAGGTCCTTTTGATGTTATGCAGAGTCTCTGAAAATTTCATTCATTTATCTGTGATAGTTTCTGACATACTGGGGCACATGTACTAAAAATTTTAGTTTGCGGGAAATTGACTTTAAAGAAAAAACTTTTGAGATTTGTTACTTACAGTTAATTAAAACTGTCCTGCTGCATATGATGGCCCTTCTTTGGCCTCTAGTAGGTCTTTCAGCTTCTTTTTCACTTTCCTGGATGTTTGTCTTTCTTTCTTGGCGATATTAGATGCAAACCTGTCTGCATCGGCTATCCTCATTTTATCGCAATGTTGCAGCCCAGTAATCATACAGGGTGTTTCAAAAATGACCGGTATATTTGAAACGGCAATAAAAATTAAACGAGCAGAGATAGAAATACACCGTTTGTTGCAATATGCTTGGGACAACAGTACATTTTCAGGCGGACAAACTTTCGAAATTACAGTAGTTACAATTTTCAACAACAGATGGTGCTGCAAGTGATGTGAAAGATGTAGAAGGCAACGCAGTCTGTGGGTGCGCCATTCTGTACGTCGTCTTTCTGCTGTAAGCGTGTGCTGTTCACAATGTGCAAGTGTGCTGTAGACAACATGGTTTATTCCTTAGAACAGAGGATTTTTCTGGTGTTGGAATTCCACCGCCTAGAACACAGTGTTGTTGCAACAAGACGAAGTTTTCAACGGAGGTTTAATGTAACCAAAGGACCGAAAAGCGATACAATAAAGGATCTGTTTGAAAAATTTCAATGGACTGGGAACGTGACGGATGAACGTGCTGGTAAGGTAGGGCGACCGTGCACGGCAACCACAGAGGGCAACGCGCAGCTAGTGCAGCAGGTGATCCAACAGCGGCCTCGGGTTTCCGTTCGCTGTGTTGCAGCTGCGGTCCAAATGACGCCAACGTCCACGTATCGTCACATGCGCCAGAGTTTACACCTCTATCCATACAAAATTCAAACGCGGCAACCCCTCAGCGCCGCTACCATTGCTGCACGAGAGACATTCGCTAACGATATAGTGCACAGGATTGATGACGGCGATATGCATGTGGGCAGTATTTGGTTTACTGACGAAGCTTATTTTTACCTGGACGGCTTCGTCAATAAACAGAACTGGCGCATATGGGGAACCGAAAAGCCCCATGTTGCAGTCCCATCGTCCCTGCATCCTCAAAAAGTACTGGTCTGGGCCGCCATTTCTTCCAAAGGAATCATTGGCCCATTTTTCAGATCCGAAACGATTACTCCATCACGCTATCTGGACATTCTTCGTGAATTTGTGGCGGTACAAACTGCCTTAGACGACACTGCGAACACCTCGTGGTTTATGCAAGATGGTGCCCGGCCACATCGCACGGCCGACGTCTTTAATTTCCTGAATGAATATTTCGATGATCGTGTGATTGCTTTGGGCTATCCGAAACATACAGGAGGCGGCGTGGATTGGCCTCCCTATTCGCCAGACATGAACCCCTGTGACTTCTTTCTGTGGGGACACTTGAAAGACCAGGTGTACCGCCAGAATCCAGAAACAATTGAACAGCTGAAGCAGTACATCTCATCTGCATGTGAAGCCATTCCGCCAGACACGTTGTCAAAGGTTTCGGGTAATTTCATTCAGAGACTACGCCATATTATTGCTACGCATGGTGGATATGTGGAAAATATCGTACTATAGAGTTTCCCAGACAGCAGCGCCATCTGTTGTTGAACATTGTAACTACTGTAATTTCGAAAGTTTGTCTGCCTGAAAATGTACTGTTGTCCCAAGCATATTGCAACAAACGGTGTATTTCTATCGCTGCTCGTTTAGTTTTTATTGCCGTTTCAAATATACCGGTCATTTTTGAAACACCCTGTATTTTCACCAGAATTAATTCCCAGCTTTTTCAGTGCCCAACACTTTCCAATATTACCACAACTGAATGTAATAACGGCATCATGAACTCCTAGTTTCATTGTATGTATTCCTACAAATACAGTTTTAGGAAGGCGATTCCAGATTATGCTGTTGAAAAATTCATTTGGGTTCTGTGTCTGCCCATGCAGACATTTCCTTAGTACGTCAAGATGAGCCAAGTCTCTGAATATAGATTTAATTGCTGTAATAACAGCTGAAGTAAGAGACTGCTGGTGAGAATAAGGTTCTCCAGTTGCCTGAGCCCTATTGTATTTGCACAACGAATTTTCTCCTGATGGACACAATCCATGACATGGCTTATCACCAGTGGAGGACTTATGGAAGAATATGGCCCAAACATCTCTCTTTATTGCCTCCAGATTTTCTTTATTTCTCCTAATTGCCTGCCCATAGTATACCTGCAAGAACAGTGAACAGTCTATGACCCCCACACTCCCAGCTATATACCAATCTGCTCTGACTGCCAGCCAGACATTCTGGATGTGGCCATTTTCAAGAACATTGCTGTGCAGTTTACGTTGGAACCACTCCACGAACTGGCCTCTGACCATGAACCCGTGCTCCTGCACCTTCCCAACGTCGCTCTGTCTGTAGATGTCATGGACTGGGACAAATTTTCCAGGATCCTTAATAACACTACTTGGCAACATCTAGACCTGACAACGCCTGCCAATATGGTTAGTGCTGTTGATTACCTAACCACAAAAATCCAAACTGCGATGAAGACCTCTACTTTAACTCCACTCGATGACTTGCCTCCCCCCCCCCCCCCCTGCGCGAGCTCACAATCCAGAAGAACCGCTACCGCAAGCGGTGGAAGTAGTTTCGTGATCCTCGGAATAAGCATCGCATGAAGTGTCTCCAACGTGAATTCTGCCACCGGCTCGCCGATTGGAAAACGGAACAATGGGAGGATAAGATGTCGGCCTTCCTCCTCCACCATAAATCTGAATGGGCTTTGTCTGAGCCCTACAGCGCTCTGCAGTGAAGACCAACAATACCATCTGCACAGTGGAAGGCTTAACTTATGATGCCCTTAGTGTGGTAGAAACTCTGGCCCATGCGTTTGAGGCCCAAAACCAATTTCTCATCCAGGACCCCACGCCTGATGAACTCCAAGATTAACACAATATTCTAGCGGTACACAATATTCTAGCGGCTGTTGCCGCTTTCAGACAAAGACCACCTCTGACTGCCCCTCACCTTACATCTGCGGAAATCCTACGGATCCTCCGGCGGAAGCGAGGGCGGTCGGCTCCCACGTAAGCCTAGTTTTATTTATCAGAATCCTCAACCGTTATCTCACAACTGGCGTTTTCCCCCCACTGTGGAAGCAGGCCAAAATGATTGCCATCCCCAAGCCCTCAAAGGACCCTATGTTCCCTGCTAACAACAGGCCCATTAGCCTTCTGAATACTATGGCCAAGGTTCTAGAATCTTTGATGCTCCACCACATTTCCCAGCCTCTGGCGGGGGCTGGGACAATCTGTCTGGAACAGTTTGGATTCGCTTGCCGCCTGTCGGCCGAACACCAAGTCCTTAGGATCATAGAACACGTCAGCAAGGGCTTTAACTCCACCATGTCGACGCCAGCGGTTTTCCTGGACCTGCAAAACGTATCTGGCACAACAGTCTTGTGTACAAAATGCTGACACAGACGACCATCCCCAACCTCTACGTGAAGATCATGGATAATTCCTCCACGATAGAACTTTCTTGGTTACTCAGCAAGGTCAACGGTCCAGCTTTCGTCACTTGTCGATGGGTACACCTCACCGCTTTGTGTTGTCTCCCATCCTTTTTAACATTTTATGGTAACGATATGCCAGTCCTCCCACACCGCCACCCGGCGCAATACGCCGATGATACGGCGTTCTATACCACCGGCCGCAACACAGACCAGCTCATTGGTCGTATGCAGAGGCAGGTGGACTCGACAGTCACCTGGTGCCGTTCCTACAAGATTGCCCGCAATGCCGCCAAAACTACGGCAATCTAGTTCACCAAACAGTGCCCAATCCTCCACCACAACATCACTATTGTAGGTGTCCAGGTACCATGGTCCTTAGATACCAAATATCTGGGTGTCCGAATGGATAAAAAAGTGCTCTTCCATCGACATGCAGAATACGTCACCCAAAAAGGACAGAAGCTGGTAAAAGTGTTGTACCCACTCGTCAACAGCAGGGAACTGATGTTAGAAATCAAGCTCCACCTGTACCGGATGGTTGTTCACCCTTCCCGCACCTATGGCTCCCTTGCGTGGGCACCGATTAGTGCCTTCCGGTTGCAGACCCTCCAGCGCCTGCAGAATAAGGTGCTTCAGTGGATCCTGCATGCTGCTCCCTTCACGAGGGATGTTGACCTCCACGAGGAAACAAACATGGTAACTCTACAGACGTCCATTCGAGAGAATGTAAGGCATCTCTATGACAAAGTGGATGCCCAGCGCGACACGGTCACTGGTTTACACTACATTGGCACCATGACTCCCCGGCACTGACACTGACACCCTGTCCCCCTTACCATCCTCGAGGAATCAGATTCATATCATGCGTAACGATAGTTCCGTTACGGCCATTAATGCAGTGTCAGTCTTGATACGACCACTCGATACGTGACGTCCATAATACGACCACCAATATCAGTATCTATACGGTTGCGTCCCCTGTTGCCTGTTACATTGAACTTCCAGGGTCGGAGGGTGGCACGGGACGTCAGATCCCACCGCTATACCTTCAAACTGCACTCCAATGATGTCATCGGAATGATGTCATTGTAGGGTAGAACACTTTTACCCTTCCACCAAGACAGTAAGACCGAGATCCACTGGTGATGCTATACCTTAACCTACTACAAAGTAAAAAAATAAAATAAAGAAATAGCAATCTTCAGTGCAAAACACTCACCGGAAGAGGGCTGAACGGTTGTCAGCACAAACATCGTAGCAAGAAATCGACGTAATTCGGCTGCAGTCGCGAACCTTCATGGAATACGCTTTCAAGAATCACACCTTCTTTTCGTTGTAGGATACTTAACACGCATAATTTTGGTGTACGTCCCCAAACAACCTAAGAGAAAACTTTCTGCCTAGTCGTTCCATTGACTTTCGTCCCGAGAAGCGCGGCTCCACAGATTAGTTGAGGTGCAAGGGCTCTGCGTACTTACAGAGCGGGGTGGCACAGTGATTAGCACACTGGACTCGCATTCGGGCGGACGATGGTTCAAACCCGACTCCGGCCATCCTAACATAGCTTTTCCGTGATTTCCCTAAATCGTTTCAGGCAAATACCTGGATGGTTCCTTTGAAAGGGCACGGCCGATTTCCTTCCCAGTCCTTCCCTAATCCGAGTTTGTGCTCCGTCTCTAATGACCTTACTGTCGAGGAGACGTTAAACACTAATATCCTCATCCTCTGCGTATTTAGCGATGGACCACGGTGCTTCATACAAATTCGTAGCCGACTCCTCTTAGAATCGCATTTGTAGCTGGGTTTTGCGGTGTATTATTTGAGTACCACTTTGTCTGAAGTCTTGATGTAGCCAGTAAACTTTCAGTTTTTCGATGGTGGATCTTTTATGCAGTATAAACAGTATCAGGAACAGTCTGGAAGGTTTGTAAATGTATCGCGGAGTAGGTTGTACAGAGAAATAACTGAGAAGAAAAGAATTTGTTAAGTTGCGCCGTGTCCGAGTTAATTAGCATTAAAGTTAGTCAATCACGCCGTTGCGCGCAAACTGAAGCTGCCCGCCATGTGCAATTAGTGTCAGTTCTCATAGCGTAGATGATAGCGCACAAGACTGCTCAACCTGTGGTTCGCTTTCGATCCTTTGATGAAGCGAGTGATAAAGAAATTGGACATCAGACATGTTCCGATGTCCAGTTTCTTTATCACTCTCTTCTTCGGTTTTAGGAAACGACGCAGAGTACACGTTTGGCGACAACGTGTCTCACGGGACGGTTGAATCTGAGCATGCAACTGTTAGATGGGCTAACTCCAATGTTAATTAACTCGGAAACTGGGCAACATATCGAACTATTTCCTTAACAGTTATTTCTCAGCCCAACCTACACAGCAACATTCTTACAAACTTTTTACACTATTTCTGACCATCCTGTAGAAGAGGAAGAGTCTCTAAAACAACCGCCCCGTATTGTTAAGTCGCCGATTGCAATGAAGAATTTAGTAGTCTAGCCGTTTTATCGAGCCGCCAACGGTCGCCACTGTGTGGGTAATCATCTACAGCCACGCTTTCTTCTCTGCTCTCATGCCACACTTAACTCTTTCTAGAGCTCCCAGAGTCCACAGAAATCAGGTATTGTGTACTTTCCTGCCGAGCGCTGGCCTCCAGCACGGCTAATAGAGAGCTCTGTGTGGCGGAGTCGTATCTCCCGTGTGTGATGCGCCCCTTCTTTGCAAGGAAACTCACTACGCCGGAGCCAATCTATGGGCTGAGGCTAAACGCCAGCTTTTACGGAATTTATAAACTATATATCAAATAATAAAATTAACAAGTGTTCCTCATACTCTCTCCAGGCAAGGGGCTCCATCTACATTTAAAATCAGAGGACAGAAAAGGAGAATTTCATGCACTGATCTTCCGCAACTTCTTCTAACAATTATAATCTTCTCGCCCATTACAGAGGGCAGTAATTAAATAAATCACATGAATGGAGATTGCTGTCAATGACATATCTCAATTCAGTGGGATCTTTGCACCACATGCAGCGTCGGACAAAAACAATGTGCTTGTGTTTGAGGTGAGATACGCAAGAATTTTTTGATATCATTGTGCTTACAATGTGATCAGACTGCATTTCACGGTTCATTTATGGAGCGGCAATGGGGCAGGGAGTGTGGTCACATATGATTTTAGTGTTTATTTACGAGTGCTTAAATACTAATCTCACTTACTGAATAACGCAAATTCTAAGTGCACACAAATTACATTAAGTATGTTCATGTAATGCGCTCCTATGCTACACTCAGTCATTCCTAGTATAACTTTACAATATTTGTGACTTCACTGACTCGTCCATTCACTCTTATGCCTGCAGTATTTGATCATACAAATCCCTAGATTCATACGTTTTTTGGAGGTGTTGCAGTGATTACTTTAGCTAATGCCATACCCTTACAAAGACTCAACTCACTGATGCAGAAACAGGACTTATCGTTAGAGACAGCTCGGTCTGAAACGCGAATAACCAACGCCAATTGAGGTGAGTGAAAACTTCGTCTCGGATGGGCCTGTATACGGTCTGGCGGAGGCATTTTTACTTTGGTGTTCTGTGGACGCTGCGGCTGGCATAACGAAAGCTGAATGTCTGTCACAGCGCCCACAGAACATCAAAGATAAAACTGCCTCCGCCAGACCGTACACAGGCTTATCGGAAGCGTCAAAAACCAGTAGCGTTTGAGGGTAGTGAGAGCCAATATGATTGCTTCATTTCGGATGAGCCTGTGTAAGGTCTCGCGGAGACATTTTTATCTTTGATGTTGCCGGCCTCTGTGGCCAAGCGGTTCTAGGCGCTTCAGTCCGGATCCGCGCTGCTGCTGCGGTCGCAGGTTAGAATCCTGCGTCGGGCATGGATATGTGTGATGTCCTTAGGTTATTTAGGTTTAAGTAGTTCTAAGTCTAGAGGACTGATGACCTTAGATGTTAAGTCCCATAGTGCTTAGAGCCATTTGAACCATTTTTTTGTATGATGCGATCTTCTCTTGACCGCTGAATTTGCGGAAGTATTGTTAGTGATTTCGATGGCGGCCAAATATTTGTCACACGCGAGAATATAAATGTCTTTGCTGGTCGTTTCATTCAGCTGCCCTCCTTAGTTTTTGCCTAACCACACTTTCGGAAATCGTGACATATACTTAATAAACAGCTAAGTATTCGTAACATGCTAGAATACAAATATTATTCTCAGTTGTTTCTCTTGCTTGAGTTTCATAATTCGTTTTTTAATCAGAGGTCAAAAAATCAAAGAAAGTCGCTCCTGAGAGAGCACGCTTTTATATGTATATAGCATTGGATATTGGAGAACATACTTCCATTCCATCATTAATAGAAACCCTAAGTATGTTACGACCTCGAAAATGCAAAGATAAATGATTGCAAATACGTTTTGGGAGTGAAGCGGCTTCCTCCGACACCACAAAACCAGATATTGGCCTTGATATTACTTGACGTAGAATCTACTATGGCATTTTATTAATAATGTGTCGTTGATTGAAATTTATTTTCAATAAATCGTACCAAGACTGACGTTTGTGATAAATCGTCGATGTGCTGTTGCCTTGAATCGGCATGTTGTCATAACATGCAAGTTAAAATACAGAAAAAACAGAATACGACGAAATCCAATAATATATCTTCAAACTAGCAAGTGATCGACGTCCCGAAAGCCGTAAAATGCTATTGGTTATTCCTGTTTCGGGCCGAGCTGTTCCTAAAGATAAGTGAAACAAGTGACAGGTGAGCCGACGGAAGCAGCGCGAGGTAGGGGGCGCTCGTTTTAGTCGGGGCAGAAGTCCTCGAAAAGCCCGTCTCCCGGAGCGCGTATCCACAGCTGGCGGCTGATACGATCGAAGGCGAGTTGCGCCTCTCGCTGCCGTGCTCCATTCACCGTGGCTGCGTGCTAGCGGCGACCCATTCACTGGGTCTGCTCGTCTCGCTCTTCGCTGAGTGCAGTTACTGGGGAAGGTCATTGGAATGCCGTATCGTTTGAAGCCCCATCTCTTGCTCACTGTCAGTGTGTCTTCGATCGCTCGTCTGTCTCTCTTCACATAAATTTACAAATATTGGATAAAAAAACTAATTTAAGTACATAAAACATTTACAAAGACTGATGTATTAATTAGCATTTAAAACTTTTTAATAATCAATATTTATTCATAAAACAAAATTGTTCTTCACAAAAATATGCTTCATTAACTAGGCTATCAGCTGCAGATCTTTACAGGTACTTTTGATCGTATATCACATTAATAGCTACGAAACTCCTACAAAATCTTCAAAATAAATTCGACTTGATTGTATTTCAATAACTATACCGGATTATAATGTATGTATACTTATCAAATGGCGCTGATGAACTTTAAAATCTTGTTAACTATACAGATATATATACATTAATGGTAGCAAGGATCACTGTGTTGTTTGGGAAAGAAAATGTTAAAATGTTATTGATGCATATACTCCACCAGGCCCTCGTTATACTATTTACCTTTATGCTGCAAGTCTCTTGTTAAAGGTAAATTCACAGCTTAGTGTACATGCTCAGAAAAAGAAAAGAACACCACACTACCATAACCATATTGTTAAAGTAACTTTGGGATATCCCTAAATTCAAATAATATTAGTCCCTTAAATTACTCCCTGTGTTTCTTGCATCCGTAAGTCTCAAATTTCTTCTTGATCTCATCTCCGTAACTGTGCCCTGGAATATCATCCTCTGTCTAGCTTTAATAGCTTTATTTTCGCTACTATTTAAATCCTGTTTACTTCGTGTTACTTCATATTTGTGTTCGGTTGGTTTGGAGTTCTCCTTCGCAACATCATTCCTTTCCCGTTCGATGATACTGGAGCTGCATGGACGCTGAAACATGACATTTATTGTAATATTTCTCATAGTAATCCGGCAGAATTTCGGTCCATATTGGTCCTCATTACATACATTCTATTACTCAAATGAAGGAAAATTACCAAAGTATCTCCGTTTTCTAGGAGAAACAAAACTTAAATACCACCTACTTATGCTGTCCATACCTTATCTTTCTTCTAAACTATCGCTTCCAGCAAAATAGGGGAGTTATTTTCCTCGTGCTAGCTCTTTTCCCGCCATGACTGACGTCTGACCCTATTCTCCATTCATAACATTGACAGCTATGCTCTATGTAACAAAAAGTCAATTGCAAACTGTGGTCTCTCATACTCTACAAAATAGTATCCATCCAAACTTGCATTCGTCACACAACAATTGGATTCTCCTACCGTCCAAGCAGTTAATTTGGGATGTTTACACCTGATAAATTAAACTCTGTTCTCTGCAGTCCCCGTAGCCAATTAATTAGACATCCTCCACGTTACAGAGGGGAAACAAAACGCAAATCATCTCAAACCGTCTGTAGTTCATCCTGCACTGGCGAATAAGCTGATACGTCCCTGCAGCAGCTGGTAACTTCTACAAAATCATCCATAATATGCTGCAGTGCTTCCTACACCAGCTAATACATTCTACATCCATATTCTAGGAGCAATATAAATACAGCATAAACTGAGGAGACTACTGCCCAAACTTCAATCAAGAAACTACAAGAAGAAGCATTATAACCATCTCCATCTGTTGGGAAATTACTGTTCATCACTACTCATCTCACTAATCGTAAGGATAACACAAATTAATCAAAATCTTAATACCTTTCCTCTAACTCGCTCCGCAACAACCAACAGACATCATATGTATAACTCAGCCAAAAACAAATCGGATTTTTTTTTTTATTTTCAAAAGCTTCAACATACCACCAAGGTCTGGAATACATTATTCAAGCAACCAAACTCCCTAAGACACACCGTCAGCAAATCGTCCTCACAGACATTCCCCTCTCTCGCATAACTCAGAAAAGGACATGGGTTAATTAACTTTGTTATCTACATCTTGAGCATACATATTCTCATTCAGATGGTAACTAATTAAAAACAATTTCACAATGAGCATACGAACAGTAAAAGATCCTCGTACATACGGACGAAGAATAGAAGAGATTGTAACACATAAAATCAATAATAGAAATGAGGCTACAACAGATGGGGCTATACCCATAACACGGTTTATAAACTGATCGTCTGTTCCCCTGAGTTGGTTAATTTGAACTTTTCATCTCGTAAAAGATATATATACTCATCCTCACAGGTACATCATCTACAATTAATAGTGGAGCCACTAACAGCAAAATTCACTTTACGTACTTGAATCATATGAACCAATTGCCGGAATCAAAATCCAAAACCAACCGACAGGAAACTAAAATAAACCAACTTAATTCAAAACAATGGAAGAAACACAAAAAATTTTTCTTTATACGCTCTGAACAAACAAATTTACTTTCCTTATATCACTGTCAGTTCTTGTTAACATTCCATACAAATAACATCATTTGATCAGAAACACTATCATCGTAAATCACCTCCTACGATCTTGTTACTCCACGGGACATCAAAAAGAGACAATCAACACTGTGTCAAAACACTCACTATACGGGTACCCCTGTTGCAAACTTATTACTAGTTATTTACCATATTAACATAAACTGCTATGTACACTGCCATTAACGCATACTCTTCATTCAGTCTCACTTCCGGACTAAACCTCAATACACAAAATAATTCTACTCCTCTAATCACTTATCAGGTTACAGAAACACAAATAAAAACGAATCATTATATCAATTCTCATTACCTGCGCGCACAAAATTTCTGTTTCGACACTGACAATGTTGAGTGTTTATGGAAAAAGTTCAAGGCAATCGTAAAATGCGTTTTAGACAGTTACGTGCCGAGTAATACTGTGAGGGACGGGAAAAACCCACCGTGGTACAACAACAAAGTTAGGAAACTACTGCGAAAGCAAAGAGAGCTTCACTCCAAGTTTAAAAGCAGCCAAAACCTCTCAGACAAACATAAGCTAAACGATGTCAAAGTTAGCGTAAGGAGGGCTATGCGTGAAGCGTTCAGTGAATTCGAAAGTAAAATTCTATGTACCGACTTGACAGAAAATCCTAGGAAGTTCCGGTCTTACGTTAAATCAGTAAGTGGCTCGAAACAGCATATCCAGACACTCCGGGATGATGATGGCATTGAAACAGAGGATGACACGCGTAAAGCTGAAATACTAAACACCTTTTTCCAAAGCTGTTTCACAGAGGAAGACCGCACTGCAGTTCCTTCTCTAAATCCTCGCACAAACGAAAAAATGGCTGACATCGAAATAAGTGTCCAAGGAATAGAAAAGCAACTGGAATCACTCAATAGAGGAAAGTCCACTGGACCTGACGGGATACCAATTCGATACTACACAGAGTACGCGAAGAACTTGCCCCCCTTCTAACAGCCGTGTACCGCAAGTCTCTAGAGGAACGGAGGGTTCCAAATGATTGGAAAAGAGCACAGGTAGTCCCAGTCTTCAAGAAGGGTCGTCGAGCAGATGCGCAAAACTATAGACCTATATCTCTGACGTCGATCTGTTGTAGAATTTTAGAATATGTTTTTTGCTCGAGTATCATGTCGTTTTTGGAAACCCAGAATCTACTATGTAGGAATCAACATGGATTCCGGAAACAGCGATCGTGTGAGACCCAACTCGCTTTATTTGTTTTCGAGACCCAGAAAATATGAGATACAGGCTCCCAGGTAGATGCTATTTTTCTTGACTTCCGGAAGGCGTTCGATACAGTTCCGCACTGTCGCCTGATAAACAAAGTAAGAGCCTACGGAATATCAGACCAGCTGTGTGGCTGGATTGAAGAGTTTTTAGCAAACAGACCACAGCATGTTGTTATCAATGGAGAGACGTCTACAGACGTTAAAGTAACCTCTGGCGTGCCACAGGGGAGTGTTATGGGACCATTGCTTTTCACAATATATATAAATGACCTAGTAGATAGTGTCGGAAGTTCCATGCGGCTTTTCGCGGATGATGCTGTAGTATACAGAGAAGTTGCAGCATTAGAAAATTGTAGCGAAATGCAGGAAGATCTGCAGCGGATAGGCACTTGGTGCAGGGAGTGGCAACTGTCCCTTAACATAGACAAATGTAATGTATTGCGAATACATAGAAAGCAGGATCCTTCATTGTATGATTATATGATAGCGGAACAAACACCGGTAGCAGTTACTTCTGTAAAATATCTGGGAGTATGCGTGCGGAACGATTTGAATTGGAATGATCATACACTCCTGGAAATTGAAATAAGAACACCGTGAATTCATTGTCCCAGGAAGGGGAAACTTTATTGACACATTCCTGGGGTCAGATACATCACATGATCACACTGACAGAACCACAGGCACATAGACACAGGCAACAGAGCATGCACAATGTCGGCACTAGTACAGTGTATATCCACCTTTCGCAGCAATGCAGGCTGCTATTCTCCCATGGAGACGATCGTAGAGATGCTGGATGTAGTCCTGTGGAACGGCTTGCCATGCCATTTCCACCTGGCGCCTCAGTTGGACCAGCGTTCGTGCTGGACGTGCAGACCGCGTGAGACGACACTTCATCCAGTCCCAAACATGCTCAATTGGGGACAGATCCGGAGATCTTGCTGGCCAGGGTAGTTGACTTACACCTTCTAGAGCACGTTGGGTGGCACGGGATACATGCGAACGTGCATTGTCCTGTTGGAACAGCAAGTTCCCTTGCCGGTCTAGGAATGGTAGAACGATGGGTTCGATGACGGTTTGGATGTACCGTGCACTATTCAGTGTCCCCTCGACGATCACCAGTGGTGTACGGCCAGTGTAGGAGATCGCTCCCCACACCATGATGCTGGGTGTTGGCCCTGTGTGCCTCGGTCGTATGCAGTCCTGATTGTGGCGCTCACCTGCACGGCGCCAAACACGCATACGACCATCATTGGCACCAAGGCAGAAGCGACTCTCATCGCTGAAGACGACACGTCTCCATTCGTCCCTCCATTCACGCCTATCGCGACACCACTGGAGGCGGGCTGCACGATGTTGGGGCGTGAGCGGAAGACGGCCTAACGGTGTGCGGGACCGTAGCCCAGCTACATGGAGACGGTTGCGAATGGTCCTCGCCGATACCCCAGGAGCAACAGTGTCCCTAATTTGCTGGGAAGTGGCGGTGCGGTACCCTACGGCACTGCGTAGGATCCTACGGTCTTGGCGTGCATCCGTGCGTCGCTGCGGTCCGGTCCCAGGTCGACGGGCACATGCACCTTCCGCCGACCACTGGCGACAACATCGATGTACTGTGGAGACCTCACGCTCCACGTGTTGAGCAATTCGGCGGTACGCCCACCCGGCCTCCCGCATGCCCACTATACGCCCTCGCTCAAAGTCCGTCAACTGCACATACGGTTCACGTGCACGCTGTCGCGGCATGCTACCAGTGTTAAAGACTGCGATGGAGCTCCGTATGCCACGGCAAACTGGCTGACACTGACGGCGGCGGTGCACAAATGCTGCGCAGCTAGCGCCATTCGATGGCCAACACCGCGGTTCCTGGTGTGTCCGCTGTGCCGTGCGTGTGATCATTGCTTGTACAGCCCTCTCGCAGTGTCCGGAGCAAGTATGGTGGGTCTGACACACCGGTGTCAATGTGTCCTTTTTTCCATTTCCAGGAGTGTATAAAATTAATTGTTGGTAAGGCGGGTACCAGGTTGAGATTCATTGGGAGAGTGCTTAGAAAATGTAGTCCATCAACAAAGGAGGTGGCTTACAAAACACTCGTTCGACCTATACTTGAGTATTGCTCATCAGTGTGGTATCCGTACCAGATCGGTTTGACGGAGGAG
Source organism: Schistocerca serialis cubense (assembly GCF_023864345.2). Taxonomy (NCBI): domain Eukaryota; kingdom Metazoa; phylum Arthropoda; class Insecta; order Orthoptera; family Acrididae; genus Schistocerca; species Schistocerca serialis. The sequence goes on along the minus strand of NC_064640.1, from coordinate 655,545,667 downwards.
ATAGAGAAGATCCAAAGAAGAGCGGCGCGTTTCGTCACAGGGTTATTTGGTAACCGTGATAGCGTTACGGAGATGTTTAATAAACTCAAGTGGCAGACTCTGCAAGAGAGGCGCTCTGCATCGCGGTGTAGCTTGCTCGCCAGGTTTCGAGAGGGTGCGTTTCTGGATGAGGTATCGAATATATTGCTTCCCCCTACTTATACCTCCCGAGGAGATCACGAATGTAAAATTAGAGAGATTAGAGCGCGCACGGAGGCTTTCAGGCAGTCGTTCTTCCCGCGAACCATACGCGACTGGAACAGGAAAGGGAGGTAATGACAGTGGCACGTAAAGTGCCCTCCGCCACACACCGTTGGGTGGCTTGCGGAGTATAAATGTAGATGTAGATGTAGATTTAACCTCACACATCGGAAAGAGCGCAAATACCACCTAACTATATACTAAGACAGTCCAGTATCGTGGCTTGATTATACATAAAAACGTCACCCAGTATAAGTTTAAAATCATTAGACACTGCACACTGTATATCTCATACTTTTCTCCTCTAACTGTACGTTTCAATTGAACTGGACAACTCTGGAACCATATTCATTCATTTGATTATAAAGCACCTAAGCCTGGGTTGCAAGCAGGATCCCCCAGTTTCATTCTATGCTGAGGTGCTATTCCAATGCACCTGGAGAGCCTCTGTAATACTGTTCGGGTTTAGAGAGAATACCAAGTGGGCTGAAAAGTTCAAATAGTCCAAATGGCTCTGAGCACTATGGGACTTAACTTCTGAGGTCATCAGTCCCCTAGAATTTAGAACTACTTAAACCTAACTAACCTAAGGACATCACACACATCCATGCCCGATGCAAGATTCGAACCTGCGACCATAGCGGTAGCGCGGTTCCAGACTGTAGCGCCTAGAACCGCTCGGCCACCCCGGCCGGCTGCTGAGAAGTGAATGGGAATTTGGATTGAGAAGAGAGGCGTAATAAGGTAGTCTGTGCAGTTGTGCCAAGGTGGCGTAGTGGTTACCGCATCTGCCCAGCGAGCGGGGCATGGCACAAATTTTCATTTGTCGCGTCAGTCTCCAAATTTATGTTTGATAACTGGTTTAATATTGTCTACACATGGCACACCATAGCACGCATGACTTCACAGCCTGTAACTCTAGTTAATCTGCTCTTAGTTGTTACAGAAAGACAGAGCTGAAGAAAGATTCACAGGAATAGGAAAAGAAGAAAACTTACTACATCAAAATGCAGTGACACACACTTATAGAATAGTTATTACACTACTTTTTCCTGTACATCTGCCTCCTTAGTTCATATTTTCACTCTTTTTGGTGGGCTGTAGTCGCCGCTCTTCGTCCCACGGCGAACACCATCATTATTACTAAACATATTCCCCCATCTCGCCTCTTCATTGTAATGCTGACTGCACATGCGCCACGCATCACTGTTGCCATCAGACTGCTGAGATACTCGTGAGCGCGGACCACAATGCAGTGGCGAACTGACAATGTAGGAGGAAGGATGTCGCCGAGCTGCTGAACCCAAGCTTATAATCGAACTCCTCCCCTTCTGCAGGAATCCATTTAGTATCCGTCACACTACTTTAACTCGTCCTAACTTATCGACGATGGGAGAGCGATCTCTTGCGCCATTAAGTGCGGATTTTACACTACCAACCTGAGGCGCAAAACATTCACGAATCGCAAGCTATCCTATACACAACGTTCTGTAGAGAACACTCTACTTCTGCCTGAAATTTCGGCTTACCCCCACACAAGTGCTGTTCTTCTTGTTTTTGAAGTCTGTTGCAGTACCTTTTTGTTGCTCCTTAATGGCAGGAAGCAACTGTAATTTAACAGACTCGGTCACTGATAAGGAGCAAACGCCATTGGGCTTTTAATCGACATACTAACTTCACGTTGAATAATCTCGTGATTTTGGCCCTCGCGCCTAATTTCGAAGTTTTTCGCTTCCCAGACTAAAAACTGAATTCCCCGCCACTTACTATCTGATCTCCACTTTGGCTCAGCCTGAGAAACACCTATTGTCATTTGCTGGTCAACTGCGTAGCAAGGCTAATTGCTACGCCAATTGGATGGCTGAGAGTTTGTAATTTAACCCCCCTTCAAGTTAATTGTTAGTGTCTGTCCAATAGGTTGGGGAGAAACAGAAATCCTTACCTCTCCTGCTAGAAAACTCGAGTGGAAAATTACCAGGTACGACCAGAGAGAGAGAGAGAGAGAGAGAGAGAGAGAGAGAGAGAAAATGGTTCAAATGGCTCTGAGCACTATGCGACTTAACTGCTGTGGTCATCAGTCCCCTAGAACTTAGAACTACTTAAACCTAACTAACCTAAGGACGTCACACACATCCATGTCCGAGGCAGGATTCGAACCTGCGACCGTAGCCGTCAAGCGGTTCCAGACAGTAGCGCCTAGAACCGCACGGCCACTACGTCCCGCAGAGAGAGAGAGAGAGAGAGAGAGAGAGAAAGACGATAACTATGGAGGGAGAGAGTGCTTGTTTGTGTCACCCAAAGACTGGCGTCAAATTTGGCAGAGGATTGCGGTCTTCTCTTCTAAAATACCTTGCGTCGGAACTACAAAGAGTGTCTCTCCTTGCGTAATTTGAGTCGAGACGTGTCCAAATACCTATTTGGAGAAAAATTATTTATTTTGCCTCCCCCTCTCCTGGTGCCAGCAGCGACGCTCTACGGAATGCCCCCATTGTAAGTGCATACAGAGAATGCTTAACTGCAGTCTGGTGCTCCCTAAAGCGTTCCAAAAGGGTTTCTCTTTCGTCCTCAGCCAGGATCGCAATAGACAGAAGATGGAACTAGTGACTATTGTACTACAGAGGCGCCCTTCTGAGCGATGGCCACCAGCCCGGCTAAGAGAGAGAGTCCAGTGGGGTGGAGTCCTGATTCCTGTAACTTTCTTTGCAAGGAAACTCACTACAGCTGGAGCCCACCTAAGGGCTGAGTCCAAACGCCAACATTTACGGAATTTATAAACCGTAAATCGTATAATAAAATTTACAAGTGCTGCTCATACTCTGTCCAGGCAAGGAACTCCATTTACATTTAAAATCAGAGGGTAGAAAAGGAGAATTACATACAATGATATTCAGCAACTGCTTCTGACAATTATAATCTCTCATAGTTAGAGAGGGTGGTAATTAAATAAATCGTGTAAGTAAAGAAGGCTCTCAGTGCCACAACTCAGTTTAGTGAGTCCAATTCAAGAGAATGCAAATGTGCATGAGGTTCGCCATTGGAAGACAGTTTCCACTGAATCATCAGCACACGTCGATTTATTTACTGGAATAATTCGAATGAATTGGCGAGAGTGATTAGTATTTTTGTTAACTTCGAAATAAAAGGGCAATAATTCACACGAGGCTGAGATAATAACAATTGGAAGAGCTTCGGCGAAATATTTATTATTGCCTGACGAAAAAACAAGAGTGAAGGGATAAATTCTGAAGCAGTCCACATAATTATTGATTTGGACCGAACAGCAACCAATGAATTATTGGCTTCCGTGGAAGTATTTAGTCAGTACTACTGAATAAGCGTGCTCCAGATAATTTCAGGCACGTGTAGTCTTATCTCTTGCAGGGGCACCAGTGGCTTTCTGTCGCTGCTAAGGCATGAACTGCAGCATTGAATCATTATGTGAGAATTTTATCTCAAGACTGCAAATGGATATTGAAGTGCTTCGTGCTATGATTATTTGTTAATGCAGAACTTCTCCTACATTTCTCTCTGGAGGCTCGCAGTCGGGAGAAGAAGCTGAGTGCGATTAACCTTTATAAGTTACAGCTAAACTGTTCCTTGTCCCTAGGAAAAAACAAGTCACTCAGCGTACTTAGGGTTATCTTTATCGTCATCTTTGGCGTTTGTGGGAAACGTGTCTTTCCGGAAATGCTATTGTGCAATACCTGATTCAGCAAACGCGATAAGAAATTCCTGGTGATTCAGCAGGGAGGCATACTATAAAACCTGAAAAAAAACGGCTAAGCTGCTCGCAATTGATAATGAGCCGTCGTTATGGCGCCAGCGCCACCACCACCACCACCACCACCACCACAACAACAACAAGAGCAACAATCACTGTAGTTGTCATTAGCGTTTCAGCTCATTCACAATCAAAAAATATACGTCTGACAAATATAATTATGAACATTAACATTCTGATAACCGTTGGGCCGGCCGGTGTGACCGAGCGGTTCTAGGCGCTTCAGTCTGGAATCGCGCGAACGCTACGGTCGCAGGTGCGAGTCCTGCCTGGGGCATGGATGTGTGTGATGTCCTTTGGTTAGTCAGGTTTAAGTAGTTCTACGTTCTAGGCGACTGATGACGTCGCTAAGTCCCATAGTGCTCAGAGCCATTTGAACCATTTGATAACTGATGCACGTTTTTATTTTGTTATTTAATACATATTTTACTATTAACAGTGTTATTGATTTCTCACGCATGTTTTCTTTTTCAGTGGTACAGAATCTGTCATCTATTACACTCTTCCTCCTGATTGAGCAGTATAAGCAGCAGTAGAAAAAGCCCACCTGAACTTCGTGAACGTCGTCATCAACGTCATTACCATCATCATCATCATCATCTTTGTCGTCAGCTTGAGACTAAATAAAGTAGCACTATGTACAGGGTGGTCAGAAACATTCAGAAAAGCCTGTAATGGTGTTGCAGGGTAGGCTCTGCTGAGGAATAATTTTTTAAAAAAATTTCCATACGTTGCGTCGTTTCCGAGTTAATTATCATTGAAGTTAGCTAATCAGGCCGTTGGGTGTGCAAATTCAAGCCGCCCGCCAGAAATGATGTCGCCTAACGCGTTCTGCGTTTGGTTTCCTAAAACCTAATAAGAGAGCGATACAAAAACTGAACACGGTTCGCTAGTAAGGATCGAACCTGAGCCAAAGGCTGAGCAGTCTCGTGCCCTATTATCTACACTGAGAGAAAACTGATACTAATTGTAACTGGTGAGCCTGGTGAATATGGGCACGCAACGGCATTACTGGGTAACTTCAATGCTAATTATCTCGGAAGCGGCGCAACGTATCAAATTTTTCTTGACAATTAGTTCTCAACGCAACCTACCCTGCAACACACTTACAAGTTTTTCAGATTGGTTCTGACCATCCTGTGCGAGCTATTCACATCGAGATAAATTATAAAAAAGTTATCGATGTTTTCATCATATTAAGACGAGAATGTGTTATTAGCAGCTGCATGAATGCAAGAACAGTGAACAGTTCCTCCTGTGATGCCCCGTTCACCAAACTGAAGTTACTCGATATCGGTTATTAGCTGCAACTCCTCTTGGTAATTTTCAGCAGAGCATTACACGCCATACCAAGTGCAGTAATATAATCTGCTGGGTCCGGTTCATACGTCTTGAAGCAAACATCACGAATGTTTTCAAACACGTGAGCAAGAAGCAGTACATCAATTTTTGAATACAATGACGGAAAAAAATCACAACACCAAAAAATAATTAATGTAGCGTAATGAAATTTCGGAGGCACCTGTATCTAGTTAACATATATAAGTGATTAACATTGTAAGAGTCTATCAGTCTATCAGTAGGACGGGTTTCACTAGACATGGCCTGCACCTCAACAGGTATGGGAAGGGGAGGTTGGCAAAACTTATAGGTGACAGCATAGGTGGGGGTGGTGGGATCACTCATGGGAAAATTCCGGTAGTTGTGGGTGTTAGAGCTGTACCTTTTTTAGATTGAAGTCAGCTGATAGGTATTCCTGCTTAAGGAAAGTCTCTCTAACAAAGAAACCACTTTCTACAAAGCTTGGGTATCCGATTAATGAGGGAATTAGTATATTTCATCAAAATATACAAGGTATTAGAGATAAAGTTAGTGAACTGCTTATAGATGTTGACTCTGAAATTATTGGTATATCTGAACACTTCTTAAATAAGGAGATAATTCAGAGGCTTCCTTTACCAGGATACAGGTTGGCTGGCAGCTTTTCTAGGAGCTCTTTGCGGTGTGGGGGAGTAGCCATGTATGTAAAAAACGGTATCCCATTTGAGTCAATTGATGTTTCAAAGTACTGCACTGAAAAGGTGTTTGAATGTTGTGCAGGTGTGGTTAAATTTAGTGGAGCTAAACTTCTTACTGTTGTTATTTATAGATCCCCAGACTCCGATTTCACAACATTTTTGCTAAAGCTAGAGGAGGTTCTTGGTTCACTTTATAGGAAATACAAAAAGTTTGTTATATGTGGTGACTTCAATATTAATTGTATAAGTGATTGTGCAAGGAAAAGGATGCTGGTAGACCTCCTTAATTCATATAATCTTATGCAAACCGTATTCTTTCCAACGAGAGTGCAAGGGAACAGTAGAACAACCATAGACAATATTTTTGTTCATTCGTCATTATTAGAAGGGCATTCTGTTAGCAAAAAGGTGAATGGCCTTTCAGATCATGATGCACAAATTTTAAGTCTAAAAGATTTTTGTGCTGCAACACATGTTAAATATAGTTACCAACTTTTTAGGAAAGCTGATCCAGTTGCTGTACAGACTTTTATAAACCTTATCAAGGAACAAGGGTGGCAAGATGTTTATAGTGCTGATACAGTAGACGGTAAATATAATGCTTTCCTCAAGACTTTTCTCGTGCTCTTTGAAAGTTGCTTTCCGTTAGAACATTCAAAACAGGGTACTAGCACAAACAGGCAGCCTGGGTGGCTGACTAAAGGGATAAGAATATCTTGTAGAACAAAGTGGCAATTATATCAAAATGTTAGAAACAGTCAAAATCTAAATGCAGCAGCCCATTACAAACAGTATTGTAAGGTGCTTAAAAAAGTTATTAGGAAGGCAAAAAGTATGTGGTATGCAGATAGAATAGCTAAGTCTCAGGATAAAATTAAAACCATATGGTCAGTCGTAAAGGAAGTGGCTGGTCTGCAGAGACAGGTCGAGAATATAGAATCAGTGCGTAGTGGGGATGTCCGTGTTACTGATAAGTCGCATATATGTACAGTACTTAATAATCACTTTCTGAATATAGCAGGTGAACTAAATAGAAACCTAGTCCCAACAGGGAATCATATAGCGCTCTTAGAAAAAAGTGTTCCGAGACTGTTACCTGAAATGCTCCTCCATGATACTGACAAGAGGGAGATTGAGTTAATAATTAAATCACTAAAGACCAAGAACTCTCATGGATATGACGGGATATCTAGCAGAATACTGAAGTATTGTTCCACGTACGTTAGCTCAGTACTTAGCCATATCTGTAACTTTTCCTTTAGGAGTGGTCAGTTTCCTGACCGATTAAAGTACTCGGTAGTGAAGCCACTTTATAAAAAGGGAGACAGGGATAATGTTGACAATTATAGACCTATTTCTATGCCATCGGTGTTTGCTAAAGTTATCGAGAGGGTTGTATATACAAGGTTACTGCAGCATTTAAATTCACATAATTTGCTATCAAATGTACAGTTTGGTTTTAGAAATGGCTTAACAACTGAAAATGCTATAGTCTCTTTTCTCTGTGAGGTTTTGGACGGATTAAATAAAAGGTTGCGAACGTTAGGTGTTTTCTTTGATCTAACGAAGGCTTTTGACTGTGTTGACCACAAAATATTACTGCAGAAGTTGGAACATTATGGAGTAAGGGGAGTAACTTACAATTGGTTCGCCTCCTACTTTAAGAACAGAAAGCAGAAGGTAATCCTCCGCAATATTGAGAGTGGTAATGATGTTCAGTCCCAATGGGGCACTGTTAAATGGGGCGTTCCCCAGGGGTCGGTGCTGGGGCCACTGCTGTTCCTTATTTATGTAAATGATATGCCTTCTAGTATTACAGGTGATTCAAAAATATTTCTGTTTGCTGATGACACCACCTTGGTGGTGAAGGATCTTATGTGTAATATTGAAACATTATCAAATAATGTAGTTCATGATATAAGTTCGTGGCTTGTGGAAAATAATTTGATGCTAAATCACAGTAAGACTCAGTTTTTACAGTTTCTAACCCACAATTCAACAAGAACTGACATTTTAATCAGACAGAATGGGCATGTTATAAGCGAGACGGAACAGTTCAAGTTCCTAGGCGTACGGATAGATAGTAAGCTGTTGTGGAAAGCCCATGTTCAGGATCTTGTTCAGAAACTAAATGCCGCTTTATTTACCATTAGAACAGTATCTGAAATAAGTGACATTTCAACACGAAAAGTAGTATACTTCGCATATTTTCATACGCTTATGTCATATGGTATTATTTTTTGGGGTAATTCTTCTGATTCAAAAAGGGTATTTTTGGCTCAAAAACGGGCTGTTCGAGCTATGTATGGTGTAAGTTCGAAAACCTCTTGTCGACCCCTATTCAATAGTCTGGGAATTTTGACATTGCCCTCACAGTATGTATTTTCTTTAATGTCGTTTGTTGTTAGCAATATTAGCTTATTCCCAAGAGTTAGCAGCTTTCACTCAGTTAATACTAAGCAGAAATCAAATCTGCATGTGGAATGCACGTCCTTGACTCTTGTGCAGAAAGGAGTGCAGTATTCTGCTGCATCCATTTTCAATAAGCTACCACAAGAACTCAAAAATCTTAGCAGTAGCCCAAACACTTTTAAGTCTAAACTGAAGAGTTTCCTCATGGCTCACTCCTTCTATTCTGTCGAGGAGCTCCTGGAAGAGATAAAAAATTAAGCAAATTCCAGTGTTACATTCTTGATTTTCTTTATTTAAACTAACGACTTGTCGCCTGAACATGTTTCTTATATTTCATTTTATCTGTTTCTACAATCGTGTTATAATTTCATGTATTGACTCGTTCCATGACCATGGAGACTTCTCCTAAATGTGGTCCCACGGAACAATAAATAAGTAAATAAAATAAATAAAAAAAGAACACACGTTATTGTAAGCAGGAGAGTAGTCATTGCAAATGTGAAATGCTGGAACATTAATAACCGGTGTAGCCGCTGGAATGCTGAATGAAAACATTCAAACGTGTATGCATCTTATTGTAGAGGTCAGGGATCTCAGTTTGTGTGGTGGAGTTTCGTGCCTGTTGCACTTGGTCGGTCAATACAGGGACAGTCAGTGCTGTTTGTGGATGACGCTGGAGTTGCCGTTCGATGATGTCCCACATGTGGACGATTGGAGACAGACTAAGTGATCTAGCAGGCCAAGCGACATTTCGACACTCTGTAGAGCACGTTGAGTTACAACAGCAGTATAAGAGCTAGCGTTATCCTGTTGGAAAAGACCCCCTGGAAAGCTGTTCATGAATGGCAGCACAACAGATCGAATCGCGTTCCAATTTGCAGTCAGGGAGCGTGCGACAACCACGGGAGCGCTCCTGCTGTCGTGCTGAATCAAACGCCAGACCACAACTCCACGTGTAGGTCAAGTGTGTCTAGGCCTCCTCCTAACGAACACAAGCCGATCATTAAGGAGGGAAGGATTTTAAATTTTCCACTAATAAAATTGCGCTATTTCCACCATCTTGTATTTTTAACAATGCACCATGATTGGCTGGAGATAAGCAGTAGTGCACTGTGTTTGGCTGGAGATATGGGGAGGAGGTCATGGATTTTAATTTTCCACTAACGCAGTTGGGCTATTTCCGCCACCTTGAGTTTTTTTAACATTGCATTGTGATTAGCTGGAGACAAGGCGAGGAGGGGAGGGGGACAGCAAGGGATGTCGCCTCCCACTGATAAGGATGGTGACAGCACTTATAACACCGATGGCATCACTGATATCGCCACTGATAAGAATGACCATGTCACTGATAACAGCCATGACACCACCGATAAGGATGATGGTGTCACTGATAACAGCGATAATACCACTGATGCCTAGACTGATAAGGATGATGACATAACTAGGTCAATGACCTACGTCATACGATGTCACAAATGTAAACAAAAAAATGTTCAAATGTGTGTGAAATCTCATGGTTCAAAAAATGTTCAAATGGCTCTGAGCACTATGGGACTTAACATCTGTGGTCATCAGTCCCCTAGAACATACAACTACTTAAACCTAACTAACCTAAGGACATCACACACATCCATGCCCGAGGCAGGATTCGAACCTGCGACCGCAGCAGTCGCGCGGTTCCGGACTGCGCCCCTAGAACCGCTAGACCACCGCGGTCGGCAAATCTTATGGGACTTAACTGCTAAGGTCATCAGTCCCTAAGCTTACACACTAGCTAACCTAAATTATCCTAAGGACAAACACACACACTCATGCCCGAGGGAGGACTCGAATCTCCGCCGGGACCAGCCGCACAGTCCATGACTGCAGCGCCCTAGACCGCTCGGATAATCCCGCGCTGCCACAAATGTAAACAAAGTGGGCTTCAATTCTCATAGTAGTTCTACTCACTGCTGTCATAGTGCCTTCGATTACTGTCACAGGTCCCATGGAAGTCGAGACAAATATCCCGAGTAACATAATACTGCCCCAACGGCCTGCATCCATGCACAGCACATGTTTTGTGCAGCTGTTCTGGATGTGGGCATATCCGGACACCACCATCAACATGGTGTAACGAGACTCGTGATTCATCTGACCAGGGGTTTTTCTTCCATTGATCCACGGTCCATTCTCGATTATCCCTGCCCACTGCAATCGTAATTGACGATGTCGTTGGGTCAACATAGCGAAACGTAGGGAACATTTGCTGTGGAACCGCATGTTCAACAGTGTTCACCGAATGATGCGCTCCGAAACATTTCCTCCTACATAAGCACTGGTTGTACTCTGTTGTCAGACTTGCCACAGATCGCCATCTATCCCGCTTTACAGAGTGTATATAACAACCTTGCTTTTGCAAATATACTGAGCATGTGTAGAATCTACCAACGATTCTTTCTGCTTTTATTTTTGTAACAGTTGAGGTTCCTATCGCTAGATATAGGAAGACATCAAGTTTTTACAATAACCATGCCTGCCAGTAGAAAACAAATATAGATGCCTTATCAGTTTGGATTTCACAGCCAGTAATGTATGAGGCAGCTGAACTGGGGCCGGTGTGGCTTACTCGCAGACCAGTGACTCTGCAATCCAGCCAGCACTATCTACGTGCTGGCCAAACCTGTCGCGTTAAATGAAAGGAGAAGCTGTTCCTGGGTGGGCTCCGTAGCTGTGCACAGGATAGGTCTACCCAAAGAGTAACAATCTACAAGTGAAACTGGTGCGAGTCAGGGTATTTTAGAAATTAAGGTTGGCGTGACTGGAGATGGGCGCAGCGCGAGAACTAGGAGTGCGGCAGTCATTCGTATCGGCTGCCTCACTGACAGCACCGATCGATGCCACCTGACGAGCTCATTTCTCTGCGACGCACGAGCGTTTCCACTATGCACCCACGGACACAACAGCTCACATTGTTCTCCCAAATTAACTACATCCTGCTACCACAATTCACTTCGTGGAAACACCAGACTGAGCCAGCTGTAACATGGGATTCTAAAAATGACAGCAAACTTACGATCACCGTTTATTTTCACGTTCCATATAGTCCTCGGAGCAAATGGCAGTACTATTATAGTAGATTAGTAAATATCCTATAATAATTTTGTTATATTTTTTACTTTGAGCGAATAACATGTTTTCCGCAGTTTCCTAAATTTCTCAAGTCGAATGTCTGCACACTCCATCTAGGTTGATGTTCTGTTTTCAGTAAGCTCGCTGTAAGTTTACAGGAAAGGAAATATCAAGAAGTAACTCAGCTATATATGGTGTCTCCTACATCAGTCTGTCTCTCTCGAAAGCGATATGTGCGAGATTTTCGGGAAGTGTCCTCGAACTCGCTGGTGAGCCTCACATTGACCGTGATGTCCTGTACACTGGATGAAACGTGCCCCAGTTCGGAATCTGAAATGGGAAGATGGAAAATGAATAAGGCTGAACAAATCTCTCAAGAACTGAACATTTATTACCGGGAAGCCTTTTTGATATTTTCCGCCGATAAGAGATTAATGTCAAAACAAAATCTCTGACCCCGACGGGTTAAGCTACACTGAAGGAAAGAAAAAGAAATGCTATAGGCGAAAGGCTAATATGTGACAATTTTTAATTTTTTAGCGAGGAAAAGAGTTTTTTTGCACTTTATATTTCAAATAAACTTCAGTTTTGGAATTTTAGAACAAAGGATACACAATTTTCTTGTTTCTTCAATACGACTAAAGAACGCACCTGTTCGATGTACCAATATTCAAAACGTTTACCACCTTGTTCTAAGAAGGGAACCTCCCCATCGCACCCCCCTCAGATTTAGTTATAAGTTGGCACGGTGGATAGGCCTTGAAAAACTGAACACAGATCGATCGAGAAAACAGGAAGAAGTTGTGTGGAACTATGAAAAAATAAGCAAAATATACTGACTAATGCATGCGCTAGATAGGCAACACCAAGGATAGTGAGAAGTTAGGAGCGCAGTGGTCCCGTGGTTAGCGTGAGTAGCTGCGGAACGAGAGGTCCTTAATTCAAGTCTTCCCTCGAGTGAAAAGTTTAATTTCTTTATTTTCGCAAAGTTATGATCTGTCCGTTCGTTCATTGACGCCTCTGTTCGCTGTAATAAGTTTAGTGTCTGTGTTTTGCGACCATACCGCAAAACCGCGCGATTAGTAGACGAAAGGACGTGCCTTTCCAATGGGAACCGAAAACATGTGATCGCAGGGTCATAGGTAAACCGATTCAGGAAAAAACGTCTGATATATTCTATACGACACTGGTGACGGTATGTGCTTCACATGACAGGTATATGTTGTCGACCCACCTAACTTGTACACTTGGCGAATTCGTGAAAATATTCTTCTACCTGGCCCGATGAGTTTGTCACATAAACTGCAACAAATGAATGCAATAGTTTCACAGTCGCACAGTTTTCCCTGTGCTCTGTCAAAACATATGTTTTTAACGTTTTCAAATTTTTTTGTGTGTAGACCGTGAAATCCTGCATATGTCCAAGCAAATCTGAACATGTCGTGGAATTTTGGAGAGCGAAGTTGATTATGTATGAGTGCCTGAACTTTGATAATTGTCTGAAAATAAAAAATTAAAACTCTTCACTCGAGGGGAGACTTGAACCAATGCCCTCTCGTTCTGCAGCTGCTCACACGCTAACCACGTGAGCACGGCGCTCCTGGGTCCCTACATTCCTTGATGTTGCCTACGTTGCGCATGGATATATCAGTTTGTATATTTTGCTTATTTTTTCCATGTCCTTAGGTCGGTTAGGTTTAAGTAGTTCTAAGTTCTAGGAGACTGATCACCACAGATGTTAAGTCCCATAGTGCTCAGAGCCATTTGAACCATTTGTTAATAAATAAATAAGCCAGTATTATCGTGCAAGTGCTCTCACGTTAAATGACAAGAGATTGTCGTTAAAGATTGTTCAAACAATTATTTAGGTCTGCTTCACAGAAGTGTCTTTTGATTCTCTTGAATAGTGGTGTCAGCTAACACACGCAATTGACCAGTTGTAAATCATCATGATTTTGTATTAGCAAGAGTAATTAATAGTTAAATAAATATTTGGCAAAAACAGTAACATGTTATTAAATAAACACACAAGCATGACAAGATATGCTGTACTCATGCTTCATTCATTTACTGTGTTAATGTGGAGAATACGCTCTAACGAACATTTGATGAAGAAAAAGAAACAAATACATAATAAATCGATAGGTATGTAACTTTCAGGCACGGTAGTTATAGTGCAATGCTGTCACCTGTGATGACGTTTGTTGAAATTATATGAAGCATTTAAAAGTTGTTAAGTCAGAGGTTCGTTGTGAAAATGATTAATCAGTGTAAATCACTGTAGTTTTAAAGATACTGAAAATTATTGTTGTCCTACTGGATGCACCTTATTTATCTGAGCTTTCACATTGAATTAGAATTACTTTATTATGTAACTGTGATTTATTGTCGAATTTCTAAAAGCTGTAACATTCAGCATTCTGCTAAGTGACCAACCATCGTCCAAATTTCCCAAACCTGGGTGTATCCGCTTCTTGTTACTCGTTCCAATCTGTGGCCGGGCCTTATCGTTGCTTCTGCTGAACCATCCGCCGGGCCGTGCCATGCCATAGCCATGGGGATGTCCCCTAGCGCTTAGCTCCACAAATTTGCCTCACCACGTACCAATTCCATGTGGCCGAATAACTCGCCTACACACACGTAACGTTACAACATCTATACAAAAGAAGTTAAACGCTTATGTTTCTTCGACAAATCATCACAGAGATGGTCCTTATGGATGTGGAAAAAGCAAGTTTTTAAATATATTTTTTATTTAGGTGTTAATTAAAAATCTTACTACCAATATTTAATCATATACGTATTAAATTTGATATGATAATATCTAGGCTTTTATAGGCGAGCACTGGTAAGAATAGTTTGCAAGACTGACTTAAGCAGATTGCATTCCTGTACTGGAGTAGTGCCAAAGTCAGACGTCCAGGACGCACCCACAAGAAATTGATGGAAAGGTCTTTCCGCATTTACATCATATAAATAAAATTTTAAGCACATCATTTACCACGAAAATTTCATATTTCTTCACTTAAGCATTGCTAATCCAATCAGCATCAGGAAAAATGATTTGTAATATCATCGATTCGGAGGAAAGTACAAAATAACTTTTTTGACAAAATGGTTTAGTTTATAAAACTGTATTCAGTACTGCTAAATGCTGGATATGTGGTTATCGGTTATCTTTCCGCTTCAGATTTGTTTGTATACTGAAGCTTTCAACGACTTCTTCTCTCCCCATAATCAGAAGTTACCTGTTGCTCTAATACTCTCTGATCTATTTCCGTATGTAGTTGGCCGATGTATATTATGGAGACGTCAGGAAGTGGCGCAATGTCTATGTGCTCAGCTGAGTTTGTGTCGACGTCTGTGATGGGGTAACATTAGCAATCATTCTGATTCCGTTAGATGGTAGATAGCAATACTATTCCTCTGTAGCGTTTCAGATTTAGGGTCCATCTCTAGGCAGAACTAAGGCTACGTTCTAACTGACGGTAAGTGTGAGAGCGGAAAATCGATGATCTTCACTTTCTCGCACGACCAAGCAAGCAGTCAAATTAAAGGAGAGGCGGCAAGTGTCCTGAACGGAGACGGAAGCAGCTCAATGGATGCGGCGACGCAGCATTGCCTGACAAAGAGGTTTGTTTTTCTGTAGTACTATTGCTCTTCTATCAACAATTCAATTCCGAAACGCGCTAGTAAGCGGAGTACCCTGCATGATTGGATCGCGTTACGTACAGTCGACGCGACAAGGAACATACTGGTTTGTTTCTCAATCGTTGTGCAAGTATACCATCAATACCATAATTACTCTACCACGCAAACATTTTGGGCTACACTCGTCTGGTATGGAGGGGGGAGGGGGGGAGGGGGGGGGGGGAGTTGTCCACTGGGGGCCGAACCGCACAATAACCCTGTGTTCTGTGTGGGGCCGCGGTGGGGTGGGTGGACTGCTGTGGCCTGTTGTGGGGTTGTGAATCACTGAAGGCTATGGCGGGATAAAGCCTCTCCGTTGCTTCCAAACCCCCGGTTCAATACACACACACAATCAGTAACAAAAATTCCATGATTTCTGAAGATCAGTTACTTCTATTAGTACGCTCACGTCTACTTGCTTGGGATAAGATAAATGAATATTACGAAAGTCATCTCAATTCTGACCAGGAGTAGGAGGCAGCTGCAAGAAATGTGAATAATCCCAGTAAGTATCCATACTCAAAGGAATTTATTTATATAATTATATTAATTACCAATATTCCATACCTTAAAATAATGACATACACTTTT
This sequence comes from Schistocerca serialis cubense, assembly GCF_023864345.2. Taxonomy (NCBI): domain Eukaryota; kingdom Metazoa; phylum Arthropoda; class Insecta; order Orthoptera; family Acrididae; genus Schistocerca; species Schistocerca serialis. The sequence continues at coordinate 655,529,824 of NC_064640.1, read as the reverse complement.
TAGGTACGTAGTCAAGCATTTGTCATTTATATATTATCAGAAAAATAAAGGAAGCAATATCGGTACTAGATGCTTTATTGTCTTATCTTTTCAATAAACACCTACCTCAGGAACTTGAAAATAGTGTTTATTGCTGTTGCAATATATAGTGCTAGGTTTAGGCGGCTTTTTCAAGGGAATATTCTTTCCATCGAAACTGCCACAGAATGTGGAAATTTGCACTTTTACAGGTACGAACAGGTATATTTTGGGAATTTTTCTGTAGTTGAAAAGTTCATAGTTTTCATTTAATATCTTCCATAAAACTTCAAAAATATATATGAGAATGCTTGCTTAAGTTATGTTCAAAATCTTGAATGTGGAGGCTCTCTGTGTGACAGAAAGCAAAAAGATGAAAAATACAGGATGCATAACGTTAAAAACTATAAGCATAATAATCGGAGATCTAAATGGCAAGCCGGCCGGGGTGGCTGAGTGGTTCTAGGCGCTACAGTCTGGAACCGCGCGACCGCTACGGTCGCAGGGTCGAATCCTGCCTCGGCCATGGATGTGTGTGATGTCCTTAGGTTAGTTAGGTTTAAGTAGTTCTAAGTTCTAGGGGACTGATGATCTCAGAAGATAAGTCCCATAGTGCTCAGAGCCATTTGAACCATTTTTTCTAAATGGCAAATTATTATGAATGATCTTTTTCATTTCAGAAAAAGCAGTTAAAAGAAAATGTAAACATTTGAGAGATATCAAAAAGATACAAAAAAATCTCGTGAACATGAATCAGGGTTAAAGCCTTAATTCTTCCTTAACCCAAGTTGCCGTCTTTTTATTATTCCTGATTTACTTATTCATCATATTTCCACCAATTTTGATACGGAGAAAAATACAGGCTGTTTAACTACGAGTGTCTGGTCGTTTCTGTAAAGCTGTGTGACCTTGCTCCAACCTGTAGTGGGTTTCGTAGCGTCTAATTACTGACTCACAAAGAATAACAAAATTTACACTTTGAGATTTGTTTTGACTTGAACTAAACGCTCTTACAATCGTTAACCGAGTGTGAACCTGTTTGAATATCATTTACGCTATCGTGCTCATTTCGGATCGTTTGGCGAAAAACTCACAAACAAAGTTTAACACTTCACTTCACTCCTTACATTTACCTGTCGTATTCATACTAGTTTCCCACTAAAACACATTACAAGCATTAACCACTGAGCCAGGAAACAATACCAAGTAATCTTGAGAACTTACGTTCTGGAAATAAATAATTTTGTCTTCTAATACCGATTGCTATTCCTGATTGGACGAACTTTGAAAATTACTTACTTTACTTTTCCGTGTCCAGATCAAATTTTATTTTTCCAATAATTAGCCACCGCTACGGCTTTGTCGTTAGCTCGTAGCAGGTCTCTAAAACTGCAGAGCTCCGGCAGTAGTCGGCACATGAGCAGATGTGCCTCGTCTTGTACCTCCTGTATCCGCAAAGAACGTCGTCATCGTTAGTCAGCAGTCCCCACTTCCACAGATTAGTTTTGCATCTGGGTACACCAGCCCTAAGCCTATTTAGTGTTCTCAATACTGTATAAGGAAGTTTGTTTCCAGGTGCCATTTGCTCTTTTGGTATTATCTGCAGTGCGGTTTGTTCATTCTCCCATTTACGGACTCTATTATCTTCCTGTGAACCGTCAAGGATCTTGGTTCTTGCAATAAAGCTATTTCTAGACTTAAGCCTCCGAACGTGAGTGACGTGTCCATTCAGTGGGTGTCGAGAATCTGTTTCTTTCTTTGTTCTCTCAGCGTCTGCTGCCACCTGCCTTCTGATCTTGGATGGGGCAATTCCAGCAAGTAGGTACAAATTACCCGTTGGTGTGGATCTGAGACAACCTGTAACAATTCGCATTGTCTCATTTACACTTACATCAACCTGTTAAGCATGTGCAGATGCTTCCCATACTGGCGCTGCATAGTCTGCTGCAGAAACACACAGAGCAAGTGCTGATGTTCTCAGTACTGATGGTTGAGCTCCCCATTCATAGTTTGTCAGCCTGCGGATGATGTTATTCCTGGAGCAGACTTTAGCCTTGGTGTTTTGGCAATGCTGCTTGAAGGAAAGTGTTCTGTGAAGTACAACCCCAAGGTATTTAGGTGTTGGGCAGTGCTTTAGCTTCTTACCTCGCCATGTAACGTCGAGCTCAACTCCAGCTTCTCTATTGCGCAGATGGAAAGCACATACTTGGGTTTTGTCAGGGTTTGGCTTGAGGTGATTGGCGTCGTAGTATTGAGGCAGATCTTCAAGCGCTCTAGAGAGATTTCCAAATGTTGCATCAAAATCCTGGACCACCACAGCTGTGTCATCAGCATATACGAACAGTGTTGCATCTTGAGGTATAGTTTGGTCATTAGTGTACACATTATAAAGGATGGGAGAAAGTACACTTCCTTGTGGTAAGCCATTCTTCTGCAGTCGCCATCTACTGTTCTTACCATTTAGGGAGACATAAAATTTTCGATTCTGCAGAAGACTACCAATAACCATCGTCAACCTACAGTCCCCCGTGAGGTGATATAATTTGCGCAATAGCTTTCTGTGGTTTACCGTGTCGTATGCAGCAGTAAGATCTATGAAAGCTGCTGCAGTTATTAATTTTTTTTCAAACCCGTCTTCTATATGTTGCGTCAGATTAAGTATTTGCCCACAACAAGATCTTCCAAGTCTGAAACCGGCTTGTTCCTTTATGAGCTTTCATCTATAGTTTCTGCCACCCGGTTGAGAATCATCCGCTCCAGTATCTTATACAGATGGCATAGAAGTGACACTGGTCTGTAACTTTTGGGGTCCTTTATCTCCTTGCCAGGTTTTAGTATAGCCACTACTCTCGCCTGCCGCCATAGTTTTGGAATATTCAGCTCTTTAATACAGATGTTCATCATTTGTAGTAACCATTTTCGAGCTTTGGGCCCAAACTGTTTTATCTGCTCCGTTCTAAGGTCATCAGTTCCAGCGGCTGTATTCAGTTTCATACTCTGAATGGCGTCTTCCAGTTCGGTTGCTGTGAATTAAGCATTGAGGAGTCCGTAATCTTTTTGTTGTTGGGGTATAACTCTTTCCCTTTCTCTTTTCCCTTTTGTTTTCCCATTCTTCAGAAGTTGGCTAGCAATCTGATTTGCTGGTACCCCGTTGTTCTTCTGCTGGTGGTCAGTTGGGTCCCCACTTAAGTTTTTCAGTAATTTCCATGCACGTCTGCTGTTTTGATTCATGTCAAGATTCTCGAGTAGTTTGCACCACCGTGATCTCTTATCCTCAGCAATAGCCTGCATTAATTCCTCCCCAGCCTCCATTGTAACTTCGCTGAAGGGGTCCTGAGTAAACAGTTTTTGGTACCTGTCAAGTAAGACCTTGCTGCTGCCGGTCAGACCCTGGGTGTACTGGGTACGGCAACCACTTGGGATGTTTTTCCTTGAGATCCCTTTCACAAGATCGATAAATCTACCATACTCATCTGGTCGAGGAGGGATTTTCTCAATCTCTTCGTCCAATTGCTTTTTAAATTTCTGCTAGTCTGCCTTTTTGAAATTAAACCGTCTTCGGAAAGGCACCTCCTTTGGTTTAACCATGGCATTCACAACACAAATGACGGGTCTGTGTTGTGTACTTGGGATAGGTTCATTAACAAGCTTCATGCACTGTGCTGCCAACTTCCTACTCACAAAGATGCTGTCAGGATTATATCCCCTTCTCCATCTTCTGCTGTTGAACGATGCTGGCTGTTTTGGGTCATGAATGAGTTGTAGGTCATTAGTGTCAGCCCAGGATTCAAGCTGTACACCATTCTCATCAGTCTCATTATATCCCCATGCTTCACCATGGCAGTTGAAATCGCCCATGACAAAGTTAATATGGTCGTACGTAAAATTGTTTGGTTCATGGAAAACAAAGTCAACATCTGGTGGTTTGTACGCAGACGTCACAGAGAACTTCTGGGCGCGAATGGTAAGTACTTCAATGTTATTTACTTCTGTCATTGCGGCTGATGTTACGTTGAGCCCGGGTCTGATGAAAATCGCACTCCCATACTTGTCGTGAGGTCTTTCAATGGTCAAATCCATTCCTGCTATTTTAGGTCTGTGGCTGGTGGCTCCCCGGTGTGTTTCCTGCACCAACAATACGTCGCATTTATGCTTATAGCACATGTCTGCTAATAAAACACTCTTATGACTAGAGAATCCCTCAATATTTATCGAGATCTTCACAAGGGGTGGTCTTGATAAAGGCCGTTGCATCTTGATGTTAATTTGGTTTTGGGCTTTAACTTGATCTGGTGTTAGAAGGATTAGCCGGTGAAATCTTTCACCGTTTCCAGGGTACGCCCGATTGTGTCTGCCTTCAGTCTTTAGACTCACAATCTTCTAAGAGGCTCCTTCTTTGTACCCCACTTTGAAAATAATTCTGTTCGTCAAACCTGAAGCAGTTAGTGAATTTATCTTTGAATAAATGTAATTTTACTTTTTGTTCTAGAATGTTAACAAGGTCTGGATTTCCTGTTACATCAAGAATTGCGAAATAAACTGTCAATAGCTTGCCTTGTTAGAAGCATTGCTTCGCCAGTATCTTCACGTCTCATATTATTTAGGTAGACGCAATGAAACACGTCATACTGTCTACCGTTTGGAGCCATTCTTGAAGTAAGATGGTACAGTTCTTGCAGCACTAGGACTTTTCCTGGAGATATCTGGCATCCATGGTTACAATTTACATGAGACAAATTATTGTTGTGAAAGTACTAATTATCGCGTTCCTCCAAAAACTGCACCATAGTTAGCTCAAAGTATTAAAATGTTGAGGAGCTCAGCACCACATTAGCTTACTCAAGCCGGCCGCGGTGGTCTAGCGGTTCTAGGCGCTCAGTCCGGAGCCGCGCGACTGCTACGGTCGCAGGTTCGAATCCTGCCTCGGGCATGGATGTGTGTGATGTCCTTAGGTTAGTTAGGTTTAAGTAGTTCTAAGTTCTAGGGGACTGATGACCATAGATGTTAAGTCCCATAGTGCTCAGAGCCATTTGAACCAGCTCACTCAACCACTGCCAACTGGCTACTTCTCCCTCTTCATTCTGTCTGCCGTACGCCTCGTTCCCAAGAAAAGGTGATCCAGGAACGAAAACGACAAGGCCACCTGCCAACTCTATACCGACACCATCCTTTGAGTCAGTCTACAGCATATTTCCTCTGTAGAAAAGGCGTTCCAAAAACGGAAACTACCAGGAAAAAGCTTGGTAGTTCACACAGGCCTGAAGACTTCCCAATATCGTTAGCTCAATACCACTGTTTTGAGTATAATAAATTATTGCTTCCTCAAGAATGGTCCAGACTTCACAAGCATGTCTTTTTAAATACCTACAAGATAAATGTATAAAAATGAAATACATCGTTCAATTGCTAATCACAACATACTTTGAAATCTCTCTTCACGTGAAACAAGCATTGAGACCTTATATCAGATACTGAAAACACAATAGAGAAATGTGAACGTAGCGCTGCTCCTTTATTGTAGAATGGACCAAAGGAAGAAAAGGATGTCGACTACACAAGGCACCTTATGAGCTATATGCGTCTTCGCTGGTATGAAACAGCCCCACCTCCGCACCCGAGATCGCCAGTACATGTCTGTGCCGTGGTGTTCGACTCAGAAAGAAGCCAATTCGAATCCTCTTGTTCGATGAAATTTTTACTGCCAGTATTTGGCCGACGCGGGGAGGAGAGATGGTGACATAAAGTTCCTCATCGCCAGTCTTTGTCCCAGTGAACTGGGTCAAATTCCAAACCTCTTCGCAGTGTCTCAAGAAGTGAGGGCATGTGACACTATTGATGGTGATCCGTCCTTCGGATGGGGACGTCAAGCTCGGTGGCCCCCTTTGGTGCTTTACGAGAGGAGTAAACTTTGGGCTGGCCCCGGAATTCACCCTCTCCCTTCTCCCATCACCTCCAACATGAACATGACACTACACTCTACACACGGCCATTACAGTCGCATACACTTACATACATAACTCCCAGCGGGCACGAAGGATAGGGAAACCCTCTCCAATCACACGTCTGAGGCTACCTTTCGGGGTTTCCCAGCCATTCATGCCATACGGATTTACTTTTTACTGTCAAAAATTTTTTTCTACTCTCCTCAGTCCTTATGTAGCATATATACTACATCCTACTTCTGTTTTCTTCTATCTCACAGTGCCTGATTGTAGCAAATACTTTATACCATGTGCTTCCTGTCCATCACTTGTTTTCGTTCCTGCATGTTTTTAGCAGGTGGCAGCATCAGGTTGAAGGAATCTGTTTATTGCAGTGTCAGCATATCTTCGACGGATAAAGTTAAATCTGTTTCCTTCTAGTAATTTAGGACTAGACTGTGTTTGGAATGTGCTGCAATATGTCATACTATATCGAATAATTGAGTGTTTATTTCATCATTACAATACAACAATATATTCTTTTCGGTGTGGCACTGGGTTTACATTCGGCAACGATCAGTACTTTCACGTTCCAACGGCATAATGTTTAGGTGCCTGGTACTGAATTTTCTGAATGCTACACATGTTTTGTTTCGCATCTCGTGGTCTTGCGGTAGCGTTCTCGCTTCCCGCGCACGGGGTCCCGGAGGGGTCAGGTATTTTTCTTGCCTCGAGATGACTGGGTGTTGTTGTGTCGTCTTCATCATCATCATCATTAATCCCAATTACGGTCGGAGGAAGGCAATGGCAGCCCACCTCCGTTAGCACCTTGCCTAGTACGGCGGTGCGGGTCTCCCACATCGTTCCCTACGCTCCTCGGAGTATGGGACCTCATCAACATCACACATATTTCAGTCATTTTCCAACATGAACGGTAGTCTATTCATTTTGAACATTGCTTAAAATTTTAAGAAAAACACAAATTTTTAAATTTAATATTTTAGTCTTATATTGACCCAGGACAAACAATTGGCCACCAGTATAAGCCTTCCCTTAAAAAAAACCAACCTCAGGACTGAGGAAGCTATTGCAAGCTCTCTGCTATTACTGACTGAGTACAGAGTGATGTGAACAAATTAGGAGACATTCGTCTGTTATTGCCCATCGATAGAGCATGCAGTAAATATCTGTTGGCGTTGTTACTGTAAATCGTATTCGCAATTCTGTGTAAGTGCAGCGCATACATTAGTTCTATCGGAAATATGATTAGTTTTACATTGTAATTTTATTTTTGCATTTACCAGCAAAATGGAAGCTTGTTATTCCACACGGGAAATGGCTCGACGGTTGCTTCCATTTGCCAGAACATAATAAAACATCATACCTGCATTTCCCGTATGGAAAGTAGGCTTCCGACAAGGAGGTGGTCCAAGAGCCAGCGTCGTTAACGGCGAAATTGGCGACTCAAAGGGTGGCCTAAAGGGGTAAATGGAGGCAAAAAAATATGGTTTACATCAATAAAGCACACTTCTACGATGGCGCGCGCCTCGGATTTAGCTGGCTCGTGTCGAATGCTGGTGGTGAACATATTTTTGCCTCCAGTATGTGATCGGCAAGAGGAGGAGAGGTGGAAGTATAGATTATCTAATCAAGAGACTTTGAGTCAATGTCCTGGATTACATTCCGAACCTCTTTACTGAAATGGGAAAGTCATATTTTTCAAACCAAAAGCTACCTCTTAAAACTAAATTTTATCATCTTAAAAAATGAAATATCTTCTTTCTTGAGAACTGGGAATCCTTCGTTCTCCACAACTAAAACTTTTCCTTCTTTAAACGTAAAAATCCTCCATCTTTAAAACTTAAGTCTGCTTGTTTCTGATACTTTCAGCGATTGGACAAAAATTTGGGAATAACATGAGAAATGCATGCTTGTTCATAAATGGATATGCTACCCAAGTCTGCAAGCTGCGCTGTTGTATTGACCACGAACGGCACCTGTTCAGTGTCCTCAATAAGTCGCAGGTGTCAGCGTGGTGAGAGCAGTGTTCTGTGTCGTTGTGAGTGCACTATGTGGGGGCTATATGAATTCGGACAAGCGCAAATTGTTAGTGCTCGTGAGGTGTTGGTGTTGGTGTTTCCGTAACTAATGTAGCCGCAGGGTTCGGTGTTTCAAGAGGCACCGTATCGAAGATCTATACCGCATACAGGGAAAGTGGGAAAACCTGATCCTCGAAGCCACCACGTGTACGAAAGTGTGTGTTGGGTGATCGTGACGGACGGTTATTGAAGAGGATTGCGACGAAATACAAGTGGATGCCACCTGCAAAAGCCACTGCACAACTGAACGTTGCACTCGCGAACCCAGTCAACATCAAAACAACACGAAGGCATCCCCATGAGCTGGGAACTGCAGGGAAAGCTTGAATTCCAAAACCACTCATCAGTGATGCAAGCAATAAAACCTGGACTGTGGAGCAATGGAAGAATGTGATTCGGTCGGATGAGTCTTGTTCGCCTCTGTTTCCAACTTCAGGCCGAATTTACGTCCCAAGAGTCAAACGTGGCGGAAGTTCGTTTATGATCTGAGCAGCCGCATCGTGGTATTCCATGGGGTACATGGTTACTCTGCACGGTCACGTTAGTGCCGAGATTATGTGACAATTCTGGCTGATCAGGTCAATCCCATGATACAATGTTTTTTCCTCAGTGGTAGAAGATTCCCTTGATAAGGATCTATATTTACTCATTTCAAGACGACTGGAAGCAGTTTCGAATGCCAACGATTTCCCTACAGCCGGCCGGAGTGGCCGTGCGGTTCTAGGCGCTACAGTCTGGAACCGAGCGACCGCTACGGTCGCAGCTTCGAATCCTGCCTCGGGCATGGATGTGTGTGATGTCCTTAGGTTAGTTAGGTTTAATTAGTTCTAAGTTCTAGGCGACTGATGACCTCAGAAGTTAAGTCGCATAGTGCTCAGAGCCATTTGAACCATTTGATGTCCCTACACAGAATTAGACATGTGTTGTGTATTTGGTGTTTTCACCTCGCGTGTTTTGCTTTAATGTTTCCCAGGCTTTTGATGTTGGATAACTTGACTGCACAGTTTGCAACTCCCACTTCGATTGGACACTATCAACACTTGTCAAAATTATCGCGCTCACATATTTCTCCTGGAACTGAGTCGACTGTTGCCGTGCCAGAGGCTGTTTCTTGCCGTATTAAGGAAGGAATATAAGGATGTAATATTCCTTCATTTAAGGCAAAGTACAAGCACAAGTAGGGTGATGACGGGGGAGGAGGGGGGGTGGAGGGGACGGTGCAGTTACTACGCCTTTGGAAAAGAAAATCACGGAATTTGACTTAAGACATGAAATGGGGATTGGGGGAATTTGACCCTGCTGTCTCTGTTAAAACAGTAATTGGTAAACAGCAATGGGAAGGAGTATGGGGAAATCAGTGGTGGGCATAGTGATGTTTAGCAATTCGAGTCGACAAATATTGGCGAAATAAAAGGCTAAGTCCTTTACAGTCACATGAAGAGACGTGCCGTTATGCGCCATATACAGAGAATCACCATCATCAACTAGTTTCCTCATTGTCTTACCAACTCACCTGTAATGACAGTACAAGCAATATATTTCTAAGCATTTAAAAGGAAAAAGAAAACGTTTTCGTCCTATGTAAAATCAGTTAGTGGAACAAAGTCGTCTGTCCAGAAGCTCATGACCATAATGGCATCGAAAAGGTAAACGTTGACATTAAGGCTAATATACCGAATTCTATATTCGTTAATTGGTTTAGCGATGAAGGTTCACAATGTAGTTCCAATTTTCGACCGTCACACGCATACAGAAACAACAGTACGAGATACTAACAATCAGCTCAAGTCACTCTAGACAGTAAATGCCATTGGACCCACGAGGTGCCCGTTATATTCTGCAATGTATCTGCGGATGACCTGAGCCTACTTCTAGCAACAATTTATTGTAAGCCGCTGGTACAAGGAAGGGCAACTCGTGGCTGGATCGTTTGGGTTTGCAATATGGACCGTCAATCACATCTATGACGGATTTCACTGCATTCAATATGTTGTAGCACTGAGGAAAATGTAATGTGCTTGCGTAAGATGACACTTCTGGTGACAAATCATCTCCTCAATGAGAATAAACATGGTTTTCGCAATAGCCGAAGTGTAACTTAATTTGCTCTATTCGTGAATAATACGAAGAAGGCAATAGATACTCTCAGGTTGACGCCGTATTCACTCCATTCCACAAAGCCTTAGGTAGAACTCCACAACTTCGACCAGGAAACAAAATACGTGTATAATCGAATATCCGATTGGTTTGATGATTTCTTCGCGAAGTAAAGCCAGTATGTCGTTCTAAATGGGCAGGCATCAGCGGTAGCGAAAGTAGCTCCTGGAGTATATAAATGTAGTGTGATGCATGTGAATAACAGCCGATGAGGCTATTGCTGTTTGAGTATGTCCGCAGACTGCCATTTTGTGTGGACAGCAGATGACATTACATAATGCAGAAGGCCTTGTTGACGATTAGCATCTAGTGCAAAGATTAAAGGCCAACCCCAAATATCAATTAAAAAAATCTAATGTAAGTTAATAGTACTGCACTCATCCCGAAAGTTGGGATGAACTCCACAGTACCTTACTACGCACTGGTCGTAGTTTTTATTTGTTAATTTAACATGCTTTGATTAGGGCGTTTAAGTCCTCTTTTGCATCGAATCAGGATATCACACATATCCTATTTGTTAAAAAAATACATCATAGTTATTTATGAAATGACAATTTTAATATGATATAGAATAACAAAAATTCTTAAAAGAATTAAAAAGAATTTGAATGTATCTAACTACAGCATGAGAACAGTACTGACTTAGAAATAATAAAGAACTAATACTAATGGTACTGCAACTGCTGCTACTACTACAACTACTGCTCGCTACGGTCGCAGGTTCGAATCCTGCCTCGGGCATGGATGTGTGTGATGTCCTTAGGTTAGTTAGGTTTAAGTAGTTCTAAGTTCTAGGGGACTGATGACCTTAGAAGTTAAGTCCCATAGTGCTCAGAGCCATTTACAACAACTGCTAATCCAAACTGAGACTGTATCATTTTTTTGGACAGGTGTGCTATTATTCTTGTGCACACAAATGTTTTTAGTGCCATAGTACGTAAATATTAAAATCTCTCTTAATTACTTTCTCATAATCGGTTCTTGCAATAGCATTCGACTCTCGAGAATAAGTTGTTCTTACCAGCAACAAGACGGCTCATAGTTTCTGCTTCTAACAACAGTAATTATTAAAATATATGAAGTAGTTAACAAATACTCTAGACGATACAACAGAATTTCTCTGATGTTCCGTTTAACCAACCGAATCTGCACATAAATGTTGGCAGTTTGTCGAACAGAGTAGGCGCATGAGCATCTAGTCCAGTATAAGATTGGGTGGCAGTGAGGTTACCTTTGAAATTTAAGTTGAAATTTTTTGCCAAGTAACTTCGCAGATTCCAGCACTATAAAATAATCTGAGGACAATCACTAACTAACCAGTAAATTTACGACTATTGAGTCTAAATCGCTAATATTTAGTGCCACAGCACGGAAATTCTGCTAAGTCCAATGTGATGTGCCACACGCATAACTGAGTTCCGTGCCACCGCACACTAAGTTTTGCTAAGTCTGAAACTTGCACTTCCGCAACGAATTGTACAAAGTTCAACGCTGCGGTATTCCAGTCGCTCAGACTCTTCTTTGCTTTACTTCCACTAACCTTCCGACTCGAATAACATGCGAATCGCCCTCAGGTAGCCCCTGGGTCACACGCTGTCTCTCATTCAGTGCGTTCAGTTCCTATACAGGGTGAATCACCTAAAGCTTGCTATGGAAAGTGCGGGTCATGTGCGGTTTTTGCAGAATGGATTGGTAGTCAGGGGCCGGATTGTTAGCCAATCAGCAGATTGTAAGGTCCGCCCCCGGGAGTTGAGAGCTCCCGGCACGGTAGCTCAGCGTCTACGGTCAGAGGGTTAGCAGCCCACTGTAACAAAAAAAACTGAGTTAATCGATCAACAACGAACTTAAACGGATGTCTTAGGACGTCCGCCCAGAGCAAATGCGACGAACGAAAACGAACAAAATGCGATAAAAGAAAAAGGTAAGCGCGACAGAATGTCAATCCCAAGGGCCCGGCTTCGACTCCCGACTGGGTTGGAGATTTCTGCCGCTCAGGGACTGCGGGTGGTGTTGTCTTAATCATCATCATTTCATCCCCATCGATGCGCAAGTCGCCGAAGTGGCGTCAAATCGAAAGACTTGCACCCGGCGTACGGTCTACCCGACGGGAGGCCCTAGTCACACGACATTTACATTTATTTAACAGATCGTAATAATACTTACAAAGTGTATTTTTTGCGCAAACATACCCTTTTTGTAATGGAACACTGCCTACTATCATTAACAAACTAAAAGTACGGTGAAGTACACTCCTGGAAATTGAAATAAGAACACCGTGAATTCATTGTCCCAGGAAGGGGAAACTTTATTGACACATTCCTGGGGTCAGATTCATCACTTGATCACACTGACAGAACCACAGGCACATAGACACAGGCAACAGAGCATGCACAATGTCGGCACTAGTACAGTGTATATCCACCTTTCGCAGCAATGCAGGCTGCTATTCTCCCATGGAGACGATCGTAGATATGCTGGATGTAGTCCTGTGGAACGGCTTGCCATGCCATTTCCACCTGGCGCCTCAGTTGGACCAGCGTTCGTGCTGGACGTGCAGACCGCGTGAGACGACGCTTCATCCAGTCCCAAACATGCTCAATGGGGGACAGATCCGGAGATCTTGCTGGCCAGGGTAGTTGACTTACACCTTCTAGAGCACGTTGGGTGGCACGGGGTACATGCGGACGTGCATTGTCCTGTTGGAACAGCAAGTTCCCTTGCCGGTCTAGGAATGGTAGAACGATGGGTTCGATGACGGTTTGGATGTACCGTGCACTATTCAGTGTCCCCTCGACGATCACCAGTGGTGTACGGCCAGTGTAGGAGATCGCTCCCCACACCATGATGCCGGGTGTTGGCCCTGTGTGCCTCGGTCGTATGCAGTCCTGATTGTGGCGCTCACCTGCACGGCGCCAAACACGCATACGACCATCAATGGCACCAAGGCAGAAGCGACTCTCATCGCTGAAGACGACACGTCTCCATTCGTCCCTCCAATCACGCCTGTCGCGACACCACTGGAGGCGGGCTGCACGATGTTGGGGCGTGAGCGGAAGACGGCCTAACGGTGTGCGGGACCGTAGCCCAGCTTCATGGAGACGGTTGCGAATGGTCCTCGCCGATACCCCAGGAGCAACAGTGTCCCTAATTTGCTGGGAAGTGGCGGTGCGGTCCCCTACGGCACTGCGTAGGATCCTACGGTCTTGGCGTGCATCCGTGCGTCGCTGCGGTCCGGTCCCAGGTCGACGGGCACGTGCACCTTCCGCCGACCACTGGCGACAACATCGATGTACTGTGGAGACCTCACGCCCCACGTGTTGAGCAATTCGGCGGTACGTCCACCCGGCCTCCCGCATGCCCACTATACGCCCTCGCTCAAAGTCCGTCAACTGCACATACGGTTCACGTCCACGCTGTCGCGGCATGCTACCAGTGTTAAAGACTGCGATGGAGCTCCGTATGCCACGGCAAACTGGCTGACACTGACGGCGGCGGTGCACAAATGCTGCGCAGCTAGCGCCATTCGACGGCCAACACCGCGGTTCCTGGTGTGTCCGCTGTGCCGTGCGTGTGATCATTGCTTGTACAGCCCTCTCGCAGTGTCCGGAGCAAGTATGGTGGGTCTGACACACCGGTGTCAATGTGTTCTTTTTTCTATTTCCAGGAGTGTAGAATGTCAATGGTGTTGGTTGCAGGATTCTAGTGCGAGTCGTTTACGAGATATCGTATACAGAAAAGTTCCCACACTGACTCTTGTACAATACCTGTGGTAGAACTCACCAACCAACGACACAAGTGCATATATTAGTTATGTGGATTCTGAGAAGTAGCGAGGCAACTGAGCGTCACAGGCTGTGTTCAAAATGACCACCGGTAGCGGCAATACAAGATTCCTGTCTGGTATGCAACGACTGCTGCACACGTGCAAGCAATTCAGCGGAGATGTTCGAACAGACTGCACTAACACGTCGTCGTTGTAGACAGTATCTTCCAGCTTTCCCCAAGGAAGAAAGTCTACAGGCCTCGAACCTGGTGAACCAGTTTGCCAAGGTAGAGGTCCTCTGGGTCCAATCCAACCGTTTGAAAACAATTACTGAAGACATGCTGCAGTAGTACCACAGGTTCCTCCTAGTCTGCAGAGGAACGTCTTCTAGCATCCGTGGAAGATGGTCTGTTAGGAGGCCGAGATACTTGTGCGAGTTCAGTTTTCCGTCTGAGAAAATCAGACCTATGAGCTGATGGTTCACTATCCAATAACACAAGTTTACACTCCATGGACGCTGAGGTTCCACTTGACGAAGCCAGCGGGGATTGTCAGCTGACCAATAGTGCATGTTTCGGCAGTTTATCTGGCCACGATTGGTAAATATGGCTTCTCATCACTACAGAAGATACATGATACATCTGGAGTACACTGTCTTAATGCCAATGTACGGAACTTAATACGATACTCATAATCGTTGGCATGCAGCTCTAAATGGAGATGCCATAGGGATGGAACCTATGTTGATGGAGAATGCGTAGGACTCTTGCCTAACTTTGCCACTACCTCGTGCGATTGCGCGGGAGCTAACGTGTGGATCAACAGCAGCAAGAACATTAATTTTCCACTCTTCTGTCGTCACTAGTTTCCTTCTGTTACGTTGTCTAGGTGTTATTTCAAGTAAGTGGTTGAAGAGCTTTTTAAATAATTGCCAAGTTGGTTGACGACTATTGGGCAACCATGCCGCATACACCGTATACGGACGAACTGTATTCTTCCTACAGCCTCCATCCACCATGAGCATTTCGACTTTTTCTGCATTGCTTAAGTCCCATCGTCTACTCATCACCTACTGCTTGGACTGTCACACACTAATTGACTAGCAAGTCGCAATGCACTCAAGTAATACACAACACACTGACGCATGTTGAATGGCACAAACTACAAGCAAAGGTCGGCGTGAAAACTTTTAAAAATAAGATATGTTGCAAACGACTCGCTCTAGAATCCTGCAACAACCACCACTGACTTTCTAATTTACTCTACTTTTACTCTGTTAATGTTAATATGCACTGTTCCATTTAAAAATGTATATTTGCACAGAAAATACAGTTTCTAAGGTTAATTAGAATCCGTTGACCGGCTAACCCCCTGACTGCCAACCCATTCTGTGGAAACCGCACATCAATAGCACTTTCCATTTCCTTAATATCTGCGGTGTAATCATCCTGTATACCTGCGCCCACACACTGCATTAAAATCCTGTACTTTGAATGCCCAAATATAGAAAAAATGAAGATGAAAATTACATTTTGCAACATAGATTAAAACTATTGGCACTACAGTATGTTGCATTCAAAGCTGCATCCGCCGGCATGAAATACGGCAGCATTTCATTCATTGTTCTACCTCGATAATCATTTATTAAATATATCTTACCACTCTAATTAATTTAAAAGCAATCATTAAAACTAAGCATGAGTCCATTCATTTCCATAGAATTTTTTCTGATCTTTCCATTGGTGATGGCCATATGTCCCTAAAATTACTAGTTCTTACTGAATATACAAAATAACTATATCTAAGATTTAAAATGTAATTAATTTTTGGAAATAGGCATGGTCTAGTTTCTTGATACAGCGTGTCCCAGAAATGTTGTGGAAAACTTCGAGTGGTTGTAGAAGGTGCAATCGTGACTTTGTACACTGACGGACCGTAAGCGGAACGTCTCGCAATGTTGTTTGTTATTCTGTGACCGTGACTGACTTCCACGATCGCCAGTGGAGAAGATGGAGGCAGCTACTGCGTAGAAAGGCCCTCTCTCCTATGAATGTGATGCTCTGTTATTTCAGGGCGATGAGTGGTTATATTACCGAACGAGAGAATAGAATGATGTGCAAATTTAATTTACATACTGTGTTTCCGAACTACCTCTGTAGAGATGTTGTCACTTACATTCATACTCCACAGTATAGGAAGCACAACAATAACCTTTAGAGTGAAATTTTCACTCTGCATGGGAGTGTTCGCTGATATGAAACTTTTGTGGCAGATTAAAACTCTGTGCCGGATCGTGACTCGAAATCTGAACCTTTGTCTTTCGCGGGCAAGTGTTATACCGACTGAGCTACCTAACAAGCACGACTCACGACCCAACCTCGCAGATTGTTCCACCAGTACCTCGTCTCCTCCCTTCTAAACTTCATACAAGTTCTCCTGCGAAACTTGCAGAACTGCACTCCTGGAAGAAAGGATACTGCGGAGACATGGCTTAGCCACAGGTTGGGGGATGTTTACAAAATGAAATTTCCACTCTGCAGCGGAATGTGCGCTGATATGAAACTTTCCTGGCAGATTAAGACTGTGCGCCGGACCGAGACTCGAATTCGGCACACATGCCTTTTACGGACAAGTGCTGTATCGATGGACCTACCCATGTGATACTCAGGACCCGCCCTCACAGCTTCAGTACCTTTCTTCCAGGAGAGCTAGTTCTGCAAGTTTCGCAGGAGAGCTTCTATGAAGTTTGGAAGGTAAGAGACGAGGTACTGGCGGCACTGAAGCTGTGAGGGGGGTTGTGAGTCGTGCTTTGGCAGCTCAGTTGATACAGCACTTTCCCGTAAAAGGCAAAGTTCCCGAGTCGACACTCGGTTCAGCACACAGTTTTAATTTGCGAGGCAAGTTTCATATCAGTACATACTCCGCTGCAGAGTGAAAATTTCATTCTGGAAACATCGTCCAGGATCTGGCTAAACCATCTCTCTGCAATGTTCTTTCTTCCAAAAGTGCTAGTTCTGCAAGGTTCGCAGGAGAGTTTCTGTGAATTTTGGAAGGTAGGAGACGAGGTACTGGCGGAATTGAAGCTGTGACGACGGGTCGTGAGTCGTGCTTAGGTAGCTCAGTCGGTAGAGCACTTGCCCGCGAATAGCAAATTTCAAGAGTTCGAGTCCCGGTCTGGCACGCAGTTTTAATCCGCCAGGAAAGTTTCAGATCTATAACCTGTGAAAGGCACTAGCAATCCAATCTTATTATGACAGCGAATCAGATTTCGGAAAATATAGATGAAGAATTCTGCACTTGCAAAGTGTATTTTCGATAGTGTATATTCAGGTTAAGCTGAAACGTACACTTATTGTAAATGATATGGTCCCAATAATACAGCGCAATTTAACAGCGATAAATGTCGTATACTACTTTGTACATACGAGTACACTGCCCAATCACATTAATGTGACCACCTACCATAAATCTGAATAACCACCTTTCGAGGGGCAGCTCGTTGCGAGACATCCAGGAGGAGAGTCAGTGAGGATCTGGAAGGCACCAGCAGAGATGTGGAGAAATGCCGGATCTAGTGAGTGGCCAGCTGCGCTAGGTTTCTCAGTTGATGATCCGTGGCGCGAATAGCCCGATCGAGGTGGTCCCACAGATTCTAAATTGGGTGGACGTCCAGTTTCTGAATTGGCGTGGAAATTACAGCCTTCGTTTCCGATGAACAGCAGGGATGTACGGGAGACTCATCTTCGTGCTATTCGAACCACGTACTTACACTGCGAGCTGTGTGACACGTTGCTTTGTCCTCCTGGTGGATTCCATCGCGCCGGGGAAAAGCAAACTGCGTGTAGAGGTTCAGTTGGTTCCCAGGGATAGATGCGTACTTGTGTTGATCCATATTGCCTTCCAGAATGACGAGATCACATACAGAAGCCAAAAAACATTCCTCAGTCCATAAAACTCCTTCCTCCGTCCTGGATCCTTCAGACGATTGTTAAAGGGTGTTTGCTTTCAGGCGTTTGATGCCGTATAGGCCAACGGCCCTCTATCCGACGGGGCATAAAAAGTGAGTCGTCTTAAAAGGCCACCTGTCGACACTGACTGGACGACCAGTTACTGTATTGGCGTGCAAATTCCAGCTTTCGTTGCCGATGAACAGCAGTCAGCATGAGTTTATGAACCAGACGCCTGCTGCGGAGGCACATACGCAGCAACGTAATAATGTGTAACAGACTGGCACTAACGGCTATGATCAATTTTTGGCCGATCTTACTGTGTTTATAAACTGAATTTAACGTGATTTCGGTACTTCATTCACCAAACTGATGTTGCTGAGAGCAAGACTACACTGGAAGCGATATGATTTGAAAGGCTACGGGCGACTATGAGTGTATGCCTTGTGAGCAATCATATTAAGCAGTAAGCCTTCAACTTGACTACCTGGCCCATGCGTCTGCCAAATTTATTTTGTCCTCTGACTGTGGTTTCATTGGCCTGAGGCTTCCAAAAACTCGGCAGGCAGAGAGACACCACCACATGACAGCTCCCTCAATGGTGTCCGGTCCACAGTGAACATGCCAATTAGTGATTTTTTATGGCCACCATCCCTGTTCACAAAGGGCTTTTACAACACTGTTGAAACGCCTTGGCTGGGCGAACTAAAGTTCTCTGATGCCCCTGCCCCTGCCATGGCTAGAGGCGCCTAACAGGTAGGTCACGGCAGGCAGTTTTTCTGCCTATTTAGCCGCAAGTATTGCCTGCACACTGGTACGAGAAATTCTTGATACCAGCCGCCTGCCGTGGTAAGTGCGTCGAGACTTACCGTTCCCTAATAGCTGCATGTAGCTTCCAAGCCCCAAACGTCCACTGCAGAATTTACTGTTGAATGACAACACTGCCTGCTTGTTCTAACTCCAGAAAATACTATTCGAAAGATAGCCACCATAAAGGTCCCGCGTGCAGTAACATGTACATACTCCAATAAATGCCTGTTCATGTTGATAATCCCCTGTCGTCTCACAAAAATGATGTCTTGGCTGTAAAATCAACATTACAAAAAAATGGTTCAAATGGCTCTGAGCACTATGGGACTCAACTGCTGAGGTCATTAGTCCCCTAGAACTTAGAACTAGCTAAACCTAACTAACCTAAGGACATCACACACATCCATGCCCGAGGCAGGATTCGAACCTGCGACCGTAGCAGTCTCGCGGTTCCAGACTGCAGCGCCAGAACCGCGCGGCCACTTCGGCCGGCTCAACATTACAGACTAGGCTTGAATAAGAAAAATAGTGAGAAACTGACTCATCTCTCCCATTACATTTATACATCGAGCTATGTAAAGCTTTCGTAAATTTTGAAGTACAATGACAATTATGAAGTTAGCACATATCTCATACCTTTATTTAAAATTCGCACCTTTCGTAAATTAATTAACTGGCGTATCAATTTTTTCAGTTAGAAGAAGAGAACAAGTATGAGATGTAGCCCAGTACCTATGTGGAAATACTTAAATTAAATATTCTTGTACCTAATAGAAATCACTTTTTTCAATCAAAACAGCATTTCTGCTCTTATTAGATGGTCGCAAATAATATCTTTTTTGACCAATAAATTATTTTCAGGTCACATAAGAGAGCTTTGAGAAAGCCGCTACTCGACATTTTAATTACTTGTTTTGTGGTGGTGTGGCGTTGTGAGGTCATCTCAACGAAACATAACTTTATAGATGAAAGCATAAATTCGAGTTCCTGTGCTACTGATCTGGGCGATATTAAGTGAAACAAAATGTTCTATTGAGCTATGTAAGCGTCGGTATTTGCATAGCCACAAATGAGAATAGCGAGACTGCGTTTTGTTAATTTGGGCCTTATTCATCTTTGAAGCAAATATTATCTACAGTCTGTCAATCTGTTTACCCCAATAAGAAATAGTCACTTCCACATTTTGGGCATAATACTACAAACTAACTTCTGTTTTACCTTATATATATACCACGTTCGGTAATATATTTAATATAGTCCAGAAATAAACTATTCCCCTATTCAGACCCCGGTAGGGAGGGGGGGGGGGGGGGAGTGAATTGGAGGCGACTTCTCAGGAGTATGTTGTCATCAGGAAAAGGAAATCTGGCGTTCTACGGATCTGAACATGGAATTTTGGATCCCCTAATTGGATAGGTAACTTGGAAAACCTGAAAAGAGAAACGGTTGAAGTTAGATGTTGCGGGAATTAGTGTAGTGCGTTTGCAGGGGGAACAGGACTTCTGCGTAGGTGATGATTGGTTCAAATGGCTCTGAGCGCTATGGGACTCAACATCTGAGGTCATCAGTCCCCTAGAACTTAGAACTACTTAAACCTAACTAACCTAACGACATCACACACATCCATGCCCAAGGCAGGATTCGAACCTGCGACCGTAGCATTCACGCGGTTCCGGACTGAAGTGCCTAGAACCGCACGGCCACAACGGCCGGCTCTGGGCAGGTGAGTACGGGGTCATCAAGACTAAACCAAGTAAGGGTAATGATGGAGTAGGGCTAATAACAAGTACGTGAATAAAAATATGGGTGATTTACTATGAACAGCCTAGTGAACACATCATTGCTACATTAGGCTCAATGGAAAAATTGGAAATTTGTGGTAAGGTCTTATGGGACCACACTGCTGAGGTCATTGGTCCATAAGCTTACATAGTACTTAATCTTAAACTAACTTACGGTAAGGACGACACACGCCCATGCCCGAGGGAGGACTCGAATCTCCGACGGGAGAAGCCGCAAGAACGGTGACAAGGTGCCTTCGGCCACGCGGCTAGGCTCAATGCCAACACCTATTGCAGCAGTAAAAAATTTTTTGCCTTCTGGTAATGAAAAGATTGAAAGAATGTATACAGTTTTGTATAAATTATGTACTCTGCTAAGAAAGGTCATCAGTCCCTAAGCTTACACACTACTTAACCTAAATTATCCTAAAAACAAACACACACACCCATGCCCAAGGGAGGACTCGAACCTCCGCCAGGACCAGCCGCACAGTCCATGACTGCAGCGCCGCTAGACCGCTCGGCTTATCCCGCGCGGCAAGCTACTTTTCAAAACACATCTCCCAAAAAGTAAATTTTTCAGGAGAAGCGATAAACGTATACCGCCAAAAATATTCGATTAATTTTTACGAATTTTACACCACATACTCAGGTATGGCTGTTGATAAAATGTGTTTAATACAAGGAAACTGCTTTTCATACTTTCAAGCTATGAGCACTTTAGTGATAGACAAAATGCGTTTTGTTGGGTTCTGTTGGACAATCTGCCTTTTGGTGTAAGCTATTTTTGACATAATGCGTTTTGATTAGTTTTCAGTCACATTGAACTGCTAAAAACATTTTCTATTATTTGAAAACACAGTAAAACATTTTAACACCAGAAGTAGGAACAAAAACGAAAATGTGCTTCATTTACAATAACAAAGTTCACAAAGTTTTTTCCAAAACAGGTTCCTCTTCTAAACAATCACAAATAGTATTTTGGGCAATAAGTTCAAGTATTTCGTTTTCTCTCCAGTTGTTTCCATATCTGACGCTTATTAGTTTTTCCACACCGTCTTTCTTTTCTTGTTTCAACCTCATCAGTGATGACACTTTGGAGATATTTTATACTTTGTTCAAGCTGTATCCACGTTTACCTGATGGCAATGAAGGATCGTCAGAATAGTAGGTGATGTGCGTTTTGCTTTTCACATCAGTTACCCGTTCACCTACCATAATTCTGACATTTTACGAAGTTTCTTTTCTGCTCGTCCAGGTGCTCTGTCAGGAGGTACAAGGGGATGTCCTCGAACTGGAAAGCAGAGAAGTACATCAGTCACATGCACTGGAGATTCTTTGAATAATCGGAAAGCAATTGCATGAGTAACGTGCTGATGTTTGTTTTGGCCAGCACATCCATTCGTGAACAATCTGAGAAATGTGACAGATGTGTCAATGGTCAATTTCTTTAAGAAATCGGTGATGGTCGAGGAAATTTCTTGTGACCCCTCTACCTGCCTGCGTTTCATTCCAAATGTAAAATGTAGGTTCTGTATTTGCCACGTTTGTTAGACAAAAGGAGTGCAGAGATATCTGTCTTGCATAGTATGCCTCACCAATAGATAATTTTGGGAGGGGTTGTACCTGCTATAAATCAAAGGGAAGTGTCAGCCTACAGTTTGCTTCATTAATTTGTGAAAAGCTCTAGCTCTTAGTTTATCTGACCCAAGTTCAATCATTAGCTTATTCTTGTGTTGATGTGTGTAGCAGTTTTCATTTGGTGATACATTCTATGGTATATGCTACAGATATCATTTGCTGAAGTTCCAAAACCTAGATTAAATTTTGTATTAAATATTTTCGTATAAAATGTTTTCTTCACTTTCAGATCAGATGTGACTGAATTGTTACACATTAGGAAAAGTTTGTTTATACTCAGGTCACTTGGCAGATAAAGGCGCTGACTCTTACTTCTGGAGTAGCGATTCTCCTTTGCTTGTAAATGTGAAATGAATTCAATTACCTTTCTCCTTTTTGAATCTTACTTTGCAGGTTTATGATCTCCTCCTCTCTTGTCAAGCACTCCTTCACCTGTTTTATGGCCATAAGCGATTGTATACACTCTTCTTTGACCAATGCCAAAAAGCTTCCTGAAGAAAGCAGCACACACAGGAACCCTGCCACCTTTTGATTAAAGCTGAAAAGCATTAAAGGTAGCAATTACAATATTATTCCTCTAACACGTTTTAAGTAATAAATCATAAAGTTGACGATTTTTTACTTACATGATACTGCACTGTTAGTGCAGTTGGTGTATTTTTCGGATCATTCCGTACTCTTCTGCGCTTAGGACTGCTCACGGTGAGAAAGAAAGAAAGTCTTTTATGTTGTTCCTTTTTGTCTGGTTTAGCAAACACTACCATTTTAGTTTTGTGTAGACTGTTAACAGGAATCGAACAACAGCAAAAGCGTCCTACTTTATGCTGGCAAGAATGTTCGAAACTCATGAGATGAGGATCCTTATCCCGATATCTGACAATAAAACATTACAAGAGAAATAATTATACAGGTAAGTACAAATAGATTAATTTGTATAGCTTTGCAATAACAGTAATTTTATTATTCTTTTCTCTCACCTGTTTTCATACTCTAATTCCCTTTTTGATTTGCTCTCGTTCCACGATTCATTTCCTCTCCAACAGTCACACTTTCACTCGCTATAATACTCTCGATCTTACCACAACAACGTTTTTACGCCGGACTTCTACAAGTCTAACAGACAGAATGATAAACGTTTATACACAACAATGCTGTAATACTGAAAACGAATATTAACTGGTCATTGTTGGTCAGTTAAAGGGTTTCGCTTTAGTCCACCAGTCTTACATTGCAGCCAACATAGCTTAATAAAACAAAATAAAGACAACTGTTGGACTTAATGTAGTTTGATTCAATCATACTGGAGGACAAAATGCTATTTCTTGCATCTGCTACTTTTGAGCGCTCTTTATGAAGGTGTTAAAATGCGTTTCGACACAATCTGATTGCAGGAGTGTGTAGAGTTGGTAATAAAATACCGGATTTCACGTCAAACTCAATTTTGTCCACCAGTGGACATAATGCGTTTTGAAAAGTTGCTCCTCGATGCCCCCAAAACCCTCAGTCACTTCCATTCCCCAGCTTATGTTGCTACTAGTACTAGCAGACAACTTGAAAACAGGCTATAAGATGAAAATCTATAAAAGTAGGTCGAGTTTACTGAAATTCAGTCAAATCAAATCAAGTAATGCTGAGGGAATTAGATATAATATAATTCACATTAACGCATACCTAGTCGTCCAGGATATCTAGTTAAAAATGACCAGTTTTAGAAGCGAAAGGCACTTAATATCTGAATCGAATGACAGATGCACAGACAGGGTGAGGTAGCTGAGGCACTCCACCCCAAATATGAAATAGGAGTGCCTGTGTTATTAAGAAGTACGATGAAATGTCCCTTCGGACGTGCATATGTGTCCGAAGGAACACTGCATCGCACTTATTAATAACACAGCCACTGCTATTTCGTATTTATTCGCCAATACCATACACTCGACTCTAAAAAAATTTGCCATTCCTGGACGGGAATATACGTAACGCACGAGTACTGATTGTGACACGTGGGCGACAACATATGGAAGTTTAGGTCTTGCCGTGATTCGTGCACGGATAGCCGGAGTGGTTAATGTGACCACTTGCATAAAATGGGAAATCTGGGTTCGAGGCCCAGTCAGGCAAAAATTTTCATTTATTTCATTTCAATATACGACCGATGGTGATACATATTTGCAATTACGAAAACATTTTCTGTACATCAATGGACACCTAGAGAAAAATATCTTATTCATCCTTGGTTTCTTAAAAGCGAAAGGCAGGTTACATAATTCCAATTTGTCATCGTTCCCAGTATTTTTGATGCACTCCATTCTGTATCTACCACGAGAATTGCATTACCTACATAAATTTACTAATAATTTTGCCTTTACTTGCATATATACAATCATAAAACTGATTTAACTTAAGGGTCAAAAATACTTCATAATACGAAATTATATGCATTCTCCCCAAATTATTTTGTCATCTACATTCTTTCCTGAGCAATTCTAATAAGATACCCCTCTCAGTGTTGCTTGATTTATTATATTTCTCCTATAGCTTTAGAGGTTTGCTTTTCTTTTCCTTACAAAAACACATTCATCTTCATCAGAGGAGGCCATGGTGTTGAATGTGATTTCAAACGGTAAAATTTATACATATTAATGCTGATTTTATAACGCAGTGTTGTGCTCTGAACTAACAGGGCCCAAGTTTTGACAACTATAATGCGTTGTTGTGCTCCTCGCTAACAGGCGCCAAAATATACTGCCAACTCAATAACAAGCTAATATAAAGTATTTTTTTAAACAAGGCAGACGTCCAGGACATTCGACCTTTTAACTAAACGTGAAGGAAATAACAGCATTTGACTCTTACTTACAATTAAGATATTGTTGATCTTTAACATAGAATGACAGGCCTATCTTTAAGGTTTCATAATCAGTCAAAAGTAAAAATTATAAAACTTGTAAAACCCGCCCTTTTTACAAATGGCTATTCATTTATTCTAATTCGCCAAAAGATGCAGCTTGAGATCCCACCTTAGTCAGTCTTGGTATTTGTATTTGTGTAGGACAAACAATGGAATGCGTTTTTGCATAGCAATACGATCAGAATGCTTTTGGTAACGACGGTTATTTGAACGAGCAGCAAAAACCTCTTGGTAGAGACCATGATGACAACACCCCTGGGTACGTGATCTTCCACTCATACCTTCTACATCTGATTGTACTTGCAATCCAATAGAAAACTCATAGCCCAGTTACACTACTCTGTGCTGTGACATGGATACCCCAGCGCCAGGGTTAGGTGCAGGAGTGAATACAGCTATGAAAGCAACATGTACGTGTTTTTTTTTTTTAATGTGTAGCCTTCTCTGCACACCTAAACGCATAATAAAGGAGGAATTAACGACGTATAATTATTGTAGTATCAGAACGGAAGTCTACAGAAAATGTGAGATGCCACTCCCAAGCGAATAGTACAGCCCAATCTCAACAACTGTATGAAAGAACCGAGTAACGTTATATCTGCAAGGAGGGTCGTCATAATGTATCGATGCGTTTGGTATCGTTTCACACTGAGGTGACAAAAGTCATGAGGTATCTCCTAATATGTTGTGGACCTCCTTTTGGAGGCGTGGTGCAGCATCTCGACGTGGCATGGACTCAAAAAGTCGTTGGAGTTCCTGTAGAAATACTCAGACACGCTGTCTCTATAGCCTTCCATAACTGCGAAAGTTTGCCAGTGCAGGATTTTGTGTACGATCTGAACTCTCGATAATGTTCCATAAATGTTCGATGGAATTCATGTTGGGCGCTCAAGGTAGCCTAATTATTCGCTCGAATTGTCCAAAATGTTCTTCAAACCTGTCGCGAACAACTGAGTCCCGGTTTGAGAGAACATTGTTACTCATAAAAATTGTATCGTTGAATAGGAATGTGATGTTCATGAATGGCTGCAAATGGCCTCCACGTAGCTGAACATAACAATTTCCCATCAACGTTCGGTTCAGTTGCTCCACAATATAAGTACATATAAAACAAATTTCAAAGAACAGAATTAAATGATTAAACGCCAAGCTCATAGTGTTTACAAGTTTTTTGTAGTCGTGTGGGAGCAGCATAAATTTCGAAATAACTTAAACTAAGACAAATTATGAACGAAACGGCATATTAATTATATGCCTGCATTTCAGGTTATGCATAGTCAATTTTTTGGACACGAAATAAAATTTTTAAATGCACTTTCACTTATGTGCGATTGTGTAAGCACTTCTTGTGCCACTCGCTCAGCGCTAAGGCGCCTTCTTGCACTACTCTTTTTTCGTCGCACTTCACACGCTCACACGGATTTTAGTACGAAGTGTTGATCAACTCACATCAGTCTTTTGACCAAGTACCCCGCAGAAATTGTGTCTGCCTCTGAATTCCGAGCACCACCGTTTATTATGACAAATCTGTCTACAACGAAAACCAAAAGTAGAAACCCGTCAACAAACCATTTCCCAAAACCCAATCAGGATCCTCGTTAACGATTCCCTCTCAATTGACTTTAATCAATCCTTCCTTCCTCCACACACCAAAAATTGCGTGCATATACAATTACAATTTTAATACCCTTCAAATTAACAACTAAATTCTTTGACACACCCTTATACAAAGCATAAATCAACACATATTTTACTTAAATCAACGAGGTCACTGACCTCCACGCACCCTCAGTGCCACACGTACAGTGCCACAATAAACTAACAAATTACTAATGAATCCCCAGATAAACACATAAATTATCCCTCCAAATTTACTACCACTAATTATAGATTGGAACAGCTTTTCACATCTGCCCCTTCTCTATATACCCTTAGCAATTTTAAACTTCTCTCGTTTCCACATATGCAGCAGCGACGACTGTAACGTTCTACCGTACCAACCCCAATCAGTCTCAGTAGAATCACACTCTTCCGTCATATACCAATTTGTACGAACTTCATTACACAAACTATCCCCATCCACACTATTTACTTCAGCCCTCTCTAAATTTTCTGTTAGTTCTTCCATACATTTCGCCGATTCACTACCCACAGCATGCACAACTTTATTGTTTTTCCCCTCCAATATACCGACACTTGCAGCTTCAACAGAATTACACATCAGTTCACGGTTAAACACTTTATCTTCCTGAAATAATACATCGAGGCCTAAGCCATCATAACCAAAATATTCATCTCAGCAACCTTATCTGCTGGTACACCATTTAAATCACTACATAGATTCACATCAGAAACCTTACTTTCCTCCGTCGACAAATTTACGTGAATCGTACACAACTTTATCCCCCGCCGCTACATTACACAAACTGTTGCTACCTTGTCGTACAATTTTGCCGGCTGGAGTGGCCGGGCGGTTCTAGGCGTTA
Organism: Schistocerca serialis cubense; assembly: GCF_023864345.2. Lineage (NCBI taxonomy): Eukaryota > Metazoa > Arthropoda > Insecta > Orthoptera > Acrididae > Schistocerca > Schistocerca serialis. The sequence goes on along the minus strand of NC_064640.1, from coordinate 655,502,293 downwards.
CAGTCTGGAACCGCGCGACCGCTACGGTCGCGGGTTCGAATCTTGCCTCGGGCATGGGTGTGTGTGATGTCCTTAGGTTAGTTAGGTTTAAGTAGTTCTACGTTCTAGGCGACTGATGACCTCATAAGTTAAGTCCCATAGTGCTCAGAGCCATTTGAACCATCTGTCGTACAATTTTATGATTTCCAGACTTGCTACATTCCTCTGTGGTCGGACAAAAATCAGCACACACTGCCATTTCTACACGCCTTTCATCCAGATTAACCCCCGATCCTATTTTACATGCATTCTCACTTTCACACTCTGACAAACGTTTTAGATTCACACATTCATCAATAAGCTTCGCTTCGCCTCCATTCGTGACTAAAAACGCGTAAATTGCTTCCTCCGAAGTATCAAGTAGCCTTTACATCATTACATAAATTATCATTACTCTGTTCCTTTAAACTGAAATCATCTACCTCTGCCGATACATTTTTATCTTCAACTGGTGGTGAGACCTCCCTTAGTAACATTGACGCTTTCCGCCGAAGCATAATCACCCGCACTAGCAGGCAGCGAGACCAAACTACGCCGCCTTCACTAACATCGACGCTTTTTGCCGACTCACAAATACTTGCTACTACAACAGCTTCCTTACTGCAATCCCTACTATTTGCTAATACCTCTTCAGAACTCTCCACACTCTCCACACAATTTGCTTTCACAAAATTCATCTCCTCTATAACTTCTTTTTAACCACTGACTCTTTCCATTTATCACTATTCAGACACTCATTCATTACACATTAATAACTTACATCAACTGCTTTTTCAAGGTTACCCATAATTTTTCAACTTCCTCTTTCACAGCGGAACCTATTTCAGTTCGCATTGTACCCGTATCAGTCCGAATTGTATCCGTAACTGTTTGACATTATTTGCCATTGTATTCATATTATTTCCCAATCCCTGGATCATTTGCATTAGCTGAGACATCATATCACCCCAGCTTTCATTCCCCTTGCCTGAATTCCTACAAGTTACTCTTATGTGCTCTGGCTAACCGGCTCACTTGAGTTTTCAGAATTACACATACTAGGTGACTGTTTTATATCCGCAAGATCTATAAGTGGAGCTTGAACTTCAGAAACAAACACTATCTCTCTATTTGCGCAGGCAGTTATCTGATCTGAGATGGTTCCCTCTGCCATGGTGATGCCGTCGGTTGCAGTGGAAGTCGACATTGAAGACCGCCCTGGAGTACTCGAAGATGCTGTTGTACTGCTGTTGAGCTGCGTCCACCTCTGGAGAAGTCGATTGATGTAACCGTAGCTGCCGCCCATTACCGGGTGTTCCAACCGAATCCGATACAGCTGTCCGTTAAACGCGCTAACCGCTACTGTTCCCTGCATTCAACTTATTTAGACTCTGAGCCCCTACACAAATTGCCATTAACGTGATAGATTACGACCTCTATCGGCAGCATGTCTTAATTGTGAAAATTACTGCATAATTTCACTATATCCAGAAACCTACTTGCGGAAAAACCGATCTCACACTGTGTTTTGTGAGAAGTTCACTCTACAGAAATCTCTACCGGTTTTGCAAAGGTTTTTACACTTCGCATATTATGCTGAATAACGGAGAGCAAAGGAATTACTACTTTGCAGGGCACAAATCCCAGACGAGCCCCCAATTCCGGGCTTTCAAATTATAAATGAAATGGTGTGGTGGTGATGTGGCCCTCAACAACGTACCCTCAGACTCAAAGATGAAATATTAAAGTTTTGGTTGGTTTCGTTGTCTATGGGCTGGGATACGTAGTTGCCGCATTATAGGCCAAATACTGCTGAGTCTACAGTATACGAGTATACGATATTAAAACACACATGACTCGAATGGTCGAAGGTTTCTATCACACGGCAATTGCGAATTATGAAAGTAACATATAAATTTTTAAATGAAAGAGTGCAATTAAATAAAATCTGCAGGTACTATCTTAACGACTTTAAGTGATGAGTACGATAGTAGAAGCACTTTTGAGAATGCAGTATATTTCTGCAAAACACTTATTGGTGTCGATGGTCCAGCAATTAAATAAAATACAAGTTGAATAACAGGGAAACAATAGATTCCTACTGCACGTAATTAGTTATGAACAACAACATAGCTCGTGAGATATTCACTTCAAAACGCACACAACGACTTCACCGTAGAAACCTCGGAAATCTCACAAGTTCACAAGCCCGCACTCCGAAGTATTTCTGTCTCTCGCGACCACGCGCAAACCGCTCCACACTCTCAAGTCTCTCTCGCGACCGTGCGTCCGCCGCGCCGTCGCGTCCAGCACTTCCCGTGTCCCGTACCGTACCGTCCAGCACTCTCTCCGCCTGTCCTGTGCGACTGTCCCCCACGCCGCACTGCTCAGAACTACCTCGTGTCCTCTCGGGAAACGATGCTCCTCCCCAACCTCCATACGTATCTCTTAGTAACGAGCGCTGTGATTGGCTAGAGCGCTCCCTGCATGTCTCCAAACAAACGTACGCTCACAAACATATTGAAACACATACGAAATACTTGATTTACATTTAAATAACTTGAAATTAAATAAATATTCCTATGACTGGACCATAAACACGCTCTAACACACATTATTAAATACATAAACAAATTAAATAAACATATATCAAAGGAATAGCTACAAAAGGTAGGCCAGTAGCCTAATGTCTCTGTGCTTTCTAAAACACAGTAAATATTTAACTAATTTCTTCATGAATAGTATATATCGGATATAAACAAAGACATAGATGAATAAATATATTTATAAGCATGCTGCTACCGTTTTTCCGTGTAACTGTGGAGCACTTATGGCCTGACGCAATCGATAGTAATAGGCCAATTTGACCTCCAATAATTCATATACTATTCAAGTTACATGCCTGTATTTTATACCAATTTAGTTTTACACTAATAGCTTTCTAAAGACACGTCAATCGACGAAATCGGATGAAGCGTTTAGAATTTGGAAATTCGTTGCTGGGTGTTACTTGTATAATTTACTGTCAGATACTAAGCTTTAAACTGACAAAGATATTGAAAATCTGATTACACCATTAGAATCGTCGTGTAAATAACAGTGATGTACATGTTTCTTTTTGAGGTATCATGATTCATCTGGCTATTATTAATTTCTATACGAACTGTGAAATGTCTGCCATGATGGTTTCACAAAGTCCGCCATCTTTGGCGCTCTCAGCATACAAAAGTCTCTTTCATTGACACAGCGTCACTAAGGAACTGCCAGCCACGTGCTCGGCCTGGACCATGCGCTGGGGCTAACTCTCTTGTCCAGCTAACGTTCGGCACCAGGTGTGCGGCCAGCCGAGCGGCCAGTGGCCGCCGACCTGCCCGTGCGGCCACGCCAAATCAAAACTTCAAATATTTTCGGGGCGCCACAACTCACCCGTTACCTCACAAGAGAACCCAATACGTTCCATGTAAATGCAGCCCACAACATTATGAAGCCACCACCTGCTTGCACAGTGCCTTGTTGACAACTTGGTCCTGGGGGAGGTTCGAGTCCTCCCTCGGGCATAGCTGTGTGTGTTTGTCCTTAGGATAATTTCGGTTAAGCGGTGTGTAAGCTTAGGGACTGATGACCTCAGCAGTTAAGTCCCATAAGATTTCACACACATTTGAACATTTTTGTTGACAAGTTGGATCCATTGCTTCATGTCGTCTGCGCCACACTAGTACCCTACCATCAGCTCTTACCAACTGAAATCGTGAATTATCTCGCCAGTCCACGGTTTTCCAGTGGTGTAGGGTTCAATCGATATGGTCACGAGCCCAGGAGAGGTGCTGCAGACGTTAACTTGCTGTTAGCAAAGGCACTTGCTTCGGTCGTTTGCTGCCATAGCCCGTTATTGGCAAATTTCGATGCACTGTCCTAGCGGATACGTTTGTCGTACATTCCACATTGATTTCTGCTGTTATTTCTTGCAATTTTGATTATTTGTTAGCACTGATATTTCTATGCAAACGCTGCTGCTCTCTGTCGAAAATGAAGGCCGTAGGTCACCGCGTTGTCTGTGGTGAGAGGTAATGCCTGAAATTTGATATTCTCAGCACGCTCTTGACTCTGTTGATATCGCAGTATTTAATTCCCTAACGATGTCCAACATGGAATGTCCCATGCATGTGGCTCCAACTACCATTCTGCGTTCAAAGTCCGTGAACTCCCGTCGAGCGGCCATAATCACATCGGAAACCTTCTCACATGAATAACCTGATTATAAATGACCGCTCCATCGATCTACTGCACTTTTATGCCTTGTGTAAGCGATACTACCGTCATCTGTATGTGTTCATAACTCTATCCCATGACTTTATCACCTCAGTGTAAATAGAAAATGACGTGTATGAATTTATTAATATGGACAATCCAGACTTTGACCTCAGTCCTTACGTATCCCGCACCTATGTATCCTCTGTAGTAGTAAGCATCTCAGAACACGAGGGCGTGCTGAAAAGTAATGCCTCCGAATTTTTTATGTGAAAACTTTTAAAATTTTTAAAATAAAACAAACTTTACTAACATTCTACATCTTTATTCCTCATGTCTACACATTTATTTCTCAATATAGTCATCCTGATGACGAACAAATTTCCACCAACGAGAGACAGTTTTTTGATAACGTCACTGTAGAATTTTGACATTATTATCGCAGCCACAACCTCACCTCTGATTGCACCGCTTCATCACTATCAAAGTGACGCCATCTAAGATGCTATTTAAGTTTTGGAAACAGATGAAAATCGGGTTGAGCCCAGTCAGGACGTCGGATAATCGATGACAGTGAATTCGAAGCACCGGGCTGTTGCAGATGTTGCAGCGCTCGTGTGTGTTCTGGTATTTTCGTTCTGAAAGAGAGGGTACGGCTTTTGTGGACGGTTAGGAATTCGATTACAGCATGCTGTTTCTCCCGCACTGACATAGTTACGCTGCGCACAATCATGTTACATGTTACAATTCAGTCTTCTAGCGGCAGAAGGTTGCAACTTGCGTCAGAGAAGCATCAAAATTACAGACAGACAGATAATAGTTTCCATTAGATCCCAACCTGTCAAACACAGTTTAGTCATATGCATTAATTTTTTTGTGAACGATCGTGCGGTGTAGATGGACGCTAAAATATTTTTCGCCAGCTTTATAATAATAATAATATGGCTCTTGTGGATAATAAATATATCGTCTAAATGATGATGTTACAACATTCCCTTAGAACACTATTTTTTATTAACGTCACCACGTCTTTCTAGAATGCATTCTTATCCCACTACTCAGGCATATATGGTGTCCCTCCCTCTGCTATATCACGTTAAGAACCTACAGCCTATTCTGATATTCCTGTTGTACACACACATAAAAAAAAAGTTTTGCATCACCCCAGTTCCCAGAGCTCCTGAAGATAGACGTAGACTGTGGATATTGTGTCACAGACAGGCCCTTTGAATGTTGAGAGCTGTCATTAAACCCGCACAGAGATGTAAACAACCATGCATGAGTAGCGCCTATTAGACGGAGGGCGTCCACAGCCGATCAGTTCCAGTCATTCCACCAGGAAGGACATGTAATACCACAGCCTATATTGAGAGCAGAATAGCAAACTCGAAGGTCTTACTTTACAGCACGCCCTCGTACGTTAATTTATACGAGTACTTTCACAACTCGAGGTCGTGTAATCGATTTCCACGTTAAATAATTAAAATTACAGGCAGACAGATAATAGTTTGCATTAGATCCCCACCTGTCAAACACAGTTTAGTCATATGCATTAATTTTTTGTGAACCATCGTGTGGTGTAGATGGATGCTAAAATATTTTTCACCAGCTTTATAATAATAATAATATGGCTCTTATGGATAATACATATATCGTAAACATGAAGTTGTTACAACATTCCCTTAGAACACTATTTTTCATTAACGTCAACCAGTGTATTTGTTTATTTAAAAAGATAATAACGAATAACGGTAAAATGTTCCCAAACATTAAAATCACAAACGAGAAGCGCTCATAGGCTGTCACATAATGTTGCGAGGCGGCCGTGACGAATCTGCGGCGGTGGACCTAACCTAGTCCATGGTTCCAAATTATATTCATGCTGGTCACATTGCCAGCCGTTTCCCCTCAATGCACATTAACTCACTTCCAAAACGGTCAATTATTTATGCTTCGAAAGCTGTAAATATCCTGCGACTGATACTGCTGGAGCGAACAACAAGAAATATTGTTCAAATTATGACAAATGGCTTAAATAATCAGCAAAAAGCCTAGTAATTGTGTTAGTTGTTAATATAAGTCATACAGATAAGATATAGCAGTCGTTTTATCCTCTATCAGCGAGTATCTCGTTATTTGATCAGAAGTAGTGTCAATATGTGATACATGTGGATCGCTTTTCATTTATGGAATCATGCCATGTTACGTTGCCTCCAAAGTTTTTACGATTCCAAACACATATGGCTTCAGCTATTGAGTGTTGGAAGAGTATACCACAGCATGCAAAGTTCAAATAATCACAAAAATGTTGAAATATCTGTGAAATCTTATGGGACTTAACTTCTAAGGTCATCAGTCCCTAAGCTTACACACTACTTAACCCAAATTATCCTAAGGACAAACACACGCATCCATGCCCGAGGGAGGACTCGAACCTCCGCTGAGGCGAGCCGCACAGTCCATGATTGTAGTGCCTTAGACCGTCAAATAATCACACTCCACAGTAATAAAAGATAAGTAAGATAACAGAACTTAGTGCATGTCAGTAACTTTCCTTCACTGTATTCCTACGTACATAACTAGCAGTATGGAAACCTAAGCGATGTCTAACAGTTTATATCGCAATAAAATCTTACAGCTAGGAACACATTGTAAAAATATTGCTAGGCAGTTTGAAAAATTCAGTGCTTGATTGCTACAATGTGGACTGGAAATAATATTACCATTTCCCCACACGCACAGTTAGTGGAAATATGACATTTCTGTCTTGTCAACACGTCTTTCTAGAATGCATTGTTATCCCACTACTCAGGCATATATGGTGTCCCTCCCTCTGCTATATCTAGTTACCACGTTAAGAACCTACAGCCTGTTCTGATATTCTGTAACATTCTGCGTGGTGTCTATTTGTTCTATATCGTGTCTCCCTACCATTTTCGCGCAACGACGCTCTGAGCGTGTTTTTTAGGGAATTGACTAGTTTGAACCTGGGACCTGTTGCTGGTAAGGAGACGCCAGACCACACATGACATGTAGAATTCAGAAGAGTTCAGTGAGACTAGCGATGATATAACCAAATACTTAATGATTTCAGCGTCAGCTCCACTGCACTCCCTGTAAAAGAATCTTAATACTAACTAAATTTAGTGGAAGGGGTTCAAGGCTTTCCTATTTTTAGTTAGCTGGTAAAATAACGTCGAAAAAGCAGTTAAGTTTACCATTGGAAGTTTTATTCTACTCACAAAATATTGTTTATAAATTGCACTATTGATAAAAGGAAATGTTTTAATACAGGATGGTAAAAACCAACTTCGTTCAACAAAAATGTGAACGAATATTCCCTGAATGGGTTCCCAAGTTCTGCAATGGATCGAAGGATGTCCTATGCCATATCACATCTATAATCTAGGTTTAAATTAAGTTTCACAAAAGAGAAAACTATCAAAATGGTCTACAGTGACCCTCAATTATCTTTAATTACTTACCTAACTTGTCGTAAATTACAGTGGCTGATGTGGCTTCTCAATAACTATATAACAGAAAAATCATCGCGTTTCAGATTTTTACTTCAAGTGGCAAATGTGAACACCATGAGCTTTAATTGACGATCGACACTAGTATTACGCAAAAAGGGGGTGTAACAGATGAGACTTCTGCAGTTCTGAGTGAAGCTTTATGCGCTGTTATGCAGCATCGCGTGCGTTCATTACCTTGTCGGTGTTCGTCAGTGGGCGGCGGCCAGCACAGCTCCACTCACCTCGCCATCTCGGAAGCAACTCTCTCCTAACTTCTCCTTACTACAATTCAACGAAGTTGGTTTAAAAAAACTATCTGGCTATGTTTTCATCTGACCAATCAGGGTCCCAATGTTAACCTTAAGCTCTGCCTACAGAAATTCTGTCTATCCAACGAGAAACGTTATACTTTTCGTGGTGTGGCAATGTTTTTAAAGTTTGCAACGTAACAGAGACGCGAAAAAGTCTCACGCTAAAACTTGCAGCTGGTGTGGTCGTTTTAGTGTTATTGTAAGATCTATACTGTTCTTCTGGAGGGCTCTATCTTTTAACATGGGCTGGGGGGTGGTCCTGACGTAACAGAGACACGAAAAAGTCTCACGCTAAAACTTTCGGCTGGGGTGGTCTAGCGGTTATCTGGCGACTTGGGTGTCCGTCCCTTATCGTAGGGCCTTCCAGCTTAACACGGTTCTGCTCTCAGCTTCTGTTCTCGTTTCTCCCCTCGGAACTGCGTCTGTCTCACGGTGGGAAGGTATGACATGCATTTAGGCATTCTTGTGTTAGTCTGTGGTATTCCATTTGCTCACTCGTTGCTCGTATTACTTTGGTTAATTTAATGTCACGATTTTTTCGGAGCTATGTGACATACTACTGGATTTGCTTATCATGTCAGGGTTTTCATGGAAGGTGTTGGATTTGCCTGACACCTTACATATCACCACCCTTTGAACTTAATTTTTGCACTGAAGTTAGGCAATGATTGAATCGTTGTCAAAGCCAGTCAAAAATTATTCCTTTATCTAAATTTTGTTGCCTACTGTGCAGCCACGTTATTCTGGTTCTATGTTAGTTTGTATTACTAATTTATGTTTTTATATTCTTTCACATTATTCTCAAAAATATGTTTATATTGACAAGAGAAGAATATTTTTATATTATTATTATTATTATTATTATTATTAATTTTTAATTATTTTCTTTCTTTATTTAACTGTGAAATTTGTTTTTTAGGAAGATTGTTATCGAAAGTGAGGAGTCTTTCACATCGAGTTTCTTAGAAATATTTTTTTTTAAATGTAGTAATTAAGTAAAATCTATCCTAACACATTTTCTAAATATCATATACAAGTAAAATGTTTTTGTTTCTAGACACTCATTTCAACATTGTTACACTAACAAATAAGAATTATTTCCAAGAATTGCTTTGACAAAGAAATATACATACACAAGTATTGAAATATTATCCTAACATATGGTACAAATGTTAAAAAAAAGGAAAATATCCAACAAGATAATTTTTTATTCTTTGTTTTTATAAGGAGAAAATAAGTAAAATATAGCTATTCTTTTATTTTTATGAGGAGAAAATAAGAGGCAAATAGTTTTGGTGTTTATTATGCCTTACTTTTGTTCTTTATATACTGTTCATTTCAGAACTAATGACTTATTTTTATCGATAGTCTATTATTTACTTAAGTCCATAGTCAATGACTGTTATTTTGTAGTTCATTAACTGTCTGGTGTGCTTAACTTATTTAGTTTTTCACACGTTTCTTTTGCACAATTCCTACATCACATAATTTGATTTCTCACATTCACACAATCCTATGAATGTTTAAGCATGAGGTTGGCGAATGTTTTTGCACGAAGGTGATGGACTTGAGCGAGTGGATGTGGGCAAGTATTTGATGTACAGCTTCGTTGGTCGTTCCTTGTTGGCTTTGCAAGTGTGTGTTGCTGTTGTGGAGGTCCCATAATGGAATGGAGCTGTGAGTGCAGAATCTCGTGGTTTACTGGCGTTGTATGTGTGAAAGTCATCGTTATGTGTCGCAGAAAGCGGTCGTTTTTCGTTGTAATACTTCGCAGACGACTAGTTTACAATAGGATAGGGATCTAGGAAGGTATGTCGTCTATTCTTCACCCATCTTCTTTCTTGGTCTCAATCTTGCGAATCTTCAACTTCTGTTCTTCCTGCTTTTTCTCTGCTTCTTACTTGCTTCTTGGTTCTTCTCTGGGCAGGATATGGAAATATTTATTGATAACTAGTCGCTTTGAAGTTCCCCTCTTAGTAACAGTTTGATAAATTGTTTGGGTGTGTCATTTTTACTTTGTGGAAGTTTTCTTCAGTTTTGTGCAACAGCGAGCTGTTTAATAGCAGTAGCGTGAATTTTACACATTTTTTTTTTTTTTTTTTTTTTTTTTTTTTTTGCCAGTGGTGGCTTGCTCAAGCGGTCTTCTCGTCGGGCCATTTTTTTGCTAGCTCTGCTGAGTCGGGGCGTTCCGAGACCCTTCTGGCGTTCCCTGTCCTGTCGTGTGTCTGCAGGGTTCCGTGTTCTGTCCCAGCAGGGTTCCGCCACCCTGTGGTTCAGCAGATTTACTGCCCACTCTACAAGGGCCTTCTGTTGGTCTTGCTGTCCTTTCCCTTCTCTCGACACTTCTGCCATGTAGCAATCGTGTCTTGCTCATTACGTCCTCTTCTTTCTTGATACTTCTCACGTTGCAACTTGTGGGTCATTGCATCTCGTCCTTGCTGGAGTTTTTACAATGGTTCTTACAAAAAGTTTAACTTATAATCATCTGACATATGTCTAGTACCTACATTGTTTTACACCTTCTTAAAAAGATTTACAAAGTTCGGCGCCCTTTCCATGTTACAATTCTAAGATATTTTGAGTCTTAACTTCTACAAGAATCCTCAAATTCGTTTTTTGTTTTTGTGTAGTGTCATGGCGTATAGCATTTTAGTATTTGATGCTGTTAGACTATCTACGTTTTATCCCTTCACCTTAATCTATGTTACTATTGGTGTTATTTTTGTTTTTGTTTTTATTGAAACTACTTTCTTTTTCCCACCTTCCTCTCTCTTCATTCTTCTTTCTCCTGACGATCTTATCTGCAACATAATCTTGAAATATTGTGCTGATTATTTATCAGTAATAAAATTAATCTTCAAACTTGTACTGAAAGTGTTTAATACTGCCAGTCTTAGGTAAAAATACCTCTGCTTTATCTCGTAAAATACCCTCTAATTCTCTTTTACTGTGTTCCGAAATACCTTGAACTTCTTGCAATTTTTAGTCGATTTCTTTATGGACTTCTAACATGAGTTGAGGCGATTCCCCCTTTTGTGCATACCATTCTAATTCTTCATCCTCGACTGAGCGATGTTGTGCAGTGGTTAGCACACTGGACTCGCATTCGGGAGGACGATGGTTCAATACCGTCTCTGGCCATCCTGATTTAGGTTTTCTGTGATTTCCCCAAATCGCTTCAGGCAAATGCCGGGATGGTTCCTTTGAAAGGGCACTGCCGATTTCCTTCCCCATCCTTCCCTCACCCGAGCTTGCACTCCGTCTCTAATGACCTCATTGTTGACGGGACGTTAAACACTAATCTCCTCCTCCTCCTTTTCATCCTCTTTATCTCACGTCATTCTTAATTGTTTGTTTATAACTGGTATTTCTTCTAATTTTAGCTTTTGCTCAAAGAGAAGTGTGACATTCCCAAATGTTACACTACCTTTCCCCATATCTATTATCGCTCGTCTCTCATTTAAAAAATCTACACCTATAATCAAATCTACAGTTAGTTTAGGCATAATCACGAAGTTGGCTTCGATCTTTTGACCTTGACACGAAAGAGTTAACCTTGTTTGCCTCGTAACTTCCGCAGCATTGTTTCTAATAGGACCTCTTACTTTAATCTTACGTGTTTTCAGAACTGGCAATTCCTGATTGGCATTACACTGCATGAATAAACTTTCTGAGATCCCAGTCAGTTCACTTCCGCTATCAATTACAATATTGACTCGGATATGCTTTACCATGGCCTTCACAATTGGTTGAATTTGAAAGGGTTGGTTCTGTTCTTCTTCTTCTTGCATCAACGAATCCTCCACTGAATCATACATGAGTCTTTTCAGGAATTTCCCTACACGAGTCTTTTCAGGAATTTCCCTTGTGAATTCGAACTTTCTGTAGGATAAGCTTCGACTGCTACTTCCCTCTCTTTTATTTCCTCTTCTCTATTTCTTCCTTCATTTACGCTTTCTTCAAAATCCTCTACTTTTTCCTCATCCTCGTCTATCTTCTCCTTCTTCGTCGCTACTACCACATAATCGCATCTAAATGCTCTAATTATCGCTTCATAACTTCCTTCATTATATACGTTGGTTGTGTGCCCACTAGTAACTTATTTTCAACTTCTGTCGACTGCGGATTATCCTCATTGAATTCGCTATCCGTGGTTTCCATCTCAAACAGCTCTGCAATACTCATTACTTCGTCCTTTCCTCCTACATTCGTTGTGCATGCCTCTGGTAATTCATCTTCCTCGTCAGTATTCTCCCAATTAATTTCGTCCCAACACGATATTGTTATTTTCCTGTCTTCGTTTTCATCTGGTCCCTGCGGATTTGTTTCTTCCTTCTTCTCTTCTCGTGATAAGATTTTTACTTCTCTGTTCAAGATGCTGCAATTGTCCTGGGTTGGTGCGTCATTCTCTTTGGCATGGGCGCTTAGCTGTCAATTCGAACGTTTATCGGGGTTTGGTGGTCTTACCTCCACCTCTTCTATCTGTATTCTCTTTTCTTGTTCAGCTTGTTGATAGTGGTTTCTTTGTTGATAATTTGTCGGTCTATTGGTTCTCCAGTACCCGTTCCGGTTGTCGTTATTCCCCCTGTAATAGTTGTTGCCGTTCCTGGGTGAATTATAGTTATTGCCATATTCTCTTCTAAATCCATAACCGGTTCTTTGTTGAAATCTATTGTCGTTTCTTGGTGCGAAGTTATCACGTGATTCGTAATTATTGTTTCTTCGTGCTGTGTCTTGTGGATTCCACTGCTTTTTGCTTTCGTTTTCACGTGCGCTTCGTCTTTTCTTGCGTCATCTTCCGAAAATATGAACTCTAGTTCCCTTAGAATACCTTTAAATGCTTCGACGTCATTGCCTCCGCGACCTACTAATGATTGCTGGTATTTCAATGGTAACTTCATCGCGCATAATTTAATCAACTCTCCGTCACTGTATGGTACATCTAAGCATTGATTTTTCTTTGCCATTACTTCGAGAAATTTCACGGGACTCTTCTCTCCCGAATTTTCAAAATATGAGTTCTGTAATAATTCGTACTTCACTCTGTTCTGTGCTTCGCTGGACCAATATCGTTAGAGAAACTTCTCTCTGAAATCTTCGTACGATCGGCATGTCGCTGCAACATTCTGCATGGTTTCTGCGACTGTTCCTGACATGTGCGCACATTAAAGTCTAATTTGTGTGCTAGCGTCCAGTGTTCTGGTAATCCTACTCGGAATTGATCAATAAAAGTTCGTGGATGTAATGAGTTTCCTTCTCGAAAGTGTTGAAATTTTCTGACTGTGAGGAAATGATCGTTGTCGTACTTTGTCATAGTTCCATATGAATGTCGCGATTCTTCGCCACTTTTGTTTCTGATCATTTCTCCCGTCGTTCTTTCCGGTTGTGGTAGATCCATTGGATATTGTCCACTGTAACTTTCGCCTACCCTTGCGTAGTATCGTTGGAGTGGTACGCAATAATTTTCTTCCATCGGTTGTGAACGTGTAGCTGAATGCATTGCACTGTACTCTTCGCGACCTGGCTTTCCATTGTCAGGTATTGGTTCGGTATCTTGTCTGGCTAACCTTGCTGCTTCATTGCACGATCCAAACTGTCTTGAAACATACGTTTGTGGTTCCGTATATATTTGTGATGACGTTTGTTCATCAAGAATTTCGAAACTTGTTTGTTGCTGTGCAGGCTGTCTGATTTCACGTATGTTACTTTCCGCCTGTGATTGGAATCGAAAATGCATGATATCTTCGTTAATTACTTGTTTCTCCGGTGCTGTTACAGATATCGATGTGGTTGCAGACTCAGTGCTTGTTCGATCTTCTTCACTACGCTCTTCAATGGTTTGCAACAACTCTGTTCGCAATTTCTGAAATTGTTGCTTCGTTTGCGCCTCTCTTTTGACTATGCGGTTATCATATCTTTTCAGCGCTGCTTTTGTGATACGTTTGTGTAACACACTGTTTTCAACAATTTCACGCGCTGTACCTGCTGCTTGTCTAGTAATTACGTTTATCTGTTTCTCTAGTTTCTTGACTTCTCCCTGGGTGTTGTCACGTAATGTTCTGATCTCGTCCTGAATGTCATTACGCAATGTTTGTACGTCCACTTGTACCTTGTCAATGTCTGTTCTCAATTGATTGTGACCTGTTATTAAGTTTCCTATCACTTCTCGAGATTCTTTTGCCTCGTCTTCAATACGACTTAGGTGTAACTGAATTTTTTTGTTTTGTTCTTTAATCTCACGCATTTGTCTCGTGGTTTCTGCATTCTGAATTTTAATTTGGTTCGCAATTTCTTTATTTTGTCTTGTCATGGTTTCCGTCATTAATTGTAATAATTCTGAAAGATTGGTGGGTCCTATTGCGTTTTCTTCCGACGTCCTACGCTCTGTGTTTTCGCCCAAGTGTTGGTTCGCAACCGATTGCATTGAACTGTGCTGTGACACGTTTCTGCTCGCATTCCTTGTACTCTGTGGCGAGAAAGCTCTGATTACTTGTACTATGGGTTCTACGTATTCAAGACGCAAGTTAGAATCCTCATCGACTGTCTCTCTACTTTCCTGCTCCTCTGTCGTATGCTGACTTATGTTTTCTATGCCTTGACGTACATTATCCTCGTTATGGTGCGTTATATGTCCTATTTCTCGCGATACTGCATCGTCTGTTGTACTGTCCTCTATTCTCTGTCCGTCTTCATGTTGGGTCTCTACCTCAATTCGGTCAAGGTCTCGATCTGCCACTGCTAATCTTTCCGAATCCCTTATTTTCTATTCTAAAAGCAATTCACGCGCCCTACTTCGAGTCAACATGCGCCCATACGATCTCACGCGTTTCATAAACTTTTTGTTCACACGACTTGACACTAATTATACCCAAGACCGACAATCCATTCACTCACTTGTTGGGTCAGAACCACCTTGTCAACGATGTATCCGCCACCTGTGTGCTTGCATTGAGGAGAAAACTTAATTCTAACAACTTTTAAAATTCATAACTTAATTATGCTATTGTCTCTGCTAGAATGTCTCACTATCTATCGCTGCAGCTACTGTTTTCAACTATTTATGCCTTCAAAAAAAAATTTTTTTTATTACGAAAAATTTTTAACAAGATATTTTTCTGACCTAGTTAGGCATGTGGTCGACCTTCAATCATGGTATTTTACCATCCTGGCAGGGTCGCCATTCTCTAACATTCTGCGTGGTGTCTGTTCTATATCGTGTCTCCCTACCACTTTCGCGCAACGACACTCTGAGTGTGTTTTTTAGGGAATTGACTAGTTTGAACCTGGGACCTGTTGCTGGTAAAGAGACGCCAGACCACACATGACATGTAGAATTCAGAAGAGTTCAGTGAGACTAGCGATGATATAACCAAATACTTAATGATTTCAGCGTCAGCTCCACTGCACTCCCTGTAAAAGAATCTTAATACTAACTAAATTTAGTGGAAGGGGTTCAAGGCTTTCCTATTTTTAGTTAGCTGGTAAAATAACGTCGAAAAAGCAGTTAAGTTTACCATTGGAAGTTTTATTCTGCTCACAAAATATTGTTTATAAATTGCACTATTGATAAAAGGAAATGTTTTAATACAGGATGGTAAAAACAAACTGCGTTCAACAAAAATGTGAACGAATATTCCCTGAATGGGTTTCCAAGTTCTACAATGGATCGAAGGATGACCTATGCCATATCACATATATAATCTAGGTTTAAATTAAGTTTCACAAAAGAGAAAACTATCAAAATGGTCTACAGTGACCCTCAATTATCTTTAATTACTTACCTAACTTGTCGTAAATTACAGTGGCTGATGTGGCTTCTCAGTAACTATATAACAGAAAAATCATCGCGTTTCAGATTTTTACTTCAAGTGGCAAATGTGAACACCATGAGCTTTAATTGACGATCGACACTAGTATTACGCAAAAAGGGGTGTAACAGATGAGACTTCTGCAGTTCTGAGTGAAGCTTTATGCGCTGTTATGCGTGCAATGTTTTTAAAGTTTGCAACGTAACAGAGATGCAAAGAAGTCTCACGCTAAAACTTGCAGCTGGTGTGGTCGTTTTAGTGTTATCGTAAGATCTATACTGTTCTTCTGGAGGGCTCTATCTTTTAATATGGGCTGGGGGGTGGTCCTGACGTAACAGAGACGCGAAAAAGTCTCACGCTAAAACTTTCGGCTGGGGTGGTCCTAGCGGTTATCTGGCGACGTAGGTGTCCGTCCCTTATCGTAGGGTCTTCCAGCTTAACACGGTTCTGCTCTCAGCTTCTGTTCTCGTTTCTCCCCTCGGAACTGCGTCTGTCTCACGGTGGGAAGGTATGACATGCATTTAGGCATTCTTGTGTTAGTCTGTGGTATTCCATTTGCTCACTCGTTGCTCGTATTACTTTGGTTAATTTAATGTCACGATTTATTCGGAGCTATGTGACATACTACTGGATTTGCTTATCATGTCAGGGTTTTCATGGAAGGTGTTGGATTTGCCTGAGACCTTACAATTTCTGATGTACACACATTAAAAAAAAGTTTTGCATCACCCCGGTTCCCAGAGCCCCTGAAGATAGACGTAGACTGAGGATATTGTATCACAGACAGGCCCTTTGAATGTTCAGGGATGTCACTATACCAGCCCAAAGATGTAAACAACCATGCATGAGCAGCGCCTATTAGACGGAGGGCGTCGACAGCCGATCAGTTCCAATCATTCCACCAGGAAGGAGGTTCACGGCTCGTGTTGTCTGTTGTTCAACCATGCCTAGGCGGCAATACGGCGGATCGATCGAGTCCGCTTTGGTACTTCGCGCCAGGAAGGACACTCAAATGGGAAGTGGCCAGACGTCTCGGAGTGAACCAGAGCGACGTTGTTCGGTCCTGGAGGACAAAGAGACAGGAACTGTCGATGACATGCCTCGCTCAGGCCGCCCAAGGGCTACTACTGCAGTGGATGACCGCTACCTATGGATTGTCGCTCGGAGGAGCCTTGACAGCAACGCCACCATGTTGAATAATGCTTTACGTGCAGCCACAGGACGTCGTGTTACGACTCCAACTGTCCGCAATAGGTCGCATGATGCGCACCTTCACTCCCGACGTCCATGGCGAGGTCCATCTTTGTAACCACGACACCATGGTACGCGGTACAGATGGGCCCAACAACAAACATGCCAAATGGACCGCTCAGGATTGGCATCACGTTCTCTTCACCGGAGAGAGTCGCATATGTCTTTAACCAGTCAATCGTCGAAGACGTGTTTGGAGGCAACCCAGTCAGGCCGAACGCCTTAGACACAGTGTCCAGCGAGTGCAGCACGGTGGACGTTCCCTGCTGTTTTGAGGTGGCATTATGTGGGGCCGACGTAAGCCGCTGGTGGTCAAGGAAGGCGCCGTAGCGGCTGTGAATGCCATCCTCTGACCAATAGTGCAACCATATCGCCAGCATATTGGCGAGGCATTCGTCTTCATGGACGACAATTCGCGACCTCATCGTGCACATCTTGTGAATGGCTTGCTTCAGGACAATGACATCACTCGACTAGAGCGGCCAGCATGGTCTCCAGACATGAACCCTATCGAACATGCCTGGGATAGCCTGTAAATGGCTGTTATGGACAAAGTGACCCACCAACCACTCTGAGGGATCTACGCCGAATCGCCGTTGAGGAGTGGGACAATCTGGATCAACAGTGCCTTGATGAACTTGTGGATATTATGCCACGAGAAATACAGTCATGCATTAGTGCAAGAGGACGTGCTACTGGGTATTGGAGGTGCCGGAGTGTACAGCTATCTGACCACCACCTCTGAATGACTCGCTGTATGGCGGTACAGCATTTTAATGAGCGCTAAAAAGGTCGGAAATGATTTTTATGTTGATCTCTGTTCCAGTTTTCTGTACGGGTTCCGGAACTCTCGGAACCAAGGTGATGCAAATCTTTTTTTGATGTGTCTGTAATGCTTTTTTATTACTAAGTGTATGTGTGTCATATAATGCTTATACCAGAAGTTGCTACTACTCTTCCTATATCAACAATAAACTCTATGTTTTTCAAGTAGTTTGCGAGAACTGTCGCAGATCTCTGCCATTTTGGGAGCAGATGGTTGTCTACCTTGATACAGACTTGTAGCATTCAAGGAAAGTATCCAAGAGATGTTCAGACACTCAGATCTAGCGTTTATGCTACAAATTTCTACCATTTCCTCTTTATAAATACAGATATTCTGTATGACACTTTGCCACGCAGGATTAGCCGAGCGGTCTAGGCGCTGCAGTCATAGACTGTGCGGCTGGTCCCGGCGGAGGTTCGAGTCCTCCCTCGGGCATGGGTGTGTGTGTTTGTTCTTAGACTAATTTAGGCTAAGTAGTGTGTAAGATTAGGGACTGATGCCCTTAGCAGTTAAGTCCCATAAGATTTCATACACATTTGAACATTTTTTTGTATAACACTTTCACCTCCGTAATTTGCTGTATGTTACACATTTTTCTATTTTCACCATTTTTCAATATTTTTCCATATTTTTTCAGTTTATCAGTTATTTCCATATTTTTTACATTATTCCGTTTTTTCGATTTTTTTCCTTACTGTATATGTAAACGTCAAACTCATTTCCCATGGGGACCCCCACAGTCTGAAGTAGGTTTGAGATAGAGTTCAGAAGTCATCTGATAGTAGATTCACCAGCATTAACCCCAGAATATAGTTCGGTGTGGAGCTATCGATGTTATGTCCAAGATAATATCAGAAAGTGGGTCCATTAACTTTATACCCAGGATATTATACAGGATGCATCCACGTGTGTTGCATCTGGGATAGAGTCTGAAGACACATCCATGCCTTAAGTGTGTAGTAGCATCTCAAAATGGGTTCTTCGCACGGTAGGTCCGAGGTAGTGTTCAAAGGTGGGCCCACCAGTAGTATGTCAAAAGTAATGTTTGGAAGTGTTGCGACTTATATACGTTCTGGAGTAGCGTCCAAAGGTGGATTCCCCAGCAGTAGACCCAGGGGGTGGAGAGAATGGAGGCTTCTACAGGAAACTGACATACAAAATAGTGTGTGTGTTTGTGTGTGTGTGTGTGTGTGTGTGTGTGTGTGTGTGTGTGTGTGTCTTTGTTTGTAACAAGATTGTCAGCACTAAACCTTAAGAGCAATCCCTGTATGTGTATGTGTTTCAGAGTACGCTTTGGCAGATAGTACACTCCTGGAAATTGAAATAAGAACACCGTGAATTCATTGTCCCAGGAAGGGGAAACTTTATTGACACATTTCTGGGGTCAGATACATCACATGATCACACTGACAGAACCACAGGCACATAGACACAGGCAACAGAGCATGCACAATGTCGGCACTAGTACAGTGTATATCCACCTTTCGCAGCAATGCAGGCTGCTATTCTCCCATGGAGACGATCGTAAAGATGCTGGATGTAGTCCTGTGGAACGGCTTGCCATGCCATTTCCACCTGGCGCCTCAGTTGGACCAGCGTTCGTGCTGGACGTGCAGACCGCGTGAGACGACGCTTCATCCAGTCCCAAACATGCTCAATGGGGGACAGATCCGGAGATCTTGCTGGCCAGGGTAGTTGACTTACACCTTCTAGAGCACATTGGGTGGCACTGGATACATGCGGACGTGCATTGTCCTGTTGGAACAGCAAGTTCCCTTGCCGGTCTAGGAATAGTAGAACGATGGGTTCGATGACGGTTTGGATGTACCGTGCACTATTCAGTGTCCCCTCGACGATCACCAGTGGTGTACGGCCAGTGTAGGAGATCGCTCTCCACACCATGATGCCGGGTGTTGGCCCTGTGTGCCTCGGTCGTATGCAGTCCTGATTGTGGCGCTCACCTGCACGGTGCCAAACACGCATACGACTATCATTGGCACCAAGGCAGAAGCGACTCTCATCGCTGAAGACGACACGTCTCCATTCGTCCCTCCATTCACGCCTGTCGCGACACCACTGGAGGCGGGCTAACGGTGTGCGGGACCGTAGCCCAGCTTCATGGAGACGGTTGCGAATGGTCCTCGCCGATACCCCAGGAGCAACAGTGTCCCTAATTTGCTGGGAAGTGGCGGTGCGGTCCCCTACGGCACTGCGTAGGATCCTACGGTCTTGGCGTGCATCCGTGCGTCGCTGCGGTCCGGTCCCAGGTCGACGGGCACGTGCACCTTCCGCCGACCACTGGCGACAACATCGATGTACTGTGGAGACCTCACGCCCCACGTGTTGAGTAATTCGGCGGTACGTCCGTCCGGCCTCCCGCATGCCCACTATACGCCCTCGCTCAAAGTCCATCAACTGCACATACGGTTCACGTCCACGCTGTCGCGGCATGCTACCAGTGTTGAAGACTGCGATGGAGCTCCGTATGCCACGGCAAACTGGCTGACACTGACGGCGGCGGTGCACAAATGCTGCGCAGCTAGCGCCATTCGACGGCCAACACCGCGGTTCCTGGTGTGTCCGCTGTGCCGTGCGTGTGATCATTGCTTGTACAGCCCTCTCGCAGTGTGCGGAGCAAGTATGGTGGGTCTGACACACCGGTGTCAATGTGTTCTTTTTTCCATTTCCAGGAGTGTATTATGTGGGTTGACATTTAGAAGAAGTATAGTTTGTAGGTGTTCTCGCTTGCTTGGGACTGTGTGTCACTGTTGCATGATACAAAAATAGCAACCCACACCAGGAAATCTAAGCAATATGTAGTTTTACATAATATGGAAAATATGGAAAAAATTGGAAAAAGTGAAAAATATGGAAAAACCAGAAAAAATTAGAAAAAATGTTGAAAGATATTAGAAAATATAGAGAAATACGCTAAAATGTGAAGAATGGTGTTTAGCGGCAGCCGCCGAGCCGAGAGGACGCGCAGCAGCAGCAGCACTTGTCTGATAAACAATGAATTAATTTAGTCTTTTTTTTCACGTGCTTCTGCAAAGAACTGAAATACACGTGTGTATTTTACTGTGTAGACTAGTGGTTAGAAAATTAAACGTAGTTTTTGTTTTTGCGTAAGTCTTGTGAATATCCATGTGCAGAGTGGCTTCCTAGAGTCAATTTTCCCGTTGCCAGAAACTCCGTCATGCTGTAAAGTTTTAATTTTGTGCTAGTAGACGGCATACAGTTTTCATCAGTGCAGTCTAGTTTGAATATTTTTCGGTAAACAGAATTTCTAATAACAGATATCTGTAACTACATCAACTTCAGTAGAGAAATTTATTTCCGCTTATTATCTTGCAGTCTCAGAGTACAGTGAGAAACCACACAGCAATTTTTAGCGTAATATTATTTTCCTTCGGTATATTTTGTATACATTCCAAACTCAGTAGCCCCATTTGGGACCTTATATGTATTTTATAAACAGTACGATATGACTAGGGACTGTGCTTGTTGTGAGCGGACACAAGGCGAGTTGGCTGCTGTCCGAAAACAGCTGGAAGCTACGTAGGCTACCGCCGACAAGCTTCTAGTCAATGCTCAAAGTTGCTGTGACGTCGGGACGCCAGTGACGAGTCCTGCGACACCTTTGGTGCCACTGGAATCCCCTGGTGACCGGGACGTAGCTGCGGCTTCTGATACGCAACATCTGACCGGTCCGTCATCACTCCAGACTTGGCGGCAGACAATGGAATGGTGGGTTCGCGTGTTACTGGGCGGAAGACGAAAGAGGGAGCAGGCCGACATGGGATATAAACCAGCATCGTTTGGAGAGTTAGAGTAATTACACGGCCGGAAGAAAATTAGTTCACCTGGTATGACGACGTCGATTTTTATCCGATGACGTCCTATGCCACCTGGGGGATAGTAGATATACTGACAATGATGTCATCGTCGTCCGACAATAGATAGCGTTGTGGCATAGCTACCAAGCGCCATCTTTGTCAACCCTATAATAGAGAATGCTCACAGCCGGAAGGTTCAATGAGGTGCAAACGTGGGAAGCAAGCAGACAACCATGCCGCCTGAGCGAGTTAGAAAAGTGGTAAATTGTGGCCTTCTGAGTGGTGGGATGGTCCTTACCACACAGGTTGTACGTGCTACGTCATTTGTGCAAGGATGCTGGTATCAGTGGTCACGTGAACATTCTCACATCTGTATACGAGGTTCAGTACGTCCACGGAGCACAGACGCCCACCAGGATTATCGTATTGTAAGGGCAGCAGTGGCAGATTGTACAGCTACCACAGCACAGATAGAAGGGGTTGTGAGACCAGACGTGTCAACACGAAATGTTGCGAATCGGCTGTTAGCAGTTGGAATACGTGCATGCCCATCTCTACCCCGTCTTCCAATCACGCTGCAGTGTCGACGTGTACGGCTCGTCTGGTGCCGTCAGAGGATGACTTGGAAGATGGAATGGCGCGCCGTGGTCTTCAGTGATGAAAGCAGATTCTGCCTGCTCAGAAGTGATGGTCGTTTGTACGATGTAGGCCTAATGAGCGCTGTCTCATAGAGTGCATACATCCAACACACACTGGCCCCAACCCAAACTGATGCGATAAGCTACAAGTCTTATTCACCTTTTCTGTTTATGTAGGGGACGCTAACCAGCACTCGCTAAGTGCAGAATGTCGTTAGACCCTTTCTTTTGCTGTTCTTGCAACAGGAAGGTCATTTGCTGTTGCAACATGTGAATGCTCGGCCACACACTGCCCCTGAAACTCAACGTGCTCTGCAAGACGTGCAGTAGCTTTCCTGGCCGGCACGATCTACGGACTTGTTTCCAATCGAGCATTTGTGGGCTATGATGGGACGAGAAGTGACTTGTGTGACTCTTGAACCAACAACTCTTACAGAACTACATAAATGGGTCGAGCACGCGTGGAGTAATGTATCCCAGGACAGTATTCGCCATCGCCGGCCGGTGTGACAGAGCGGTTATAGGCGATTCAGTCCGGAAGCGCGCTGTGCTACGGTCGCAGGTTCGAATCCTGCCTCGGGCATGGACGTGTGTGATGTACTTAGGTTAGTTAGGTTTAAGTAGTTCTAAGTCTAGGGGACTGATTACCTCAGATGTTAAGTCCCCCAGTGCTCAGAGGCATTTGAATCAATTAGTATTCGCCATCTATACGATCGACTGGATGCAAGAACCAGCACCTGCATTGCCACCTGTAGAGGTAACATCACGTACTAATATGAATGTTTTCCCATGGGCCGATACCTGATACCTCAGAACCACTTGTGCTATTGACCTGTAAATGTAATAACTTCATGTGCTCCTTATGCATTGTTGCAACGCTAAATCTTGAGTGAATTGGAAACTTTCTAAAGTGTGTACTATTTTTTTCTGTCAGTGTACATACAGATTGATGGTTGACCCGTGTGGAAGGACAGACACTAGAGGTTACCAGGGCCGGTAATGGCCCACAAAACGATGCATTACAATAATAAACGCTTAACAGAACTTTTGTAAATGGCTGTAGAGGCTGGATGGCTGACTATTCGCCTACGTGGTAATTGATTCGTCAGTCAAGTTACTCGGTTATGTTACCTACTATAGAAACAAAATTGGGTAATATAATGATACTTGGAAGTATATTTATTATTTACAGCTATGTACTGGCAACTGTGGCTGGCAAAAACTCCACCGTCCCAGAGGTTTTTGCTAGTGTTAGGAGTTTGGAATAATCTAGTGACAGTCAGTATCTCCATACCAGTAAACCTAAGAATGCAAAGAACAAATGTAAGTATCCCTGACAACGGAGGGACCTGACTCAATAATTTTGGTCTACCTTATACCTAAACGAACAGCTATGTAGAGCAGACTTAAGTCATTACCTATTAAATTATATATATATATATACACTCCTGGAAATTGAAATAAGAACACCGTGAATTCATTGTCCCAGGAAGGGGAAACTTTATTGACACATTCCTGGGGTCAGATACATCACATGATCACACTGACAGAACCACAGGCACATAGACACAGGCAACAGAGCATGCACAATGTCGGCACTAGTACAGTGTATATCCACCTTTCGCAGCAATGCAGGCTGCTATTCTCCCATAGAGACGATCGTAGAGATGCTGGATGTAGTCCTGTGGAACGGCTTGCCATGCCATTTCCACCTGGCGCCTCAGTTGGACCAGCGTTCGTGCTGGACGTGCAGACCGCGTGAGACGACGCTTCATCCAGTCCCAAACATGCTCAATGGGGGACAGATCCGGAGATCTTGCTGGCCAGGGTAGTTGACTTACACCTTCTAGAGCACGTTGGGTGGCACGGGATACATGCGGACGTGCATTGTCCTGTTGGAACAGCAAGTTCCCTTGCCGGTCTAGGAATGGTAGAACGATGGGTTCGATGACGGTTTGGATGTACCGTCCACTATTCAGTGTCCCCTCGACGATCACCAGTGGTGTACGGCCAGTGTAGGAGATCGCTCCCCACACCATGATGCCGGGTGTTGGCCCTGTGTGCCTCGGTCGTATGCAGTCCTGATTGTGGCGCTCACCTGCACGGCGCCAAACACGCATACGACCATTATTGGCACCAAGGCAGAAGCGACTCTCATCGCTGAAGACGACACGTCTCCATTCGTCCCTCCATTCACGCCTGTCGCGACACCACTGGAGGCGGGCTGCACGATGTTGGGGCGTGAGCGGAAGACGGCCTAACGGTGTGTGGGACCGTAGCCCAGCTTCATGGAGACGGTTGTGAATGGTCCTCGCCGATACCCCAGGAGCAACAGTGTCCCTAATTTGCTGGGAAGTGGCGGTGCGGTCCCCTACGGCACTGCGTAGGATCCTACGGTCTTGGCGTGCATCCGTGCGTCGCTGCGGTCCGGTCCCAGGTCGACGGGCACGTGCACCTTCCGCCGACCACTGGCGACAACATCGATGTACTGTGGAGACCTCACGCCCCACGTGTTGAGCAATTCGGCGGTACGTCCACCCGGCCTCCCGCATGCCCACTATACGCCCTCGCTCAAAGTCCGTCAACTACACATACGGTTCACGTCCACGCTGTCGCGGCATGCTACCAGTGTTAAAGACTGCGATGGAGCTCCGTATGCCACGGCAAACTGGCTGACACTGACGGCGGCGGTGCACAAATGCTGCGCAGCTAGCGCCATTCGACGGCCAACACCGCGGTTCCTGGTGTGTCCGCTGTGTCGTGCGTGTGATCATTGCTTGTACAGCCCTCTCGCAGTGTCCGGAGCAAGTATGGTGGATCTGACACACCGGTGTCAATGTGTTCCTTTTCCATTTCCAGGAGTGTATATATATATATATATATATATATATATTGATCATGTCGTCACTTCGAGTCATGACTTCTATTCATCTGTGTCCTCGGTGGCTCAGAGGGATAGAGCGTCTGCCATGTAAGCAGGAGATCCCGGGTTCGAGTCCCAGTCGGGGCACACATTTTCAGCTGTCCCCATCGTGGTATATCAACAACACCTGTCGGCAGCTGAGGATTTCAGTTAATTATCAATCATGGATTGGGGGACAGAAATGAAAGAGGAAGCCGCCTGGTAGAATTTTGCACAGAGCACAACATAATCATAGCTAACACTTGGTTTAAGAATCATGAAAGAAGGTTGTATACATGGAAGAACCCTGGAGATACTAAAAGGTATCAGATAGATTATATAATGGTAAGACAGAGATTTAGGAACCAGGTTTTAAATTGTAAGACATTTCCAGGGGCAGATGTGGACTCTGACCACAATCTATTGGTTATGACCTGTAGATTAAAACTGAAGAAACTGCAAAAAGGTGGGAATTTAAGGAGATGGGACCTGAATAAACTAAAAGAACCAGAGGTTGTACAGAGATTCAGGGAGAGCATAAGGGAGCAATTGACAGGAATGGGGGAAATAAATACAGTAGAAGAAGAATGGGTAGCTTTGAGGGATGAAGTAGTGAAGGCAGCAGAGGATCAAGTAGGTAAAAAGACGAGGGCTAGTAGAAATCCTTGGGTAACAGAAGAAATATTGAATTTAATTGATGAAAGGAGAAAATATAAAAATGCAGTAAATAAAGCAGGCAAAAAGGAATACAAACGTCTCAAAAATGAGATCGACAGGAAGTGCAAAATGGCTAAGCAGGGATGGCTAGAGGACAAATGTAAGGATGTAGAGGCCTATCTCACTAGGGGTAAGATAGGTACCGCCTACAGGAAAATTAAAGAGACCTTTGGAGATAAGAGAACGACTTGTATGAATATCAAGAGCTCAGATGGAAACCCAGTTCTAAGCAAAGAAGGGAAAGCAGAAAGGTGGAAGGAGTATATAGAGGGTCTATACAAGGGCGATGTACTTGAGGACAATATTATGGAAATGGAAGAGGATGTAGATGAAGATGAAATGGGAGATACGATACTGCGTGAAGAGTTTGACAGAGCACTGAAAGACCTGAGTCGAAACAAGGCCCCCGGAGTAGACAATATTCCATTGGAACTACTGACGGCCGTGGGAGAGCCAGTCCTGACAAAACTCTACCATTTGGTGAGCAAGATGTATGAAACAGGCGAAATACCCTCAGACTTCAAGAAGAATATAATAATTCCAATCCCAAAGAAAGCAGGGGTTGACAGATGTGAAAATTACCGAACTATCAGCTTAATAAGTCACAGCTGCAAAATACTAACACGAATTCTTTACAGACGAATGGAAAAAGTAGTATAAGCCAACCTCGGGGAAGATGAGTTTGGATTCCGTAGAAACACTGGAACACGTGAGGCAATACTGACCTTACGACTTATCTTAGAAGAAAGATTAAGGAAAGGCAAACCTACGTTTCTAGCATTTGTAGACTTAGAGAAAGCTTTTGACAATGTTGACTGGAATACTCTCTTTCAAATTCTAAAGGTGGCAGGGGTAAAATACAGGGAGCGAAAGGCTATTTACAATTTGTACAGAAACCAGATGGCAGTTATAAGAGTCGAGGGACATGAAAGGGAAGCAGTGGTTGGGAAGGGAGTAAGACAGGGTTGTAGCCTCTCCCCGATGTTGTTCAATCTGTATATTGAGCAAGCAGTAAAGGAAACAAAAGAAAAATTCGGAGTAGGTATTAAAATTCATGGAGAAGAAATAAAAACTTTGAGGTTCGCCGATGACATTGTAATTCTGTCAGAGACAGCAAAGGACTTGGAAGAGCAGTTGAATGGAATGGACAGTGTCTTGAAAGGAGGATATAAGATGAACATCAACAAAAGCAAAACAAGGATAATGGAATGTAGTCTAATTAAGTCGGGTGATGCTGAGGGAATTAGATTAGGAAATGAGGCATTAAAGTAGTAAAGGAGTTTTGCTATTTGGGGAGCAAAATAACTGATGATGGTCGAAGTAGAGAGGATATAAAATGTAGGCTGGCAATGGCAAGGAAAGCGTTTCTGAAGAAGAGAAATTTGTTAACATCCAGTATTGATTTAAGTGTCAGGAAGTCATTTCTGAAAGTATTCGTATGGAGTGTAGCCATGTATGGAAGTGAAACATGGACGATAAATAGTTTGGACAAGAAGAGAATAGAAGCTTTCGAAATGTGGTGCTACAGAAGAATGCTGAAGATTAGATGGGTAGATCACATAACTAATGAGGAAGTATTGAATAGGATTGGGGAGAAGAGAAGTTTGTGGCACAACTTGACCAGAAGAAGGGATCGGTTGGTAGGACATGTTCTGAGGCATCAAGGGATCACCAATTTAGTATTGGAGGGCAGCGTGGAGGGTAAAAATCGTAGAGGGAGACCAAGAGATGAATACACTAAGCAGATTCAGAAGGATGTAGGTTGCAGTAGGTACTGGGAGATGAAAAAGCTTGCACAGGATAGAGTAGCATGGAGAGCTGCATCAAACCAGTCTCAGGACTGAAGACCACAGCAACAACAACATCATTTATTCTAGAGAAGGTGCAGGGTGATTAATGGTATCTGTTCTTTCGAGTTACTATCTTCATACTTATAGTAGAAGCAATCAGGTGCATGGAAGAGTCTGGGGTGGAAGGGAGGTAACATCTGCAGCTATCCTATTGTCTTATCACCAGACGTTTGTCCGTTTAAATCTCCTTATCTGTGCCTTTAAATCCTGTTATCTTGAAATAAGTGTCCCTTCGATTCTAGAGTCCGTGGCGCACAACTACCTTCATGGTGTTTCTATATGACATGTCTGATTAGCCTCCTATAATGTTTCTGTTTATGTTGTTCGAGCTATTAGTATTTAAGAAATTCTCTGCCATGTAGAAGCAAGATTACGGAAGATATAGGAGAATTTCTGCTTAAGATAATTTTTTATCTTTTTCTAGTGATGAATTAAACCGTAACACATTTATCATAGACGGAATACTTGTACGTCCATGACGCGATGGAACATCACAAACTAAATCTTACAATAATGTTCAATTTTTAGTTATGAAATGCATTCACAAATTGCGAATACGGTACCATCATAGCTATAGTATGCACTGGAAACAAATGAAAATTTGTGTCAGACTGGGATTCTAATCTAGATTACCGCATTATCCGAGAGGTTGCCTTAACTGCTTCGGCTATTCTAGGATACCTTGAAACGTCCCCTTTAAACAATTATACATGACTGTGCTTAAACTGACACACAATATTTTGTTAGCGCAACGCAATCTGACTTTCAAAATTCCCTACAAAAGAATGGCCCTGACTAACATTAAACTATACCTTTCACAAATCACTTACCTCACAAAAATCTTCGCTGCTCAAGCTACTGCAATACAGCGAGCGCCACTACTGCCAGCTAAATAAAAGATTCAAACTATGGAAGGCACTAACTACTGATAGGGATAGTTAACAAATGAAAGATATTAATAGAGAACAAACAATGTATTTACCTTGATATCATCATATATAAATATAGCAGTTCATGACAAATTTCAAAACTCCGCCATCTCTCTCCCCACATCCACCACTGCTGGCGGCTCACCTCCAACTGCGCAACGCTACGCGCTGTTCACATCCAGCTGCCGCTGCCCAACACTACAATGGCGAGTATTACAACAATGCAAAGCAGCCGCAGACTGCACACAGCACAGCCAGTGATTTTCATACAGAGGTGGCGTTACCAATAAAAAAACCTAAACAGCCTACTTACAACCTCACGGACAGATCCAAACTTTCATATGTCCCAGTGTCTGCTACCCACAGTGCTCACACAGTTGTGTGATTCCCACACAGGCAGAGACTTATTTTGTTTTCTCAGACTGCCTTGGCTTCGGCATGAAATAAATTAGTGCAGTGTCTCTATTTGACATTGCAGAGTTAGATACAATGTCCCATAGATGTTTTGTGTTGCTTCGAATCGTAATAATGGAGTGAAATATCTTCATCTTGATGAGTTGTAAAACATTACAATGAATGTAAAGTGTAAACGTAGATTTAGGTTTTGGTGCTTTGTCAGAGTCGAATCATTCTCGTAACTCACACAAAATGTTAATTACAAAATATCACACGTTGTTTCACAAAACATCGTAAATTAACGCTTATGTTCAGTTCGTAAAATGAAATCGGATGATTTTTGATTCTTTAGATTCATGTTTAGTTTGAAAATTATCTAACTGTAAAGTATTGGGCTATCTCCTGCCTCACACAGAAGCGAGCAACATGTGTTAGCTTTATGGACTGACCGGTGCGGGAAGAGATAAACCAGCATTAACCGCTACTGCTGAAATGTACGCCGTCGAGAAACTAATTGACTGTTTGTGTGTGCCTGGGAGGAAATGCCGTTTAAGTGAGAAATTACAGAGCGATTTCCTGTTAATTAAAATGAGCTCATATCATTCTGCGTATGAATGATTCACAGCGCAGACTATTCAGACAGATTCTTGACTGGGAGAGAAGGGGGAGGTTTGTATGTAGATGGCAGCTGTTATATCTATCAATAATTCTTCCTGTGACTTAATCTACACCTAATAATAAGCATTATGCAGTGTGCTCGATAAAACGAGAGTAACGGTAGCGAGAAGGCGCAAAAAGTGCGTGATGCATGTACGAGGGCAATCAGAATACTGAAATCGAAGAAGCAAATGCTGCTGCTGTTGTAAATTTTCTTCTTTCCAAACGTGGGTACGGCATGTCTACAATGTACGCTTGTTATTGCTGCTGTTCACCTTTTTTTCCCCGTCGCGCTCGCCCTTGGATTTGTATCCTGCCTGTTTCTAACCTGGTTTGAGTTTGTCCGACCATCACTTCTTTCTCATGACGTAACGGTCGACATCTCTCTACATCATATGAGAGGTCGCTTTATATCGTGAAGACGTCGTCACGTATGATAATATACCTACACCATTAAGATGTGCTCTCTCTATTTATTTGTGATTACACTTATTCCTATTTGTCCTTTGATTAGCATATCTCACATGCTCTAATTTGTGCACTCCTTGACTAACAATAGGTATGTGTATGAGTACATACTCTGAGGTGACAAAAGTCATCGGATACCTCCTAATATCGTGTTGGACTTCTCGAAGTGGCATGGACTCAAGTCCCTTGCAGAAGTAGTCAGCCATGCTGTCTCTATAGCAATCCATAATTGCGAAAGTTTTGCCGGTGCAGGATTTTATGCACGAACTGACCTCTCGATAATGCCCCTTAAATATTCGATGGGACTCATGTGGGGCGATCTTCGTGGCCAGATCATTCGCTCGACTGTCCAGAATGGTCTTCAAACCAATCGGAACAATTGTGTCCCGGTGATACGGCGGATTGTAATCCATAAAAATTACATCCTGTCGCCTAGGTTGCAATCGATATGATCACGAGCCCAAGACAGGCGCTGCAGGCGATGTCTTGCTGTTAACAAAGTCACTCGTGTCGGTCGTCTGCTGCCATAGCCCATTAACGCCACATTTCGCCGCACTGTCGTAACGGATACGTTTTTCGTACATCCCACGTCGATATCTGCAGTTTTTTTGTGCAGTGTTGCTTGTCTCTGAACACTGACATCCCGATGCAAACACCGCTGCTCTCAATTGTTAAGTGAAAGCTCTCGGCCACTGCATTGTCCGTGGTGAGAGGCAATGCCTGAAATTTGGTATTCTCGGTACACTCTTGACACTACGAATCTCCGAATGTTCAATCCCCTAACGATTCCCGAAATCGAATGTCCCGTGCGCCTAGCTCCAACTACAATTCCGCGTCCAAAGTCTGCTAATTCCCATCGTACGGCCATATTCATGTCGGAAACCTTTTCACGTGCATCACCTGAGTAAAAATGACAGCTCCGCCAATACACCCAATACACTGCCCTTTTATACCTCGTCTACGCGATATTACCGCCATCTGTATATGCGCAAATCACTACAGCATGACTTCTGTTATCTCAGTGTAATTCGATGCATTAAATACGTTACACTACTGTTGGTGGTAATCTTCCAACTTTAGGAATGTATGCAGTAAATATTTCTAAAGCATTTGATGGTCATACTCAATCTACCAGAGGATGTGTGTACGAATAGATAGCAGATAGAGAGAGGAGGTAGGAAAAATATGGGGACAAGTCAGCATAGAGGGAGAGGTAGGGGAAGAGACAGTGGGATAGGACAGGGGTGAATAGAGGGGACAAGGGGATGGGGGAGAGAAAAGCTGCACTTATTGTAAACCCTCTCATCATCTGTAGATACTAATAACTGTTCCTTGAAGGTTGGAGTACTCTTTAAAGCTCTTCTTACCGCGCATATCAGTCATTCAGCCTAACGAGAGAGTAGTACCGGAAAACCTACTAAAACCTACTATAAAAGATCCATAGATTCTGTCTAGTCTCTTTTCTAGTGTTTTGCACCAAAGCATATCAATGCAGAAGGTAACACATTATGCACAACACTTGCTGCTAGGTGAGGTTATGTGATGTGAGTGTGGGTAATGGTAGGTTTCCCTCTCAACTGAAGTACGGGATGCAGTTAAATACGTTTATAACGACATAGAGAATACTTTTAGTATAATGCCCTTACATTTCATAGTGCAAGTTAATCCAATCTTCTTAGAAGTCGAACTCAAGACGGCCACAGTGTTGTGACTGTTATAATACCTAGGCGACAACTAATAGCAGGTTTAGAGACTGTTACTATTACGCTTTGTATAACTTCGCTTATGACCGGGTACCGTCGTGTTATCTGAAATGTCAGTTCTGTTTATTAAATTTAGACGATAAACTCCGCAATAAGAAATAACAGAATGACGTGTCCGTTGAATTAAATTCATATTTTAAAAAGTTATTATAAATTAACGTACAAGTTTCAAGTACGATTCTCGCTCACTCCCGACTATCCAAATCTCTGTACAGGCTACCCCAAAACGAAGTTATCATGAGAAACTACACCACGTCCATCGTCTCTCGTTAAAAATGTCAGCTTTTGCGACTTCTGGCCTAACGGTTGTGAGTACCGACTACCCTGCAATGTGTAAGTGCATTTCCCTGCACGAATATTACGACAAGAATGCGCATTATTTAGTATTAGATAAAATTAAAAGAAGTAATATAATCGGTTTTACCAGAATCGTCCTGTTTTGTTGTTGTCGTCAGCCAGACAGTGTGGAAACAACGGGAAAATGTCTGTGGACGATACTGTAGCCGGTGAAGCATTGGTGTACACTGAATACCACGCTCAGAGGAAAAGTTGCAGCTATCAATAGTAAAGACGTTGGTCAGAGGGTTTCTCGTGACAAACTCGGATTATTGCAATAAACAGATAAACCACCGCGCCGGAGTACCATTGTCAATTCAGTACTAAATATCAAAAACCTGTGAGTAGCCATACCATCCAGAGGGGAAGAAGGGGCGGCTATAACAGCTATACCCCATAGCTAACTAATGACTTTACCATGGGGTATAGCTGTTATAGCCGCCCCTTCTTCGTCTCCATGTGTACTCAGACTTACTACACGTCACACAGTTCAGAGCATGAGTATCATGTTCATTGCACATCACAGAGAAGTGCGTTTGAGCATCCTTTGCTTCCAGAACCAGCTCTTCTTCTGGGGTACAGCTATCACAGCCCCTTGTTCTACTGTATGTATACGTATGTTCACGACACATGGCGCGGCACAACTCCTCAGCAATTATACCATACAGAATTACATTTTCATCATGGAATACAGCTGTCACTGGTCCCCAGATTCCTGTGTCATTTATGCTCATCACACATTTTGGGACATAAAGCACACCCAAACCATCATAAACCACATCTACACTACTAGTTGAAACTCTCACTACTCTGTTATGTGTACTAGACCTCAGTACACATCACGGGGTACAGGGTGTGAGCAACCATTTAACCCAGAACCATCTCCTAGCCATGGCACAGACCCATATCTGCCACTTCAGACCACGTGCATTTATCCTCACCACACACCAAGAGGGACAGAGCGTACGCGCTCATCTCATTTATAACCACCTCATTACCATAGAGTGCAGCACCACCCTCCCCTCCTCCCCATATGCATTTGTGGTCGCTACATGTCATTGGACACAAAAGGTGAGCAACTTTGCTATCCGGACATCAGTGGGCACAGAGTGTAAGATCCCACATCATCACAATTACCTTCTCGTCAGGAGATAATGCTGCTTCAGACATAATCCAGATATACTTAAGCTCACCGCAATCTCAAGACACGGATTGTGAGCAACCATACCATATATGACATCTACACCTACATGATTACTCTCCTATTCACGCTTGAGTGTTTGGTAGAGGGTTCATAGAACCACTTTCCGACTATTACCCGACCTACCACTCTCGAATACCTCGTGAAAGTCTGAACGTCTCTAAGCGATGTCTAATTTCTTTTATTTTTCGCGATGGTCATTTCCCCTTTGTAGGTGTAAGTCAACAAAATATATAGGCATTCAGAAGACTGAGATGGTTACGGAAATTTCGTGAATAAACCTCGCCGCAAAGAAAAATGCTGTTTTAATGATAGCCACTTCAGCTCATTTATTATGTCCGGACTCTCTCGCCCTTGTTCCATGATAATACAAAACGAGATCCCCTTCTTTCAATGTTTTCGATGTCCTTCATCAATCGTATTTGGTAAAGATCCCATTCTGTACTGCAATAGTCCAGAAGAGGACGGACATGTGTAGTGCAGCCATTCTCCTTAGTAGATTTGTTGCATCTTTGAAGTGTTCTGCCAATAAAATGCAGTCTTTGGTTAGCGTTCCCCACAACAGTTTTTATGTGGGGGTCCCATCTTAAGTTAGGAGAGACACTCAGCTGGCGGTCGCAGTCTCAGTAGCTTTTTTATGGTTGAAAATCTAAACTTCGGCTGTAAACAGCCATCTTCATGCATTTTTGTTGCAGTTCAATAGAACCGCGGCAGTTCACGTCACCATAGGTTCTTACAGGAGTATAAGCAGAAGGCCACTCAAGTTGAGTGTCCTGCCTATATACCTGTAAGGACATATGGTGACGCGAACTGCCGCGAGTCTGTTTAATTCCATCGAAAATGCACTGAAGATGGCTGTGTACAGACGTAATCTAAATTTGCAAGTATAATAAGAACTAATTGGATTGTGACCGACTGCTATGTGCCTCTCCTTCTACGGTAGCTGTCCACGACGGTTCCCTATGGGATCAAAGTTGACCATCTTAAGTTGTTCGTAATTTTACCCCTAGGTATTTAGTTGAATCTTCAACCTTCAAATTTCCATTACTTATCATGTAATTGGAATTTAGTGCAATCTCCGTAGTATTCATGTAGAAGACAAAAAAATGGTTCAAATGGCTCTGAGCACTATGGGACTCAACATCTTAGGTCATAAGTCCCCTAGAACTTAGAACTACTTAAACCGAACTAACCTAAGGACATCACACACACCCATGCCCGAGGCAGGATTCGAACCTGCTACCGTAGCAGCCTCGCGGTTCCGGACTGCAGCGCCAGAACCGCACGGCCACCGCGGCCGGCATGTAGAAGACCTCACGCTTTTAATTGTTTAGGGTCAATTGCCTGTTTGCAATTAGTTTTGTAATTTTGCAATTAGTTTTGATCTTCTGACGACACTACTAGACTGCAAACGACAACATCATCTGCAAACAATCTGAGAGTTGAAACTTCCTGGCAGATTAAAACTGTGTGCCGGACCGAGACACGAACTCGGGACCTTTGTCTTCGCGAGCAAGTGCTCAACCAACTGAGCTACCCAAGCACGACTCACGCCTCGTCCTCACAGCTTCACTTCTGCCAGTACCTCGTCTCCTACCTTCCAAACTTAACAGAAGTTCTCCTGCGAACCTTGCAGAACTAGCGCTCCTGAAAGAAAGGATATTGCGGAGACATGGCTTAGCCACAGCCTGGGGGGTGTTTCTCATTCTGGAAACCCTGCCTCTGGCATGGATGTGGGTGATGTCCTTAGCTTAGTTAGGTTTAAGTAGTTCTAAGTTCTAGGGGACTGATGATCTCAGATGTTAAGTCCCATAGTGCTCAGAGCCATTTGAACCATTTGTCTGGAAACAGTTGTATTGTTTTCAGTGAATATTTCAGTTTTAACAGAGTCAGTTCCTGGACCATTTTGCCTCACTTCCTTAAGCATGCACTGGTACATTCCCTCCTGCTACCATAGGATTTCCAAGTTGCTAGACCACTACAATCAGTTGAGCGTCGTAGCGCGTCTGTTTGCAGCTCACTGCTATAGGCTATTGAAAATCCAATAATACAAAGAATAATGTAGTTATAGAGTTAATAATTAACACACATGCTTGAAATGACATGTGGTTTTGTTGAAATAAAGAAAGGGGTATAAAATGATCAACAGATGGCAATTCGTATGATACAAAACCAGTAATTGGCATAACATAGAAAAGACGGTGTTCTTTATAACAAATACTCAACATGTCGGCCGCTGTTCACCAACAATACCTGTAGTTGAGGGATAATTTTGTTAGCAGCACTACACATCATATCAGTAGGTAAGGTGAGAACTTGCCGTCGGATGTTGTGTTTCAGCATTCCTAATAAAGTCGGACGATCGCGGTAGAGTTGCGACTTCAAGTAACCCCACAATAACTTATCATACGGATTGAGGTCAGGGGACCTGGGAGGCCAAGCATGAGGGAAGTGACAGCTTGGCGCGCTATCCGCAGCAAATCATGTGCACAAGAGATCTTCCACACATGTAGCAATATGGGATGGGGAGTCATCCTGCGTAAAAGACTTACCTTCCAGCAGGTGTCTGTCAGACACGCTAGGGATGATGCGATTCCGTAACATGTCGATGTACCTAGCACCCATCACGCTGACGGTTTGAAAAGCACATCCCGCGTTTCCTTGA
This sequence comes from Schistocerca serialis cubense, assembly GCF_023864345.2. Taxonomy (NCBI): domain Eukaryota; kingdom Metazoa; phylum Arthropoda; class Insecta; order Orthoptera; family Acrididae; genus Schistocerca; species Schistocerca serialis. Next base: position 655,465,958 of record NC_064640.1, on the reverse strand, counting down.
AGCAAAAGGTAAATACACACCACACTGTGACTTTCTCGTCATGCAAATTGGGTTCCCATGACAGGTCTATGATTTTTGGTATCCATAATGCCACAGTTTTATAAACGATTTTCATGCTTCGTCACTGGTGTGTTGCTATCCTCTACCATCTGTTGGCTGGATTTTACACCCATTTTTGGTTTTAAAAAAAACCATGTCCCCACGCAGACGTGTCAAGTTTTACCTCTTTAGCTACATTAACCTGTGAATTAGTGCATTTTCAAATGTTAGCGGGCTTTTTGGTCACCCTGTTTAATGCTTAGCAGATTCGTTGCTTTTTATGCCACAATTTTTGCACAACTGGGCTAGTTCTGTCATCTTTCATGTTTGAATTTTCCATCACCATTGTATTGGGTTCCACCATCTTGGATTGTGCCCTTGCATACAGGCAGCCTGTGTGTGGAGTCATGTGGGTAAGATCAGTGACTCGCGTGTGTGATGTCACAAGGGTTCAAGTTGGTCAAAGTAGCCCAAGGTATCTCTGCTACTGTCGTGTTTGGTGAATTTGCCTTATGCCACCTATAATGAACCCTGCAGTTGATCATACATAAACAAACATGAAAACAACTGTAAATGTTCTACGCGAAACCTGAAATGCACACTACAGGCAGACACGGCAGAATGACGATATTGACTGGATCGTCACATGGTACACTGCTCTTTTCCACTGCATATATCACACCACCACCCACTTTCTTTTGCTCATACCACTATAGCATCTGTTCGCTTGACGAGAGCTGACCAGGTGCATATCAGCACCGTAATGGTTTCATTCCACATTGTGATTACATTGTTCTGGATGTTGCGACTGCTCACGAGTTGCTGTCCAGCACTGGATTAGCGAGTGATTTTTTGCACTGTCTACCCTATGTCACAGTACACGTTCTCAGACATCTACATCTATATTTACATGGATTCTCTGCAAATCACACTTAAGTACCTGGCCATCTTCGCAATAATTCTCTATTATCCCAATCTCGAACAGCGCGCGGAAAAAACGAACATCCATATCTTTCCGTGCGAGCTCTGATTTCCCTTATTTTATTATGATGATCGTTTCTCACTATGTAGGTCGGTGACAACAAAATATTTTCGCGTTTGGAGGAGAAAGTTGATGACTGGAATGTTGTGAGAAGATTCCGCCGCAACTAAAAACGCCTTTCTTTTAATAATGTCCAGCCCAGATCCTGTATCATTTCAGTGAAACCGCGCGACTGCTACGGTCGCAGGTTCGAATCCTGCCTCGGGCATGGATGTGTGTGATGTCCGTAGGTTAGTTAGGTTTAAGTAGTTCTAAGTTCTAGGGAACTGATGACCACAGATGTTAAGTCCCATAGTGCTCAGAGCCATTTGAACCATTTTTTTCAGTGAAACTCTCTCCCATATTTCGTGATAATGCAAAATGTTCTGCCTTTCTTTGAACTTTTTCGATGTACTCTGTCAGTCCTAACTGGTAAGGATCCCACACCGCGCAGCTGTATTCTAAAATAGGACGGACAAGCGTAGTGTAGGCAGTCTCCTTAGAAGGTCTGTTACATTTTCTAAGTGTCCTACCAATAAAACACAGCCTTTGGTTAGTCTTCCCCACAGCATTTTCTATGTGTTCTTTCTAATTTAAGTTGTTCGTAATTTTAATACCTAGGTATTTAGTTGAATTTACGGCGTTAGGTTAGACTGATTTATCGTGTAACCGAAGTTTAACGAGTTCCTTTTCGCACTCATGTGGATGACGTCACACTTTTCGTTATTTGGGGTCAACTGCCACTTTTCGCGCCATTCAGATATTTTTTCTAAATCTTTTTGCAGTTTGTTTTGATCTTCTGATGGCTTCATTAGTTGATAAACGGTAGCGTCATCTGCAAACAATATAAGACGGCTGCTCAGATTGTTTCCCAATCGTTTACATATATATAAGGAGCAGCAGGGGGCCTATAATCGTACCTAGGGGAACACTAGAAATCACTTCTGTTTACTCGTGACTTACCGTCAATTACTACGAACTGGAACCTCTCTGAAAGGAAATCACGAATCCAATGGACTAACTGAAATGATGTTCCATAAGCACACAACTTCACTACAAGCCGCTTGTGTGGTACAGTATCAAATGCCTTCTGGAAATCTAGAAATACGGAATAAATTTGAAATCCCTTGTGAATAGCACTCAACACTCCGTGTGAGTAGAGTTAGTTGTGTTTCACATTAACGACGTTTTCTATGTCAGTGTCGACTGTGTATCAATAGACAGTTCTCTTCGAGGTAAAATATAATGTTCGAACACAATATATGTTCCAAAACTAAGGCTATAATTTAATACGGGCAGACAAAACCACACTCTAAAACATATATACAAAGTGCATTGTTGTCTACCACGCTTTGCATGCATGTAATTCTTTAGTTCTTCCTCCCCTATGATCTAAGGCCTATACAGGAGACATTCAGCAATATTTTAAATTCAGTCTCTTTTACGATTTGATGACATTATGCATATTTTATTGGCATATTTTACACAATTTCCACGATATTCATTATACAAGTAATTCGAGTTTATACATCATGACGAAACTGTTTGCGTATTAATTATCACATCTGAAGATGGCAATAGCATGCTGAAACCAGTAATAACAATATCTGTAGTACACCACTGGGAAAATGCAACACCCTCGTGGACAAGGTCATTTTATTGAGAAGAGAGATGCCAGGTAAATCGTCATTGTAGGGCTATATGATAACAGATTTAGACCAAATGAAACACACATTATTGTAAAGGGTGGCCAAACACTCGAATCAATACACAGTCTCCCCCCTCCCTCACCCCCACCCCTCTGGCAGTAATACACACACACACACACACACACGTCCGAACAGGCCATGAAGGCATAACGGTACCGACCGGCCTCCTTGTCATCATCAGCCCTTAGGCGTCACCGGATACTGACAGGCATGTGGTAAGCACACTGATCTCCTGGCCGTTGTCAGTTTTCATGACCTGTGCCGCTATTTCTCAGTCAAGTAGCTCCTCAATTGGCCTCACAAGGGCTGAGTGCACCCCGCTTGCCAACAGCAGTCGGCAGACCCGACGGTAACCCTAGTGGTCTTGGTGGCCAGAGCAATTGTTTTACACCACGATGAACCGGTTGCGTTGCAGCAACCGTATGTGGACGTACGCTGTCCTGCTGAAATAGCACGTCATCTTCCTGTCGAAGAAATGGCAGTAGCACGGGGATAACACCCTGTGAAATTTATAGAGCACTGGTAACTTTACCGAGCAGAAACACCAAATGCGACTGCGAGCTGTAACTAACGATCCCCACACCATGAAGCCACGAATGGGACCTGTATGTCGTGAGCGAATGATCTCTGGAACAGGCAGCTCACCATGTCTACAGCATACACGTGCATGTCCATCACTTGCATAGAAACAAAACCTTCTGTCATCAACGAAGACAACAGAGCATCACTCTACTCTCCACTCAACTCTTTCACGACACTAGAGTAGCCATATGTGGTGATATCGCGGTGTACGTTGTAGCCTGGCCAGAGGAACACGTGATATTAATCCTGCTGCATGCAGACGGTTTTCAATGATTCATGATGACACAGAAAGTACAAAAAGTGTCCGTATTTCGTCCTTGGATGATGCTGGGTGGGTCAACGCTGCTCGCATAATGCATCGATACTGACGTGCGTATGTACTTCCGGAACCTCACCTACATGTATTGGAATGTTCCACAGACTACTGTTGAAAACAGTGGGACACCACCGATACATTGTGCCTAACATGTCCAGCCATCCGTGTATACGTCCCTCCAGTATCCCGCAGACCCACGAAGTGACGCCATTAAAATGGGTGAAGCTGTTCAACTGAAATGTGTACTCGTATGTAGGACATGGTTGTACCCCGGATAGAATGCTGTAAACGCTATTAGCCTCTAACCTCAGCACCGCTACTGCCTGCAGAGTCAAAACAGAGGGCGCACAGACAGGCATACTGACAAGGGAACCTCCCCATCGCACCCCCCTCAGATGTAGTTATAAATTGGCACAGTGGATAGGCTTTGAAAAACGGAACACAGATCAATCGAGAAAACAGGAAGAAGTTGTGTGGAACTATGAAAAAAATAAGCAAAATATACAAACTGAGTAGCCCATGCGCAAGATAGGCAACATTAAGGACAATCTGAGCCCAGGAGCGCCGTGGTCCCGTGGTTAGCGTGAGCAGCTGCGGAACAAGAGGTCCTTGGTTCAAGTCTTTCCTCGAGCGACAACTTTATTTATTTTCGCAAAGTTATGATCTGTCCGTTCGTTCATTGACGTCTCTGTTCACTGTAATAAGTTGAGTGTCTGTGTTTTGCTACCGCACCGCAAAACCGTGCGATTAGTAGACGAAAGGACGTGCCTCTCCAATGGGAACCGAAAACATTAGATCGCAAGGTCATAGGTCAACCGATTCCTCCACAGGAAAACACGTCTGATATATTCTATACGACACTGGTGACGGCATGTGCGTCACATGACAGGAATATGTTGTCGAATGGCGAATGGGTAAAAAGATTCTTCTAACTTGTCCGATTTAGGATTTCTTGTGGATGTGATAATCACTCCCAAAAAAGTGATGAAAACATAACGGACGGACAGATAATAACTGTCTGAAAATAAAAAATTAAAATTTTTCTGTAGAGGGCAGACTTCAACCAAGGACCTCTGGTTCCACAGCTGCTCACGCTAACCACGGGGCCACGGCTCTCCTGAGTTCACACGCTCCTTAATGTCGCATATCTTACGCATAGACTACTCAGTTTGTATATTTTGCTTGTTTTTTCAAAGTTCCACACAACTTCTTCCTGTTTTCTTGATTGATCTGTGTTCAGTTTTTCAAGGCCTATCCACTGTGCAACGTATAACTAAATCTGAGGGGGGTGCGATGGAGAGGTTCCCTTGTGAGGACCGTCCGATTACTGATGACTGTGACAAATAAATCACTAAAACTGCAACCCCTGAGTATGCAATACTATGACCTGGTGACACTGAACACAGTCCTTGATGGTGCTACATTTTTTTCCGTGAGAGTAGATGATCTTGACTCAAGAACTATTATATTAGCATCTCGACATGCGCTTTATGTGATTTAGGGAAAGCACGGAACACCGAAATGTGGTTTGCCGGAATAGAATTAAAACTGCCTTCATCCACAGTTCAGTGTCTTACCACTGCACCATCTGGCGATAACTATCTCCCTGATGGCCACATCTGAGACATCCAAGTCACAATTTCGCTCGCGCAGTGACTCGAGAATTCGATCTCCATCACTGCAGCTATTTCTAATTCAGTCACTTAAGCTTGTGTAACTGATAAGTCTGCGTCAAGTGTAGTGTTTTTCTTGTTATAAATGTTTAATAGACGGTAATTTATCTTCGCCAGCAACGGAAATGTAGCTGTGTCAGGACAATGGAGATGGGGAAGGTAGACATCTGGATAGGTGTGAGCCGCGCGGGATTAGCCGAGCGGTCTTAGGCGCTGCAGTCATGGACTGTGCGGCTGGTCCCGGCGGAGGTTCGAGTCCTCCCTCGGGCATGGGTGTGTGTGTTTGTCCTTAGGATAATTTAGGTTAAGTAGTGTGTAAGCTTAGGGACTGATGACCTTAGCAGTTAAGTCCTACAAGATTTCACACACACTTTTTTTCTTCATCCAGCTGCTTGAAATAACACGTAGACAACGTAACAGAAGGAAACTTGTGGCGATAGAAGAGTGGATAGGCGTGACACAGCTGTAACATTTGGGCTATGTGATTAAAATAAATTACCGCATGATACCCCACTTTACCAACGTGCTAGGCATTTTGTTTTGTTTCCTCTAGCTAAGTCGTACGGCACTGTGGCGGAGGGAATTAAAATTTTATGGGGACTGCAGACGTGTATCTGCAAACAAACAGAAAGTTAATTACGTAACTATTTTTTTGAGATGATACATACCAATGGCTACCCCTCGCAAAAAGTTGAAACTTTTCCTTGTGGGTAGTGAGTGCTTGTAGCCTTATTATTTGTAGGCTGCACTCACGCTGTTGCAACAGCCTCCTGCTTCCTTTGACGATGTGAGGTAATCATAACGAAAGCATTAAACGATTTCATAGCCTGGGGACTTCACTTTGCTTTCTCACTGTCTCGCGTATTACTCACAAGGGAACCTACCCATCGCACCCCCCTCAGATTTAGTTATAAGTTGGCACAGTGGATAGGCCTTGAAAAACTGAACACAGCTCAATCGAGAAAACAGGAAGAAGTTGTGTGGGAAAAATGAAAAAAATAAGCAAAATATACAAACTGAGTAGTCCATGCGCAAGATATGCAACATTAAGTACGATGTGGGCTCAGTTGCGCCGTGGACTCGTGGTTAGCGAGAGCAGCTGCGGAACGAAAGGTCCTCGCTTCAAGTCTTCCCATGAGTGAAAATTTTGCCTTCTTTATTTTCGCAAAGTTATGATCTGTCCGTTCGTTCATTGACGTCTCTGTTCACTGTAATAAGTTTAGTGTCCGTATTTTGCGACCGCACCGCAAAACCGTGCGATTAGTAGACGAAAGGACGTGCGTCTCCAATGGGAACCGAAAACATTTGATCGCAAGGTCAAAGGTCAACCAGTTCCTCAACAGGAAAACACCTCTGGTATATTCTATACGACACTGGTGACGGCATGTGCGTCACATGATAGGAATATGTTGTCGACCCACCTAACTTGTACACTTGGCGAATGGGTGAAAAGATTCTTCTACCTTGCCCGATTTAGGTTTTCTTGTGGATGTGATAATCACTCCCAAAAAAGTGATGAAAATATAAGAGTTTGTCACATAAACTGCAACAAATAAATGCAACAGTTTCACAGTCGCACAGTTTTCCCTGTGCTTTGTCAAAACATATGTTTTTAACGTTTTCAAATTATTCCGCGTGTAGACCGTCAAATCCTGCATATGTCCAAGCAAATCTGAACATGAACTGGAATTTTGGAGAGCGAAGTTGATTATGTTTGAGTACCTGAACTTTGATAATTGTCTCAAAATAAAAAATTAAACTTCTCACTCGAGGGAAGATTTGAACCAAGGACCTTTCGTTGAGCAGCTGCTCACGCTAACCACGGGACCACGGCGCTACTAAGCCAAGAGTATACTTGATGTTGCTTATCTTGCGCATGGACAACTCAGTTTGTATATTTTGCTTATTTTTTCGTAGTTCCACACAACTTCTTCCTGTTTTCTCGATTGATCTGTGATCAGTTTCTCAAGGCCTATCCACTGTGCCAGCTTATAACTAAATCTGAGGGGGGTGCGATGGGGAGGTTCCCTTGTCAGTGAATCAACTGTTGGCGGTTGAAACTCTCTTGTCAGGTTTCCTCGTGATGTACCTGTAAAGGATAGCGCCGAACGGCGTTGTAACTCTGAAATAAGCGACTTAGTATTATGTGGTAGAAAGCAGTCTCAACGAAATCATTAACTGAGAGTCTACTATCCATTTAGAGCACTTTATTGCCTAGATAGCAAGTTTCGTTACATAGACAAAGAGTTTCAGCGTGTTCAGTGACCATCTTCAGATGTATAATTACAGAACATGCAAGATATTAGACATTGTATGCTGGGCTGAGCAACTATAATAAAACTTGCACTCTAGGCAGTAAAGTGTTCTAAAAGGATAATAGGCTCCCAGGTGTAGAAGATCGGCTCCTGCTTCCTTTGACAATGTGAGGTAATCATAACGAAAGCATTAAAATTCGAAGCGCCATCATATTTAGCTTACTTATTTACGAAAAAAGGAAATCTCAAACATTACTACCGAATTAAAACAAGGGCACTATCTGTAACTGAGAATATCATCGTTTTTCTTGCCGCGTAAAATCTGGCTAAACCCTCAAATTTTCTATGAACAACAGCCTTCTCTTGGAAAAGATAAACTGATCGTGGCTGCTGCTGTGGTAGCCTTTCATGGCTCACAGATGGCTTGTGAGAGATCGGCGTACGTCACCGTTACGTAATGCTGCCATACATTGTGTCAACGTCTGCGCTAGTGGCGTCATCACTCCCGTATGTGCGTAAACCATTCAGCGAATTTTTCTGTTTTTTCTCAGCATAGTGAACTCGATTCTGCGAACCACTAAGGTTGTACCCGCTGTCCCGGTGGAATATTTTCTCGCAAAGCGACAGCGGATATAACCATTGGTGCGTGGAAGCGAGCTCTTCACGCTGAGAAGATGCAGAGATTTGCCGAATGGTTTACGATTCTCCGAGAGCGTTGGCAACCCGGCGCAAACGCTGACACAATCTGTGGTAGCATGACTTGATGACGACGTACGCCGGCCAATCGTCAGCCTATATTTCTGCGGAAGGTCACCACACCAACAGCTACGACCGTCAGTTGCCCCTGATAAAGACGATAGAGACCAGTCTGATCTGGCAATAAAAGACAGCATAAGGATAGTCGAAGTTTTAAGCTTTGCCTTTAAAAAATCATTCACGCTGTGTAAACATACACGCATACCATCGTTTCATCGCCGCACCCCTATCAAGATTACATGTAAGTAGGCATCCCTGGCGTCGGGAAGCCACTGAAAGAGTTTAAAACAAATAAGTCGCCAGGTACCGATGGAATCCCATTTCGGATTACAGAGAGTACTCTTCGGCATTGGCCCCTTACTTCTTGTTCTTGTTGTGTTCTTCAGTCAGAAGATAAGAAATCTTGTGACTGAAGAACACAACAAGAACCTCTCCATGTTACTCTTTCCTGAGCGAGACTCTCCATCTGCGAATAACTACCGCAACCTACGTCCTTTTGAACCTGCTTGTTGTGTTCATCTCTGGGTCTCCCTCTACAATTTTTAATCCCCCAACTTCCTCCCATTACTAAATTGGTGACACCTTGCTGTCAGAATGTGTCATATCAACCGAACTTTTCGTTTAGTGCCGGCCTGGGTGGCCGAGCGGTTCTAGGCGCTACAGTCAGGAACCGCGCGACCGCTACGGTCGCAGCTTCAAATCCTGCCTCGGGCATGGGTGTATGTGATGTCCTTAGGTTAGTTAGGTTTAAGTAGTTCTAAGTTCTAGGGGACTGATGACCACAGCAGTTGAGTCCCATAGTGCTCAGAACCATTTGACTCACTGTGTCATCGTCAAACCTCAAAATTTTCTTTGGTTTCCTTCATAACTTGCTCAGTGTAGAGATTGAATAACACAGGGATAGGTTACAATCCTGTCACACTCCCTTCTCAACCACAGCTTCACATTCCTGCCCCTCGACTCTTTACAACCGCCGCCATGTTCCCGTACAAGTTGTAAACATCCTTGCGCTCGCTGTATTTTACCCCTGCTGTCTTTAGAATTTCATGTAGAGTGTTCAAAAATGTTCAAATGTGTGTGAAATCTTATGTGACTTTACTACTAAGGTCATCAGTCCCTAAGCTTACACACTACTTAACCTAAATTATCCTAAGGACAAACACACACACCCATGTCCGCGGGAGAACTCGAACCTCCGTCGGGACCAGCCGCACAGTCCATGACTGCAGCGCCTCAGACCGCTCGGCTAATCCCGCGCGGCATGTAGAGTGTTCCAGTCAGTATTTTCAAAAGCTTTCTCTAAGTCTACAAATGCTATAAGCATAGGTTTGCCTTTTCCTTAACCTATCTTCCAAGAGAAAACATGAGGTTGGTATTTCTCCGGAATCTAAAATGATCTTCCTTGGGGCGGGCATCTACCAGTTCTTCCATTCTTCTGTAAAGATTTCATGTTAGTATTTCGTAATCATGACGTATTAAACTGATAGCTCGATATTATTGTCATCTTTCAGTGTCTGCTTTTTTTTGGAGTTCGAATTATTACATTCTGCTTAAAGTCTGAGGGTATTTTGAGTGTCCCGTACATCTTACACACCCGGTGGAATAGTTTTGTTTGGTAAGAATATCAGTAGCTCTGACGGAATGTCGTCTACTTCAGGGAACTCGTTGCGACTTAGATCTTTCAGTGCTCTGTCAAATTCTTTTCACAGCATCATATCTTCCATCTCATCTTCATCTACGTCGTCTTTCATTTCTAAAATACTGCCTTCAAGTTGATTTCCCTTATGTATCCCTTCTATAAACTCCTTCCAGCTTTCAGCTTTCCCTTCTTTCCTTAATACTGCTTTTCCATCTGAGATCTTTCTCTTCATACAGCTGCTTCTTTTCTCTACAAAGGTCCATTTCATTTTTCTATATGTGGGGTCTATCTTTCCCATAGTGATACACGCTTCTAAGTCCTTGAATTTGTCCTCTAGTCTTTCCTGAGTAGCCATTTTGCACTTCCTGTCATTCTCATTGTAATACATCAGGAGAAGAATGGGTAGCTTTGAAATATGAAATAGTGAAGGTAGCAGAGGATCAAGTAGGTAAAAAGACGAGGGATAGTAGAAATGTTTGGGAAACAGAAGACATATTGAATTTAATTGATTAAAGGAGGAAATATAAAAATACAGTAAACGAATCAGGTGAAAAGGAATACAAACGACTCAAAAATGAGATCGACAGGAAGTGCAAAACGGCTAAGCAAGGGTGGACAGAGAACAAATGTAAGTATGTAGAGACATATATCACTAGGGGTACCATAGATACTGCTAACAGGAAAATTAAAGAGACCTTTGCAGAAAAGAGAACCACCTGTATGAATATCAAGAGCTAAGGTGGAAAACCTGTACTATGCAAAGAAGGTAAAGCAGAAAGGTGGAAGCAGTATATAGAGGATTATTCAAGAGCGATGTACTTGAGGGCAGTATTCTGGAAATGGAAAAGGGCGTAGATGAAGATGAAAGGGGAAATATGATACTGCGTGAAGAATTTGACAGAGCACTGAAACACCTAGGGCAAAAAAAGGCCCCGGGAGTAGACAACATTCCATTAGAACTACTGGCTGCCTTGGAAGAGCCAGCCATGACAAAACTCTACCATCTGGTGAGCAAGATCTATGAGACAGGCGAAATAATCTCAGACTTCAAGAAGAATATAATAATTCCAATCCTAAAGTAAGCAGATGTCGACAAGTGCGAAAATGACCGAACTATCAGTTTAATAAGTCATGGCGGCAAAATACTAACATGAATTCCTTACATACGAGTGGAAAAACTGGTAGAAGCTGACCTCGGGGAAGATCAGTTTGGATTCCGTAGAAATGTTGGAACACGAAAGGCAATACTGACCCTACGACTTATCTTAGGAGATAGATTAAGGAAAGACAAACCTACATTTCTAGCATTTGTAGACTTAGAGAAAGCTTTTTACAATGTTGACTGGAATACTCCCTTTCAAATTCTGAAGGTGGCAGGGGTTAAATACAGGGGGCGAAAGGATATTTACAATTTGTACAGAAACCAGAGGGCAGTTATAAGAGTTGAGGGACATGAAAGGGTAGCAGTGGTTGACGAGGGAGTAAGACAGGGATGTAGCCTATCCCCGATGTTATTCAATCTGTATATTGAGAAGGCAGTAAAGTTCAAAAATGGTTCAAATGGCTCTGAGCACTATGGGACTTAACATCTGAGGTCATCAGTCCCCTAGAACTTAGAACTACTTAAATCTAACTAACCTAAGGACATCACACTCATTCATGCCCAAGGCAGGATTCGAACCTGCGACCGTAGCAGTCGCGCGGTTCCGGACTGAAGCGCCTAGAACCGCTTGGCCACCGCGGCTGGCAAGGCAGTAAAGGAAACAAAAGAAAAATTTGCAGTAGGAATTGAAATGCATGGAGAAGAAATAAAAATTTTTGAGGTTTGCCCATGACGTTGTAATTCTGTCAGAGACAGCAAAGGACCTGGAAGAGCAGTTGAACAGAAGGACAGTGTCTTGAAAGGAGGATATAAGATGAATATCAACAAAAGCAAAACGAGGATAATGGAATGTATTCGAATTAAATTAAGTGATGCTGAGGGAGATAGATCAGGAAATGAGACACTTAAAGTAGTAGATGAGTTTTGATATTTGTGGAGCAAAATAACTGATGATGGTCGAAGTAGAGAGGATATAAAATGTAGGCTTGCAATGGCAAGGCAATCTTTTTTGAAGAAGAGAGTATAGATTTAAGGGTCAGGATACGATAAATAATTTAGACAGGAAGAGAATAGAAGCTTTCGAAATGTGGTGCTACAGAAGAATGCTTTAGATTATATGGGTAAATCACGTAACTAATGAGGAGGTACTGAACAGAATTGGGGAGAAGAGGAATTTGTGGCACAACGGGACTGAAAGAAGGGATCGGTTGATTGAACACGTTCTGAGGCATCAAGGGATCACCAATTTAGTACTGGAGGGAAGCGTGAAGGGTAAAAATCGTAGAGGGAGGCCAAGAGATGAACTCACTCAGAAGATTCAGAAGGATATAGGTTGCAGTAGTTACTCGGAGACGAAGAGGCTTGCACAGGATAGTTTAGCAGGGAGAGCTGCATCAAACCAGTCTCTGGACTGAAGACCACAGCAACACAACAACAATGAACATTTCTTATGAACATCTTGAAAGAAATAGGTTCCTTTAATATCATACTCCGAAATACATCAGTGGTATAGAATGAAATGTAACGTTATATTTAGACGCAGTCAGTTCAGGTGTGGCGCTGTCTGTAGCTTTCCCCAAGGAAAGGCAGGCATACGCTTTTATATTTATGGTTGAATAGCGGGGCGACAGGCTCGCGTGCCTCAACACGGCTCATTACAGTTTACTGTGCTCGTACGTGCTGTCAGCACAAAGCTCACGCGTCGGCGACTGCACCGTTCGTTAAAGCTACAGACGTCACTAGAGGTGAATAACACCAGGTGTTTGAGAGCTTTTTTATCGCCAGTAATATTTACTTATTTGTAATTATTTTCCTATGGCGAGCTTTGGATCACCTGCCATTTCAATTTCTACTCGTCCCTCCTCCATCCCCTCCCCTCACCCCTTGCCAGCACCCATTTGCTGTTTTCTCCAAAATTCCTTCATCGACAATTCGGTCGACGTCGGCGCACTCATGTTTAACTAACACGGTTACATGACTAGGTACAGTCAAGCTCCGACTGAAGCAGTGCGCTTTGTTACGTGCAAGCATGGAAGGTAAACGCGGAGAATGTATTCGCGGGTAAACTCAATGGCTTCCTGTTAAAGTGATTAAATTTGTTAATGATGGTAAAGAGAAGGAATTTATCGTACCGGCAGGGAAGGCGACGGAACGTGCAGCCAAACAGTTAAAGCTGAGCAAGAGGATGGTTTGCAAATTACGGAAGCAGGGACACAAAGCTGAGCAGAGTCGAATTTAGGTTTCAAACGCGAAATGAGTAGTAGAGTGCTCGTACTAGATATTCTATTGACGACATGGATAAATAAATTATGAGGCAGCAATTTCTACACTTTTATGTACAATATAAAGAAGTACCAAGATGCAAAAACTACACAGCTTTTGACACACAGAACTAAACTTCAAGGCTAGCAAGGAAACTTATAAAAAATCGTTCTGTCTATGAGATTTAACTTTAAAAGGTGCCAAAGTATATGTGTTGTTATATATGAGCGAGAGGAGGTAGTTGCAAAAAAGAGCATATTAAATTAGGTTTTCACGGAAGAAAGAAGCATGAAAATCAAAGCAACCAGTGGTTTACGTAAATGAAATATGAATTTACATGTATTACACGATATATAAACGTTGGCAGAGTGATAATGTGTGAGTAGTATTGGTCAATAAAAATTTCTGTCAGCGTTTAATTATTGTGCATGCTGGCGGTGAGAAGCTTTTCATTCAGGGTTCACTTCACATATATGATTAAAAAATCAAAACATCGGTCTATCACTCAGAGACAGACCATGAAGTCTTCTTTATTTATTTGTGCGGAATCACATTTTATCTTTCTTTGCCGAAAGAAGATTCAGAAGTGGTGAAATATATTATAAATTCACAAAGTAAAACTAACTGGTGACAACCGTTTTATCCTTCGAAGCTCGATAATTTGTAAATTATTTTACCTACTTTATTTTACTGGCAAACGTTCTCAGGTGCAATCATTTACTGATACCAAAGATTCAGTAACTCACAAGGAGAGAGAGAGAGAGGATCGACTTTTTGAAACTATCCATAGGGTGTTGAACAAATAAAAAGGTTAATACGATAATTAAAATGAAGGAAAAGGAGTGGAAATAAAACAAATGAAAATACAGTAACTGAATAAAAATAATGAATAAAGTGATTTTAATAAAGATTTAAAAATTAAAATGCACCTAAGGTTTTCGAAATGACAACCGCTGGCTCGTCATGGATATGCCTCACCACCACTAATTTTAATGCTCCAGATCATCATGCAAAATACTTTTTGTTGGTTACTCGCAAGTCTTTATCTATTCAGAATATTTCTCGTCATTGGTGAGTTCCAAAATGTTTGAGTACAATAACGTTCAGGCAGTGATCGCTTCGCAGAAGGAATGTTAAAACAGTCTCGCATGGGTAAGATTTTTGAATATCCTTCCTGGAACAGCCTCCTCTCTCCATTAAATAAAAAATACTACAGAGTCGGAGATAATCTCACTTCACAGAGTGGACTAAATTGGAACGGCAGGTTTACGTAATCATTTCGCGTTAGACAAGTGGCATTCGACAATCGATACTTGATCGGGTTAGCAAAATAGATTCAGGAATAGCATATAAAAACGACAGCGAACATTGAATTCGGATTTAGAAGTTAGATTTTCGCCTTTGGCAAACTGTGTGGCGTGTAAATGTGTTGATTGACGAGCGGTGTATGACAACGCTCCACTTGTAAAGATATTGGAGTGTACGTCTGTATTATTTTCGCCTCCCTGTTCCTCGATCATAAACACGATGATTCTGCGGCCGTGATGAGATAACAATTTCGCTTTTCCGAGTAATATGTAGTCATTGGGAAGTGACTGTTGTGTCGTGTTGAGTTATGTCGCAAACTAATACACACCTTGGTGAGCGACGAAGTGATTCCTGGCCATCACGGGCAGTGCCGAATGGTCTTTCCAGTCCACACATTACGCAATGAAGCTAGAAGGACAGTAATGTCACTAAATGTTGTGCGCAGGAAAGCTAAAATAAGGAGTTTCTCCATTCTCTCTCTCAGTCGATGAGATGATCAATGACGTACACAGCAGCAAGGTTCAGAGCTGTGAGATCAAATCGGAAATTTTTCAAAGATAATCCTGAGAAACCACTAGAAACTTCCAGCAGGGAGAGGTTAATTTCAATTCAAATTTTTCATTTCGACAGTGATAGGAAACTGCCTTCCCCTTTGTCTAAATTACTTTAAGATGATAACTTTATTTATGTGTAAAGCACCCTTATCAGATCAGCCAGGACATTATGACAACCAACCTAATAGACGGTATATTCACCTTTGGCACGGATAACAGCGGATAAGCGTAGTGGCATGGAAGCAATCATTCCTTAGTAGGTCGCCGGAGGGAGTTAGCAAGACATCTGCACGCACGAGTAAATTCCGGGGGGGGGGGGGGGGGAGGCGATGAGCTCTGACGCCACTTTCAGCCACATCCCGGATGTGTTCGATAGGGTTCAGATCTGGGAATTTGGAGGACCAGCACATCAGCTAGAACTCACCAATTTTTTTCCTCTGATCACTCTATCATACTTCTGGCCTTGAGTCATGGCGCATTATCTTGTTGAAAAATGCCACTGCCGTCGGGAAACATGATCGTCATGAAGGGGTGTAAGTGATCTGCAACCAGTGTGTGATACTCCTTAATCGTCATTGTGCCTTGCACGAGCTGCACTGGACCGGTGGATGCCCACGTGAATTTTCCCCGAAGCATAATGGAGCCGCAGCCAGCTTGTCTCCGTCCCGCAGTACAGGTTGAGATTCATAGGAAGAATTCTAAGAAAATGTGACTCATCGACGAAAGAAGTAGCTTACAAAACGCTTGTTCGTCCGATTCTTGAGTATTGCTCATCAGTATGGGACCCTTACCAGGTTGGATTAATAGAAGAGATAGACATGATCCAGCGAAAAGCAGCGCGATTCGTCATGGGGACATTTAGTCAGCGCGAGAGCGTTACGGAGATGCTGAACAAGCTCCAGTGGCGGACACTTCAAGAAAGGCGTTACGCAATACGGAGAGGTTTATTATCGAAATTACGAGAGAGCACATTCCGGGAAGAGGTGGGCAACATATTACTACCGCCCACATATATCTCGCGTAATGATCACAACGAAAAGATCCGAGAAATTAGAGCAAATACGGAGACTTACAAGCAGTCGTTCTTCCCACGCACAATTCGTGAATGGAACAGGGAAGGGGGGATCAGATAGTGATACAATAAGTACCCTCCGCCACACACCGTAAGGTGGCTCGCGGAGTATAGATGTAGATGTAGTAGATGTAGGTGTCAAGCAGCTGTTCCCCTGGAAGACTGCGGATTCGCGCCCTCCCGTCGGCATGATGAAGAAGGGGTCGGGATTCGTCAGATCATGCAATGCTCTGCCACTCGCCAAAGTACAGTGCCGACGGTCACGTGCCCATTTGACTCGTAGTTGCCAATGTCGTGGTGTTAACACTGGCACGTGCATGAGTCGTCGGCTGCGGAGGCCCATCGTTAGAAGTGTTCGGTGCACTGTGTATTCAGACACACTTGTACCAGCATTAAAATCTGATGTTAGTTTCGCCACAGTTCGCCACCTGTCCTGTTTTACCAGGCTGCCCAGCCTGCAACGTCCGACATCTGTAATGACGGATGACCGCCCAACCCCACGACGTCTGGACGTGGTTTCACCTTCGTTTCGCCACGTATTGAAGACACTCACCACAGCAGTCCTCGAACGTCAGATAACCCGTGCAGTTTCCGAAATGCTTATAACGAGTCTCTGGGCCATGCCAATCTGCCCTCGGTCAAACTCAGATAGATCACGTGCTTTCCCATTCTACATGCAGACAGAACGCTCACTGATACTACATGCAACGTGCGTGTGTCCGACTATCAGTCATTCCTCGTTGGGTGACGCTGATATCTGGTCGAGCTTATATCGATAGTACGTCGGTGGTCATAATGTTCTGACCGATGAGTGGATTGTAGGAGCTCCTGGTACTGTTTCCCTTACAAAGAGAGGTCCACAGGATTGGGATAGATTGTTTGAAATCACATGGGAAGTTTTGTAGCATAGGGTCCCACGTATTAAATCGCACACCTCTATCATTTACCCTTGTGGACCCTTGTATGCGAGTAATCAAAGAATAAATTTCCTGTGATCCACTAGATGACAAAAACTGCAATTACAGTATCTATTTTTGGGTCCCTGTCTTAGCGTAGCGGTTAATATATTTTGCTGGTATGCTCAAGGTAGTGAGTTCAGATCCTGTAACATGTCAGTTTTTTTACTTTTTTATAGAAATGCCTGCCATTATTTTGATTTATTTGCGGTAGTTGTGGCTGCACTGCGAATATGAGTCTTTCAAATCTTCCTCCAAAGGCAGTCGTTGAGATGGAAACGCTGTATACCATAACAAAAAAATTGGAAATTTGTGATAAGGTGTTAAGGGACCAAACTGCTGAGGTCATCGGCCCCTAGGATTACGCACTACTTAATCTAACTTAAACTAACTTACGCTAAGGACAACACACACACACCCATGCCCGAGGGAGGACTCGAACCTCTGAGGGGGGTAGCCGCGCGGGCCGTGACAAGGCGCCCAAGAGCTCGCGGCTACCCCGCGCGGCTATACCATAACGGACAGGTGGACAAAAACAATATGATACCGAAGCGAGGATGTCGCAACGGTCGCAAAAGATGTGTATTGCCTGTAATGAGAGCGTTAGGAAGCAGGCCCTGTTCTCTTTAATTAAAGAACATAGACCTGCTAAAAATTCGTTCGAGGTCGACGAAATAGCTGTAGTGAAAACCACACCGTTGTCCGTTTGCCGCCCTATAATTGTGATTTAATGCGATAGAAGTGGCTTGAATAAAAGGTTCTTAAGGAATGCGACGTTTCATGGAATATGTCCAATGAAAATCTGTTTAAGACTGCAAATGAATCTCTTCTGTCAGTAATTACTGATGACAGAAAAAGGCATCGCAGGAAGACGCAGCAATGTAAGAAGATTACTGGTGGCGCGACTGTGTCATCGAACTCGCGATAGACGAAATCACTATTGATACTGCTGAATCGGACAGTAGCGACGATAACTGTGAATTATGCACAGGTTTGGAGTATAATGAGACTGAATCTAAGTGCCCATAGCTAGACCACAGGGTTGCGAATATAATTTATTATTAAAATAGAAGTCATTCATAGGATGTGCACAATGGGTGCGCGAATTGTCGTCCATGAAGACGAATGCCTCGCCAATATGCTGCCGATATGGTTGCACTATCGGTCGGAGCATGGCATTCACGTGTCGTTCAGCCGTTACGACGTCTTCCATGACCACCAGCGGCGTACGTCGGCCCCACATAATGCCACCCCAAAACAGCAGGGAACCTCCACCTTGCTGCAGTCCCTGGACAGTCTGTCCAAGCCGTTCAGCCTGACCGGGTTGCCTCCAAACACGTCTCCGACAATTGTCTGGTTGAAGGCATATGCGACACTCATCGATGAAGAGAACATAATGCCAATCCTGAGCGGACCATTCGGCATGTTGTTGGACCCATCTGTACGGCGCTGTATGGTGTCGTGGTTGCAAAGATGGACCTCGGCATGGACGTTGGGAGTGAAGTTTCGCATCATGCACCCTATAACGTACAGTTTGAGTCGTAACACGACGTCCTGTGGCTGCACGAAAAGCATTATTCAACATGGTGGCGTTGCTGTCAGGTTTCCTCCGAGCCATAATACGCAGCTAGCGGTCATCAACTGCAGTAGTAGCCATTGGGCGGCATGAGCGAGACATGTCATCGACAGTTCCTCTCTCTCTGTATCTCCTCCAAGTCCGAACAACATCGCTTTGGTTCAGTCCGAGACGCCTGGATGCTTCCCTTGTTGACAGTCCTTCGTGGCACAAAGTAACAATGCGGACGCGGTCGAACCGCGGTATTGACCGTTTAGGCATGGTTGAACTACAGACAACATGAGCTGTGTACCTCCTTTCTGGTGCAATGTCTGGAACTGATCGGCTGTTGGACATCCTCCGCCTGATAGGCGCTGCTCATGCATGTTTGTTTCCATGTTTGGGCGGGTTTAGTGACTTCTTTGAACAGTCAAAGGGTCTGTGTCTATGATACAATATCCACAGTCAACATCTATCTTTTCTGGGAACCGGGGTGAAGCAAAAATTTTTTTGATGTGTGTATACAGGGTGGTCCATTGGTCGTGACCGGGCCAAATATCTTACGAAATAAGCGTCAAACGAAAAAACTAAAAAGAAACGAAACTTGGCCCGCTAGATTGCGTTGCCATGGGTCAAATGGTTCAAATGGCTCTGAGCACTATGGGACTTAACATCTATGGTCATCAGTCCCATAGAAATTAGAACTACTTAAACCTAACTAACCTAAGGACAGCACACAACACCCAGTCATCACGAGGCAGAGAAAATTACCATAGGTCAAACGGATATCAACTGCGTTTTTTTAAAAATAGGAACCCCCATTTTTTATTACATATTCAAGTAGTATGTAAAGAAATATGAATGTTTTTGTTGGACCACTTTTTTCGCTTGATGATAGGTGGCGCTATAATAGTCACAAACATATGGCTCACAATTTTAGACGAACGGATGGTAACAGGTAGGTTTTTTAAATTAAAATACAGAACGTAGGTACGTTTGAACGTTTTATTTCGGTTGTTCCAATGTGATACATGTACCTTTGTGAACTAATCATTTCTGAGAACGCATGCTGTTACAGCGTGGTTACCTGTAAATACCACATTAATGCAATAAATGCTCAAAATGATGTCCGTCAACCTCAATGCATTTGGCAATACGTGTAACGACATTCCTCTCAACAGCGAGTAGTTCGCCTTCCGTAATGTTCGCACATGCATTGACAATCCGATGACGAATGTTGTCAGGCGTTGTCGGTGGATTACGACAGCAAATATCCTTCCACTCTCCCCACAGAAAGAAATCCGGGGATGTCAGATCCGGTGAACGTGCGGGCCATGGTATGGTGCTTCGACCACCAATCCACCTGTCATGAAATATGCTATTCAATACCGCTACAGCCGCACGCGAGCTGTGTGCCGGACATCCATCATGTTGGAAGTACATCGCCGTTCTGTCATGCAGTGAAACATCTTGTAGTAAAATCGGTAGAACATTACGTAAGAAATCAGCATACATTGCACCATTTAGATTGCCATCGATAAAATGGGGGCCAATTATCCTTCCTCCCATAATGCCGCACCATACATTAACCCGCCAAGGTCATTGATGTTCCATTTGTCGCAGACATCGTGGATTTTCCGTTGCCCAATAGTGCATATTATGCCGGTTTACGTTACCGCTGTTGGCGAATGACGCTTCGTCGCTAAATAGAGCGCGTGCAAAAAATGTCATCGTCCTGTAATTTCTCTTGTGCCCAGTGGCAGAACTGTACACGACGTTCAAAGTCGTCGTCATGAAATTCCTGGTGCATAGAAATATGGTACGGGTGCAATCGATGTTGATGTAGCATTCTCAACACCGACGTTTTTCAGATTCCCGATTCTCGCTCAATTTGTATGCTACTGATGTGCGGACTAGCCGCGACAGCAGCTAAAACACCTACTTGGGCATCATTATTTTGTTGCAGGTCGTGGTTGACGTTTCGTATGTGGCTGGACACAAGTAAAGTAACTATCCGGCGAACGGTCCGGACACTTGGATGATGTCGTCCAGGATACCAAGCAGCATACACAGCAGACGCCCGTTGGGCATTTTGATCACAATGGCCATACAGCAACACGACCTTTTCCGCAATTGGTAAATGGTCGATGTTAACACGGGTAATGTATCACGAAGCAAATACCGTCCGCACTGGCGGATTGTTACGTGATACCACGTACTTATTCGTTTGTGTCTATTACAGCGCAATCTATCACAAAGCGAAAAAAGTGGTCCAACTAAAACATTCATATTTCTTTACGTACTACACGAATATGTAATAAAAATCGGGGTTCCTAATTAAAAAAACGTAGTTGATATCCGTTTGACCTATGGGAGCGCCTTCTAGCGGGCCAACCATAGCGCCATCTGGTTTCCCCCTTCAAGCTAGACGAGTTTCGTCCTTTTTAGTTTTTTCGTTTGATGCTTATTTCGTGAGATATTTGGCCCGGTCACTATCAGTGGACCACCTTGTATTTCGCATGAGAGTTTTCTGGGTGAGCGGGTATAGAAACGGACGTGTGTGTTGCGTGAGGAGAAGATAAAAAATGACAAGTGTTTTCGCTGGACATATTGATAACACTCGAATTCTTACCACGCCAATCATCCCGGGATGCCCTTCATGTCTCGGGGGTGGTCCACTCTGGCATATACGAGCGTAAACGACTGCGGACGCGGCCGCGGGTGTAGTTTGGCTACCTCGAACATGATGACCTTCCTACCAAATCATATAAGTCACCCGGTATCCACTGATTGGAGACAAGAGGAAAAAAATCGGTAGGTTTCGGAAACCGTGTGTTTGCATGATCTAATCCCACAGATATTGAAATCCTGGTATCCACCAATAGGAGGCAAGGAAAAATTGTCCCACACAAGGAGTATCGATTTAATTGATTAGCCAGTCAATCTGACAGAGGCAGGGGATATTTCCAAAACATGCACAACTGGGGGTTTACCAGGTAACCAATAATTCGTTTGCGGTTCGATCCGATCGGCAGTGGCATGCTGCAGGAAGAGAGAGAGAGATAGGGAGAGAGAGAGAGAGAGAGAGAGAGAGAGAGAGAGAGAGAGAGAGAGAGAAAGCAGGTGTTTCGACAGGAATTTCTCTGGTATCAAGTATCAAAGGGTTGCGGTCACCTGATGCTTCTGTTCAGGTATTAGCGCGACATCAGATCTGTCAGCCGTGGGGCCCGATCGGTCAAAATGGTTCAAATGGCTCTGAGCACTATGGGACTCAACATCTTAGGTCATAAGTCCCCTAGACCTACTTAAACCTAAGGACATCACACACATCCATGCCCGAGGCAGGATTCGAACCTGCGACCGTAGCAGTCCCGCGGTTCCAGACTGCAGCGCCAGAACCGCACGGCCACCGCGGCCGGCCCGAGCGGTCACCTCTTGTATACTGGTGCATGGCGTGACCGCCGACAGACTCATTGCTTTGTGGGAACTAGAGCAGCCTGCGCGTGCTGTGGCATAAGCCGACTCTGTGTGTGGGCCAGCGGATGTGAGCAGTGGACGGCCATGCTTCACTATTTTTAACTATGTAATTACGTGTGCTGTCTGTTTCATGACGGTATTCCTCGTGCAAATGGAATAACAAAGATATCGATTTAATTAATTTTTTTCAAAGTATTTTACAAGACTTGTGTCGTCCCAAACAGCACAGAATGATGAGCAAGAGAGATCTAGCCCTGGCAAGATGAATCGGTTGTAAATAAACAATATACCCTCTGTTATGTTATGTAATTGAATTTCCTGTCGTGGGATCCTTCCTCTCCAGTACTGAACAGCCAGTTTCCGGGTGGAAGGGGAGGGGGGAGAGTGGGAGGAGTGGGGAATTTACTAGAGGGGGAGGGGCTACTTAATTGATCAATCTAATTAATTCGTCAATCAAACTGATAGAGTGGCAAGGGGCTATTCCAATAACTCTGGCCTGAAAGTGTACCTGTATCAGTGAGGGGTATGGGGAGGGTTGGCGGTATCCAGAAAAAAAAAATTGGAAATTTGTGCATGTTCCTATTGGACCAAAGTGCTGAGGTCATCGGTCCCAAGGCTTACGCACTACTTAATCTAACTTCAACTAACTGACGCTAAGGACAACATACACACACCCATGACCGAAGGAAGACTCGAATCTCCGACAGGGAGAGCCGCACGAACTATGGCAAGTCACCTGAAACCGCGCGACTACCCCGCATGGCGGTGGTATAAAGAGGGGTTGGGAATAGGAAGGGGGGAATGGTTGGAGGAGTTTTGTCAGAAGGACAGATTATCCCCTGTGGGTCATAATTCACTTAGAAGAACAATAGATTAAGGACCCGCCAATGAAAAGAGAACAGTAGGTTGGCCCCTGAATGTATACTTGCCCCTGATGTAGACAACCCACAATAACAAAACGCCATGATGACTTTTTTGCACTACTACTTGTGGTGTCCGTTCGTCAGACATGTCCGAAAGATCATACACCATTTTGATCCAGCAGCCACTATGAATCAAGACACAAGGGAACTGAAGACTTCAGCTGCCAGTGGGCATTGATTTATATCAATGAGAGAAGTTGAAAATTTTTTCTGGGCCAGGATCCGAACCGAGGTCTCCTGTTTACTAGGCAAATGCACTGGTCACTACGCCATCTGGACACAGTGGCTTTAGGCATATTACAGTGGTCCCTGCAGTTGTGGTGATCACTGTGTCCAGATGGAGTAGAGATCAGTGAATCTGCCTAGTCAGCAGGAGACCTAAATTCAAGTCCTGGTCCTGCTCAAATGTTCAACTTGCCCCACTGATATAAATCAATGCCCACTGGCAGCGGCCGGTGTGGCTGTGCAGTCCTAGGCGCTTCAGTCTGGACCGCTACGGTCGTAGGTTCGAATCCTGCCTCGGGTATAGATGTGTGTGTTGTCCTTAGGTTAGTTAGGTTTAAGTAGTTCTAAGTTCTAGGGTACTGATGACCACAGATGTTAAGTCCCATAGTGCTCAGAGCCACTTGAACCATTTTTGAACCCACTGGCAGCTAATGTCTTTAATTTCGTGGTGTCTTGATAATAAAGTTGTTAGTGTTGTGTCTAGACAAGACAGCCTAGACACAATGAGAGGAAGCCGAAAGGCACGGGCTTAAACTCACGCAGGCTGGCGTGAGGTCTGAAACAGGATACGTAATGAATGCTATAAAGAAAAGTACGTAGCTTCTGAAATATACTTAACTTTAATCCATAATCGGTGTACATCGCTCTTGTACAGATATAATCTCCATTTCACTATACAATGGTAATGGCGCCTTGCTAGGTCGTAGCAAATGTAGCTGAAGGCTATGCTAACTATCGTCTCGGCAAATGAGAGCGTATTTGTCAGTGAACCTTTCCTTGCAAAGTCGGCTGTACAAATGGGGCGAGTGCTAGTAAGTCTCTCTAGACCTGCCGTGTGGTGGCGCTCGGTCTGCTATCACTGACAGTGGCGACACGCGGGTCCGACGTATACTAATGGACCGCGGCCGATTTAAAGGCTACCACCTAGCAAGTGTGGTGTCTGGCGGTGACACCACATTCCTCCCCCGCAAATCGGCGAACGGTTGTGTTATAAGGCTTCCGCCTGCCGTGGGGAGGACCCCATGTTGACGTATGCGACGAGGTGGGGAGCCTAACAACAAGCGAGGCTGTGCCTCCCGCACCCGGCCATTCGGTCCGAGGGGAGCTAGGAAACGCCTGAAAACCTAGTCCAGGGTGCACGCCAACATGCGGTGTATGCGCCCGTAAAGAGACAGGAGGGGCCGAAGGGTCGACCTCCATCTGGTCGGGGCACCTGACGGGCGTAGACGACATGTGGTCCGGAGCGGGCAAGAGTTCCATGTCGGAGGACAGCTGGTCATGGGAGGCGATCGGCGGCGCGTGACCCAGGGAGGCGCTTGGCGGCTGCAGCGACGCGTCCACTGCGGGCGGCGCCGGCGGGAGGACCGGCGGCGGCGGCGGCGCCGCGTCGCCACGGGGCAAAATGGAAGGCAGCGTCGGTAACACCTGGGAATGAGGCGAGCCAGTAGATGGGTCCCGAGGGCGCTGACCGGACGGCACCGTCGCTGAAAGCAGACGGGGAGCGGCAGAACCCGTGCGACGACAGAGGCGCAGCTGATTGAGATGCCGACGCACCTCACCAGAGGCCCCCAAATCCAAATACATAGCGCGGCTGAGGCAGCGAAAAATGCGCCCTGCGAGCCAACGCCGTGAACCTAGTTGCGATAGTATACAACGTCGCCTGGAGCAAAAGCAGGCGTCTGCCGCTGCACAGGAACCTGATGCGGCGGATGCAGCAAAGACATCAACGTTCGATGAGGACGACCGTGGAGCAACTCAGCCGGCGAGCGACCATCTCGGGGCTGAGAGCGATACGAGGACAAGAAGAGCAATAACGTGTCCTCCCGAGAATGCGACTCTTTCAACTTCAACATCAGGGACTTGAAAGTCCTGACCAATCGTTCAGCGGCACCGTTTGACTGAGGCGAAAACGGCGCGGATGTCAGATGTTGAATACCATTGGCCTTGCAGAATGACTGAAATTCTGCGGACATGAATTGTGGGCCATAGTCGGAAACAATAGGCTGTGGAAGACCTTCAATGCAAAAGATAGCCGATAACGCTTGGATGGTGGCAGATGATGTCGTGGCAGACATCCGGACAACAAAAGGAAAATTACTGAAAGAATCGACCACAACCAACCATCGAACATTCCAGAATGGACCAGCAAAATCTATGTGCAAGCGTTGCCAAGGGGAAGTGGCTTTCGGCCATGCAAAGAATTTCCGCGGTGGTGCGGATTGTTGTTCGGTACACGCCATGCAAGAAGAGCACATTTTCGTAATCGCAGCATCGATTCCGAACCAAGTACAGTGCTGCCGAGCAAGTTGTTTCGTTCACACTATACCCCAATGTCCTTGGTGGAGAAGCCGTAAGACAGAGGACTGTAACGAACGTGGGACCACGACCCTGGACTGATCATTATCAGAACGCAACAGGAAAACACCACGTCGTACAAAAAGTCTCTCCTTGTGAGCAAAAAATCGTCGAACCAACGGATCCTCGATCCATGATTTCGACAAGGGCCATTGCGTAGCAACAAAACGCAAAACGGTAGCAAGGACAGGGTCAGCAGCTGTGGCGGTAGCCACACGACGAAAATCAATCGGAAACGATTCGACCACGTCATCGGTTTCCGCGTCAATGAACATGCAAGCAAGTTCGGAAGAATCGAATGCTCTATCCTCAGCAACAGGTAAACGGGACAACGCATCGGCGTTTCCGTGCTTAGCACTGGACCGATACGAGATATCATAGCGGTACTGCGAGAGGAAAATAGACCAGCGAAAGAATTTCTGCGCTGTACGTGGAGGTACAGGCTTGTTCGGATGAAAAAGTGACGTCAAAGGTTTGTGGTCTGTGATGATGGTAAAGTGACGACCATACAAGAAATCATGAAACTTTGTAACACCAAATACGAGAGCCAAGGCTTCTTTCTCGATCTGTGAATAATTTCTTTGCGCAGACGAGAGCAATTTGGACACAAAGGCAATAGGGTGATCATGCGAGCCATCTTTGTGCGCAAGCACAGCACCGATCCCGAAATCCGATGCATCTACCATCAACAAAAGGGGTTTCTGGGGATCGAATGGCTTAACGCAAGTATTTGAAAGCAACGCCGATTTCAACTGGCGAAAGGCGCGTTCGCATTCCGTCGTCCAGATGAACGGAACACCTTTACAGCGTAAGCGATGAAGCGGAGCTGAAATGGAAGAGGCATGTGGAACATAGTTATGGTAAGAATTAATTTTTCCCAGCACACTCTGTAGCTGCTTCAAATTCTGCGGCAAAGGCAAGTCTTGTATGGCACGGAGGTGCTCTGGACTGGGATGTATGCCTTGGGCATTGATTACATGTCCCAGATATGGTAAGTCACGAGCAAAAAACACACATTTGTCCTTCCGTAAGCGAAGACCATTTTGTCGCAAGACCTGAAATAATGTTCTGAGATTGGCTAAATGTTCTTCCTCCGTCTTTCCGGAGATCACAATATCGCCCAGATAGTTTGCTGCAGTAGGGACCGACGCACAAACAGTTTGCAGATATTGCTGAAACAATGCAGGGGCGTTTGCACACCCGAATGGCAGTCTTTTGAATAGATACAAACCCAGATGCGTGTTAACGACCAAGACGCGCTGGGATTCGTCGTCCACTGGTATTTGCAAGTATGCATCTGCTAGGTCCAACTTCGAAAAATATTTACCCGGGCACAATTTGTCAAAAAGATCTTCTGGGTGGGGTAAAGGAAAAGTTGTAATCACTAGTTGTGGATTCACTGTAGGTTTGAAGTCCACACAAAGTCTCAAATTTCCGGAAGGTTTTGGCAAAATTACGAAGGGTGATGCCCAGAGAGAAGCCTGCACACGTTCAATCACACCTTGTGATTCCAATTCGTGTAATGTTCTTGCGACCTCATCACGCAATGCGTGGGGAACATTGTGCGCTCTGAAAATTTCGGTTGCGCATTTACTTTCAGTTCCAAATGTGCTTTATAGTTCTTAGCGCAACCAAGGCCCGGTGCAAAAATGTCTGCAAATTCTTCACAGAGACGAGAAACACTGGCTGAAGGCACAGTCTGGTTCACTGATAGGACCTGATTGACTATAGACAAGTTAAACAACTGAAATAAATGTAAACCAAACAAGTTCACTGCAGAAGAAGAACGAAGTGCGTAAAATGACAAGTTTTGTTTGTCCCTTGTATGTTGCAAGAAGGCTGCACTGTCCTAACACAGGGACATGCTGTCCTGAATAACTAGTTAGTTTAACATGTGCGGCACGCAACGGAGGTGTGCCCAGTTGTTTGTACGTGTCTTTATTGATCAAGGAAACTGCAGCTCCGGTATCGAGCTGGAACGGGATCACGTTGCCATGTATGTCCAAATCTACAAAAAGTTTATTGTCCTGCTGACGACAAGAGCGACTGTCTCGTGCAACTTGAACAGACACTGGTACAGAATCACTTGCTAATTGACGTGATTTCCGGCGACGTCGACGCACACTATTTGTGGGACGCACACAGTCACTTTTAGAGAGAGTGGCACTGGGCGGAGTGGAATTAACTACAAGAATTTCCATGGGCGAAGGTTCACGAGCCTGAGTATTCTTGGTTCGATTCCGATTCCGGCGCGAAGCAAAGAGCCTGGAATGGTTGTGACTGTCCGATCTAAGCTTTTTCTGGCAAACACTTTGAACATGTCCTTTTTTATTACAGAAAAAGCAAATAGCTTGGTGCGATGGGCAATTCTGACGCGAATGTCTGGTTGCACACCGCGGGCATGATTTTAGCACTACATTTGCCTGCTGGCGCGGCAAACGTAGCGGAGAGCTTGGCGGCAGCTGCGCGGACGGGCGCGAGGGCTGTTTACAGTTCCATGCAGCTCGCCCGGAGGGCCGGTTAACGTGACACACGGCAGGCGAAGTTGCAAATGATTCCTGAGCAAAGTCAAGTGTGTCCTGCCGATCCAATATGTCCATCACTTGTTGAAGGGAGGGATTGACTAGTTTCAAAATCAGTTCCCTTATACGAACATCAGAAACGTTCTGTGCAATTGCATCACGCACCATAGTATCTGAATGAGGGAGTCCACATCCACACTCAAAAGCACAATCCCTAGTAAGGCCTTGCAAAGTTGCAACCCACTCCCTATTAGTCTGACCGGCCGTACGTTTTGTACGAAAGAACGTATACCTTTTTGCAACGACATTGACTGATTCTTTGAAATAGGCATCTAATGCCGACAACATTTCTTCGTAGGACAGAGTTGCTACGTCGCGTCGGGGAAACAATTTCACTATCACTCGGTACGTCTGGACGCCGACACAAGACAATAAGTGAGGCTGCCGCTCATTACCTTGAATTCTGTAGGCGGTGAGATGGATTCCAAATTGGCGTGACCACTCCGTCCAGCTTTCCATTGCCGCATCAAATTGACGAAAAGGTGGTGCAACTGCGTGTTGTGGCTGCGTGAGCGGTGAAGCGGCGGCTGCCGCATCGTGTTGCATCGCTCGTTGACCCTGGACGAGCTGTCCAAGGGCATCCAATAACGCCTGCGTCTGCTGATTCTGCAAGCGATAAAATTCGGACAGTACATCTGGAGATTGTGGCGAAGCCATGACACAATGAAAGCTAAGCAAGTATAAAGAACAAGACCCTTTTTGGACTCGTCGCCAAAAATGTTGTGTCTAGACAAGACAGCCTAGACACAATGAGAGGAAGCCTAAAGGCACACGCTTAAACTCACGCAGGCTGGCGTGAGGTCTGAAACAGGGTACGTAGTGAATGCTATAAAGAAAAGTACATAGCTTCTGGAATACTTAACTTTAATCCATAATCGGTGTACATCGCTCTTGTACAGATATAATCTCCATTTCACTATACAATGGTAATGGCGCCTTGCTAGGTCATAGCAAATGTAGCTGAAGGCTATGCTAACTATCGTCTCTGCAAATGAGAGCGTATTTGTCAGTGAACCTTTCCTTGCAAAGTCGGCTGTACAACTGGGGCGAGTGCTAGTAAGTCTCTCTAGACCTGCCGTGTGGTGGCGCTCGGTCTGCTATCACTGACAGTGGCGACACGCGGGTCCGGCGTATACTAATGGACCGCGGCCGATTTAAAGGCTACCACCTAGCAAGTGTGGTGTCTGGCGGTGACACCACAGTTAGGTGCCTAAATAAATGCAATGCATATACTCCAGTGAGCAATAGGGCGAAACTTTTATGTTCACTAATAGCTTCTGTGAAGAATAAAATTACAGTCACTGCTACAGACAAAGTCATGCACCACGACTACACAGGCGGCAGCTTCGGCATTCGATTTCGAGCGCAGCGGCGGATGACGCAGAGCAATAGCTTTCGTTATGCAGTAGTGCTGAATATACTGGTGTATTTAAACGATATTAACTGATGCAACAAACAGTTATAAGACAAACTGGTCACGAAAGAGCGCTTTTATAATAACTGTTAAATAAAAATCTTGAAACGATCGTACGCAATTTGTCGCTTCTTAAAAGTACAGATTGATGTGACGTAAATTGTGAGCATTCAGTCACGGTAGGCAATCGAAAACATTTTTCTACGGAGGAATTTACCATCTTGTGTCACAGTGGGATACATTTCATAACAGTTATTTTTGTGGCGGTGTTCGTAGCGACAAGCAATTCGCTGTAGAAACGGCTTACGAAGTCACCTCCACACTTTTAATAGCGGGCCGACCGGTCCGCTGGAACAGTGAACAGAAAGATGAAAACCCAAACACTCTGATTAAATAAAAGTCGGTACTTATCTTTATTAACGAAGATACAGTAACACAGTAGTGAACTCGGTGTCTACAGAAATCTGTCTAGTTCGAGTCGGAGCGGCTAGGTCAGCGTCGGCTGACGACAAACAACAACTCTGCTGCGATGAACACACAACTGACTAGCAAGTACACAATTCGGTGGCGAGTATACAACTGAGCGGCGAATACAGAACTGTCCAAGCGCTCGCGACTCCAGCGCTTAAGAACCCAGAAGCCAGCGGTGGCGCGCGCAGACTTGCGGCGATTTCCTGTCTCGCTGGCGCTGCTTATGCGGACGGCGTCCGGACTTTGATGCTGCCAACCTTTTGGCAGCGGGCTCGGTTGGCATTACTGGCTAGGATATAACACTCCTCCCCCCCAAATCGCTGCACCGTCGTTGAATAATGACGTGGCGAGCGTCGACGGCGGGGGAGGGGTCTGGCCGCAGGCGTAGCAGAAGAGACCGAGGCGGAGACTGTTGTCGGTGGCAGTCCCCGGTCCGCACCCCAGCATTGGCCGCGTGGGGCCTCGGGAAACACCGACTGAAAACCGAGGTCAGGGTGCACGCCTGTGACCACGGGCACAGCTTCTGGTACTGGACGCGACGGGGCGTCGGGACCCACGAAGAGAGGCAGCGTCTCCTGACGCTGCGTCGACGGCTGCTGAGTGGGCGCCGGACAAGGCGCTGCGGTGTCAGACTCCTTGGGGGTGCCCAAGGAAAGCGGCTGCAGGACAGGCTGCACAGCCACCGCTTGGGAAGGCGGCCCGGCTGAGGGGTCGACGTCCATCAGCTCCGAAGGCGGTGGCGACTGAAGAGGGACCGCAGGCGCCGGAGCGACCACCTGGGGCGCTCCCGAATGAAGCTGCGCGGGAGGCATCAACGGGACGGGCTGTCGGCGTGGTAGCGGCGACGGCTGCTGCTGCTGCCCTGGGGGCGGCAGCGAAGTCGGGAGGCGCGGCTGGAACCCGCCGCGGACCAAATCTGTGGACAAAGAACGAGCGGCAGAATCCGGGCGGCCAGCGCGGCGCAACTGGTTCTGATGCCTCCTGTGCACCCCAGAAGCACCTTGAACAGTATAAAAACCGCGACCCTGGACACGTATCACGGTACCACGTTCCCAACGACGGCGACCGTGATAAACTCTGAAAAAAACGGCGTCGTTGCGCTGAAAACGCGTGCGATGCTCAGAAGCGGCGGGTCGATCCGGGGGGTGCAACAACCGTAGTAGGGTGCGATGACGACGGCCGTGGAGAAGCTCCGCAGGCGAAGGGCCGTCGCGTGGCGTGGTCCGGTACGACGACAGGAACGTGATGAGGGCCTGCTGACGAGAGTGCGTAGCACGAAGGCGGTCCATATGATCCTTGAATGTGCGTACAAAACGTTCCGCTGCACCATTCGATTGAGGATGGAACGGCGGAGTAAGAACATGGCGAATGCCATTGGCAGAACAAAAACGTTCAAATTCAGCAGAGGTAAATTGTGGACCATTGTCAGACACTAAAACTTCTGGAAGACCCTCAATACAAAAAATTGAAGTCAACGCCTGTATAGTTTGTGCAGACGTTGTAGACTGCATGGGCACAACAAACGGAAAATTACTAAATGCATCTATCACGATGAGCCAACGAGAATTCCAATATGGACCAGCGAAATCAATATGTACTCGCTGTCAGGGACCGGCAGGGCGTGCCCACTCAAAATAGCGTTGAGGCGGAGCAGCTTGGTGTTCGGCACACGTCGAACAATCTGTAGACATCTGCGTAATCTGCTTATCAATGCCGATCCATGTACAATGACGGCGGGCAAGCTGCTTGGTGCGGACCACTCCCCAATGACCTTGATGCAACAAGTCGAGGACCTTGGATTGGAGCACTTGGGGAACCACTACACGAAGCTGGTCATTCTCGGTGCGTAACAGCAAAACTCCGTGCGAAACAGACAACAGATGACGTTGCGGATAATAGCGACGAACCACAGGATCCGATATGTCCTTTGCCTTGGACGGCCAACCACGTTGAATAAAACGTAATAGTAAACTCAGATGAGGATCCGTAGCTGTCTCACGTGCCACCTGACGATAATCAATCGGAAAATCCCGGAGAGATTGCTGCTCATCGGCGTCAATCTGATGGCAAGAGTCTTCAGAGGAATCGAAGACATCATCCGCAGCAATCGGCAATCTAGAAAGCGCGTCAGCGTTTGCATGCTGAGCTGTAGGGCGATACAGTATCTCATACTGGTATTGTGATAACAAAAGAGCCCAACGTTGTAGTCTCTGAGCTGTCCGCTGAGGAACTGGTTTAGACGGATGAAACAGTGACGTCAGGGACTTGTGATCTGTTACTAAATAGAATGGTCTACCATAGAGGTAGTGATGGAATTTTGTGACACCGAACACAATAGCCAACGCTTCCTTGTCCAATTGGCTATAATTACACTGAGCTTTGTTTAGCAATTTAGATGCGAACGCAATAGGACGTTCGGTGTTACCGACTCGGTGAGACGACATAGCACCGAGGCCGAAAGAAGAGGCATCACAAGCTAACACCAGAGGCTTGTTAGGGTCGTAATGGACCAGACAACGATCATTCAATAAAGCCTCTTTAAGCTGCTGAAAGGCTGATTGGCAATCAGCTGACCACACAAAAGGAACATTCTTACGGCGGAGACGATGCAACGGTGCAGCAATCTGTGATGCATTAGGTATAAACCTAATATAATATGTCAATTTGCCAAGAACTGCTTGCAATTCCTGCAGATTGCGAGGGGCGGGCAAATCACGAATAGCTGCTAAATGTGACTGGGAGGGATGAATGCCTTGAGCATTAATAACATGTCCCAGATACTCCATCTCCGTAAGGAAAAATGAACATTTATCGATGTTGCAATGTAGGCCTGCCTGAGACAACACTTTAAACAAACACTCCAAATTACGGAAATGTTCAGCAGGCGTCCGACCGGACACAACAATATCGTCTAAATAGTTGCAACACGATGGTACATTAGCCAGAAGTTGTGACAAAAAACGCTGAAAAACAGCTGGAGCTGACGCACAACCAAAAGGCAAACGCAGAAAACGGAACAACCCCAACGACGTGTTTATGACAAAATACTGTTGTGATTGCTCGTCGAGGGGCAATTGCAAATATGCTTCACATCCATCAGCTCGTCCGGTCTAGGCAAAGGAAAAGAATCAATGACAGTCTGAGGATTAACTGTCGACTTAAAATCAGCACACAAACGTAACTTGCCAGACGGTTTCTTTATAATAACTAAGGGAGAAGCCCACTGGCTCGCTGAAACGGGTTGAATAACACCGTTGTTTTGCCAACGACGAAGTTCATCTTCCACAGGTGCCCGGAGGGCGTGAGGCACTGGACGAGCACGACAAAATCGAGGCTGAGCATTATCTTTTAACGTAATATGAGCGGCAAAGTTCGCAGCACAACCTAGTTCATCTTTAAATATGTCACTGTATCGTTTACACAAATCGGTTATGCTGTCTTGAGAAACAACAACAGAATTAATTTGCAACACATTGTATTGGATAGACAGGCCAAACAAGTCAAAACAGTCTAATCCGAAAATGTTTACACTGTCTGTAGCGCGGAGCACTGTGAATGAAACTGTTTTTGTATTGCCACGGAATGTGGCTGGCACGCTACATACACCTAACACAGGAATGTGTTCGCCACTATAAGTAGCCAAAGAATGTTTTGCCGCTGAAAGTTTAGGGCGGCCGATAGCCGCATGCGTAGCACTATTTATGAGAGTCACAGACGCACCAGTGTCTAATTGAAAATTGAAGGTCTTATCCTGGATGCGTAGCTTCACAAATAGTTTATTACACTGTCTCTGGATCGGTGCAGTGGAGGCGGAAGATACAAAATCAGCGCGTTTAGCGCGTGTTCGCTGCTTACGACAACTCGTGGGTTGGGCGGGTGGAACAACAACTCCCGCTTCACTTGCAGTCTGTACATTACGTTTTACAGCGTTTGAATTACGCCTGGGTCGCATAGCAGAGGGCTGGGTGGGTGGCTTATTGCGAACAAGTTTATTACCCACACGAACCGTGGAAGAGTCTTTAAACGCGACCTCCTGGGCGGGCTGGCTTTGAAGAACATGAATATCCATGGGCTGGGCAGCACTAGAATTGTTCTTGGGTTTACGCAAGCAAACAGTCTGGATGTGTCCTTTCCTTTGACAAAAGTGACAAACCGCGTTTCTTAACGGGCAACGTTCACGAGGATGAGCAAGAACACACTTAGGGCAAGACTTAACTCTATCATTTTGCACACGCGGCTGACGAATGTGTTTAACATGACGCGGCCGGCTAGTGTTTACAGTCTGACTCTGCCGGTGGGGCCGCGGGCGTGACATAACTTGCTTAGCACAGGCAATTTGAGAAATACATGGCTGATCTAACTCACACTCAGCATAGTCAAAAGTATCTTGGGCTTCAATGATGTTCATCACAGTCTCTAATGACGGGTCAGGCAACTTTAAGATAGCAGCACGAATACGAGAATCTGCAATGTTTTGAGTAATAGCGTCTCGTAACATGACATCACTGTAGGAAGCTCCACACACACAATTAAATCGGCACTGACGGGTGAGGCCCCGTAAATCTGTTAACCACTGTTTATTAGATTGATGTGGCAGTTCCTTTAATCTGAAGAACTTGAATCTAGCTGCTGCCACATGAACTCGCGACTCGAAATACTCAGTAAGCTTGGTAACAACAACGTCATAGTCTAAAGCTTCTGGCTTGGATTCCGGGAACAACTTACAAAGTAGGCGATAGACTTCCACGCCTGCAGTGGAAATTAAATAAAGCTGCCGCTCAGTACCCGTGATTTTGTAGACTGTCATGTGCGCCTGCAACTGCGCGAAGTATTCTCGCCATTCTTCTCGTGATGCATCAAAAGCACGGAACGGTGGTGCTGCCTGTGCTTGTTCCTTTTGTGTTGGAGGATTAGCCGCTTGTTTGGCGATCGCTTCCACCAGACTTTGTATTTGCTGACTCTGTAACAAGATCAACTGTTGTAATTCGGCAGACATAGTGAACACAAATTAAACCAGCCCCCAAAATTTTATCTCTATAATAAGTATAACAAGAAACAAGGTGAACCAGCCCTGCACACGAGTTCGGAAGTCCTCGTCGCCAGTTTTGTGGCGGTGTTCGTAGCGACAAGCAATTCGCTGTAGAAGCGGCTTACGAAGTCACCACCACACTTTTAATAGCGGGCCGACCGGTCCGCTGGAACAGTGAACAGAAAGATGAAAACCCAAACACTCTGATTAAATAAAAGTCGGTACTTATCTTTATTAACGAAGATACAGTAACACAGTAGTGAACTCGGTGTCTACAGAAATCTGTCTAGTTCGAGTCGGAGCGGCTAGGTCAGCGTCGGCTGACGACAAACAACAACTCTGCTGCGATGAACACACAACTGACTAGCAAGTACACAATTCGGTGGCGAGTATACAACTGAGCGGCGAATACAGAACTGTCCTAGCGCTCGCGACTCCAGCGCTTAAGAACCCAGAAGCCAGCGGTGGCGCGCGCAGACTTGCGGCGATTTCCTGTCTCGCTGGCGCTGCTTATGCGGACGGCGTCCGGACTTTGATGCTGCCAACCTTCTGGCAGCGGGCTCGGTTGGCATTACTGGCTAGGATATAACAGTTATAGCGATGACTTTTGAAATAATAAACGATTTACTCAATTTGTTTCCATCTGTCTCGTTTTCATTTGACTGCCCTCATACCTTCTCTATATAAAGAAAAATGACACAGCGGGCTCTCATTCAGAAATCATATTTGAATGCTGGTTGTTTGTGAGAAGATCATGCAACATCCCATCGGAGATGAAGAATTGTCTGATAGCACATGCTGGAATACGACAGTGGCAGTACCGTGGCCAGTTGAGAGTGCTGTTCATCATTAGATGATACTGCTGCTCGCGCCGGTTGGTCTCCCACGACTATAATGTGAAAATGAATTCGATGGGTTCAGGAAGATCATACTCAGTGTCATACAGGATCTGAGGGGCCCATCGGTCCAGCACCTGAGAGAATAGACACAGTATTTGCTTGACATGCAGGATCGTACTGTCCTGTTAAGAATCTCGAGTCACGATCGCGATTCGTTTACAGCAAAAAAAAAAAAAAAAAAAAAAAAAAGTACTTCATATTCTCTCTCTCTCTCACACACACACCACACACACACACAGAGGGAGGGAGGGAGAGAGAGAGAGAGAGATCCCAAACACACTTCCAGCTGTTGACAAAAACATTCAACAGCCGGCAACAACATCCAAAGCATTATGAAGTAAGTGAGTGTTTATTCGATTGAGCTGTGCAAATGAAATTGCGATTAGCAATAAGGAGAATAACGTATATAAAACCAAAACAAGAACACATGCGGAGCAGTATCTTCGAATTTCGTAAATATAAATGTAAACTGTACCACGTCTTAATAAAAACATATATTACGAGAACTGTTTATAACCTCAGTGTACAATGTCAACTATGTAAAGCACAATATTTTAAATAAATATTTGCATACACTTTAGACCACTAACGATGTCTCTCAAATAATAAGTGTGAAAAGAGTATGGCACGAAAAATTCGTTTCATTTAGGCGTACTCATGCGAACTCAAAGTGATAATTATTAACATAATATTGCACCCACTTGAGGACGACAAGAATGTAGCTACGTCTAGCATTCCCTGTCAACAAGTACAACAATATCTATAAAATATATCGGAAGCTCAGTAAGACGGTACACCACATAAAATTTAATCAAGGTCGCTAGAAGAACAACCCAGTTCCAAGTAACATAAACGTATGCTCTAAAAACAGTTGTACACCCGCACAAAACTCGAAACTATATCCACAAACGTTTTGGTTCGTAAATGAAATTAAGAGGCTATATTCGAAAAAACAGTCACTGAACATGATACTATGTGAGACTGTGTTAGATGTAGCACTTATCGTAGGAAATTACATAATCCTCAGAATACTGGTAAAGAAATTGCATGTACACAGCAGTGAAACATATTCAAAACAAGCATAAGAGAATTTAACGAGACGAACCACAAGAAAAAAACTAACAAACAATTACATTCAGAATGAGAAGTCACACGGACGTCAACACATATTTCATGTGTGTGTGAATTCCTGTGGGACCAAACTGCTGAGGTCATCGGTCCCTAGACTTACACGCTACTTAAACTAACTTAAACTACTCCGCGCGGCCACACATTTCACCCCTTTAGTAAAACTCACAGCTAAAGAAATGCATGAAAGGAAAAACTGCTATTGGAGATAGGTCTAAGATACTGTATCAACAGCAGGTTGAAAAACGATTACATACTGGGTGGTTATAATTAAACAGATAGAGTTCCGAGTGCTACTTGCAGTGTAAGTTATAACCACTGTAGGACACTGTAATATCGTAGTTATGGGTGTGATCGCGGTAAATGCTGAAAAAAAAATAGGCTTACTTTCTGCCACCAGTTGAAAATACAGCGCCGATAGCAGTCAGAATGCGAAATGTTTCCTGTTTCGACGTCAGTATGCTGTTTGTTACTTGGCGACGTGTGTTGAAGTAACTGTTCGTGTAAATAGTTAAGAAGGTTGAAGTTTTCTATTCGAAACACAACAGCTATTGAGAATAAAGACAGTGCACTGCTGGTATATTTGTTTTATCATGCTGCGCTGCATTGCGGGAATGTCGCCAACAGGAGCAGTTGCGAAGAGGCCCCACGTCAGTAAATGGGCTAAAGAACAGGATCAAGAAATGTATGGGTCAAATGGCTCTGAGCACTATGGGACTTAACTTCTGAGGTCATCAGTCCCCTAGAACTTAGAACTACTTAAACCTAACTAACCTAAGGACATCACACATATCCATGCCCGAGGCAGGATTCGAACCTGCGACCGTAGCAGTCGCGGAGTTCCGGACTGACGCGCCTAGAACCGCACGGCCACCGCGGCCGGCTCAAGAAATGTAAAGAACAGGTGAATTAGGTGGTGCAGCAGGGGAGGAAGGCGGCTCATTCCCATGGCAGTTGTTGTTGAAGTTGCTGCAGTTATTCGACGAGCAAGTGGCCGAAGTGGCGTCAAATAAAAGAGTTGCACCAGGCGACCGGTCTACCCGACGGGAGACCCTAGTCACACATTTCATTTTATTTTTGGTGCAGCTATAGCCGCCCACGCAGCACATGCCTCAAATTCTGCAACCAGTGCTCGATATGTGTCACGGGAATTATCTCGCCCTTGGTCAACAGTTTAAAAGAATTTGGGACGCTTTTTGCAATGGTATCCCTACAGGTTTGAGTGTGTCCACCTAATGAAACCGCAAGATAGGCTACAACGCCATGGCTTTGCCCTCCGTTTTTGGAACACATGGACAAAGATGACATGTAGCCGGGGAATATTCTGAGGATGGATGTGGCACATTATACCCTGCACAGTGCAGTGAGTGCACAGAACTGTTGCATATGTGATTTAGCTCCACCACATGTTGTGCAGGAACATCCACTGCACTTAGCATGTATTACTGTGTGGTGTAGGTTCACAAGCTACTTCATTCTCGGTCCATTTCTCTTCGAGGAGATGACACGTCGCTGGCCTATTAGAAGTACAGTGACACCTTCATGATATACGGACCTCCTTGTGCAACACCTGATCCAACTTTGCAAGAAGGCAACTATGTCCATACTACTATTTTCATGCAAGATGGGGCGACGTCACATGTCATTTGCCAGGTGAAAGGTTTGTTTTGATAAACTTTCAGCAACAACTGTATCATCTATTCGCGGTTTCAAGATGTCTGGCCTTCCAGACTTCTAGTTTTTGGGATATCTGAAAGATCGTGTCAATCAGGTATGCCGGCCGGTGTGGCCGTGCGGTTAAAGGCGCTTCAGTCTAGAACCGCGTGACCGCTACGGTCGCAGGTTCGAATCCTGCCTCGGGCATGGATGTGTGTGATGTCCTTAGGTTAGTTAGGTTTAATTAGTTCTAAGTTCTAGGCGACTGATGACCTCA
Source organism: Schistocerca serialis cubense (assembly GCF_023864345.2). NCBI lineage: Eukaryota > Metazoa > Arthropoda > Insecta > Orthoptera > Acrididae > Schistocerca > Schistocerca serialis. The sequence goes on along the minus strand of NC_064640.1, from coordinate 655,426,723 downwards.
GAAGTTAAGTCGCATAGTGCTCAGAGCCATTTGAACCAATCAGGTATGTATCCTGACTCTTGCTGATGTGAAGGATTGTGTACGACGACATATTGCTCTGATTACACTGGACATGTTGCGAGCAATTGTCGACAATGCTATGTCACGGATGCAGCACATTGCTGAGTCGGGAGACCATACTGAACTCATGTTGTAACTTGTGACAATATACTAATAAATGTTCCAGAATCACCGTTATCCTCCCATTTTGCTACATCCATATCACATCCTAGCTGCTTACAGAGCCATATTTTCACCTGGTGGCAGAAAGTGAAACTATTATTTGTTTCAGCATATTCCACAAGAGCACCTATGATCAGTCGGAATCCTGCGACGTATACGGCTACAACCACCCGGTATAAAATCTAATACTAGAAACTGAACACATTCACACACAATAATAACAATAAAACAGTAGAGAAACAAACACAGGAATGACAAGATAATTAGTGAAAAAAAGAAATAAAGAGCGTATTAGAATAAACACAGCAGAAACATAATAAAAGCAACCACACAGAAGCAGACACAATGGAATCACTGAAACAGAAGTATTATAATAACTAAGGCAGACAAAGGAAATCTAACAGTACTCATGGACAAAGAATAATACATCACAAAAACCAAGAAATACATAAATACCAAGACAAACAAAATGCCAACACCATAAAAACACTGAAGTCAGACACAAATCTACGATTTCAGGCAAATGTGAAAAAGACACAACATTCATTATTCACTCACTGATAAACAGGAATACTGCATAGTACTGACGAAACCACAACGCCTGGAACTCTGCAACCAACCAAAAATACATAAACACAACATACTCATCAGAGGTCTGCACATAGGGTGTTTCCCTCGACAGTTGCGTGCGGGATTATGAAAGCTCGGAGAGGGCGGCCAGCGGTCAGCTGATTGAGAATCAGGTGGCCCAAAGTCCAGCCACTCCGAAAACATGGGCTTCCATTTTTTTGGCTGCTGAGCGCTGCTGACATTCTCTAGAATGCCCTAAATAAATATATTGCTAATATCACAAAAACCTAAGGAGCAGGGTAACATTTTGCAGTTGCGTAAATGAAAGGAGTGTAACGAACAAATTTATAACAGCTGAAGGATATATGAGCATTATGTCGATATACACTTTGGAAGAAGTGACAGAGAGGGTACCTGATATATTTTACAACAGTTGATTCCATAAATAAGAAAGACTAAATTGTCATAGGACGAGATATGAATGCTAGGACAGGAAAACAGCCAGCAAGAACCTAATGGGAATAAACGGAGAATGAGCAGTTAATGAAAACCGATAAATGTTACGAGACTTTGTGAAATTAACTTCAGTGGGAACAGAAAATAACTCTTTCAAACATAGAGGAATTTACAAATTTATCCGGGCGTCCGCTGTTCTGTAAAAATCACTTGTCGGAACAATAGAAAAATGAGGAAGTACAAAAATCAACAGATGACTTTCAGAAATACATAAAATAGATTTTAAGGATCTTCAGGAGGCCTTACAGAGCTGTAAAAGCCTAAGAGCCCCTGGAACGAGCGATTCAAATATAGAACTTCTTAAATATCAACCAGAAGAAGTTAAGTTTACGCTTTAGATTTTGTAAATCAATACTGGCAGCAAACAAAATTACCACTGGAATGGAAGAAAGCAACAGCAATACCCATTTTCAAAAGAGGATCAATAACAGACTATGGAAATTAGAGGTATAAGTCTCTTAAATACGGCGTTCACAGTAAATGCGACGAGAGCAGTAAAAAATTGAGAAACATCGTAGACATCATATTATTCGAAGAAGAACCTGCTTTTCGGAAAGGAAGGTCATGCTAAGATAACTCTCTCGCATTAAAACAAATAATAAAAAGAAGAAGAGAATACGATTTAATGTCCTGCATGGTCTTCACAGACTATAGGAAAGCTTTCTGCAATATGCACTGAGGAAAACTGGATATTAGGGAAAAATCGGTTTACCACTACATCTGATCGAAGTTATCCGAAGTACATATATGCAGGCACACACAAATTTTATGCTGGAATCTTGAAATATCGCCCAAGGAAATATTAATAAAGGTTTCAGACGACGTTGTATCTCACCAATACATTTTAATTTATGTTTCAGAGACGTTATGAGGGAATAGAAACAATGGATTATGAAATTTGATATGGAGGACATCTTCAAAGAAATAAATGTGATGTAAATTTTGTTTGTTTGCTGACGACAAGATTCTAGTTGCCGATAACAAAGATAACTTATCGAGAGTGTTGTATGAACTATATAAAATAAAGCAACATAATCTGAGTATATCGACACATAAAGGCAAGCCCGTAGAATTCAAGGTTCGTAACTTTCCAGACGCATATTCATATAGGAAACCAGAACTATTGAACAACTAAACTCCTTCAGCTTCTTGGGTTGTGAGAAACCATATCTCGACGAACCTCATTTTTCAAATCATCATAATCGAAAACGTGTTTTAGGACTATATTCAAAAGATGTGCAATACATGCATAATGCGGAAAGGATTGCAGTGCTTCGCATATGTTAACGCCCCGATCGGTGACAAAAGAAATCTTAATAAGTTACTGGGGATTTGCTCTTAAACTAAATAATGTTTCCTCAATGTGCTTCTTAATAAATTCCCCGTATTTTCTCTTCTCAGAAAAGTGAGTTGCTGCCAATACCATGTTTCTGAGTGTCCGATGTTGGTCAACAAAGTGTGCTGTAACCGATAGGTAACACCTTTCTCGATTTGTATCGGTCCACAAATCCGCAGTACATGCACACGCATTCGTAGCTATGGTCTGGACAATGCTTGGCGTCATACTCCCCCATATTTCATTGGCTTATCTTTCAGTATTACGTGGCATCGTCGTAGGTTGAGGCAGAATGTTGAAGACATCAACCCGTCCAAATTCAGAACCGACGTTTACAAGCTCCTGACATAAAGAGTGAAATCCTCCAGAAGCTATTAATCTAAATGGATGAATATCTCTAGCACTCATCTCTTCGCACTTCTTAGTAACAGAGTCTTTCACTGAAGCTGGTAATGCTTCAGGAAACTGGAAATTTGTCGTAAGGTCTTATGGGACCAAACTGCTGAGGTCATCGGTCCCTAAGCTTACGAACTACGTAATCTAACTTAAACTAACTTACACTAAAGACAACACACACACCCATGCCCGAGGGAGAACTCGAGCCTCCGACGGGGGGACAGTGACAAGGCGCCCTATACCGCGTGGCTACTCCGCGCGATTAATGCTTCAGAACTTCCACTTTGTCGTGTTGTAATGTTGTAAAGTGGATTGTAAGACACGACACCAGAGCACCTGTCGCAGTACATGTAACCAACATGATTTCTATCCTTATCAATTACTAACGAAAATCTCTCCCAAACATTGCTACGACCATCTGCTTTCGCAATCAGGACGTATTCTTTCGATTTAAGCTTCCCTCTCATAGTTTCCTTCGTCTCAAGTTCACGCGACTGATCCTGCAGCGAATGACTGAGTGGCGATCGACTAAGAGTACACGGTTGGGACATTCGTGTGTGGCACGCTCGAACGAGCGTGGAGGAAGTTGAATGCAGTTGCATCGAAAGCAGCTACATTGTCATCTGCCGGACTTTCCTGTAACTACATGCACCAATCAATTAGAGCGAGAATATCAGTATAATGCATGCCGGAGTCATCATGCAGTATGCTGGAGGCGGCTTATTGTGTGCGTGGAGACCATAAACGCTGTGTTCGGCTGTAGGCTGAGCTCCATAACGGGAACTGTTTAAAAAAATTTATTCGCCTGCATATTTTTTTTTCCTTTCAAAATAGTCCCCATTAGATACTACATACTTCTGTTAGCCTCTTTTTACTAGCCTCGAAACACTTCTGGAACTCACTCTTTGGGGTAGCTTTCAGTTCTCTCAGCGATGCATTTTTAATCTTTATCAAAGTAAATTTTTTTTTAATTTTTGGAAACAGAAAGCCGTCACATGATGGCATGCATTGAGAATAAGAAAGCTGCAGCATCTTTAGCCAAAAATCACTCACAAGCAACGAAGTGTGAGCAAGAGCATTACCGTGGTGCAACACCAGTGAATTGTTTCGCTACAAATCCGGACGTTATCTTTGTATAACGTCATGGAAACTTGTTGAACTTGTAAGCAGTAATCCTTACTGATCGTTCGAAGAACACAATGAGCATAATAATCACATTTGACTGCACTTATCGAGTTAATTTCTGTGTTAGTGATCCGCAGTGCTTCCACTGGGACGATTGAACCTTAGATTCGAGGTCATTACGTAAAAGCATATTTCTTCACTTCTTATGACAAGTTACAATAGTCCTTCTTCGTTACTGACTTTTATCTAGCTACACCTACGAACTTCTACAGCTACATTCCAAATCCGGAAACCACAGCACGGTGCGTGGTGAAGTGTACTCTGTACCACTAGTGGTTTTCTTTCCTATTTCCCGGCCGCGGTGGCCGAGCGGTTCTAGGCGCTTCAGTCCGGAACAGTGCGACTGCTACGGTCGCAAGTTCGAATCCTGCCTCGGGCATGGATGTGTGTGATGTCCTTCGGTTAGTTAGGTTTAAGTAGTTCTAAGTTCTAGGGGACTGATGACCTCAGATGTTAAGTCCCATAGTGCCCAGAGCCATTTTTTTCTTTCCTGTTTCACTCGCAAATAAAAAAAATGGCTCTGACCACTATGGGACTTAACTTCTGAGGTCATCAGTCCCCTAGAACTTAGAACTACTTAAACCTAACTAACCTAAGGACATCACACACATCCATATCCGAGGCAGGATTCGAACCTGCGACCGTAGCGGTCGCGCGGTTCCAGACTGTAGCGCCTAGAACCGCTCGGCCACTCCGGCCGGCTCACTCGCAAATAGAGCGAGGGAAATGGCTGTCTATAAGCCTCAGTGTGAGTCCTAATTTCTCGTATGTTCTCTTCGTGGTCCTTATGCGAAATGTGTGTTGGCGTCAGCAGAATCGTCCTGCAGTTAGCTTCAAATGGTGGTTCCCTAAATTTTCTCAAACAGTGTATCTCGAAAAGATCGTAGCCTTCCCTCGAGGAATCCCATTTGAGTTCCCGAAGCATGTTCGTAATACTTGTCTGTTGTTCGGAACATAGCGGCAACTAGTCTAGCAGCCCGCCTCTGAACTGCTTCGATGTCTTCCTTTAATCCGACCTGGTGCGGATCCAAAACACTCGAGCAGTGCTGAAGAATAGGTCGCACTAGCGTCATATATGTGGTCTCCTTTACAGATGACCACACTTCCCCAAAATCCTCCCAATAAACCGAAGTAGATCATTCGCCTTCCCTACAACAATCATCACATTCTCGTTCCATATCATATTTCTTCGCAACGTTACTCCCAGGTATTTGAACGATATGACTGTGTGAAGCATGGTATTGCTAATGGTGCATTCGAACATTACAGGTTTGTTTTTCATACTCATCTTCGAGCCACTCACATATCTGGGAACCTATTCCATAGCACATACCTTCGTTAACAGTCTGCGGTGGGGCACCATGTCAAATGCATTTGGGAAATCTAGAAATATGGAAACTGCCAGTTTCCTTTAATCCATAATTATCAGTACATTGTGTGAGAAAAGGGCAAGCTGGCTTCCACACAAACGGTACTTTCTAAAACCGTGCTGAATCTTGGACAGCAGGTTTTTTTCATCTCATGGAAATGTATTACATTCGAATTTAGAATATGTTCAAGAATTCTGCAGCAAACCGATGTTTAGGATATTTGCTAGTAATTTTTTCCGATGTTTAGGATATTTGCTAGTAATTTTTTCGTGTCCGTTCTTTTACCCTTTTTATGTACAGGAGTCACCTGCGCTTTTTTACCGCCGCTTGGATCTTTTCGCTCGGCGAGAGACTCGCAATAAATGCAAGCTAAGTGAGGGGCCAATGCCGTAGAATTACACTTTGTAAAAACCGAATTGGGATTCCATCAGGACTGGTGACTTATTTGCTGTAAAATTTTTCAGTTGTTTGTCTACACCAGGGATTCTTGTTACTATACGGGAGTCTGTGTTATGCTCAAAGGACGGTGTGCGTGGACGATTTCTTAAACTTGAGGTATAAAACTTCGCTTTCGTTTTGCTACCTTCTAACATTCTGCGTGGTGTCTGTTTGTTCTATGTCGTGTCTCCCTACCACTTTCGCGCAACAACACTCTGAGCGTGTTTTTTTTAGGGAATTGATTAGTTTGAACCTGGGACCTGTTGCTGGTAAGGACACGCCAGACCACACATGACATGTAGAGCTCAGAAGAGTTTAGTGAGACAAGCGATGATATAACCAAATACTAATGATTTCAGCGTCAGCTCCACTGCACTCCCTGTAAAAGAATCTTAATACTAACTAAATTTAGTGGAAGGGGTTCAAGGCTTTCCTATTTTTAGTTAGCTGGTAAAATAACGTTGAAAAAGCAGTTAAGTTTACCAATGGAAATTTTATTCTACTCACAAAACATTGTTTATAAATTGCACTATTGATAAAAGGAAATGTTTTAATACAGGATGATAAAAACCAACTGCGTTCAACAAAAATGTGAACGACTATTCCCTGAATGGGTTTCCAAGTTCTACAATGGATCGAAGGATGACCTATGCCATATCACATCTATAATCTAGGTTTAAATTAAGTTTCACAAAAGAGAAAACTATCAAAATGGTCTATAGTGACCCTCAATTATCTTTAATTACTTATCTAACTTGTCGTAAATTACAGTGGCTGATGTGGCTTCTCAATAATTATATAACAGAAAAATCATCGTGTTTCAGACTTTTACTTCACGTAGCAAATGTGAACACCATGAGATTTAATTGACGATCGACACTAGTATTGCGTAAAAAGGGGATGTAACAGATGAGACTTCTGCAGTTCTGAGTGAAGCCTTATGCGCTCAAAAATGCGGCATCGCGTGCGTTCATTACCTTGTCGCTGTTTAGGCAGCGTCAGGGCGGCGCAACTCCTTACATCTCGCCGTCTCGGAAGCAACTCTCTCCTAACTTCTCCTTACTACAATTTACCGAAGTTGGTTAAAAAAAAAAACTATCTGGCTGTGTTTCCATCTGACCAATCAGGGTCTCAATGTTAACCGTAAACTCCGCCAACAAAAATTCTGTCTATCCAATGAGAAACGTTATACTTTTCGTGGTGGGGCAATGTTTTTAAAGTTTGCAACGTAACAGAGACGCGAAAAAGTCTCACGCTAAAACTTGCAGCTGGTGTTGTCCTTTTAGTGTTATCGTAAGATCTATACTGTTCTTCTGGAGGGCTCTATCTTTTAACATAGGTTGGGGGGTGGTTCTGTCGGTTACTTTTCGTGGTGGGGCAATGTTTTTAACGTTTGCAACGTAACAGAGCCACGAGAAAGTCTGACGCTAAAACTTGCGGCTGGTGTGGCCCTTTTAGTGCTATCGTAAGATCTATACTGTTCTTCTGGAGGGCTCTAGCTTTTAACATGGCCGGGGGGGGGGGGGGGGGGTCCTGTCGGTTAGCTGGCAACATGGGTGTCCGTCCCTTATCGTAGGGCCTTCTAGCTTAACACGGTTCTGCTCTCGGCTTCTGTTCTCGTTTCTACCCTCGGAACTGCGTCTGTCTCACGGTGGGATGTATGACATGCATTTAGGCATTCTTGTGTTAGTCTGTGGTATTCCATTTGCTCACTCGTTACTCGTATTACTTTGGTTAATTTAATGTCACGATTTATTCGGAGCTATGTGACATACTACTGGATTTGCTTATCATGTCAGGGTTTTCATGAAAGGTGTTGGATTTGCCTGACACCTTACAACCTTCTACTGCCACATCGCACTGGTTAACGAGTGACAGGATGGAAGCCTTAGGCCCTCTTAACGGTTTTGTATAGGACCAGAATTTTTTCGGTTTCTCGGCCAGATCTTTTGTTATGGTATGATGATGGTAGCTGTTCTATGCTTCGCGTATGGATCTTTTCACAGGCGCACGAATCTCTACTAAACTTTGCCTGCCGTCATTTGCTCATTCTCTTTTGAACCGAGCTTGCACCAGCCTTTGCTTCTCAGCATTTTCCTAATTTATTTGTTAAACCACAGTGGGTATTTCTTCTATAATCCACTTACTAGGCATATGTTTCCCCATAGCACGATTTTAAAAAAATTCAAATTTCCCCAGTAACTCCGCTACATCCATCATACTGGAACTAAATGGTGCCCATTAATTTTTTAAACTAAGCGAGGTGACACACACTGGAGCCACATTCGGGAGGACGACAGTTCAAACCCGCGTCCGGCCATCCTAATTCAAGTTTTCCGTGATTTCCCTAAAACGCTTCAGGTAAATGCCGAGGTGGTTCCTTTGGAAGGACACGGCCGACTTCCTTCCTCATTCTTCCCTAATCCGCAGGGATCGATGACCTCGCTGTTTGATCCCCTCCCCCAAATCAACCAACAATCAACAACAATAATTTTGAAGTTAGATGTTAACAAGTGCTTATCTGCTCTTTCTAGCGGAAACTCTCCTACGCCTATTGACTGATTTTTTTTTTACTTTAGTAACCATAGTCTCCATGATAATATGATCACTAATCCCCACCTCCATACTGACACTGTCGATTAGGTCAAGCCTATTTGTAGCTACAAGATCTAAAATATTTCCATTGCCAGTGGGCTGCCAAACTAGCTGCTCAAGACAGTTTTCGGTAAACGTGTTCAAAAGTCATTTGCAAGACTGTCTGTCTGTACCCCATGCAGCGAATCTATAGACGTCCCAGTGTATAACTGGTAGCTTACAGTCGCCTCCACCTAGCATTGCATGATCTGGGTATTTACACGCTACTGACCATAGATTTTCTTTGAATGACTCTAAGACTGTCGCAGCGGAATCGGGTGGCCAGTAAAAACATTCTACAATTAACTTTATTCCATATAGACCTCTTACAAGCCACCAGATAAGTTCACTGTCACACTCAATTTCAACATCAATAGCGAGAATATTTTTGTCAACTGCACTGAGCACTCCCTCTCCCATAACGTCTAAATGTGTTTCCAGTATACGATCCGTGACTCGCTAAGTACCTCAGACCTTTCTACATCGAGTTTCAGCCAGCTCTCGGTTCCAAGAATAATCTGAACTCAAGAACTTTCCAGGAGGGCAGCAAATTTGGGAACTTTGTTACGAATACTTCGACAATTTACTGATAGAATTTTGACAATCGAAGAGTCTTTACGCTGAAAGCGGTCTGTTTTCGCTATCTGTGTATTGTCTGGCGAGTGTGCTCAAACTACCACCTAGCCTAAAAAGACGGTATATGTACTTCACAAGTACTCTGCTACTCGAGTGGCTGCTTCCTTTGTGTTGTACGCACCTGACCTGCCGAGGGGAGTCCTACAATTCCCGAATCAATAACGCACGTCAAGAAATCTGCAGCGAAGACCGTCACAGAGTCGACGGAGACTCTCCACTCAGCTCCAAACCGTAGGACCCCGATCTGCTGTAGGGGCAATACTGCAAATTGAGCCCTCTACTTGTACCCTACACGCGGGGCCAGCAACCCTCACCACTTCCGCCACCCACCTGTATGATCTGAAATGGCCACAGAACCCATGCGACAGGCGTCACTGGTGCCGGCTCGAGGCACAATTTGCAGACCACTGCACCCTGCATGTTCGATAGCTGCAGGGAGGGCCGCCTTCACGTCTGGGTTGGGGTCCCCAGGCAGACATACCGAGTCCATATTGGCTTTCTTTCCAGTCCTGAAAGGTACCTCCGCAAGGTGCTCCACAACTTGCCCAACGTTAGAGCATCCGATAAACAGCAAATCCCTCCCCACGTGTGCCTGCTTGGACCCTGCTGAAGGAGCAGCAGCCTGTTCACTCATAGGGCGAATAGGTGAGGCCAGACAGCCAGTCTCCATGTCGGCACTCCGTCTCGAGCGACGCAGATGAGTGACCACCCGCCACTCACCCTGCTGAGAAGGCGGATCCACCACGTCGGATACATTAGGAGGGACCTCGGCAGCAGAGCACGTGGGTGAAACAAGCAACGCCAGAGATGCCCCATGTGATGCTCCAGATTATTAACACCGCTACACCGCAAGGTTCAAATGGTTCCAATGGCTCTGAGCACTATGGGACTTAACATCTGAGATCATCAGTACCCTAGAACTTAGAACTACTTAAACCTAACTAAACTAAGGATGTCACACACATCCATGCCTGAGGCAGGATTCGAACCTGCTACTGTAGCGGTCGCGCGGTTCCAGACTGAAGCACCTAGAACCGCTCGGCCACAGCGGCCGGCACATCGCAAGGCAGCAAGCTGAGGCGGCTGACCGTAGCCAAAAGTGCATTAAACTGTTTGCGAACTGCAGCCAGCTCCTCCTGCGTCTGCACACAGCAAGTACACACCCTGCCCATACTAGCGAGACTAATTGAAGAAGTAAACTATAAAAGCAGACAGAAACCCAGGTGTGCCTCTTGCTACCCTCCTGACGTGTCACAAATAGATGCTGATGCCTTAATGGGATGTTCAGTTGGCTGTTCAGAAGAAATGAAAACTGTTCTGTAGAATTCCTGAATTGGCTCTTGCAGTTAGAAAAATGCGAGATTAAAACTCTTAAATAGAAAAACGCGTGAAATTTAAGATATGTACTATTCGGAAACTATAGGAAAAGCTAAATACTCCTACGTCAATTGCCGCGCCGGAGATGTGTCACAGGTAACAGCGGGGGCTTGAGTGACTGGTTTAATAGGCTGAAATGAACGGACTAATGTCTTCAAAACAAATAAGGGAGTATCTACTGCGCTACAGACTGACTGAATTTACACTTACTGTTACAAAACGCGAGACTAAATCTTGCATTCGCTGCTGTTTTTGTTCGCCTGTCGATTCCGAAACATCAGCTGCTTCTCTGACAGTGATTCAGTGATCGTTCATGACTTTTTCCATGATTTCATTGGTTGAAAATATGCTGGAGGGTCAAGGGCGCTCATCAGCTTGGACATCTTCACGGCCGTCTTCAGAATGCTTATACCATCCTTGAAGCCTTGTTTTGCTCATAGCAAGCTGATCAAAAGCAATATTTAACATCTATAGTACCTTGCTCCACCCCCATGAACCATGGACCTTGCCGTTGGTGGGGAGGCTTGCGTGCCTCAGCGATACAGATGGCCGTACCGTAGGTGCAACCACAACGGAGGGGTATCTGTTGAGAGGCCAGACAAACGTGTGGTTCCTGAAGAGGGGCAGCAGCCTTTTCAGTAGTTGCAGGGGCAACAGTCTGGATGATTGACTGATCTGGCCTTGTAACATTAACCAAAACGGCTTTGCTGTGCTGGTACTGCGAACGGCTGAAAGCAAGGGGAAACTACAGCCGTAATTTTTCCCGAGGACATGCAGCTTTACTGTATGATTAAATGATGATGGCGTCCTCTTGGGTAAAATATTACGGAGGTAAAATAGTCCCCCATTCGGATCTCCGGGCGGGGACTACTCAAGAGGACGTCGTTATCAGGAGAAAGAAAACTGGCGTTCTACGGATCGGAGCGTGGAATGTCAGATCCCTTAATCGGGCAGGTAGGTTAGAAAATTTAAAAAGGGAAATGGATAGGTTAAAGTTAGATATAGTGGGAATTAGTGAAGTTCGGTGGCAGGAGGAACAAGACTTTTGGTCAGGTGATTACAGGGTTATAAATACAAAATCAAATAGGGGTAATGCAGGAGTAGGTTTAATAATGACTAAAAATAGGAGTGCGGGTAAGCTACTACAAACAGCATAGTGAACGCATTATTGTGGCCAAGATAGACACAAAGCCCATGCCTACTACAGTAGTACAAGTTTATATGCCAACTAGCTCTGCAGATGATGAAGAAATTGATGAAATGTATGACGAGATAAAAGAAATTATTCAGGTAGTGAAGGGAGACGAAAATTTAATAGTCATGGGTGACTGGAATTCGTCAGTAGGAAAAGGGAGAGAAGGAAACATAGTAGGTGAATATGGATTGGGGGGAAGAACCGAAAGAGGAAGCCGCCTTGTAGAATTTTGCACAGAGCATAACTTAATCATAGCTAACACTTGGTTCAAGAATCATAAAAGAAGGTTGTATACCTGGAAGAATCCTGGAGATGCTAAAAGGTATCAGATAGATTATATAATGGTAAGACAGAGATTTAGGAACCAGGTTTTAAATTGTAAGACATTTCCAGGGGCAGATGTGGATTCTGACCACAATCTATTGTTTATGACCTGTAGATTGAAACTGAAGAAACTGCAAAAAGGTGGGAATTTAAGGCGATGGGACCTGGATAAACTGAAAGAACCAGAGGTTGTAGAGAGTTTGAGGGAGAGCATAAGGGAACAATTGACAGGAATGGGGGAAAGAAATACAGTAGAAGAAGAATGGGTAGCTCTGAGGGATGAAGTAGTGAAGGCAGCAGACGATCAAGTAGGTAAAAAGACGAGGGCTAATAGAAATCCTTGGGTAACAGAAGAAATATTGAATTTAATTGATGAAAGGAGAAAATATAAAAATGCAGTAAATGAAACAGGCAAAAAGGAATACAAACGTCTCAAAAATGAGATCGACAGGAAGTGCAAAATGGCTAAGCAGGGATGGCTAGAGGACAAATGTAAGGATGTAGAGGCTTGTCTCACTAGGGGTAAGATAGATACTACCTACAGGAAAATTAAAGAGACCTTTGGAGAGAATAGAACCACTTGTATGAATATCAAGAGCTCAGATGGCAACCCAGTTCTAAGCAAAGAAGGGAAAGCAGAAAGGTGGAAGGAGTATATAGAGGGTTTATACAAGGGCGATGTACTTGAGGACAATATTATGGAAATGGAAGAGGATGTAGATGAAGACGAAATGGGAGATAAGATACTGCGTGAAGAATTTGACAGAGCACTGAAAGACCTGAGTCGAAACAAAGCCCCGGGAATAGATAACATTCCATTAGAACTACTGATGGCCTTGGGAGAGCCAGTCATGGCAAAACTCTACCATCTGCTGAGCAAGATGTATGAGACTGGCGAAATACCCTCAGACTTCAAGAAGAATATAATAATTCCAATCCCAAAGAAAGCAGGTGTTGACAGATGTGAAAATTACCGAACTATCAGTTTAATAAGTCACAGCTGCAAAATACTAACACGAATTCTTTACAGACGAATGGAAAAACTGGTAGAAGCGGACCTCGGGGAAGATCAGTTTGGATTCCGTAGAAATGTTGGAACACGTGAGGCAATACTAACCTTACGACTTATCTTAGAAGAAAGATTAAGAAAAGGCAAACCTACGTTTCTAGCATTTGTAGACTTAGAGAAAGCTTTTGACAATGTTAACTGGAATACTCTCTTTCAAATTCTGAAGGTGGCAGGGGTAAAATACAGGGAGCGAAAGCCTATTTACAATTTGTACAGAAACCAGATGGCAGTTATAAGAGTCGAGGGGCATGAAAGGGAAGCAGTGGTTGGGAAAGGAGTGAGACAGGGATGTAGCCTGTCCCCAATGTTATTCAATCTGTATATTGAGCAAGCAGTAAAGGAAACAAAAGAAAAATTCTGAGTAGGTATTAAAATTCATGGAGAAGAAGTAAAAACTTTGAGGTTCGCCGATGACATTGTAATTCTGTCAGAGACAGCAAAGGACTTGGAAGAACAGTTGAACGGAATGGACAGTGTCTTGAAAGGAGGATATAAGATGAACATCAACAAAAGCAAAACAAGGATAATGGAATGTAGTCAAATTAAATCAGGTGATGCTGAGGGAATTAGATTAGGAAATGAGACACTTAAAGTAGTAAAGGAATTTTGCTATTTAGGGAGTAAAATAACTGATGATGGTCGAAGTAGAGAGGATATAAAATGTAGACTGGCAATGGCAAGGAAATCGTTTCTGAAGAAAGAGAAATTTGTTAACATCGAGTATAGATTTAAGTTTCAGGAAGTCGTTTCTGAAAATATTTGTATGGAGTGTAGCCATGTATGGAAGTGAAACATGGACGATAACTAGTTTGGACAAGAAGAGAATAGAAGCTTTCGAAATGTGGTGCTACAGAAGAATGCTAAAGATTAGATGGGTAGAACATATAACTAATGAGGAGGTATTGAATAGGACTGGGGAGAAGAGAAGTTTGTGGCACAACTTGACTAGAAGAAGGGATCGGTTGGTAGGACATGTTTTGAGGCATCAAGGGATCACAAATTTAGCATTGGAGGGCAGCGTGGAGGGTAAAAATCGTAGAGGGAGACCAAGAGATGAATACACTAAGCAGATTCAGAAGGATGTAGGTTGCAGTAGGTACTGGGAGATGAAGAAGCTTGCGCAGGAGAGAGTAGCATGGAGAGCTGCATCAAACCAGTCTCAGGACTGAAGACCACAACAACAACAGTACCTTGCTGCACTTCATTCAGTTTTTACAGCACAATTTAACAAAAGTTTTCTGATATGTTTTTATAAAGAAATGAATACTAGTTAATACTACCAAAAACCATGCAACGTATTTGACAGCTGAAAACATTATACGGATTTTTTTTTTTTCGACGTGTTACCAAAACAACGAGAAAATCGTGCGAATCGGACTGATACAGCACACAAAATTACACCGTTTCCCGTTACTTTTTAAATACATCTCGTAGATATCAAGGAGAGCCAACGGCCTTGCCGTAGTGGTAACACCGGTTTCCGTCAGATCACCGAAGTTAAGCGCTGTCGGGCTGGGCTAGCGCTTGGATGGATGACCATCCGGTCTGCCAAGCGCTGTTGGCAAGCGGGGCGCACTCAGCCCTTGTGAGGCAAACTGAGGAGCTACTTGCTTCAGAAGTAACGGCTCCGGTCTCGGAAACTGATATACGGCCGGGAGAGCGGTGTGCTGACCACATGCCCCTCCATATCCGCATCCAGTGACGTCTGTGGTCTGAGGATGACACGGCGGCCGGTCGGTGCCGTTGGGCCTTCATGGCCCGTTCGGGAGGAGTTTAGTTAACATATCAAGGAGAAGCAGTTAGAAAGCCTAACTGCTTAAAGAAACATTTACAAGTGACTGTTGGTGAAAATAAGGTACTATTCTCATTGCTCGTTTCTGTTAAATCAGTGCTTTCTTTCTAAGTGAAGAGGTGCAACAGCAGCACTACAGTACTTAGATCATGAGATAAAGTCAGGGTGTGCACCCCCTCCAATCTCATTTGATTGCAATACGTGATCTGCTTCTTCCTCGCTATGTGTCTGAACTGCAGTCATTATTAGGCAAAATAACATACTACATTCGGTTCGTACCGAATGCCGCTCAGATCACGGCTCCATTGCATCGCTTGCGTCGCAAAAATGTACATTTCGTGTGTACTAAAGACTGTCAAGACGCATTTCAGAAACTCAAAAATGCTTTGCTTAGTGACAGATGTTTAGTATATTTCGACCCCGCCAAGCCAGCAGTTTTGCTAGTCGACACTTCTTCCTACGGAATCGGCGCTTTGCTTTCGCACAGAACTGGTGCACAAGACAGAGCTATTGATTTTTCCTCAAAGTTGTTAATGCAAACTCAGTGAAATTATTCTGAAATAGAGAAAGAGCTCTCGCTGTTGTGTATGGTGAGACAAAATTCCATCACTATTTGTATGGTCGCAAGTTCTATTTAGTGGCAGACCACAAGCCGTTGCAATCCTTGTTCAATCCGTCAACGCCGGTTCCTACACACACTGCTCAAAAATTGCAACGCTGGGCTTTGTTGCTTTCGCAGTATCAATATGAAATTGTGTACAGACCTACGGCAAAGTATGGCATGCCGTATCTCGCCTTCCGATTGGCCCAGACTCTGATTCTGATGCATCTGCCGCATATTGTTGTCAAATCGATGGGCATGACTCTGAATTAACGGAAACTTTTCCCTTGCACTACAGAAAAATAGCACAGGCCACGGAAGCAGACTCAGATCTCATGATTTTGTTGCAGTACATTGGCACGTCTTGGCTTCGTTCATTGAACAGTATCCAGAACTCAATTGTGAGCCGATATTTTACACGACGGCATAACCTATCAGTTCAACAGGGTGTGATTCTAGTTCAAAATGACAGTGGAAAATCACGTGTACTTATTCCCACAGTGTTGCAAAAGGATGTGTGGCGATTGCTCCACCAAGAACATTCGGGGATTGTTCACACTAAACAGCTAGGGCGACGGCCCTGTACTTGTCAGGGCCTGGACGCCCACATTGTACAGATGACGTCGCAGTGTCCCCCCGTGTGCGGAGGACCAATCAGCTCCGCCACAAGAATTCGTAGCTTGGCCTAAGACTCAGTCGCCATAGCAACGGGTGCACATTGACTTTTGTAACACTTGTGGGCTCATAATGGTAGACACTTTTATTAAGTTCCCGTTTGCAGTGTCTGTGGCTTGTACCACATCACGTAGCACTATTGAAGAGTTTTCCTCCATATTTTGCATAGAAGGTTTGTCAGAAGTAATTGTGTCGAGCAAAGGACCACAGTTCACTTCACATGATTTTGAACAGTTTTTAAATGCAATGGCATTCGTCATCTAACAAGAGCTCCGTTTCACCCTCAGTCCAACGGAAAAGCAGACTGCTTCGTACGCCCTTTCAAGCAACAGATGGCCAAGCTCCGCACCACCCACACACGGGAACATGCGCTGCAACTATTTCTCGCCTCCTATCGCTCCCACCCACGAGACGGACCATCACCGGCGGAACTTCCGCATGGCCGCCGCCGTCGGACGCCACTGTACTTGCTACACCCACCATAGCATCCGGCGACGCCAATGCCGCTTTGCGCCGCTTGATCTTTTCAGGGCTTATGGAAACCGTGGACACTGAGAAAGATCATGGAACGCATTGGCTCTCCTACGTATTTAATTGCCGATCCTGACGGTTTGCAGCGCCGCCACCAGAACCAAATTCGTGCGTGTCATTTGCCCTTGATTGTGCCGCTTTTCTTCCCCCAGATTCACGGTCTCACGGGACGGCGCGGTCTTCGCAGCCGCCCGATGGTGTCCCGAGGGCTCCCCAGGAGGTGCGGATGGACGATGGCCCTCGCCCCCGCGGACCGCGCTCGCCGACCCCGTGGACATGTATCGAGACACCCTCAGGCCTGGACGTGTGCCCTGGCAGCAGCTTTCCGGAGAATGTTCCTGCTGCCTCGCAA
Organism: Schistocerca serialis cubense; assembly: GCF_023864345.2. NCBI lineage: Eukaryota > Metazoa > Arthropoda > Insecta > Orthoptera > Acrididae > Schistocerca > Schistocerca serialis. The sequence continues at coordinate 655,409,504 of NC_064640.1, read as the reverse complement.
GCCAGATGGCGAGGTACGGTCGGAAGTACGCCCCCCCCCCCCCCCTGCTCATCTCCACGTCCAGTGTCCTGCCTCCCTTCCTGTTGTCGTTTGCAGCTTCACTACACAACAACGGTGCGGCATTTCGGGGGGAGCAATGTGGTGGCGAAAGCTGCTGACAGCACTCTAGGCGGTAAAGAGGTTGCGAAAAGACCGATAATAGACACCGGAGGAAGCAAGCCTATCAGAAGAGAGGCCAATGACTAACTCGCAAGAAACGCGCCGCCAACGGCCTCTCTACCGCCAGTATTTAGATCGTCGCCGAGTACCACTGCCCAGTCAGTCATCCAGAGAGTCAACGAGTGAAGTCTTCAATCGCAGCCCAGTCGCTTGCAGTCGCAGACTGTCGAAGGCGCAATCAGAGTCTCTGTCTCAGGCAGCAATAGCGACCAGAGTAGTGTGCATAGCGGCACTTGTACTTCACCAGCAGTGGGGCTAACGTGGACTATTACGGAAGAGCTTGTACCACACCAACTAGCTTAAAGATAAGTAATTTCTTATTCTTCTGAATAAAGAACCCTGTTAATATATGTGTGCTGTTGTCTTGTAGCAAGGACACCGGCCACCAAACAACATCCTCTCCTTGCTTCCCATGGTACAAGCCTACAGTGAAAACGAGACGACATAGAAGTAGGGACTCACCGAAACGAACCCCAAAGGGAGCTGAAAACAGTGTTAAGTTAAAAATAGCTTATGTGCTACTTTTAAATGTCTAAACGTAAAAATTTTCCTGCACAATCAAATTTGCAAGACTAATTTATTAACAATCACATCAATTGTTTGGAAGGAAAAAGTTTGCATTTTCATCGAAAATGTAATGTAGTATCAAATTAGTCAGTTCTTATTTGTAAAAACCCCCAAAATTGAATTCTGTCGATTACAGCGCCATTTACCACGAATGTTTCTGGTAAATCTTAGGCAATGTTTGGCGTCGAATCCGAAACTGCACTAAAAATTTAGGAGTTTCCATTTGAAAATAAAAATTTGACTCTCTCATGGGGAATGACGGCGGGGGTGGGGGTAGAACGTGGCCAGTTTTAACAGACGGATGTCCTCATTGACATAAAGGGTATAAGTGCAGATATTTCTATTGCTGACTGGGGATGTTGTACTGAACAACATTACATCAGTGTTTACTTTATTTGCAGACTAATTATTATAGATATTATGCCCGTTACATCATGTATAACAGATAAGGTCGTGGGTCATCTCGTCCAAAAGCAGCCCTCTTCAATGCATCGCGGCATGTTGGATAGGGATTTTTCTCTGGAGAACGTGCTGGCCATTCTAATTTAGTGATTTCGATATCATGAAGGAACGCATTCACAAGATGTGCACAATGAGCGCGGGAATTGCCGTCCATTAATACGAATCCCTCTCCGAAATGCTGCCGATGTGGTTGCGCTATCCGTCGGAGGATGTCATCACTGTATCCTATAGACCTTTGATTGCCTTCAGTGACCAGCAGTAGCGTACGTTGGCCCCACGTAATGCCACCCCATAACAGCGGAGAACCACCACCTCGCTGCACTCGCTGGACAGTGTGTTTAAGACCTTCAGGCTGATACGACTGCCTCCAAAAACATCTGCGACGATTGTTTGGTTGGAGGCTCATGCGAGTCTCTTCTGTGAATAGAACTTGATTGTAGTGCTGCATGGTGACGAGGTGTCAAAGTTGGTCGTCGTTATGTACTCTGGGAGTGAAGCTGCACATCATTAAGCCTATTTCGTACAGTTTGAGTCGAATCATGACGTCCTGTGGCTGCACGAAAATCATTATTCAGCATGGTGGTGTTCCTCTCATAGTTCCTCCGAGCTGAAATCCGAAAGAAGCGGTTATGAGTTGCAGTAGTAGCCTTTGGGTTGCCTGAGCAAAGCAAGTGATAGATAGTTCCTATATCTCTGTACCTCCTCCATGCCCGTACAACATCACTTTGGTTCACGCTGAGACGTCTGGAAGGTTTCCTTGATGAGAACCGTTCCTGCAAAATGTAACAACCTGGATACGATAAAACTTCGGAATGTGGTGGAACTTCAGACAACGCAAGTAGTGTACTTTTTTCCTGGTGTTATGACTGGAACTGATCGTCTGTTTTATCCATTCCGTCGCATAGGCGACATGTTAGTGTGGTTTGAGTGACATCCACGAACAATCTATGGGACTGTGTTACTGATGCAATATACACGTCCAGCGTCAGTGTTCAGGAGAGCTGGGTACCGAGGTGATGCAACACTTTCTTTGACATAATGTGTGTGTGTGCTTTTCAAAACAACGTTGTCGAACATTTTAGTAAATATATTTTAATATACTTATACACACAAACACACACACACACTCACACACACACACACACACACACACACACACACACTCACACACACGATTCTGAGGACAGTACAAGAAAACAGTATTCGAGGACGACATTTCTCTGAATAGAGATTAAATATTATTATAAATTTGTAGCAGTGTTTGAAATATTAGAGAAATTAATAATGCGCTATACAACTCGTTATTAGCATATAAATGAAAGTTACCATGACGAAAAGAATACACAGAATGATGCACTTGACTTATTACTATACTGGGTGGAGAAAAATTGTGTCACGAAATTTTAATCCTGGGTAGCCGATGCCAGTAGGAACCAAAAGTACTAATGTTGTGTAGGTCGACAACGCACCATTTTTAAACTACGGAAACTTGGTGACCCGCGCTCGGATTGGCCGTGATATTGCCCTTTTGCTGTTCGTCGGTTAACGGGCAGCGCTATGGTTGTCGGTTCACACATACAAACGTCCCTCAGCCCCGTCGCTGCCCCAACGTGGTACACACACTTGTCGAATAGGCCTTGCTGTTCGTCTCCACCTCACGTCAAGGCATTCACACGAAAGCATCGCTTCGGAGCACACACACGTCACCTGCGATTTAGTCGTACAGTAAGCATGGCGGCACAGTATTCGTTTGAAGAACAACGAGATATGGTTTTTGTTTACGGACTAGCCGGCGGTAATGCGCATGAAGCTCGACGATTGTATGAGGAACGGTACCCAGAAAGACGCCACCCACAATCGCAAACGTTTACAGCAATTCACCGACGACTTGCCCAAACAGGCTCGCGAGTGGGATATGGTGATGCTGGAAGACCTCGAACACGGCGGGATGCTGCATCTGAAGAGATTGTTCTCGAGCGCTTCAAGGAAGCACCTACAACAAGTACTCGAGCGGTTGGACACGACATGGGGGTCACTCATCGGATAGTCTGGTCGGTTTTGAGGGATGACGGCCAGCATCCATTTAGTTTCCACCCTCCAAGACCTAAATCCTGTGGTGGACTATAAACACAGGCTAGGGTTTTGCCGATGGATTCTGTGACGTGTTGCACGAGATCCCGACTTCCCCGCCATTGTGTTGTTTACCGACGAGTGCGTCTCCCATTGCGATGGCCTTTACAACACTCGACACCTTCATTACTGGGCAATGGGAAAGCCTCACGTCACGTACGTCCTTGGATACCAGGAACGATTTTCGCTCAACATTTGGGCAGGCATTATGGGTGACCATCTGATTGGTTCGCTCTGTCTACCTCCTCTACCAGGGCAAATTACCTTCACTTTTTGCAAGAAACTCTACCAGGACTACTGGAAAATGTTCCCCTGGACATACGGCTACGCATGTGGTTGCAACGTGATGGGGCTCCCACATATAGCAGGCGTGCTGTGCGCGGACATTTAAATGAACTCTTCGACGGCCTGGTAATTGGCAGAGGTGCTCGTAGAACATGGCCCCCGCGATCACCAGACCTCATGCCACCGGACTTTTTCCTGCGATTCTTGTTCACCCACCCGGACGCGAACCACCTAAAAACGAAGAGGACTTAATGGCTCGCATTCAACACTCCGACAATTACATCAGGGCAATGCCAGGAATCTTTGAAAGAGTCCGTCAAAACACCGTTCGACGTTACCAAGGTTGTGTCGCGTCAGACGGTCGCCAGTTCGAGCACCTGCTTTAAGTAAACAATGTCCTAGCTACAAAAAAGGTCCTTTTCAGGGCCGACACAATTTGTGAAAGACTTCCTGTACGCGAATTAACAGCTGTTGACATGTTTGTTCCTGATACGTCTTATTATGAAACTGCAATGGTTGTGTCGGGACGCCGGCGGATTCGCCCCCGGAGTGGAAGGCTGGCGCGCTACCACCGAGCGTGCGGGCTTGGACACATCGCGATCACCGGAGGCAAAGCATTCGCAGTTATGCGTTGTCCAGAGCATCCGACAACAGGGCAAACACGCGGCCAATCGGAGAGCGTGGCGCCAAGTTTCCATAGTTTAAAAATTATGCGTTGTCGACCTACACAACATTAGTAATTTTGGTTCCTACTGGCATCAGCTCTCCAGAGTTAAAATTTCGTGACACAATTTTTCTCCATCCTGTATATTAGTAGTCCCGTTCAATTAATACTGTACATAGCATCCCACCCAGTGCACCCATAGAGACTGCTCTCAAATGCCTGTTCGCAGCTGCGTGAGTTAAAAACCAGCCCGGCATCGTTTAACGACACTTACGAGTAAAGCAACAATGCTATGTCGTTGGTTTTTGAAACTTTAAGTGATTCCTGCGAGACAATGGTCCGCCAACTAAGTGTTTCTAGGTGATAGTAACAGTAATACGTTTCACTAATAGTGGATATAATCAGTGTAGTGTAGGCTATTTTATGTGCATCCTCCATCAACATATCAGTTTGTAAAGAGGTTTCCTCTTTATTTTTATGTTTTAAATCGGTAATAGGAGCAGTAACTCGTGGAACAAGCACCTTTCTAATAACGTCTGCAATGGAAATTAATCGCTTTTGATGGAACTTAAAATGGATATCTAACAGACAATGGTGTCATTAAAGTATACATTTCAACCGCAAATACAAAAATAAAATAAAATAAAAAGGTTCAAATGACTCTAAGCACAATGGGACAACGTCTGAGGTCATCAATCCTCTAGACTTAGAAATACTTAAACCTAACTAACCTAAGGACATCACACACATCCATGTTCGAGGCAGGATTCGAACCTGCGACCGTAGCAGTCACGCGGTTCAGGACTGAAGCGCCTAGAAACGCTCGGCCACAGGGGTCGGTTAGCTATTAGACTAATAGAATTATGTGCTATGCGTGAATTAGGCACTTTGATTAACATTTTCTAGAGCCTTTTGAGGAGGAAGTATACGTAGATGATACTATGATACTAGGGGTCAAAAGAGATAAATTGACTTATTTTGATAAAACACAGATTCAGAAATCACATCAACGACTGCAACAATTACCCAGTTGCGGACACTGATAGCGATCACTATCTAGTACTTATGAAATGGAACTTGAAATTCAATAAATTAAAGAGAAATGAGCTGAAATTTCGGAAAATCGACAAAAAGCAAAAACCAATAACACAGACAGCCCAGGAAGAACATGTGACATACACTGAAGAGCCAAACAAACTGGTACACCTGCCTAATATCGTGTGGGGCCCCGCGAGCACGTAGAAGTGTCGCGACACGATGTGGCATGGATTCGACTAATGCCTGGAGTATTGCTCGAGGGAACTGACACCATGAATCCTACTGGGCTGTCCATAAATCCGTAAGAGTACGAGGGGGTAGAGATCTCTTCTGAACATCACGTTGCAAGGCATCCCAAATATTCTCAATAATGCTCATGTCTGGGGAGTTTGGTGGCCAGCGGAAGTGTTTTAACTGAAAAGAGTGTTCCTGAAGCCACTCTGTCCTAATTCTGCACGCGTTGGGTGTCGCATTGTCCTGCCGCCGGAATGCACAATGGACATGAATGGATGTAGGTGATCAGACAGAATGCTTACGCACGTGTCACCTGTCAGAGTTGTATCTGGATGTATCAGGCGTCCCATGTCACACCAAATGCACACGCCCCACACCATTACAGAGCCTCCACCAACTTGAACAGTCCCCTGCTGACATGCAGGGTCCATGGATTCATGAGGTTGTCTCCGTACCCATTAAGTGGTTAGCACACTGGACTCGCAATCGGGAGGACAACGGTTCAATCCCACGTCCGGCCATTCTGATTTAGGTTTTCCGTGATTTCCCTAAATCGCTCCAGGCAAATGTCGGGATAGTTCCTTTGAAAGGGCACGGCCGACTTCCTTTCCCGTTCTCCCCTACGCCGGTGAGACCGATGACCTCGCTGTTTGGTCTCTTCCCCCAAACAACCAACCAACCGTACCCGCACACGTCCATCCGACCGATACAATTTGAAACGGCTCCGAAAGCCCATATCGATGATGTTTCGTTGAATGGTTCGCACGCTGACACTTGTTGATAGCCCAGCATTGAAATCTGCAGAAATTTGCGGAATGGTTGTACTTCTGTCACGCTGAACGATTCTGTTCTATCGTCATTGGTTCCGTCCTCGCAGGATCTTTTTCCGGCCGCAGCGATGTCGGAGATTTGATGTTTTACAAGATTCCTGATATTCACGGTACACTCGTGAAACGGTCGTACCGGAAAATCCCCACTTTATCGCTACTTCGGAGATGCTGTGTCCCATCGATCGTGGGCCGACTATAATACCACGTTCAAACTTAGTTAAATCTTGATAACGTTCTATTGTAGCTGTGGTGTCACCGCCAGACACCACACTTGCGAGGTGGTAGCCTTTAAATCGGCCGCGGTCCGTTAATATACGTCGGACCCGCGTGTCGCCACTATCAGTGATTGCAGACCGAGCGCCGCCACATGGCAGGTCTAGAGAGACTTCCTAGCACTCGCCCCAGTTGTACAACCGACTTCGCTAGCGATGGTTCACTGACAAAATACGCTCTCATTTGCCGAGACGATAGTTAGCATAGCCTTCAGCTACGTCATTTGCTACGACCTAGCAAGGCGCCATTACCAGTTACTATTGATACTGAGTCATGTACCGCCAAGAGCGACGCTCATCATTAATGGATTAAAGTTAAGTATTCCACCAGCTATGTCCGTTTTTCTAAAATCTAATTTCCTTGTCCTGTTCCAAACCTCACGCCAGCCTGTGTGAGCTAAAACGCGTGCCTTTCGGCTTCCTCTAGTACCTGGTGTTGGCTCTCCTGCCAACCCACAACATTGGCGACGAGGCAACACTGTGTTCTTAAGTATACTGCCCTCATTTACTTGTATAATGGCTTCGCCACCATCTCCAGACGTACTGTCCGAATTTTATCGCTTACAGAATCAGCAGACGCAGGCCTTACTGGATGCCCTTGGACAGCTCGTCCAGGGTCAACGTGCGTTGCAAAACGATGCGGCAACCGCCGCTCCACCGCTAACACAGCCACAACACGCAGTTGCACCAACTTTTCGTCCTTTTGATGCTGCACTGGAAAGCTGGACGGAGTGGTCACGTCAATTTGGATTCCATCTCGCCTCCTACAGAATTCAAGGTAATGAGTGGCAGACACTTTTGTTGTCCTCCATTGGGGTGACCACGTACCGTGTGATAGTCAAATTATTTCCACAACGCAACGTAGCAACTCTGTCCTACGAAGAAATTTTGTCTGCATTAGATGCATATTTCAAAGAATCAGTCAATGTAGTTGCCAAACGATATACCTTCTTTCGTACAGAACGTACGGCAGGTCAGACTAATTGGGAGTGGGTTGCCACCTTGCAAGGCCTTACTAGGGATTGTGCTTTTGAGTGTCAATGTGGACTCCAGATACTATGGAGCGTGATGCAATTGCACAGAACGTTTCTGATGTTCGTATAAGGGAACAGATTTTGAAACTAGTCAATCCCTCCCTTCAACAAGTGATGGACGTATTGGATCGGCAGGACACACTTGACTTTGCTCAGGAATCATTTGAAACTTCGCCACCCGTATGTCAGGTTAACCGGCTCGCCGGGCGAGCTGCACGGAACAGTAAACAGCCCTCGCGCCCAGCCACGCCGCTGCCGCCAGGCTCTCAGCCACGTGTACCGCGCCGGCAAGCAAATGCAGTGGTAAAATCATGCCCGCGGTGTGCTACTAAACATTCGCGTGAAAATTGCCCGTCACGCCGAGCTATTTGCTTTTACTGTAATTAAAAAGGACATGTTCAAAGTGTTTGCCAGAAAAAGCTCAGATTGGAAACTGAAAATCATTCCAGGCTTTTGCTTTGCGTCGGAATCGGAATCGAACCAAGGATACTCAGGCTCGCGAAACTTCGCCCATGGAAATTCATATAGTTCATTCCACTCAGCCCAGTGCCACTCTCTCTAACAGTGACCGTGTTCGTCCCACAAATAGTGTGCGTCGACATCGCCGGAAGTCCCGTCAAGTCGCAAGTGATTTTGTACCAGTGTCAGTTCACATTGCGCGAGACAGTCGCTCTTGTTGTCAGCAGGACAATAAACTTTTTTGTGGACTTGGACATTAACGGCAAAGTGATACCATTCCAGCTCGATACCAGGGCTGCAGTTTCACTGATCAATCAAGACACTTACAAACTGCTGGGCACACCTCCGTTGCGTGCCGCAACTGTTAAGATAACTAGCTATTCAAGTCAAGCGATCCCTGTGTTAGGACAGTGCAGCCTTCTTGCAACATACAAGGGATACACAAAACTTGTGTCATTTTATGTCCTTCGTTCTTCTTCTGCAGTGAACTTGTTTGGTTTCGATTTATTTCAGTTGTTTAACTTGTCTATAGTAAATCAGGTCCTATCAGTGAACCAGACTGTGCCTTCCGACAGTGTTTCTCGTCTATGTGAAGAATTTGCAGACATTTTTGCACCGGGCCTCGGTTGCGCTAAGAACTATAAAGCACATTTGGAACCAAAAGTACACGCGCAACCGAAATTTTTCAGAGTGCGCAATGTTCCCCACACATTGCGTGATGAGGTCGCAAAAACATGACACGATTTGGATTCACAAGGTGTAATTAAACGTGTGCAGGCTTCTCTCTGGGCATCACCCTTAGTAATTGTTGTGGACTTGCAAGACAGCCAATCCACAGTGACGGGTAACCGAAAGGCACGCGCTTAAACTTACGCAGGCTGGCGTGAGGTCTGAAACAGGATACGTAATGAATGCTATAAAGAAAAGTACGTAGCTGCTGGAATACTTAACTTAGGTCCACAATTGGTGAACATTGGTCTTGTTGATACAGTACATGCGTCATTAGATACATAGCAAAGGATAATTGGCGCCTTGCTAGGTCGTAGCAATTGACTTAGCTGAAGGCTATGCTAACTATCGTCTTGGCAAATGAGAGCGTAATTCTCAGTGAACCTTTCCTAGCAAAGTCGGCTGTACAACTGGGCGAGTGCTAGTAAGTCTCTCTAGACCTGACGTGTGGCGGCGCTCGGTCTGCAATCACTGATAGTGGCGACACTCGGATCCGACGTATACTAGCGGACCGCGGCCGATTTAAAAGCTACCACCTAGCAAGTGTGGTGTGGTTAGTATACGTCGGACCAGCGTGTCGCCACTATCAGAGATTGCAGACCGAGCGCCGCCACACGGCAGGTCTAGAGAGACTTCCTAGCAGTCGCCCCAGTTGTTCAACCGACTTTGCTAGCGATGGTTCACTGACAAAATACGCTCTCATTTGCCGAGACGATAGTTAGCATAGCCTTCAGCTACGTCATTTGCTACGACCTAGCAAGGCGCCATTACCAGTTACTATTGATACTGAATCATGTACCGTCAAGAGTGACGTTCACTATTAATGGATTAAAGTTAAGTATTTCACCAGCTACTTCCGTTTTTTCTAAAGTCTAATTTCCTTGTCCTGTTCCAGATCTCACGCCAGCCTGCGTGAGCTAAAACGCGTGCCTTTGGGCTTCCTCTAGTAACCCGGTGTTGGCTCTCCTGCCAACCACAACAGTAGCAGCAGTAACCGATCTAACAACTGCGCCAGATACTTGTTGCCTTATTGTCTTATATAGGCGTTGCCGATCGCAGCGCCATATTCTGCCTGTTTACATATCTCTGTATTTGAATACGCATGCCTGTACCAGTTTATTTGGCGCTTCAGTCTAAGACGTCAGCTGAAGCTCATGTACTGTTACACAGCTATCCGGTATAATGGTAAGACTGCTGGACGCACATCCTAGAAGTGGAGGTTAAAACACCCGTCTGACCAGCCATATCCAGTTTTTCCATGTTTTCCATAAATCTCTTAAGAAAAATGTCGGTATAATGCCTTCGAAAGGACCTGGCCGGTTTCCTTGACCATACTTCATCAATGTGAACTTTTGCTCTGCGTTTAATGATCTAGTCGTGGACGGGAAGTTAAACCCTAGACTCCCCTATTTCTCTCGTGTCTTGCTGTCCACGGTATAAATACTGCTCGCTAATCTTCTGCAATGCGCAGCATGACGACTATTCTTGTAGTATTCTCTGAGGATACTGATTTAGGCAGATACACTGGGGCAGTCGCAAGCAGCACAGCTATGGGGGGCCGGTCGCTGTGGCTGAGCGGTTCTAGGCGCTTCAGTCTCGAACTGCGCGACCGCTATGGTCGCGGGTTCGAATCCTGCCTCGGGCATGGATGTGTGAGACGTCCTTAGGTTAGTTAGGTTTAAGTAACTTCCTGGTAGATTAAAACTGTGTGCCCGACCGAGACTCGAAACCGGGACCTTTGCCTTTCGCGGGCAAGTGCTCTACCAACTGAGCTACCGAAGCACGACTCACGTCCGGTACTCACAGCTTTACTTCTGCCAGTATCTCGTCTTCTACCTTCCAAACTTTACAGAAGCTCTCCTGCGAACCTTGCAGAACTAGCACTCCTGAAAGAAAGGATATTGCGGAGACATGGCTTAGCCACAGCCTGGGGGATGTTTCCAGAATGAAATTTTCACTCTGCAGCGGAGTGTGCGCTGATATGAAACTTCCTGGCAGATTAAATCTGTGTGCCCGACCGAGAGTCGAGGGTAGGGGACGAGATACTGGCAGAAGTAAAGCTGTGAGTACCGGACGTGAGTCGTGCTTCGGTAGCTCAGTTGGTAGAGCACTTGCCTGCGAAAGGCAAAGGTCCGTAGTTCGACTCTCGGTCGGGCACACAGTTTTAATCTGCCAGGAAGTTTCATATCAGCGCACACTCCGCTGCAGAGTGAAAATTTCATTCTAGGTTTAAGTAGTTCTAAGTTCTAGGGGACTGATGACCTCAGAAGTAAAGTCCCATAGTGCTCAGAGCCATTTGAACCATTTTTGAGCTATGGGGGCACCGCTATAGCACTGAGCCCTGCTGCAACCGCCAAACTAGCGGCTCGGCTAGTGGCGACAGCGGCGCAGGGGTGGATACAGGGTTCAGTTACGAGCTAAGGGATTTCAGTTCCCCCCGTAAATAACATACGATCTCCCCTACTTTTAACTTGTCACAATTACTTACGGTTTTACCAACAATAACAATAAAATAAATTAAATGTTTGTATATAATAATAATTTGCTTACACCATTTCTTAGTGCGTCACTTTACCATAAGAAGTGGCAATTCAAAGAAATTCAGCATCTGAAAAGAATTAGTTTGAAAATTTGGGAAGTAAATGTGTAATTTAACTACAACAGCAACCAACTCTCAGAACATTGGATGTGTTGCAATTTACTGAATATAAAATCGAAGTATATACACTCCTGGAAATGGAAAAAAGAACACATTGACACCGGTGTGTCAGACCCACCATACTTGCTCCGGACACTGCGAGAGGGCTGTACAAGCAATGATCACACGCACGGCACAGCGGACACACCAGGAACCGCGGTGTTGGCCGTCGAATGGCGCTAGCTGCGCAGCATTTGTGCACCGCCGCCGTCAGTGTCAGCCAGTTTGCCGTGGCATACGGAGCTCCATCGCAGTCTTTAACACTGGTAGCATGCCGCGACAGCGTGGACGTGAACCGTATGTGCAGTTGACGGACTTTGAGCGAGGGCGTATAGTGGGCATGCGGGAGGCCGGGTGGACGTACCGCCGAATTGCTCAACACGTGGGGCGTGAGGTCTCCACAGTACATCGATGTTGTCGCCAGTGGTCGGCGGAAGGTGCACGTGCCCGTCGACCTGGGACCGAACCGCAGCGACGCACGGATGCACGCCAAGACCGTAGGATCCTACGCAGTGCCGTAGGGGACCGCACCGCCACTTCCCAGCAAATTAGGGACACTGTTGTTCCTGGGGTATCGGCGAGGACCATTCGCAACCGTCTCCATGAAGCTGGGCTACGGTCCCGCACACCGTTAGGCCGTCTTCCGCTCACGCCCCAACATCGTGCAGCCCGCCTCCAGTGGTGTCGCGACAGGCGTGAATGGAGGGACGAATGGAGACGTGTCGTCTTCAGCGATGAGAGTCGCTTCTGCCTTGGTGCCAATGATGGTCGTATGCGTGTTTGGCGCCGTGCAGGTGAGCGCCACAATCAGGACTGCATACGACCGAGGCACACAGGGCCAACACCCGGCATCATGGTGTGGGGAGCGATCTCCTACACTGGCCGTACACCACTGGTGATCGTCGACGGGACACTGAATAGTGCACGGTACATCCAAACCGTCATCGAACCCATCGTTCTACCATTCCTAGACCGGCAAGGGAACTTGCTGTTCCAACAGGACAATGCACGTCCGCATGTATCCCGTGCCACCCAACGTGCTCTAGAAGGTGTAAGTCAACTACCCTGGCCAGCAAGATCTCCGGATCTGTCCCCCATTGAGCATGTTTGGGACTGGATGAAGCGTCGTCTCACGCGGTCTACACGTCCAGCACGAACGCTGGTCCAACTGAGGCGCCAGGTGGAAATGGCATGGCAAGCCGTTCCACAGGACTACATCCAGCATCTCTACGATCGTCTCCATGGGAGAATAGCAGCCTGCATTGCTGCGAAAGGTGGATATACACTGTACTAGTGCCGACATTGTGCATGCTCTGTTGCCTGTGTCTATGTGCCTGTGGTTCTGTCAGTGTGATCATGTGATGTATCTGACCCCAGGAATGTGTCAATAAAGTTTCCCCTTCCTGGGACAATGAATTCACGGTGTTCTTATTTCAATTTCCAGGAGTGTATTTATCATTATGACTACGTCACTTAGCTTATCTTGTGTGTTTCGCGGTATGAAGACAGTTCTTTCAGCTTAGCGTATATACGTATATTTTTGTGTGGTGTTGTGTTTTTTATTCTCTGTGATTTTTGCACCGCTAGAACTGTTTACCGCCGGTGCGGAGGTTATGTGGGCTTCTGTCATCTTCCTTCTTGCCTGGGCGGCCGTCGCGGCCCGACTGCCGACAGCCCGCGGTTGCGCCGGTCTCGTCGCCCGGGTGACGGGTGTGAGGGGGAGGGCGCTGCTCCCCACCATTCACGTCGCCCCTCTGCTGCCGCAGCTGCCACGCTTTTTGCGCCAGGGCTGAGGTGTTTTTCTTTACAAGATCTAGCGTAAATACAAAATTGTCAAGGAAACAATAATGGTTGAGTTGCTTCACGTCTGACCTGTCATTCCTTACAAGTTGAACGTGAATACAAATAAATATTAACACGAGAGAACAGTTCGAAAGTAACGACATAACGAAACGAAAGAATAATCTAATATAAAAGTACTGACGAGGGAAACAGTTATGGTCGAGTTGTTACATGTCTGGGCTGTCTTACGTTCCAAGTTTTACATCTACATCTACATCTGCATGGATACTCTGCAAATCACATTTAAGTGCCTGGCAGAGGGTTCATCGAAACACCTTCACAATTCTCTATTATTACAATCTCGTATAGCGCGCGGAAAGAATGAACACCTACATCTTTCCGTACGAGCTCTGATTTCCCTTATTTTATCGCGGTGATCGTTCCTCCCTATGTAGGTCGGTGTCAACAAAATATTTTCGCATTCGGCGGAGAAAGTTGGTGATTCGGAACTTCGTGAGAAGATTCCGTCGCAACGAAAAACGCCTTTCTTTTAACGATTTCCAGCCCAAATCCTGTATCATTTCTGTCACACTCTCTCCCATATTACGCAATAATACAAAACGTGTTGCCTTTCTTTGAACTTTTTCGATGTACTCCGTCAGTCCTATCTGATAAGGATCCCACACCGCGAAGCAGTATTCTAAAAGAGGACGGACAAGCGTAGTGTAGGCAGTCTCCCTAGTAAGTCTATTACATTTTCTAAATGTCCTGCCAATGAAACGCAGTCTTTGGTTAGCCTTCCCCACAACATTTTCTATGTGTTCCTTCCAATTTAAGTTGTTCGTAATTGTAATGCCTAGGTATTTAGTTGAATTTACGGCGTTTAGATTAGACTGATTTATCGTGTAACCGAAGTTTAACGAGTTACTTTTAGCACTCATGTGGATGACCTCTCACTTTTCGTTATTCAGTTCCAACTGCCACTTCTCGCATCATTCAGATATTTTTTCTAAATCGTTTTGCAGTTTGTTTTGACCTTCTGATGACTTTATATTCGATAAACGACAGCTTCATCTGCAAACAACCGAAGACGACTGCTCATATTGTCTCCCAAAACGTTTATATAGATAAGGAATAGCAAAGGGCCTATGACACTACCTTGGGGAACGCCAGAAATCACTTCTGTTTTACTCGATGACTTTCCGTCAGTTACTACGAACTGTGACCTTTCTGACAGGAAATCACAAATCTAGTCACATAACTGAGACGATTTTCCATAAGCATGCAATTTCAATACGAGCCGCTTGTGTGGTACAGTGTCAAAGCCGTCCGGAAATCAAGAAATACGAAATCGATCTGAAATCCCTTGCCAATAGCACTCAACACTTCATGTGAATAAAGAGCTAGTTGTGTTTCACAGGAACGATGTTTTCTAAGCCCATGTTGACTGTGTGTCAATAGACAGTTTTCTTCGAGGTAATTCATAATGTTCCAACACAATATATGTTCTAAAATCCTGCTACATATCGACGTTAACGATATGGGCCTGTAATTTAGTGGTTTACTCATACTACCTTTCTCGAATATTGGTGTGCCCTGTGCAACTTTCCAGTCTTTGAGTACGGATCTTTCGTCGAGCGAATGGTTGTATATGATTGTTAAGTATGGAGCTATTGCAGCATACTTCGAAAGGAACCTAATTGGTGTACAGTCTGGACCAGAAGACTTGCTTTTATTAGGTGATTTAAGTTGCTTCACTACTCCGAGGATATTTACTTCTACGTTACTCATGTTGGCAGTTGTTCTTGATTCGGATTCTGGAGTATTTACTTCGAATTCTTTTGTGAAGGCATTTCGGAAGACTGTGTTTTAACGTGAATACGAAGGATATTAACGAGAAATAATAATGCAAACGTACAGATAAAAAGACAAGAAAAAACAATAATAGTGGTTCAGTGCTGACTGTTTGTGTGGTGTGTTAAACGACGAGGCTAGTTACAGAAACAGTCAGGTGTCGTAATTTCCTGCATTGGAGACTGGCTGTGACAGAACTTCAAAACCCAAGAGAGACAATAAAAGGTTTAGGCTGTTGGTCAACTTACGCTACATTTAGACTGGTCGTGATTGGTGCGTGGTGGGTTCTATTCTTTGCAAGATCATAATCAGCTGACAGAAGGGGTTAATCTAAGTCAAATCCAACGTTCACTTAGCACTACGACGTGAACACCAGTCTTTAGACTATGGCTGCCGAGTGTGCATATTTGGGGAATGTTGCTCCTTTCTGTCGATTCCGTCCACATTCAGGAAAGTCAACGTTCCTGTGTTATGTTTCCTAGTAGTGTGCATTTTCCTTTCGACCTTGCCTTATTCAACTTCCTGTGGTATATCTGTCCTATCTGTAGGCTCTTGTGGCATGCAGGATTCGTTTTCAGCAGTCCAGTCAGCCTATGAATAGGCGCCTTTACCTGGCTGGACTGGCAGACACAAGACAATCAATGTAGATAAGAAACGGAAAAGTATCCTGTGTCATGTGGTGGGTACGTAAGAAGGTGGGTGTGGCGGGGCAGAAAAGTTGCAGCGTGACGCTCCAGCCAGAAGAGTTATCCTGCCTTCTGTTTCTGTACCTTGAACTTCAGGGTTCACGTAGAACATATGGTGTTGATTTTCATGTTAGTTTTGATATGCTGAAGGTACTGAGCAACAATAGTATTAGTTGTGATTGGAGAAAAGTAAATACAAGTATTACGTTAAGAAGAGACAACGAAAGGTTTCCGAGCACACAAATTTTTGTGCGGGTAGCCAGAAGAACTAGGTTAATAATTGGCTCCTTTTACCGACCTCCCGACTCAGCAGCATTAGTGGCAGAACAACTGAGAGAAAATTTGGAATACATTTCACATAAATTTTCTCAGCATGTTATAGTCTTAGGTGGAGATTTCAATTTACCAGATATAGACTGGGACACTCAGATGTTTAGGACGGGTGGTAGGGACAGAGCATCGAGTGACATTATACTGAGTGCACTATCCGAAAATTACCTCGAGCAATTAAACAGGGCCGGCCGCTGGTGGCCGAGCGGTTCTGGCGCTTCAGTCTGGAACCGCGCGACCGCTACGGTCGCAGGTTCGAATCCTGCCTCGGGCATGGATGTGTGTGTTGTCCTTAGGTTAGTTAGGTTTAAGTAGTTCTAAGTTCTAGGGGACTTATGACCTCAGCAGTTGAGTCCCATAGTGCTCAGAGCCATTTGAGCCAATTAAACAGGGAACCGACTCGTGGAGATAACATCTTGGACCTACTGATAACAAACAGACCCGAACTTTTCGACTCTGTATGTACAGAACAGGGAATCAGTGATCATAAGGCCGTTGCAGCATCCCTGAATATGGAAGTTAATAGGAATATAAAAAAAAGGGAGGAAGGTTTATCTGTTTAGCAAGAGTAATAGAAGGCAGATTTCAGACTACCTAACAGATCAAAACGAAAATTTCTGTTCCGACACTGACAGTGTTGAGTGTTTATGGAAAAAGTTCAAGGCAATCGTAAAATGTGTTTTAGACAGGTACGTGCCGAGTAAAACTGTGAGGGACGGGAAAAACCCACCGTGGTACAGCAACAAAGTTAGGAAACTACTGCGAAAGCAAAGAGAGCTCCACTCCAAGTTTAAACGCAGCCAAAACCTCTCAGACAAACAGAAGCTAAACGATGTCAAAGTTAGCGTAAGGAGGGCTATGCGTGAAGCGTTCATTGAATTCGAAAGTAAAATTCTATGTACCGACTTGACAGAAAATCCTAGGAAGTTCTGGTCTTACGTTAAATCAGTAAGTGGCTCGAAACAGCATATCCAGACACTACGGGATGATAATGGCATTGAAACAGAGGATGACACGCGTAAAGCTGAAATACTAAACACCTTTTTCCAAAGCTGTTTCACAGAGGAAGACCGCACTGCAGTTCCTTCTCTAAATCCTCGCTCAAACGAAAAAATGGCTGACATCGAAATAAGTGTCCAAGGAATAGAAAAGCAACTGGAATCACTCAATAGAGGAAAGTCCACTGGACCTGACGGGATACCAATTCGATTCTACACAGAGTACGCGAAAGAACTTGCCCCCCTTCTAACAGCCGTGTACCGCAAGTCTCTAGAGGAACGGAGGGTTCCAAATGATTGGAAAAGAGCACAGGTAGTCCCAGTCTTCAAGAAGGGTCGTCGAGCAGATGCGCAAAACTATAGACCTATATCTCTGACGTCGATCTCTTGTAGAATTTTAGAACATGTTTTTTGCTCGCGTATCATGTCATTTCTGGAAACCCAGAATCTACTATGTAGGAATCAACATGGATTCCGGAAACAGCGATCGTGTGAGACCCAACTCGCTTTATTTGTTCATAAGACCCAGAAAATATGAGATACAGGCTCCCAGGTAGATGCTATTTTTCTTGACTTCCGGAAGGCGTTCGATACAGTTCCGCACTGTCGCCTGATAAACAAAGTAAGAGCCTACGGAATATCAGACCAACTGTGTGGCTGGATTGAAGAGTTTTTAGCAAACAGAACACAGCATGTTGTTATCAATGGAGAGACGTCTACAGACGTTAAAGTAACCTCTGGCGTGCCACAGGAGAGTGTTATGGGACCATTGCTTTTCACAATATATATAAATGACCTAGTAGATAGTGTCGGAAGTTCCATGCGGCTTTTCGCGGATGATGCTATCTGACCCTTAACATAGACAAATGTAATGTATTGCGAATACATAGAAAGAAGGATCCTTTACTGTGTGATTATATGATAGCGGAACAAACACTGGTAGCAGTTGCTTCTGTAAAATATCTGGGAGTATGCGAGCGGAACGATTTGAAGTGGAATGATCATATAAAATTAATTGTTGGTAAGGTGGGTACCAGGTTGAGATTCATTGGGAGATTGCTTAGAAAATGTAGTCCATCAACAAAGGAGGTGGCTTACAAAACACTCGTTCGACCTATACTTGAGTATTGCTCATCAGTGTGGGATCCGTACCAGATCGGTCTGACGGAGGAGATAGAGAAGATACAAAGAAGAGCGGCGCGTTTTGTCACAGGGTTATTTGGTAACCGTGATAGCGTTACGGAGATGTTTAATAAACTCAAGTGGCAGACTCTGCAAGAGAGGCTCTCTGCATCGCGGTGTAGCTTGCTCGCCAGGTTTCGAGAGGGTACGTTTCTGGATGAGGTATCGAATATATTGCTTCCCCCTACTTATACCTCCCGAGGAGATCACGAATGTAAAATTAGAGAGATTAGAGCGCGCACGGAGGCTTTCAGACAGTCGTTCTTCCCGCGAACCATACGCGACTGGAACAGGAAAGGGAGGTAATGACAGTGGCACGTAAAGTGCCCTCCGCCACACACCGTTGGGTGGCTTGCGGAGTATCAATGTAGATGTAGATGTAGAAGCTGAAGCAGTGGTCCAATGTGGCGCTTACTCCAGGGTTGCTAGCTACCGTGGTACCCAATTGCTGAAGGTTGAGGGGCGGGACAGAGACAGAGAACTCACGGGTGGCGCTGCAATGTTTTGTTTGTCCCTCTACACAGAAAGCACCCTGCACCTGCCTTGTTACTCATGCACTATACACACAGCCGGTAATTTTCTACAGTTCCTCGTAATTCTGGAGACTCCCAATTTTGCATGCTGTGTTATCCTCCGAAAGTTAGCTTAGAAATTCAGAAACTGATCTACAGGGTGGTCCATTGATCGTGACCGGGCCAAATATCTCACGAAGTAAACATCAAACGAAAAAACTACAAAGAACGAAACTCGTCTATCTTGAAGGGGGAAGCCAGATGGCGCTATGGTTGGCCCGCCAGATGGCGCTGCCATAGGTCAAACGGAAATCAACTGCGTTTTTTAAAATAGGAAGTCCCATTTTTATTACATATTCGTATAGTACGTAAAGAAATATGAATGTTTTAGTTGGACCACTTTTTTCGCTATGTGATAGATGGCGCTGTAATAGTCACAAACATGGGGCTCACAATTTTAGACGAACAGTTGGTAACAGGCAGATTTTTTAAATTAAAATACAGAACGTAGGTACGTTTGAACATTTTATTTCGGTTGTTCCAATGTGATACATGTACCTTTGTGAACCAATCATTTCTGAGAACGCATGCTGTTATAGCGTGATTACCTGTAAATACCACATTAATGCAATAAATGCTCGAAATGATGTCCGTCAACAACAATGCATTTGACAATACGTGTAACGACATTCCTCTCAACAGCGAGTAGTTCGCCTTCCGCAATGTTCGCACATGCATTGAGAATGCGCTGACGAATGTTGTCAGGCGTTGTCGGTGGATCACGATAGCAAATATCCTTCAACTTTCCCCACGGAAAGAAATCCGGGACGTCAGATCGGTGAACGTGCGGGCCATGGTATGGTGCTTCGACGACCAATCCACCTGTCATGAAATATGCTATTCAATACCGCTTCAACCGCACGACAGCTGTGTGCCGGACATCCATCATGTTGAAAGTACATCGCCATTCTGTCATGCAGTGAAGCAACTTGTAGTAAAATCGGTAGAACATTACGTATGAAATCAGCATACATTGCACGATTTAGATTGCCATCGATATAATGGGGGTCAATTATCCTTCCTCCCATAATGCCGCACCATACATTAACCCACCAAGGTCGCTGATGTTCCACATGTCGCAGCCATAGTGGATTTTCCGTTGCCCAGTAGTGCATATTATGGCGGTTTACGTTACCGCTGTTGGTGAATGACGCTTCGTCGCTAAACAGAACGCGTGCAAAACATTTGTCATCGTCCCGTAATTTCTCTTGTGCCCAGTGGCAGAACTGTAAACGACGTTCAAAGTCGTCGCCATGCAATTCCTGGTGTACAGAAATATGGTACGGGTGAAATCGATGTTGATATAGCATTCTCAACAGCGACGTTTTTGAGATTCCCGATTCTCGCAAAATTTGTATGCTACTGGTGTGTGGATTAGCCGCGACAGCAGCTGAAACACCTACTTGGGCATCATCATTTGTTGCAGGTCGTGGTTGATGTTTCACATGTGGTTGAACACTTCCTGTTTCCTTAAATAACGTAACTATCCGGCGAACGGTCCGGACGCTTGGATGATGTCGTCCAGGATACCGAGCAGCATACATGGCACACGCCCGTTGGTCATTTTGATCACAATAGCCATACAACAACACGGTATCGACGTTTTCCGCAATTAGTAAACGGTACATTTTAACACGGGTAATGTATCACGAAGCAAATAGCGTCCGCACTGGCGGAATGTTGCTTACACCTTTGTGAATATTACAGCGTCATCTATCACAAAGCGAAAACAGTGGTCCCACTAAAAAACTCATATTTCTTTACGTAGTACACGAATATGTAATAAAAAATGGGGGTTCCTACTTTAAAAAAAAAACGCAGTTGATATCCATTTGACCTATGGCAGCGCCATCTAGCGGGCCAACCATAGCGCCATCTGGTTTCCCCCTTCAAGCTAGACGAGTTTCGTTCCTTGTAGTTTTTTCGTTTGATGCTTATTTCGTGAGATATTTGGCCGGGTCTCTATCAATGGACCACCCTGTATGTAAAAATAGGAGCGCTTTTAATAACTATTACTATTATAATTATTTTGCAAAGGAGCGTGTCATATAGCTTAGAACAAGCTGAGGAAGTAAGTCAACCGTGACACGACACTAAAATACACTGAGGTTATGGGACAGCGATGTGCACATATACAGATGGCAGTAGTATCGCATACACAAGGCATAAAAGGGCAGTGCATTGGCGGTGTTGTCATTTGTAATCGGGTGATTCATGTAAAAACGTTTCCGACTGGATTAGGACCGCACGACAGGAAATAACACTTTGAATGCGCAGTGGTAGTTGGAGCTAGACGTTTGGGACAGTCCATTGCGGAAATCGTTAGGGAGTTCAATATTGCGACACCCACAGTGTCAAGAGTCTGCCGAGAATACAAAATTTCAGGCATTACCTCTCACCACAGAGGACGCAGTGGCCGACGGCCTTCACGTAACGACCAAGAGCAGCAGCGCTTGTGTAGGATTGTCAGTACTAACAGACAAGCCACAATGCCTCAAATAACAACAGAAATCAATATGGGCCGTATGACGAACGTATCCGTTAGGAAAGTGCGGCGAAATGTGGCGTTAATGGACTATGGCAGCCGACGACCGACGCGAGTGCCTTTGCTAACTGCACGACTTCGACTGCAGCGCCTCTTCTGCGGTCGTGACTGTATCGCTTGGGCCTAGATGGCTGCAAAACCGTGGCCCAGTTCCGATTTCAGCTGGTAATAGCTGATGGTAGGGCTGGAGTTTAGCGCGTATCCCAGGAAGTCAAGGACCCAAGTTGTCAACAAGGCATTGTGCAAACTGGTAGTGGCTGCATATTCGTGTGGGCTATGTTTACATGGATCATTGACTGGAAATGGTTAAGTTCTGCTACTTGGAGACCATTTGCAGCCATTTGTGGACTCCATGTTCCCAAACGACGATGCAATTTTTATGGATGACAATGTGCGATATCACCAGGCCACAACTGCTCACAAATGATTTAAAGAACATACCGGACAGTGTGCTGGCGTAAGCTGTCGCCAGGACACCAGTTGGCAAAGATGTAGCAAGAAGATCGATAGTTGCGCTGGAGCAAGCAAGCCTATCGGGAGAGGCCAAAAACAGACTCGCAAGCAACACGTCGCCAACGCCCTCTCGACCGCAAGTATTTAGATCGCCGCCGCTGACCGCAGTCTGAGTCAGTCTCAGGCACTAGTGCAGTCGCTCAGTCACTGGCGCACTAACTCACATTCTAGTTTTTCGTCTGTCATTCATCGCATAGCGGGACTTGTACTTCGCCAGGAGTATACCACAACACGCACTTTTAGCGTTAAGTAGCACCCATCTGTTCAAGTAAATACAGAACCATGTTAACACATATGTACAGTTTTGTTGTAGAAAGAGGGTACCGGCCACCAGACAACATCCTCTCCCTTGAGTTCTGCGGTACGGGACTCTACAGTGTCGACGAGGACACAACAGATAGTTCGAGCGAATTGTTTGGCCATGTAAATCACTCGAATTGAATCCCATCGAACATTTATGGGACATAGTCGAGATGTCAGTTCGTGCACAGAATCTTACACCGGCAACATTTCACAACTGAGGACGGCTGTAGAGGCAGCATGGCTCAATATTTCTTCAGCGGACTTCCAACGACTCGTTGAGTACATGCCACTTAGAGTTGCTACACTGCTACGGGTAAAAGGAGGGCCGACACGATATTAGGAGGTATCCTATGACTTTCGTCACCTCATTGTATAGTTCAAGCAACTTAGGGGAACCACAGAATACCTAAATCTGGATGGTTGGGTGGTACTTCGAACACCACTCTACCCGATTGTGCCATTTTGTTCTCTATGACTGTAGAGCGCACTCTACAAAAATTGCAGAAATGTGTCATAACTGTCCTTACTGTCCGATTCACTTTCTGCAGTATATGGTGGCAGGCGCTTAAGTGTTGTTGAAACATGAAGATGAGAAAAAAATGGTTCAAATGACTCTGAGCACTATGGGACTTAACTTCTGAGATCATCAGTCCCCTAGAACTCAGAACTACTTAAACCTAACTAACTTAAGGACATCACACACATCCATGCCCGACGCAGGATTCGAACCTGCGATCGTAGCGGTCGCACCGTTCCAGATTGTAGCGGCTAGAACCGCTCGGCCACTCCGGCCGGCTGAAGATGTGAAGAAACCCTCTTTCAGTTACGGGCAAAACATGTAATAACCTCATTTTATTACACTATCCATAATGACTGGTACTGGTACCGTTATTTTATTAACAAAAACATGGACTCTCACTCGAGAGGACTGCGGTACAAGTCCCATCTCACCCTTTCGACTTAGGTTTCCTATGTACACCTGAAATCGCTTGCGGCGAATTCTGGGCCTAGTTACACTAGGCTCTACAGAGCACCGCCCTCCTACTGATACGGTGAAACGAATCAGTGGACACGAAATAAAATTGATTGCTTGCAAGAATGAAATCATAGGTCACTCATGTAAGTTCGTTACACTTGCAGTGAGAGAGAACGCCTTTTCGTTCTTAAGCTCCTTTGCGTTTTTTTTAAATGACAGATATGCCTAAAGCGTAGTTAACTCAGTGATTATCTTCGACTCCAATGTATCACAATGAGGAAATTTATCGATACTACACATCTTATACGTGTACTTGCCTTCCAAGGGGAAAAAAAGATACGAGTGGAAAATACAAATAAGAATGATGGGCGTTAACTATCCATAAATTAAATGAAAACATTGCAGAAAGAAGGCATAGGTATATTAAAATTAATTAAATATTTGAAATGATCTTAGATCGGGTATCGTAAATGGTTGCTAAACAGTACAGTATCTGTTGCCTCCTCTCTTGTTCAAGGCTCTACTCGGGCGATAGCGTACGCTGTCATCGAGCAATGCGTAGTTTCTGTTATCGAACTGTGCGAGCAGATCGGTTCGTAATTCAACTTATTAGCATTGAGCGACTAATGCGAGCGTTGGAACGGCTACAGGTGGATATTAACCTATAAACGAGTTACGCCAGCAATTTCAGCCAACACGTGCTCCGCTCGCTCTTCATCGTTATCGGAAATTGTAGCTTTGTTTCAGCTGCGTCATGCTCTGCCTGCGCTGAGGCACTCGAATTGTAAAACAACGGACATTTTTTTATTTCCGACTATTATGAAATGTGTTTTATAAAGTTTTGATAAGTTGGCAGACATGTTTTTAAAAACTCGATGTAGTAGGCAAATAGATACACTAGTCTCTCGCTAAACCGGTCCTCAGTAATCCGGCCTCTCAGTAATTCGATGCACATCCAAAAAAAAAAAAAAAAAAAAAAAAAAACGTGCACAATGAATTAGCGTGCGCAACAATGCTTAGTTACACAATGCTTTATGTACAGTACTTGAAATTGTAGCTTTCTTTACATTTCGGAATCATGTCATCTAAAAGGAAACACGTTACGCTAGACCTCAAGCAGAAACTCCAAATTTTAGACCAGTTAAATCGAAGTTCTTCGTAGAAAACCATTCCTGCTGAGTTCAATGTTGGACGAGCAACTATTTATGACAGCAAAAAGAAAGAAGATGTTATTCGACAGTAGTCAACACAAATGGATAGTGAATTGGGAAAACGGAAGGTTATGCGAAAGCGTGAGAATGAAGAACTGGAACCGGCCGCGGTGGCCGTGCAGTTCTAGGCGCTTCAGTCCGGAACCGCGGGACTCCTACGGTCGCAGGTTCGAATCCTGCCTCGGGCATGGATGTGTGTGATGTCCTTAGGTTAGTTAGGTTGAAGCAGTTCTAAGTTCTAGGGGACTGATGACCTCAGATGTTAAGTCCCATAGTGCTCAGAGCCATTTGAAGAATTGGACGTAGCTGTTTGTAGATGCTTCATAGAACAACGCAGTAAAGGAATTCCAGTCAGTGGCCCGATTATAAAGGAAAAAGCAGCTGCATTTAACAAACAACTTGGCGGTAGTAACTTGTTTGCAGCTAGCGAAGGTTGGCTATCAAATTGGAAAAAAGACATGGCATTCGGCAGCTGACAGTCACCGGGGAAAATCGCTCAGCTAACGACAAGGACAATGATGACTTTGTAAGCAAGATACGGAAGATAATAGAGGAAGAAGATTTAACTGCTGGTGCCTTGTATAATGCTGATGAAACAGGACTCTTTTACAAGATGGTTCTCTCAAAAACATTAGCTACCAAGAACGAGTGGAAGTTTGTAGTTACAAGCAACAGGTACAGCGCGTAACATTAATGGTGTGTTGTAATGGAAATGGGAGTCATGAAGCCGGCCGGAGCGGCCGAGCGGTTCTAGGCGCTACAGTCTAGAACCACGCGACCGCTACGGTCGCAGGCTCGAATCCTGCCTCGGGCATGGATGTGTGTGATGTCCTTAAGTTAGTTAGGTTTAAGTAGTTCTAAGTTCTAGGGGACTGATGACCTTAGAAGTTAAGTCCCATAGTGCTCAGAGCCATTTTTTGGAGTCATGAACTATCGCTTATGGTGATCGGAAAATCCCAACATCCACGTTGTGATCAACACACTGACATAAAAACTCTGCCAGTGCAGTATTGCGCTCAGAAGAAAGCGTGGATGGACAGACCAATATTCTCTCGGTGGTTCCATGAAACGTTTGTACAAGCAGTGAGAAAAGAGCTAAAGAAGGAAAAGCTTCCACAGAAAGCTATCCTTATAATTGACAATGCTTCCAGTCATCCTTCAGATGTTTCCCTAAAGTCCGATGGTATACAAGCAAACTTTCTCCCACCGAGTGTGACAGCCTTAATTCAGCCCATGGACCAGGAAATTTTGGAATCAATTAAACGTCATTATCAACATTCACTTCTCGTCTCCTTGCTGAACGAAAGTGGAAACGATTCTATCGAGACTATGCTGAAGGCGCGGAAAGCAATTAACATACGTGATGTTGTTTTCCAAGCAGCCGAAGCATGGGATAAAGTAGAGAGCGCTACCACAATGAAGAACTGGAGAAAATTGTGGCCATCCATTGATGCCGAGTTGGATCCAGTAGTGAGTGACAGCGACGAGCCAGTCAATACGGAATTATCAATTACTGTGTGCACTGACATGTTCCACAATCTTCCAGGGGGAGAAGAAATCGATGATGAAGATATTACTAAGTGGCTGAATGAGAAAAACTGTGATACGGACCAAACTTTAACAGATGAACAAATAATCAAAAGCTTGCAAGAAAGTAATGATGAAAGTGTTGAAGAAGAGGACACAGGAGGAGAGAGCATGAAGAGTGCCGGCCGGTGTGGCCGTGCGGTTCTAGGCGCGTCAGTCTGGAACGGCGTGACCGCTACGGTCGCAGGTTCGAATCCTGCCTCGGGCATGGATGTGTGTGATGTCCTTAGGTTCGTTAGGTTGAAGTAGTTCTAAATTCTAGGGGACTGATGACCTCAGAAGTTAAGTCCGATAGTGCTCAAAGCCATTTGAACCAAGCATGAAGAGTTCTCTCACTTCTGGTGCTGAAACTGCCGAGGTCTTCCTGGAGTACATTATGCAACGACCAGATACATGCAGTACCGATGTAATGCTTGTAAAGCGTTTGCGTGCTAAAGCATGCCACAGTTGCGTATCATCATTGCGACAGTTAAAAATTAGGACATGTTTCATAGTGAGTGATACGACTGTGTATTTATGTGCAGTATACACTGAAGGACTACGTTTGCTTTGAAAATTATTGTAGTTTTGTATTTAATAAAGTATATCCTCTATGTTTTAAAATTGTATCCTTCGGTTTAATAAAGTACAGTACACTATATCTCCTATGTTTTCAAAATAAATAAAAAACAAAATAAATGAATAAAATAAGTTTCAGACACTCAATAATTCAGCCGGCCGCTGTGGCAGAGCGGTTCTAGGCGCTTCGGTCCGGAACCGCGCGACCACTACGGTCGCAGGTTCGAATCCTGCCTCGGTTACGGATGTGTGTGATTTCCTTTAGGATAGTTCGGTTTAAGTAGTTCTAAGGTCTAGGGAAGGAGAAAATATAAAAATGCAGTAAATGAGGCAGGCAAAAAGGAATACAAACGTCTCAAAAATGATATCGACAGGAAGTGCAAAATGGCTAAGCAGGGATGGCTAGAGGACAAATGTAAGGATGTAGAGGCTTGTCTCACTAGGGGTAAGATAGATACTGCCTACAGGAAAATTAAAGAGACCTTTGGAGAGAAGAGAACCACTTGTATGAATATCAAGAGCTCAGATGGCAACCCAGTTCTAAGCAAAGAAGGGAAGGCAGAAAGGTGGAAGGAGTATATAGAGGGTTTATACAAGGGCGATGTACATGAGGACAATATTATGGAAATGGAAGAGGATGTAGATGAAGACGAAATGGGAGATAAGATACTGCGTGAAGAGTTTGACAGAGCACTGAAAGACCTGAGTCGAAACAAGGCCCCGGGAGTAGACAACATTCCATTAGAACTACTGATGGCCTTGGGAGAGCCATTCATGACAAAACTCTACCATCTGGTGAGGAAGATGTATGAGACAGGCGAAATACCCTCAGACTTCAAGAAGAATATAATAATTCCAATCCCAAAGAAAGCAGGTGTTGACAGATGTGAAAATTACCGAACTATCAATTTAATAAGTCACAGCTGCAAAATACTAACGCGAATTCTTTACAGACGAATGGAAAAACTGGTAGAAGCGGACCTCGGGGAAGATCAGTTTGGATTCCGTAGAAATGTTGGAACACGTGAGGCAATATTAACCTTAAGACTTATCTTAGAAGAAAGATTAAGAAAAGGCAAACCTACGTTTCTAGCATTTGTAGACTTAGAGAAAGCTTTTGACAATGTTAACTGGAATACTCTCTTTCAAATTCTGAAGGTGGCAGGGGTAAAATACAAGGAGCGAAAGGCTATTTACAATTTGTATAGAAACCAGATGGCAGTTATAAGAGTCGAGGGGCATGAAAGGGAAGCAGTGGTTGGGAAAGGAGTGAGACAGGGTTGCAGCCTCTCCCCTATGTTATTCAATCTGTATATTGAGCAAGCAGTAAAGGAAACAAAAGAAAAATGTTGGAGTAGGTATTAAAATTCATGGAGAAGAAGTAAAAACTTTGAGGTTCGCCGATGACATTGTAATTCTGTCAGAGACAGCAAAGGACTTGGAAGAGCAGTTGAACGGAATGGACAGTGTCTTGAAAGGCGGATATAAGATGAACATCAACAAAAGCAAAACGAGGATAATGGAATGTAGTCAAATTAAATCAGGTGATGCTGAGGGAATTAGATTAGGAAATGAGACACTTAAAGTAGTAAAGGAGTTTTGCTATTTAGGGAGCAAAATAACTGACGATGGTCGAAGTAGAGAAGATATAAAATGTAGACTGGCAATGGGAAGGAAAGCGTTTCTGAAGAAGAGAAATTTGTTAATATCGAGTATAGATTTAAGCGTCAGGAAGTCGTTTCTGAAAGTATTTGTATGGAGTGTAGCCATGTATGGAAGTGAAACATGGACGATAACTAGTTTGGACAAGAAGAGAATAGAAGCTTTCGAAATGTGGTGCTACAGAAGAATGCTGAAGATAAGGTGGGTAGATCGCGTAACTAATGAGGAGGTATTGAATAGAATTGGGGAGAAGAGAAGTTTGTGGCACAACTTGACTAGAAGAAGGGATCGGTTGGTAGGACATGTTTTTGGCATCAAGGGATCACAGATTTAGCATTGGAGGGCACCGTGGAGGGTAAAAATCGTAGAGGGAGACCAAGAGATGAATACACTAAGCAGAGTCAGAAGGATGTAGGTTGCAGTAGGTACTGGGAGATGAAGGAGCTTGCACAGGATAGAGTAGCATGGAGAGCTGCATCAAAGCAGTCTCAGGACTGAAGACCACAACAACAACAACAAGGACAGGGGACTGATGACCTCAGATGTTAAGTCACATAGCGCTCAGGGCCATTGGAACCATCAATAATCCGGCACTTCCGCTAATCCGGCACTCATATGTGCCAGGAATGGCCGGATTAGTGAGAGTCTAGTGTAGAAACTTAATGCAGTAATTCATCCCCGTAATAATGACCTCCTCACTGCTCTGATTAGGCTCTGTATAGAAAAAGACCTGCATCTGGAAGGATATCTTCTTCGGCTGTGCTAAAATCTTCCACTCTTATGTGATTAATGTAAGGGTTGCGTCTTGGTTGCAGCATTCACATGATTTGAAGTGACGATTGCAATTGAGATACCGACGACTTTGTAAGTTGGAATACTTCTGTGACATAACGTAAGACTTTAAACAATATTTGCTTGTAAAGGTGATAGTTGGATGAACCAGAATCCCAAACTATACTATCTGATCAAACGTATCTGAAAATACTTATGTAAAGCGGAATTGACCACCAGATGTCAAGACTCGTCAGTATAATAGGAGGCGAGAATTATTGTGTTGTCAGTAAACAAGCTGTAACAGCAGAAAGAGTCAATCAGGTCAGCTCAGTAACTTCGGATGTGGAGTAGTCATTGGGTGTCAACCGAGTAATAAATCCATGAGATTCATTTCGACCCTTTTTGACTGTGAAGTGAAAATACGGAGGAACAGGCTCAGCTAAACCTAGAACAGGCAGACTTCATGTACTGACGGACTGCAGCTTTATTATAGATAATCGCATAAATCAGGGAAAGGAATCACTCGTGAGTTCCAAAGAGCTGCCAGCAGTCAGGTAGCACAGCAGACGTAAGAATATTTGAGTAAAATGGACGAGCAGCTCCTCAGAAGCCACACATTTCTGTAGTCAGTGCTAAGCGACGTTTGAGACAGTGTATAGAATGACACCACTGGACACTGGATGGCTGGAAATTAGTAATTTGGAGTGATGAAACATGCAGGACCCTATTGCAGTCGCATGGAAGGATTTGGATTTGAAGAACGCCTAGAGAACGTTACCTGCCATCATTTGAATTGCGAGCAGTAACGTAGAGAGGAGGCAATGTTACCGTATGGGGGTCTGTTTCACGGATGAGGTGTGGTCCCCCTGTTACGCTTAAGAATACGCTAAATGCCCAAGGATGTGAATACATTTTACGGTCTTGTGTACGGTAGAAGAACAGTTCGGTTGCCCATACATGAAAATCATGTCTCCAACTTCCGTCACTTGGTACAGCTCCGTTTGTATAGGAAATATGTCCTCGGAGTCTTTCGCGACGGCATACATGAATAAATTGAAATTGAAATTTCAACAGATACCAGGGATACACACTCAGCAGGGCATGGGGACGGGCGTTGGACATCGAAAGAAAGCAGAGTCAGATGCGCGACGCGGGAGCGGCAGTTTCAAACGTGGCGCCTGTCCCTGGCGCCACTTGACGTCACCGGTGCTGCCACGGGCAATAGATCCGCTAGCTGCCCGGGTCGACGTACGCGCGCGCGCTGCTACTGATGTCATCCTGCCTATATAAGCGAGAAACCGTAGCGGCCCCGGCAGTCAGTGAACTCCTGATGACCATCGAAAGCTCGAGCATTTTATTCGAAGTGACGCGGCTGGAAAACCGAGACCGTTTTATTCATGTATAGGAAATACTCAAACAAATGTGGTTAAAGTTTTAAAGTTCTGTGACTTGTCCAATGTTTTTAGCAAGATGGTCTTAATTTGTTCACAGGGTGACTGGCTCGCCCATATTATACGTAAGTGGCCAGCCAGTGACAATATCCTGTGGCATCCTTGATGCTCCTTTCTCGTATTCTTTCTTTTTATTTTCTTATACAGCATTTTTCATCTTTTCCCGCTTTCAGAATGAGATTTTAACTCTGCAGTGGAGTGTGCGCTGATGTGAAACTTCCTGGAAGATTAAAACTGTGTGCCGGACCGAGACTCGAACTCAGGAACTTTGCCTTTCGTGGGCAAGTGCTCTACCATCTGAGCTACCCAAGCACGACTCAGGCCCCCTCCTCACAGCTACTGCAGAACTAGCAATCCTGGAAGAAAGGATTTTCCCGCTTTTCCCGCTTTCTTTGTGTGTATGCTTCCATTTTACTATATTTGTCCACATTCGTTTCCTTTAATGTGTGTCAGGGCGCTGATGACCTCGTTGTTGAGCGCCCGTAAGGTTCAAATGGTTGAAATGGCTCTGAGCACTATGGGACTTAACATCTGAGGTCATCAGTCCCCTAGAACTTAGAACTACTTAAACCTAACTAACCTAAGGACATCACACACAACCATGCCCGAGGCAGGATTCGAACCTGCGACTGTAGCGGTCGCGCGATTCCAGACTGTAGCGCCTAGAACCTCTCGGCCACCCCGGCCGGCGAGCTCCCGTAAGCCCCAAGCACTAGGAAAGTTGTTATCCCAACCTATACACCACACTGCTCGTCAGGCCCTCCAATCTTACCAACAATGGTAATGGCACATGTATTCAGTTTCAGAGGTAGCTGAACGATTTTCGTTTACTGGATCTTTTCTAGACCAGGGTCGTTTACATCAGACTGATACATGTACTCCTCTCCACCATCCCTGAAAGTTTGTAACATCATCAAAGAGTTACCCGTATGTCTATAGTGACTGGCCAATTTTACACTTAAATGAGGCAATCAAGTACGCGCGATACCACTGATGCCGGAATTCAAGATGGCGGCCACGTAACCTTGAAGAGTAATATATCGTACAGGTTGCCTAGAAGCCAGGGGCCATAATGTCAACGACCTTCAATTGATGACATCATCAAGAACGTAGGAAATTTAAAAAAAAACTTTAAGATGCTGGATGGTGGTAAATTTAAAAATTAAAAATGACAGTTGGTGGAGAATTTAATGTGGTTAAAGATGGCAGAGTGTGGCAAATTTAAAAGTTGCGAGGTGGCGCTGATGGGAAATATTTTTCAGTCAATCACAGTGTTTCAGAGTATCCCACGATATTGAAAAGTGCCCACGGTATCATTCATCAAAACTTTTTGTAAGAGCGCGTGCACACACACACACACACACACACACACACACACACACACACCCGTTTCCATGTCAAATGCTGTAACAGTTACCTTTAAGTGTGTGGTATCATTTCACACTGATTAGCTCAAGTGTTTCATAATCAAAATTTAATGTGTCAGATTAACGGCCAACCTGCTATTAAAATGAAGGAATTTTCAGATGAAATAAATATAATTACTGTATAATGTTTTTTCACTCAAATATCAGTTACAAATCACATTTAATGTTATTACACTTTCAAAACAACAAACTCCATCCGAAGCCTAGGAAGGCCCAACGGTATAAATCGTCCCCTGTGCTATCCCCAGCCACTAGGCATCACAGGATGCGGGTATGTAGTGGCATGTGGTCAGCATACTGCTCTCCCGGCCATAGTCAGCTTTTGTAACTGGAGCTTCTTAATCAAGTAGCTCCTCAATTGGCCTCAGAAGGGCTGAGAGCACCCCGCTTGCCAGCAGCGCTCGGCAGACACAGACCGTCACCCATCCTAGTCAGACAGCGCTTAACTTCAGTGACCTGACGGAAACAGTTGTCACTATTGCGGCAACGATATTGCCTTTTACACTTCCAAGCATACAAAATAAAATCGACCACCTTCATGGCCGAATGGCTCGTCACTGTTGGTATGGAACGACCCGGGCTCGTTTCCTGATACCTACTCCGGTTAATCTGTGGTAGGGAGATCTGGGACGGGATGCACTCAGCCTTGCAATAAAATCAGTTATCATAATTTTTTAGAGAGTAGAGACACCAGGCTAATGTATTCACCCTATCCATAAGTATAAAGCGTTTATCCCGCTATGATGATAAATACAGCTCATGCTGTTTAACTGTAGAAACTACGTGGCACTTGGATTAAATAACATATCTGCCCGAGGCATGTCATAAAGTGATTCAATGGAATAAGAAAGACAGAAAAAAGTGATAAGACTGAGTTCGCCAGCTACCAGCGGCTGCTGCAGTACTCCACGACATATTCGCACAGATTTGCCCATAAAATGGTAGCAGCCCTACGTTACCCCTGCTGGGAAAGACCCAGCCCCTCGGGTCTTACTTATAGCTACACTACTGGCCATTAAAACTGCTACACCAAGAAGAAATGCAAATGATAAACGGGTATTCATTGGACAAATATATTATACTAGAACTGACATGTGATTACATTTTCACGGAATGTAGGTGTATAGATCCTGAGAAATCAGTACCCAGTACAACCACCTCTGGCCGTAATAACGACCTTGATACGCCTGAGCCTTGAGTCAAACAGAGCTTGGATGGCGTGTACAGGTACAGTTGCCCATGCAGCTTCAGCACGATACCACAGTTCATCAAGAGTAGTGACTGGCGTATTGTGACGAGCCAGTTGCTCGGCCACCATTGACCAGACGTTTTCAGTTGGTGAGAGATCAGGAGAATGTGCTGGCCAGGGCAGCAATCGAACATTTTCTGTGTCCAGAAAGGCCCGTACAGGACCTGCAACATGCAATCGTGCATTATCCTGCTGAAATGTAGGGTTTCGCTGGGATCGAATGAAGGGGTCGTAACACATCTTAAATGTAACGTCCACTGTTGAAAGTATCGTCAATACGAACAAGAGGTGACCGAGACGTGTAACCAATGGCACCACATACCATCACGCCGGGTGATACGCCAGTATGGCGTTGACGAATACACGCTTCCAATGTGCGTTCACCGCCATGTCGCCAAACACGGATGCGACCATCCTGATGCTGTAAGCAGAACCTGGATTCATCCGAAAAAATGACGTTCTGCCATTCGTGCACCCAGGTTCGTCGTTGAGTACACCATCGCAGGCCCTCCTGACTGTGATGCAGCGTCAAGGGTAACCGCAGCCATGGTCTCCGAGCTGATAGCCGATGCTGCTGCAAACGTCATCGAACTGTTCGTGCAGATGGTTGTTGTCTTGCAAACGTCCCCATCTGTTGACTCAGGGATCGAGACGTGGCTGCACGATCCGTTACAGCCATGCGGATAAGATGCCTGTCATCTCGACTGCTAGTGGTTCGAGGTCGTTGGGATCCAGCACGGTGTTCCGCATTACCCTCCTGAACCCACCGATTCCATATTCTGCTAACAGTCATTGGATCTCGACCAACGCGAGCAGCAATGTCTCGATACGATAAACCGCAATCGCCCGCATCTCGTGGTCGTGCGGTAGCGTTCTCGCTTCCCACGCCTGGGTTCCCGGGTTCGATTCCCGGCGGGGTCGGGGATTTTCTCTGCCTCGTGATGGCTGGGTGTTGTGTGCTGTCCTTAGGTTAGTTAGGTTTAAGTGGTTCTAAGTTCTAGGGGACTGATGACCATAGATGTTAAGTCCCATAGTGCTCAGAGCCATTTTTTTTTAAAACCGCAATCGCGATAGGCTGCAATCCGACCTTTATCAAAGTCGGAAAAGTGATGGTACGCATTTCTCCTCCTTACATGAGGCATCACAACAACGTTTCACCAGGCAACGCCGGACAACTGCTGTTTGTGTATGAGAAATCGGTTGGAAACTTTCCTCATGTCAGCACCTTGTAGGTGTCGCCACCGGCGCCAATCTTGTGTGAATGGTCTGAAAAGCTAATCATTTGCATATCACAGCATCTTCTTCATGTCGGTTAAATTTCACGTCTGTAGCGCGTAATCTTGGTGATGTAGCCAGTAGTGTAATATGCAACAACAATCACATTTGCAGAACAAATTTCTGTGTTAAGCATTCGACCTATGAACCTTATTTACCAGGCTTCCCCTTAAACCACAAAGCTAATTATTCCTAACCCCCTCAAAACACAATTAGTTACTCTGAAATACACATCACATCATGCTCTTTCCACGTCCTCCCAGTCATGTGCCTGCAGGATGCAGGATGTCTGTGATATATCGTCGTGCAGTCAGTGTTCCCTCAACCACTGCCATTCATCCATTCATGACAAGAAGTCATACCCGGTTGCTCCGCACGCCATGACGCCAGAAGTAATACCGCAGTGCCCCTCCTAAACATTGCAAGAATGAGATTTCGCCCCAGGCCACTGCCATTCTCTCTGACGATAGTCATCTAGGGTAGTGCAGAACTGTGATTCATTGCCGAACACAATGCGACACCATTCATCAACTCCCAATATAGCAGACTGTGGTTGCTGTTAATACAGGGACGGTTTTGTAAGGGGGCTATAATGTGCTAGGTGCACAAGACGGCGATCCTTCTTTATGGTGCTCAGACGTGGTCGATGATCGATTGGAAACGAGTATGACTTACGTCACACTCAAATGTAGTCCAACATCAGACTACTGTCACATGCGAATGCTGTACAAATCCGGGTAGGCCAGATGAAGACCCACAGTGAAGCCCACTTCAGACTATGTCATGTGTTGTAAACCTGTCTCACATTAGCATGTGGCCTCTCCAAGTCCTTCACAGTCTCTGCTCAATAGCAGACGCTATTCACACTACTTATACACCATATCAGTCTAGGTAACAACACTAAACACGAACAAAACTCGTGAATTCTAGTGGCCATTCGAAAATGTCATCAAGAATTACATCTCTAATCATTTAAATATCTGCGTATGGTATGTACTTGTACATAGATATGACATCGGTCCATGTATTCTTGGTGATTAATTTTTTTTACTGGGAATTGTAGACAATCTCATGTTTCTTCAAGAGCACCACACTTAACAGACTGTGTAAGCCTTTTCCTTATCCTACACAGCTGGTAAGCAAGATGACTTTTTCATATGCTTGGTGGAAAAACGGAAATTCAATCTCTACTGTACGTTACGAAAAATTTCAGGTTCTGCTGTCTGTATGGGAAGCTTATCGTTCTATCTGCCTTGTGCCTAATATACCGCTCATAATTTGTCTGCTAAAATTTGATTGACTAATCGTCTGCCTAATTTTGTCGAAATTTCCTTTATTTAACTAATACCAGGGTGCTTGCTGTTAAATTACCTAGCCCGATAGACACACACCAAGTATTACTAATGATATATAACTTGCGGTAGTACCAAATATCCCAATAGTTCGGAGGAAATTATTGTTTGCTCTCGTTTTACAGTAATGGCAGATCTCTTATGACAGAGTTTATCTGCAGACCCATGTGTTTGAACCATAACCCACCATCGAAACAAGTTAACTCATATGTGAATGTAGGCTTTCCCGGCATGTATTGCTGACGAAATCTTCTCTACATCCGTTCAGCTGGCCGGTTGAAATTCCACGACGTTTGTATGACTGTTACTCTCATCATTTTCTGGTGAAATGTCGAGATTACTGGGGTGTCCCATCCCCCTGATGCGGGGTTGCCAAACCGTAGGATGGAGGGAGGGAAAGGGAGAAGGTGCAGCCTACCGTCCTACTCTCAGCGAATCGCCTTGCCGAGACTCGCGAAGCGTCAGCTGCTGGCCATGTCTCAGCTTGTAGCTGCTAGGGCAGGGTTCCATGTCGAAGTTAGCTGGTTGCCCCGTCCATCCCTGTTGACAAGATTGACATGGAGCCTCTGCGTTAAACACACCCACGAGAGCTATTTTGGTTCCAACTGCCAGTCGATCGCGAAATGAAACTCCGGTGAAAATCCGGTGAAGTTTTGTGCAGATGTGTTGCATAGTGTCTCTAGTACGCCCATCTGTCTACATCCTCATCAATATTCCCCAAACCACCTGATGGTGTGTGGCTGAGGGTAATTTTGGTACCACTAACTGGTTCCCTCCTTACCTGTTCCATTCTCGAGTGGCGTGTGCGAAGAATGAGATTTTCGGTAAGCCTCTGTATTAGCTCTAGTCACGTCACGTTGCACTTTTAAGTTCTGAGCACACAGTGAGCACATACAGATGCCTAAAAAATAGTGTTTCTCGCGAAGTGTGAAGCCCTGCTGAGGGGATTCGCCTGATTCCATGCAGCCTACATAGCGTAACTGCCATTCGTTTTCATCTTCATGCCAGTTCCTGGCCACATACTGCAGGTACGAAGAAGACGCTCCTGCAGCTTTTTCGACGGGAAGTGTTCGATCACCACTGTATAGCCCGGACTTTGTTCCCTCTGATTTTCATGTCTTTGGTGACATGAACCACCGGCTATGAGGACAACATTTTGGCACAGACAACGAGCGCCGACCAGCGTAGGGAATCGGCAGGGTCTGACGCTAGTGGGCCTCATGGACAGTTGGACGAGCGTTTGCAGGGATTATCCTCCTCCCCAAGATTCCGAGAAGTGGCAGAACGGGAAACTGGGATCCTCAATAGCAGAACGGGAAACCACTGGTGAAAGGGGTAAGAACTCTTCGTTGTTAGTAAACTTCGGGTAGAGTCGTCAACTGTCCACTTGCCGTCATGCTGCCGTGTGTGGTCTCCAGACACGTTCCCTCAAGCAAAATATATAGCCACTCGTGTGTCTGCAAATTTCCAAACTTTGTCCTTCCTGTGGGAACGGTGCGCAAAGCCCAACAAAATTTCCAGAATTTCTGACAAACACGTCAGAACGTGGGAACAGGACGACACTCGTCTCCTGTTTACATGTACACGTATCTCATTGGCAGATGTATTTTAACTTTATGGTGGGAGTTAGGGAACGGACTTTCAGATCAATGACTGGAAGAGCACTTAGGCCCTTTCTTTCTGGGACAAGCTAGAGAAGATTCTGTGGTGTGCCTTTTCGAGGTATGAAAGGCTAGCAAAAATTGAGAGATGCGTTCGGGGTCTTTGCCCATCCACGCGAATCAATTAATTCGGGGTGTATGTTGCTTCGGACATGTCAGAAAGAACAGACACCTTAGATTCATATAACCACCTCAGTGGCAATCACAATATGACTGCAAAATCAATGCACACTCCCGACTTCGGGAATCGCGACATGTTGAAGGAAGAGGAGTTAATTAATTTTTTCTACTTTTTAGTCTTCTTAACTTGTTCTATGCGCTTCACACACTGGTACACATGTTTTTCTGCAATGTAATTCTTGGTTCAAAGGAGATTTTTCTCATAACTGCTAATATTTGCTTCGCTGTTGAGTTAATTTCTGGTTCTTTCTTTATTCATTGATCTGTTGCATATTCTGTTCGAATTCGTACGTTTTTTGTGTAACTTTAAACTTTTGCAATCAGAGTTGAAAGCGTAATTCGTGTTCTTTACGTGTATGGACACCATCTCAACCGAAATTTTCCAGCATCATGGTGGTGGCGACCCTAAAAACCATTCATTTTATAATCATTGTTATATTTTAATTATGTACATTCATTCTCAAATTGTTTCATAACCACGGCATTTATGTGTCATGAGTGATATTTACACAATGTTTGAATAAATATAATTTTCCCAGGTCAAACTCCATCATTTAGCAACTTAATTGTTGCTAAATTAT
The DNA here is from genome assembly GCF_023864345.2 of Schistocerca serialis cubense. NCBI lineage: Eukaryota > Metazoa > Arthropoda > Insecta > Orthoptera > Acrididae > Schistocerca > Schistocerca serialis. Next base: position 655,371,174 of record NC_064640.1, on the reverse strand, counting down.
TAAATCAAAATATCCAGGTCCTCCAGCCGTAAGTAACAGGCTAGACCGCCCGACGAGTTCAGGAATTCAATAAATACTGATTTTTCAAGTAGCCTGTTTCATATGATCTGGGTTGATAGATTCAGCATTAGTCTAATTTGCATACCCACGGCGCACATGATAAGGAAGAACTCGTATTCAAAGCACACTCGGCTTCTGGTAAAATTTTAAATTTTCACTGTGGTTTCCATTCCGCGACCGATCGAGGGTTGAAAAATGAAATTGTCGTCATTGTAACGCCTTTTTTCTCCCACTCCCTTCAGTACCTCTTCGTTTCTCACTCTGTCCACTAATTTTATTTTTACTGTTCTCCACCATGTATACATTTACAAAAAGTCCAACTGTTTCCAGTGTCCTGTGCCTTCTCTGCATGGTTCAAGTTTCGGCATCATACCGTAGGACACTCTGGACATAAAACTTCATCACTCTTTTCGTTAATTCCGCTTCCATACCACATGTCCCTGTTCAGCATTATTTTTATCCTTTCATCTCTTCCTATTATAACTGTTTTCGTTTTCTTGCGTTGATTTCGATCTCCTCAATCAAGTCTGAAACCTCATTTTCATCCGCATCTGGAACAATCGTGTCGTCTGCAAATTACAAACACAATATTATTCAGCCACCGATTTTTACCGCGTTCTCCGCTGGGAAAAACCGCTCATTCCTATCTTCTAAATTATTATGAAGAAGGGAGGTGATGTATCACAGTCTTCTACTTCACCTTTCCACGATTCTATCCAGTTGGTCCTATCCCCTTCCAGTCTAAAACTTTTGGTCAAGATATATTTCATTTAAAAGCTGCCTGTGTTTTCAGGTCACTAATTTTTCCTTTCTTGTACTCACAGTTGAGGTTGTCAAAACTTTCTACAAGTTTACAAAAGGCATAAAGTAAACTTTTTCTCATGTAAATAAATCTCTCCGAGAATGCGTAAGCGCCCTCCATCCCATGTCCCTCGATTTCTTATCAGTCTAATTTTTCCACAAAGAGGTATTCTTACAATATTTTTCCAGTCTTTTGTTTATGATCTTTAAATTATATTGGCTAAACAAGGAATTAGGCTGATGGTAGTGTCCTCATTTTCTGGTGCCTTTTTTCGTTGGTACTGGGCCATTAGACTAGTTAGAAAAGGTCGCCAATGTTACACTACTGACCATTAAAATTGCTACACAAGTAAGAAATGCAGATGTTGTTGTTGTTGTGGTCTTCAGTCCTGAGACTGGTTTGATGCAGCTCTCCATGCTACTCTATCCTGTGCAAGCTTTTTCATCTCCCAGTACCTACTGCAACCTACATCCTTCTGAATCTGCTTAGTGTATTCATCTCTTGGTCTCCCTCTACGATTTTTACCCTCCACGCTGCCCTCCAATACTAAATTGGTGATCCCTTGATGCCTCAGAACATGTCCTACCAACCGATCCCTTCTTCTGGTCAAGTTGTGCCACAAACTTCTCTTCTCCCCAATCCTATTCAATACTTCCTCATTAGTTATGTGATCTACCCATCTAATCTTCAGCATTCTTCTGTAGCACCACATTTCGAAAGCTTCTATTCTCTTCTTGTCCAAACTAGTTATCGTCCATGTTTCACTTCCATACATGGCTACACTCCATACGAATACTTTCAGAAATGACTTCCTGACACTTAAATCAATACTGGATGTTAACAAATTTCTCTTCTTCAGAAACGCTTTCCTTGCCATTGCCAGCCTACATTTTATATCCTCTCTACTTCGACCATCATCAGTTATTTTGCTCCCCAAATAGCAAAACTCCTTTACTACTTTAAGTGCCTCATTTCCTAATCTAATTCCCTCAGCATCACCCGACTTAATTAGACTACATTCCATTATCCTTGTTTTGCTTTTGTTGATGTTCATCTTATATCCTCCTTTCAAGACACTGTCCATTCCATTCAACTGCTCTTCCAAGTCCTTTGCTGTCTCTGACAGAATTACAATGTCATCGGCGAACCTTAAAGTTTTTATTTCTTCTCCATGAATTTTAATACCTACTCCGAATTTTTCTTTTGTTTCCTTTACTGCTTGCTCAATATACAGATTGAACAACATCGGGGAGAGGCTACAACCCTGTCTTACTCCCTTCCCAACCACTGCTTCCCTTTCATGTCCCTCGACTCTTATAACTGCCATCTGGTTTCTGTACAAATTGTAAATAGCCTTTCGCTCCCTGTATTTTACCCCTGCCACCTTTAGAATTTGAAAGAGAGTATTCCAGTCAACATTGTCAAAAGCTTTCTCTACGTCTACAAATGCTAGAAACGTAGGTTTGCCTTTCCTTAATCTTTCTTCTAAGATAAGTCGTAAGGTCAGTATTGCCTCACGTGTTCCAGTGTTTCTACGGAATCCAAACTGATCTTCCCCGAGGTTGGCTTCTACTAGTTTTTCCATTCGTCTGTAAAGAATTCGTGTTAGTATTTTGCAGCTGTGACTTATTAAACTGATAGTTCGGTAATTTTCACATCTGTCAACACCTGCTTTCTTTGGGATTGGAATTATTATATTCTTCTTGAAGTCTGAGGGTATTTCGCCTGTCTCGTACATCTTGCTCTCCAGATGGTAGAGTTTTGTCAGGACTGGCTCTCCCACGGCCGTCAGTAGTTCCAATGGAATATTGTCTACTCCGGGGGCCTTGTTTCGACTCAGGTCTTTCAGTGCTCTGTCAAACTCTTCACGCAGTATCGTATCTCCCATTTCATCTTCATCTACATCCTCTTCCATTTCCATAGTATTGTCCTCAAGTACATTGCCCTTGTATAGACCCTCTATATACTCCTTCCACCTTTCTGCTTTCCCTTCTTTGCTTAGAACTGGGTTTCCATCTGAGCTCTTGATATTTATACAAGTCGTTCTCTTATCTCCAAAGGTCTCTTTAATTTTCCTGTAGGCAGTATCTATCTTACCCCTAGTGAGATAGGCCTCTAAATCCTTACATTTGTCCTCTAGCCATCCCTGCTTAGCCATTTTGCACTTCCTGTCGATCTCATTTTTGAGACGTTTGTATTCCTTTTTGCCTGTTTCATTTACTGCATTTTTATATTTTCTCCTTTCATCAATTAAATTCAATATTTCTTCTGTTACCCAAGGATTTCTACTTGCCCTCGTCTTTTTACCTACTTGATCCTCTGCTGCCTTCACTACTTCATCCCTCAAAGCTACCCATTCTTCTTCTACTGTATTTATTTCACCCATTCCTGTCAATTGCTCCCTTATGCTCTCCCTGAATCTCCGTACAACCTCTGGTTCTTTTAGTTTATCCAGGTCCCATCTCCTTAAATTCCCACCTTTTTGCAGTTTCTTCAGTTTTAATCTACAGGTCATAACCAATAGATTGTGGTCAGAGTCCACATCTGCCCCTGGAAATGTCTTACAATTTAAAACCTGGTTCCTAAATCTCTGTCTTACCATTATATAATCTATCTGATACCTTTTAGTATCTCCAGGGTTCTTCCATGTATACAACCTTCTTTCATGATTCTTAAACCAAGTGTTAGTTATGATTATGTTGTGCTCTGTGCAAAATTCTACCAGGCGGCTTCCTCTTTCATTTCTGTCCCCCAATCCAATGCAGATGATAAACGGGAATTCATTGGGCAAATATATACTAGAACTGACATGTGATTACATTTTCACGCAATTTGGGTGCGTAGATCCTGAGAAATCAGTACCCAGAACAACCACCTCTGGCCGTAATAACGGCCTTGATACGCCTGAGCATTGAGTCAAACAGAGCTTGTATGGCGTGTACAGGTACAGCTGCCCATGCAGCTTCAGCACTATACCATAGTTCATCAAGTGTAGTGACTGGAGTATTATGACGAGCCAGTTGCTCGGCCACCATTGACCAGACGTTTTCAATTGGTGAGAGATCAGGAGAATGTGCTGGCCAGGGCAGCAGTCGAACAGTTTCTGTGTCCAGAAAGGCCCGTACAGGACCTGCAACATGTGGTCGTGCATTAGCCTGCTGAAATGTAGGGTTTCGCAGGGATCGAATGAAGGGTAGAGCCACGGGTCGTAACACATCTGAAATGTAACGTCCACTGTTCAAAGTGCCGTTAATGCGAACAAAAGGTGACCGAGACGTGTAACCAATGGCACCCCATACCATCACGCCGGGTGATACGCCAGTATTGCGATGACAAATACACGCTTCCATTGTGCGTTGACCGCGACGTTACCAGAACACGGATGCGACCATCATGATGCTGTAAACAGAACCTGGATTCATCCGGATAAATGACGTTTTGCCATTCGTGCACCCAGGTTCGTCGTTGACTACACCATCGCAGGTGCTCCTGTCTGTGATGCAGCGTCAAGGGTAACCGCAGCCATGGTCTCCGAGGTGATAGTCCATGCTGCTGCAAACGCTGTCGAGCTGTTCGTACAGGTGGTTGTTGTCTTGCAAACGTCCCCATTTGTTGACTCAGGGATCGAGACGTGGCTGCACGATCCGTTACGAGGCCGTTGGGATACAGCACGACGTTCCGTATTACCCTCCTGAACCCACCGATTCCATATTCTGCTAACAGTCATTGGATCTCGACCAGCCGGCCGGAGTGTCCGAGCGGTTCTAGGCGCTACAGTCTGGAACCGCGCGACCGCTACGGTCGCAGGTTCGAATCCTGCCTCGGGCATGGATGTGTGTGATATCCTCAGGTTAGTTAGGTTTAAGTAGTTCTCAGTTCTAGGAGACTGATGACCTCAGAAGTTAAGTCCCATAGTGCTCAGAGCCATTTGAACCGTCTGATCTCGACCAACGCAAGCACCATTGTCGCGATACGATAAACCGCAATCGCGATGGCTACAATCCGACCTTTATCAAAGTCGGAAACTTGATGGTACGCATTTCTCCTCCTTACACGAGGCATCACAACAACGTTTCACCATGCAACGCCGGTCAACTGCTGTTTGTGTATGAGAAATCGATTGGAAACTTTCCTCATGTCAGCACGTTGTAGGTGTCGCCACCGGCGCCAACTTTGTGTGAATGCTCTGAAAAATTAATCATTTGTATATCATAGCATCTTCTTCCTGTCGGTTAAATTTCGCGTCTGTAGCACGTCATATTCGTGGTGTAACAATTTTAATGGCCAGTGGTGTATATATTTCATAATGTAATCTCAACTTCTAAATCTAGCCCATGACGTACTTCTTACTCCTTCGTAAAGAATATTATCTCCTCCTTTTCTTTAAAGTTCCTCAGTTTACTTAATTCAGCTTCTCTTTGTGGGTCATCATTCGGTCTTCTGTATATTATCCTTGCTTCTTCATTGTGTTTCCAACTCCCTCTATTCCAAAAATAATTTTTTGTGACCCATCGCTGTTTTGTTCTTTTTCCTTCACCTGCCCTGTTGTTCTCTATCCTGTTTGTATGAGTCTTTCCCTGATCTTAATCCAATGTTTATTGACATTCTCCGGGGTATGTGTGCTTCATGCACCGATAATCTCACTTGGTAAATCTTGAGATATGCTTTCTTTTACTTTGCTAATTTTGCTATGCCCAACTTCTTTGTTTTGCTACGCATTTTTCAATTTTTTCAATTTTATTGGCAGTTCATCAAGTACTAAATAACGATTATTATTTACAAATTCTCACGGTGAAATGTGCGTTTTCTTAATCCTGTCCCTATACCTTTTTTCATCAGTTTGAAATCAGTTTGGCTTCCGAAATCACATGTCACATATACGAGGGCTATTCGGAAAGTAAGGAACGATAGGTCGCGAAATGGAAACCACAGTGAAAGTCAAAACTGTTTTATTTGCAACAGTTAGCTACAACTTCCAGCTACTTATCTCCATAGTCACCGATCCGACTTTTAAGTTTGTCGTAGCGTTGTACGAACTTTCCAATACCCCCGTTATGGAAGGCAGCCGCCAGGGCTTTCCGCCAATTCTCTACGCTGGTCTACAGCTCCATGTCTGTGCCAAAATGTTGTCTTCATAGCCAGCGGTTCATGCGAGCAGAGATGAAATCAGAGGGAGACAATTACGGGCTGTATTCTGGGTAATCAAACATTTCCGACTGAAAACGATGCAGGAGTATCTTCATTGTCCCTGCAGAATTCGGCTGAGAATTGTCTTGAAGAAGAAAATGCACGATCGTTATGTAATGTTGGCTGCACAGCTTCAGGCGAAATTTCTCACCAGGCCCTCGTACTTAGAGGGATACACTATTGTTCTAGGCATCTGTATGTCCTCCCTGTGTGCTCAGAACTATAAAGAACGCCTAACGCGATCGACGGGCATACTAGAGACTGCCCAACACACCTGTGCTAAACTTCATGGGATTTTCACTGTGGTTTCCATTTCGCGACCGATCGTTCCTTACTTTCCAAATAACCATCGTATTTCGCTCATCTTTGTACACATTCCACCAGTATCTGTAGCGAAATTCTCCCAGCAGTTTCGTTTTCACGCAATTCAGGTGTCGTACGGTGATACAGTCGTAATTTTACTGGTAAAGTCACTGTTATATGTGGATACTTTGCGCGAAATGTGTTGCGAATAGAGTTAGTAGCAAAAAAGTAATAAATTTGAATGTCATGCATGATGCGACAGTTTTTCAAGATTATGTCATATCTCCTGAACTATGCATTCTACAGTGATATAATTTTGCTGGTCTATTCAGTGGTGTATGTGAATACAGTCTGCAAAATGCGTCGCGAATACAATTAGTAGTAAAGAAATAGCAAATTAAAATTTGATGCCTGCGTCAGTTTACTGCATGAACAGCGAAAATATAGTATGCGATAATTTTTTTTCTTTTGATCATATGGTGGGGATTATCAGTTAGAAAAAGTTTCGTAAAGGTTTGAAATTATGTGTAAAGTTCGTTGCAAATCACCAAATGCTTTCATTCTCAAATACTTGGTGAATAAAATCTGGGTATTCACGCGTCATGGGGTACACTTCTTTTTCGCCCCCACCCCCACCCCTATGATCGGTAGATGGTTGTTACTCCTTCCCCCACAGCTATTCTTTCCAGACAGTAACTGATATGTTTATCAAGAATGTTTGAAATCGGTCCACTGGCTTAGAGGGAGTTGTGTGACATACATAGATATATAAATACGTACATCCATTTTTATAATACGTGTGGCTTTCCGGCTATAGGTTCCTTATATCAGAACGTCCATAAATTCGCCCTCTACACTCTCCCCTGGAAGAAACCTATTGCAGTCCACGAACTACGTATAACCATTGCTAGATTCCTTTCTCTGAGTATATCAAATCACCACTGCCATTTCTATTATCAACACTATGGTTGTGTATTATAGCTCTGTACTTACCGAGCATTGCACTGAAATCACCCATTACTGCTTTGCTACAATTTCAATTTTCATCCATGGTTTTCTCTACTGTTGTATACGTTTCCCGTAAGTTTTTATCTACATGCTGTGCTTCCAAATCAAATGATCTTTTTACGTTCCTTTCAGCCTTCTTCCAGTAACTGTCACTCCAATAATGGGTATTATCTACTGAGTCATACATTTCTTTCTGTTCCTACGCATTTTCTCTATTTGATCTGATCTCTCGTGTAGTATCCTCTGAGGTTATCGGTCTGTAGTACTCCACATTCGTTCCGTCTTAGTGTATGTATACAATATAAAAAAAACATACGATTACATTTATAGATGATTCAGGGGTGCACAGGCTGCAGAATTTAATGTAGAGACCTGCCACGTCTGAAAGCAATAATGGCTCCAACTCAACTACACATCGAGTCGAGATGAGCATGGATGATGGAGACGGGTGCTTCATTCCACGCTGCTTCAACCTGATGCTAGAATTCATCACTTATACTAGCTTGTGCCTGATGGCCCGTCAGTCTGTCGGGCACGCGTGACCAAATGTTTTCAGTGGTTGAGAGATCCGGAAAATGAGGTGCGCAGAGCAACATTTAAATACCTTGTGTATCCAGATAAGTCAACATGCGGTCTTGCGGTACCATGTTGGAAGATAATGTCGTTGAGACGTCGATGGTAGGGCACAGCCACCCGTCTTAACACGTTAAAAATGTATCTTCAGCTGTGTAAATCACCGGCCTTGCGCTCCAGAGGTGTCAGGCAGTAGTAGCCGACCGAGACAGACGCAGCAACAGGGAAGTGACCGCTTTTGTGTCATTTACGAGTTACTAACCAGGAGCGAATTTTATTGTATCATCTGTGTGCTTTAATAGTTTAGTTTCTTGAGTTTCTGCGTGTAAATTTAATATCTAATAGCCACAGCTGTCGCGATTTCGTTTTCATCGGAAAGTAAACCGATTTGTGACATATTACAAGTTCCTAATCAGGAGCAAATTATTTAGTTTCACTGGAGTGCTTCGGTAGTTAGGTTTTCGAATATCTGCATATTACTAGACATAGTTCGTGCGTTTCCGTCAGGGTCTAGAGTAGAGTTGCACAGCACATGCCGATAGTCCGTTTATCTGCATAGTTTAGTTTTCCACGGCCTTTAGTATGGACAGGGACTGCGATTGTTGTGTGCGGATGCGAGCCGAGTTGGTGACACTTCGCTCTCAGCTTCAGGCTGTGATGGCTTCGGTTACACAGCTTGCACAGCTTGAGGCTGCAGTGGATGGGCACCACCGTTGGCCGGCCAAACGACGTCCAGCACGTCAGAGTCCTCCGATCGGTCCTCACCGGTGGTCTACCCAGTTACTGCTCGCACTGAGGCTGAATCTTCACCTGTGGTCGAATGGGAGGTCGCCCCGCGGCGAAGCAGGCGGTGAAAGACTTCCCAGGTGGCCGCACGTAAGGCCTCGCTGGTTTGTCTGACAAACAGGTTCCAGATGCTGTCTGTGGCTGACACTGTGTGGCGTGGACTGTCCGGTTTTTTAGGTTGGAGGGTCTAGGGAAAACATAAGAAGGGCTTCAGTCACAAAGGGTGCAGGCTGAACTCAGGAAGAACGTAGATACAGGAACCATTGGTATAACAGTTGTAAATTGTCGTAGCTGTGTTCGGAAAGTACCAGAGCTCCAAGCGCTAATAGAAAGCACTGATGCTCAAATCGTTATAGGCACTGAAAGCTGGCTAAAGCCGGATGTAAGCTCAGCCGAAATTTTTGCGAAGAAACTAACGGTGTTCCGAAAGGATAGGCTAAACACGGTTGGCGGTGGCGTGTTTGTTACTGTCAGAAGTAGTTTATCTTGTCACGAAATTGAAGTAGATACTTCCTGTGAGTTAGTATGGGCAGAGGTCATTGTTGGCAACCGGAATAAAATAATAATTGAATCCTTTTACCAACCTCCCAATTCAGACGATACAGTTGCTGAAAAGATCATAGAAAACTGGAGTTTGATTTCAAGCACGTACCCGACTCATACAATAATAGTTGGTGGTGACTTTAATTTACCCTCGATATGATGGCGAAAATACATGTTTAATTCCGGAGGTACGCATGAAATATCATCCAAAATTGTGCTAAACGCATTCTCTGAAAATTATTTCGAGCAGTTAGCTCATGAACCCACACGAATAGTAAACGGTTGTGAAAACACACTTGACCTCTTAGCAACAAATAATCCTGAGTTAATAACGAGCATCAAAACCGATTCTGGTATTAGTAAACACAGAGTTGTCGTAGCGAGACTGAATATTGTAATCCCCATATCCTCGAAAAATAAGCGAAAAATATACCTATTCAAAAAAGCAGATAAAAATCCACTTGACGCCTTCCTAAGAGACAATCTCCACTCATTCCAAATTAATAATATAAATGTAGACCAGATGTGGCTTAAATTCAAAGAAATAGTGTCGGCAGCAATTGAGAGATTTATACCAAAGAAATTAACAAACGACGGAGCTGATCCTCCTTGGTACACAAAACGGGTTAGAACACTGTTGCAGAAACAACGAAACAAACATGCCAAATTTAAACAGACGCAAAATCCCAAAGATTGGCTATCTTTTACAGAAGCTCGAAATTTAGCGCGGACTTCAATGCGAGATGCCTATAACAGTTTCCACAACGAAACTTTGTCTCGAAACCTGGCAGAAAATCCAAAGAGATTCTGGTCGTATGTGAAGTATGTTAGCAGCTAGAAACAATCAATGCCTTCTCTGCTCGACAGCAATGGAGATGCTATCGAAGACAGTGCTGCCAAAGCAGTTACTAAACACAGCCTTCCGAAATACCTTCACAGAAGAAGACGAGTAAATATTCCAGAATTTGAATCGAGAACAGCTACCAACATGAGTACCGTCGAAGTAAATATCCTCGGAGAAGTGAAGCAACTTAAATCACTTAGTACAAGCAAGTCTTCTGGTCCAGACTGTATACCAATTAGGTTCCTTTCGGAGCATGCTGATGCATTAGCTCCATACTTAACAATCATATTCAACCATTCGCTGGACGAAAGATCCCTACCCAAAGACTGGAAAGTTGCACAGGTCACACCAATATTCGAGAAAGGTAGTAGGAGTAATCCACTAATTACCGGCCCTTATCGTTAACGTCAATATACAGCAGGATTTTGGAACATATACTGTGTTCGAAGGAACATATACTGTGCTCGAAGGAAATGGTCTATTGACACACAGTCAACATGCGTTTAGAAAACATAGTTCCTGTGAAACACAACTAGCTCTTTATTCACATGAAGTGTTGAGTGCTATTGACAAGGGACTTCACGTCGATTCTGTATTTGTAGATTTCCGGAAGGCTTTTGACACTACCACACAAGCGGCTCGTAGTGAAATTACGTGCTTATGGATTATCGTCTCAGTTATGTGACTGGATTTGTGATTTCCTGTCAGAGAGGTCACAGTTCGTAGTAATTGGCAGAAAGTCATCGAGTGAAACAAAAGTGATTTCTGGCGTTCCGCAAGGTAGTGTCATAGGCCCTTTGCTATTCCTTATCTATATAAACGTTTTGGGAGACAATCTTAGCAGGCGTCTTCGGTTGTTTGCAGATGACGCTATCGTTTATCGAATATAAAGTCATCAGAAGATCAAAACAAACTGCAAAACGATTTAGAAAAGATATCTGAATGGTGCGAAAAGTGGCAGTTGACCCTACATAACGAAAAGTATGAGGTCATCCACATGAATGCTAAAAGGAACTCGTTGAACTTCGGTTACACGATAACTAAATACCTAGGTATTACAATTACGAACAACTTAAATTGGAAGGAACACATAGAAAATGTTGTGGGGAAGGCTAACCAAAGAGTGCGTTTTATTGGCAGGACGCATAGAAAATGTAACAGACCTACTAAGGAGACTGCCTACAATACGCTTGTCCGTCCTCTTTTAGAATACTGCTGCACGTTGTGGAATCCTTACCAGATAGGACTGAAGGAGTATATCAAAAAAGTTCAAAGAAAGGCAGCACATTTTCAATTATCGCTAAATATGGGAGAGAGTGTCACAGAAATGATACAGGATTCGGGCTGGAAATCATTAAAAGAAAGGCGTTATTCGTTGCGACGGAGTCTTCTCACGAAATTCCAATCACCAACTTTCTCCTCCGAATGCGAAAATATTTTGTTGACACCGACCTACATAGGGAGGAACGATCACTATAATAAAAAAAGGGAAATCAGAGCTCGTACGGAAAGATATAGGTGTTGATTCTTTCGTCGCGCTATACGAGATTGGAATAATAGAGAATTGTGAAGGTGTTTCGATGAACCCTCTTCTAGGCACTTAAATGTGATTTGCAGAGTATCCATGTAGATGTAGATGTAGATGTATATGGTATTGTGTAGTCAAGGCAGCCTGTACCATCGCGCCTAGAACTTAGAACTACTTAAACCTAACTAACCTAAGGACATCACACACATCCATGCCCGAGGCAGGATTCGAACCTGCGACCGTAGCTGTCGCGCGGTTCCAGACTGTAGCGCCTAGAACCGCTCGGCCACACCGGTTGGCACGTCTGCTCGCAACCACCAAACACGGTTACGTTGATTGTGATGCTCTGCATAGAACCGGAAACTGTCTGAAAAGGCGACGTGGTGTCAATCCTGTTCACCGCTGAGCCGTTGGCTCACTTCTTTCAGCTTCCACGTCAAGGGAAGCCGCAACAGTGGTCACCGTGCTGACAGTCGGCCGCATTGAGCGTATCAATAATTCTCTGGAAACAAGTCCATATCCAGGTTCAAGGTAAGTGACGTGGCTGCACGTCCATTCACTGCTGACTGAACAATATAATGTATATCTCCTCGCCGGCAGCTGAGGTCTGCATGGCGTTGAGTTCAACAGTCGTGAGATCAGGACCAACGCCAGCAGCAATATCGCCAAGTGATAAACTGCAGCCTTGTTAGGTTACGAGCCTGACACTATCGTACTCCAGCAGATGCTGGCACACATTTCTCCTTCCTACACTAGGCATAACACGATCTTCCGCTGTGTGACCTTCCCTGCTATAAAGAATGCAGGCGGTGTTATACCTATCCACTTCCTGCAGTTGCCTTGATATGCTAAGCATTTGCAAATATACTGTCCAGTCATGTTGATGTGATTATCTGTCAAAAGCCTTAATAACTACCTTTTGCAGCGCGAACTGCTGCGGGATGTCCGGGAAGAGTCAATGCTGTTCTGTGAGGTACCGACAGGGATGTGGACCCACTCCGACTCCTGTACCCTGGCCGACTGCGCTAGGTTTCTCGGTTGAGGACCCATGACGCAAACAATGCGATCGATGTGGTCCCACAGATTCTCGATGTGTTCACATCCGAGGAGTTTCGTGGCCAAGGGAGACAGTACCTCATACTGGTGCTCTTCAAATCATGCACGTACACTGCGAGCTGTGTGACACGTTGCATTGTCCTGCTGATACATGTCATCGGTCGAGGAAAAATAAGCTGCATCTCGGGGTAGACTTGGTCCCCAAAGACAGATTCATACTTGTTGGTCCAGTGTGCCGTCCACCCAGAGAATGCCACTAAAACATTCTTAAGATCATAACGCTCCCTCAGTGTTTACTTTTAGACGTATAACGCCGTACTTTCCGACGGCCATGTGGCAGATGGAGCATAAAACGTGATTCATATGAAAAGGCCACCTGTCGCCACCCAATGAACGCCTAGTTGCAGTACTGGCGTACAAATTCCAACCTTCTTCACTGATGAATAGCAGTCAGCAAGGGTGCATGATCAAGGTGCCTGCTTCGGAGGCCCACATGCAGCCACGTTCGCTGGAAAGTCGTTGAGGAGACACTGATGGTAGTTCCTTGGCTCATCACGACGGTCAGTTGCTCAACAGCTGCATGTCTCTTCTCCAGCAAACATCTCTGCAGCCGTCGTTCAGTCCTGTCATCTGTCGCCACGGGCGCACCAAAATCGCATCGGCGCCTCTTTGGATAGCCCGTTTTGCCAAGGACGGTATTCTTTAACCACGGCGACAAGCGAATAATTTACAAACTTGGCCCGAAAGCTATTGATAACATCCTTTAGGATGTCAGATAAGCCACTCCGTTTCCACATTACGACAACGATTGCGCCGTCTCCCGCATCCCCCCGACACGTTTTATATACCCTCCACTGCTAGTACTACCACATCCTGTCTGTGAGTGCTTATTGAACGTTGACGATGAACACAGTCGGTTATCGCATTAATGTGACTGGACTGTGTATAAGTGTGCAGAAAACCTGGCGTCAGTTTCACGTTTGTTGCGTGCAGTTTCCTTAGTGTTCCATATTAATCACCAACAGTGTACTTGCGAAATATTTCTAGCATTACCTAGTGGAAGAATAACTTTATCGATCAGTGCCAGAGCCTCCACCAGCTTGAACACTCCCCTTCTGATATGCAGGGTCTATGGATTCATGAGGTTGTCTCCATACCCGTACACATCCATCCACTCGATACAATCCGACCAGGCAACAGCTTTCCAGTCATCAACAGTCCACTGTCGGTGTTGACGAGCCCAGGCGAGCCGTAAAGCTTTGTGTTGCGCAGTCATCAAGAATACACGAGTGGGCCTTCGGCTCCGAAAGCGCATTTCGATTATGTTTCGTTGGATGATTTGGACCCTGACACTTGTTGATTGCTGAGCACTGAAATCTGCAACAATGTGCGGAAGGGTTGTACTTCTGTCACGTTGAACGATTCTCTTGAGTCGTCATTGGTCCCGTTCTTGCAGGATCTTATTTCGGCCGCAGCGAGATTTGATGTTTTACCGGATTCCTGATATTCGCGGTACACTCGTGAAATGGTCGAACTGGGAAAACCCCACTTCATCCTTTCCTCGGAGATGCTGTGTCCCATCGCTCCTATAACATCACGTTCAAACACACTTAAATCTTGAGAACCTGCCATTGTGGCAGCAGTAACCGATCTAACAACTGTACCAGACACTTGTTGTCTTACATAGGCATTGCCGACCGCAGCGCCGTATTCTGTCTGTTTACATATCTCGTATTTAAATACTCATGCCTATACCAGTTTCTTTGGTGCTTCAGTGTAGAATGAGTGGCTTATAACTCCAACCGGGTACTGTATGTGTTCATTCTCTTGATCCCAACCGCGTGGAGTGGTCACGTGGTTTGAGGCGCCATGTCACGGATTGCGCGGCCCTTCCCGCCGGAGGTTCGAGTCCTCCCTCGGGCATGGGTGTGTGTATTGTTCCTAGCATAAGTTAGTTTAAGTAGTGTGTAAGTCTAGGCACCGATGACCTCGGCAGTTCGGTCCCTTAGAAATTCACACACATTTTCTTGAGCCCATTAATGGCCGTTCTGTGGTAAGCGCTGTCTCCTCGCCTTCCGGGAATCTCTAAATTTCATTTCCTACTTACAGCTGCTGGTAGGATACTTGACGTCATCGGAAAGTCTATATCCCTCAACGAGCCTGACACACTTAGGACATAAGATTCAACATGCACTGTAGGGTTCCCGTATCGCACACTATTAGAGAAAGCCAACCTGTCAGATGCTTGGAGCTCGGAAACTGCAAGGCGCAGCCTCTTGCCTTGCTGACAGCCATGATCACGTCCAGAGGATGGCCGCGTCTCGAGGCAGACTCAAACAAGCGTAAAGTCACTTCTCCTTGTAAAATTCAACTGTCTCGTCTCAAAAGGTCCAATGGGTCAAATGGCTCTGAGCACTATGGGACTCAACTGCTGTGGTCATAAGTCCCCTAGAACCTAGAACTACTTAAACCTAACTAACCTAAGGACATCACACACATCCATGCCCGAGGCAGGATTCGAACCTGCGACCGTAGCAGTCCCGCGGTTCCGGACTGCAGCGCCTAGAACCGCACGGCCACCGCGGTATAGATCAGTAAGACTTGAATATTTATGTGGCAGTGCTACAGGAGGTGCTCCTCAGATGACTACGGCGGTGGTTCGTTAAGACTCCACCAGACTTGAAAGCCAGACAACATCGATTGGCGGTGTCAGTCACGTCGCACTACGGCCACGTCTAGCCATTGCGGACGCTCCTAACGACCATCGATCCTGTGTCCCGTAGCCTCAGCTCGTTTGTCTCGTCTCGTGCTTAAGGCGTTAACCGCGAGAGAAAATTGTTACACGTCTCTTATAACGGCCAGTCAGATAAGTTGCAGCCAGCCAGACATGAGTTTACCTAAGCGGAAAATCTTTCAGTCACCAAACCACCGTCCGATATATCATCTTTTTATGCAATCATACCATTGGGAACATTTTGCGTTCTAACTAGCAATATCGGCTCTGAATCTGAAACAATCGGTTAATGTTGTACCATATGTTTTTGTCTAGGATCGTTTTTGTTTTAAACTTCCACTTGACTCTGTAGAAGATGCAGTTTTGTTCCATTAACAAATTTTACATGTACAGCAATAAAAAATTCTACTAGTTGCTTTACAGAAAGGAAAACTAATCGAATATTTGAAAATATTGAGATATGATTCAAGGCAACGGAGTGCCATTAAATTTTTTTACAGTAGTCAGTGTATGTAGTTTAGTTCTTCCCATAGAACGTCGAAAACTATAGCTATTATCTGTCAAAATAGAAGAAGGAGAAAATGTTAAGTCTTTGAAACTATAAGCAAAGGGTGTTCAAAGACTTTATCCCCAAAATTATACATACTACAGGAGATTCAAAACTAAGTACTTTCAGATTAGGAACCAATGGCCTCAAGCGATTATTTTGTCCTTTTTTGGCATAAATGGCTTGCAGTTTATAGCAACAGTTTGAGCTCGTAATAAATGTTCAAACTGTGATCACCAGTCCCAATGCATGCATTATAGCGGGGCTTGAAATATTGCAATCTTCCCTCAGATATCCGTAATGTGTGTTGTACAAAGAGCTGTGTCTCCCAACCAGTTCCACTTCAAATACTACTGGAGTTTGAAACCAACAAAGAGTGAGACCCGGTGATCGCGCTGAACGCTGTACAGGAACTCCCCTTCTAATCCAATCATCGAGGTATATGTTTTCCAGTGTCCCATGGACATTAACATTGAAGTGGGAGGATGCGCTGTCCTGTTGAAACTCTGTCCTCTCTAGGGTAACAAGTAGTACAGTCTCTAACAAGAGCCACAACACATTTCAAATGAAAATCATCGGAAGTGCATCATTTGTACGTGGTGTCAGCAAACAGTTCTATTAGTTGATCTTGTGCAGTTGATGTCCACAAGCTGACAGAGAATGTTTGCTGGTGGCGTGAGATGAGCATATCACATTGACTTTCATTATTTCAGACAAGGCTACTGGACAGCGAAAACACAATCACGGTTGAAATAGAACTCACGTGCAAACAATATAAACCGTGGGAAGTTCGGTACTGCATTATTGCGATGGGTAATACATTACCAGAAGTCAACTGTGGATACAAAATCATTTGATGTCATTATTTGCACACGTTATTTATTATAGGCCTTTAATTGCTGCTCCAGTCGTATATACATAATGTGTTATTCTAAGACACTATTTCAAAGACACGTTGATGTTTGCTTGTTGATGAATCTTCTCCCACACGACTCAGCTCCATTCCTCAAATTTTACTGTGCGACAAAGTCTTTATAACTTGAACAACACGGTTCCTCGTACTTTTCTATCCGCGGCAATGGATATCTTTCCGTTTGCAGTGGCACCATTTGTAAAACTTTTGTCTTTACTTTTATTCGATCGTGCATTACGTACACTAATGTTCTAAAAAATTATGGCTAGAGGTGCGCCGCTTGTTTCAAGTGGTTCAGTAAGATTAATTTAAACCAAAAAGTTGGTTTAAAACCGTTTAAAGACAAGTTTAAATGATAAAATTAGATGTATTGGGGAAAGTATAATATGATTACAATTGCTGGCGTTTATATTCTAGAATTGAGAATTTACAATTATTGTGTAAATTAATTATTTTAAATCCAGGGCTCAGAGCTCGAACAGAGGGAGAACACTTATTGACTCTCTTTCCAATATTCACACGGGCATTACACTGAGTATTAGTATAATGAAAGAAAGATATCTTCTGGTAGAACGTGTATACCTGCCAGGTCAGAACTGTATCGGTGATGCCACTGCATGGACATCAGTTTCTCTGTCCTTCTTGGTGCCAACATGTTTTAGACTTTTGTGTTAATCCGACCCCGAGCGGACCAGTTGTGTGCCGTCGCAGATGATGTTGGCTGTACATTTCAAATCCTGGGTACCAAAGTGCACAAAGGCTGCTTACTGCACAGCCCTCGACAATGGAAAAACGGTATCCCAGAGAGATTTTTTCGCAAATAAAACCAGATTAACTCGAAATTCCGCTGGATTTCCAGCAAAAGTTCCAGAAGCAAGTTGAAGCAAATTACTAAGTGTTGTTAGATAGTTCATTACTTTAATTCCGTCATTTACAACAAGAGCTCCTCACTTATACCGTGGGTACAGAGGGTTTGTTAAAGTATGGATCCTTTTTGCACGTAAAAGCTTTCTTGCTTTTCACGACAGCTTTCATAGCTGATTTGTATACTGGAGAAAATATTTTACCCTCTTTTAGGACTGTTTCTACGTTAGATGAAATCACAGTAAAAAAAAGTATGATCTACTTCTGCTCGGATTATAGCACCATTGATAATTTCAGTAACCGAGAAGCCTTTTCCAGTTTCTGGCATGCCTCATCCCCTAGCACGGCGGTCTTTACAGCCTTGTCAAACTGCACATTAGGACAAACAATTGTGTCCACTGTAGCTTCCCCGTTCTTTAACAAGCTATCAAACCATATTGCTACAGAATCCCATCACGTCTCAGATCGAAGTTTGTGTGTGCTACATACTGTAACGAGTTTATCTTTCTTTTTAGCCTCCAGTATCACATTGGGAACATGACTGTACTCCAAAGATTTAATTGTCGTTTTGGCTACACAGTTAAGTTCACGAAATACTTCTAGAGCCATAACGTCATTAGTAGGTGGATGCTTTACATTGTGCTGGTTGTACTGTTGATATGTGGATATCATTAGTGTTAAGGCCTGCAACCATCATATATCAAGCATTAATAGGGTATCACTGAGCACTCTGGCCACAAACTCGCCTTCCTGGAATCGGAATGTATTTTCTGGAACTCGCTTCCCTCTCCTTTATTGTAAACAACTACAGTTACAAGGAATTCTAAAGAGTCAGTTCAGAGGTCAAGTTCTACTGTCAGTTCCGTTCTAAAAATTCTAGCCGGTAAAGTTTCAACGCAGTCGAACTAAAACTTTTTTTCAGTAACTAAAGCAAACTTAACTCTAATAATAAAAAATTAAGAAGATTGTCAGTTATTAAACTACAGAGATATTAATTAATTTGTGTCCGAGAAAGGGGCCAGTTAGATGTTGCTACCTGTGCCTGGAGCAGTTTATAGATGTTCCGTTCGGCAGTCCGCTGCACCCACATCTAAACACAGCCAGAGGGGTAGTGAACAAGAGACACTTCGCACCGAGATATCGATCTGTCCGCGTCAGTCAAATGCGTGAGTGCGTTGCGCCTCGGATGACAACACAGCCGGGCAGTTTCCAAAAGCGTTTACGGTAAAAGTAGGAAGTGTACTCGCGAGGACTGTGCACCGTCCTGGATCGCTTAGATTTCACTGAAGTAACTGTTTATGTGCCGCCGTAATGTTGACAAAACCGCGTGTCAAGTGTCGAGATTATTTTCCACTTTTCAGGCGAGCAATAAACTTTTGGCAATTTTAAATCAAGGCGACAGACCATTTTACCTGGATCTTACCGTAGGGGTCGCCTCTGAACTGTTAATAGTGCTGTTTCCATTAGGGATATTATCATGATTATTATTACGAATATTATTTTTGTGCGTGTGAACTTTTACTGAATATATCGATCAGTTAAAAGTCACTTTTATTTAGTCATTGTACCTTATCCCACTGCCATTTTCTTTGCCGCGCGGGATTAGCCGAGCGGTCTATGGCCCTGCAGTCATGGCCTGTGCGGTTGGTCCCGGCGGAGGTTCGAGTTCTCCCTCGGGCATGGGTGTATGTGTTTGTCCTTAGGATAATTTAGATTAAGTAGTGTGTAAGCGTAGGGACTGATGACCTTAGCAGTTAAGTCCCATAAGATTTCACACACATCTGAACATTTTTGATTTGAACATTTTCTTTGAGTGAGCACAATGAGTAATGTGGACTTATGGACTGGAAATTATGGTCAGTATGTTCTCCATCGCTTCTTGGTTGACGGCAAAAATAGTTTTCAGACTCTTGTAAACAGTGAAGGTAGGTGTACGGCACGAACAGACAAAATAAGTGTCTTTGCATAACAACGAATCGAAGTAAAGACCTGTTAGATTATTTACCCGCCACCCCACAGCTAGAGTTTTCGTCCAATGATGTCCCATATGTGCTCGACTGGCGACAGATTTGGTGATCGAATAGGCCAAGGCTGTAGAGCATGTTGGGTTACAACAGCGTTATGGGGCTGGGGGAAAGGGGGGTCATACTATTGGAAAACAACGGTGGCCGAGCGGTTCTAGGCGCTACAGTCTGGAACCGCGCGACCGCTACGGTCGCAGGTTTGAATCCTGCCTCGGGAATGGACGTGTGTGATGTCCTTAGGTTATTGAGGTTTAAGTAGTTTTAAGTTCTAGGGGACTGATGACCTCAGAAGTTAAGTCCCATAATGCTCAGAGCCATTTTAACCATTTGGAAAACAACGCTTGGAATGCTATACATGAATGGCGGCGCAACAGGTAAGAATCGCCTGATGGAGGTACAGATTGTCATTCAGGGTGCGAGGAAAAACCAGGAGAGTGTTCCTGCTGTCATACGAAATCCCACCCCAATAACTCCAGACGTAGGTCCAGTGTGTCTAGCACGCAGACAGGGTGGTTGCGGTCCCACAACTGGCCTCCTAACAAATGGCAGTTTCTGGCACCGAGACAGAACCAGCTTTCATCAGAAAACAACAGACCTCCACCCTGCCCTCCAATGAGCTCTCACTTGAAACTAATGGAGTCGCAAATAGTTGTGATTTGGGATCCGTGGAATGCATGCTACAAGGCGTCTGTCTGAGCTGTCCTTGAAGTAACCAATTTGTAACATAATGAAAATGAATGCTCCAAAACTAGCTGCAGTACGGCAATATATTTATAATATTTTACACCACAGGCATGATTTGGCTGATAGCCATTATCAAATGATCTGCGAAAATAACACTGGTATATGTGATCGTAAATCGTCGCTGTTTTGTGTCTACATTTGCATTGGTATCTACGCATAGCTGGAAGTGACGACCATATTGCATCTATAGTAAATATTTTCTGTCGTGTCTTGGTAAGTATGATACTTTTTGTATTTACGAAACGTAAAAATATACGTTTTTGTCACATATTTTGACAGTTCAATTTTGGCAGTTCTTCACTACAATGCTGTATATTTATAAAGTATATACAACTTATCAGGGATGAGTTGGATTGCGTTGTTCTTACTTTTCTTTACATTTCATCCACGTTCTGAGTAAGTTTGGTTTACCATATGACTATTTCTTTTCGTATTCTATTATGTCATCAAAATTTTCGAGATAGTATTTACGTTTAAAATCTGTGTGTTCATTTAGAATGTCGTGTGGACCTTTCCTTCTATGAATATAAATTTCCCGTTCTTCGAGAATGTTCGTAGCAAGTCCATTCGGTATTTTGCGTGATATAGTTTCAGGCTTCTCGCCTTTGTGGTGTTGAGTTTTCAGATGTAAAAATCCGCTTGATGGATTACTATCGCTATTTCCAATGTATTCATTAATTCTTGTATTGAAGTTTCGTTCGGTTTGACCAGTACAGAAATTGTTGCGAACGTGACAGGTGATTTTAAATATTGAAGCAGAGGCGTATACTGAGATTTTGGTTGTGCCTTAACATAAGTTCGTTATAAGATTGTTATTTGTATGGAAAGCCAGTTGTATGTGTGTGGATTAAAATAGTGCATTTATCTTATTTGATATTCGTTCTAGGTAAGATTTCTCTGGTAAGACGTATGTCATCATGTATCGTGATAAGTTTCGGTTTTGTATGTTTTATATAATTTTGTTACTATATCTGGATCAAAATCATTTCCATAGGCTGTGTTACAGTGTTTTCAGTTCTTTTTGTACAGCTGGTTGCTATAGAGGTAAATTAATTAGTTAATTAATTAATTAATCAATACTGCACAAAATATCTAAAAGATTTACTATGAACATTCTCGAAGAACTGAAAATTTACATACGGAATTATAAAAATGGTTCAAATGGTTCTGAGCACTATGGGACTTAACATCTGTGGTCATCAGTCCCGTAGAACTTAGGACTACTTAAACCTAAATATCCTAAGAACATCACACACATCCATGACCGAGGCAGGATTCTAACCGGCGACCATAGCGGTCACGCGGTTCCAGACTGAAGCGCCTAGAACCGCACGGCCACAACGGCCGGCTACGGAATTATAAATGGACAAATAGGTCCTAAACATAAATAGTACCTCGAAAACTTTATTGACATAATAGAATACGAAAAGAAATAGTCAAATTGTAAACAAAACTTACACAGAACATAGGTAAAATGTAAAGAAAACTAAGACTAACGAAATGTAAGTTGTATATACTTTGTAAACATACAGTATCGTAGTAAAGAACTGTCAAAATATCTGACAAAAACGTATATTTTTAGGTTTTGTAACTACAAAAAGTTTTATACTTATCAGTTTACGGCAGAAAAAAATTACTGTAGATGCAATGTGGCCACCACTTCCAACTACACGTAAATACCAATGCAAATGTAAACATAAAGCAGTCATGATTTACATATAGATAACCTTACCAATGTTACTTTCGCAGGTCACTGATAATGGCTATAGTTGGTGGTGGTTAGTGTTTAACGTCTCGTCGACAACGACGTCATTAGAGACGGAGCGCAAGCTCGGGTTAGGGAAGGATTGGGAATGAAATCGGCCGTGCCCTTTCAAAGGAACCATCCCGGCATTTGCCTGAAACGATTTAGGGAAATCACGGAAAACCTAAATCAGGATGGCTGGAGATGGGATTGAACCGTCGTCCTCCCGAATGCGAGTCCAGTGTGCTAACCACTGCGCCATCTCGCACGGTAATGGCTATAAGCCGAAACAGGTCTGTCGTGTAAAATATTAAAAATATGTTGCTGTATTGGAGCCAGTTTTGGAGGATTCATTTTCACTATGTCTTATACTGGCATGTACTATCTGTGGGCCCAAATGAATATAAAATGTTGACAATTTGTAACAGTTCGTTGTCACTGAGGTGCCAACTGCTGCTCCAATTGCTGCTGCAGACGGGGTATGATGGGTCACAGCTATACGCCAAACGCGATTCTCTTTCTTTTCGATAGTGCCATGTCTAGAGTCCGGTCTTCTTGTGACCGTAAATTCTCTTGACCACCGTTCCCAGCAACTAAGTACAGTGGCTATATTCCTGCCAAGTCTTTCCGCAATATCGCAGTAGGAACATAGTAGCGTTGCTAGCGCCATTCTTATGCGAATGGCTTGAAATCTGGATAGACATCATCTTTTACATGTAGAGACACGCCTACTTACTTCCGTTTATGTCGCACAACTCCTTCTTGGTGTAGTAATTTTTTATCTGTCAGTGTATGTATACAGGATGTCCATTTTAATTGAAGACATCGAAATATCTCGAAAACTACACATCGCATCAAAAAAAGTTATTCCAATTTGCTTGTCTAAGAAGGGAACACTCAATGATGTCACACTCGACCCCCACCCCCACCACCCTACCCCGTGCGTGGGTTGTGGGGGCCAGCTTTGAAATCTTCAATGGGAATCCCAGTTTTTATTGCAGGTTATGATATTATGGCTAAATCTACACACATTTTATCTGAAGCATTTTCTTCGATTCGCCACAGATGGCGCTGTAGTCGGAAGAATAGAGATGGGTACGCAATCGTAATTTGACGTACTACTCCATGGTCCTTGAATATCCTATGGAGCGTGGGACCCTACCTCCAAGTCTAGAGGGTAGGACAGGTCAGTATTTCATAACTTCTTTCTGGAAAGTCCCATTCGCAGCAGTGTATTCCTCCAACATATCGAACAGGGGACTACTCGACGAGACACTGTAGCGTGGCTCGAGGGGAACACTAGTCTACTTTTCCAATTAGAGTAAGTATTCAAACGTAGTATCACCAACTTCGATACACTTATTAATCCGCTTTTCGAATGATGGTACGCAGCCCAGATGCATATCTGCGGGAATGTCAAAACAAGCGTTTCTGATGCGGTCGACCATCTCTTCACTGCTTGTTAATACTTACTGGTACACCTTACCTTTTAAATATCCCTACAGAAAGAAATTCTGTGACGCCAAATCCGCCGATCAAGCAGGCCGATTAATATGGCGATCTCTGCTGATCCACCGACCAGTGTGAACACGGTCTAATACCTCCTGTGCTTCAATTGCATAATACGCTGGCCAAAGTTTCATACTGAAACTACAATTTCCTGTTCCGAAAACGTTCGATATTTGCGTCCTTCAACGTGATGTCGATAAAACACGAACCAATGAGTTTGTTTCCCGTGATGCCACACGATTCGTTAACCAACCAAGCAAGTTGATGGTCAACGTGCCGTTACCAATTACACTCTAGTAATGCATATTATACCGGTTAACGTTCCATCGTTTGTGAATGTTGATTCATAGGAAAGTAGCACCACGGCAAAGAACGTGGGGATCGTATCCCTTTGTTGACGTGTTACGACGGTTCTAGGCACTACACAATGAATTTTGAATAGTTTGTTACACTTAGCTTAATTGAGTGGCCCAGAAACGTGGCAGGTGTCAATGTTTGGCTACGTTTTTCGTCATAGGATGCCAGCTCACACCTGTCGTTAACTCAATTTTTTAGCTGAAATAAATGTAACAGAACAATGCTGGCAGGTATTGCGATGAAATTTAAAATATTGAGTCACTCACGTTGATTCATAATTTGGACAAGTAGTTTATTTTTTTTTTAGTATATTCACTAAACACTTAAAATGTAGTCTAAGGGGCACTTACATAAGGGCGGTCGTTAACAACTGATGCTACAACACTTCACTATAAAATTCATATGTCGCGATCACAGCAATCGACAGTCTGTTCACAATTCACAAAATACACTCTTGTCTGCTGTCCTAAATCTCTATATTGCGCTCCACTTGAACGCTTTCGAACGTCACTACATAAGTACTTGTTCCTGAACGCGGCACGTCCCGCTCAGAACCAACTGTCCTGTCATCAAAGATGGCCGCCCTGTCCAACCCTCGAAACGACTGCCTAACTCAAAACAATGTTTGACAAAAATTACGAATATTCTGAAACCAAACACAAAAACACATATTATGTATTGAAAAATACGGAAATTTTCCGGGCAATAACAATTTAAAGTCCCATTTTATGGATCTACCACCGCTTCTTCACAAGTAATGTTCCTGTGGCGTGATTTTGCTTTTCCCGGATTTTTTGATACTAAACATCAATAAACAAATAAAAATACATACTTAATTACTCATCTACCTCTTTAAACTTTAGATTGCTGCCACTAATTTCGTCTCTTTAAACTTATTTATTATCAAAAACAGCGGTAGCTGAACATTGTTTGTCGGAAAATCACGCCATGGAATATGACCGCACGAGGATTCTGGTACAGACGTCGAGATACTGGGACAGCGTTGTTAGAGAGGCCATCGAAATTCGCACCAATGACGACCTCATAAACCGTGACTGTGGCTATAATCTTAGCAAGGCTTGGGAACCAGCGATCGGGTTAATCAAGAGTAAATCGAGCAAACGTATAGTTGTGACGACCACGGCGGACAGAGCCATCACACCGACGTCATCTCAGACGCCGTCGCAATCTGTTCCACCGCGCGACCGTGGCGCGGGGCGCGGACGGCGGAGGGAGCGCGCCGCGGGCGGAGGGTATTTAAATCGGCCACCGCCGCGACCGAACCCAGTTCCCTCTGAGCAGCCATAGCGTACGGATCTCCGTGCCGGCACGTTCACAGGAGCTCAGTCCGTCAGTTCACCTGATGATGGCGACATGTATGATCGCCGAAATATTGTGCCCTTGGATATTTTGATCCTCTAAATATCGTCCTTTTTCTTTTTCTTCAATCTTTTTATTTCCATGCACTATATTTCTTAGTAGCAATTACACAGCACATCCACCTTTTGTTGTCTTCTGTGGTGTGCCTCTGACCTGCCTCAGTGCTGCAGCTCAGACCTCGGGCGCCGTTTCTCAAGTTCTCCTGCCAGTCAGCTAACCCGATTCTACCAGGAACAAACATAATTCTCCCGATCAATTTCCTATCAGCAAAGGCATCTGGGTACCAAGAACCGGTCGGTTGTAAACCCATCCCCTCTGGTATCCAGACTTGACAAAGTTAAAGCCAAATTTCAGGGCGAAACCTGACACAAACATACAGATGGTAGTGCTACCAAGAAATACATGCTGGCTACAGACTTTTCTTTGATCGCAATAATTTGTTCCAGTCAAGAACACAAACGGCCCAAAATCGTTGCAACTGTACAACATTGAGACAAGGTTTCTCTAACCAAAGTGAAACGAAGAAAATATGTGACCAGAATAGTACTCAAAATTTATTATATGATAGGTTCATTGGTGGGTTCCAGCAGAAACCCTGTCTCCAGTTTTAACCCAAACATTAATCTAACTGCTGCTCAGTGACCAATGAAAATTACAGCAATACAAAATGAATAAAATCAAATATATAAAATACCTCACTCCTCAGGCGTACACAAATTACGATGCATATCATATGACAAATATTATACAGAACATGTTATTTCTCATCCGATTCAGGGAGCATGTACACCCGACAAATAATACTGTTTTCGGTTAACATCTACGTAGAAAGGAACATATGGTGAGTAACATAAATTCTACGTTGGAAGTATTACGTACCGAAAGGCCAGCACCTAGATATCCTGGAAGAACTACACATTTTTGAGATTAAAGTTAAAGAGCCTAACGAAATACGCCGACGGAAAATATAGCAACACCAAAAAATAATTAATGTTGCGTAATGCAATTTCAGGAATACATTTGTCTAGGTAACATATTTAACTGACTAACATTCCAAGATCACCGGTTAATGTAAGCGCGAGATTAGCTATTGTAAATGTGAAATGCTGGTACAGTAATAACCGGCGTAACAACCAGAATGTTGAGTGCGCGTATGCAAGCATGCAAATGTACATGCACTGGGTTGTACAGGTGCCGCATGTTAGTTTGTGGAGTGGAGTGCCATGCCTGTTGCACTTGGTCGGTCAATTCAAGGCCGGTTAAGGCTCTTTGTGGATGACGCTGGAGTTGTCGTCCGATTATGTACCATATGTGCTCGATTCGAGACAGATCTGGTGATCCAGAGAACGCCGGCCGGTGTGGCCGTGCGGTTAAAGGCGCTTCAGTCTGGAACCGCGTGACCGCTCCGGTCGCAGGTTCGAACCCTGCCTCGGGCATGGATGTGTGTGATGTCCTTAGGTTAGTTAGGTTTAAGTAGTTCTAAGTTCTAGGGGACTGATGACCACAGATGTTAAGTCCCATAGTGCTCAGAGCCATTTGAACCATTTTTTGATCCAGAGAACCAAGGTAACATGTTGACGCTCTGTAGAGTATCTTAGGTTACAACAGCGGTATGTGGGCGAGCGTTATCCTACTGGAAAACACCCCTTGGAATTCTGTTCATGAATAGGAGCACAACAGGTCGACTCACGAGATTGACGTACAGTTTTGAAGTCAGGGTGCGTGGGATACCCACGAGAGTGCTCCTGCTGTCATATGAAATCATACCCCAGACCATAACTCCAGGCTTAGGCCCAGTGTGTCTAACAAGCAGACAGGTTGGGTACAAGTCCTCAACTGACCTCCTTCTAGCCAACACACGGCCATCACTGGCATCGAGGCAGAACCAGATTCCACCAGAAAACATAACGGACCCCCACCTTGCCCTTCAATGAGCTCTAGTTTGATACCACTGAAGTCGCAAATGGTGTTGCTTTCGGGTCAGTAGAATGCGCATTACAGGGCGTCGGGCGCCGAGCTGTCCTTCAAGTAACCGATTTGTGACAATTCGTTGTGTCACTGTGGAGCCAACTGCTGCTCAATCTGCTGCTGCAGATGCAGTACGATGCGCCAGAGCCACATGCAGAGCGTTATGGTCTTCCCCTCGGTAGTACCACGTGACCATCTGGAGCGAAGTCTTTTTGCGACCGTATATTTTCGCGACCACCGCTGCCACAGTCACAAGTGACATTCCTGCCAGGTCACTCTCCAGTATCGCGGAAGGAACATCCAGTTTCTCGTAGCCTTATCATCCTATTACACAACATTCTTCAAACTCAATGAGATGTTGATACCGACGTCTTTGTCTCCTTAAAGGCATTGTTGACTAACATCAACTCACCACGGCCACTCTCAAAGGTAAATAACGCTCAATATCTTTACAGCGTGTATTTAAAGGAAACCTGATCTTCATCCTCATAATGACGCTATTAGCGCCACTCTTACGCATATGGCACGAAATTTGAACAGACGCCGGCCGGAGTGGCCGAGCGGTTCTTGGCTCTACAGTCTGGAACCGCGCGACCGCTACGGTCGAAGGTTCGAATCCTGCCTCGGACATGGATGCGTGTGATGTCCTTAGGTTAGTTAGGTTTAAGTAGTTCTAAGTTCTAGGGGACTGATGACCACAGGTGTTAAGTCCCATAGTGCTTAGAGCCATTTGAACCATTTTTTTTTGTGGCGCCGTGGTTAGACACTGGACTCGCATTGGGGAGGACGACGGTTCAATCCCGCGTCCGCCCATCCTGATTTAGGTTTGCCGTGGTTGCCCTAAATCACTCCAGGCAAATGCTGGGATGGTTCCTTTCAAAGGGCACGGCTGACTTCCTTCCCCATCCTTCCCTAATCCGATGAGACCGATGACCTCGCTGTCTGGTCTCCTTCCCCAAACAACCCAACCCCAACAATCTGCTTCAGAACTTAATGTGGTCCATGTCCATTCTGTACCGCTCTCACGCTACATAGACTTACATATGTTTCAAAATGATCCTACTTTCCACATTTACGACCTAGTGACGATCGAACATAGCTACATCTTATTAGCGATTTAGTGTATGTTATCACACTGCTGTACGGCATATGACGTTTCTAATGTGATCGTCATAGTTTCTGGTTTTACTCCATCGTGACTCTAATTTACTGCAGTTCTGCTTTAACAATATTTTACGCAGTTTTATGTCTTTGTGCTTTGTGCCGGCCGCTGTGACTGAGCGGTTCTAGGCGCTTCACTCCGGAACCGCGCTGCTGCTACGGTCGCAGGTTCGAATCCTGCCTCGGGCATGGATGTGTGTGATCTCCTTAAGTTAGTTACGTTTAAGTAGTTCTAAGTCTATGGGACTGATGACCTCAGATGTTAAGTCCCATCGTGCTTAGAGCCATTTTTTTATGCTTTTTACTGTTTGCACAACGTTTCCCCCAAGGTACCTGTTTGTTTTTGTCAAATACACAAACGTACAGACCCTACAGTATAAGTGCTATCATTACCCTTCTTTCATATTTTTTATATTTTAACATGGTTTACTGTTCAGTTTATGTTTGATGCTCAGGAAGAACCAACCTACGGCTACATCTTTTTGTATAATATGGGACACCACACCCGTATTATACACATGCCCTATATCAGACTATATTTTCTTTTAATTTGTTTGTATTGTAGTTGATTCACCGTAAGTCCTTCCCTTGTTGCCGTTTTTCGTAGTTTTAGAGTACGTCGAGTGTGGTGTCACGGTATTGGAAGTATTTTATTTTATATTTCATAACGTTTTATTAATGTAGACTGTTCAATACATGATAGGATTTAATTTTACCAATGATTTCTGTAAAATGTATCTGCGTTATAAAAAAGAACTCCCAAATTTATGACACACACCGCCACGAGCGGACTCCCGCCTGGCTTACGTGGTCTCTGCAGAGACCGCTTAGTACCATTTTGCGTTTTGACATACAGGGATGTTCATGGGTGGACGCTACATTGTATCTTGCCGCGTTTATATGTTTTGTAGCCAGTAACTTGTATATACGTCTTGTTATTATGCGAGACTTACGTACATGGCCTCTTATCTACCTTCGAGCAGATCTGGAAATTTGTTAAGCATTCCTTGCTATATATCGTAACATCCACATTATTTTGTCCTTCAGGATGATTTGATAATGGACAAGCCGTCTGAAACTAGTCATCAAAAATAAAACAAAATTTCCTACTCCACTTAAGCGCGTTTCTCAAGTTATTGTTCTCATTTATTTATTACGATGATCTTTTCTTCCTATGTAAGTTGGCGTCAATAAAATATTATTGCATTCAGAGGAGAAAGTTGATGATCGAAATTTCGTAAAAAGATCTCACCGTAACGAAAAGGCGTTTTTTTTTTTTTAAAGATTGCAATCCCAATTCGTTTATCATTTCCGTGACACTCTCGCCCCTGTTTCGCGATAATACAGGGCCGATAACGCTTCCTTGGAGAACGCCAAAAATCGCTTCTGTTTTACTCGATGGCTTTCCGTCTATTAATACGAACTGCCACCTCTCTGACAGGAAATCACAAATCCAGTGACACAATTGAAGTAATACTCTTTGGGCACGCAATTAATTTGAAGTCACTTGTGAGGAACGGTGTCAAAAGCTATCTGGAAATCTAGAAATGTGGAATCAGTTTGACATCTTCTGTCGATGGAACTAATTAGATTGTTCGAATAAAGAGCTAGTAGTATTTCACAAGAACGACGTTTTTTTGAATCCGTACTGTGTGTCGATAGACAGTTACCTTCGAGGTAATTCATATGTTCGAACATTGTACGTGTTCCAAAATCCTATTGCAAACCGACGTCTGTCATATGGGTCTGTAAGGCTCCGTCCGAACAGAACTCTCTCGCAAAATTTTCCCAGCTATTTATATTATTTAATTTATTTTTTGTGGCTTTTATGGGATCTATCGCATCTGTCCAATAACTTGCGCATACAATATTTTTCATATCACAGTTCCTTAAAGAATACGATAAATTGCAATAAAATGATTTCAGTGTATCTAATACCATCTGGAGTAACCGTACGGCCTAAGAAATAACGCCAGTAACATTATCGATAGTGTTGGTACTGTTAATTATAATTACACTACTGGCCATTAAAATTGCTATACCACGAAGATGACGTGCTACAGACACGAACTTTAACGGACAGGAAGAAGATAATGTGATATGCAAATGATTAGATTTTCAGAGAATTCACACAAGGTTGGCGCCGGTGGCGACACCTACAAAGTGCTGACATGAGGAAAGTTTCCAACCGATTTCTCATACACAAACAGCAGTTGACCGGCGTTGCCTGGTGAAACGTTGTTGTGATGCCTCGTATAAGGAGGAGAAATTCGTACCATCACGTTTCCGACTTTGATAAAGGTCGGATTGTAGCCTATCGCGATTGCGGTCTATCGTATCGCGACATTGCTGCTCGCGTTGCTCGAGATCCAATGACTGTTAGCAGAATATGGAATCGGTGGGTTCAGGAGGGTAATACGGAACGCCGTGCCGGATCCCAACGGCCTCGTATCACTAGCAGTCGAGATGACAGGCATTTTATCCGCATGGCTGTAACGGACCGTCCAGCCACGTCTCGATCCCTGAGTCAACAGATGGGGACGTTTGCAAGACAACAACCATCTGCACGAACAGTTCGACGACGTTTGCAGCACCATGGATTATCAGCTCGGAGACCATGGGTGCGGTTACCCTTGACGCTGCATCACAGACAGCAGCGCCTACGATGGTGTACTCAACGAAGAACCTGGCTGCACGAATGGCAAAACGTCATTTTTTCGGATGAATCTAGGTTCTGTTCACAGCATCATGATAGTCGCATCCGTGTTTGGCGACATCGCGGTGAACGCACATTGGAAGCGTGTATTCGTCATCGCCATACTGGCGTATCACCCGGCGTGATGGTATGAGGTGCCTTTGGTTACACGTCTCGGTCACCTCTTGTTCGCATTGACGGCACTTCGAACAGTGGACGTTACATTTCAGACGTGTTACGACCTGTGGCTCTACCCTTCATTCGATCCCTGCGAAACCCTACATTTCAGCTGGATAATGCACGACCGCATGTTGCAGGTCCTGTACGGGCCTTTCTGGATACAGAAAATGTTCGACTGCTGCCCTGGCCAGCAAATTCTCCAGATCTCTCACCAATTGAAAACGTCTGGTCAATGGTGGCCGAGCTACTGGCTCGTCACAATACGCCAGTCACTACTCTTGATGAACTGTGGTATCGCGTTGGAGCTGCGTGGGCAGCTGTACCTGTACATGCCATCCAAGCTCTGTTTGACTCAATGCCCAGGCGTATCAACGTCGTTATTACGGCCAGAGGTGGTTGTTCTGGGTGCTGTTTTCTCAGGATCTATGCGCCCAAATTGCGTGAAAATGTAATCACATGTTAGTTCTAGTATATTTGTCCAATGAATACCCGTTTATAGTCTGCATTTCTTCTTGGTGTAGCAATTTTAATGGCCAATAGTTTATATTATTAACAACACTAATTACATTATTATAATCATAATCATAATCGTAGCAGCATAAGATACAAAATGCTCTTCTCTGTATCACATGATTTACTACCATCTGTTAAAGTGTACTATTCCTTGATAAAATACTGAAGAAGTTGTTGATTGAGGTTGCTATACATGCCACAGTAAAGAGACAGATATATCAGAATCATATTACCTATTTTATCATGATTGGTATTACTCATGCTCACCGTGCTATAAGTACGCATAGGGATACAATTCTTTCAGAAGTATTTACGGAAGTTTCGTGGCCTGATCTGGTGGCCCTGATGGTACCTCAATCTTCATGATGCTCCCGTGTATATATAGACTTTTAGACACAAAAAGAGCCACACGAAGAAATTATCCGAATGGGACGAAACTCGGTAGATGTGATGTACATGTACAGACAAACAAATGATTATAATTTCTGAAAAATTGGATGATTTATTCAAGAGGAAGACCTTCATAAATCGAGAGAGTTGTGTGTCCTTCTGAGGGATATCGTGCTACATTCTGTCAAATTGGCGCGTTAGATCATCAGAATCCTGAGCTGACTGGAGAGCACTACTCATAATACTCCGACTTTGCTGGCCAAGGCAGGGTTTACAAACAGCGACAAGCAGTAGAAACCCTCACCATGTACAAGCGGGCATTACCTTGCTGAAATGAAGCCCAGGAGGGTTTGCCATAAAGACGTCAAAACGGGGCGTAAAGTATCTTCGACGTGCCGCGGTACTGTAAGAGAGCCATGGATGACAATCAAATGGCGCGCAACAATCAGGCTGCGCTGACCACCATTGACCTCTGTACACCAACAAGTCCGTTTACAGCAGTGTCGAGCGCATTCGTCCTGGAATCTCATTGAATGGCGTAGAACTGTCTTGAGTGATGAATTCAGATTCGGGTTGAGTGCCGGAAACCAGTGAAGACGCGTCTGGAGACGCACCAGACAGTGGTGGGATACCAGCCTGACTATTGTCTGTTAGGAGCAAATTGGGACGCCTATAGCATGTGTGAAGTGATATGACAACAGCGCAACACGCACATCGTGCACGTGCTGGTAGGACCTGCACATATTGTAATATTTCTAGCTTAGTCAGCCATCATATTAGGCTCCAAGAAGCTGTTCCCAGAGCATTGAAGATGCAAGAAGTATATAGATGACGAAATGTGGTGTGTGGTACCTGTCACAGACGTTAGATTCGGTACCATTCCCGTGAGAAAGACCGCCTGCATAATGCTACTGCTCTGTGATTGGCTGCTGTGTTCGGAGCAAGGGCGCCAAAACGTTAAAGTATAGTTATTATTATTAGTCAAACTACTCAATGGAATGACTTCACTTTTTAATATGAATATCTCTCAACAGCTATCAATCAGTCATTTTAGAATTATTAAAAACAATATAAATCAAAATCAAAAGACTGACGAAATTGCAGACGAAGCACTTCGGAAGCGTTCGGGTCACACCTTTTCTGGTGTGGCGCGCGAAGTGTTTCTGGTTGTTCGTCACTCTGGATTAGGCAGTTGAGAAAAACAGACATGTTGTCTGTCGTAGGATGTGTTTCCAATTTTTATTTAACTTCCTGTTCGTCACTCTGGATTAGACAGTCGAGAAGAACAGACATGTTGTCTGTCGCAGGATGTGTTTGCCAGTATTCAGTATTAAAAGATTCACTCCGGTAGTTATGAGGCATAGACACATGCCACATATAGTGTAGAGATACATTTTCGTAAACTTTGCGTTTGATCATGTACTTTGCTATATGAGAAGGTGTTGTATTACGATCATATAGTCTTCTCGTGTGGCTATATTAAAGTACGAGAGTGGCATCCCAAAGAAGTGATACATTATTTCGGAACAGAACCTCGCTATGTCAGTTTCAGCCTCAAGCTACAGGACCTAAGACCTGTGTGCTGTTTTCTGCGCTGGGGACATCAACTTGAAGACAGCAGGTTAGTGAACTTTAACAGAACCTTCGTATTCCACACAGTGCAGTGGAAACAACTAGGCGCCTCACGTGTACTGCATGCACAGAACAAATGTGCTCAGTGAACACGTCATCTGCAGTAATGCAGAGGAGGTAAAGGAGGATGATCGTTATGAACACCAACAATCAGTTCATTCTTCCTTTCTTGCCGTAATATTGATATGTGTAGACACTGTTTACCCACTCCAGTTGGCGACGCACTGAGCTGACAGAATCGAGGCGCATACACTGCAATCTTTCTCCAACGATTTTACAGAAACTATTAGGTAAAAATAGTTGATTTTTACATTACTTGTAGTTTTGTGTGACAACTTCATGGTGAAGTATCCATTATATCGCTGATGGTCATACTTATTGTAATATTCAAATTTAAGTAATACATTGCACGGAAATCGAAAAGTTTCCAGCGAAAAATAGGGGTCGTTATGATATTTTGTTTGGTGTATACATCATACGGTGCTACGTATGGAATTCAGCTGACATATTACATTTTTCTTTAGGCTTTGGAGGAGGTCTCTATCTGTCTCCAATCGTGAGAAGAAGGATCGTATGGAGCGTGTTCGTCCTTGATCGCTCATGGGCGAGATTGAAACATCCCTTATATCTCCTAAATCGGTAGAGATATCGAAACGACATTTTGGTGAACGATAGCACACAAGCAGCAGAGTATTTTGCCAGATCATTAACACATGGAACATTCTAATTTATGGCGATATAGTAGAAGCTGTAGTTTCTATCTATTTTTTTTTCTTGTTATCCAGTACTGTAACTTTTAAGTGTTATCGTTAGCTGGTGAAAAACGATTTCCTAGTATGAAAATAAACATGAAATGTCTTCTCTTATTTTACTGCAAACCGAGACAATGAGGTTTCCCGTAAGCTATTATACTGACCTCTCTGATCGCCAATTTCTTGTTCAAGGAGGCACTCAGTTTCAGGTTTCTATTGGAATAGCTGCTGCAATGTGCGTTTGTGCAAATTATATTGAGTTTTGCCAAAAGAAGTACCACTAAACCTGTCAACAAGAGAAATGTTGCCGTAATTCGTAAATGATGTTGGTTCTTCGAATGAGAAAAAGTTAACAAGCAACACAAAAATAAATCGCTAATTCTGTTGCAGTTTTGGCGGAATCCCGATAACCCAACGCATTTTTAATAGTGAACGAATGGAAACTTAGCAAAGGATTTTCCTCCTTTTCTTCGTCTGAGCGTTTTGAAAATACTTGAGCATGTCCTTCAGGCATAGTGACTTGCAGATCCCGGAAGCTGGTTAATCACCTACGGTCTGTCATGCTGACAATGTGTGATTTGGGAATAAGAGACTTATTATTGAGAAAAGTAAACAATTGATCGACGGCACAGGATGATGGTCAATGTACTGTCAGCAGCTGAGACTGGCGCGCGCGACAGAAATGCAGAAGCTGGTGGGCCTTGTTGTCTTGTGAAGGGCAGAGTTCACGTCGTTCGAAAAACATTGTCATGAATGTAGACCTGTCTTTGTCAGCAATACATATCAGTAAATTAAATATATTAAATCACCACACTCTTTCAGGATACTCATACTTTTAGAATAATACTGATCACATTCTTCATTTGTGTAGTTTGTTGAGTAATTAATTTATTGATTCTGATACCGTGTATGCAACCACTGAAATACTCTTTCTCGTCACTACGCACCAGTTAAAACATTGTCATTCATGGGCGTTTCTAGACTGCCTCCATCTTACAATGAAAATATGTCTGCATGTATGTAGCATAATGTCTCTTGTTACATCCATATCCAAGTTATCACAGTGAAACTTATATACTTCAGATCTTGGACACCTTTTAGCGGAAGCACGATGGGGGTACACCTGTGGAAATCCCAGTTTCGATTTTCATAATAGATCGTACAGATACGCCAGCATACTACACAGCACGTAGACAACCTTGTTTCACTGTATAATATTCAAAATTTCCTGCCCTGCTTCTTAATCACGATTTCATAATATTACTTCCTATTTCACTTCCCCTCACGATGAATCGTCTGCCCCTTCTTGCAGTCTGAAAACATTGTGGGGACAGAAGGTGCAAACAAGCTAATGGCTCACCAGTCACTGAATTGTACGTTGTTCTAACAAAAAAGACCATTAAAGAAACAAAACAGCAAAACTATACAGGTGCAAATAACTGAAAAATACAATGTATTAATGAAAAAAGATTTGAAAGCTGAAATGGCAAAAAGCGGAACACTAATCAATGATAATAAAGTTCAGTAATATTGCAATACTTTACGGAAAGCCAACAATACCACTGTCCACATGCACGGTGCCGAAGGAAGCATATGGGAGGACTGCTTTCGCGCTCCCCGCATCACCTCATCCGTAGTGCTAACGCGGCGGAAGGGCCGCGCGGGGTTAGCCGAGCGACAAAAGACGTATGCGGTCAATTGGATCGCTGGACATGCGACGAAATATTTGTATTCGTACGATATTAAGTCCGTGATGGATTATTGGATGTATTTACAAGAACAACACGAGCTCATACGGAGTCATACGACATACAGGACTTAATTTCCAATTTTTTAGGAAGTGTTTTTCACAATCCGCCCGACAGTTGGGGTGTCCCAGAACTGAGAAGACTGCTGCAGCAGAATGACTAGAGACAATACTGCGCGGTTAAGTTATATTGGCATACAGCACACTGAGAAGAAAACTGGCCCCTACCTGGTCGACGCAGGAGAAATACATGCCGCCCACAAAGGCAGAAATGGTCAAGATTATATGGCTGTCTGCCAGATTTATGACGCGACACCGTGTGCTGCAGGGATTGTGATGCAGATGATAACTTCATTTTCACTCCCGCCCGTGACTAGGATTGTCATTTACTTTATTCATGTTACACAAAAGAAGAGCGGCCTTTACGTTGATTTTCTGGTTTCCAAATTGTTTGTGCTTTGTTTTTGCAGTCTTGATCCTTTTCTTATCCCTAAGATAGTAAATTGTACGAATAAAGATTGTTTGTTTACCCTGCCTTCCTGTTCCCCCCCCCCCCCCCCAAAAAAAAAAATCCGCTTGGAATACGAATTTTTCTTTTCACTTTCATTTAACTTGTATGTATTTGTATAGATGTATGACATTAAAAAAAAAAAAAAAAGCAGTAGACCTGAGTTCGAAACCCAGTATAGCACAAATTTTAACTTGCCCCAATGATATAAACCAATTTCCACTGGCAGCTAATGTCTTCAGTTCCTTTGTGCCTTGATTCTTCTAAGAAACTGAGCAATAAAATTACCTGTATTAAAAAAAAAAAAGAAGCGGTCTAGAGCGCTGCAGTCATGGACTGTGCAGCTGGTGCCGCGGAGGTTCGCGTCTTCCCTCGGACATGGGTGTGTGTGTTTGTCCTTAGGATAATTTAGGTTAAGTAGTGTGTAAGGTTAGGCACTGATGACCTTAGCAATTAAGTCCCACAAGATGTCACACACATTTTGTGGCGAAAGGAACTGTGAACTGTGCCGCAACCATAACGCCACGCGACCTGGCGCAGCCGCGTATCGCGCCACCATAGCGTCGCATCCCAGTTTGCGCGGTCGCACATGGGTGAGTTGTCCGAGGCGCGACATCTGCTTGAGGCAGGCAGCGACAGACACCCCCCGCCACTACCCTCCCACCCCCTCCCACTCCCCTCCCCCCCTCCCACACCGAAGCGGCGAAAGGTGTGCCTGCTTGCTCAGCTATAAAGCGAAGCGGCCGAGATTTCGTCAGCAGCCGCCGCTGTTTCCCACAGCGGGCCAGGAGCAGCCGCGGCACCAGCGGGCTGTCGGCAACGGGTGGGAGAGAAGCGTGGCAGAATTGGATTTGTCTTAGATCTAATTAGATACTTTATAACAAGAAGAAGAGGATGACACGATAATATTATTGTCTCTCCAAAACAGTTGGGAGGAGAAGGAGATTATTAGTATTTCTGTGGCACACGACAGTGAAAGTCGTTATAAAATTTTTAGTAACACGCATCTTTTAAATGACGGCACTAAATTGAGACTTCATTTTAGGTTAATTTGAGCATATTTTGCAACTTTCAGAAAAAAAGTGCAACCTGTTCAAGAAATCTATCAATGCAACTGACAAACTCGAAGTGACGGTAATTTCCTTCTTCGCTAAAAACATTAATTTTTTTTCTCTTTGTCACAGTTGTAATGGTTTAACAACTAGTTAAGTTTTTACACATTACAGAACGTTAAGAGTGAATGTTTTCAGTTGGTAATTGAAGCCCTTCCTGTTACATGCTGTCACATTTCCCCTATAAGGTGAAGACAGTGAAACATTTGGAAAATAACTATTTATTAACACTCTTGCATATTGTTTTGATAACAACTCCTGCATAGCATTGAGTCACTGTGATAAAATTCTTATTTACTCTCCCACCAACGACAGGTTTACAGGAACGAAGAGAGAGAATTTAATATAAATCCTATTTATTAAATGGCGAGCTGCTTTTAAAAAACTTACAAAATGTAGTAAAAAAATTTCACATACTTTAACTATATATTAAAAGGTATTATATCATGCCCCTAAGATCACAAGTCTCAAATGATATCAGCCTTTTCTGACATAGTCTTAAACTTCTCATTTTTGACGTTTATACCCATATTCCATATACTTTTTTGACTCAACTAAAATAGTAGGGTGGAGTGTTCTTATAGCCATACCCATGCTCAGTAGGAATAAATTTGCATCATATTCCTTTCTAGGCGCCTCTAGGAATATTATTTTCAATTCTGTGGATGCTTTCTCCCTTTCAGTCTGCATTTTTTTCGGACGACAGATACATCTTGTCCGCTGCCAACACTCACCTGCTTGCTCTTTGTGCCGCTGGGATCAGGACCTTTGTTTATCTGTAGGGAAGTTTTATGTTCATCTGAAACATTTAATGGAGCTTGTATCTCTGTCTCATCTCAGGCTCTTCCAATTTAAGTGATACGGATTCAACTTCTGTATTGTCTCTGGAATCATTGGCAATGTTTGAACCAATACCGCCGGTCTTTCCTTCCGACTGAAAGAGTCAAGTATTGGAGACAGATCTGCAACAAAATATTTCCTGTTTTAGTTCGTCAAATGTATTAATACAGTGCTTGCAAAAAAGTTTAGGAAACATCTGAATTTCGCTGAATCCACGTGTGCCCCTTCATTTAAAACATTTCAGTCAATGTTTTACATTATGTTACGAAAGATATGAATAATAAACTCATTGTTAAAATGTCATTGCAATGGCTCTAACAATTTTGGAGATTTAATGTTTTTCTGTTTTGTAAACAGAGCAAACAAACTCTGTTTTTCCAACTAAAATGCTCTCTTTCTCCAAAACTGCTAGTTCTACTGCTATACAATTTTAATGCTTCTTTGTTATTCAGTATCAATAAAATACCTCGTGGAAAAAAATTCAAACTGATTTGGTTACCTCTCAAACAAACCTATTTTTTCCCGGTAAATTCGGTGGCAAAATTGGTCAATTTTGTTCCGTGATAACTATCGAATGGCAACGCTTATACGAATTCCTGTAACGCAGTTGTTTTCTCTGTGTCCTGCTTGTGATGCATCCGCAGTCAAAATAGGTTTAAATGTTGTCAATTGGGAGTTACTGGGAACGAAACAGACCAGTCCTGCCACAGAATTTACGAATTTATCGGGGGAAAATTTTGTGTGAGAGGCGAGGAAATGTATAGGGACTTTTTTGCCACGTTGTATTAGTATTTGATTTATGTGCTGTAATAAAACAACAGTAAATATTTCACAGCTGTATTTCATAGCAGTTTTAGAGGAAGAAAACATTTTAATCAGAAAGACAAGATTTGTCAGTTCGGTTTGCAAACGGTAAAACATTCAATGTCCCACGGTATTAGGAGTACAGCAGTGAAATAACCGAAAAACCGTAATTAAGATGTAAAACAACATCATGTAAAAAACCGACCGAAATGCTGTTACTTTGGGAACACATGTGGATTCAACGAAATTTAGACCTGTCCTTAAATTTTCTGCAAGAGTTTTATCAGTCCAAATTTATTATTCCCAAAGGCAAAGATGCGGAAACTATACGCAAATCAAAGTATCATACTTAAAAGTAAGAAATTTACTTCTTTTCTTTCACGTTGAATTGTATCCAGGAAAACCTAGTGATCATACAGAACACACTTTTTGGTTTTGTAGAGACATTTGATACTGTTACATGCAAAGGTTCATGAAAACAAAGCATACTAGCTAAATTTTCAGGTTTTTATCAACAATATAACATCACCCATATGTAGCATTTTCCTTCCGAATCTGTACAGAATACGTCAGCAGAATTATGGAAGAATTACTGTCCGCATTTATCTTACAAACTGCCTCCCAGTTGCTTGAACCGAAAAACTTGTGGATGAAGCAAAGGAATTTTCGACCAAACGCCTCTTTTCCATCTGTGACGGTTCTGGAAACAAAGCGTTCTCGTACTTATAATGCTTTAAATCGAAATACACTGATGCTGAGAGACTAACTCATAGATTATTACTTTCTGTAACTGTCTCATTGTAGTTTTCTTTGGATAGAAATCATGCGACAACACGATGTAGAACACCACCGTCGAACGGCTTCCGTCGCAGCACTGGTCGCTAGTAAGTGCTGTGGCGGTGCCCGCATTCAGCTGCGTGTCGCAGCCTAAACTGAAACTGCGCATGCGCGAGCAAGCAACCTCTTCGCAGCGGGGGTCCTGTTACTGCAGCTGCCGCTGCCGACACGCCCACCGTAGCCTCAGCGGAGCACAGCCCACGCCGCACAGCGCTTGCAAACCGAACGCTGCTTGCGACCAAAAGCATTCATTGCAGAAACCTAGTCACCATTCATCAAGATTGCGACTTAATCACTGTAGATGTGTTGAACTATTCCAGTGCTTCTACTGGTGAAGATCGCAGATTTCTCTAGAATCTTTTTCATCAGTGGTAGTCTGCCCTAACTCTCTCCATTTGGAGGGAACTAACGAAAGACTGACTATGTTACTAGATGCTTACTGGTTCCAACAACGACAGTCAACGTGCGTTTTCTAGCGTGGAGCGGTATAGGTTCTTTGACAGTACACTTAAGTTTGTGTGTTCATCTCAAGCAGAATTACATTCTAAGACACAGAGAGCCGGGGCACTACGAAGGTATTATTCTAATGGGATGGAAACCGGCAGATGTGACGTACTTGTACAGACAAAGAAATGATAAAAATTTCAGAAAAATTGGATGATTTATTCAATTTATTCAAGAGAAAGAGCTTCACGAATTGATTTTATTCTGTCTATTGATCTTTTAGTCAATTTTGCATTATTTATACTAATATTTATATTTCATTTCTGTAGGTCACTAAGCATGCTACTTGGGTTGCAAGTATTTATGTTAATTGCTAGTTGTTTTGCTTCGCATTAACGTGATTGCCTCTTGACTATTTTGAAGTTTTATTTTGATATACTCATTAACATTATACTGTATCATATACACTGACAGAAAAAATTCACAGTACCAAGAAGGAGTTGTGCAACGTTAACGAAAGTGGGTAAGCGTGGTTCTACATCTGGAAAGATGATGTCTATTCCAATATATCGCCAGGCGCGTAAGAGTGGTGCTAGTAGCGCCACTATGACGATGCGAATCTCTTTTTTTTTAAATTTTTTTTACGCTGTAACGGTCGCAAGCCTTATTACCTTTGAGATTCGACTTGGTGAGTTGATATTAGTCAAGAATGCCTTCAAAGCGACAAGGATCCCATTATCAACACCTCAGTGAGTTTGAACGAGGTCGTGTA
Organism: Schistocerca serialis cubense; assembly: GCF_023864345.2. Lineage (NCBI taxonomy): Eukaryota > Metazoa > Arthropoda > Insecta > Orthoptera > Acrididae > Schistocerca > Schistocerca serialis. The sequence continues at coordinate 655,329,313 of NC_064640.1, read as the reverse complement.
ATAGGGTAATAGGGCTATGAGAAGCTGGATGCTCCTTCTATGATACTTCAGAAAGGCTTGGCAGGAATGTAGGCAGTGTATATGATTGCTGGCAGCGGTGGCTACGAGAATATACTGTCGCAAGAAGACCTGGCTCCAGGCGGCCACGTAGCACTACAAAGGGGGAAGACCATCCTCGTGTTCCGAGTACGGGTCCGGCGCATCGTACTATATCTGTGGCAGCAGTTTGAGCAGCAGTTGGCACCACAGTGACACAACTAACAGTTACAAATCGGTCACTTCAAGGACAGCCCCGAGCCAGTTGCTCCGTAGCGTGCATTCCACTGACTCCAAACCACCACCATTTGCGACTTCAGTGGTGTCAAGCGAGAGCTCAGTGGAAGGCGAGAAGAAGGTCTGTTGTGTTTTCTGATGAAAGCTGGTTCTGTCTCAGTGCCAGTGATGGCCAGTGTTGAGCGCCAATTGAGGGCCTGCAGCCAACCTGTCTGCTTGCTAGACCCACTAGACCTACATCTGGAGTTATGGTCTCGCGTGCGATTTAGTATGACAGCAGGAGCACTTTCGTGGTTGTCCCACACATCCTGACTGCAAATTTGTACGTCAGTCTGGTGATTAGACGTGTTGGGCTGCCATTCATGAACAGAATTCCATATTCTGTTTTTCAACAGGATAATGCTCCCCCTACATGCCGCTGTTGTAACACAACATGCTCTACAGTGTATTGACATGTTGCGTTGACCAGCTCGATTACCAGATCATCGGACGAAAACTCCAGCGTTATCCACCAAGAGCATTAATCGTTATTGTATTGACGAAGTGCAACAGGCATGGAACTCCATCTCACAAAATGACATCGAGTAACTACACGACACATTGCACGCACGTTTGCATTCTTACATTCAACATTCTGTCGGTTACGCCGGTTATTAACGTGCCAGTATCTCACCTTTGCAATGGCCTTCTTCGCGCTTACATTAACCTGTGATCTCGCAATGTGTATCACTTAAATTTCTTGCCTCGACAAATGTATTCCCGAAATTTCATTACTCAACATAAATTATTTTTGGTGTTGCGTTTTTTTCCGTCAGTATATTTATTCCTGTGCTTTTATTTTTATAGCTTTTGTCTCTCGCCAAAAAGGTCACAAAAATTTTCTTTTGGTTTCTGGGGAATGTAAGGTTTGTTACAATGTGACGTAACAATAAGCACCGCACTATAATCCATTCATCATAAGCATAAACCTGATGTAAACATTGCACTATGTATTCTTCCGCGTTTGCTGGAACCACATTGGATTTCCGTTTCACGTGGGGCTGCAGCCAAGCAGTCTTGAGTACTGTCAAGTACGATAATAATAGTACGTCTTGTACTGTGCGTTACGCGTACATAGACTTAGCGATAATACGGGACAACAGCTTTACCGGCGCATTTCACTTGGACAGCACTGGCCAGTCAGCTGCTACAGGTAGCCTGCAGTGACGTGGCCAGCTGCAGTTCACACTAAAAGAGACGAGCAGAGGAGCAATACGGCTTCGAATGTCATTTAAATTTTAAGCAGAATGAATCAATACGCTGCAAATCTCTCACAATACGCTCCTTAGACGACTAGACGAAAACCCCTACACGTTATCGTTTTTGGCTATCTCACAGTTGTAATTAAAAACAAGAATGATGAAAATTCCTGACTTTTATCTGCATAAGCTGTGTGTAACGTAAGAGAGTATTGAAGGATTTCACCGTATTGTTAAATAGTGAAGCTACTGAAGACATTACTTACAGTCAGTCCTCTGGTAATCTCTTAACTCCTTCCCTATCCGAATCCGAGAAATACATTTCAGTTCTGGAAGTGTCACCTCCAACGTTTATGACGAACCTATCAATAACAGAATCCTCGAAGGCAACCAGGCGCAGCATCTTATCTTCTTTCTTGACGAGCCGTTCTATATCCCGGCAGTGTTAGGCAGTGACGTGTGGGAAAGCTGCGTGCGTTAGTTCCAGTACGTCTGGCAGCTTAACAGTTTCTTACTTCTCGGGCCAAACCTCGCAGCTCCAGATCAGTTCTGTTGGATTCATATTGTAACAGTACAGTAGTAAACGTAAAAATGGAGCATTTGTATGATGTGCTCGATGCTGTGAAAATGATTCTTTTTCATGTTTCTATGATACTTATCTACCTCTGTGGTATAAAACGATGGACATAGTCCAAATAAAGATGATTTGGTTTTTCATTTTTACCTTAAAAATTAAGTTGTTATGTTTTCTTAATTTAAACAACTCTTATGAACAGTCTTTCATATAACATCGATAATTAAGAATTTGTATTTGAAATTAAAACAGGAATTTCGCGTCCAATATGTAATTAGAAACAAGAAGACGTGCATTATTCATAAAAAATTATAATGAGTTTTATATTTACGAGATGTAGGTATTTGAAACTGGACGAGGAAAAAAATGATACTGGTGAGATTTGAACCAACGCACGAATAACCGCATATCCAACGGTGCTACCGACTGTCCTAAATGTCCAGTGTTGGTTTGTTTATCAACTGCATTGTATACAACGCTGGAAAAACTTCAAAGCCAATTATCTCCGTAAATTTATGAAAAACATTAAGAACAGCCTATTTCTCGGCACATTTTAACCGAGTTCCACTCATGTGTTTCACTACGCAACAGAAAGCAGCTTCAGCCATTTTCATAGTACGTGTTAACAGCGCGACAATCAGAGCCCAACGCTGCAGATGCTGTGACTATACACGATTTTTAAAATAAAAATTACATAGCTAAGCGTGATTAAGAAAAACTTTGATGACTGTTAATACATTTGAATATCTTAAAGTTTCATTTAACGTAACTTAGTAATAATAGATCTGATACATAAGTAGGACCTACTTCCAAGAGCGTAACAACACCAGAGTACCTGTGCTACGGCTTCTGACCAATCATCGCGTTTGTGTTTGTTTACATCAGGCTTATTCTTATGATGAACGGATTATAGTGGCTGCAAATAGTATTGTTTAAGCCTCACAATGTAGTGGCTGATGAGTTCGCTTTTGTGTGAGGCGTTGCGTTAAAAATCAAATGGCAGTGGCCACAAAATTAATACTGTATTTTGTTAAATATTGGAAAGTAAAAGTTTGCATTATTAAGTGCTACGTGTTAATAAATCAGCAAATTTATGACTTAACACGTTTATACTATCAATGATAAACATATCCGATTGTGACCAGCACCCATCCTCTGACCTGAAGAAAAGGTTTTTGTTCGACCTGGAATATATTAACTAAATTAAAATATGTTTATCTGCTGCCACCGTGAGGCTAGATTGGGTGGGGATCTGCTGTCAGCGGAAGTACTAGGCCGGCTGTTGTGGCCGAGAGGTTCTAGGCTCTTCAGTTCGGAACCGCACTGCTGCTACGGTCGCAGGTTCGAATCCTGCCACGGGCGTGGATATGTGTGCTGTCCTTAGGTTAGTTAGGTTTAAGGAGTTTAAGTCTAGGGGACTGATGACCTCAGATGTTAAGTCGCATAGCGCTTAGAGCCATTTTTTTTTTTTTGGAAGTACTAGCACAAATGTGGGGCGACGGCTACTCTTTCCATAGAGAGTAAGTGGTCTGCATTGTGTGCCTGCTCTTCGGATAATTATCCAGCATTGATTTAGGGAGTGATATGGTACACTGTGGCCCTTATATGCGATGTTACAATCCTCAGTTTTGACAGTGACCACTGTCGTAATGCTATGCTCATGTCAGTTGATTATGGTTGCGTAGGTTTTCACAGAGTCGAAGATATTTGCGGCACTTTATTGATACGGTGGTACACGATAAATCCAGTACCTACCCTACTCGGAAATTAAGTGTACCATGTGTCGGGCACCCGTAATATATCCGCAACCGCATGTGCCAATATCGCTAGGCTTACCCATCCTACACTTAGCTGACACAGTGATGGTCAGCTTGTGGTCTGAAAACATCCCACTTATGTGATATGCCAAACTGCTCCGTTCTCCGTGCTGATTGGAAAACCCTCTTTACGACGTAGCAGTTGTATTTAATTCTTTTGTTCAATAGTGCATTTGAAGAGTTTTCTGTCTTTAGTTATGGATGAATCTTGTGCACCACAATCACAGACGCAATGGTGAGTGGGAACCAGATCAATACAGACATTGACAAGACATGTCGGCACTGCCAGTGATCCGACGTTAATGTGGCCGGAGATACATACCCAAAACGAATCGAGTGCCGTCTGCGACTGTTCTCCTACTGGTATACTGCTCACTGCGTCACTGATACTATCCAGGTAAATGGTGTAGCGTCTCTGTCGCTGGAGACAGGTTGCCTTATGTCGGGATGACAAATTCCTCCTCTGTTTAATTAGCTTGTAGTAATGAAAATGGTCAGGTCTGGATCTAATTCATTATGGTAGGAGGAGTTACTGGTGGGAGAATCCTCGCCAAAGTTTCCAGTTTCATATCTCCTTTACAGATAGCCAACTGTGTCAGATTTGTGACGTCTGAAGAGCGGGGCATTGGAGCTACTGGGAACATCTGGTACAATGGGTGAATGTACACTCCTGGAAATTGAAATAAGAACACCGTGAATTCATTGTCCCAGGAAGGGGAAACTTTATTGACACATTCCTGGGGTCAGATACATCACATGATCACACTGACAGAACCACAGGCACATAGACACAGGCAACAGAGCATGCACAATGTCGGCACTAGTACAGTGTATATCCACCTTTCGCAGCAATGCAGGCTGCTATTCTCCCATGGAGACGATAGTAGAGATGCTGGATGTAGTCCTGTGGAACGGCTTGCCATGCCATTTCCACCTGGCGCCTCAGTTGAACCAGCGTTCGTGCTGGACGTGCAGACCGCGTGAGACGACGCTTCATCCAGTCCCAAACATGCTCAATGGGGGACAGATCCGGAGATCTTGTTGGCCAGGGTAGTTGACTTACACCTTCTAGAGCACGTTGGGTGGCATGGGATACATGCGGACGTGCATTGTCCTGTTGGAACAGCAAGTTCCCTTGCCGGTCTAGGAATGGTAGAACGATGGGTTCGATGACAGTTTGGATGTACCGTGCACTATGCAGTGTCCCCTCGACGATCACCAGTGGTGTACGGCCAGTGTAGAAGATCGCTCCCCACACCATGATGCCGGGTGTTGGCCCTGTGTGCCTCGGTCGTATGCAGTCCTGATTGTGGCGCTCACCTGCACGGCGCCAAACACGCATACGACCATCATTGGCACCAAGGCAGAAGCGACTCTCATCGCTGAAGACGACACGTCTCCATTCGTCCCTCCATTCACGCCTGTCGCGACACCACTGGAGGCGGGCGGGCTGCACGATGTTGGGGCGTGAGCGGAAGACGGCCTAACGGTGTGCGGGACCGTAGCCCAGCTTCATGGAGACGGTTGCGAATGGTCCTCGCCGATACCCCAGGAGCAACAGTGTCCCTAATTTGCTGGGAAGTGGCGGTGCGGTCCCCTACGGCACTGCGTAGGATCCTATGGTCTTGGCGTGCATCCGTGCGTCGCTGCGGTCCGGTACCAGGTCGACGGGCACGTGCACCTTCCGCCGGCCACTGGCGACAACATGGATGTACTGTGGAGACCTCACGCCCCACGTGTTGAGCAATTCGGCGGTACGTCCACCCGGCCTCCCGCATGCCCACTATACGCCCTCGCTCAAAGTCCGTCAACTGCACATACGGTTCACGTCCACGCTGTCGCGGCATGCTACCAGTGTTAAAGACTGCGATGGAGCTCCGTATGCCACGGCAAACTGGCTGACACTGACGGCGGCGGTGCACAAATGCTGCGCAGCTAGCGCCATTCGACGGCCAACACCGCGGTTCCTGGTGTGTCCGCTGTGCCGTGCGTGTGATCATTGCTTGTACAGCCCTCTCGCAGTGTCCGGAGCAAGTATGGTGGGTCTGACACACCGGTGTCAATGTGTTCTTTTTTCCATTTCCAGGAGTGTATTTACCTGGTTGGCGGCAACGACCGTACCTCCATGTGGCTCCATCAAGTGGCCTGGAATTTCTTTTTGGGACCGTTGTCAGTACGGCTGGGTCGTAGGTTACAGTGGTGATCAGACGTTAACTACAGTGATCACAGACGTTCGCACCATCAAAATCAAAAGTGAAATCCTTGCGAGTTACAAACCGTGAAGGACACTGATTATGTACGCATGCCTGTGAGGTGATTAGCTGTGTTGTGGTTGCGTGGTTCCCAACTTCGAGACAATGGGGGCGCTATTTGCAAAGATTGTCATGGCCGTACCTGATTGTGGTGACACGTGAACAGCTCGTGAACGGCCACAAGGTCAAGCAGATGTCACCCTGTATGGTTTACTACGACCCTTTAAGCACATGACCAATGTGTACCAAAGTTCCGTGCCGAGGCAGGTTTAGCGCATGAACTTGGTGCATCAAATCTAACAGAGTGTGATACCTGTATCCACACAAAATATAAGAAAGACTACGTCCATTAACGGGGTTGAACTTAATATATTGTGACGAAGATGGCAGTGTTTTATTGCTGGACATCCTCAATGTTACTTCGAACAACAGAGCATGAAGTCAACAAATCTAAACGAAAACTAAAAAATAAAAAGTCAGTAAGCATAGATGAAGTATCAATGTGTGCACTGAAACAATGCATGGAGAGTACACAAGCTCCTTTAACAAACACAGTAAACGAATCCTTCGCAGCAAGGAATTTCCAGATGTATTTAAAACAGAGAAGAGTTGCATCTCAGCAATAGAAAGGTAATGTAAAAGACAGAAAATTACTGATCCATTTCTCTGCTGTCACCATTCTCAAAAATAAAACTATCAATTACAAAAGACAGATTAATAACGTGAATAAATCCAACCTTCTAAGTGAATATCGGTTTTGTTGCCGAAGCGGTAGAAATTCGTAATCAGCCATAGTAGAAGTCACAAAAATTATATTTGATCATCTTGACAAAGAGAAGTATATCACAGGCATACTTTTAGAACTTTTTAATGCTTTCGGTACTCCAACAAAAAGGTTCTGCTAACAAGAAACCTCTTGAGTACGAGGACGCAAGTTCAGTCCTTAATAAGGCTCATTTGAAAGTGTTGTGTTAACAATTACGACAGGAAAAATATTAACTACTAATGAGTTACCATGTGCATCAGGAGGGCGTCAGAAAATGTACCCGGCGGGTGCAGAGAGCAACATTCTATGGAAAGTATGTATTACACTTCACAAAATGGACATCATTCACAACAAACCATTAACTTGCACCATGAAGACCGAATTAAAAATGGCGCGCCACAGTGATCACAAACGTTCGCACCATCAAAATCAAAAGTGAAATCCTTACGAGTTACAAACCGTGAAGGACACTGATTAGATACGCACTCTAAAGGAATGTATGTAGAACTACATTGGTAACGAGGTCATGAGAACTGATGGAAGGTCACGCCATGCAAAGGAATGCGAAACAGTCTGTCGCGGAGCTTATTGTGAAATTGGCTATCCTTTCAGGCGTAGTATCAGACGGTGCGATAACGTGTTTTATAGGCACGGGAAAGCAAACACCGAGAGGCTGAATTCGTCTAGTGTTTCCAAGTGGTATGTATTGCAATGTCACACATTTTTCGGGAGGGTTAGTTTGCTCTAAAGGAGTATGATTTTTGTACACAGACCATGAATCAAGGAAAAACAAGTTATTTTAACCAGCTATTGGCCAAAAGCAGTGCTCATACCATAGCTGTAGCTCTCTTACGCCCGTTTTCCCACTCTTGCTTGCTGTGACTTAAATATTCCGTACTGCTCTTGCAAGATAAAGACACGAGAGAGAATCGTACGGGGTAGAGCACCCGCAACTTCTCGCAGCACAATAAATATCTTTCCAGCCAATTTAGCATCCAGATTAACAGTAGGCATTATTTTATACGAATGCGTTAAGGCATTGATGTTAGTTGATTTTGATACAACTCTATTGGTACCTCTAATTTCCAGGGTTACTTTCATACCATTTCCTGTTCAAATCCCAATTGGTCGGAGTTGAAAACAAGTTCCTTACTCAACGATGGGGTAAGTTTTTTTATGTCATCCACCAATTTTCGGGCCGATTCCGCAATTTGCTGTGCATCGTCAAGTTGACGCTTTGTCTGAAATTTCTTTTTCTTACGTCTTCGAATCCTGTAGCACTGTTCGAAGTTATGCAACCAACCACTGCTTCCCTTGAAATCACCGTTATATGTATAGCGCGCAGTTTGATGTGCATAACGTAGGTCACTTTCGCGCACGTCCTGTAAACGGTATCGAGCATCCTTGAAACGGGCAAACACTAGCTTTTGTAACAAGTGCGCCTTGTCGTCACAGGAACATCCGTAGCTTTTCTTATGCACTACACAGTCATATTGCTGCGAACTTATTCGAAATCTGTTCATAATATTTTTTCACTATGATGCGTATGATCATGTTTAGAAACCGCTCCTTGGACAGCGATTGTCCCTTACTACGTTTCACTGGACATGGGATTTGTGGCTCCCTGTCCGATAAGGATGAGGCACTAAGTGGCTCGACACTTGTTTCAGTATCCCTTTCACTCGCTGACCACGTATCGTCATCATTGTACTCCTCATTTACACTGTCCGTACAGACTCATCTTGGAGAAGTGCTAACATTTTATCTGCCACTTCTTCGTGATTCTGCGAAATTCCTTGGTTTTACTTGCTGACGAAATGTCAACTTCGGCAACTGTTGTTGTAGATACAATGCAATGTTTGTTTTGTTTATCGTTACCATTGCTCTGCATGGTATCAACACCACTAGCACTGTAGCACGGTTGAGAGTAACTCTTCGACTGAGCAGTTCAACTACGCCCCATGGCCTCGTGCTGTGCGCACCATTGGATACCTCCAGTCTCGTTCCCTGTTGCCATTAGCAGCCAAGATTGTGGTTAAAAAAAATGGCTCTGGGCACTATGGGACTTAACGTCTGTGGTCATCAGTCCCCTAGAACTCAGAACTACTTAAACCTAACTAACCTAAGGACTTCACACACATCCATGCCCGAGGCAGGATTCGAACCTGCGACCGCAGCGGTCACGTGGTTCCAGACCGAAGCGCCTAGAACCGCACGGCCACACCGGCCGGCCAATATTGTGGTTGCACGGTAGACAATATGTGGGGTGTCGAATGACGTAAATATCATTGGCCTTTTGCGACCTCGAAATTCAGGGACAGTTAGACGCATTAGCAATAAGACAGTTTGCAAGTGAGTCATTTCGATTACACCAAGCAACAGAGTACAAAGAGAAGAGATAACACATAGCTCAAGTAAGTCTAAACTGTTAGTAAACTTTTAGTAAAACATAGAAAATGGCCATAAGGATAATAACAAAAAATAGTAGTCGCGCTCACTGTTATGATCTGCTCAAAACACTAGTGTCTTAACTGCACCGTGTGTGTACATTTACCAGTGAGTTGTACACTTCAAAAATAACATTGATAATTACTACACAAAGAACTCTGTCTGTGACCACGGAACGAGCTCTAGACTGATCTTGCATTTCCAATATAAAATTCAAAATAGCATTTTCCACTATGCAACTAAACTGTTCAATATATTCACCAAGGAGATAACTAAAACAAACTTATTCCAAAAGGTGGTTAGAAATTACCTATTAAGAAATACATTCTGCACATTGAAGGGTGCCGGCCGGTGTGGCCAAGCGGTTCTAGGCGCTTCAGTTTGGAACCGCGCGACCGCTACGGTCGCAGGTTCGAATCCTGCTTCGGGCATGGATGTGTGTGATGTCCTTAGGTTAGTTAGGTTTAAGTAGTTCTAAATTCTAGGGGACTGATGACCTCAGATGTTAAGTCTCATAGTGTTTAGAGCCATTGAAGGGTTCTTCTTCTTCTTCCGTATCCTGATACACCAATTATATCTTCCCTTCCAAGTAATTAGCAACGTAGTTTGCTTTGTCATTGACTTTCAAAATATCATCTTTAGTGCATGTTATAGACATATCTGGGCAAATCAGTAGGTGGTCCAAGTCCTGTATTGCTCCGCATTCACACCTATCGCTATCACTGTAACCCCATTGCCGGCCGCGGTGGCCGTGCGGTTCTGGCGCTGCAGTCCGGAACCGCGGGACTGCTACGGTCGCAGGTTCGAATCCTGCCTCGGGCATGGGTGTGTGTGATGTCCTTAGGTTAGTTAGGTTTAAGTAGTTCTAAGTTCTAGGGGACTTATTACCTAAGATGTTGAGTCCCATAGTGCTCAGAGCCATTTGTTTTTTTTTGTAACCCCATTTAAATAGGTTTGATTTGCACCCAGTTACTCCAGTGCGCAGCCGGTTTAATGACCTCCAAGTTGTGAAAGGTAGTTGAAATCCTGCAGATCCCTCCTCAAGTAGTTCCACTGTGGAGTGTGGCACCATTTCTTCCCAAAGAGATAGCCGCCTTGCGACGGGCTTGGTGGCGAGCTCTTCAGTAGTTTCAATGAAACTCCTGCGGGATTTCCGCTGGATACGTTGTTTTCGGTGCATATGCATCGGGTGCCGAGGATCATTCTTTTGTTTTGATCTTTCGATCTCGGCGGCTACTTGTCTGCGGATAGTGGGTGGTGCTATACCTATGATGGGATAAATGATGTCTGTGGGAGTTGGTTTGACGCATTCTGTGGCAATACGTACAGTTTCGTTTACGGCGACGTCAACTTGCTTAGTGTGAGCAGAGTTTCTCCAACCTGGCGCCGCATATTCCGCTGCTGAGATACTCAGCACCAGTCCCGTGGTGCGCAAAACATGTGGTAGAGCTCCCCACGATGAACCTGTTAGCTTCCGCAGTATGTTGTTCCTGGCACAGACCTTTTTTTTTATTGTTGTGACAGTGCTGCTTAAAAGTAAGTGCTCTGTCCAATGTTACTCCCAGGTATTTTGGGCTTAAATAATACATAGTAGGGGTCTGGTAAAAAAAACACAAATAAATAATAACAACGATAATAAAACATCTGCCATTCCACATAACAGTTTCATATTATATTTTTCCTTCTTTTTTTCTTTTTTCAAAATACTTACTCCCAAAGCTATGTAACTGAGAATACTCACATCTTATACTTTTTCTGAGCTCAACATGTCACTCGTTGTAAAGGGATGCTGCCTCAGGCTTTCAGGCTAGAAAATGGGAAGTTACGATGCACAAAGTGTTCCTGACTCAGCTGGTAGAGTGTGTAGCGTTATGAAACATTGTGTGTATAGTGTGTGGAGTGTGTGCAGTGCCTAAGAATGATAAACGAATGGACAGTGCAGCATTAGCCTTTTACATTACTAAAAATCTTACTTGTACACTCGAGGTTAAACGAATTAATTAAAGAGGGTGGAGGCTCCAGTCTTCATCCAGTCATCTTAATTTAGGTTTTCCGTGGTTTCCCTAAATTACATCAGGTATCTGCTGGATTCGTTCCTACTATGAGGTCACAGCCGGCTAACTGTCTCATCCTGGTCATACTAGACCTGTAAGTACGTAGTATCTGTACATGTCCAATGTCCTTCTAAATGAGATTTGTGAATGAATAAAACTACTATTACTAGTACTACTACTACTACTACTACTACCACTACTGTGACTTTCCGCATTTGTGTTTTAAAATTCCCGCTCAGGCATTATGTCTCAGAGTCGGATGTCGGTTGCAAAGACGGCAGTGGTCACGAATTCAATACTCTTTCGCTGAAAAATAATAAAAAAGCACTTAATTCTGACGACGTTAACTGGAGGCTCATTATCAGACACAGAGGAGTGGGGAACTCCTTCAATTGCAAAGATCATTACGAGGGCACAGGTGTAGCTCTGGTCGTAGTTGGTGCCATATGTCCCAAGTAAGAAATGAAGAGTGTGCATCCATAACAAGCAACTACATGCCTCCCTGAAATGGCCCAGCGGAGTCTGTATCCCATTAGAGCGTATGGCGTAGCCTTGTGGTGAAACACTGTGCCAGAAACATCTGGTTCAAGGAGCAGGTACGACAGGACAGGTAGATGAGTGGAGTCTACACCCGACCAATAGACACGCCGTCATACCAATGCCTTCCCATGTTGTTAAGACTAGAACACCCTCTGTGGCTTTCAAAAAATTATTTGACAAATGAAACGTTTCAAACGTTGGATCTGTATTTTTGGGTAAGTGCTCCAGTCAGTCTGACTGCATTCATCAACAGCGTCTAATGCAGCAGAGAGTCACGATGAGTCAGTGCTGCTGTTGTCCCTTTCGTTGATAACGTTGGTTAAACTTAAAGCTAGAGGTTGTGAAGTGTTTTCTGTGACTGTAATTTTCTGTCAGCAAATCTCAAAGGTCTTGAAATGATCATAAACCTGGATCTGAGAGTGACTGTGAAGTTTGGACCACTTCATACAAGCGGATACTTGAAGACAACAAGAATGTACTTGACTTTTAGGATCAGCAATGTTACTTATTCTACAGTGGAGGTCAGTCCCTCGTTCGCTCTGTCAAGACATGTGAAGGGAGGTAAGATATGGCTCAACTATCTGGATTATCTGACACAACAGCAGCATTAGCCCAGCATGCTGCCCCTGCTGTTGTGGGAGCTGCTGTAGGTGCTGCTCCTATTGTTGCAGTTGTTGGAACTGCGGTTGCTGTTGTTGTTGTTGCTGATGTTGTTCCTGCTGTTGCTGCGGCAGCATGATCAACTAACAAAGCACGTTTGGGAACGAAAAATCCGCTTCGCTGCTTTTCTATCCTTGATTAAAGATGAAACTCGTACACGACCATCGAACAGACTCAGCAGTGACTGAGAACTACATCCATGCAGAACAAGATAACAAAGTTCGGCAGTTTCAGGATGATAGTGGAAACACAATCTAAGTCATCGACAAAGCAGAAATCGTTATGAAATCAGTTAACATAACCAAAGAGAGATACGAAAACGAATGACTCAATATTTTAATGAAGAGCTTGTATGTCGCGCCTGAGATAATTTTGTAAACAGGACAATGTCGTCTGTGGCTGCCCTTCTAAATTATATACTGCTCACTGTGTCACTGACAGTACCCATATGACATGCTGTAGCTCCTCTGTCGCTGGAGAGTCCAGGGCCCCTGACATTTTGCCACTATCGATATCAATCATAGAATGAAATTTTCATCCTGCAGCGGAGTGTGCGCTGATATGAAACTTCCTGGCAGATTAAAACTGTGTGCCGAACAGAGACTCGAACTCGGGACCTTTGCCTTTCGCGGGCAAGTGCTCTACCAACTGAGCTACCAAAGCACGACTCACGCCCCGTCCTCACAGCTTTAATTCCGCTAGTACCTCGTCTCCCACCTTCCAAACTTCGTAGAAGAGAAATTGCCAGCGAAAGGCAAAGGTCCCGAGTTCGAGTCTCGGTCAGGCACACAGTTTTAATCTGCTAGGAAGTTTCGTATCAGCGCACACACCACTGCAGAGTGAAAATTTCATTCTGGAAACATCCCCTACGCTGTGGCTAAGCCATGTCTCCACAGTATCCTGTCCGCAGCTCGTGGTCGTGCGGTAGTGTTCTCGTTTCCCGCGCCCGGGTTCCCGGGTTCGATTCCCGGGGGGTCAGGGATTTTCTCTGCCTGGTGATGACTGGGTGTTGTGTGCTGTCCTTAGGTTAGTTAGGTTTAAGTAGTTCTAAGTTCTAGGGGACTGATGACCATAGATGTTAAGTCCCATAGTGCTCAGAGCCATTTTTAGCCACAATATCCTTTCTTCCAGGAGTGCTAGTTCTACAAGGTATGCAGGAGACCTTCAGCGAAGTTTGGAAGGTATGAGGCGAGGTACTGGCGGAATTAAAGCTGTGAAGACGGGGCGTGAGTCGTGTTTGGGTAGCTCAGTTGATAGAGCACTTGCCCGCGAAAGGCAAAGGTCCCGAGTTCGAGTCTCGGTTCGGCACACAGTTTTAATCTGCCAGGAAGTTTGATAGCAATCATACTTGGGAATACGAGAGATATAGATTTAAAATGCTGACAGGTAGGAAGCCCGTTCAGTTACCTATCGATAAATCTAGCCTGGTTAACATTTAATTGATGTGTAAAGCCAAACGCTTCCAAAAACAACTACTACATAATTACATACTACACTTTCAGATCATAAAAATACCAGATGATGTCTCTTTAGTGTGGATGTCCTAGAAGGCCAGTGAGACGCGTTGTTTCTTTCGAAATATATACTATGACAAATAGTTGTCTAAATATGTAGTGATGGTTGATAGCTCTGTGTAATTAGCCCTGAAAGTATACAGAATGAAATGGTATGACGTTCTCATGCTGTACTCAAAGATAAGACTCTGGAGCAATTGCTGTCCGTTCATTGTTATATAGGGTTTCCGTCCTTTATCGAGTAAGAACATGCAATAACTACATTTTCTGATAATGTGGATACGAGTAGCTTTCTAGTGCAATACTTTAATGCACTGTGGCTTTTTACTGTCGCAGGGTGCCTTAGTGATTAAGTGGTAAACTACAGGCTCAGCAGCCAATCGGTCGCTTGATTTTTTCTGCCTATTTCAACTTCAGATCAAAGGTAGGTGGCGGCTAGCACATAGTATTCTCGCCTACAACGGATATTGATGGCAACTCGCAGATGCTGCATCTCACTATGACTGCCACCATTTCCATCCACGTCACGTAGACCTCTCATTTCGCACAGGATTAGGTTGGCCAGGTGGCCAGTAATCACTTGTTCAATGCTGCAAGTAATGTTCAGTATGTCGTAATATCATTGTGTGCGCAACGACCCAGTTTTGTTTCTGGACTGGCTTGTTTACACTATTGGTGTACATTCAGTGCACAGTACACGCTTAATCTTGCTCTGTTTACGGTTCAAGTTTTCGTAACAGGAATAGACAGAAAACATAAGACCTCAAATAGGACGTAAGCTACCAAAGCACTTTGGCATCCAAACGAAGCTTCAGCTTGATAAGTTTTACTTCATGGTTTCCTCAGTGCATTAGTTACGAACGCAACTGAAAGCAATACATGGAAGTATGAGGCAAAGTAGTTTGCGTGACACATGCACGTTTCAGAGGGGAGGACAGTGACTGTTATTATGAGCGACATGAGAAGAAGTGGCGGCTAGCAGCACAGGGCACTCATGGCACTTCCTGTACTGACCGTCGCTTCGTTCCACACACTCGCGTTCCACAAATTTACAATATGCTGCAGCAACATTTCGCACAATCGTTGTAACAGAATCGGCACCTGTTAGTTGAACACTCTATCGCTAGACGTAAAAGGAAGTACACAGAAATTAATATACGAAGTACACCGCTATAGTGTGTTCGTATAATACTGTTGTAGTGTGTTCAGTGATTGTGGGGAAGATAAATTAACTATGTCGCACAATAATTTGATACACAAACCAACCCATAACTACTCCAACACAACGGGTTAGGAAAGTGATACGAGAGAAATTACAAAAAATTAGAATTTAGTAAAAAGCGCGAACACCCCCATGGTAAAGTGTACGGGCTCCAGTAGAATCCAAGACTTTCTGAATCCTCCTCCAGCCGAAATATATGCGTTGTGACATTTGATATCATGTATCACAGAGAAACTGTTCTAGTTCCTTTAGAGATGCTGTAAGTCGCAAATGGGGCATTAACTGTTTTTCTGTACACACCACAATGCATACAAAACATTCAGCTACATTGATTGTGGAAGCTAGAAGATACCTGCTAGTTCACTATGCACATGAAAGACGTCAAATATTTAGAGCTGTGTGAATGGTGACATGACTACATTACGTACGCAGCTGGGGGAAGTGTCACCACACAGGGCAATTTGAAATGGTTTCATGGACATTACAGGTATCTTTCCATTCAGTACGCCCATAGCAACCACTGAAAGCCATGGAATGGCAACCTGAACGATTTCAGAACCTCCAACAAACTCAACAACAGACGAAGGTAGTCTAGAGCGCGTGCTTACTATTGTGTTCTCGATACGTAAAGCCAGCCGCGGTGACCGAGCGGTTCTAGGCGCTTCAGTCCGGACCGCACGACCGCTACAGTCGCAGGGTCGAATCCTGCCTCGGGCATGGATGTGTGTGATGTCCTTAGTTTAGTTAGGTTGAAGTAGTTCTAAGTTATAAGGGACTGATGACCTTATATGTTAAGTCCCATAGTGCTCAGAGCCATTTGAACCAATTTTTTTCGATACGTAAACACGTCTTGCTGTGGCCAAAAGCGGAAGAGTAGTATAGCTGGAGAGCATTGCCTGTCTGCATTGACCATCATCCACGTTTGCATTGCTTGAATCACTGAAGCTTTTTATTTGCTTTCGCAACTAGGAACTCTACCAGGAATGATTTGTGTATGGAAATATTTTCTCACTGTTTTCGTTGAGGCTGTGTTTTCTACACTCTTATTAATCTAAGCAGACTCTTTCCTGCTAGTGGTCCCTTTTACGAGAGTTAACAACACCTTTCCGTGCCATCCTGCCTCGATCAAGAATTTTAGTTTTTCTTTCGCTGTTGAATGTAGTAGTCGAATGTTTTTCATGAACTCTGTGTTTTGTTATGGTTCTATAAGCTGGAGCTGTTGGTGCCAGATGTCACTATTAGGTTATCGGATGCACCAACTGAACAAATATCGAAAAATTGCTCTTGTTGGCCGGCCGAAGTGGCCGTGCGGTTAAAGGCGCTGCAGTCTGGAACCGCAAGACCGCTACGGTCGCAGGTTCGAATCCTGCCTCGGGCATGGGTGTTTGTGATGTCCTTAGGTTAGTTAGGTTTAACTAGTTCTAAGTTCTAGGGGACTAATGACCTCAGCAGTTGAGTCCCATAGTGCTCAGAGCCATTTGAACCATTTGCTCTTGTTGACAGATTGTAAGATATGACATGAAGGGAATGGAAATCAGAATCACATCACAAATATCACAAATGTTCTAGTGGTTCTGAACTCTTCTATGAATGTTTTAGTATAAGGAAATAACAAGGACAATGTCAGAACTGAAAACGCTATGATTGTCTAAAGCACTTGGTGTTGGACGTTAATGAAATGTTTAGTCCTGGAGGCTAACTGAATGTAAATCTTTTTGATATGCAAGGAGACAACTTCAGGCCTTAATGAAAAACGTTATACACGGTGTTACAAAAAGGTACGGCCAAACTTTTAGGAAACATTCCTCACACACAAAGAAAGAAAATATGTTATGTGGACATGTGTCCGGAAACGCTTACTTCTCTTCAAATCACATTAACCATGGGATGGAAACACACAGCAACAGAACGTACCAGCGTGACTTCAAACACTTTGTTACAGAAAATGTTCAAAATGTCCTCCGTTAGCGAGGATACATGCATCCACCCTCCGTCGCATGGAATCCCGGATGCACTGATGCAGCCCTGGAGAATGGCGTATTGTATCACAGCCGTCCACAATACGAGCACGAAGAGTCTCTACATTTGGTACCGGGGTTTCGTAGACAAGAGCTTTCAAATGCCCCCATAAGTGAAAGTCAAGAGGGTTGAGATCAGGAGAGCGTGGAGGCCATGGAATTGGTCCACCTCTACCAATCCATCGGTCACCGAATCTGTTGTTGAGAAGCGTACGAACACTTCGATTGAAATGTGCAGGAGCTCCATCGTGCATGAACCACATGTTGTGTCGTACTTGTAAAGGCACATGTTCTAGCAGCACATGTAGAGTATCCCGTATGAAATCACGATAAGGTGCTCCATTGAGCGTAGGTGGAAGAACATGAGGGCCAATCAAGACATCACCAACAATGCCTGGCCGAACGTTAACAGAAAATCTGTGTTGATGACGTGATTGCACAATTGCGTGCGGATTCTCGTCAGCCCACACATGTTGATGGCGGTGAATCGAGGAAGTACAGTACATAATGACGAAACTAAAATGAGCTCTAACATGGAAAGTAAGCGTTTCCGGCCACATGTCCACATAACATCTTTTCTTTATTTGTGTGTGAGAAATGTTTCCTGAAAGTTTGGCCGTACCTTTTTGTAACACCCTGTATTTGGCAGTGACTATAGGAAGTTTCATTTTCACAATTTTAGTTTCGGCCATGTATTACACCAATATGTCGTTAACACAACAAAAACTCACAACTCAAAAATTGTTCTAGGCCCTTCAGTCCGGAACCGCGTTGCTGCTACGGTCGCAGGTTCGAATCCTGCCTCGGACATGGATGTGTGTGATGTCCTTAGGTTACTTAGGTTTAAGTAGTTCTACGTCTAGGGGTCTGATGACCACAGATGTTAAGTCTCATAGTGCATAGAGCCATTTGAACCATAGTGCTTAGAGCCATCAAAAATTGTTAGTTTTAAGTTACATGTTTCTACGTGTTGAGAAATGTGTCCCACATCAGATGAAAGACACTGTAGACTTGGCAGAAAATCCTAAGAAATTTTGGTCTTATGTCAAAGCGGTAGGTGGATCAAAACAAAATGTCCAGACGCTCTGTGACCAAAATGGTACTGAAACAGAGGATGACAGACTAAAGGCCGAAATACTAAATGTCTTTTTCCAAAGTTGTTTCACAGAGGAAGATTGCACTGTAGTTCCTTCTCTAGATTGTCGCACAGATGACAAAATGGTAGATATCGAAATAGACGACAGAGGGATAGAGAAACAATTAAAATCGCTCAAAAGAGGAAAGGCCTCTGGACCTGATGGGATACCAGTTCAATTTTACACAGAGTACGCGAAGGAACTTGCCCCCCTTCTTGCAGCGGTGTACCGTAGGTATCTAGATGAGCGTAGCGTTCCAAAGGATTGGAAAAGGGCACAGGTCATCCCCGTTTTCAAGAAGGGACGTCGAGCAGATGTGCAGAACTATAGACCTATATCTCTAACGTCGATCAGTTGTAGAATTTTGGAACACGTATTGTGTTCAAGTATAATGACTTTTCTGGAGACTAGAAATCTACTCTGTAGGAATCAGCATGGGTTTCGAAAAAGACGGTCATGTGAAACCCAGCTCGCGCTATTCGTCCACGAGACTCAGAGGGCCATAGATACGGGTTCACAGGTAGATGCCGTGTTTCTTGACTTCCGCAAGGCGTTCGATACAGTTCCCCACAGTCGTTTAATGAACAAAGTAAGAGCATATGGACTATCAGACCAATTGTGTGATTGGATTGAGGAGTTCCTAGATAACAGGACGCAGCATGTCATTCTCAATGGAGAGAAGTCTTCCGAAGTAAGAGTGATTTCAGGTGTGCCGCAGGGGAGTGTCATAGGACCGTTGCTATTCACAATATACATAAATGACCTTGTGGATGACATCGGAAGTTCACTGACGCTTTTTGCGGATGATGCTGTGGTGTATCGAGAGGTTGTAACAATGGAAAATTGTACTGAAATGCAGGATGATCTGCAGCGAATTGACGCATGGTGCAGGGAATGGCAATTGAATCTCAATGTAGACAAGTGTAATGTGCTGCGAATACACAGAAAGATAGATCCTTTATCATTTAGCTAAAAAATAGCAGGTCAGCAACTGGAAGCAGTTAATACCATAAATTATTTGGGAGTACGCATTAGGAGTGATTTAAAATGGAATGATCATATAATGTTGATCGTCGGTAAAGCAGATGCCAGACTGAGATTCATTGGAAGAATCCTAAGGAAATGCAACCCGAAAACAAAGGAAGTAGGTTACAGTACGCTTGTTCGCCCACTGCTTGAATACTGCTCAGCAGTGTGGGATCCGTACCAGATAGGGTTGATAGAAGATATAGAGAAGATCCAACGGAGAGCAGCGCGCTTCGTTACAGGGTCATTTAGTAATCGCGAAAGCGTTACGGAGATGATAGATAAACTCCAGTGGAAGACTCTGCAGGAGAGACGCTCAGTAGCTCGGTACGGGCTTTTGTCAAAGTTTCGAGAACATACCTTCACCGAAGAGTCAAGCAGTATACTGCTCCCTCCTACGTATATCTCGCGAAGAGACCATGAGGATAAAATCAGAGAGATTAGAGCCCGCACAGAGGCATACCGACAATCCTTCTTTCCACGAACGATACGAGAATGGAATAGAAGGGAGAACCGATAGAGGTACTCAAGGTACCCTCCGCCACACACCGTCGGGTGGCTTGCGGAGTATGGGTTTAGATGTAGATGTAGATGTAGATGTAGATGTAGATCAATAGGAGTTTGCTTAACTCTTCTGTGGCATAGCATCAAAACCTCATATCATGCAACGTTAAAATATTACGTTGCGAAACCTCGTATTTCGAAGAATTGTTTCTTCTTGTCAATTTACCGTGTTTCTTTCATTGTTGTTCCAATGTAAAAATTATTTCGAGATTTTTGGCTATATTTGTAACATTATTTGTGTAAATTAACATAGTTATAGTGCAATAAGACATTAATTGTACATGTGATTACTTAACAAGTGTAGAAGATTAAACAGACTATCCAAAAATGATAAGTACACAAATAATGAAGTATGATATTTTCAATAAGAAAACAATCAAGTTGTGGTGTCACCGCCAGATACCACACTTGCTAGGTGGTAGCTTTAAATCGGCCGCGGTCCATTAGTACATGTCGGACACGCGTGTCGCCACTGTCAGTGATCGCAGACCGAGCACCACCACACGGCAGGTCTCGAGAGACTTACTAGCACTCGCCCCAGTTGTACGGACGACTTAGCTAGCAATGCAACACTGACGAAGCCTCGTTTATTTGCAAAGAAGATAGCTAGAATAGCGTTCAGCTATATCAATGGCTACGACCTAGCAAGGCGCCATAGCAATTGATAGTTATCGTATGAAGCATGTCTGATCAAGAACGATGTATACAAATGATAGATTAAAGTTAAGTATTCCAGCAGCTACATACTTTCCTTTATAGCATTCATTACGTATCCTGTTTCAGACGTCACGCCATCCTGCGTGAGCTTATAGCGTGCATTTCGGCCTTCCCTAGCTATATAACACAAGTGTAGGCCTATTATAAAAGAAAGTTCACCAACAAAAAGGTTAGATTTTGAAATGCGTGATGTTGTACTGAAGCATAACTTTTATTTTGTAGACACTGCATTCTTTGCAGGTTCATCACCAGCTATTTCCAACCCGATATAAAAAGGATTAACACCTTGGAAAAGTTTGTTCTTACATTTACAAAGATTTTCTAAATCAGGCCATCCCTTTACTTTATTTACATCAGCACTTGTCTCTGGCTTGCAATACGTAACAAATTTACGTAACGACGAAAACAATTGATACAGCAATTTAGAGAAGCATACAGAGAATTTGTATTTATGCCTACCAGTGTACGATGTGCGCATCGTTACTACGATTTTAGGCAGGGTAGATACAGACCATTGTGGTATAATTATTAGAACCTCAATAGTGATCACACAGTCCTTCTCAGACGCACAGCCGTAGGCCATCATAGGTCGTCCTTCTACAATACGTTTCAAAATAGAAGCATATGGACGCCAACGAAGCCAATCGAATTCCTCGAATACTATAACATTATGTAAACGAGGATCATATCCCCCAAAACCAAATTCCGAACAAAACAGAAGATATACATGTTGCTTACGGGATAGTATCTTTTCAACAAGCGTGGATTTGCCTTTATATTTGTGTCTCCGTACAAGTAGCAATTTCATAGTCTCTTCTTGTATATCCCAATGCGGAACGCTCGTTGTTCGCAATCCTGAAATGTCCAGAACGTAATAGAGCCTCGCCAATGATTGCGATCTAAAATGTAAACAATAATCATACTGACATTTGCACTGCCACCTCTCTCTATCTTTCTCCAACTTGCGTACAAGCCTATACTTTGGTCTACCCTGAATAGGAGACCTCACTGAACGTGAGGCCATTTCCTAGGATGGCCTACGGCTGTGCGTCTGAGAAGGACTGTGTGATTACTATTGAGGTTCTAATAATTATACCACAATGGTCTGTATCTACCCTGCCTAAAATCGTAGTAACGATGCGCACATCGTACACCGTTAGGCATAAATACAAATTCTCTGTATGCTTCTCTAAATTGCTGTATCAATTGTTCCAAATTAGGTTTATAAAACCAAAGCTCCTCCAACACAATAACAGCAGCAGAATAATTAATTTTATTTCCATAAAATGTGTCTAATGTGTCATTAGACACAAATATGACAAGTCCGGTATGTTTTATAACTATTCCCGGTTTATTCTTAACATTGACCGTCACAAGGTGCATTGGAGAAAGTGCGTCTAGCATGTAGTAATAAGTTAGGTCCATTTAGTTTAAGGCCTGATAAATCAGCCGGTGTTCCTTGGAGGAAATATAGTAGACGTAATCGATTTAAATTTGTTACGTATTGCAAGCCAGAGACAAGTGCTGATATAAGTAAAGTAAAGGGATGGCCTGATTTAGAAAATCTTTGTAAATGTAAGAGCAAACTTTTCCAAGGTGTTAATCCTTTTTATATAGGGTTGGAAATAGCTGGTGATGAACCTGCAAAGAATGATGTTGTACAGAGTGAGGTTAAATATGTTACATTTGTAGTTCGCAACAGAGTGTATATGACCTTCTGTAAAAGGAAAGGTACAGTTACTTTCTAAATAAAGTTTATTATTTACAGCTAATGTCTGCGTTGGAATTTTTTTATGGAAACTGGGACCATATCAGGAACTATCCAGACGACCTTCGCCTCGCCTTCCTTGTTCCTACTTCGCAGCAACGAATCGACGATTTGGCATTAACATTTTATGGAAATAAAATTAATTATTCTGCTGCTGTTATTGTGTTGGAGGAGCTTTGGTTTTATAAACCTAATTTGGAACAATTGATACAGCAATTTAGAGAAGCATACAGAGAATTTGTATTTATGCCTAACGGTGTACGATGTTCGCATCGTTACTACGATTTTAGGCAGGGTAGATACAGACCATTGTGGTATAATTATTAGAACCTCAATAGTGATCACACAGTCCTTCTCAGACGCACAGCCGTAGGCCATCCTAGGAAATGGCCTCACGTTCAGTGAGGTCTCCTATTCAGGGTAGACCAAAGTATAGGCTTGTACGCAAGTTGGAGAAAGAGAGAGAGAGGTGGCAGTGCAAATGTCAGTATGATTATTGTTTACATTTTAGATGGCAATCATTGGCGAGGCTCTATTACGTTCTGGACATTTCAGGATGGCGAACAACGTGCGTACCGCATTGGGATATACAAGAAGAGACTATGAAAATGCTACCAGTAGTGTACAAGAGACCCAGGGTGGCCAACATTACACAGCTGTTGTGATGGGCAATTATTTGGCAGGAACGTTAGCTGATCTTTTTCTAAACATTTTAGAGACACATTCCTACACAAATTTACAACAAACAGCAAATAGAATTCGGTGTTATAAATGATATATTGCTGATATATTAATATTTTTTAATGGTAATGTTGTCGTCATTGTGGCTGAACGAGAATATAGTAAAAAGGTTTGGCAGTTTTTTGAAAATAAATAAATCACGAAGGCAGACAAAGATCCCACTAAATAGTTTAATGCTGCTTTAAAGGAAAACCTTAATAATCGTATCATTCTTTTTACCAATACTAAAACAAAATAGTGTATAAAGTGAATAAAGTTTATTACCAGTAAATTTACACAATAATTCGTAGGCGGCTGGTAAGTCACTACATGGAGTAGTTAACTGAAATTACATCGCGCACCCAATATAGTGGTTAGTGAACACATTACATAAAACAAATAAATAAAATACCTAGAAAAGAAAGTAATTTTCACAGATAAAAGTTAATCTAATCTGAACTCCACACTAACTCAAATAAACGGAAGCCTAGTTGACGTTTTATGCTGTAATCATAATTGCCGATCAGCGACAGAAAATAATCAAAGTCCTCATTGGCAAACTACAAGTTCTGCTGAACAATCGGCGAAAATAAATCAGAGTCCTGACCTCTGCAAAATAGCTCTCAGTTCCCAAAGAATTCACTCGAAATATTTCAGTGTGTCACAGGTTCTATTCCCGGCAGTGTTGGGGATTTTCTCTGCCCGCAGACTGGGTGTTTGTGTTGTCCTCATCGTTTCATCCTCATCACCATTCGTGACAGTGGCTAGATTGAACTGTGTAACAAAAACTGGAATGTGTAAAAATTGGGACTTTGTACGGATGCTGATGACCGAGTAGTTGATCGCCCCACAAACCAAACATCATATTCATCATCATCATCTAGGCGAACAAAGATTTATGCGACATACGTCATCGCCCTGCAAGATCTTGGGCATAAAATCGAGTCTTCAGTTTCATAACTATGGTGATTCTAAGTTAGCGACAAGCGTTTTTGCCGTTCAGCAATCCCTGTGTATACATCTGGTTGACAGATGTCCTATTTATGGAGTTAGTTGTGGCATGACGTGTAATTTCACATGTCAAACACCACTGCTATGCATTTCTCTCTTTCTTTGTAGGAGGTATTCTCTGATACTAACGATCATTTAACAGTGTCACAGAAGAAGCTGAGTAGCACAGTGGTGTAGTGGATATAATACTACACTGTTCCATGGACGATCGTGAGTTCAAAACTCTCAACTATTGTACAATTTTAAGTTCTGTATTCGGCTCAAGTACATCCACAAACGTCAAGAATGATTGTATTGGAATGTTCTGTAGCTGTGTATATACTGTATGTGTTCTAGCCGGAGGCAGTTCGTTCCGCGCTCCTGTATGTGCAAGTGCTGAATAAACCTTCGTTAAGTGCAGTTAGTGTTCGTCATTCAGCTGATTGCACCTTCTTCTACGGGACAATATACACACATCAAAAAAAGTTTTCCATCATCTCGGTTCCGAGAGTTCCAGAACCTGTACAGAAAATTGGAATAGAGATCTACATAAACATCATTTCCACCGTTTTTATTGCTCATGAAAGCAAAACATAGCTTGTCGTACCACCATACAGCGAGACCTTCAGAGGTGGTGCTCCAGATTATTGCACACACTGGTACCTCTAATATCGAGTATCACGTCCTCTTGCATTGATGCATGCCTGTATTCGTCGTGACATACTATCCACAAGTTCATTAAGGCACTGCTGGTTCAGATTGTCCCACTCCTTAATGGCGATTCGGCGTAGATCCCTCAGAGTGGTTGGTGGGTCACGTCGTCCATAAACAGCCATTTTCAATCTATCCCAGGCATGTTCGATACGGTTCATGTCTGGAGAACATGCTGGTCACTCTAATCGAGCGATGTCGTTATCCTGAAGGAGGTCATTCACAAGATGTGCCCGATGGGGGCACGAATTGTCGTCCACGAAGACGACGAATGCCTCGCCAATGTGCTACCGATATGGTTGCACTATCGGTCGGAGGATGGCACTCACGTATCGTACAGCTGTTACGGCACCTTCCATGACCACCAGCGGCCGCACATAATGTCACCCCAAAACAGCGGGGAACCTCCACCTTGCTGCACCCGCTGGACAGTGTGTCTAAGGCGTTGAGCCTGACCGGGTTGCCTCCAAACACGTCTCCGACGATTGTCTGGTTGAATGCATATGCGACACTCATTGGTGAAGAGAACGTGATGCCAATCCTGAGTGGTCCATTCGACATGTTGTTGGGCCCATGTGTACCGCGCACCATGGTGTCGTGGTTGCAAAGATAAACCTTGCCATGGTCGTTGGGAGTGAAGTTGCGCATCATGCAGATTATTGTGCACAGTTTGAGTCGTAACACGACGTCCAGTCGCTGCACGAAAAGCATTATTCAACATCGCGGCGTTGCTGTCAGGGTTCCTCACAGTCATAATACGTAGGTAGCGATCATCCACTGCAGTAGTAGCCCTTGGGCGGCCTGAGCGAGGCATGTCATCGACAGTTTCTGTTTCTCTGTATCTCCTCCATGTCAGAATAACACCGCTTTGGTTCACACCAAGACACCCGGACACTTCCCTTGTTGAGATCCCTTCCTGGCACACAGTAACAATGAGGACGCGATCGAACTGCTGTATTGACCATCTAGGCATGGCTGAACTACAGACAACACCAGCCGTGTATCTCCGACCTTGTGAAATGGCTGGAACTGATTGGCTGTCGGACCCCCTACGATTAACAGGCGCTGCTCATGCATGGTTGTTTACATCTCTGGTAGGGTGTAGTGACACCTCTGAACAGTTAAAGGGACTGTATCGGTGATACAACATCGACAGCCATCTTCAGGAGTTCTGGGAACTGGGGTGATGCAAAACTTTTTTTGATGTGTGTAGGACTAATGTGAGCGTAGTTTAATTTCTGAACTTTGATCGGTTGTGAACAGTGGGCGCTATACACCTGTCGAAAGCTATATTGTGCCTGTATTACAAAGTATCGAAGTTTTAAGAAATTATTTTTTTCATTTCACCGTTTGTCACCCTAGTTTAACGTAGAGAAACCTGCAAGGAGAATGTATGTCATGTGCAGCAAATATATTTCTTACTTTGGGATAGTAGCAGCATTGCATTTCACGCGACTGATAGTTCGGAAACCCCACCGCTCTAACACTATAGCCTGCTTTAAGTGCAGAACCGTGTAGCCTACACGTGACTGATAGTTCGGAAACTCCACTGCTCTAACATTATAGCCTGCTTTAAGCGCAGAACCGTGTTGCCTTAGGAGTGCGTGTGTTTATGTTCTCTCTTACCAGTACCTTCTTGGTACTGACCCCAGACACTAGAGCAATACTTTAGAAGTGATAACGCATTTGATTTACGTAAAATGCTTCAAACTCCGTCTGTCTGGAGCTCTGTCATGCGCAAAAACCACCCTTTCTTGTTCTTCTTAACCATCTGATATTACAGCACAACACTTTCATATCTACTACTGTACACCAATAACGTGTGCTAACCTCCTCGACGTGCACGCATATAGAGAATTCTTGTTCTCTTGGATGGATGTAGGACACAAGTTGCAGAATCGGCCCGATCCATCCCTTCACGAGAATTGGAATGTAGCGGTCTGCTTCTGGTCAGCTGCAGATTAGATCTGTGACAGTGCTGCAGAGAGGATTGGCCAAAGACAAGGAGAGGATATCTTTCAGTCTCTAACTTTATACTAAGAATGCGAGAATACCCTGTGACTCCCGTCTGCATAGAGAAAGACCGTAAATTAGGCATGATGCTCGAAGTGCTAGAAATATGTAAATCACTGTCTGGTATACTTTGACGTATATTTTCGAGAATTAACAATGATTGGACGTACTGCACGGTCATCTATCTACGTTCGCAATGGTTCAAAATGGCTCTGAGCACTATGCGACTTAACTTCTGAGGTCACCAGTCGCCTAGAACTTAGAACTACTTAAACCTAACTAACCTAAGGACATCACACACATCCATGCCCGAGGCAGGATTCGAACCTGCGACCGTAGCGGTCGCTCGGCTCCAGACTGTAGCGCCTAGAACCGCACGGCCACTCCGGCCGGCCGTTCGCAATGGTACTGGCAAAGTAGGGGAGGGGCAGTTTAGCAATGATACAGAAATTGGGAAGAGGGTGCCATGTCACTGCTCGGTGTTGTAAAAAACTGGTAAAATAGCTAAAATTGATCGCACTATCAACTGTGATACTTATTTTTACAGTACATCGGTGGTGTCTTTTCCGTTCCATCTGTATATTAGTAAGCTGTTGATTGACTGACATTACTTGTTTGAGATGGAAAAACAATCTTGGTGGAGGGGCAATGCCTTCTGGGGATGGCTAGCACCGAAAAAGTGATCGTGTACGTGATTGCAATATGATGAATCAGTCGAAACGGAACACCGAGCTATCAGCTGTCCCATCACTGAGAAAGATGAGTTTAAATGTAGCGGTCGTCAATCGCCTTCGGACAGCAGTTTGAAACGTTCCACAATGCCACAAAACTCTTCCAGTTTCCTTATGTTGTGACTGTCTTTTATTTGAGTCATCCAGGCCGGCCGGTGTGGCCGTGCGGTTCTAAGCGCTTCAGTCTGGAACCGCGTGACCGCTACGGTCGCAGGTTGGAATCCTACCTCTGGCATGGATGTGTGTGATGTCCTTAGGTTAGTTAGGTTTAAGTAGTTCTAAGTTCTAGGGGACTGATGGCCACAGATGTTAAGTCCCATAGTGCTCAGAGCCATTTGAACCATTTTTTTTTAGTCATCCAGTGTGTGCCTTGTGGGGGCAGCAGCAGCATGATTTACACCGTGCAATGTCCAGTTTCTTTGTGAGAGCCAATGGATTGAGGCCCTTTAATGTCTGTTTAAAACCTGACATAGATCTCAAAGTCGTGGCGGAAGAAACAAAATGTATGGCAGTGTACAAAGCGCGTAACAGCAGAAAAAAAACAATGTAACAAACGAGAAAACAGGGACCCTCTCTTGTGGCTTATAGTCTGTAAGATATGATCCTCCTACAGTGCAGGTGATGAAACTTTACTCTGGTCTGTGCAGGCGACTTCAATCACTGGCCACCTGCTCCAGTGACTGCTACGGTCGCAGGTTCGAATCCTGCCTCGGGCATGGATGTGTGTGATGTCCTTAGGTTAGTTAGGTTTACGTAGTTCTAAGTTCTAGGGGACTGATGACCACAGCAGTTGAGTCCCATAGTGCTCAGAGCCATTTGAACCATTTTTTTTGCTCCAGTGGAACAATACCTGTATATTTAGTAGGATCACCACATGTGGTCGATGCCGGCATGCAGACGGTAATTGTTTTCAGATATCGGAAGAGAGAGATGTGGTGAAAGTCTTAGCGAGTTCTCTGTCGGATGAAGTTAACAGAGCTTTTATACACTCCTGGAAATTGAAATAAGAACACCGTGAATTCATTGTCCCAGGAAGGGGAAACTTCATTGACACATTCCTGGGGTCAGATACATCACATGATCACACTGACAGAACCACAGGCACATAGACACAGGCAACAGAGCATGCACAATGTCGGCACTAGTACAGTGTATATCCACCTTTCGCAGCAATGCAGGCTGCTATTCTCCCATGGAGACGATCGTAGAGATGCTGGATGTAGTCCTGTGGAACGGCTTGCCATGCCATTTCCACCTGGCGCCTCAGTTGGACCAACGTTCGTGCTGGACCTGCAGACCGCGTGAGACGACGCTTCATCCAGTCCCAAACATGCTCAATGGGGGACAGATCCAGAGATCTTGCTGGCCAGGGTAGTTGACTTACACCTTCTAGAGCACGTTGGGTGGCACGGGATACATGCGGACGTGCATTGTCCTGTTGGAACAGCAAGTTCCCTTACCGGTCTAGGAATGGTAGAACGATGGGTTCGATGACGGTTTGGATGTACCGTGCACTATTCAGTGTCCCCTCGACGATCACCAGTGGTGTACGGCCAGTGCAGGAGATCGCTCCCCACACCATGATGCCGGGTGTTGGCCCTGTGTGCCTCGGTCGTATGCAGTCCTGATTGTGGCGCTCACCTGCACGGCGCCAAACACGCATACGACCATCATTGGCACCAAGGCAGAAGCGACTCTCATCGCTGAAGACGACACGTCTCCATTCGTCCCTCCATTCACGCCTGTCGCGACACCACTGGAGGCGGGCTGCACGATGTTGGGGCGTGAGCGGAAGACGGCCTAACGGTGTGCGGGACCGTAGCCGAGCTTCATGGAGACGGTTGCGAATGGTCCTCGCCGATACCCCAGGAGCAACAGTGTCCCTAATTTGCTGGGAAGCGGCGGTGCGGTCCCCTACGGCACTGCGTAGGATCCTACGGTCTTGGCGTGCATCCGTGCGTCGCTGCGGTCCGGTCCCAGGTCGACGGGCACGTGCACCTTCCGCCGACCACTGGCGACAACATCGATGTACTGTGGAGACCTCACGCCCCACGTGTTGAGCAATTCGGCGGTACGTCCACCCGGCCTCCCGCATGCCCACTATACGCCCTCGCTCAAAGTCCGTCAACTGCACATACGGTTCACGTCCACGCTGTCGCGGCATGCTACCAGTGTTACAGACTGCGATGGAGCTCCGTATGCCACGGCAAACTGGCTGACACTGACGGCGGCGGTGCACAAATGCTGCGCAGCTAGCGCCATTCGACGGCCAACACCGCGGTTCCTGGTGTGTCCGCTGTGCCGTGCGTGTGATCATTGCTTGTACAGCCCTCTCGCAGTGTCCGGAGCAAGTATGGTGGGTCTGACACACCGGTGTCAATGTGTTCTTTTTTCCATTTCCAGGAGTGTAGTTTGCAGTTTTCTATTCTCTGTTGGATGCCACAAAATAACGATGATAGAATGTTTGGGTGACAGACATGAATGCCTTCTGAGGGACGCAGATCTCCTTTGGACTGTAGTACCTCTTTGATGTGGAGTCTTCCTAATTTTCCCTATAAGAAACATCTCTGTAACTGTTCGTACTGTGTTGCAGGAGAAAGTTTCGTTTAGGCTCTGACCTTACACATCGTACACCATTGGCGGAGCTACAATAACTTGTTCCCATTTCCATTGAGTGGTCAAAACACAGTGCTGTCGCATTAACTCAGCTTATCCCGTATCTACATGGGTTTCAGAAGATGGTAGACATAGCGCTCTCCAACTTCCGTTCAGTTACGACTTAAACTGGAACGATCATAAGCGCAAAGGTGCAGGGGTGGTGGGAAGAGACTGAGGAGCAGTTACAAGATACGGAGGGACCACCTAAAACCACGTTGGAGTTTTACTGTAGCAGATAGGTTTGAAACAGGTGACTCATTTCGAAATAGGAGAGTGCCTCGAATATTATTCACTAGTGGCTGTAATCATTAAAAAGACATCTTCATAGAATCCAACGCCGGAATGTGGTTGAATGGGAAGACTTGATTCCAAACCGCATACAGTATTTCTACCAGAAAGCGTAACACTATCAGTGACTCTTGTGTGTACCTATAGAACCAAGACTGGTGACGGTAACACAGTCGTTGTTATGATGTTTTTAATAGCGCGGTCCTTACGCGTAACGTATGTTGCTTGCGGTAGACTCCTTCTGTGGTCGGTTCTCAATAGTGTTCTTCGAAAAGAACATCGTCTTCCCTCCAGGAATTCTCATTTTAACTACCTAATAAGTGTAATCTGTCTACTGGAAAAGAAAATTTACTCTCCATTCAATGTGACTCACATGATAAATTTAATTAACTAACCTATTAATTTCGTATTAACACATGCCGCCTGGTATAGCCGACGGCTAAGGCACCACAGAAATGATTCTTCACTTGATGTTTTTGTCGTTGCGACGATATCTTTTAACGATATTTGAATCGTCCACCTATAGGGAGAGACAACCATCGAAATACAATCAAATGTGTTACAGAATTTATAAAGTAATATTTAGTATAAAACTTACAGCTTCTTTGTGTTGTTACCTTAAGGCACTTCGTATATGGCGAGATATTTGGCTACCTTAAGAGAGAGTTCGAAAGTCAGGGGGCGTCCAGTGAAAGTGGTACATCTTAGCATCCCGTCATGAGCCAAAAATGAATTTAATATTCTAGTTCTGTAATGCGTGACATGATAAGGAAATATATCATTCTACTTGATGAAAGAATACTTAGAGGGAATATAGTCTATGCCATAGTCCTGTACAAGAAGTAACGATACATTAACGACATGAAAACGCGTGTATTGTCCAGTTTCTTCTATCTTCGAACATAACTCGTATAAACGGGAGGAATCTACATTTCGGGTGAGAAGTTCGGAGTGTATGGTCAACAACATCACTGCCTCGGATTGGGTAAAATATATTTTTTGAAGTGGCAGGTCTATTTGGGGTGCGATTGTAGAACTACTGTATACGTCCAAGCTGCAGCTGCTTATTTCGCAGTGCACAGCGGCTGCCTGCAAGGGAGGTTGCGAGGTGTCAGCAACCAGAAGTACCGGATTAGCTCAGCTTTTGACGTGTATAAAGGATGTGTCTACCCGTCTGATCCTGCCCGCAGCAGCGAGGGCTAGTGAAGTGACCAGTGTGACAGAAGCGGACGTGTGGCTGTTACATGAGAGATGATACAGAATGATGGACGTTTGCACTGGATATATTGATAACATCCAAATACCTACCACTCCAATCATCCCCGGATGCCCTCCAGGCAGGGAGGTGGTGATCTCTGCCATACACGAGCGTCCAAAACTGCGACTGCGGCCACACTACAGCGAACAAGAGCAGTGCCGGCTGGAAGTGGCGCGTGCTTTGTGATCACGAGTTTGTGTAATCGTCAGGATTTTTTTTTCACCAGATATGTTTAGTGGAAACGATGTGGTGGAGGGGTGTGTGCACAAGACCTTGGATATATTTAGAGCTACGATCTATTCGTGACGAAAATTGCATTACTTAGTTTACATAATGTTTGCCTCAAACCGCAAAACGTTGAAAATACATTTTATTGCGAAGGAAGATCATTGTTAGGTGGAAGTGAGTGTTTTAAGCCATCTGTTAGCCTCCTATAAATTGTTGAACACTTGATTTGACATGGTTCAAATGGCTCTGAGCACTATGGGACTTAACATCTGTGGTCATCAGTCCCCTAGAACTTAGAACTACTTAAACCTAACTAACCTAAGGACATCACACACATCCATGACCGAGGCAGGATTCGAACCTGCGACCGTAGCAGTCGCGCGGTTCCGGACTGAGTGCCTAGAACCGCTAGACCACCGCGGCCGGCTTTGACATGGTAATGCAAATAGATTATTTAACTCTATTTTTGATATCGCAATTGTGTCAGCTTTCCCTTTATCTTCAGCATTAGCCAATAGGAATATAGTATTCTGAGGAGAGATGGAAACCACCATCTTCGTGTTTGGAGACGTTGGTTCACACAGACAAGCACGGAGTGGCTTCTTGGGGGCGACAAAGACAGGAAGCGAGTCTGGAATTTGTCATTAACAGAATGCTCCCACCTGATGCTTTGTTTAGGGGCCGCGAGATTAAAGGAGGCCGATATCCAGTCTGTGGTTGGTGGTATTTAGTAACGTGATCTGTAATTAGGACATTGGGCTGTTTTTACCTTCGTGGCGGTGCCCTGACTACAGATACGTGCGCGTTAGAGCCCAAATGATGGCTACTGTACTGTACTTCATTCCATTTTCTTGTGATTACAGTTATTATATCACGGGGAGCAAGCATGGGGGTCTGCCCAAGTGGGGTAACACAGTTTCCCACAAAGCGATTAAGTGAAGAATATGTGTCAATATATTATTGACTTTCATTGTAGTTTCGTGTTGTGAGATTCTTCTTCTCCAGCACAGAGTGAGTCGTTTTACTACGAATTTTATCTGGGAGAGGGCGAGCGGGGAGGGGGGAGGGGTGGAACGTCCTCTGCTGGTGAAGATGAGCGCACACAGGAAAATTTTCCAATAAGACAACAGTTTCAATCTGTTTCAGTGCAGTTACATAATTAGGACATGTAGTTGCTTGATGTGAGCTTTTCCCACCAAATAAAAGTGAGATCCAGCCCTTGCAGATTGAATTTTATAAATAAACAGTATATCCTATGCTATCTAATTGAATTTCTTGTCATGAGATCCTTTCCCTCCATCACAGACGGCAGCTTAGAGCCCTTGGCGGAATCCATTCTCAGTCAGGAATTGGCCATGGAAGGATGGAGTTCTCGCAGGTGTCGGTATTCCGCGGGGTTTACTGGGTAAACACTGCTTTATTTGAGGTGTGGTCTAGCCGTGAACGACAGTGTGTGCAGGCCTGGCACGACATGAGGAGAAACAGAGAAAGAGCACGTGTTATGACAGAAATTTCTCGGATGATTTTTCTGGAGGATTAGCGTGTCATCCCATCTGTCAATTGCAGGGCCTGCACGGACACTGGCGCGTGGCGTGGCTACTTCTCAGGCTCTTGCCGCTGCAACCCAACTCCTGGCATTGAGTGCGGTGGTGTTCTGTGCGGTCCAGTGTGGAAAGGGAGTGGCGGGCGGTACGTGCTTCGTGATCGAAAGATTTTTAATTGTGTAAATACGTGTGACAGATGTTTTATGGCTGAATTCCTTGCGCGATTGGAATTAAAAAAACGATCGATGTAATTACTTCTTACAAATACTGCATCTTCAAAACCTCATAGAATGATGAGCCAGAGAAATCCGACCCCTGAAAACTGAATTTTTTGTGTATAAACAGTATACATCCTGCTATGTAATTGAATTTCCTGTCATGTGATCCTTCCTTTCCATCCTGTCCAGCAATTACATGTCCTAATTACGTAATTACACTGCTGCAGATTGAACGCATTGTCTTGTTGGAAAATTTTCACATGTGTTCTCACCTTAATGTGCTGGGATTGACTGAGCTAGTGCATGTTGCCACCACCAGAGGAAGTCCCACTCCCCCACCCCTCACCCTCTCCCTTCCTACCCCTCCCAGAAGAAATTGGTGGGAGACGTCGCTGAGACAAGGGAGTGGAAATATCTCACAACAGGAAATTCAGCTACATTGCAGAGGAGATAATAATACACTTTTTATTCATAAAATTCAATTTGCATGGGTTGGATCTCTTTCTTTGGTGGGAAAAGCTCATCATTCTTTGCTGTTTATTTAATTTCGGAAGATGCAGTTCTTGTAAATTACATGTAAAAGAAGTAATTAAATATGGAAAGGGATTTTTTTCGATTGTGTGAGGAGTACTGTAGGAAATCAACGTCAGCATAACTCACTGTATGTAATTACAGAGATAAAAAACTTTCCATTGCATCTTCACACCCACCACAGGGTACACATGCCAGGGGCCATGTCGACAGGGACATTGTATCTTCAGGCACCCACACACCAGCTGTTGTGCCATCACTGCACCATCTGCCATTGTCACCAGCTGCGACAAAACTGGAGGTCTGCACATGTGTCAACCCATCTCAAGAGGCTACTTCCTATAGAAAAAAGCTTTATGCGGTGGCAACTCTTTGATATTTGATACCTGTGAAATCACCACTGCTCTCTCTCTCTGTCAAAAGGCTACTTGCTGTTTGTGAGTGAACCAACGTGTGCACACACAGACCTGGCGCTGGTAGTCAGTATATACCTTTCTTCTCACGTTGATGGCTCTGTGGAAACATGTAGCAAATGGAACAAAGGCATTCCAGAAGAACTATATATTGTTTGATGTGTGCCACCAGAAACCACACTATCCTCTCCCTTCTCCTGAACAAGGAAGCGAATACCTGGGAAACCCCAGCCCTTCCGAAAAATGCTGGGCTGTGGACATCTTGCAATTAGGTCACCCACTCCATCAAATTGATTGACTAATTAACTGATTCGATACCCCCTGTGTGGGGTAGTTTTTCCTTGCATCCTATTGATGGATGCTAGAATCGGCATATGTGGTGGGGAATTCCAGGATTCGACCCCGCAACTGCCCAGTTTCCAAACCCTACTCTTCCCCCTTCCAGATTTTTCCTTGCATCCTGTCAGCAGATACTTGCAAAGGTAGGTCGTTTGGCAGGAAATCCATTATGTTGAAGATAACCCAGAATTTAAAATTTCGCCTCAATTTCATGTAATGTCCTCATACAGTTTGAAGGAGAAGGAGCAGCATTTGCCTGTGGGTGCC
Source organism: Schistocerca serialis cubense (assembly GCF_023864345.2). Lineage (NCBI taxonomy): Eukaryota > Metazoa > Arthropoda > Insecta > Orthoptera > Acrididae > Schistocerca > Schistocerca serialis. The sequence goes on along the minus strand of NC_064640.1, from coordinate 655,293,817 downwards.
TGCAATACCACCATCAGAGACAATAAATAGATCAGTGGGGAACTGGATGTCACTATTGGTTTTTAAATCACTATATAACCCGTAAGTTGATTCTCTCAGTTATACCAGGACAAAGAATGAGGAGGAGGAGGAGGAAGGGTCTATCAGGCGACAGGGTAGTAGCAATAACGAATACCACTCTCACCTTTCTGCTACAAGATAGAGTCCACTGGACTGTATTGAGAAGCAGTGAACACCACACACTTGAACCATGTTCCGTTCCGTAGCAGTAGTTGTCATGGTTAAATGTCTGAGATCGCTGGAACATTCGTACATCCTGCGCGCTCATGCCCCAACGTCTACACCCGACACCCCAGGCCAACGGTCGCGTAGTGGTAGTTGCCACAGTGGATATGTGTGTCAGTCATCACACCAGGTCTGCAGCTGGACTCGGCCTACTGGAGATGACCACCTGGCTGCCGGCCGCGGTGGTCATGCGGTTCTAGGCGCTGTAGTCCGGAACCGCGAGACTGCTACAGTCGCAGGTTCGAATCCTGCCTCGGGCATGGATGTGTGTGATGTACTTAGGTTAGTTAGGTTTAAGTAGTTCTACGTTCTAGGGTACTGATGACCTCAGATTTTAAGTCCCATAGTGCTCAGAGCCATTTGAACCATTTGAACCACCTGGCAGTGGAGGGTGAGCAGGATGACTGGAGTGGTATGAATTTGGATGTTATCAATACGTCCAGTGCCAACACTTATCAGTGAACGATATTGAATCTTCTCAAATATCCATGTAAAAATCGGAGAATACTCGCAACACACATGATCGTCAAGACTACCGAACACCTACTGAGTATTAGTTGGCTACTCACCCACCCAGAGAACGACACTGTGAGGTACACTGCATCCCCGTACCCCACCTGACCGTTTCATGAGGTTCAGGGGCAGCTCGCGCCTTCAGCTGGAAATGTCCAATTGTTCTGGTCAATGGCTACCTCTGCTACACACCTGGACTCCAGGCAGCGTCTTCCATGGAAACCAGCCACTTATTTATCAGTGTAATTACAATGAAATATTACGATTGTAGCATCAATCTGGTGACATTCGCTAATGAGTGTAGTATCGGAAACACCTCCTCCTGAGGTCTGTGGTTCTGGAAACGTAAATTTCCTATGTAAAACTATATCCTTCTTATGACTGGACATAATTTTCCACATTAAATCTTTCACCCCCTTGAAATGTCAGATTTTTACATAAAATCTATACTTCTCTGACGACCAGACAGTCATTTTCTTTGCACATGTTGGAACGCTGACCACAGTAGCTTTACACTCCAACATATACACATTTTCGATTATCATTTATAGGTGTATAGCGTCCGAAATATTGTGATATGTCCACACTTCCACCAGCTGGGTGTCATTTTCCAATACCCAGTAGAAAACCCCTCCCACTATATCATCGTTATAACATATTCATCAAAGAACAAAGGGAATAATTAGAATTAGAAAGCCTTAGGATTTTTATTTATGTTATGTACATTCTTGCATGATAATCGACGTTTGAAGAACTGATACTGCTAGCCAAGTCATAGACCCTCACTAATTCTCTCGAAATCCCATCACGTTCCGACAGCACTGTTCCATTTGTAACAAAGCTGACAGGTAGAGAGCTATCACAACAAGAAAAATAGCACACTAACTTACCGGAGGAAATTCTCTACCATGCAGAGTATAAGGGGACTGCACAAAGATAAGCAGAAGCAGAACACCTACAATTCACCGATACCAAATGACAGAGTATAAATATTCTCCTATACATGACATAATCTCCTTTATTGCATTTCTATGATTACTATGCTTCTCTCTCTCTCCTCATTGCTTTGTAACCTCCAATGGAGTCAAACTACGAACTATAAAAACTTGGCTAACGTCATCTTGTAGAGAACTCAATAAGACTTTACCGGGTCTCTCTCTTCCGATGTATCGAAAACAAATACCGTCTGTGTGTTGACATCGAGCATATGTGGTGTTCCCATTCAATATACATGTATTGTTCCATTGGAGCAGGCGGCCTTTGATCGAAATCGCTTCGATGGACTTGTGTGAAGTTCTGTCTCCTGCACTGGAGGAAGGCCATATCCCACAGACTATCAGTCACAGTAGAGGGTTGTTTAGTTGTTTCATAAGCTGTTTGATACATTGTTTTTTGCTGTAACACATCGAAACAGTGTATGACTTCAGCTGTGTACACAACTGTACATTTCGTTTTTCTACCAAGACTTTGAGGTCTGTGTCAAGTGCTAAGCCAGCATTAACGTGTTCCAGCGCATTGACTCTCACAGAAAGCTGAACACAGCATGGTGTACACTAAGCTGCTCCAACAAAACACAGAATGATTGACATAAAAGAGAGAGGCAGTGTTTCTTATTGACAAAAATGTGGAAAACATCGCAATATACGGAATCTGGAAAAGTCTGCAGCACTGTGGAGCGTTTTCAAACAGCTGTCCAAGGGTGATGACCTCTACATTTAATCTCATCTTCCACAGTGACGGGGTAGCAAAGGTCTCGGTGTTCCGTTTTCGAAGAGACACAGAGCTTTGATTTATCATATTTGCGGTGCATATTACACCCAGGTATGTGACTGCTCTTTCGGTGTCCTAGGTGGTGGTCATCCTCTCCTCCAAATGTTTAGACACTGCGTTTTCATTTTTATGACTTTAGTGTCGGTTAGACCGTCAGCGAGAGCAGCACCGCTAGTTCCTGCTACTAATAAGGTGAGTAGACCGTTCGCTTGTTACATATTTTTACGAGCTTCAAACAGGAGCGACTGCAGTAATGGATAGGAACTGTGGTTGTTGCGTACAGATGCGAGCTGAGTTGGCGACCCTTCGCTCACAGCTCGAGGCTGCTTTGGCCTCCATCACAAAGCCTGAGGCTGCTACCAAGGGACGTCACTGTGGGGGATCGAACGCAGGGATGTGAGGGACGTCGAGCACGTCCCATGTGTACTCCGATCGGCCCACTGCTGTGGCCGCCCCGGGTACTGCCTGCACTGAGGTTGATCCCTCACCTGCAGTCGAGTGGGAGATCATTCCAAAGTCTGGCAGGCAGCGAAAAACTTTCCGAGGGGCCGATAGTAGGGCCTCCCCGGTTCTTTTGATGAACAGGTTTCGAGTGTTATCTGTGGCTGATGATGATGTCTCTGAGCCGGATGCAGTCGTCCATCCCGTTCCAGAGGAAGCTTCTCGGCCCGCAAGGTGTGGGCATTCACAGAGGGTGGGTATGCTTGTAGTTGGGAGCTCCAACGTTAGGCGCGTAATGGGGCCCCTTAGGAACATGGTGCCAAGGAGGGGAAAGAAGATAGTGTGCACTCCGTGTGCATTCCGGGGGGAGTCATTCCGTATGTGGAAAGAGTGCTTCCGGATGCCATGAAGAGTGCAGGGTGCAGCCAACTGCAGGTTGTGGCTCATGTCGGTACCAATAACGTGTGTCGCTTTGGATCGGAGCAGATTCTGTCTGGTCTCGGGCGGCTAGCAGAAATGGTAAAGACTGCCAGTCCTGCTTCCGAGATTAAGGCGGAGCTCACTATCTGCAGCATCATCGATAGAACCGACTGTGGTCCTTTGGTGCAGAGCCGAGTGGAGGGTCTGAATCAGAGGCTCAGGCGGTTCTGTGACAGTGTAGGCTGCAGATTCCTTGACTTGCGCCATCGGGTGGTGGGTTTCCGGGTTCTGATTAACAGATCAGGTGTCGACTACACACAGGAGGCGGCTACACGAGTAGCGGGGGCTGTGTGGAACGGACTGGGCGTTTTTTTAGGTTAGAGAGTCTCAGGGAACCACAGAAGGGACGTCCGTCTAAAAGTGGGCAGGTAAAACACAGTAAGGTAAACGATCTAACAGTCTTCAGAAAGGATAGATTAAATACAGTTGGTGGTGGAGTATTTATTGCTGTCAGAGGTAGTTTGCCTTGTAGCGAAATTGAAGCAGATAGTTTGTGTGAAATAGTATGGGTAGAGGTTATACCTGACAATCGGACTAAACTATTAATTGGATCGTTTTACCGACCCCCCGACTCAGAAGACATAGTTGCTGAACAGTTCAAAGAAAACGTGAGTCTCATTTCAAATAAGTACCCCGCTCATACAATTATAGTCGGTGGCGACTTTAATCTACCCTCGATATGCTGGAAAAATTACACGTTTAAAGCCGGCGGCAAGCATAAAACGTCATCCGAAATTGTAGTGAATGCTTTCTCAGAAAATTATTTTGAACAATTAGTTCATGAGCCCACAAGAAGCGTAAATGGTAGCGAAAGCATACTTGACCTTTTAGCAACAAATAATCCTGGACAAATAGTGAGTATTGTGACGAATACAGGGATCAGCGACCCCAAGGCAGTTGCTGCTAGGCTGAATACCGTAACACCTACAACCACGAAAAAGAAACGCAAAGTATATCTATTTTAAAAACCTGACAAAAATGCTCTTCACGCCTTTTTAATAGTGTCTTCACTCCTTCCGATCTGATCATGTAAGTGTAGAAAAGTTGCGGAATGTTTTCAAAGAGATAGTATCGACAGCAATTGAGAGATGTATACCACATAAATTAGTAAGTAATGGTACTGATCCCCCATGGTACACAAAACGGGTCAGATCGGTGTTGCAGAAGCAACGAAAAAAGCATGCCAAATTTAAAAGAACCCAAAATCCCAAAGATTGGCAAAGTTTTACAGAAGTTCGAAATATGGCGCGTATTTCAATGCGAGATGCTTTTAATAATTTCCACAACGAAATTCTGTCTCGAAATCTGGCAGAAAACCCAAAGAGATTTCGTTCATACATAAAGCACACCTTCACTGCGCGATAACAACGGTAAAGTCACCGATGAGAGTGCCAGTAAAGCACAGTTATTAAACACGATTTTCCGAAACTCCTTCACCAAAGAAGACGATGTAAATATTCCTGAATTCCAATCAAGTACAACTGCCAAAATGAGAAACATGGAAGTAGATATCCTCTGAGTAACGAAGCAGCTTAAATCACTTAATAAAGGCAAGGCCTCCGGTCCAGATTCTATACCAGTCAGGTTCCTCTCAGAGCATGCTGATAAAATAGCTCCATATTTAGCAATTATATACAACCACTCGCTTACAGAAAGATCCGTACCTAAAGACTGGAAAATTGCTCAAGTCACACCAATACCATAAAAGGGAAGTAGGAGCAATCCGCTGAATTACAGGCTTATATCACTAACGCCGATTTGCAGTAGGGTTTTGGAACATATACTGTATTCGAACATTATGAAGTACCTCGAAGAAAACGATTTATTGACACATAGTCAGCACGGTTTCAAAATATATTGTTCTTGTGAAACGCAACTGGCTCTTTATACTTCCGACACCGTTCCTCACTAGCGTCTTCTAACCAAACTGCTTGCCTACGGAATATCGCGTCAGTTGTGCGACTGGATTCGTGATTTCCTGTCAGAAAGGTCACAGTTCATAGTAATAGACGGAAAGTCATCGATTAAAACAGAAGTAATATCCGGCGTTCCCCAAGGAAGTGTTATAGGCCCTCTATTGTTCCTGATCTATATTAACGACATAGGAGACAATCTGACTAGCCGTCTTAGATTGTTTGCAGATGATGCTGTCATTTACTGTCTTGTAAAGTCATCAGATGATCAAAACGACTTGCAAAATGATTTAGATAAGATAGCTGTATGGTGTGAAAAATGGCAATTGACCCTGAATAAGGAAAAGTGTGAAGTTATTCACATGAGTACTAAAAGAAATCAGCTGAATTTCGATTACGCGATAAGTCACACAAATCTGAAGGCTGTAAATTCAACTAAATACTTAGGGAATACAATTACAAATAACCTAAATTGGAACTATGACATAGATAATATTGTGGGTAGAGCAAACCAAAGACTGTGATTCATTGGCAGAACACTTAGAAGGTGCAACAGGTCTACTAAAGAGACTGCTTACACCACGCTTGTCCGCCCTATTCTGGAGTACTGCTGTGCGGTGTGGCATCCGCATCAGGTGGGACTGACGGACGACATCGATAAAGTACAAAGAAGGGCAGCTCGTTTTGTATTATCGCGAAATAGGGGAGATAGTGCCACAGACATGATACGTGAATTGGAGTGGCAATCATTAAAACAAAGGCGTTTTTTGTTACGACGGGATCTTCTCATGAAATTTCAATCACCAGTTTTCTCCTCCGATTGCGAAAACATTCTGTTGGCACGCACCTACATAGGGAGATATAATCATCACGATAAAATGAGAGAAATCAGGGCTCGCACAGAAAAATTTAAGTGCTCGTTTTTCCCGCGTGCCGTTCGAGAGTGGAACGGTAGAGAGACTTCTTGAAGGTGGTTCATTGAACCCTCTGCCAGACACTTTATTGTGAATAGCAGAGTAATCACGTAGATGTAGATGTAGATGTAGAATGCAGAACCATATTTACAGCAGGGGGTATTCTGCAGGGCTTAAACCAATAAAGCACGGATAGTATGCACCATCAGTTGTCAATCCTGCCAGTGGAAGAATGGAATGATTCTCATGAATCTTAGGAATCTTAGTGATTCGCCATGGTCAGGGCGGCCGGTAACAACTGCAACCCCACAAAATGTCGGAGCCACTTAGGCATCAATTGAGGGGTTTGGTGCAAGAAGGAGGCAGCTCCACGTTTTGGCTCTATTGAGTTGAACATTCTATCGCATAAAAAAAAGCCCCTTCGTTTGATGCAAGAAAGAGGCAGCTCCACCCACTAGTTTCAGAGAAATCCAACAGTTGGAGCTGCCTGTACTCCGAGTTTCCATGAAAACAGAGGCAGCTCCGGGAACTGCCTCGTTCTTCCCCCAAACAATAGCAGGAAGGAGGTTGTGTTACGTATTGTTCAGCAGACCGGTGTAAACATCGCGCATTTCATTTCACTGAAGTGGACCAGAGATTTATTTTCCACTTTGTTGACACGTTGAAGAATTTTTTTGTAAAGAACCCTTACGTATCGTTAAGGAACAAGGAAAGAGGAAAATATTTAATCATTAAGTACAAAATATTCCTCTATGAACAGACATACATCGGTAAAGGGATCATTCAATGCAATGCGACCGTAGGGATGACTGTCTTCCAGAATGGGCAAATTTGCAACCAAGGACCTGCGAGTCTCATAACAATGGACCACGTTTATCAAGCTTACGACTGTCTCCTCCTCCTTAAAGGCCAAAAGTTGAAAGATGTCAAAGAGCTGGTCAGAAAGTATGTTGGGCAAAAGGAAATGTGGTTTTACGACCAGTTGATGTCAGATGCTTCAAACGATCCTGAGGTGACTGAAGGGGAGCTAGAAGACTGAAGAAGGACTGGAGAATTAATGTATTATGCCAATAATGTTGTACTTTCTTTATTAATAAATGTTTTTTAAACTGAAATATGGTTAATTATGAAGAAAATGGTCCTACAAAGAGCTTTTCATTCACTTTGGAGCAAAACGGAGGCAGCTCCAAAATTCAAAATTCTATTGCACGTCCCCGAGTGCATGCATTTGTGTGTATTAGATACCCCATAGTCTAAAACAAGGCTGACACCTTTTTCGTTTTGGTGAAAACTGATCACTTAAATTTGCCACAAAGTGGAAAAAGTGGAGCTGCCTCCTTCTTGCATCAAACCCTTCAATTTTGAACGAATGGCCTGTCCAACTGCGAAACTTAACACAGCAGTTCAACATTTTCTATGGTGCTGTGTACGATATTGTTCATGACACGCTGAAATTTCGTAAAGCTAGTGCTCGCTGGTTGCCTAAGAACCTCACAGACAGCCAGACAGGCCAGCGAATGATGACAAGCTTGAATCACTTACCGAGCTATGCAGCAGAAGTGCATGACTTTCAGTGAGGAATCGTCAATGGTGATAAGTCGTGGGAGTACCACTACATGCCTGAAATCAAGTAGGCCTCTATGGAGCGGAAACATGCTGGTTCCTCAGTACTAAAAAGTTCAAAGTTACTTAATCTGCTGTACTATGCGTGGTGTGTTATTGGTGGACTTTGCTGAACACGGGTCCACTGTGAATGCTGCAGCCTACAAAAAACTTTGGTTAAGTTGCGTTATGCCCAGCCTAGATTAAAACTTTTTGAGTCATTCCCTTCGTAACAAACGCCACAGCATCCGTGCGGATGGTGTCATACCGCTTCATGACAATGTTGGCCCCCCATGTTGCTGCGCCTGTTCGTGATAAAATTGCCAAATTTGAGTGGGACGTGCTCCAGCACCCTCCATACAGTCCGGACTTTGCACCATTGGATTTACATCTGTTTGTTCCCATGAGGAAATTCCTGGCCGACCAGCGCTTCGCGATGGACACGGATGTGAAATCAGCAGCCCGCAGATGGCTATTCTCCAACCAAACGGACTTACACAAACAGGGAACACTGAAACTGCTACCACAATTGGAAAAAAGTGTTGAGAACATTGGTGAATATGTAGAAGACTAGGTACAAGATCTAAGTTCATTTGTAATTTTTTTGTTTTGTTACCTATCAAACTTTTTGGTAATAAAATTGTTGTGCGTTACTTTCCGATCTTACCTCGTATTATTTGTAGAATAAATGTTTATAAACATACATTAACATTAACAGTATTCATAGTTTTCCCTTACTAACAATGCATGTGGTGAAGCGCCCCTACTTTATATATAAAATTTAACTATTTTAGTCAATCTCTATTTATTTACAAAAAAAGGTTCACTTTCGAGTACCTGTTTTTCATGCTGGTCACAGACAGCTTTCCCTAGTTACTGTGGTACCCTTTATAATACCAACCATGTTAGATATACTTTTTACTGACTGGCATTCAGGATGTGACATTTCTATTGGGTTTGGATGGGTATTCTGATTACTACATATATCTTTATTTCAGCATAATAATGGATTCTGATTAGCACCACGTCTTCCACTACATATTCTTTTGTTATGACTTTCTTGTCGTGTCTAGCCTTTCGATAGTTTCCCGCTCTATCAGTTTCTCTAGATCCAACTTCTTCATCTCTTACGAACTGACAATCGCTGGCAATGATCACTATGTCGTCCAAATAAACAGTGCTCTTAGCCAATAACTCCTCCCCTAATATGAAATCCAGCATTCGTATGAATGCTGCCATCAGTATATGTAGTACGAATAGTAATACCTTAAACTGTCAACATCTGCCTCTGTACTGGAAAACCGTGTATTTTATACAACTTTCTGATATCTTAATCTGCCCATAGCCAATAGTCAAATCCAGACTGGACAATTTGCTATCCCTTTCAAATTTCTGTAATAGTTCTTCCAGTATTTCTAGCTTGTCATACTGTGACTCAATTCTTTTAGTCAAGATGTGTGTGTCTAATGTAACCCTTACTGATCCATCCTTCTTTGTCACATACTCTAAGTGTTTACTTGTCGACCTCTCTATAGTTTGAAAATTCAACGTTCTTTGGATTTCTTTCTCTATAGCATCCCATTTCGATAGCGATATGACGTGGGTTCCAACCTTAAACAGCTGGTGAGGTTTAACTTTAAATCCGTACATTTGTCACCTCATTAAACCCAGTTTTCTGGAAAATATACTTTTATACTTTACAGGCAAATCTTTCAGCTCTCTTTTCTTATGTTGGTCCATTAGTGTAATGTTATCTACTTTAGCCCTTATCTTGTCAATTAAATACGCCAACCTTGCTTTGCTTATTCATCACCTCCTGTATAGTAATTTCGCTGGAACTTATTTCCCATTGAAAACAAGCATCATCTTCAAGTAGCATGTGTGTGTTAAACTTTTTCAAGACATATGAGTACAGTATTAGTTCCAAAAATTTTGATAGCACATAAAATAAAATGTACATTGCAGCTTACCTGCTTTTTGACTCTGTCCTTGTTGATTTATGTGTAGGAGTTGCTTGAAATTAAGTGTATTATTTAAAAAACCAGTCGGTATCCACTGAAGCTTTTTTATACGAAAATTAAAAACTGCGTATATTCCATTACGATATTAATTTTGTGCTCAGGCGATTGAAAACCTCTTCAGTATAGTGTCAAAATCTTTATTTCTTACAATTATGGATCTATCTTTATTTTTAATAGGTGAAATTGTGCTATTATTTACTTTATTATTTTAATTAATGTTATGAAAATAACTGTAATTTTCAGTATTTGCGAATGTGTACCAGAAATGCAGAAGAAATGTGACACTTCCGAACCTGAATAATTCCGAATTTCAAAGCAAATGTAACGTACACATGCCGTTCTGTGAGGCGATCTGTTTGGTTGGAAATGAACACACTTCGTACGCCAAGATCGCAGTGGAGACACTTTTATTGTCTCAAGACGACTAGTTTCAACAGTCTTATGTTGATATATTCTGATTTAAGGAGAAAAAATAAAGATGATATGCTTTGACTTCATGTAATGTAACATGGCTACTTTACAACAAGTTCCATGAGACACGTTGAATTTTGTATATTTTATGTAATCCTTGATATGAATTGTAGTCTCTCTCCACCTCCCCCCTTTTTATCTTTATGTTTTCGCCTTAGGTGAGATGATAGCAGCCTAAGGTTGTTGAAACCGGTCATCTTGAAATAATAAAATTGCCTACACTGCGATGACGGCGTACGAAGTGTGTTCAAAACAAACGTATTAGAATTCTGTCGCTCACGGTGGGCATCCCTGCTCCCCAGTGACACACACAATGCTTCCGTATACGTCATATGGAGACAGCGACGTTCCTGACCACGGGCGTGTGCTCGCGGTCGATAAGGTCCCGCCAGAAGTGGACCGCCATTCATAATACAGATGCGGTGGCGGCCGCCGGCTGTAGGTCAGGGCACGTGTCGCGTATTGGCTGGGCTGCGTAACGGATTACGAAACCGATCGTCTTCTGACCTTCACGACCTTTATAAGCAGCGTCCTCAAGACATATCCACGTCAGTTCCCATGTCGAAGCAGCTACACTCACTTAAGTTCGCTATCTTTCTCGTAAACCACTAGAAGCCAATGCATGAACGATTTCGCGATGAATAAAACACCCAATATGTTCTGTGAAGTTACAGGAAATAAGTCTGCTTATAACCTTGTCAGCAAAAATTGAAATTAAAATGGGTAACAAGTAAGACATATCTTGTTAAATGATTAGTCTGTCGCTGCTTGAAAGTCAACTTCCTGACTAAAAGTGCAAAGCACAAAACTGTGGGTATTTCACAGCGGCAGTGCTCGAAATTTGTTCTACAGAGCCCTGGGGTGCATAAGATTACCCAAGGGTTCCGCGAAACTACATGCCTCTTTTCGTAACATTCAAGGACGTGAGCTAAAAAAATTAACGCCTCTACGAAATTTAAAAAGTAGAGCGTCAACGGAAACTTCCTGGCAGATTCTCATTCTGGAGAACATCAACTAGTCGTAGCTTCCCTTACTAATTTGAGCAGGCGGTACGGCTGTGACACTGGGATAAGGCTGTCTTGTTGACACTTTTATCGTTTGAAAATACACACATATGTGAAATAGAATTCTCAGTTTATGTGTCGACAAAAAATTAATACTGCAGTACTCTTGACGCCGAACTTGTCATGAGAATCCAACCTGCAGCCCTAAATAATAATAATAAGTATTTATGCGAAAATAAGGACTATTCTCATTAAAATTAAAACTTGAAAGTTCTGTGTGATTATATTTTACGAGGGCGTACTGGAAAATAATGCCACCGAATGTATTATGCTCTTAAAGCTTTTCAAATGAAATCCACCGTATTAACATTCTACGTCTTTATTCTCCACGTCTACATATCTGCACTCATCTGCCGCTAGAGGGCTCTGAGTTTTAGCTTGTAACATGGCTGTTTGCGATGTAACTACATCTATGTGTGAGAAACAGCTTGCTGCAATCGAGTTTCGAATTCGCAGAGTTCCCCTACACATGGAGCACCATCTCCTTCATCATGACAATGGCAGACCACACACAAGTGCTGCGACACGTGTAACAATCCGACGCCTAACGTTCACTCTCATCGGTCATCGTCCATACATTCCCGACTTGGCCCCATCCGATTGTAATCTGTTTCCAAAACCTAAAGAATACCTTCGTGGACTTCAGTCTAATAATGATGAAGCGTACATGCAGCGGTAGTGGCTCCGTCAAGAAAGTCAAACATCCTACAGTGGCAGAATTAACAAACTGGTCTCCCGTTGGGAGAGATGCGTTCATCCCTGGCATGACGACGGTGAGAAAAATTTGTCGACATGAGACGCAAAGTTAATAATTTATGTTTCATTTCAATAGAGAGTTTTCACGCAAAAAAAAATTGGAGGCGTTACTTTTCAGCACGCCCTCGTAAATTTAAGTTACTTTAAGAACTGTGTGTTAATTTTGAATATACATTACTTCAAGTAATTGGTTCAAATGGCTCTCTGCACTATGGGACTTAACTGCTGTAGCCATCACTCCCCTAGAACTTAGAACTACTTAAACCTAACTAACCTAAGGACATCACAGACATCCATGCCCGAGGCAGGATTCGAACCTGAGACCGTAGCGGTCACGCGATTCCAGACTGTAGCGCCTAGAACCGCACGGCTTCAAGTAATTGGCATTCATGTTGAAAACACTCCATTTATCGAAATTTGCCTTAAAATGTGCTATAGAAGCATTCCAGGGGTTCCACGATGAAGCTGGGTATTAAAACGGGTTCCTTTTAGCGAAGAGATTAAGGAATGTTGTTCTACAGTATCAATTAATTTCCTTAACCGGTTTTTGGCGCACAATGGTGACATCAGAATATAACTCACTATCGCATCAGTAAGGATACAGTAAGCGAGAGTGCTGTACCTGGGAACACTTTCCTGACTTTGGCCTCTAGCCAACCCTGTAATAGAATTTAACACATTTTCTTAGTATATTATGAAGTGATGGCACGGCATTCACTTTATACGTGCGATACTTGTTTTTCGAAATTATAAAAATTAGTCGGACGAATAACTCCCATACAAATGAAAAAACTATTCCAAGGTACAACAGGGTCATATACCTACGAAAAGGTACTCTATTCAAAGTTAAAACTGTTTCAATCGAGGAAACCATGCTGATACAGGTACTCTATACAATAGTTTATGGGTAACATTATTACTCTTCTACACACCAATAATGGGTGCATGAAGTCACACTTCGAAGAAGTGTTATCGAAAACCACTTACAAACCAAAACATTTTGAACTCCATGCTATTGGCAACTAACACAAATTTCTATATTAAGACAAGGAAAATTATTAAGACATTAAATAAACTTAGATCATTTGCAAATATAACGTACTCCGTAGCAGAAGACCTTCATCCATTTCAAGGCACAAGATGGTGCACGGTCAATGGAATATGGCTTAACTCACCACAAATTATGTAACTGAAGACTTAACAATATCTTTCAAATATCTTTAATATATGTACAACACTTAAATATGCAGAACTCTTAATACTTACACTGAGGTGACAAGAGTCATGGGATACCCTCTAATATCGTGTCGGACCTCCTTTTGCGGCGTAGTGCACCAGCCTGACGTGACATGGACGCAACAAGTCGTTGGAGGTTCAGTGCAGAAATATTGAGCCATGCTGCTTCTATAACAGTCCATAATTAAACAAGAGTTGCACGAACTGACCTCTCGATTATGTCCCATAGATGTTTGATGGGATTTATGCCGGGAGATTTGGGGGGGCCAAATAATCCGCTCAAACTGTCAGGTTGTTCGTCACACCAGTCACGAACAATTCTAGCCCTGTGACACAGCACATTGTCATCCATAAAAATTCCATCGTTGTTTGGGAACAGGAAGTCTATGAATAGCTCCAAAGGGTCTCCATGTAGCCGAAAATAACCATTTCCAGTCCGTGATTGGTTCACTTTGACCATTCCATGAAAATACAGCCCACAATATTGTGAAGCCTCCACCAGCTTTCACAGTGCCTTCTTGACAACTTGAGTCAATGGCTTCGTGGGGTTTAAGCCATACCCGAACCTTACCATCAGCTCTTACCAACTGAAATCGGTGCTCATTTCACAAGGCCACGGTTTTCCACTCGTCTATGGTCCAACCGATATTGTCGCGAACCCGGAAGAGGCGCTGCAGGCAATGTCGTGCTGTTAGCCAAGGCACTGGCGTAGGTCGTCTGCTGCCATAGCACATTAATGCTGCATTTCGCCACGCTGCCGTAACGGATAAGTTCGTCGTGCGTCCCACACTGATTTCTGCGGTTATTTCAGGCAGTGCTGCTTGTCCGTTAGCACTGAAACTACGCAAACGCCGCTGCTCTGCGTCGTTAAGTGAAGGCCGTCGGCTACAGCGTTGTCCGTGGTGAAAGTGATGCCTAAAATGTGGTATTCTCGGCATGCACTTGAATTCCGTGCCATGCGTGTAGCTCCAGTTACCATTCCAGGTTCAAAGTATATTAATACCCTTCGTGCCGCCGTAATCACGTCGGAAACCTTTTCACATGAATCATCTGAGCGCGAACGATAGCTCCACCAATAATGCACACTGCCTTTTATACCTTGTGTACACGACAGTACTGGCATATCACTATCTCATGACGTTTGTCACCTCAGTGTATAAATGATCCAGAAAACATAAGCTCATGTCTCACGACAACAAGGACAACAGCAATGCTGGAAACTGCTTATGGGAGTCTCTAGTGCGAATTTCTTCATGTGATTTTAAAGTCAGTCATTAGATTAAAATACCGATGACGAGACATCATGTTTTCGTATGTATTCTATTCTCTAGGTACAACTCTCGCCCTTACCGGTGAACAACACTGAAAAAGATGTTACACATGGAGAATTAGTTGCAAGCACAGAGTAAATATCAACTTTGGCGCTGCTGTGGTAACGTAATTGAAAATATTGAAGCTGAACAGTAAATAAATCTAAAGGGACTAAACACCGAAAAGAAGTGTGTGTGTGTGTATGCGGAAATCTATGCATCCTCACTCTACCACACACACACACACACACACACACACACACACACACACACACACACACGTAACATCATATTCATTATTTATTACAAATTGCTGTCTGCATATTTTGCTATAATGCTATTAACTTTCTCTCTGATTCTTTTTCTTAGCCAACACTCTTCACCTCTAAGGCATCCATTGGCTAGATCCCAAGCATGATAAAGTAACGTCTATTGGTGTCGTTCGATATACTCTACTTAAGTTTATTAGTATACTTCTTCACGCACTTCGTATTGCCTGGGCCGCTGTTGTACTCAGTCTGTGAGCCCATATGCTTGGTCCATGATACCTGCTAAGGTATACAGTACTCATAGTATATTCATATTAACTGCAAATATACTACATATTTACTTTATGCTATATTCATGATTTATTCGTTTTGTACGGGATAAAAAAATTTTCTCTTATAAAAAATGAACCCTATATACAGTGGTTGGGCAAAAATACGGAAACACCGCGATAAATGTATGCTTGAACATAAATGCAGTTGCTAGGCAACCCTGCAGCTTGCACTATTGTATTTGACCGCACCTGTGCTATGTTCTCAACACCTTGCGAATGCCAGTCGTGCTCAGAACAGTGATCATTCTACTTTTGAGTGCATTATGTCTGTGCTAATCGAACTTGAACATGGCAAAATTTTGGTGCTCATTTGGTATTCGCTTCAATAAACAAGGTAACTGAAGTACGGAATTTGATGTTTGAAGGGCATCGTATGGAAAACTTACACCGGATACAGGGAAAGCATAAAAACATCATCCGCTAAGTCACAACGCGGACGGGAGTGTGTATAGATTGATGACGACGTACGGTCATTGAAGAGGATTTTGACGAAAAATAAGAGGACGACAGCTGCAAAAGTCACTGCAGGACTGAACGTCGCACTGAAGAATCCTGTCAGCACGAAAGCAACACGAAAGGAGCTCCAGAAGCAGGGCGAGCTGGAATTCCAAAGCCACCCATCCGTGACGGAAATGGTAAGAGGAAAACGTGGTTACGAAGCCATTAAACATGGTTTGTGGAGCAATGGAACAACGTCGTTTGGTCAGGTGGGTGACACATGGCGGAGGTACAGCTATGATTTGAGCAGCCATATCATGGTATTGCATGGTCCCATTTGGTCACTCTGTAGGGTCACATTACTGCCAGGGTATAGAATTGTGCTGTTCAGGTACATCACATGGTACTCTTTTTTTCCTTATTGATGGTGTTGTGTTTCAATAAAACAGAGCCCGTTTTCACAAAGCTCGCATCGTCCACGACGGGTTTTGTGAGCTCGAGGATGAACTCTGTAATCTCCCCACGGCCACCACAGTTACCAGATCTCAATATTATTGAGCCTTGGTGGTCTAATTTGGAGAGAAGGGTGCGCGATCGATATCCACATCCATAATCGTTATCTGAAAGTGTCACCACCGTGCAGGAAGAGTGGTATAAGATTCCACTGATAACCATACAGGACCTGGAAGCTCGTTTTGAATGCCAGTGGTTTGCTTACACCGTATTAGGCTTCTTGTGTTATGCTCGTGGCATTTCCATTCTTTGTCCACCTCTGTGCCTCGCACTCGAAGTGCTGATTCATTACTTATTTTTATTGGAGGATTTGTTGTGAGTAAAATTCGTCATGAAACCACAATGAATTATTTAACCGACGGTTTGGTAACCGTCTGTCTTGTCAGCACCTGCATTTTTTTGCTCTGTAGCCATCCATAATTGCGGAAGCGTTGCCGATGTAAGATTTTGTACACGAATTGACCTCTCGACTGCGTCCCATAATTTTTCGATAGGATTCATGTCGGGCGACCTGGGTGGAGAAATCATTCGCTCGAATTGTCCAGAAAGTTCTTCAAACCAGTCGCGAACAGTTGTGCCCGCTGGCATGGCCCATTGTCATGAAATCCATGAATGGACTGCAAGTGGTCTTTGATGCCACAGGAGGCGTTCTATCAAGGAACAATTATTTTACTCAACTCGCGAATTTTATTCAGTAACGCTTCATTAGCTACTAGATCTACTTACCTAACCATCAGCATTTCTCTATAGCACCATATATCAAAATATTCTATTGCCTTTTTGTCTGTTCTGCATTTCGTCCTCGTTTCACTTCCATATAAGAATACATTCCAAACAAATACTTCCAGAAAAGCCTTCCTAATACTTAAATATTCGATGGTAACATAATCTGTTTTCGGGAATACTTTTCTGCCGGCCGTAGTGGCCGTGCGGGTCTAGGCGCTACAGTCTGGAGCCGAGCGACCGCTGCGGTCGCAGGTTCGAATCCTGCCTCGGGCATGGATGTGTGTGATGTCCTTAGGTTAGTTAGGTTTAATTAGTTCTAAGTTCTAGGCGACTGATGACCTCAGAAGTTAAGTCGAACAGTGCTCAGAGCCATTTGAACCAATACTTTTCTATCTGTTGCCAGTCTGCATTTTGCATCCTCTGTACTTCTGCCGTCACCAGTTATTTTGCTGCCAAAGTAGCAAAATTGATCTACAACTTTCAGCGTATCATTTAATAGTACAATTCCCTCATTACCATGTGACTTTATTCGACTTCACACATTTACTCTTGCTTTACCTTTATTGTGATAAACTTGCACCCCTTTCAATGGCATATCCATTTCTTTCAACTGACCTTACAAGTCATTTCGAGTCACTAACAGAAATGCAATATCGTCAGTAAGTCTTAAAGCTTCGTTTTTCTTTTACCTACAGTTACAATTCCTTAGCTAATTGCTCTGTAGTTTCCTTTACAACTTGCTCAGTCTACAGACTAAATAACACCAGATATTAGGTGCAACCCTATCTCACATACTTATAGATAATTGCGACCCAGCCATGTCGTTTGACTCATAGAATTGCAGTTTGGTGTCTGTAAAATTTGTAGATAATCTTTCGCTTCTTGTATTTTATCCCCCATAATTCCGAAGAGTGTATATCAGTTCATATTTTCAAAATATTTTTGCATATCTACACATCCTATAAATGAGGGTTTGCCTTTCGTCAATCTATCGTCTAGGAAAAATCGCTTGTTCTTACACTTCTCGAGAACGCAAACTGATCTTCCACCAGATTGGTTTCTCTCAGTCATTTCATCTTTCTCTCAATAATTGGTGCTAAATTATACCACAATGAATTACTTAACCGACGGTTTGGTAACAGTCTGTCTTGTCAGCACCTGCATTTTTGGTACTGTTCGTAATGTCAGTTTTTCTTTGTCATGATGATAATAATTATCACGTCTTCTGGTAACATTTATTGTGTGGGGAGGGGTAGGAAGAGAGTTGGCTGATGGCGTGGCAATGCACAGGATTTAATATGGAAATTACGCAAGATATAGGTATGGGAAAGGGCAGATGGATTGCGCATAGTTACCTGCAAGTGGGCAGGATTGACATCAAGGCGGGAAAGGGTGAGCTGGAGCGTTCATTGGTGGATGATTACGATATGACCGGTTGCACTTGATTGGACTGGTATCATCAGGTAAGATGGAAGTCATTACTACATATGCAACAGATCAGGAGTTCTCAAGGGTGGGGATGAAACGAGATGTTGTCAGTAAAATTAAGGGAAGAGACAGGAGAGACCAAGAGTGAGAACTGTATGAGACGGCACAATATACAGGTAGTGCTGGATAATCAGATACATAAAGTAAGGTGCCTTGCAAACAGTTAGAGGGAGTAAAATTTTTCAAACCATAGGTTCACATTTTAACAGTTAACGGAAGTTCCCGTTGTTTCTACCGTTGCAATTCTTTGAAATTTTTCTTCCTGATGTTATCCTATTTCTCTGTGTCTGAACGTAATGAATCTTCCCCTCATCATTTTGCTGGCACTTATTTCTGTGATTGAAGGATTTTCTCAAGCAATGTACTCTTCAGTTAAGGAGGGGATGTGGTAGATGCCATCTGTTTGCAAATGGTGTAACTGTCGTCCGTGTGATTTTGTGTTTACCTGTTTGCATGTCGTATTCCGAAATTAGTGACGGGTATCCAGTACAAAATCAGACTAAACGATTGGAATTCACATATTGCTTTATGAGTTTACAAACCACTCCAAACTAGAGAACGCCCAACAAGTAATTTTTCTCTCCGAGCTACAATTTGATACTATTCGCTGTCAAAATTTATGCAACATTGAGGCAGACTGGTATACTGTCCCTTTCAAAGCACACAAAATTTTCTCAACTCATATGTTGATATGATACTTTTGGAAGTGTATTCCCTTTCTTTCTTTCGGCGTTGGAGACGGTATAACCAGCCATTTATAGGGGGACGCGGATCAATGTAGAAACTATGCACTGATCACATTAAGGGGAGGTTTACTATCTTTGGCCCGAAAAAAGCATGTTCTTTGAGAATTTTTTTCTTGGGATGTGTTATAGATATCAATGTCAAATTTGGTCAAAATGTTTATTGATATTTTCTCTACAAACTGGAATTTTTTCAACCGGAAATGTAAAAGAGAAAAGGCGGAAGTGCCGTCGGAACGAAGTAAAATTTCGATGTAGACCTCCACGCGTGGTATGTCACAGGTCAGCCGGCTGAAATCAAAATTGAGTTGACGTTAGCGAAGTATATAAGATTCTTTAGGAGTTGTACCTCGCTTAAGTTATTTGGACCGTAGGAAGCAAAATGGCGGTCATTTGAAAAAATAGGGTTTTTTCATCGATTTTTCGACTTCGTCGTAAGTAAAAATATTTACGGTTGCTGAATCGGAGTAAAAGTGGTACAACTCCTAGACAATTTAGTTAGCTTCGTCGGAAATAAAGAATCATGCCAATCGGTTCAGTATATTTGAAGCTACCATGTTTTGTTGTTGTTGTGGTTGTGGTCTTCAGTCCTGAGATATCCTGTGCAAGCTTCTTCATCTCCCAGTACCTACTGCAACCTACATCCTTCTGAATCTGCTTAGTGTATTAATCTCTTGGCCTCCCTCTACGATTTTTACCCTCCACGCTGCCGTCCAATACTACATTGGTGATCCCTTGATGCCTCAGAACATGTCCTACTAACCGATCCCTTCTTCTAGTCAAGTTGTGCCACAAACTCGTCTTCTCCCCAATTCTATTCAATACTTCCTCATTAGTTATGTGATCTACCCATCTAATCCTCAGCATTCTTCTGTAGCACCACATTTCTAAAGCTTCTATTCTCTTCTTGCCCAAACTATTTATCGTCCATGTTTCACTTCCATACGTGGCTACTCTCCATACAAATACTTTCAGAAACGACTTCCTGACACTTAAATCTACACTCGATTTTGACAAATATCTCTTCTTCAGAAACGCTTTCCTTGACATTGCCAGTCTTCTTCGACCATCATCAGTTATTTTGCTCCCCAAATAGCAAAACTCCTTTACTACTTTACGTGTCTCATTTCCTAATCTAATTCCTTCAGCATCACCCGACTTAATTCGACTACATTCCATTATCCTCGTTTTGCTTTTGTTGATGTTCATCTTATATCCTCCTTTCAAGACACTGTCCATTCCGTTCAGCTGCTCTTCGAAGTCCTTTGCTGTCTCTGACAGAATTACAATGTCATCGGCGAACCTCTATTTTTTATTTCTTCTCCATGGCTTTTAATACTTACTCCGAATTTTTCTTTTGTTTCCTTTGCTGCTTGCTCAATATACAGATTGAATAACATCGGGGAGAGGCTACAACCCTGTCTCACTCCCTTCCCAACCACTGCTTCCCTTTCATGTCCCTCGACTCTTATAACTGCCATCTGGTCTCCGTACAAATTGTAAATAGCCTTTCGCTCCCTGTATTTTACCCCTGCCATCTTTAGAATTTGAAAGAGAGTATTCCAGTCAACATTGTCAAAAGCTTTCTCTAAGTCTACAAATGCTAGAAACTTAGGTTTGCCTTTCCTTAATCTATCTTCTAAGGCAGGCTCATCCAAGAATTGCGCCCGGCGGGCGCGCCCGCGCCCCGCGGGCTCCAGGCAGTGTAGTTCAGGGCCCCGTCCGCGACCGTGTGTCGCTAGTGTCGGCACAGGACAGAGAGAGAGAGAGAGAGAGAGAGAGAGAGAGAGAGAGAGCTGCGGAGCGAGTGAGACCGCACACCACTGCTCTGCGGTGGAGTGTCCCGCAGTCAGATCCAACGCAAACAAAATAAGAGAGGAAGCGCACCTCTGTAAAAGAGGCCCATGAGCGGTAAAACAAGCAAACCACTTACCGTTTAGGTAACAACTAGTTTTCGTGTGGCAGAATTACTACGCAAAGCTTTAGACAACAATATTCAAAACAAGAATCGAAGAACATCTTAGTTGTTTTCTGACCCACAGGTTCATTCTATTAGTACTGCACATGCACACTCGCCATATGTACAATAGGCGTCTTCTGAAAAATATATCAGTTTCTTAAATGAACTAGAGTAATAAACATTTTATTTTAGAAATAACTTTATGTAAGGGATATAGAGTCTCATTCTTACTGTTAGCTGTTACAAATAAATATTTTCTGTTATACTCCGGGCTACATCTCTTTGTATCCCTTTTCAGAGTTAAGAAATCGGATCCGTAGTTTGCTGTTTTGTACGTAATAATTTTAACCGATCAAGTTTGAAAATTTATTAAAAAATAGAATTAAGGTTATAAAGCTCTTTAATTCTTACAGTCAACATTGTTAAAGAAGACAATTAACATTTTACACTTTTTTTCTTTTTCGAGGAAACGGATTTGTCAATGTTTGGTACAATATTCCCTGAGACTAATAACCTCAAAGAATTAGTCAAATTTTTATCGCCACGTAATGAACGCTTCTTAGTTTTAGCAAGCTTTAAAAGAGAGAAAATGCGCTCAAAGACATACGTGGAACCAAACATTGAGAGAACTTAGGCCGCTTGCTTATGCAAA
This sequence comes from Schistocerca serialis cubense, assembly GCF_023864345.2. Taxonomy (NCBI): domain Eukaryota; kingdom Metazoa; phylum Arthropoda; class Insecta; order Orthoptera; family Acrididae; genus Schistocerca; species Schistocerca serialis. Next base: position 655,271,920 of record NC_064640.1, on the reverse strand, counting down.
AGAGGATATTTCTCTCGTGGAAGACAGCTGTAAAAGTCATCCAAAGTTTTACACATGAGAAAGCGGTCCTTCAGGCGGATATAGCACTCGAGGTCAATCAGCTCTAGTTGAAGCACTTGTGAGACGTCCTATGCCGAAGGGAAAAAGGGCGAATAAATATATCTAAGGCCGATTGAAGCTCACTTATCCCCAAAAATCTGTTTTCAAACCGTTCTTGTAATTCGCAAATGATTGCAACACAATCTGAAAAATCCACATCTTCTTTAACGCTGTCTATTGAAGGAAAGTGTCCACAATTCTTCTCGCGCAATTGTTTTTCCCACAAAATAAGTTTTTTTGTTTTTTTTAAATGCTTGAATCGTCTGAACTGAATCAACGACACAGTGATTTTCGCGTTGGAGTGAAATGTTCAAAGTATTTGAATGACCAGTAAGGTCACTCAAAAAAGCCAAATTCACCACCCACTTAGGATCACAAAGTAATTCTTCTGGACGTCTTTTCATTTCGAAAAAGGTATTTATTTCGCCCCTCAATGAGAAAAACCGGTGAAGCACCTTTCCTCTGCTGAGCCATCCTACTTCGGTGTGGTAGGGGATGGCCGGGTATTCCGCTTCGATATCAGACAGTAATTCTTTAAATTGGCGATGTGTGAGTCCATGCGAGCAAAGATAATTAACCGTTCGAAGAACTGTCTGCATAACATTTTTATGTTGACAATCTTCGCACAAAGTGCCTTCTGGTGTATCATACAATGGACTGTCGCGAATAAGGAACAGCCAACTTTAGCCATTTTTGACCTCACGTAACTCAGAAATCCAGTGCGTATCCCTCGTAGCGCAGGGGCTCCATCCCTTGTTACACTGGTCAGGCGTTCTCATTTTAAACCCATTGCCTCTAACACGTTTTCCACGGCTAGAAAAATATCCCGATCCCTGGTTGTGTCTTTTAATGGTATAAAATCGAGAAATTCTTCGGTGACACGCAGATTGTCATCGACATCTCGAATGAATATGACGAGCTGAGGTATGTCCGCAACGTCTGCGGACTCGTTAATAGCGATAGAAAGTGAACTGAAGTTTGCCGCTCTCTCCATTAATTGCTGCTCCATATCTGAGACCATTTCTTCGACTCTGTGAGCAACAGTTTGAGGCGAAAGAGCTATTTTTTCAAATTTTTCCGTGAGGTCTGGTGGACAAATACAAGCCGCCGAGTCGACCAGGCTAATAAGATTCCCAGCAGCAAAGGGTTTCCCTGCTTTCCCAATTCTCAGCGATCATTCCTAACTTGCGCACAAACTTTGCCCACCTGTTTCCTGCTCGTAGCACGCCAGAAAATAACTTAGCATTAATTTTTTACAATCCTGTTTTAAAACACTTTTATCACTTTAACAATTAATTGTTTCATTCATTGAAACTCAAACAAAAAACTAACAAAAAAGATTGGTTTTAGATGCGTTTTCCCCCAGTTCCACTGAAAAGGACAGCAATGTGTGGTCGCAAAATAAATTTTTATCTATTGCAATATTTGCGTACAGCGGTATGGCGAGGCTCGGCGGGCGGTCTGCACGGCCAGCTAAGTGACACGGTTCGGCCACTGCGACAACATACGAATTCGCCCGGGGCGCTGGCCGCGGGTGATCGCGGGCGCTAGCGCCCCAGGGGCACAGTTTGGACGAGACTGTTCTAAGGTAAGTCGTAGGGTCAGTATTGCCTCCCGTGTTCCAATATTTCTACGGAATCCAAACTGATCTTCCCCGGGGTCGTCTTCTACCAGTTTTTCCATTCGTCTGTAAAGAATTCGCGTTAGTATTTTGCAGCCGTGACTTATTAAACTGATAGTTCGGTAATTTTCACATCTGTCAACACCTGCTTTCTTTGGGATTGGAATTACTATATTCTTCTTGAAGTCTGAGGGTATTTCGCCTGTCTCATACATCTTGCTCACCAGATGGTAGAGTTTTGTCAGGACTTGCTCTCCCAAGGCTGTCAGTAGTTCTAATGGAATGTTGTCTACTCCTGGGGCCTTGTTTCGACTTAGATCTTTCAGCGCTCTGTCAAACTCTTCACGCAGTATCATAGCTCCCATTTCATCTTCATCTACTTCCTCTTCCATTTCCATATTATTGTCCTCAAGTACATCGCCCTTGTATAGACCCTCCATATACTCCTTCCACCTTTCTGCTTTCCCTTCTTTGCTTAGAACTGGGTTTCCATCAGAGCTCTTGATATTCATGCAAGTGGTTCTCCTTTCTCCAATGGTCTCTTTAATTTTCCTGTAGGCAGTATCTATCTTACCCCTAGTGAGATAAGCCGCTACATCCTTACATTTGTCCTCTAGCCATCCCTGCTTAGCCATTTTGCACTTCTTGTCGATATCATTTTTGAGACGTTTGTATTCCTTTTTGCCTGCTTCATTTACTGCATTTTTATATTTTCTCCTTTCATCAATTAAATTCAATATTTCTTCTGTTACCCAAGGATTTCTACTAGCCCTCGTCTTTTTACCTATTTGATCCTCTGCCGCCTTCACTATTTCATCCCTCGAAGCTACCCATTCTCCTTTTACTGTATTTCTTTCCCCCATTCCTGCCAATTGTTCCCTTATGCTCTCCCTGAAACTCTGTAAAACCTCTGGTTTAGTCAGTTTCTCCAGGTCCCATCTCCTTAAATTCCCACCTTTTTGCAGTTTCTTCAGTTTTAATCTACAGTTCATAACCAATAGATTGTGGTCAGAGTCCACATCTGCCCCTGGAAATATCTTACAATTTAAAACCTGGTTCCTAAGTCTCTGTCTTACCATTATATAATCTATATGATACCTTCTAGTATCTCCAGGCTTCTTCCATGTATACAACCTTCTTTCATGATTCTTGAACAAAGTGTTAGCTATGATTAAGTTATGCTCTGTGCAAAATTCTACCTGGCGGCTTCCTCTTTCATTTCTTCCCCCCAATCCATATTCACCTACTACGTTTCCTTCTCTCCCTTTTCCTATCATCGAATTCCAGTCACCCATGACTATTAAATTTTCGTCTCCCTTCACTATATGAATAATTTCTTTTATTTCGTCATACATTTCTTCAATTTCTTCGTCATCTGCAGAGCTAGTTGGCATATAAACTTGTACTACTGTAGTAGACGTGGGCTTCGTGTCTATCTTGGCCACAATAAAGCGTTCACTGTGCTGTTTGTAGTAGCTTACCCGCATTCCTATTGTTTATTCATTATTAAACCTATTCCTGCATTACCCCTATTTGACTTTGTATTTATAACCCTGTATTCGCCTGACCAAAAGTCTTGTTCCTCCTGCCACCGAACTTCACTAATTCCCACTATATCTAACTTTAACCTATCCATTTCCCTTTTTAAATTTTCTAACGTACCTGCCCGATTAAGGGATCTGACATTCCACGCTCCGATCCGTAGAACGCCAGTTTTCTTTCTCCTGATAACGACGTCCTCTTGAGTAGTCCCCGCCCGGAGATCCGAATGGGGGACTATTTTACCTCCGTAATATTTTACCCAAGAGGACGCCATCATCATTAACCATACAGTAAAGCTGCATGCCCTCGGGAAAAATTAGGGCTGTAGGTTCCCCTTGCTTTCAACCGTTCGCAGTACCAGCACAGCAAGGCTGTTTTGGTTAGTGTTACAAGGCGAGATCAGTCAATCATCCAGACTGTTGCCCCTGCAACTACTGAAAAGGCTGCTGCCCCTCTTCAGGAACCACACGTTTGTCTGGCCTCTCAACAGATACCCCTCCGTTGTGGTTGCACCTACGGCTATCTGTATCTCTGAGGCACGCAAGCCTCCCCACCAACGGCAAGGTCCATGGTTCATGGGGGAGGGGGGGGGGGGGTACATTTCATCAATTTCTTCGTCATTTGCAGAGGTAGTTGGCATATAAACTTGTACTGCTGTATGTTGTGGACTGGCAAGACAGCCAATCCACAGTGACGGGTAACCGAAAGGCACGCGCTTAAACTCACGCAGGATGGCGTGAGGTCTGAAACAGGATACGTAATGAATGCTATAAATAAAAGTACGTAGCTGCTGGATTCTTAACTTTAATCCACAATTTGTGAACATTGGTCTTGTTGATACAGTATATGCTTCATTAGATACATAGCAAAGGATAAATGGCGCCTTGCTAGGTCGTAGCAATTGACTTAGCTGAAGGCTATGCTAACTATCGTCTCGGCAAATGTGAGCGTAATTCTCAGTGAACCTTTCCTAGCAACGTCGGCTGTACAACTGGGGCGAGTGCTAGTAAGTCTCTTTAGACCTGCCGCGTGGCGGCGCTCGGTCTGCAATTACTGACAGTGGCGACACGCGGGTCCGTCGTATACTAGCGGACCGCGGCCGATTTAAAAGGCTACCACCTAGCAAGTGTGGTGTCTGGCGGTGACACCACACTGTAGTAGGAGTCTAGTACCATATCATGCGATAAAAGAAATTACATTTCGAGAAAAACGCATTTGAAGTTTTGAGTACATATAAATGCAATATTATGCAACTTACGTTCAATCTGCTATTCCGGGTCTATAAACTAGTCCTTCATCTTCCTCATAGAGGGCGTTCTGCTCGATCTGGGCCATCCTGCGCTGATCCAGAGCCGCTCGTACGGCCGGTGAGAAGCGGTTTTTGGCATCTTGAATCCGGTTGTCGTCCGAATACTTGGCGAACTGTGTCGAATAGAGTCCCAGGGTGACGTCCATCGTTGTCATGGTCTTCAGAATTTCTGAATACCCTTCGTTGAAGCTGCTCACTGCCAGGAAAGTCACAGTCTCCACAGACTTCGCACCAGAATGCAAATGCTTGGGGGCTAACTTCCAAACACACGCGTTCAAACTTTGATTTGAATTTTGTGTGTTTCCTCCCAAGCACCGGTAAAAAAAATCGTCCTCCGAAAGAAAAAAACTGGTGCGTGAAAAAGGCCGATTTCAGGCAGGTGCATTTTTTTGTTCAACCGCGAATAACAAACATTTCCGTTCCGTATTCGAAAAAACCGTTTCACGGGTGGAATCTCAACACTTTTGTGGATCCATAAATGTAGTTTAAAAAAATCGATTTTTTAACCAAAAGATAGTAAACCTCCCGTTAACAAACCACTGCCTACGGTGAAAGAAGCATTAAAATGTTAGAAATGGTAGAGGAATTTAACTCAGGAGCTTTGGACCTGTAGGCTGAAAATTACGCACTGAGCCAGAGACACACACTTTTAAGGGGCTCCGGAAAGCCTTATGTTTCCAATGTTAAAATAGCACTTATAAATTTTCTCAGAAAGTATTTGAGCTAGAACATTTGAGGTTCGTACAGGTTATTTATTGAAGTGTTGGCTACAACCTAACTCAGGGATTTTTAAAAATTTGAATTCAGTTATTAGAGATTAATTTTTTCTGTTGTAACGAAAATTCACAACTTTTTGCGCCATTTTTTGTTTATAAATTCAACAATATAAAGGCATTTGGAAAAATTCTGTATTGAGTTACGCAGAAGAGACTGTGTAACAATTCCTGAAAATTTGAAGCAAATTGGTTTGGTAGATCCTGGGAAAACATATAATTTGTATGACAAAATAAAACTTTTGAGAATCGAGCGACAAAGTTTGGATTACCATTTTAGTTATCTTCATCTTCTGCAAGCTCCTCCTCCAGCTTTCTCTTTGCCCTCCTCGTGTTTACTCTGACTTGTATTTATAGGCTATTTACAGCCCTGTCAGCAGCCCGAAGACGTTCCTTGTCTAAAGCAGGCATCGTTCTTACCATGTTCAAACCTATCTTCTATCCTAGATTTCTAAATATTGTGCACCTTACAACGTTGCCGTCACTAAAAGTAGCAACAGTATCATACACACCAATGCAGATGGAGAGCGATATGAAACGGGACGATCACTTAAGAACGTTAACAGGGAAGGCGAATGGACGATTTCGTTTTATTTGGAGACTTTTAGGAAAATGTAGCTCACCTGTGGACGAAACAGCGTATAGAATAGCCGTCCGGAGTGGCCGAGCGGTTGTAGGCGCTTCAGTCTGGACCCGCGAGACCGCTACGGTCGCAGGTTCGAATCCTGCCTCGGGCATGGATGTGTGTGATGTCCTTAGGTTAGTTAGGTTTAAGTAGTTCTAAGTTCTAGGGGACTGATGACCTTAGAAGTTAAGTCCCATAGTGCTCAGAGCCATTTGAACCAAGCGTATAGAATATTACTGCGACCCATTCATCAGTATTGTTAGAGTGTGTGAAATCCCCACGTGATCGAATTAAGGGGGTCCGGAACGCCCTATACTTGCAATGTTAAAATAACGCTTATAAATTACATCTTTCCTCACAAAGTATTTGAGGTAGGAAGTTGAACTTTTTACAGATTATTTATTGGAATATGGGCTACAACTTAACACAGGGATTTTACAAAATTTTAGTTCAGTCATTAAAGATGATTTTTTTTCAATTGTAATGAAAATTCACAACATTTTTTTGCAATTATTTATTTATATATTCAAAAATATACAGTTTTTTGGAAAAAGGCTGTGTTAAATTATGCAGAAGGTACTGTGTAACATTTACTGAAAGTTTGAAACAAATATGTTTGGAAGATCCTTAGAAAACATGTAATTAGTATGAGAAAATAAAAGTTTTGGGAATCGAGCGACAAACATTGGATTAACTTTTTAGTGCATTCCAGGTCCATAGGATGGATTATCTTCATCCTCTGCAAACTCCTCCTCCAGCTTCCTCTTGTTCCTCCTCCTGTTTACTCTTGCTTGTATTTCTAGACTCTTTACAGCCCTGTCTGCAGCCCGAAGGCGTTCCTTGTCTAAAGCAAGCATCGCTCGTTGTCGTGTTCGTAGATTTTGCTACCATTTTCTTCAGTTGCAGTTACTGCAACACTGTTCCAAAAGGTGGTCACGTATGAACACTTATCACATTTCAGTTGTATTTCACTAGCAATTCTTACGTGCTTTATTATGGAGAGTTCCAGACCAACTTCACTACAATGAATACATCTTACACAGTTTGAAAAAATTCCTTTGAGAACCGACATATCAAATATTTCATTCACATCCGATTCGCCCATAAAACATTCATAGTTATCACTCATTGAACCAAGCTTCTTCTGTGAAGTATTTTCTTTCCCACTTTGACTGCTATGGGCAGGTGTACTTGAGAGGTTAGGTTCACTCACTTGGTTATCGTCTTTATTGTTTACAGTAATAACACATACCTTTGGCTTTCCAACATTTCTCCTTTTCTTAAAAGCCTTCAGAGGATTTCTAATAACTTTACTTTTACTCATTATTATACTTCAACAAAACAGAGACTCAAGAAACAGAATTAATTACGAATATTTTCGAGATAAGGACAGAGTAAATAAACATGAAACAATCGACAATCACACCAGCGATATATATTGAACCATCACAGGTTAGCCACAACACATACTTTATCTCACATTACTAAAATGTACCTGATGAACACGGACGTTAATAATAACACCATTTGACAGCAGTTTAACAACGCCACAGTGGGTCACGCCCATGTAGAACACATTTCAAAAAAAATTTAAAAATAGTTGTAGTCTTCGGAATTGAATAACTTATATATCTATTAAAAGGTAATAGTCTGCAGATTCAGAAAACGCAAAAAAGTAAAAATTGAACTTTTCATGATTTTGAGCCTTTCCGGAGCCCCTTAAAAGAACACATCGCACAGATTCAAAGGCGTGCTTCTAGATTTGTTACCGGCTGGTTAGATCAGCACGCGAGTAATACGGAGATGCTTCGTGAATTCAAATGGGAATTCCTGTGGGAATTGGGAAATTTAGGGATCCCGCATTTGAGACTCACTGCCGAATGATTCTGCTGGGGTCAACGTGCATTTCGCATTAAGGACCACGAAGATAAGATAAGATAAGAAAAATTAGGCCTCGTATGGAGGCTTATAGATTGTCATTTTTCCCTCGCTCCATTTGCGAGTGGGTCAGAAAAGGAAATTGCTAGTAGTGGTGCAAGGTACCCTCAGCCATGTACCATACTGTGGCTTTCAGAGCATTCGCGTAGACGTTGCTGTAGATCTAAATCTAATAGGAGTTGTAGAGGGGAACCAAGACAATAAGCAGCTCAAATCGAATTAGGAGGCAGTAGCTACGCAGATATGAAAAGTCTTGCACAAGATAGAGTAGCGTGAAGAGCTGCACCAAACTAGTCTTGGACATCACGTATCTCAGAATCACCTTTTATTGTTATTGTTATTAAAACCTACTTATATTGTTTTGCAGAGGGCAAGTCACGGGCAACGTCGTTGCGACTGCCATCTCAACTTCGCAAAGGTAAAATTGCAAAAAATAAAGAGGGTACAATTCACTGTCAGTTTAACTAAATGACACATTCTTAGACGTAAGCGGGTGGACCAAAATGCGGAAACGCCGCGAGAAGCTCATGCTTGAACATAATTACAGATGCTAGACAAGCCTGCAGGTTGCGCTGTCGTATTTGATCACGAACGGCACCTGTGTGTCAGCTGTCGTCAGAACGTGGCTGTAGTGAGTGTATTATGTTGGAGCTAAGTGACTTCGAACGTGAGCTCATTGTTCGTACTCGTATTGTGGGGCTTCCGTAACCAAGGTAGTCAAAGTGTTTCATTTTTCAAGAGGCATCACATCGAAGATTTTTACCGCTTACGGGGAAAGCGGAAGAACATCATCCGCTAAGTCACAAGGCTGACGAATGTATTTGTTGAGAGATCGTAACAGATGATCATTGAATAGGATTTTGACGAAAAATAACAGGGCGGCGGCTGCAAAAATCACTGCAGAATAGAATGTTACACTCGCGAATCCCGTCAGCACAAAATCAACACGAAAGGAGCTCCAGAAGCAGAGAATTTCAAGACGAGCTGGAATTCCAAAACCACCCATCAGTGATGCAAATGCCCGTAGCAGGAAAACATGGTGCAGAAGCCATGAACCTAGACTATGGAACATCAGAAGAAAGTCATTTGGTCCGGTTTTCAACTTCTGGCCGAGTGTACGACACAAGTGTGAAATACAGTGGTATTTCTTGGATAATTTGGGCATCTTCAGCCTAGTATTCCATGGTCCGAATGGTTACATTGCAAGTTTGCATTGCTTCCAAGGATTATGTGTCCATTTTAATTTACCACGCCCATCGTATGGTACAGTGTTTGTTACGCAGTAGTGATCCTGTTTTCCAAGACGGTAAGGTCCTGTTCACTCAGCTTGCATCGTCCAGGACTGGTTTTGTGAAGATGAACTACCAGAGCCCTCATAACCACCAGTCACCAGATATCAGTATTATTGAGCCTTTGTGATCTACTTTGGAGGGAAGGGTGCTTGATCGCTATCCACCACTATAATCGTTACCTGAATATGCCACTATTATGCGGGAATAACGGTATAACTTTCACTTAAAAAAACATACAGGATCTTTATTTATCCATTCCAAGACGACTGGAAGGTGTTTTGAATGCTGACTGTTTACCTACACTGCATTAAGCATGGTAATTTGTTGTGTTTTCGGTGTTTTCATGTTTTTGGCCACCCTCCATAGGATCCTCTGCATTGGCCAACAGAGTTGTATCCGTGAATACCGTTAGAGATAGTAAAGTCTGGAGCAGCTCGGCGGGTGGGAGAGGTGCGTTATTCTGGAGAGCAGGGGCCAAAAAAAGCGGCAGGAAACGCGACGGTGACGCTCCGCTGGCGTTGCGGGTCCGCCACACGCCGCCTGCCACCAGCGCCAGGACAATGACATCGCTTTCCTCAAACAGCCCTCTCCTCTGTAACGCATTCCAGGCGGGACCGGCTCCACTCTATCTTTGTAGCATTATGTCTCAACGGTTCCTTCTAAACGTTCACTGAAAATCAGTTTGTAGCATAAAGCGAATCGTATTTAACAATATGCATAATCTTTCTTCATATGCTCAATTAAAAAAACATTAGTTTTGTTTTAGTCCCTCCAACGAGTACAGTCTTAACAAAATTTGTGCAACTTATAACTACAGGTTAGTCGAAGCAGTATGGCAACGTATGTTAAAATATCTACGGGCATTGAACGCACTACATAACCGGTGCCTATGAAGTTCGAAAGGGAGCTGTCCGTGAGAAGTGGAAACGAAGTGGAATGGACATTTTCTGCATGTAGACACTTGCAAAACCGTCTCCATGAACTCGCTGTTAAGCTCGGCTAGAGGGCTTGCTAACATTCCAGCCGGCATCGTGTAGAGTGCCCGGAGCACAGGCGCTTTGACACGTAACCTGAATAATACGCCAGGTGAATTTAACCGCAACTGTGAAACATCTTACGACGAGTAGATTTAAACAAAGGACGTGGCCCAAAGTTTGTGCTGCTCAAATGCCCTTCGCGATTTTAATTGTCCAGAATATTGATATTGTCCAAAATATTTCGTATACGGAAGCAATTTCTACCACGGTTGACGTGAAATTATTGTTTACTACTAGAAATACAGCGCCCAGCTAGTATCAGATTCTGGCTTCAGCTATATATCCATGAACATAATATTGCAATATTTTTAAATTATCTAATGGTAAACAGTAATTTTACAATATTTTTGGTAAATTATTAAATGGGAAATTATAATCTTCTGACGTCTATAAGGCTGATAAACCGCTATTTTTTATAGTCATAGGAAAGAGAGAGCTATATTTTTCAATTTCTTCCCAAATATCTGTATCTGTTTGCTCAAAATTATATTCAGATTTATATAACTCTTCTCCATAAAGCCATTTAAAATAATCAGTACCAGAAATCTGTTTTAAACTTCTCAAATGTTCCATAACTAAAGATTGTTTATAATAAATTTTGCAAATATTAAATTTAACTTTTTTCTCTTCTGATTCCTCAACTAAAATATTTTTGTCTAATTTCAATGGATCCCATAATTTACTCATGTTTTATATGTCTTAATTTATAAGACAAAAAGTTTGTTAGATTTTTAAAATTGCTACAACTGATTTACATTTTTCACGTATGTTGTGAATGTCTGAATACTACACTCCTGGAAATGGAAAAAAGAACACATTGACACCGGTGTGTCAGACCCACCATACTTGCTCCGGACACTGCGAGAAGGCTGTACAAGCAATGATCACACGCACGGCACAGCGGACACACCAGGAACCGCGGTGTTGCCCGTCGAATGGCGCTAGCTGCGCAGCATTTGTGCACCGCCGCCGTCAGTGTCAGCCAGTTTGCCGTGGCATACGGAGCTCCATCGCAGTCTTTAACACTGGTAGCATGCCGCGACAGCGTGGACGTGAACCGTATGTGCAGTTGACGGACTTTGAGCGAGGGCGTATAGTGGGCATGCGGGAGGCCGGGTGGACGTACCGCCGAATTGCTCAACACGTGGGGCGTGAGGTCTCCACAGTACATCGATGTTGTCGCCAGTGGTCGGCGGAAGGTGCACGTGCCCGTCGACCTGGGACCGGACCGCAGCGACGCACGGATGCACGCCAAGACCGTAGGATCCTACGCAGTGCCGTAGGGGACCGCACCGCCACTTCCCAGCAAATTAGGGACACTGTTGCTCCTGGGGTATCGGCGAGGACCATTCGCAACCGTCTCCATGAAGCTGGGCTACGGTCCCGCACACCGTTAGGCCGTCTTCCGCTCACGTCCCAACATCGTGCAGCCCGCCTCCAGTGGTGTCGCGACAGGCGTGAATGGAGGGACGAATGGAGACGTGTCGTCTTCAGCGATGAGAGTCGCTTCTGCCTTGGTGCCAATGATGGTCGTATGCGTGTTTGGCGCCGTGCAGGTGAGCGCCACAATCAGGACTGCATACGACCGAGGCACACAGGGCCAACACCCGGCATCATGGTGTGGGGAGCGATCTCCTACACTGGCCGTACACCACTGGTGATCGTCGAGGGGACACTGAATAGTGCACGGTACATCCAAACCGTCATCGAACCCATCGTCCTACCATTCCTAGACCGACAAGGGAACTTGCTGTTCCAACAGGACAACGCACGTCCGCATGTATCCCGTGCCACCCAACGTGCTCTAGAAGGTGTAAGTCAACTACCCTGGCCAGCAAGATCTCCGGATCTGTCCCCCACTGAGTATGTTTGGGACTGGATGAAGGCCGGCCGCGGTGGTCTAGTGGTTCAGGCGCTCAGTCCGGAACCGCGCGACTGCTACGGTCGCAGGTTCGAATCCTGCCTCGGGCATGGATGTGTGTGATGTCCTTAGGTTAGTTGGGTTTAAGTAGTTCTAAGTTCTAGGGGACTGATGACCAGAGATGTTAAGTCCCATAGTACTCAGAGCCATTTTTTTTGACTGGATGAAGCGTCGTCTCACGCGGTCTGCACGTCCAGCACGAACGCTGGTCCAACTGAGGCGGCAGGTGGAAATGGCATGGCAAGCCGTTCCACAGGACTACATCCAGCATCTCTACGATCGTCTCCATGGGAGAATAGCAGCCTGCATTGCTGCGAAAGGTAGATATACACTGTACTAGTGCCGACATTGTGCATGCTCTGTTGCCTGTGTCTATGTGCCTGTGGTTCTGTCAGTGTGATCATGTGATGTATCTGACCCCAGGTATGTGTCAATAAAGTTTCCCCTTCCTGGGACAATGAATTCACGGTGTTCTTATTTCAATTTCCAGGAGTGTAGATTTGGGGAGCTACTTTTTAAGATAAGAAATTTATTATATTTTTAAAAATGAAAAAACAATTTATTTTTATTAGGTTTATATTCTTAAAGTTCGTATTTAAAAAAACTAATAATGCTATATTTATAGAGTTTTTATTTTAAAAATTTATAGCATGCATGAAATTATAATTAACTGATCTTAATTTTTTTCAGTTTAATTTATAATTTAACAGATTTTCAATTATTTTCTTATTCAAGTAAAACTATGATTTAACTGACTTTTTCAGTCTTTGTTCATGGTAATTAGTTTGGCTTTTTTGCATTGTAGGTGATATTTGGGGCAGTCCCACTTCGTCATATACAAAGATTTTAACTTATTATGAGAAAAAGTGAGGTGGTAGCCCAAAATACACTCCTGGAAATTGAAATAAGAACACCGTGAATTCATTGTCCCAGGAAGGGGAAACTTTATTGACGCATTCCTGGAGTCAGATACATCACATGATCACACTGACAGAACCACAGGCACATAGACACAGGCAACAGAGCATGCACAATGTCGGCACTAGTACAGTGTATATCCACCTTTCGCAGCAATGCAGGCTGCTAATCTCCCATGGAGACGATCGTAGAGATGCTGGATGTAGTCCTGTGGAACGGCTTGCCATGCCATTTCCACCTGGCGCCTCAGTTGGACCAGCGTTCGTGCTGGACGTGCAGACCGCGTGAGACGACGCTTCATCCAGTCCCAAACATGTTCAATGGGGGACAGATCCGGAGATCTTACTGGCCAGGGTAGTTGACTTACACCTTCTAGAGCACGTTGGGTGGCACGGGATACATGCGGACGTGCATTGTCCTGTTGGAACAGCAAGTTCCCTTGCCGGTCTAGGAATGGTAGAACGATGGGTTCGATGACGGTTTGGATGTACCGTGCACTATTCAGTGTCCCCTCGACGATCACCAGTGGTGTACGGCCAGTGTAGGAGATCGCTCCCCACACCATGATGCCGGGTGTTGGCCCTGTGTGCCTCGGTCGTATGCAGTCCTGATTGTGGCGCTCACCTGCACGGCGCCAAACACGCATACGACCATCATTGGCACCAAGGCAGAAGCGACTCTCATCGCTGAAGACGACACGTCTCCATTCGTCCCTCCATTCACGCCTGTCGCGACACCACTGGAGGCGGGCTGCACGATGTTGGGACGTGAGCGGAAGACGGCCTAACGGTGTGCGGGACCATAGCCCAGCTTCATGGAGACGGTTGCGAATGGTCCTCGCCGATACCCCAGGAGCAACAGTGTCCCTAATTTGCTGGGAAGTGGCGGTGCGGTCCCTTACGGCACTGCGTAGGATCCTACGGTCTTGGCGTGCATCCGTGCGTCGCTGCGGTCCGGTCCCAGGTCGACGGACACGTGCACCTTCCGCCGACCACTGGCGACAACATCGATGTACTGTGGAGACCTCACGCCCCACGTGTTGAGCAATTCGGCGGTACGTCCACCCGGCCTCCCGCATGCCCACTATACGCCCTCGCTCAAAGTCCGTCAACTGCACATACGGTTCACGTCCACGCTGTCGCGGCATGCTACCAGTGTTAAAGACTGCGATGGAGCTCCGTATGCCACGGCAAACTGGCTGACACTGACGGCGGCGGTGCACAAATGCTGCGCAGCTAGCGCCATTCGACGGCCAACACCGCGGTTCCAGGTGTGTCCGCTGTTCCGTGCGTGTGATCATTGCTTGTACAGCCCTCTCGCAGTGTCCGGAGCAAATATGGTGGGTCTGACACACCGGTGTCAATGTGTTCTTTTTTCCATTTCCAGGAGTGTATTACCTACTGCTTGCAGAGAGATACATGCCAATAGTGATATGCCCTACAACACTGGACACAGGAGTAGAATCACGACGACTTTTCAAATTAGTCCCAACTCTATGTATAGAACCACGATGGACATATCGATGAATGGAATTCTCAAAGATAATGTATGTTACAAGATTACATTCGTTATCACTGTGCGGGCACCACATCTGGCTTGATAGTACAGGGTGCCTTTGGATACAAGTTAGCCACAATGAAAAACTAAACATTACATTATCGTCTTGTTGAGGCTGGTGGCTGTGCCCTGTCTTCGAGGTCTCTGTGGCATTATCTTTCAACACAAGAACTCAAAGTGACACACTGCTCTCAGAGAGGGAACTGGACTGTTACTCTAGCTGGCACATTCTCCAGATTTCTCACACACTGAAAACATTTCGTCACGGGCTGATGATAGATTGGCACACCACCACTTGCCAACCACAATGACTGATGAATTCTAACTTCGAGCTGAAGGAACATGGAATGACATAGACATATTTGTCGCTCAAGCGCTGTTCGATTGGATGATCAGTTGGGCTAAAGCAGGTGTTGCCGAAACCAGTGGCAGTTCTGTGTAAATTTCGCATCCTCTATGTTCCCAAATCACGTTATGTATTCTTCCTACACACTGTATATGTGCGAAAGTAAAATTTCCTTACTGCTGTTGCAGCTCTAATGGCCAGCAATGTACTTCACGAAAGCTTTATTCAGTTGAAACTAGGAGATTGATAGACCCTGCCTTCAGCAGAAAGACTTTTCCCGATATGAGTATTGGTGACATTCTGCTACAACGGGCGCTTTTCGGTCTTCTTTCTTTCTCTCTCTTTTTTTTATGGAAGATTAGAGTTGAACGTTTCTGCATGTGGGTGGTGGGTGCTGCATATTCTGTGTGTTCTATGTGAAGAAGGACAGAGCGAGGCCCGTCGTATGAACATAGGAGCAAGAACTCTAAGTGACAGTTACTATGCTCGCAGATACTGTTTTTATTGTTTTCCAGGGATAGAGTTTAAACATATCATATTAGCCTTCGTGTCGACGCAATGACCACTGAAAATGAGGCTAGTGGCAATATTTGTTCACAGTCTGTGCCACACCTTCCCGTATTTGCCTCATTGCTTCTTAATCTAGTACCTATATTTTTAATCCAGCTGTAAAAGCATTTAATTTCTAAATAGATTATTAAAATAGGATTCCTTCTCAAACTTTTAAGTGTATTCTCTCGAAACGAACCTTTTAGCGAGGAAATGCTAGATCGTTATGAATGTATTAGTTACTCATCAATAACTACCCAATACGGCAGGGCACGGCTGATGAACAAAGGGCTATGATGGTGATTTAAAGCAAGTGTAACGCCGTGGAGCCGGGAGCGCCCAGACTGGGGGACACAAGCTGGCGAGAAAGAGGCCACCCTGTCTCCAGAGAGGGTGATCGTCTTAGCACACTAAGTATTCCTTCATGATGAAAGATCACTTCCACTAGGAGCAAATTTAGGACATTTTCTTGAATGTAAGAGTAAGCTAATGTCGACAAAGGCACACGTTTTTCGTGACAGAAGTATTATCTAACTCCTGAACGAGAGGACACGAGGTAGGAGTAAGTACACTCCCCTTTCGGACGACAGTGTGCGACGTTCTAGCTTGATCCATCATTGTGAACTTTCTATAAATGACCGGTAATAATTATTTTCAAGTGCAGGCCTGGTCAACGAATACAACAAAAGTTTTTAAAAAACATTTCACTCATGTTTTTCTGGAATATAACTAAACGTAAATGTAAACATATAGAAAACGTGTAATACTAAACGGAAGCTTATAAAAAACAAAAAATAAGTATAAGAAATAAAATCCCCAAAGCTTTCAGTGATGTGCTCCCACACTACAAATTAGTGTTTGTCAGACCGGTGTGGAATGAACAGTAGCAGTTTTTATCTTTATTCAAACAAAGTTCACTTCACATTATTCATACAACACATACACTGATCAGCCAGAACATTATGGCCACCTACCTAATAGCCGGTATGTCAGCCCTTGGGACAGATAACAGCGGCGACGTGTCGTGGAATGGAAGTAATGAGGGCTTGGCAGGCCTCTGGAGGGAGTTAGCATCGCATCTGCACACACAGATCACCTAATTCTCGTAAATTCCAGGGAGGGAGGGAATGAGCTCGGACTCCACGCTCACTAGCATCCCAGACGTGTTCGATGAGTTTCGGATCTGACGAGTTGGGGGGCCAGCACATCAACTGGAACTCGCCACTGTGTTACTCGAGCCATTCCTTCACATTCCTAGCCTCGTGATATGGCGCATTATCTTGCTAAAAAATGCCACTGGTGTCTGGTAACGTTATCCTCATGAAGGGGTGTACGTGGTACGCAACCAGTGTACGATACTCCTCGGTCTCCATGGGGCCTTACACGAGCCCCACTGAACACATGGGTGCCCACGTGAACGTTCCCCAGAGGAAAAGGGAGCCGCTGCCGCAGCCTTCTTGTCTCCGTTCCGCAGTACAGGTGTCAATGAGCTGTTCCCCTGGAAGTCGACGGATTCGCGGCCTCCCGTCCACATGTTGAAGAAGGTATCGGGATTCATCAGCACATGCAACGCACTCCCACTGCGCCGATGTCCGGTACCGATGATCACGTGCCTAATTCAGCCGTAGTTGCCGATGTCATGGCGTTAACATTGGCACATGCATGTATCATCGGCTCTGGAGGCCCATCGTTAGAAGTGTTCGGTGCACTGTGTGTTCAGATACACTTGTACTCTGCCAGTATTAAAGTCTCGTGTTAGTTCCGCCACAGTTAGCCGCCTGTCCTGTTTTACCAGTCTGCCCAGTCTGCGAGGTCCCACATCTGTCATTTGGGGTGGCCGCCCAACCTTACGACGTCTGGACGTGGTTTTACCTCGGTTTCGCCACGTGTTGAAGACACTCACCGCAGCACTCTTCGAACACCCAGAAAGTCGTCGAGCAGTTGTCGTGCCGATCCTCCGGACCTCATGCGCCGTGCATGTGTCATTCCTCCTCCCCAGGAGGGGCTGCTATGGCCTGGCCGGTTTTATATCGAGAGTATGTCGGTGGTCATAATGTTCTAGCTGATCAGTGTATGTATGTCCTTTGCGGTTGAGAAGTTTTCACGTTGTTCTTTTCGTTTTCCAAAGTGGTGAATGTTGGAAGCGACCTAATATCACATCGTTTGGAGGCAGTTAAGATATTTTGTGTTTCAGTCTCTTGGTCTTGGTTGGATATAAGTTGCTCGGTCTGCAACGATTTCTTTTTTTTTTTTTTTTTTCATTCTGGTCCTACATGGAAGAGAGTTTGGGTTGAAATAGTAGATTCCAGGTCTATAGCATTTACAGTATGATCTTCATCCGAAAAATCATCGAAATCCAGTTCATCTTCGTTTGCAAATGGTTACACCAGCACCATAAATTCATGATCTGTCATCACTTTACGTCTTCCTCCTCCCATATAAATTATGGGATCAGTCTCAGGTTATTTATACCAATAGAAGTCCCAGAAGCTACTTCGAGAATATAAAATAGGTATTTAATATTTCTATATCACGTACATAAGCAGAAGCAATTGCACTGTACAGCATATGTCCAAAGCAAAATAGTAGAAGTGTTATCTACTTATTTATCACAGAGTTATATGTTAAGTGCGGAGTTACAGCACCAAACATAATAGAAAACGAGCAAAATTTACTATTTCTCGCATTCTCATTCAGAATATCAAATAATCACCATACAATAAGGCATCATGCACCACATTAACGAAGGTACACTCAGGGACACGTGATGTCCTGTGACGTCGAGACTAGTGCAGATTGGTGGCCATCTCCTTATTCCCACTTATAAGCGCGTCAGTTCAAATTAGCAAAGTAATCGACAACGTTAAATTCTGGCAGCAAAGAAAATCCAGTTCAGACTCTGCTTTGCAGATGCACAAAGCAGCGTAATATAGGCTTAAGTCTTTCTTAATATTTGAGGAAATATTTGTCCTTTGGCACGCCGATGTAGAAAATAAACGAAAGAAATCACTACAACAAATATCGGCAATTGCTATCGGTTTGTGGTAGAATGCTATACTTAGATAGCTATTAAGTTTAATCCGCTACATATGTGACTGTCTTCTTCAACAACGGTTTTTGATTCCAGGTAGATACACAATTTAAAATAGTAATGGCGTAGCAGAATTAGTACTTTTTCACTTCTTCATAATACCCTCACGTCAGATACAATCAACGCATAGCGAATTTCAGTTCTAGGCGCTACAGTCTGGAGCCGAGCGACCGCTACGGTCGCAGGTTCGAATCCTGCCTCGGGCATGGATGTGTGTGATGTCCTTAGGTTAGTTAGGTTTTAATTAGTTCTAAGTTCTAGGCGACTGATGACCTCAGAAGTTAAGTCGCATAGTGCTCAGAGCCATTTGAACCATTTTTGAATTTCAGTTCAGCTACTTTAAGGGACAGGACACAAGAACAAAAACAGAAACGACTTTCTGTTAATTACAACCATGGAATTAACAACAACATATAACATTCACAGATGTCACTAAGAGTAATCTATATGTATGTCAGAGAGTTATTCGAATACAATTACTAAAATTTACGTAACACTAACACAACAAATTGAAGTTCTCATCCTAATGTTAACAAAAAGAAAAAGGAAACAACAACAATGAATATACTGCAGTAAGCGGTGCAAAGCGTCAAGGTGCGTTACAGGTGGAGCGAGCACCCTTTCTAATAACGTTAATCACGTTTCTATCTATATTTGTCCCCCCCCTTCAAGAGATCACTGTGTTCGTCTCCAATAGAGTGTAGTACTTTAAAAGCCGGTGTGGCCGTGCGGTTCTAGGCACATCAGTCTGGAACCGCGTGACCGCTACGGTCGCAGGTTCGAATCCTGCCTCGGGCATGGATGTGTGTGATGTCCTTAGGTTAGTTAGGTTTAAGTAGTTCTCAGTTCTAGGGGACTGATGACCACAGATGTTGAGTCCCATAGTGCTCAGAGCCATTTGAACCATTTTTTTCTTCTTCTTGAGCATTGTTTTCCTAGTACATCTTTGCACTAAGGAAGTTCATTATCAAAGCTTCTTTTTCATTTGCACCCCTGACACTTTCAATTATTCCAGTAACACCAGCCCTGCGTAATTCTGTGGCACTGAGCACCTTTGTCTCTTCTGATTCTGGCAAACATTTTGCTTTCTTCAAGGACGGTGGAATGTCATATAAACTTGTTGTAGACGAGGACTTGTTTCTTTCTCTTTGCTTCCGGGAGTTGTGATTTCTCCAATAATTCAGGATATATTTTTAAAGCCGTGCTTAAAAACACTATTGTACTTTCTGCACATACCGAGCTTTCATCTGAATCGAATGAGGACTCCGTTGATTGAAAATTCACATGTGCTCACTTAGAACAAATAAAGCGAAAGGCTAACAAAACAGCGAAGTCAGATGCCCGTGATCACTCAAAAAAGGTTGTTGACAAAGCAGAAGAAGTAAAACGCTAGAAGCTTTTGCTTTTATGTTAGGAGTAAAAGGTGGGAGGAAAAAGTAAAGGTTATTCATACACTGTGAATCGAAAGCTTTGCTTCTTCATTTTGTATGCAAGTAAATGCCTGGCTTCCACCTCTATCTTCCAAGTTTATGCTTCAGTTTTATTCTTACGGCAGAGGGCGCTTATTACGTAAACAGTTAAACGAATGTTTAGTTTTAAACCCATTTTTAATGCTTTTGAAACTACATGATATTTAAACTTTGAGCTGCAGACGAAATTGCTCACGGAATTATTACGAAACTACATAACGCTTCGTGGCCGCAGCGCATCCATTACGCAGCTGACGCAAACGCAGGTCGATCGATCTTTCAGCCATCTGTAAATCTGATAGAGTGATAACAGCGCTTGTAGGGCACGTATCACGGATTTCGCTATAAAACCGTGCTTTGTGTGGCTAGCTCGCGGAACTATTGGCTCAGTACGCGTTCAGTACATGCGTTTGTTCTCTTTAAGTCTGGAAGAACAAACCTATTAAAGAGAAAAAGGAACCATGAATCGTGTACCATTACCATGAGTCAGCGCTATGGTACAAGCAATAACTAACCCTGACGCTTCCCACCAAAAACAAGTTATAATAAACACAGCAAGAACAGCAAAAAAGAGAATCTAGTCTGAAACGATAGGCAACGACTACCCTACACTGAATAAACAAGTAACCCTTGTCCGAAAACGTCCCGTCTTCGTTATACGATGGTTTAAGTTCAAATGTGTAACTCATCCACTTCTAATTGAGGAATGGAATTATGCGTGACGCAGTACAGTTACTAGGTAACAATTCGAAAGGAAACATAACGAAATATCCATTTATCACTTAAGCACATTTCTTTGTATTAACACTTAAACATTACGTGTTTATATTACTCCAAAGCGAAAAATAATCCAACATGTCTTACGTACAGAACGTAATTTTAACTGTTAATACAAACAAATGAGTTTAAGTGATAAATGGATGTTTGTTATATTTCCTTTCACATTGTTACCTAATAATTGTATTGTGTCAACCCTAATTCAGTTCCTCACGCAGAATTGGATGATTAAACATCCGAAATGAAACCGTCGAAAAGAGAAACCTTATGTTTCGATACCTCGGTTCCTACTCAAAGTTATATGTACTCACTCACCGCCTACAAGTCCTAGAAGTTTGTAACGGGAATTTCCGGACCCTGTTTACAAACATTCATGGATGTAACGAGAGTTTCAGCTGTAAGTGATGATCTTACTTCTAAAATACAAACTTTAGTATCCGACAGTGACTCAGATTCTGTTCCTAGCCCAATTATCGGTAGGGAGAACACGTCAGAGATATTCGGGCTCCAGGAGCAGATGCGGCTTGCGCCTACGCGACGGGCAGCAAACACGTGAGATGGCGCAGCCATAAGAGTGTTAAATACCGCAACCCGGCAATTGATAACCAGCCTCTCGCTAGTCACTAAGGCTCTTAGTTACGTGCCATTGAATAGCGGAATACTGACTTTGCCTGATTTACATTTGTGATCTGAACTGCTCGCTAAATTGTTGTATACGCTTAAGACGACTTTTCGATGTCCTAGACTTGTTTTGCTTACTCGTTCACTTCGTGTTGTCTGCTATTATTTACCTCCGAAACCGCCTGTTTTGTTATTTTGGTCTCTGTGTTACCACCAGTGCGAGTTATTAACTGTGTTGCACCTACACAGAGTAGGATAGAAGACAAACATCCCCATTTCAAGCTGTTTCGAAATGTACCCAGACTTTCAGCTGATCAGCGCATGGTGTAACTATTGGCAGCTGACAGTAAATAGTAATCAATTTCTTGGGATGCGTCTACGAGTAAGTGGGTGAAAATGAACTGGAATCAGTGACAACTTTCATGCATCAAGGAGTGTATGTCCGAACTATTTAAACTGAAACGACTACATGAACGTACCTGTGAAGAAGGCAGAAGACAGATCCAGACTGACTTAAACAACTCTAAGATCGCCTTCAAAACGCTTGTTCGATCAATTCGTTTGTATTGTTCGTCCGTCCTGGTTCCATGCCAAGCTGTACTGAAGGACGAGCAGGACAATTCGTTACTGTGGTGTTTGGTCACCGCAAGTGTCAGAAAGGTGCTCAACAAACTGCAATGAGCGACCATATAAGAAGGGGTTGTCCATTGCGTAGAGCCGTACTTACAAAATTTGTTCTCACCCGAAAGGGTTCTGGCAACCAGAGCCGTGCATCGCGCCACGTTTACCCGCAAGAACCCGCCTGCGCCCGACTGCTCCGCTCTGATACCCGCACCGCCGATAGTCGGGTTCAACTTTACCGAAAACGAACTGCGCGAGCCCCGATGCGCCGTCGAGGCCGGCGACTCGTCCGAGCCAGGGTGTCAACAGGGCGCGGTGTGACAGGGAAGCACATAGCATAAGGAAGGCGGGGGAATGAGTTGCCACACAAGAGGGGGTTCCCTTTCTCAGACGTCTGTACTTCTATAAGAATCGTGAAGTTTTTTTTTTTATAAAGAAGAATAACTAATAATGTAAAATGATCAATATAACACAACAGTGCGTAGTACAATGATGAACATATTTGATTTATAGAATTCATCCTTCCCTTTTTCCGCTTTTTTCTAGAGCCTTTACGTTTTGCAGCTGTTTTTTGAAACTTATTACACTTCGGTCCACAGCTGGAATATCTTCTAGAAAGTTTCAGCAACATCTTTGTGCACCCTACTTCTTGTGTTCTTCTTCGTGTAATGTCCCTGAGCCATTTTCCACAGACATTGTCTTTCGCGGTACAATTGCATAAGTTTTCAAATTTTCTGAACGCGGCCTGACCCGTTGCTACAGAGTTACGCACGTGTGCGCCCAGCTAATGAGCCTGGATTGGCTGCTCCGAGAACTGCAGCTGACGGTCGTCAAGATCGTGCCTCTACTAATGCACAGGCGAAGACTGTGAGTCTTCTAGAATCCGTCGGGAGTATCCGTGGCCGTGCTCGTGTGTGGCCAGCTAATGCAGCCCGATGCAAACATTTCAGCAGAAGACACTGTGACCAACCCACTTTGGGTTATTATTATTATTGTTATTATTATCATTATGTCAGAAATACATATCGATCAACAAAGGTCCTTGCAACGTCCAGAGATTAGAAAATGTATAGAGGTTAAAAAAAAATTTCTCTGAAGGTAGAGCAGGGAACCGACACGTGTCTGAAGGTAGCAAGGTATGGTAAGATATTATATGGGTTGCATGAACTCAAAATATTTGTAGGTTTTGCAGAGCATAGATGGTTATTGGTGGATGAATGGTTATCTGGAGAGTGATTTGCAAACAGAAACTTGGGGAAGTTAGTCAGTGTTGGCCTCTGCAGTCTACTGTCAGTTTCGTGTGCCACAAATTTTCCTTTTTCGTGAGCCGGCAGCATCTGCTGGAAGTTTTGAGGTTACGAGCATGGCATCTGCAGCTAATGACTGATTTCCGAGGTGCACCAATAGCAGGCGCGGTCCGTCCAGTGGCGAGAAAAGCAGACCTACAAGAAGGGACCACTAGCCTCCACCTCCCCTCCACCCCCCTGCTTTCCAGTTCCGAACGATGGCAGAGGACTTAACGGTTGTGGCTACATGCAAAGCCGAGGCCTACGGCTGAGCACGAGTCTGCAGGAGGGATGTCAACCGGCAGACACGCCCGAACTTGGTGCGCTTTGTGCGAAGGGGGCGTGCCGCTCAACGGCGACTTATGTCAATGGGCGACTGCACCTCGACTGATGTTTCTGCTGCTGAGGGCAACACACAGAAACGCCAGTTGGTGTCTCCTTTGCGCCGAGCCCCCGATGGAGATATAGTCGCCTTTTGACGTAAGTCGCCGTTGAGTGGCACCTCCCCCAAAATGGTTCAAATGGCTCTGAGCACTATGGGACTCAACTGCTGCGGTCATAAGTCCCCTAGAACTTAGAACTACTTAAACCTAACTAACCTAAGGACATCACACGCATCCATGCCCGAGGCAGGATTCGAACCTGCGACCGCAGCGGTCGTGAGGTTCCAGACTGTAGCGCCTTTAACCGCTTGGCCACTTCGGCCGGCGCACCTCCCCCCCCCCCCCCCCCCTCCCCCTTGTCGCAGAGCGCGCTGCATTTGGGAGGCCAGCTAACATCCTCTCCTGTGGATATGGCCTCGGCCGTGGGCCTCGGCTTGGCAGGTAGCAGGTAGCCACGACCCTTAAGTCTGCCGCCATCGTTCGGTGCTGGGAAGTAGGGCGGTGGGCCCAGCCCCCCCCCCCCCCCCAGGTCTGCTTTTTTCGCTACTGGATGGACTCCGTCTGTTATCAGCGCACCTGAGAAATCCGTCGTAACTGCTGATGCCATGCTCTTAACTGCAGAACCTCCAGCAGATGCTACCAGATCATGAAGCTCGTTTCAAACAGCACTGAGAAACATCTCACAATAACTTCAAACAGGCATTACAGAATTTACAAAGGAAATTTCTACTACTGACTTAAAACTAATACACGAGAAACTGCCCCAACAATTGCTTGACAAGGTGGGCCTTCTTAATAAAATAAAATGAAAGAAATAAGAAAATTTATATCAATAAATTATCAAGCTTTCGAAAATATTTCAATGTGCAAAAGAAATGAATTTATTTCTCAGAAGGTTACTTGTATGAGTGAAATATTGAGATTCATATGTAAGCTGGAGTGAAAATTTAGACAATAAAGTGAATTCTTACATAGTATAGTTAAAAATATTATTTACGTTGAGAAATTTGTCAGGATGTTTCTTGTCCAAGATTTGGTAAGGAAATGGAGTGAATTCAGTGTCGCTGCTACCTGCAGATACAGAGCGTTATTTACGACTAACTACAGTCCCTTACACAACGGTTTACAGAACTAGAAAAGTTTACTACAAACAAATGTAACCACTATGATACTGACACAAAAATAACGAGGAAAACCATTATTTTGACAGTTTAAATCAGTATTTTGCAGTGTTACAGTCAGATTCAACTTTCATATACATACTTTAGCTTTAGATTGTTGATTTTTGTTTCCTTTCTTAAATCGTTTGTCAGTGCAGCATCTGGCTGTCTGCTGTGATAGCAACAGTGTAGCCAACGTAGCTTTCTCAGTCAAGGTAAAGAGATTAATATTCTTCCGGTAGTCATTCGACGGTAGTTAAATCTGGTGGCTGAAACGACCCCTCTGGCCTCTCCCGGCTACATGGCGGAAGTTCGTTGCAGGAAAAGCGTGCTCTCGGCACTCGGCAGTGGACCTTTGGTGATTGAAGACGGTACCCTTAAGAGCAACTCGGTGCTGATGGGTGTATCAATGTGTGATGGTGTGTAGTTATT
Organism: Schistocerca serialis cubense; assembly: GCF_023864345.2. Taxonomy (NCBI): domain Eukaryota; kingdom Metazoa; phylum Arthropoda; class Insecta; order Orthoptera; family Acrididae; genus Schistocerca; species Schistocerca serialis. Next base: position 655,246,553 of record NC_064640.1, on the reverse strand, counting down.
CCAACTGATGTACACATTTGATCAGCTAGTTGGTTTTAAAATTCGGTAGTCGAATGATTATACACTCCTGGAAATTGAAATAAGAACACCGTGAATTCATTGTCCCAGGAAGGCGAAACTTTATTGACACATTCCTGGGGTCAGATACATCACAAGATCACACTGACAGAACCACAGGCACATAGACACAGGCAACAGAGCATGCACAATGTCGGCACTAGTACAGTGTATATCCACCTTTCGCAGCAATGCAGGCTGCTATTCTCCCATGGAGACGATCGTAGAGATGCTGGATGTAGTCCTGTGGAACGGCTTGCCATGCCATTTCCACCTGGCGCCTCAGTTGGACCAGCGTTCGTGCTGGACGTGCAGACCGCGTGAGACGACGCTTCATCCAGTCCCAAACATGCTCAATGGGGGACAGATCCGGAGATCTTGCTGGCCAGGGTAGTTGACTTACACCTTCTAGAGCACGTTGGGTGGCATGGGATACATGCGGACGTGGATTGTCCTGTTGGAACAGCAAGTTCCCTTGCCGGTCTAGGAATGGTAGAACGATGGGTTCGATGACGGTTTGGATGTACCGTGCACTATTCAGTGTCCCCTCGACGATCACCAGTGGTGTACGGCCAGTGTAGGAGATCGCTCCCCACACCATGATGCCGGGTGTTGGCCCTGTGTGCCTCGGTCGTATGCAGTCCTGATTGTGGCGCTCACCTGCACGGCGCCAAACACGCATACGACCATCATTGGCACCAAGGCAGAAGCGACTCTCATCGCTGAAGACGACACGTCTCCATTCGTCCCTCCATTCACGCCTGTCGCGACACCACTGGAGGCGGGCTGCACGATGTTGGGGCATGAGCGGAAGACGGCCTAACGGTGTGCGGGACCGTAGCCCAGCTTCATGGAGACGGTTGCGAATGGTCCTCGCCGATACCCCAGGAGCAACAGTGTCCCTAATTTGCTGGGAAGTGGCGGTGCGGTCCCCTACGGCACTGCGTAGGATCCTACGGTCTTGGCGTGCATCCGTGCGTCGCTGCGGTCCGGTCCCAGGTCGACGGGCACGTGCACCTTCCGCCGACCACTGGCGACAACATCGATGTACTGTGGAGACCTCACGCCCCACGTGTTGAGCAATTCGGCGGTACGTCCACCCGCCCTCCCGCATGCCCTCTATACGCCCTCGCTCAAAGTCCGTCAACTGCACATACGGTTCACGTCCACGCTGTCGCGGCATGCTACCAGTGTTAAAGACTGCGATGGAGCTCCGTATGCCACGGCAAACTGGCTGACACTGACGGCGGTGGTGCACAAATGCTGCGCAGCTAGCGCCATTCGACGGCCAACACCGCGGTTCCTGGTGTGTCCGCTGTGCCGTGCGTGTGATCATTGCTTGTAGAGCCCTCTCGCAGTGTCCGGAGCAAGTATGGTGGGTCTGACACACCGGTGTCAATGTGTTCTTTTTTCCATTTCCAGGAGTGTATTTTTCAGAGTTTAGTCACGAGTATATTTTTCTGTATGTAGTAAGTTTTTCCGATCTTCACCTTGTGTAATCAGAACACATGGTGTAGGAAGTTCGTTGCTCAGCACAGGTTTAAAATTCAGTTGCCTGACTTCTCTTTTGCAATGTATGGAATGTATATGTGAACTTTTCTGGTGTGTATGTGTTTTATTTCCTCTACTTGTCATTTCGTTTCAGTTATAACATTGTGTAGCTTTTTTCAACCACATGTTGAGGATTTCACCGTGTGTAATTTCAGTACAATCTTGAATAAACTTTATTCTTAATTCCGCGAGATATTTTAAAAAATCAAATCTGTGTGAAATCTTATGGGACTTAACTGCTAAGGTCACCAGTCCCTAAGCTTACACACTACTTAACCTAAATTATCCTAAGGACAAACACACACACCCATGCCCGAGGGAGGACTCGAACCTCCGCCGGGATCAGCCGCACAGTCCATGACTACGGCGCCTAAGACCGATCGGCTAATCCCGAGCGGCGAGATATTTTATTTTTATTTATGTCAATATGGTTTACATCTGCGTTCTTGACGTTTTCACTAGTCTTAATAATTTTGCTTTGTTCATGAATATTCACGGCATTTGCGGGTGTTTCACGTGTTTGATGTGCAAGGTGATGCAGATAAATTACTGTGTCGGAAAGTGTTCCATAATATTCTTATTCACACTAAATCAGTCATTGCGATAGGGATGAACCTCTGAGCCTCTGACCTACTGTGATGGGCAAAATTCTTTTTATCTGTATTCTTGTGTGTGAATCGTGTATGTTTGTCTGAACTTTTCCCATGTGTGCGTAAGATCTCCTTTTCATTTATCACCGCAATTTACCACAGAACTCAGTATAGTAGTAATACAAGTGAATTAATTAATTACATAACAGGCAACGACAGGTCATAGTCTGGAATTACTTTGTGAATTTTTAATATGACGTTTTATTTTAATAAACTATACTAAATTGTGATGACTGTTTCTCAAACAAACCCTTCCAATTTTGTAAGATTATTTTTAATACATCCCTTCTGGCGTTTCCGAAGTGCAAAAGGCAGCCCTTATATTTGTAGACTTTTGTCGGATTATCTTATTCTTTTTGTTGAGGTTTAAGCTCCTGCTTGCTCTGAATCATTTGATTGAACGTTTGTACTTAAATTGTTCCCATACGCTCATACCATATATTCAACTGGATCGTTTTATTAATATTAAAACGTTATTTATGCTTACCTACTCAGTGATTTATTCAGATTTTATACTGAATTTTCCCAATTTTAATTAAATTGGGTGGCGAGCCAGAAAAATTTTGTTGCACGCGAAACTTACAGTAGACTGCAGAGTTCCACATTGGCTAACTTCTCCCACTTTCTGTTGCAAATCACTCTCCAGATAACCATTCGTCCACGAATAACCATTTATATGGCGACCCCGCATGCGAACATAGCTGTAGCTCTAGAGAGACAGTCAGTAGGTGGGATATATTAATTGCAATTTTTTTCCTTTAGTGCTCGAACAACTTACACGTTGTTCCAAGGCGATTTCTTCTCGTGGTTTTACAGCGCTGTTCTCGACTCAGAGTTGCATTGCTCCGTATCGTGTATATATGTATTTTGTAAGTTCGGAAACTCTTTTGTTTTATTGTGAGTGGGAATACATTGCGTGTGGCGATTCCATATGATACTTGTATTTAGACTGCGTGTGAAACTTATATTCTGTCTGCTTGTTTAGGAAAGTAGGCGTCTGTTATTTTTTAGATCTACCTGGCTGTAGATTTTTGATAGTGATATTTTGCGGAGGTGGGCTTCTCTTTTGATGACTTGTACCCGGTCCAAAAGCAATAATAGGAGCGAAAATGTTGACACGATGGAACAGAGTAATTATTGTTTCTGAAGTCAAGCGGACGGAAGTATAGTAGGAGGGATTCCGTACTTTCTGATGCAGTGCAGAGTAATGAACAATTTTGAACTGGAAATGTTAGTAACAATGCACGCACGTACATTTTGAAAACGAACACACCATCCGCTTTCGTATCGGAAAGTGCTGGGAAGACCTTAAGTAATAGTAGTGAAAGTACAGCTGAGTCCCCAATCAACCGTGTAGTAAACTATCAATGTCATATGAGAGAGCTAGTAAGAATATTATCTGAGGAGAATAGTAAGGCGTTAGAAGAAAGTGATAAAAAATTATCTGAGGAAAATCGTAAGGCCGTAGAAGAAAGTAATAAAATATTATTTAAGGAAAAGGATCAGATGGCTCTGAGCACTATGGGACTTAACATCTATGGTCATCAGTCCCCTAGAACTTAGAACTATTTAAACCTAACTAACCTAAGGACATCACACAACACCCAGCCATCACGAGGCAGAGAAAAGCCCTGACCCCGCCGGGAATCGGACCCGGGAACCCGGGCGTGGGAAGCGAGAACGCTACCGCACGACCACGAGATGCGGGCAAAAAGGATCAGAAGCTAGCGGGTCTCGTAGTAAAGATGAAAAATGGTATGGATGCGAAATTTAAGGAGCAGATTCATATTCTCGACCAGCGTGTTTGCACTTTAGAAGAGGGGCAGCTGCACGCTAGCAAACAACTTAAACCGCAGGAACAGCGTCTTACGGAGGATTTCCGTGCGCTAGCTGAGTCGTGTAGGCACGAACACTTGGAGATACAGACGCTTGTGGGAAGTCCGGCGGCACAGTTACCGGAGCACATTAGCTGACGGGTGGACGCTAAGAGCGAAGCGATACAGATACTGGAAACCCAGGTCGCAAGCATGGCCAGAAAGTTAGGGGACTCTTTCATTAGCGACAATTGCGACAAGAATGCATTGATCAGCGTAGCTGAGACAGTACGGAGGATATTACCACTGAAAATTCAACGGGGTCAGTGGGAAGCAAACATACAACGTAGGGATACTACGACAGAATTGTGTGAGCGGGTGGGGCACTTAGAGAACCTCAGGTACAATGCAGAGACTAGAGGACGTGTCTGTAAACACAGACGTGAGAGTACAGATCGGGACTCTGGACACGCTGCTGATTCGGACGACGATACAAGAAGAAAGCGAAATGGGAGCGCTCGCGAGCGATCTCTACTAGAGGAAATGCACGGATTTCATTTTAAACATTTCCTCTCGGTGAAAAAGTTGGAAGTGTTTCGGAATTCTCCAAACGGGATTCATCCCAGGGATTGGTTACAACAGTTGCAATTTTTCCTTCCTCCTGCCTGACCGGACGAGTACTAGATTGAATACATGTGTGGGTATCTCGAGAGTGAACCAGCTATATGCCTGAGGGCGGCAGCAGGCGACTGCAACTCAGTCAAGAAGGTCCAACAGAGTCTTCTATCGACTTATTGGTCTGAGGCACCCCAGGACCACTTTAAACACGGGATAATTATGATTCCGAACTTGCATCATTCAGACTTTTCGGGCCCGGTTCAGTTATTCGATGATATACTATACAAAAATCAGTTCTTGTACGATCCCTACGGATCGGCAGAACTAATTCGCATTTTCATTATGAACTTACCAATGAACGTGCTCCACATCATCATTGCAGGGAGATATAAAGAAGACGTAGAGGGACTTAGAACCATGCTGCATGAACTGCAGTACGATGCAGTTGATCGTACACAGTATAGCGGATCATATGCGTATAGACAGAGGCGTCGCGACCGTAGTTGCGGCCGCAGCGCAAACGGGCGAGGGGCCGCAAATGGAAGCAAGACCGATAAGAGAATGAAACACATCAGCCACATCAGAACTGGCGTAATAATAAGAGGGAAGATAGGTATCGTCACGGTAATCAACAAAATTACGCTAACCAACAAAATTACGATAACCGATAGCATTTCGGGAACCAACAAAATCATGGGAACCAGAACTGCAGTCAGTCACGGGGAGAAAGGTGTACGAACGAAGGTGTAGCAGATATTTCCTCTGGAGTCGAGGTTAGACCTCCAAGTCCCAGCAGACACAGTTAGGCGAGCACTAGTGAACGGGCTGAGTGATAATTATCAGATACTCAGGGCGATACCCTCCAGGAAAATGTGACAAGTGCGAACGGACGTACGTTCTCTATAGGAAAGGAATGATTATGAATTTCAGATGTGGTCATCTTTTCCAGAAAAGGAGTTTTTGCTGTCTCACAAGTGATACTGTACGGGGTGTGGTGGTACCACGAAGAAATATTTGTAATTCGGATGTTTAAGGTGAAATTCATGTGTGGTATATGCACACTCCAAATTTTGATATTTGTAGCTCTATTGTGTTAGTTAAGAGATTACTTGATGCATTATTTGTTAATGGATTTTCTATAAAGATAGATAAACAGGTTGTATCGTTAGTTTTTCTTTTAGACTGAGTTTGTGTGGGATGATTTTTGCTTTGTAGTTTTTGAATGCAGCTGGGAAATAAACATGAAGGATTACACGAGACTGGAGCCTGTCCCGGAGCTTATTGTAGATGTGGCCGAGCAGTTCTAGACACGTCAGTCCGGAACCGCGCGACTGCTACGGTCGCAGGTTCGAATCCTGCCTCGGGCATGGATGTGTGTCATGTCCTTAGGTTATTTAGGTTTAAGTAGTTCTAAGTTCTAGGGGACTGATGACCTCAGATGTTAAGTCCCATAGTGTTCAGAGCCATTTGAACCATTATTTAGATGGGTCGATTAATTTATTACCAGTGCTTGGTGAGAAGACTGTGCCTTTATGAATAATGTTAATGTGTAGACTGTTTCAGTTGTCGATCTAAAAAAAAGGCGGTTTATGTCCAGTATTCATGATGTTGTGTTCTTTGGGGAAACGGGATCGGAAATATGTAACCCCTCCTTGATGAAGTAACCCTCTCTGCAATTTAGACTATAAGGATAACTTTATTTTATACACCCATGAGTGAAAGAAGACAATATTTCATTTTCAGTTACGCCACATTATGAAATGATTTAAAGTTTGGATGTCAAATGTTCCTTGATTTTAGGGGAGTGTGAAGCCAAAGTAGGTTCAATAGAAGTGAAGCCACAAGAGTAAGGAAAGAATTGGTCCGTAACGCGTAAAACGCACTCAACATCGAAATGAGACGATCTGGACAACAAGGTCGAAGGGCCTGCATCACACTTTGAATATGTAACCGTTAATTGAATGAGCAGTGCGCCGATGGAGGCAGAGCATGTCAAGGTGACACCAGGGTTTTGTCCATAGTGTCTGTTGATTTTATTTTCTTTGCTAGCTTTGTTGAATTAATTTTAAATGTGTCATTAATATTATCTGATTTACTCTAAAGCGATGCTTTAAATGGTCTTATTTTATTCTAGGTATACGGAGCAAGAAATTTTTGTTTGTTTTATTGCCTGGGGGTATCATAGTGGTTACATCTGTTTGTAGTAAATTGTCCTAATTATGTAGATTGTTGTGTATGGGAATAAGCTTGATAATTTAGTCATATAAATTTTCTTACTTCTTTCATTTCATTTTATTAAGAATGCCAACCTTGTCAAGAAATTTTTGGGGCAGTTTCTTATATATTAGTTTTGAGTCAGTAGTAGAAATTTCCTTTGCAAATTCTGTAAGCCTCAATGATGTTATTGTGACATGTTTGTCAGTGGAGTTTGAAATGAGCTTCCACTCACTCATTCATACAGATGATAAAGAGGGAGAGAGAGGAAATCTGGAAGCGCATAATGTTGGAAATATTCATAGGATTAGGTGCTTATTGGAAAAATTGATACTTTATTGTAAATGTGTATCACTGAATGGGGGAGAACACGAAGTACAAAACTAAACTACAGATGATTGAGCGTTACAGCACGAAACACAAGTTAAATAGAATGAAACGAATCAAACAGAGACGTGGCTGTCTTAAGTTGTTAGCTTTACGCTATGGCAGTACCATTACCCTTTTGCAACACTTTAATACCTGCGAAGCGTCTACTAATAGTCAGATCAATAGTAATGGCAACCTTCCGGCGTCTGACAATCCATTGTCCTAGAGAAGTGTGTAACAATGAGCACAAGAGAGAGATCCGCGGCCGTTCAGCAAAGCAGCACGAGTAGGCTTTCTAGACCTTACTCAGACACTACCAGAAATAGGAGCACAGTGCCCCACTGCAAGTGCAAGATACGTGCTTCCTCACCTGCCGACAATTTCTTATCATGATAAACAAGTAGCATACCAGTACCGTCTGGTTACGGTCCCCCAAGTGTTGCAGAATACGGAGGATGGTGGGTGCGCATGTAGAACTGACATGTGGACAGACGCGTACACTTACGGCATTATTTGACTTTTGCTAAGCATTCAGTCCCTCCAGAGATGCTCAGCGAAGATCGGGTTCTGGTTGTTGCAGAGTTATCATGGGATATGGAGAACAGTGCTACAAATATGCAGGACGAAACTAGAACTGATATGAGCAAGTGAGGGATATTTACAAGGGTTACGTTCGTTAACCGATCGGGTGGTTTTATATCCACAGATTAACACCTATGTGCGAACAAAAATTTTTATTAGGTGGAGCAAGGCCACCACTTAAATTTACAAAAAGATAAACTTTCTTCGAAAACCAACGGCTTCTTCTACTACCAAAATTTTATAACAAGCCAAAGAATATGCCACCTTATTGAACTGAAATATTAGCAACTGAACTGAATTTACGTTCCTTTGTCGGGTTTTCTCTCGACGCTCTCCGGCGGATGGCGAGGAAGTACGCGGGCGCAGAGTCCGGGGTCGATGGCCGGCGTAGCAAAGACGTGGCACCTGGACATCGGCTGTGTCGAAGTATCTTCCGGGCGGGAGTCCTCGTAACTCTTACCGCGGTAGCCGACCGTTGTGTTTGCGCGCCACTGCAGGTGGGACATACAACAACCACTCCCTCAGCACTGTTCTACGCCACACACTTGTGGATAAATGATTGCAGGAATATTGTCCTAACGTTCACTCATCGTTGGAATCAACGAAAAATGCACTAACTTATTTAAAGAGGTGGCCATGTGAAAGGCTCAGGGTTGTGGTTTACCGTAAAGCAGAACGTTGAGACTCACTGGAATGCGACTCATGCTAAAATACGTGTTTATGCAGCACGGAAAAGTTTTACTTGAATTTGGGGAAACATACTTATTTGGGAACTGGAATTACTAGGTACGTGACAAATTAATTTATTTTCGCGAAGTATTTCAAGAGGCTACAAAAGTTGTGAAAGCTACCAGTGGTCCGACGCTGCAGTTGCTTGTGTCATTGGTTTTCCAAGTACAGCTGAGAATGCAGCGGACAGTGAAGTAAACACCCTGATATATGTAAAACGACGCATTTATAAACAAAAAACTTTTATATTTTGGTTAAATATTTTGAACACCCAGAACTGGATAAAAGATCGTGTTTAAAGAAAACGGTCTGCCTCAGTATTGTCAAACATGCTGGAAGCATGCGCTCGAAACCTCTTAAGCGAAGAAATGGAAATAAAGTCAGTGCATTTGACTGCATTATTTCTAGGACCACAGGCGATTCATCTAAAGCAACTCACTATAACTGAAAGGGAGGTGTGCACTACGAGGTAAATGCGATTGTAATTAGTTATGCTAAGACGATATTTTATCAGTACCACCCCCTCCCCCCCCCCAACCCCCCGCCCCGTAGGGTTTAGATCCAATGATAGTGAAGAGACGTAGATTCATGTTACAATGGACCAAATTTAATAGCAGCTATGGGATGTAACGTATTTCTTCTCCATGCAGGCATGTTGCATTACTTGCAAAATGTCATACAGAGAACGAAGCCTCAACATCAATGCCTTCCAAACGTGCAAAGAGTATCTTGGCATTATGAGTGGAGGAGGAGGAAACTGCCTATGAAGTTTCTATGTACCTGTTGATGGGAAAACCAGGTGAGGGACAGTCACTTCTGGAGTGGTGCGAGTCAAGAGCAACAGCTTATCCCAGACTGTCGCAAGTGGCACGAGAAGTTCTATGTACACCTGCCTCTCGTGCCTTTAGCGAGAGGGTATTTAGTGGCTTGTTATAACGGATAATCGTAATGGAATAGCCATGAAAATTTGAATGACCTGCTTATGGTGCACTGCAATACCATTGTAAGTTTCAGATACATTTCTACATCTACAGCTACATCTACATGGGTACTCTGCAAATCACATTTAAGTGCCTGACAGCGGGTTTATCGAACCACCATCGCAATAGTTCTCTATTATTGCAATCTCGTACAGCGCGTGGAAAAAACGAATACCTATATCTTTCCGTACGAGCTCTGATTTCCCTTATTTTATCATGATGATCGTTTCTCCCTATGTAGGTCGGCGTCAACAAAATATTTTCGCATTCTGAGGAGAAAATTGATGATTGAAATTTTGAGAGAAGATTCTCCCGCAATGAAAGATGCCTTTGTTTTAATGATGTCCAGCCCAAATCCTGTATCGTTTCATTGACACTCCCCCCCACCCCCCCCCACCCCCTATTTCATGATAATACAAAACATGCTGTCATTCTTTGAACTTTTTCGATGTATTCCGTCAATCCTACCTGGTAAGGATCCCACACCGTGCAGCAGTATTCTAACAGATGACGGTCAAGCGTAGTGTAGGCTTGTTACATTTTCTAAGTGTCCTGCCAATAAAACGCAGTCTTTCGTTAGCCTTCCCCACAACATTTTCTATGTATTCCTTCCAATTTAAGTTGTTCGTATTTGCAATTCCTAGGTATTTAGTTGGATTTACGGCCTTTAGATTTGACTGATTTTTCTGGAACCGAAGTTTAACGGATTCCTTTCAGCACTCGTCTGGGTGACCTCACACTTTACGTTATTTAGGGTCAAGTGCCAATTTTTGCACCATACTGATATCTTTTCTAAATCGTTCTGCAATTTGTTTTAATCTTCTGATGACCTTACTAGGTGATAAACGACGGCATCATCAGCAAACAACATAAGACGGCTACTCAGATTGTCTCCTAAATCATTTATATAAATAATGAACAGCAAAGGGCCTATAACACTACCTTGGGGAACGCCAGAAATCACATCTGTTTTACTCCATGACTTTCCGTCAATTGCTACGAACTGTGAGCTCTCTGACAGCAGTCACATAACTGAGACGATATTCCATAAGCACGTAATTTCACCACAAGCCGCTTGTCTCGTACAGAGTCAAAAGCCTTCTGAAAATCTAGAAATACCGAAGGAATTTGAAATTCCTTGTCAATAGCACTCGACACTTTCTGTGAGTAAAGAGCTAGTTGTGTTTCACAAGAACGATGTTTTCTAAACCCATGTTGACTGTGTGACAATAGTCCGTTCTCTTCGAGGTATCCGGAACCGCGCTACCGCTACGTTCTCAGGTTCGAATCCTGCCTCAGGCATGGATATGTGTGATGTCTTTAGGTTAGCTGGGTTTCAGTAGTTCTAAGTCTAGGGGACTGATGGCCTCAGATGTTAAGTCCCATAGTGCTTAGAGCCATTTGAAACATCTTTGAGGTAACCTGCAGAAGAGCTTCTGTGAAGTTTGGAACGTAGGAGACGAGGTACTGGCAGAATTGAAGCTGTGAGGAGGGGTCGTGAGTAGTGCTTGGGTAGCTCAGATGGTACAGCACTTGCCCGCCAAAGGCCAAGGTCCCGAGTTCGAGTCTCGGTCCGGCACACAGTTTTAATCTGCCAGGAAGTTACAGTATCAGAACTGTTTGAGAGCTCATGCAGTATTTCAGAATATCTGATACAGTTTTGGAAAATCGAAAAGTTAAACTTATGTATTTAAATTGTTATTTGCCTTAACAAGTTCCTGTTTTCGCTATTCAAGTAACTAGACGTAATAATTTTAATAAATAAATATTTTTCTTTAAATCTACAATTATAACAAATTCTGGTTGTCATAAAAATCGTAAGAACGTGACTCTAAATGCTCCCTCAGAGCTAAAGAACAACGAACAAATTCAATGGTCGCTTTTCTTATTTAAATTTGCTGCGAATACATCTCAGTTAAAGAAAATTTTCATGACAGACTTTTCTAAAGTGATTACTAATACAATATTTTTTGGTGACATATTATACGTAGAATACGAAAACATTTCAGTGAAAGAAGTTATTTTCTTTCACACAAAGAATTCAAATATACACAAGTTCAAAATTTAGTTACATCCACGTTTCATTCATAAACGAATTACATTCACATACCCTTCAGAAACGTTTAAAAACATTTGTTCCATCAGAGCTGGTGAGCAATATTCGTTGATTTAGGTCGATTTTCTGGGTATACCTCAAGGTAAGTGACAATCGCTCTCGACGAGTCTCACTAAGGGTGTATGCTGTTGCAGAAGCTGATTGGATATATATATATATATATATATATATATATATATATATATATATATATATATATATATATATATATATATGGTGAATCATAATTAATGACGAAAACGCATACAGTTGAAAGTACACAATACTAGAAGCAAAAAATCTCAGTAAACATAGGGTCGAAAATGCATACCTTAAGAACTACGAGAATTTTTTCATCCTCGATACTGTGAAGCAAATCTCTTCTACTGCAAGCTCTTTGCTTTCCATATTTCGAGAAGTGATAATATGGACCAAAACAAGAAAAAAAAGTCCAGTAAATATGTGCTCCAAAATCCATACCTAAAGACCTACGAGCACTTGTTCATCTGCGGTACTTTGGAACACCACTTCTAACGAACATATGTGTATACATATACGGGGTGGTCCATTGATAGTGGCCGGGCCAAATATCTCACGAAATAAGCATCAAACGAAAAAACTACAAAGAACGAAACTCGTATAGCTTGAAGGGGGAAACCAGATGGTGCTATGGTTGGCCCGCTAGATGGCACTGCCATAGGTCAAACGGATATCAACTGCGTCCTTTTAAATAGGAACCCCCATTTTTTATTACATATTCGTGTAGTACGTAAAGAAATATGAATGTTTTAGTTGAACCACTTTTTTCGCTTTGTGATAGATGGCGCTGTAATAGTCACAAACGTATAAGTAGGTGGTATCACGTAACATTCCGCCAGTGCGGACGGTATTTGCTTCGTGATACATTACCCGTGTTAAAATGGACCGTTTACCAATTGCAGAAAAGGTCGATGTCGTGTTGATGTATGGCTATTGTGATCAAAAGGCCCAACGGGCGTGTGCTATGTATGATTGTCGGTATCCTTGACGACATCATCCAAGTGTCCGGACCGCTCACCGGATAGTTACGTTATTTAAGGGAACAGGAAGTGTTCAGCCACATGTGAAACGTCAACCACGACCTGCAACAAATGATGATGCCCAAGTAGGTGTTATAGCTGCTGTCGCGGCTAATCGGCACACCAGTAGCAGGCAAATTGCGCGAGAATCGGGAATCTCGGTGTTGAGAATGCTACATCAAAATCGATTGCATCCGTACCGTATTTCTATGCACCAGGAATTGCATGGGGACGACTTTGAACGTCGGTACAGTTCTGCCACTGGGCACAAGAGAAATTACCGGACGATGACAGATTTTTTGCACGCGTTCTATTTAGCGACGAAGCGTCATTCACCAACAGCGGTAACGTAAACCGGCATAATATTCACTATTGGGCAACGGAAAATGCACGATGGCTGCGACAAATGGAAGATCAGCGACCTTGGCGGGTTAACGTATGGTACGGCATTATGGGATGAAGGTTAATTGGCCCCATTTTATCGATGGCAATCTAAATGGTGCAATGTATGCTGATTTCCTACGTAATGTTCTACCGATGTTACTACAAGACGTTTCACTGCATGAAAGAATGGCGATGTACTTCCAACATGATGGATGTCCGGCACATAGGTCGCGTGCGGTTGAAGCGGTATTGAATAGCATATTTCACGACAGGTGGATTGGTCGTCGAAGCACCATACCATGGCCCGCACGTTCCCCGGATCTGTCGTCCCCGGATTTCTTTCTGTGGGGAAAGTTGAAGGATATTTGCTATCGTGATCCACCGACAACGCCTGACAACATGCGTCAGCGCATTGTCAATGCATGTCAACATTACGGAAGGCGAATTACTCGCTGTTGAGAGGAATGTCGTTACACGTATTGCCAAATGCATTGATGTTGAGCATTTTGAGCATTTACTGCATTAATGTGGTATTTACAGGTAATCACGCTGAAACAGCATGCATTCTCAGAAATGAGAAGTTCACAAAGGTACATGTATCACATTGGAACAACTGAAATAAAATGTTGAAGCATACCTACGTTCTGTATTTTAATTTAAAAAACCTTCCTATTACCAACTGGTCGTCTAAAATTGTGAGCCATATGTTTGTGACTATTACAGCCCCATCTACCACAAAGCGAAGAAAGTGGTCCAACTAAAACATTCATATTTCTTTACGTACTACACGAATATGTAATAAAAAATGGAGGTTCCTATTTTTAAAAAAACGCTGTTGATATCCGTTTGACCTATGGCAGCGCCGTCTAGCGGGCAAACCATAGCGCCATCTGGTTTCCCCCTTCAAGCTAGACGAGTTTCATTCTCACACTCCCAACTGATTCTGTGGTCGCCAGGTGTCCTTATATATATATATATATATATATATATATATATATATATATGACGTCCCCGGATTTCTTTCTGTGGGGAAAGTTGAAGGATATTTGCTATCGTGATCCACCGACAACGCCTGACAACATGCGTCAGCGCATTGTCAATGCATGTCAACATTACGGAAGGCGAACTACTCGCTGTTGAGAGGAATGTCGTTACACGTATTGCTGGCTAAAGAGGACAGAGCAGGGTAGTTCTGACTGCCGTCGAAGCGGACATATTAGCGTGAGTGTGGGTCGAACTGGACTATAGACTGGACGTGTCTCGTATGACTAACGGATCACAAGGTGAACATGTGTGAACATGGCACAAAAAACTTCTTGAGTTTCTATTTCTTTACAAATAATCATAATTTCCGGCGTGGCAAATGTCCGGCGTGGCGAAAGTCCGGCATACGCTGGTACTGCCTGCCTGTTTCTCCTGAGGTCTCCGCCGCTTTCACATAGGATATTTCGTGACATAATTTTGGTAACACTATAAGAAAGCAATCCAGAAGAAGAAACCAAGCGCCTGGCGTTTCTTCCGTGTGCACGTCCTCACACAGCCAAGACTGCCAGTATAATGGAGAAGCGTAGTATAATAACTGCTTTTCCTCAGAGGTTGAAAAAAGGAATACGATGGGTTCAGTCAAAGACCGACTAGTACCTAATCTTAATACAAAAAGTTTTGCAATCGTTGAAAGACTATAGAGCATACTGAACAACCCTGTATATGAGTGTTGTTGAGAGAGACTTCCTGTTATATGCGCCTATAGATAAGAGAGGCGTAGCAGAGAATGGAATCAACGAAGAGCAATTTATGAAATCTTCTCGAATTATCAACCGAGTCGTGGCCTAGCGCTGTCGCAACGTTTCAACGAGTTTCCTGTTCATTAGCTTCAGGCGAAGTGTCGGTTTCATGTCCATTTGGTTCCTTTATAGCCGCTATAACGCAGACTCATATGCTGAGGGCCCATCGGGTGGGCTAATTACCTGCCTCTGGAAGAGATGTCGTGGCCATTAGTTGGGGGCGGGAGAGATGGGTGAGGGGGTACGGGGGTTGAGTCCAGGTGCTGCATGTGTATTCCACCCCTCCCCTACGTCACTTTTACACCAGAGCGTTCCCAACGCATTTTTGCTAACGCCGCTTGCCATGCAGAGCTCAGCTGGAAACCGCTGTCACAGTTGACAAGATTGTCATATACTCACATTTCCACCGCTTCTTTGATGACCGAATCCTAGAACCTGTTCGTGCAGCACTGCACGTTTGTCCGTTGAAAAACAAACGTGTCATTCGCTGATACTGTGCTCTGTCACTGCAGGCTTGTCTATTTGACCGAAAACCATCCCTCCTGATGTTCTGAACAGTGCTGCAAGATCCATCGCCACGTCTAGCCGACTTATAGCATGTCACACTCCCAACTGATTCTGTGGTCGCCAGGTGTCCTTAGCCCTAGTCGGTCTTTGACTGAACCCATCGTATTCCTTTTTTCAACCTCTGAGGAAAAGCAGTTATTATACTACGCTTCTCCATTATACTGGCAGTCTTGGCTGTGTGAGGACGTGCACACGGAAGAAACGCCAGGCGCTTGGTTTCTTCTTCTGGATTGCTTTCTTATAGTGTTACCAAAATTATGTCACGAAATATCCTATGTGAAAGCGGCGGAGACCTCAGGAGAAACAGGCAGGCAGTACCAGCGTATGCCGGACTTTCGCCACGCCGGACATTTGCCACGCCGGAAATTTGCCACACTTGCCCCTTCGCCAGGTAGCTTGAGTAGCGATCCCTCAGGTAAGGGACGCTCTTCCTCGTACTTCTTCTGTCCACTTTCAAACCGCCGTCTCCACATCTTACTCGATACAACCAGTACTTAAGGGACTTTCTTCTTCGACATCTTGGCGAAATACAGAGATTCTTTTCCGAAATCGAAATATTTATAACTTTTGGGAAACTATAGCTATACCGACGATTATATCAGTATATAATTAGTTCTGCCAAATATAAATATAGATCCCTCTGCCTGTACGGTAGCTTCCTTTCACGCTTACTGATTGCGATAGAAACAGATCATCGGGAGGGGAGCAACAAGAAAGGAACGATGTAAAGAGAATGCGAATGTACGCTAATCATTTCTTTTGATCACTGCATTTGTGCCTACTTTAAATACTACAACTGCATGCCTTAAAGACAATAAGGAAAGAAGAAATGGGAATGTGAATGTTTGAAAAGAAGAACGACATACTCCATATTAATTTACTCTCTAAAATCCGATATCCCTTGCGGCGAAACATTAGTTGATAAAGTATAGCGGGACAGTATTCAAAACATGATTGAAAATACGTTCACTAAATAGAGATCAGACCATCTATGATTGACATGTCATCTAAAGTCGACGTACAATTTTAAAATGTTAGAAATAAGGAAATGAAGTAATACAGAATGCTATGCTTGTACGTTGTTGTTCTACATTGTTTAGCTCTGGTATTTACAGGGTCACAGAGGAAGCATCCTAGGTTTTGGAGGGAAAAGCCGTAATTGTAATGATCTGCACTACAACAGAAACAAGAAGCACAACTTAAGGAAAAATACTGTAATGTGTGTTTGAGTTCACAAGCGACATTGAAGCAGATAGTTTCTGTGACTTAGTATGGGCAGAGGCTATATTCGACAACCGGAATAAATTAATAACTGGCCCCTTTTACCGACCCCCGGTCTCAGATGAAACAGTTGCTGAATAGTTCAAAGAAAACTTGAGTCTCATCACAAATAGGTACGCTACTCATACAATTATAGCTGGCAGTGACTTCAATCTACCTTCCGTATGTTGACAAAAATACATTTTCAGACCCTATTGTAGATAGAAAACCACTTCCGTAATTGTTCTAAATGCTTTTTTTAATTATTTTGAACAATTAGTTCACGAGGCCATTCAAATTGTAAATGGTTACGAAAACACACTTGCCCTCTTAGCCACAAATAATCCTGAGCATCACGAGGGATACAGGGATTAGTGGACACACAGTAGTAGCGAGGCTCAATTCCGTAACAAAGAAATTCACCAAAACTAAACGCAAAATATATCTATTTATAAAAGCAGCTAAAAATTCGGTTGACGTCTTTCTAAGAGACAGTCTTCAATTTTTCCAAACTATGTAAGTGAAGACCGTATGTGGCTTAAGTTCAAAGAAATAGTATCAACAGCACTTGAGAGATTCGTACCAAATAAAATAATAAGAGACGGAACTGATCCCCCATGGTACACAAAACACGGCAGAAAGCTGCTGCAGGAGCACCGAAAAAGGCACGTATAATTTAGACGAACGCAAAATCTCGAAGATTGGCGAAGTTTTACTGAGGCTCGAAATTTGGTCCGGATTTCAATGCGAGATGCATTGAATAGTTTCCACAACGAAAGTCTCTCTCGAAATGTGGCGGAAAATCCTAAGAGATTCTGATCTTATGTTAAGTAAACCAGCGGAAAGGCTCAGTAGCTACCTTTATTGTGGGATAGCAATGAGGAGGAGGAGGGGGAGACAAGGGACCCAACCCTTCGGAGCAGGTAAAATCGTGGCAGATGTCCGGCGTGGCAAATGTCCGCACACCGCACCAGCACTCGAGGTCCGGACCCCATTCCACAACCCCTTCCCCTCCCCCCCCCCCTCCCCTGCTACCCCACCCAAATGGGCCACGGACACCTCTGACTGATTGACCCATTCGTTGGGCCCTTGGCAGAGAGGCCTGTGATCCACTTGGCTGTAAAGAAACCAAATGGACGTGAATCCGACACTTCACTTGAAAATGACTAGTAGGATATTCATCGGATAGCTGTGACAATACGACGTCACACTTCACAATTCGGCTGATAACCAGAGAAGATTCCATCAGTGAAATTCGCCGAAAAGCGGGCATTCTCCTATAATCAGGATTCAATTAGTAAACTTCGAAAAACTGCATAAAATTCGTATATTACAGTTCCACAAACATGTTAATAGATCCATGACTTTAATATTCAGACACAGACGTTAAATTCACTGTAGTGAGCACTGGAGAGGATTAAAAAATATATTCACGGATAGACGGTCATGTCGGTTCAAGACAGGGGTTCATACGCCCAATTCGAAGCGCACTGAAGGAAGAACATAGGAATCTGGGTTTAAACGGAGAAGAGAAGTTAGTGTTTAATGTCCCATTGACAAAGAAATTATTAGAGGTACAGCTCCAGTTCAGTTGCAAAAGGATTTGGGGAAGGGAATGGGTTTAACTTTTGAAGGAACCATGCCAGCTTTTGCCTGCAGTGTTTTGGTGAAACCATGGTAAACTTAACGAGGACTGAAGGACGGATATTCCGACCATATTCCTCCCGGACTGACTCAGGCAATGCGCACTTTTCGTCGTCTGGGCTCGACACGCTGCCAGACACACAGTACTAACCTGTTTGCTCTCTAACGAGGAAGCGACGACATGACAATGGGCATCGCCGTAAAGAGATACTTATTGAAATTTCTCGAAAATTCGTAGGTTTGAACGCAGTAGCTCCAAGAACTATCACTGAACAATCTCATCGTTTCAATGAAATATCTTCTAATCCTTACAGAATTCATGCCTATCTGGCAATTTGTAAGGAATATTTCGTCAAATGATGGAGAATCTCAACAAGATCAGTTCAGATGTAGCGCTGCTTATCCGTCTGTTCGGTAGTCAACATTTTTCACACTTTAGCCTCTCGCCAGCCATGCAATGAGAGTTTAATATATTTTTATTCCGTTTTTAATTGATGGTATTCACTTTTTAAGTGTTGAAGTCTTTTTCTGAAGTTACAGAATTACTCTGGAAAATTAAGGTTTTTCACATGTAAAAACATATTCCAATGTACAACATGGACATGTACCTAGGAATAAAATTCTGCTGAAATTTTGCAATCTATGAAATATTGTCAGTTGTGTATATAACAGTATATCTGTTACATTGTTATTCTACTGAACATCAGTAATTAGTAAGGGGAATCAGCTTAAGCAGAAGCATTTCCAGAAACCAGTTAAAATTTAAATGTATTTTGAAACAGAAACTATTTGGAACCAACACAAATTTCCATTTGCAAGACAGATAAAATTGTTAAGACATTAAAGAAACTCTTCATTTGGAAGTATCACATGTTCCATTGTAGAAGACCTTCTTATGTTTAAGTGTGCAAGTTGGTGCACGGGCAACGAAGTATGGCTTAAATGACCGTGAGTACATTAAAAGTTCTCAAAAATATATCATTCTGCTCACCATAAAATTCTGTACCTGAATAATTAAAAATATATTCTAAATATGGTGTATTATACAGTACTAAATGTGTAGAACGTGAAATATTTGCAAATGCTGTGCAAAACACAACCTGATGTGTAACAACAACAAAAAATGTAGAAAATGGAGAAAACTGCTCATGACGGTGTCTAGTGCGCATTCCTTCCTGTGATATTAAAATCAGTCACTAGACGGAAGTACCGAAAAGAAATGTGTGTCTGTTCCTAGGTACGCTGCCCTCTAGGTACAACACTCTTCCCTACTATCCGTATGTACGGAGAAAAATGTTAGACTTTATGTTACCAACTCGATATGAAATTCAGTGCATAGAATCACATGGCCGAATATATAATTAACGCTCTTTTGCCATGTATACCTATACATGTCATACATATCATGCAGAGAATGATTTTATAGTTATCATTAATGTGTGCATCACGATAAACAATAATAACAATAACGAGTGGTGACGTACTGGCTCAGAATCTTCAAAAAATTTTACAGGGTAATTAGTGAACTATTCAAATACCCGAAGAAGGAACGAATGGTGTAATTCAGTCACTTCAGGCGAACGGTGACAAATTATATGTAAACAACTACAGAAGACTCATTACTATCTGTCAGTTAAAAATTCCACTCTAAATCCCTACCGAATACATTATAAAAGAATATGTTACATAAATAGCGAATATCATGGAGGGTTTCGAAAAATTAATTCGTATTTAATATAACTCCTGCCCCTTAAAACAGTCCTTCACATTCGAAATACCAAATGAACTCTCAATGGTGTCATGTTTCTTGACTGGAAAAAAGCTTGCAATTCTACACACAGACTGAGTAACAAACATACTATAAGAATTCCAAGTTATAGCAAAAGCTGGAAATCAATCAACCAAAGTCTGACAGACACAAATCAAAAGTCTTAGGTGAACTTTCTGCACTATTCAAGCTCAACACAGGGATCAGACAAACGAATGGCTTATTTCACTATTTATCAGTTTAGTTCCGGAGAAATGGCAAAATGAATAAGGGCATAAAAAACTGTAGATGTTTAATAAAGGTTCACCTTGATTGCCCAGCTTTTGATGATAAGACTGTAATCGTCTATTATAACAGACAAGAAGCTCTTCAGATTGTAGAAGAACTACATGAAGTAGCGGCAAAATTCTGACCCCGAATTTCATACGAGAAGGTGCAGTATGCGGCAGGGCCTACATCTCACATATTCAGGAAATGTCCGTTGATCACTAGACTGGAGAAAATGAGAAAATTTAACTAACAAAGATTAGCAAAACTATAGAGATCATGCAAACTCACTTGGAACAGATAAAAAAAGCCATTCTCTATGACAACAGCCAACACTGCAAGATTATAACACAGTTGTGAAAACAGAAACATATTACTCGTTTAAAAGTGCTATCACTAGTCACAAAAACCGAGTTAAAAACATCAAAAAAGAAGAAAGGAAACCTCTGAGAACAATCGTAAGACTAAAATGCGAAAAAGAAATTTAGATGAATGAATCAAAGGACTGGTATGAAACTACAGAAAAAAAGTCACATAACCAGTCACAAACGGCAATTATAATTTTATTGTCATTTATATAGATTGAACAACAGGCTCATTAAGAAAATTCTGAACATAGCATATTCGATAAAGAAGCGACACACGCGGCTAATAGAAATACACGATGTCCAAGAGAAAATTGAAATACACGAAAAGATATTTGAAGACATAACAAAATTCAGAATCCTAATTAAAAGTCACAAATTTCCTGAATAATACCCTCGACAAGCTACAGGATCAGCACAAGAAACGAAGCAGATACACGGTGAACGTATGAAGAGATACTGCGAAAAAATTTTAAAAATAGCACTACATAATTTCAGACGTGCTCTTCTACTGGAAAAACGAACCAAATAAAAATTATAACCTTTGGATATGTATGTCGAGTCAACAGCACGAAGACTTTTAGACCAATGATAACATCTTGATTTAACATAATGGAGGGTGCTCGCGTTACACTATTGTTTCGTATCAGTTTGTCACAGTTTTTCGATCTTAAACCTTGTTATTTAGCTGCGACAGGTTTCATTAAAATGTGACAACTCAGTGACAGTGGACGATTACATCGGAGGAATCATTAAGAGGGCGTAACAATAATTTATAGGTACTGGTTTCCCACAAGACGCATCGGACGTTATGTCTGGAAAGAACGAATTGTGAACATTAATTACTAATCTAGTTTCGCTTATGTTTGTAAGTAGTTACATAACGGTGATGTGAATGGACAGGAACATGGACAGCTGTGTAGTGTGTTCTTTGTCCAATCTGGAATTGCGTGTACACAGCGTGATGGTTAGTATTTGTGAGAAGCCGTCTAGTTCGCTTCAAACACAGGCAGCTGACCATATTGTCTGCTTGCCCTTAGTAATTTATTGCTTACTACCTCCAAGTCTGTCATGTAAACACTCGGACAGTAGCCTGCCCTTGACGTCATGCACGACGTCGGTGTACATCGTGACGCACGAGTTCTGCCGCCGCTGTCCTCTTTCCAGTTCACACATGATTTAGTATTGG
This sequence comes from Schistocerca serialis cubense, assembly GCF_023864345.2. Taxonomy (NCBI): domain Eukaryota; kingdom Metazoa; phylum Arthropoda; class Insecta; order Orthoptera; family Acrididae; genus Schistocerca; species Schistocerca serialis. Next base: position 655,224,608 of record NC_064640.1, on the reverse strand, counting down.
CGTGCCACGCGGAAGCTTCGGTTAACTTTAGTCATTTGCCACGGGTACAACTGCACTTTGGAAGGCAACGGGGGCAGACTATAGATCGCAGTCCGATGATCGCTAATTTTGTACCGTCAGAATGTATTTAATGAACTATGTACGATTTATGAATGATGTGGTTTACACTTGATTATTCTGAAATGAAAGATTTTAGAAGTTTTACGATTTCCCTCATGTTAAATGGTCACGATTCCGGTAGCAACTAAAACGACTCATCAACCGTTAAAAAATAACCTGCGCTACTGATTTTACTGAAGCTGCTAAATTATCTATTAGTTCATCCAACGATGTTGGTAGAAGCAGCACATAAACAGCTTCATTTAAGAACCAGCGCGTGATGTACGCCATCGATGAACAGTGCTAAGTTTCTTTTTCCGATGTTTCCTGTCCACAGATGAGATGCAGATAAATAGAAATATCGTTAAACGTTTCCACACCAGTGCGATGGAGCCGCGTCCTGTTCGAAAATATTTTGTAAATTTTCGGTGATTTTAGTAAGAAGCCGGTTCTGCAGCACTGCGAGACACATTATACTATCAACCAGGTTTTCGTAACAAATAGGGATAACGGATACGCTGATGACCATTAAAACTGTATCATCAGGAAGAATGACAAATAAGGGACTTGTATATGTTGTGCTTATGCAGTATACACTGCGGTGACAAAAGCGTGGAAAGTCTCCTAACATCGTGTCGGATCTCCTCTTGCCCGACGTAGTGAAGCAGCTTGACGTAGCATGAACTCAATAAGTCGCTGGAAGTCCCCTGCAGAAATATTGAGCCATGCTCGCTCTATAGCCGTCCATAATTGCGGAAGTGTTGCCGGTGAAGGATTTTGAGCACTAACTGACCTCTCGATTATGTCCCATAAATGTTCGACGGGTTTCACGTCGGGCGATCTGAGTGACCAAATCATCCGCGCGAATTGTCCAGGAAGTTCTTCAAACCAAACTCTAATGGAGCCACCACCAACTTGCATAGTGCCTTGTTCACAACTTGAGTCCATAGCTTCGTGCGGTCTGCGCCACACTCTAGGAAAGGCATTCACATCGGTCGTTTGCTGCCATAGCCCAGTCATATGAATCTGAGTATAAATGACACCCCTGTCAATGAACTGTCGTTTTATTCCTTGTGTACAGGATACTACCGCCATCTGTACACGTGCATATCGCTGTCCCGTGACTTTTGCCACCCCAGTGTAGACCGGGCGTGGCGGCTCAGTGGTTAGCACACTGGATTTGTATTCGGGAGGACGACGGTTCAAATCCACTTCCGGCCATCCGGATTTAGCTTTTCTGTGATTTCCATAAATCGCTTCAGGCAAAAGCCAGCGTTGTTCCTTTGAAAAGGGCACGACTGAGTTCCTTCCCCATCGTTTCCTAATCAGAGCTCATGCTCCCTCTCTAATGATCTCATTGGCGACGAGAAGTTAAACACTGATCCTCCTTCTCCTTATGCAGTATAGGAGAAAGAAAAAACGTTTAATTTGTAGGGTGCATAGTTTAGTACACAGAACTGCCATCTTAGGTAGTAACAACGGCTCCAGCCCAGCTCGGCATCGCGTCGAATTGGTCTGAGATGACAGATATGGGAATGTCGCTCCATGCTGTTTCAACTCACTCCATAAACAGTAGTGCCTAGCGGGTGGTGGCATCCCAGTCTCTCGGCAACCTATGACCCGATATTTCCAGGCCAACAGTCGAATGCCTTTCGTATTGGGCTGGTTGGGACAGCACGGGCCAGTTGTGGCCTTGCGCTATCTTACTGAAGATAAAGCCATGGAGTATGGGGCACTGACTCAGGCCTCAACACGAAATAAATATAAAGGGTGTCGTCCAAATTACCAGCTATATCAATCAGAGATGATTTTGTTTTGCACTCCATGCCACCGCATACCATTGCGCGAGGTACTGGTCTTGTATGACGACAAAGAATGCAACCTGACAACTAGTTCTCCTCGGGGCCTCCACATAGGACTATGTACATTGTGATGTTTTACTTAGAAACGAGACTTGTCCGAAAAGACGAAGTGGTGCCACACCTGTGTGCAGTGTTACCGTTAGACGCTTGACTGTTGGCAAGCCCTGCCTGGTGCCACGTCAAGGGAAGCCTGAGCAATACGGATAGTCACCGAGATAACAGTCCGTGCTGTTTCAACATTGTCGTAACCTCCTTCTGGATATTTGTATGGCTGCATATAAGTCAATTTCTTGACTCAAGGTACGTAAGGTAATTATACGATCCCACACGATCGAGTGAACATGTTTGTCCTCTCACCCGCTAATCGCGCTAGTCCGTTGAGATCCTCCATAGCATTGGGTATGCACCCTCTAAAACATAAATTCTATATTGGCATAACGGTTATAGAATCGTGACCAATGCGAGCAGCAAAACTGCAGAACAATACAGGGATCCCAGAAATGTTGCAACGAACTTCAAGGGGTTGTAGATGATGTCTTGAGAAACGAATCGACAATAGGAATCCGTGTCCGGAAACGTCACCCAACAGCGCTACACAGCGTCGAAATTACAGGCACCGGAGTCTGCCGCTAAACCACACTTTCGGCAGCAAACGTGACTTTGTGCGCTGACGGACCATAGGTGGCGCGTCTCACAATGTTGTTTGTTACTCACCGCACGCGACAGACTGCCACGATCGCCAGGGAAGAAGATGGAGCTAGTTTCTGCGCGTACAGGCCTTGTCTCCTATGACTGTGATGCTCTCTTACCTTGGTGGATGACGGTTTCGGACAAGGTTTTGAATCTGCAGTTTATTTTTCTTCTGTATACCAAAAACATTGGAGATTTCAAAGGATTCCAGGAGAAAAATTACTTCGAGGCTCTGTAGCGCCGTTGGATGACATTTCCGGGCACAGGTTCCTATACCCGCTTTGTTCCACAATACACCCTCTACAACTACTCTGCCGGCCGCGGTGGCCGAGTGGTTCTAGGCGTTTCAGTCCGGAACCGCCCGAATGCTACGGTCGCAGGTTCGAATCCTGCCTCGGGCATGGATGTGTGTGATGTCCTTAGGTTAGTTAGGTTTAAGTAGTTCTAAGTTCTAGGGGACTGATGACCTCAGATGTTAAGTCCCATAGTGCTCAGAGCCATTTGACCCATTTTTGAACAACCCCTCGAAATTTGTTGCAACATTTCTGGAACGCCCCATATACTGCTGCATCGATGGGGCACGGTCCTGAGCTGTCGAATTCCAACGCGTGCTGCTAGTTATTCTTTTGTGGCCTGGCAAGACAGCCAATCCACTAGGACGGGAGGCCGAAGGGCACGCGTTTAAGCTCACAGGACACGGAAATGAACTAGCAAAAATAGTGCGTAGCTTCTGGAATACTTAACTTTAATCCATAATTGGTGAACATCGGTCTGACGGTACATGCATCACAAGATAAATAGCAAATGATAATGGCGCCTTGCTAGGTCGTAGCAAATGACGTAGCTGAAGGCTATGCTAACTATCGTCTCGGCAAATGAGAGCGTAATTTATCAGTGAACCATCGCTAGCAAAGTCGGCTGTACAACTGGGGCGAGTGCTAGGAAGTCTCTCTAGACCTTCCGTGTGGCGGCGCTCGGTCTGCAATCACTGACAGTGGCGACACGCGGGTCCGACGTATACTACCGGACCGCGGCCGATTTAAAGGCTACCACCTAGCAAGTGTGGTGTCTGGCGGTGACACCACATATTCTCCGTGTTATACAACGCATAACGCAATCTTCTCAGAAACAACCAATACTCAAATGTTATTACTGAATGGAAAAATCCACTGCCCCTTCAAATGTTTTATGAATATATATGGCACTACTACTACCCACTTCGTGCGATGCTGCTGCAATAGTAATCATTTAATCTATGTAAGTTTGTAGTAGCACACGTCATGCCAGTTTGCCATTTGTTGGAAGCCGTGTTTATGATGCTGCAGTTTTAATGATCAACAGTGTAGTTCAGGAGGTGTGATAATTTGCAACTGAGTCCATCTTCGTAGGCAAACGAAGCCTTTGGCACCTTATTCATTGTACAAAATGTTATTGATATTATTACCGCGTCAAATTTGGCGTGATATTTTATGTAACCAATAAATTTTTTTCATAAAAATCTATATATTTTCAGTAAGGAATTAATATCAGCGAATTTTAATGTAAGTCGTGGAGTAATTGTTAAGGGATAGGTTTGAAACATTTTAAATTGTCCCAGGGAACATTCTGCTGGCGCTTATGCTACGAATATTTGCTTTCTGCATAAGCAATAATGGGAACCACAGTATTTCCGATTTCTGTTAATGAGGTAGATGCTATACCTACCTCTGCATACGATCCCACTTTCGAAACATAATTACACGAGGATTTAACGGTGCAGGCCCGGGATCCTAACTACGGGCAGGTCCTCCCAAAAATAAGTTTACGTTTCATTTTTAGAGGTCATGTTTGCTTCAGTATATTTAATGCGATGACGTAGTTAATAAGCTGCCTAACAGAGAGCAATTGAAAGTTAGGCAATTTTTTCACATTGACATTTCAACAAAATTTTATCACATTTGGCCAAATTCGTGATCAACCCCTATTGTACCAACCCACTTCTACAGCTTTGAGGAAGAAGGAATGACACTCTTGAAATATTAAGTGAAAGCAAAAAAAAATGTTCAAATGTGTGTGAAATCTTATAGGACTTAACTGCTAAGGTCATCAGTCCCTAAACTTACACACTACTTAACCTAAATTAGCCTAAGGACAAACACACACACCCATGCCCGAGGGAGGACTCGAACCTCCGACGGGGGGAGCCGCGCGGACCGTGATAAGACGCCCCTAGACCGCGCGGCTACCTTGCGCGGCAAAGCATGTTTACCTGCTGCCTTTAGGCACATACTTTAGCCATCTTGAAGGCTCTGTATTATTTCCTTTATTTATTTATTTTTTACCAGTTTTACGACTCATCTCCACCATGGTTGCGTTTTAAAATTATAAATATGTCCCTCATTTACCTGTATCTCGAAACCTCGCTCGTACGTCCTACGGAAATGAACATGTGAAGAACTGCCACAAAAGTATCTGGAGCATCTCTTTCTACATTTCATGCCGCCTTACGGTGTTCAGCAAACGGTACCTGTCGTATCACTAACACGTCCCCGTTTCCTGTTCCAGACGCGAATGGTGGGCGGCAAGAATGATTGTTGATAAGCCTCCGAGTGGGATCGAATCTCTCTCATGATCTTTTCGCAAGATATAGGTAGGAGAAAACACTGTGTTGTTCGACTCTTCTAAGAAATTACGCATCCGGAATATTAACGGTTTACTACAATGCCTCCGTCACTGGACCTAGCACCTCTGTGAGGCTTTCACGCTTACTAAACGAATCCGTGACGAAAATCGTTGCTGTTCCTCGTATAACTTTTCTATATCAATTCTACATTGAAACGAACCGACATTGAGGAGCAATACTCGAGTAACAGTAGAAATAGAGTTTTGCAAACAATTTTTTTTGTGGATGAATTTAATGTCCTTATGGTTTTTCCAATGTATCTGAGATTGGCATCTGCTTTTCATATAACTAGATTTATGTAGTCGTGCGAAGCTAAATCTTTTCGTAAGCGTACTCGGGGATATTTTATGACTGTTCCTGATCACAATAATTTCTTCCTAAACTGTATGTCGCTGGGAACAGGATTATTTGCTTAACCGTCCGGATTACAGGTACAGTGTGTAAATACATAAAAAAAACCTCAACTTCAGGGTGCGCTACATGCCGATAGGATGGTTGTTTCTTGACGTGAAACGGTCACTAGCGGGTAACTTCTGGGGAACTTTCCGAACCTCAGCTGTATAAAGTTACTCAGGCAAGCAGAGCTTTGTCTGGGTGGATCCTAATTTCCCTACCTGATCGTGGAACCGAAATGACTCATTGGCGCCGCGCGGAGTGCCCGCGCGGTTAGAGGCACCATGTCACGGATTGCCCGGCCACTCCCGCCGGAGGTTCGAGTCCTCGGGCATGGATGCGTGTGTTGTTCTTAGCATAAGTTATTTTAAGTAGTGTGTAAGTCTAGGGACGTATGACCACAGCAGTTTGGTCCCTTAGGAGTTTCCACACATTTGAACAAGCTCATTGGTCTCTAAATACAAAATCCCTCGGAGGATCGGGTTTACCACTAGCTGCATCCAACACCCAACCACCGGAGACGGGTGGACAGGCTAGTTCTCTAGAGCAATCAGCAATATATATGTCAACAGCTGTAGTGGTACATTTCACCTACCACCCTCTTCCTTTATAAGATGGAACCCAAAGCACGTGATACTATACTGTGTGGCTTTGATAGATCTGAAGCAATCCTATTTACGGGCGTGAATCAGACAGTCAGTGCCTGAACACCGAGCAATCAAGGCTTATCATGGGGCTATAGGTGAACAGGAAGGGCAGTGCCACAATCGTAACAAAAGAGGAACACAAATTTCACTCATTAATGAAATGCATTCTGGATTTCAGGTTACAAACAAATAGGAAAACGAATCTTAAGGTCTGAAGTCTGTAGGAAACAATACAGTAGACTTCCGTACCAGGTTTCACAAGTGATCAAGTATCAATTTAGAAAGACACTATAGGGTTGAGATAGGCGAGAGAGAGAATGAGGAGCAAGAATGGAGTAAGATGGCGTGTTATCTAGCCTGTAGGCCTAGCATCACGCCGTCCTGTGCAGACGGCGGCCAGCAGTTGTCTTCCGATCGTGTGAATAGTAAACATCACACTTGGTTTTCAAAGGTTCTTATTATTGCTATAAGTGGGTTAGGTATTAGAGCCAGACTTTCATCAACATGGCACCTATCACGTGGTCCTCTGCGATGGACACAGATTACGCAAACGCTGCGTATTGACTGTTCCAGGACACGGACGAAAATAACGCCCAGTGGCCTTTGTCAATCCTATTTAAAAACTCGGTACCAACAATAAAATGTTAGACAGTCAGTGAGCGACTACTCCCTATGGCTGCCCTACAAGTGCTTTCCTGAAAAAGGCTATATCGCCTTAGAAGCGAGTTTTGACGAAACTCTCCAGATCCGTTGGGATGCCATTACGTGACTGGTTATAACCGTCCGATACCTCATAGGACGTTATCCCTGCGCTCCTCGCGCCTTCTTCAAAACAAGAAGTCTCTATAACGGTCACCGCCGTCCTGGTCATAACCGACAATTACAGTTTGCATTAAAAATAACCCGGACCAAAATTTAGTAATTTATCCATCCTCAGCAACTGTAGTTGTTTATAACGGAATAATAAGCAATCAGTTGTATAAAAGAAATTTAATTTCTTTACCGATTTCGGACACTTAGTGCCCTTCTTCAGAAGATTATATCACTCGCAAGATGAATGAATCGTCTTTGGAATGGTATGAAGTGCGAGTAATAGATAAACGAAACGTCATGAAACGCGTCAATGGTGACTTCCAAAAAGCTAATCATTTACTCTATCCTTTGACTCACCAAATCTGCAGCAATTTATTAAGGAAGGATTCCTCCGCTTGAGCCGGCCGCGATAGCCGAGCGGTTCTAGGCGCTTCAGTCCGAAACCGCGCGACTGCTACGGTCGCAGGTTCGAATCCTGCCTCGGGCATGGATATGTGTGATGTCCTTGGGTTAGTTAGGTTTAAATAGTTTCTAAGTCTAGGGGACTGATGACCTCAGATGGTAAGTCCTATAGTGCTTAGAGCAATTTTGAACCTCCGCTTGAAAGTGCGGCCATACGAGCAGATACCAAACTCGTGGGCTGTTTAAATGTCACTAACATGTCTACAAAACTCTGACATGCAACAGGTAGGCAAACTGTGGAGCATGGGTCAAAGCAGCCTATAAAGAGGAATTCTGCTTCAGTTGTGGTGATGCCCGCGTAATATTTCCGGAGGCAAAAAAAAAAGTTAAAGAGACTAAAACAATCAAGTGTATACCTTACTCTGAAGCAAAAAAGTTATACCAAACGACGCTACCGACTACGCTCACGACAGCTCACCTTCTCAGCTGCCTTATGAAAAATTGGCACACACCAGACTAAGTAGAATTTCCGCCTGACAACCTCGACACGCATCAAAATCAGCGGTAGTAATGTAATGTTGAGAAAGGTGATTGGTCTAAATATGGTGAAATAATGGATCCAAAAATGTTACCCCTTACTAGCTTGAATTCCCTGCAACGATATAGTGTCTCTATGTATCATCTTAACCCAGCAGCATCACTTAATACTCAACAAAACAGGGTGTTCATGGATACCAGTACCTGGTGAAATCAAGAATGTTCGTGATAAGCAGCCACAACAGCACTTACATCCAGTCTACTGAAGCAACATACTACATGGAAGAACTACTTTTCTTATAAAATGACGAACGCCACCACCAAACGCTAGCCGGCCGAAGTGGCCGTGCGGTTAAAGGCGCTGCAGTCTGGAACCGCAAGACCGCTACGGTCGCAGGTTCGAATCCTGCCTCGGGCATGGATGTTTGTGATGTCCTTAGGTTAGTTAGGTTCAACTAGTTCTAAGTTCTAGGGGACTAATGACCTCAGCAGTTGAGTCCCATAGTGCTCAGAGCCATTTGAACCATTTGAACCAAACGCTATCTCAAGATTTATAGGAAAGAACACTGAAAGAAATTTTGCGAAAAATTATCAGAATTTTCCCCGACAGTCAGATCTGGGCAGCGGTTTCCTCACTCACGAGGAAACCCGCGACTCACCCCGGCTCACACTCCCAGGCAGTTGTGGTCCGGCACGGAAGAGTTTGCTGACACTATATAGCTACTCCCTCAGCGTCCAAGCCAACTGAATTACGTCGAGTGATAATTTAACCAAACGTTTTCCCGTCGACGAATTAGTCAAAGTTCTACAATGCTCGGTGAATACATGGATACGAACCAGTTCAGTTATTTTATTATCAGAGACTTGTACGACAGTGCTTAACGCGCTGTCGTGGACAATTTCAACGATATTTGGAAAGAAGGCATCGTTACAGATGATTGGAAAATTCTTGTACTAGTGCCCTCTTAAAATATGGGAAAGATTTTGGTCGAGCAACATCGTAGAGACCAGTTACACCGTCCTCAAGTCTGGGTAAGACCTCTGGATATCTCATCAATCTCCGCTTGGAATGGTGGCTAGACAATCAGGAACTGCGACCAGGAACACAATGTGGCTTTCATAAGGGCAACAATGCATCACACTCTTGAAATTCGACACTGAAAAAACGTTCCTGACTTACGGAAATTCGACACCTTTATTTCGAGGATTTTCGAGAACTTAAGATAATGTCATAATAAATGAGCTAATTAAAAATTTAAAAATGCAACTTATACCGGAAGATATTTTACAACCGATACATAGTTTACAAGATAATATTTTCTGGGTTGTTATGCTGCGTCATATTCTTTCTCAGTTTCTTCACGATCTACGTTCCGATCTCTCTACTGGGGATTTCTTCATTGTCTTCTGATTTTCACAGCTGCATACTGTCAAACACCAGTGTCACGTTCACTTAAAAAAGGAGAATTTCTCTGCGTTTATCTGAAGAAGTGGGTTACTGGGTAAAATTCTTCCGGCTACGTTTGGTGGGCCATCGACAGTGGATATAAAGCGAAATAGCCACAGCAGGAGAGTGGGAAAGTTCATCAAAATATTATCGTCATACCGCCGAAATGGCTTCCTGGTCGTTATTTTTATTCTTCGCTCACCGTGGTTGCGTAGATTTTGATAAACATTGACCCTCTGTTGCTCAGCCTATTACGATGTCTCATTAACAGCAGTCGGAAGAATTTTACACAATAACCGTATTTCTTCAGAGTCAGCGCGGGATACTTCTCTTCTTTAACTGAACACGAGACTGATCACGACAGTCGGACTACACAGTACCCAGCACAGCGATGTTGCAGCCAGAGGAGGTCTTTGCGCGGCGAACGGAGCCCGGTCGCGCCACGCCAGTGCAGCTCGCGTTGCGAGTACCGAGGCGAACGAGCCGGCTTCAGCCACACGGGTGTCGGCCGTTCGACACTTGTGTCGGCCGGTCAACAAGCGACAGCCCGAGTCACAGCCGGTAGCTCCATAAGACGGCACTTGCTATAAATAAAGACGATGAAATGGACATCACTACAAATTGGGCATATTCCCGCATTGATGGCGGAGTTGACACACTGAAGGGCCAAAGAAATTGGTACACCTGCCTAAAATCGTGTAGCAAGCCCGCGAGCACGCAGAAGTGCCGCAACATGACGTGGCATGGACTTAACTAAAGTCTGAAGAAGTGCTGGAGGGAACTGACACCATGAATCCTGCAGGGCTGTTCATAAATCCGTAAGAGTACGATGGGGTGGAGATCTCTTCTGAACAGCACGTTGCAAAGCATCACAGTTATGCTCAACATTGTTCATGTCTGGGGAGTTTGGTGGCCAGCGGAAGTGTTTAAACTCAGAAGAGTGTTCCTGGAGTCACTCTGTAGCAATTACGGACGTGCGGGGTGTCGCATTGTCCTTCTGGAATTGCCCAAGTCCTTCGGAATGCACAATGGACACGAATGGATGCAGGTGATCAGACAGGATGCTTATGTACGTGTCACCTGTCAGAGTCGTATCTAGACGTATCAGGAGTCCCATACCACTCAAACTGCACACGCCCCACACCATTACAAAGCCTTCACCAGCCTAAACAGTCCCCTTCTGACATGCAGGGTCGATGGATTCATGAGGTTGTCCCCATACCCGTACACCCCCATCCGCTCGATACAACTTGATACGAAACTCGTCCGACCAGGTAACATGCTTCCAGTCATCAACAGTCGAATGTCGGTGTTGACAGGCCCATGGGAGGCGTAAATCTTTGAGTCGTTCAGTTATCAAGGGTAAACGAATGTACCTTCGGCCCCGAAAACCCATACTGATGATGTTTCGTTGAATGGTTCGGACTCTGACACTTGTTGATGGCCCAGCATTGAAATCTGCAGCAATTTGCGAAAGGGTTGGACTTCTGTCACGTTGAACGTTTCTTTTCAGTCGTCGTTGGTACCGTTTCTCGGACGCAGCGATGTCGGAGATTTGATGTTTTATCAGATTCCTGACATTCGCGGTACACCCGTGAAATGGTCGTACGGGAAAATTCCCACTTCGTCACTACCACGGAGTACTGTATCGCATCGATCGTACGCCGACTATAATACCACGTTCAAACTCACTTAAATCGTGATAACCTCCCATCGTAGCAGGAGTAACCGATCTAGCAACTGCACCAGACACTTGTCTTATATAGGTGTTGCCGACCACACCGCCGTATTCTGCCTGTTGACATATCTCTGCCGGCCGGTGTGGCCGAGCGGTTCTAGGCGCTACAGTCTGGAACCGCGCGACTGCTACGGTCGCAGGTTCGAATCCTGCCTCGGGCATGGATGTGTGTGATGTCCTTAGGTTAGTTAGGTTTAAGTAGTTCTAAGTTCTAGGGGACTGATGACCTCAGATGTTAAGTCCCATAGTGCTCAGAGCCATTTGAACAATTTGACATATCTCTGAATTAGGAAAACGCATGCCTATACCAGTTTCTTTGGCGCTTCAGTATATGTTAATGCGAGTCACTTCTGCGTCGCCGCGAGGAGTGGCCGCGCAGTTAGAGGCGCCATGTCGCGGACTGCGCGGCCCTCCCGCCGGAGGTTCGAGTCCTCCCTCGGGCATGGGTGTGTGTGTGTGTTGTTCTTAGCATAAATTAGTTTAAGTAGTGTGTAAGTCTAGGGACCGATGATCTCAGCAGTTTGGCTACTTAGAAATTCACTTCGACTTCTGCGTCCTCTATCTTCCATGTGGAAGCAGACGAAATGAAACACGAGCACCTCAGATGGAAACGGCCAGCTACTGAAGAGAAACATCACACAGGAAGAAATAACCCGCCGTCTCTAGCAGCAAGGGTGCTACTCTTCTCACAAGCAATAAGGCCTCCAAGAAACGCACAACGCCTACTCGTCCACCAACTGAGGCTGAAGAATGTTTTGAGCAACCTCACAGAACAGCCCGTACTTCCAATCTCACGGCAGCAGACCCTGCACAACCAATAATATCTTCGCACCACTGGAAGACATTGCTGACAATAATGAACTGTCACGCACCAGCGCCCCACGGGACCGAGGCACAGCACCACCACCGACTGTTATGCAGATTACATGACTCTCTACCACCTTGTGGAGCAGACGGTGCAAAGAAATCCGTGTTCAGACAAAATGGGTTGAAAAGGCATTCATAAAATATCCCTTTGTGCAGGGAGAGACCACTACCGTGTCGCTGGTGTGATTGGAGAACGTGGGTCTGACTTCTACGCTGTCTACAGATGCTAGAAAAGTCATACAAGATCGTCTATGAGATGCCTCTCAAGATGTCCACGATTGCTGTAAAACAACAACTACGATCGCAAGGTAATGATGTGTGCTCAGTCAATAGAATGAAATAACCGTACACAATTGCTGCATTGCCGATAGTTCTGATTATGGGTTCCTGTGATGAGAATAACCAAGGACTCTGGCAAACTGCACCAAGCGCAGTATGCGACGTAACTCAGGAAAACTGGAGGGCCCCCACAATGCTTCTGATGCCTGGCGATTACTATGCCAGTGGGCTGCATAAAATGCTGCCAAGAATACCACAGCAAGGACTGCACTCAAGGCAAGGAGAATAACAACGCCTTCTACGTCCACTGGAATTAACCCGGAGATGTCGCCAGGTAAAAAGGATCCGAGGCATTCAAATGAATTGCTATTAGGCTCAAGAACTCCTCATTCTACTCAGCTACAGTAAGCTACAGTTACGTTCAATCTATGGCCTTGAATCGGACACATCAACACGGGGCCTGACCGGTCACCCAACTACCAGTGTCACAATACACGAAGTTCCAGTCTCTACCAACCACGAAAGTCATCAGTCAATGAAGAACGGCTAGTAGCTCTCAATGGCGCGGGGCAGCAGCAGCTCGTGATGCACAAAGTCGCGAAACCGCTGACGGAACCCGATCTACTGGCGACAGAGCTACCACTATTGGCAATGCTGCATATAGAGCAACAGACCATAGATACGATTCTCGGAAATTATGAAGGAAGTGCCACAACTCATCGCAGCCACAGTACTAACAGGGCTCCAGCCTATGTGCCAACAACTCAGTCAACAATAACGTGGACAATGAAACATGAGATCTGGGAGTATCTGTGTGGAAAGCAAACGGCGTCCACACATAGCAGGAAGAGTTCAGACAATTCTTTCATGAAGAAGACTCGGCACGCCGCCCGCTGCTTGCAGCCACGGTGGAGGCGGCTGTTTTAAATCTCCCCTCAGCGCGCCACAGTGCAAGCTCACTCTGCAGTCTTCGATTGGAGGCAAGACGAAAACACGCCGGCAGAGGATGCTAATTTCCCACGGCCTCACAGCCTGGCACTCTGATTTGCCGGGGCGTCTTTTGAAGCAGCCGCACTCAGAACTACATCCCAGAGTGTGAGTTGCATGTTAACATGCTGCTCTTCTCTGAAGGCGATAATTATCACTATGTTTCGATCAAGGACATGTCCAGACTCCTTTCCGCCCAGACGAATAAACATGAACATAAGCAGCATATCTGCTTAAGGTTCCTGAATTATTTCTCCTCAGACAAGTTATTAGCGGCACATCTAGTAGACTGCGCTTCCAAGGACCCGGTGCGTGTTATTATGCCTACTGAGGAAAACAAACTCACAAAGTTCAAGACCGCTCACCACCAGGAGCGATGCCTCTTTGTAGTGTACGCCGACTTTGAATGCCTCCTCGCTCCTGTCACCCCTTGTGAAGGTGACCCTACAGGCTCACACACCACCTTTACAGAGAAACACGTACCATATGCTGCAGCGTACCAAATTGTGCCGGCCGCGGTGGTCTCGCGGTTAAGGCGCTCAGTCCGGAACCGCGCGACTGCTACGGTCGCAGGTTCGAATCCTGCCTCGGGCATGGATGTGTGTGATGTCCTTAGGTTAGTTAGGTTTAAGTAGTTCTAAGTTCTAGGGGACTGATGACCACAGAAGTTAAGTCCCATAGTGCTCAGAGCCATTTGAACCATTTGAACCAAATTGTACCGTCCTATGATTACAGTCTTGACCACCGCAAATCTTATGTCGGGGGTAGCCCTGCTGCTTGGCTGCTCACTGAGCTCGAAACACTTTCACATGAGGTTGATAAGCTTTACAGCGACAACGTTAACATGACCAAATCGAAGGAAATGAAGATTTGTATAATAACACGATTGATTGTCATATTTGTGGGCTGCCATTAGACAGAAAAGCAGAAACTGCTCGTAGGAACCACTGTCGTTTTACGGGGAAGTTCCGTGGCGCAGCTCACAGTGTGTGCAATTTGAAGTCTCAGCTACCAAGGCACATGCCCGTTTTCTTTCACAATTTAAGCGGGTATGACGCTCACTTTCTAGTTAGGCAGCTGGCTGATTTCCGTTGGGAGAAAAATCAGGTCAGTGTCCTACCTGAGAGCGTCGAGAAATACATTTCATTCTCCAAACGAATGAGGCCAATAATTACGCTCTTCTTCCTTGATACGCTACGTTTTATGCAGGTGCCACTCCAGAAACTTGTAGAAACTCTGCCTCCGGAGGATATGCATATCCGTGCGGTTCTAGGCGCTTCAGTCTGGAACCGCGTGACCGCTACGGTCGCAGGTTCGAATCCTGCCTCGGGCATGAATGTGTGTGATGTTCTTAGGTTAGTTAGGTTTAAGTAGTTCTAAGTTCTAGGGGACTGATGACCACAGATGTTAAGTCCCATAGTGCTCAGAGCCATTTGAACCATTTTTTTTTATATGCATATTACTCGAGCTGCGTTTCCCGACGAGGAAAAGTTTCAACTTGTGACTAGGAAAGGGGTTTTCCCATATGAGTATGTGGATAGTACGGCGAAACTCAACGAAACCAGGCTACCCGACATAGCTGCATTCTCCAGCAACCTTGCAGGTGATGCCATAACGGATGCAGAGTATGAGCATGCCGTGAATGTCTGGCGGGAATTCAGCATCTCCACTTTAGGAGAGAACGCACAACTTTACATGGACACAGACGTGCGCTTGCTTGCGCACATTTTCGAGAAATCCCGGACTCTATGCATGACCACATAATCTCTGGATTCTGCCTTTTATTACACGGCACCTGGGTTGTCTTGGGACGTAATGCTCAAGAAAATGAAGTGCCAAATCGAATTATTAACCGATTCTGACAAGCTTCCTTTCTTTGAGCGAGGGATCCGTGGGGGACTTTGCCAATGTGTCCGTAGGCACGCTGATGGGTGACAAGTTCAACGCATCACTTGATTCGAGTTACATAATGTACCTGGACGTAAATAACTTATACGGGCACGCCATGCAGCAATCACTACCGATTGAGTTTCAATGCGTGCCCGAAGGCGAATGCAAGGGATTAGGTGGAAACATCATGGGGGGTATTGCAGCTGATTCTGATGTAGGGTATGTGGTGGAGGCAGAACTCACATACCCTATTAGCTTGCATGATGTGCACACCGATTTGTCACTGTGTCCGGAGCATCTTGTGCCACAAGGTGGCTCCACGCCAAAACTGATGACAACGCTGGGGGATAAGTGGAGACACATTATTCATTACCGTAATCTCCAGCAGTGTCTCAGCTTGGATATGGAGCTGGTTAGAATCTCCCGGGCTATCTCCTTCAAGCAGTCTCCCTGGTTGAAGGAGTATATTGATTTGAATACGAGATACAGAGCTTCCGCAAAGTGTGACTTTGAGAAAAAATTTTACAAATTCATGAATAATTCCGTTTTTGGTAAAACAATGGAGAATCTGAGGGAAAGACGTAAAATTTTGATTATAACCGAATTGGATGGGCGTTATGGCGTAAGAAAATGCATTGCCAGACCGAATTTTAAGCGGATCACCATATTCAATGAGAACTTTGTTGCTGTGGAGATGACTAAGACTGCAGAAGAGTTTACGAAACCTATTTATGTGGGGATGTGCATACTAGACCTATCCAAACTACACATGTACCGCTTTCATTATTAGTTTGCGAAAACTCATTTTGCAGATCTTAAATTACTTTATATGGATACAGATAGATTCATCTATTTAGTGAAGAACTGCAATCCATATGAAGTAATGAGGTACCACGGTAATGAATTCGACACGTCCTCGTACATGACCAATAATCCTTATGATATTATTCCACAGAACAAGAACGTTGTTGGTCTTATGAAGGACGAGACAAATGGATTGCCGATAGCTGTTCATTATTGGAACACAACCTACGACCAGCTTAGATACAGAAGTGACGACACTTTCTGCAGGACAATGCTCAAGCACGTACAGTGCAAGCTGTTACTGATTTGTTTGACTGATGGGGCTTCTAAGTGCTGTACCACCTACGGCACTCTCCTGACTTAAGCCCTCGTGAGTTCAACTCGACTTCTAAACTGAAGGAAACACTTCATGGCATTCCCTTCAGAACTGCTACAAATTCGTCGGGCAACAGACCACGCCGCTCAAACTGTCAACACAACTGGCACTGTTAAGAGTATCCTACGACTTCCACATCGCTGGCAACGGGTTATACACAATGCTGGAGACTACTTTGAAGGTCAGTAAAACTTTGAAACACGTATCTATTTTGTACGAGCTGTAAATAAATAGTTGCCGCTATTAAAATACCAACCCTCGTATTACGATGATCGGTGACAGCTTCTTGAACTTCCGTGGACTGAGTAGACACCCTCCTCCTTCTTTCATAGTAAGAAGCATGAAACCTTGCACACATGTCATACTCTAGACTGTATACATTTTCATTCCACTGCACGTGTAAATTGCCATATGGGTAGAATTCTGAATTCAGGTAGACTTTGGCATTAGTTAACTTGCAGTTGTCGAACGCGGTGGAATCATTTGCTATATTCCCTCCTCTATCAGTTTGAAACGCAAGTATGATGAATTTAGGTGTCTCTAGCTGCGAAGAGGTTTTAATATCCCGTGTTTGTCTGCTCGCAGTCGGTAACACTGGGTACTTGAAAACCTCCCACAAGCGGAATGTCAGTGATAGAAATGTGCCGGAATTCAGGACTTTTAAAAGCTTCAAACGCTCCTTGTCTGATACGCTGATGTGAAGCATTTTCCATATGATCTTGCTGATTGTGATCATATTCTCCTCTTGAGCGCCTTGAATGTACGAGTTATTATCTGTCGACGCCCTACCAGAACGAGTTGCTGTTTAGAGTTCATAATAATCTGCCTCATGTCCTCAAAGTAGCCCATAAGCATTTTTAGAGGTGTGCATGCAGTAAATCGCTTGTACTCTGCAACCGTTCTATCCTCCGGATCGTCTATGAACCACCCCGCTTTTTCTAAACTATGAAAATCCGCGGGTGATGCAGAGACGTATGTTTTTAGGGTTGATGTTATGCCGACATTGCGTGTACGGCCAATCTCAGATCCAGTGAGTTCATAGCATATCTCTTGGCACAGGAATGCTAAAGCGTTATGTATAAGCTTGGATCCCACTGTATCGCTGCCATCGGTTTTCTTGAATGCCCCCTCTAGATATATGACACTCTTACATGGAAGCGTCAGTGCGTCTTGGTGCTGGATGACAATCCTAATTCCATCGTTCTTGTTTAATGTGGTTGAAGCGTAAGGTTTATGCGAGAAGTATTCATGACGAATAATTCTCTCATCATACTCTACTTGATTGGAGGACGTCACTGCGAGGTTTCAAGCTAACTGATTTAAGAAATTCATAGTACGCATGTAGTGTCTCTTTGCGGTTCGATAGTGAAGTAACGTATTGTGTATTACGTGCACTTGTTTTATGCCGTACGCCCATCCTGCCTTAGATATAATCATACAATGATTTCCTCACCACGAAAGTCAACAAGTTGATTATTCTCGTCCACAATACGCAGCTCCAAATAGTCCAACGTCTGAGCTGTTACTGGAAGGTATATTGCTTTGGCAGGAGTCTCAACAATGTTATACCCGGTTGCAACTGAGGGGAAGAATCCGTAAACTGCATGAATCAGACTGTCGTTGAGATAGGAGTTCGTTGCAATGTTACACTCCACTCGGATTGTGCTGACAGGAAGTAGGTCCACAATCTGATCTGACTTGTAAAATTTACTTGGATCCCTCTACAAAACCTGCCCTTTTGTGAAACCCAGTAGGCACCCTATTGAAACTCTTTGATTAAAGTCAAGCGTTGTATTTACAGTCCTTATTTCACATTTAGGTGTACAGATGTTTGCACGTAACTCAATACCTTTTCCAGACTCTTTTAAGACTTCGTTTATATCGTCGATACCGTATGCACTCGCTTCTATTTCCACAATATCTTTTTCACCATTAATATCCAAATGCAGTTTGTTGTTAGTCTCGTTGATATTTGTGATGCTGTTGTACGTCCCCAGTCCAATCAATGCAATATTCCATTCACCAATGCTCAAATCAATTGGCGGGAAGTAATTTGCACGCAATACAGATGATCGTTCTTTTAACGTCAAAGTGTACGACATTGCTTCTGAACCTCAACTGATGAAGGAATCTTTAAAGCTGTTCCTTATATGGTCTGCTTCTTCTTCTTTGTAAACGTCTAGAGAAACATGATGGATAGATGTCCGCAGAGATGTGTATTAAAGTCCTAATAGCACCGAAAATTGCAGAACACATGCCTTCTGTGAGTGAATTATCGTTGTAATTCTTCTGGCGGTTGCAGGTCACCAAATGATTCGAAATAATAGACGGTATCCGCATTTTTCATAACATATGACACCCAGTGGGTGCCGGGGCCTCCAGCAACATTTAAATACACTATACCATATTCACCAGTTTTCCATATACACTTCGGTAATGTATCCCGCATAAACACACCACGAAATCTTGGAATGTTGAATTTTTTCTAACAAACTTAAGAAGATCAGTATTTGTGAGTGGTCTATCTGTTAGGACCGCTAGTGGGCTTTTTTAAATTTATGAATAGACCAACCCCTTTCCTGCACCGTTTCAAGTATAGTCCTTTTCCGATGGCTGCGGCTTCCATCGTGGGGTTATGTCTTCTTGCCTCTTCTAACTGCGCTTAGGAGTTTTGCTCGTTCTTGACCGTTCGAGCAATAGCTGCAGCACCACCAGCGATGGATCCTACCACCGAGAGCGCGGAGATGGCTGGTATGAGAAAGCGAAGAATACCACTTGACGTCTTGAGTATTGGTAGAACTCGAGGTGTTTTAACGGATCCTCTTCTTCATCTTCCCGCATCTTTCTGCATCAGTGCGTATTTAGCTGCATATATTACTTTCAGGATACAGTTCTTCAAACAGCTCTGCTTCCCGCCCGTGTCCTTCTTCCTGTTTAGTGCACAATGTGCAGCAGTCATAACTCGCTTGAAATTCATCACTCATAAACCCAACTCAATTATTCCACACGTGGTTTTATCAACTGCAAATGCTGTGATGCGTCGACCTACACCAATATCCTTTCTTCTCCATATCGCCTTAGGCTTATCAGCTAAAATCCTATCTGCAATATGACGACTTGAGAGATGTTTATCCGCATCATATGCAGTTAATGTTCCAGAGACGCTTCGTCGAGCAGATTAAAACCCTTATCACCTCGTACCAAGCGTTTCTGAAGCTTTGTTCCAGTAGATATAATCCGGAATATGTAATTCCAATGGCAGTTTGTCTAGAATCCTACCTTTATCATCTACTGGTATGCTAATCCTTTATGTTTCTCAATAGTAGGTGTGCTCTAATCCAAATGTAAACTATTCCCACCTACTTCCTTGGTATTAATCCATATGGAATGTCCTGCACAGATCGTGCAAGGTTTCCCTGCTTCCTCTTCATATTATTACCCGTATTCCTATCCTCAATAGATGATGACACCTGCGATATCGCTTCAGATGCCCACATGTAGAATAGTTGTATGAGTCTTCGGAAGGTTTGATAACGTTATCCGCTGACCGATTTTGTATGGTAGTAGTCTGTGCACGCAATTCCCCAACTACTTGTGATGTTCCATGGCTCTGGGGTTTGCTTCCTGAACACACTTCCAAATTTCCCTCACTTTTTTAATAAAATCCTTAATGAACTCCCCGACCTTGCCATCTTTTGGCCTTATTCTGTGAAACAGTGATGGCATGCACCTCCCATAAGCTACCTCATTTGGTGATAAACTTGTCACAGAATAGACTTTTGAATTATATGTGCTCACAACGAAAGATAAATACACATTACAGACACTATGGTGTATATCCACATAATGACTCAATGTCTTCTCAACTGTGAAAATTTACCCTCTCCATTCTAGCATTAGCCAGAGTGCGCAATGCACTCATCCTTAACATCTTAAACTTTATGATATTACAAGCCACTTTAACAATTTGGACAATGTTTGTCTCTTGATCAGTGATCATTGTTCCTGGTAATCCAAACCTGAGCACCCAGCTGTTGGCCAATGCTTGTGCACATATGCAAAACAATGATCAATAATGGTTAACACAAATCGATTCCCAGCTGTCATCTTGTCGAATGACCCAAGAATGTCCAATCCAATCATTTTAAAAGGCTCTGTTACTTCTATTAACCTCTGCAAAGCTATTATCTTATAGATCATATTTGCCCACTGCACACATTGGATGTAACCCTTTACATACAGATTCACATCTTCTTCTGTAGGCTTCCAGCAGCAGGATTTCACTAGTCACCTATTTGTTGTTCTACAGACACCATGGTGTGATAACATGTCTTCATGCACTTCTTTTAGCATTTCAAACCACGTTGTCTTTCACAATAACCCATCGCAAAAGTGATCTGTGACTCTGACTCATACTCTTTATATTCCGTATATGCCCATTGCACTGCCAGCCATGGTGCATGGTCGTGATCCAGTGCCTTTATCACTGCTATTTTTAGGCTTAAACTATCTGCATTTGTGTGTCTCTTACCACGTCTGTGTATAGCTCTGTACTAAGATTCATTTAACCTGAATGGGTATCTAGCCAGGGTACTAAAAGGGTCTTTCAACCCCAACAACCACTTGAGGGCTGCATGGTACATTACTACTTTAAACCTGTTTGCATACATGAAATACATGATTTCATATATCACACTAACATTTCTTTTTCTGTTGTTCAGTAGCTTTCCTCTGCTCTCAATGGCTTTGAGCACTATGGGACTTAACATCTGAGGTCATCAGCCCCAAGACTTAGAACTACTTTAACCTATCAGACACATCCATGCCCAAGGTAGGATTCGAACCTGTGACCGTATCAGCAGCGCAGTTTCGGACTAAAGCGACTAGAACCGCTTGGCCACAATGGTCAGCTTTTCCTCTGCTCTCTTCAACTGCCTAGATACCTATGCTACCGGATGCTCCTCTCTGTTTAACACTTGACTGAGAACAAACCCTCAAATCCCTATGTATCACTCATTTGCACTCCATGGCCTCTACACATAAAACAGGCAAAATACACAAAAATCAATAATCTGCTCAATAATCCCAATATCTGATGAAGCTGACTGCTGTGTGGAGGTTGACGGTGCTGACACCAGTTGCCACGTGAGGTCCACAAGTACTTTTGACACCATTCTATAGATACCCTGGGAGAGTGGGACCACTATGGTGTAGAGGTGGTAGAGTGGTGGATTATAGAGGAGGTGGTGGTGGCCTGGGCTGGCTAGGTAAACTCTGCTGCAAGATATTCGATGCCCATGGATTCGCTGACTGCAAGTACGTCGTCCACAGGTGACGCTGATAACCAGGAAGGCTGGTGCTATTGGATGACCGTTTGACCTCTATGTCTTGCTTTGCTGGCACCGTTTACCTCACTCAGCAGGAGACGCCTGAGATAAAACTATGTGGCCCTGAATGAGGAGGGCCAGTGACATGTACATCTGCTGGATTCCCCTATGTGCCCACGGCTGCAGGGTTAGAAACTCTCCCTCGTGCAGAGGGACAGCAGCAGTACCTCCCTACCTATGAACTGCTTCCTTCCGAGACAGAAGTTCGATGCTGCTGTGGCGGAAAGGTAGGTCATTCGTAGATGATATTTCACACTGAAACAGATAATACTAAAGAGAAGAGAATTTAATCTGAAAACTGACCTAGCGTTTGTGGATTACAAAAATTATTTGACAGAATTCACAGATATAATCGATAGGCAATATGGAAAGAAGGGAACCCGTAAACATCTGATACAAGCTACAAATAGCCAGTGTATGAACACCAGAAATATAATTCACACAGGTAAAGAGATAACATCAGAAATAAAAAAAAAGACGTAAAACGAGAATTTAGCTTGTCACCAACATTATTCAATATCATTATGGGTGACATGATCAGAGAATGGAAAGGAGGTAGAACACAATCAGGCATAAATCTTGGGAGGAATGTTATTTGCGAATGATTAAGTTATCATACAGCGAAGATAAATTACAAATGATATTACACAAACCATATCAATGAGCGAAATCTGCAATCTGGCAATATAAATGAAACTAAAAGCCTGGCCCCTTTAGACATTCATATAGTATGTTCAAAAAAATGTTCAAATGTGTGTGAAATCTTATGGGACTTAACTGCTAAGGTCATCAGTCCCTAAGCTTACACACTACTTAACCTAAATTATCCTAAGGACAAACACACACACCCATGCCCGAGGGAGGACTCGAACCTCCGCCAGGACCACCCGTACAGTCTATGACTGCAGCGCCCTAGACCGCTCGCCTAATCCCACGCGGCATCCAGTATGAAAAAAGTATTCGTCAACAAACACCTATAGAAAATGTAGCCCAATTCAAATACACTATGTGATCAAAAGTATCCGGACACATTAAAAACACACGTTTTTCATATTAGGTGCATTGTGCTGCCACCTACTGCCAGGTACTCCATATCAGCGATCTCAGTAGTCATTAGATATCGTGAGAGAGCAGAGTGGAGCGCTCCGTGGGACTCACGGACTTACAACGTGGTCAGATGATTGGGTGTCACTTGTGTCATTCGTCTGTACGAGAGGTTTCCACAATCCTAAACATCCCTAGGTCCACTGCTTCTGATCTGATAGTGAAGCGGAAACGTGAAGGGACATGTACAGCACAAAAGCGTACAGGCTGACCTTGACTGACAGAGACTGCCGACAGTTGAAGAGGGTCGTAATGTGTAATAGGCAGACATCTATCCAGAGAATCACACAGGAATTCCAAACCGCATCAGGATCAACTGCAAGTACTGTGACAGGTGGGAGGTGAGAAAACTTGGATTTCATGGTCGAGCGGCTGCTCATAAGCCACACATCAAGCCGGTGAATGCCAAACAACGCCTCGCTTTGTGCAAGGAGTGTAAACATTGGACAATTGAACAGTGTAAAAAAATTGTGTGGAGTGACGAATCACGGTACACAATGTGGCGATCCTATGGCAGAATGTAGGTATGGTGAATGCCCGGTGAACGTCATCTGCCAGCGTGTGTAGTGCCAACAGTAAAATTAGGAGGCGATGGTGTTATGGTGTCATCGTGTTTCTCATGGAGGGGGCTTGCATCCCTTGTTGTTTGGCGTGGCGCTACCACAGCACAGGCCTACACTGATGTTTTAAGCACCTTCTTGATTCCCACTGTTGAAGAGAAATTCGGGGATGGCGATTGCATCTTTCAACACGATCGAGCACCTGTTCATAACGCTCGGCCTGTGGCGGAGTGGTTACAAGACAATAACATACCTGTAATGGACTGCCCTGCACAGAGTTCTGACATGAATCCTATAGAATACCTTTGGCATGTTTTGGAATGCCGAATTCGTGCCAGGCGTTACCGACCGACATTGATACCTCTCCTCAGTGCAGCACTCCGTGAAGAATGGGCTGCCATTCCCCAAGAAACCTTCCAGCTCCTGATTGAACGTATGCCTGCGAGTGGAAGCTGTAATTAAAGCTAAGGGTGGGCCAACACCATATTGAATTCCAGCATTACCAATGGATGGCGCCACTATCTTGTAAGTCATTTTCAGGAGTCCGGATGCTTTTGATCACGTAATGTATTTAGGGTGTAATATGTCATATGATCAATATAATGGGTACACAGAAGGAAGGTAATGCATACCACCGCATATGTGGCACAATGAGGGATGAGAAAGGAGCAAGGAGAGAGACATAATTGATATTTTATAAAGTCATGGTAGTTTCCACTTTATTATATTGTGCAAAAAGTTGGACGCTGAGAAATAGTGATTTACGGTAACTAGAGGCATCGCAAGTGAAATTTCTAAGATCTGTGAAAGACAGCATTAGGGAGAATAATTTGCAACGAAGGAATAAGACAGGACTAGATATGTAACCAGTAACCAAAATGCAATCAAATGCAAAGAAAAATGGAGAGAACATGTATTTTCATATGCCGCCACAAATACTTCCTAAACTAGGACGGCGCAAGAGAATGATGGGATGACCGAAGAAGAGATGATGAGACAGGAAGAGGCACCAGGTGTATCCTTTGAGTGGCAGAAGAAGAAGAAGAATGTGGACGGACATACAGATACGTACAGATTCCAGTCAAGCTTAGCTGCTCTCTGGCGCTGCAGCTGCCGTTTACTTTGCTGCTTCTCCCAGCAGATACCGCCCCCACTGTTGCAGCAGACCAGGTCGTAGATCTCATCATTGCCAAGAGCTGTTACTCCAAACACCAATGAAATATGGAACTCATAACAATACAAATATTACACACTCTTCATTATTATATTCACAAACTACAAACACAAATTTTCCTCGTGAATCAGTCTGTATTACTGAAAATCGTCTCAAAAGTCCTACAGTACTTCCTGAGAATAGCCTTCACATAAAGATAGTAAAGCTCCGTGAGGGACTTTAATTCACCATGGTTCAGCCAGTTAGCACCAAGTATTTGCAAATTATACACACAAATCTTCCTCGGTAGTCATATCAAAAATCCCTTCAGTAATTTCTGACTTTAACCTTAATATAAGCAGGAAAACGCGGCGGAAAAGAAGGAAACCAGATTAATGTTTAACGTCTAGTCGATAACGACGTCATTAGAGACGGAGCACACGTTCGATTAAATGAGTAATGAAAAAGGAAACCGGCCGTACCGTTTCAAAGGAACCATCCTGGAATTTACCTTAAGCGACGTAGGGAAATCCAGAAAAACCTAATTCAAGACGGCCGGAAGGAAATTTGAAAATTACCGTCGTTCATCCGAATGTGACTCCATTGCGCTAACCACTGCACTGCCTCCCGTGGTGAAACGCGGCGGGGGACTTTAATTTAGTAAAATTTACGAAAGTTCACTTAGAAATATTATGGTGATAGCCTGGTTGCTGCAATACTGCGTTGTGCGTTTGTAAACCGTTTAAATAAAGAAAACGTATTTTTATATGAAGATTCAAACTTGTTTTAATAAGATACTGCATACGAAGCTACACTAAGAACAGACTTGTAAGTAACGAAATCACGACTATATTTATATCTCCTTAGTATATTGCAGTATTCACAATGATGAGCGTAATCTATCAGTTTCCTTTAACTTAATGTTTAAGATCAGTCAGTGCAGTTACTGCTTTCTGTATCGTCGATGTAGCCTAAAAAAAATTTTAAAAAATCTTCTTGAGTAGTCCACACCTGGAGATTTGAATGGAGGTCAATTTAACTACGGAATATCTTACACGTGAAGACGTCATCTTCATTAAGCCATACAGTAGAGATATATGCCACCGATGAAATATAACAGCTGTAATTCCCCTTTGCTTTCAGCCATTTGTAGTCCCAACATACCAAAGTCATGTTGATAAATGTCACAAAACTTGATCAGTCACTCTTCTAAGAGAGCCACCACTGCAACAACCGAAAAAGTTGCTGTCAATCTTCAGCTCCTGTTCATCTGGCTTCTCCAAAGATACTCCTTCAATGTGGGTACTTGTACAGCTAGAATGTCTGTGTCTTTGAGGCATGCAAACCATCCACTGCGGCAATGTCAATGGTTCGTGGGTCATCTAGTGCTTATTAATATACAATGTGTTGTTAACTTTCGCTTATATGTGCTATTGTCACAGCTTTTAGATTTTACCTGTCAATGATTGAACTTCAGTCTCCTAACTTAGTATAACTGAGATACACATTCGTTGACTAAGGGGAGTTGGAATGCCGGAAAATGGAAAAAATTCACATTTTCAGTTTTTAACCTTATAACTTAATTTGAAATTTTCTGCTTAAAATGGTGCAAAATTTGTTAAGAAATTCCAATTGGAAGTATTTTTATTTAATTTTTCAAAATTACATGTGCGCCCAGCAAAGTTACCCATCTTGTGATTTGTACACATTTAAATCTTCGCATTTCCGAAAACATTACATATAGAAGGCTGTGGATTTCACTCTTCAGTTGTAGAATCTTTGATCCTTCCATAGGTACCATTGTTTTTACGACTAGCTGTGTTTATTGTTCAGTTTTTGATCTGTGAGTGTTTGTTTTGAGCCTCGAGTTTAGTTTGTCGCTCATTTGGAGTTTGTTATCTGTCTTGTTTTGACTTTCAGTGGTGAGTGCGTAGTTTCTACGATGCCTAGGAGTGCATCATTATTTAAAAAGCGAAAGTTTCGCGGTAATAGATTTACAAATAACGTTTGTTCAAGTGATTCTGCTTCAGCACCTGTTGATGCTGGTGAAAGTTCTGACGTTTGTACAGCTGAGATGTGTGAAGGAGACACGCCCACCAGTGCATCAAAAAAGAAGTTATCAAACTGTGCAAGTGAAATTACAGATGAAGCTTCTAATGAACAATATGTTTTAGTCGACTTTCCTGTTTTTACTGAGTTTATGAAGAAATGTTTGTGTTGTAATCTTTGTGGAGGTTCTTTTGATATGAACATAACAAAATCTATAGGACTTTCCTGCAAAATTGCTATAGTTTGTGCCAGTTGTGAAAATGAGACCTGTTTTTGGAGCTCTAAAACATGCAGTAGCAATTTGTTTGAGAGTAATATCAGGCTAATGTATGCAATGAGAGCAATTGGTAAAGGACATACTGCTGCTCAAACATTTTGTGCCATAATGAATCTTCCACCTCCACCTGCTAAAATTGACAATTACACTGAAGTGATAGGAGATGCTGTTCAGTCTGTAGCAGATTTATCAATGAAAGCTGCTGCCAGTGAAGCAAAATATATAAATGAAGGAAACCCAGATATCCCTGTTGCTTTTGATGGAACCTGGCAGAAAAGGGGTCACACATCCAAAAATGCTGTTGCTACTGTTACTAGTGTGGACAGCGGTAAAGTTTTGGACTATGAAGTGCTCACTAAACATTGTTACCATTGTGCATCTGGTAAGATAGAAGCAGCTCACATATGTAGCAAGAATTATGAAGGTACGAGTGGAGGCATGGAGGCTGCCGCTGCTGTGAAAATGTTTAGCAGATCAGAAAAAGAACGGGGAGTATTTTACACAAAATTCCTTGGAGATGGGGACTCCAAGGCATACAAAAGTGTTACAGAATCCATGCCATATGTCAATAAGACAATAACTAAACTAGAATGTGTCGGTCATGTTCAGAAACGAATGGGCACTCGTCTAAGGAAACTGAAACAGAATCTGAAGGACAAAATTTTGTCAGATGGTAAAACCATTAGAGGTCGCCTGTCAGATAAAATTATAAATGAATTACAACAATACTATGGTATGGCAATAAGAAATAATGCAAATAATTTGCAGGAAATGAGACAAGCTGTATGGGCCACATATTTACATCGATCATCAACTGATGATAATCCTCAACATTTTGCTTGTCCAGATGGTCCTCAGTCATGGTGCAATTATAGAAAATCTCAAGCTACTGGGGATCCTTATCACCATAAAAATTATATTCCATTGGCTGTTATGGAAGTAATTAAACCAATATATAGAGACTTGGGGCATCCTGATCTTCTGCGAAAATGTCTTCATGGTTGTACCCAGAATCAAAACGAGTCGTTCAACAACCTCATTTGGACTCGTGTACCTAAGAATGTATTTGTTGGGATAAAAACATTGAAATGGGGAGTCAGTGATGCTGTTATTTCATTCAATGATGGTCATATGGGTAGGCTAAAGGTCATGGCAAGGCTCGGCATTGCTCCTGGTATCAACACCATCAGAGGTCTTCAGCTTCTGGACAGCGTGCGAGTAAGGAAGGCTCAGTATGCAGCTGAATTTAATACAAAAAAAGCAAGGGCAGCAAGGAGAAGAAAGCTTCTAGGTGAAGAAGAAGAACTAGAAGATGACCCTGATTACTCTGCTGGACACTTTTGATAATAGAATAAAAGGTATTTGTGAATTTTCATAATAAATTACTTTAATCGCATTTTCTGGCATTTGACATTTTTAGTGTTACATGTACCTTTATCTCATAAACCACTCAACCAACAACATTCAAATTTTCAGAAATGCTGCAAAACAGTTCAAAGAGGCCACTGAACTAGAATCATGACAAGAACTGGCTTATTCTCTGAACTAGGGAAGTTTATGTTATACTTTTTCCAATAAAAAATGGCTTAATGGTAAAAAATTCATAAATACTATACCAACAAAAAGAAAACATTGGTTCTAGTTCAGTGGGCTCACAATATATGCTGAAAACCTCTGCCAGAATTTCAAAGTTCTGAAGATAATAGTTCCAAAGAAAAAGGTACACAAAGTTAGCAAATTTAACATTGGCGAGATAGGGCATTCCAACTCCCCTTAACGAATACTGTTTCCAGGAGCGAAATGAGGTGACTGAAAGTTTTGCACAGTATAAAATTGCTTAGATCTCGGGCGAACGACTGTAATCTGTTGCAAGTATGTTATAAATTATACGTTCTCGTGTTGGAAGTCAGATCTGAAGTTGGAGAAACCTGTAGAGACTGAATAAGAGTCCTTAACCGTTCTTTCCACCAACATGTCGTCTTCCAAAGCTGTCTCTCCAGCACAGAAGACAGCTGTTGGTCGTGGGATCTTATTCGGTGGAGGCTGCTATGCTGTCATGTCGAACTAGACAATGTGTTGGTGCTTTTTGTTTGTGGGACTCCACTTGCCCAGGTTACTCTCTGTATCTACAGAGGGCAAGATCTGTAGTAGTGATAATGATGGTAGGCGACACCTCTCATTAATGTATCCTGTTTGTTTATATTTTACGATATCACCTTTTACACTGTCTTCTACGACACTCGACATAACTTTCTTAACAGTGTGGTAATTTTCCTGACAACTTCCAATATCAAGTATGACATGTCCGTCCAAAACAGAGATACACGTCCGGCTATGAAGAACACCCGAAACAAAGTGACTAAGGCAGCCAAAGTACTTCATCTCCCAGACGTGCCAAAGTGACCCGAAGGTGTCCAAAGCGCTTCGATTGTAATATCATTACTCTTATGTTTCTCAAAACTAGTGAAATTTATTAAACAAAATGGTAGACTCGTAGGGCAACCATGAGAGATTGTCATAGTTGTAAAGTGTCCAGATTTTAAGGACCTTACATAAGCTTGACCCATAATGACAGTATGATACAGTATGAGATCTGCAGAAAATAATAATTATATCAACAGATGGAAATTGCAGTTATTCTCATGTACTGAAAGATAACAAAATAATATCCACCAATATATGGACAGGGGCGTGAATAAACAAGTTAAAGTGAAACGCATTTTGGAGATGAACAGAGAAGGTGGTTAATGGCACTAGAAAACCCCATTTAACAAGAGAATGGACAGTTTCAGCGCAGAAAGGGATAAGATCGGAACAATACATTATTCCTTTTAACGTAAATACGGCTGGGACAAAGGGTAAGTGGCTGCACAGCATTAACAGGTCTAGGCTGCGACCCAGCAAGAAAAATAAAGTTCACCTCTAGCAAGACGGTGACTGGCTGATGCCATACTGGGTGATGCAGATGCTACACGGTGGGGAGATCCCTGATATATAAAAGCATTTTGAGAACTAAAATGGGTAGATGTCTTCTTTTCTGACAGCAGACCACACAACTGTGTAGAAATAAGTGAGGGTGTTGAGAGCTTTGCTTTCTGTGAAGTGAGGGTGATACGCATCACGTATCGTGCCAACAGATAGCAAAGAGGTAGTTAATTATTCCTGTGGGAATTTTTAAGGCAAAGAAATTGTGCACGTTGCTCCGACCCTTAGCGAGTGTGCAATAGCCGTAACTTTGACTAGGGAAAGATAAACATTTTGTGGAATGCAGGAAAGTTGAGACTGAGTGAATTCAGACAAGGCCAGAGTAGGGAATTAGAGTTTCAGATCCAGCACAGAGACAACGTCGTTGCAGATGCCCCTTGGTAAAGTACCATCACGCATTAGGCAGCAGTAAATGTTGAGTCTAGATTTTGCTCACTCCAACTTGCATACACTTTGACCATTGAATATCAAAAGCTTGGATACCACCCTACCCTCACACTGAGTACATGAGAGTTTTTTATTGGTTGAAAAAGTAAAATTTATTCTCCACCTACTCAGTGCGTTGACTAGCTATGACAACGTAGAAGTAAATGAGCTGATGAAGAATTTAATCATTGTTTCCTGTGATAAAATTTTTTTCATGTGTAGGGATAACGAATTTAATAATCATCAGTTCAATATGTCCAAGAGTTAAATATTTTGTTATTGAGTGTCAAAAGTAATTGAACATGATTGTTGTGTATCACTTGACTCCTGAAAGCACAGTTGATAAATTATATGTAGAATAAAAAAGGGAAAAGCTGTTTTGTCTTTGTAGAATAGACCCCAAACTTTCACCTTTATTAATTCATGTATTCTAGTTACGTGACAGCAGCATTTCTAATGATTTTTGTTATGATCCGCACCTGATATTAGTTGCCTTACAGGGCCAATTTCATATTTATTTAGAATGTCTGTTTAACACCCTGGGTTTGAGAAGACAGTTCAGATGTTTTGTCCATTTGCACGCTAAGGGATAAGCTAAGTTTGCACACATTAATACCCTTAGTGTGCAGATATTAAGGTCGGATTATGACAAAATGGTGACTCTGCCAGGATGCGAAATTACAGCATTCTGATAGATTGTAAGTTTGCTTTTGATAGGTCCGAAACACACAATCCTTCCAAACAATAAGCTGACCCAAATTGGAGGAAAAAATGTAAATGTAAATATGACTCAACTGTATAGTAATGTACATAGAATTGTATTCATGTATTTCTTATTTGCTGGCGCACCACATCGTTGAATTGGGTTGTGTTGAGTTCAGACTCAACTCCAGTATCCAAAGGGCTATACAGGTATATTCACAGCGTTGCCAAATCAACATAGCCTACACACAATTTTGTCGTTGTTCCACACAAGCTGCTTCCTGATTGGTATACTATCACAAATAAGTTTACCGTTTTTAAGATATCGTTTGTCACTGGTATTATGTTTTAGGTAGTTGAAAACCTCCTGTAGATAGCCAGGTTCACAATTTACTGACGATACCTGATCATGAGGGTGAGGCAAAAGAAATATACAGCGTACAAATCTATATCCCCTAGGGGTATAGAAATGCAGAGTGAGCTCAAATTGTTTGGTTTGTTCACTGCATCGCCTGGAATTCTTTCTTGCGCCTCTTTTTTTCAACTGGATGGCTATGAATTCTAAAACAAAGCCACTAAAATGTTCCTGAGAACTCTTTCCAGATTGTCATTTCTACAGTTTCTTTTTTTCAAGCCTGTAATCTATTCTGCCATTGTTTCCACTTTTTTTCTCATCACATAAATTTCATCTGCAATCATCTCACTGTTTTCCCAACGGCCACAGTTGTGTGTGGCACATCAATCTGAACACTAGCATCACTTTTTTTAAAATTATGTACACCTTGGCCACCCCATCTGTGTGCAAGGATTAGATGGCCAGACATGCAAGGGATAGCTTGCCAATTGTCAAAACACTTTAGAAACAAAGAGAAGTTATATTAAAGGAGTATTCAATAATATTTACATGTTTTATTGAATTATTTGTAACAGGTAAGTTTTGTAGAGAGAATTATAGAAAGCCACACAAGTTGTTCCTGACTGGCTAAACCCAAACAGGTACTTGGACCCACTGAATTTTTTGAATCAGAACCACCTTTCATTTTTCGCAGTAATGTTCACCTTGGAATATTAAACGATACAGAAACTTTTCCGGATGAATAACTATAACTTTTTACTTTATTCATAACAATTTGAAGGTCTTATCTTCATCTGCCTTTAGGAGAATCAATCTAGGGAAGGTACTTAGTTAGCATCTGTAAAAAAACTGAACATCCATCAAAACTAAAATATAAATCAAGTTTTACAGGGTGGCTAACTATCCCAAAAATTATTTGGCAATCTCTCCCAAACAGCAGGGAGAGATGCCCAAAGTGTGTCATCAAACATAGTGGACAAGAACGCAAAGAGAAATAAAATGACAGTATGCAGCTAGATATATAAAGCTCTGAAATGTAAGCTTACATAACTACTCAAGTCTAATTTATGGAAAAATGGAATAGTATTAAAATGCTATATAATATTAAGGTGTATTAAAAACTAAAATCATGAAAAATACTTACTTTTTGTTTAAATAAAGAGTCAAGGTAAGCATTAATACGCACCCACAACAAAGAGTAGATATCAATTCACTGGTACTGCTGGAATGCGGGTAGTTGGAGAACCACAGCTGTTGGCCGTCTCCCCCTTATAGCTGTCTCTCCCTCTATTACCCTAAAGATATACTTACAGCAATGTCTATCCTTGTTGCTAGTTAAATACCTGGTTTTACTTCAGAAACTGGTAATTTGTTCAGAACAAGGTAGCTACTCCGCTCGTTGGCTGGGGTTTACACAGAGCTGCTCCTTGCGACCGCTCTAGGAACTATGTAGATATTTTGACGGAACTTACGACACATTATAATCATTGGCGGTGGCCTCTACAACACATTCTACGCAAAATATCGATTTTTAATTTTCTGTCACTTTCAGATTTTTTCACCCCATTAAAAACCAAATTAACATCGGTTTTTAATTGTCCTGTGACAAAACCGCATAAAAAGCAAAATGACTTCGGTTTCTAACTGTGCAACGTTTTTTACCACAAACTGAAATCGAGAAACATGTTCCACAACGGATCGGCATGTCTCGGTAGTCATGTTGAGAATGCGTTGGGCAATTCAGCTACATTCTTTCAAAATAGTTCAAATGGGTCTAAGCACTATGGGGCTTAACATCTGAGGTCATCAGTCCCATAGACTTAGAACTACTTAAACCTAACTAACCTAAGGACATCACTCACATCCATGCCCGAGGGAGGATTCGAACCTGCGACCGTAGCAGCAGCGTGGTTCCGGACTGAAACGCCTAGAACCGCTCAGCCACAGCGGCCGGCAGCTACATTCGCAACTGGAGCGCTCAACAGAACATCATTCAGATAACTCCACAGCAGAAGTCACACGGGTTAAGAACAAATGATCTAAGTGGCGAAGCTATGGGGAAATGACGTCTAATAATTCTAGCATTTCCGAAATGCCTCTGCAGCAGCTGCTTCACTGGCTGTGCAATGTGCAGAGGAGAGCCACCTTGCATAAAAATGATGCTAGCGACATATCAAATGGTTCAAATGGCTCTGAGCACTATGGGACTCAACTGCTGAGGTCATTAGTCCCCTAGAACTTAGAACTAGTTAAACCTAACTAACCTAAGGACATCACAAACATCCATGCCCGAGGCAGGATTCGAACCTGCGACCGTAGAGCGACATATCCAAGCCGTTGAAGGGTTGGAATGATGTTGATGCGCTAAAGACTCATGGAGACAGCCAGGTTGGGTGCCTCGGACGCAAACTGAGGAACAGCCGAGTGCCACACGTCTGCTGGTGTGCATATACTGGCGCTTTTTGCAATGAGGTTACCCCTGAGTCAATAGTATTCTGTCCAAATGTGACGTATTTCTGATACTTAATACTGAGCTAGATGTCTCAGAGTTTTCCTAGTGATTTATACCTATCACGTTACTTTTAACTTCGTTAACAGCCACATTATTTGTTGGCTTACAATTTCCAAGAAAGAGGCTGTTGCAAAGTGTGCTTGAGAGAGCAAAATGTTTGTTTGTGTGTGTGTGTGTGTGTGTGTGTGTGAGTGAAAGCTGTGTCAGCCTGCTGCGAAGTCAGCAGTGTCTCAGGCAAGACTTGTCAAAGCAATGGTTATGTTTATAAACCTGTGTGAATGCTGACAAGATGGCATACGCTGAGGCACATGCTGATTTGCTGTTCCGTTTTTGATAGCAGGTGAAAACTTGGCTTTGACTGACAGACGTAAATATGTGTGTTGACTTAGAAGATCTCTGACTGGTGTATTTCCAAGACAAGAGCATCGCGTAAGCAGGAGTTGGAAAATGTCACCAAGCTCAGTACACAAAACATGATGGAGGTGCTCGAGGAGTACATACTGACTGGCTGTTTCGTTTTTAATGGTTTGTAAAATTACTAGGCGTAATTTGAAGAAAGAAGAAGTGAAGAAAGAGGAGAAGGAGACTTTCAAGGTCAAGTTGACTTTTCAGGGTCACTGATGATGTCATTCGTTTAACGTCCAGGTCAAAATTCATTGCCTATGCCCCTGCAGAAAGGCACCCCTAAGGTCAAATCCCTAAGGTTGGTCCAGAAGCATTGTTGCCCACCTACGTACTATATTCACGTGGATCTGTTTCGCACTATTATAAAGAAGAAGCAACAATGCATGTAAAAGAGTAAAATGTGAGACGCATGTAGCTTTCTTCTAATGCCCCAACCTGTGCAATATACTGCCAAGCTATTTGTTCCAGAAGAAAGAAATATTTCGAAACAAAGGCGGCACCGCTTTAGGTTTAAGTTGTGTATCGTTTTTATACGAAAAAGGTACTTTCGTGAAGAGTGATATTTACCTCTTTTAGATTTATTATGTCAGAATTAATTTTTAAATTTGAAATTTAGGGTGCGTGCAAGTGATGCTTTGGGAGAAGCATCGCAAATAATGTATAGCTGAGAAATAATACTCTCGGCGTCCAATAAGTTGCTGAAGCTGTACATGGAGTGAAATGGCAAGCACCAAAGGGGGCTCGGATTGCATTTGCTGAATAAGAGTGCAATTCTTGAGCTACAGGATCGCTCAGTCTCATAATTCTGTAAGATCTGAAACGAGGGATACACATCTGTCTGTAAATAAAAAAAAACACCTCGTTAAGAAGATCACTACAGCAAGTACTTGATTCACAGCTGATGAAGAATAAGTGTTTCTCATCATACCATATACACTCCGTGACAAAGGAATTATCCGGATGAGATGGAAATTAGTTATGGTGATTTACGTGTACAGGCAAACAAATGATGACAATATCGGAAAAAATGGATGATTTATTCAAGAGAAAGAGCTTCACAAAATGAGCAAGTCAGTAACGTGTTGGTCCACCTATTGCTCATATGCCAGCCGCTGTGGCCGAGCGGTTATAGGCGCTTTAGCCCGGAACCGCACTGTTGCTACGGTCGCAGGTTCGAATCCTGCCTCACGCATGGATGTGTGTGATGTCCTTAGGTTAGTTAGGTTTAAGTAGTTCTAAGTTCTAGGGGACTGATGACCTCCGATGTTAAGTCCCATAATGCTCAGAGCCATTTGATAATGCCCTTATGCAAGCAGTTATTCGGCTCGGCATTGATCAATAGAGTTGTTGGATGTCCTCTTCAGGGATATCGCTCCAAATTCTGTCCAATTTGTGTTTTAAATCGTCAAAATTCCGAGCTCGTGTGAGGACCGTGCCAACAATGCTCCAAACGTTCTCAACTGGAGAGAGATCCGGCGACTTTGCTGGCCAAGATAGGGTTCGACAAGTACGAAGACAAGCAGTAGAACTCTCCCGTGTGTGGGCGGGCATTATCTTCCTGAAATGTAAGACCAGGGAGGCTTGCCAAGAAATGCAACAAAACGGGTTGTGAAATGTCGTTGACGTACTGCTGTGCTGTGAAGATGTCGTGGATGACAAGCAAAGAGGTCCTGCTATTAAAGGAAATGGACCCTGACCATCAATCTTGATTGTCGGGCAGTACGGCGGGCGACAGTCGGTTAGTATCCCACCGCTGTTGGGGGCGTCTCCAGACACGTCTTCGGTGATCATCAGGGCTCAGTTCGAAGCAGGACTCATCACTGAACACAATCAATGAGAGTCCAGGCCGAAGACATGTCTCGAAGCGCCCTGGACAGCGGTGGGATACCAACCTGACCGTCGGCCACCATTCGGTCCGACAACCAGGAGTGGTGGTCTGGGGTGCCGTTTCGTTTCATAGCAGAACTTTTATTTTCATCCGCGGCAGTGCCCGTTTTTGTGCTTGCCAAACTCTTCCTTAGCCGCAGAACTTTTATTTTCATCCGCGGCAGTGCCCGTTTTTGTGCTTGCCAAACTCTTCCTTAGCCGCAAGGTGACCGTCGGCCACCATTCGGTCCGACAACCAGGAGTGATGGTCTGGGGTGCCGTTTCGTTTCATAGCAGAACTTTTATTTTCATCCGCGGCAGTGCCCGTTTTTGTGCTTGCCAAACTCTTCCTTAGCCGCAAGGTTGCTGCATTTCTCCCCATCTGTGGACGTTTGGAGCATTATGGACATGGGTCACCAACCAGCTCAGAATTTTGACGATCTGATGTGCCAGTTAGACAGAATTTGGTATGATATACCTCATGAGGACACCCAACAACTCTGAAAATAAGTGCCAAGCCGAATAACAGCTCGTTTCTAGGCGCTACAGTCTGGAACCGAGCGACCGCTTCGGTCGCAGGTTCGAATCCTGCCTCTGGCATGGATGTGTGTGATGTCCTTAGGTTAGTTAGGTTTAAGTAGTTCTAAGTTGTAGGGGACTGATGACCTCAGAAGTTAAGTCCCATAGTGCTCAGAGCCATTTGAACCATTTTTTTGAATAACAGCTTTCATTAGGGCCAAATATGGACCATCGCATTATTGACTCGCTCAATTCGTGAAGCTCTTACTCTCATTTTCCTGAAATTGTAGTCATTTGTTTGTCTGTATATGTACATCACATCTATCAGTTCAGTTCGAAGGACGTACATTAGAATACGGCAATCCAAATAGACATCCTGAGTGAGGTCCTTGTAGAGGTGGTTAGCCGTGCTCTTCTTCAATCCAGCTAAATAGTATCAGCTATGCACTTTCAGTTGTGATGTTTTTCCAGAGCAGTGTAGTAAATGTGTTACAGTAGTTGAGTATGGAATGTAAAGAAAGAACTGTTAAGAGGTCTGCTGGCGTTATACAGCCGACTATCGACCACCAACAAGGCTGCTCTTGAGCTCAACGGCCTCATCTCAAGGTCGAATCTACAGCGACAGTATCATTTTCCCACACTTCACGCGACACCGCAGAGAGTTTTAAATTTATCCCAGGTAATTTGCTCATAGTTTGTTGATAAGGCACTTGACGGTGCCATCCCTGCATCACTTATTGGGCAGATACACGTTCCGATTCTAAAAACATAGATTATCATCGAAATTTATGGATAGTGCGGAAGGACTGGTCTATGTCAAGCCTGTAACCGGAGAGGCATACAATGGCTATCGTGCGACTACTATATCGCGAGTTCAGTATATATCACATTACGAAACCAAGAAACTTCTATTATCACACGTACTCAATACAAAAATGAGGTCAATTCACTATTCCAAAGGCAAGTGCAGTTGATATCGATTAGCGAAAATCGGCAAAATAACTCAGCGTGTACAGTTACGTCCGCTTATGAGCGACCAGTTGTGCAGTAATTAGGGAAAATAATATGGACATTTGTGTGTTAACAGTGCCCAAAGGAAACATGTCGTATACATCCGTCTATCCAGTGTTTGGGCACACCACCTAGAGGGCGAAAATGTACACAGATCAGTCTGTTGTTTGCACTGATAGCGTCCGTTATGAAATACATTGCAGTGTTAAAATTTCATTATGACAGATCTCTGAAGTGTCGACAGTGGAATGATTTTTGGAGACCATTCTACCGAAACTTCAGTAGCAAAAACGGCTACCGTTGCTCGTGTCGGGTGAAGTACCTTGTTGAATATAATGAAAGCCTGCGTCTCCCAAGCGAAACAGAGACCGAAAGTCGAAGCTGGATGATTGAAATAGAAGGGGTTTGACACGAATTTTGTGGCCTGAAAGCAAAATACAACAACATTCCAGACACCATCTGAGTAATACACAACTAGAGGTAGCTGTATCGCCAAAATATATGTGGTGTGAAATTCATGAGACAGATATCCACGGTAAGGACGATATTTCAAAATTGTGTGATTGCTTGAAACTAAAGTGTCTGTATTGAGAGCATACAAATTAAATACAAGAGCAATGGGAGATGTCATTTCCTCAAAAGAATCCTCGTTCACACTATTCTCAAGCAAGAGACGAATATCTTCTCTCTTACTGTAAGGTTTCAGCCGGGCTCAACAGTGGTGTGGGGCATGATATCTTGGACCATTTGTCCTGCATGGACGGGTTGCAACAAGGAATTACTTCATTACCCTGGGGAACTATCTTCATCCAGCGCTTAAAACTGTACTCCATGTGCATCTGTATTCCTGTGTATCGCCGGCCGGAGTGGCCGTGCGGTTCTAGGCGCTACAGTCTGGAGCCGAGCGACTGCTACGGTCGCAGGTTCGAATCCTGCCTCGGGCATGGATGTGTGTGATGTCCTTAGGTTAGTTAGTTCTAAGTTCTAGGCGACTGATGACTTCAGAAGTTAAGTCGCATAGTGCTCAGAGCCATTTGAACCATCCTGTGTATCGGAAAATACTGTTTTCAACCATACTTATGGAATGCTTCGAGAATGGTTTACTGAAGGCGATGATAAGGTTCAGCACATATTGTGGACGTAACTGAATCTTAATACAGTATTTTAGAAGGCAAACTGTTCTGTCGATTTCCTCTCCCTAGGACACTTTCTGGATTAGCGATCTTATTCCAGGAGGAGTGAGTCCAGGTCACACTGACTATTTTGTATAATTTATTTTTCCATCTCATGTTTCATGCTATTGTTGTAGTCTTCAGTACAAAGACTGGTTTGAACTCTCCATTTAACCTATCCCGTGCAACCCCCTTCATGTTCAACCTTCCTTGCCGGCCGCTGTGGCCGAGCGGTTCTAGGCGCTTCAGTCCGGAATCGCACTGTTGCTACGGTTCGAATCCTGACTCGGGCATGGATGTGTGTGGTGTCCTTAGGTTAGTTTGGTTTAAGTAGTTCTAAGTTCTAGGGGACTGATGACCACAGATGTTAAGTCCCATAGTGCTTAGAGCCATTTGAACCATTTGAATCAACTACATCCAACTGAAGTTGCCTAATGAATTCATGCCTTGATCTCTGATGATTCCTTGTTGCCTCAGGGTGTGTCCTAGTATCCGACCACTTCCCACTACTACCTCCTCATCAGTTATTCGATCTACCATCTAAGTGAAGCAGTCCCAGTGTGTCAGACCTCTTCTGTCTGGGCTTTGGTCATGGCGGTGTGGCGAGGTCATGGGAGCAGGCCGTAAGTAGTTTAGACAAACAGCATCAAAAATCAAAATATTTTATTAACACTCATTTAGTTACACTGTTAGCGTCTCCGTGGAGGCGTTGGGCACGCCCCTTTGCATCACGTGGTGAGGACGGCGTGTGGCGGCGTGGCGGCGGCGTGTTGACTGCCCCAGTCTCGTTCTATTGCCTTATAGGGCAGGAGTCTGCTAGAGTGTGCCTGTGGGTAGCCCGCCAGTAAAGTACCAATTCCAAGTAGGAGGACTTGGCACTAGCAGAAGGTGCGGCGCTGAAAGCCGGAACTTGTTGCGGTAGTGTTTTGGCCCATACCACCCGATCGTCCGGCATGCACTCCCATCTTCATTCGTGCTGCTGACCCTTATGCTCAAATTAATGGTTATTTATACTCGTTCGTGGTCCATTGATTATTTCGACACGTTGTTTCCAGCTGCGCTCGATACAATAAATCCGTGACCTGAGAGTGCGGGAAAGGCTTGCCACGTTCTGCATGAGCTCTGTTTTACCACTGCGGTCGCAATATCTTGGTGCTTGGCCTAGTCACCCTCGTGCTGTCTTAACAGCCCCGATGCTACAACCTACATTCCGGCACATTAACATCTGCCTGCTGCTTTCCATTCCTGCGGCAGAACTGCTAGCTTCTGCAATAATACCAAGAAATAGTGGCGGCGCTGCGTATGTTCCAAATTCTTCTGTAGGAACACGTTTAAAAATTTTCCATTTTCTTCTTTTCTGAAATGTTCATGTTTTACTTAAGTATTTGGCCTTTAGTAAAGATTTTCGAACATTTGAGTTTCTATTCGATGTTAACAAATTTCTCTAAGCTCTTTTCTTGCCATCGTCAGTCAGCATTTTATACCCTCTCTGTTTCAGCCATCGTCAGTTATTTGAATGCCTAAGTACGAAAACTTATTCGCTACTGTTAGCGTCTCATTTCCCAATCTAAATCCTTGAGCATTACCTGATTTAATTCGACCACATTCCATTACTTTTGTTGTTCATCTTATAACCTCTTTTCAAGGCTCTGACCAGTTCGTTTATATTTTCATTGGTGTTCATATTACATGACCCAATCCCTGTTCTTCCTTTTGTGGGCAGTGGCTCCACCTATAATTCATATTTACCTTCCTCCCTTTGTCTTGTGTCCGCCCTTGGTGAAACAAGGGGTCGTACAAATAATGCCTTCGTCGCACAAGTTCAAGTGTATATCAAAATTCACTGGACAGCAGGGATGCGATAGCTACCATTAGTTGCCTCAGCTACGGAACAAGTCTTGAACTGCACTCGTATGCTAAAGGGAGAAGGACTGGCAGAATATAAGCGGTTAAAGACGGTCGTCAGTCGTGCCCAGAGTGGCAACGGCATTGCATGATAAAGGCAAAACTCGGGGTCCGATTCCGAGTCTGACTTACAGTCTTAATCTAGCAGGAACCTTAATAAACCCACAGACTCCATTGCAGATTGGAAAGAAGACCCACTCTTAATAAGCTAGCACAAGTGAAAATTGCAGCAGCAAGAAAGAACTGAACGTATGACTACAAGCTTTGATGTGTGGGACAATGTACCAACAACATGTTATTATAATTGCAAATGGATAGTGTATACGTGGTCCAGTAGCACCATTTTGTCTGGCTGGAGGGGTGAGTGCCACATTCTATGAAGAGCAGTCAAAACGAAAACACTAACGCAAGCACTATCTAAGTATTTAGACTCGTACAGAGCATGCGGCTACGGTACAGATGTACATGTGGAACCAGAGAAATAAAAGGGTCGCATGCAGCGCCGCGCGGTGGTGAGCCACTACTGCCACCTGGTCTGCACGGCCATAATGAACTGTACACCATCCAGATTATGGGCAAAGCAATGTAACATGTTGGCACCTATCTGCCACTGAGCCGGCTTCACAATCGCCTCAGGTTCCAATTAGAATGTGAATACCGTCACTGGTGGCCTGAGTGGAAGTCAACAGCGTTCTTGGACAAGACCTACTTCCGTAACTAATGACCACGATGTCGACACAACATTTAACGCATGTCTTCCTTCCTTTTAAGACCTCCATCAAACTGATATTCATTGATGACTGCATCTGGGTTAAACATAAGCATAGTGAGGGCAGTTTCACAGTCTACACGAGTGAGAGACAAGGCGGAGCATTTCGAAGTGTGATGATTTTGGTGCGTTATTAGAGACAACATACTACCTCTGCTCCTAGGATTGAGGATCATCCGAAATGCAACTGCTAAATAAGGTAGTAACAGAACTCAAAATACTGGTCCTCTACACATATCACTGTTCACGAGGAAAATGTCGTGACACGTGTGGTGACGAATAAGTAAGCCTTATTCAGGGAACGATGAGTAGCACAAATGACAAACTGTAGAAAATGGTTGATCCGCTACCTGTGCATCACGGCCTTTCAACATTCACTGATAGTGTCTTGTGGACTCTAATACAGCCCACATCGAACATGGAAATGCAGCACGTTGAGTTATACGCCATACTGACTTCTCAGATTCATATTCATGTTTAGTCCTGTAAAGCTAGTTATTTGTGCTGTTCCACTTCATTAAAAAGACATAATGGTAAAATAGTGGCTCATTGACTAGTGGAAGTACTTTAATAATGTCACACCCATGTTGGTTGAGGACGAAATCTGAGTCTCATACTTAAAAGCATGTGAACAATATCATCCATTTTCAGTATCAGCATAATGCACGTACTCCGCTAGGAGAGTAGCCAATATTTGCAGGTAAGGAAGACACCACGAGCTAGTGTTCTGACACTCCATCCTCAGATGACAACCCACAATGCCACGGGACTTTTCTGAGAACTTTTCTGTAAGTTATATTCAGATAACTGTCTGTGTTAACCACTGATTAACGCCAATGATGGTAGTTTCTAAAGTATTCAACTGGGAAAGAGACAGGCATGTAATCAGAAACTCATAGAACTCACACGTACTCTTGGTATTGTCCACAAAAGTTTAAAGTATTTATAACAATGTCCACAATGTAATGTCAGCAGATACAGCAATTAAAGTGGACTGTAGATCTCCGTGGCTTCTGCTGTGTTCTGCTTAACGGCCTTCTAAAAACAGTACTCAACCTCTGTTTCATGTATAATCATTTTACAGTAGTACTGAATTGTCAAAGATCAACATGCACTAGATTAGAGATTAGATTAGATTAGTACTTGTTCAATAGATCATAAATACGACACTTCGTAATGATGTGGAACGTGTCAGGTTAATAAAAGGTGTCTATACAAGATATTACATTAGACAAAATATTACATGACACCCAATAATATTTTTTTTGTGAAGGTTGGGAAATTATCCACTTACAATATCCAAAAATTCATCTAATGAGTAGAAGGACTTGCCATTAAGAAATTCTTTTAATTTCCTTTTAAATGCTATATGGTTATCTGTCAGACTTTTGATGCTATTAGGTAAGTGACCAAAGCATAATTTACCCCCTTCTGAGCCAAAGTTAGATTTAACCTTGAGTAGTGAAGATCATCCTTTCTCCTAGTGTTGTAGCCATGTACACTGGTATTACTTCGGAATTCGTTCTGATTATTAATAACAAATTTCATAAGTGAATATATATATTGTGAGGCTACAGTGAAGATTTCTAGCTCTTTAAATAAATGTCTGCAGGATGATCTTGGATGAGCGCCAGCAATTATTCTGATTACACGCTTTTGTACATTGAACACTCTTTTACTCAATGATGAGTTACCCCAGAATATGATTCCATACGAAAGCAGAGAATACAAATAGGCGTGGTAAGCTAATTTACTCAGATGTATATCGCCAAAATTTGCAATGACCCTAATAGCATAAGTAGCTGAACTCAAACGTTTCAGCAGATCCTCAGTGTGTTTTTTCCAGTTCAACCCCTCATCAATGCATACACCTAGAAATTTTGAATATTCTACCTTAGCTACCGATTTCTGATTGAAGTCTATATTTATTAATGGGATCATTCCATTTACTGTATGGAACTGTATATACTGTGTTTTGTCAAAGTTTAATGAGAGCCTATTTGCAGAGAAACACTTAATGATTTTCTGAAAAACATCGTTTACAATTTCACCAGTTAATTCTCTTCTGTATGGTGTGATAGCTATACTTGTATCATCGGCAGGCCGGCCGCGGTGGTCTCGCGGTTCTAGGCGCGCAGTCCGGAACCGTGCGACTGCTACGGTCGCAGATTCGAATCCTGCCTCGGGCATGGATGTGTGTGATGTCCTTAGGTTAGTTAGGTTTAAGTAGTTCTAAGTTCTAGGGGACTGATGACCACAGAAGTTGAGTCCCATAGTGCTCAGAGCCATTTGAACATTTATCATCGGCAAAAAGTACCACTCTATATAAGTATAGATAACACGCTACCTTGTGCGAAAAGCACAAAGAAATAGGTTATGATATCTTTAAGAAGGTAATTCTATAATAAATAAGACAAGTTTTGTGATTGTTTACCTGTTACCGAACTGCTTCAACAAGCATTATGGATAGTGCTACTGAAAATCAGCAGTATAACACATACTCAATGGGCTTAACCTAAGAGAAAGATAATCTAGTCGGTTTGTAGTATGTTGAAGACGGTACGCACTTCCACAACACTGTTAAAAATTGGGATAACTGTGGATGCATATTAGTAGCAGCACATAATAAGTACTTTGGGACACATAATCTTCCATTAATCGCCAGGGCAAAGGTGTGAGAAAATACAGGGATATGTATTGGTATAGCCACTCATGCTTAGAAAGAGAACAATCAAGTAGGTATATCTTCTCAGGTTGGTGGGCAGATCATACAGTCTCAAAACAGTGGGATTGGATGTCGAAATCTTAGTATAATCAAACAGAATGGCACGGACCAAGCTGCTTGTCAAACTCACAGACTTTGTGTGTAGGCACCTCATTTAGACCACCAGTTTGTCAAACGTGCAAACAAACGTCCA
The DNA here is from genome assembly GCF_023864345.2 of Schistocerca serialis cubense. NCBI lineage: Eukaryota > Metazoa > Arthropoda > Insecta > Orthoptera > Acrididae > Schistocerca > Schistocerca serialis. The sequence goes on along the minus strand of NC_064640.1, from coordinate 655,180,040 downwards.
GTGCGCACCATTCGAAACTACGTGCATTATCATTGGGAAGTAGGAGCAACATGTTCCAAAGGCCGTACAGGCGAGCTCACGCAACTCCACAAGGTACTACGCTAAGCCGTCGCGTTGCGGCTGCTTTCAACATTTGGAACCAAATTGACTACTCTTTCTTTGTATGCGCTGCCGTCTCATCATCATCATCAGCCACTGCGTTGAAAAGGTCCCCTACAGCGTTTTCCAGGCATTACGGTTGTGGTGTCACCGCCAGACACCACACTTGCTAGGTGGTAGCCTTTAAATCGGCCGCGGTCCGTTAGGATACGTCGGACCCGCGTGTCGCCACTATCAGTGATTGCAGACCGAGCGCCGCCACACGGCAGGTCTAGAGAGACTTCCTAGCACTCGCCCCAGTTGTACAACCGACTTTGCTAGCGATGGTTCACTGACAAAATACGCTCTCATTTGCCGAGACGATAGTTAGCATAGCCTTCAGCTACGTCATTTACTACGACCTAGCAAGGCGCCATTACCAGTTACTATTGATACTGAGTCATGTACCGTCAAGAGCGACGCTCATCATTAATGGATTAAAGTTAAGTATTCCACCAGCTACGTCCGTTTTTCTAAAGTCTAATTTCCTTGTCCTGTTCCAAACCTCACGCCAGCCTGCATGAGCTAAAACGCGTGCCTTTCGGCTTCCTCTAGTACCCGGTGTTGGCTCTCCTGCCAAACCACAACATTGGCGACGAGGCAACACTGTGTTCTTAAGTATACTGCCCTGATTTACTTGTATAATGGCTTCGCCACCATCTCCAGACGTACTGTCCGAATTTTATCGCTTACAGAATCAGCAGACGCAGGCCTTACTGGATGCCCTTGGACAGCTCGTCCAGGGTCAACGTGCGTTGCAAAACGATGCGGCAGCCGCCGCTCCACCGCTAACACAGCCACAACACGCAGTTGCACCAACTTTTCGTCCTTTTGATGCTGCACTGGAAAGCTGGACGGAGTGGTCACGTCAATTTGGATTCCATCTCGCCGCCTACAGAATTCAAGGTAACGATCGGCAGCCTCTTTTGTTGTCCTCCATCGGGGTGACCACGTACCGTGTGATAGTCAAATTATTTCCCCGACACGTCCTACGAAGAAATTTTATCTGCATTAGATGCATATTTCAAAGAATCAGTCAATGTAGTTGCCAAACGGTATACCTTCTTTCGTACAAAACGTACGGCAGGTCAGACTAATCGGGAGTGGGTTGCAACCTTGCAAGGCCTTACTAGGGATTGTGCTTTTGAGTGTCAATGTGGACTCCCTTATTCAGATACTATGGTACGTGATGCAATCGCACAGAACGTTTCTGATGTTCGTATAAGGGAACAGATTTTGAAACTAGTCAATCTCTCCCTTCAACAAGTGATGGACATATTGGATCGGCAGGACACACTTGCCTTTGCTCAGGAATCATTTGAAACTTCGCCACCCGTGTGTCAGGTTAACCGGCCCGCTGGGTGAGCTGCACAGAACAGTAAACAGTCCTCGCGCCCAGCCGCGCTGCTGCCGTCTGGCTCTCAGCCACGTGTACCACGCAGGCAAGCAAATGCAGTGCTGAAACCATGCCCGCGGTGTGCTACTAGACATTCGCTTGAGAACTGCCCGTCGCGCCAAGCTATTTGCTTTTACTGTAATAAAAATGGACATGTTCAAAGTGTTTGCCAGAAAAAGCTCAGAACAGAAGCTCAAAACCATTCCAGGCCCTTTGCTTCGCGCCGGAATCAGAATCGAACCAAGGATACTCAGGCTCGCGAAACTTCGCCCATGGAAATTCATAGAGTCAGTTCCCCTCTGCCCAGTGCCACTCTCTCTAACAGTGACTGTGTTCGTCCCACGAATAGTGTGCGTCGACATCGCCAGAACTCCCGTCAAGTCGCAAGTGATTTTGTACCAGTGTCAGTTCACGTTGCACGAGACAGTCGCTCTTGTCGTCAGCAGGACAATAAACTTTTTTGTGGACTTGGACATTAACAGCAAAGTGATACCATTCCAGCTCGATACTGGGGCTGCAGTTTCACTGCCAATCAAGAAATTTAGAAACTGCTGGGCACACCTCCTTTGCGTGCCGCAACTGTTAAGTTAACTAGCTATTCTGCAACATACAAGGGACAAACAAAACTTGTGTCATTTTACGTCCTTCGTTCTTCTTCTGCAGTGAACTTGTTTGGTTTCGATTTATTTCAATCGTTTAACTTGTCTATAGTAAATCAGGTCCTATCAGTGAACCAGACTGTGCCTTCAGCCAGTGTTTCTCGTCTATGTGAAGAATTTGCAGACATTTTTGCACCGGGCCTTGGTTGCGCTAAGAACTATAAAGCACATTTGGAACTGAAAGTCAACGCGCAACCGAAATTTTTCAGAGCGCGCAATGTTCCCCATGCATTGCGTGATGAGGTCGCAAGATCATTACACGATTTGGAATCGCAAGGTGTAATTGAACGTGTGCAGGCTTCTCTCTGAGCCCCACCCTTAGTAATTTTGCCAAAACCTTCCGGAAATTTGAGACTTTGTGTGGACTTCAAGGCAACAGTGAATCCACAACTAGTGATTGCAACTTATCCTTTACCCCGCCCGGAAGATATTTTTGACAAACTGTGCCCGGGTAAATATTTTTCGAAGTTGGACCTAGCAGATGCGTACTTGCAAAGACTGGTGGATGAAGAATCCCAGCGCGTTTTGGTGGTTAACACGCATCTTGGTTTGTATCGATTCAAACGACTGCCATTCGGGTGTGCATCCGCCCCTGCATTGTTTCAGCAATATCTACAAACTGTTTGTGCGTCAGTCTCTACTGCAGCAAACTATCTGGACGATACTGTGATCTCCGGAAAGACGGAAGAAGAATATTTAGCCAATCTCAGACATTATTTCAGGTCTTGCGACAAAATGGTCTTCGCTTGCGGAAGGACATATGTTTGTTTTTTGCTCGTGACTTACCAGATCGAGAAAGAAGCATTGGCTCTCGTATTTGGTGTTACAAAATTTCATGATTTCTTGTATGGTCGTCACTTTACCATCATCACAGACCACAAACCTTTGACATCGCTTTTTCATCTGACCAAGCCTGTACCTCCACGTACAGTGCAGAAATTCATTCGCTGGTCTATTTTCCTCTCGCAGTACCGCTACGATATCTTGTATCGGTCCACTGCTCAGCACGGAAACGCCGATGCGTTGTCCCGTTTGCCTGTTGCTGAGGATAGAGCATTCGATTCCTCCGAACTTGCTTGCATGCTCATTGATTGGGAAACCGATGACGTGGTCGAATCGTTTCCGATTGATTTTCGTCGTGTAGCTACAGCCACAGCTGCTGACCCTGTCCTTGCTACCGTTCTGCGTTTTGTTGCTACGCAATGGCCCTTGTCAAAATCACGGATCGGGGATCCGTTGGTTCGCCGATTTTTTGCTCACCAGAAGAGACTTTTTGTACGACGTGGTGTTTTGCTGTTGCGTTCTGATAATGATCAGTCCAGGGTCGTGGTACCACGTTCGTTACAGTCCTCTGTATTACAGCTTCTCCACCAAGGACATTGGGGTATAGTGAGAACAAAACAACTTGCTCGTCAGCACTGTACTTGGTTAGGAATCGATGCCGCATTACGAAGATGTGTTCTTCTTGCATGGTGTGTGCCGAACAACAATCAGCACCACCGCGAAAATTCTTTGCATGGCCAAAAGCCACTTCCCCTTGGCAACGCTTACACATCGATTTTGCTGGTCCATTCTGGAATGCTCGATGGTTGGTTGTGGTAGATTCATTTAGTAATTTTCCTTTTGTTGTCCGGATGTTGGTTGGTTTGGGGAAGGAGGCCAGACAGCGAGGTTATCGGTCTCATCGGATTAGGGAAGGAAGGGGAAGGAAGTCGGCCGTGCCCTTTGAAAGGAACCATCCCGGTATTTGCCTGGAGCGATTTAGTGAAATCACGGAAAACCTAAATCAGGATGGCCGGACGCGGGATTGAACCGTCGTCCTCCCGAATGCGAGTCCAGTGTCTAACCACTGCGCCACCTCGCTCGGTGTCCGGATGTCTTCCACGACGTCATCTGCCACCATCCAAGCGTTATCTGCTATCTTTTGCATCGAAGGTCTTCCACAGACTATTGTTTCCGACAATGGCCCACAATTCATGTCCGCAGAATTTCAGTCATTCTGCAAGGCCAATGGTATTCAACATCTGACGTCCGCGCCGTTTTCGCCACAGTCAAACGGTGCCGCTGAACGATTGGTCAGGACTTTCAAGTCCCAGATGTTGAAGTTGAAAGAGTCGCATTCTCGGGAGGACGCGTTATTGCTCTTTTTGTCCTCGTATCGCTCTCAGCACTGCGATGGTCGCTCGCTGACTGAGTTGCTTCACGGTCGCCCTCATCGCACCTTGATGTCTCTGCTATATCCGCCGCATCAGGTTCCTGTGCAGCGGAAGACACCTGCTTTTGCCCCAGGCGAAGTTGTCTTCTACCGCCACTATCGAGGTTCACGGCGTTGGCTCGAAGGGCACATTCTTCGCTGCCTCGGCCGCGCTATGTATCTGGTTTTGGGGGCCTCTGGTGCGGTGCGACGGCATCTCAATCAGCTGCGCCTCTGTCGTCGCACGGGATCTGCCGCTCCCCGTCTGCTTTCAGCGACGGTACCGTCCGGTCAGCGCCCTGTGGACCCCTCTACTGGCTCGCCTCAGCCCCAGGTGTTACCGACACTGCCTTCCATTTTGCCCCATGGCGACGCGCCGCCGCCGCCGCCGCCGCCGCCTGTTCTCCCGCCGGCGACGCCCGCAGTGGACGCGTCGCTGCAACCGCCGGGCGCCTCCCTGGGTCACGCGCCGCCGATCGCTTCCCCTGACCAGTTGTCCTCCGACATGGAACTCTTGCCCGCTCCGGACCATATTCGTCTTCGCCCGTCGGGTGCCCCGGACCGATGGAGGTCGACCCTTCGGCCCCTCCTGACTCTCTACGGGCGCATACACCGCATGTTGGCGTGCACCCTGGAGCAGGTTTTCAGGCGTTTCCTAGCTCCCCGCGGTCCGAATGGCAGGGTGCGGGTGCCACAGCCTCGCCTGTTGTTAGGCTCCCCACCTCGTCGCATACATCAACATGGGGTCCTCCCCACAGCGGGCGGAAGCCTTATGCCACAACCGTGCGCCGATTTGCGGGGGAGGAATGTGGTGTCACCGCCAGACACCACACTTGCTAGGTGGTAGCCTTTAAATCGGCCGCGGTCCGTTAGTATACGTCGGACCTCGTGTCGCCACTATCAGTGATTGCAGACCGAGCGCCGCCACACGGCAGGTCTAGAGAGACTTCCTAGCACTCGCCCCAGTTGTACAACCGACTTTGCTAGGAAAGGTTCACTGAGAATTACGCTCTCATTTGCCGAGACGATAGTTAGCATAGCCTTCAGCTACGTCATTTGCTACGACCTAGCAAGGCGCCATTACCAGTTACTATTGATACTGAATCATGTACAGTCAAGAGCGACGCTCATCATTAATGGATTAGTCTGTTTTTCTAAAGTCTAATTTCCTTGTCCTGTTCCAGACCTCACGCCAGCCTGCGTGAGCTAAAACGCGTGTCTTTCGGCTTCCTCTAGTACCCGGTGTTGGCTCTCCTGCCAATCCACAACAACGGTCTTCATACATTTGGATCCATGTGATTGCCACTTGTTTTTAATGCGCCCTATCCACCTTCAGTGACGTCTTCAGTGAGGTCTTCATGTCGGTCTTTTTATAATTTATGGAAATTCATGTCATGCCCTGCCCAGTTCAGTTTCATTCAATCATGATCATAGCCAGGGCGTCATCTCTTGCCTGTTGGCTCATCCATTTGTGTGGTTTTCGTCCTTTCATAATCGTTCCTAAAGTGCATCTCTCCGTTGCTGGCAGGCTACCGGTAAGTTCTGAATGTTTCTGGTGTTAACATATCGTGGCTCACTGCCATAAGGCAAAGCGCTTAACACATACTAATTTTAAATTTTCCGTTTCGACCACATAGGAAGTATAGTTTAGGAAAAATTCTCCATGGTATTTTTTAACATCTGTTTATTTATTGTGTTGGACATCCAGGCGTTATCTTTAACTGCTGTAAATACAAAAATTCCTCATATGGTTCAATGAATGTGTTATTAATATATACAATTTTGTTTCCGACATATTCATTGCACATCATTTTAGTGTTGTGACAGTTTACATGCATGTCTACTTTAAAACTTGCTGTATTACGTCCTCTTCTTCGTTTTTGAAGTTCATCTACGCTGGAGCAAAGAATGCAATGTCAAGAATAGAACGAAACGTTTTCGGAATCCTAGGTGCAATGTATCTAAAAAATAGTTTTCTAACTCTTTAGTCCCTAAAATGTATTGTACATGGTTCTCGAGATCTACGTCTGCTTGATAATGCTCGACTAACAATTTTCTGCTTCAGACACGTTATTATTTCATCACTAGCATATGGCAACACGTTTTTGCGTTTCGTCACTGGCTACCAAACTCACAGCACTATTGCATGTCACAAATTCAATACATGGTTAAAACTTGTTAAAATACAGTTGGCGACCCTTGAATGTCTGACTCGAGCAAAAGCTTGTGGGTATTTATGGATTTCTGCTGAGTACATCACCATTACAGCAAACTTTTTTACCACACAGCATGCTACTCCTCCATCTAGAGTGTAAGGTGAAAGCAATAAGGCTGAGAAACCATGGAAATGAACAGCCTAAACGATTCCATCTATTGTCTGACATGGTATACTGTCATGCTAGAACAGAATGTTGCAAGAGAGCATTTGATGACATGCTGCAGTAATACCGGAGAACATGTTCTGGATTACGTTGGCGCAGTATGTGTCAGCAGAACGTCGATAGACGAATTAGATCAGCAAGAACCCTCGCAATCTGCGACATCACTAACAATAAATTCAACACAGAAAAACTAACGTATGGCTACTTTCAAGGACATTGCTCATTGCCGGCCGCGGTGGCCGTGCGGTTCTAGGCACTCCAGTCCGGAGCCGCGCTGCTGCTACGGTCGCAGGTTCGAATCCTGCCTCGGGCATGGGTGTGTGTGATGTCCTTAGGTTAGTTAGGTTTAAGCAGTTCTAAGTTCTAGGGGACTAATGACCACAGCAGTTGAGTCCCATAGTGCTCAGAGCCATTTGAACCATTTTGAACATTGCTCATTGTTTCCTTATTGATGCTGCTTTATTTCTAGATCGAAGTAAGCTACATATACTTAGTTCCTTGCTACAATTTACCCTCCCAAAGCTCGTGAGTCCTGATATGCATCCCATATCACGATGAGAAACGTGACACCAATACTATTGTACACGATTTGTGAACATTCGGGGCATGTAGCTACAACGGCTATTTTTTCCAATGCCCAATATATCGTTAAAATATTGTGACTGCTGTCATATAGTTTGCCAATAATGGTGGTAAGCGGTTTGACAGTCAAAATCCTGTCACCGTTCATTTGCACAGATGTTTCCAGAGCGAGATTTTCACTCTGCAGCGTGGTGTGCGCTGATATGAAACTTCCTGGCAGATTAAAACTGTGTGCCGAACCGAGACTCGATCTCGGGCCTTTGCCTTTCGCGGCCAAGTGCTCCACCATCTGAGGTTCGCAGAAGAGCTTCTGTGAAGATTGTAAGGTAGGAGACGAAGTACTGGCAGAATTGAAGCTGTGGGGACGGGTCGTGAGTCGTGCTTGTGTAGCTCAGATGGTAGAGCACTTGCCCGCGAAATGCAAAGGTCCCGAGTTCGAATCTCGGTCTGGCACAGAGTTTTAATCTGGCAAGAAGCTCCATAGATGTTGTCAGCTCGCGGTTCATTTATACATAAATGACTCTCTCACGTGAGTTTCTGGTGTCCCTAATTTAGCTAGGAATGTTGTACAGCCTATAATTATATACCAGATGCTTGTAATTAAACTACAAGTCCAGTGTGAGCTGTAAGTATCGTATAGCAGCGAAACATGGTAGGTATGCTAATGCAGAACAGCTTTACGCTGAGAAAACAAATAGATCCAGTTGTGGCAACCAGGTGCAAATATGGCGATATTCACCGTTTGTATGACCGTATGACGTCCACGTTGTAATTTCACAAGCAATAACGTGAGTGAACAGTATGGCTATCGAGAAGAGAGACAGAGTGTTTTACAATGCTGCGTTGAGAGAGCATCGCAGGCTGAAAGGTCTGAGGAGAGCAATGTTGTCATTAAATGGTTTAAAGAAGATAATAATGTGAAAGGGTACAGTACCGCCCGACATTGAAAATAGGTACAACATACTTCATTATTTTTGTCAGAACAACACATTTTTTTGTAAAATAACTCAATTTCAATTAATACAGCGAAGCCGGATACCAGTGTGGGAAAGAATGACAATTTATTTATTTAATTGATCACATGTGCACTCCCTCAAAATAAATCCCTACATCCCGTTTGGTGAGATCTGCGAAATCAATGAATGTATGGTCGTCTGCTAACCGCAGATAGTGAATGTGAATGTATGATCATCTTTGAGACGATCCCTTGGCCACCTTTGGTGGGACCAAAGGATGAAATTTACCTGAGCTTTGAGCGCCTGAAATGTGGCTAACCAATACAGTAGCAAGGTGCTCCCCCACTTCGACAGAGGTGCGAGAGGACCTGAAGAACGGCCATGTTTCAGCACTCTGCCGCTGGATCTTGTGCTGTTAAGACCTGTCTTAGTTGTGCTCCGTAAAGACAAAAGAGTGGAGATATGGTATGCATGTGGAATATTTAAGAGTAGTTTGAAATAATAATTTCTCTATTTCAGGAACTTTTGTGGGGAGAATTAAATGTCAGGCAGGTAATATTAATGGGATCGTAGTAATCTTCGGAAGTGACCAACGGTCACAATGAAACCACGTGTAGCAATAAGTTGAAATACTTCCGTGTCTTAAGTTAAGCTGAATTACTAGTGTGTGTACTATAAGTTGAAATATTTAAGAAATGGCGTGTGCAGGACTTGAAATTAGAGACGAGTACTTCCACGTGGTGAGTACTGTGTGAGTCTCAATGTGTGTATGAGACAAAGGATAAAGAGAAGTACTCGTCCACGGTATCAGTTGAGGACTCGCGTGTGTGATGAATATGTTCTTAATATTACTTTGCGTGATATGATTCCGTGTGACGCTTGATTCAAACTCTGAGAGAGAAGCAAGGTGAGTCAGCCGTCTATCCAGCAACGCCACTTGGCTTGCATTGCACAGGAAGACGTGCATATATCTGCAGAGTTCATAGTAGGAAAGTAGAATTACAAAGTGGGTCGTTGTCGTGTGAAACTGGGATAAATACTAATTGAAGTGGGAAAGCTGAACGTGATAGTGTTGTGACTATTTATTGTGTTGTATTCCATGTTGTAGTGTGGTGTATGTCATGTAATTTAAGTATGTGTGGTTTGCATGGGAGAGTAGCTAGGTAGTTGCAGAGGTAGCGGGTTATGCGTGTTCCTTTTGTACCGCTCGGTCTGGGGGAAAGTTTCGTAACGATGGTTGTGAGAGACGAAGTGCGAGATATAATAAAAGATCCACCATCCTATCCAGAAAGTGCACTGTAGTGTTAAATAATTACGAGACCATAAGGTAGAGAATCACCAATGTAAAGCCATGCCCACTGGGCGGAATTTCTCATGTGTTATTGTTGTAGGTTATAGAATTTATAGAACTTATCGGAATAAATAAGATAGTGAAACGAAAAAGATTGGTGGCCTTTTCCTTCGAATTGTATGTTGTCATGATATCCAGAATTTATAATGTGTGCGCCAGTCATATTCAGTGCGATGGCCACGTGTTGATAAAATCCGTTAAATAAAAGAAAAAAGAAAATGTGGTATTGCCAGTGCGTAGTGAACAGTCAGAGTTCTGTAAATTACTGATAGTCAGATGTGCGTTTCCGTTGCGTATTATTCATACAGGAGGATAATTTGTGACTTAATTGTGAGTACGGGAGTTCATGTTACTCAATAAATAAGAATGAATCCACTCGCTTGGCAGACCACTCATCTTGCAGGCCTGACTGCTTGATGCCACAGTATGAGCAAGGCATGTGGGTGCCTCTCAAATGAAATTCAAAAACACGAGTCAGCTTGGCGTGGCACCTGGAAGAAGAAGACGTTCGATACCAGTGGAAGTTACTGACGATGTTGCTGTTGCTGTAACTGACCATGCAGCACGTGCCCCGGGTAGTGCTAGTGCTTGTGAAGTGCCACGAGAATGTCGATCCCACGGTCAACAGTACGGAACGTTCTGCGGTCTAATTAACACTGGTACCTGTACAATTTCCAGACGGTGCAGCAACTGAAATCTCATGATCTGCAGCAGCGTTCTGAATTTGCTCTTCCGTTTCTGGCAAGCATCGATGTTGATGACATGTGTCCGGGCAATATTATATGGAGTGACGAGGCACATTTTGCACTGGAGGATGCAGTGAATACACAGAACTGCCCAATTTGGGGTTCTGTCACACCGGGCGTTGTGCACGAAGAGTCATTGCAATCGCCGTATTTGCCTGTGTGATGTGGATTCACAAGAACTTTTATTTTCGGTCCGTTCTTCTTAGAAGAGAATACACCCATAAGGCCTGTCAGGTATACGTCGAAGTCTGCACGTTACCGAGACCTCCTTGTACAGCATGTAATTCCTGCTTTGGAAGAGCGCAACTGTGTGGAATCCACTGTTTTCATGCAAAGATGCAGCAACACCTCATGCTGCTCGTCCAGTAAAAAGCTCTGCTTAATGCAACCTGCCACGAACGTATTATCTCCAGAAGTTTTCCAGACGCAAGATCACCTGATCAGAATCCGCCGACTTTGGCTCGGATGGTATCTAAAGGGATGGATTTACCAGAGACATGTTCGGTCTCTACCTAATCTGCAAACCAATGTACAGGAACATGTTACTCTTATTCCACCGGAACTGCTGCGAGCATTTGCTAATCACGTCGCTTTGCGGATGCACCGTCTCGTTAACAACTCCAGCGCTCATACTGAACAAATTGTACAAGCGGTGATTAATAATAAAATGAACATTATGCCTTTCTCATTTGTTTGACCCTTTCTGCCCATATCCCGTTTCTGATCCATTATGTATGGAAAGATTTACAAACGTCTTTCTTGCATTCACAGCGCCAGATTTGCACCTGGTGAGCAAAATTGGAACTAATTTTTTTACAATATCTAACAAGTATCTCTGCCATACGATAATTACAGCCCACACTGGACGTCTGTGAGTACCTGCACTTTAATTATAACCACGCGCTACGACAGAAGTCACAGAGCAACTAGTCAAAACCATGTTAACGTATGTGATGAGCCATGCCAATGAAACTGCTCATTTACTTCATCACACGATGAAACCGTTGACAGTCTGTCTCTGGCATTGCTTTTTACTCCACGGGTCGAATTTTAGTTCCTGGAACCGCCATCTTAAATTCCTCAGTACTTTACGGCTGTGTTGACGGTAAACTCATCGTGTGGCATTGTAAGGAACAACCTAGTGATTCAGCAGCGCTCCAATACAGCATTCAGCTTACGTAGCAGACTCAGGAACGCAATAGATTATGTATCCAAAAATGGTTCAAATGTCTCTGAACACTATGGGACTTAACATCTGAGTTCATCAGTCCCATAGACTTAGAACTACTGAAACCTAACTAACCTAAGGACATCACACACATCCATACCCGATTCGAACCTCCGACCGTAGCGGTCGCGCGGTTCCAGACTGAAGCGCCTAGAATCGCTCGGCAACATCGACCGGCAGATTATTTATCCACGGAGTCCCATTTCCGAGGAATGTAGAATTCCCGAGAGACAAATCTTACATGAATGCGAGGGACATTCCTTAATGTCTACAGATGTTTTCAGATAAGGAACCGGCAATCAGGAATGTATGGCTCAGGTGGTATGAGGTCTGGAACTTGTAATGCATGTGAAATTGTGCTGTTTACGTTTCACAATAAACAACTCTCTGCCGCACCGGCGTTGGTGGCGCTGCCGTGAAAACCAATTCGCAATCATCTATGACGTTTCTACGGCGAAGTTGACTACCGTCTATATGGCTCAAATGGCTCTGAGCACTATAGGACTTAACTTCTGAGGTCATCACTCCCCTAGAACTTGGAACTACTTAAACCTAACTAACCTAAGGACATCACACACATCCATGACCGAGGCAGGAATCTAATCTGCGACCGTAGCGGTCGCGTGGTTCCAGACTGTAGAGCCTAGAACCGCTCGGCCACTTGGGCCGGCTACTGTCTATAGTTCATAACTGTAAGACAGGATTACTCGTTACACAAGTTGAAGACGTGTGTTTAATGTTTGATGGAGTAGAGTGTAGTACCCGGAAAGCCAAACAAATTTATAGAAGAACCTTTAACAATAGGCGTTACCGTAATTAGAAGAAATTCATCGTCTTGGATAAAAACTAAGGAGATACTGCTTGTTAAGAGCCAAGGATCTCGACAAAGAACTGCTCTTTCCCTATAATTTGAGGATTGTGACGGACAATATTCAACAACAACGGGTGGGGCAGTATTTAGAATTTTATCATAGACAACATGTACAAGCGCTGGGGCCAAATAATTTTGAACCCTACGTTCTGTTCTGTCAGTGGTCTATGATTTAATGCAGAGTGACTGTTTGTCTCACTGAACATGTGCTGTGATTTTATGTTGTGCGGAGAGCCCCATTCTGCTCTCTCACGATGTATAATCCCATGAACCATGGACCTTGCCGTTGGTGGGGAGGCTTGCGTGCCTCAACGATACAGATAGCCGTACCGTAGGTGCAACTACAACGGAGGGGTATCTGTTGAGAGGCCAGATAAACGTGTGATTCCTGAAGAGGGGCAGCAGCCTTTTCAGTAGTTGCAGGGGCAACAGTCTGGATGATTGACTGATCTGGCCTTGTAACACTAACCAAAATGGCCTTGCTCTTCTGGTACTGCGAACGGCTGAAAGCAAGGGGAAACTACAGCCGTAATTTTTCCCAAGGGCATGCAGCTTCAATGTATGATTAAATGATGATGGCGTCCTCTTGGGTAAAATATTCCGGAGGTAAAATAGTCCCCCATTCGGATCTCTGGGCGGGGACTACTCAAGAGGACGTTGTTATCAGGAGAAAGAAAACTGGCGTTCTACGGATCGGAGCGTGGAGTGTCAGATCCCTTAATCTGACAGGTAGCTTAGAAAATTTAAAAAGGGAAATGGATAGGTTAAAGTTAGCTATAGTGGGAATTAGTGAAGCTCGGTGGCAGGAGGAAAAAGACTTTTGGTCAGGTGAATACAGGGTTATAACTACAAAATGCTATAGGGATAATGCAGGAGTAGGTTTAATAATGAATAAAAAAATAGTAGTACGGGTAAGCTACTACAAACAGCATAGTGAACGCATTATTGTGGCCAAGATAGACACGAAGCCCACGCCTACTACAGTAGTACAAGTTTATATGCCAACTAGCTCTGCAGATGACGAAGAAATTGATGAAATGTATGATGAGATAAAAGAAATTATTCGGGTAGTGAAGGGAGACGAAAATTTAATAGTCATGGGTGACTGGAATTCAAGAGTAGGAAAAGGGAGAGAAGGAAACGTAGTAGGTGAATATGGATTGGGGCTAAGAAATGAAAGAGGAAGCCGCCTGGTAGAATTTTGACAGAGCATAACTTAATCATAGCTAACACTTCGTTTAAGAATTATGAAAGAAGGTTGTATACATGGAAGAACCCTGGAGATACTAAAAGGTATCAGATAGATTATATAATGGTAAGACAGAGATTTAGGAACCAGAGGCAGATGTGGACTCTGACCACAATCTGTTGGATATGAACTGTAGATTAAAATGAAGAAATTGCAAAAAGGTGGGAATTTAAGGAGATGGGACCTGGAGAAACTGACTAAACCAGAGGTTGTACAGAGTTTCAGGGAGAGCGTAAGGGAACAATTGACAGGAATGGGGGAAAGAAATACAGTAGAAGAAGAATGGGTAGCTTTGAGGGATGAAATAGTGAAGGCAGCAGAGGATCAAATAGGTAAAAAGACGAGGGCTAGTAGAAATCCTTGGGTAACAGAAGAAATATTGAATTTAATTGATGAAAGGAGAAAATATAAAAATGCAGTAAATGAAGCAGGCAAAAAGGAATACAAACGTCTCAAAAATGATATCGACAAGAAGTGCAAAATGGCTAAGCAGGGATGGCTAGAGGACAAATGTAAGGATGTAGCGGCTTATCTCACTAGGGGTAAGATAGATACTGCCTACAGGAAAATTAAAGAGACCTTTGGAGAAAGGAGAACTACTTGCATGAATATCAAGAGCTTTGATGGAAACCCAGTTCTAAGCAAAGAAGGGAAAGCAGAAAGGTGGAAGGAGTATATAGAGGGTCTATACAATGGCGATGTACTTGAGGACAATAATATGGAAATGGAAGAGGATGTAGATGGAGATGAAATGGGAGATATGATACTGCGTGAAGAGTTTGACAGAGCGCTGAAAGATCTCAGTCGAAACAAGGCCCCAGGAGTAGACAACATTCCATTAGAACTACTGACAGCTTTGGGGGAGCCAGTCCTGACAAAACTCTACCATCTGGTGAGCAAGATGTATGAGACAGGCGAAATACCCTCAGACTTCAAGAAGAATATAATAATTCCAATCCCAACGAAAGCAGGTGTTGACAGATGTGAAAATTACCGAACTATCAGTTTAATAAGTCACAGCTGCAAAATACTAACGCGAATTCTTTACAGACGAATGGAAAAACTGATAGAAGCCGACCTCGGGGAAAATCAGTTTGGATTCCGTAGAAATGTTGGAACACGTGAGGCAATAATGACCCTTCGACTTATCTTAGAAGAAAGATTAAGGAAAGGGAAACCTACATTTCTAGCATTTGTTGACTTAGAGGAAGGTTTTGACAATATTGATTGGAATATTCTCTTTCAAATTCTGAATGTGGCAGGGGTAAAATACAGGGAGCGAAAGGCTATTTACAATTAGTACAGAAAGCAGATGGCAGTTATAAGAGTCGAGGGGCATGAAAGGGAAGCAGTGGTTGGGAAGGGAGTGAGACAGGGTTGTAGCCTGTCCCCGATGTTATTCAATCTGTATATTGAGCAAGCAGTAAAGGAAACAAAAGAAAAGTTCGGAGTAGGTATTAAAATCCATGGAGAAGAAATAAAAATTTGAGGTACGCCGATGACTGAAGACCACAACAACAACAAGGTGTGACTTGTTAATTTCTATAAAAAAACTAAATATTCGATTTCGGTCACTAAATCCCTATTCCAAAGTACTTTTTTCTTTAGGATCCTCTACCATTTTTATAATTTTTACTGTAGTTCTGGGATGCCCTATATACAAGTCGTTCCATACAGCAGAAAGATGCCATAAACGCTTGCTTGGATCGTGCTAAATATATACTGTGCTGTCAAAAATCTCCATACTTCCAAAAAAGTCAGCAAACTATGTGACTTGTAAAGTTTCATAGTTACTATTTGCTTCGATGTCGTCGTTTAATCTTCAGGACTATCTCATGTACTGAAATCGGAATTCGTATCTATCCATTCTGAAATGATTGATTTTGTGTCATACTCAATACACTTCATAGGCTTCAAGAAAAATTGTATGTAGTTAAAAAGAACGTCAAATTTTACACTCACAAACATTAAGAAATGTTTAAAAACGGATCAGTTCCTTTTTACAGCAGTATTTTGGCATTCCGTTTTCAGGAGTAGCTTCGTCACGTCGCACTACCCGCAGTTTTCTCGCAGGTTAAAACATGCAACACTGAGTTTCTCCTAATTCACGTACAGGATCCATATCTTTCCGTACGTATCACTGAATGAACTAAATTGTCTTTGGATCTGGTCGCTGGTATCAGTTCGTAATGGGTTCTCCAGACAACGCAGCCACACGTCTACAGCAAGTTTCATACACCCATTCGTTTTGCCCAAAGTTGCTTTTCGTTGGTCCATACATGTTTCCTCTGATAACAGTGTAAGCTGTTGGTCATTCTTCATAGAGCACCTCCGTGACCGAAGTTACGATCTACAGCAGGGGTTCCCAAATATTTCCTATGGCGAAACATTGTGAGACACCTGGTACTTTGCTGGAACACTTTCTTTATTTTTAAGATTGATAAAATTTTTAAGAAATGAGAAAATCTTATTTTATTCACTGATTATTTCAATTTCAAATCTTAACTAATAACACAGAAATCTTCATAAAATTTTAAAAATAAAACGTCGAAAAATACCCCGCCACGTTATTAATAGTTTTTCGTGGAGCATTTATTCACTTCCAGCGGATCAGTCGTGTTCCTGTAGACACAGTCAGGGAAACCCTGATTCTGCAGTAAGTATATCGACGCAGTGGAAATGTTTCGGGCATTTCGTAAATCTCATATCAATACAGACTTCTATTTCGATGTGGGTCTGGAGCAATTCGGTCAGTTATTCAAGTAGGTTTACGGCTGCAAGTGTTAGTCCAACATGTGTGGCCGTGCGGTTCTAGGCGCTTCAGTCTGGAACCGCGTGACCGCTACGGTCGCAGGTTCGAATCCTGCCTCGGCATGGATGTGTGTGATGTCCTTAGGTTAGTTAGGTTTAAGTAGTTCTAACTTCTAGGGAACTGATGACCACAGATATTAAGTGCCATAGTGCTCAGAGCCACTTGAACCATTTGAACGGAAAATCTAAATATGGATACCCGGTCGGCAATTGAGCTGTCGTCCTCTCGAATGCGACTAGGGTGTGCCAACCACTGTGCCACTTCGCTCGTTGTGTTCCCCTCAGTTTAGTTTAAGTGAAACTTAAGTAAACAGCAGTATTTTCCGCAAAGACAGCTGTATTTTCTGTGCTCCACCAATACCTACCGTGGATGAAATGGTATACAGGAAAGTTAATAACAGCACGTGAAACAGCACAGCAGCATGTGTGGCGGCCCGGCTCACGGCGGAAGGTGACACCTCGGGTTAGCAGCCTTAGTTAAAATGGGTGAAACTCTTGCTACTAATACTGCAGAAATTAGTGCTCTAAGAAGCGTCTGAGTATGAGAAAAAGACACGAGGTTATGCGAGAAAAACTGTATGCTACGACTGATGAACTATAATAGTATCAAAGCGGAATAGCCGGTTCAGCGCAGCAAAAAAATGAGCTGGAATATACAGACAACCTCCTCAGACAGGATGCATGTGAAATTTAGGCATGGAATTAATTAAGGTGTACATCGGCAGGACCTTTGGGTTAAAGGAAGAGTACCAGGCACTACTAAACTTCGGTTTATAATATTAAGTTCGTCTCATATCGAAGACCGGCGGAGATCTTTAAGAAGGATAGAAAGTTAGTAAAGACAATGTTAACAATAAGAGAATATCTGACACTCTAAAGGATAAAGACTTTGAACAACACCATATCCCATTTCGGCTTTCAGAATATGTGGAACCGCGATGGTAGGTCAGTTGTCAAGACCGCAGCTGGAATGAAAACAGTTACAGAAACGACAGAACTAAATAACATCAAATGAAACTGCGCAGGCAAGCTATAAAATTAACAATACTTCCCTTACCAGAGGTTCAAAATACCGCTACAGTTGTAAGGTCCTTTTATTAACACGCAACCGGTTTCGGGCTCGTATATGTCCATCTTCAGGTGTTGTAACTTGCTGCTGTGACCCCGAGCGCCTGCTTCCCTTAGTTTGCTACCAAAAATGTTCTCAGTATGTGGGTATTATGTTGACGAGTTGCGCAACGGATTCATCAGACAAGTACTCTTTGGTTCCTGCAAGAAACAATTTCCACCCCACACTACTACAGAAGTCAGATAGACGCTCCTAACGTACCAAAAGAAATGTCTGAAAAACTTTCAGCAACAAATATCAGGGGTGGGGTACTTGGGTACTGGAGTATTGCTAGTTAGTGTAAGAAAAACATTAAATGAATGGAAAATATTATTTATTGCAAAATTTAAGAAAAACCAAATGAAACTTTTATTTATAAACTGATACACAAATTTCCATGTTCTTTTCGGAATAGGAGGTTACCTCTTATGGATAGGAATCCTGTTAATGACATTTATATACGAAGTGTGGGAAAGCTTTTTCATCCCATTTCTTTAAGAATGTTATTTACTCGGCAGAATGGCTGAGAGCCACGCCTACTCAACTTGAATAATTATCCGATTTAATTTTTCTAAGTACAGTCGAGGCTGTCGCGTGAGAAATGTAATGGACTGACGTGGATGAAGTATGTTATTTCTAATGGGGGAAAGATGGGGCTCGCCTATGCTGTAGCGCACAATACCGTGAGCTGCGACGACTGCTGCCCGCGTCGTTCGCCGCTGAAAAATAACAAAACTATCTCTTTCTATCTGGATTGATCTTCGCCAATCGAACTCTCACTACGCCTTGATGAAGTCAAGAACTCCTATCTGCCCGTAGTCTAATTATTGTTGTGGCACACCGGTCAGATAACCAGTCCACCGCGATGCCACTCAACGATCGCTCCCAGGCGCTGACTAATACTTTGTCTGTGTTTACACCGCATATGAAGTGTTGCGGCCAACACAGTGAACAAATGCTTGATCGCGAGCGACTCAATATAGAGTATCACTCCGATTCGCTAGCGGCAGAGGTGCTCTCTCAGTGTAGTAATGAGTAGAGACTTTGTTCCTCGCTCTCTGCATACACGCACGAGCGCACTCACTTCTGCTATGTGTTCCCGCAACAAGAGCATCTCCGGAACGACTTTCCTCACGCAAAAAGCGAAAGGGTATATCATCCACTGTCTTTCCCTCACTCCTCTGTCTCATTGCGTCAGAAATAGTCCACTAATCAGCGTTACTCTTACAAGCGGGAGAATGGCGCTTCGTTTAAGCCGACCAATCCGGAAATATATAGCATCTGCGTTAATCGTTTTCTGTCCACTTGTGAGAACTCTGAAACTGCGCACGTGGTCCATCAAAAAAATGCATATGCCGGGGCTTTCCCAACAATACAGCAGGTTCTGCTTTTAAGGCGAACACGCTGGCCATTATCCCTTTTCTCTGGCAAAAACTGTTTTGGTCTGTGGGCGGTCAGCTGCCGGTGCAGCTGCGTAGCTAACCCACTCTCCTACAGACTTTCCAGTGGGCTGGTTGCCAAACAAAAACTCCTGTGGCCATCGTGTCTTGAATGTTTCTGTATGCCAGCCTCTACTTTTCAATCTTGGTGCGCACTTACGATTTATTTATTAGATTTGCATATCAATTAAATGGAAATATTTAAAATTGACTCTATCCTATCGAGTTTGGGCTCGAATGAAATTTCTTGATACGCAGAATACGAAGGTGAGGTCGGAATACGTAAGAAATGAAGGTCATGAGACCAAGCCATCTTACAACATGTAATAACCTTTGTTCTCTTAAATAATGTTTTGCATTTACATTAACGGGATAGTGGCAACTGGGAAAAAGAATAATGTGAAAAGGTGTGAATAACAGACAAATATCAGTTTACTCATGCTGCCAAAATATTATTCGGAGGGCTGAACAGAAGATTATATGGAAAGTTAGATTGGCACATTGTATGAGAGCCAGACGAAAACACACTTGAAACAACCGCGACGCCATGGTAGAGGGTCATAGCAAGTCTAGATTTATTTCCAGAGAAGATCGAGCGGACACAACAGTACTCACAAAATATTAGATACCTTTGTGAAAGTTTGAACAATCTGAAGTACTTATCTTGGAAACAATCCATGTCCGCAGGGTGGTCACTTATGCCTTTGCTACTGTCGTTGCGCTCTAATAACTTGTCACTCAATAAAATATTGAATTATTGTTCAAATACTTCAAATGGCTCTAAGCACAATGGGACTAAACATCTGAGGTCATCAGTCCCCTAGACTTAGAACTACTTAAACCTAACTAACCAAAGGACATCACACACATCCATGCCCGAGGCAGGATTCGAACCTGCGACCACAGCAGCAGCGCAGTTCCAGACTGAAGCGCTAGAACCGCTCGGCCACAGTTTCCGACTCGAATTATAGTCTTACCTCAATGAACAATTGACTAAAAACTGCAATATAAAGTTCTGGCTTCTAATACAACTCTTGCTGCAGGATCTGAAGTAAGTCGAGGCTGCCTTCGTAAGCTATGATTGCAGAGTCAGATAAGCTGCCCTGCGCTTTGACTTCAGTAACCTTCTGGCAGTGGTAGCGTATGAAACTTCTTGAGGGAGTGTCTACGCTACCTCTCTCATTCGTTGTTGCACCAGGCAGCCGCTGTCCATACTTTTGGTTTCGTTGTGAGGTACCAACTTTGAGGTGGGTCCTTGTTCTTCGAACGACATCACATTGTAGAGAAACAGTTTGGATTTTCACTGTGCAGCTACATTAATGTGACCTCCTGTCAAAAGCCTGAATAACCACATTTTGTAGTGAGGACCACTGCGAGACTTGCAGGAAGAGAGTCAATGATGTTCTGCAAAATGCCGACAGGGATTTGGAGCCATGCTGACTTGAGGCCCATTGCCAGCTGCGTTATGTTTCTCGGCTGAGGATCCATGGCACAAACAACCCGATCGAGGTGGTCCCACAGATTCTATTGGGTTTAAATAGGGGAAGTTTGGTAGACAGAGAAGTACGGTAAACTCATCCTAGTGCCACTCGGACCACGCACATACAGGTGCGAGCTGTATGACACGTTGCATTGTTCTGCTGGCAGATGCCATCATGCAGAGGCAAAACAAACTGCACGACATGGCCCCAAGAATAGATGCATGCTTGAATTGATCCATTGTGCCTTCCAAAATGACGATATCGCCAAAAGAATGGTTCATCAGAAAAGATCACATGCTGTCATTCAGTGGGAAAAATTCCAGCCTTCGTAGCTGATGAACAGCAGTCAGCATGGGCGCATGAATGAACCAGGCACCTGCTTCAGAGACCCATACACAGCAAGGTTCGCTGAATAGCCCTTGAGGAGGCACTGTTGCTAGCCCCATGGTTCATGTGGGTGGTCAGTTGCTCAACAGCTGCACGTTTTTTTCCCTCGTACACATATCCGCATCCGTCGTCCCTACTGTCATCTATGGCCTGTGATGATGACAGTAGAGAGCGACGTATGTGGTGTCATTTATGGCCTGTGTCCGCCTCGATAGCTGAGTGGTCAGGGTGACAGACTGCCATGCAAAGGGACCTGGGTTCGATTCCCGGCTGGGTCGGAGATTTTCTACGCTCAGAGACTGGGTATTGTGTTCTCTTCATCATCTTCTCATCGCCATCGACACGCAAGTCGCTGAAGTGGCGTCAACTAAAAATGACTTGCACCAGGCGATCAGTCTATCTGATGGGAGGCCCTAGCCACATAACATTTCATTTCATCTATGGCCTCTGGGGCACCACAGCTGCCTTGGCGCTGGTTTTGCATAGCGCCATTTCGACATGCACGGTATACTTCAGCTATGGCAGCATGTGAACAGTTTACAAACTTGGCTGTTACGGAAATGCTTCTGTCCTTGACCCAAAATCCTATGACCATGTCCTTTCAGAAGTCAGATAAATCACTCCATTTCCTTACAACAGCAGTGACTGCACTGTCTTCATCGTCCCCCCCCCCACCCTCCCCATAGGCTTTATATACCCTCCACCACTAGTGCTGCCTCCAGTAGCCTGTGAGTGATTATTGCACGTTGACACAGAACATACTGTGTGGTCACATTAATGTGCCTGGATCATTTAGAAAGGGTAAAGAAGTGTGAGATGGAACTGGACTATTAATAAGTCTGGGAAATAAATTTTACTGTATTTGTGAATGCTTTTTCCATCCACTCCGTTGCCCCACGACTGCCCCCTCCCCCCTACCCATCCGCAGCCCACCCCGCATGGGATGGAATATGTTTACCGCAACTATCTGAAAATAGTGTGAAAGTGAGCGGAAGTATTATAAATATTTGTGAATCGTATAATTGATGCAGGAATTGGGTACCAGTCCGACATTCACCTAGTGGGATGGGAGAAACCGCCTAAAAACTACATCCAGGCTAGCCAGCACATCGATCCTCGCTCATCCGACGGGCGGATTCGATCCGATTCTGGCGCACCCTCCCGACCCTGATTAACATGCACGGCTATCTGGACAGGTCGCTGTTTGAATAATGGAGTCTCTGTTGGAAGAAAGAGAATTGCATGTATACAATTTGTAGATAATATGATGTTAAAAGCAGGAAGTGAACATAGTACAAAAAATGTTGAAAGATCTGAATGCAGCTTGTGAAAAGTGTGATATGAAGGTCAATAACAGAAAAACAAAGTCCAAAAGAGTTAAAATAGCTGACAATAAGAAAGGAAAAATTAAGAAAACCAAGTGACAGTGTAGGAAAGCAGCATACTCACGCCTTATAAAATTCACATAAGTCTTTCCATTGTGTGCCAGCCTAGTCCGCTGTAACTAGCTCTGACGTCATAAATATTGCGCAATACTTTAAACTGAAGTAAATAACCTGAAACGTTTCTAGCATGTCAGGAGTAATACAAAATCAATATGTGTTGGATATCAGTTCAATAACTTTAAACGTTTTCGAAATTTGGATGTTTTTCTGTAAAAATCATTGGCGCAACCGAAAAGAGCTAGAAACTTAAAAATTTATATTTAGATTCCTTTTGCATAATAATTTAGTAGAAACAGTATTCTGGATCTCACAAATTAAAATTTTAGTTGAAATTCATGATTTTCTGGTTTTTGTCTTAGAAATTAAGGAAGCAGTATAGATTAAGTAGGCGAATAAATAAAGCTAGGATGTTTAAATTTAAGTAGAAGTGAGATCCGCTATAATCATAAAAATGTGAGAAGTTTCAACAGAATAACTATAAAACTATAGCTATAGCGTATCTCCAAAGAGCAAGTTCAGAGCTCGTCTACTGCGTGTAGTGTAATTAAATTAATTCTCTCGCCTAAAATATTTGACTTAGCCACGTCAGACTATTATTATGATTACTTACCTGTGTGCTGATTGCACAATTAAATTGAAAGCTTCATCGGCCATCAGCAAAGGAAGCAATGATTTATTCGATAACTTAAAGTGGTGCATTACTAGCCCAGCGGCTAGTCGGGAGAGCAGATTTGATCAGGCGTTCCCTTAGCTGTCCGCACCACAGCTTTATATGTAAGAACGCTGCGCGAGAAAAGGAAGGCTCCAGTTCTCTCCAGATGCTGATTAGCGCACCATCTGTGCCGGGAGTCGCGTTGCGTCGGTATCGTTGATATAAACAGCCTCGGATGCAGTAATAAGTTACTCGGGATATGCGTAACCAAGAAATCGTTTTCGAGTGAAGTGTTAATTTTAGGATGACGTTAATGATCTGTCTCTAGTTTGCGTATGTCGTATTTTCACGTGCCGCCGCAGGACAGACATTCTACCATTATTAGCGTGGCGTTTGATGAACATTATCATCAAATTATGGCGAGCATTCACTTAAACATTCAATTTGAACAGTTGTAGTTGCATCAGCGCATTAAACTCTGAACTGCTCTGGTAGTTGGATTGTGTGGACTCTTTTTGGTCTGTGACTTGCAGAATATAATGAACATTTTAGAGAGAATGGTTTTTGATTATGAATCCCAGTCAATCTCCTAATTCCTCAGAGCTATAAGCTGTAGCTATAAATGTATTTCTCAGATGAAGTGGGCAATAGGAATTCTAATTACAGGCTTCACGTTTTGCTAATCACTTTCTGGTTGCCAATATTGTAGTTAGAGAGCCAGTGTTGAGAACGGCAAGCAACATCATTAAATAAATAATAGGAACATTAAAAATTGTTCCACCCGCCGCCCCACAACAGTTTTAAATACCTGGGGAAAAGAACGTAAGATCTAAATTGCCACGAAAAGTCAAATCTCGAACTGCGTCAGCCGAGAAACTTTCAATAGAAAGAGAAACTTCTTATGTTGAGAGCTAAATAAAGTGCTAAGAAAAGAATATCTAAGTGTGTCATCTTGAGCGTGGCACACAGAGCAACTGAAATGTGGACATTGAGAAGAGAGGACGAAAGGAGGTAGGAAGGATTTAGCGGAAGAAGTTAGCGGAAGGGTGACTAATGAAGATACAATAGAAAGAATAGGCGAGAGAAAAAGACTATAGAAAGCTATAATGAAAAGAAACAAGTATTGGCTTGGTCACACGAGCTGTTCGATGGTGAATGCATTGGACGGCATAATGTGTGGAAGATGAATGAAAGGAAGGAGAAGATATAAGATAGTGGATAATATTAATTGAAGTGGAAGCTACGCGGGAATGTAGTGAGCAGCAGACGACAGAAGAACACGTAAAGGAAACGTGTGAAGATCTACCTTCGTGCAGAACACATAAGAGTATTAATGATTCTTATTATATTAACTCTATTATTATTAACATAACTGTAGTTATTACTTAATATTGGTTACTGCTAACATCTCTGTTTCTCTTTTGCCGTGAGATCCTCCATCTCTTTGTAACAGAAGCACTGCGATCACAGCTTTTTCATTGATTGGGCTACTTACACGTCATTCAGCAGCACTAGATTAGAAAATATTCTCACAAAGTTCTTCCAGCATCAAAAGCCGTATATGCCACCGTCAATCCTTTTGGGATCCCCAAATGAACAAGTTCTTGTCCTCAGGTACGACACTCAAAACGGTTCCTTCATATCGGCAACCCCAAGAATCTATTAATAATACAGATTTTTTTCTCGCACTGGGAAAGAATACTTCTATTAAACATCTTCTGACGTGGTCAGACGTTATTTCACCAGATTTCGATGCCGTAACAAGAACATTCGTGACTTCAAAACTTGATTCTTGAATTCTCGGTCCAAATTCTCCATACGTCTCTTGAATACTATGAAACAGGAGGATAAGCAACTTGGCAGCTGCAGAGTTTGGACGGAGAATTCGATAATCTTATTTTGAAGCCCCAAATATTCTTGCAACTTCATTGGAATCTGGTAAACTAACGCCTGACCATGTCAAAGGATATTTGACGGAAGTTTTGTTTCCCAGTATGGGAGGAAAAAAAAGTCTTTGTTACTGTGTCCTCACATAGCTTTCCACTACGGTGAGTCTGTGTTACTGTTAGGTTCTCGGGGTGGTCATCGTAAAAGAGCCGTTTTGAGCATCATACCTCAAGATAAGAAACTTGTTCGTTTTGAGATAATAAATGGCCCGACCGGGCAGGTACAGCCGTTGGACATATACGGCTTTCGATATTGGAAGAACTTTGTAAGTTGATTTTCCGATTTAGTTCTGTTGATTGATTATGGTGTCGATCTCCACTTGAGAAACAATATAATCAAACTGCAGTCACTAGTACATAATCAATTCTCTTCGCCGAGATATTAAAATGTGCTGAAATATGGGTGGTAAAAATCAGGATGATTTGAGGATCGCCCGCCACAATTTGAGAATCGTGTTGAATTTTGTTTTCTATTGTCCATTCCGTCGTGTGTATTATGTGAAGAAATTTCGTTCATTTTATGGGCATGTTGTAAAAAGTTATGTTTTAAGCATTGCTTTACAGATTGTCATTGTTGTAATTATTTTATATCATTATAATGAGTTATTATTTTAAATTAACAAAATACACGTATGTGAAACGGTAAACAAAAAACGAAAAAAAGCGTGAATTTAAATCGTGAAGTAACATTTTAAAACATAAAAAATAAGTAACATAGATAATTAGAATGATAATGTCAACATCCGTGCCGAGGTGAATACATCGATTCCCGTCAGATCACTGAAGTTAAGCGTCGTAGGTCATAGTCAGTTCTTGGATGGGTGACCATCAGAGTACGCCGCATAATCTTGGCAACTTTCCTTTGACTTTGCGGCAGAGGTGACGTTAAGTCCCTGATCACCAGTCCTTACACCAACGTCCTGGATTGAATTCCAAATCTCTCCTCATTGCCTCATGAAGTGAGGGCATGCGACACTGCTGTTGACAATCCTTCCGTCAGATGGGGACGTGAAGCTCGGCGACACCTTGGTGATATCCGACAGGCGTGGGTCGCATGGAGGCACCGGATTTCCGCCTCCCCCCTTCTTCCTTCTCTCATCATCTCCAACACGAAAACGAGACTACACTAAACACACACACACACACACACACACACACACACACACACACACACACACACACTGTAGTGATACATACCATTTCTTGAATGGGAGGTATCACAGTACTCGATAAGTGATGAGCACCCTACTGTTGGGAGATGTTTTAAATTGTAGGCGCTGATACCAAGGCTAACAATCCAGTGACTGTACGGAAGTGATAGCACTCAGACGACCCTACGTGCTGAAGTGGACATAGGAGTTCCATGGAGCAGATGATGCGGAGGAAAGAACTCCAAGAAATATAAGAACGCGAAATTTCAAAGATAAAATGTATTGTAACTGTTAATTATCAAGCTGAATATCAGATCTGTTATGACAGTGTACGAGCTGCTTGCTGATCTCATTAGTCATGTATTGAGGTGTAATTTGGAAAATAATATAAGAATGTGAATTCCATCTCTCTTCTTACTTATGTAGGCAACGGCCTTGCCTCAGTGGATACACCGGTTCCCATGAGATGACCGAAGTTAAGCGCTGTCGCGCGTGGCCGGCACTTGGATGGGTGACCATCCAGTCGCCATGCGCTGTTGCCATTTTTCGGGGTGCACTCAGCCTCGTGATGTCAATTGAGGGCTACTCGACCGAATAGTAGCGGCTCCGGTCAAAGAAAACCATCATAACGACCGGGAGAGCGGAATGCTGACCACATGCCCCTCCTATCCGCATCCTCAACTGAGGATGACACGGCGGTCGGATGGTCCCGATGGGCCACTTGTGGCCTGAAGACGGAGTGCCCTCTTATTTATGTGGTGGAGTGAACGAGAACGATAAGTTAATTTTCAGCAGGTTTATCTGCAGCCTTTAAGGAGGCAAAGTCTGAGCCAAGTTGGAGGAAGAAGGCACACGGACCAGGTCATAGACTAGCTGGACCCTGATTAATCGTCATTAAGTATTAAGCACAACTTGTTCTTATACTCACAAAATTAAACCGGACGTTTGCTTAAATTTTAGCTGAAAATATTGTGAATTTTAACAGCATAAAATTAACAATTAAATCCTTTTTGTTTGATTTTTTTATTCAGTTTATTGGCTTTCGGGTCGTGTCCATTAATCCAGCTCAGTAATGAGCAGACGATAGGGCAGTATTTTGGGGACGATTTTTCCATTCAGGACGATACGAACGTAAGGAGAACACAACGTCCTGCCCACGTGCGGAGAAAATCTCCGAATCGGCCTGGGATCGTACGCGGGCCCCTTCGGTCAGCCATCTACAGCGCTAAGCCCGTAGCTACCGAGTCGGACTTTATCTCACCTCCTTAGTACGAAGCTACTGTACTTGTAAAGGTTAAGCTTAGATCGAATTACAAGCGAAATTAGTTTTTGCATAGCTTTTACAAAAGTCTCATTTCTTTCAGTACCTTCACGGAAAGTTTAAATTATAAATGGTACCGAAACAGACGAGTGCGTCAGTGGTGTAATAGAGCGAGAGGATATTGAAAATCTCGCGCAGCGCCCATAAGCTTTACCTTAATCTGCTATTGAAGGGCAATATGAGGTTACTTTACAGATTGATAGACCGCAAGTGTCATATATCAAATTGTGCGTCTCGACTTTCCCTACACGTTTGAGGAACGTGGTAAACAGTTATTGTTTACACCCTGTAGATGTAATCACGACAAAAAAGATTTATAAAGTAAGAAATATAGGTCAAAACTCTACTCCAAGCCTTTCAGCGCATAAATTAATATTCCTGTTCTACTCCTCACAGCCTCCGAAGCTCAAATTGCGTCACATAACTTGTAGGAACAGCTGACTGAACTCATGAACTTAATGACAAACTCACAGCTCTCCTCGACAAAAGTGTTCCTATGCGCCCAATACGTTTAAGTAAAATTCCTGTTCCTAGGTTGGCAACTAACCTGAACTGATGAACAACAAGCATGCTGCTCGTAGACGTTTGAAGACAGATCTGAAATTGGAACGTTAAGAAAAATACATAAAGCTGTGAAACAGAGTAAAACAACGCGTTCGCAATGCAAAAATGAGGCACTCTCGTTCCCTTGGGCGCAGCGATACGACACCGATGATTCTGTCCAAGAATCCCGCAGTTTGGATGTCGGAAAGGCATAACCAGAAACTTTTTCAGGCATCAGTTCATTATATGAGTGAATTTTTCACAGCACGAGTCAACCCCCTTGCTGTAAAGAACTATCGCCCGCAAGAATCCACGGACTACACAACTAACAACAATACTTTCTACATAAACACGTTGCAATAAACTCAAAAAAAGGAATTATGAAAATCTCTTCTGAAGCGATAGTTAACGACGGTATCAGCATAATCCTGATCGAGAATGTTGTAGATTGCGTCGTACCTGTCTCAACAGATATATTTAAGTGTTTTCTCATGAATGCAACATATCCCATTCCACGGTAAAGCGTAGTCCGATCTATCCCTAAGAGCCAAACCCGACAATCACCATCTGATTAGCCGTCGTATACAAAGCAATGGAATATATTGTTGACGACCAAATTACTGAAGAAGGAAATTCGACGTAGGCGACAAAAAATCAGTACTATTTCTTTAAACACCACAGTACAAACATTGCATTAATTAAGGTAATTAATGACCTAAAATGTGACATGGACAACTACGAGGCCATAATACTGACAAGACTAGACTTCGGCAAATAATTTAAAGCTGCCGTACTGCTCAGCAAAATGAGACAACTGAAAGTGTTAGACAGTAGGCTGAAGTGTTTTGAAAGCTACCTGTAAAACAGACAGCAACGTGTTTTCTGTGGGAATGAAAAATTGTCCTGGAAGCATATTCTCCAGGAAGTGACATAGTGGTCAGTCATTGACCTACTATTGTTTTCCTTGTACGTGGATGATATCTCGTCGGTTCTATCCTCATGTAGATATCATTTCTATACCAACAACGTTCATTTTTCCGGCGGCCGGAGTGGCCGTGCGGTTCTAGGCGCTGCAGTCAGGAACCGCGCGACCGCTACGGTCGCAGGTTCGAATCCTGCCTCGGGCATGGCTGTGTGCGATGTCCTTAGGTCAGTTAGGTTTAAGTAGTTCTAAGTTCTAGGGGACTGATGACCTCAGAAGTTAAGTCCCATAGTGCTCAGAGCCATTTCAACC
This sequence comes from Schistocerca serialis cubense, assembly GCF_023864345.2. Classification (NCBI taxonomy): domain Eukaryota; kingdom Metazoa; phylum Arthropoda; class Insecta; order Orthoptera; family Acrididae; genus Schistocerca; species Schistocerca serialis. The sequence goes on along the minus strand of NC_064640.1, from coordinate 655,150,771 downwards.
ATTTGAACCTTTTTTTTTCATCTTTCCATGCCAATTTCCTCCACCTTTACTGAAGTGCCAGACCTGAAGACATCAATACTGCAAACTTCTAGATGAATTATGATCTGTCTTTGGAGACAAGGTGGGCACGAAAACCTGAGACTTAAAATAAATGCGAAAACATTCGTTGTAATTTTAGTATCCCATCAGAAATTAATGAGATATCAATTCTGCAAACAATTGCCTCCTTTTCTTCCAGATGGTACTCCAGTACCTTAACAAAAACAGTTAAGAAGCTGGATATAAATATAATTCCGGATGAACGTCTCAACGGGGCAAAAAATACTGTCGCCTCATGCAGGAAGACTTCCGCTTGCCTTTGTGCCCGTAAAAGGCTTGGGAACGTATTTCCACATGATGTTAAATGGAGACATGTGCAGTCACTAGTTCTACCGAACTTCCACCACTGCAGTGTAATCCAATATGACACGAGAAGTGAGAGCACTCGACGTCTGAAAGTAACTCTGAATGCTTCTGTGCGTTACTACCCGACCACGATATTATTGCACTTGGCCTCCCACGGCCGTTATCTGAAACGGACAGTGAGATTACAGTAAACAAAAACCTCATCAAAGTTTTCGAGTATCGTTCAAGTTGTGTGGTCGTTAGAACAGCAGACCACATTCTGATCGGCTTCAAGCGTATAAGGAAACACAGGAGCCGGCCAAAGTGCCCTCACTCCAAGGTGCAATAATATTTTTGCGGACTAATACATCCGCAAAGTCCGTCCATTTAGGTTGGATGGGGGTCAGGCCAGTTACGTGATTACTATACGCTATACTTACTTCACCGGCACCGCAGTGCATGTGCACCATAATACCACTTGTCATCTCATCTTAATCCAAACAAAGGGTCTCAACTATGTAGCACGCCAAGCGTGGCAACCCATAAAACAAAAACATTCGCAGACTCCTTCTCTGTTGTTTTTCTCCAACTCTAGAACTAGCTACACTGTGCTCTGCATAAAATTAAATTGCCTGTTTCTTTTAAGACGAAGCGCCCTCATAACGTTTCCCCCAAAATTAACGTGTATGGCCACTTTTCCCTGTCTCAAATAATAAACAAAATGCTACCATCTTCTTTCATTTACTCTCCTACACTATCTGATATAAACTATGCGTATATCCTTATCTAATGCGGAATTGACCACTAGATGTCACGAAGGCGGACCGCCACTATTAAACAGTGCGGGGATTGTTGTGTTGTCAGTGAGGAAGAGGTAAAATCAGGAGAGGTAGGTCAGGAGGGATCAGTGAATTCGAACGTGGACTTTTTATTGGATGTCATCCGAGTAATTCATCAGGGACATTTCAACGCTTGTAAAGCTGCCCATGTCGACTATTAATGATATGATCGTGAAGTGGTTCAAATGGCTCTGAGTACCATGGGACTTAACATCTGAGGTCATCAGTCCCCTACACTTAGAACTACTTAAACCTAACTAACCTAAGGACATCATACACATACATGCCCGAGGCAGGATTCGAACCTGCGATCGTAGCAGTCGCGCGGTTCCGGACTGAAGCGCCTAGAACCGCTCGACCTCGTAAAGTGGAAACGTGAAGGTATCACAACAGCTGAACCAGTCCTCTGCAGACGTCTACTGATAACAAGGACTGTCGAGTATTACGGAAGGAATCACTCGCGAATTTCAAAGCTCTTCCAGTACTCAATGCTAAGCGACACTTAAGGCGATGTAAAGAACGTCGCCACTGAATAGTGGATGACTGGAAACGAGTGTATGGGAACGATGACTCACACTACACCCTGCGACAATCCAATGGAGAGGTTTGAGTTTGGAGAAAGCCTTGAGAGCGTTACCTGCCCTGCATCAGTGAAGTACGGAGAGTTGGTGTTAAGGTATGCGAGTGTTTTTTTTTTTCTTTTTGGGTCCTCGTACGAAAACGCTAAATGCAGAATGATACGAACACATTTTACAGCCACGTGTACTGCACGCAGCAGAGGAATAGTTCGGAGTCGATGAATGTACCAGTATGACAATGCACCCTATCATGATGCATCATCTGTAACGTAATGATTTGTGGACAATAAGATTAGTGAAATGGAGTGGACTGATGAGAGTCTCGACTTGAACCCAGTGAAACACCTTTGGGACGAGTTAGTGCATCGAATTCGCTGCAGATTTCAGCGTCCAACATCAGAAAACCTTCTATGGTTTCGGCTCTTGAGAAAGACTGGGCTGCCATTATTCCAGTCATTCTGACTCTTTATTGAACTTGTGTAAATGGAAGGAGGGACATCAGCTGCATCAGGACATTGTGTGGCATCAGCAGCGACAAGTGAAAATATGTGCCGGCCTGGGATTCTAACCCAGGATCTCATGCTTACTAAACAGTGGTGTTAATCACTTTGATACCTGGACACAGTGATTATTGGAACTATCTTGGCACGCTTATAGGCCAAACAACATTCCCACCTAGTCACAGACCCTGTCCATGTCCTTCATGTTCGCTACTTTGATATTACCGCAGGACGTCAGACGTAATTGTGCATCCGCACTAAATGTGGTGGATCCATTGCCCGTCGAAGAATATGCATATGAATGTGTGGTGTGTATTCTTTCGGAGAGTTGCATTCACATAATTGATTCGCCTCGATGGGCAATGGATCCACCACATTCAGTGCGGATGCACGTCCGACCTCCTGCGAGAATCGCAAAGTAGCGAGCATAGAGGATATGGTCAGGGTAGGACTGCAGGTAGGTGGCGGTAGGTGGGAATGTGGGTCGCCCGAGAGGCGTGCCGAGATGTCCGCTCAGAGGCGATAAAAGTTGCGCTCGGATGGAGCAGTGGTTAACCAAACTGCCTAGTAAGCAGGAGATGTATGGTTTGAGTCCCGGCCGCTGATGCCACACAAAGTCCTGATGCATCTCATCTACATCTACACTTACATCTACGTGATTACTCTGATATTCACAATAAAGCGCCTGGTAGAGAGTTCAATGAACCACCTTCAAGCTTTCTCTCTATCGTTCCACTCTCGAACGGTACGCGGTAAGTACGAGCACTTAAATGTTGTCTGTGAGAGCCCTGATTTATTTTATCGTGATGATCATTTCTCCCTATGTAGGTGGGTGGCAACAGAATGTTTTCGCAATCGGAGGAGAAAACTGGTGATTGAAATTTCATGAGACAATCCCGTCGCAGCGAAAACCGCCTTTGTTTTAATGATTGCCACTCCAATTCACGTATCATGTCTGTGACACTATCTCCCCTATTTCGCGATAATACAAAACGAGCTGCCCTTCTTCCTACTTTTTCAGTGTCATCCGTCAGTCCCACCTGATGCGGATCCCACACCGCACAGCAATACTCCAGAATAGGGCGGACAAGCGTGGTGTAAGCAATCTCTTTAGTAGACCTGATGCACCTTCTAAGTATTCTGCCAATGAATCGCAGTCTTTGGCTTGCTCTACCCACAATATTATCTATGTGATCGTCCCAATTTAGGTTATCTGTAATTGTAATCCCTAAGTATTTAGCTGAATTTACAGCCTTCAGATTTGTGTGACTTATCGCGTAATCGAAGTTTAGCTTATTTCTTTTAGAACTCATGTGAATAACTTCACACTTTTCTTTATTCATGGTCAACTGCCAAATTTTCGCACCATATAGATATCTTATCTAAATCATTTTGCAAGTCGTTTTGATCATCTGATATACTTTACAAGACGGTAAATGACAGCATCATCTGCAAACAATCTAAGACGGCTACTCAGATTGTCTCCTATGTCGTTAATATAGATCAGGAACAATAGAGGGCCTATAACACTTCCTCGGGGAACGCCGGATATCACTTCTGTTTCACTCGATGACTTTCCGTCTATTACTACGAACTGTGACCTTTCTGACAGGAAATCACGAATCCAGTCGCGCAACAGAGGCGATACTCCTTAGACACGCAGTTTGGTTAAAAGACGCTTGTGAGGAACGATGTCGAAAGCCTTCTGGAAATCTAAAAATATGGAATCAGTTTGATATCAGTCATCCCATTCCTTTCCTTTCCCCCACATCCTCCTTCAATTTATGTAACATGTTTCACAGCTACGGATTCTGTGTGGTTTGAAAGTTTCCCCATCAGAGTACAAGCCAATAACGACTAAGGCTGGTTACACTCCATATTATGTTTACTCATACGTATTCGAATACTTTTGATCAGACTGTGTATTTCTTTTCATATCCCAATCAGTGACATTAGTTCCCTTTTCCCTGTCTTCATATATTGCATTTTATCACGCCCCTCTTTCACTCTCTTCCACCCGTTCTCGCACGTCCACTGATGCTTGCCCATGTAGTTAAATCTGTTTTTCTGTAACTTCCCTCTATTGTTGTACTTCTCATGAACGAATGTAAGCTGCCCTTCTTTTTCTCTCTTTCTGCGCTTTAGCAATTACGATATGGTTCGTAACGTTGTATATTGAATGTAACTTATACAGGCGTCTCGTAATGAATGTTATTGAAAATATAAAGATCAAGAGGAGAAGACTGCTGTCAGCCGGACATCTAATTAAGATGGATGAGGAACAACTACCTAAAGAAGCATTCTCTGGATCCATAGGGGGCAGAAGGAAACGAGGAAGGTCACGAACCAGATAGAGGGACGACATCGACGAGAACGCGATGGCAATGAGCATGAGTAAAGATGAATGGAGCACTGGAAGCACTGGAAACACTGGAAGAGGAATGTAGAGAACGCGTATGGTCTCCAAGGCCCAAGCGACAGTTAAGAGAGAGAAGGAATAATGTGTGGCTACCTGCAAGAGAGAACCTGATGAGCCCAATATTTCCAGATGGAATGGTTCAAATGGCTCTAACCACTATGGGACTTACCATCTGCGGTCATCAGTCCCCTAGACTTAGAACTACTTAAACCTAAGTAACCTAAGGACCTCACACACATGCCCGAGGCAGGATTCGAACCTGCGACCGTAGTAGCAGCGCGGTTCCGGACTGAAGCGCCTAGAACTGCTCGGTCACAGTGGCCGGCCTAGGTGAAATTAATAAGCAAATAGATAATTTAATAACCTCTAGCGCTATGGTGATTAAATCCGACACACAACTGACGCTTCTGTTCCACCCAAAAATGTATGACAGGGATCAGGTCGGTGAAGTGAGCATGCCAATTCTGCAGTTTTGTGTGAGCCGCAGCGAAACTGTCCAAGCCTTGTAGACTTGAGTATTATCGTGCTGTAGACAGAATTTCCAGTTTCACACTATTTTCAGTAGATGTAAAGCATATTATTGCGTGAAATGTTTTTAAAAGCAGTTGCTTCTTACTGCAACTGATGAAAACTAAGGATCCAATTCCCAATGCGAGCATGGCCCCAGAGCATCACGAAACCTCCACCGAATGTCCCAATCGCCATATCACACTCTTATAATAATGATTGACCAAGCATTCACCAAGTACACAGCTGCTCATTCGAGCATCGGCTATCGTGACTCAACAGTCCATAAAACAAATACCCGGATATCCACAGGCCAATGATAACATTGTTTGCAGCTCTGTATATCTACATCTATACTCCGCATACCATAGGCCGAGGATACTTTGGTTTCCACTGGCATTTCTGCACTTTCCTGTTCATTATGCTAATGGTACGCGCAGAAAACAACAGTCGGTAACCTTCCGTAAGAATCCAAAGTTGTCATTTTCCTGTCACTGTAATTTCGCAAGATAGACGTTAGAGGATGTTCATGTTACCGGACTCTTTCTGGATCGTTTATTCTTGGAATATAAATAATACACCTCTCCGTGGCGAGCAAAACAATATGATGGATAATTTTATTGGGTCAAAAAGCCTGTTGCTAACGGCAACGACATGGGAGAGAAAAAACTATTACTCAGTAAGGAAACTAAACATCAAGTGGCCACTGGAATGTAGAAAGAATAAGAACATTTAACTTCAACTACATTTGTGCAGTAGCGTGTAAAACGTACAGCTAACGTGAAATCGCAGATTTATGAATAGTCATACAAAATACAGGATGTTTAAAAAAAAATCATCCAATGTACAAGATACATCTTCTGCATGAACAATGATAGAGTTGTGGGGAATTTTAACTTTTGACAGCAGTATGAGTTTGACATGTATGCACATACAAACTTAAGGTGCTTTTTAAAATTTCATGTACTGTCAAAGTTATCATTTACCTTTCAGAAGTGTTCGATGTTCCCTCCATCGAACGGATGACAGACATCCAGACGATAGTTAAACTCGTCCCACACTTTTTAGAGAGCAGTTTTGGAATTGATGCATTTACTGCTATGACTACATGATTTCACAGTTCACAGTTGGAAGACGAGGCACATAGACCGCGTCCTTATCAAGTCCACAACCAAAAGGCAATTCGCTCTCTGTAAAAGTCAGAGGGTTTCCCCAAATTGTCGCTAGTACGATTCTCTGCTCCGTTTATATAGGATTGTCGGAAACAGTCCGAAAAAGTTGTATGGTACAGGGGGGCTATTACGCTCATTTCAACTATAAGCCTATGTAATATAACATTAAACGCTTTAAAAAATCAGCCAATCTAATACAATATGGCAGTTTAATTGTGAATACATTCCAGTATATAAAACTTGGAAATTTGTTTACAAGAATAAAATATTGAACAAATATCTGAAGAAGGCAGAAATCACAATACACCAAAATGGTGGGGCTATTCCGCCCAGTCTATTTTAGTGTCCAGATCATAAGCATTTACCATAGGTAAGCATTTTCCACTTATTGCATCCGCGCACACACTTCGTGAAGCCATGTAGCTCACTGCTGGCACTGTATTCAGTCTCCCTTCTTGACCGATTCTAATAATATTTCAGACCGCAAAAGCCACAATGGGTGTGCTCATGACCGTCTTCAATTGTAGTTGGCTGTACGTTCAAATGGTTCAAATGGCTCTGAGCACTATGGGACTTAACATCTGAGATTATCAGTTCCCTAGAACTTAGAACTACTTAAACCTAACTAACCTAAGGACAGCACACACGTCTATGCTCGAATCAGGATTCGAACCTGCGACCGTAGCGGTCGCGCGGTTCCAGACTGAAGCGCCTAGAACCGCTCGGCCACAAAAGCCGGCTGGTTGTAAGTCATCATCCGGCTCACTCACCTGAGGACGACGTTTGTTACTTGCATTATCTTTGCTTTTCTTCTCCATTTTTAGTTTGCGTCTTGCCTTCGTCGCTTCGTAGTTCGTGTCTGAGGTCAAATGCTTCGGTTCCGTTCCTTTCTTTTGTGATGCCCTTTGGGATATTCTTTTTGCTGGGCTGAAAATAATTGCATTGAAACTAGAAGTCTTCTGATGAACGGAGGAAGAGGGTCCTAGCAAAGGGGACTCAGGTCGCAGCTGGGAACATGGGGGAATCTGCGGAAGGCAACATGATATCACACTGGAAGTATCTGCCTGGAAATGAACTGAGGGGAGAAATTTGTCTTCGGACATAACTAGCGGATTTAAATGGAACAATACAGTGCATTTAAATACTTTAACACCATTTCCAACGATGGTAGTTTTATTCCAAGTTGTGGAAAACAGTTCCTCCGAAGTTAAACTTGTTGACTACACCTTCTATGTCGAAAGTATGTAAGTTTTTGCAGCATGATGGTTTTAGCTGGCATAGTGGCTTCTGAACCACTGTCTAAATCCATCACCTCTGAGGATAGCAAAAGGAGGAATAAAAACGCCACTAGCACTACAACAAGGTCCATGTTTGTTATCTTCACTACTTCCATGGTACCTTATGCTGTCAATATTTTAGAAGGAGAATTATTAAGGGGCAAACCCTTCTCGTCAACACTGAAGATGAGATGAGACGTACCACGAACTCCAGTCTGCTCAGACAGATTCCTATACATATCGAGACATGCAGTGACAGCCTACTTATTCATGCTTTTGACAAGCCTTGTGGTTTTCGGAGTGATAAATCACTATGCCTCTTCATTAACCTAGTAAACCGGTCTTTACCTGCAATCTTGTATTCCATGCCCCAGCGATGCTTGATGTTATTCGTCGTTGCATACGTGAATGCTGCTCTTCGAATTTGTTCAGGAATGCAACCAAAACCCCTCGTAGTGTCTCAACCTAGAACTTAAATTAGTCTATTCTTCTGGGTTGAATACAGTCGGATGACCAGCTAGCTGGCCTATGAGGTTTCTTTTCTCCCACTGCCGAATCCCGTTTTGAAATTGTTACCCGATCTTTAAATGTCGAATAAGGAATTTTCAACAACGCAGCAGCTCCTCTCATACTTTTGTCTCCGCCTATAACACTTTTTACTGCGTCTCTCATTTCTTCCTCTGACCATGAAGCGCTTGGCTTTTTCCTTTTGTGTGTACGGATCATACGAAAAGAAAACAAGAAAACATGTTACCTAGAATTTCGCATTAAACATCGATTAAGCTAACAATTTGACCGAGCGGAAATAGACCCACGTGTACAGGGCGAAACAGCCCCATGTGCAGACATTTCGAAATACGCGCCAAATCAGATCTTTGTGAAAAACCTAGCAATGTTTGTTGACACATGCAGTGCATACCTTGTATTCTTCTCCAAATAACATAAGGAGTTTAAAATGCCACGTTATTTTGCATGGTACACAGTAATTTGCTAGGTTGCAAAAAAAAAAAAAAAAAAAAAAAGGTTCAAATGGCTCTGAGCACTATGGGACTTAACTTCTAAGGTCATCAGTCCCCTAGAACTTAGAACTACTTAAACCTAACTAACCTAAGGACATGACACACATCCATGCCCAAGGCAGGATTCGAACCTGCGACTGTAGCGGTCACGCGGTTCCAAACTGAAGCGCTTAGAACCGCACAGCCACACCGGCCGGCTGCTAGGTTGCATTCATTAATGACGGCACTAATCCATCACAATGCGCTTACATCTATAATTTGTTCTTCTGTCCTGTCAATACCATAACAGAAAACAGCATTACTACAAGCACATGGTTTCGATTTTCACCTGTCTCGAAATGACTGGGTGTTTGTGTTGTCCTCATCATTTCATCATCATTCAGTGGCGAGATTGGGGTAGCAAAGGTTGGGAATTTGTATGGGCGCTGATAACCTCGCAGTTGAGCGCCCCACAAACCAAACATCATCATCATCATACAATGACGATAGACTACTTGAAAGACCGTTTATCACGATAAAAACATGTCTGATGACTATTGGCGGAGAAATACTTTGATGGACAACGAAACCGAAAATACAATAAAATCTGCCTACATCGTGTCACTTCCTCCGTAATTTGCACACCTCTCGTGAAGATACTTTTCGCGTTCGCTTTCCGGGATAAATTTTCATGCTCTCACTGCGAAGTAACAACGCGCCCTACTTTGAATTGGAACGTGAATGTACCTAGTCAGATGCAACTTAGTTCCTGCTATGGCCGAGTTACCATTTGGCCTTACCGGATAATAAGTGTATGAAAACACGTAGAAACCAAAATAATCTACGCAAATTTGCTTTACTCAGTTCAGTAACCAGTTTCAAGCGTTGAGATGATTATCAGACTGAACTGTCTCCATAAGCTTAGCAAAGGAGCAGACGAAATAAACACTTGTCATTGTCATATAATATAAAAACACGTTGAAATTGTGTCGTAAATTTCGGGTCATGAGTGCCCATCACAGTGCTATCTTGTTTTTATATTATGAGAGTATGTCAATCATGACAATAACTTTTGTTTGCTCCTTTACTAAGTTTAATGGGGTGGATCAATCTAATGGTGATGATAACGATCGAAACCTTTTACTGTACTGAATAAAGTAAATGCAAAACCAAGTCACTTAGCCGAGTGCTTGTGCAAAACGTGTTTCCAGTTGACGGTCAGCAACGAATAATTTATCACCGTCATAAAACCTATACCTTAAAATTTTGTATGCAAAAATGTCATACAGTGCAAGTTCACAGTTGAAGTCATGGACCCGCCTCTTCCGCCACGCAGAGAAGTTCGCCATTTATATTAGTTCACTGACTAACCTGACTGACCATTCCGTTTACTATCATCGAATGAGGACGGACAGCCTGTCCAGTGCCGTAGTCGCAGGAATTTCAGGAATTGAAAAGGCTATGGCACGACAGAGTACACATGTTGAATACTGGGATAACAAATTGCGCAGATATTTCCAGATATGCATTTTGTGCAAAGGGAAGAACGATGGAACGGTGGAAAAGAAGGTTGGTATTGTGAGCCGTTAGGAAAAGAACCGAAAAGCTAGAGTACATACCGTTTGACTGACCCATGCGTTTTTCAGCAAAAGCAAATCTAAATGAAGCACGTCAAGTTTAATTTGAGAGGGTCAGCGCAACAGGGTCTAACCCTTTCCGATGCGAAAACTGAAATACTGACTCCGTCATCTGCCATTGGGATGAACCATCTTCCTACCAAGTCGATTAGTCCAATTCGTAATATGTATCTTGTAATGAAACCTTCAATCTTTGCCCTAAAAGTATTTCATTTCGCTTTGAGCGCAGCACTGGTCCAGCCTGACGCAGCCAATGAACATTGAGAACCAAGTCACGTGTAACAGAAACAAAATGGCTGACATTCGAGACGATAGTAACTTCTCAAGCTTTGAAAACTACGAAAGTAACATGAAAGATTCACGAAAACGTGAAAGAAAAATAACGAGGGATGTACGAATACTTTTCTGGGCAAGAAACATTAAAAAGCAGAAAAGGAATACAGGACAATACTATGTAGGTAGATCTAGCAAGAACGTCCAGGAGTCCATGTGGTTGTGAACGTAAGAGTTACGAATGTTTTAGTGAATAAGAACCTGAAGCAGCGTTCAAGCAATTCTGGGATATTGTTGATTTCATTACGCAAAATGCGTTCCTTAGTGGATGTGTTAAAATAAAAGGTGTTACTGAAATGTATAGTGTTAATGGAAATGAAAGCAAAAGACAGAACATGTGCGAGTACCTTATTTCTATTCAGGGCTGTGACAAAAAGGATTTGTAAAGAAGCTTGGGATTGATAATGGGAGGCTTTCTAGAGCAGTAAAAAAGAAGCAGAGTGAAAGACCACCAAAAACTTTGATGGTCGTGGATGCTATGTGAACCTACCCAATAAAACTAGTGACCATAAATACAGTTTAGTCGTAAATCATATTAATAGTTTCCCACTACAAGAGTCTCACTATCGTAGAGTTTCTGTTCCCAACAGAAAGCACTTGCCTGAAAGTGTAAATGTTTCTATTATGTATGAACTTTATTTTATCTGGACGACACAGGAACATGGTTCCTATAATATTGTTTTATTAGTGACCATATTTACAGGTAGATTTTCAACACAAAATTCAATCTCTCCGTTTCTACCCCATCTACTAACAGTTGCGGCGTTTGTGACTCTCTGCGTATAAAAGTTTCAGCTGCAGACAATGATGCCGACAAGAAAACTGCAGGAAGGGTTAAACTTGTACCAGTTAAAGGCGCAGACAACATAAAACAATCTAAAAGCTGATGTAACTTATTCGAAAGAACAGAGTTCTATGAAATTTACAACACTGGACATGCAGCAAGCATTGCTAACTCCACATATACAGACTAGCGACGTATGAGATATTGTATCGATAATTTTAGTCGTCGGTCTCTTTGGCTTGTGACGGCGCCAGTGTTCACAGTGTGTATTTGTGTATGTGTGTTTTCTTTATGGAGTTTCTTTAAAAACCGAGGTTTTCAATTCGCTTGCACAGTGCATATTTGTTGCAGTTTTGCCTTGAAAATGGCAGGGAATGCTCCAGTCGAAATATCGGCGATTGTCGACAACGTCACCCGGTTGCATCCCCATACGTTATTTGAAAATTGCATACACCGGGAGAAACTAAAGTCTCACAAGGCATGACTTGCTTACGTGCAAAAAAAATTACCGTTTTCACAGTGTGTTTGGGATAACTCCCTTTGTCACTGGGCTCATCATTAATTAATTTTTTTGTGAAAAATCTCTTTGTAAAATTTATATAAGAGTTTTAGGATTAAACAGTGTTTCATTTCATGTAAAAAGTCTAACTTTCATGTAAACAAATTTCTTGTCCTATCCTACATACATTTGAGTGTAACAGTGGTCTTTCCAATAAAAAGTGCAGTAGTTTAGTCATTAGAGTGCTGTGCGTCTAAAACTACAATACGAAACTTTATGTACTTTTGTAGTTAAATTGACTAAGCATCATCTAACTTACTACAACCAACAGAATTGGGTTTCTAAAATGCTAAGAAAAAACACAATGATGTAACTTTTACTTGCTTCTCCTCCAGTCTTCAAAAATGTGAATTAGACTACTGTTGCCCTGACGCTCTCAACTGAAACTGACAGAGTCAAAAAAGTGGCTTAATATGATGACTTCATGGTAAAACGCAGCCACTAGTGAAAATATGAGAAGGCGGCTTTTCAAAGGCATTTCTAATTCTTTTCATGGTCAAGCATGGATATTATTTGAAGGTTATCAAAGAGCAAATAAAGAGGAGCATCCGTACGTGCTAAACCCGACAATTCGTTGGTTTTCAGACGTCGATGTCAAGAGAACAGACCATCAGTGTGTTATGTCTATGATTGTTATTCTTGTACATTTTTTGTCAGACTTTGTGTTGTAACAGTACAAACCTCCTGTGAATTTATAAGAATAAAAGATTTAGTATGAGAACGAACCGTGAATTCTTTAGAGGCTGGTTTTCGGCTGGGCTGCGTAAAGATTGCGAAAGTCCACTCACCGTTCACGGCCAGCAAGTGTCTGTTATCTTCGTCAGTCGACAGAAAGTTCAGTTGAGGAGGTAAAGGTCATGGCGGTGACAAGTAATTGAAAGTGGACGCTCTTCAGAGTAGCGATGGAAACTTTAGCTAAGCCGCGTATCGACTAACCGTGGTTTTGCGGTCACGAACGCGGTTGCTTCGAGCGTAAAATCAACTGTTATTCGTTGCAGTGGCACATATCGATATGCGGCTTTAAATGGCTGCATTTCTGGCTGATATGCCGGCACAATTGTTATGAGTAAAAATTGAAATAAGTTTACTTACAAAAAAATGTCGTAGAACTAAACCCAGTTTCGATGTAATTCAGAAACAAACGCATTTCATTGTTTTCCATTGTTCCTAGTTCTTTTTGCTCTTCCACTGAATTAGGAATACTCTATGAGCTGTCTTTGCTCTAAATTTGGTATTCAAGATGACAGATGCGAAGTCGGAAGAAAAACCGCCACCCTGAACAGAACAGCTTTTCTGTTATACGTTCAGTAAGAAACAATATACGTTATTAGTACTCAGTTCATGCAGCTCTTAACGAAAGCAATATAATTTTTTTACAGGGGAGGCATTATTTAGTTCGCTGATATTCCTTATATTTTTAACTTTACACCTTGCACGAACAGTACTGCAGCTCAGACATGTACAGCAATTCCAACTATAAAGATTAGAAGTGAGTCAGCGCTAATTTGGGGGTGCATAATATGTTGGGCTAGATTTACAAAACTACGGGTAACGTGAAGTCTTGGTGTACTGAAGGCAAACGTGCACTAATGGGAAAATACTAGATTTGGATTAAAAGACAGCAATACATGAAGTACGCTCTGCACTGTAAGGTGACATGTTAAGTTCGTATGTAGAGGAAAATTATGTTTCTGATTTACATATGTTGAAAATTTGTGGAATATCCTAGAATTTTGGATAAACCGGTATGGTGACACCACTTCCAGAACTTTGGGACAAAACATCGGCGGTGAAGCCGTCTCAACTGATAGAGTCCAGTCATAAATGCTCCGAATATCACGTCCTCTGAGAAGAAAGAGAGAACTTGCTTACGTCGGCGTTTAGTATCACACAACACACGCAACTTACATTTTTAAAAGTCTTCTGTGCCTAGTTTTCGTTAATAAAAGTCACAATTTCGGCTTTTCAGTCTTCTCTGTATGATACAATGGCACTAATTAATCCCCACAAAGCCATCAACGTCAATTTGTCTTCGTGGTAGAAAATTTTTTAAGATTAGCTACATTAAATCGATGTTATCACGACAATTTGGTCATAGAAACTATTGAAAGAAAAACAAGGAAGATCCTGTGTCCAGATACTTGTTGCTCTACTCTAAGTTTTACTTTATGCGACGCCAGGCTTTGCTTTATACCCTGGTATCCGACCCAGAGGGTCGCTGATACAGCCTCTTCTTGCGCCTCCTTGGGGTCCAGGCATCAACGCCTGATTGCTGTAGGTCACGGACCTTATTGAGGTTATTATATCACGCGGTGCCGATGTAAGGAAAGTCGAAATATATAGGAATCCGAATTCATTTGAAGCTTTCTATATGTGTAGGTAGAGACAAGGTAAGTACAGAAGTAATTTCCGTACACAAGGTTAATACAAAGAAAACTGTTCTGATGCGTATGGCAACACAGTCTAACAATTTTGTTCCTACCATTCATATAAAAACCTTTCACGCCCAGAAAATGAGTAACATACTGTCGTTATTAGTTATGCCTGCGCTAGTAACCAATAATGATCTTCTAGCAGACGCTTGACTGCCTTCAAATATTTCGTGGTTGTTCAAACGGTGAATCACGTCCGTTGTATTCTGTATTTCGAAACTAATATACATGAAATAAATATGAAGTTGTTCTTTATTTCCTCGGAAATCCATGGAATATTCTTAAGACTGTATGATGTCGATATACTGAATATTACTTATGATCTCAACTGCAACGCTTCGTGATCGCTAAGTTCCACATAAAGGTTACCGTTCCACAAAAAATTAAATGAGGCTCAAATTAACAAAATGCAATGTACTATTCTCAGTTGTGATTATACAAGCGTCTATACTTATATTGTGCAACTTGACATTTTCATTAACACCTGTAGTACTTTGGCATTTTCTATTGCTTAACCTCACCGTAGCTGAATTCAGCTCGAATCCTTGTAATAATATTTAATATTTGTCTAATAAGCAAGACATCAACCCAAATTTATGCTTTCGTATACGAAGTTTTAAGATGCCGTTGAAAAGAACTTGCAGAACCACAGTATCGCAAACCCATAAATAAAAGTCGAGAAAGCGCCCTCTCGAAGCTCTTGACGTAACTTACCATCTGCGATCTGAAAATAATTATTTAATCCAAAAAGTTCAATAAAAACAATACCAATCGCCGTTGTATCCGTTTATTTCTAGGCAACCAGTTTCGACGTTACACCACGTCATCTTCAGGCCTAAACTGAGGAGGATATAACAGAACAATAATTACATATCGAAATACAGAGCATATTGACTAAAAGAATCAAGTGATGCATATTACTTTACGTAATGAGAATTACTGGCCTACACAAACTACCTGAACTACAGCGTATGAGCGCAACGCGAGTTTTCAATATTCTCGCGTAGTGATGGGACAAACGACTCTTTTCAACAACCGATTGGCCAATTTTCTTTCAGTCGGTGTTTTCAATCGAATGAAACAAACAAATAAAACTAGTCTGCGGCCATGGTTCATGTAATGTAGAATTCCCGACTGTCACATGTATCTGTCGGTTACGTAGTTATATGAATGTTTTCACTCAATCTGTGGGTTTGAGTGATTTCACGTACATACATACTTTTTGTTCCTTTTCCATGGGACGGTGCCGTCGCCGTATCTCCTGCTGCTACCGCCAGGGCCAGCGTAGCATGGCGCGAGGAGGTGGCGCGGTGGCCGGTGCGAGCGCAGTAGCGCAGTGCTGTCACTGACTACCTCCTACCGCCGTCTGCCGTCCTGGCACGGACGGCAGCAGCATTCTGACGTGGAGGTTATTAAAATGGATTTTTAATTAATAAATAAATAATAATAATAATGCACATCATTACACCTTTTCAGTAAAACGAAATGCAAACAGTCGCAAAAATTTGGCGAAGTTTCTTTCATCTTGTCGTACCCCTAAGAGAGCTTCTATTGCTAGCTCAACTTCGTACTCTCAAACGAAGCTTTCGCGTTAATTGCACCAGTTTAATGCCCAGCACTCTATTTGCCAGTTTTTAAATGGTGAGAAAACAGTTAGCTTTCTGTACATAGTTAAATGAGTATACATATTGCTTACTTTAACTTCGGTGTATCCATCAAAATGTCTTCGCGTACACCTGGGGTTATGTGTACCCCGGTTTTTATTGTATACCACTGTTTTGCTTCGCCTAACGAAAAGTACTGCAGACCGGTTTCTCTCAGAAACTGGATAACTCAGTCAACTAAACCAGTAAAAAGTGCTGTCAGTTCAATGAACGAATGAATACATGGTTCTACAGAGGGAAAAACTACTGAGTGGTTTGCTTCAAACGAAAGAATGAATAACTCAGTCAGTACGCAAAACAACACCGGACTGTGTTAACTGTTTTTTTTTTTTCGATTGCCCTCACAGACTGGTTCCACGCTAAAGAAATGAATAAACAATAATCCAACCAATATGTAAAAACACAGCCGACTGATTCCATTGTTTCCATTCTGTACCTCCCATTGATTGGTTTCACACAAAAGAATGAATGAAAAATTCAACCGATACGTAAAACGCGAAACGAATGAGTTGGTTGTTTTCCGACAACCGACTGACTTCATTGTTTTAATTCGGTTGTTCTCGCGCTCTCTTCGCATAAGCTGTTGCTGCTAGATAAAAATGAACTGGACCTTTTTGTAGGAAATGTAGTTTGATTATGTACTGTAACACGTTTTTGCTGGAGGGTGCAGTTTTTGAGTTATTCAAGAAAAACGTACGCAAGTGAGATTAGGTGTCTACTATCTACGATCGTTATTACTGCAACCCCTCAGAGCACGTATCTTTCCTTCTGACTCACCCTGCATATGCAACCACTGTCAGTAACACACCATTTCATACCGTGAGAAAAATCACCTTCGAAACTCGTCAAAAACATGTCTAGTGTGTGCTCGCTTTCGGGCCACATTTGTTTAGGCTGCTCACGCAGCAAAAAAGTTCAGCAGAGACACTACCGTAGCAGAGGCTGCTTTCAGAGGCAAGGCCAAAAATTTGTTCTTGGATAATCGATATGAAATTAACTGAGTTTTTGGTAGCTGGCAACAATCCAAATATAACAGACAGCTTTCAAGCCCGTGGTTTCCTCTTCGGTGCAATAAGCAGTAAAAGTTGTGGATTTAGCACTCTTGTACTCATTTATAATGATTGATGCAGCTTAAATGAAATGACAGAACTTTCCCCGTGCATTGTTTCGTGTTGCAGGCCTGAAAAATCACAGATTTGCTGTTGGCTTATTCCGCAAGAGTCCGAGCGTATTGCTTTCTTCGGTTTCTGAGCGCATGGTTTGTGAGAAATGCAGCAAGAAGTTCTGGAGTATCTCGAAACATGTGCTCTCATTTCCTAGCCCTACTGCAGCGATTCTTCAGAAAAGTGGACGGCCAGATTTTCGCGCCTAAAACGACCCAGCAAATCAGCAAGTAGTCGAAATGTAACAGCTGTGCAAGATCGAGATAAGACTGAGTGGCATATGAAATTAGGAAATCGATCATCTAAACGGTTAACAAACAGTATCATAGGTAAGCTGTGTAGGGGGGGGGGGGGGGGGGGGAGACAGTCATCCTGAGATTTTCGGTAACTTCCTCGCAGAGTGCTGTCCTACCAGGACGCGTCATACGCATAAAAGCATGTTCAGAGACATTTGTTTCTGGATGTCGCTAGACCGTACAGACAGACAGGTAAGCCGTAATGCTATCCGAGTGAGGTACCTAATCTTATTTTTGTTTTCAGTTGTATTTTTGCTGTATTACTGTTTTAGTTTCGTTTCTTCTAGTAATCCACCACTCTAGCAATATGAAGACAGACTCGGAGGGTAGTTGCAATATTATTTGTGTGGCCCACAGTCCCGTCTTCCTTAGCCACAGCCGGCCGGTTTGGTCGAGCGGTTCTAGGCGCTTCAGTCTGGAACCGCGGGACCACTACAGTCGCAGGTTCGAATCCTGCCTCGGGCATGGATGTGTGTGATATCCTTAGGTTAGTCAGGTTTAAGTAGTTCTAAGTTCTAGGGGACTGATGACCTCACATGTTAAGTCCCATAGTGCTCAGAGCCATTTGAGCCATTTGAACCTTAGCCACAAATCCATAAATCCTGTTTTGTTTACCTAGGTCCGTTAACTCTCTTCTTCTTTTGCTTATGCATTAATGGATGTTGGCGAGTATATGATACATCTTTATTCTATGAACCTGCAGTAAGCAATAGTTGATCTGCACTCGATAATCCTGTCCACTGGGTTATGTTATCTAATCAAGATATACGAGGACGTGCTGAAAAGTAGTGCCTCCGAATATTTTGTGTAAAAACTCTTAAGCATTTTTAAATAAAACAAACGTTTTAACATTCTACAACTTTATTTTTCTGTCTACGTGTTTATTTCTCAACACAGCACGCCCTCGTACTTCTTCGTCCCTCCCCCTATTTTCCGCTTCAACGTTCCGTTCTGTAATCAACTGTAGAAGCATATATTTGGTGTTCCGTAATGTATGTCGTACGTCAGCCATTTTTCTGCTTTTAAACATTTGTTAACATATTTCGCTGTTTGCGAATAATTCGCAGTACTTCGGTGTTAGTTACTCTTGCTGTTCACAATATTTTAAACATTCTGTGGTAAATCCCCATTTCACACTCCTCTGTCTTCCTCGCTGTTGGCATATTTAGTGTGTATTCTTCAGAACCTCCCTGTATGAAATAAATGTTCCGCCCGGAGAATGGCTTGGCACATTATGAACTGCATTTACGTCGAGACTCCGCAACTTACTTCACGGCGTGTGACAGAGTGTACTTTGAGTGCCAGAGCCATTCCCCGTTCTCCTGTTCCAGTCGCGAATGGTTCGCGGAAGTAACGACTGCTAGTAATCCTCCACGTGGGCTCAAATCTCTCTGACTTTATCTTCATGGTATTTTCGCGTGGTAGGAGGAAGTAATATATTGGTTGACTGTTCCAGGAACGAGCACTCTCGGAACTTTAACACACCGTGATGCAGAATTCTTTTCTCGCAGCGTCTGCCCGTGGAGTTGGCTGGGTATCTATGTAACGCTTTCACGCTTACTAGCGTGAAACGTGCTGCTCTTCTTTGGGTCTTCTCTATTACCTTTAGAAATCCCTTCTAGTATGGATCCCAGACTGACAAGCAATATTAAAGTCTCGAGGGTATTTTTCTTCTGTCGTTGCAACTACAAAAATGCGTGAAGTTTTTTTTATCTTTCACCAGACGCGTTTTGCTTTATTGAGGTAATGCATTATTAGTGGTCTGTAATTAACTTATCTACATTTTGATTTGCTCTCAGATAAAAAACGGTTCGCTAGGAGTAAGTAGATTTGTACTTACGGTGACTGTCGGTTGATTTCTCGGTTACATCGGGAAATGCCGTCTGCTAGCACATCGTTTTCTGCGTTAGACACCGATAATTTTGGTCTAATTTTTAGATGTTCTGCAACACTATGCATTTCTTATGTTTTTCACAACACACTTTTATGCACACCACTGTGTTCCCGAGGTAAGCGAAAAATCAACCTAAAATCACCGTAAGTACAAATCAACTTATTCCTAACGAACTGTTTTTCGGTCTAAAAGCAAATCAAAATGTAAATAACTTAATTACAGACCAGTGATGATGCTTTACCTCAATAAAGCGAAACGCTCCTTGTGAAAAGACATGCATTTTTGTAGTTGCAATGACAGAAGAAAAAAACCCTCAAGAATTATAAAGCAACTACGGACACTATGGCACACAAATGAAGAATATTCAAGTATTGGTCGAACGACTGTTTTGTAAGCTATTTGATCAAAATTATTTGTGCACCTTTTAATTGACATTAATATGGAATGTCAGCACGCTTCTCCGTTATGGAGGCGAATGTCTGTGGAGGAATGGCAGCCCACACTTCCTCAAGAGACGAATTCAGTGAACATAGTTACATTGGACGCTGAGGTCTGGAGCGAAGGTGAACTCAACCCAAAGGTGGTGCATTGGGTTCAGGTCGGAACTCTCAGTACGCCATTCCATTTCAGGAATCTTTCTGTCCGCAAACCAGTGCCTCATAAACACTGCTTTGTGACAGGGTGTACTGTCATGCTGAAAAGTTAATCATCATCTCCATTCTTTTCCACTATTAAATGCAGTACACATTGCTGTAAAATGTGTTCAGATCCGTCAGCATTCAGAATTTTCTAAATCGCTATAAGCGGACCATAACCTATCCACGAAAAGCACAACCATGCTGTAACATCGACTTCTCTGTATCTCACTGTGTGCACTGCACATGACGGCAGGTAACCATCTCCACGCATTCGCCAAACCCAAATTCTTCCATCACAGCGTTTAGGTGAGTCACCACTCCAAGTAACTCGTTTCCAGTCATCCACTGTCCAGTGGCATTACTCTTTACACCACCTCAAGCATCGCTTAGCACTGCTTACAGAAGTGTGTGGCTTATGGAGAGCTGATCGACCATTGTACCCTATACCTCTGGTAGCACGTCGAAACTCACGAGTAATTACTTCCGATGATTTCACGCGACTTTTTACAGCCACCTTCTGCTATGCTTTATGTTTCCTGTCTGTCACTACATGAGATCTGCTGGTCTTCGTTTAGCTGAAATTGTTCCTTTGAGCAGCTGTAGAAGGATTGAAATATTCCGGATGCGTTTGTTACGTTTCCAGAAGCTGGGTGTGCTGTGAACACAGCTCCCTTGCTCAACAGTTGCTCCTTGAGTCCGTCACTCCATATCATATGAAATGACCATGAAGTAAATAGGCTGCTTGAAAAATCAACTGCGACGCCCACTGGAAACGCCATAACTGAAGTTCCCGAATATGTCAGGGGTCTCGTCTATTGCTTATGACTGGAGGACCTGGGCACTCAGTTGGCTAAATTATTAGTTACAGATTCAAAGAGTTGGATCTGGTAAACATGAGATACATTCAGAAAACATAAGAATCAAGCAGAACACGTCAAAGGTGAAATTAACAAGGGCTTTGTAATGACTGTACTTCAACAGAATGAAACAATAATAAAAAGGTGAGTGCTTGTTATGGTCGTCACCAGCATGATACTGGACAACTGCGATTGAGGTGGTGCCCAGACACATGAAGAACAACAACTGAAGCTTCAAACAGTGATATAAATATTTATAATAAGAAAAATTACAAAAAAACTGTATGAATAAGAACAGAGCACACAACAGATAAAGAAATAATGAAAAGATCAGAAAAGTCGTCACAAGACGTGTCGGCTCCTGTGAATAAACTGAACATTTCATCGAAACATGAGTGCTATCTGAATACGGAAAAAGATCCCCTTAAAACAAGAATTAAACTATAGAACACATGCATTAAAAAGTGTTGGTCGCATATAGCGTATGATACGCTACCAGCGGCCATACGTCGGACATGACCTTCTCTCACTTCACTCTATCACCGATTACGAAGACTTATGAGCACATTGCAAAAAAATGGTTCAAATGGCTCTGAGCACTATGGGACTTAACTGCTGAGGTCATCAGTCCCCTAGAACTTAGAACTGCTTAAACCTAACTAACCTAAGGACATCACACACATCCATGCCCGAGGCAGGATTCGTACCTGCGACCGTAGCGGTCGTGCGGTTCCAGACTGTAGCGCCTACAACCGCTTGGCCACTCCGGCTGGCTTCGGTAATCGTCGACGTTTCCGTTTAGACCTCTCGCTTTAATTTTCCTCGCCTGAGATGTATAGACTAATGCAATGTTTTTTGTTTTCTAAACACAAATTCAACGATCTCTACATATTCTGCTAAGAAGGTGTATAATTACCTGTGTCGACTGGGTAGATCGACCGTCATGTTGGTACTATAGTCCTGTAGTCCTATAGTGCTCAGAGCCATTTTGATTACCGAAGACATAAAATGGCTTAAAAGAAGGGTATATTCTGTTCTAATTCTAGATAATATTCAACGTTGAGTGCTGTCTGTCCGGAATCACTTTATAGCATGTTTCATTGCTCAGTGTTAATATTTTGAGCACTTGATATGACACTCACAATAATAAACACACGAACCGTTGCTGACGTACGTCTTTGCTTACGTTTGGATCAATAGAGCAGATATTAGCGGGCCCTCTTCTCTTGATGGAATGACAGTGGTTGTAAGTTCTGTTATAATTTCGTCACGCTACACAAATATTATGTCGTTGAAGTTCTCTGCAAAGGGCCTAACCAGTTCCATAGAAAAAAATCATGTAGTTCCATTAACAAAAACAAAGTGTAATAATTCGACATTCGTTGAAGTTGTCTTCGACGGGCCTTACCAGTTCTATTAACGAAAAGAAAATGTCATAATTCGACAGCTATAAATATAAACAATTGCAGCATATGTCAGAAACTTCACCAC
Organism: Schistocerca serialis cubense; assembly: GCF_023864345.2. Classification (NCBI taxonomy): domain Eukaryota; kingdom Metazoa; phylum Arthropoda; class Insecta; order Orthoptera; family Acrididae; genus Schistocerca; species Schistocerca serialis. The sequence continues at coordinate 655,128,349 of NC_064640.1, read as the reverse complement.
ATTATCCTCTATAATTAGCGAAAATCTCACCCCTATATATTTACTCGTTCTGGTTTTTGTCATAGTTCCTTTGCCACGCACCAGACCCCAGCAATTTCACTGAAGTTTGTTCATAGTGTTAGCGCTGAAAATTGACCCCAACAGTGGCAGAGGAATCGGTTGTTCGTAAGTTACGCGTGGACGTGGACTGTAGAGGTAGTGGTGGCTGAATCGCGCGGCGGCTGTTAACGAAACATCCCTGCTTAAAATAAGCGTTTATTCCATTTGATGCAGCAATGCCGGACCGGCAGACAGCATGCGTTACCAGCGACGGGCGTTGGCGCCAGCAGAGGTGCTGATTCGTGCCCTGTGAGGCTCCTGGCAGCCTGACTGCCTTTTGGTCGACACGTACCACACAGCAAAGAACGGTGTTTAAACTGTAGTACCCAATATCGCCCAAGTTGAAGGCATATGCCCGTACTGGCTGGTGATCAACTACGAGGATGGCCCTCAGATACTGGTGAACAGCTACAGAGAGACTGGGCAGCTCTAGCCCAGGCTCGAACATGCCACCCACTAGGAGATGTTTGGCAGCATAAGATAGTCATCCGTCTGGTGACCCAGTGGTGCAAAGACGCCTAGTAGTTTGCGTACGATCCACAGCTCAGACAGATGCCTGCAGATTGCGGAGACGAAGAAGTCCTTGGAAGGTGAATGGATGGTTCTTCTGGCAATGCAGTGGTCTTCACCTCGAAGTCAACAACTGACGAAGATGGTGGTTTTCGGCATCAGATACACACCACAATACTATCGTGTATAGAGGATGTCTGTGAACAACTGAGAACATCTGAGAGTGAGGGAACCTTTTTTTTTGGGGGGGGGGGGGGATTTATGAGAGCCTGTGGCAAGTACTCATCCAACAGCAGCACTAACCACACCGAAAAGCACAACAGGCGGTAATGGTTGAGTGTCGTCATTTGGTGCCGATGACTTCATTTGTCCTGATTTTCTTGTTCGTTAGTTCCTGCAGGATCCTAGCCAGACCTGTAATTTTGTTCAGCTTCGACCTTCAGAGGTGCTGGGTACCTTCTTCGACTTCGTCAGCGTCCTGATACGCCTTGTGAAACGGTGTCTGGACTTCAGGCTGGCGTTCGCTTCACTCTATACGATGTCGTTTTGCGGAGCATCGCAGGAACAGTTCATCGCACCTGATGTAATTGTGGTGTAACAATGATTTTGTCCCCACTGACCTGCCCCAGCTGCTCAGTGTCTCCTTATCGCAACCAGTAGTATGACAATTATATCGCCAGAATACATTCCCAAAATTTCTAACTATGCCTCTAAAGGTGTTGTACGAAATGGTCCTGTTGATCTTATACGTGCACCTCACTGTTTACGTCTAAGGTGTGCTTTCTCATGTTGGCAGGGCAACTATTTTACCTGGCTGTGAATCCAACAATGATAATAAAGATTGTGCTATAGTATTGTCTCATTGCTGACAATGGTAATTTAAAAGTCTCAGTTTCAGATTGAGGTGGCTTGTAGATGATTTCGAAAGTTTTATACGCTTCCCAACAACTGAAACTGCAACGATCACATAAAAAATATTGTGGCGAAGATAAAACGAAGACTGCACTTTTTTGGTATAAAACTTTTCTGTCCTCTTCTGGAGAATTGTTGCAAGGTATATGATCCCTATCAGGTGATATCTGACGGAAAAGTTCGAAGAAATTTAAAGAAGACCATTTCGTTATGTATTTTTATGGAACAAGGAACATAATGGAAATAAGCTTTTGGCGTCATTGGCCGGGATGCCCCTTACGGGGCCGGTCCGGCCGCCTTGGTGCAGGTCTTACCCCATTCGACGCCACATTGGGCGACCTGCGCACCGGATGCGAAACCCTACATTTCAGCAGCATAATGCACGACCGCATGTTGCAGGTCCTGTACGGGCCTTTCTGGATACAGAAAATGTTCGACTGCTGCCCTGGCCAGCACATTCTCCAGATCTATCACCAATTGAAAACGTCTGGTCAATGGTGGCAGAGCAAGTGGCTCGTCACAATACGCCACTCACTATTCTTGATGAACTGTGGTATCGTGTTGAAGCTGCATAGACAATTGTACCTGTACACGCCATCCAAGCTCTGTTTGACTCAATGCCCAGGCGTATCAAGGCCGTTATTACGGCCAGAGGTGGTTGTTCTGGGTACTGATTTCTCAGGATCTATGTACCCAAACTGCGTGAATCACATGTCAGTTCTAGTATAATATATTTGTCCAATGAATACCCGCTTATCATCTGCATTTCTTCTTGGTGTAGCAATTTTAATGTCCAGTAGTGTAATACAAGGGTATTTCAGGGTTTGGAGATCTCTCAGACAGGCGAAAATCGCAGGCCGCCAAACGTTGTCAAAGGCGGCAGTGATGTCCAATATTGTGCCCACTGTTTATTTTCTTGAACTGCCCAAGCTCCCATATGTTCGAAAATCTTAAACCAAACGGCCATTTTTGGGGTCCTCTCAATCGCTGTGTTTCATACGTGAATATGCTCTCACGTACCATTTATCAGCCGTGGGAATCAGTGTAGTTAGCCCGTCTAAATCACCTAGTTGCTGCGTACCAACAGAAAGCTAGCGCAATGTGGCACGACAACGTCCAAACAACGCGCGAAACAACAGAATAAGCAGCAGCAGCTGCTGTGGAGAGGGGCGGGAGTAGGAGAGCGCGCTGGCACGGTCTGGTGGCGGCGGGCCGGACGCATGCGTGCGGGGGCGGCCTCTACTTCTGATGCGCGCCGCCTGGCTTTCACTCCGCCGCCGCCAGACCGCCGCGTCGCGCCGCGCTCGGTGAGTGCTCCCTGCTCCCTGCTCTGCACTTCTGCGCACCACGTGCATCCCCGCTCACCAGCACCACCTCACTTACTCTGTTAGTGCGAACACAGGTTTAGCCTTAGCTTCCGTGATTCGCCGCATTTCTCCTCGTCTGCAAAACACCCAGAGTTGCTACGAGAACTGCGATAGAGCTCTTCAGACAACTGGCAAAGGAACGTCTTCGAAGATATCTGGTATCATTCTGATTTCGTGTATTACGTCACTGCTACTGAAATGCTGCTGTTGTCCTCAATGTCAGTACTCTGTCACAATCTACGCGACACAAAACTAGTTCTTTATCTCAAAATTAATAAAATATTCCGGGCTGTTATGCCGTGGTCGCATGGATTTCCCCTTAAAACCCAACGTTTCGGCACCATCTGATGACATTTTCAAGGGGATCATAGCTTCTTGAATGTCCGATTCAGCAGGGTGTGAATCGGAAATTCAAAGAAGCTGCGGTCCCCCTTGAAAATGTCCTGAGATTGTGACGAAATGTAGGGTTTTAAATCTATCCGACCACAGGATAATACCCGGAATATTTTATTAACTGTGATATTTCCGGTCGTGGAAATTTACATTTTACAATTAGTAAGTGAGGGCAATAATATGCAATATCCTAGTTCACTTCTTGGAGGAAATAAACTGCTCCGCCATATCTTTCCTCCAGTCTATGGACGAATGTGCCAGATGCGCGTCTGTCTCGTGTGGACGTCAGTATCTACAGAAGCAACACAAAACGTTTGTAAACAAGCACGAGTGTCTCTGATGGCTTGCCTTGATTTTCCTGACACAGCACCATATTTGGGATCTCGCTTTTATTTTGACCACACTGACATTTCGGTGAAGACACGGGCTTCTATTTGCTCTATATTTTCGTTTTTCTCAGATGCGATGGTGCTCTTGTACTGATACATTTACTGGTAGACCTTGGAGCGACAGAAATATACCGCTAAAAGCTTTTCCAGACATTTGGAACTAGACTACTGTTCAATACACAGCTTCAAGCCAAACCCTATAAGAGGGAAGATCGATCAGTTTTTCTTCATCGTTCTCCCAAACACCCTAAAAATATCTATCACTGAAGAGGCGTCAGTTTGTGCAGGATTAGAAAAACTTTGAAGATCAAGATATCGTGATTTCAAAAAAATAGACGGTGAGGTATTTCGCACTCTATAATGTGAATTTAAGAAACGTAACAGGATGGAATTTCTACCATTCAATGACGAACTCGCTGAAATATGTATACCACACTATTTACTTTCTAGAACTGGAACCCATAACTCAGGACGTTAAGTAATGATTGTCGGCCTCACGAAATAAAGACGTGTAGAGGAAGAAGCGGGAACACGAATCAGTGAGAGCAATACCATCAATCCGAAATTTTCCATTACTTGAATCACGTCAGCGTAACAAAGCAGCACTGACCCTATTTAGATGAGTTAAAATGTTAAATGTTTTGTCAGTAAAGGGCAGTATTTACAGAAAATTAGGACTAAGTGCAACAAAAACAGTTCCATGTCTAGTCTAAACAAATTTCATAAATACTTCGGTTATTGTCTCGATTATGAAGGGGGAACGGCCCTAGTGCAGCAGCCTTTCACAACTAACTTACTCTGAAAAATAATCAGCTGCCGTTCTCAAGGTTTACGCGATTGTATGCCGCGAAGCCAACGAGCGCCATCTTCGAAAATGTTTGATCGAGCAACTCTCAAATATCCCATAGACGACGATATTAGGACCAAACCAACAGAGCCCGACCTCTCTGTGGTTCACCGTGAATGGAGTTTTACAGTAAATAAAAAGCAGCAAGCCGATCGTGGTGAGGGAGTAGCGACGAAGCGCGCACGCCCGGTGGCTGGGATAACGGAACACGGGGCTCAGTTCCGGCGTGCGCCGTCCGCCTCTCAGCATTCGCTCTGCCGATGCCTCTGCTGTTAACCGCCTCAAGCACAAACTGTTTTGTACTGAAGGTCGGTATCAACTGCCATCATAGGAATTCACCTCTGAGTGACGATCCGTTAAACTTCTCCAGCCTGTCACGTCACTGTCTATTCATTTTTTTATCTTCTTTGTTTTGATAACTAACCTTCCTCTTCTTACAAACCGTCAAGCAGTACATTCCAAGTTCGCATCCCTAAAACTGTCGAGCTCTGACGCACTGTTCTCGTAATATAGCAGTAAATGGCAAGACGTATTTTTTGCACGTGTTTTTTCCAAATGTTCAAATGTGTGTGAATTTCTAAGAGACCAAACTGCTTAGGTCATCGGTCCCTAGACTTACACACTACTTAAAGTAACTTATACTAAGAACAACACACACACGCCCATGCCCGAGGGAGGACTCGAACCTCCGGCGGGAGGGGCCGCGCAGTCAGTGACATGGCGCCTCTAAACGCGTGGCCACTCCATGCCATTATAAATGTGAAAGTATCTACTCGAATTGTTCATTATTCACGACAAAATGTAAACAGGTGCCAATAATTAAACTTCTAGTTTCCAAACGCCGTAGCAAGAGAACCACTGCTCAGAATTTGTTACATTAATTGCTCCACAAAAGTCTATGGAGAAAGACAAGAATTTTAATTTCATTTCCTTTTAAATTGTATTTTTGTCTGTTTCAAGCTTTTAACATCTCATCGACTGTGATATTATGGAGACACAGTTTGACAGGATTGAGATATTGTAACTGTAGTCGTCATTTTGAAGGGAAGACCTCGCCTTGCACATAAAGTGCTTAAGAGAAACGACGCAAAATCTAAATTACTCTAGCGAGTAAGCACGAGGTGAACTGCGACACTGTAAAACACTCCTGCGCTTCTATCGCCGTCTAAAAAATTGTCACTACGAAACAGAAATGAACGTGTTTGAAATATCTTAGGCAGTTGCTGCGGATCCGCGGGTGGTTTCAGAAGCCTAGAAAGCGTGTCTACGAGGTAACTGTAGTGAGCTGACGACAATCTGATAGGAGCCTTTGTTCCTGCGAGTCGGTGCCACGGCCGCTGCGGGCGCAGCTAGCAAGGGACTGCCGGACACCCGTTTCCGGCTGACCATCACTTGGCCGCACAAAGACATGGCCGCTCCGCAGGCCTTCGCATACATTTATGCTAAACAAGAGACGAGGAAACCATTAGCGTTTATTCTGAAAAATGATAAGAAATAGTACACCTAGACCACAAGATTAACATATAATCACGAAACCTGATCCGACAGAATGACACTTTCCTGCTGCCGTTTCCTCCATACTCCTCGATACCACACTGTTATCCTGTTAATACAATTAACGAACTTAGATGAAAACGACATTCTGTCTATGAATAAGAATAACGTTCGTACACTCTTTTCGTTTTAGACACAATCACATTTATAATGTGATAATAATCGAAGTCGTTTCCAATCATACAAATGTCTTCTTCAGAAAATAAAACATGAAAATAAAAACCTACGTTACAAACTTAAAATCCCTAATTTTTTTTTGTTCTCCTATGTCGTATGGCCATTTACTTTTGATTTTTGTTTTATGTTAAATATAAACAGAAATACCAAATGTTACACATCTTTTGAAATTTCAATGTTCTTTTTTCTTTTTATGTTGTAGAATCTGAAGATGTTCAATACATGCTGAAACCGGTAATGATTTTTATCATATCATAAATGTGATTGTGTCTAAAATAGAAAGAAGTGTCAAATAGTAAAAGATCTCCCCCAACAATACATGGACAACTCAGTTGGGCATAACAGACTTTCACAGAATACAGGAACTCTCCCTTTTGCTTACATTCAATTCAAAAACTTGAAAAAATATTTCCACCTAAACCAGAATCAAAACTAGTCCAGTAACTAGTTGTGTCGTATCTCTACTATAGTGAAGTCCTTAGAATTAGCAGAAACGATGTAAACTTCAGACTACTCGATTTATCTATGAATACTTGGGTAAGATACAATGACGAGCCGAAATATTTGACCACAGCCCACCATACAGATGAACACCGTTCGCTGGCGTTGCGGGCACGTACAAGGTTCAGAAAGTCTAAATGCGGAGCAGAGACGAATGAGGTATCATCCTTGCGACGGTCCGTGTCGCAGACGAGAAAATCCACTGACATAAGGAACTTTTATAACGGACAGGTTGTTATGCTCTGCTTCCTGGGAACTACAATCTCGGAAACGGCGAAGCTGGTCGGTAGTTCTCATGCTACTTTCGTAAACATATACGGCAAGTGACTGAAGGACAGTGAAACCACGAGTAGGCGACAACGCAGCATGTCATTCTCACCGGAGAGAAGTCTTCCGAAGTAAGAGTGATTTCAGGTGCTTCGCATGGGAGTGTCGTAGGACCGTTGCTATTCACAATATATATAAATGACACTGTGGATAACATCGGAAGTTCATTGAGGCTTTTTGCGGATGATGTTGTAGTATATCGAGAGGTTGTAACATTGGAAAATTGTACTGAAATGCAGGAGGATTTGCAACGAATTGACGCATGGTGCAGGGAATGGCAACTGAATCTCAATGTAGACAAGTGTAATGGGCTGCGAATACATGGGTAGAAAGATCCTTTACATTTAGCTACAATATAGCAGGTCAGCAACTGGAAGCAGTTAATTCCATAAATTATCTGGGAGTAGGCATTAGTAGTGATTTAAAATGGAATGAACATATAAAATTAATCGTCGGTAAAGCAGATGCCAGACTGAGATTCATTGGAAGAATCCTAAGGAAATGCATTCCGAAAACAAAGGAAGTAGGTTACAGTACACTTATTCACCCACTGCTTGAATACTGCTCACTGGTGTGGGATCCTTACCTGATAGGGTTGATAGAAGAGATAGAGCAGATGCAACGGAGAGCAGCGCGCTTCGTTACAGGATCATTTAGTAATCGCGAAAGCGTTACGGAGATGATAGATAAACTCCAGTGGAAGACTCTGCAAGAGAGACGCTCAGTAGCTCTGTACGGGCTTCTGTGGAAGTTTCGAGAACATACCTTCACCGAGGAGTCAACCAGTATTGCTCCCCCCTACATATATCTCGCAAAGATACCATGAGGATCAAATCAGAGAGATTAGAGCCCACACAGAGGCATTCCGACAATCTTTCTTACCACGAACGATACGAGACTGGAATAGAAGGGAGAACCGATAGAGGTACTCAAGGTACCCTCCGCCACGCACCGTCAGGTGGCTTGCGGAGTATGGCTGTAGATGTAGATGCAGATGTAGAAATTTTGGACGTCCATGGTTCATCACAGAACGTGGAGATTGGAGGTTTGCCAATCTGTAAACCGGGACATGCGGCGATCTGTGGCAGATCTCACGACGGAGTACAATGCTGGTATAGGCACAATTGAATCGCTGAAAATCATAATGGTGTAACTAGCACAGAGTTTGTAAGACAGTAAACTGGTAGTCAAGATTGCAGGAATTCGTTTTATTCCATGGTTATCGGTTTCGGTGAAACTAAAGCTGCCATCCATGGATGCATACAGGATCCGATGATGGCGGCTTTAGTTTCGCCGAAACCGGTAATCATGGAATAAAAAGAATTCCTGCGATCTTGACTACCAGTTTATTGTTTTACAAGTATCTAGATCGCTCCCACATGAGCACAATGTGCTCCCTACAAAATAGCACAGAGTTTATCGTGACAAAAACGACCGTAAGCATTTCAGAGTTTTTATAAAGTCTCAGGTTATACAAAATGAGATTTATGCAAAGTTTTACATTTGAAGGACATATATAAGTATCTGAAGATCCTTGGTGTAAGGCGTCATAGTTTAAAATATCCATAAAGTTCACTTGTACCATTATGGTTTGAAAATGTCTTCATAAAATGTCACTTGTAACACTATGCCTTTAGAGAATAAACTCTTTCCTCTCACTCACTTTCATTCACTTCATCACTACCACAGTCGTCAGGGTAGCATTCTTCATCACCTGGCTGTGCAGTGTACTGTGGAACGTGTGAAAGATGATGCTGACCTCTGCCACGATTACGAGGACGACCACAAGGGTAACCACGACGTCCTGGTTGGTTTTCTGGTGAGCTCTGAATCGGTGTTAGACTCTTATGGAAGTTGTGGTGCACTTGAGGAATAAACTGTAACAACGACGTCAAGTCATCAATTTTTGCTTGCTTTAAATATACTGGACCATGTCGAAATAGTGTAAGTTGTTCAGGTATTGTCCCAGACCTACATGGCCGTGCAAGATTTACTTTTCGAAATTGTATGTCTTCATTCAATGTCTCCTTGATGAAGAAAGCTTTTGGTTCAGATTTTCTGAATTGCATCCACCTCAGTGTCAACCAGTTAACCTTTTGCTTCTCAGTGTCTATTTTTCTGTCGAAGAAAAGTTTTGCAATTGGTTCTGTAGATAGGAAATCATCATGCTCCATTTCTTTCATATGAAATGTGACCCTGGGATTTTCTACAAACTTCATCCAATCCTATGGCACAAATATAAACTAGGTTTGCTATTTCTTCCTTTCAGTGTGAGAAAAATCAGCATCATTTTCAAGGTAACTATGTCCAGGTACGACGAACTTATGATCAACAATTTCAATAGAAGTATGAGCAACAATATAGAGCCAAAATCGGGCGATTATTTGATTTCTGTTTTGCTCACCGCAACTATCACTGTAGTGACATGATTAAAAATCAGATGGCAATGAGGTTACATACTCCAGTAAGCAAGAACCATTTTCTGAAGGTTAACGTGAGGCAGTATTTTCAGACCACATTTACATGAAAGCATGATCTGTTCTGCAGTCATGTATTCCTAGATTAAATGTCCAAAGCTGTCTCTCGTAGTAAATAACGTTGGTTGTTAGCGTTGGAGTTGGCAATGTTTTTTCAAGGTCTAAAATAAGTTCATGTGTTGAGCGCCTCTTTTGACTTCCGTATATCTCCTTTCTTAGTGGCTCTTGATTGTTCAACTTACCTTAGGTGAAACTCTTTCTCCAGATTTAGATTGCTAATTTTACTGGTATCTACCTCTGCTTTGATTAAATTTTATAGTCGGTCACAAGTATTGCAGGTGTCACTTCTTAGCTTATAAAATGATAGATAAAATTCTGAATTGAACACTTTGCGGTAAATGGAGGCCTTCACTGGCAAAACGTTTTCTTCCTCACGCTTCTTAGTATAAAGCATATAAATTTTTGAGACAGATAACTCTGGCGACAGGTATTTCCTGTGAGGATTATGTTTACGAGAATAGTGACTTGTATAATGAGGAAAGATTTTTTTATGTGGTTCCTTACGGTAGTGAGGCTATCTTCTGGTACTTTATTTCCATGAGCATGTTTACCACGTTGATCAACTGGGGATAGGTGTTCCACTCTTGGTTTCTATAATGTTCCACTCTTGGTTTCTATAATGCAGCTGTGGTAAACCGGCGATTGCTTATAGTTAATGTCTTCAGGAAGAACTCCTTACACTCTCATTTACCATCCAGGATAATGACAGTACTTTGTGTTTTTGACTTCTTACAGTTTTGTTTCTGAAGTCTTGGTTTGGCAATTGAAACACATTTTACTATGAAGGACGTTTGTTGTTGCCAAGAACCAATTTCCCAAAACTCTTCATGGAAAATCTTCTCTTCTGGGAAAATGTTGAAATGGCTGTATGACTCTAGTATGCATAATTTTTCCTGTTGTAGATGTATGGTCTTGTCCCAGATTTCTTAAGCGTTTTCTTTTATTCACTTTATATGACTCCACGTTCCTTTTTCTCTTTTTTGAAACAATGTTTTCTTGAGTTTATTCATGAGGGACGACTTTTCAACTGTGTTATGGATTTTTTTATTGTTAGGGTTTTTTTCTGGCTTGCTATGATCTTCGTTTTCATCGGAAGATGATGCATCTGGATAGAAAAGGAAATATACCATTGAAGCATCGACATAAAGCAAATATCTATACAAAAATCTGTCATACATAAAATTCCCAAAATAATCTCATCGTTTTGTTGAATGTAATTGTGTGAAAGAAATGCTGACGTACCTGAGATATGTTAAGTATTTCAGTGACATACCGGTACAAGTGACAATATTTTCGCGACAGTATTTTTCATGTGCAACATAATTTTTATTGACAATAAGGAGAAGTTGTTATACTAGTTTTTTGTGTGTTTATATACTAAAAAATAGTTTAAGACATCTCAAATGGCCACAAAAGTCACTGAAAAGTTCAAAACAAAACCTTACGTAGTCACCAAAATGTTACACAGAATGCTTGAAATTCAGATACCTTTAACAGACTTCCCACATAATAATACCGCAACCATACAAACTATCATGTTCGACAATGTTCCTGCATGCATTACGTGTTCTCACCTGTCACCCCATGAGTGTACGTCCAGAATTATTACACAAACAGAATCTGCTCTCATCCGAGAAGAGCACGCGATCCCACTCGTCGTTTGTCCACTCCCTGTGCCCTTGTCACCATCCCAAACTGTGCCGCCGCTGTGCGGGTGTCAACGGAACACAAGGCCGTCGGGCAAAGAGGCTAACCTATGTAGTCGACGTACTAGTGTGTAGCTTGAGGCTGCGTGCATCGCAGTCCTGTTAAATGTGATTGTAATTGCACCCGCTCTTTGACGTGGGTCCTTTCCTGCGTGTTGCACAATGTAGTGGTCATCTGCTGCTGTAGTTGACCGTGGTCGGCTGTCTTTTTTCCTTCGGGCAGCAGTGTCTGTATTTCGGAACTTACTTCGTGCGTGTGAACAATGTTGTGAGCAAACACCAAACTCCTGAGTTACACTTGCCACACTTTGTCTTTTCTCCAGTATTCCGCTGATTCTTCCTTGTGTGAAATCATCCAAATGTTGTAATGAAGAACCCCACCACAATGCATCGTAGCTAAACTCTGACTGAGACATATTATCTGTTCCCGATTTGGCGCTGTAGTCACGCTGACCTCACACTGTGTGACGTCCAACATCCCGTACACAACTGGGAGACATCTGGCAACATGATTCCACACTTCATTCATACCCACCGGGCATTTAATATCTAACGCTACTTTATCTAGCTCGTCCGTAAGTTTTGTAGAACACTGCAGTGTAGTACTTGAAGAACCTAGAGTCTAAGAAAGGAGAAATAAAACCTATTTTCAGTAATGTCATTTATAATCCGTTTTGATTGCAAGAATGTTTATTCACATGACCGGTTTCGGTTCCTCTAGAACCATCTTCAGATCTGAAATTTCGGTTACAGGAGTAACCCGACCACACACAGCAACCTTCACATGCTGCGTGACGCAGCATATTATCTACTGATCAAGAGCAAAAGTTGTTTGTTGTATTCGAGACGGCATACATTTCTATTTCTACTTCTGAAAAGTTTCTCTTCGGCATAACATACTCACGAGCATATGAATTCTAAAACTTTTGTTCTGGTCGGTGAGAGAGCGTTCCTGTCAAACGGCGAAAGGAATAACTGGCGTGTCACTTGACTGGGATGTAGTCAAAGTCTCGACTGATCCTCTGGATAACCGTGGAACGTAGAATGGGCAAACCGAACACTTTTGATGGCTGCTAGATGATTGGTACAGGACCTTTCCTCACTGTACGTTAGTTCAGCCCCGTCACTGGACGCTCGAAGTATGGAAGACTGTCGCGTGGACTGGGAAGATACAACCAAAGCAAGCGACGTACTTTCCAACAAGCAGCGTCCAGGAAGTTGACGGAGGTATTCTCGTGTGAACGATGTTTACACTACTGGCCATTAAAATTGCTACACCACGAGGATGACGTGCTACAGACGCGAAATTTAACCGACAGGAAGCAGATGATGTGATGTGCAAATGATTAGCTTTTCAGAGCATTCACACAAGGTTGGCGCCGGTGGCGACACCTACAACGTGCTGACATGAGGAAAGTTTCCAACCGATTTCTCATACACAAACAGCAGTTGACTGGCGTTGCCTGGTGAAACGTTGTTGTGATGCCTCGTGTAAGGAGGAGAAATGCGTACCATCACGTTTCCGTGTTTCATACAGGTCGGATTGTAGCCTATCGCGATTGCGGTTCATCGTATCGCGACATTGTTGCTCGCGATGGCCGAGATCCAATGACTGTTAGCAGAATATGGAATCGGTGGGTTTAGGAGGGTAGTACGAAACGCCATTCTGGATCCCAACGGCCTCGTATCACTAGCAGTCGAGATGACAGGCATCTTATCCGCATGGCTGTAACGGATCGTGCAGCCACGTCTCGATCCCTGAGTAAACAGATGGGGACGTTTGCAAGACAACAACCATCTGCACGAACAGTTCGACGACGTTTGCAGCAGCATGGAGTATCAGCTCGGAGACCATGGGTGCGGTTACCCTTGACGCTGCATCACAGACAGCAGCGCCTACGATGGTGTACTCAACGAAGAACCTGGGTGCACGAATTGCAAAACGTTATTTTTTTTTTTTGATGAATCCAGGTTCTTTTTAGATCATCATGATGGTCGCATCTGTGTTTAGCGACATCGCGGTGAACGCACATTGGAAGCGTGTATTCGTCATCGCCATACTAGCGTATCATCCAGCGTGTCATTATGGGGTGCCATTGGTTACACGCCTCGGTCACCTCTTGTTCGCATTGACGGCACTTTGAACAGTGGACGTTACATTTCAGATGTTTTACGACCCGTGGCTCTGCCCTTCATTCGATCCCTGCGAAACCCTACATTTCAGCAGCATAATGCACGACTGCATGTTGCAGGTCCTGTACGGGCCTTTCTGGATACAGAAAATGTTCGAGTGCTGCGCTGGCCAGCACATTCTCCAGATCTCTCACCAACTGAAAACGTCTGGTCAATGGTGGCCGAGCAACTGGCTCGTTACAATACGCCAGTCACTACTCTTGATGAACTGCGGTATCGGGTTGAAGTTGCATGGGCAGCTGTACCTGTACACGCCATCCAAGCTCTGTTTGACTCAATGCCTAGGCGTATCAAGGCCGTTATTACGGCCAGAGGTGGTTGTTCTGGGTACTGATTTCTCAGGATCTATGCATCCAAATTGCATGAAAATATAATCACATGTCAGTTCTAGTATAATATATTTGCCCAATGAATACCCGTTTATCATCTGCGTTTCTTCTTTGTGTAGCAATTTTAATGACCAGTAGTGTACATGGAGACCCCGATCGTCTCTCAACAGCGTACGATACAGGCACCTGCTGGTTAATGGTGTACATCGTTTCGTGCGCCTACAGCATGAAAATGCAACACCCTCATCGTTCACGTATCGTGGCAGACGTTTGTGGGTAAATCTATGATATGGAAGTGCTTGTGTAGGCCCAAGGTCACCTGACCTTAGTCCTATTTAATATATTTGGATGCCAGCTACACAGATGTGTCCCTCTTTGACATAGTTTCCACCAATCTCTTTTATCTTTTATCTGCGGTTGAGCGGTAATGGATCGTGGAGTTTGTGTCAAGATACGTTGCCGTCGTTATAGGGATGGAATGGGATCTGTAAATCAATTTCGCATTAGTATATGACGCTTTACTCAACCAGACTGAGGGAGGTTATCTAGAGTGTGCTAAGAAAAAGAAAAATGGTATGGTGCTTTTGTTGAAAATGTAGTTAATAAACGCAAGATTGCTTTGGAGACGTTGGAGACTCTTCAATTTGAGGCGTATGTGGGGAGGCGTAGATACGCCTGCAATAAATCGAATTTCGTCAAGGGATCTTTACTTTAACCTTCTCACCTACTTCATGCAGAAATAATAACGACAAGACGTAGGGAAAGTAGAAAACGAACAGAGATAAACGCACGAGAAGAGTATGTTCAGGACAGTAACAAATATATAAAAGAAATAAGATGCGTGGTAATGACTCTGACTGCCACGAACCCTCGAAAGAGTCCATAGACTACTGCAGTATATATTGTCAGTGACGTGTGTGTTGTGCTCTCGGCTTGTAGAGCAGACAGTGGATTGCGGAGAAGCTATGTAAATGTAAATTCTGCTGAGAGGGGTGTCAGGTGAATGTATTGCACGCCACGCGTGACCAGCAAACTTCTAGAACAGCGTACTAGCGGCCTTGACTACTGCCTTTAGCACCACCTGTAATCTTATGTTGAGATAACTCATGTAATCGTTTTGTTGCGTGCGGGTCACGATAGCAGTAAGAATGTGACGATTCAGTACGTAAGTATAGCGTCACTGGAAAATGAGAATAATATACAAGGTTTTTTAAGCAATTTGCTTATAAAAATATCTTTAATGTCTGCTCTTTTTGAAATTTAACGCTGCTGTATTTCTTCCCTTAGTATAAGGTAAAATAATAAACAATCTAGAAAGAATAAGCAATACTTCATAGTCTTAATGAGCCTGAAAGAATTGACTTCGATCTACCGGTAGCGTCTTTTCGAAGACTGACACATTGTTCAAACTCCAAATAATGTATGCCTCAATGGCTTTGAAACGCAGATTATCTCTTCCTATGTATTTATCGTTTCATTCAAAACAGATTTACGTAAATTTTTATTGACTGAGTAAACCGAAGGAAAGGTCAGTTCGGATACAACACTTATTTGTAACTAACTCACCTGACCAGCATTGCAGACGTAGCCACTCCTTTTTTTTTTTAGTTTATGGATTTGTTCACAATTTTACTTGGTGTCTGGTAGTTTGGCGTCGCTGATCGCAGCTGTTGAATCCTCGTTGTCGTTATCTTTTACGTCATCTCCTTGTCGCTGTAGAGCTGTACCATAGGAGCAAGGAGATGAAGTTGTTTGGTGGCCGGTATCCCCTATCAATAACACAAACTGCACGCAATTATTAACTGGGTTATTTACTAACATAAACAAAAGCAACTTAACTTAACCTTCCATGTGTTGTAGTACAAGCTCTCTCCTCTGGTCCACTTTAGCCTCAATGCTGTTGAAGTACAAAGTCCGCGATGAACACTATTCTGTTTGCTATATGCTGTCTGATTCTAAGCTAGAGGTTGTGACTGCAGCTCCGTCTTGGTGACACGTTGGAACTCACACAGCGTACAGACTCGAACTAACTGAACTTACTCGGCGTAACAGGCTCGAACTAACTGACCCTCCAGTACGCGGTGACGATCCTAAATATTGGCGGCCGAGAGGGCGTTGGCGGCTTGTTTCCAGCTAGTCTGTCGTTGGCCTCCATCGATACTCTCATAACCTCTATGCTGCATGGTGTGCGGCGGCAGCGAACGCCAGCACAGTAGACACCTTAATATATTGGCTTCGTAGGTAGATATCAAATTAATCATACGCATTTGGGCCTATATCTGATGTCATTGGGTTTATATGTGCCCCTCCACATCATTTTATTTTTCTTATGTGTATACTGGATAAACGTTGGAGACCGAATTTCATCAATGTCATATCGGATGATATTATGAGTAACCCCTCACTCATGCAAAAAGACAGTAATGAGAACTAAATGTGTGGTTCACACAAGTAAATATTGTTTGTATCTTTTTTATCAGTTGGGAATATTAATAACGTCACAGTAAATTTTCTACTGATGAGATTGGTTATCAGCAATCCAGCATAGTTTGAGAATAACAGAAATGTTCAAAAGTAGAGTGCTTGGACGAAGGGTAATCTGCACTACCAGAGGCTCATTTAGCCATAGAAGGTTTAAAATACAGAGCTATAAAACTCTTTAACAGACTGGCCACAGAAATAAAATGTCTAACCCTGTGCAACACTATTTTCAAATACAAAAATTATACTTTTTTCTACTTGACAGCTTCTTCTACACTGTACAGAAGTTCTTAAACAGAATTAAGTAGTCAGTTGAAAATATACAATTGGCCAGCCCTTATCTCTATAAAAATGTTTTTCTAAGGATATTCTGCAACTTTTGTTCACGCGATGCAGTCCACGTCACTAAGTTCATCGTCAATATAATGTGTGGGATACATAACTAAAACCAACTTCACATGTCATCAAGGGAATATATTGCATCAGCACACAAATGATGCCTGTCCCTATCTTTTTTAAAAATTTATTGGCTTTCAGAATGTGTCCACAAAGCAATGGCATCACTGGAAATGTTATACTACAGAATGTTTCGACAATTCAGAATGGACATTAGTTTAAGTACACTGGTACGAAGTTTCATAGGCTTAACAAAGGAGAGTTTCCGACATAAAACAAATTTTACATCCACAGTATACTGAAAAGATTAAACAATTCGAAAATGTAACACATGATACAGGTGTGTGCATGTCTACTGTCATACCGCTTTTTATGTTCCTTATTACATTTCAAATCCTGGCTAGTTTTGTTTCTTTGCAAATTGCAGTGCAGAAATTTTTCCACCATTTTCTTTTCTTGTAATTCAATATTTCCTTGGCTGTTGCTTAAGTTTTCTTAAGAGCAATAAAGTTGGTATCATTACATACGGTTTTGTATTACCGTAATGCTTCCCATTTTCCCTTCAGGGTTGCGTCACATTGTGAATCCCACCAACAGGGTGATAGTCTGTGCGAAGTCCGCTTATGTCCGTTTTGAGATACTGAGAATTCCGCTGCTTCACTGGAAAGCGATACCACGCCCCATAAACTCTTCTGGAATCCTCTGTTTTGACGATCGACTCCAGTTTTTATTCCAGTAGTGTTTCATATCGACTCCAATTGGCTTTGTTTGTGTTCCGCTTCCGGCTGATTGCGTGTTGACAGTCTACTATATTGTGCGCTTATTATGATTTGGATTGGTAAGTGATCCGAACCTAAAGTATCTGGTTTCACTTGCCATGTCGCTCCGGTAGATGGTGCAGGGGATGCTATGCTCAAGTCTACTGCCGTAGGCACTTGATTTGTTCCGACTATTCATGTTGGCGAGTGATAATTTAGTACTGTAAGGTTTTTCGAATGTAGTACATCCACTAGTATTTTTCCCTTTGCCTTAGCATTTCTGCGGCCCGACACTGTGTGATGGCCGTTAAAGTCGTCTAGTAGCAGGAAAGGTTTCCCGAAGGAGTCAATTGCTCTTGTTAACTGTCGTCTGCAAAGTGTTTCGTTAGGTGCTTTGTATGTTGAGACCAAATTCAGATGGAGGTCCGTGATCCGCAGTCGGATACCCACCATTTCAATGTGTCTTACTCACTGCCAGTGCTGACAACGGAAAAGTGGACATCTTGTTTTACCAGCAACGCTGCCCTGCTATAGCCCTCATATTTATCGTCCCTAACGACTTTCAGTTTAAACCATGTTTCAATGATAGCACAAGTATCTACGTTAACTTCGAGCAGAAAATGTAGAAAGTTCTCTTTGTTTGCCTTGAACGATACTGCCTTCCATTGGGTGATTTTATAGGCATTTTGGGGTGCAAGGAGTGGGGTCAACATATTTTGGATTGACATCGGGATGGGATCTGTTTGTAGTACTGGAGTGGGTCCATTATCAGCATGTTGGTACTATTCTTAAAGTATTGTTAACACGGTAGTTCCCAACATCACTCAGTTGACGGAGACTGTGATATTATAGTGGGTGGGGGTTGGGACACATTGGATAAGAGCAAGGCAGAGTTCTGGTTAGTACAGTTGGTCCCGGAGAACAGCGCTTTGGTGTCGCCTCCTATGTTCCATAGAATTTACGAGTTGTTGGTGGTCTAGTTGAGCATGCTGTATTAGAGGAAGGGGCGGTGGTATCGGCGGTGAGTCCACGGGAGCCACTGCTCCTGACGACATTGTCATCATGGCATGGGTTGGTTGTTGCGGACAATAGATGGCACCGTTGATAATTTTCACCGAGCCGATGTTGAGACGGAAGGTGCAGGAATTCTGTACCCTGTCTCATAATGTTTTTGGGAGAAGTAACTGCATTTGCAAAAGGCCTCTTTTCAAACACACTGCTGCTTGTGGGAATCCTGCCTCGGGCATGGATGTGTGTGGTGTCTTTAGGTTAGTTAGGTTAAAGTAGTTCTAAGTTCTAGGGGACTGATGACCTCAGCAGTTAAATCCCATAGTGCTCAGAGCCATTTGAACCACTTGCTTGTGGGAAGGTAATATTATTGAGAGTCATAACTTTGTTAATTTCCATGTTTGAGATACATTGGACAGGTCAAAGACCACCGACATAATGAATACAGCTTGTTTGATTGATCCTCCCACAGGAATAACTTCTGTCTGGGCCTGCGCAGCACGCATATCTTGTGTTACCTCTGCACTGTTTGCTGCCATACCAAAAGCGCGAACAGTTATAGCACATACACGTCCACTGGACAGCGAACTCCATGAATATAAACAAACTGTGGGTGACAATGTGATCTAAATGTCGCAACACGAATTGGTGACGGCTTAGTTACCTTTCAGGTTCATAATTTTACTAAATCACCTGATGGCAATAACATCGCACCAACACTTCATTTCCGTTAGCAGTCCGTCGTCTGTAAGGGAGGTTTCAGCATTAATGATGATTGCTTGTTTAGCAGTAAACAACTTCTGAATATAGGCCTCCAAATTTGCTTTGTCTAAGAAGTAATGTTGAATCAAGGCATTTCCAGTTAACCCCGACGCAGTCTCAATCTTGACACTGTTTCCACTCGCTTCCCACGCCCGGGTTCCCGGATTCGATTCCCGGCGGGGTCAGGTATTTTCTCTGCCTCGTGATGACTGGGTGTTGTGTGATGTCCTTAGGTTAGTTAGGTTTAAGTAGTTCTAAGTTCTAGGGCAGTGATGACCATAGATGTTAAGTCCCATAGTGCTCAGAGCCATTTGAACTGTTTCCTCTGTCACAGTAATGTCGAGCAATGACTCACATTCGCGTCTAATAAGTTTGTCTACGAAGAAATTGAAGAAATGTATGAGGAGATAAAAGAAATTATTCAAATAGTGAAGGGAGACGAAAATTTAATAGTCATGGGTGACTGGAATTCGGTAGTAGGAAAACGGAGAGAAGGAAACGTAGTGGGTGAATATGGATTGGGAGAAAGAAATAAAAGAGGAAGCCGTCTGGTGGAATTTTGCACAGAGCATAACTTAGTCACAGCTAACACTTGGTTCAAGAATCATAAAAGAAGGTTGTATACATGGAAGGAGCCTGGAGATACTGACAGGTCTCAGATAGATTATATAATGGTAAGACAGAGATTTAGGAACCAGGTTTTAAATTGTAAAACATTTCCAGGGGCAGATGTGGACTCTGACCACAATCTATTGGTTATGAACTGTAGATTAAAACTGAAGAAACTGCAAAAAGGTGGGAATTTAAGGAGATGGGACCTGGATAAACTGAAAGAACCAGAGATTGTACAGGGTTTCAGGGAGAGCATTAGGGAACGATTGATAAGAATGGGGGAAAGAAATACAGTAGAAGAAGAATGGCTAGCTTTGAGGGATGAAGTAGTGAAGGCAGCAGAGGATCGAGTAGGTAAAAAGACGAGGGCTGGTAGAAATCCTTGGGTGACAGAAGAAATATTGAATTTAATTGATGAAAGGAGAAAATATAAAAATGCAGTAAATGAAGCAGGCAAACAGGAATACAAACGTCTCAAAAATGAGATCGACAGGAAGTGCAAAATGGCTAAGCAGGGATGGCTAGAGGACAAATGTAAGGATGTAGAGGCTTATTTCACTAGAGGTAAGATAGATACTGCCTACAGGAAAATTAAAGAGACCATTGGAGAACAGAGAACGACTTGTATGAGTATCAAGAGCTCAGATGGAAACCCAGTTCTAAGCAAAGAAGGGAAAGCAGAAATGTGGAAGGAGTATATAGAGAGTCTATACAAGGGTGATGTACTTGAGGGCAATGTTATAGAAATGGAAGAGGACGTGGATGAAGATGAAATGGGAGATATAATACAGCGTGAAGAGTTTGAAAGAGCACTGAAAGACCTAAGCCGAAACAAGGCCCCGGGAGTAGACAACATTCCATTAGAACTACTGACAGCCTTGGGAGAGCCAGTCCTGTCAAAACTCTACCATCTGGTGAGCAAAATGTATGAGACAGGTGAAATGCCGTCAGACTTCAAGAAGAATATAATAATTCCAATCCCAAAGAAAGCAGGTGTTGACAGATCTGAAAATTACCGAACTATCATTTTTATAAGTCACAGCTGCAAAATACTAACACGAATTCCTTACAGACGAGTGGAAAAACTGGTAGAAGCCGACCTTGGGGAAGATCAGTTTCGATTCCGTAGAAATATGGGAACGCGTGAGGCAATACTGACCCTACGACTTATTTTAGAAGCTAGATTAAGAAAAGGCAAACCTACGTTTCTAGCATTTGTAGACTTAGAGAAAGCTTTTGACAATGTTGACTGGAATCCTCTCTTTCAAATTCTGAAGGTGGCAGGGCTAAAATACAGGGAGCGAAAGGTTATTTACAATTTGTACAGAAACCAGATGGCAGTTATAAGAGTCGAGGGACTTGAAAGGGAAGCAGTGGTTGGGAAGGGAGTGAGACAAGGTTGTAGCCTCTCCCCGATGTTGTTCAATCTGTATATTGAGCAAACAGTAAAGCAAAAAAGAAAAATTCGGAGTAGGTATTAAAATCCATGGAGAAGAAATAAAAACTTTGAGGTTCGCCGATGACATTGTAATTCTGTCAGAGACAGCAAAGGACTTGGAAGAGCAGTTGAAAGGAATGGACAGTGTCTTGAAAGTAGGATATAAGATGAACATCAACAAAAGCAAAACGAGGATAATGGAATGTAGTCGAATTAAGTCGGGTGATGCTGAGGGAATTAGATTAGGAAATGAGACACTTAAAGTAGTAAAGGAGTTTTGCTATTTGGGGAGCAAAATAACTGATGATGGTCGAAGTAGAGAGGATATAAAATGTAGACTGGCAATGGCAAGGAAAGCGTTTCTGAAGAAGAGAAATTTGTTAACATCGAGTATAGATTTAAGTGTCAGGAAGTCGTTTCTGAAAGTATATGTATGAAGTGTAGCCATGTATGGAAGTGAAACATGGACGATAACTAGTTTGGACAAGAAGAGAATAGAAGCTTTCGAAATGTGGTGCTACAGAAGAATGCTGAAGATT
Source organism: Schistocerca serialis cubense (assembly GCF_023864345.2). Taxonomy (NCBI): domain Eukaryota; kingdom Metazoa; phylum Arthropoda; class Insecta; order Orthoptera; family Acrididae; genus Schistocerca; species Schistocerca serialis. The sequence continues at coordinate 655,106,514 of NC_064640.1, read as the reverse complement.
AGATGGGTAGATCACATAACTAATGAGGAGGTACTGAATAGGATTGGGGAAAACAGGTGTTTGTGGCACAACTTGACTAGAAGAAGGGATCGGTTGGTAGGACATGTTCTGAGGCATCAAGGGATCACCAATTTAGTATTGGAGGGCAGCGTGGAGGGTAAAAATCATAGAGGGAGACCAAGAGATGAATACACTAAGCAGATACAGAGGGATGTAGGCTGCAGTAGGTACTCGGAGATGAAGAAGCTTGCACAGGATAGAGTAAAGTGGAGAGCTGCATCAAACCAGTCTCAGGACTGAAGACCACAACAACAAGTTTGTCTAGCACCATAGGGTGGATTCTACCTATGTTTCTGTTTCTACTTTCAACAAATAAGATGAAAGGCTCTTCGTCAGGGATGCATATAAGTTAGCATTGTAGCTTAAACCGATGAGCCAATACATTATGACCACCTGCTTAATAGCGTGTTTGTCCGTCTTTGGTACGAAATACATCACTGATTCTGCATGTCAGGGATCCGACATTTTGTTGGTAGGTTTGTGGAGGTATGTGGCGTTAGATGTCTACGTGCAGGTCATGTAATTCACGGAGATAACGGGCCGCTGATTTGCGTACGCGGTGATGGCACCCGATAGCGACCCAGATGGGTTCCATACGAGTTACATCAGGCGAATTTGGTCGCAGAGACGTCTGCGTGAGGTCACTATAATGCCCCTCAGATCACTATAGCAAGGTTCCGATTCCGATACACGGACAATCATATTGCTGACAGATGACATCGCCGTCGAGGAAGACATGAAGCATGAAGGTATTCAGGTGTTTCGCAGATGTCAGCTTGTCTTCGATTACTACCACAGCTCCCGTGCAAGCGCAGGAGGATGTCTCCCGTAGCATAATATTGCGCCCACCAGACTGCGTCCGTGGCGCGCTGTACGTTTCAAGCCATCGTTCACCTCAATGACGGCGTTTGTGGAGAAGACCAGTGACCTAGTGTAGCAAAAATGTTATTCACCTGAAGAGCCGAGACGTTTCCGTTAGTCGACTGTCGAATCCCTACGATCCCGTGCCCACTGCAATCGTAACTGTCGATGTCGTTGGGCCGACATGCGAACTCATAGGGGTGGTCTGCTGCGGAGCTCCGTGTTCAACAATGTACGATGAACTTTGTGCTCCGAAACACTTGTTGTGCACCAGCACTGTGCTCTTTCAGCAGGGATGCGACAGATCACCATCTACGCTACGTTAAAGACCAGACAAGCCTCCGAAACTCATGTTCTGTGAAGAGTAGTGGACATCCAACCAATTAGCGCCTAGTGGTAGTTTCACTGTCCTTTTGCTTCTTTTCGTAGACGCTCACGACAATAGCACTTGAACATTCGTTCAGTTTCACCGTTTTCGAGATACTTGTTCATAGGCCCTGCGTAATAATAATCTGCCTTTTTCAAAGTCGCTTATCTCAATGAATTTCATCATTTGCATCCCATACCGCTAGGCTGATCCCCCGTCAATGTCTATTCCGCTTAAAAAAAATTGGAAATTTGTGGTGAGGTCTTATGGGACCAAAGTGCTGAGGTCATCGGTCCCTAAGCCTACACACTACTTAATCTAACTTAAACTAACTTACGCTATGGACAACACACACACACACCCATGCGGTGGCCGAGCCGTTCTAGGCGCTAAGGTCTGGAACCGGGCGACCGCTGCGGTCGCAGGTTCGAATCCTGCCTCGGGCATGGATGTGTGTGATGTCCTTAGGTTAGTTAGGTATAAGTAGTGCTAAGTTCTCGGGGACTGATGACCTCAGAAGTTAAGTTCCATAGCGCTCAGAGCCATTTGCACCATTTGTACACACCCATGCCCGAGGGAGGACTCGAACTTCCGACGGGGGGGGAGCCCCACGGACCATGACAAGGCGCCATTGACCGCGCGGCTACGACGCGCGCCTCTAATCCGCTTACATACTTTTGTTACCGTGTCACGTGCCCGCAACGCAACCAGGCGGCATCAACGTCGCGGTGGGCAGTGGTCATAATGTTTTGGCTGATCACTGTATAAGTACATGGCTGATGGTGCCTTCATGGGTAGTGTCGGCACATAATACTTGCTCCAATTTATGTCGTTGGCCGTCGTGTCCTTCCTCCTCAGAACGCTCCGGTTGACGTTACTGCGAGGGCTGCAGGTCTCTTGTAGCTGCATCAACAGGTGGAACATGTTAGTGTGTGTGAGCATGATACCGTGTTTAGTGAGGCAACACACAGTTTAAGGTTGGATTCGAATTTACCTGCCTCATGCGATATCCGTATCTTGCAGCGCGCTGTATTGGTCAGGTCTGAAAGACGGTTTTAGAAGGGTTTTATAGAGGGATTTTGTTTCGTGATCCTATTTTTCGGTGACTGTAAACTTCACTTTAGAGGTGAGCAGAGACGATGTGTGGTTTTTTATAGGCTGGATGGAAGTCTTTAAGAATTTTATATACTGTGTTGTTGGGGCTATTTTTTCATGCTTGTTGTTACTTAAGAACCATTTTCTCACATTTTACTTACATTGAACACAAATAGTGGAATCTGGTAGACAGTCAGTGCGTATATAAATGATGAGATACTTTGTTCCTGTTGGAATTGGTTCACTAATGTGTTCAATATATACAATTTCTACTATCAATAAGCAAGAGTCCTGTTTTGCGGCCATTTTGAATTCACAATTACTGTTAGTGCATTCTCTCGAAGGTTTTTTGGAAATTTGTGGAAAGTTCCTATGGGACCTAACTGCTGAGGTCGTCGGTCCCTAGGCTTACACACTACTTAATCTAATTGAAACTAACTAACGCTAAGGACAACACACACCCATGCTCGAGGGAGGACTCGAACCTCCGACGGGGGAAGGCCGCGCGAACCGTGGTATAGCGCCAGAAACCGCGGCGCTACTCCGCGCGTCTCTCTCGAACGTTAATTTACTCAATGACTAGCTACTCCTGTTAGGTAACATCCGTCTGAAATTTAGTTAATTTTAATTTTATTACTCGATGGAACAAATCACGAGTATAATTTTCTCAGCCTAACTGATGATATGCTTCAGTGATTTAAGGTATCATATTGTTTATTAAGGAAAGAGTATTTGGTAGCATTCACTTTAACATTTTTTTATGTATATACGGTGTTTCTTGGATGACTAATGTTGTTGTCACATTGATTCACAAGAGGGTGCAATGTGTCACTGAAACTGGTCACGTTAAATAAAGTAATTTATGTATTTTCACGTATAACTAAAGTGTAATTGGTATGTGAATCCGTCGTGGTGCACATGATGTTACGGTTAATATGTGTCCTGAAATGATTGATTAAACACTATAGATATCATATACTATCAGTACATTTGCGACAAACTTTCGCAATTTCCACTTTCGAATGAATAATTATTCATGAGCGCCGTATGATTTAGATATGGAACGGCTGCTCTTACATTAACCGATAATCAGCTTCTACTATGTCTTACCGTTCTGCTTTTCAAGTTTCCTTCCCATAATGTAAAACGTCCCGTTAGAGTAGTCATCCGTAGGTTATCGTGATTTTATGAGTTTCTAGATCTATCTATTACCAACTCCACTTAAATGACCCTGCCGCAACCAAGAAATTGCTGCCGACAGTAGTCGATTCTAGCGGTGACGGATTTCTCCTTATCGAAGCACATTCCTAACAACCTTGACACGCCTCCGCGATCTCGGCAGTAGTGTGTCGGGCGTCTACAATCAGAGGTTCACACATGCCTCGGTTTGACCATCGTGTGCTCGATGGCCAGTCACTTGACATCCCGAAGTATCTATAGCCTGTACGACAGCAGCCATCTCTCATTCCATTGGTCTTGAGTGGAGTTAGTGTCTCATTACTGAGGTAACGATATTGTTTATAGGAAATATGAAATTACATCAATAATTTTCAAGCATCTTCTTCATTAGAAATAACTTATTACGTTTATAAGTCGGTTTGATCAAAATTGGAAGACAAACACATCGCACAGCGTTTACGTACCTTATTGTACAATGCCCTAACGAAGGCATAAAAGTATATGTACAAAAGTATAGGACAGTTGCACATAATTATAGGCCTATATCGTTGACGTCAATCTGTTGTAGAATTGTGGATCATGTTTCATATTCAAGAATTATGACGTTTTTGGAGAGTGAAAATCCTTTCTGTAAAAGTTAATACGGAATCCACAAACAGAGGTGTTTTGAAACTCATCTCGTTCTGTTTCTCCATGAGCTCCATAGTGCTGCAGACAGTGATGCTCAGGTTAATACCTTGACTTCAGGATGGCCTTTGACACCGTCCCGCACTGCTGTTTAATGATTTAAAAAATACGACCTTACCGAGAATCGGACCAGATTTTTGACTGGATTCAAGACTTCCTTACAGACAGAACTCAACACGTCGCTCTTCATGAAACAAAAGCGACACCTGTAAAAGTAATTTTCTGTGTGACCCAGTGAAGTGTTATAGGACAGTTACTGTTTAATGGTTCAAATGGCTCTGAGCACTATGGGACTTAACATCTGTGGTCATCAGTCCCCTAGAACTTAGAACTACTTAAACCTAACTAACCTAAGGACATCACACACATCCATGCCCGAGGCAGGATTCGAACCTGCGACCGTAGCGGTCACGCGGTTCCAGACAGTTACTGTTTACAATGTATGTAAGTGATCTAGGAGGGAGCTTCGAAAGCTCTTTAAGATTGTTCGCAAATGATACGGTTGTCTATACGACAGCAGCAACGCCAGAAGACAGTATCGACTTTCAGAGGATTGATGAATGGTGCAGGGTCTCGCAGTTGACCCTGAACGTAAATAAAGGTAACGTACTGCACATACATAGGAAAAAAATCCACTTCTGTTCAACTACACTAGCGATGAACCAGTATCTACCGTAAAATATGTAGTAACTATCCAGAGGACCACAAGTGGAATACCAACAAAAAAATAAATAGTAGGAAAATCACATGCCTGACTGAGATTCATAGAAAGAATCTTAAGGAAATGTAACTCATCCACGAAGGAAATGGCTTACAAGACGCTTGTTAGATCGATTGTTGAGTATTCTTCGCTAATGTGGGATCCTTAGCAGGTAGGACTGATAGAAGAGGTAGACAAGATCCAACGAAGAGCGTTTCATCACAGGATCGTTTAGTCGGCGCGAGAGCTTCACAGAGATGCTCAACAAACTCCAGTGATAGGCGCTACAAGAGAGTTGTTGAACATCATGAAGAGCTTTACTATTGAAATTTCGAGAGAGCACTTTCTGGGAAGAGTAAGACAACAATTTACTTCCTCCCACATATATCTCTCGAAATGACCAAGCCAAGGAAATTGGACAAATTAGAGCTAATACAGAGGCTTACCGACAATCATTCTTCCCACGCCCACGCACCATCCGCGAGAGGAACAAGGAAGGAGGGATCAATTTGAGATACCAGAAATGCCTTCCGCCACACACCATTAGATGGCTTGTGGAATATGATGTACATGTAATAAGCATTTTCTTGTGTTCCTGATTCACTAAGCCGTTTTAATAGTATATGTAAACTGTCATAAATCATACATTTACGTCAAGTTTAAAAGTGTGAAGCAGTCATCGCAACATCCTGAAATAGCAGTTTGCTGGCGAAACAGTGTTGGTTAGTAGCTAGCTCTTTTCGTGGAAGGCTGTTTGGCTATGCAATGTCCCAGATGTCACTCGAGACAGAGTTTAGAAGTGAAATAGCGTCATGTACGGTTGTGCTGCAGAAAAAATCATAACATTTATGTTTAGTTTCTGTAAAACATGAGGATCATCCTTTGATTAATTATTGGCGTTCCATAAAATCCTGTTTCTTCCTTGTTCGACGCCGATTACTCATTAACTTACCACCGTTAGGAGCCATCTTAGGTCCGTAGACCGATAGTTTCGATGGAGTTTTGCTATTTACTTTAAAATCCTGTACTATCAAATTAGTTATACTTCCGATAAAAATAGATTTAGCGTGTCAAAAGTTGTCAGAAACTGTTATAATTAATTTCTGCACTTTAATGAAATTAGAAGAAAATGATGTACGACAATATTAACAGTTGTGTTCTAAACACCGGCGCGTAGTGATGGCGGATGGATTTGGTGTAGAAATATCACTTGCGCACCACCCCAGGTCGTTCAGAAGTGGTGCGTGAGAATATTAACTGTCCTCACTACTTATACATAAGTCTTAACTTCATGGATTTCGTCGTTACGATCTTTACTCGAATAAAGTGATTAGTAATACAGAGTGTTTCGAAACTATTTTTACAAACTTCGGGGACAGGTTCCTTGCAGCAACATAAGAAAACAATATCTGGTAAACATGGGCTCTAAAATGCATACCTCAAGAGCTCTGATCATTTGTTCATCTTCGATACTGTGAAACAGGTCTCTTCTAGAGCTTTCCAGATTTTGGAAGGAGATAATGTTGATCAAATCAAGAAAAAAAAGTCCAGTAAACATGGGCTCTAGAATGCATAATTTAAGAGCTACGAGCACTTGTTCAGTGGAAGAGATATTTCATTGTAACAAAGGTGAACAAGTGCTTGTAGCTCGTAAGGCATGCATTTTATAGCCTATGTTAGCTTTTTTTCTTGTTTTGATGCAAGGGAGCTGTCCCAAAAGTTTATAAAACTATTTTTGAAACATGCTGTATAGCTTTACCTTCTCTATGAATGCAGGATATACATCTGTAGCTGTATGCCTCTAACCTGACTTTTATGGAAATTTTATTTGTGCTTGCATGCTGATGCAGCAAACACATGACACTTAATAAGTATGAGAACGATTAATTCTCTGTGTAGCTTTGTTAGTGGCTTTACTGTTACCGTTGTTGTACCCTATCAGAAATCGCCAGTGAATCGCTGTGTGTCATTTTCCTCTGTTTGTCATTGGATTTACTCGGCAGATCTGTCTCATACCTGCACCTCTGCGTATTTGAGGATTATGTCTCACTACTGATGTTTAGTGATAGTGTAATGATCTTTCGCACTACATTCCTTTTGACTGTCAGCAGCCAGGATTTTTTTAAGTTGTCCTATATTTCCTAGAACCTTTATAGAGATAAAGCCATTTCTGTGTGCGAAAAGGCCGCCCATAAATAATCTCACAGAAATACAGACAATATCCACTAAATCATTCCCATAGATGGTAAAGACAAATTAATATGAAAAACTGCAAAATCAGTATTCAAAAAAATTTGTCGTCTATTCTCACACTCTGATGGTAAAACGCACTTCCTAGCAAGTAGGAACTTACGTAAGTCTGTTACTTCCAACGACAGCTGCCGAATACGAAGTATACAGTGTGGTCCATTGATAGTGGCCGGGCCAAATATCTCACGAAATAAGCGTCAAACGAAAAAACTACAAAGAATTAAACTTGTCTAGCTTGAAGGGGGAAACCAGATGGCGCTATGGTTGGCCCGCCAGATGGCGCTGCCGTAGGTCAAACGGATATCAACTGCGTCCTTTTAAATAGGAACCCCCATTTTTATTACATATTCGTGTAGTACGTAAAGAAATATGAATGTTTTAGTAGGAGCACTTATTTCGCTTTGTGATGGACGGCGCTGTAATAGACACAAACGTATAAGTAGGTGGTATCACGTAACATTCCGCCATTGCGGACGGTATTTTCTTCGTGATACATTACCCGTTTTAAAATGGACCATTTACCAATTGCGGAAAAGGTCGATATCGTGTTGATGTATGGCTATTATGATCAAAATGACCAACGGGCGTGCGCTATGTATGCTGCTCGGTATCCTGGACGACATCATCCAAGTGTCCGGACCGTTCGCCGGATAGTTACGTTGTTTAAGAAAACAGGAAGTTTGAGCCACATGCGAAACGTCAACCACGACCTGCAACAAATGATGATGCCCAAGTAGGTGTTTTAGCTGCTGTCACGGCTAATCCGCACATCAGTAACAGACAAACTGCCCGAGAATCGGGAATCTCAAAAACGTAGGTGTTGAGAATTCTACATCAACATCGATTGCACCCGTACCATGTTTCTACGCACCAGGAATTGCATGGCGACGACTTTGAACGTCGTGTACAGTTCTGTCACTGGGTACAAGAGAAATTACGGAACGACAACAGATTTTTTGCACGCGTTCTGTTTAGCGACAAAGCGTCATTCACCAACAGCGGTAACATAAACCGGCATAATATGCACTATTGGGCAAGAGAAAATCAACGATGGCTGCGACAAGTGGAACATCAGCGACCTTGGCGGGTTAATATATGGTGCGGCATTATGCGAGGAAGGATAATTGACCCTCATTTTATCGATGGCAATGTAAATGGTGCAATGTATGTTGATTTCCTACGTAATGTTCTACCGATGTTACTACAAGATGTTTCACTGCATGACAGAATAGTGATGTACGAGGGCAGTTCAATAAGTAATGCAACACATTTTTTTTCTGAAACAGGGGTTGTTTTATTCAGCATTGAAATACACCAGGTTATTCCCCAATCTTTTAGCTACACAACACTATTTTTCAACGTAATCTCCATTCAATGCTACGGCCTTACGCCACCTTGAATTGAGGGCCTGTATGCCTGCACAGTACCATTCCACTGGTCGATGTCGGAGCCAACGTCGTACTGCATCAATAACTTCTTCATCATCTGCGTAGTGCCTCCCATGGATTGCGTCCTTCATTGGGCCAAACGTATGGAAATCCGACGGTGCGAGATCGGGGCTGTAGGGTGCATGAGGAAGAACAGTCCACTGAAGTTTTGTGAGCTCCTCTAGGGTGCGAAGACTTGTGTGAGGTCTTGCGTTGTCATGAAGAAGGAGAAGTTCGTTCAGATTTTTGTGCCTACGAACACGCTGAAGTCGTTTCTTCAATTTATGAAGAGTAGCACAATACACTTCAGAGTTGATCGTTTGACGATGGGGAAGGACATCGAACAGAATAACCCCTTCAGCATCCCAGAAGACTGTAACCATGACTTTACCGGCTGAGAGTATGGCTTTAAACTTTATCTTGGTAGGGGAGTGGGTGTGGCGCCACTCCATTGATTGCCGTTTTGTTTCAGGTTCGAAGTGATGAACCCATGTTTCATCGCCTGTAACAATCTTTGACAAGAAATTGTCACCCTCAGCCACATGACGAGCAAGCAATTCCGCACAGATGGTTCTCCTTTGCTCTTTATGGTGTTCGGTTAGACAACGAGGGACCCAGCGGGAACAAACCTTTGAATATCCCAACTGGTGAACAATTGTGACAGCACTACCAACAGAGATGTCAAGTTGAGCACTGAGTTGTTTGATGGTGATCCGTCGATCATCTCGAACGAGTGTGTTCGCACGCTCCGCCATTGCAGGAGTCAGCTGTGCACGGCCGGCCCGCACGCGGGAGATAAGACAGTCTTGCTTGACCATGCGGCGATGATGACACACGCTTTGCCCAACGACTCACCGTGCTTTTGTCCACTGCCAGATCACCGTAGACATTCTGCAAGCGCCTATGAATATCTGAGATGCCCTGGTTTTCCGCCAAAAGAAACTCGATCACTGCCCGTTGTTTGCAACGCACATTCGTTACAGACGCCATTTTAACAGCTCCGTACAGCGCTGCCACCTGTCGGAAGTCAATGAAACTATACGAGACGAAGCGGGAATGTTTGAAAATATTCCACAAGAAATTTCCGGTTTTTTCAACGAAAATTGGCCGAGAAAAAAAATGTGTTGCATTACTTATTGAACTGCCCTCGTACTTCCAAAATGATGGATATCCGGCACAGAGTTCGCGTGCAGTTGAAGCGGTATTGAATAGCGTATTTCATGACAGGTGGATTGGTCGTCGAAGCACAATACCATGGCCCGCACGTTCACCGGATCTGACGTCCCCGGATTTCTTTCTGTGGGGAAAGTTGAAGGATATTTGCTATCGTGATCCACCGACAACGCCTGACAACATGTGTTAGCGCATTGTCAATGCATGTGCGAACATTACGGAAGGCAAACTACTCGCTGTTGAGAGGAATGTCGTTACACGTATTGCCAAATGCATTGAGGTTGCGGACATCATTTTGAGCATTTATTGCATTAATGTGGTATTTACAGGTAATCACGCTGTAACAGCATGCGTTCTCAGAAATGATAAGTTCACAAAGGTAGATGTATCACATTGGAACAACCGAAATAAAATGTTCAAACGTACCTACGTTCTGTATTTTAATTTAAAAGCTACTTGTTACCAACTTTTCGTCTAAAATTGTGAGCCATATGTTTGTGACTATTACAGCGCCATGTATCAAAAAGCGAAAAAAGTGGTCCAAATAAAACACTCATATTTCTTTACGCACTACACTAATATGTAATAAAATATGGGGGTTCCTATTTTTAAAAAACGCCGTTGATATCCGTTTGACCTATGGCAGCGCCATCTGGCGGGCCAACCATAGCGCCATCTGGTTTCCCCCTTCAAGCTAGACAAGTTTCGTTCTATGTAGTTTTTTCGTCTGACGCTTATTTCGTGAGATATTTGGCCCAGTCACGATCAATGGACCATCCTGTATTGTAATGTTAAAACTTCATTCCAGTTGATATTACAGACTTCAAAAGAGGCATGGTTGTTACCAGTTTGTCTTGCTAGAGAATTAGCACCACACCGTTCCTTATGGATGAAAGTAAAATAATGGATATCAAACGAAATTTGCAACTGGATCGAGGATTTCTTGGTAGAGAGAACACAGCATATAATTTTGTATGCAGAAGTAATTTCAGGAGCGCTTGAGGAAGTGTGTAGAGACCTTTGCTGCTCCTGTCGTATGTTCATGCCGTGGCAGAAAACATTAATACTTGCCTCAGATTTTGCAGATCATGCAGTTATCTGCCATGAAGTACTGTCAGAAAAAGATGCACAAGCATTCAGCCAGATCTTGATAATCTTTCAAAAAAAAAAAAAAACTCCTGGCGAATAGACCTTGACGGCCCAACGGTACGCACCGACCGATGCGTCGTTCTGACACCACAGGCGTCACTGGCTGCGTATGTTGATGGACATGTGATCAGCACACCCCTTTCCCGGTCGTTGTCAATTTGCGTGACCGCAGCCGCTAATTTTCAATCAAGTAGCTCCTCAACTGGCGGCACTACAGCTGAGTGTACGCTGCTAGCCAATAGCGCTCGGAGGACCCGGACGATGACCCATCCAAATGCTAACCAAGATAAGGTTTTAAAGTGAAGTGAAAATTTTATAACTTGTTTTAAATGCTTAGAAATGTAAAACGTCGTATCCCATGACTATAATATAAGTGGGTCGTAACTGGTGTCAGTCAGGTGGGTCAAATAGTTCAGATGGCTCTGAGCACTATGGGACTTAACATCTGAGGTCATCAGTACCCTAGAACTTAGAACTACTTAAACCTAGCTAACCTAAGGACATCACACACATCTATGCCCGAGGCAGGATTCGAGGCGGTCGCGCGGTTGCAGACTGAAGCACCTAGAACCGCTCGGGCACATCGGCCGGTGTCAGTCAGGTCAATAAAGCTTTGACAAACATAAATTGTGAGGTAGTGAAATGCAACGATCAAACTGACTGAGTCCTAAATAAACCAGGTGTTGATTCCAGTTCATTGGAAGAACACTGAGAAAATGCAGCGAGTCTAAATCAGAGATTGCTTACAAAATAGTCTTGAAATTACATGCCAAAGCCTACTTCATAGTTTCAAGAACGGTGTTAAGTCAGGAATGTAGGAATATACTACAGTCAACTACGTATCTGATATAGTGGCAGAAAGCTTTTGAAGTGGAATGACAGTATAAGACAACAGCATCTCAGATAAGATATGAGTTGAATATACATCTTCAAAAAGTTGCATCATCAGGACCTATCCGGCAGGTACTGCATACACCAACCATTCGGGGTAAAAATATTATTTCAGAACCATTGATTACACCATGCAACTCCTCGAAACGGCGAAATTGGTGTAGCGAGCATACAAACTGGTCACAGAATGTGGGAATTTCATCTGGTTACATGAAGCATGTTGCAGGTCCAGCGGTGCTGTGGAGCCCGACGTCTTGATCCGTTTGTTGTCTAACATGGTAGTGTTACAGGGTAGGATTATGTCAGTATCCTGGGCAACTATTTTGAATCAACGCTGAAGATTGTTTCTTTCTGAACGACCTGGATACCAAGACATTAATGCCCAGTTCACGTTTCTGGAACTGTTGGGTCCGCAGCTCGTTGTCGTGCGGTAGCGTTCTCGCTTCCCACGCCCGAATTCCCGGGTTCGATTCCCGGCGGGGTCAGGGATTTTCTCTGCCTCGTGATGACTGGGTGTTTCGTGATGTCCTTAGGTTAGTTAGGCTTAAGTAGTTCTAAGTTCTAGGGGAGTGATGACCTCAGAAGCTAAGTCCCATAGTGCTCAGAGCCATTTTTTGGAACTGTTGGAGACTGATTTGATGAAAACTATAGTGAAGCCCAGCACCTAGTGTAGCCTCAGCAGATACCTGCTCCGAATATATTTGAAAGTTTGTGTGGCATTTTGATAAACAAGTTAAGTATTCCGTTTCTTTTCCTAACAATAGTTTGTTAATTAGCAACCTTATTCCAGCGACCGCTAGGGTTGCAGGTTGGAATCCTGCCTCGGGCATGGATGTGTGTGATATCCTTAGGTTAGTTAGGTTTAAGTAGTTCTAGGTCCTAGGGGACTGATGACCTCAGATGTTAAGTCCCATAGTGCTCAGAGCCATTTGAACCACTTTTGAACAGTCCAATCCCACTTCTACGTAGTATCGATTCTGATCATGTTCCACGGCATATTACTACTAGACACTCAATCCAATGCGCTGAGCAAAACGAAATAAAAATCAACAACTCTGAGCAATTGTCTTACATGAATGACGTTTTATTCCACATCTTACGAACTACACTCCTGGAAATGGAAAAACGAACACATTGACACCGGTGTGTCAGACCCACCATACTTGCTCCGGACACTGCGAGAGAGCTGTACAAGCAATGATCACACGCACGGCACAGCGGACACACCAGGAACCGCGGTGTTGGCCGTCGAATGGCGCTAGCTGCGCAGCATTTGTGCACCGCCGCCGTCAGTGTCAGCCAGTTTGCCGTGGCATACGGAGCTCCATCGCAGTCTTTAACACTGGTAGCATGCCGCGACAGCGTGGACGTGAACCGTATGTGCAGTTGACGGACTTTGAGCGAGGGCGTATAGTGGGCATGCGGGAGGCCGGGTGGACGTACCGCCGAATTGCTCAACACGTGGGGCGTGAGGTCTCCACAGTACATCGATGTTGTCGCCAGTGGTCGGCGGAAGGTGCACGTGCCCGTCGACCTGGGACCGGACCGCAGCGACGCACGGATGCACGCCAAGACCGTAGGATCCTACGCAGTGCCGTAGGGGACCGCACTGCCACGTCCCAGCAAATTAGGGACACTGTTGCTCCTGGGGTATCGGCGAGGACCATTCGCAACCGTCTCCATGAAGCTGGGCTACGGTCCCGCACACCGTTAGGCCGTCTTCCGCTCACGCCCCAACATCGTGCAGCCCGCCTCCAGTGGTGTCGCGACAGGCGTGAATGGAGGGACGAATGGAGACGTGTCGTCTTCAGCGATGAGAGTTGCTTCTGTCTTGGTGCCAATGATGGTCGTATGCGTGTTTGGCGCCGTGCAGGTGAGCGCCACAATCAGGACTGCATACGACCGAGGCACACAGGGCCAACACCCGGCATCATGGTGTGGGGAGTGATCTCCTACACTGGCCGTACACCACTGGTGATCGTCGAGGGGACACTGAATAGTGCACGGTACATCCAAACCGTCATCGAACCCATCGTTCTACCATTCCTAGACCGGCAAGGGAACTTGCTGTTCCAACAGGACAATGCACGTCCGCATGTATCCCGTGCCACCCAACGTGCTCTAGAAGGTGTAAGTCAACTACCCTGGCCAGCAAGATCTCCGGATCTGTCCCCCATTGAGCATGTTTGGGACTGGATGAAGCGTCGTCTCACGCGGTCTGCACGTCCAGCACGAACGCTGGTCCAACTGAGGCGCCAGGTGGAAATGGCATGGCAAGCCGTTCCACAGGACTACATCCAGCATCTCTACGATCGTCTCCATGGGAGAATAGCAGCCTGCATTGCTGCGAAAGGTGGATATACACTGTACTAGTGCCGACATTGTGCATGCTCTGTTGCCTGTGTCTGTGTGCCTGTGGTTCTGTCAGTGTGATCATGTGATGTATCTGACCCCAAGAATGTGTCAATAAAGTTTCCCCTTCCTGGGACAATGAATTCACGGTGTTCTTATTTCAATTTCCAGGAGTGTATATACATGGTATTTGATCACAGTCTCAGGATCATATATCTGAGTACATACACTACTGGCCATTAAAATTGCTACACCACGAAGATGACGTGCTACAGACGCGAAATTTAACCGACAGGAAGAAGATGATGTGATATGCAAATCATTAGCTTTTCAGAGCATTCACACAAGGTTGGCGCGGGTGGCGACACCTACAACGTCCTGACATGAGGAAACTTTACAACCGATTTCTCATACACAAACAGCAGTTGACTGGTGAAACGTTGTTGTGATGCCTCGTGTAAGGAGGAGAAATGCGTTCCATCACGTTTCCGACTTTGATAAAGGTCGGATTGTAGCCTATCGCGATTGCGCTTTATCGTATCGCGACATTGCTGCTCGCGTTGGTCGAGATCCAATGACTGTTAGCAGAATATGGAATCATTGGGTTCAGGAGGGTAATACGGAACGCCGTGATGGATCCCAATGGCCTCGTACCACTAGCAGTCGACATGACAGGCATCTTATCCGCATGGCTGTAAAGGATCGTGCAGCCACGTCTCGATCCCTGAGTCAACAGATGGGGACGTTTGGAAGACAACAACCATCTGCACGAACAGTACGACGACGTTTGCAGCAGCATGGACTATCAGCTCGGAGACCATGGCTGCGGTTACCCTTGACGCTGCATCGCAGACAGGAGCGCCTGCGATGGTGTACTCAACGACGAACCTGGCTGAACGAATGGCAACTTTTCGGATGAATCCAGGTTCTGTTTACAGCATCATGATGGTCGCATCTGTGTTTAGCGACATTGCGGTGAACGCACATTGGAAGCGTGTATTCATCATCGCCATATCCGGCGTGATGGTATGGGGTGCCATTGGTTACACGTCTCGGTCACCTCTTGTTCGCATTGACGGCACTTTGAACAGTGGACGTTACATTTCAGATGTGATACGACCCGTGGCTCTACCCTTCATTCGATCCCAGCGAAACCCTACATTTCAGCAGCACAATGCACAACCGCATGTTGCAGGTCCAGTACGGGCCTTTCTGGATACAGAAAATGTTCGACTGCTGCCCTGGCCAGCACATTCTCCAGATCTCTCACCAATTGAAAACATCTGGTCAATGGTGGCCGAGCAACTGGCTCGTCACAATACGCCAGTCACTACTCTTGATGAACTGCGGTATCGTGTTGAAGCTGCATGGGCAGCTGTACCTGTGCACGCCATCCAAGCTCTGTTTGACTCAATGCCTAGGCGTATCAAGGCCGTTATTACGAGCAGAGGTGGTTGTTCTGGGTACTGATTTCTCAGGACCTATGCACCCAAATTGCTTGAAAATGTAATCACATGTCAGTTCTACTATAATATATTTGTCCAATGAATACCCATTTATCATCTGCATTTCTTCTTGTTCTAGCAATTTTAATGGCCTGTAGTGTATTATGTTCATTGTCATTCCTTCCTATATCCTTGCATAGCCTCCTCTAGCTACGATCGAGTCCCATAATCGCTCGGCCGCATGTGAATTTGGGAGACAGATGTTGCTCGCTTTTTCAAACTGTTGTCGCAAATGATAAAGTGATATCAATCATGTGGACAGAGCCTGTTGTGTTATTACGTCCAACATATCCTCGACTGGACACATATCTGGTAACGGTGTCAGTGAGAGTAGCTCACGATTTTTAAGTGAGAGTTAAGAAAAGCGACAATCATTATCTTGATGGGACTGCACATCTCACTGACGTTGCACCGTTGCGCTAACAGCAGAAACCGTCGGATGATGTTGAGGACGTATCTTGTAGTATTCAGTACTCCCTTATCAAATAGCATAGCTGTAACTGCTTTCCACCATGACACCCAGAGATGATCGTATGTATCTCTGCGTGATACACTACGGTAGTTACTGTTCTGGTGACCATCGCTGAACTTTCAAGTGACGATTACTGACCTCGTATCAGAATTTGCACTCATGAAATCTAGCTGTGCAATTCGCTGTACAACCTAAGACTTCCACCCCAGTAATGAGGTCTGGAGAAAGCTTGGCCACCAGCATGGCTTAGATTCCAGCTAGTTCTGCTGAAGCTGAGGTTGTGGCACAGTTCATCGTAAGCCACTGTCGTGTCCCTTGCAGGCCCACAGTGCGGTCTGGCTGAAATCACTTTACTGCGCGAATTGTACTCTTCGACAAATCCATGCAATGCCTTCTATTCCAGTGCGATAACTGAAAGAGCAGATACACTTGTCGTGAGCTCAGCACCGTTCCTTCACACTTGAACACTATTTTAGCATGAGTCACACGTGTACTTTTAAAGCTATCGTCCATAGCACAACGTCATCTCGTCCTTCGCAAAATGCGTGAAAGTGTTGCTTTAACGTAAATTGTGGCATATTTCTTCCTTACCTAAGTACATGAGACGAACATTAGGAACCAGCGCAATGTTTGTTGCAACTTGTCTTTCCCTCATCAGTAGTAATGGTTTGCCAAACTAGTAATTATTCGTTCCTGATTTCAGACGGGAGACTAATTTTAGGCGCTTTAATTACAATGTGGCAGATGGCTCTACTTACCGAGAAGAGCGAGCCACAGCGGCTTTCTGGACTACATGGAAGCTCGGATACTACTTTTTGGGTATTTTGAGACAAAATTGGCCATGATAGTAGTTGTTCATTAACAGTGGAGGGGACTGAAATAGCCCACTAGTAAGAAGAGCGGAAGTGAATTTTTTACTTACCTATCTCTATCTGGCGCTCGGAGGAAGGTGGAGGGGAGGAACTGTAATTTAGATGGGTATATAGGCTGAAAAGACTACTAAGGGCTGGGTAATTGCCTGTATTACATCTTAGTGAGGGTAAGGGTGTCGATCTTGCGCATGTGAATAAGATACCCTCATTGTGGGATTGGAAGGGGATGTCCCGTCCCATGGGCAGCGAGGTCGCCAGATCTCACTTTTTCCTATCGGGTACATGGTGTCGTTAGGATGTGAAAAGCCAGCAAAAACTTCAGAAGTATTGTTTGGTAGGGCCCTGGCTGACTGTCTCATTGTAAACAGATAACGACTATATTTGAGAAAGCACGGCACTATTTTATACAGCGTTGTCAAGCACTTATTGAGATACCTACAACTACATTTACATCTACACATATCTGCATCCACACTCTTAAAACCGCTGTGAAGTATACGGCAGTATGTACTTCCCACAGCACCATGCAATAGAACTCCATTTCGTTCCATTCGTGTATAGAGCGCGGGAAAATGACTGCCTAAATGCATCGGTGCACCTTGTAATTAGCCTGAGGAGTGACACATAGGGGCTATTGTGTATGTCTCCGTCCTTTATTTAATATTTGTTCTAGAAACGTAACAAATGGGTCAATTCTTTAGCGATATATTTGACTTCTTTCTCCATGAATCCGTCACTTAACGTTTCTCAACATTTCCGTGACATTTCCCCTTGTGTCAAGTAACTTTGATCATTCTTACTGCCCCTCCTTGTATACGTTCAGTATCCCTTACCAGTCCTATGTGATATTGTTCCTTCACACTTGAACACTATTCTAGCATGAGTCACACGTGTACTTTTAAAGCGATCTCCTGATTTACGTACTATAGCGCCCATGTGATCTTCAAATGGTTCAAATGGCTCTGAGCACTATGGGACTTAAATTCTAATGCCATCAGTCCCCTAGAACTTAGAACTACTTAAACCTAACTAACCTAAGGACATCACGCACATCCATGCCCTAGACAGGATTCTAACCTGCGACCATAGCGGTCGCGCGGTTCCAGACTGTAGCGCCTAGAACCGCTTTGCCACCCCGGCCGGCCCATGTGATCTCCCCAGTTTCAAATCCTGACAAACTGTTACACCCAGTTATTTGCCTCAGTAGACTGACGAGGGTAGTGGTGCAAGAAGTGTGAAGAGGATGAAACGTTTTTGAAATTTGTTTTAAAATTATTGAATTATTGTATTAATAATATAATATTACGATAATTATTATTATTGTTAGCAAATTTTAAACAAAGAATAATTATTATGTCATTCAAGTTATTTGAACCCCTTTTTATTGCAGTTGTGATGAAAGCTTTCATTTTTCCATTTGAATGAACGTCGTAGCATACTGAGAGATGACGAGTTGGGTTTTTGGTGATGGCGCCATAAAGAACGATAAATTCAATGTGCGCTACACGCCAAGTAATTAGTCTGAAGAAAAAGGAGTCACTGAACTCCAGTTTGTGAGAAATTTCATTCTTTATTTTCATAAATAGTCAACTTTGCCATAAACTGCTTTGTTTCCGAATTATAAGCGACAAACCCAGTAAAGTCCCATTTATTCATGGTTTTTCCGTTTTTGATCCACTTCTGGGCTGAAATTTCGATGATGCTGCGAAAATTTGGATTTAGCATCCTCAAAAACATACATGGTGATTCACCCATATATTTTATGCAGCTCGCAACACATTCAAATACAACTTGCAAGAATTTCATATTCTCTTGCTCACTATGCAGAAACTGTTAGTCCTACAGAAAAAAATGAACAGGACATTTTTGTAGGAAATTTAATGCAGTTAAATTTTGTACTGGAATACGTTTTCGCTAGAGGCTGTAGCTTTGGAATTATTCAAGAAAAAGTACAAAAATGACCTTCAAACGCGATTTTCTTCAAGAACTCGAGAATCGTGGCCCCCTGCGAAAACGTATCCTAGTACAAAATTTAACTACATTAAATTTCCTACAAAAGTGTTCTATTCATTTTTATGTAGGACTAACAGTTTGTGCATAGTGAGCGAGAGAATGTAAAAATTTCGCACGTGGGTTCTGAAGGCGATGTGGGTTGCATAAAACCTATCGGTAGTGCCAACTGAATCACCCTGTATAGAAAGCTTGTCAGAAAACTTCTTCAAAACTTTCCACAAGAATCACCATTTGACTGAACTACTTCTGGAAGAGCACACGTTGGGTTTCCCGTGGTCGGTGTTTTTGAAATTCGTTCTGGTTGCCACGGAGGAGGTGATATCGCTGAGAACGTATGGGGTGCGGGCGAGTGTGGGCGGCAGCTCGGGGCTCGGGGCGCGGCCTTCCGCTGGGCGGCCAAGCAGATATCCGCACTGGCCGGCCACTGACCTTGCGGGATAACAATCGGCACGCCACGCTGCGTCCAGCCGCCAGATTAAGCACGACGTGCAGTCACGCACGCGACCGGCCCCGGCGCCCGCCGCCTCGTCGCCTTTCGCCTTTCGCCTCGCCAACGAAATTTGTCAGCGACTTGCGTGGGTGGCTACGAGCAAATCTTCTCTCTGGCGTACCACTATTGGCTGCACAAATCGTACTGCCGCCTTGGTATGTAAATGTGCCTCAGTCATTAAGACATCGAGGCCGAGAGATACTCAGCGTTTGTATTCCGACCCCACTGAAGAATGTCTTGAACAACATGTGAGTAACTCAGGTATCCACTGCAAAAGTATCTCAATGGTGAGAGGGAGATTAGAGGTGGAGCACACATACAGATGAAGGAACGCTGGTGTGAGATATGCGGCCTTCACATTTTCTTTTGAAAATGCCTTACTTACTTTAAATCAGGGTTCCCAAATTTTTCCTCTGACGGATCGTTTTGAAAATCATGGTACTTTGGTGGAACACCTCGTTTATTTTGAGGACTAGCAAAAATTTGAAAACTGAAAAACTGGTTTCATTCAGCGATTACTTCAGTTTTAAACTTTAGTTAATAACATAGACACCATGATAAAATTTAAAAAAATAATTAGCATCGTCAAAATGTCGAAGAAAACCGCCATGTTATTAACAGTTTTTCACGGAGTTGTTATTCGCGTCCTGCGGAACACCAGTGCTCCAGGGAACACAGTTTATGAAATCCTGCATAGTAAATAACAGACGGCGCGTGGGAGACTCAACAGAGAGTATCTCTGGCCACGACAATGTGCCCGGATAGCACACGCAGAGGTACAAATGAAGATTGTAGCTCTGGTGGCGGCAACGATAGACTGCACGGCTTGTCACATTTTTTTTTTTTTTTTTTTAAGTACTGTGGCCCAGAACGCTATAGGCACATGGACGCCAATGTTTTATTAATCGTGAATTCTACTCGCTAACTGCTCGAGAACCTAAAACAGATAATACAAACATTTCTTACCATGTTCCTCGAGTTCATGATTTACCGCGAATGCCTGAAAATTTGGCAGAACAGGTTTCTACGTGAAGTTCGCTGACCTACTTTTATTATCTTGTCCCGGGCGAGAGGTTATAATGGGGAAATAAATCGGCAGTGTCCTTTTTACGTGCAACCATCTCAGTGTTCAGTGAATCCTCGGTAAAACGTAACTCTGGATGGCCACATAGAGATGTCAAACCCGGAGTTCCTGCTACTGCGGCATGTCACTCGGGGAGGATTATATTAAATGGTTCAAATGGCTCTGAGCACTATGGGACTTAACTGCTGTGGTCATCAGTCCCCTAGAACTTAGAACTACTTAAACCTAACTAATCTAAGGACATCACACACATCCATGCCCGAGGCAGGATTCGAACCTGCGACCGTAACGGTCGCGCGGTTCCAGACTGTAGCGCCTAGAACCGCTCGGCCACTCTGGCCGACCGAGGCTTATATTACTGTAGATTAAGATCCTAAGAGCCCAAATTCAAGCTGTTACTAGTCCAACATATATACGTGTCGGAGTTACTTTTAACGCCATTGGCATTTAGTTTCTTATTTTCAACGCGAAAAGTAATGTACGAAAGCTATTACCTAGCACGACAAAATTAAGCTGATTTGTATGTCCAGTCTTCCTGGAATCGATTAAAAATTTAGCGCATTAACGCAGCGAAAGATAACTGATGAATATTCGTTACACTTCGCAAAGCGCTGACAGTAAACTAATTGAAACGAAGGCAATGATCTGTCTCTAATTACTACGGAAAACGTCTAGACTGGATTTCTTACATGATAAGTAACAAGCGTTGTCGGTGCGCCGTCCACTCTACATTTCACCGAGTAAGAACAGAAGGTAGCGACTGTACCCTTCGGACAGGCGGTCGATATGCGCCAAAAGCGGTCGTATTTCTCGGAGCCTCGCGAAGGGTGGTCAGTGAACTGGTCATTACCACCTCGCCACCCTAGCGCCCGAGTTCAATGACCGCGGCTGCTGCAGTTGAAGCCTTCGTTATTAATTACTTTGCATCCTGCACGGAAAAACTATTTGAGTACGATACTACACTCATGATCAATCGTATAAGGAACTATGCTGAGTTGGAGGGAACGCAATCGTGTCGCTACAGTGAATTGAATAGTTCGGCGTGTTACGTGACTGAAATGTTGCCAGGCCGTCTGCTGATCTTCAGCATGACAATTTAGTGAAGAATGGACAAGACACGCAAAATCAACACACCTTATGGCGGCCAGATAGTAGATGCCCGACGCATACTACACGCAATACCCGATATCGCAGATCGACTGCGCATTTCAAGTGCCATCGTTTCAAGTATATACCATCACTACCTCAGTCAGGGGAAAAACCGTTGCTGCCAGGGTCAAATGTCGTGAGCGTTTGGTGACAGTAGTCGCCGCCGACTGCGGTCAATGGAAAGAGTGGATAGACAGGCCACAACTCAGCAAAATACTCGCTGATGATACCTAGTCGGCTTCAACCGATGAGAAGGCATATCATTAAGAACCACCATTTCTCCATGGGGTATAAAAGCCACTGACCTACAGGTATACTTTTATTCACTGCACATTATAGGGCTCAGAAATTAATACTAGCGTGGAAAAGGTCATTGGACGTAGAAATGGTTTTTGGACGCTAGAAAACTCAAAACTGTGGTACACTTCAATGGCAGAGTACGAGAACGTAGGAAACCACATACCACAATGCATGCCACATGATAACAAATCATTGCTCAGACAGGTATTCTCGTGAGAGAGTGGCGGGTTGTTAACATGGAAGGGAATTGGGATCCTGATATGACTGCCGTCCTCTGCCATCAGTGAGCGAAACATAAACCTACTGCCCTATGTGTGTATCTGTTTCTTCGCCGACAGTATCCGCACGTGCCTGCATCTTCAGCAATATAATTTACCACACCATCACCCTCGAATTATTTTAAAATGTGTTAGTGTGGCCTCCTGGCCTCTGTTCCATGGAGCATAACTAAGACGCCATCGAGTGAGATGAGCGTGCCTTGAGTTTGGATCGCATTTGAACGCCAGTGAGTGAAGCTGTCTCGGCAGTCCATGGCACCCCGTCATCAAGGCGCAAGTGTGTGCTTCTTGCTTTTCATACGGATGTCTTATTTAAATGCTGACGAATAAATGTACGCTTCACTCTCTCCTCCTACTTGGATCTGCACCTGTAAGGGGCAGTCAAATGAAAACGAGAAAGATGAAAAAAATTAAGAAAACTGTTCGTCATTTCAAAATTAGTTGCCATAACTGTCAACACGTTTATCCCACTATGAGACAGGACGGTCAATGCCTTCATGGAAAAATGTTTGCTGTTGCCTACGAAACCACGATTGTATCTATGAAATCGACTGCCACGTATCCCTTTCCTTAGGACTCCAGAAATGTGTCACTTCGCCATAAGATTAACAGTGGGAGATTAACAGCGTGATTGTACAGCATGAGACGTATGGAATTCTGTCACTCGGTTCTGGTGCGACCTCGCGGCAATAGATTCATTCTTCAAAGAATTCCCTTTACCGATGAAGTTAACTTTGCAAATCATGGGAAACTAAACATTAGAATTTTTGCAGTATAGGTTCAGTGAGTGAGAATCCGCACCGACTAAGGCACGTAAGCATCAGAGGCAGTCGAGTATGAACGTTTGCTGCAGGATTGTTGCAGGCTCTGTGGCTAGCCCTTGCTTCATTGAAGAAAGATTAACGGGTAAAAGATACGGAAAATTCCTTACTGAAGTGTTACTGGATCTCTCATAGAGGAAGCGCCACGTGAAGTACGTAGATTTATCAAGAATAAGCAGGATGGTTGTCCGGCTAATTACTCGCTTGCGATTAGGAAAGCGCTCATCTAGTTCCTTTCAGGTTCCTGGATAAGATGTCTAGGCATTAGCAGTTGGTCAGCACGTTCGCCTGATGTGACCTCATTGGATTTTTTCTCTGCGGTGAACTCTAAGATGAAGTTTATGTACAATTTCCAAAACCCAAGAAGAATTAGAAAAAAATGGTTCAAATGGCTCTAAGCACTATGGAACATAACATCGGAGGTCTTCAGTCCCCTAGACTTAGAATTACTAAAACCTAACTAACCTAAAGACATCACACACATCCATGCCCGAGGCAGGATTCGAACCTGCGACCGTAGCAGCTGCGCTGTTCCGGACTGAAGCGCCTAGAACCGCTCGACCACAGCGGCCGGTGAAGAATTAGAACACCATTGTTGTAGCATTGGCAGTCATACTGACGGAATTTCTTCAGTATGTCCAGAAGTCCCTGAATCAGCGAGTGAAAATTAGATGCTGTGCAATTCGAACACTTCACGACATGAATGGAATTATAAGGAAGTGTTTATTTCCACATACTTTCGTGAATTTGTTTTTGTTACTGTTGTTGATGTAATTTTGCAGTGTGAGTGTGTATCTTGGCTCATGACGCGAAGTTATTACTAAACAATCTTTATAATCCAATTACCTGTTTCATAAATCCATTCAATTATTGACATGCAACTTTCTTTCAAGACTCTGGGAGAAACAAGAGCAGAACTGTCACTGTAGTTAATTGGTGACTCTTCCTTAGATATTATATCTTTTTGCATCCAACCTCATGCATAGAGGGGTGATTAATTTTAGTTTTAAATTAAACTTTTCTCCACTATCCGCTGTTGTAAGTAAACTCTCTTACCAGCGTCAGGCTCTAACACCCCATCAGACTGTGGCGACAATTCCGTATAAGAACACGAACTTCCGCATACGACAGCAGCTGGTTTCCTGATCAGAACTGATAAATTATAACATTAAACACTGATATTTTAATTTATCCGAAACTAGCAATCTGACTTTGAGCAGTGTAACGCCGTTAAATTCGTCTCTTTTACAATTACGATACAAGCAGGAGAAAATATTATAGATACATTTCTAAAAGTGAGGTTGATACCAATATCCCTGTAATTAATATCGCTGTGAAAAGAAAATATACGTCATTTAGTGAGGTCTGTTTCAAAATTTATCGTATTTTATACGATATCTTAAACGGCTCAGGAAATACCTGAGGTGAATAGCTTATCTGAATCGCCCTGTATGTTACTGTAGGAGCTTAAAATATTACCCGTAAAGTGATCACAGAAAAAATTGTTTACATAATACTACCGAGTCAGGGAATATTGCAATTCGCTTGCTAAATAGTTCACACAATGGTAAGTGTCACCGCACGGTGAAAGAAATTTGTGAGTGTGACGATGTGTAGCTTAGAATGCGATGTGCATCGGCCGAGAGGGAAGAGCCACTGACTGTAGAAGGACGGAGAGGACTAGCGTTATTGCCTGGTTCATTGCCACTGTGCTGTGATAACTCCCATGCAACGACTGGTGCATTTCCCGTCGTGCAGTTATGATTCATCGTCGGAAAGCAGCCTGTAGCTTCACTTCCCTAGGGTGCACGCGGCTCGTGTTAACGCTAATGGTCACGTACGGCGATTGTGCATGAGTGTACAGTTTGTTTCGTGAGAATGGGGGTCAGTGTCCTCTTTACACACCGCTTTCAGTGGCTCTCAGTTCAATAAGGTTTGAAGGTCATCGAGTTCCGTACCGCAGCTGTCAAAACGTACGTCAGTAATGAAATTTACGAGAGAAATTACTGGTAAGAATTCGTGATCAATTATGTGAAGGTTCTCAACAGCCAGGAAGTTAGGGTACTCGGAAATTCCTAATAGTGCTGAATTATGCCACTCATAATAATTCTCGGTATTCATTACGACGCAGAACCATTGACTTAGTATTGTGGCCCTATGAATCTTATCAAATTATCTGTGATCCACATCACCACTGATTATTCTTTATAGACGTACAACATTAATTCAATGACCTTAAAGAAGTGTCCATTAGTCTTTTGAACACTGACAACGATTTTTAGAACCAGGTTGGTCAATCTGCGGGTCCCGTGCTTGGTTATGCGTCATGCACTGGATTTCAGATGGATGGTGTTTCATTAATGTGACAAATGTCCGCCTCCGTAGGTGAGCCACCAGCGTGGCTGACAGCCATGCGAGGGGCCAGTGTTTGATTCCCTGCAGAGTCGGAGATTTCCTCCGTTTGGGGACTGGGTGTTGTGTTTCCCTCATCATTTCAGCACCATCAACATGCAGGTCGACGAAGTGGCGTCAAATAAAAATACTTGCACCAGACGGCCAAAATATGTCATAATCATGTGGATATGAAAATTTCCTTATAATCCAGTTGCACCACAACAGTGCCATCGGCATAGGCTCTTCTGTTATATCGTCTACGGGAGGAGGAGGAGGAGATTAGTGTTTAACGTCCCGTCAACAACGAGGTCATTAGAGACGGAGCGCAAGCTCGGGTGAGGGAAGGATGGGGAAGGAAATAGGCCGTGCCCTTTCAAAGGAACCATCCCGGCATTTGCCTGAAGCGGTTTAGGAAAATCACGGAAAACCTGAATCAGGATGGCCGGAGACGGGATTGAACCGTCGTCGTACCGAATGCGAGTCCAGTGTGCTAACCACTGCGCCACCTCGCTCAGTATGTCGTCTACGGTGCAACTACTTGCATAAATACGATTTACAGCGATTACTGCTTTACATAAACGATAAAAAGTAGTGGTCCTGCCTTGTGATTTCAAATCGATTTCATCCCAACCCAATGGAACAAATATCAAACACGGTCAACGTCTTTCATCTACATCTGCATCTACATCTACATAGACACTCCACAATCCACCATACGGTGCGTGGCGAAGGGTACCCCGCACCATTACTAGTCATTTCCTTTCGTGTTCCACTCGCAAGCAGATCTAGAGAAAAGCGACTATTTATATGAATCCGTAAGACCCCTAATTTCTCGTATCTTATCTTCATGGTCCTTACGAGCAATGTATGATGGAGGCAGTTAGCTTCAAATGCCGGTTCTCTAAATTTTCTCAATAGTGTTCCTCGAGAACAACGTTGCCTTCTCTCCAGCGATTCCCATGTCGTTTCCGAAGCATGTCCGTAACACTTGCATGCTGTTCGAAACTTCAGTAAGAAATCTAGCACCCCGCCTCCGAGCTGCTTCGATTTCTTCCTTTAATCCGACCTGCTACGAATCCCAAACACTCGAGCAGTACTCAAGAATAGGTCACACTAGCATGGTAAATGTGGTCTCCTTAACAGATGAACCACACTTTCCTAGAATTCTCCAAATAAACCGATCATTCGCCTTCCCAACCACAATCCCCACAGGTCCGTACCATTTCATATCGTCTTGCAACGTTACACCCAGATATTTTAAAGACGTGACTGTGTCAAGCGGGACCCTACTAATGCTGTATCCGAACATTACGGGTTTGCTTTCCCTACTCATCCGCATTCACTTACATTTTTTCTACATTTAGAACTAGCTACCATTCATTACACCAATTAGAAATTTTGTCTAAGTCTTCTTGTATCCTCCTACTGTTACCCAACTTCGACATCTTATACACCACAGCATCATCATCAAACAGTCGCAGATTGCTATCCACCATGTCCAATAGATCATTTACGTGCATAGAAAATGATAACGGTCCTGTCACAGTTCCCTGGGGCACTGCTGACGATATCCTTATCTCTGACGAATATTTTCCGTCGAGGACAACGTAATAGGTTCTATAACCTAAGAAGTCTTCAAGCCATTTACATATCTGTGAACCTGTTCCATAACCTCGTATCTTCTTTAACAGACTGCAATGGGGTCCCATCTCAAACGCTCTCCGGAAATCTAGAAATATGAAATCTGGCTGCTGCCCTTCATCCATAGTTCGCAGTATATCATGTGAGAAAAGGGCAAGATGAGTTTCGCACGAGCGATGCTTTCTATAACCATGCAGGTTCGTGGACATAAGATCCCAGGTCTCAAGAAAATTAATTATATTTGAACTGAGAATGTGTTCAAGGATTCTGCAGCAGACCGATGTTACCGATACCGGTCTGTAATTTTGCGGGTCTTTTCTTTTCCCCTTCTTATATACAGGAGTCTCCTGCGCTTTTTTTCCGGACGTGGCGACTGGGGGAGGAATTCGCGTTAAATGAAAGCTAGGTAAGGGGTCAATGCTGTGGAGTATTGGGATTCCAACCGGACCTGCTGAATTACTGAATTTGTTTTAAACTCTTTCAGTTGTTTGTCTACGTCAGGAATGCTTGTTACTACGTCGTCCATACGGGAGTCTGTTCGATTGTCAGACTGTATATTTGTATGATTCTTCTGCGTGAACGATTTCTTGAACGTGAAATTTAAAACTTCCGTTTTGGTATTCAAAAGTTCGGCTTTCCTTTTTCCTGTCTTAAACTGCCACACCAGACTGCTCAACATCTGACTGGATGAAAGCCTTAGACCTATTTAGCGATTTTACATAGGACCAGAATTTTCTCGGGTTCTCTGCCAGACCTCTTGCTAATATACTTTCATATAATTGCAAATAAACAGAAATGACATGGTGCCAAGTAACTACCAACCTGAGTTACCAACTAAACTCAGTGATACGCATAGAAACTGTCATTAAAGCATTGAACATACAGATCATCGGTTTTCTTAGCATTATAATAGTACAACACAGAACACATATTCACCTTGTAAGTCAATAGGAAACAATACACATTTTTAATCAAGAACTTATTGTACGACGTACAGTAACACAGCACGACATGTTTTCAGTCTACACGTAATGACATACCTAACACATCGAGTCTATCATGTGGTTAAATAGAAGCTAAAGCTGTCCACAAGCTGGAAATATTCACCCTGGCTATACCTCTCGTCTGATTTGACCAACGACGTCACCATAACGGCAGACATAATATGCTCTTCGAAATTCAATATGCTTTAAACACCCGCCACAAGAAGAATTAAAATTCTTCACATGACATCACATCAGTTGGCTTCAGTAATTGACAACCAAACTGTCACCCTTCATCTTAACCTACACCTCGGGCTACGCTCAGACATCAGCCTATCACCATATCTTACATTCCCAATAATAATACAGAGATATTTAAACAGGTGTATTCAAACTGTATAATTTTCAATTTTGATGAATGTTTGGCTCTCTGTTATGATGGTGTGGCTTTCAGGTGGCAGCACCATAATCATACAAAATCAACCACTCAGAAAAATTATTCGCATCAAATACCTCAACTATTTCATAACTTCGGATGTCGAGATGTCTCAACATTACCGAAAACGAGTTAATACTGAGCGGCTGAAATGACGCTAAGTCAGTAGATTTCTATGTGGGAAAGAAGTGCTCCACCGTCTTTAGGGGAAAGTTAATGGGACCGTCATCAGCCTCGTGACTCTACCCGTCTTAAAAAGTTAGGCGGGAACAATAAACCACGGACAAGCGATGTATGGAATGAAAATGGCTCAAATGGCTCTGAGCACTATGGGACTTAACATCTGTGGTCATCAGTCCCCTAAAACTTAGAACTATTTAAACCTAACTAACCTAAGGACATCACACACATCGCAGGATTCGATCCTGCGACCGTAGCGGTCGCGCGGTTCAAGACTGAAGTGCCTAGAACCGCTCGCCCTCAGCGGCCGTCGGAATGAAAATGAAAATGTGGCACAGGTTCATTGACGTCACAAGGCTGAACCATAAAGAAAATGAATATATGAGAGAATGGATGGCAGAGAGACAACCGTGCCATAGGTACTACGTGAACATCATCAGAAACGAGAGAAATCCAAGGTAGAAACCACTCTCCACGCGATTGAGAAGGAAGTCAACCGCGTGATCGTCGCAAGAAACAATTCGTGTCTGTTGACAAGACCGTCTGGTGGTATAAGCTAGCAAGAAAGTGTGTGCACCTACCTCTCCCACTTCTGATAAAGTTTCCGAAACTTCCCGGTCGCTGACGTTACTTTCGCACACAGTTGGTCGCTTGCCCTTGGTTTCTCTCTCGGTTTGCTATTGTGGCTTTGTATTCCATTGACGATTCTTGGATTTCGCGTTTTGGATTACTCCCGGTTTCTCCTGTGCGATTTGCGTATTGTTTTCGCCATCGAGCACTTGGTCATTACGGGCACTCCATTTTCTCATAAAGCGATGAGTGGCATTTCCGCACCTGGCCTGGGCAGTAAGTTATTAAAATCACTTAGCCAAGTAATAAATGTCCCATCCTTTGTTAAGTCTTATATAGATCCACAAGAATTTCGTACAGATCCCGGTCCATTTCGTACATCGGCAGACGAACTTTCAAATCATGTTGACTGTAACACTTTTCCTCGTCAGTATTTGTCAGCCAGAAAGATTGTGGCCCCTGATCACAAGAATTTGCTCAAGTGACTGGGTTATACCAGCAGCCTTTTAGGTGTGTCTCACGGTTTGTGGGCGTGTGACACTGTTCAGTGTGATCCGTCAGCTGCATGGGTAGGCTAAGCTCAGCGACCTCTTGTTGTTGAGCACCTGGTGCCGGCACGGGGTTTCACCATGAAATGAGGTTCCTACATCCCATAAAATGTCCATTGATGTGTTACACATAAGAAACGAAATTTGCGTAACAACAGAAGCCCTACGATTGGCTGTACCGTTTCCTTCTCTGGAGACTTCAGTCAATGTTATCAGGAATCTCAAAAGGGACGAGGGCAGACGAAGTCAAAGCATCTGCAATTCTTAATTAGCAAAGCATCTTAATATAAAACAAAATTAATAAAATAAATGAAAAATTCCAATAGCGTATGCCAAATCACACAAAAATTTTAACTGAAACTCAATATTAATACATTCTCTAAAGTCTTGGAATTCCCCGAACAGATATATCGCCAGTATAGACATCGATAACAAGGAATCACAATCGAGATTCTCGATCCTCGAGATCGATTAACTATATATATATATATATATATATATATATATATATATATATATATATATATATATATATAGGGTGTTACAAAAAGGTACGGCCAAACTTTCAGGAAACATTCCTCACACACAAATGAAGAAAAGATGTTATGTGGACATGTGTCCGGAAACGCTTGATTTCCATGTTAGAGCTCATTTTAGCTTCGTCATTCCAACGTGATCAAATTGTAAATTTTCACAATCAACATGTGTGGGCTGACGAGAATCCGCACGCAATTGTGCAATCACGTCATCAACACAGATTTTCTGTGAACGTTTCGGCAGGCATTGTTGGTGATGTCTTGATTGGGCACCATGTTCTTCCACCTACGCTCAATGGAGCACGTTATCATGATTTCATACGGGATACTCTACCTTTGCTGCTAGAACATGTGTTTTTACAAGTATGATACAACATGTGGTTCATGCACGATGGAGCTCCTGCACATTTCAGTCGAAGTGTTCGTACGCTTCTCAACAACAGATTCGGTGACCGATGGATTGGTAGAGGCGGACCAGTTCCATGGCCTCCCACTCTCCTGACCTCAACCCTCTTGATTTTTATTTATGGGGGCATTTGAAAGCTCTTGTCTACGCAACTCCGGTAGCAAATGTAGAGACTCTTCGTGCTCGTATTGTGGATGGCTGTGATACAATACGCCATTCTCCAGGGCTGCATCAGCGCATCAGGGATTCCATGCGACGGACGGTGGATGTATGTATCCTCGCTAACGGAGGACACTTTGAACATTTCCTGTAACAAAGTGTTTGAAGTCACGCTGGTACGTTCTGTTGCTGTGTGTTTCCATTCCATGATTAATATGATTTGAAGAGAAGTAATAAATGAGCTCTAACATGGAAAGCAAGCGTTTCCGGACATATGTCCACATAACTTATTTTCTTTCTTTGTGTGTGAGGAATGTTTCCTGAAAGTTTGACCGTATCTTTTTGTAACACCCTGTGTATATATATATATATATATATATATATATATATATATATAGGGTGATTCAAAAAGAATACCACAACTTTAAAAATGTGTATTTAATGAAAGAAACATAATATAACCTTCTGCTATACATCATTACAAAGAGTATTTAAAAAGGTTTTTTTTTCACTCAAAAACAAGTTCAGAGATGTTCAATACATCTACATCTACATCTATACTCCGCGAGCCACCTTACGGTGTGTGGCGGAGGGTACTTATTGTACCACTATCTGATCCCCCCTTCCCTGTTCCATTCACGAATTGTGCGTGGAAAGAACGACTGCTTGTAAGTCTCCGTATTTGCTCTAATTTCTCGGATCTTTTCGTTGTGATCATTACGCGAGATATATGTGGGCGGTAGTAATATGTTGCCCATCTCTTCCCGGAATGTGCTCTCTCGTAATTTCGATAATAAACCTCTCCGTATTGCGTAACGCCTTTCTTGAAGTGTCCGCCACTGGAGCTTGTTCAGCATCTCCGTAACGCTCTTGCGCTGACTAAATGTCCCCATGACGAATCGCGCTGCTTTTCGCTGGATCATGTCTATCTCTTCTATTAATCCAACCTGGTAAGGGTCCCATACTGATGAGCAATACTCAAGAATCGGACGAACAAGCGTTTTGTAAGCTACTTCTTTCGTCGATGAGTCACATTTTCTTAGAATTCTTCCTATGAATCTCAACCTGGCGCCTGCTTTTCCCACTATTTGTTTTATGTGATCATTCCACTTCAGATCGCTCCGGATAGTAACTCCTAAGTATTTTACGGTCGTTACCGCTTCCAATGATTTACCACCTATGGCATAATCGTACTGGAATGGATTTCTGCCCCTATGTATGCGCATTATATTACATTTATCTACGTTTAGGGAAAGCTGCCAGCTGTCGCACCATGCATTAATCCTCTGCAGGTCCTCCTGGAGTACGTACGAGTCTTCTGATGTTGCTACTTTCTTGTAGACAACCGTGTCATCTGCAAATAGCCTCACGGAGCTACCGATGTTGTCAACTAAGTCATTTATGTATATTGTAAACAATAAAGGTCCTATCACGCTTCCCTGCGGTACTCCCGAAATTACCTCTACATCTGCAGATTTTGAACCGTTAAGAATGACATGTTGTGTTCTTTCTTCTA
This sequence comes from Schistocerca serialis cubense, assembly GCF_023864345.2. Lineage (NCBI taxonomy): Eukaryota > Metazoa > Arthropoda > Insecta > Orthoptera > Acrididae > Schistocerca > Schistocerca serialis. The sequence goes on along the minus strand of NC_064640.1, from coordinate 655,073,970 downwards.
GGAAATCCTGAATCCAATCACAAACCTGGTCCGATATTCCGTAAGCTCGTATTTTTTTCACTAAACGTAAGTGCGGAACCGTATCAAATGCCTTCCTGAAGTCCAGGAATACGGCATCAATCTGCTCGCCAGTGTCTACGGCACTGTGAATTTCTTGGGCAAATAGGGCGAGCTGAGTTTCACATGATCTCTGTTTGCGGAATCCATGTTGGTTATGATGAAGGAGATTTGTATTATCTAAGAACGTCATAATACGAGAACACAAAACATGTTCCATTATTCTACAACAGATTGACGTAAGCGAAATAGGCCTATAATTATTCGCATCTGATTTATGACCCTTCTTGAAAATGGGAACGACCTGCGCTTTCTTCCAGTCGCTAGGTACTTTACGTTCTTCCAGCGATCTACGATAAATTGCTGATAGAAAGGGGGCAAGTTCTTTAGCATAATCACTGTAGAATCTTAAGGGTATCTCGTCTGGTCCGGATGCTTTTCCGCTACTAAGTGATAGCAGTTGTTTTTCAATTCCGATGTCGTTTATTTCAATATTTTCCATTTTGGCGTCCGTGCGACGGCTGAAGTCAGGGACCGTGTTACGATTTATGGCCCCCTCCAGACACACGAGCAATATCAACCCGATACTCCAACTCGTTCCACACTCTCTGTAGCATATCAGGCGTAACAGTTTGGATAGCTGCTGTTATTTCTCGTTTCAAATCATCAATGGTGGCTGGGAGAGGTGGCCGAAACACCATATTCTTAACATACCCCCATAAGGAAATATCACAGGGGGTAAGATCAGGGCTTCTTGGAGGCCAGTGATGAAGTGCTCTGTCACGGGCTGCCTGGCGGTCGATCCATCGCCTCGGGTAGTTGACGTTCAGGTAGTTACGGAAAGATAAGTGCCATTGTGGTGGCGCTCCATCCTGCTGAAATATGAATTGTTGTGCTTCTTGTTCGAGCTGAGGGAACAGCCAATTCTCTAACATCTCCAGATACTGTAGTCCAGTTACAGTAGCACCTTCGAAGAAAAAGGGACCAAAAACTTTATTGGCTGAAATGGCGAACAAATGTACAACTAAATGAAACTTTATAGCTCCCTTAATTCGCCGACAGATAGTGCTTAGCTCTGCCTTTTGTCGTTGCAGAGTTTTAAATTCCTAAAGTTGTGGTATTCTTTTTGAATCACCCTGTATATATATATATATATATATATATATATATATATATATATATAATTGAGTTTGCATTAAGGGCGATATACTGAGCTTCTATCCAGTTGTTTACTTCTTCGTATTTTAACAACTGTAAAAATAGATTTAAAATAAGCTGTAAAAATCGTTTCACTATATTGCGTTACAATTCCCTGTTTATACTCGTGCACGTGTACAGTTTAGCTCTCACAATTTTTCCCAAAAATAAGAGCCCTTACAGAAACAGAAGATCGTATTTTGCAGTAGCACGTACGCGGCTGCTTGCTGTTAGGAACAACGGAGCCTGCACATCGATTTCCTCGAGCGTAACGTCTACAATTCGTCTCTTTCTCTATGGACCGGGAGAAATATGTGGGGCAACCCGGGCGGATTTCATCTGCGGGGAAAGTGCTGCGAGCAGATTCCATGAACGGCCGGAGTGGGGGCCGGCGACAGCTGGGGGCCTCTCTCCCCCTGATGAGATCCGGCCCTCCCCTCGCACACTCGCCGTCGTTCCCCCTCCGCTGCCGCAAAATGCAGCTCGGCCTTGTGCTCCAAGTCTGACGTCAGCTCGTCCCACAAATGCATATTGTTTAACACACTCTAAAATAGCTTCCCTCTGTTGTGCTACTGCGCTGACACGGAATCACAGTGACATATTCTACTATTTAAAGATCCATATATACAGGGTGTCTTATTTATCTTGACTATATCTTCTGAGCCAGAAGCAAAATAAAAATATATCGAGCAAATGTTGTTTAGCTACTGGTGAGGCATTAACCTGCACGATTGTCTTTCTTGTAACTTTGTTCGTTGCGATGTTGTGAACAACAGTATGTCATATTTAAATAGCAACTTATATTGTTTATTATAGGTAATCCACTGTCTCCCCTAAAGACCTACCCAGAGACATGTCACAGTCTACCTTTAACGTAAACATGACGTTATTTTAAAATGTATGAATAACGGGGAACGATCGTCATATCGAGGAGCGTCCATTTCTCAACCAGGAGGGCACACACACACACACACACACACACACACACACACACACACACAGGTGAGATAGACAAACAGTCAATCGGTAATAGGTACTGTGCTGGTTCATCGTGGTCCTCTAATTCTCTAACCACACAACAGTCCCACAAAAACCTGAAGTATTGTCATATTCCGTCAGTAGTTTAAAAAAAAATGTAATGAGAAGTCAATCATATTGGATGTTTCAGAAATATTTTTACAGCTACAAGAACAGGTTACTCAGACGAAAACAAAATCTTTCTCGTTCTAATTTTTTTCTTATTTGCGTGAGCAGGCCGGCCGGTGTGGCCGAGCGGTTCTAGGCGATTCAGTCTGGCACCGCGCGACCGCTACGGTCGCAGGTTCGAATCCTGCCTCGGGCATGGATGTTGCGAACAATGTCCTGTAAGATGTATTGAGAGAAGATACGGTATTAATGGATAGTTACTAACCATTCCAACTCATACACTATGTGCTCAAAAGTATCCGGACACCTGGCTGAAAATGACTTACATGTTCCTGGTGCTCTCCATCGGTAATGCTGGAATTCAGTATGGTGTTGGCCCACCCTTAGCCTTGATAACAGCTTCCACTCTCGCAGGCATACGTTCAATCAGGTGCTGGAAGGTTTCTTGGGGAATGGCAGCCCATTCTTCACGGAGTGCTGGACTGAGGAGAGGTATCGATGTGGGTCGGTGAGGCCTGGCACCAAGTCAGCGCTCCAAAACATCCTAAAGGTGTTCTGTAGGATTCAAGTCAGGACTCTGTGCAGGCCAGTCCATTACAGGGATGTTTTTGTCGTGTAACCACTCCGCCACAGGCCGTGCGTTACGAACAGATGCTCGATCGTGTTGAAAAGTACAACCGCCATCCCCGAATTGCTCTTCAACAGTGGGATGCATCAATGTAGGCTTGTGCTGTGATAGTGCCAGACAAAACAACAAGGGTTGCAAGCCCCCTCCAAGAAAAATACGACCACACCACAACACCACCGCCTCCGAATTTTATTGGGGCATTACACACGCTGGCAGATGACGTTCACCGGGCATTAGTCATACCCACACACTGCCATCGGATCGCCACATTGTGTACCGTGATTCGTCACTCCACACAAAGTTTTTCTACTGTTCAATTGTCCAATGTTTACGCTCCTTACACCAAGCGTGGCGTCGTTTGGCATTTACCGGCGAAATGTGTGGCTTATGAGTAGCCGCACGACCATGAAAATCAATTTTTTCACCTCCCGCCTAACTGTCACAGTAGACCCTACTTTCAGTGGTTCCTCTTCAGCTGTCGGCGGTCTCTGTTAGTCAGCAGACGAGATCGGCCTGTACGCTTTTGTGCTGTACGTGTGCCTTCACGTTTCCACTTCACTGTCACATCGGAAACAGTGGACCTAGGGGTATTTAGGAGTGTGGAAATCTCGCGTACAGACGTATGACACAGGTGACACCCAGGCGCCAGACCACGTACGAAGTTCGTGAATTCCGCGGAGCGTCCCATTCTGCTCTCTTACCATGTGTAATGACTATTGAGGTCGCTGATTTGGAGTACCTGGCAGTAGGCAGCAGCACAATACACCTAATATGAAAAACATTTTTGGAGTGTCCGGAAACTTTTGATTACATATCGTACATTCATCTTAAACTGGCAGCAGTGCCTGATGTGAGTAGTAGTATGAATATTTTCATCTACGCTAAAATGTATATTTTTGAAAATATAATATTCCATCACTTCCTAATGCTGACTCATATGTGAACGAGATTGAAGATAACATCAACGGACAGGCAGTGTATATAACAAACCGTTGGCAGAAGTTATCCTACGGTAATTTTAGGCGAATGGAACTGCACAAATGGGTGACAATATGGACACCTGAGCTACCTCCATGCGCAATTATAAGATGTATCACTTGCAATGGCGACGGGTTGTGTGATGAAGTCTATTTTTCGTAAAAATAGTTGTGGTAAATCCTATATTCAAACCTCTATTCAGTCCCATGACACCTGAACGTTTCACTCTCTGTATTTCGCCATGTATTACTTAACGATCCAACAGGAACTGATATGGCATGACGGACGATCGATGCAGCAATGGCCACTGCATTGGCACATGCTGTGCATTAGCAACAAACCAACATTTACAGCATTTGTTGATTGAGAAAAAAACGTTTTAGTAAAGCTAACTGGAATACACTCTTTGGAATTCTGAAATTATAACGCACAAATGCAGGAAATAAAAGGTTATCTACAACTTGTACAGAAACCAAACTCCTGTTATTTTAGCCTAAGGACAGTGGTTGAGAAGGGAATTAGACAGGTTTGTGGCATATCTCCCGTGTTATTCAGTCTGTACAATGAGCAAGCAGCAAAGGAAACGAAGGGTAGTTCTGGAAACCGGAAAGGAATTAAAATTCAAGAAGAAGAAATAGAAACTTTGAGGCTTGCTGATGACATTCTCATTCTGTCAGAGACAACAAAGTACTCTGAAGAGCAGTTGAACGAATGGATATCGTCTTTAAAAGAGTTATTTTTTAGAACATTTCTTGTGGAGAAACAACGGTCAGGCTAAAAGTACTTTAAAGTGGATTAAAAACAGTCTCGGCCGCAACAAAACATTTATTTACAATGGTTACCGGTTTCAGTCAGAATTTGCCTATCTTCAGACAATTTACACCATGATGGTAGGCAGTGGTGGTGAACGGAGCAGGTGTTATGACTTCACGAACGTCAAGTTCTCAAGCAGTTGTGAGACACTCTTCAAAGTTATGACAAGTACAACCCCATAAGACAATAAATTTAGCTAAAATGGACATTTTCCCCTTGTTAAAACTAGGACCTCTTCCACGTGATCGAAACTGCGTTGTCTCACAAATTGCGTTTCAGAGATAGCAAAGAGATTGTAATACAAAACACGATGTGTGACATAATTCCTTTCCGTGCAATGTAATAGCCTGATGCTGGTAACATTGCATCATGTCAGTTTTATTTCATAACAAAAGTGACTAATGCAGATATTGTCTTGCTAGTTCAATTAAAATTATAGATGAGGCAGTCACATTAATGTGACCACCGCCCATGCTCGACGTCAACGTAATACGACCACTCACAGACAGCCGGTTGCAGCGCTAGCAGTGGAGGGTAAATAAAGCGTGTCGGAGAGACACGGAAAACAGTCCTGTCGTTGTCGTAATGTGGAAATGAAGCAGTTTATCCAATGTGCAAAAGGGCGAGATCATTGGCTTTCTGTCGCGTGGCGCCGTGGTACAGGATACCGTGTATGGCAAAATGATGCTATCCAAAACCGACTCCGAGGCAACTGTGATGATCCAAGGGCCACAGATACCAGGGATGAACGACGGATGCGGAGATGTGTACGGACGAATAGGTGTGCAACCGTTGAGCAACTAACTGTTCACATGAACCAAGAGACTACCGACAGTGTCTCCTCAACGACCGTTCAGCGAAAACTGCTGCGTATGGGCCTCCGCAGCGGGAACGCGGTTCATGCACCCATGCCGACTGCTGATGATCGGCGACGTAGGCTGGATTTAGCACGCCAGTACCGCAACTGGACCTCCACTGAGTTGCGGGCATGTTTGTCAAAGACGCCATCCGTCGGTCATAAGTCATGAAAGCCTCCAAACCATAGTCGATGCCTAAAAGTATGGCTGGAAAGGGAAAGATTCGTATTTAAAGATTATTGTGCAACATATACACTATAATTAGAAACCCTTGAAAGCCAAATTTCTGTGGTGGGGTTAAATGTTGAGCTTAAGCAATAGCGTTGCACTTCACCACAGCTGAAGACTCCTTGTTTAATATGTCTATACCAGTCGTCAGATCAGCTGAGCTTTCGCAGAATTCGAGTGAAGTTCGGCTAATGGGGTTTGGCACCATAGGGGCAGTTTCCTTATCGCTGCTTTAACAAAGTTCTCCTGAACTCCAAACAAATATAGGGATAAAATTTTCGCAGTTTTCTTGCCGCGTTGGGTTTAAGTGTCACTTTAAACATGTTAAACATGTTAAACATGTACTTGTCGCATGTAACAATCGACCGAAATATGTTGCGGTGGTTTCATCCAAAGATCAAGGAACGAACACTACAGTAGGCAGCGACACTGACACAGCCTTAGATAAAACGAATAATGAGCTTGCGTCTACAGAATAAATAACAAAGTTCACAACTAAAGAGTATTCAGTATATCCTGCTTTGTTCTGGACAGTATGATCAATTTATATGCAGGGGTAAAAATGATATCGTGCCATTTCAGTTTTCTTACTCATTTAAGCGCTTCAGTCTTCCTCTCAGAATGAAGCCGCCCAGCAGTTACAGCATTCCACCACATCGGGAGGCCAGGAATAAACTCACGACCAGAGCAAATAGAGGACGTTGTTTACAACGATACGAAAATAGTCGTTATTGGTCAGAGGAAGAAGCATTGATAGACCAGAGAGCAGCAGCACATAAAGCAGTCGTCAGGCAAGTAAGTCCGAAGCGGTCTGTTGTTTTGCTAACGCTGTCTACCTGGGCGAATTTTAGTGGGGGTGATATCCTGATCGGGGCCTGCTTTCCTCGATTTGTGGAAAACAAAATTATTGAAAGTGTTAACCACAATACACTGGTTCAAGAGGTATATAGGCATGAACAATATGGGAATACAGGAAAACGATATTTGGAACAGGTAACTTTCAAATTAAAATCTGAGGTTGTCGTAGATTTCCATGATAGAATTAAACTCAGTAAAAATAAATCATGGACACAAGAGTGAAATTAGTGTCAAAGTAGGAGAGCGAACGAATACTGGACAAGGATATAGTCTTTTGCTTGAGCCTTTGTCCCTCAGTTTCGGCACTGTTACAATCGGATTTGGCATCGTTAATTCGAAGGGGTGGCCGGATACCCTTCCTGCCGCCACCCCGTATCCACCTGGGACAGAATCAGTGTGCCCCAGCTGTCTGCGTCTAGTGTAAATCGTGGGATACTGCTAACATGTTTCAAATGTCTGCAAGTCGTGTAACTGAGGCGGGACATGGGGACCAGCCCGATATTCAACTAGTGGGATGTGGAAAACCGCCTAAAAAGCTACATCCAGGCTGGCCGGCACACAGGCCCTCGTCGTTAATCCGCTGGGCGAAATCGATCCGGGGCCGGTGCGCCTACCCGAGCCCAGTAAGCAGCGCATTAGCGCTCTCGGCTAACCTGGCGGGTCACTGGACAAGGATATAGACCAGAAGAAAACAAGTTCAAGCGAAATAACGTGGTTCTTGGCTGTCAATGACGAAAAGAAGAAGAGGAAGAAATAATGGTTCACCTGGCTCTGAGCACTATTGGACTTAACATCTGAGGTCATCAGTCCCCTAGAACTTAGAATTACTTAAACCTAACTAACCTAAGGACATCACACACATCCATGCCCGAAGCAGGATTCGAACCTGCGACCGTAACAGTCGCGCGGTTCTAGACTGAAGCGCCCAGAACCGCTCGGCCACACCGCCCGGCGAAGAAATAATAATAATACTAATAATAATAAGTATAAGAAATTACAATGTTGGTACCAGTTTCGCAAAGAGAAGAGCGCGTGTGCAATGTCCGCGGTACACCGGAAGTCAAGCCCCGTTGCACAGCGGTGAGCGACGCAGCCTACAATGGAGAGGACGCCGACGTAGCATGACACACGTGTCGCAATGACTAAGCTACCGCTGCTCACACAATGACTTACACCTACTCCACACACCGAATATTCTACGGAACTCTACGCATATCCTTCAGTTTCTCTCTTTTTTACAGTCAGACAGAGTAGTGTTTTACAGTCACGTTAGCCGGCCGAAGTGGCCGTGCGGTTAAAGGAGCTGCAGTCTGGAACCGCAAGACCGCTACGGTCGTAGGTTCGAATCCTGCCTCGGGCATGGATGTTTGTGATGTCCTTAGGTTAGTTAGGTTTAACTAGTTCTAAGTTCTAGGGGACTAATGACCTCAGCAGTTGAGTCCCATAGTGCTCAGAGCCATTGAACAGTCACGTTAAATGGGAACTCTTTCATCAAAACAGCATAGTCAGTCACACTTCGCGGACTGCTCCCCTGTTTGCATTGTGTCATCAACAGTGGTCTCTTGTTTCACTAATCGTCGTTGTTGGAATCTCAACCTCACTTAACAATGCTATTTGTTTACACGCGCTACATATGTAATTTTGTTTTACAAATACGGATACTTAATTTTGGTTTAAAAGGAGTCCCGGATCTTTACGGTCGAAATTATACAGCTGGCAGAGATATCACGAACAGAATACTTTCAGATAAAGAATTAATCGTCGAAAATGAACGTTTAAGTTTTTTGTTGAAATAATCAACAATCAGTTGCACAAAAGATATTTTATCCATTTACCAGTTTCAGGCTGTACAGAAAAGCACACCACAAATAAGTTGACGTTAGATAAAAATATTAAAATTTAAGAACTAAAAGTTTAAAAACTAAAAGTTTAAAAACTTAAAGTTAAAAAATAGCACATGCTTCTAACTATCGCATTGTTTGCGAGCATCAAACGTAAGATGCACGTAGCAAATTGCTGTGGTCCTATAAAATACACGAACAATATGTAATACAATAATGACTCCATTATCGCAAAACGAGATAGTAGATGCTTACATGTGGTTAATTTACCTTTACAAAAACGGTATAAGGGAACTAAACACCAAATGCAGACATTATGCCAGAACAGGAGCTAATCAGCTAATAACATGCTTATCTTGGGGTTGGTCTCATGGCGGAGTAAAAGTACGATAAAATAATAAAGACCATAAGACTTCAAGGAAAATGTACGTGCGCATAAGCAAGATAATAAGCAATATATAAAGACCTAATGTTGAATAACATAAGTTAATACAAAAGACCAACGGCGCTATGGACGGGAAATTTGGGAACTAATATCCGAAACAAGTGTAGTGAGGTCAGTAGCGCCGTAGCATATTTGTACGATTCAAATGTAAGCCTTTACGAGTTCATTATGCATTGATTTATTCATTATTATATTACATTTTCTTCGTTCATTTTCCAGGACCACAGCAACATGCTGCATACATCTTACTTTTGACGTTCGCAATTAGTGCGATAGTTATAAGTAACTACCACCATTTTATCTTTAAATTTTTAAACTTTTAGTTCTTATATTTTAATATTCATATCTAACTTCTATTTATTTGTGGTATATTTTCAGTACAGCCTTCTGAAGAAGGACACTACATACCTGAAACCGGTAAGGGAATAAAATTTCTTTTGTGCAACTGGTTGCTGATTATTTCAACAAATAGAAATACTGTTGCTGATGATGGGCGAAATACTAAATGTAGTCTATTTGCTGACCTAACTAACTTGCAACTTGTATCAAAACTTAAGCTCTTAGCACTTGTTCAAAGTGAGGATCGACAGTATCAGTGCACGCATTAAAATGTAAAACGTTGACATAAATGAAAAGTGGCTAAAACCATTTGATCCCTTCGCTAGTGCGCGTTGTTTATGATACTGCACCACCACTACTCACCATATTTTATTAATGGAAGTGTACGTTTCACAGGTCCTTATTGATGCAGCGTCACCCATATACACCGACATCCTCCCCTCAAACTCAACTTTGTACTGTGCCAATAATACTTGGCCGACAACCTCGACCATCTCTCTGTGTCTTCAACGATTCTGTTTCTCGTAAGTTTCTAAACACGGCACAAAATGTCCTGTAGTTAGGATGATGCCTGTTGCAATACTTTCCTCTGCACATTCCTTCAGCTTTCGAAGCATTCATCCTGCTGCTCCACATATTAAATGTGCGTCTGCAAGCCCCTGTAACACTCCATCTTCGACAAGCAACTACGAACTGTAAACAATGATAAACTCCACCTTGGATACGTCCCAGGTGACTGTGCATGATTTTTAAAAGTACTGCAACGAACCTCTGTGGGAATGGGACACTTTTTGTTTTAATGAGATATCGTATGCCTAACACGCACTGCTCAGTCAAGCTCTTGCAGCAATTGCCTGCACGAAATATAATGGGATTTACACTATGTGATTTGCTGGCAGACTCCAGGACGATATTTATACTATTACACTAAAGGCAAGTCGTTAAACGTTGTTAGAAAAATCTCGAAAAGTTCTTGAGCGTGTAAGAATTTAAAATAAATCAGTCAAGAAGTTTTAAAGATCTATTTTCATTGATATTGTATATGATCTATTACAATTTCGAGTTCCATCTCAACGAGGAGGCGAAATTTTCATCCTGTCACAATTCCTAGACATAACCCACATTAGGACTACATCCAGTTGCCACACATACTTAACAATTACGAAGCATTGCTATGTTCGCTACTATTCAATACCTTATATTTGGTAGCGTACCAGCTTTTTATCTCTAAAAATGTTCAAATGTGTGTGAATTTCTAAGGGATCAAATTGCTTAGGTCATCGGTCCCTAGACTTACACACTACTTAAACTAACCTATGCTAAGAACAACACACACACCCATTCCCGAGGGAGGACTCGAACCTCCGGCGAGAGGGGCAGTGCAGTCTGTGACATGACGTCTCAAACCACGCGGCCACTCCTCGCGGCTTCTATCTCTACAGTGCCGTTTACGTATTTTGGTAATTGTTTCACGAACACCAGCATTTTATTTCTGTAACTGTATTTTTGTTGTCTTCGGTCCGAAACTTTGTCTCGAAACCTGGTAGAAAATCCAAAGAGGTTCTGGTCGTATGTGAAGTATGTTAGCGGCAACAAACGATCAATGCCTTCTCTGCACGATAGCAATGGAGATACTACCGAAGACAGTGCTGCCAAAGCAGAGTTACTAAACACAGCCTTCCGAAATGCCTTCACAAAAGAAGACGAAGTAAATATTCCAGAATTCGAATCGAGAATAGCTGCCAACATGAGTAACGTAGAAGTAAATATGCTCGGAGTAGTGAAGCAACTTAAATCACTTAATAAAAGCAAGTCTTCTGGTCCAGACTGTATACCAACTACGTTCCTTTCGGAGTATGCTGATCCATTAGCTCCATACTTAACAATCATATACAACCGTTCGCTCGACGAAAGATCCGTACCCAGAGACTGGGAAGTTGCACAGGTAACACCAATATTCAAGAAAGGTAGTATGAGTAATCCACTAAATTACAGGCCAATATCGTTATCGTCGATATGCAGCAGGATTTTGGAACATATATTGTGTTCGAACATAATGAATTACCTCGAAGAAAACGGTCTATTGAGTGTGCGGCTGGTCCCGGCAGAGGTTCGAGTCCTCCCTCGGGCATGGGTATGTGTGTTTGTCCTTAGGATAATTTAGGTTAAGTAGTGTGTAAGCTTAGGGACTGATGACCTTAGCAGCTAAGTCCCATAAGATTTCACACATATTTGAACATTTGAAACGGCCTATTGACACACAGTCAACATGGGTTTAGAAAACATCGTTGTTGTGAAACACAACTAGCTCTTTATTCACATGAAGTGCTGAGTGCTATTGACAAGGGATTTCAGATCGATTCCGTATTTCTGGATTTCCGGAAGGCTTTTGACACTGTACCACACAAGCGGTTCGTAGTGAAATTGCGTGTTTACGGAATATCGTCTCAGTTATGTGACTGGATCTGTGATTTCCTGTCAGAGAGGTCACGGTTCGTAGTAACTGACGGAAAGTCATCGAGTAAAACAGAAGCGATTCCTGGCGTTCCCCAAGGTAGTGTTATAGGCCCTTTACTGTTCCTTATCTATATAAACGATTTGGGAGACAATCTGAGCAGCCGTCTTCGGTTGTTTGCAGATGACGCTGCCGTTTATCGACTAGTAAAGTCATCAGAAGATCAAAACAAACTACAAAACGATTTAGAAGACATATCGGAATGGTGCGAAAAGTGGCAGTTGACCTTAAATAACGAAAAGTGTGAGGTCATCCTCATGAGTGCTAAAAGGAACTCGTTAAACTTCGGTTACACGATAATTCAGTCTAATCTAAAAGCCGTAAATTCAAACAAATACCTAGGTATTACAATTACGAACAACTTAAATTGGAAGGAACACATAGAAAATGTTGTGGGGACGGCTAACCAATGACTGTGTTTTATTGACAGGACACTTAGAAAATATAACAGATCCCCTAAGGAGACTGCCTACACTACGCTTGTCCGTCCTCTTTTGGAATACTGCTGCGTGGTGTGGGATCATTACCAGACAGGACTGACGGAGTACATCGAAAAAGTTCAAAGAAATGCAGCACGTTTTGTATTATCGCAAAATATGGGAGAGAGTGTCACAGAAATGATAGAGGATTTGGGATAGACATCATTAAAAGAAAGGCGTTTTTCGTTGTGACGAAATCTTTTCGCCGGCCAGGGTGGCCGAGCGGTTCTAGGCGCTACAGTCTGGAACCGCTCTACCGCTACGGTCGCAGGTTCGAATCCTGCCTCGGGCATGGATGTTAGTGATGTCCCTAGGTTAGTTAGGTTTAAGTAGTTCTAAGTTCTAGGGGACTGATGACCTTAGAAGTTACGTCCCATAGTGCTCAGAGCCATTTGAACCATTTTTTAAATCTTCTCACGAAATTCCAATCACCATCTTTCTCCTCCGAATGCGTAAATATTTTGTTGACATCGACTTACATATGGAGGAATGATCGCGAAGATAAAATAAGGGAAATCAGAGCTCGTGCGGAAAGATATAGGTATTCATTCTTTCCGCGCGCTATACGAAATTGGAATAATGGACAATTGTGAAGGTGGTTCGATGAACCCTCTGACAGGCACTTTAATGTGGTTTGCAGAGTATCCATGTAGATGTAGATGTTGAATGGTTTGAGGCAGCTCCCCATACTAGTCTGTCCTGTGCAAGTTTCTTTATATCCGCATAAGTAGTGTTACAAACATACACTTGAAACTGCTTATTGTACTCGTATGTTGGTCTCCCTCTGCAGATTTTATCCCTCCCCGCCCCCTTCTCGCTAGTTCTCTCGGTTACCAAATTAATTACTGATGTGTCCACTCAATCAGTTTCTTCTTCTGGTCAATAATCATGTTTGATTTGTGGGAAGCTCATCGACGCGGTTATCAGCGCCCGTACAAATTCGCAATCTTTTCAAGGTCTAGTCTCGCCATTTTCCCGAATGATGATGAAATGATGAGGACAACACAAACACCCAGTCCCCGAGAGAAAAAAATCTCCCAGCCGGCCGGGAATCGAACCCAATACCCCGCCATCCAGAGGCGGCAACACTAACCACTCGACCACGAGCTGCGGTTTTTCGAGTCAACGCGGGCGATTAAGTTCCTTTCTCCCCGATGCGATTTAGTAACTTTTCGGTAATTATCTAATTTGTCCATCACATCTTCAACTTTCTTCTGTAACACTACATTGCAGAAACTCCACATTTTATCGTTCATGTTTCACTTCCATATAAGCATACAGTCCAAACAAATAATTTCAGTAAGGAATTCCTAACACTTCAGTTTATATTCATTATTAGCACAGTTCATTTTTTCATAGAAACTTTTCTTGCTGTTGCCAGCGTGCACCTGGTATCCTCTTTACTTCAGCCATCTTCAGTTATTTTACTGCCTAAATAGCAAAACTCAGCTACTGCCTTTAGTGGCTCATTTTGTAATTAAATTCCTCCAGCATCTCATGATTTAATTCGAGTAGAATCCATTACCCTTGTTTTATTTTCGTCGATGTTCATATCATTGTCTCTTTTCAAGACACTATTCATTCAATTCTTCTCATCACCGAAGTCCTTAGCCTTCTCTGACAGAATTACTATGTATTTGGCAAATCTTGCAGTTTTTATTACTTCTCCACGAAACGTAAATCCTTCCCCTGTTTACTTTACTGCTTGCTCCTTGTACAGACTAACATGCTGGATATGCTACAACCTTATCGCCCTTGCTCTTCAATGTTCTTTCTTCGACATATCTTCTAAAACAAATCGCGTGGTCTGTTTCTCCCGTATTACGGTAATTCTCACAGAGCAAAGCCTATTCACATGAAAATATGTTCTCACAAACCACAGTAACAACGTACACGGAAACTGTTGGTGTGAGTAATGAAAGACCTCGCCCGGTGACGAGAACTGCGGAAATAGGCTACTCTCCACAAGGCCGTGCATCCAGCGTCGTCCGTCGTGCTGCTGCAGCCGGTACATCTATTCATGCTCCACAAGCCACTTTACAATGTGTGTCGGAGCATACATTTTATGCCAGTATCATCCTGTTCCCTTAGAGAATGGTGCGTGGGTAAGATCGAATTTTGGTAAGGCTCCGTACGAAATCAAATATCTCTCATTTCCCTTTATGATTTCGAATGATACACAAATCAAAAAAAGTTTTGCATCACCCCGGTTCCCAAAACTTCTGAAGATAAATGTTGACTGTGGACATTGTATCACAGACACAGCCCCTTCGACTGTTCAGAGATGTCAAAAACCCGCCCAAAAATGTAAACAACCACGCATAAGCAGCGCCTATTAGGCGGAGAGGGTCCGACAGCTGATCAGTTCCAGTCGTTCCACCAGGAACGAGGTACACGGTCCGTGTCGTCTCTAGTTCAACCATGCCTAGACGGTCAATACCGCGGTTCGATCGCGTCGCCATTAATACTTTGTGCCAGGAAGGTCTCTCAACAAGGGAAGTGTCAAGGCGTCTTGGAGTGAACCAAAGCAATGTTGTTCGGACATGGAGGAGATACAGAGAGACAGGAACTGTTGATGACATTCCTCGCTCACGCCGCCCAAGGGCTACTACTGCAGTGGATGACCGCTACCTACGGATTATGGCTCGGAGGAGCCCTGATAGCATCGCCACCATGTTGAATAATGCTTTTCGTCTTACGACTCAAACTGTGCGCAATAGGCTGCATGATGCGCAACTTCACTCCCGACGTCCATGGTGAGGTCCATCTTTGTAACCATGACACCATGCAGTGCGGAACAGATGGGCCCAACAACATGCCGAATGGACTGCTCAGTATTGGCATCGCGTTCTTTTCACCGATGAGTGTTGCATATGCCTTCAACCAAACAATTATCGGAGACGTGTTTGGAGGCAACCCAGTCAAGCTGAACGCCTTAGACACACTGTCCAGCGAGTGCAGCAAGGTGGAGGTTCCCTGCTGTTTTGGGGTGGCATTATGTGGAGCCAACGTACGCCGCTGGTGATCATGGAAGGCGCCGTAACGGCTGTTCGGTGCATAAATGCCATCCTCCGACCGATAGTGCAACCATATCTGCAGTATATTGACGAGACATTCGTCTTCAAGGGACGACTATTCGCACCCCCATCGTGCACATCTTGTGAATGACTTCCTTCAGGGTAACAACATCGCTCGATTAGAGTGGCCAGCATGTTCTCCAGACATGAACCCTATCGAACATGCCTGGGATAGATTGAAAAGGACTGTTTATGGACGACGTGACCCACCAACC
The DNA here is from genome assembly GCF_023864345.2 of Schistocerca serialis cubense. Taxonomy (NCBI): domain Eukaryota; kingdom Metazoa; phylum Arthropoda; class Insecta; order Orthoptera; family Acrididae; genus Schistocerca; species Schistocerca serialis. Next base: position 655,058,297 of record NC_064640.1, on the reverse strand, counting down.
ACTCTGAGGGAACTATACCGAATCGCCGTTGAGGAGTGGGACAATCTGGACCAACAGTGCCTTGATGAACTTGTGGATAGTATGCCACGACGAATACAAACATGCATGAATGCAAAAACATGCTACTGGGTATTAGAGGTACCGGTGTGTACAGCAATCTGGACCACCACCTCTGAAGGTCTCTCTGTATGGTGGTACAACATGCAATGTGTATTTTTCATGAGCAATAAAAAGGGCGGAAATGAAGTTTATGTTGATCTCTATTCCAATTTTCTGTACAGATTCTGGAACTCCTGGAACCTAGGTGATGCAAAACTTTTTTTGATGCGTGTGTATATAAGAGTAAATTAAAATGCTGCCTGACTCTTCTAAGAAACTCTGCTCTTAGGATTTTAACAGTATGCCACTCCATCACACGCAATGTCAGCCACTGTAGTTGGATTAGCTTTCCGTATAAAGTTATCGCGATTACTAAACGAATCCGTGGCGAAACTCGCCGACCTTCTTTGCATCTTCTTTGTCTCCTCTACTAATCCTACCCAGTAAAGTTCCCGTATTTACAAACAGTATACAAAAGTTGTTTTGTAGGCCATTTCTTTCGTGGAGGAATCATTTTTCCTTTAAACTCGTCCACTGATACGTACACATTCGGTTACCGTTGACAGCGGTGGTACAATGAACTTTTTTATGATTCGCCAAAATTGGCCTATCAAAGACAAGAATTTATATCCACCACCCACACCTAGAAGAGACTTTTATGACGTATTAGGCAATGGTAAACGAAGGCGTACATCAAAACGATGTATTGGACAGATAAAAATGGTTTCTAGAGATTAATATCTGTTAGCACATTGACAATGGTCCTTGCAACAGAGGGCGAAGTGTTGAGGAAGTGTGATAATATGGTGTGTTTCAGAGCCCTGAAAAGTTTTATTCCTACACCGCGTAGTTCGCATTCTTCACACACACAAAAGATATTCATTGCGGAAACGTATGTCAGGCCAGCTGCCAGAAACAATTCTTGGTACTATCAGGAAACGAACCCTTGTCGGAAAATGCTGCTATCTATTCTGATTTCAATAAAGCGAAGGCACGTTGACACACAAGATAGGGAAGCTCTCATTTAAACGAACTCCTCATGAGGCGGTGAAGACCCAAGGGATGTCTACTGGCCGCCGTGTCATCCTTTGCCCTGTGCCGTAACGCGGTTGCGGTATGGAGGAGACTGCAGTCAGCGCACCGCTCTCCCGGCCGTTTAGAAGACTTTCCAGACGGTGCAGCCGCTATTATTCGTGCGACAATTTAGGAAAAAAAAACATCTAAGCACATATGGCACGTGCATATACAGCACTTCGTTGTATAGATGGCAATATCCGGCCAAGGATGTGCTGAGCATGAGTTACATTCACAAGTTGATAAAGCCACATCTCCCGTTCCTCTTCAGCCCTCGACTGACCGCTATTCCAGCTCGTGCGGCCCTTCTGACCTCCTGTCCCGCTGCAAACTTGGACGTTGCGCTCCCCTCCCCGTGCCTCTGCCAGCTGCGCCCCGTTTCTTGTTTTATCCTCCCGCCCCTTCTCCTATCCGCCCTTGTTACTTTGCTATATTTGAATATACAGAGTCCCGTCACATTAATGTGACCACCGCCTATGCTCGACGTCAGCGTGCAATAACCACTCACAGACGGCCTGTGGCAGCACTAGCAGTGGAGGGTACATGAGGCGTTTCGGGGAAACGCAGAAAACGTTACAATCTTTGTCGTAATGCGGAAATGGGGAGATGTATCTGACATCCTAAAGAGTATGACCATTTGCTTTCGGACCAAGGGTGGAAGCATTTCCGAAGCGGCTAAGAATATGAACTGTTCGGGTGCCGCCATGGTTAAGGTATACCATGTAACACAAAATGGTGCTATCCGAACCAGGCGCTGAGGCAACTGCGGTGCACCACGGGCCACAGATGACACGGGTGAACGACGGCTGCGGTGATGTGTACGGGTGAATAGACGTGCAACTGTTGAGCAACTGAACACACAGATGAACCTAGGAGCCACCAACAACTTCTCCTCAGCGACCGTTCAACGAACGTTGCTGCGTATTGACCTTTGCAGCAGGCACTTGGTTCATGAACCCATGCTCACTGATGTTCATCGACGATTAAGGCTGGAATATACACGCCAGTTCCACAGCTGGGCGTCTACTCAGTGGCGACAGCTGGCCTTTTCAGATCAATCACGTTTTTATGTTCCATCGCGCAGAAAACATACATCCTGCAACAATCGTCTGAGGATCCCAGGCCGGAGGAGAGAATGTTATGTTCTTGGAAATGCTTTCGTCGCATTTACTGGGTGGTTTTGTCTTTCTGGAAAGCCCAATGGATCAACATAACTATGCGTCTATCCGTAGGGACCATGTCCACCCCTTCGTGCAGTTTGTTGTTCGTCGGCATGATGACATCTACCAGCAGGACAACGCAACCCCTAACGAAGCTCTCAGTGTACGTATGTGATTCGTAGATCACCAGGATGAGTTAACCACACTCTCCTGGCCAGCATGCTCTCATGATTTAAACCCAGTCGAGAAGCTGTGGACCCACTTCGATCCGACCCTTCTCGCCGCGAATCGTCACGTGAGAAAGCTGTGCAGGGCACGGAAGTCGGCATGACTCCACATCCCTGTCGGTACCTTCCAGAACCTCACTGATTCTATTCCCGCACGTCTCGCAACGGTCGACGCTGCAAAACGTGGTTATTCAGGTTTTCAGCAGGAGGTCACGTTAATGTGACTGAACAGGTCATCAATAAAGCAAAATCGCAGTTACATGCTTTTCATTAATTACTGAGTATTTTTGGCAAGAGTAATTTTAACTCTGGAAGTCAGCAGTTACATCTTTCGACAAGACAAGAAGCCACTGTCCCCTGTTCAGATTTCATAATCCACTGTCAATTTGTTACTGCAGCTGAAATCGGCACATATGGTCCTACTGTATATACAGCGTGGAAAAAAATACGTATACAAATTTGTAGAGATATTAGAGTACGTAAAAAGAAATAACTGTGTTATATAACACAACTGTCACAGGTATAACGTTTTCCCTCTAGATGTACTTGAAACTGTTTCGATTGCTCTGTGTGCATTAAGCTGACAATGGAATCATATTTGCAACACAATTACACTTTAGTGGTATGAATGGTAAGTTTTCATTACTGCTATAAACAATTGCATTGTTATTATGGTATGTCGTGTTACATGAAATTTGCTATTGGTTTTTACAAGTTCTAGAGAGCTGATTATATGCTAACCGAGTTAGCTGACAGGCATTGACCTATGGGAAGGCACGATGGAACACTCGAGTGACAATGCGCCTGTATGCAGAACAGTTTCCAAGGAGGTGGTTACCAAATCGTGTCACGTTTCGAAGGCTTGATGGCTGTCTTCGTAAGAGAGGATCCCTTAGACTACAGCAACAGGAAACTGTTGGAGTTCACAGTGTGCGACCTCTTCAGTTTGAGGAAACTGTGTCATTAACTGAGAACAACACCAGCACATGATTCATACTCAAGAAGCTAAATACCTCAAACGCCAGTGTGTGGGAAGTCCTGCACGAGATAGACAGCATACATTCAAGTGTCAGAAGTTACGACACCTGTCAATTGATGACCTTCCCCAGCGAGTGTAATTCTGTCAATGGTATCTACTCCAAATTTTAAACAACCCTGTCTTAGAAATGTGTATTTACTTTACTGACACTGCCTTCACAAGGGATGGAATATTCACCAGCCACAACCGCCACGTCTAGAGTTTGGAAAATGATAAGACAAGTCTTGTGTTCAATCTTCAACAGAGATTAACCACAGATATGTGGGGCTGATATCATTTACTACCATGTGATTGGGCCGTATCTTCTGTCTAAGACGCTCAGTGGAGGAAATTACCGTGACTTCCTCCATAAAATACTACCGAAATAGTTTGAGAATATCCCACTAGCTTTCAGACAACGGTTGTAGTTCCACCATGTTGATGCCCCATCTCATTTTGCCGTTTATGTCAAAGAACATTTAGCCGGCCGTTGTGACCGAGCGGTTCTAGGCGCTTCAGTCCGGAACCGCGCTGCTGCTACGGTCGCAGGTTCGAATCCTGCCTCGGGCATGGATGTGTGTGATGTCCTTAGGTTAGTTAGGTTTAAGTAGTTCTAAGTCTAGAGGACTGATGACCTCAGATGTTAAGTCCCATAGTGCTCAGAGCCGTTTGACCATCAAATAATATTTAGGCAATGTTTTCCCTGACTGTTGGATTAGGATGGATGGGCCAGTGCTGTGGCCACCACGTTCTCCCGACCTCACTGCTATGGATTTCTTTTATGGGGGTGTACGATAGCCTAGCAGGCACACCCGAGGGGCTTGTTGCCCATTTGGCTGAAGCTGCAGCCATTATTCGTGAAACACCTGGCTGTTCCGAGGGAGTCAGACAATCATTAGCACCTAGATGCCAGTTGTAGATCACTGCAAACAGATGAAGTTCTCAGAAATATCTCTAAAACAATGTTTATCACACGGAAATTAACATTACCAGCGTCAAAACCTTCATCGACCTCTATCGTTGAAACGCATCACATGTTACATTTTTGTCAAATACCAAAAGCGTTTCTTTTTATCTCCTTTAAACACTCTAAATTTTTTATCCCCTGTATTTTATTATGTGACCACACTGTTCTCGGCATAATCATTTGACGTAAGTTTTCATGTAGCTTCCAATTTTATCCTGCAATCCACAGATAATATTTTAATCACTTATGACGCTCCCGTGACTGTTCGTTTTACTTCTTACATGGCTATGCACTATTTTTTGCAGAAAAAATCATAAACCACTTGCAAAAAAGAGATTTTATTTCTTTACCCGTTTCAGGCACCTAGAGCCATTCTTAGGAAGACCGTACAGAAAAATATACCACAAATAAATATGAGCTAGTTATTAAATTTTAAGAAAGAGAAGTTTAAAAATTTAGTGGCAAAACTGTTGTACATCCTTACAATAATCGCATTATTAGCTAGCATTAAAAGTAGCAGGTGTAAATTCAGTATACTTCTGTAGACCTAAAAAAAATACGAGAACACTGTGTTGTACAACAATAAAATCAGTTAATGCAAAAGGAGCTCTTAAGTGCCCACATGACGATCATAATACTTGTACAGACATCATTCCACAATTTGAGCTAATCAGCTAACGACATACATACTTTGAGGTTGGTCACAGAGAGGCTAAACGTACAATAAAATAACAGTATAACTGTAGTTGCCATATGACATAAACGAAAATGCAAGTGTGCATAACCAGCGTATTTAGTAACATATAAAAACCTAATGATAGATAAAATAAGTTAATGCTAATGACATGTGTCGCTATGGATGGAAAGTTTAGGAAATACTCTCGGAAACAAATGTAGTGAAGTCAGTAGCGTGCTAGCAAGGAAGCTATTGGCGAAAACGAAGTTTGAAGCGTATCATGTGGCTGGAGGCTGTAACTTGAGTAAGTGGAGAAATAGTTCTCAATCAGTTGCTAGTATAAAGGGTCGGAAAAAACTCGTAGCGCTATTTACCACTTCAAACTCGCTTGTTAGTTACAAACTGAAGTTATTGGTACCTACACAACGTCGGATACATCACTTACGTCATGCAGGAAACTTAACGTGGAAATTCATCGTTACTAACTCTAATGATCTTCCTCATGTAGTACTTTTATTTTATTTCGAGCCGGATGTCATCATCAGTGTAACAATGAGCTGCTTACGCTTAAGATATATTTGTTCGTGTTTTCTTAATTCGTCTTGCAACTATATTCTTCTTTTAACCCCTTACTTATTGCAGAATATACTTCTGTTCCCATAAGCAGCTGAGCATGATTCTTAGGTGGATCGAAACTGGTTTTGCGAGTAAAATTACAAATTAACTGACAAATGATGTGTTTTATTTCAAGAACCATGAAATCACTTGTTAGCGAAGAACTCATTCGCTTCGAGAAGTATCAATTCAACCACTTACACATGAGCAACACAATAAGGACGGAAGATGGAGAAGCCCGACCAGTACGAAAAAGCAGGCAGTGAATCCGAGTATTTTCCTGCTAGACGTAACAGGTCGTCGGCCGCGGGCTGCTTAGCGTAGCATCGCGTGGTCGCTGCATATAGTACGCCGCCCCATTCCTCATCACCACGGAATAATTAAGAAGGGAAACACCTTGCTACTTGGAAATTTAAAGTAGGGCCAGAAATACATGGCGCTAAATTCGCTCGCAGCGCCGCGTCCTAAGTCTAACCGCCGACAGTCATTAATTTCTGTTCACCGGTTCGTAGACCCGAAGAAATGGTATTCAGCAGTTGATTTTAATTACTCCCAAATGATTGATAATGCCATGGAATAAAATGTAGCTGTAGAACACTCAAAGCATCATTATTAACATTGTTCATGAATACCCCAGGAAATACCCAGACATCTCAATCGTAGCCCCATAGCCCCACTTCAGCGATATGACGTTCGGATAATTATTGCTCTTCCATTCTACATGGGCTGTGGGACTAATGAACTTTTAATGTATCAGTGCGCACGGGGATTCTTCTGCTGACTTTCAAATACTCTTCATAAATAGCTGGTGTCAGTCTGTGTCTGATTTAAATGAGGAGAATCAGGATCACAATTACAGGCATAGCTGCTAGACTTTCTCAGTGTGTCAGTACCGTTTTCAATAGCATTAACTGCAAATGTCAGCAACAGGAAGGTCGAGAGTTCAGATAGGTGTCTGCACGGGCGACAGAGTTTTGGAAGCACAGGAATAGTGACAATCTGTGCATGTAGACGTTGCAGCTGAGTACATTCAATTTGCCTTAGATCCAAGTAGTAACCCTCGGCGCCGTATGTCTTCACAGACTGGTATTAACGTGCAAGCAGTTTAGGTATCGCTTGCAAGTGTTTCATTAAATGTGTTTCAAACCTGGGACACACCCAAATACCTAGGTCATTATTTTCATTCACAGACTAAAAATGAGGATACGAATTTTAACAAAATTCAGAATGTTCATTGTCGCATAGTTCCGTACAATGTCTCCGAGCTCTAGGCCAACCATTCACCCTTATACATGCTTTCCAGTAGGAACTAACAAGAAGATTACATTCCAGTTCAGTGCATCTCAAATTCAGAGTAGAACTATTAAGATGAAAGTAATTTGGACTGTGGTAGTACTATTGGACAGTTCAGCTACTGATGACCACAGCAGTTGAGTCCCATAGTGCTCAGAGCCATTTGAACCATTTTGAACCTAACATTACCTCTGGATATATTTCGTAAACCACCACAAATACTGACGAATCGATTCCACAGACCGAACGTGAGGAGAGGGGCTAGTGTAATTGGTTAATACAAACCATAAAAAAATGCACGGAAGTATGTTTTTTAACACAAAACTACGTTTTTTTAAATGGAACCCCGTTAGTTTTGTTAGCACATCTGAACATATAAACAAATACGTAATCAGTGCCGTTTGTTGCATTGTAAAATGATAATTACATCCGGAGATATTGTAACCTAAAGTTGACGCTTGAGTACCACTCCTTCGCTGTTCGATCGTGTGTATCGGAGAGCACCGAATTACGTAGGGATCCAAAGGGAACGGTGATGGACCTTAGGTACAGAAGAGACTGTAACAGCACATTACGTCCACATGCTAACACCTTTTTATTGGTCTTTTTCATTGACGCACATGTACATTACCATGAGGGGTGAGGTACACGTTCGACGGGAGTTTCATAGGACGTGGAGGACGCATAAATTTGCCAGCCCGTTCTCCTGATCTTACACCTCTGGACTTCTTTCTGTGGGGTACGTTAAAGGAGAATGTGTACCGTGATGTGCCTACAACGCCAGAGGATATGAAATAACCTATTGTGGCAGCCTGCGGCGACATTACACCAGATGTACTGCGGCCTGTACGACATTCATTACGCCAGAGATTGCAATTGTGTGCAGCAAATGATGGCCACCACATTAAACATCTATTGGCCTGACATGTCAGGACACACTCTATTCCACTCCGTAATTGAAAACGGAAACCACGTGTGTACGTGTACCTCACCCCCATGGTAATGTACATGTGCGTCAATGAAAAAGACCAATAAAAAGGTGTTAGCACGTGGACGTAATGTGCTGTTCTGTACCTAAGGTCGATTACCGTTCCCTTTGGATCCCTATGTAATTCGGTGCTCTCCGATACACACGATCGAACAGTGGAGGAGTGGTACTCGTGCGTCAACTTTACGTTACAGTATCTCCGGATGTAATTATCATTTTACAATGCACCAAACGGCACTGATTACGTATTTGTTTATATGTTCAGATGTGCTAACAAAACTAATGGGGTTCCATTTAAAAAAACGTAGTTTTGTGTTAAAAAACATACTTCCGTGCATTTTTTTATGGTTTGTATTAACCAATTACACTAGCCCCTCTCCTCACGTTCGGTCTGTGGAATCGATTCGTCAGTATTTGATGTGGTTTACGAAATATATCCAGCGGTAACGTTAGGTGACTCACCCTGTATGTTTCCTGTTTTTTTCCTAAGTCTGTCCTCTGCTATTGCTGCATCTAGGCTTTAAGGGACGATTCTCCTCTAGAATATGCTACCCGATGGGAAAGTGTTTCCATTCTTGGTGAAACATTGCGAATAAATTCTGTCATGTGCTTGGGCGACACGGTCAGCTACGCAACGCTACGATATAGTTATTGACACCCCTTTACTATATTACTATAATACAAGTTAGTGTTACCATTTTACAGGATTTGTGACCGTGATCGTGTAACTACTGGAGTTTAAGCAATTAGCCTATCGGTTTCATCCACTAAACACAACATTATGTTATACAGGAGAGTATAGATTCGAAGGTAGTACTTCAACAGGGACCCGTTTAACAGTTGTAATTAATTGTACTACGGTAACAAAAACGGCACAGGTTCTCAAAATCAATAATTATCGACAGCGTCTATATATCTCTTTACAATGAGACATTAACAGACTAGCAAATCTCTCCCTTACAATAACGTTTGCTAACTGAACTGTCTAGCTTTGAAAGAATATCTCTCTTACAACATCTTTTCAAGCAATCAACTTTTTTCTAGAATATGGGATAGGGGGCGGGGTAGCCCTATCAGTACAATAAAAATTGCACAATATGCGATGTTTGTATCTATTACTTACTTAAGAATGGCGTCAAAACGGAATGGAATACGACTTTAGTTATTTTCTTCAACAAACAAATGTTCTGTTTAGGTTATGCAATCAGAATTCCTTTAATTTTAATAATGGTTTTACTCCTATTTTTAGCATTTCCATTGTTATCATTAACAGCACCAAACAGTCTTTATAATTACGTTCAACATCGTTGACAGTTTTTGGTATTAGGAATAGGCCCCAGTAGAGGTTACGTGAGTAGGGTCAGAGCTGCCTTGGAACACACAAAGATTAAGTTCCAGTAATGTATTAGATCACAGCAAAGGAGGTACTGATTCTTGCAAATTTATAAATCGAATGAAACAGTATATTGCGTAGGCGCGACGGTACGTTGAACGGCGACGGTGATCGCGTTGACTACTATTGCGCAAGCGTGGTTCACCAGTCAGACTGCTCTAATATAACTCTTCCTTCCACATCTTGTGTTGGTAGTCTAAAGGCTAGAGACAGACTGGTGAACGTTCCTCTCTTGGCGCGTTAATTACGCCTTTTACTTTGGTGCGCTATCCACCTCCTACATACAGACGAACTTTGCTCCAGAACTTCCTTCCCTAAATAAACATTACTACCTGCGATCCCTATGCATAAATCAATAATAAGACCAAATTTTTCCCACGTAAAAATATACATAAAAGTATTCATCATTACTACAGATATGAATAAATATATATATTTATGAACAGACAATAATAATACAGCAACAGCTACATTAATGGCATCAGTTGTTGGTGTTGTAAATTCTTCTGGAAGATGTTCCATACCGTTTAGGATAATTCTTTTTGCTCCAGACCTTCCTTCCCTACATAAACATTACTACCTGCCGATCCCTATGCATAAATCAGTAATAAGACCAAATTTTTCCCACGTAAAAATATACATAAAAGTATTCATCATTACTACAGATATGAATAAATATATATATTTATGAACAGACAATAATAATACAGCAATAGCTACATTAATGGCATCAGTTGTTGGTGTTGTAAATTCTTCTGGAAGATGTTGCATACCGTTTAGGATAATTCTTCTCAGCAGGCCATTTAAACACAATCTCGTGATTTTCTTCGAATCAACATTTTGTGTAGCATTACTATCAAAACTGATACAAATAAGATCTGACTCCAAACTGTTTCCACAGCGGGAGCAGCAAAGATTTGTTTGAAATGTTTCCTTAAATACCTCAGTTAATTTCACCGCAGACTAAAACTGACATCTCCGTAACGTTTTCGCGATTACTAAATGATCCTGTAGCGAAGCGCGCTGCTCTCCGTTGGATCTTCTCTATCTCTTCTATCAACTCTATCTGGTACGGATCCCACACCGGTGAGCAGTATTCAAGCAGTGGGCGAACAAGTGTACTGTAACATACTTCCTTTGTTTTCGGACTGCATTTCCTTAGGATTCTTCCAATGAATCTCAGTCTGGCATCTGATTTACCAACGATTAATTTTATATGGTCATTCCATTTTAAATCCCTCCTAATGCCTAGTCCCAGATAATTTATGGAATTAACTGCTTCCAATTGCTGACCTGCTATATTGTAGCTAAATGATAAAGGATCTTTCTTTCTATGTAATCGCAGCACATTACACTTGTCTACATTGAGATTCGATTGCCATTCCCTGCACCATCCGTCAATTCGTTGCAGATCCTCCTGCATTTCAGTACAATTTTCCATTGTTACAACCTCTCGATATACTACAGCATCATCCGCAAAAAGCCTTAGTGAACTTCCGATGTTATCCACAATGTCATTTATATATATTGTGAATACCAACGGTCCTACGACACTCCCCTGCAGCACACCTGAAATCTTAATAAAACATTTACTTCTTCTACTTCTCAATAAAATCGTTAAGCAGGGCGCGTGTGACGTCTATGAACTCTCTCTGACGAAATGCCCAAAAATAAGGTCCGCTACCGTGGTACCCCATTCGAACTCACTTGGTTCTTTCTGGAAACACATTCTAACAACGTCTGTGATGTTGAACCCATTCGAGGTCTTCTTAGCGGTATTCTTTTTGTTGATTGTCTTCTTTGCTGTAGATTTGAAATACTGTAAACGTAAATAGAATAAATACTTTATTTATTAATTTACTGTCCAGTACCCAGTGTTGCTCAGGCATATATTTATTCCAGTATTCTGTAAGTCCATCTCTTCCTTCCTCCTCTCTCTGTCCATCGCCTCCTTCCCCCTTCTTTGTCCACCACCTCCTCCCCCTCTCTCTGTCCACCCACTCCTCTTTCCTTTCTCTGTTCGTCTTCTCCTCCCCCTCTCTTACAGTCACCTCCTCTTTCCTTTTTCTCAGTCAGTTCCCTCCTCCCCCTCTATCCGTCCATCTTCTCCCCGCTCCCGCTGTCCATTTCTTCTACCCCTCTCATACTTCATCTTCCATCTCCTCCTCTTTCCTTTCTCTGTTCATCTCCTCATCTTTCCTTACAGTCCATTTCACCCTCCCATGCTCTCTGTCCATCTCCTTCTTTCCTCTATATGTATCCATCTCCTACTTTCTCTCCCTGTCCATTAATATTCTCCTCCCCTTTCTCTCTACACATTACCACCCCCACCTCAAGAGGAGGGTGCTGGTTTAGCTCCACAGTATTTCTTCCAGACAGTAAATGATATGTGTACCAAATTCGATGGAAATCGACCCAGGGGCTTAGGAGGAATTTTTTACCCATGGATTTGTCCACTTCGTCCATGGCACATATATTTCACATATACACGGTGATTTTTTCCACGATGTACAAACTCTAGGGATTGATCGATGAGAGGATACGGAACAAAAAAGGATTAATGAAGTTATGTCCGGAAATGCATGGTTTCCATGACAGAGACCATTTATTCAATCATACATTGTTACAGAGACTGCTGTCTAATACGCATTGTACCATGCTACCACAGTTACAGTATGTTTTGAAAATGGTTTCCGTGTGTCTCAACCCATGCCTGTACGTGCCGTAGCATGTTCTGTCTCACACGTTCACATCGGCCAGGCTGCATCCGAACAGCGTCAAAGGCAGCATGAATACGCTTCTCTATTGTCTCCACATCTGGAACGGGCTCTGCCTACACGACACTTTTGAGATGGCCCCATCACCAGAAATCGCACTAGTTGAGATCCGATGAACGAGCAGGCCATGCAACTGGATCCCATCGTCCGATCCATCGACCAACGAAGACTCGATTAAGACGCGTGCGGACATTAACAGCTAAGTGGGCTGGAGCACCGTCATATAACAGCCACATAACCCTTCGAATCATCAATGACACTTCTTCCAGCAGCGGAGGCAAAGTCACCGGCAAGGAACACCAATAGTTACGGCCTGTTAGGCGACGTGGAATGGAAGATTTGTTCCAAATTACAGTCACCAATCATCCCGGCCCAAACATTCCGACTGCTCCGATGCTGGTGGTTCGCTGTCACCATACCATAGGGGCTCTGCATACTACGCCACATATGACTGTTATGAAACTAGCAGATACCACTCCGCATAAAGGTGCCCTCATCTGTGAGTAGGATGGATGACACAAATGGTTCAAATGACTCTGAGCACTATGGGACTTAACATCTGAGGTCATCAGTCCCAGCCGGCCGAAGTGGCCGTGCGGTTAAAGGCCCTGCAGTCTGGAACCGCATGACCGCTACGGTCGCAGGTTCGAATCCTGCCTCGGGCATGGATGTTTGTGATGTCCTTAGGTTAGTTAGGTTTAACTAGTTCTAAGTTCTAGGGGACTAATGACCTCAGCAGTTGAGTCCCATAGTGCTCAGAGCCATTTTGAACCATTTGAACCTGTGGTGTCACCGCCAGACACCACACTTGCTAGGTGGTAGCTTAAATCGGCCGCGGTCCGTTTAGTACACGTCGGACCCGCGTGTCGCCACTGTGAGATCGCAGACCGAGCGCCACCACAAGGCAGGTCTCGAGATACGGAATAGCACTCGCCCCAGTTGTACGACGACTTTGCTAGCGACTACACTGACGAAGCCTTTCTCTCATTTGCCGAGAGACAGTTAGAATAGCCTTCAGCTAAGTCCATGGCTACGACCTAGCAAGGCGCCATTAGCCTTACATAGTTTGATAGTTATCGTATGAAATGTCTCATCAAGAACGTTGTAAACCAAAGGACTATATAAAAGTTAAGTATTCCCAAAGCAACGTACTTTTCTTGCTACCATTCACTACTTATCCTGTTCCAGAATTCACTCCCGTCTGCGTTAGATAGCGTGCATTTCGGCCTCCTCTATCTACAAGGTGTTGGCACATTTGCCAACACATCAGAACCATTCATCAGTCCCCTAGAACTTAGAACTACTTAAACCCAATTAACCTAAGGACATCACACACATCCATGGCCGAGGCAGGATTCGAACCTGCGACCGTAGCGGTCGCGCGGTTCCAGACTGAAGCGCCTAGAACCGCTCGGCCACACGGCCGGCGATGACACAAATCCTGGAATTGTGGTTCCCTGGTGAAGAAACCACAGACAAAACTGCTCCCGATGTGGAAAGTCTGTCGCTAGTAAGCCCTGCACACGCTGTAAGTGACAAAGGTAGTATCAACTCTCATGCAGAATGTCGTCTGTATTACCCTGTACTCGCGGGTCAACTGTCTGGTACAGACACGGCGGTCGTCTTCCACAGTGTCAATCATATTTTCCTCCAAGTCTGGTGTCCGAACATTTCCGGTACGCCCTTCATGATTTCCTGCTTCCTGGCACGACTCTGTCTCAGACAAACGGTGAAATACTGTTGCAAACATTGAATGCTGTGGTTGCTATCGGTGGGGATAGTCTCCTGATACAACCTTGCTGTCAGCCGCCAGTTGACATTTTCCTTTCTGTAAGTAAACATCACGTCGGCAAGCTCTCGATTCGAATACAGAACCATTATGTACAGCGCTGTATCACATGCACTACAAAGTGAGCCAGCAAGAGAAGTGAATCAGATACAACATAACCAATTACTATGGCAGGAGAGGGCGCTAGGGCAGGACGGATGAGGAACAGAACCAACCTCTACAGGAAACCATGCATTTTGTCACTGTGGCTGCATGGTACAGCTCCTATCAGATCACCATCTCTGTAACAAAGTATGATTGAATAAATGGTCTCTAGCATGGAAATCATGCATTTCAGGAGTTCATTAGACCATTTTTGTTCCGTATCCTCTCACCGATCAATCCCTAGAGTTTGTACACGGTGGAAAATATCACACTGTATTTAGCATGTTTCACACATGTTTGTTCTAATACTTCACCTACTCCTCTAGTGAATTTTTAGGCGGTTTCTCAGATCCGACTAGTTGAATATCGGGCTGGGAGCTATGTTCAGCCTCAGTTGCACGTTTCGCAAACATCTAAAAAACGTTTGCACATTGTCACATGGGGTACACTAAATATAAATTGTTGAGGCACATAAATTCCGATTTCATTGCTATGGGGATGACAAATCCAATAATTAATCTACCGACCACCTGAAGATACGCGAGAAAGATCAGGAAAAAGAAGAAAAGAGCGGAAGTTCGGGGGCAGTTATTCGTGGAAAAGAGACCAATTTAATGTCTGATGGGATACTAAAATTAATTGTGAAAATTTCGCATTCGATTTAAGTATCAGGTTTTGTGCCCATCTGAACACTGAAGACAGATCGTCATTCATCTGGACGAAGGAAATATTGGTATCTTTCGGTCTGGAACGTACGTAAAACTCATCGGCATAAAAATGATGATTACGGGAGGACGAAACCGGCGATGACATGCAATGAAAGCAATAGCGGGCCCACGGCAGACACCTGTGGCCTTTTTGCAACCTTGAGAAACCATGCTTCCCGTGCGACTTTTATAGTAGTATGCCGGAAGGAAAAAGATGAGCCGGCCTGCATATTTGGTCGCTTAGTGGCGTTACAGAGATCAAACCTAGTATGTAGGTTGCGGATGTGTCGGTTCTCGAATGTTCTAGATTGATTGCAGAAGTCACCAGCCGATCGCCTGACACTATCGGCATATCGGCCGTCTGGAAATCACGACATTGTTGCAAACTGTTTCTCAGAACTCTATTTTACAGCTGAGTGAACGGTCAATGTATCATCCACGTTTTCCCAGACTGCTGCTGCGCACTCGAGAATGAGTCGTTGCAGCTTCTTACACGCTGCTACTGGAAAGATCCTGTACCGATCAAGGGGGCGCAGTTTTTAGGACACTGGGCTCCCATTCGGGAGGGCGACGGTTCAAATCCGTGTGAGGCCAAATTTATGTTTTCCGTGATTTTCCTAAATCAATCCAGGCAAATGCCGGAATGGTCACTTCGAAAATAGCGCTGCCAGTTTCCTTCCCCATCCTTGAAACAGTCTGAACTTGTGCCACGTCTCAAATGACCGGTATGACGCCGACCATTAATCCCTAAACATTGTTCCTGCCTTTTTCCAAGGTTGTGTGGGACGTTCGGCGCCGGCTTTAGCAGTGAGTATCATATCTGCATCTACATTTATGCTCCGCAATACACCTTGCGTTATGTGGTGGGGGGTAATTTGTATACCACTGTCATCCCCCCCCCTTCCTGTTCCAGTAGCGAATAGTTAGCAGGAAGAACGATCGCTGGTTAGCCTTCGTGTAGGCTCGAATCTCTCTAATTTTATCTTCATGGTTTTTTCGCGAGATATATGTAGTCGGAAACAGTTGATTTGTATATGGTACAGTATACACACTGACTTGGTCCCCTTTTCATATATACGCGAGCAAGAACGTAATCTGAGCTCAAACGTAATAACTATCTCGAACGGACTGTTCTCCCTATGCTAATGTACACAAATTCCAAAAACATGATTTATACGAAACCTAATTTGCGCTTTTCTCATATTACATCCTGAAAACAATAGACAAAGGCAATGAGGTACATGTACCATTTCTCGACCCCGGAAAAGCTTTCGGCTTGGTACCACACGAACATTTATTATCGTAAGTTCAAATGGTTCAAATGGCTCTGAGCACTATGGGACTTAACATCTGAGGTCATCAGTCCCCTAGAACTTAGAACTACTTAAACCTAACTAACCTAAGGACGACACACACATCCATGCCCGAGGCAGGATTCGAACCTGCGACCGTAGCGGTCGCGCGGTTCCAGACTGAAGCGCCTAGAACTGCTCGGCCACTCTGGCCGGCTATCGTAAGAGCGAGCACATGGGGTGCGGTATCAAACGAAATTCATGACTGGATTGACGGTTTGTTGTTAGGGAAGATGCAGCATGTTGTCTTCCCTAGAGGGTATCAACAGACGTGGAAGTAGCTTCAGATGTGCCCCAGGAAAGTGTCTAGGGATCCATGTTGTATATTAATGACCTTGAAGCAGTAACCTCAGACCTTTCACAGATGATGCAGCTGTCTATAACGAAATATGGTCTGAATACTTAGTCAGATCTTGATAATATTTCATAGAGGTGTAAAGACTGGCAACATGCTTTAAATGTTCATAAATGTAAAATTGTGCACTTTGCAAAACGCAAAAAAGTAGTGGTATCCTTTAACCAACCTATGAATGAGTCACCTTTCGAATCGATCTACTCTTACAAATACTTGGATGTAGCAGTTTGTTGGGATATGAAATGGAACATATTCATCTTTCAGATTTGCAGCTCTTGTGTTTCCTTCCGTGTTTGCAGTTAAACTATAGGTTATAGATTCTTCCTTTATGCAAAAACACTGTTATTTGTTTTTACCCAAACATTTTCTGGCACCTACGTGCCACCATCAGTGGGTTTTGTTTATTGAAAACTGTAAAAAGTGAAAATATTTTAGACAGTAGCTGATCTAACAAAGTGAGGCCTCAAGAAAGTTTTTGTTCGTTTTTCTTCTTACCATGATTTTACATTATATGGTTTTACAGGACCATCTCTATGGTGTCCTGTACTGACAGCTTGCCACCTGCCAAACGATGCAAATGTGAATTTCATCGGCGAGTTAACTCATCCCTTGTTTATCAAAAAATGTGATTTTGGCGTGGCAAATTGTTTTACATATATATTTGCTATTACACACATTTTGTTGTCACTGATCCTTCTTCTTTAGCGCAACACACTGCACACACGTATTAATGTACATTGTGTAATTTAGTTTGTTATAAACGCCTTTTTACCTCGCAAAATGCGATGAGCATTATGTTGTTGCGTTCCCTAACCCCATCGGCGTTCAATTGTCCCTGAGAGTTTGGCGCCGAATAATTTTGTATAAGTTTTTTCTCTCTTTCTGTGTGTGTGTGTGTGTGTATGTTTAAGTTCCTTTATCGGTTTGTGTTGCCTTTTCTGTATAGTTCCTTTAATGTGTTAATTAATGTGCTTTTATAGAGTGTAGTGTTTTCATTTCAAACTTGTTTGCCTTGTGCTGTTGCATTCTGTATTTGGAAGTTTTCTTCTATTTTAATTTGCGGTATTGGCTGTAGCTGGATTTCAGTTATGGGCTATCAGGTGGTCAGCTTTTTAGGGCTCTGAGGTTTCCTGAGTACCTAGCTTTAACGTTCCTGCATGTTTCCTATGTATGCTGATTGACAAGTTCAAAAAAGTTGAAATGCGTGTGATTTCCTAAGGAACCAAACTGCTGAGGTCGTCGGTCCCTATGGTTACACACTACTTAAACTAAGTTATGCTAAGAACAATACACACCCATGCCCGAGGGAGGACTCGAACCTCCGGCGGGAGGGGCTGCGCAGTAACTGATATAGCGCCTCTAAGCGCGCGGCCACTCCACGCGGCGATTGACAAGTGTTGCATGTGAGTTCATATGTTCCTGATCTGTTGAATTTATCTGTGGGTGTCTCCTGTGTTCAGAGTTTTTTCTGTGTTGGCTGTCCTGTATCCTATTTGAAGTCCCTGTTTGTGTTGTGTGTGTGTGTGTGTGTGTGTGTGTGTGTGTGTGTGTGTGGTTCATCAGACAGGCATATTATGTCATCGATGTAACAATACCAGTGTACCACTTTGTATTTTTTTGGTCTTACTATGTGTGTGTAGATCTTGTTCTCTAAGTTGTTCATGAATAGGAGGCCACTAATTGGTGATCCGACTGGCAGTCCTTGATGTTGAGAATAAAATGTTTTGCTGAACGTAAAGTAATTTTGTGCTGTTGTGGTCTTCACTATGGTTGCTATTTCATTAATGTATGAGTCTGACAGTAGAAGAGAACTTCCACATACAGATGGTAATAGCACAAGGCAAACAAGTTTTAAATAAAAACGCTACTCTCTGTAAAAGCACACACACACACACACACACACACACACACAGAAAGAGAGAGAAAAAGTAAACAAAATTATTCGCCGCCAAACTCTCTCGGGAGTAAATGAACGCCGACGGGGTTAGGAAACACAACAACATAGTGCTCACTGCGTTTTGAGAAACGAAAAGGCGTTTATAACAAACGAAATCACACAAAGTACATTAACATGTGTGTACAGTGTTCCCAGAAGGCAAAGGAAGGAGCATCAGTCACGACAAAATGTGCGTAATAACAAATATATACGCAAAACATTTTTCTACGCCAAAATCACATTTTTTAAAAATCAAGGGATGTTTTAACTCGCTGGTGAAATTCACATTTACATCATTTGGTTCGCAGGTGACAAGCTATCAGTGCAGGACACCATAGAGATGGTCCTGCAAAACCATACAATGTAAAACCACGGTAAGAAGAAAACGAAAGGAAATTTTCTTTAGGCCTTACTTTGTTAGATGAGTTACAACCTAAAATATATTCACTTTTTACAGTTTTCAATAAACAAAACCGAGCGAGGTGGAGCAGTGGTTAGCACACTGGATTCGCATTCGAGAGGACGATCGTTCAAACCCGCGTCCAGTCATCCTGATTTAGGTTTTCCGTGATTTCCCTACATCACTTCAGGCAAACTCCGGGATGATTCTTTTGAAAGGGCACGGTCGACTTCCTTCCCCACCCTTCCCCAACCAGGTGGGATCTATGACCTCGCTGTTTGGTCCCCTCCCCCAAATCAACCAACCAACCAATAAACAAAACGCACTGATGATGGCCAAGAGGTGCCTAAATTTGTTTGGGTGAAAAGGAAAAACATTATTTTTGCATAAAGGCGGAACGTATAACCTGTGATGAAATGGAACAGTTGCATAGACCTAGTTGTAGGCAAACAAGGTGGCAGGCTTTGGTTCATTTGTAGGATAACAGGAAAATGCAGTCAGCCCACAAATGATATTGCTTACAGAAAACTCGTTTGAACCATCCTAGAATACTTTGTGGGACGCAAACTAAACGGGACTTACAAGTAGATATTGAACGTATACAAGAAAGGGCAGAACGATTAGTCTTAGGATTGTTGGACCCAGGGGAGAGCATCACGAATACGCTGAAACAGTTGAACTGGCAGGCGCTTCAAGGTGGTTGTCAGCTATTCCCCAAAAGTCTGCCTAAAATTTTACGAATCAATATTAAACGAGAAACGTAAGAATATACTCCAGTCCGAAAACAAGATTAGACTAAATACAGAACCCACAGACGCGTTAAGCGTTAACCCTTCCCACGCTCCGAGCGCGAGTGGAACGAAAAGGAACCCTAATGCATGGTGCAGTGGAGGTAGGCGCCTGCTAAGTGTGACACTCAAGTTCTTTTCCATGCACACTCGCTCGGGGTGTCTATTCGCCGCTGCGAATGCTTCGCCACCGAGCTATTGCATCCGTTATAGACTCAGCACGAACGCTTACGCTGGGCGTATACAGGATGGTCAGAAATATCCTGAAAAGCTTGTAAAGATGTTGCAGGGTAGGTTGCGGTGAGAAATAATCTTTCAGAAAAAAATTCGATACGTTGCGCCGTTTCCGAGCTAATTAGTAACGAACTTAGCCTATCAGGTCGTTGCGCGCGGAAATTCAAGCGGCCCGCTAGATACAATTAGCGTCAGTTGTCCTCACATCTTAGATGATAGTGCGCGCGACTGCTCAACCCTTGACTCGGGTTCGATTCTTACTACTGTCCCATGTCCAATTTCTGTATCGCTCTTTTTTTAGGTATTAGAAAACCAAAAGATGAAAACGTTTGGTGACACCGTCTCTGGCGGGCCTCTTGAATTTGCGCTCACAATGGCCTGATTGGCTAACTTTAACGCTACGAAACTGAGAAACGGCGCAACGTATCGAATTTTTTTCTTAACATTTGTCTATCAGCATAGCCTACCCTGCAACACCCCAACAAACTTTTTTATTGTTTCTGACCATCCTGTATACCACTGTGTTGCCCGCTGCGGAGTAAGCTGAATACGGGGACAGGATTGTAAAACCACCGCGTCCACAGTATCTGTCATGTCTAACACCCCGCTACTCCTGCAATATGCAGAAAAATGTCAGAGAGTGGAGGCGATATTATTTGCGTGGCAGATGATGAAGTTTTCGGCTGCTGTGACTTGTGGGGTCGCGACAAACACATCACGTGAACATGGCCTTTGATCCGCAACACGAAATAAATTCCCGGTACGAAGGCCGCATCAACAGTTCGTATCTCGTATTTGAAGCCTTCGTTGCAGTGATTCAGGGGTCTCTCACTATCTGGACCTGAACCTTTATTACGAAGTTATATCTTGTGTTAATGTTGAAGATGATTGTGGCTTTGATCTTTGGTACTGATTCGAAGTCAAGTTACCCAGTCGTAGTGTTCGGTCTCTACCGTGTTTTCGGCTCTCCACCCAGTGTCCACCTTTGTATCCACGCGCTACGTGGTTTGCTGTAATGGCCTGATTAGCTTCTGTCGGACTATGTTGCGAAAGTGGTGACGAGTAACTAAAATCCCTGCGTGTCGTGAGTGCATCTTGGACAAAAAAATTTTGAAATACGGCAGCAGTAGCTGATTCTGCAAATGGAACTACTGGAACAGCTACGGCAAACTAAGAGGCAGTTCGAGATACAATAGTAAAAGCAGGCGACTTGCTGAAGCGTACAGCAGACTTGTCAACGTGCTGCTGACAGCATAAGCACCACTGGTATCCACGCCAGCGTTGTCAGCACCTGCATTTCGGGCGTCTGTTGATTCAATGGAAAGTTAGAATACGTTTCTCCAACGGTTTCTGCTGTTTTGGATGGATAGTTACTTCTGATACTCGTTTTTAGTTTGCTGTATTATCTTCTAATGGTCTCACATACGAGTTGGTCTCCAAATTATAACTGCTCGCAGAACCTAGTAACTTGTCACTCGACCTCCTGTGTAGTATGTCGCCCATTCTTCTCGAGAACCAACCGCTTGTAGCGGCTGCTAGATCGAAATTCTAACAAGTGTCAGAAGAATGTAAACCAGTGGTAAAGGTCTAGGTTGGACAACTTGCAGGGTCTTAGTGGACAGTGGTTAGTGAAAATGAATGTTACATTAAGTAATTATTGTTAATTACGTATGTGAGAATGGGAATAAATGTTATGTAATCATGCAGTAAGAAGTGGAAATGGCTCAAAGGCTGACTGTAGAATCACTAGTTTTACTTTGACAAAAGAATGACCTTGAATCTGTTCCTGCAGGAAAAGTAAGATGGGGACATTTGGAGATAATAAATATTGCATAATTAAAATTCTTCTATTGACAGTATTTAATGAGCTATAAAAGTGTCAAAAACTGATTATTACTCGAAAACTGAAAATTTACTGTTTTGAATAAATCTGCATAACTTTTCTTCTGCAGAATCTTTAATGTGGAATGTAGTTGTGAGTCTAGCTGCCGACGAGGAAGCCTGATCCTAGACTGAGCCACTTCACACAGGTCAGTCAATCGAAATGGCATCCTACACAGTGTAGTTCCCTAAAGCGAACTACCAAGCGAAATGGCGCAGTGGTTAGCACACTGCACTCCCATTCGGGAGGACGACGGTCCACATCCCCGTCCGCCCATCCAGATTTAGGTTTTCAGTGACTTCCCTAAATCGCTCCAGGCAAATTCCGGGATGTTTCCTATAAAAAGGGAATGGCCGACTTCCTGCTCCATCCTTTCGTAGTCCGAGTTCGTACTACATCTGTGATGGCAATGCTGTCGACTATACGATGAATTCTAATTTTCTTCTTTTATTTAAGTCAGCCGATGACGTGACCACTTCTTCAGCTATAGATTCCGTGGTACCATCAGACAAAGACTTAAATGAGCAGATTGGGAGTGTAATTATATGATCCCACTCGATGAAGACTTACACAAAAATACAACGTGGTGAAGATAGATATTCTATTAGTGGTGGTGATGCTGGTGGCGGCGGTGGTAGTTCATCTACATCTACACTATGTGATCAAAAGTATCCGGACACCCCCAAATACATACGTTTTTCATATTAGGTGCATTGTGTTGCCACCTACTGCCAGGTACTCCATATCAGCAACCTCAGTAGTCATTAGACATCGTGAGAGAGCAGAATGGGGCGCTCCGCGGAACTCACGGACTTCGAACGTGGACAGGTGATTGGGTGTCACTTGTATCATACGTCTGTACGCAAGATTTCCACACTCCTAAACATCGCTAGGTCCACTGTTTCCGATGTGATAGTGAAGTGGAAACGTGAAGGGACACGTACAGCACAAAGGCGAACAGGCCGACCTCGTCTGTTGACGGTCAGAGACCGCCGACAGTTGAAGAGGGTCATAATGTGTAATACGCAGACATCTATCCAGCCCATCACACAGGAATTCCTAACTGCATCAGGATCCATTGAAAGTATTATGACAGTTAGGCGAGAGGCGGTGGTGCTATGGTGTGGTCGTGTTTTTCATAGAGAAGGCTTGCACTCCTTGTTATTTTGTGTGGTACTATCACAGCACAGGCCTACATTGATGTTTTAATCACCTTCTTGTTTCCCACTGTTGAAGAGCAATTCGGGGATGGCGATAGCATCTTTCAACTCGATCGAGCACCTGTTCATAGTGCACGGCCTGTGGCGGAGTGGTTACATGATAGTAACATGGGCTGCCATTCCCCAAGAAACTTTCCAGCACCTGATTGAACGTATGCCTGCCAGAGTGGAAACTGTCATCCATGGGCCAAAACCATATTGAATTCCAGCATTATCGATGGAGGGCGCCACGAACTTGTAAGTCATTTTCAGCCAGTTGTCCGGATACTTATGATCACATAGTGTACATCTACACAACTACTCTGCAATTCATACTTAAGATACTATCAGAGCGTTCTTCGAACCACCTTCGCCGGCCGGGGTGGCCGAGTCGTAATAGGCGCTACAGTCTGGAACCGAGCGACCGCTACGGTCGCAGCTTCGAATCCTGCCTCGGGCATGGATGTGTGTGATGTCCTTAGGTTAGTTAGGTTTAAGTAGTTCTAAGTTCTAGGGGACTGATGACCTCAGAAGTTAAGTCCCTTAGTGCTCAGAGCCATTTGAACCATTTTGATTTGAACCACCTTCAGACTATTTCTCGACCGTTCCACTCTCTAACAGAGAGTGGGAGAAATGAACACTTAAATTGCCCTCTGATTTGTCTTATTTTATTATGATGATCATTTCTCCCTATGAAGGTTGGCGGTAATAACATATTTTCACACTCAGAGGATAAAGTTGGTGTTCGAAATTTCGTGAAAAAACCTGCAATAAGCTCATACCAAAACTTAGCTTAAACGTATTATCTCACTGATATGAAACACTTTTTTGAAAAAACATGTTATTTATAAGCGCTATTTTATCAATGTACAGACAGGGCTTTGCGGAGCCCCTTAACGTTATATGTAATATGATTTCGTATAGTAGTTTGAAAACTATATGTAAGGAATACTATGATATGAGTCGGAGCTGGTTTGTGCGCAAACACCTGAAGCGCCCATATCGTTAGGACTGAATGCTGCTACTCCTTTTTTTTTTTATCTGGGGTAGGCTTGGCCCATTCGTTTTGTTATGGGGGAAGTACTTAAAGCGGAACTCAATCGTTTAGAGGCTTCAGTTGATGTTAGACCGACCGATCGCAGGAAAACGATATGTGACGTCCATTGTGGTAACTAAAAATCCTAACAGTACAGTTAGGATTTGTTGCGATTTTCAAACATTGCTCAGTGCTTAAATCCAATGTAGATATTTACCTGATTCCTAGTCCAAAAGAGCTACTAAGTTATCAGGTCGCTGGTTCTATTCTAAAATACAGTACATGTAACTTACATTTAACTCGAATTATACTTAGATGCATTCTCAAAGCGTTTTTTGGTGATCAACACGCAGTTTAGATTATATCAATAAAATATATTACCTTTTAGTGTTATAAGTACTCCAGCTAAATTTCAAATATATTTGGAGCAGTTTATAAAGGTAGTGTATCTCAAGCTGCAGACTATTTAGATGGCATTATGGTCACCGGTCGTAGCAGGAAGCAGCAGCTCATCAACGTAAAACCATTATGTAAGAGGCTTGCAGCTAGTCGGCTCAAACGTAAGTTAATTAAGTGTAGTTTTTTCCAACCAAACATTCAGTTCATCGGTCAAATTCTGAGCAAAGATTGTATTAGAGCCACGTCGACGTAGTGTATACCTGTGTCCAAGGATTTGGAGGAACTTCTGTCGAATGTGGGCAGAATAAATAAACAAAGTAAATGTATACCAAATGCAGTGCAAGTACCATACCTCCCCCCCCCCCCCCCCCTCTCAATCAGCTTCTAAAAAAAGCAGCCACATTTTAATAGTCTTTCGTTTCTTAGACAGGGTTCTTGAAGCTAGAAAAGTGTATGAAATCTGCTCCCTGCCTGGTCACATTCCCCATTTACTCAAGGAAATTGCTTAGTCTTAGCGATTGGTGTTCAGTAATCCGTGATAGGTTCGGTTTTGTTATGCTTGGCTTTCGCGTGGAAGATAGAGCGCATTAACCCTCGAAAGCGCCTGAAAGCAGGCTTATGGAACAGAAGCTCTTGGCAAGTATAGATCCTTACCAACTTTATCTATGGCCACTACCTAGACGTGCTACCAAGCCTTCACAAAATTTTTGGTGCTATGTTGTTGTTGAAATGCTTGACAGCATCAAGAATCGTTCCCGGGCCCTCCTGGTGATAGTTGCGCTGATCAGCTACGGAGGTGGACATTCCGCCGACGAGCCATTCGCATATTTCCGTTAATGCGTCGACTGTTAACGGCAGCCGCACAGAGAGAGAAATTCCTCGGGCAGCACGCCAGAGGGAGCTGTTGATGACAGTAGCTATATATACGCTTGTCCGACAAGTCGCTAAATCGTGATGGCGCCTCTCTTAGTACCAGCTGGTTGTAATGCTGGTAGCGGAGAGAATTTTTTTTTCCGAAAATTTGTGGCGACGGAAGTAACGTGGTGACCGAATTCTCAACTAGATGATTCTACCTAAGTTTAACGCGCGTAATCCACATATTTCCGTGGCAGTTATGCAATTGCTAGGAGAAGATAAGATAAAAATGTGTATTTTATCTGCGGGTATAGTGAGCCTTTAATAAACAGGAAATAATTTGAAAGGGTGAGGAATTGGTCCTTTTTGTATGAATCATCTAGGTCAGTTTCCGAACTGCTTATGTATTTTTGCGCTTTTTTATTGCACCACGCCTCTTACAATGAAGAAGTGTTATCACATTAACATTTTATACAAAAATCAGATCGTATAGGAGGGAAACACTGAGTACTTAACATTATTTTATACTTTGTGCTATAGTCATATGAATGTTAATATTTCTTGTTTAGGAGGCGCACGACTTCGACGTTTCAGGCGATATATGAATGAAGTTATAGAATGGGGTAAAGCCTGGAACTAATAGATTCTGCGAACGCTTTTTACCCAATCTTAACTAAATATGACCTAACAGCCCTGGAGGGACGAGGTATTGATTTAACTTAAGTACATATACAGAAAAATCTATGCACAGTGCTGCAGCTTCCATTAGACTTCATCTGGATATTGAGAAATTCAGAAATGAAAGAGGAGTCAGAGAAGAGATTCCGTATTAGGACATGTATAAATTTCAGCAGCTTACGGAGGAACTTAATACAACAGGTTTGTAAGTGGGCCCGAAAACAAGACGAAAATAGTAAGCAATCGACATATCGGAAAGAAAATTGTACAATTAAGAAAGAATCCATAGAAAGGGTAGTAGACTTTTTGAATTTATAGCAGTTGAAATCGACGACTATATCAACAGTGAATTGAAAGAACACAAGAGTAAAGAAGTGGTTGAAGTCCTTTTGGTAAACTTGATAATTTTTTTTCAAAACTAAATTTCCAACGTGTCTGAAACGAAATACTGACAATCTACGCCAATTTCTAATTTTAACTTATGACAGCGAGACATAAATTTTCAGTGCAAAAAAAATGAAAAAGGTGGTCACCAGGAAACGGAGAAGTACATGCTGGGATTTATCAATAGGGGCCAGGAAACAAACAAATTGACCAGGAGATAACGAGGGTGGAAGGCGTGACTGTGACTGTAATGTAAATGAAATGTTGACCATAACATGCAGAAATGCGAATTGGTTGTAAAAGGATCAAAGGTGTTCCTTTCTCGTTTGCAAAACCAAGAAGACGACATAATAGAAACGTTTTGTTTCATAGATACATAATCGATAAAGAGGGAGAGTGTACGATGAATATGTTTCATCTAAAATTGCATATCGCACGTAACCAGTATGAAATGTTCTAAGCCTGTACTCCAAGTAAAAATCAACGATTAATTAGTGAGAGAAATGAGTAACAATGTCAGGCGTCCTTCTTTAGGGCGCCATAATCTGACAAAGGCGTTTTACCGTCCAGTTTGAGGAGGCTAGGTTTTGCTCAGTAAGGGCAACGATTGAACCGGAGTTACGAGAACCGTATCAGGAATGATTCTCGTTGTGTGGCACAGTTGCACATCAGTCTCTCTAGTGAGAGAGCTCCTCAGCCACAAGTAGAGCAATATTTAGCTGGTGACTATACTAATGCTGAAACAGTTGATCGTAATGTAGTGGCATTTACACTGCGCAACAAAATTAAAGGGTCACTTTTAGAAACCCCATCATTTTCTCCCTTTGCAATGCAGAAGTTCGAATTTTGGGTAGAAGGTGCCTAAAACCTTTTTCTGCAATTGTGCTAAAGCGTGGCATCCTGCGACGTCACCCTCGGATCCGGCGACGCTTCACACAGCGAGATGGCGAAAAAAGAAAAGAAAAAAAAAAGCCAGAGCTCAGTAGTTCATGTGAGGTGTAAGGTGGGTTAATGATATTGCATTGCCACCAGATTTCTGCTTAACGCCACCGTGGACGTGTTACACCATTGGTAGGTCGTTACAACCCCCCTTACTCACATCTACCCCTTTTCATGACGCCTCTATTACGAGGATAATATTTCGGACACACAGAAGAATCGTCACGAAAAATTCTCAGCAGGTGTCATAAAGATTTCAAATGAAACCATGCCTTCCTTTGGGGCGTTAATTTTCACACATCAGCATCTGCTGGGCTCATGTGAAATCTGAGGGCTGTCGAAAGAGTTGCCTATACTGCCGGTGGGTAGGTTCGATGGATAAGTGTACCTGTGAAGAGTCGGCCTTACAGGGCCCAACGAATTGGGGTGTGTGAGAGGAACACTTCGAGGTTCTGTTCGCGCAGGTGTCAATGTCCCACTTCCGCCCCCCCCCCCCCCCCTCCACCTTGCAAACGCCAAAGCAAGGCGCGAAAAAATGAGATATATAAAAGCACAGTAAGTATGCCCGCTCGAGTTGTACGTAACCTGAGGTTAGCACTTATCCCTGACACCCTGAACCCACTAACTTCAGCACTCACTAAGTCTGCGCATTTGGGAAACGCTACTCACAGATTACTTGGAGTTCAACCGGCAGTTAAAAGTGGCTGTGACGTTAAGTTGTGGTTGCAGAACCATACTAACACAATTCTTTCTAATACCTTGGATTACTATTAAATGGAAGATGTGATCCAGTAAAAGGTTTTATTAATTAAGAGCAAACATAAAATTCGTGTCGCTACAAGTGGTTTACGCAATTGAAAGATATTTTGTCTTGCTTCATCTTTCGTGCAAAACAAGATAAGATTACATTAGCACAAAATTAAACACGAAAAAAACTACGAAATCCGAGATGTAATTTCAAATGAGGAGGCAAGACTGTGATTGAATTAGGACAAAAGGAACAAGTTTGAGTTCTGTTCTCCACTACAGACATCTTATTGCTTACTGAATCCCCGGATAACTATACTGAAACTCCACCAACTATACGCTCGACGCTTTGCATAGCACAGCGTCCTTACCATGGGTGAATCAGCAAATGTACTGCGACAGCGAGTTGCGCCTGCAGCTGGTCAGCAAGCAACATATGGTAGTCACTTGCTAATGATGTTCGCCTCCTCATACCGTCGGTGCAGCCGGGTGAAGTCGGCAGTTCCTCCCAGCGAAAACGGTAAACTATGACTTTATACATGATGACCTATGGCTCACCGAAAACCTTAGCATGCAAAGAAGCGCTCGAAGATGGTGTTTTGGTGCCAAGTGTTAATGTTTAGAAGCCCGAGTTGAGTGCGTTCATTAGTCGGAGCCCGAGTATGAAGCCATAGCAAAATCAAAATGTAAATGGGAGAACAACGGAATAGTTGAGCAGATGGCAGACATATCTTCCAATCAAAACCTCCGTATCGGTATTTTAACTCCCACTAGTGCGGCTACCATTGGTGGTCAACCGCGCACACATAATGGCATATAAGTACCAAAATTTTTCACCACTCCATTTACAGACGTAAGTACGCTTTACCTCCCACACAGGACTGCAAATTAAAAGCTGGAAATATAGTCCTAAGAGGTGTCCTACTTTCACGAGTCTGGGAATGACCGCATCTCAACTGCGAGCTCTTCTTGCTGCATTCATCTGTCATTAAAACTTTTTGCGCGACAGCGCCCATTGCCCCCAGGCTGCCGGGCATACCGCAGTGTGTTTAAGAGGTCATAGCTTCGTTATATTCTCCCATCTCCCAATCGCAGACGCCACAGCGCGGCAATTGGAATCTCGCACAGATAGTAAAAAAAAAACCGTGACTCCCTCTTTCCACAAGCGTCATCTGCCTGTCCTTGGGTTCTCTCTCGCCGGACCACCCACCCAGAACGGTCTAGCAACTCTCCATTTATTCCAGCTTAAGAACAGGACAGAACTTTTGCCCAGTTCCCAGGAATTCAAACACCTCAGAAAATTCTTAAAGTTAAAGGGGAAAAAATGAAAACAGTATTAATACTCCATTACTTGAATCTCTCAGACACTTATTGTGCGATTAAAAAGAAACAACTTGATATCAAAATTACCACGGAAAACGCGTAATTTGAATTTTCCATATTACGAGGGTTGGAACTTTAGTAGTGGCAACTATTTATTTACAGCTCGTACAAAATAGATACATGTTTCAAAGATTTACTGACCTTCAGAGTAGTCACCAGCATGTTGTATAACCCGTTGCCTGCGATGTGGAAGATGTAGGATACTCTTAGCAGTGCCAGTTGTGTTGACATTTCGAGCGGCGCGGTCTATTGCCCGACGAATTTGTAGCAGTTCTGAAGCGAATGCCGTGAAGTGTTTCCTTCGGTTTAGAAATCGAGCTGAGCTCACGAGGGCTTAAGTCAGGGGAGTGCAGTAGGTGGTATAGCACTTAGCAGCTCCATCAGTCAAACAAATCAGTAACAGCTTGCACTGTACGTGCTTGAGCATTGTCCTGCAAAATTATGGTCGGGTCCTGCAGAATGTGTCATTACTTCTGTCTCTATGCTATTCATTTTTGGAACACAAACTACCTTGGACATTTGCAAAAAACATTTGGATCGCTATGGTAACGAAGGGCACCACTTCTTAGACAGGATCATTACTGGTGACGAAACATGGATCCATCATTACGAGTCAGAGAGTAAACGGCAGAGTATTAAATGGAAACATCCAAATTCGCCGTGCAAGAAAAAGTTCAAGACCCAACCGTCCGCAAGAAAACTGATGCTTACGGTTTTTTGGGATGCACAAGGTCCAGTACTGGAACATTATGGGGAAAGGGGGCAAAAATGGCTCTGAGCACTATGGGACTTAACTTCTGACGTCATCAGTCCCCTAGAACTTAGAACTACTTAAACCTAACTAACCTAAGGACATCACAACATCAATGCTCGAGGCAGGATTCGAACCTACGACCGTAGCGGTCGCGCTGTTTCAGACTGTAGCGCCTAGAACCGCTCGGCCACCCCGGCCGGCGAAAGGGGGCACAACAATAAACAGTGTACGTTACACTGAGATGATTACTGCCAGGCTAAAGTCTTTAATTCGAAGCAAACGCCGAGGATTGCTGTCAAAAGGTGTTGTGGTTTTGCACGGCAGTACCCATTCGCATACTGCTGCCAACACTGCTGAAACACTCCAT
Organism: Schistocerca serialis cubense; assembly: GCF_023864345.2. Taxonomy (NCBI): domain Eukaryota; kingdom Metazoa; phylum Arthropoda; class Insecta; order Orthoptera; family Acrididae; genus Schistocerca; species Schistocerca serialis. The sequence goes on along the minus strand of NC_064640.1, from coordinate 655,027,682 downwards.
AATCTCAGATTTTAAGTACTGGATCGTCCTCCATATAGTCCCGATCTTGCCCCTTCTATCACTTGTTTGGTCCACTCAGACAGGTATAAAGTGGCCGTCGATTTGCCTCGGACGAAGCAGTGAAAGAAGCGGTGCATTCCTGGCTCGCAGCTCAACCGACAACCTTCTTTTATGAGGGCATCAGGAAGCTTGTACAACGATGAACCATGTGCGTTGAAACGCAAGAAGACTATGTCAAAAAATGATGTTCTTGTGAGTTTCCTAATTGATTACAATAAAATTTTATAACTACTTTGCGGGTAATAATTGACTTACCTTCGTATTTTTTAACGGCCCATAACGGCTCCGCCCTGTATACCAGAGCAAACGCCGGCCGGAGTGGCCGAGCGGTTCTGGGCGCTACAGTCTGGAACCGCGCGACCGCTACGGTCGCAGGTTCGAATCCTGCCTCGGGCATGGATGTGTGTGATGTCCTTAGGTTAGTTAGGTTTAATTAGTTCTAAGTTCTAGGCGACTGATGACCTCAGCAGTTAAGTCGCATAGTGCTCAGAGCCATTTTAACCATTTGAACGAGAGCAAACATTGCGGTGATGCTGTACTCTTGGGGAGAGGCCATGTTCATTGGTGTTGCAGTCCCACTATGTACTTCAAGAAGGATTAAATCGCCCTAGCGGTGTCATTAGTGTCAAAGGTTGCCAAGAACGTTGTATGGCAGTGCGAACTGCCGTTTCCGATCGAAAATGTGTGAAAATGAACGCCCGAAGGAAAGTGGTGGTTTCAGTCAGACACTGTGTGACATCTCCTGAGGCCTTTTTGAATAGATTCTGAGTAGTGGTATGTCTTAAGTGATTTCCTCGGTCACCTATAAAAGCCACGTGATTTCATCGCACGGTGCGGTCCTACGCAGAGGCATCAAGAGAAGGTGTGAGATGTGGGTAAGCGGAGGTGTGACGAACGTCCTGTGATGTGACACGTCCGCGGTGTCATTGGGCAGACTTGTGGTGAAATGAGGTGCCAATGTGACATCATTATCTCACCTTACTCTTCGCATGAACTACTGAGTTCTGACCTTTTTTCTATACGTATAGACACCTTGCTGTTTGAAGTATCGCCGAGCTGGAGGGTGACATCACAGGGCACCCCGTTTTGACCCATAACAGAGGAAGGTTGTAGGCATATTCGAGTTAAATTTTGAACTTCTGAGTCGCAATGGGACAAAATGATGGGTTTTCAAAACAGTGACCCTTTATCTTTGTGGGGCAGTATAGTTCCTATTAAGCTTCATATAGTCCTATATGTATATTACGGCTTTTAAGTCAAGCAGCCAGTTTCTGAAGATAGTACTGATAGCGTAAGAATTTGTTTACGGTAATACCGAGGTACAGTATTTGCGGGTGAGAGTGTGCCCAGAGTCTGGTAGTATACCTTCTCATTACTGAAGTGGGTCTAAGCTGTTTCTGCCCTTAGTGGACTACTTTGCACGATACATTCTATGAAGTAATTATCTTTCTTCTGAAGTCCTTCAGACAGCGCATCCTCCGCCTCACTGCAGTCTCTTCTGTCTATTGTGCATCTGAAAAGTACCGTGAAATTACCGATACCTAAATGTCAAAATGTGTAAAAATGCGCCCAAACATGTAAGCATACAGAGATATGTCTAGAAACCGCACTTACAGTCAAACAGAGTAAGTTGAAGAAGTCTCCCTGCTGTGGCGTGGTGAACATAGTGATTTCGAAGACTCTTGTCGTAGTGTAGTCAAACAATGTACAAACATCAAATTTTGCAACAAATAGCAAACAATGACAGCAGATATATACACGACATTGATACAAGAGTACAGAACAAAATCAGTGAGCAGAAAATGTGTTTACAAGTCTTACAAACCTTTTCAGAAGTGAATGGAAAGTGTTCATAACGTACTATATTCGCGTGTGCCGCCAACGAATATGTCGAGATGGCATCGAGCAAGCTGGACAGATGCTGGCGGTTAATGTTGGGAATTCGTCTCGCTCGAGAAAAACAGCTAAAATCTCTTAAATCTTTAAAGAACTACTGAACTGTGCTCCGCTCTTTTAACCGTGTATGCAAATACATATAACATTAGTGTAAGAGCTCATCTAAGATCCCGCAGCTAGCGAGTCAAGCTGCGTATCGACGAGTAGCTGCTTTCACGATGTCAGACGCTATTGTTACACGGGTAAAACGGACCTTCACTCACGCCATTTGGTCTTTCTTAATTACATTGCGTAATTCTGCGTCTATGCCTACATTCATCTCCGCAAGCCACCGTATGGTGTATGGCATAGGATACCTTGAACCAATATTAGTCAGCGTTAAAGATATTGGTCTGTAATTATGCGGGTCAGCTCTTTTACTCTCGTGATTACAGACCAATATCCTTAACGTCGGTTTGCCGCAGAATTCGTGAACACATTCTGAGTTCGCGTATAATAAATTTCCTAGAGACGGAGAAGCTTCGGTCCACAAACCAGCAACGTTTTCGAAAGCATCGCTCGTGCGAAACTCAGCTTCCCCTTTTTGTCACATGATATCCTACAAACCGTGGATTGAGGGCAACAGGCGGAGTCCATATTCCTAAATTTCCGGAAAGCAGACTGTTGGCGAAGGTCCGAGCATACGGCTTGGGTTCCCAGATATGTGAGTGGTTCGAAGACTTTTTCCATATGAAATATGATTTATTGCTATTAATATTTATATTTAAAGTTTCTACTGTTCTGCGCCCATTCTCCGTGTCACCTCCGTGTCATCCTTCTGTCATAGATCTGTCAGCTTGCAAGCTATCGTCTCATACTGCGAGCCGCTCTTCACATCCCAGGCCCGCTATACGAACCGTATGTCGTGACATAATATGCTGCTACACCTACCTCCAGCCGTAGGAACAGACTCTCGCCACGATCCTGTACTTCTATAAGATACTATACGAGACAGTACAGTAATGGAAGAGTCTTAGTAAAAAATAATAGATCCAGATAAAGGACATCAGTAGGGCCCGAAAATGGCCAGTAACGTTACAGTGTGATATGAACTTTTTGATCAATTGCAAAAGAAGCCTTCATTCAGGGGTTCCAACACCTTTAAGACGTGAGCAATAGAGACTATTTTGAAGTCGAATAAAGGCGCACGGTTCAGTCACACGAAAGTGACCACCACTGATGTTCTACGTCAACGTGCAATATCCACTCACAGACAGCCGGTGGCAGCACTACCAGTAGAGTGTATATAAACCGTATCGGGGGGACGCGGAAACAGTGAAGCGGTTCTCTTAATGCGGAAACAGAGCCATTTTTATGAAGCCCGAAAGGGCATAATCATTCGCTTTCGGTCCGAGGATGGAACCACTGCCGCAACAGCTAAGTTTGTAAACTGTTCGATTGCCCCCGTGGTTAAAGTATACCGTGTTTGGTAAAATGGCGTTATACAAAATCGTTACCGAGGCAACTGTGGTGCACCACGGGCCATAGATGACAAGGGTGAACGACGGTTACGGAGATCTGCACGGGCGAAAAGACGTCCAACTGTTGAGCAACTGACCGCTCAGATGAACCAAGGGCTACCAACAGCGTCTCTTCAACTCCCGCACCGCGGATGTTGCTGCGTATAGCCCTCCTCAGCAGGTGCCTGGCTCATTCTGCCATACTGACTCCTGTTCATCAGTGACGAAGGCTGGAATTTGCAGGCCATACCGCAATCGGACGTCCACTGAAAGACGACAGATGGCCTTTTCAGATGTATCACATTTTATGCTCCATCGGATGGTTATCAAACACCTTGCAACGAACGCCCAAAGGATTCACGGCGGAGGAAGGGGCGTTATGGTCTGGGGAATGTTTTCGTGGCGTTCCCTGTGTCTTGTCATTCTAGATGGCACAATGGATCAACACAAGCATGCATCTATCCTTGGAAAACATGTCCAGCCCTACATGCGGTTTGTTTTTCCTCGGGTTCAAAATGGTTCAAATGGCTCTGAGCACTATGGGACTTAACTTCTGGGGTCATCAGTCCCCTAGAACTTAGAACTACTTAAACCTAACTAACCTAAGGACAGCACACACATCCATGCCCGAGGCAGGATTCGAATCTGCGACCGCAGCAGTCGCGCGGTTCCAGATTGTAGCGCCTAGAACCGCTCGGCCACCCTGGCCGGCTTTTCCTCGGGAATATGGCACCTACGAACAGGGCAATGCAACGTGTCACACAGCGCGCAGTGTACGTGCATAGTTCGAAGAGTACCAGGATGAGTTTCCCGTACTCCCCTGGCCACCACATTCGCCGGCTTAAAACCCAATCGAGAATTTGTGGGAGCACCTCGATTGGGCTGTTCTCGCTACGGATCTTCAACCGAGATACCTAGCTCCGCGCCGGCCGCCGAGCTGTTGTAGGCGCTTCAGTCCAGAACCGCGCTGCTGCTACGGTCGCAGGTTCGAATCCTGCCTCGGGCTTGGAAGTGTGTGATGCCCTTAGGTTAGTTAAGTTTAAGTAGTTCTACGTCTAGGGGACTGATTACCTCAGATGTTAAGTCCCATAGTGCTTAGAGCCATTTGAACCATTTGAATCTAGTTCAACTGATCACAGCATAGGAGTCAGCGTAGCACCATATCCCTATCCGTGTTTCCAGAACCTCTTCCTTCACGTCTCGCAACGGTCCTCGCTGCTAATGGTGATTAATCAGCTTTCGACTGGTGGTCACGTTAATGTGACTGGATGGTGTATTTCGTTTTTATACTCCGCTCTCTTAATTCATTACCCGTTGTAGCGAACCTGTACATGGTACACGTTGAAACAAAGGCACAAAAATGGACAAAAGTTTTGAGCTATGGCTACAAGGCATAGAAAAACTCTGTAATTTCTATCCATCCTAACACAAACGTTACAATGGAATTAGAAACAAGTCAGGTAGTTACCTTATCTCTGTGTATTAGTAAAATTAAATGAAGACTGGTGCCTTAACCAGGCTCATTATTGTAGTGAACTTTGATCAACCGCACTTTTGCGTCACAAAAGTTATTTTCTTTAGGATTCAGTTTTCTTCGAAAAGCATCGTAAGATCTACGGTTGGAATAAGACATGAAAATTCAGTGAATCTTACATGTGGCGTTCAGGCATGCCACAAAGCAGAACATACATTAATTATTTCCAGTTGTATTCCTTGGAATAGTCATTGAGATAAAATACCTCGTGGCCCATATATAATTTTCAGTGAAGTTTTTAATCAGCAGTGGATGACAAAATGACATGATTGCCTGTGAGCTTAACAGTATCGTGATGTTGTCTTATCTTATAGCCGTTACGTGAAATCACCGCAAAATTAGGATGGAACATAACATCTTTCCATTATTTTGTAAATAAAACACAACTGCATTACAATAATGTTTAACTATTTAGGGCTGACCATGTCTGTCGTTGATAGAAATAATATTTTTAAGAAGTCAGCATAAATTGATATAATCATCCATAAAACTTCATGTTCTTTGGTCAAATACAAAGAAGTGGCTCTGAGCACTATGGGACTCAACTGCTGAGGTCATTAGTCCCCTAGAACTTAGACCTAGTTAAACCTAACTAACCTAAGGACATCACAAACATCCATGCCCGAGGCAGGATTCGAACCTGCGACCGTAGCGGTCTTGCGGTTCCAGACTGCAGCGCCTTTAACCGCAAAATACAAAGAAGTCTTTTTTCCATATTATGGTAAGGAGGGTTTTATGCTTACACCTATCGCACGATTACCGAAACTGGTCTTAATAAATAAAAATTACTGTTCGGATCCAGAAGGTGAAAAACTCTCACAAATTACACTGATCAGCAATAACATGATTACCACCGACCTACTATCGATATAAACCCGTCCAGGGGATAGCAGCGTCACCTGGTGACTACTAGTCACACACACGCATGGTGCATGTAGTATCAGTGAGCGTGCTATCCGTGTGCATATGGGGAAAGCTCGCGATCTGTCTGAGTTTGACCAAGGGATTGTGATGGCACGGAAGCTCGGCACGAACATTTCGAAAATTGTACCACTTGTCGGGAGTGACTGTCTTCAACGCGTCGAGAAACGAAGGTGAAACCACGTCGCCGGCGGCTGCGGCCGAGCGGTTCTAGGCGCTTGAGTCCTGAACCAAGCGGCTACTACGATCGCAGATTCGAATCCTGCCTCGGGCTTGGGTGTGTGTGATGTCCTTAGGTTAGTTAGGTTTACGTAGTTCTAAGTCTAGGGGATTGATGACCTCAGATGTTAAGTCCCATAATGCTTAGAGCCATATGAACCATTTGAAACCACGTCCAGACTTCGTGGGGTTGGGCGGCCATCCCTCATTACAGATATCGGACCTCGCAGGCTGGGGAGACTGGTAAACACAGGACAGGCGGCGAACTGGCGGAATTAACATCAGACTTTAATGCTGACAGAGTACAAGTGTGTCTGAACACAAAGTGCACCGAACACTCCTAACGCTGGACCTCCGCAGCCGACGACACATGAATGTGCTAATGTTAACACCACGGCATCGGCCACTATGACTGAAATAGGCAGGTGACTATCGGCACTGGACGTTGGTGCAGTGACGGAGCGTTGTATGGTCTGATGAATCCCGATACCTTCTTCAGCATGCCGATGGGAGGCCGCGAATCCGTCGTCTTCCAGGGGAACAGCTCCTTGACAACTGTACTGCGGACGGAGACAAGCTGGCGGTGGCTCCATTATGCTCAGGGGAACATTCACTTGGGCATCCATGGATTCAGTGGAGTTTGTGCAAAGCCACATGACGACCAAGGAGTATCGTACACTGGTTGACGACCACGTACACCCCTCCATGACAATCATGTTTCCCGACGGCAGTGGCATTTTTCAACAAGATAATACGCCACGTCACAAGTTCGGGAGTGTGATGGAGTGGTTCGAGGAACACAGTGGCGAGTTCCAATTGATATACTGGCCCCTAACTTGCCAGATCTCAATCCGATCGAACACATCTGGGATGTGATTGAAAGTGGCATAGGAGCTCATTGCCACCCTCCCTGCAGTTTTCAGGAATCAGGTGACTTGTGTGTGCAGATGTGGTGTCAGCTCCCTCCAGTGACCTACCAAGGCCTCATTGCTTCGATGCAACAGCGCGTCGCGTCTGTTATCCGTGCCAAAAGTGGACATACTATTTATTAGGTAGGTGGTCACAATGTTCTGGCTGAACACTGTATAAGGATTGTGTATCCCAAGGCACTGCCACAGATTATATTAGGAACGCCAGCTGCAGGGATGTAACTAACGTCCATTGTAATTAGGTTTCCACAAAATTTATCTGTTTTGAACCAAGGCTAGATTCATTGTAGCTACTTATTACAAAGCTACTTAATGCCTTATTCTGAAATAGTTTGCATCTTCCTTATCTAAGATTAAGTAAATAAAGATAGCAATTACACTGAGATGTTAGATGTAATGGAATACCTCTTAATATCGTGTTGGACCTCGTTTTGCCAGCGTAGTGCAACAACTCGACATGGTATGGACTCAACTCGAATCCTACCATCAGCTCTTACAAACTGAAATCGGGTCACATCTGACCAGGCCACGGCCCACCCGATATCGTCACGAGCCAAGGAGAGGCGCTGCGGACGATGTCGTATAGTTAGCAAAGTCACACGCATAGGTCATCTGCTGCTATAGCCAATTAACGCCAAATTTCGCCCTACTGTCCAAGTGGATATCTTCGTCGTACGTCCCACATTGATATTTACGGTTATTTCACGTGATATTAGTTGTCTTTTACCACTGACAACTCTACAATAACGCCACTTCTCTCGGTCGTTAAGTGAACGCCCTCGGCCAATTCTTTGTCCGTGTGAGAGGTACCGCCTGAAATTTGGTATTCTCGGCAGACTGGTGACACTGTGGATCTCGAAATATTGAATTCCCTAACGATTTTCGAAATCTAATGCCCAATGTGTCTAGTTCCAACTACATTTCCGCGTTCAAAGTCGGTTAATTCTCTTCATACGGCCACAATCACGTCGGAAACTTTTTCACATGAATCACCTGAGTACAAATGAATGCGTATTGCTATACCATGAGTTTTGTCACCTCAGTGTATGTCCTCATTATATCAATAATTATATCAGGTGTGTTTTTCAGCCTTTTACTTATACAGGGTGTCACAAAAAGGTACGGCCAAACTTTCAGGAAACATTCCTCACGCACAAAGAAAGAAAATATGTTATGTGCACATGTGTCCGCAAACGCTTACTTTCCATGTTAGAGCTCATTTTATTACTTCTCTTCAAATCACATTAACCATGGAATGGAAACACACAGCAACAGAACGTACCAGCGTGACTTCAAACACTTACAGGAAATGTTCAAAATGTCCTCCGTTAGCGAGGATACATGCATCCACCCTCCGTCGCATGGAATCCCTGATGCGCTGATGCAGCCCTGGAGAATGGCGTATTGTATCACAGCCGTCCACAATACGAGCACGAAGAGTCTCTACATTTGGTACCGGGGTTGCGTAGACAAGAGCTTTCAAATACCCCCATAAATGAAAGTCAAGAGGGTTGAGGTCAGGAGAGCGTGGAGGCCATGAAATTGGTCCGCCTCTACCAATACATCGGTCACCGAATCTGTTGTTGAGAAGCTGATATGCTTGATGCTAGTACTGTAGAGCAATGAGTCGCATGTCAACACAAGCACCGAAGTCAAAATTACCTTCCTTCAATTGGGCCAACTGGCGGTGAATCGAGGAAGTACAGTACATACTGACGAAACTGAGCTCTAACATGGAAATTAAGCGTTTCCGGACACATGTCCACATAACATCTTTTCTTTATTTGTGTGTGAGGAATGTTTCCTGAAAGTTTGGCCGTACCTTTTTGTAACACCCTGTATATATTTGTGCATTACATTACCAGTTGGTGAACAGATTGTGTTGTAGGATCGAAATCTCTTGAGATCTCCAGGTGTGGTAGTGACAGTCGTCTTCTGACGATAAGTCTGGTTGTTAGCCATTTATTACACTCAAAACCACGACTGAGTGTAGTTTCATCAGTGGTTGCAGTGGTGCAGTAAACTGTCTCGTTGTAAGAATGCCAGTCTGTCTCTTCTCTCCCCTGGAGTATTTCAGAATTGCATTTGATTAGCCATTTCAGATTATACGTCTCACCAGTCGAATAGTCTCAGAGCGGTCTTCATTGATCTCAGTCACACTCGTTTTCCTCCACGGTAAAAGCCACAAACGTCCCAAAAACTGTCCGTTGTAAAACCACTGCATAATAACTCTTAGTTTACTCATATCTCTAGAAGAATCTGCGAGCTCAATGTTTCGTTGAGTTGTAAATTTTGTATGTTTCTTGGACGGGTATCTCCATTAGGAGTTATCAACCTGAAGTGCGCCAATCATGCAGACGTCTCATCCGGCGTCTGTGGTGTCAGTTTCTGGTGAGATGTTTCTTCCTTGTGATTCACCAACCTCACACCACCCTTCTCCCCGCAACCTCGTGAAGTCATTGCAATTTAGAAATTCGAGACACCGAAATTATCTCGTCTTCAGCTATCAGAATCCGACACAATGAAATGCCGTCCTAAGACCCCTAGCACGTCAAAATCGACACCATCTGACAGAAGCTCGCCGAAGAACTCCAACGCTCAGAACAATGTTATGAAGGAACGGATACTCAGATCGAAAAAATCTAGCGGGCGTTGTTGCCAAATTCGATTGTGGAACAGATCAAAACCAAGAAACAAATAGAAAAGTCAATGATTGCATATCCGCCACTGAATTTCTCACCTGTCAATAAATATAGAATAGCGCTCTTTTAATGTTAACGAAGGTGCATCACTCCTGAAGCCGACATTCAGCGCTATGACACAACGACTGCAACATGCAATCAAATCAGCTGTGATTGAGCATTGCTTGGAGTAAGATCACATAAACGTGTTGTAGGTCCCAAGTTGCTGGTGCAATGTGGATAATGAGCATATTGAAATAAGAAAGTTGGAGAAGAATACAAACAGGGAGGAAGGTTTGAACTGAAGCAAGGCGTCTGCTCTGGCATTCAGTACATTAAGATCTCGCCAATCAGATCATTCGCCAGAGTTCAAAAACAGCTTGGGGCTGATTGTTCCTAGAAAACAGCACAGTTTCACTAAATATGATTGTGCATAGGGGTCACCGAATTTTAAACTCTCCTATAAAGAAATGCGCGGCACCAACTATTCCTTACTCTGTTTGGAATCCAAGTAGCTAGCTCACGTGAGTACCTGACGATCACTAGGTCAGCCGTCAAAATATATGGCGATAAAACGAATCTTCGACTCGGCTAGAAACTCGAAAATACATCAGTAATCTTTGAAAACGTGGCCAAAAATATATTGTGGCCAGTGGGTATTTTTCTGAATGTAGATTAAGGTATTTTGCTTATGTCTTCCCCGTTCCTTTGTTTTACGCTAATATGCACCGCGTATTTTTGTAGCACGTCGTTGATAGGTGACTAATATGCCGACAATTGGCTCGTAACAGATGAAGTGGGAACGGCATGCTTCATCTTCAGGTCCAGATACGTGTCCATCTTTCCCAAGATGTCAGATTTGAACCAGCATCTCTCTCATTTGATGAACATAGCAGAATCTGAGAATGAAGAAGTTGCTAAATCACTTCTGTGTACAATGTTATGAAGGAACGGATACACAGATCGAAAAAATCTAGCGGGCGTTGTTGCCAAATTCGATTGTGGAACAGATCAAAACCAAGATACTGAATCTATGTCGTGTTATTATATCTACCGACGCAAGCTACTTAATAGCGTGTACCTTTTACTTTTTACTCTGTTGCAGAACTAGTACCGGACAAATGGTCGTCTTCTCAAAATGAGGCCTCCACAGTTGTATCCTCGCTAACAATATACCAGTAGAACGACGCTCAACCGGCATTACGAAACGAGCTTTCCATTGTGTCCCTTTAACAGCAGTAATAACACCACGATTTCGTAACTCGCAGTCGCCAATCACAGTAAGAAACAATATTCCTACTTGATGGTTCCCAATTGTGAAATAACCTTGGAGCATACTAGGCCAGGGGCAGTACTAGCAAATGTTCTAAGAAAGGCGGTGGATAGCGAGACTGCGATGCAGTCTTCTGTTAAATTTTTCGCGTTAGTGTTCAAATACCCAATTTGTGTTATCAATGTCCACATATCAGATTACGTCGAATCAGACTATTGCAGTAAGTTATTGTGATTCACCCCTGATAAATGGGTTGGTTGAAGTTGGAATTATTCTGTCGAGTTTGAAGGAAATGCGCTAATAGCAACAACAATGCCTGTTGCTGGACTTCCACTCACCTTTCATTGACAGGGAACGTAATATGCTTGACGCAGTTTTTGAAAAATTATCGGCTATTCCAGTCACATCACTTATTCTGTAGCCTTGTTTATGTGGTGCTTCCAGATACTGAATCTATGTCGTGTTATTATATCTACCGACGCAAGCTACTTAATAGCGTGTACCTTTTACTTTTTACTCTGTTGCAGAACTAGTACCGGACAAATGGTCGTCTTCAGCGGCATCTGAATTTCAGACAACAAACGAGACTGTATACTGTAATTCTATGATGTTTTATGAATGCTTTCCTTTCATATATCGTAATTTTACTTGAATTATGTATACTTTTTTCTTAATCACATACTAATGGCGTTAGCTGAATTCTTCAATTGCATGACGATGGTAATCAGTATATAAAATTTAATCTTGTGCAGCTGGCTCTTAAGAACTTCTGGAGTCAATTTTTTATAAGCTTTCAATCAATTCCTTTCCTCAATCTTCCAACTGACGGCCTATAAACTTTACGTTCCAGTCTTTCTGACTTCTGCACGTGAACTTGCTTCTAGCTTGTCTCAGCGATCATGGAAACTGTGGAGGACAGCAACGGAGTGAGACATTGGGGTGGAGTTGGCAGTTTGGTTGGATAGTGTAGATATGGGAGCACTCTGAATGTGTTCGTGTGTGTGTGTGTGTGTTTATCTTTTTGGTGAACTTTTTCCTTCTACATATTTTGGTGGTAAGTTGTCATTCAATGGAACTCTTGTTCTTTCGGTAAGGAGTTTTTGGCCAATGAGAGTAATTTCTTTTTCTTCGTCTCCTTATGTATTAAATACTCCTCCTGGACTGTGAGAAAGCCCTTCCTGCTCTTGTCATGCCGGATTTTACCCTAGTGTGGTGGTGATTTTCTTGTATTAAATATTTAGCATACGTGAAGTGGGTCATTACGTATACTTTGTGTCTAGTACTTAACCTTCTAGTTGTCATCCCAATATATTTGGAGCTGCAGTTATTACATTTTAATCCATAGAGCTCTGAGTTATTAAACTAATCTTTCTTTTCTGTCACTATTTACATTTTTTAAATTATAATATTAGTTTCGAAAGCAGTTTTAATTACATTTTCTTTTTGAAAGATGTTACCGGTTTTTTGAGTATGATGATATTATGGCGTGGCATTTTTTTGTGTTGTGGGCTGAGTTCTTTGATTTGAGAGGGCACTATGCCCTAAGAGTTAGTCTATAAAAATTGTTCTGTTTCTATCTTCTTTCTAATGATGTTGTGTAGCTAGTGTGTTACTTTGCTATAGTATCCATTATCTTTTGCTATGGTGATGATCGTGCTTGATTCTTCTTGATAGTTATTAATGTTCTAAGGCCTTCTACTGCGACTGTATACCGTACATCTGATGGCTGCAAAATTTTGACAAACTGGGTGACTCGATTGCTTATGTGTTACCGTATCTGTAAGTGTTTCTTTCAAGAAGATGCTAAAATTGCTTCTGTTATTGGATTTTATAATTTTTAGATCAGCTGAAACTCGTATCAAATGTTCAAACTGATAACTGTCAGTCGTAAGGCGTGCAGTGCAATGGCGCATGGAATCATACGACAGGCTCTCGAATATTCATGCTCTCTGTTGTGCAGTGAGACATTAAAAAGGGTATTTGACTGTTCTCTGGAAATTGTCTTAAATGATAAATGATGTCCATTTATGCTCCTAACATGCTTTTTTTCCTCTCTAATTTCAGTATTCTTTAATAAAAACAGAAATGAAATTAAAATAATTTCAAAGCCCGCTAAAATGTTCCATTCGAGTCATGTGATGCCTGTGGCGTCACTGGCTAGCTCGCTGCTCCTACTGTCATAATACTAATTCACAGTGAGCATTGTTTTGGAATTTACCTTTCGGGAAATGGGTTACAAATGGTATGTAGTACTCTACTGTACATATACATCTATAATATACATCTATAAAAACTCCTGTTGTTTTTGAGTGTTCCAAGGAATAAGAAGATGGGTAAAGTGTGGTTGCACCGTACCGGAAAATTGCCACCATACCGACTCACAAGTTCACTAAGTTAATTAAAAATGTGTTTCACTGTGTAGTTAACATGTCATCATCTTGCATAAAGCTGAAGTAAGTCTTCTTCAGACGCTAAAGTTAGTTTACATTCACAAACATCACAGCCCTTGCGTTTGTGTCACCTGCATGTTGTACACGCTTTATATCTCTCTATATAACCTCATCCGCCTACACCTCGTTGTGCTGTGGGCGTATGGTCTTCACTACTACCTATGCTTTCCAAAAAAGTGAATTGTTTGTTCGCAAAGTAAATTCATTTATCCTCAGTTGTCCATTTCTCAGACTAGGACTAATGTGAAGTTATATATAATACATCCCACAAGCGAAACAAGCTACAATCAGTTTTTGCTAACGCTATTTTCGTACTTCGTAAAACTTTTCAAAACATGTGACCAACTATTCGCCGGCCGGAGTGGCCGAGCGGTTCTAGGCGCTTCAGTCTGGAACCGTGCGACCGCTACGGTCGCAGGTTCGAATCCTGCCTCGGGCATGGTTGTGTGTGATGTCCTTAGGTTTTATTGTGCTTTGGGTCGTAGCTCATGACTGACAGTCAGCAATCTAGTTACAATGTAGGGACACATTTGAAATATTTCTACAGTTCCTCAGTTTTAAGCTAGTTTAATGATGTTACAGGGAGCAAAGCAAGGATGTCTGCCGTTGCTCCTATCGCCGGTCTAAATCGGTGGAGCATAAGCGCATCAACTTTCGCAAGGCTTCCACAATCAGCGTTCACAAAATACCTTTCTATTTTTACTTTAAAGCTGTAATTGCGTTTTCGATCACTAAATAGCTGAACTGTTTGCAGAAAAATTGCATTAAAACCTTGCAGTTTTGGCTAAAGCTCTTATAACACACGTACAGTTTCGTCTGACTCCCAGTCTGTGACGTCAGCAGAGCATCAGCCAATAACAGAGCGTTTTCTGCCACGTAATCAGATCTGGATATTTAATGGTTTTTAAGCGCTGGATATTTAATGGTTTTTAAGCTCTAATTACATAAAGAACAGATATTTTTGAGAATTGTTGTTGTTGTGGTCTTCAGTCCTGAGACTGGTTTGATGCAGCTCTCCATGCTACTCTATCCTGTGCAAGCTTCTTCATCTCCCAGTACTCACTGCAACCCACATCCATCTGAATCTGCTTAGTGTATTGATCTCTTGGTCTCCCTCTACGATTTTTACCCTCCACGCTGCCCTCCAATGCTAAATTTGTGATCCCTTGATGCCTCAAAACATGTCCTACCAACCGATCCCTTCTTCTAGTCAAGTTGTGCCACAAACTTCTCTTCTCCCCAATCCTATTCAATACCTCCTCATTAGTTATGTGATCTACCCACCTTATCTTCAGCATTCTTCTGTAGCACCACATTTCGAAAGCTTCTATTCTCTTCTTGTCCAAACTGGTTATCGTCCATGTTTCACTTCCATACATGGCTACACTCCATACAAATACTTTCAGAAACGACTTCCTGACACTTAAATCTATACTCGATGTTAACAAATTTCTCTTCTTCAGAAACGATTTCCTTGCCATTGCCAGTCTACATTTTATATCCTCTCTACTTCGACCATCATCAGTTATTTTACTCCCTAAATAGCAAAACTCCTTTACTACTTTAAGTCTCTCATTTCCTAATCTAATCCCCTCAGCATCACCCGATTTAATTTTACTACATTCCATTATCCTCGTTTTGCTTTTGTTGATGTTCATCTTATATCCTCCTTTCAAGACACTGTCCATTCCGTTCAACTGCTCTTCCAAGTCCTTTGCTGTCTCTGACAGAATTACAATGTCATCAGCAAACCTCAAAGTTTTTACTTCTTCTCCATGAATTTTAATACCTACTCCGAATTTTTCTTTTGTTTCCTTTACTGCTTGCTCAATATACAGATTGAATAACATCGGGGAGAGGCTACAACCCTGTCTCACTCCTTTCCCAACCACTGCTTCCCTTTCATGCCCCTCGACTCTTATAACTGCCATCTGGTTTCTGTACAAATTGTAAATAGCCTTTCGCTCCCTGTATTTTACCCCTGCCACCTTCAGAATTTGAAAGAGAGTATTCCAGTTAACGTTGTTAAAAGCTTTCTCTAAGTCTACAAATGCTAGAAACGTAGGTTTGCCTTTTCTTACTCTTTCTTCTAAGATAAGTCGTAGGGTTAGTATTGCCTCACGTGTTCCAACATTTCTACGGAATCCAAACTGATCCTCCCCGAGGTCCGCTTCTACCAGTTTTTCCATTCGTCTGTAAAGAATTCGCGTTAGTATTTTGCAGCTGTGACTTATTAAACTGATAGTTCGGTAATTTTCACATCTGTCAACACCTGCTTTCTTTGGGATTGGAATTATTATATTCTTCTTGAAGTCTGTGGGTATTTCGCCTGTCTCATACATCTTGCTCACCAGATGGTAGAGTTTTGTTATGACTGGCTCTCCCAAAGCCATCAGTAGTTCTAATGGAATGTTGTCTACTCCCGGGGCCTTGTTTCGACTCAGGTCTTTCAGTGCTCTGTCAAACTCTTCACGCAGTATCTTATCTCCAATTTCATCTTCATCTACATCCTCTTCCATTTCCATAATATTGTCCTCAAGTACATCGCCCTTGTATAAACCCTCTATATACTCCTTCCACCTTTCTGCCTTCCTTTCTTTGCTTAGAAGTGGGTTGCCATCTGAGCTCTTGATATTCATACAAGTGGTTCTCTTCTCTCCAAAGGCCTCTTTAATTTTCCTGTAGGCAGTATCTATCTTACCCCTAGTGAGACAAGCCTCTACATCCTTACATTTGTACTCTAGCCATCCCTGCTTAGCGATTTTGCACTTACTGTCAATCTCATTTTTGAGACGTTTGTATTCCTTTTTGCCTGCTTCATTTACTGCATTTTTATATTTTCTCCTTTCATCAATTAAATTCAATATTTCTTCTGTTACCCAAGGATTTCTATTAGCCCTCGTCTTTTTACCTACTTGATCCTCTGCTGCCTTCACTACTTCATCCCTCAGAGCTACCCATTCTTCTTCTACTGTATTTCTTTCCCCCATTCCTGTCAATTGTTCCCTTATGCTCTCCCTGAAACTCTCTACAACCTCTGGTTCTTTCAGTTTATCCAAGTCCCATCTCCTTAAATTGCCGCCTTTCTGCAGTTTCTTCAGTTTCAATCTGCAGTTCATAACCAATAGATTGTGGTCAGAATCCACATCTGCCCCTGGAAATGTCTTACAATTTAAAACCTGGTTCCTAAATCTCTGTCTTACCATTATGTAATCTATCTGATACCTTTTAGTATCTCCAGGATTCTTCCACGTATACAACATTTTTTCATGATTCTTGAACCAAGTGTTAGCTATGATTAAGTTATGCTCTGTGCAAAATTCTACAAGGCGGCTTCCTCTTTCATTTCTTCCCCCCAATCCATATTCACCTACTATGTTTCCATCTCTCCCTTTTCCTACTGACGAATTCCAATCACCCATGACTATTAAATTTTCGTCTCCCTTCACTACCTGAATAATTTCTTTTATCTCGTCATACATTTCATCAATTTCTTCATCATCTGCAGAGCTAGTTGGCATATAAACTTGTACTACTGTAGTAGGCATGGGCTTTGTGTCTATCTTGGCCACAATAATGCGTTCACTATGCTGTTTGTAGTAGCTAACCCGCACTCCTATTTTTTTATTCATTATTAAACCTACTCCTGCATTACCCTTATTTGATTTTGTATTTATAACCCTGTAATCACCTGACCAAAAGTCTTGTTCCTCCTGCCTCCGAACTTCACTAATTCCCACTATATCTAACTTTAACCTATCCATTTCCCTTTTTAAATTTTCTAACCTACCTGCCCGATTAAGGGATCTGACATTCCACGCTCCGATCCGTAGAATGCCAGTTTTCTTTCTCCTGATAACGACGTCCTCTTGAGTAGTCCCCGCCCGGAGATCCGAATGGGGGACTATTTTACCTCCGGAATATTTTACCCAAGAGGACGCCATCATCATTTAATCATACAGTAAAGCTGCATATCCTCGGGAAAAATTACGGCTGTAGTTTCCCCTTGCTTTCAGCCGTTCGCAATACCAGCACAGCAAGGCCGTTTTGGTTAATGTTACAAGGCCAGATCAGTCAATCATCCAGACTGTTGCCCCTGCAACTACTGAAAAGGCTGCTGCCCCCCTTCAGGAACCACATGTTTGTCTAGCCTCTCAACAGATACCCCTCCGTTGTGGTTGCACCTACGGTACGGCCATCTGTATCGCTGAGGCACGCAAGCCTCCCCACCAACGGCAAGGTCCATGGTTCATGGGGGGGATTTTTGAGAATATTGACCGTAAATGATATTTCAATGTTAAAATCAATTCAATATATTATCCCCAATGTCGATGTAGAAGGAAGCTGTTTGTTTTGAAACATGAGCTGTTTACGAACCCGTACCTCACGTGCAATGCATTCAAGACCTCGTACCGCCTGAAATACTCATTTTTGTCAACTGGTTTCTGATGTAAAAATACTAAATTATGATCCCCTGTTCTGTGTGTATTTAAGACAGTAAATACCTGGGACACGTCGCGAAGTATGAAGAATATTAACACGGACTGAGACGTATCACTCGAGTTCACATTTAAAACAACGTACCGCGCCATTACTTTAGAAGAAAGGTTTGAGTCCATCATCTCATCTATGCTGGACTCTTTAACGAGGGAACGGCCAGCTCATTTAAACATAGATGCCGAAGTGAATTGACAGTGTCTCGACATTCGCCTCAAGTGATTTAACGTACCACCAAGAGCCTTAATTCATGGTCAACACGAGGGAATGCGAGTTCCGAGTATCTTACTGATTGTAGCACCTCGATTGGTCATTGCCCTCGAATTGCTTAGAGTGGTTGCCTGAAGACCCCACGGACGAGAGGACGCGAGGTTGGCTCTCGTGGGCAGCAGATCTTCAGTCTGTTGAATATACCTTGGTCCCGGTTCCAAACAGTCTCTTTGAACTGTGGGCAGCTGTTTTAACGCGCCATGCACCAGGTGACTGTTCCATGATTTGAGTTCTCTGCTGGAACCCATGCACGTGGGTAGCTGCTATAACCAGGCTGCTGCACGCTACTAGGGACGTGACTAGTTTAGTTGCTCATTAGCGGTTATGAGCAACACGTGCACTGTCTGACAGTGCATACGTAAGTCAGTCGTTATTTTCTTGATAATGAGAGGAATTACGTAGATAAAGAACGAAAGGAAGTCCAATTGTAGTTCTTTCACTTCACTTACAACTAATGAATTTGAAAAAGACCAAGTTCCTGGCTAGTGAGAATATCGGTCCCTCCACATTACGTCCACAAGCAGCATTTTCCTGGAATTAAATTACTTCACCCCGTATCTGCACTTTCTGTGACCACTACGTAACCGGTTGAATCCGACCATTAACGTCGGGGTATATGAAATTTTTCAATAGTTCTCGTTGGGATGGAGCGAGCTGGAAAAATGATTACGAAACTGAGCTCGAATTAGGTGAAGTAGGGTTCCAACCTCCTTCCAGTCATCTAGATATAGGTTTTCTGTGGTTATCCTGAGTCACTTCCCGCGATTTTCTGGGTGGTACATCTTAATCGAACACGGCCGGTCGCCTTTCCATCCTTGTCTAAATCGAGTCACGTGGGTCATAGCATTTCGACGAAATTTCGTATTATGCTGTCAGTTGTTGGAAAGGCAGATTTTTCAGTAGTTGGAAATAAAGTTTGAAAAATTATATATGCGAATCCCGTCTAATTTGGTCATCGTTACACACAGCTGTCACCATTTTGTAAACCCTCGTCACCAGTTTGTAAAGACCTCGTTGAGGCCGAGTTGCCACGGTAGGTAGAGTTTGCGAGTTCGTGAACCGGCTTCTAGTGTAGCACGCCGCTAAGACAAATTCTCCCTGCCACTATTACACTGCTATGCCCAAGGATCAGGCAACAGGATAGGAGAACGAAGGTTCTACAACACTCCAACAAATTAGCAACAAAGTCACACAACTGAGTTCAAAAGTTTACTTATTTTTGTGACCAGTTGAATAATGAATTCTGCAACAGTACATGTAATATAACACAAAAAAGGCCCTCGATGGCTAGGTTCAAATAATAGTAGGTAAGCTTCATAGTACATAGCAAATGCAACTTACAACTGTCCCTTCACTTCCAAGAGTTGACTAAACGACGTTCCCTGTCTAAGTCAACCCTGGACGATACCTATAACAAAGTGGGCGAGAGCTTCTCTTCTATCTTACGAGTAGGCTTTTGCCCGTTGTCGTCCGGTCATTGGCCGATTGTACTCGGCCGGCAATTGGACGAGGCGAAGTCGATATCTTCATCCTCAGCGCCGTCCGTGACGCTGGTGGAACTCGCGCAAGTGGCGAGTCTCTATGGCGCTGGTATCAGCTCGCATCTTTGCGCCTATGGCGCTTTTTCCCTGGCTGTGTCTTGTTCGGAAGACACAGCACACCATAACGGCAATGAAGCAGGGATAGGGCGTATTCGATTTCTTGTCCACGCTCTTCCTGTTTCTCAACTTGAAAGTTTAGTTTGGTAGAAAGAAATTTACATCACATAATGAAGTGACCTATCCCATTAGTGATGATTTTGTAGAGCTGGACAAGAACTTTTTTTTTGTTTTTATTTTTTACTGGAAAAAAAAGATATTGGGAATCCACAGGACGAATATTATTTTGAGAAATAAACTGGGCTAATTTTGAAAATGATATTCGCTAGTTTTTTTTATCACACTTGTTAAATATGTAACCTTTTTTCCTTTGTCCTCCCTTTACTGTATGTTGAATCACATAGTAGTTGTGAGATGGATGTTTATTGCAACGTTCTCCTCATTGCTTGGTGTTACTGCAGCATTTGATCAACTTCACTTCAGCCCCATGTGATTTACGCGTTTCCATGCGTTATCTGAAGTAGGATTTTTAGCGTCCTGTACAAAGGAATGTCGGTAACAGACATCATCAGCAACAACATTTGTAATTTGGCTGTAATTTTTTCCTTAAATGCCCAGGAGGAAAATTAGTAAAACAACTGTCTCAATCGAATGGGCCTGGTGAAACCACTGAGAGGTCTTGTGGATAAGCTTAATGGGACGACAAACTTAACTGTATGAACACTTTTTCCACACGTTGGGACGCACGTTTTTTTTTTTTTTTTTTTAATTCGTATTACTTAAATCTCGAGCATGGTTCGAAAATAAATCCAAGATATTTCTTGAATTAATAATAAGAAACTTTGGAAATGGTTCTCGACAACGGTACCATTACTGTCACAGACTGATTCTTCACTAAAGGTCCTTTGCACAAAGAACATAGGAATGCAAGAAACTTGTTCGGTGTAAGTATGGGACGCAGCTCCGAAAGCTTAGTAAATGTCGAGAGCGACGTATAAGGACTGTAATCAGATGATGACATATCTTTTCGAAAAAGACATTAACTACGTTAACACACGCACACAGGGGGATTAAATTCACATCAGTAATTTATGTTACTTAGAATCAAAAGCGTCCCAACTTTCATTTCTAATCCAGTATCTAAATCTCTAGACAATAAACATGCAATATGAGAGTCAGCAGCTGTTAAGACAGCACGCCCACAAGAACTAGATGAGTTCAATATAAATGGATAGAGCCTCGTTTTTTCCAGTTTTCATGATCTACACGACGTCTCATAAGCAAATTCTGAGACACAAACTATATGATTCCGTCTCACAAATTGTATATGAAAATATCTGCTGTCCGCAACCAGCGGTTTAGCCCTGCTAGTGTCTCACACACGAAAGAGAACTTTTCATTCGCTCTCGATACTCCTTTCCTGAAGCCAACCTATGAATTTGAAAGACAATCTGCAGATACTCGTCTGCACATCACTTTCTCAAAAACTTTCGTAAACTCTGGCAGCAAAGTAATTCTCCAGTAATTGTTTACATTATCTCTTCCCCTTTTTCTTAAAAAAATGTGGTTCTACTAACGAGTTTATCAATCCGCCAGGAACTTGACCACGCCTGAAAAATACATGGCACAAACGCCTGAGTGTAGAGCTGATATCAGGTGCACCGATCTTGATAATCCTACTTATATTTCATCATCCGCGTAGGCATCTTTACACTTAACTGATTTAATAAAAGAAAATTAACTCCTCGATCAGGTCCAAGGGACCGTTGGTTGCCGATCGGCCGCTGCATCGTCCTCTACCTTATGGTATAATTCGGAGGGAGCATGTGGTCAACATCCCGCTGTCCCGGCCTTTGTCAACTTCCCATGACTTGGAGCCGCTACATCTCATTCAAGTAGCTCCGAGGCTGAATGGACACCGTTCCAGTCCTCCCACCAGGGAGCTGAACTTGGGTCTTCCTCATACTCATGAGAGTGTATGATCTTTAGTGATTTAATAATGGATTAACTTTAATCACAGCTTTTTTCCTGTAGTTGTATGTGATATAGTTGTCTCGCAACTACAGCTTTAAGGAGTTCTGAACCAGCAAAATTTTGATTTAACTTAGAAACCATTGACAGGAAGTGATTTTCAAATATTTTGTGGAGCTCTGGTGGATTACTAGTAATTTAATTCTCACACAAGAGAGGTGTAATATGTTGAGCATCCAAATTCTGCCCTGAGACCTCTTTCACATTTGACCATACAGTTTTAATTTTCTTCTGAGAGATTTCTGTGTACGTAAGGTAATGAATTATTTTAGCCTGTCTTTTGACATTCTTCAGTACATTTCACTATTACCTGTAGTGAAATTATATAAACAGCTCTAACAATCCTTCATATGGTGGTAGAACTCCCATTTCCTCCTACACGATGTTCTAATTACATTAGTTATCCAAATCAGTTCGTTGTTAATATTCCATATCTGTCTGAAATTTTTTTGAATGGAAAATATTTATCACAAAAAGTGATAAGGGTTTGAAGAAATGTATTATGTTATTCGTTCAGGTTGTCTGTAGTGTGGACTTTTCACCATGTTTGCCCTTCGAGGATGTCTTTAAATGTCTATACTACAAGTGGATTCACATCTCTAAATTTTTTATTGATTACACTGGTTTCCAAACCTTAAGGACTTAAGTAACTTTCACATAATTTGCCACTGCCAAGTAACACAGTACGTACGTAATATAAATGAAAGAAATACGCAGTGAGACGAACAGAAATGATATTTTTAATAAAAGACAAAAATTACGCTGTACTCCACGTGATTTATTTATGATAGTTCAAAAATGGTTCAAATGGCTCTGAGCACTATGGGACTTAACTACTATGGTCATCAGTCCCCTAGAACTTAGAACTACTTAAACCTAACTAACCTAAGGACATCACACACATCCATGCCCGAGGCAGGATTCGAACCTGCGACCGTAGCAGTCGCGCGGTTCCGGACTGAGCGCCTAGAACCGCTAGACCACCGCGGCCGGCTATTTATGATAGTTCCCTGGACACTACGGTCCACCTCCGTAGCTGAGTGGGCATCGTAGATGGCTGCCATGCGGAGGGCTCTGTGTCATATCCCGGTACTGCCAAGCATTTTTCGTGGTTTGAAGGGCTGGTACGGGGTGCACTCAGTCTCGTATTGAAAACTGAGCAGCTGCTTGACCGAACAGTAGAGGCTCCAGGTCTGAAAACGACGGGGAGAGCGGTGTGCTGACGGTATGCCCCTCCACATCGCTCCCACAACGGCCAAGGCAGAGGATGACATGGCGGCTGGCAGATATACCTTGGGCTCACACAGCCTAGACGAGGAGCTCGAAAGTTAATTAAAAAAGGCGGGAAAAGTTCTTACTAGAGAGTGTGACCACAACAGGCGAAAATATATACTCTGCAACGTGCTCCCATGCTGACCACAAGGTTGATGAGAGCACCACATGTGTTCGACGGGACTGGGATGTAAGGCGGGGGATTGGGCAGCCCAGTCCATTCGCCGAATATACTGTCCTTCCGAGAGCTCTTCCATCTACGTTGTTAGATGCGCTCGAGCATTTTCATCCAAATAAATGAAGTCAGGACTGAATGTAACCCTGAAAAGACACAAATGAGAAAGGCCAACAATATCGTAATAACGTTGACCACTGAGTGTACCGTATTCAAAGATTTGCTATGGTGCCAAGAGCATGGGAATTGAACTAACGAGGAGTGGGGTAGCGTGCTTTACTCGGATGAGAAAAAATTCGGTCTGTGTAGTGATTCTGAATGCACCCTCATATGGCGAGAGGTTGAAATTCGTAATGCACTCAGTAATATTGCGAACATGGTCGTTTTGGTGGCCCAGGTGTTATGGTGTGGGGACACGTTATGTAGCATGGGCGTCCTGACCTCCAGTTCTTTGAGCATAGTATACTCATCGGTCTAAGTTATTGTGACACCGTACTCCTTCCCTCTGTGCGTCTTTTCATGGGTGCATTCGGCCCTGACATCATTGGCAATGTACGAGCGCTTCTGATAACGCGGGTGGAGGAGCTCTTGGAACGATAGAATATTGGGCAAATGGACTGAGCTGCCCGTTTCCCCCAACAGACACGTGTGGTGTTGGTTAAGGAGACGTTTGCAGCACGTCTACGTGCACAAACGACCATCCAACAGGCGTCAACCGTGCTGATGGAGGACGTTCCACAAAAACGTCTTACCAACCTTTGCTTGGGAGCACGTCGCAGAGCATGCGTTACCGTCCGTGGTGGTCACACAGCCTATTAAGAACCATGTTCCTTCTTTTATAATGTCCAGAGGACCATCATAAATCGCAATGAGTACAGTGGAATTATTGTCTTCGAATAAAAATGTCATTTCTTTTCTATACTAAAATGTAGACTTTCAATGTCATGTAATGTCCATTGTAATTATCCGAGCTGCTATGCCGTGGTCGGTTGATGAATTCTGTGCCAATTCCCAACGTTTCGTCCCTGTCTGCGGAGGACATCTTCGAGGGGGTCTGTAGCTCGATGGAAGGTCCAACACACCTACTGGCTCGCTACTGACTGCCGCTAAATTCCGTGTCCGCGCGCTCCCGCGCCGAGGCGTGACGTGAGGTGTTTTGAAAACGTCAGTGCAATTGGCCGCTGTCCGCTGCCGTCGATCGCCGTTGCCATCACCCAGCAGTGGACGGGTGGTACACATCTTCTTCAACACCGGCATCCATATACCGTTTAATTTCACGCCCTCCTCCTTTCGATTGAAATTATTAGGATGTTTGGCGATTTCGATTGCCTCCCTGTAGAGCTTTTCGTAATATCCGCTTGTGGCCGCTAGTACTTGCGCCGCCTCGAAACGAATATGGTGGTTACCTGGCTGGAAAGCATGCTCCGCAACAGCTGATCGTTCCGTTTCTCCTCTTCTACAATTGCCCTTGTGCTCTTTCAAACGTTTTGAAACCGTTCTTTTAGTGGTACCCACATAGACATCTCCGCAGCTGCATGGGATCCTTTACACTCCAGCGTTTTCCAATGGTTTGCGAGCGTCCTAGGCAGGCTTAAGGTATTCCTGTATCTTTCTGGTGGGCTTGTAAATTACGGTAATATTCCGCTTCGTCAAGATCCTCCCTATTCTTTCCGTTACATTTTTAACAAACGGCAGGAAAACCTTAGATTTTGCAGTAGCCTGTACGTCACTCTGATTTCTGCGTGGCTGTCTCAACGCACATTTTATTTCGACGGACGAATATCCGTTCTTCATTAGTGCATTGTGGAGATGTTCCATCTCAGCGTCTAGCAACTCAGGTTCACAAATATTTCTAGCTCTGTCGGTTAACATCTTGATAACACCCCGCTTCTGTTGTGGGTGGTGGTTCGAATCCCGGTGCAAATACGGTCCGTGTGCGTGGGTTTGCGGTATCCTGAGTGGCCCAAACTACCATTTTCGTTTCTAAAAACAAGCACATCGAGGAAATGTAATTTGCCGTCTACCTGCAACCGTAGCTGTCGCGCAGGACCAGACTGAAGCGCCTAGAACCGCTCGGCCACAATCAGTTTATTTTTTTTTTTCCGGCCGCAGTGACCGAGCGGATCTAGGCGCTTCAGTCTGGAACCGCGTGATCGCTATGGTCGCAGATTCGAATCCTGCCTCGGACATGGATGTGTGTGTCGTCCTTGGGTTGGTTAGGTTTAAGTAGTTCTAAGTTCTAGGGGACTGAGACCTCAGATGTTAAGTCCCGTAGTGCTCAGAAACATTTGAACCATTTTTTTTCTTTTCCACCCATTGCATATTTGTTTCATTTACCTTCTGTATTATACTTTAGCAGTTCTCTTTATGTATGGTCTAAGCTTCATCAAGCTGTTACTTGGCAGTGACACATCACGCGAGATTCATTTTAGTCAGTTTTGCGCACGAGTATAGATTAATCTGAAGCGAGAAAACGGCTCGCAGTGCGTGAGTAGCGCGCGCCTTGTAGGAGATTTCTCTCGCGTCCCCTCTCCCCTGTAGCGTATCGGAAAGTTGCGGGAGAGACAGAGAAACCGGCAGTGGGGAGAATCGTAGTGCAGAGGGGGACGCGCGCCTGCCGGAGGGGCGGCGCTGCAGCCATACAATCTCTGCGCGCCCAGCGAGCAGCGGCAACCGACTACTCAGCCAGTCGCAAGGCTGCTCTTTGCTTTAATTTCTTCTTGGCCATCAGCAGCCACAACTCATAAATTATAGGTTCTCAGCCACCGCAAGCACTGGCGCTGTAGGTCTTCGTTAGGCACGCGTTAAGTGCACGTAATTTTTTGAAATGTTTCTCTGGCGGAAGGCAGCGGAACTGCATTCTCAAGTTTCTCATTTATCACGATGCACTTCTGAAGTTGTTTCTCGTGACTGTTGATTGTCTATCTGACACTGCCGGTGCGTAATAACACGACTGACGTTCTGTAGACCTTCTTCAATGATATTAAGCAAAATAACATCTTGTTCAGATTTGAAGATGGTTTGCTATAAAGCTTAAGCCCCTAATCAGCAAATATTTATATTGTGATCCTGGCGGTGAGCAAATATTTTTCTTCGTTGAAATTCCCATATGTTAAAACTTAGAGTCACAATTTTAAAATCGAGAAACAGGACTTACAAGAAGCAACACTGGACAAAGTTTATTACAAGGCTACTCCACTACGAAAACAAAGTTTATATGTTCTTCCAATCCTAGGCGAGACTAATTTCACTAAATGATTTTACCAGACAGAATGCTCTGGATAATATTTCTGTCAGCTGTTTTTTCTTAAGAATTAACATTGACCCGATTGTTGCATTCTTTTTCTGTAAGCTTCCTTCTTTTCTACCGTCCACATCTTCCCTGTCTTCTTAGGCTTTCACTGGCAACACTACTATCCAACATCTGTCGAATATATATAATTTAGGAGCGAAGCTAACAACCCACCGAACAATAGTGCCGCTCAGTAGTCGAAAGTCACTTAAAGCATACTTCGAGCTTTGTTAACTTTCGAACGTGTCCTTTTTCGAGCTTCGGTACTTATCTACCGTGCGTCATGGGCGCGCGCGTTTGTGTGTGTGTGTGTGTGTGAGTCGAAAATGGGTTCGTCCGAAAGCTAGCAATGTTCTCAATATTCTTTATATACCTTTCGATGACATTCATGAAATATAGTCGAAGATGTGAGTACGAACAACCGTCAGTTGTGTAACTGAATGACGACAGTGAAAATATGTGCCGGACTGGGACTCGAACCAGGATTTTCCGCTTTAGGCGAGCGGTCGCCTTAACCACTTTGTCTATCCGTGCACGACTCAAGGCCAGACCCAAACCTTCGTAAGTCGTCGTTTCTGAACCACAACCTGTACTAGTTTACATAATATGCTATTCCAGTACGGGGAACGACATTTCAATTGAAAGTCGATGCCTGGTATCGGGGGATAGATAGGATACTGCAGTATCTGTGCTGTTAAGAAGAACTATGCAATGTTCCTTCGAACATGCGTGAATGTCCGATGGAACACTGCATAGTTCTTCTTAACTACACAGACATTGTAGTATCGTATTTACGCCTCTACTGTTCAGTGAATTTTTAACTTTAGTTCCAAACCTATACTTTTAAACGGGTAAGCCCTTTCATAGTATCCAATACCAGTTGCACGTTGCCTGTCTAACGGCTTCCAGGGGAAAAACATTTTTGAGTTTCAATATTTTATGTGATTACTGACCGAATTTACAAGTTTAAAACGCTGTTGTAACCTATTCGTTAAGAGGTACAACCTTATGTTAAATATTTAACACAATAAGACAAGTATTATAGTTAGAAACTCTGTATATGTCTTCAGACAGCGTAACTCGCCGCACAAATACCCAGAATACGTTCATCAAGTATTTGACAATGAGAGGACTTACTGACTTGCAGCAAACAAACTTTACACATAAGTTCAATCTCTTACGAAACTTCTTCTCGCTGCCACCCGCCACCCCCCCCCCCCAAAAAAAAAAATGAAGAAATGAAAAAAGTATATATATAAGTGCATTTTCGCTGTTCATGCAGTAGAATTGCCGAATCAGACATGACGATTCAGTTTGTTACTTCTTTACTACTAACTCCATTCTAAAACATTTTGCAGACAGTACTCACAACATACCACTGAATGTTCATGTTCCTGCAAAATTATGTCATAGTACGACACATAGTTCAGGAGATATGACATCATAAACATTGAGACATGAGAGAAACTAACTTTTGCTTGAAATGACGCGCTTATGAACCACACTGTACTTAAGCAGTGTTTGATAAATAATCAGGGCAGTTCGCGAATTCCAACAAACTTAAAATTTAATTTCAAAACTTTTCTGGACTTTTCTCGCTCACACGCTCAACGTCAAATACTTAACACTTTCACTCACTTGTCAAATTCTGAGAAGTTTGAAGCTGTTGAAACTGATTCGTAATTATTTTTAATTATTATTTGTCCTGATGAAAGACGTACGGAAATATGTGACGTTGCGTCTCTTACAATAACAGAATTCTGATTGAGAACAAAAGAAACAGAAATTAATCATAAAAGGATCAATTCTCAAATATCTAACTGCGAGTTTAAAAAAATTCTCTAACAACTCCTCACAACTCTTCTACAATGCTCTTTTACGCAACAGACAACTTACCTCACCTTTCCGCAGCAACTGCGTGATCAGCAACATGTCAAAAATATTTAGAAAGCAATATTGCGATCCATGCAGAGTGCAATACAGGGTCATAATAATTGCAACAAGAACTGCCGCATTTTTTTCATACAGGAATTGAATGATCGGTCAACTAGCCTTAAATGGTGCAAAAATGAAAGAAATCAATAAAGACTTTGAGTTATTAATTTCGCAAAATACAATACTTTAACACTCACAAACTTTACACAAACGTTAATTGTTCCACAATGTCTGTACTCAATAAACACGACTCTGGCCACAACAAAGATACGAATATTATTCTCAATGTATGCATATACAAATCTGACAAAATCCCTCCAGTGCGGAAGCAAGCGACAACTTCGTTCAGCACAAAGGCAAGATACCAGAACTCCTCAATTAATATCAGTCTCCTCTGGCGCTACTACCACAACCACGGCGCGCTGTGAGCTCGTATGTCACGCAGCCTCTCTCCACCGTAGGTTGTGTCCGACCACTTCGGACTCCTCTCAACTACTGTTCGCTCGCCACTGCTCACGATAGTAATATCTCAGACTCAGAGTTTGTGAATGCACACCACAGCAAAATCATTGGTCAACTTTGCAAAGAAGCAGTAACGTCCAACTTTCATAACCCCCACCCTCACTTTTAAGAATTTTGTGGGGCAATTCTGGTCTAACATGTTGGCAAGGAGCAAAATCAAAATTCTTACATAACAAAATTGAGAAAAATAGCGTTAGATGTTTTACGAAAGTGGTAGAATACATAAAAATAAGCACAGGATAACATATATTATGTACATAATAGGAAATTTATAAGCTGTACAGTGTAGGCAAGATAAAATAATATACATGTATCATCTTATGCTCTAAGCACTCATCTCCAATTGACATCGATAGAGCTTTACCTGACAGGATAACAGAATATTACTTATAGTTCTCAAAGAATGTAAAAAATGTCTTTCAGTGGTGTAGATACAAATATTACATAGAATTGCAAATAGTGCAAAGAGAGAGGAAATAAATATACAAGTATCACTGCGCAGGTAAGCTCTCATATCTGAGTGACATTGGCGGGAGTTCATTTGACAAGATAACAAAATGTTATTTACAGTTCTTCAAGAGAGTAAAAATCATCTGGTAGTAGAAAACCAGGTAAAGGAACACATTTTTAGGTGCAGCAGACTCAGGGACAACTCACACTATGTCCACTGACAACCACACTGAAATCTTAATACGTTCATTTGACGACACACAAGTCTGAGATGTAAACAGACTCAGGGACCCATTACTAACATTATGTCCACTGACAACACAAAAAAATGTTAATATATTCATTTTACGACACAAATTTGAAATGTAAACTGACTGAGGGACTCATTACATACATTATGTCGACTGATAACCACACCAATATGTTTCTGTATGTCACACCTTTCCATAATCAGATAAAGATACTGTGCAGAATCAGTAGTAATAGTATAAGGCACAAGTATACCTTGTTGAGTGTCAAACAATTAATGAAGATCATAAAAACATTGACATTGTACCCCTTTGAGAAAACAGGTGCTCATAATTGATAAAGAAGATCAAAAGTCTCGTATATGAACAGTTACAGAAACAAATAATAGTGAATAAATGAATACTAGTTAGTTATATACATATGAATATAAAAGTCAACATTATGTGAATAAGCACATAAGCTCAGTGCTCAGTCAATGACTCAAAATATGTATGACCACACATAATTACATTAGTGTGGCAAGTTTCTTGAAGTACAGTTGTAAGTATGAAGTTCAGGCCAACCACATAGTGGCAACTTGTTTCATACAATACAAAATTTGCATTTCGCGAAGATAGGTTCACATACACAGTAAAATTACAGAAAAACAATCAAAATATGAAGTTCATATAATCCAATTTCTGTGGTAGATATTTAAGAAAAAAACATATGTGAGTATACTTACAATTGCTTCTCATACAGTATGAGTGATTTGAACTCCATTCGACGTTAAGATAGTAAAGAATGTCATTTCGATGACTGCATAAACAGTTTTTTCTCATAACGTATTACACATTCAATCACTGAGTAATGGGTCTGTGATTATCACGAGTACTTTCTTAGTATTACAACACAATTATTTCGTTTGTAAAATTCATAGTAACGTTTACATGATGATCATCAGATAGAAAATAGTAAGTAGCATCACAAGGTCAGTATCATTAGATGTTAAGTGTGTACTTGTCTGTGTGGAATGGAATTGTATGGAGTCAGAGTCGAATGGAGTCATAATCGTATGGCCCATACATAGTTAATCACAACAGCAAAATAAGTACGACATTCAAAAGACGTATCTTATAAAGCAAATAATAATGACATACCGTACTCAAAGATGCAACACAAAAAAGATTTATCCTCGAACTGTTGAGTAGTAGCTGAAAGAAATAGTTTATTAACCAAAAATGAACCAAATTACTTTTCTTGAGCTTCAATACATGGGCACTGCATCGCTGCTGTAGTAGAACCATAAGATAAAGTCTGAAATAAAATTGTTATTGAAGTAACTAATTTTACGCAGTTATTTACAACGAGCATAAAAATGTAGGTGATCAACTTGCATCAAGGCGTAATAATACTACAAGTTGAAAAGAAAAAGTTGTCAAAATGCATAACATTATTATAGGCAAGTCATAGATCAATATTTTTAACACGACTGGGTAATTCTGGAATGTCCAGTTCTCCGTAACAGACCACTGCAACATTCGTATTGTTAGAACGGGTTTGCTAGATACCTACGTTATATTGTTTGTTTCATACAAATGCATAGAGTTCTGAGTTTTTCCTATCACTTCTGCAACAGGGAAAATTCAATTATGATAATGTCACACACAAAAAATAAAGTATAAGAAGTGTAAATAGTAATAAGTAGAAAAACAAAATTTTTCACTGAGACAATTTAATTTTAGCACTTCGCAAAGCTACAAAATTCATTTCACACATACCGCACATAATTTAGCAATAGAGAAAAAATCTTTGTAAAATTATCCCTGCTCATTACCCGACAGATACATCCACATATGCACTCTTTTATCTAAATAGGTGAAAAGAAAATGTGTCATCTGCAAACGCTGGTGTTTCATACAGGTAAGGGTCTCGTGTTTTTTGGAGTTTTATGATTGGTATCTCAAACTGTAATTCGTGTTCTCTCAATAATCGATAGCTCTTAACATCATCATACATCTTGTCAGTTGCAACAAAGTTTCAGTAGTACTTCCCCTCAGAAATCCTTTCATGACAAAATAAATCTCTTTTGAAGATATCACTGTGACTCTACCTTCGAGTAAAGTGTGTACAAACAGAACCTCCAAGCATCTAGTACAGCTGTGGGTTGCTTCATTTAGAGAGTGTAGATTTCTTACCTTGTCTTATTCCATAAATAGCTGCAAAAAATGCTTCCTCACTAAATCGTATATAACGCCTCGTCTGTCTCCCTCAGAACAAAATATTTCATTAATCTTCAGCATAATATTCTACGAATCTTAATCCACTTCATATGATATATCATTATGGCACCATAATACACCATAGTAGCACCATAATAAACCATAAGAACATCATAAGCCTCACATGGCAACCATGAAGCAAAATTCTTCATCATATTCCATATCTATATCGCACAGCATTCCCAAGATTCATCATGTGTATGCATAAAACTCTGAAATTATCACTCTTCAAAATACTTCCTAAATATGCAAATAAGCATCAGTCAGGAATGTTCCTAGTTAAACTACTGCCCCTCAGAAATACCTTTCTCAATTCAGAACCACTCAGACAGTCTCTCATTAAAAAAAAGGTCAGTAGTTATACTCTAGAATTCATGTCCTACTTCACAAAATATATACGTATATAAAAAGGCATCTCATGCACTTCCTCAAAAATGACAGAGTATTCTGTCTGGTAATGGTAAAGCAAATGTACATCACAAGTTACGACAAGACACAAGAAACTTCATTACATGTGCAAACTATCTTCTTGAAGAGATAAATGATTATCTTGGAACCTCAAAACCAAGTGTACTCCACTACACCAAAATCTCAAAAAAAAAAAGTTCCAAACTCATGATATAAGGTAACAGTATTACATTTCAACCAGATGCTGTACCAGTAAACTCAGAATACTACCAACGGAATTCTAGCTGTTCACAGATGGCTTACCATTCCATATTATCGTAGTGAAATATGGATGCCGGCCGGTGTGGCCACGCGGTTAAAGGCGCTACAGTCTGGAACCGCGCGACCGCTACGGTCGCCGGTTCGAATCCTGCCTCGGGCATGGATGTGTGTGATGTTCTTAGGTTAGTTAGGTTTAAGTAGTTCTAAGTTCTAGGGGACTGATGACTTCAGATGTTAAGTCCCATAGTGCTCAGAACCATTTGAACCATTTTTGAAATATAGATGCAAAAACATTGTCTATTGCCACTGTATTATCACCTTGTCAGACTGTGCTTAGCAAATTCAAAGTACTTTTCTTCACACAACACAAATCATAGATCACCGCCATACATTAAAATTATTTACGAAGTAGATTGACAGTAAGAGATACACTGACAGATCTACAGATTAGCATGAAACAGTGCTGAAAGCTAAAGTAAGAAAATGCACGGCAACAGCTGGGGCACCTAAGCTCGCTATGTGTATCAAAGTATAGTAACCCCCGTAAGGTACTATTCTTTGTACATTTTGATGTTCGATACATGATGAAGACCAGGTGATTTATGTTTGCGTATGGTTTCAAGTTACACAGTATTTGCATGTGCGATTCGTCGTATGCGAAAAGGCCTTCATATACCAAGAAGAACTTGCTATTTAATGACTTCCCTTTATGAGATAAACGATACGATTTGAGCAACACTTTCTGACCTACCTGTAACCTCTTGACGTTCCCTCGTGGATTCTGTAGCTTCTTCCTTTTCTCTGTGGCTTTCCTGATGTTTTCCAATGCTAAATTAATCATTTTATGATGTCTTAAACGTCGTTGTGTAGGGACGGCAACTAACTGTTTTATACGAGCTGGTGGTGGTTTATTTCCTAATACAACGAGTGGAGGCAAGGTTGCAGAATCATTCGGTAGTTCGTTAATGATATATTGAAAATCAGATAGGTATAAATCCTAATTTCTGTGTTGATGATAGCAGTACAGTCTACAAAGGTTTCCTAATTCTTTCATAATGCGTTCTGAAGGGTTGCAAGATGGCATAAAACGTGATATAAATATTGGTTTCAGTCTTCTACGTCTCGAAGTTTTTAGCCATATATTAGAACGAAATTGTGGGCCATTATCAGAAATTACTTTCTCAACATGCCCTACTTCTTTCATGAAATTCTTGACGAATGCTATAGAAACAGATTTTGCAGTGGCTTTCCGTAAATGTGTGAACGACACAAATTTAGAGGTAAGCTCAACAGATAAAAAAAACAATGAATGACCATGTTTAGATCTCGCAAGAGGATCGAAAATGTCAACAGCAGCCAATTCTCTTAGTTTCATAGGAATGATCGTAAATGGTCGTGTTCTGTGCGTAACGGTAGGTGGTTTTGCTTTTGGCACAGCTTGCATTTTGCCAAGACAGTACGAATTCGCTTTTCCATATTACTGAAGTAACATGTATCCCGTAACTTAACTGCGAGAAAATCTTTGTAATTAAAATCATCGTTTTTCTGAACTCATGAGTTTTGCCTCATACAATAACTCGCATTCCACTCATTGTGTTCTCTCAATATATCACGTTCACGAGGGAAGTGATTAGCATTTCCAAAATTAGTAGGTTCATTATGATTTTCAACGTGATGATTATTGAACCTACTGGTATCGTTATCACGATCGATCTTTTCTTCGATATAGGCAAGCTGTTCCTTTATCTTTCTTGCATCACGTTTATTTTGCTGATTAATAGTCATCTGCCCTTCTTTAAAATGTTGCAGAGACTGAAGTTCTTGGGTATCAGCGAGCGGAACCAGCTGAGTATCGTCTGCCTTTTTGTCTGAATCACTGTTCGAGTCCTTCACTCTCTCGGGTAACTCTTCGACACTAGACTCCTTGATCTTGTCATTTATTTCGTCACTAAGTTCCTCGTAAATTTTTTTAATCTCATTATTAAATTCTCTAATTTCATTGTCGTATTTTCTAAACAATTGATTATTGGATTTTCTCACCTCATCAAATTGAGCTAGTATTAATTGTGTAACATTATTATTGAAAGAGGGGAAGGCAACATTATTTTGCTCTGTAGAAGTAGAAGCAATATCTGAATCTCTCGAAACAAAATCGGATTTTGTCACGGTATTTGGATCTCCTGAATTACGTGTAGTTCCCTGCAGTTCATCATGCATGATTGGCAAATAATAGTTTACACTCTGAATGTTCACAGTATTATTCGAAAGTTCCCTGACTTCATTATGCTGAGAAGAATTTTCTACACTATGTCTCGAATTTTCCGACACTTCATTTGAAGCTACTTTTATAGTCTTGTCCATTCCTTCCTGTGCCCTCCTTTTCATTGTCGTTGTAGCAATAAACAAAATAATAAAAATGCAAAACAACTATCTGTCACAAAACTGTTGACTTCACTGTTACAAAATAAATCCTGAACTAGAAAATGGTTGAAATAAAAAGTTTTGAATTAAGGTGAAGAAGCGCACAAGCAACAAGAAATTCTATTCAGCAACTACTGACCAGGAGATATTGCACAAAATTTTCCAAATGCAGTAGCAAGACGAAGCATCTGTAACAGCGAAATCATCCAAAGAAACGAAATCCTGCAGGCAGGTCGACAGGTAAAACTGATTGGTAATTATTTTTAATTATTTATTGTTCTGGTGAAAGACGTACGGAAATATGTGACGCTGCATCTCTGACAATTAGAATTTTGATTGAGAACAAAAGAAACAGAAATTAATCGTAAAAGAATCAATTCTCAAATATCTCACTGCGAGTTTTAAAATTTTCTCTAACAACTCCCAACAACTCTTTTACAACGCTCCTTTACGCAATAGACAACTTACCTAATCTTGCCGCTGCAACTGCGTGATCAGCAACATGCTAAAAATATTTCGAAAGCAATATTGCGATCCATGCAGAGTGCAGTACATGGTCATAATAATTGCAACAAGGACTGCTGCATTTTTTTCATATAGAAATTGAATGATCAGGAGGCGTTCGGTCAACTAGCCTTAAATGGTGCAAAAATGAAAGAAATCAATAAAGACTTGGAGTTACTATATTCGCAAACTACATTACTTAGCACTCACAAACTTTACACAAACGTTAATTGTTCCACAATGTCTGTACTTAATAAATACGACTAGTAAAGTAATAGTCTACTAGTGGGGTGGCTCGCGATCATATCCATGTAGAGGTATTTCCTCTATGAACAATTACAGAAACTAATAAATGGCATCAAATCTTATTGCAAGATAATGGTGCATTCTTCTGTGGGAATGTTTGACTATCACAAATGGCAGAAGTCGTAAGTTGATAGAATTTTCCCAGAAAAACAATATATTTTTCTTGACACAATCTGCCGCAAGAAATCAAATTTAATTTTCAGTTGCCAAGCATCAAACGGAACCAAAAATGAATCTGAATGTATTTTATCAAATACTGAAGAAATTTTATAGGATGTGACAGTCCTTACCTCCTTTAGAATTACCGCTGATAATAATACATTTTTAATGTGCAGAACAAAAAAAGATACAAATTAAAACACTTGATTACAACAATTTATTAAAGAATGAGCAGATGTATCATATCAAATTGAGCAACAATTTCAGAATGTTGGGAAATGAAGATTACATAGAAGTATACAGCGACAATTATTTAAAAAACGGCATTTACGTGAAGAGCAAAAGACGTTGTAGGTACGAACAAAGGAAACGAAATGAAAATCATAATTTGATCAGGACAGCTATTAACTAGAAGGCGAGAGTTTACAATAAATAACAATTCGAAATTTGTATGAGGTAGAGAATTCAGTTAACTCATTCGGAAACAACACCAACGTAATATGATAAGCTGCAGTTCCAGTTTAATAAGGGCAGCTTTGGTAACTAATAACAATATGAAGAAACCAAAAAGGAACTTATGCTGGGCAGATATCACATTTCATCATTTAAGGTAGCTGAAGGTACACCAACAAACTACAGAGAAAAAATTATACCAGTATATATAATTTCAATAACATACATATAGCTCAAGAGATGACTCAGGACACAGGTAATAAATAAGGAAAAATTTTACATTCCGTAACTGATATGAGAATAGGTTTATGCAGAGTGATCAGAAACAGTCAGAAAAACTTGTGTGGGTGTTGCAGGGTAGCTTATGCTATGAAACAATTATTGAGGAAAAAAATTCGATACGTTGCACTGTTTTCGAGTTAATTAGCATTGAAGTTAGCCAATGACGTCGTTGCTTGCGCAAATTCAACGGCTCGCCAGATACCATTAGTGTTAGGTGTTCTCATAGCGCAGATGATAGAGCACGGGACTGCTCAGCCTTTGGCTCAGATTCGAGCCTTACTGCCATCTCATGTCCAATTTTTGTATCGCTCTTTTGTTCGGTTTTAGGAAACGCGTTTTGCGACACCGTCTCTTGCGCGGGCTTGAATTTGCGCGCGCAGTGGCCGGATTGGATAAATACAGCGCTAAGTAACTGGAAAACGGCGCAATGTATCGAATTGTTTTCTTAATAATTATTTATCAGCACAACCTACCCAGAAACACCCTTACAAGCTTTGCATACTGTTTCTGTCCACCCTGTATAATAATTCGCTATATGTAGAGAGAAATGGCGCCTGGAACTGATGATGTTTCAATAGATTGTAAGGTTGGAGGCAAAGTGGTATAACAGGATACAGAAAATCATTAACAAAATATCTGCTGGTAGACAAACCAGAGACTGGAATAATGGCGTATTTGTTCTACTTCACGGGAACTGTGAGAGACAAGTCATATGAAAGCACAGACCTATCAACCTGCTCTCCGTGAGGTACAAAACATGCGGACGAGACGTTGCTATAGATCTAGGCTTTCTCTCCGTAATTGCTCGACATTCACTCAAATTATCAGCAACCGTATAGAAAATAAAACAACTAATTTTAATCAAGCAAACGAAAAAGCTGGCTGTACCATCATCAAAAAGCTGAGAATGAATGGAATAGTGACTATGAACTGCTACTTTGTTTGGGATTCGTAGATTTTTAAATGCTTTTGTTTGACTTCGTTTCTTAAAAATTTTATTAACGGGCAAAGAATTGATCCAATCTGTTAGCACGCTGAAGAATATGTACATCACTGCTCCAGTTACTAGAATTCATCGAGACATTGGAAAAATAAGAACTGGAAGAAGAGTCAGGCAGAGAGATTATATACCATCAAAATTATTCTCAGCTGTCCTGCAAGGAATGTTTAGATCCTTATCAGGGTGAAAGGTATGTATGTTGATGGAACATACTTGAAACACGTTTGATTTACTGATAACGTTGTGCTGTTTTCTTTTTAAGCAGAATAACTTCAACAACTACTGGAAGCATCTAATGAAGCAAGTTCGACAGCTGGCGCTAAGGACAATTGGCTGTAAAAGACTGTTGTAATATATAATGAATATTATTTTGTTCATAGCTGAGGTTCAGCAGCTGCGGAATATTCCAACAAAGATGAAAAAACAGTAATCCGCAGCACAGAAAAAATTTATTTTGTTCACTTCACAGGTTTCGATAGTTCAAACATTCATCTTCAGAAGTGAAATAGGCTCAAATCATTAGTAAGCCAACGTCAAAATAAGATAGGGCTGCAGTGTCCTTTATTACAGAACTACTAATTCCGTAGCAAAGGACACTACCATCCGATTCTTATTTTGACGTTGGCTTACCAATGATTTGAGCCTGTTTCAGTTCTGAAGATGACAGTTTAAACCGTCTAAACCGGTAAAGTGAACCAAATCAAGGCATTCTTGTGTAGCTGACGGCAGACATTTTATTTTTGTTGATATAATCAATACACCAACAAGACATATTGGCAGGTTACTGAACATACGGGAGCAACATGAATATGTATCATCGAACACTGTAAACCATGGAAAAATTTAGAGGGAGGCCTTTATACAGCTATGAATTTCAAATAGCTGATGATGCTAATCATGACATCTGAGCTTTAACGTTGGTAGTGGCGCAGCTGCCACACAGTCTGTTCTTGGCCGCTGTGGTGTGCAGCCGAGCTCTGCGGCCTTGCTGACTTAACTGTCGTGTTTACAGCCAGCGTGTTCGCCGTTTCCTTTCGTGGTAGCGTCGTAATTGTTAAGTCAATTAAAAATGCCCTTTCGATGGAAAACTACTTTACGGTCGAGCTTTGAGAGTAATAGTGAACGTCCATCTACAGTCTACATTTAGAACCGGCTGGTAAACGAAGTACAAATGAATGACAAAGAGTTTTTTTGAGAGTTCATATGAACAACATTACAAAAGGAGAATTTGCGAAATGCATCAATGCTGAAGTTAAGGAAAGTGCAAAATACTAACGGTACCGATATTTTAAGCACGATGATAGTTCACCAAATACGACTGCACTTACTTATTCCGGTTTACGCTTACGATGTATCAGTTTTATATTTTCCGCTTTGAAGTTTCACCTGATACAATAAGAGATGTCCTAAATACAGAAGATACAGGGTAAGATAAATGTATAAACTATAAACTAATTCGAATCAGGATCGTCAGAGTGGTTTAGCTGAAGTCTCGATATTGTTCAGTTTGCATCTCAACGGAACATCTGAGGGGTTCTTATGATCACAGAAGGCCTGGCCTAGTGACACGAGCTGCCAGCCGCTGTGGCAGAGCGGTTCTAGGCACTTCAGTCTGTAACCACGGGACCGCTACGGTCGCAGGTTCGAATCCTGCCTTGGGCATGAATGTGTGTGATGTCCTTAGGTTAGTTAGGTTTAAGTAGTTGTAAGTCTATGGGACCGATGACCTCAGATGTTAAGTCCCATAGTGCTCAGAGCCATTTGAACCATTTGAACCACCGGGCCGATTTCAACCAAGCTCGGTACACATATCACTTACTGTCTGTAAATCTTCGCTATAGCGCTAAAAACCACCTACCTGTGTAAAGAGTGACAGGACCACTCTTGTTCTCTGTACACATAAAGGATCTGATGGACTGCGTCAGGAGCAATCTGTGAGTATTTGCTGAAGAAGTTGTAGTGAACGGGAAATTGTAGTAGTTTTGTAACTATAGGAAGATACTGAATAACTTAGATTTTCTATTTGGTATGATGAATGACAGCTTGCTCTAATGAAGAAAAATATAAGTTAACGCACATGAGTATAAATAACAACCCTGTGCTATTAGAATTCTGTATTGACGCGTGCTGCTTGACACAGCCATGACGATAAATATCTAGAATACACGTGACAAAGCGATATACTTCTACCCGGGAGAATTCTGGGAAAGTGTAGCTCATCTATATAAATGACCACCTATAGAATACAATTGCAACACATTCTAGAGTACTGCTCGAGTGTTTGTTAGTGCCGGCCGAAGTGGCCGTGCGGTTCTAGGCGCTACAGTCTGGAACCGAGCGACCACTACGTCGCAGGTTTGAATCCTGCCTCGGGCATGGACGTGTGTGATCTCCTTAGGTTAGTTAGGTTTAATTAGTTCAAAGTTCTAGGCTACTGATGACCTCAGAAGTTAAGTCGCATAGTGCTCAGAGCAATTCGAGTGTTTGCGATCCCCACCAGGTACGACTCAAGGAAGATGTAGAACAATTCAGAAGCACGCTGCTAGATTTGTTACCGGCATGTTAAATCAACACACGGGTATTACGGAAATGCTCCGTGAATTCAAACCAGAAGCCCAGAAGGAAGCAGGCGTTCTCTTCGTAAATAGTTATTGAAGAGATATAGAGAACTAACATTTGCGACAGACTACACAACGATTCTACCGCCGACGGGGTACACCTCGCTTAAGGATCGCGAAAACAAGACCACAGAAATTACGCCTCATATGGAAGTATAAATATAGTCGTTTCTCCTTTGTTCCGATGTAAATCAGTGGTACATCCGCCATGCACTGTATCGTGGCTTGCGGAGTATGCGAGCTAGCGTGAAATCGCAATAACATTCTCCTTCGGGGGCGTGAAATATTATCATCTTATTGAATTTTCGAAGACATACTTTACAATGTAGGGAAGGCTTGCGTGATTTTACGACGGCAGTCTAATTTGGTGATATCTGTGTGAAAGTCGTAATTTTCAGAGCCGAGTGTCTTGTAATCAGTCCCATGCGGTGGGTGTTAATATTGGGCGTCACCCGAGAGGTAGATCGTTGGGTTAATATCTAGACGAAGAAAGTGCTTCTCGAAAAACTGGACTTGACAAGGTTATCCAATATGAATGTAAACACGGTTGCATCCGAGAAATTTAAATGTCTAAAGGTGTGTAACTGTTTCGAGCCTCTTAATTTTGAAATATCTTCGTTTTTTCTGGAAGTTAAAAAAAAAAAAAATTGGAGGTTAATAGGAGACTGGTGGTATTACAAGATGATTTCCAGCTCAGTGGCCAGATCTTGAAATATGTGTGCAATCATACTGGTGCACGATTCATATGGCTGGTGACGAAGTTGCAACTATTTGATCTTATTTTTCGCTCAAAGCAATACAAGCGTCTCTCAACGTAAGTGTTTACGGATTTAGGAGTGTAACAAGTTTGCCGATTAGTGCCACCTTCAGATACCGTGGCGTAACGACGTCTTATAGCGAAATCGTATACGTCAGTCATAGTCTGGATTGCTTTTACGACAGTTGTCGATGTTAGTTTTACGGTTTCGCAACAGGCAGAGGAGATGGAAAGTTACAAGGTGGCGCAATTGTGAAGGTTTTGGAATCATTTTCGGGAGGAATGGAGTTCAAATTGTTGTCTAGGCTCAAGGCTTAGGTTCCTCGCGGTTCTCCTAAAACATCAGAGCGAATTCTATCTTTCCTTTGGATACGTTGTGTTCTATTGGCTGTCGCACCCCTTCCCAGTACAACAGTACACTCGTTGTCGATAGGATACTGCACCCTTAACATCCTCCACCCTTTTTAACCACCTTCGCTTGTGCTTCTGATTAAAACCTGATGCTAAAATTTGATTGAAAAGAAAGCTATTTGCGGCGGGCACAATTCTGATAAAAGTTCAAGCAACAGAGGGAGCGAACGACTTCCATATATACTGCCTGACAAAAAAAAGTTAAGCACACAGAACGGGACGAGAAACCCAAAT
This sequence comes from Schistocerca serialis cubense, assembly GCF_023864345.2. Taxonomy (NCBI): domain Eukaryota; kingdom Metazoa; phylum Arthropoda; class Insecta; order Orthoptera; family Acrididae; genus Schistocerca; species Schistocerca serialis. Next base: position 654,985,854 of record NC_064640.1, on the reverse strand, counting down.
GAAACTTCACAAGTTTACAGGGTGTGTGATGTCATAGTGGCAACAAAACGGCCTTACCTTTCTGAGGATGTCTGCATCGAAATTGATATGTTGAATCAGTATCAAAGTAGAAAGGCTGAGTAAGACAAGTAGAAACATTTATATCTTCAGCGAACTAGACAAAGAAGCAGTGGTGCTATATCTGAACGAGGAACTTGAAACTTTAATTCAGAAAAAGAGCAGCTATAAGACCTATGGCTGATGTTTAAAAGAATAGTTAGCCATGTAATGTATAGATACGTACCCAGTAAAACAGTTCTTAACGGGAGAGATCCTGCATGGTAGACAGTCACTGTAAAGAAAATTCTAAATAATCAGAGACTACTAAACAAATCATGGCGCTACAGATACAGAGATGCTGAATGAGACGTGTCTGGCTGTCAAGCATGGGCTCCCATATCTGGGGGCAAGGTGGGGGGGGGGGCACGCCCCCTCCCCACCATCTTACTCTCAGGGAAAGGAAAAATTATAGTGTAATCAGGTGTTTTTCTTTCAAGAAAGTGATCTAAAAGTTGTTATTACCCAAGTTTTTAATAGGGTCGGAACGGAAACATTTTTATGGCTACTTACAAGTCGCCATTCGTCTTCCAAGATATTAAAAATAATCCATACCCCTGGTCTACCCCCCCCCCCCCCCCCCCTCGTAAACTTTAGTATGAGCACTCTTGCTTTCAAGAGAACAATGACTACTATAGCAGAACATAGATCTCTCGCAAAACCCAATGAAATTTTGGTTGTATGTAAGGGCCGTATGTGAGGTCCTGGTCACTCGTCTCGTATAGGGTGTGTAAAGGATGCTGTGTTCTCGGAATACTATACAACAATTCAAGCACATCACATTGATAGTTTTTATTGCAAATAAGGAGATTGACAATACTTAACTTAGAATTTACAACGGTGTCGCAAGCGATAGGCGATATGCAAACAATTAAAGTCCTTTGCTGTTTCAAGGTCCATGTGAGCAATTGAGATGGATCACACGTCACTGTTGTCGCAGTGCTCTCCTAGTACTGTGCTAATACTGTGCTGGTCTGCGAGCCCTGGTCTGGTACTGTGCGAATAAGGTGTGGCCGAGGCTGGCAGGACCGGCGCTTATAGGCTCTTCGGCTAGAGGGCGCTCCTATCATGCTGCGGTCCTTGTCAGCGGGCCATTGGCTGACGTCATCTCACAGCCTTCTTTGCTTTTGCATTCTTCATCTCCGTGCCGTCGACTATCGTTACGCCGGAACACTGTTCGTGGCACCAAAGTTAGTCAATCAAAGACATTAAGTCTGAAAAAGGGTCCTTCATCATATTGTGGCACTTTATTTTACAGGTGCGTCTTGATCACACGAACTTTTACACTTACCGGTTTCGGCTACTGCCACCTTCAGATCATAAAATATTCTGATGTAGGTAAGTCACTCACGGACGAGACAAGAACTGAAATAAGAGTAGCAAGGTAAAAGCAGAAATTCTTATCTCTGTTACTACCAAAATTTCACTATCGTACCACTGAAAAAATGAGGGAAATAGATATTAGTGTCAGTGGCGTTGAGAAAGAGATGAAATCGTTAAAAATTGGACGTACTTTCAGGATGGAATCCCTATCAGATTTCATAGCCAATTTTGTGTTGAATTGGCCCTTCTGTCACTACAATCTATGACAGACCCCTCGAGCAAAAAGCCCTGCCCAGTATTTGGAAAAAAAACCATAAGTCACATCTGTCTACAAGAAGGGTAGCAGAAGTAGTCCACAAAGCTACCGCTCAGTAACCCTGATATTCATTTGTTGTGGCATTTTAGAACATACATTTCCCTCAAACATAATGAGATACCTCGAAAAGAACGATATCCTTCACCCCAATTAGTACAGACTTGGAAAACATCGATAATGATAAACTCAACGCGCAGTTTTCTCACATTACATAGCGAAAACTATGGATCAAAGTAGTCAGGTTGATACAGTATTTCTCGATTTCCGAAAAGCATTTGGTTCAGTACCCCACCCACAGTTACTATCAACAGCTTGACCGTAAGGGGTATCATGAGAAATTTGTAACTGACTGAGGATATTTTGGTAGGGAGGACACAGCAAGTTCTCATGGATGGAGAGTTATTTAGAGCAGTAGACGTAAAGTCGGGTGGACCCTAGGGAAGTGTGTTGGGTCCCTTACTGTTCACGATGTATATTAATGACCTTGCGGACAATATTGACATTAACCTCATTCGCAGACAGTGCAGTTATCTACAATGAAGTACAATCTGAAAGAAGTACAAATATTCAGTCAGATCTTGACAGGATTTCAAAGTCACAGATTCGAAACTTGCTTTAAATTTTCAGAAATCTAAAACTGTGTACCTCAGAAAACTGGAAAACGTAGTAGCCTATGTTTACAGTATCAACGAGACACAGCTGAAATCAGTAAACTCATACAAATACCTGTATGTAATACTCTGTACAGGCATAAAATGGAACGATGACATGTGCTCAGTCATGGGTAAAGCAGATAGCAGGCTTCGCTTTATTGGTAGGATACTAGGGAAATGGAATCAATTTACAAAAGATACTGCTTACAAATCACTCGTGCGACTCCTTTTAGAATATTGTTCAATTATGTGGGACACCTACTAGAGAGGACTAAGAGGGAATATTTGACGTGTACAGAGAATGGTCACAGGTTTGTCCGACCCACGTTAAGAGCGTCACAGAGATGTTGAAACAACTGAACTGCCAGACACATGAACTATCCCGAGAAAGCCTGCTCACAAAGTTTCAAGAACCGACTTAAAACGAAGAATCTAGGAATATGCTACAGTCCCCTATATATCGCTCACATAGAGATCGTGAGGACAAGATTAGATTAATTACAGCACGCACGGAGGCATCTGAACAATTATTCTTCCCGTGCTCCATAAGAGGGATATATTTTAGACTACGTGGGAACTGAGAGCAGGCATACTCATTGTCAAGGTTCCGGCCGACCATCGCAAGGGAGGATTGTCGTACTGTACACAAGCCACATCGTAACCCCTTCACATCTGCGTCGATCATCCGAGAAAAGGTAATGCACTCCCCGGAACATTCTGTATCATCCTGTATCACAAGTCGCAGAGTAGCAGTAGTCAGACCAAGGAATTGCCGTCCCATCCGTAGGTTGCCATTAACACAACATTAACAAACGGCTGCATCTGGAGTGCTGCTGTGACCAGGATGGATGCGCTGCTGCCGAATGTCGTCACACTATATTCAGCGATGAATCGCGCTTCCATACTACCCTTTGGAGAGGTAAAGTTCTGTTGCTCATGGCGTCATGGTGTGGGTATGCATCGGTTCAGGTCACTGGCAGTAGTGACTGAGGGAATTCTGACGGCACGACGGTATGTCATGTATTACCTCTCATGCGACTGTATCGCAACAGGAAAATGCTTGTCCACATAGGGCACATGTCTCTATGTACTGTGTTTCTTGATGTTGAGATACGCCTGCGGCCAGCAAGGTTCCAGAAGTGTCCCCGAGGGAACATGTGTGAACCAGCTAGAACGTCCAGTCCGACACAGTGACAGTACCCAGGATATCAAGAATCGGTTACAATAGTTGTGGAGCAACTTGCCTCAGGAGAGGATAAAAAGGATTCATAACGCGCCTTCCAAATGAATCAATGTATGCATCTAAGCCGGAAAGGGTGCAACGTCATACCGACGTGTGCTGAATGCTTTATAAATTTAACTCGATCTTGTGATCACTTAAACAACCTAAATAGACGTCTACATACAAACACTGAAAACCACTGTGAAGTGCTTGGCAGAGGGCACGTCACCTTGTACCAGCTATAAATGTTTTTTCCCGTTCCATTTACGTATGGACAGCGGGAAGCACGACTACTTAAATGCCTCCGTGCTAATTGTAATTAATCTATTCTTGTCCTCGCGATCTCTATGAGAGCGATGTGTAGAGGGTTTACGTCTGTCTTCATATGTCTGTCAGTTCAATACTTTCAACATCTCTATTGTACTCTCCCGCCATTCAAACAAACCTGTGACCATCTCTGCTGCCTTTGTCTGTATACCTTAAATATACCCTATTAGTCCTACCAGGTAGGGATCCCACATACTTGAACAATATTGTAGGAATGGTCGCACGAGTGACTTTCAGCAATCTCCTTTGTAAACTGATTGCATTTCCCCAGTATTCTACCAATAAACAGAAGTCTGCTACCTGCGTTACCCACGAATGAATCATGTGATCGTTCCATTTTATGTCCCTGCAAAGTATTACTCACAGGTATTTGTATGAGTTAACCGATTCCAACCGTAGCTCATTGCTGTTGCAGTCATATGTTAACAGTTTTTTTCATTTTATTAAGCGTATACTTTTACATTTCTGAACATTTAAAGAAAGTTGTCAATTTGTGCACCAGTTTGAAATCTCATCAAATTTTGACCGAATATTTGTATAGCTTCTTCCAGACTGTACTTCATTGTAGATAACGGTATCATCTGCGAAAAGTCTGTGATTACAATTTATATTGTCCGCAAGGTCATTAATACACTATGTGATCAAAAGTGTCCGGACACCTAGCTGAAAATGACTTACAAGTTCATGGCGCTCACCACCGGTAATGATGGAATTCAGTATGGTGTTGGCCCACCCTTGGCCTTGAGGACAGCTTCCACCCTCGCAGGTATACGTTCAATCAGATGCTGGAAGGTTTCTTGGAGAATGGCACTCCAGTCTTCACGGAGTGCTGCACTGAGGAGAGATATCACTGTCGGTCGGTGATCCTGGCACGAAGTCTGCGTTCCAAAACACCCCAAAGGTGTTCTATAGGATTCAGGTCAAGACTCTGTGCAGGCCAATTCATTACAAGGATGTTACAGTTGTGTAACCACTCTGCCACAGGCCGTGCATTATGAACAGGTGCTCGATCGTGTGGAAAGATGCAATCGGCATCCCCTAATTGCTCCTCAACCGTGGGAAGCAAGAAGGTGCTTGAAACCTCAATGTACACCTGTGCTGTGACAGTGCCACGCAAAACAACAAGGGGTGCAAGCCCCTCCGTGAAACACACGACCACACCATAACACCACCGCCTCCGAACTTTACTGTTGGCACTGCACACGCTGGCAGATGACGTTTACCGGGCATTCGCCATACCCACACCTTGCCATCGGATCGCCACATTATGTACCGCGATTCGTCACTCCACACAACGTTTTTCCATTGTTCAATCGTCAAATGGTTACGCTCCTTACACCAAGCGAGGCGTCGTTTGGCATTTACTGGCGTGATGTGTGGCTTATGAGCAGCCGCTCGACCATGAAATCCGAGTTTTCTCACCACCTGCCTAACCGTCATAGTACTTGCAGTGGATCTTGATGCAGTTTGGAATCCCTGTGTGATGGTCTGGATAGATGTCTGCCTATTACACATTACGACCCTCTCTAACTGTCGGCGGTCTCTGTCAGTCAACGGACGAGGTCGACCTGTACGCTTTTGTGCTGTACGTGTCCCTTCACGTTTCCACTTCACTATCACATCGGAAAAAGTGGACCTAGGGATGTTTAGGAGTGTGGAAATCTCGCGTGCAGACGTATGACACGAGTTACACCCAATCACTTGACCACGTTCGAAGTCCGTGAGCTCCGCAGAGCGCCCCATTCTGCTCTCTCACGATGTCTAATGACTACGGAGGTCGCATTGTGCTGCCGCCCACATGGCAGTGGGTGGCAGCACAATGCACCTAATATGAGAAACGTATGTTTTTGGGGATGTTCGGATACTTTTCATCACATAGTGTATACATCACGAACAGCAAGGGACCCAACACACTTCCCTGGGGTCAACCTGAAGTTACGTCTATATCTGAAGACGACTGTCCATCCAAGATAACCCCGGCCAACTCATACAGTGGTACAAAAGACTCTCGTTGTTGCACATGGCTCACTTCAGTCTCATTCGTGCCAGTTGTGCCATAATTCTAATGAATCCATCAGTTTCTACTTACAAAGCTCGACAGATGGAACTGGTCGATTTTCATTTTAGATATCTAAACCACATGGATATACATGGAATTTGATTCTGGGGTAACATAATATACGCTGTGGCTACAGTAGACGGCTGCTTGATATTTCCCTTCGTTTGGATACTAAATATTTTACATACATTTGCTCAGTCGTATGTCTGTAGATGTTACAAGTCGTCACTGTTTGGTCCCTTAGGAATTCACACACATTTGAACATTTTGAAGTTGTCACTTTTGTTATTCTTTTAAAAATTTATGCCCAACACTGCCAACTTTTATTGACACTTCGAACCATCTTTTATTCATAGTGAGATAAGAAATTTTGTGGGGGAACAGCTTCGATTACCTAACCTTGCTAAACAATGCTCAATCACTGTACCACTTAGTTTCGGCTACTGTCTAGGAACAGATATATGAAATAACTGAAGTATCTCAACTAAAGCATGAGGTCAAGTTATCTCTTTTCAGACACCAAGCTTCCCATGCAAGACAGTGTTTCATTTAATGCGAATTAATTAAAACGTCAACATGAGGGCATGAATTAGTTTCAGAATGGTATTCGTCAAATTACATGCTATGGTCTGATGTGTATTATGATGACCGTATTCAGTAAATTTCGCTTTATTTATATTCAAAGTATGATACAGGTTTGGAAAAATCTCTCCGACTGAAGAAAAGCGATGAAAAATTTGCAGTTCTTTAGAAAAGGTGCTGCGGAGGCTATTAGTAGAGGTTAGGACATTGCACTTTATGCAGAAGAGCGACCGATGGGTGTCTGTCGCGGACACGGCGGGTTGGCAGCGCTATTGACCGCGGCGAGCGTTTCATAAGCATCAGCTGCCGGAATAGGTACGTCTCGTGTGAAGAGGCGGGCCAGCCTGAATAATGCAACAGCGCAATTACTAGGCGACGCACGGCACTGGCAGTCACTCCTCTTTTCGTGAGCAGTTAGGAACCCTCATTAATAGTGACTAACAGTCTCCATTCCAGCTGTCAGAGCCCGACTTGCACTTCTCTTAGTCGAGTCTTCACTTCGGGAGAAGATGGTGACATACAACCCAGAGGTAGCTGATTCGATTCCCTGAATGACAGAATGTTCTTGACACAGGATGTTGACCTTCAACTTGAAGGAACAGCGTTGAGGTGAGTGTGCGTGCGTGTGTGTGTGTGTGTGTGTGTGTGTAGGTGTGTGTGTGTGTGTGTGTGTGTGTGTGTGTGTGTGTGTGTTTGTGCGTGTGTGTGTGAGGAGGGGGAGAGCAGCTGTGTTGGGAACGTTAGTGTATTGAACGTGTGCTTTTAATCACAAAGTGAACTACGTAGTGATGTTTGACCTGGAGATAGCTGGTTCGAATCCTGTGGACAGACAGGTGTCAATTAATGGTAACGTGGCATACAGTGGTGATGAAGGGAAGCTAGGGTTGGAAGCCCCATTTCAAACACATTAATATCTAATCACTTGGATCGAAACTTGGAACTTCTGTGCGCCGTTTTTGAATAAGGACAGAGGATATCGTTGGTGGTGTGCCTGTCCTCAAATGGACGTTAAGCATGATAATTTTGTAGCCCTCGAGGTGAAAAAGAAAAAGGTAACTTAAAGTTTAACGCTAGTTCATGGCCCACTTCGCTGGAGACGGACCACGGGAACTGGGAAGGAATTAGCTGGGACCTTTAAGACAACGTCACTACACTCGACTGAACTAATTTAGGGTAACCGTAGAAAACGTGAATCAATGTTAAAAGACTGGCATTACTCCTGAATACGACTGCAATGTCCCAGCAATGTATCAGCTCAGTCGGTGTCCGTCGAAAGGACAAGACTACATTCCAGAATCAAGATTAATTCTCTCTCACTTTTTGACTTACATATGCAGATATAACAACCCGTAAGCAAGACTGTTCTTCACAAGTGCTTCGACAGCGATCCTTACAATGTGATGATGCATATGAAACGCTACGGCGTAGTGTTGGTGGGATGAAATCGGTCATTACTCCACTGCGACTATTTTGTTAATTGCTCTAAGCGGAAATTCAAATTTTGTCATCACACTGGCATATTTAGAAGATGGATGCACATAAATTGGTTCGAACGGACGAAAAGACTATTTTTACTGAAGCAAGTAAAGAATATTACGATTTCAGCAACCCGTTAAGGTGAGTATAAGTGTAGCATCAGCCCAGACTGGAAAAAGATGGCCCAGGAAAATGGCCACGGTGGTTTAGGAAAACAGCAGAAACCAAAAATCATGATGATGGTGCCGGGAAATGAATACTGTCCACCTTCAAACCTCTCCCACTTTCCGTGAATACGATTCCATTGCATTAACCGCTGCACCACGTTCCGTACATTTCAAAAGCGCGAGTCTCCATTGTACTGGTTCGTATGCAATTCGATCACCGGCATTCCTCGAGCCCTGAAGCATTACAGGGCAACATTGTGGGTGCGGTAATAATCGACGAGTACTATCAATACCCTTGTTCATAGAGTTCTTGATACAGGATGGACGTAGTGGCTCACGTTCCCAGATCCGCGTATTCGTGTGGGAACAGAGCCGTCTGCCGCCAGGCTTTCGATGCTCGCTACTTCAGTATTCATTCGTGACACAGAAACAGTTGCAGCACGCGATCGCGGTAACGGCTAGTCAAGGTCTTTCGGGTCTTCAAGGAGTGGCCTCGCTCTGAAGACGAATAATTCAGCCATTTTTTGCGGAGGTATCTCACTATGTGATCACACCTTTGTGTTGCGTCCGATTGCGGATACAAGTATAACTTACACTTTTTCAAATTTCAACGCTTTCTCTAAACATGTTTGTTCGTAGTCTCAATCCGAATAAAGCTGCTTTTTGAAGCACTCTATAATCGTCAACTGTCACGACTGTAATCAAAATTCTTTAAAGTGGGCTACAGAACTAATATTTAGACGCTGTGTCGTTTGAAGAAGGGAGTATCAACAAAAAATTGCAATTATTCTTCCATGCTTTTGCCACTAGCTTAAGGACAGTAGATAGGGGAGAGTGTTGCACCTAGAGGATAGTCTGCCTAAGAACACACAATGTATTTGGTTGGTATCTCAGGCTAGCGACTGATTTTAGAATCACATGAAGGAGTGCTCACTACAGACTGCCATTAGCAGCTTCCGCCACTTTTTACACTTTTTGTTGTTTTTAGACAGGAGGTTGTGATATGTGCACCATTTGTAAATACGCTCTAAGAAAAAATACGAAGAAATTATCCGAATGGGACGAAAATTGGTTGATATGATGTAAATTTATAGACACACAAACGATTACATTTTCAGAAAAATTGCATGTTTTTCTCAAGAAAAAGATATGCACAAATTGAACAAGCCAATAATGTGTTGGACCACCTATGGCTCTAATTGAAGCAGTTATTTGGCTTGACATTGATTGGCAAAGTTGTTGGATGTCCTCCAGAGTGACATCGTGCCATATTCTGTTTAATTGGAGCGTTAGATCGTCAAAATCTCGAGCTGGCTCGAGCGCCCTGCCCACAATGTTCCAAACGACCTCAATTGGGAAGAGATCCAGCGACCTTACTGGCCAAGGTAGGGTTTGAAAGGCACGGAGACAAGCAGTGGAAACTCTCACCGAGTGCGGGCGGGCATTATCTTGCTGAAATCTAAGCTCAGGATGGCTTGCCACGAAGGGCAACAAAACGGGGTTTAGAATATCACTGACGTACAGCTGTTCTGTAGGGGTACCGCAGATGACAACCAGAGGGGTCCTGCTATGAAAAGAAATGACAGCCCAGACCGTCTCCCTGCTTGTCAGGCCGTATGGTGGGTGACAGTCACGTTGGTATTCCATCACCGTCTGGGGCGTCTCCAGACATCTTCGCTGATCCACGGGGCTTAGTTTAAAGTGGGACTCATCACTGAAGACAGTTCTACTCCAGTCAATAAGATTCCATATCGACCTGGCTGTCGATCGCCATACAGCCTGGCATCCAAGAGTGATGCTCTAGAATGCCATCTCTTTTCCTAGCAGGACCCCTTTGGCCAGGGTGGCCGAGCGGTTCTAGGCGCTAAGTCTGGAACTGCGCGACCGCTATGGTCGCAGGTTCGAATCCTGCCTCGGGCATGGATGTGTGTGATGTCCTTAGGTTAGTTAGGTTTAAGTAGTTCTAAGTCTAGGGGACTGATGACCTCAGAAGTTAAGTCCCATAGTGCTCAGAGCCATTTGAACCAGGACCCCTTTGGTTGTCATCCGCGGTACCCTTACAGCACATCTGTACGTCGACGACATTCTACGTCCCGTTTTGTTGTCCCTCATGGCAAACCATCATGGGCTTACATTTCAGCAAGATAATGCCATCCACACATGGCGAGAGTTTCTACAGCTTGTATCCGTGCTTGCCAAACCACATGTTGGCCGGCAGGGTCGCCGGATCTCTCGCCCTCTGACAAGGTTTGGAGCATTATAGGCAAATCCCTCCAACCATCACGGGATTTAGGCCGTCTAATGCTCCAATTTGGAGATAATTTGGCACTGTATCCCTCAGAACACCCAGCAACTCTATCAATCAATGCCTAGCCGAATAACCACTTGCGTAAGGGCCAGAGATGGAACAACGCGTTATTGGCTTGCTCAGTTTGTGAAACTCTCTCTCTTGAATAAGTCATGTAATTCTTCTGAAATTATAATAAATTGTTTGTCTTTAAATGTAGATAACATTTGACAATTTTCGTCCAATTCGGATACTTCTTACGTGATGTGCCTTTTTTTTAACTGCTTAGCCGACGAATAACTCATAACAGTGCTACATACAGTGCTAGTGGTTTTGATACAAAGCAGAGCAATGGGAACGATAAACAAAGCAAGCATTTATTATATCTACAATAACAGTTGCCGAAGCTGACATTTCGTCAGAAAGGAACCAAAGGAACTTCGCACAGTGAGAAAGAAGTGGCAGATGAAATATTAGCGTTTCTGCAAGATTCGTCTGTGGAATGTGTGGTGTCGTATACGATAGACTGTTCGGGCAGTGTACATGAGTAGTGTAGATGAGGATACATGGTTAACAAATGAAGGTGATGATGCAACAGGCTATGTAGTTCTCCGCCCTTGTCGGACAGGGGGCCACAAATCCAGTCCGCAGTGAGACGCAGTAAAGGACAATCGTTATCCATGAAGCGGGTAAGAAACAATTACGTACATGGAAGATCATTTGCCGCACAGCAAAAAAAATAATTATGAACAGATTTCGAATAAGCCTGCAGGAATATAACCGTGTAGTTCACAAGAAAACCTACCGATATTCTAGACAGGACAGGGCGCACTTGTTACAAAAAGTAGTGTTTGCGCTTTTTTGAAGGCTGCTCGATACAGTTTACAATATCTGCATGATAGTGGTCTACAACGTTATGCGCATTAAACTGAGGGCGACATAGATTACAGTGATTTCAAGGGAAGCAGTAAATGGCTGCGTAACTTGAAACAGCGCTACAGAATTTGAAGACGTAAGATAACAAAATTTCAAAAAAGCTTCAACCTGATGATACGCGAAAACGGCGGAATAGGCCCGAAAAATTGTAGATGAGATAAACAAACTTATCCCACCGTTCAGTAAGGAATCTGTTTTCAACTTCGACCAAGAGGAATTTGGAGACGAAATGCATATGAAAGGAGCCCTGGATATTAGAGGTACCTTGGGAGTTATAACAATATCAACTAATATAAATGCCTTAACGCGTTTGTATGCAATTGGGCCAAATGTTAATCTGGATGGTAAATTGGTCGGAAAGTTATGTACTGTGCAGCTAGAAGTTGGAGGTGCTCTGCCCTCTACCATTCTTCCTCGTTTGCGTGATTCTGTAGGGGTGGTAGGAAACATTTACGTCACAGGAAGCAAGAGTGGGAAAATGGGGGTAAGAGAACTACAGCTCTGGTATGACCACTGCTTTTGGCCAATAGCTGGTCAAAATAACTTGCTTTTGCTTGATTCCTGGTTCAAATGGCTCTGAGCACTATGGGACTTAACATCTGTGGTCATCAGTCCCCTAGAACTTAGAACTACTTAAACCTAACTAACCTAAGGACAGCACACAACACCCAGTCATCACGAGGCAGAGAAAATCCCTGACCCCGCCGGGAATCGAACCCGGGAACCCGGGCGCGGGAAGCGACAATGCTACCGCACGACTACGAGCTGCGGACTCTTGATTCCTGGTCTGGTTTAAAAACCACACTCCTTTAGAGTAAATTACTCCACCTGAAAAGTGAGTGGCATTGCATTTCATACCACCCAGAACCACTGGACAAATTCAGCTTGTGGAAATTTGTTTTTTCTGTGTGTATAAAACTTATTATTGCACTGTCTGTAACTACACCTTAAAGGATAGTAAGTTTTATTGCCGTGCGGGGTAGCCACGCGGTCTGGGCGCCTTGTCACGGTCCGCGCGGCTCTCTCCGTCGGAGGTTCGAGTCCTCCCTCGGGCACTGGTGTCTGTGTTGTCCTTAGCGTAAGTTAGCTTAAGTTAGCTTAAGTAGTGCGTAAGCTTAGGGACCAATGACTTCACCAGTTTGCTCCCATAAGACCTTACCATAAATTTCCAAATTCTTCCAAGTTTTATTAAATATAAACTGAAGGTGAATGGAGGGAGAAAGGAAAGGAAATGGAACGCATTATTGATGTCAGCTGCATCGGAATATTACGCGGAATAAGCGGCGACGAATGAATATGTGTACCACACTGGGGTTCGAACCCAGGATTTCATGCTTAGTAGGTAGGTGCGTTAACCACTGCGCCATCCGGAACACAGTGTTAGCATAACTGCACGGACTATCTCAAGACGCTTAAGGGCCGACACACATTCCCACCGAGCGCCACCTATCTGGAGTCCCAGTCGCCCGCTACTCTGAGATTCCCGCAGGAGGTCGGACGTACTTGTACATCCGCAGGGAAGAAGATGGATCCATTGCTCATCTAGGCGAATCAATTATATGAATTTATGGTGCCTGTTCTTTCACACATGTCCAAAAGAACAGATGCCACGCATCCATATAATAGTTGGTTTCACGATAAGCTCCACGAAAGATTGCTTCGCATTCAGTTGCATGCCATCACATTCCGATCCGTTCTCGTCACCCCGTTACACCAGCATGATTCTACATGCATTCCTTAAGAGTGGGTACCTAGATAAACGTCCTCACAGTTTATAACTTCCAAGGACTTTACCTTCGATTTTGAGGGTGCGAACCTTTGTGATCACTGTAGCGTGCCATTTTTCATTCAGTGCTCACAGTGCAAGTTAATGGTTTGTTTTGAACATTTCATGAATGTCGACGATGTCCGTTTTGTGAAATGTAATACCTCTATACAATAGGAGGGTCGTCTCTACAGCTCGTGAACACTCATTTTCAGTTGACCTCTTAATGCACATGTTGAGTCATTAGCAGCTAATACTTTTCCTGTCGCAATTGTTAACACAACACTTTCAAACAAGCCGTACTAAATATTAAACTTGCGATCTCGCATTGGAGGGTTTCCTTGTTAAGAGGGTATTTCGCGTTCTGCACATTTAAGTGCTGCATAATATATTAAAGCTATTTGGGATAGTGTTAATTCTTCAGGTACAGACCTGATAATGAGTAAAATGCTGTATACTTTTAGAACTGTATGAGGACCATTAAGCCGTACTTCGTCGGTCGTGGACTCTTTTTCAGCTTGAAACAGAAGAACGTCTTTTACCATGAATGATGTTATACTTGCAAATGAACCCAGTTTCTTCAGAGCCTTAACAAATTTACCTGTATTGAAAATGAAAATCTGTCTGAATTTCAAACAGATTGTATTTCAAAATGTTTTTAACTTGTAACTGATTGTTTATAATACTTCTGCTTAATGTGATATCACGTACTTATTATCGGTGTCTAGTAGAGCAATAATGTAACATACCAGGGCACCCGTGCGAAGCTTTCTTACTTTTATAGTTTTAAATAATGACAGCATATGGTATAAGTGTAGTCGTCGGCATAAAGATAGCTGTAAGAATGAAGAGAAACCATCTTTAAAAATGAACCGAAGGGCGTGAAAAAATAATCCTGAATTTATGACAGACCTTTGTATAAACATTTCCATGCACATAACTTCCAACTAAATTCTTTACAGAGCATTACAATACCTCGGTCTGTATGTCATAGATGTTTGAGTTACAGCCACCGTTGTCTACATCTACATGGATACTCTGGAAATCAAACAAGTGCCTGCCAGAGGGTTCGTAGCACCACCTTCACAATAATTCTCTATTATTCTACTCTCGAACAGCGTAGGCAAAATCTTTCCGTGAGAGCTCTGATTTCCCTTATTTTCTTATGATCATTGCTTCTCCCTATGTATGTGGGCGTCAGTAAAATATTTTCGCATTCGGAGGAAAAAGTTGGTGACTGAAATTTCGCGAGAAGATTCCGCCTCAACGAAAAACGCCTTTGTTTTAATGGTGTCCGTCCCAAATCCTGTATAATGTCCGTGACACTCTCTTCCCTGTTTCGTGATAATATAACACGTGCTGCTCCTCTTTGAACTTTTTCGATGTACTCCGTTAATCCTATCTGGTAAGGATCCCAGACTCCGCAGCAGTACTCCAAAAGAGGATTTTAGTAGGTCTGTTACATTTTCTAAGTGTCCTGCTAATAATTCGCAGACTTTGGGTCCTTCCCCACAGCATTTCCTACGTGTTCTTTCCAATTTAAATTGTTCGTAATTGTAATCCTAGGTATTTAGTTGAATTTATGGCCTTTAGATTAGACTGTTTTATCGTGGCACCAAAGTTTAAAGGATTAATTTAACGCTCATGTGGATGATCTCACATTTTTCATTATTTAAGGTCAAATGCCAATTTTCACACCATATAGATATCTTTTCTAAATCTTTTTGCAATTTGTTTTGGTCTTCTGATGACTTTACTAGTCTATAATTGACAACGCCATCTGCTTAGAACCTAAGACGGCTGCTCAGATTGTCTCCTAAATCGTTTATATAGGTAAGGAACAGCAGAGGGCCTATAACACTACCTTGGGGAACGCCAGAAATCGCTTCAGTTTTACTCGGTGACTTTCCGTCACTTACTACGAACCGTGAACCCTCTGATAGGAAATCACGAATCCAGTCACATAAGTAAGACCATATTCCATAAGCACACAATTACACTACAAGCCGCTTGTGAGGTACAGTGGCGAAAGCCCTTCGGAAATTTAGAAATGCGGAATCGGTTTGAAATCCCTTGTCAATAGAACTCAGCACTTCGTGTTTTTGGAGCGATGCTTCTCACTGACAGCTTCTAATGTTCTTTTCCTTAGCATGGTAAACCTGTCATTTATTGTTTATGACAGTAGTAGTTACACCAGGCTGTTATTGAGAAAAGTTAGTAATTAATGAGCAAATACAAACACAAAATAAAGAAGTAAAAAAATGTAATTTACTGCTCATGACAATATTTGACTGTCAGCAGTTGCTTGTAGCTTCTAATTTTAGAGCTAATATTTACATTTAACTGCTGTTGGAGAATAGTTTAATGAGAAATACGAATATAAAATGCAAAGAAGTACATAAATTCGAAATGTATAGGTTACAACGTACTGTTAGCTTTTTACCCGGTACATCACTAAGGCCACAATAACCTCTAAATGTATTTTGAGATTTTAATTGCACTTCGTACTTTATGTAAGCACGTTACACCGTAGTAGCAATAGGTAAATCACAATTCAAGGCGACAATGACAAATATGTTTGTTGTTTGGAAAAGTATACTCGTTTAGGAAAGTGAAATTGCATGACGGGCAGAGATAATGGACTACCACAGAGGGCACGGTTATTATCTATGAAAATGCTGCATACAAATTATCCAGTTAATAAGAACTTTAAAAACCAAATAGTATTTATAAAAGGATAATATGAAAAGGGAGTCCATTATTTGTGATTAATAAGTTAACTTCGTAAAAAATAGGTATGACCTCATTACCGTTTCCCAACTCTCTTGACTGTTTCACCCTTACGATCGACGACGAACGTCAAGCCACCAAAAATCATCCATGATGCCCTTTTGCGTGTGATAGTTAGAAGTCTCTTTCATGTTAATATTTTCCACAAATAGTAAGTTTTAGCGTAAAATCGGAATGCAATATGAGAAGTCGGTTTAAAACGTTTCTAACATTATGTCATCATCCCTGCACGATTAGTATGTGTTGAGAAAAGGGGATGTTGACTTGAGAAATAATATACATATCAGAATGCAGGCTTTCTCGGCGAATCTCGATGATTAAATCTTCTGGCGTTGACAGCCGAGTCAATACGTTGCTCTCCTGCAACGTTTCAGCAAGTTTCTTACTTGCCATCTTGAGGCGAAGTGTCGGGTTCGGTCTCGGTCTCACTAGGTCACGGACTGTTCATCGAGTCCAGTGTAGCAGGACTCTAAGCAGCATAGCTGCTGTTCCTCCGTTCTAATCTCTGGTGGTAGCGATTGCCTCTCAGTCGGATGGTCATCACGCTACTTCCTTAGGTTTTGGAATTAGGCTACGGCGGCTAGGTCTTCAAGGGCAGCCCGTCTTCTGCCGGAGCGCCACTCCTCCTTCAGCCACTTCTCCGCGACCTGGTAGATGTGCTCCCAGTTGTGAGGGGTGAAGACAAGGAGGGCGTTGATCGCTCGCAGCTCCTTCCGAGACACGACCTCGTACAACAGGCCACGGGTGTGGCGGAGGTTGCACGGGTGGTGAGGAAGGAGAGGCTTGGGAATGTCCGGCGGCGTGAAAGGATATGGGTTGTCCCAGATCGGGGACGACTCATCCTTTATGGACTCCACAATCTTCTTAAGAAACGGCTGCACACTGCGCTCATCTGGGAGCGGCAGGCACAGGGGCAGCTCATCCTCCTCGAATGCCTCTTCCTCGGCGTGGGAGGAAGCGGACGGCGTCTCTTCCCCGGTTCGTGGGACTGTCTCCACGGCGGGAGGCAGTCCAGGCGACTCGACGTCCAACGCCAACTGCATTTCTGCAGGGGCGAGACGATGGACGTCTGCGTGACGGCGTCCACCCCCACTGAGCGCCCCGCAGGAGTGGTAGGGGTGGGGGCGGTCACCTTCTTCTTGAGAACCCGCAGCTCCTCGCGCAGCTGCTGGAGCTGGCGATGAACAGCTGCGAGCTCTTCCTTAAGCGCTGCTCGTTCGGCCGCGAAGTCGGCTTGGAAGCCGGCCATGGCGTCATCAGTGGCGGCTTCGAGTCGGCGTGGCTTGCACCCCACGCCAGAGTGTGGGCTGGGGGGGGGGGGAGGGGGGGCGGCCGTCTTGGCGCCGGACACCGCCGCAGGGCGTGTCGCAGAGTGCTGGCGGCGAAACTCCTTGAGACAGCCGCAGCTACGTGAGTTTGCAGCGTGTGAGCCGCCGCAGTTCGCGCATCTGCTGGCCATCCCTCGTGGCTCGGTGCAACTACGAGTGTCGTGCGCTGCCGCGCACTTCAAGCACGCGACGGCGTTCTTGTTAACACTCGCAGGGTGCCCCAGTTGCTGGCACCTGTAGCACTGAACGTCCTTCCGTTTCCGCCAAGTGCGCTTCGGCTGTCGTCGGTGGCCGCGGTTGCTTCCCATCGCATCGATGAGTAGCTCTAGCGCGGCTGCAATCTTGCTTCCCTTCCCTCCGACCATATCTTGCGGCTTGTGGCGTAAGCGAGCGACGGTAACGAAGTGAGCCGCAGTGAATCGAGTAGCGGAGTGGGTGCTTGCCGGCGTGCATCGCGTGAAGTGTCGGGTTCACTGCTGCTCTCATCTGTTACTTTCCCCTCTTTGGGGAAGTGTGAGGGGGAGTCTGTAGCCTTTCGGCATTTACTCCACTGTGAACGTGTGTGTGTGTGATTTTTCTATAGTTTTTGGTGTCTGTGATTTGTGATGATTGTTGTGAATGTGTCTGGTACTTGCCTGAGGTAGGCGAGAAGTTTGGTGTTATATGGGAAGGAACAGGATGATGGATTGGGTGTTGGGATTTTCTCTTCGACTTAGTCGTCGAAGATCGTCATAGGGCGCTTGTGCTTATCGCGGGACATGTCATACCGACCTAGGGAGTGGATGAGTGCGTTTCCGGATCTGGAAGAACCCTCATAGAAGGCCCTTGCCAGATCCCGGAAGCGCTCTCTCAGGAGTGGGATTTCGGCTGCGGCGTGCAAGTCGTCTGTGGGGAATCCAAGAGGTAGGTGAAGTGCCCTTCTGAGGGCGCGGTCCTGCAGCCTCTGGAGTTTGTCCAAGTGCTGCTTTGCCGCGTATCCCCAGACAGGGCACGCATACTCCATTACTGGCCGGATCAGGGCCTGGTACACATTTACTGCTACTGGGCAGGGAAGGGAGCTGGTTGTGTTCAGGATAGGATATAGGATGGACATTCTGGCGCAGGCCTTCCTGTCGACCTCGTCTATGTGGGGTTTCCACGTAAGACGAGAGTCCAAGGTTACGCCAAGGTACTTGGCGGTTCTGTGCCAGGGGAGTTGGGTTCCATTTAGGTGAAGGTGGAGGGGGGGACGTTGAGGAGGTTCGCACCTTCCGAGCCTGTGGGTAATCAGCATTGCCTGCGTCTTCTCAGAGTTGATGGCGACGCGCCAGCGACGGGCCCAAGTTTCAGTGTCTTCTAAAACCTTTTGTAGCCTACGGAAGACCAGGTCCTTGTTCGCGTTTCTCGTGTAGAAGGCTGTATCGTCAGCGTACTGTGCGGTGTGCACCCGGGGGACCGTTGGAGTGACCGCAGTGTACAAACTGTACAATACGGGCCACAGGACCGATCCCTGTGGCATCCCAGCACGAATACGCCTTCTGGTGGAGGTGGCAGTTTCTACTTTGACGGAGAAAGTCCTATTCGTGAGATAGCTCTTGATCAGCTGAACTATGCTCCTGGGAAACCCTTGTGTGTACAACTTGTAGAGTAGCCCTCTATGCCATACTGAATCAAAGGCTTTGGCTACGTCTAGTAGCACTATCTCGCAGTAGCCTCTGTGGTTGAAGCCCTCTGTGGCTGCTTCAACCATTCTCATGACCTGTTGTGGGGCAGAGTGGTTCTGTCGGAAGCCAAATTGGAAATCCGGCAGAATTTGCTCTCTGGTAATATGTTCTTGTATGGGTCTTAGCAGGAGGCGCTCATAGATCTTGCTAAGAGTTGGCAAGAGGCTAATCGGCCTGTAGTGCTGCGGGAATAGAGGGTCTTTCCCTGGTTTGTGTATCGCGACCACTTCCGCATGTTTCCAGCAAGCTGGGAAAACACGGGATCGAGTAATCTCATTGAGGACGTTCGCGAGGTGTGTGATTGCTGTGGGTGGGAGATTTTTGACTAACTGATTAGTGACACTGTCGTGCCCTGGTGCCTTTTTTGTAGGGAGGGACCTGATTACTCTTGCCACGTCCTCGGGGGCAAAAAGTATGGGTTCGTCCTCTGGGTCCTCCTCGGCATTGAGGAAGACAGTCAGTTGACGACTGACTACCTCTTCATGCTCTTCATCCTGGGGTTCTGCCGCTTGGAACTGCTTCTCGAAGGAGTCGGCGAGGGCGTTGGCCTTTCCAGCATGGCTGTATACCAGTCCCTGCTCGCCATGCAGTGGCGGCATCCTAGCGCGTCGTTTTGTAAACTGTTTTGTCGCTTGCCATAGTGTATGATCGTCTACTTTGAGAGCTGTGAGGCGGTTTTGCCATTGCTGGTTTCTGTGCTCATTGAGCGCTACCTTCAGTTCTCTCTGTAGACGATTGAGCAGCCTCCTGGTGGCCTGATTTCTGGTGATCTTCCACTCTTTTGCCACTCTGTTCTTATGTCGAATTTGAGCTAGCAAGTGTTCCGGGAGCTGTATTTGCGGCGGTGGGCCATCCCTTTGTGGAGGGGTGGCTTCTTCCGCTGCCTGCAAGATGCTGCCTGTTAGGTCTTGTAGCGCTTGTTCTACTGTTTCGGCAGTAGGTGGCGGAGCGCGAGCGATATCAGAGGCGACAGTTTCTTGGTATCGCTCCCAGTCTGTACGTTTGTACGACGTCCGGTACCGTGGGAGTGCTACCCATTCTCCCACATCGACCTCCAGAATCACTGGGTTGTGGTCGGAGGACATTCTGTTGATTGTCCTTGCGGCCACAAACCCTGCGATCCTCCTAGTGAGAGCTGTATCTATCACGTCGGGCCTGCCTCCATTTTTTGGAAAATGTGTGGGATCGACTGGGCCCCATGTTTCGAAGTGGTGGGTGCGCGCTAGTTGTTGCAGTTTGGCGCCTGCTCTGGAGGTTACTCTAGAATTCCAATCAGGATGTTTGGCATTGAAGTCTCCCCCTATTATGAGTTTGCCTTCAATTTGCCCTAGAGCAGCTATGTCTCCCTCATCTATCTGGTCATGTGGGGGTCGGTAGACTGCAACAATTGTTAGGGGTCCACTGGCAGTGGTTACTTCCACCGCCACTGCTTCGATTTTGTTGGTAGCTGGTAAGAATACCTGGTAGTGGGGGATCCCTCTTTTTACATATATGGCCACTCCTCCGCCTTGGGTTGGCCTGTCTTTACGGTAGCTAACGTAGTTGGGAACTGTCGCTTTTATTCCCGGTTTTAGGTGGGTTTCCCCCATCATGAATATGACGATGGAGAACTCCTTCATGAGTTCTCGGAACTCGACCTCTTGATTAACAATGCCGTCTGCGTTAAAGACGCACATTGTCAGGCCTTGAATATTCGGTCGTCTATTCATGATAGGGTTTTGATACTACTGAGGAAGGCGCAGAGGGGAGCGACTGCTGGACTGTTGCCTGAAGGGCGACGAGGATCTGTGTGTTCTGCCTCTGGGCTTCCCTGAATTCCTTCATCATTTCCATGACGAGGTTCATGGTCTGCACCATTACGCCTAACAACTGATCCATGGGGGGGGGGGAGGGGGGAGTGTGTGTGGGGTTCCCTAGATCTTCCTCCGTCATGGTGGACCTGGTCGTTGTTGCTTTGTGTTTCCTGGTATTGTTCTCGTGATAGTGTCTGGTGTTGTGGTGATTGGGCCACGCTTTCATGGTTCCTCGGAGGAGAAACCACTTCCGCATAAGTCGCCCTCGGTGTGTCCAGCCTTGGTTTTACCCAGGCCTTGTCTGTGTGTGTTGTCATGTTTTGTTTTCTTGTATGTCTGGGTGGGTTTATGGTGTTTTGTTTGTGTGTGTGGGGGGCGGCCTTTGCGCCCTTTGCCTGTTGTGTGTGTCGTTTGTGGACCTCACAACCAACCCGCTGCTTGGTTTTTGCCACACAGCGCACACCTCATTTGTGGGTCCGTGTGTAGAAGTGTACATGTTCTTGTGTCGTGGGCCTCGACGCACATCCTGCACCTTACTGGCATGGTGCAGTAGGCGGCGATGTGATTCAGGCCCTGACACCTGAAGCACTGCACCGTCTTGTTCTTACGGCGCAGCGGTTCAGTGGTGACAGGCACAGCCGAAACCATTCTTATCTCCCTTTTGTTCTGAAGGATGTCCGGGAGTGTGGCCTGGTATAGTGGCCACTTACTGTTGATGTTGCCCATCTATTGGACCGCCTTGACGACGTACCCCTGGGCAGTCAAATCAGTTTTGACTGCCTGGGGGGACACACGCCTTGGGAGGTCTCTTATAACTATGTTCCTGTTTCTTGTCTTAGTTGTGGGGAACGTGTAGTGAGGTATGTTTTTTGTGTTGAATAGTGTTTTGACTGTGTTGTAGTGTTCGAGTGTTGTACTGTGACTTTTATTTTGTCTCCACCGGCGGATTTTGCCTGGAAACTGCCTCCCCCGATTTCTGTCTTGAGCAACTCGAAGAGCTCCTCATAGTTTTGAGGAAACTCTGCGACAACTGGGGAGAGGTGGTGGGCGACTTAGTTCTGTGTTTGTGTTGTGTTTTCTGTTGTCTCTGGCTCATCAGCAACCGCCTGAAATCTGTTCGGGGTGGGTTCCACTCCCCTGACTGGCGGAAGCTTCGACTGGCCAAACGTTTTCCTCGCCAGCACGAAACCATCCGAATCCCGCCCGGTTACGCGGTTCCCTTCCAGTGCCGGTGTTTCCTGGTCCCCTCCCAGTGCGACGACAGGTGCTGTCGGGGGCGCTGGCTCCTCAGAGGGTGTGGAAGTGGTTGGGGTGGGGGTGGTGGAGTGCTTTTTCCCCTTGGAGTGCTTCTCCTTCTTGTCCTTCCTTACACGCCGTTGCTTGGATGTGGTGGACTTGAGTGGGGGGGATTTGAGGAACTGGGATCGGTTAGGGGGTTGGGTGGCCGTTGCGGGTTAGGGAAGGATTTTAGTCGGTTGACTGGACTTCTGCTTGCCACCTAGGTTGAAGATATGTTCAGCAAGGCGGTCACGGCCGTTGGCAAGCAGGAGAGGGCTGAGGAGAGGGGAGGGAGGGGCGGGATCGCAAATACTCACGATGTATTTGTTTGTTTGTGTACCGTGTATTTTTGCCATGTCGGTAGCGGAAAGGGGGCTTGCTGCCAGGTTATTGTCAGTTGCAACTTTTGTTGGCACCGTTGGGTTTTCGGGTTGCATTGCTGACCCTAATATCACGATGGCAGACGCGGAATTCTGGACGGGGGCGGCGGAAAACCTTTCTGTGGTTCCACGGCCCGCTTCCAGGTCCTGGCCTACTTTTTCCCTGTTCTTGGGGGGGGGGGGGGGGGGGACAGAGACTGACTCTGCGGCAGTTGAAGTGCTCGAGACGGCCGGCCGCGCGGCCCGCGGCAACATGAAAACGCGCCTCGTGTCGTCGGCGGAAAGGGACCGCCGCGATCCCAAGGCGCCACCCTAGCTCGGCATACCGCAACGACGAGAGGACACGACAACTCTGCCAGGCGACGCCATGCAAAATTTTTCCAAGTGCCGTTCCTGCTGAGACCTCGGCGCAAGTGCCCGTCAGTGTTTTAATAAAAAACAGAGCCAGAGAACACTTCTGTTTTTACTCCCGTGCAAGCGGGGGCCTATGGCTGACAGTACGCGAGTGAGAGGAGCGATGCTCAACCCTCGACTGCTACTCAGCGAGTGGTCGGGTTCACGTCTCGTCCGAATCTTTATAGCCGCTGGACCACGGGCTTCTCTGCATCCTCGGCATCGGTCGGGCCAATCAGGCGCGAGTGGGATCTGCGCGGCCGCGCGTGGCGGGGGGGGGGGGGGGGGGGGGGGGAGCTGCGGGCGTCTCGTCCCGGTGCGGCCTGTTTGTTCCATCTGCCGCCACCGACCTGCCTCCATCGGCGCTCTCTCGTCTTATTCTTGATAGTGTTGTGTTCCACGCGGTGCTGAGTTGGAAGACACTACCCGATTGACCAGGTTATCACTGACCCCTATCTCCACTGCCTCTTTAATAATAGTCTCAGAAACCTTTCGCTCTACACAATCTCTTGGTTTTTTCAAACTGAAACGTGTGTTGTTTACTGAGGCTGTGCTCCGCTACCGCTGATTTTTCTTTTTGTCCGAGGTGAAAGCTTCTCCCATGTTCAAAGATGCGTTGTGTTATGCAACGCTGCGTCTGTGCAATATATTGTTTCCCACATTCGCAGGAAATGCTATAGACACCCGATGTTCTTAGTCCCAAGTTGTCCTCCACTGAGCCCAGCGTATTTCTGATTTTTGCTGGAGGATGGAAGATGGTTTTTATCTTGTTCTTCTACAGTATCCTGACAATCTTGGCCGTGGGCGGCCCTGTGTACGGGAGGAACGACAGACCTTTGTTGTTCTCTTCTTCCTGAAGGTCCTTCTTCTTCTTCTTCTTCTTCTTCTTCTTCTTGCTCATCTTGAGAGCGCATGTAATCTGCGTTTCGGTGTATCCATTCTTCTGGAAGGTTTTTCTCATGTGCTGAATCTCAGTAGATAAACTGTCCTTGTCGCATATGTCATGAGCTCTGCGGACAAGAGTAGTGAGCACGGATTTCCGTTGTGCTGGGTGATGGCAGTTTATGGCGTTGAGGTACAGGTCTGTGTTTGTTTTCTTTCGGTATACCGAGTGTCCCAGTGTGCCGTCCGTTTTCTTCTTTATTAGGATATCGAGGAAGGGTAGGCACCCACTTTCTTCCAATTCGATTGTGAACTTGATGTTCGTGTGTGTGCTGTTCAGACGATTGAGAAATTCCGTTAGTGTCCCCGCCGTGCGGCCAGGCCGCGAAAGTATCACCCACGTACCGATAAAAGTCCTTGAGTTTAAGGCGTGCTGTTTCCAAGGCGATATCCTCGAAGTATTCCATGTACAGATTGACGATAAATGGTGCCAGTGGGGATCCCATAGCGACTCCATCCACCTATTGGTAAAACTTGCCCCCACACTGGAAATACGTGGTCGTGAGTGCATGGCGGAATAATTCCACTGTGTCTTCGTCGAAATGATTCTCCAGTAGTTTCAAGTAGTCCTCTAACGGTAGCCTCGTGAAGAGAGATGTTACGTCAAAGCTGACCATAATACCATCAGCAGCGTCGAACAGGCCATACGCTGGCTGCCGTCTGAAGCCGCTGAAGAGGTGAGAAAGGAGACCTGCAGAATCCTAGACAAAGCGGGAATGCCAAAAAACAACATCTCAGCGGCGGAGCGCAGGGCGATACGCAGCCTCCGTATCGTAGAAGATCATTGGCTGTGTCCATTCACATCCTTTACGATCTTCAGTTGTCATCCCCCGCATCGTCATGGGCAGTTGAGGATTGTTTCTTGCATACGGTTACAGTTCTAGTTTCTCTATCAGGTTCCAATTTGTTCCTCATCTAATCAGACTCATGTTCGTCTTGTGTGGTGTCGTGGTGTGGCGTGATAGTATGTCATGCTATTAGATCATGGTTTATCGGTTTCACCTTTGCAAACAAATTCTACATATCATGTTAGTTGCTACATATAAAAATTAAGGTACTTCTCATTTCTCTGTCTCTTCTTTTCCTCAGACTCCTGTTCATGTTCTGTCTGAAACATACTTGAAGTCTTCTTTGATATTATTTATGATGCCTGTAAGTGACTATTCATCATACCTTTTAATATGGTTTACATGATGAAGTCCTAAACTTTTACCTATCTCATTCAGTACTCAGTTCGTTCTGTGTATACCATTTTGAATGAGTGGTGGAACATCGTTCCTTCGGTCTGGAAGGCTCTTGCTCTTTCACGTATATTTGATACTGTACAGCCCTGGCTCAAAGAGAAGTGTAATGCTCTCAAAAGTAACTCTATCTTTTCCCATGTTTATCACAGCTTGTCTTTGAATCAGAAAATCCACTCCCATTATCATGTCTACCGTTCGTTATGATAACGAAATTGGCTTCGATCTTTTGACCTTTGTATGAAAGAGATAGCCTTGTTTGCTTACTGACATCCGTAGCATGATTTTTGATGTGACCCTTCACTTTAATATTCTTCGTTTTCAATATCGGTAATTCTTCATTAGCATTGCATTCATTAAATAAGTTCTCCGAAATCGCGGTTAGCTTGCCTCTGCTGTAAATAACTACATTAACTGGGATTTTTTCTACATGACCTTCATAAGTGGTTGAATCTCGACCGGTTTGCTCTGTTCTTCCTCACCTCTCTGCATTAAAACATCCTCTGTTGAATCATACGTGAGTTGTTTCAGGAGTTTTACCTGTGAATTCGAACCTCCTCTAGGATATGCCTCGTCCACTAACTCTCTGTCTTCTACAACTTCGCCGGCCGCGGTGGTCTAGCGGTTCTAGGCGCTCAGTCCGGAGCCGCGCGACTGCTACGGTCGCAGGTTCGAATCCTGCCTCGGGCGTGGATGTGTGTGATGTCCTTAGGTTAGTTAGGTTTAAGTAGTTCTAAGTTCTAGGAGACTGATGACCATAGATGTTAAGTCCCATAGTGCTCAGAGCCATTTGAACCATTTTTTTTTCTACAACTTCTTCTCCACATTTAGCTTCGTCTTCCCTCAACTCAACTACCTCTGCCTCTTCCTTCTTCGCTGAAACTCCCAAATAATCGCATCTAAATGCCCTTATTATATTTCTTCCATCATTGAACACATTGGAACCTGTGCCCAAATGTAATTTATTTTCAAGTTCCATCGACTGCGCATTATCCTGCTGAAGTTCGACTTCCCTGGTGTCAGCCTCAAATAACTCCATAATCTAATTGCTTTGTCCCCATTCCTATCTTCTGTTGTGCCTGCCTCTGGTAGTTCGCTCTCTTCGTCGGTATCCTGCCAATTAATTTCGTCCCAAAGTGATGTTGTTTTCCTGCCTTCTTTTGATCCCTTCGAGCCTGTTTCCTCATTTATTACCAGTCGTGACAAAATATTTATTTTTCTCGATGGTGTGTTGTCCTCTCGGAATCGGCTCTCCCTGGTCCCAGTGTTAAATAACTCTACAATGCTAATTACTTTTCCTTTTAACTCTACTTCCGTTATACCTGCTTCGTTTTTTTCGGTAGTCCGTTTTTTGCGAAATCCTCCTGTCCAACCTGATGTTTGCGGTGTCTCGATTTCTTTCTGTCCCTGTGGTTCTGTTTCTTCATGTTTCACCTCTCGTGATAAGGTGTATATTTCTCTTGTTACGTTGCTGCTGCTTGCTTCGGTAGGTGTGCTGTTCTCCTTGGCTTGGATGCTCTCTCGTCAATTTGAACGTTCATCGGGGTTTGGTGGCCTTATCTCCACGTCTTCTTTCGGTCCTTCCTGTTTTTTTTTTTCGACTTGGTGAGACGGGTTACGTTGCTGGTAATTTGTCGGCCTGTTTGTCTTCCAATACCCGTTGCGATTGCCGTAATTCCCCCTGTAGCAATTATTGTCATTCCTGGGCGGATAACCGTTGCCATTTCTTGTCTCGTACCCATTACCGTTTCTTTGTTGGTGTTTGTTGTCACTCCTCGGCGCGAAGTTATCACAATGTTCGTTCACTTTTTCACTTGGTTTTCCCTTGTTTCTTCCCTCATCTTCCGAGAATATGAATTCTAGTTCTCTCAAAATTGCTTTGAAGGCTTTCACGTCATTGCCTCCGCGGCCTACCAATGGCTGTTGGTAGTTCAGCGGCAGTTTCATGGTACACAATTTAATCAATTCTCCATCGCTGCATGGCACATCCAAATATTGGTTTTTCTTCTCCATTGCTTCGAAAAATTTTACAGAGCTCTTTTCCCCTGAATTCTCGAAGTATGGATTTTGTAACAGTTCATACTTCACTCTATTCTGCGCTTCACTCGACCAAAAGCGCGAGAGAAACTTATTACCGAAATCTTCATATGATCGACATGTAGCGTTTTGCACCGTTTCTGCTACTTTTCCAGGCATATAGCCTAGTTTGTGCTCTAATGTCCAATGATCTGGTAGTCCTACTCTGAGTTGATCAATGAAGGTTCGTGGATGCAGCGAGTTTCCTTCACGGAAATGCTGAAACTTCCTTACAGTGAGGAAATGATCGTTGTCGTACTTCGTCATGATACCGTACGAAATTCGAGAATCCTCGCCGCTTCTATTTCCGATCATTTCACGTGTCAGTCTTTCAGGCTGTGGCAAATACATTGGATATTGCCCACTATACTTTCGCCTGGACTTGCATGATATCGTTGCAATGGACTTCCTTCCATCGGCTCTGCGCGAGTGGCGGTATGCATTGCACTATAACCTTCGCGGCCTTGCATTTCCCTGTCATGTATTGGCTCAGTGTCTTGCCTAACTAATCTTGCCGCCTCATCATGTGGACTGAATTGTTACGAAAAGTATGCCTGTGGTACCCGATGTCTTCGTGGTGCTGACTGATCTTCAAAGGTTTCGAAAGGTGCCTGTTCTGTTACCGGTGACCGGATATCACGTAATTTCCATTCTGCCTGTGATTGGAATCGTATTTGTGTGAAATTCTTTTTCGTTCCATAGGAAACTTCTTGCTTTTCTGGTGGCGTTATTTACTCGAAAGTTGTTACAGATTCAGAGCTTGTACGATCCTAATCGCTTCGCTCTTGTATAGTTCGCAACAGTTTTTCCCTGAGTTTTTCGAATTGGTGCTTTGTTTTCGCTTCTGTTCTCACGATGCGTGTATCGTACCTCTTGAGAACTGCCTGTGTGTTGTGCCCACTGCTTTGCGTGTAATTGCATTAACATGTTTGGTTATCTTTTCAATTTCACCGTGAGTATCATCACGTAATCTTTTGATTTCGGTCTCTGTGTCGTCACGCAATGTTTGCACGTCCACTTGGACCTTGTCAATATCTGTTCATAATTGTGAGTGACCTATTATTAGGTCTTCGATCATATCTCGGGATTCCTTTGCCTCTTCCTCTATGTGGCTTAATTGTTGTCCGATTTCACGCAGTTGTTTCGCTGATCCCGCACTCTGCTCACGTATCTGCTGTTTAATCTCTATGTTTTCTATCGTTATGGTGCGCGTTAATTGCTGGAGAGTGTCCGACAAATTAACAGGTCCTACTACCTCTTCTTCAAATGCGCTTCGTTCTGTGCTTCCATTCTCGTGTCTGTCCGTAACTAACTGTAGTGAACCATGCGGTGACACATTTCGACTTGTATTGCTTGCACTCGGTTGTGACGGAGGTCTTATTACATGTACTATGGATTCTACCGATTCAAACAATTCCCAGTTTCTCTGCACCTCTGCAATTTGTAGCTCGTCACTTCCGGTGCCTTGCTGTACATTATCGTTCTGATGCGCCCCCTGATCTATTTCTCTCGGCATTGTGTCGTCTGTTCTTCTGTCCTATGGTTCCCATACATTATGTTGTCGGGTGTCAACTACTATTCAGTCAAGGTCTCGATCTGCCACTGCTAATTTCTCTGATTCCCGTCATTGCAATTTTAACTGCCGTTCCCTACTTTGCGTAATCATACAATCATACGACATTACTCGCTTCATAAAATTATTACCTTCACCCTTTCTCTACTGTTCCTAGTTCCTTTGATATAGAAACAGGACTGTACGACTGTCACTTACCAGTTGGGGTAGAACCAAATAATCGATGCTGTGTCAGCCACCTGTGCCCCTGCAAGAAAAACTTAAAGCTAACAGTGACGTAACAAATGAACTATGGGGATACTGTGTATGTCTCTCAGTGCATTGCACGTTCCTGTCTCCCTAGTGGCCAGCCGCGGTGTCCATGCGGTTCTAGGCGCTGTAGTCCGGAACCGCGCGACTGCTACGGTCGCAGGTTCGAATCCTGCCTCGTGCATGGATGTGTGTGATGCCCTTAGGTTAGTTAGGTTTAAGTAGTTCTAA
This sequence comes from Schistocerca serialis cubense, assembly GCF_023864345.2. NCBI lineage: Eukaryota > Metazoa > Arthropoda > Insecta > Orthoptera > Acrididae > Schistocerca > Schistocerca serialis. The sequence goes on along the minus strand of NC_064640.1, from coordinate 654,956,668 downwards.
GCTATAGGGGACTGATGACCTCAGATGTTAAGTCCCATAGTGCTCAGAGCCATTTGAACCATCTCCCTATTGACTTGTCAGTAACCACTGATATTTACCACTGGTCGATAAGAGGATATTTTTCTGGCCTACTAATTACATATCGTCGACCTCCTTACTATGGTATTTTACCATCCTGGCAGGGTCGCCATTATCTAACATGTGTCAGACTGGTTCTGATCTATCTCCTTACTACAGTTGCTCAAGGACGCTCTGTGAGTGTTATAGGAATTTGGTATTGAACCTATGGCCTGCAAGGTAGGAAGACACCAGCTCGCCATGCAGAGTTCAGAAGAGTGAAGCAGTATGGACAGCGATGTAATCAGACAATGATCTCAATGTCGGTTGTATTACACTCCCTGTGAAGGAAATGTTATCGGTAACAGAAATTAGTGTACAGTCTCAGGCGTAATTTTCGTTATTAAGGTTTATTTTTACTCTAAGTATGACTTTATTACATAACAATCATAATTATAATACATACAGGATGGTAAAATATTGATACTGGGTTTTCACAATTGTGGAACGAAATTCCTGACTATTCTCTGGTTGTTTAATAGTAAGATGGTTGATGAGCATGTCGGGGTCGATAAAATCCAAACAAGTTAAAGACAAGTTGGGCCAGAGATGTCAATTAAGCTAAAATGCACAATGAAAATACCCAAAAATGAACGGGATCTGTATAGGATACCTAAATATCACTGCAAGTAAAATCGTACAATTAAAGCAGTTCAATACCTTCAGAGTTTATAGCACTCTGCAGTGAATGATCCATCCTTTTTCGTTAGATCGGATGTATAGCGGTTTTTTTCCTTTCAATTAAGCTAGACAATCGTGAATATGTGTAACTACAAGTCATGGTTGAATGTACCAAAAAAATAGAAGAGACGGAGACCACCCCAATTCTGAGTGTCAATTGAATATCACTTGCTGGCATAGTGCAAGTGCGCGTGTTTACTTTTCATCAGCGCCAGCAGCGGCTGCTGTGGGCGTGAGCTGTCAACCTGAGAATCTATCCTAAATCTCTCTCGGCCGTTAAAAACCAGTCTGATACACTTCCTACGTCTTTGGTGAATCCGATACTCCTAGTTATTCCCTAGCTAAGTAAACTGGCATGGTAGATGCTATTTGGCAGGAATGGCACGTACGTCATTGCCCTCAAATCGCTGGCAAGCGCTACCTGTCAGTGATCGGTGCAATTCGCCACACTAGGAGACATTGCAGCTTAACTCCTTAAGGGTTAAGATGAGCCTGTGAACAAGTATTCACATAATTACTTTCGCAATCGACTCAGCATGGCGTGAGTCGCATTGTTCAAACACTCGACGATTTGCTGCAAGAGCAGAGCGAATTTTTCTGTCTGCATTTTGCCTGTATCAAAGTTGGTGGCCAAGCTTTTCCTTTCTGGCCAATCAGAGTATTTGTACTTGTTATAATTCCCACCACTAAGGTATCTGTAGCCTTTCAAAGGTGTCGTCTCTTTTGTAGGACAGAGTTTAACTTCTGCTATAATATTGAGACAAACAGTTTTTTTTGCACGTGGGTTTTAACACAGGTGGCTACAGTGAGTCACCAGTGTTTTGAGTGGGTATTTTCCGGACGCCTACCTGCCATCTCCGCGCGGGATTAGCCGAGTGGTCTTAGACGTTGCAGTCATGGACTGTGCTGCTGATCCCGGCGGAGGTTCGAGTCCTCCCTCGGGCATGGGTGTGTGTGTTTGTCCTTAGGATAATTTAGGTTAAGTAGTGTGTAAGCTTAGGAACTGATGACCTTAGCAGTTAAGTCCCATAAGATTTCACACACATTTGAACATTTTTGAAAGTGCCATCTCCAGCCGTGCTCCTACAGAAAGGCTTTCTGAAGTGTCGTCGTTAAAAGCAGGGACAAGGGCGGCTTCTGTTGGTGGCCTGTGCAGTGGCTCCAGTGTCGAATTATGTCCACTGGATGTCCCCCTGTGAAGGTTTCAGCAAAACATATGACGGGCGTTGCCGTTGTAAAATTCTGCTTTTCTCAGAACTGCATCTCGACGCTCGGGTCTGGGAAAGTACTTGCGTGCAAGTCCTAGTGGTTTATATTCACGAAATGTTGTCTTGTTTATTCGATTTGCCTATAAATAAAATTCGTATTTTTTCACGTAACTATGTCGTGTGACATGTGAATTTAACTGGAATTGTTCCAGGAATTCAATGGAAGGTGTGTTATTTGTCGGACACTTCACAAATGATTATTGAAATGGCAAGTGTGGAATGCATCCCAATGCCAAGGCAGTTCATTACTGCTCAGCCATATGTGAAACGTGTAGCTTGGGCGGCGGATTAGGTGATGAGATATACTGACAGAAAAGGAAGATATACTAGTGTCTAACATCCCCTCGACAATGAGGTCATTGGACACAGAGCATAAGCTCAGATTAGACAGGGATGAGGAAGCAAAGCAGCTGTGCCCTTTCCTGATGATATTTGGTTTAAGCAGTTTGGGGAAATTACGGAAAGCCTAAATTTGAATATTCAGATGGAGATTTTAACCATCGTGCTTCCGAATGCGACGCCGTTGTGCTAACCATTTTAACTGTCGTCCTTCCGAATGCGACTCCATTGCGCTAACCACTTATGCCACCTAGCTCGATGTGAGATACAAGTGCGCTTGCATCCTATGTGTTATACAGTAAAGAGCTTGGAAGCATATTTTCCTGGTATTGCGTGCATAACACTTGCTAAGTATGGTTAAGCAAGTATTATCGCAATAGATCATAATATCATGCAAAAATACGTCAAAAAATGCATAAAACAAGTCCTCATCCGCTGCAGTCTGAACCTTTCTTCCTGCACGGCAATGTTTGCCCACTTAAAGGAAAACTCTTAACCAAAAAGGAACGCGAATATGACAGAGACGCTACCTCATGCCAACTACTCTGTTGACTTGTGTCCATCAGATCTTGATTCATTCCTAAAGTTGAAACAATTTAAACGCGCAGCTCGTTTTCCTTCTTTGGAATAGCCTTCTGTCGCCGTTATCCGAGCCACTTAACAGATCAGTAGATATTGTGTCTTCGATAAAATGTAAAGCTTTCGAGACATAATGCGATCATTGAAAAGCAGGGAGATTTTACTGAAGGACTTGGTGGAGGTACTATAAAACATACAAATGAAATAAAAGTAACGTGCGTTATTTTTGAAATCATCTGGTAACTTAGAACGTATAATATGACATTACAAGCTCTTGTGTACCACTACGCTACACGCAAGTCCCGTTATCTACACACTTCACAGGCCATAAAGTGTTTGACTAGCACTGCACCTTCAGTATAAGTTTAGTGCGGCCGGTTCTAAGCCGTGATACGTCGTTAACTTTTCACGATATGCTAATCTCTCTGTGCGCTGTTTTATAGGAGGCTCAGCCTACGCAAAGGCCATCGGTACGCAGATAGCAGCAGGAAACCACCATGACCCTATATGAAATACAACAGCCATTTCTCAAGGCCGTAATCAAGCATCTCAAACATTTATACGAAACCATAATTTACCGTTCTCAAATAACCATCCATCATAATGGTTCAAATGTCTCTGAGCACTCTGGGACTCAACATCTTAGGTCATAAGTCCCCTAGAACTTAGAACTACTTAAACCTAACTAACCTAAGGACATCACACACACCCACGCCAGAGGCAGGATTCGAACCTGCGACCGTAGCAGTCCAGCGGTTCCGGACTGCAGCGCCAGAACCGCTAGACCACCGCGGCCGGCATCCATCATAATGGCTCGTAATATGCGCTCTGTTAATCGATTACGAGATGCTTGATTGTAATCTAAACGTTATTCTTGATTTATTCCACTCTCTGATACACAGCGGTTTTGCCGCCGTAAAATCAAATGGAATTGAATGAATCAGTAATTTAGCAATATATTATCGGCATTTTTGCTGCTGCTGAATACCATATTCGATGTGGAGATGGCAGCGATGCAAAGATCAGTGTTCAATGACGAAATAGAAGATATTAGATAAAAGGTGAGTAATAGCGTAGAAGTGCATAGCACTCGTCGTGTAACAACCACAGGTCTCATGGAGACCCCAAAAAATTCCTCCACTGCGCCTTAATTCCGCCTCTGGCCTGTGAACGTAAACATCAGACTGTGCCACACCGTTTTCATGATACTTACTCTCTGTCACTCGTTAATCAAAGTCGCTTAAATCACCTATCTGCATAATGAGTCAATAGAACGATTTATCTGTATTTGCAACACCTATCGTACACCAGTCTTCCCACGTCATTTTCCGTCTAGGTTATTATTGTCCTCATGCCGACGGTCGAGGGATCGTCATAATGTTCTAGATAATCAGACTATACAGAGAAGACCGAGGCTCTATCAAAATTCATTGGAGCATACCCGACGCTAATTTAGCTTCGGATATACACTTGCAGTGAAATATAGCTGTTTCTATACTTCAAGAATCCTTCGGGCTACTCACATACGTAGGGGTAGATACACTGACGGCAAAAAGTTGCGAAACCAAAAAATTATTAATGTGGAGTAATGAATACATTTATCTAGGTAACATATGTATGTGATTAACATTGCAAGATCACAGGCTAGTGTAAGCGCGAGATAGGAAGTTGCAAATGTGAAATTCTGGTGCATTAATAATCGGTGTAACAGCCAGAATGTTGAATGAAAACATGCACTGTGTTGTACAGGTGCCGATATTAGTTTGTGGAACGAAGTTCCATGCCTGTTGCACTTGGTCGGTCAATATAGAGCCGGCTAATAGTGATTGCGGACGACGCTGATGTCCCATATCTGCTCAACTGGAGACCGATCTGGTGATCGAGCAGACCAAGATAACACATCAACACTCTGTAGAGCATGCTGGATTACAACAGTGGTATGTGGGCGAGCGTTATCATGTTGAAAGACACCCCCTGGGGTGCTGTTCATGAATGACAGCACAACAGGTCGAATCCATAGACTGGAGTACAATTTTGCAGCGTGAGTGCATGGGATAACCACGAGAGCGTTATTGCTGTCATACGACATCGTTCCCTAGGTCATAGCTCCAGGTGTTGGTCCAATGTGTCCAGCATGCAAACAGGTTGGTAGCAGGCCGTAACTGGTCTCCTTCTAACCAAGGAACGGTCAACACTGACAGCGTGGCAGATCCAGCTTTCATCAGAAAACGCAACAGATCTCCGCCCTGCCCTCCAATGATCTTTCGCTTCACACCACTGAAGTCGCAAATGAAGGTGGTTTGGGGTCAGTGAAATGCATGCTACAGGCGTCTGGCCCGGAACTGTCGTTCAAGGAACCGATTTGTTATGGTGCCAGCTGCTGCTCAATTGCTGCTGCAGATGTAGTACGATGCGTCAGAGATACACGCAGAACATAATGGTTTTCCCTGTCGATAGTGCCACGTGGCCGTATGGAGCCCGGTCTTCTTGCGACCGTACTTTCTCGTGTCCACCGCTGCCAGCAGTCATATACAGTGGCAACTTTCCTGCCCAGTCTTTCTACAGTATCATAGAAGGAATATCCAGCTTCTCGTAGCCATGTTTCAAATTCACTGAGGTATTGGTAATGGTGTCTTTGTCGCCTTAAAGACATTCTTGACTAACATCAACTGCCGGCCGCGGTGGTCTAGCGGTTCTAGGCGCTCAGTCCGGAACCGTGCGACTGCTACGGTCGCAGGTTCGAATCCTGCCTCGGGCATGGATGTTTGTGATGTCCTTAGGTTAGTTAGGTTTAAGTAGTTCTAAGTTCTAGGGAACTGATGACCTTAGAAGTTAAGTCCCATAGAGCTCAGAGCCAGCCACTAACATCAACTCACCACGTCCAATCTCAAAGGTAACTAACGCTCACGAGAGTTACAGCGTGTATTTAAAGCAAATCTTATTTACATCAACATAGTGACGTTATTAGTGACTCTTCTATTTGAATGGGGCCGGCTGGAGTGGCCGAGCGGTTAAAGGCGCTACAGGCTGGAACCGCACGACCGCTACGGTCGCAGGTTCGAATCCTGCCTCGGGCATGGATGTGTGTGATGTCCTTAGGTTAGTTAGGTTTAAGTAGTTCTAAGTTCTAGGGGACTTATGACCACAGCAGTTGGGTCCCATAGTGCTCAGAGCCATTTGAACCATTTTTATTTAAATGGCGCGAAATTTTAATAGACATCATCTTTCAGATACAGAAACACGCTTACCAACTTTATTATGTCGCAACTTTATTATGTCGCACAACTTCCGCTCGGTGTTGCGATTTTTTTCCCCGTCTATCTATTTTTGATCGAAATTTCTAAATTTTTAGCAGCATGTATGATACACGATACGTTTTCAGTTGCCAAGCCGGGTTGATGATTCCGTTATTACACAGAAAATTTCGACAACTGATTTAGTGGTCTTTTTTAAATACAGCAGTTGACTGTCATATGTTTCCTAAGGCACAGGACTCCAATCAGATCGGCAGGTATTGCTCTCGATACTTCTCTTCGTGGGAGTTCTTGCATTCCGTTTTGGCTTGAATGTTGAACCTCATGTGCTATGCCTTCAGACGGAAGCCTTTCTTTTGTTCATCCTCAGAGGTTCAAAGGTATTCCGCGAAGTGCCACTCGCAGGCGGAGCCCACGCACTCTCAGCGATGGGTGGCGCGCGAAACTAATTTCTCGGCTTACTGCTTTGCAGTTTTACTGGGAAATGTTTATTAGCGGACCCATATTTATCTTCTCAACTGCTTCACAATTAAATCAGTCTAAACAGTGGACGACATCCTCGTATTAACACGCGACGAAGTTAAAACTGTCGCTAGACTCATACCACTAATAAATGCCCTGTAACATTCTATCTACTTCAAGAAATATTCCACGATACGATCACTGCACAGGAAAATGTACACCTTTGGAACCTCATACGCCACCTGGCTCTTAGCAACTTCTGCTGACAGTCTCCACAACAACAAAACATCAAAACAGTTCAATGTCAATTGGTCAAAAAACACACAATACCACACTTCAATTGAATATAGCGGCTTCAGTTAAAACTCACAATTTCCGTCACTTTTATGCGACATAACCTACAACTAACCACTAAGAACTATGGATGAAGGACAACAGATAGGTTCCATATTTCCAGATTTCCGAAAACCATTTGATACGGCACCTCACTGCAGAGTGGTAAAGACGGCACGAGTAAATTGAATAGGTTTCCTGATATGTGAATGGCTCTAGGACTTTTTAACTAGTAGAACACAGTATGAAGTCCTCGAGTCGGAAACAAGGTTATCATCAGGAATGACCCAGAGAAGGGTGATAGGACCGCTGTTGTTCTCTCTATATATAAATGATTTGGCGGACAGGGTTGGCAGCAATCTGCGGTTGTTTGCTGATAATGCTACGGTGTGCGGGAAAGAGTCGTCGTTGAGTGACCGCAGTTGGCAACAAGATGACTTTGACAAAATTTCTAGTTGGTGTGATGAACGGCAGCTAGCTCTAATGTAAAAAATGTAAGTTATTGCGGATGAGTAGGAAAAACAAATCCATAATGTTCGGATATAGATTTAGTACGGCTCTGCTTGACATAGTAACATTGTTTAAATATCTGGGTATAACTTTGCAAAGCGATGTGAAATGGAAAAATCAGGTGAGGACTGTGGGAGAGAAGGCGAATGGCTGACTTCGGTTAATTGAGGGAATTTTAGGAAAGTGTGGTTCATCTGTACAGGAGACCGCTTACACACTGAGGTGACAGAAGACATAGGATAGAGATATGCACATATACAGATGATGGTAGTACGCGTAAACAAGGTATAAAAGAGCAGTGCACCGGTGGAGCTGTTACTCGTACTCAGGTAATTCATGAGAAAGGGTTTCCGACATGATTATGGCCGCACGACAGTAATTAACTGACTATGAACGCGGAGTGGTAGTTGGAGCTGGACGCATGACATATTTTATTTCGAAAATCGTTAGGGAATTCAGTATTCTGAGATCCAAAGTGAGAAGAGTGTACCTAGAACACTAACTTTCAGGTATAACCTCTAACTACGTCCTTCACTTTACGACCGAGAGCAGCGGCGTTTGCGTAGAGTTGGCGCAACAGACAAGCTACACTGTTTGCAATAATGGCCGGCGCTAACAGACAAGGTCTGCTTGCAATAATGGCAGAAATCAATGTCGGAGGTACGACGAACGTATCCGTTAGGACAGTGCGGCAAAATTTGGAGTTGATGAGTTATGGCAGCAGACGACCGACGCGAGTGCCTTTGCTAACAGCTCGGCATCGCCTGTTACGCCTCTCCTGGGCTCATGACCATATTGATTGGACCCTAGACCACTGGAAAACGGTGTCCTAGTCAGATGAGTCCCGATTTACGTCGGTAAGAGATGATTATAGAGTTCGAGTGTGTCGCAGACCCCAGCTGTGGGCCCAAGTTGTCAACAAGGCATTGTGTCGCTGGTGGTGGTTCCATAATAGCGTGGACTGGGTGCTCTGATTCAACTGAACCGATGATTGACTGAAAATGGTTATACTCGGTTACTTGGAGACAATTTGCAGCCATTCATGGATCTGATGGCCCGAAACAACAATGGAATTTTTATGGATGTTCAAATGTGTGTGAATTCCTAAGTGACCAAACTGCTGAGGTCATAGGTCCCTAGACTTACACACTACTTAAACTAACTTATGCTAAGAACAACACACACACACCCACACACACACATGCCCGAGGGAGACTCGAACCTCCGGCGGGAGAAGCAGCGCAATCTGTGACATGACGCCTCTAACCGAGCGGACACTCCGCGCGGCTTTTTTGGATGACAATGGGCCATGTCAGAACATTGTGGACGAGTCGAGAGCATGATTTTTGCGACCCAGATCGCGCGACATGAATCCCATGGAACATTTATGAGACATAATCGAGAGGTAAGTTTGTACACAAAATCCTGCACTGGCAAACCGTTCTCAATTGTGAACAGCTATAGAAGCAGCACGGCTCAGTATGTCTGCATAGGACTTCCGTCAACTTGTTGAATTTATGTCATGTCGAGCTGGTGCACTACGGCTGGCAAAAGAAGGTCCGACGCGATGTTAAAAAATATCCCATGTCTTTATCACCTCAATGTAGGACGCTAGTCAGACCTATTCTTGAGTACTGCTCGAGTGTTTGGAATCCGCACCAGGTCGGATTCAAGGAAGACATCGAAGCAATTCAGAGGCGGGCTGCTACACTGGTGTCCAAATTCAAGGAACAAACCGCTATTTCCCCGACCTGTGTCTAATTCAAGATATAGTCATAAAAACTGTCAACAGATGCACATACGATCATGTTCTGCACGGCAGATGGCATTCCAGTCAAGCGACAACCACGCCAGCGATGACGTCAGGGCACCTATCACACGTGGTAGTGTTTACCGGGTACTTCTACGCCCACAATCGCTGTGCATACAAAATGGTTCAAATGGCTCTGAGCACTATGGGACTTAACTGCTGAGGTCATCAGTCCCCTAGAACTTAGAACTACTTAAACCTAACTAACCTAAGGACATCACACACATCCATGCCCGAGGCAGGATTCGAACCTGCGACCGTAGCGGTCGCGCGGTTCCAGACTGTAGCGCCTATAGCCGCTCGGCCACCTCGGACGGCGCTGTGTATACAGTCACAGACGGTGCAGTATGGCACAGAGAAGACGCTTTCGGGAATCTGTGTGGTGGAGGGCCATACGAAGAATGGAATCAGGACAGTCGCAAACTAATGAGGTCAGATGACTTAATGTGAATCGTTCTATTGTTTCTCGGATGGGGCGACAGTTTATAGTGACTGAAACTGTGTCTCGAAGACCAAGGCAGGACCGACCACGTGTGCCGTCAAAAAGAGAAGGCCGTTATTTGCTGTAAGGGTACGACGGTACCGCCTTACTACTGCACTGCAATTGGCATCTGACCTCGCAGCATCCACTGGGTGTGTTGTATTGAAGCAAACGGTGAACAGATGGCTTCGGCAGAGTGGCCTTTATTGTCAAAGACCTGCTGTTTGTGTACTTCTGACACGTCTTCATAGAAGGGAACGTCTAGAGAGGAGTCGTCAACATGCCACCTGGACGGTCGAACAGTTGGCCAATGTTCTTATCACAAATGAGTACCGACTCGGTTTGGAAAGTGATTCTTGACGGATTCGCATTTGGAGGGAACGCGGAATACAATTTCGGGACCTAAACATTGTGGAGGGAGACTGGTATCGAAGAGGACCCCTAATGGTGTGATCAGGGATTATGTTGACCACTTCAACATCTCTTCATGAAATTGCATGGGTGAATCGGCAAGGTTTAACTGCTGTGAAATATTGTGATGAGATCTTGGGCCCCCATGTGCGGTTCTTGCGAGGCTCTGTGTGCCCAGACTCCGTATTGATGAACTATAATGCTCGACCTCATAGAGTACGGGTAGTTGATGTTTTCTTGGCGTGGCGTCCTCGCTCTCCAGATTTCAGTACCATAGAGCATCTGGGATGCACTAGGGAGACGGGTTGCATCAATTCAGCATCCACCGACCATACTCCATGCAGGTCTGCAGGAAGAATGGGCGTTATTGCCTCAACATGAGATTGATGATATCATTCACAGCCTGCCCCGTCGTTGTCAGGCCTGTATTTCTACCAGAGGTGGTCACACCCCATACTGAGCACATTAACCAATTGTTGGAATCCGCTTAGTTTGGAAAAAAACGAAGAGATATTGGTCAACCGTTATGCATGTTGTTGTACTTTGTGTTCTGTTTTCATTACATCGTTTTTAATTTATTGACACCTGTTTATACTGATTTGTGGCAAATTAAACGCAATCTTCCAAAATTTCCGTTTGTTGCTTTAATTTTGGGCACTTGTGTAGATTTGTTACCGGTAGGTTCGAACAACTCGCACGTGTTTTGGAGATGGATCTGTGGAGGGAAGGTTAAGTTCTTTTGCAGGAACACTATTGAGAAAATTTAGAGAACCGGCATTTGAAGCTGACTGCTGGACGATTTTAATGCCGCTAACGTAAGTTTCGCATAAGGGCCTCGAAGAGAAAATACGAGAAATTAGTTCTCATACGAAGGAGTATAGACAGTCATTCTTCCACCCCCCTCCACTTCGCCGTGCACTGTACGTCAGTTGCGGAGTATGTATGTAGATGTACATGTACTAACACTATCTAACGGGCACATGATTACTCACTAAACTGCATCACTCACATAGAAAACCGGAAATACCACAATAAGGATCCACGCACTTCAGACTGTAGCAGGGTTTCTGTATTGTGAAAGTAACTTGGTTGATCACTAGGGATAACTGACTAACGAATCAAGAAATTGATCTCGAAAGGCCACCTCCGTTCAAAAGGGCACGAGATATGCCTCATTCAGCCCGGGAAGAATGTCAGCTGACTTTTCAATTTTACGAGCTCTAAGAAACTCCTCCAAATTCCTTGTACCATTTTTGCCGTTTCAGCTAGTCAGGCTCAAGCACCGAATTCGGCATTTCCATTGGTCATTTCTTGCTCCAGCAAATGGAACTTTCCAGCTAAAGGTGCTAGGGCTTTTGAAAGAGATATTTCCAGCAGGTGCTAAGAAATACTTGTCTCCTTTCAGCTAGTCAGGCTCAAGCACGGAATTCAGGCATTTCCACATCGGTCATTTCTTGCTCCAGCTAATGCAACTTTTCATCAAAGAGCTGATAGGGCTTTTGAAAGGGATATTTCCAGCAGGTTCTAAGAAATACTTGTCATCGTGGTAAATCAACCATCCCTGCGGCTGCATAGCAGATCTTCCATTTAGGAGGATTACGGAGAGACTGACTGCCATCCCCTCGGGTAACAAAAATCGCCTCAGGCATCCACAGTAACAAACAGGATGAGCCCATATCATTATACGTAAATGATGTGAAACGAGTCAGTTTACAGAATATATATATATATATATATATATATATATATATATATATATATGTGTGTGTGCTTAGAGTTAACATTGAAACTTCATGGCATATTAAAACTGTGTGCTGGACCGAGGCTCGAACTCGGGACCTTTGCCTTCTGCGGCATACAATTCCATCAGCGCACACTCCGCTGCAGATTGAAGAATTCATTCAGCTTTAACATCAAAGAACATATAATTTTCTAGCCCTACACTTAAAAACTAAGTTTTTCCGTTTTTTTTACGTGTTACGAGTTTTTACATAAAAAATTCTTCCATGATACAGAAGTGGTTGTCCTGGAGAAATTATTTTATGCTAGGCTTAAAACTTGACTTGCTATCTGTCCAACATTTCATGTTATTGGGCAAATGACGAAAAATGTTTGTTGCTGCATATTGAACTCATTTCTTATGATATGTTAAAAGACTTGCTTGGTCGTGGACACTAATGATGGTTGTTCGTGGTTGTCTTCATTAAGGTCTTTCAGAAACTCTTAAATCAATGCGATATAAGTGTTTTGAAATAACAAGCTTAGCATAGCAGCAGGCGTTACGGTGGTCGACCCCTGGATCAAGTTGAGGATTTGTCGGTACCGCGACATACTACGGTATATCTACCATAGAAGTAATATTCTCATCCCCTTAACCTTTCTCGGACCTAAGGTATTCCTGTTACCTGATAGAGAAAATTCCATGGTAGGTGCTAACTGAGTTTTGGTGTTCGATTCAGAGTCCTATGTAGGCAGTCGATATGAATATTTTACGCATTGCTTCGACAGTTGCTGCGTACTAGAAAATTAACCACTGCGTTTCCTTCTATACGAGTTCAGTTTCCTGTTAGAGTGTAGCCGGATGAACTTAGTAATGGAAAGAACTCATGATCCCTGCACGTTGCTTTGGCTTTTACTTCTTCGATGTCCTTGCGCCAATTACTTGGCCGTGTTTTCCAATTGCACAGAGCCATTAGGACACCCATCTGCCTCAAGTTCACTGAAAATGTTCACCTGATCGTGAATGCTTGGCCAACCACAGTGTGATCGCCTACCATACCAAGCCATCGCAAGCGATATGCAGTCTGCGCCGCATAGACGCTCAAGCAGCGAGTGTGTAAAACTGTGACGTCACGTGGAGCACGAGCTGAAAGCGAGAGCAAGTTCTAAAATCAATCTTATAAGGAGTGCACAGTAATGGACCGCTGCCTTGATATGTGTGCTTACTGTCTGAATAACTAAAATATTTATATATTCCTCCTGTAGGGGCCACGCAGACAGTGGTTACGTCTTCGTTTTTAACCCTTCTTAGCAAAAGTAAAAAAGTAAATCGATGGCTTGGAGGCTTGATTTGGGGAGGAAGCAATGGGATGGATTGTTGATGATAAGAGATGTAGAGCTCGGAATTATTCTATTTTCTGAGAGGGGTAAGTGATTGATATTACGCTAGGAAAGAGATGCAGTAATTGTAAAGGTGGTATGTGGGTAATGTTGGTAGTTCAGGTTGTAGCGTCAGCACTAGCTGACATGCTTCCAAGCTGCTGCGACTTCTCTTGGCGGGGAGACAGCACAACTGTATAGTCTCCCTCTGGCGGTGGGCTGTGTTCTTCATTTGTTCTTGAGCAATATGGATCTAAGGCCCGATGTCGCCAAATATTTACTTAATTCCCGTCCGAAGTTTCTCAGCACTTGAGATTTACCAGTTGTTCGGAAATCGCTGCTGGGTTGTACCGTCTGAGTAAAAGTAGAGGTTGGCAAGAAACATCGTAGCACCCCACCTGTTGTTTTTAACGACACAATCACATCGTTTTAGCCACTTTGTCGGCTCCTGGCCAGTGTCTCCTGAAAACACTGCTCGACGCCTGATGTGCATTTGACTGACCGATGCTTCTTTATCCGTTTGTATCTTGTCGATTAGGCGTGCAGGCGGAATTTATTCCTCGTATTTACGACCCTATCCCTGAAGGTGACTACTTTTTTGTAGGTTTATTGGAGCCACGACGACGTTAGCGTCTGAAATTCCCCGCATCTCGAACAAACTACGTCACGTAGGATCCGTAGTGAAGTACCACGTGGCCCGGATGGTCACCCATTCAAGTGCCGGCCACGCCCAACAGCGCTTAACTTCTGTAATCTGACGGGAACCGGTGTATCCACTGTGGCAAGGCCGTTGCCTCAGCCTCAAGAAGGAGACGACAGAACAAGAGGACCGAGCAATTATCGGACAGGCGCTCAGAGCCCAGGACTCGTCACTATCATCGATCCGAAGTGCAACTGGTGGTTCAGTGACCTCCAGGACAAGTAATAGAAAGCTTACAGAAGGGGGACTGAACTCGCGGCGCTCCTTGCACGGACTACCATTGACCTCTGCACACCAACAAGCACGTCTGCATTGGTGTCAAGCACATTCTGCCTGGAATCTCATTGAATGGAGCAAATTGTCTTCAGTGATGAAACCTTCTTTGAACTGATCTCCGATGACCAGCGGAGACGTGCCTGGAGCCGACCCGGGCAGCGGTGGTAGACCAGCCATACAGCCCGACAACCAGCAGGGATGGTCTAGGGTGCCATTGCATTTCATAGCAGGAACCTTTGGTTGTCATCTGCGGCACCCTTACAGCACAGCGGTACAGAGACCATATTCTACACCCTGTTTTGTTGCCCTTCATGGCAAACCATCGTAAGCTGACAGTGCCTGCCCGCACACGGTGCCAGTTTGCACTGCTTGTCTTCGTGCTAGCCAAACCTTACCTTGGCCAGCAGGGTCACAGGATTTCTCCCCAATTGAGAACGTTTGGAGCATTATGGGCAGGGTTCTCAAACTAGTTCGGGATTCTGACGATCTAACGAGCCAGTTGAACATAATTTGGCACGATAACCCTCAGGAGGTCGTCCAAACAACTCCATCAATCACTGCCAATTTTTGAAGCTCTTGAATATTCATCCAATTTTTCTCAATATCTACTAATTTGTTTGTACATGTACATCACATCTACCGATTTCGGTCCCATCCGGATAATTCCTTCATGATGCGTCCTTCTTTTTACGTTAGACAGTGAGGTATCGTGTTGTTTCAGTAATCTCTCAGTATTTAAAGACCAAGCACTTTATTCAAAGCACATAATTGAACAGCACATAGGTGCTGATAATGAAAGAAAACAGACTCCATCTTTGCATGGCTTTGTATAGAATACAACCACAGATATTCCACAGATGTCGATATCCTGCACTCAGAACAGAGAGGATAGATACTTTCACGGCTTTAAATGTTAGGAAAAAAAAGAAAAAAAAGCGTCGGAATGGCCACGAAGAATTGCTGAACGACCAAAGGGATTTTGCTTTCCATCCACCTGTGAATACTTCTAGAACAGCTAAATCAAAGTCCAGGGATTGTTTGGTTACAAGGGGACTTCAAAAAATAAGTTACACATGTCGTTCCATAGTAAGACCCGTGCAGAAACAACAGTAGCGCTACGTCAGAAGAGAGTACATGTTCCGCGTTTCCTGCAGACAATTCTGCTGCGGTACGGATCACGTGCATCACAGTATGAGAGTGAAATGACGCGGCAACTGGAAACGTACTCAAAGGTAGAAGAACACCGGAAACTACGATTCGTGTGGGCAAAATGTCTCAATTTTATACAGATTCGCCTTGAAGTTCTGGCTGTATAGAGACCAAATGCAATGTCGCGTCCAGCCGAAGTGAAATTGTGTCAATTAATATACGTAATACATTGCCTGTAGCAACCTATAAATTGCCTGTTTATCTTTCATAGGCAATTTATAGGTTGCTACAGGCAATGTATTACTTATATTAATTGTTGACCATAAATTCACCATGAAAAGGGTCGGACCTATTCTCTTCATATATTTCCTTTTAATAATTTTATATGGGTAACTGTATTTGTCTTTTAATGTATCGCAATTTGTTTCCATGATAGTTATCAATTTTAAAGGTCTGCTACATGTATTTTATATAATGTGTTTTTATCAGACTATGTTTGTTGCGTTAAATGATGACTTCATCTAAGCCCACAGTAGCGACATCTAGGGAGGATGTAGGCAAACGGATTTCTGGTAGCTACTGTTACCTCAGTAGCCAGTTGCAATAATCATTGTGTGGACGATGTGGCCTATTCTACACCTTATTTTAGATCTATATGAAGATGCTGTGCTGATTATATTTATATGTTTTGACGATGCCAATATGGCCTTAGCACTTTAGGACATGGTGTAAAAAAGGTACGTTTTACCGTATTTTATCTGTACATTTCCCTGGTTGTATGACAGTATATTGTGATACGTTTTGCAATTTATGTTGAAAGACACACCGCTCACTAGGGGAATATATTTGTATATTGTAGATATGAGGAAGGTCATTACGGACTGAAACCGGTCATCGTCTAAGGAATTGAGATTGTGATCCAAGACTGGAATAAAAAACATTTGACACTCCTTTCTGTTGTAGATCAAGAAGGTGTAGAAGAAAAATGTCTGGTCAATAAAGTTTCAGAGCAAGAGTTATAGTTATTCTTGTCCACAAGATGGACAGCTTCTTTTGTTGCTCGTTCTGACGAATTTAGACATATGCACGCAACGTGCTGAGCGGACTGCCCGGTGACAGGCTTAAGTGTATGCAAGATTGTGGCGATGACCTTCTGGGCAAAGCAACGGCGCGACTGCTCGCAAAGCCAGCCAGCCGCATAAACAGCGGAAACCCGTCACCTCTGCACGCAAACCACCCGGAGCCCGCAAGTCCCTACAAAATGTTTGCAAATTGTCATTTTATTGGCATCCTTTAATCATTTGGAAGCTGCATGGCCTTTCAGTACGTTGTCGCTTCTTTTGACTGACAAAAAGAAACTCGATTCAGTTTACCAATAACACGAAAGTCTAACTGAAAGTGTGTTTTTCCCCTTAACGTTACACACCACAGGAATATGCTTGCACAAGACGTATCACCATCCTAGAATGAGCATCTATAACAACTTAATCTCGCACTGAACTTATTTAGTCCGCAGCTCGTGGTCGTGCGGTAGCGTTGCCGCGCCCGGGTTCCCGGGTTCGATTCCTGGCGGCGTCACGGATTTTCTCTGCCTCGTAATGACTGGGTGTTGTGTGATGTCCTTAGGTTAGTTAGGTTTAAGTAGTTCTAAGTTCTAGGGGACTGATGACCATAGATGTTAAGTCCCGTAGTGCTCAGAGCCATTTTTGAACTTACTTACCCTCATTGATCTCGCTAGTCGGTGAGCTTATTGATCTGTAGAACTGATACCTAACCGTTCACGAAAAAGAAGATATAAAAAATACAAATGTTTGAAATGAGATTCCGAGGGAGCGTTAAAAGTGTAAGGTGGAACAGGATTTCACCGGCAAAGAATCGAAGATACCAGACAACTTCCTATAACCATACTTGATGACGTAACAACGAATTACGGAGAAATATTGTTGGCTCATCTGAAGCGGAAGAGCCCGCAGCTCGTGGTCGTGCGGTAGCGTTCTCGCTTCCCACGCCCGGGTTCTCGGGTTCGATTCCCGGCGGGGTCAGGGATTTTCTCTGCCTCGTGATGACTGGGTATTGTGTGATGTCCTTAGGTTAGTTAGGTTTAAGTAGTTCTAGGGGACTGATGACCATAGATGTTAAGTCCCATAGTGCTCAGAGCCATTTTTTTTTAAGCGGAAGAAGACGGCAGATTACCATTACAATTACGGACTACAGAGCTCATATGAAACGTTAAGTGGAAAGACCGAAACGATGTTGGATGGCGGAGGTTTAAGACCTATTCTATGATTAACGATGATGATGATGATGATGATGATGATGATGATGATGATGATATCCGGCTAGCCTTGTAACGATAAAAACAAGAAGCGCCTTGCAAAATGCATTACACACGATTACACTAAGACTAAAGAGTAAGCGAGGTAACGCACTGGTAAGACACTCGACTTGCACTCGGGAAGATTGCGGTTTGAATTCCCGTGTAGCCATCCTGATGCAGATTTTCCGTTATTTCCATATACTGCTGGCAAAGGCCATGAATGTCCCTCTGAAAAGGAAATGGCCAGTTATCTTAATTGCCTTTTGTATTCTTCCCCAAGCCCAGATTGTACTCCGTTTCTAATGACCTCGGCGTCGACGATCTGTTAAATGTTGATCCACATTGTTTTCTTCGGCTGCACGATGGCAAACTTAAGGAGTCGGTCACATCGTTCATAAACGCTCAGCAAGGTTCAGATCGGACGAACATGGTAGCTAGTCCATTAAGTTCTCTTGTAATTGCGTTTCTGAACTTGTATTATTACTTTCTCTATAAATGGATACATTATACTGCTGGTATAGGCCGCACTTTTCAGGATGATCTTCAAGTAGGTTTCCATAATGGGCAACGTCAACCGATCTACATAGAAGCAACAGTGCACTTAATATGCACCGAGAGAAAATCACAATACATGTGCTGAATCACCAGCAGCATGTACAGTACTTTACTGGTAAACAGAATCCACGAATAACAACTGTAACATGCTAAAATTGTATGTGTGGCCAAAACTGCATTTCATATCAATGCTTTGTATGCGCATCTGAGAGATGGTGCGCGCTTCCTAGGTCGACTTACAGATTCAACCCACAACTATCTCCAACTGATGTCACATTAAAAATTCTAATTTTAAAGTTTTCGCTTTATTTGTGGCTCAAGAACTACAAATAAAATTACAGATAAAAT
Organism: Schistocerca serialis cubense; assembly: GCF_023864345.2. Lineage (NCBI taxonomy): Eukaryota > Metazoa > Arthropoda > Insecta > Orthoptera > Acrididae > Schistocerca > Schistocerca serialis. Next base: position 654,937,979 of record NC_064640.1, on the reverse strand, counting down.
AAAGCCCATGTCCGCTTTCTGCTGGAAGGCCCACAGACTTACAAGAACATACCCACTCTCTCGAATCTGCTCAGAGCTGTTCAAAATTAAAAGAAAAGATGTTACAGTTGAAGCTGGGATGATACTGTGACCTATCATTTTTAATAGTTAATGTGTGTCATACAGAAACAGACATCCTTTGGAAATTAATTTAGGCAACTAGACGTAGCAGAATAGCTTCACAGTTCATTTATTCACTTGTGAAGTTTATCACTAACAGCTGCATACAGTTAAAAGACTGCATAGGCTCTATTAATTTTTATTTGCACAAAAAGACGACGAATGAAATTAATCTTCACTTTTCATGAATTAACCTACCTCTCGTACATGTAGGTAGCAAAAGACGCCAAATAAATAAATGTAAATGATTTGTTAATTCTAATTTCTATTCATTAGAGAATTTGTGAGTAGCTTTTACGTAAAATGAAATGTAATGATAATATGGATATACGGCAGTCATTTACACTAACATTTGTGAAAATTATAGCACCAAATCAACTTTACACAACAGCTACATCTACATACACGGTAGGTCACAGGAAGAGTGGTCAATATCTAGGGATAGGACAGAAACACTTACTCGAAGCAAAAAAGTCTAGTAAACATGGGCTCTACAATGCATAACATAAGAGCTATGAGCACTTGTTTAGTATAAGAGATGTGTTTCACACTACCGAAGATGAATTGCTTATAGCTCTTAAGGTACGCACTTTACCACCCATGTTTATTAGACTTTTTGGCTCCGAAAGATTATTCCTGTCATATGACTGAATGTTGACAATTCATCCCGTGACACCCTGTATACGATATAAACCACTGTGAAGGGTGTAGCACTGCATACTGCCGATTAGCTACGTAGCAATATTAAACGGCCTGGGATTATGAACGGTATGTTACTCTTAATTTCATGTGAATACCACTTGTTGTGGAGCTGAAATGAAGGCCTATCAACATCGCGACACGAAATGAAAGAGGTGGACAGGTCGTGACGAATTTAAATTTATGCGGAGCGTGACATGTGAAGTTCCAAGGGTCTGCCAATCCTTATACAACCGTTATATATCCCCGTGATGTGCACAAGATGTTTCCATGGGATATGCTTAAGGTGAGTCCGTCTGGCCCACGGGCTGACTGAGAACACAAGTGTCTCATGATATTATGGATTTCTGCAGGCGTTGTAAGGTCTGGGTCAGTACGATGGTCAGCTTCTCTAATTTCTTGAGTTCTCTGACAAACCTGTTCGGCATCCGGATCATTCCCCAACTCGCCTAGTGTGTTTTGAGCCTCAAAGGTGGAAACAAGAACTTCTTCTTTTCCCAGTGGGTCATAGACAAGGCCTGTTGGACTCTGAAGCACTCTTGTAAGTGATTTAGGGTTTCGGAGATTGCAGACCAGTTCCAGTGATCACGTGACCGAAGCTCAATGGCAGCTACCTTACCTTCCCGTAGTTCAAGGCTTTCAGCTCTTGCAACAGTGGTGAATAGGTGCCGTTCGATGGTGGATGTCGTTCCACTGCGACGGAGACCCGTTGGGAAGCACGTCGGATTTTGCTGTAGAGAGTAGAGATGGCATCATCTATCTGTTCAGTTTTAGAGACATCTTCGGTAGGGTTACCATTATTATTAAGCCACCGCTCATATTCCTCTCAGTGGATTAGAGTTGATGACGTGGTAGGCAGGTGGAAGCGAGCCCCTAATATTACACCAATACAGGATGGTGGTCAGATGTCAAATCATTTAGTGTTTGTGGACGGAGATCCGGCCGCAAGTTCTTTAACACCGCTGTATCCAAAACATTTGAATTGTGAGCTGGATTCGACGGAATGTGGGTGGGGCACTTTGGGCCAAATTTCATCGCTTCCACACTTTCTCCAATTGGTAAAGGCGAACCCCCTGCCCCCCATGGGTTGTTACACCTCGAGTTCCACAAGTAGTGTTTGGCACTAAGATCATCACACAACGGCAACCTCGGATAATGGTTTAAGGTGCTTGCCAATCATCCTCTTCAAACGTCCGCTGGGGCTGCGGTATGCTACAACTAATGTGGTGATCTCATAAGTAATCGATATGATGATTGGGGTGGGGTGGAGGTGAGTCTCGGAGACATAAAATATTTCAATACGACACCGAGAGATGAAATATTCCAACTCGAGTTTCTTGTGCATAATGCCATTTGCACTGAATATATAAGAAGAATGGGCTGCCATTCCCCAAGAAACCTTCCAGCACTTGACTGAACGTATGCTTGCGAGAGTGGAAGCTGTCATCAAGGCTAAGGGTGGGCTAAAACCACAATGAATTTCAGCATTGCCGATGGAGGGCGCCACGAACTTGTAAGTCATTTTCAGCCAGGTGTCCGAATACTTTTGATCACATAGTGTAGCCACCCGCGGATTTTTTTTGTTTTCGCTTAGAGAATACGGTATCCATACACCCGATTTTTGAACCTTCCCCATTGCATTCAAATGCCGCACGATGGTGGAACGACCGTGTTTCATCACATTTGGCAGTTCTCGATCACACTGACGTGGATCATTGTGAACTGATGCGTTTAAACGATCGTCATCAAACCCCATAGGTCTTCCTGAACGTGGAGAATCACTAATGACAAAACGATCCTCCGAACCGTTTTCTTGCCGTGCTGTAGCCAGTCGAATTATGCTCATACACGGCGCAAATGTTTCCGACTGACCCCGCTGCTGTCACCCCTATGTTGAACTGAAACGGAAGAATATATCGTAAATGTTCCGATTTCTCGATTTGGCACTCCACTCGCTCTCTCCAAGCGACAAAATGGCAATATATAAACTCAAATAGCAACAGTGAACTACAGATGAAAAATGACAATCGGTAAATAAGCCCATAGCAACCTGAAACCAACATGCAAACCAAACACGCTACGAACTTGTGCACAAACATAATACATTAGGAATTTTGTCATAAACCATTCATCAGCTTAATATGATATTCAGGAATGAATGGGGTGAGAGTTTTAAGCATGACTAAGATTTTTGCTATCTCAGGGAGTCGTTACCGCTTGAGCTGTTTTACAGGCTGCAAGAAATTTCAATAACGTGTTGTAGTGTGACCTCCTGGAAAGAAAGGAACTAACCTCCGTGCCTGAATTAAAAGTTCCTTAGCTACAGCTATCGAAATAGACGTATGGCTACTGATGAATGCTGCTGAGAGAATAATGATTATTACTACTCATCACTTTCATCATATTAACCATAAGACATCGGTAAAATTTCAAACACCTCGTTCACTAGTGAGTGATGAAGTGTCTAAATAGAAAAATCTGTGAGGTAAAAAACCCAACATGGACGGAAAATTCTAAAATATTGACAGGTATGGAGTTTCTATGTTTTGGGCGAATGATAAAATCTAAACGGAAAGCTATGAAAGAAATTTTGGTTTAGCCTGACATCTATCAGTTACGGCACTAGCAGCACGATTCGTAGACTGGATGAAAAACGTGCAGTAGATAAACCAGGGACCAAGAAACTGATTAAAGTGGTGCTGTAACGTAAGTGGTAAGCTGTTAGAACAATGAAAGAACATTATCTGAAACAACAAATCACGTTATGTGTTCTCAGACAGTGGACTGGAATCGCGAATGCCAGTTGATCGTTTCTACTTCTTATTCTACTCGTTATACGGTCTACACTTATTCCAATGGCTATCCGACAGAAAAGAGTTCAGAGTATGTGTCTGTTTTCATGGTTTTTATGGTCCATTTATTTTATTTTCCGAAACCTTAATTCGAAGTTTACCAGGAAATATTAGACAAGTCTGTTCTACACAGGACATTGAAAATTTTACAGTTGATGCTTTTTGTATCTAAAGTTGACAGGGTTCATAAAACGAAATCGATAATTAAACATTATATTTAGTTTTTATTTGTCGTAGATCTGTACGGAATGCTCAGTTTTGGAATTTGCCGTTTCCATAATATTGAGCTTAAAGGTTCAGGATTGTCTGTAGACGGTGGGAACGACAGGAGGAGGTAAATGTGTCAGATGTGCAATGAGGGTACTGGTAGACGTCTTTTTTGGAGGATATGATACAAGAGAGAGCTTAGTTTGCGGTAGAAATAATATTATACATCTAGTAAGTTATAATATTTTAAGATGAGGTTGTTTCTTATCTCCTCCAAATTATCTCGCTATTGTTAAAATCACCAGGTTTCATCCACTATCATTCTCGTTATGTTTCCCGAAGCGCATCTAGATACATGAAAAATCAATTTAAGGCATTCTGAATTTAACTCCTCATTGACAATGATTTCAGTAGAGATTCCGTCCTGAATTTTTCGTGTGATTGAGAACCAAGTACGCACCTGATCAAGGCCCGAGCTTTACATCGGAGACAGAACAATGACTGCTCTAGATATCTCACGTCGACGGTAGAAGTGGGAAACATCAGCGTGAATCAAGTTTTAACAAACAATTTTCTTGTTCTAGTGGTAACTGCTAGAGTTGCAGAATTCATATCACGAAGACCCATAATCTCCTGGGTCGACGAATTAACAAAAGAACTGATCTTTCCTTATCCGTGCACGAAAAAAATTATGCGCTATATGACCATAAAGAGGCGCTAACATGTTTCGATATTGAAATCATATTCCTTGACTGGACTACTTGGACCATCGTATCGCGCACCTACGTGACTGATGAGAACAACCAATAGAGCATCCTACAGCTGCCCAGCACAGCACAGAGTAGAATAAGGAAGGGAACGCTTCCCGCAGCCACGAATAGTGAAACTTATGGCAAAGCTCTGTTTGGGAACGAGTCTTACAAGCTACGGACGCGCCAATCGGAACCGACAGACCGCCGTGTAATTCTCAGCCAGTGGCGTCCGTGATCTGCATGTGATGTGGAGGGACGTGGGATCAGCACACCACTCTCTCCGTCGTTGTAGGCCTTACAGACATTGGAGCTGCTACTTCTCATTCAGGTAGATCCTCCATTAGGATCATGAGGCTGAGTGGATCCCATTTCAATGTTCTCACCAAGGAAAAATATTTGGCAATACCGGGAATCGAATCCGGGCTGTCCGCATGGCAGCCATCTACATTGGCCACTCAGTTCCGGAGGCAGACTCTTCATTTTATTTCTCTCCAGCTACGCAACGCGTTGGTTCTTTCTAGTAGCATTACGGCCCACTGGGCCGCACAGTGAATAGGTCAATAAAACATCTCGCGAGTGCCCACCGATAACGAAAGAGACTTCTATCTATTTTACAGTCATTATCGATATGTTGTTTTCTGACCTTCGTCGCACATAGTCTGCTTCGCTCCGATCATTTCTTCTCTAACAAGCCTTCTGTTTGTTAGTTGCAGAAGAATTACTTGTAATTGTACAGTGAGCTTGTCGGAAGGTTCGTGACATAAAGTAAGCCACAACTGCAACTCCCTACTATTTGTGTTGCCTTTGTGAGCATAAACCATAACTAAATACACTATTGGCCATTAAAATTGCTACACCAAGAAGAAATGCAGATGTTAACGCGTATTCATTGGACAAATATATTATACTAGAACTGACATGTGATTACATTTTCACGCAATTTGGGTTCATAGATTCTGAGAAATCAGTACCCATAACAACCACCTCTGGCCGTAATAACGGCCTTGATACGCCTGGGCATTGAGTCAAACAGAGCTTGGATGGCGTGTACAGGTACAGCTGCCAATGCAGCTTCAGCACGATACTACAGTTCATCAAGAGTAGTGACTGGTGTATTGTGACGAGCCAATTGCTCGACCGCCATTGACCAGACGTTTTCAGTTGGTGAGAGATCTGGAGAATGTGCTGGCCAGGACAGCAGTCGAACATTTTCTGTATCCATAAAGGCCCGCACAGGACCTGCAACATGCGGACGTGCATTATGCTGCTGAAATGTAGGGTTTCGCAGGGATCGCATGAAACGTAGAGCCACGGGTCGTAACACATCTGAAATGTAACGTCCACTGTTCAAAGTGCCGTCAATGCGAACAAGAGGTGACGGAGACGTGTAACCAATGGCACCACATACCATCACGCCGGGTGATACGCCAGTATGGCGATGATGAATACGCGCTTCCAATGTGCGTTCACCGCCATGTCGCCAAACACGGATGCGAGCATCATGATGCTGTAAACAGAGCCTGGATTCATCCGAAGAAATAACGTTTTTCCATTCGTGCACCCAGGTTCGTCATTGAGTACACCATCGCAGGCGTCCTGTCTGTGATGTAGCGTCAAGGGTAACCGCAGCCATGCTGCTGCAAACGTCGTCGAACTGTTCGTGCAGATGGTTGTTGTCTTGCAAACGTCACCATCTGCTGACTCAGGGATCGAGACGTGGCTGCACGATCCGTTACAGCCAAGGGGATAAGATGCTTGTCATCTCGACTGCTAGTGATACGAGGCCTTTGGGATCCAGCACGGCGTTCCGTGTTACCCTCCTGAACCCATCGATTCCATATTTTGCCAACAGTCATTGGATCTAGACCAACGCGAGCAGCAATGTCGCGATACGATAAACCGCAATCGCGATAGGCTACAATTCGATCTTTATAAAAGTCGGAAACGTGATGGTACGCATTTCTCCTCCTAATACAAGGCATCACAGCAACGTTTCACCAGGCAACGCAGGTCAACTGCTGTTTGTGTATGAGGAATCGGTTGGAAACTTTCCTCATTATTAGGAACAAAACTGAAAGTGTCCACTGTCTTGTACACTGGTAGTCTGCTCCTTCTTCTATACATTCTCCTCCTGTACGGCATGGCTGTGTGCTCCGTGCGGCTGCTTCGAGTCGAATGAGCATGCTGCTGCCTCAGAACAGGATGTACTTCCTGTCCCCCACCATGCGCGCACAGCGCCAGCGCGCCATATCAGTCCCGATTGCGCAACCAGCAGTTTGATTTTCCAGCAACACGGTGCTAGTAATACTAGGCACCGTGTTGCGCTCTCTCTCTGAACACTCAAGGCCACACGCCTCGCGCAGCGGCTACGTCACACTCTTGGTCACGTGACTTACACAGCAGCATAAGGCAAAGTCACACAGCCATGGTGTACAAGGTGATAGGAACTATGGAACAGCTGTTGTACATACTGATAAACCATTTTCATTGTATACAAGGAACAGAAGACGTGTTAATGCCAATGAAAGAATCAATGTTTGGGCCAAGATTGATGGTGTTTTAGCAAGTTATATTAAAGTACAAGGTGACATTACTGTATATTATCATTCCTAATAAAGATCCTCATCTCCCAAAAAATTTCTTATCAGCTACTGAAGCATCTTTCTCTTCTGTGGGTTGCAGGGGTTACGACCCCTGGGGAGGTGGGTGGGTTTTATTTCATGGCTGTGTGACTTTGCCTTATGCTGCTGTGTAAGTCACGTGACCAAGAGTGTGACGTAGCCGCTGCGCGAGGCGTGTGGCCTTGAGTGTTAGAGAGAGAGCGCAACAGCATCTTCTTCCTGTCGGTTAAATTTCGCGTCTGTAGCACGTCATCTTCATGGTGTAGCAATTTTAAGGGCCATTAGTTTATAAGTGTAGTGTTATAGTTTACCCTCTCCAAATGGGACAAATTTTATCTTTCCGCCGGCCGCGGTGGTCTCGCGGTTCTAGGCGCTCAGTTCGCACCCGCGCGACTGCTGCGGTCGCAGGTTCGAATCCTGCCTCGGGCATGGATGTGTGTGATGTCCTTAGGTTAGTTAGGTTTAAGTCGTTGTGAGTTCTAGGGGACTGATGACCACAGATGGTAAGTCCCATAGTGCTCAGAGCCATTTGAACCATTTTTTATCTTTCCTTAATGAGAGCTTTTGAATAGGGAAAACCAAGTGACTGAAGTCAAAACTAAAAAATAGCTTCCAATCTTTGTTAGTCTTCACAATTTCGCAGAGTTAATAAACGCCCCACATTTTACATCATTTGGCTAGACCAACCAGTTGCTAGTGCTTTGAACAGGGCTTACTTGTCCGATCTAGCTACCTGCATCACATGGAAGATACCGTCATTAAGGAAATAAGACAGTAAGATTTCTGCGGAGCATAGGTTAGTCGAACTACAGATATACAGTAAGGCTACATTTGTGTCTCGGAGGCGGTGAGATGTGTATCATATTCCTTGCGCTGCTAGTGTTAAGGACCAACAGAAATATTTCCACGGTCAACTGCCTCAGTCGAAGATGCAGAGTGAAGTTACATAACTGTTTTTGCTACTGCAACCAAACAATTGAAATTTTAAGATGGCTCGTAATAGCGGTCATAACCTCCTGTGAATGAAAGTATTAGCTTTAACGTGAACTAAATTAATACAGTTAGTGTTGCATTTGGAGAAAACAATGTGTCGTTCCCTTTTATCTACGTAGGGTAAACAGATTTATATCTTTCTGCTCGAAAAATAATGTGCATGGTTTTGTTACAGATATGGCCATGGGTAACATCAATTCGGTGTGGACGCTGCTGGTAGTGCTCACCACGTGCAAATGTAAGTTATACTTTCAAAACTATCATGTCTTTAATTTAATTCAGCTGTAGCAACAAGTCATTTACAGGAGCCTTCAAATCACACAGGTTTTTGACACTATTCACTTCAAAAACTACTCACTAATCAAGCGTTGTCAGCAGTACAATCACCAATAACTCACTTAGGATCCTTGAGTGAAATGCAAGTAGTGTAACAGCATTACTCGTTGAAGAAGCAATCCGTTATAGCTCGTAGGTAGGTAGCGTGGTGGTGACCGCTACTCCTGTGGTGGCCCTCTGTTGCCAATGGTACAAGGCCATTGTCCGTGAGTGTGGTCAATGAAATCTTCGCCTTGTGCCCGGTCTGTGGCGCGCTGCCTTCTAGTGAGTGATTGCCCCAGCTGCATAGCTGCCCCTGGAGGTGCAGTATCTATAGCATTGCAAAATACCCCGGGTTCGGCACACAGGGTCGAAAATGACCCCGTTAGTGCCGTCTGATACGCTGAGTGGGATACTGTTCTGGTGAACAGTGGTGAAATGGCGCTATCCACTTGGGCAGTCTCTGGGCAGAAAACATCCATGCCTGTGGTGAAGCGTCCATGCACCACACATTGCACTAACAACCGTGCAAAGTTCGATCTGTGTACGATACATAGTGTAAGGCACAATTGAGCCTTAAATTAATTATTTTCCTTATCTAAATTGTTCTATGTTGCTTTTCGAGAGTCACAATATTCTTTCCAAGTTTAAAATGTCTGCAGAAATACGTCAGCAAAACAAAAAGTGTACTGTTCATGTCACTTATCGCATTATTATTTTCCACACACGCTCACACACACATACTCACTCAGCAGAAAATACATTCTACCTAAAATACTTTGCTAAGGAGGCAAACACTCAAACAAATAGACTGTCTGAATTACTGGAATAATGTTATTATTTCAGCCTACTCTTGGTGTAAGACATATTGCACCCTCAAATTAAGTATTTCCACATTTAAGCTGTTCTATAAGTCTTACAGTGTTACCTAAAAACACAAAGGCTGTTGACAATTCAATCTGATGCTATGTTACAAAATGTAATGTCAGCACCTAATGTTTTTACAAGTTTTCAGAAATATTGCACCACCAATTTAGAGGTGCAATCAACAGCCTATTATTGCTTTGTATTTGCATCCTAACTTGGTGTAGTAGAGGTTAAGCACAATATGAACTCTTGACGAAGGTAGCGATATTTAACAATCAGAACTATGGGTGCCATGGGTCTCTAAAACAGGATTTCCTGTGAATTTCCAGCACGGGCTGCTGTTCTTTTATTTCAGTTGCTCCCTCTTTCTTCATGTTATATTCTGTAGCTCTTCTTAATGTTTCGCTTTCGTATCTGTTGACAAGTAAGGTGCTATTCGGCCCGCCAGGTTAGCCGTGCGGTCTAACGCACTGCTTTCCCGGCGGGAAGGCGTGCCGGTTCCCGGCACGAATCCGCCCGGCGGATTAGTGTCGAGGTCCGGTGAGCCGGCCAGCCTGTGGATGGTTTATAAGGCGGTTTTCCATCGGCCTCGGCGAATGCGGGCTGATTCCCCTTATTCCGCCTCAGTTACACTATGTCGGCGATTGCTGCGCAAACACTTTCTCCACGTACGCGTACACCATAATTACTCTACCACGCAAATATTGGGGTTACACTCGTCTGGTGTGAGACGTTCTCAGGGGGGTGCAGTGGGGGGCCGAACCGCACAATAACTCTGGGTTCGGTGTGGGAGGGTGAGAGGACTGCTGTGGCCTGTTGTGGGGTTGTGTACCACTGTGGACTACGGCAGGGACGACGCCTCTCCGCCGTTTCTAGGTCCCCAGTTCCATACAATACAAGGTGCTATGTAGGTGTTTCACTTCATGTTTGATATTGTTTGCACCATCCATGCCGTGGGCTCAGCCAGTTAGCATGTGTAGGACAGAACACTTCTGACAAGGGAACCTCTCCATCGCACCCCCCTCAGATTTAGTTATAAGTTGGCACAGTGGATAGGCCTTGAAAAACTGAACACAGATCAATCGAGAAAACAGGAAGAAGTTGTGTGGAGCTATGAAAAAATGAGCAAAATATACAAAATGAGTAGTCCATGCGCAGATAGGTGGCAACATAGTCTGAAGGAAAGAGCGCCGTGGTCCCGTGGTTAGCGTGTGCAGCTGCGAAACGAGAGGTCCTTGGTTCAAGTCTCCCCTCAAGCGAAAAATTTTTCTGTATTTTCGCAAAATTATGATCTGTCCATTCGTTCATTGACGTCTCTGTTCACTGTAATAAGTTTAGTGTCTGTGTTTTGCGACCGCACCGCAAACCCGTGCGATTAGTAGACGAAACGACGTGCCTCTCCAATGGGAACCGAAAACATTTGATCGCAAGGTCATAGGTCAACCGATTCCTCCACAGGAAAACACGTCTGATATATTCTATACGACACTGGTGAGGGCATGTGCGTCACATGACAGGAATATGTTGTCGACCCACCCAACTTGTACACTTGGCGAATGGGTAAAAAGATTTTTCTACATTGCACGATTTAGGTTTTCTTGTGGATGTTAGACTTACTCCCAAAAAAGTGATGAAAACATAAGAGTTTGTCACATAAACTGCAACAAATGAATCCAACAGTTTCACAGTCGCACAATTTTCCCTGTGCTCTGTGAAAACATGTTTTTAACGTTTTCAAATTTTTCCGTGTGCAGACCGTCAAATCCTGCATATGTCCAAGCAAATCTGAACACGTCCTGGAATTTTGGAGAGCGAATTTGATTATGTGTGAGTGTCTGAATTTTGATAATTGTCTGAAAATAAAAAATAAAATATTACGCTCGAACGAAGACTTGAACCAAGTACCTCTCGTTCCGCAGCTGCACACGCTAACCACGGGACCACGGCGCTCCTGGCCTCGCCTAACCCTTGAGTTGCTTATCTTCGCATGGACTATTCAGTTTGTATATTTTGCTTATTTTTTTCATAGTTCCACACAACTTCTTCCTGTTTTCTCGATTGATCTGTGTTCAGTTTTTCAAGGCGTATCCACTGTGCCAACTTATAACTAAATCTGAGGGGGGTGCGATGGGGAGGTTCCCTTGTGAGCAGTATTAGGCGTGTAGTTACCATCTGGTATGGGTTGTGTACAGGTCGTGCAGAATTCAGGGGTTGCCTGTGTCAAGTATAAGAGAGGTGGGCACTGGAAGGGAAGTGGATTGAAATAAAAGGGAGAAATAAAGCGAATGTGGAATGTATTCCGATAGTATGCGAAACAGATGGGCGCACAAAGGGTGGAGGCAGAGTAGTTTCCAGTCTATGTGATCGTGAAATCTAGGAATAGGAAGAGAGAGAGAAGGTAATTCACGTCAGGTCCCGCTGGTGGCTGGTCCTGGAGGACAAAGACGGAGGCGAGCCGTCTGCTCTCTTGGAAGTGTGGGTCGCAAGAGAGACAACACTAGTCTGCTCACCAAGATGCCGCCAATCATGATTCCTTTCTCACGTCTCCCACTGGCTCAACACGATGGTGTGGGTATTTACTTTATGCAGAAGAGGGCTGAAAATCGTAACCTGTCAGCAGCTTTTAACGGAATGAGCTGCTTCTGTCCTGAATAATTGGTTGGCTTGGCACATAATCCACAGTGAAGTTATGCTGGGAGACTGCTTGAAAGACTCAATTGAAAAATTTGAAATAAAAATTTGTATGAAACTATAAATATTGTCATACAGGCTGGCTATCCTGTATAGTTGGGTTTCGCTGATCATTGGGTCGCCGATTGTCTTTGGTAGTTCTGCAGACCTCCACGTCGAGGATCAGCATCACACCGTTGATTTCTTGTTCTAACATAAACTGAATGCTCTTTTCAGGCTATTGATATGCTGATAGAACTTATGTAGCTCTGCTTCTCCATGCCCTCTAGTGACAAAAGTGTCGTCCACGTATCGCAGCCAACAGCTTTGACGGAAATGAGTGTAGATTAATGCAGTTTTCTCGAAAGTTTACAACGTATTCAACCATAACCTTCATTTATGTTTCAAATCTTTCCACTGCAACACTCAAAAACATGCAACAGATGATTAGTCTTATTAATATACTGCAGCTATCGGAAGATGAACGTTTTGTTCTATCTAACCTGTTAATGACGGAATCAATTAATAGTTTAAATCTAACAAACCTGGTGATTAATGACTGCTTCTCAACATAGTTTTCCCAGTATTGTTGCTTTAAGAAAACTAATCTTCAATGTGAGGACTAGGCTGTTCACACATTTTGAACACTGATGTATGCCATGTCTCTTGTGATCTAGTTTAAGCGTCTTCCTTAACTCTTGTTACATCCTGTTGAAGAAAAACGCTATCATTTCTGGAGTATGCTTAACTTTCAGGCAAACATGAGATATTAGTGGCAGTAGAATGACAACTTGTATTCTCCTTTTACACTTACAAATGCTCCATTTCCTTATTAACTGTGATCTTCTCGCTTCCTGTATATATCCGAGAATCACAATTTGTCTTCTGGTGTCGGCAGCCTAATGCACTTGTTTGTTACCAAGAACGTAGCGGATGGAAGTGTATTCATTATCTTCGTATGGTTTCTGAATCATTAGCGGTAGGTTGGTAGTAAACGGACGGATAAAACTATCCGGATGGTCACAGACACATCTGTAAGCAATCATGTCACATCATTGGTTGTAGCTACTGTTATCTATGAGTTGTCAGGCTGAAACACCGCCGCTGTCGGATTCAGCCTGACTCTGACAAGGGAGGCACCACAGCGCGGATCGCCAAAACCTAATAGAAACTATTTCAAAATTAGTAGATACGTCAGTTATACCAACCGTCAAGACCATATGTCTTAAAGCTCTGCATTTGAGTGCAATATCGATTGAAAGTTATCGGATCTAAAACCCATAGAAGCACGAGCTACTGATGAAACGACACAACTGCAAATATGAAGTTCAGTGAAGTGATTAAAGAACAGCGGAATAGAGCAGTACGTACACTTAAACATGTGAACGTGCTACATAAAGTTAATGTATCCATACTGCAGTAGTCCAGTATCATAAACCACAGGTATGGCGTACTAAAGATATTTGCCAGGAGCTGTTCCATTCCTCTTTGTTTTAATCAGTTTACTGAAATTCCACATTTGCGCTTCGATGACGAATAAGGGAAGAGTGTACGACAACACGGCAGCTTATGTTTTGGGAAACACGACTGTGTAAGTCCTGCACGTGTTAAAGTGCAGGGTGACCCAAAAGTCCGTTAACATTTGAAACTTCAGTTCTTAGGAAATAATGTAGGTAGGAAGATAAAAATTGATACACACGCTTAAAATGACATGGGGTTTTATTGAAACCAAAAAAGGTGCACAAAATGATCAACAGATGGCGCTTCATATGATACCAAAACAATAATTAGCATAATATTTGATTTTTAGGAAAGAACACTTTATTACAAATGCTCAGCATATCGACCATCATTCATCAACAATAACTGTAGTCGACGGGCAATGTTGTGAACAGCAGTATACAGCATATCAGTGGGTGTGGTGACAAATTGCCATCGGATATTGTCCTTCATCATCGCTAATGGGGTCGGACGTTTGCGGTAGACTTGTCAGGTAGCCCTACAACCAATAATTATGCAGATTGACGTCTGGAATCTAAGAGGCCTAGCATGACGGAAGTGGCGACTCAGCATGCGATCCTCACCGAACGTTGTGCGCAAGAGATCTTTCACACGTATAGTAATATTAGGTGGAGCGCCACGCTTCATGAAAGTCGTACCTTCCAGCAGATCTTTATCAACCAGGCTAGCGATGCTGCGATTCTGTAACATATCGGCGTACCTCGCAAACATCACTCTGATAGTTCCAAAAACAGCACTCTGTGTTTCCTCGAAGAAAAATGGTCCAATGACGACTGATGTGGAAAATCCACAACACACCGTGATTTTCTCGTCATACAGTAGGAGTTCCACGACAGTTCTAAGATACTCGATAGCTCAAATTCTGCGGTTGTGGGTGTCGACAGTGTCGGAGTGTGAAATGGGCTTCGTCGGTCCACAACATGTTAGACAACCAATCGTCATCTTCTCATATTTTTTGAAGTACCCACGCCGCAAACGCTCTCTGCTTTACAAAATCGGTTGCTAGCTGTTTATGGTGACGTTGGATTTTGTACGGATAGCACTGGAGGGTACGCCTTAGTGCTCTCCAAACAGTAGTATGTGGAATGCCGGTATGACGTGCGACTTCACGAGCTGTGACTTCACCATGCGGAGATGAATCGGCTAAAGTCGCCACTTCTTCCTAAACTGCCCGAGAAGCAGTAGCATTCGTGTCTGGTCGCCCGCAACGGTGCCCATCGTCTAAAGTCTAAACAATCCGTGGCTTCGAACTTGGTTATCATCTTCTTCACAGCGACATTTGTCACAGGACCTTTACCCGTCCGAATCATTTTCTTATGGCCACAGAATAGCAAAGCTGCAGTAGAGGATTCTCTATCCTGATAGTAAAGCTTCACTAACAGTGCCTTCTGTGTGGAACCGTGAGAAAGATTTATAAATGTTTGCGTAACGTGTATCTGAGGTGGAACATGGGAACCCGCCTGGTATTCGCCTATTGGGATGTGGTAAAGAGCCTAAGAACCTCTTCCAGGCGGGAGAGAAGTAGATGGAGAGAGGGGGAAGGACAAGATGAACTAATAGAAGATTGGAATAAATATATGTCCGCGCAACGCCGGATACTCAGCTAGTATATTTATGTTGCTAAAAGCGGGCCGTTTACAGATTGGTAATTGACTAATTTCTTCCACTCCGGAATTTCCCTGTGGTATAGGAGTTAATAAGAAACAGCTTTAATCTACGTTTGAAGACAGCTGCTGATTTCAATAGGCAGATTATCAAAGGGATTTATAGCTGAGTGTTCCACATCTTTCTGTATCAAAGTTAGATTCACTAGAGGGAAGTGCAGGTAATTTTAGATTCTAGTATAGTATTACCCTCAACCTACAATGAACCGTTAACAGCAAATTTCATGAGAATAGATGTACTGCAGGGGAGTGCTAGCGAAGGATAGTCATGAAGTTTTGATTACCACCTCGAAACAATCTAGCTGCCACCACGAAACGTGGTGATGGTCTTAATCCTACTCTGCATACTCATCTCACAATGCGACAAATTTTTCCCAACGATTGGTGACTTGCAGGAGACACTGGTTGTATACGTCTGAATTTTGGATGTCCTAACTTTCCATCTCGAAAATCACCTTGTCATCATTTTGGAAACGTCTGCTACGCAGAAGTTTCTTCACTCAACGAAAGAATAAGATGGCATTGGCTACCATGTCAGAGGAATGCGGGGAGTGAATCTTATTTTGATAGTTCAAAGAAGTACCACGTGTGAGCAGAATGAAATGGGGCATTATCAAAAACACCCTCTGGGACAGCTTTCCCCGACGTTTCGTCTTGACAGCAACCCATAACCTCGTCAGAAGAGTTCGGTAGTGCACTCAAGTGACGATTTGTTCCTTATGGGCATAATCTATTAACACTACACCATGACAGTCCCAAATACCACTCAGCATCTTCTTGGGCACACTGGACTCGCATTCGGGAGGACGACGGTTCAATCACGCGTCCGGCCATCCTGATTTAGGTTTTCCGTGATTTCCCTAAATCGCTCCAGGCAAATACTGGGTTAGTTCCTTTGAAAGGGCACGGCCGACTTCCTTCCCCATCCTTCCCTAATCCGATGAGACCGATGACCTCGCTGTTTGGTCTCTTCCCCCAAACAATCCAATCCATCTTCGTGCCCGATGATGTTTGGGTCTCCGGCTTTCTCGACACTGATGAATCCACATGCTTCACATAGAATGATCACTTAGACATAGTCACATAGAGATGGTTCTCCGTCATTGAGACTTACTTGACCACCCAACTACTGTGTGATATGATAGTGGATTGTTGCCGCATCCTTCCGCCGAGTCAGCATGGATTGTTTCCACGTTGCTACCCTTCAGAAACAAAATAATTACTGTGGAATACTCTATCAATGGGCTGCGCAATCTGTTTTTCTCCTCAAGTGGCGTGCTGCTGTACTGTGGCGCGGCGAGTCCAATTTATATGACTGTGGACAAAAAAAATCATTATCTTTTTTTTTTCGAAGTGATATTACAACTTTATGATTATAGCTCGTAACTCCTCGTACGATCTGCCTGGTGAGTACGTAGCTCGAGTCTGACATATGATTCGATTTTATGCGAACCTCAGCCACTTGAATGGTTGATTTGTTTTTGGTTGATGCTGCACAAGGTAGAGCTATAATGCAATGTAATTGCCTATATAACAATGTAGACGTAACAAAATCTACAAAATTATTCAAGTCAGGACACCATTTTCACGCTCTGCAATATTAAAAATAAGATGTCTGTTCATATACAAATTGCACACACGCCATGGCACTCTTCATTGAAAGGCGATGCTATCTGTCCTGAATATAGACTTATACTTAAGTACTTTACGGTTTGACATGTAAATGTATGCTAAACCTGATCTCGGTGGCGACTGACATTTTGGCAAGCTTATACAGGGTGGTCCATTGATCGTGACCGGGCCAAATATCTCACGAAATAAGCGTCAAACGAAAAAACTACCAAGAACGAAACTTGTCTAGCTTGAAGGGGGAAACCAGATGGCGCGATGGTTGGCCCGCTAGATGGAACTGTCATAGGTCAAACGGATATCAACTGCGTTTTTTTAAAATAGGAACCCCCATTTTTTATTACATATTCGAGTAGTACTTAAAAAATATGAATGTCTTACTAGGACCAATTTTTTCGCTTTGTGATAGATGGCGCTGTAATAGTCACAAACATATGGTTCACAATTTTAGACGAACAGTTGGTAACAGGTAGGTTTTTTAAAATGGTTCAAATGGCTCTGAGCACTATGGGACTCAACTGCGGAGGTCATTAGTCTCCTAGAACTTAGAACTAGTTAAACCTAACTAACCTAAGGACATCACAAACATCCATGCCCGAGGCAGGATTCGAACCTGCGACCGTAGCGGTCTTGTGGTTCCAGACTGCAGCGCCTTTAACCGCACGGCCACTTCGGCCGGCGTAGGTTTTTTAAATTAAAATACAAAATATAGGTATGTTTGAAAATTTTATTTCGGTTGTTCCAATGTGATTTACCTTTGTGAACTTATCATTTCGGAAAACTCATGCTGTTACAGCGTGATTACCTGTAAATACCACATTAATGCAATAAATGATCAAAATGATGTCCGTCAACCTCAATGCATTTGGCAATACGTGTAACGACATTCCTCTCAACAGCGAGTAGTTCGCCTTCCGTAGTGTTCGCACATGCAATGACAATGCGCTGACGCATGTTGTCAGGCGTTGTCGGTGGATCACGATAGCAAATATCCTTCAACTTTCCCCACAGAAAGAAATCCGGGGACGTCAGATCCGGTGAACGTGCTTGGACGACCAATCCACCTGTCATGAAATATGCTATTCAATACCGCTTCAATCGCACGCGAGCTTTCTGCCGGACATCCATCATGTTGGAAGTACATCGCAATTCTGTCATGCAGTGAAACATCTTATAGTAAGATCGGTAGAACATTACGTAGGAAATCAGCATACATTGCACCATTTAGATTGACATCGATAAAATGGGTGCCAATTATCCTTCCTCCCATAATGCCACACCATACATTAACCCGCCAAGGTCGCTGATTTTCCACTTGTCGGAGCCATCGTGGATTTTCCGTTGCCCAATAGTGCATATTATGCCGGTTTACCTTACCGCTGTTGGTGAATGACGCTTCGTCGCTAAATAGAACGCGTGCAAAAAATCAGTCATCGTCCAGTAATTTCTCTTGTGCCCAGTGGCAGAACTGTACACGACGTTCAAAGTCGTTGCCATGCAATTCCTGGTGCACAGAAATATGGTAAGGGTTCAATCGATGTTGATGTAACATTCTCAACACCGACGTTTTTGAGATTCCCGATTCTCGCGCAATTTGTCTGCTACAGATGTGCAGATTAGCCGCGACAGCAGCTAAAACACCTACTTGGGCAACATCATTTGTTGCAGGTCGTGGTTGACGTTTCACATGTGGCTGAACACTTCCTGTTTCCTTAAATAACGTAACTATCCGGCGAACGGTCCGGACACTTGGATGATGTCGTCCAGGATACCGAGCAGCATACATAGCACACGCCTGTTGGGCATTTTGATCACAATAGCCGTACATCAACACGATATCGACCTTTTCCGCAATTGGTAAACGATCCATTTTAACAGGGGTAATGTATCACGAAGCAAATACCGTCCGCACTGGCGGAATGTTACGTGATACCACCTACTTATACGTTTGTGACTATTACAGCGCCATCTATCACAAAACGAAAAAAGTGGTCCAACTAAAACATTCATATTTCTTTACGTACTACACGAATATGTAATAAAAAAATGGGAGTTCCTATTTAAAAGAACGCAATTGATATCCGTTTGATCTGTGGCAGCGCCATATAGCGGGCCAACCATAGCGCCATCTGGTTTCCCCCTTCAAGCTAGACGAGTTTCGTTCTTTGTAATTTTTTCTTTTGATTATTATTTCGTGAGATATTTCACCCAGTCACTATAAATGGACCACCATGTATATAATAAGACTTCGGAAGACGATATTAACTTCGTTTGTATGAAAGAAACTCTAGCAATTTATAGGCGGATTTTTCTTTCTGGTCCTCAGTTTTGGCCGTTGTCTCTAAGTACTGGACTGTTTAATAAAAATACTTTGTTATTCTGGAATATAAATTTTGGGATTTCCTTGTACTATATCTCATGCAGATTAATGAGCCGCTACTAGTACTAGAATCCGATGCTTATACCCAATATACAAACGATGTCACTCGGCAGCGCAAATGAAGTACTCTTATACTTACGAGATAATAAAAAAAACCTTTAGAATTATTACACAGATTTCTGTATAATAATTCCAAACAAATTTTAAGCAGAATCCCTTATAAAACTGTTTATTTCATCTCAGTGCTGCGTGAGAGCTCGTGACTCGGCAGTTTCTCAAAAAGAGGTCGCGGTCGAAGAAAGCCATAGCACTTGCAAGTATTATCGGTGTGTCTACTACTTAGTGTGTGTTTATGTATCAGAACAATTTCAAGGCATACTTTTACACGGAAAGGAAGGGACACTCAGCTGAAAGCCTTGCATACAGCCACGGGAGCATAGATCAATTTAAATAAAACAAATGGCGCATAAAAAAGATTAAACTGACTGTACTACAATATTTAAACTTAAGTTTGAAGTACAGTAGTAAATGATGACATTGTCAGTGCCTGACTGTACAATAGTTCCTGTAATATCCATGGAATAGTGTGTCCAAAGAAAATATGCAACTACAGCTACTATAGTACCCACTAAAGATTTTTACGGAAGAATTAGAACCTATCATTTATATATTATATCAGTGTGTGTGTGATGTAGAAAAAAATGAGTTGGCGCCGTTTCATTGCCAGTATTTCTGCAGGCAATTAAAAATTTATTCAAAATGATGGGAAAATCTTTATTTCTTATAATTATGGATTTACCAGTTTTGAGATTGGCTACAACCAATACCGTACTTGTTAATTTAGTGAGAACAGCTGCAATCTTCAGTTTTAAACCCGTCAGGGTAGCCGAGAGCGCTAACGCGCTGCTTCCTGGACTCGGGTAGGCGCGCCGGCTCCGGATCGAATCCGCCCGGCGGATTAACGACGAGGGCCGGTGTGCTGGCCAGACTGGCCGTGGTTTCTAGGCGGTTTCCCACATCCTGCTACGTGAATACTGGGCTGGTCCCCACGTTCCGCCTCAGTTACACCGCTCGCAGACATCTGAACACATTCGCACTATTCCACGGACTACACTTGATGCAGACAGTTGGGGTACACTAATTCCTTCCCGGGGGTTATGGGGTGGCGAAGGAAAGGCATCCGGCCACCCTTTCAAATTAACATGCCACATCTGATTAACCAGCAGACCCCGCAGGTCGGGATAAATGCTTAGATAGATAGATAGAGAGAGAGAGAGAGAGAGAGAGAGAGAGAGAGAGAGCTGCAATCTTCAGTTTTGTCATAAAGTATCAGAAATAAGACACTTCCGTTGTCGCATGAACTCTACAATAAAGGCAAATAATCTGAATATGGAGTATTATGATTATCAGTGCTGACGGCCACTGCTGCAACTAAAAGCAAGCCTCAGCGTGATCTCATAGCAGGCTTATATATAGTTTTTTCTTCTCAATGTGTTGGCAAAATACGGTTACTGCATGATCAGAAATGTCAAAAGCGCACAAAATTTAATGCATTCCCTCACACACAGGAGCTCTGGTGCAGCTGAGGGAAAAGTCATTAGATGAATTCTTTCCCTACATTTTTACTGCTCGGAAAGAAAATCGTTCCATCTGAATTCGTATTTGACTAGTAAACAGGTACTACAAATTCTCTTTTTGCCTTGACCAACGTATATTATTCCTTACAGCAATTTTGTAGGTCAGTAATTCTAGGAGTAACGATACCAACTTCCTGTTTTATGGCTCTTAAAGCTTCACCGTATCTGAAACTTCATAGCAAATTAAAACTGTGTGCCGAACCGAGACTCGGTTAGTAGAACACTTGCCCGCGAAAGGCAAAGGTCCCGAGTTCGAGTCTCGATCCGGCACACCAGTGTTAATCTGCCATGAAATTTCATATCAGCGCTCACTCCGCTGTAGAGTGAAAATTCCATACTGGATTCATCGTATTTATCTGAACCACGGTCACAAATGAAAATGTTTACTGTGTTGCGGGTTAACGTCTATTCCTCACACCTGACGAAATGCATGCTGGGCCCAATAGATTCCTTTTCTCGCTCTAGTCGCAAAGTTGTACTTACTAGTTGATTTAAATTTCGCTAAGATTTTCCGATTGCGAGAGTAAATAATTTCACTTTGGTTGTTTTATGCAGAAGCTGCAATCGTTCGAAATCCCGCTGCTAGGAGTCAGGGCCATGAAATACACGCTATTCTTGTTTATTTATTCATTTTATTCTCTCGTTTTCCATGGAAATAAGTCAGCTGAAGTTAACAGCACAGAACACAAATCCCTAAATTATTTATCGATTGATCATTAAAGATTTAAAACTGAAATAATTTAAAAGAATGCAGAAAGCAATGATATTATTTGGTATTTAGAAATAAATAACACAGCTGAAGACAGACAACGACTGTGTCAAAGGAAGCCTTTCAACATACGAGTAGATCTCTCGATCTGCAGTTTACGCACAATGTACTTACTTCTGCTGGAAACCTATGAAAATGGAGCCTGCAGAATAGTGCAAACCGGTCCACATTGAGGGGGCAAAAGTCATGGGATACCTCCTAATATCGTGCCAGACCTCCTTCTGCCCCGCGTATTGCAGCAACTCAGCGTGGCATGGGCTCAGGTCGTTGGAAGTCCCTTGCAGAAATAATGAGCCGTGATGCTTCTATAGTCCATAACTGAGAACGTGGTGCAGTTGCAGCATTTTGTGTACAAACTTACCTCTCGATTATGTCCCATAAATGTTCGATGGGATTCATGCTGGGCATCAGCGTGCTCAAATCATTCGTTCGAATTGCCCCGAATAATCTTCAAAAGCAATGGCGAACAATTGTGGCCCCGTGATATGGAGCATTGTCATCCATAAAAATTCCATCTTTGTCCGAGAATATAAAGACCATAAATGGCTGCAGGTGTTCTCCAAGCATCCAGACATTTCCATTTCTGCTCAATGAGCAGCTGAGTTTGACCAGAGTGCTCAGTTCATTCCATGTAAACACAGCCCACACCGTGACAGAGCCATCACCAGCTTGCACAGTGCTTTGTTGACAACTTGGGCCTATTGTTTTGTGAGGTCTGCGCCACACTCGAACCCTACTATTAGCTACTACCAATTGAAATCTGGACCAGGCCACGGTTTTCCAGTCGTCTAGGGTGCAACCAACATGCCCACGAGTCCAGAAGAGGCGCTGCAGGCCATTCGCACTGGTCGACTACTGTCATAGCCCAAAAAATTTCGTCGCCCTTTCCTAACAAATACGTTCGTTGTACGTCCCACACTGATTTCTGCGGTTATTGCATGCAGTGTTGCTTGTCCGTTAGCACTGACAACTCTACGCCAACGCCGCTACTGTGCCGTTAAGTGAGGGCCGTCAGCCAGTGCGTTGTCCGTGGTGAGAGGTAAAGCCTTTAATTTGGTATTCTCGGCACACTCTTGACATTGTGGATCTCGAAATACTGAATTCTCCAACGATTTTCGAAATGGAACGTCCCATTCGTTTAGGTCCCACTACCATCCCGCGTTCAAAGTTTGTTAATTACCGTCGTGCGGCCATTTTCTCGTCGGAAACTTTTTCACATGAATCGTCTGAGTACAAATGACAGCTCTGCGATAGCACTGCCATCTGTATATGTACATCCCACGACTTTGTCACCTCAGTGCACAGAACAGTTAAATATGGGTTATCCGGAAGCGATTCCTTTACTTGGTGATTACTGAAAAAATTATTACTACAGTTCATTTGAATGAGTTCACGTTATTAATTATGAAGCTTTTAAGGAATAGATGTACAAGGCTGGCAGAGTAGGAATTCAGAGACGCTTAAACAACCCTTTACACTAAGCTTACGAACGCGTTTCTCGTGAATAAATTCACATATCGCTACTCCTAAACATACACCTTTCCTCTCTTATTATTTTGTCTCATTCTCAACTACAGACAATAAATCCAGTAAATTCCTTCATCAAGAAAATTAGGCAGTCCGCAATCGTGTCTACGTGAATGACATGCTGATTGCATGGCTCTCTAGCTAGCGTTGGCCTGCGGAATGCTCAACAGGAAATCCGCAAATAGTTGCTGGATTTGCACGGCTACGTCTACAGGAAGCGAATGTGTGCACGTTGTGCTGTGACTCAGCTGTGATGCCTCTGTCGGCGCGCACGCCCACTGGCTACGTTTTGCAGAGCTGTCGACCACACCTGGCTTTGAAGGACTTTCTGTACCTCGAGCCCACTAACTTATCTTTTACTGCGTGCTAGACTGCTAAGTGCCGAGTACCTGTTCCCTCTGTCGGGCTCAACGAATGACTCCGACATTTACAAGGAGTAATATAGAGGAATCACGCATGACCTAAATCTGAAGGCTGCACGCAATTCCAACCCAGCGTGTTAACTCTGTGCCACGTCGCTCGATGAAAAGACTCGTCTTACACTTAAACTAAGTTTCCCTATTGTGATGCTTGCATCATTGAAATTTTAAATACTGTGGGAGGCCAGATGCAACCTCGGTCAGTTCCCCGACGAATTTTAAATACTCTGGGAGGTCACATGCAATGTCGATCAGTTCCCTAGAGATGGCACCTTCTCAAACGGTTACTAGTTGCGTTAATATATGATTGATTTGTCTCCATATCTGACATACTACATCTAACTTTAATTACACTGTGTCGTACAGTGCCCTCTCGAGGCCGCTAGACAGTGGACACAAATGTGAAATGTAACGGTTGTAAGCGTCGGTACTGATATCACCACAGCTTGCCTTTCGTAGTTGTAGTGACTGTTGCCCACAGGAACGTAAGGAATATCAGAAGAATCACAGTGACCAAGACAGCCTTCAGAACTAAAAGTATCCTTTTATCCAACAGCCACTTTATTTTAGAAACAAAGAAAGAATTTGTCAAGTCACTTATTTACAATACTTCATGCTATGGCTCCTGGGAAACAGGAAAGGAACAAATTAGAAGCAGCAGAGATGTGGGTATGCAAAATAATAGCAAAAACTTCTTAAACAGAAAGCAAAACAAATGATACAGTGTTAAATGATACCCATGACAAAAAAAAAGAAAGACCAAATTGATACCTGATTCTGCAGCACCACGATTTTCTAAAGTCTGTGTTACACTTTAAAAGCTCTTCGACAATCTTTCATAAAACCTGGGACCAGACTTTTAATTTTTATACAACATATGATAAAAATACCCCAGTACAACGTGAAAGATTTTATAAAACATATTTTATAGAAGATAACTGACAAAAATTGTATACATTGTAGTACGGGCCTGAGGAATATCAAAGAAGGAAAACAGTTGAAAAGAAAGTCAAGATTCAGTCACAGAGCACAAGTATGGTCAGGGAAATGGACAGTAGGATCTACAGTACAACCACATAGTATACATGGAGACAAATAGAAAGACTGGTTAGATCAGCAAGGAATTGCGTATAGATAATAATGATAATGATAGTTTTATCGACTTGAAATGAGCAAAACCCAGCTACCTATCATCATCATCATCATCATCATCATATCATTCTCACTATTTGAAATACCTTGTCGATACAGACAAATCTTTTCCATTTATCTTTATCTGTACTATGGGGGTAGTAGTTTTTACTCTTCTCACCGGTCATATTAGCCACCCCATGTAAAGAGCACATTGGAACGCTGTAGATGGTGTGTGTGAAATTTGTACATGACGGCCTTGTAACCAACCATTGCTGACGTAAACCATGGCAGTGAAGTGGTGTGTACTGTTTTTGCGTCGATGGGTTGTCAGCACGGTCAGATATGTCGATGCGGAGACGTGGCACAACGTCAGAAAGGAGCTATCGTGTTAAAACTTGGCCTTGATGACGCCGTGAACGAAGCTGCTCACTTTCACCGAACTGAACCCATTATCAAGGCAAGAGCTGGTATCTGCGGGATGTCTCCTGGGGGTGACTAAATGTTTGTCAGATGTACCTATATAGTGTGTTTCAGAGAACTGTTTTTCTCTGTAACTTACAAAATAATAGGGGGAAGGAATATTTATTTAGAGATGAGGGCATTCAAGTGAAAACAGAACGCCTGCCACACTGGGACCATGGTATGGTTCCATTGGAAAGTAATCACCACACTCGTTAAGACATTTTCCCAATGTGAGACGAGACAGAACGCGGTCGATCGCTGACGGATGCACAACCGCACCCGCTCTTGCACTCCTCGTCCAACTGAAACAGTCGTCCACGTATGTCTTTCTTCAGGTCGCTAAAGATGTGAAAATCGCTTACTGAAAAGTCCGAGCTGTACGGAGAATGTTACCGTGTTTCTCAACCAAATCGCTGAAGAGTAGCCTTCGTCCGAGTGACAGTTTGGAGGCGGGCGTTATGCGCAACAGGATGATTCCGTCATACAAACTTCCTGGGCCTATTGACTCTATGGTGCGCCGCAGTTTCTGCAAAGAGCCTTCATAGCGCCAAGGAATACTGTCGGACGTAATCATCCTGTTGCACGACAACGCCCGCTCAGAGTACCAATCGGACGAAGCCCGTTCTTCAGAGATTTTGTTGTGAATCAATGCAACATCCCCCATACTGCCCGCATCTCTCAGCGAATTATTTTCAAATTTTTAGAGACCTGAAGAAAGATATGCATGGACTTCGGTTTCAGTCGGACAAGGAGATGCAAGAGCATGGGCGGCTGTGGATCCATCAGCGTCCGATCGCGGTCAACAAAACAGGAACTGGTGGTCTCGTCTCCTTGTGGAATAAATCTCTTAATGCGTGTGGTAATTAACTGCCCCTTATATGTGAACATAAGAAACGTTACTCGTTCTGTTGAGTTATGACCGTAGTTTATTTAGTTATTGTCAGGAAAGATATAATTTTTAAGTAGAACATTAAGATTTTTAGTCAGATAGCTAATGTATTTAAACCAACTGCATATAAATCAATTTTAATTATATTTCTATCAATTTTAGTTAGTGAGCTAGATACGTTCAAAGTTTCTGGTGTAGATGCAACATGCTGTACGTAAATGGCTGTTTTCGGATGTGTCTTCTAAGCTACCCACGGAGAAGATGTACTCGCAAAGCCAGTGGTATCAAGGAGCCACAAGTTTCTCGAAAACACTGTGGCCATTAAAACTGCAACACCAGAAAGGATGTCAAATAACAAAGACTTTCTCATTGTATAAAGTATAGGGAGAAGAATACTTCATTAAATTTTTAGGTGAGTTGGGGATGTATAGGCTGAGAAATTTAGTATGCTGAGCTGCCACTACTGGCAAAAACAATGGCTGTAATCCGGCATGGCATCGAGTCGAACTGCACTTGGATGACAGATACGGGTGCGTCATTCCACACTGCTTGACCTCTATTCCAGAGTTCACCAATCGTTGTGGCTGACGAATTGCGGTGCACCAGTTTCTCGGCAACCCATGAGCAGAAAGCTTCGATGGGTGAGAGATCTGGAGAATGCCAGTGCACCAGCTGAGCATCCTCTATATCTAGGTAACTCAGGGAAACACGACAGCATGCAGTCTTGCGTTATCTTGTGGAAAGATAATGTCACGGTGACGTTAAAGGTGTGACACAGCCACCGCCCTTAATGTGTCGGAAATGTAAGGACTGCTGTTCACCCTATAAGCAATGAGAAGTAGAGATGATCGTGTCGTGTAGCAAACGGCTAACCATAACCTCTCGCCGGGTTTAGCGTCCTTACAACAATGACGGATGCAATCTGGCAACGTTCGTTCTCTTCGAAGCCTCCACAGGCGGACACGTCCATCATGATCCTGTGGGCAGGAACTTGTACCATCTTCAAAGAGTATATGTGTGTCTCTTTCTGCTGCCACGTCAATGACAGCCACAACAATGGTCGCCGCACTAATTATCCGTGGTACTACAGACGTTGCCGCTCTGTGTCTGTGGATACCTGTCTTGGATGCAAATAAGTCTATTTCCTGGCTAAAGCTACATAATTTGGCTGTGTGGAACAGTGAGTAATCATACGGATGTATCGGATGGTTTTAATTGAAGTGCAGGTGTTCACAGAGCTCCAGTATGGACTGTAATTATAGTACTGCAACGAAACTTGGTAGAAATGCTAATATATTAATGAGGAAGCGTTTACGCTGTAACAAAAATTGGTTCCAATTTTGTCCACCATGTGCAAGTCTGGCGATGTACAGCATCTAGTCGATGTCTCCAGTGCTCATATTGAATAAACTGTGTAACTGGAGGTTAATATCAAAATCAGCATTATGCCTTTCTCACTTATTCGACCTTCTATGAACTCGCCCTGTTCCTAATCCGTTACATATGGAAACATTTCTACAGGGTGATTTTCTACACCATGTACAAACTATAGGGATTGATCGATGAGACGATACGGAACAAAAAAGATCTAATGAACTTATGTTCGTAAATGCATGGTTTCCATGCTAGAGATGATTTATTCAACCATACTTTGTTACAGAGACTGCAATCTAATAAGTGCTGTACCACGCAGCCACAGTTACAGTATGCATGGTTTCCTCCTAGAGGGTGGTGTTGTTCCTCATACGTCATGCCCTAGCGCCCTCTCCTGCGATAGTAACTGGTTGGTTGGTTGGTTTGTTTGTGGGAGGAGGCCAGACAGCGAGCTCATTGGTCTCATCGGATTAGGGGAGGACGGGGAAGGAAGTCGGCCGTGCCCTTTCAAGGGAACCATCCCGGCATTTGCCTGGAGCGATTTAGGGAAATCACGGAAAACCTAAATCAGGATGACCGGACGCGGCATTGAACCGTCGTCCTTCCCAATGCGAGTCCAGCGTGCTAGCCACTGCGCCACCTCGCTCGGTAGCAATTGGTAATGTTGTTTCCGATTCACTTCTCTTGCTGACTCACTGTGTAGTGGATGTGATACAGCGCTGTACACAATGGTTCCGTATTCAAATCGAGAGCTTGGCGACATGGTGTTTACTTACGGAAAGGCAAATAGCAACAGGAGGCGGGCAGCGAGGTCGTACCAGGAGACCTATCCCCGCTGACAACCACCACAGCATCCAATGTTAGCAACAGTATTTTGCCGTTTGTTTGAGGTAGGGTCGTTTCAGCAAACAGGAACTCATGAAGGATGTACCGGAAATGTTCGGACATCAGACTTGGAAGTGATTAATATTGTGGAAGGCGACCGCCATGTCAGTACCAGGCAGCTGGCCTGCCAGCTCAGGGTAAGCAAGACGACCATGTGGAACATCCACCATGACAATTGTTACTATCCTTATTACTTACAGCGTGTGCAGGGCTTACTAATGACAGACGTTCCACACTGGGAGCAGTTTTGTCACTGGTTTCTTCACCAGGCCACCACGATTCTGGGATATGTGTCATCCATCCTCACATTCACAGATGTGGCTGCCTTTGCGCAGAGTGGTATCTTCAACTTTCATAACAGTCGTCTGTGGGAAGTATGCAGAACCCCCACGGTATAGTGACAGCGAATCATCAGCATCGGTGCAGTCGGAATGTGGGCCGGGATAATTGGCGACTGTAAATTGGAACCAGTCTTCCGTAAACGTCTCCTAAAAGGGCGGGACTATCGGCGTTTCTTGCGGGTGACTTTGTCTCCCCAGCTAGAAGAAATTCCATTGATGAGTGGAAGGATTATGTGGTTGGTACATGATAGTGCTCCAGCCCAATTCGTTGTTAACGTCCGGACGCATCTCATCGTATCTTCCCCGGTCGATGGATTGGACGAGGGGTCCTGTTGCATGGCCTGTTCGTCCGCCAGATCTCAACCCGTGCGATTTCTGGTTATGGGACCATCTCAAAAGCATCATCTATGCAGAGTCCATTCCAAATGTGGAGACACTGCAGCAGCGTATT
Organism: Schistocerca serialis cubense; assembly: GCF_023864345.2. Taxonomy (NCBI): domain Eukaryota; kingdom Metazoa; phylum Arthropoda; class Insecta; order Orthoptera; family Acrididae; genus Schistocerca; species Schistocerca serialis. Next base: position 654,908,762 of record NC_064640.1, on the reverse strand, counting down.
TGTGCTGCCATTGAAGCTGTCCGGATGCAGCCTGGCCGATATGAAAGCGTGGGGCAGAACATGCTACAGCGTGTACACGCATGCGTTGAGGCACATGGAAACCATTTTCAGCACATACTGTAATTCTGACTGCATGGTACAGCGTGTAGTAGACTGCAGTCTCTGTAATAATGTACAATTCAATAAATGGTCTCTAGCACGGAAACCATGCATTTCCAGACATAAGTTCATTAGACCTTTTTTGTTCCGTATCCTCTCATCGAGCAATCCCTAGAGTTTGTACACGGTGAGAATAACCAACCTGTATATGTCTTTCTTGCATTCACAGCGTCCGGTTTACACATGGTGGCCAAAACTGGAACTAATTTTTTTTACAGCTTGAATCGGTTCTGTGTCCACCAAGTTTCTCTGCCATGCGACAATTACAGCCCATACTGGATCTCTGTGAGTAGCTGCACTTTAATTATAATCACCCCGCAGATGAAGATATTGGTGGTCCACGGCTCTAGTCGTGTGGGGCATTGAGATCCTGCATGGCTTTGAATTTGATCTTCTCCTGAACCCATCAGTTTCATTTCCACATGACAGTCGTCGGGTCTCCGCAAGACAAGGTACAATAATATGGAACGATAAACAGTAATCTCGATAGGATATGACTATTCTATCGCTTGAGGCTTGTGCCGCAGTTACACAGGGTCAGCCATCGTTAATCGGATTTGGCATGTTAATGTTTAAGGGGTGGCCAGATGCCCTTCCTGCTGCCACCCCGTACCCCCCAGGACGGAATTTGTGCACCCCAACTGTCTGGGTCGAGTGTAATCCATGGAATAGTGCGAAAAAGTTCAGAGTTCTGCAAGCCGTGTAACTGAGGCGGAACATGGGGACCAGCCCGGTATTCACCTCGCAGGATGTGGAAAACCACCTAAAAACCACATCCAGGCTGGCCGGCACATCGGCCCTCGTCGTTAATCCGCCGGTCGGATTCAATCCGGGGCCGGCGCGCCTACCCGAGTCCAGGAAGCAGCGCGTTAGCGCTCTCGGATACCCTGCCGGGTTCTTAATAGGACACGACTACCGCTCTCAAATTCTGACACGTGTTAGTAGTCGTTCTCCTTCTTACACGAGGCATAACACTACCTTCTCACTAACAATCAAGTGCGACCTCTATATGAAAAACCCACTACGTAATCTTTCTGCGTATACTTAATGGAGATTGCGCTACTCGTAGCTACCATTTATAGTTGCGCTGACCTACAAATCTTTTGCGTCTACAGATATGTAGTACCCTTATCCCAGTTGGACGTTTGTTGCATGCTACTTTTATAGCGTTGCAATTTTAATGGCCAGCAGTGTATATACAGGGTGGTCAGAAACAGTCTGAAAAGCTTGTAAGGGTGTCGTAGGGTAGGCTGTACTCATAAATTATTGTTAAGAAAAAATTCGATACGTTGCGCCGTTTCCGATTAATTAGCATTGAGTTTAACCAGTCAGGCCGTTTGCAAGAACCCTCCACGCGTACTAAACCTCTAGAAATGTCTCAGTTTAGCCAGTGAATCCGTAGATGGTGGTATAAGGGGCGTACAGCATAATTGGCCACACTTTCCCACCCGAATTTTGCGATAGTCAAGCCAGGCCGTCCTTGAACTGGCTTAGTGAGCCGACGCATAGGAATACTTCCTACCCGTCATGTGGAGGAGCTGTCGTAGCTTTATGTCCCCTTGCAGAGTCGTAGCAGCGTCGTTGGATTCTGAAAGTGCGATACTGCAGTCTATGTTTTACGTAATGAAGCGAGAAGTTTTTTGTGGGTTGGGGTTGGGTTGTTTGGGGGAAGAGGCCAAACAGCGAGGTCATCGGTCTCATCGGATTAGAGAAGGACGGGAAAGGAAGTCGGCCGTGCCCTTTCAGAGGAACCATCTCGGCATTTGCCTGGAGCGATTTAGGGAAATCATGGAAAACCTAAATCAGGATGGCCGGACGCAGGATTGAACCGTCGCCCTCCCGAATGCGAGTCCACTGTGCTAACCACTGCGCCATTTCGCTCGGTACAGTTTTTTTTTGTGCATATATGTCATGCGATTAATTAAGAAACACCGTAAAATGAACTTGTTCACACTGATTATAAGCTAACTATTAACGGTACAAGAATATGGCCTAACACACGGTTAGATCGAAAGGCATCCTATCGACGACTGCCGACTGTGACGCATAGTCTGTAACATGGGTGTACAATCGGTTTAGTTCGTATAATATCGTACATCTTCGGTTATGTCAAAGTTATTCATTTATTTATTAATATCACCGTTTCCTGGCTTGGTAAAATTACTGAAAGATAGTACTTAAGATCCATAGACTCCGCCTAATGTCTGAGTGGCAAAAGGCAACTTCTGTTAGAAAATATTTATAAATATGTTACTTGTTTCCCACCAGAATAAATGCGCTTTCTGTACGTGTCTCTTTCCTGACATCACGAGCGATTTCTGCATCGGCGCCTCATCTCAGTGGCTTTGAAAGCGCCAGATGGCCAACCACCTCTGCTAGCCAGCCAGGGAACCTACCGCTCGCTCAAAACTTAGCCGGCACTGCAGCGCTGTGTAACAGCTAAAACAGCTTCTGACATCAAATGTAACAGTTGTGTTACTAAATGTGACAGTTTTGTCACTCAATGTAACGGGGTTTTGTCTTTTTGATGCTGTCAATTGTCAGGATGAGCATTCTAAGCATTCTGTCAGGGTGAAAATATTAAATAAATTAACTTTTCTCTCTTACAACATGTGGGCAGGGTGGGTTCTCCCTTGGCTCGGGTATGAGGTCGAATGAAACATCATTTTTACATAAGATAACTTTTATTGAAAGTTTCGTACAACTGTATCTTACTGGGACGTTCTGGTGCGGAGAGCGGCAGCCGTGTCGTTTGCGTAGCCTTTGCTGCGGCAGCGGCGGCGGCGGCGGCGGCGGCGGCGTCTGATTACGCGTAGCGGTGTGTATCTCGTGTCGCCGTCTCGCCCAGCTGACCGGAGACGCGCAGCGCGAGATGGCCCGTTTAATTATTGCGAGCGACGTCGTGCATCGGATGGTGATACCTTGAATGTGGCGTCCCAGTGTTTCTCTTCTCTAAGCGGCCGCTCTTCTTGCATGACGGTCTTCAGCACCGAAACTGACTGAAAACTACTGCTACTCTTCTTTTCTTCCTTTGTCTCTCGTCTTCGTCTCCGTCTGTCTTCATCTGTCTTCATCCGTCTTCATCTGTCTTCAACTGTCTTCATCTGTCTTCAACTCTCTTCATCTGTCGGGCCCACCGCGTCTCGCGTATTTATTCACTTCAGTTCACTGGAGGTGAACGACTTCACGGCCATTGCCTCTTCTGTCACGTTGAAAAGCTTCTCGAAGAATCTTCTTGACCTCGGTCATTGGCTCTTGGAATGTAGGCAGGGGCCTCTGATCGCATGTGACGACTGAGAAACACGTGAGCCGGTCATTGCCTCTTCCGTCACGTTGAAAAGCTTCTCGAAGAATCTTCTTAACGTCGGTCATTGGCTCTTGGAATGTAGGCGAGGGCCTTTGCTCACATGCAACAACTGAGAAACACGTGAGCCGGTCGGGCGATGCCCTGACGGCTGAATCGACAGCGCCTGCTTATGTGGAACTCGCTGACTTCATGGTCATTGTCTCTTCTGTTCTGCTGTTCTGCGCACTGAATGCGAGTATGTAACTCTCTAAACTAAACCAAGTTTTCCATTTATATTCTAATTATCTAGTTCACTTTGATTTCACTAATTTATTTACTTAATTAACACTCAATATTCCTCCACCCTTCGGAGAAATTCGCCCTCGAATTTACCACTCAACATTCCTCCACTCTTCACACGGCAAAAGCACAAACACTGAAAACTCTCGAGTTAGAAGATTACACATGCTTCACATTAAGTATGTGGAAAATACTTTATCACCTTACAAAAGCACTGTACGGTCATGAATCACATAGTTCTTACATAAATGGTTGTAATAAGTGTAACAAATCTTGATGACAATGAATAAACAAAAAATAGATTTTGCACTTAGAAAATTACATAGCAACAGCTGTTTAATCTACCCTATACTAATGCAAGAATATCTATTCTACAGTATTGTTCATGTTAACAAGAGACTGTTTAATAAAGAATGAAGTACAATAAACAAAATTAATACACTAATGCTCAAAAGTAACTACTGAAGTACACTAGTTAAGAGTGTGGTATCCAGTTAACAGGGATTTGATGAAGTGGTATATTATTATTTGGCGAATTTTTTCGTCTTAAATAAAAGAAAACTGTACAAAGCAGAAACACCAACACAAAGGTTCCAGATATACCCGTTCCTAGCATTATAATTTTAGTTTTGTGTTCACCTTTTAATTTTAAGACATATTGCATCATAACATTGGCATCAATTTTGCCTTGCTGTGAGTTTATGAACATATCTAATGACTTCAGAAGGGAACTGTCAAGGGAGTCATTGAGGTAGGATAGGTTTCGTGTAGGAAATGTTTGCATGGCGTTTTCTGAAAAATTCAAACATGGTTATAGACCTACGAACCTAGTAAAAACAAAAATAAAGAAAAGAGGAAATACATTGTTAACTACAAGATCTACATGTTGCTACGTTCAACTTTTCTTTCTTAAAAAATAAACCATTATAATTTATTAATTATTTACATTTGTATACTGTCCACAGTCTACTAAGATTCAACTAGGACATTCGCACTCTTGGTCGAAGATTATATGGTGCCATGTCTGTATGTTGTGCTGGCGTGGCCACTCTTTTTCCTTTATGGGAACTTCCTCCACCCTTCGGAAAAGCAGACACTATTGTTGAAGGAATTACATCTGGAGCGCCCTTAAAAGGTTTTAAACGACTTGCATGGACAATGGTAGTTCGGGTGGGCAGTTGCAATTTAACGTTGACTGGTGACGTGATCTCCATAATTTGATAAGGACCTCTGTAGTTAGTTACAAATTTCTTCGTTTTTCCTTTGGCTATGTAAGGAGTTGAAAGCATAACCCACTGACCGATTTTGTAATTTGGATATTTAGCTTGGGTATTACCTAATCTTTCCTATCGTTCCAAAGCCTTTGTATTAGATTTTTGAACCTTTTTCCATACATCCTTCATCATTCGACTGAAATCTCTTACTGTTTCTCCGACTTTTCCGTTTTTCTGCCTGATTACATCAAAAGGGGACGGCATTTTTTTCCCATAGACCACTTCATAAGGTGACATGCCAGTTGCTTCATGTGTTTTGGCGTTGTATACCGACACGATTATTGGTAAATACGTATCCCAATTAGAATGTTGTTCGTTAATATAATAACTAAGCATCTTGCCAATTGTCCGATGAACTCTTTCTGTGCGCCCGTTGCACTGAGGGTGTAATGGAGTTGTGCGTAATTTGCGTATTTTTAATAAGTGGCATAGCTGTTTCATTAATTCAGACATAAAATTAGATCCCTGATCTGTGATAATAGCTTCAGGTACGCCTAATTTAAGTATCCAGTTGTTAACTAAAGCTTGGGCAACTGTATTTGCTTGCTGATCTGGGAGACTCACCATAGCTAGATAGCGTGAAAAGTGATCGATAATTGTAAGAACATACTTATTACCAGCAGGTGTTTTATGAAATGGCCCGTAGAGATCCACTCCGCAGATTTGAAATGGACGTGAAGCCTCGGGGAGCCTCTGTAAGGGTATTTGTGAACGAGAAAGTTCAGCTCGTTGTGCGCACGCAATGCAATTACGAACGTACTGCGCAACATCCTGCTTTCTGGTTTGCCACCAAAATCGCTCTGCTACTCGTCTTTCGGTTGTCCGCTGTCCACCGTGTCCTGCAAGGATATGATCGTGGGCCTCTGCCATTATTTCTTGTCTAAGGTGTTGGGGAACAACAATTCGCGGTCCAAGTTTTGTTTTACGGCATAATACACCATCTTCAAAGCAAAATTGTTTTTGAGTTGCGTATTTTTTACATTCTGTATCCTCATCTTGTGCCTTTCTCCAGTCCTCAGTATCTCGGCCTGTTGCTTCCAAAACTGCTATTTTCCGACTTAGGCAATCTGCATTCGTGTGTTTTTTGCCTGGTTTATGGATAACTTCGAAATCCATTTCGGAAAGACATAGGGCCCAACGGGTAAGACGACTAGATGGATCCTTTAATCCAAGCAACCATTTTAAAGCTGCGTGGTCTGTAATGACCTTGAATTTCCTACCATACAAGTAGCATTTAAAGTATTTGATGCCATAAATAACGCTTAACAATTCTTTCTCCGTTGTGGAATAATTTCTTTCTGCTGTTGTTAGTTGCCTTGAAGCGTAACCTATGGGGTGTTCCGCGCCATTAATATTCTGACTCAAAACAACTCCTACTGAATGACCACTTGCGTCACAGGATAAAAGAAATTCTTTGTTATAATCTGGGTAGGCTAATACAGGACTGTGTGTTAACTTATCTTTAAGGGTTTGAAATGCTGATTCACAATCTTCAGACCAATGAAATTTTGCACCCTTTTTCAATAATTGGGTTAAGGGTCGGGCAATTTCAGCAAAATTTTGAACATATTTTCGGTAATACGATGCGAGACCAATGAAACTTTGTACTTCCTTAACGCGTTGTGGTGTTGGGAAGTCCTTAACTGCCGAAATTAATCGAGGTTCTGTTTTAATTCCTTTTTCACTAATGACATGCCCTAGGTATGTAACCTCTGTCAATGCAAAAGTACATTTTTCCATATTTAATGTTAATTTAGCTTTTCTAAGTCTCTGAAAAACGCTACGAAGACGCACAGCATGTTCATTAATGTCTTTGGAGAATACAATAATATCGTCTAGATATACACAACATTGCTGAGTTTTGAGTCCTCGCAATACTCCATCGAGTAGTCTTTGAAAAGTTGCTGGTGCATTTTTCAAACCGAAAGGCATTCTTTTAAATTGCCAGTGGCCTCCAGGGGTAGAAAATGCTGTTTTATGCCTATCTTCAGGTGTAACTTCCAATTGATGATATCCACTACGTAGATCGATTGTTGAAAAGTATTTACTGTTACCCAAACTATCAATGATATCTGTAATGTTTGGAAGAGGATAAACATCTGATATAGTTTGTTTGTTAAGGTGTCTGTAGTCACAACAAAACCTATATCGTTTAGTACCGTCGGGAGACTTCTTTGGAATAATTACGATATTTGAATTATAAGGCGAATCAGAATATTCTATAATTCCATCTTTTAGATGCTGTTCTATAAATTCATCCAGTACTGGCTGTAAGTGATGCGCAACTCTATAAGGCTTCCTATAAACTGGGGGGCTATTTCCTGTTGGGATCCTATGCTGTGTGATGTCTGTTGCTGGCAATGGACCTTCTGCATTAAATAAATCTTGGAACTCAACTAAAACTGCTTCTATCGTGTCTCTATCCTTTCCTTTCAAATGCTCAATCTTCTGGCGCAATGCGGTTTTATAGGCGTCTGGTTTCTGACCATCAGTAATATCTGACCAAATGAAATCTTCTTCTTCAAAAGTACTGACTGTAGCCACTAATATTCCCTTATGCAACTCTTTGTCCTCCACTCCGAAATTGTCAATATGTACCGGTACTTTTCTTTCTCCCTCAACGTCTTGAACCCGTACAACACTCCTACGTACAAAACAATGTGATACATCTAATTCCTCATTTTCCTCTAAAGGCTCTATTAGACACACTGTATCTGTAGGTACTTCGTGGTCACCGGTCATCCAGAGAAGTTTTCCTGAGCCAGATGGTATCTGATCCCGCGAATCAACCTTCAAGGACGTTGCACGCAGTATAGTTGATTTCGCCTTCCGGTTAGGGAAATCTTGCGGCAGAGGGCCCTTTGCAGAGGTGTCACCTAGCTGGAACACTATTCCGCTAAGTTCTACAGTTTGCTGTCTGAGGTCGATTTTAGCGTGATGTTTATTCAGGAAATCCAACCCTAGGATCGCGTTGTACCCGTCAGTTACCTTTGTTACCACTTCTACATCTTCTTGAAATTGTACACCGTGAATATAGAAAATCAATGATGTACATCCTAATGACTTAACTGTACCTCCTCCTACTCCACTCAATCTATACCTTGGAGGGTCATATTTCTTTTCTCCAATACATTCATTACTTACTATTGATACGTTTGCGCCTGTATCCACCAGTATCCTTGCCTCTTTATCCTGTATGGTAGCAGATAACCAGCATTCCGCCTTCACATTCGCCTTAATGGCATGAAATTTTATTGGGAACGCCTGGCTGCGGCTCCGACATTCCCGTTTGAGTTTAACTGATTTCTATTTCCAAAAACTTTCTTAGACCTGCATTCCTTGAATGTGTGACCTATTCTTCGACAATTAGTGCATTGAGGTTGTCTGCAATTTTTTGCTATATGTCCGTGTCGATCGCACCTAAAACATCGTACTCCTGCTGAAAATATATTTCGCTTCTCCTTGTATCTGGTGGCAATGTCAATTTCTTCAAAAGCTGTAGCCACAGATACAGCTTCTGCTAAATTTTTAGGAAACTCTGCCCTGACACGACGGGACGTTTCAGGAGGTAACCCACGTAAAAATGTATCCAGAGCTCTATCTTCTGCCTCTTGTAAAATAACTTTATTTGCTTCATCACTAGTTGTCAACTGATAGGTGTTAATATTAACTTTTCTAATCCTATCTACAAAGCTTTCTAACGACTCGTTTTGCCTCTGAGTGGTAGTGTGTATTTTTTCCCTATAAAATCTACAGCTGTTCTGTTTTTGAAAACGTTTAAGCAATCCTTTCTTCAATTCCTCAAATGTTGGAGCATTCCGTAATTCTTCATGGTATAAGACGTGTGCTTTAGCCTCTCCTGTCAATCTTAACTTTGTCATTTGTAAGAGCTGTTCATCTGACCATGATCCTAACTTTGCAGCTGCTACTAAATCATCAAAAAAGGCTGTTATGTCCTCGCCAGGTTTACCTGAAAAAGGAGTTACTAAGGCTGCTGCTGAGGAATCTAGGGTGGGAGGGATTGAACTGGTTTGCCTAACCTCAATCAACTGTTTAAATAATGTATTATTATCATTTTTAAGCTGTGCTATTTGATTAACTAAGCTCTGAATAGCTTCATCAGTAGAAACCGCTTGTGGTGCTGACTCTAACTTTGTACGATTTCGTGTCATCATTTTACAAACTGTTAGTTACACAATCTTCCTATACTGAATTTAAAAGATGTTTAAATATTTCCGACAAACTGTTAAAATCATGAGAGAAAATACACTTCTAAATAAAGAAAATATTACGACTACTATGCAAACCTCTATCCTTTCACACATTAAAAAATACTAACTGGGAACCTTTAGTGACTGTCATTCACACCTCATATTGAGCCAAGGGTTTTTTCTCTGACACCAAATGTAGCAACTACTACGGCTTCTGACACCCAAATGTAACAGTTGTGTTACTAAATGTGACAGTTCTGTCACTCAATGTAACGGGGTTTTGTCTTTTTGATGCTGTCAATTGTCAGGATGAGCATTCTAAGCATTCTGTCAGGGTGAAAATATTAAATAAATTAACTTTTCTCTCTTACAACATGTGGGCAGGGTGGGTTCTCCCTTGGCTCGGGTATGAGGTCGAATGAAACATCATTTTTACATAAGATAACTTTTATTGAAAGTTTCGTACAACTGTATCTTACTGGGACGTTCTGGTTCGGAGAGCGGCAGCCGTGTCGTTTGCGTAGCCTTTGCTGCGGCAGCGGCGGCGGCGGCGGCGGCGGCGGCGTCTGATTACGCGTAGCGGTGTGTATCTCGTGTCGCCGTCTCGCCCAGCTGACCGGAGATACGCAGCGCGAGATGGCCCGTTTAATTATTGCGAGCGACGTCGTGCATCGGATGGTGATACCTTGAATGTGGCGTCCCAGTGTTTCTCTTCTCTAAGCGGCCGCGTGTGTTGTGCGTCGACCAGCGGAGCAGCGCGGCGGGGCAAGGCCAGTGTCCCGAACTCGAACCACGGACTCCCGCTTGCCAGTCTTCGGCTGTCAGCTCTTCATCCCAGCTCACAGGTGACTACTGATGTGAGGCCGTCTCCTTCCCGTCCTCACGAGTCACCCGGGTATGTAAAAACCAGACTTCCAATACCTTTTAACTTCTGTCTTCTGGCGCCGCGGCTGCTGCTTGCTATTCCATTACAGCGGCGGACTTGGTGCGTCTGTGCATGATGCAGTCTCTTCTTGCACGACGGTCTTCAGCACCGAAACTGACTGAAAACTACTGCTACTCTTCTTTTCTTCCTTCGTCTCTCGTCTTCGTCTCCGTCTGTCTTCATCTGTCTTCATCCATCTTCATCTGTCTTCAACTGTCTTCATCTGTCTTCAACTCTCTTCATCTGTCGGGCCCACCGCGTCTCGCGTATTTATTCACTTCAGTTCACTGGAGGTGAACGACTTCACGGCCATTGCCTCTTCTGTCACGTTGAAAAGCTTCTCGAAGAATCTTCTTGACCTCGGTCATTGGCTCTTGGAATGTAGGCGGGGGCCTCTGATCGCATGTGACGACTGAGAAACACGTGAGCCGGTCATTGCCTCTTCCGTCACGTTGAAAAGCTTCTCGAAGAATCTTCTTAACGTCGGTCATTGGCTCTTGGAATGTAGGCGAGGGCCTTTGCTCACATGCAACAACTGAGAAACACGTGAGCCGGTCGGGCGATGCCCTGACGGCTGAATCGACAGCGCCTGCTTATGTGGAACTCGCTGACTTCATGGTCATTGTCTCTTCTGTTCTGCTGTTCTGCGCACTGAATGCGAGTATGTAACTCTCTAAACTAAACCAAGTTTTCCATTTATATTCTAATTACCTAGTTCACTTTGATTTCACTAATTTATTTACTTAATTAACACTCAACAGCTGATACATTCACGTCACGTATGTGAAAAAGCAAAACTGGAAATAAAGTAAAATACGCTCTTGTCTGCAAATAAGGGGTACCTTACACATTGCATGCAAAAATTCAAATTGGATACCTTACACATTGCATGCACAAATTCAAGTGGCACGCCAAACGCATTTAATGCCAGTTGTTCTCAAAGCCTATATGATAGCGCATGAGACTGCTCAACCTTTGGCCCGGGTTTGATCCTTACTACCGCCCCATTTCCTATTTTTGTATCGCTCTCTTGCTTGGTTTTAAGAAACCAAATGAAGAATACGTTTGGCGATAACGTCTTTGGCGGGCCGCTTTAATTTGAGTGCGCAATGAAGGCCTGATTGGCTATCTTCAGCGGTAATTAACTCGGAAACGACGCAACGTCTCGAATGTTTTCTTAATAATTATCTCTCAGCCCAACCTACCCTCCAACATCCTTACGAGCTTTCCAGACTGTTTCTGACCACCCTGTATACACAGAGAAGCAGCTGAAACAGTCCAGCTCAAATACACCCAAAATGACTGAATATGTTAAGGTGAAGTTTTCACTAAGATGCTGAGGACAATGCGGTGAATTTTCTGATGTACGTAAGTAAGTTCATAATTCTACCGCTATGAACGTTAGACATTACTTGAGTACATCATCAAATTTGTCCCATTGTCCGCTATAACGCAGCAAAAACTGCATCTCGGTATAGTAACTGGTTCTGGACAAATTTCAGATGCTCTTTCCTAGCTGCCTCACTCTGTATTTGTTAGCGTTGGTGAGAACTGCAAGGATACATGTGACTAAACGAACTCTATACTATAGATTAGGTACGTGATAATACATGAACGACTAGCATCATCGAAATGTAGAACTAAAACCACACAGATGGTAGAGAATCTTGAACTGAATACTTTGAGATAAGTAACTGTTGGTTGTAACTGAATATTTATCATTTTATTGATAACAATTAGTTAACCATATAACGACAATTAAGCCGGCAGAAACAGTTCAAAGCGACGACAGAGAGTCTATGTGAGTACATTACAACGACACTATGACCCTATCAAGCGGTTCTCCTTCCGTTTATTATGAGGATTCTTACATAAACAGCTTCATGTAACCGCACAGGAAAGAAATCCGATGGAGTGAGATCCGACGAATGCGCTGACAATGGGGTGAGCCCAGCTATTCCAGTCGAATGATTAACTTATTTGTTGCTCTGGTGCTCGGGGACATTTGTATTGAAGTGGGATGGTGGACCGTCCTTTTATTTTTCAAGGTAACACCACGAACTTCGACACGGCAGACAGTTGGTTGTTATGAAGTTCAACAATTAACAAACACATGTCCCACGAGAATTTACCATTTGAAGACTCGTACCGCGTGAAATATTCATTTCCGAAAGATCCCCTCTCGTCCTTATAGTGATGAACCTAAAGGTTTGATACACTGTTGTACATGATCTACGGTTGTTAATTCCGTACTTTTTGTCAGTCAGCACGCCAGCCACAGTATTCAGGTGCCGTAGCAGTTTTAGGCCTTATGTTTTCTGGAGAGTGGAGGATACACAGTGGCATGCGTGCTCCAGTTCAGCCTGTCACTGACTAATTCTAACTGTCGACACAGACAGCTCCACAATAGTCCAGCGTCGAACAAAGTGGAAGGAGGTGTAGGGTTTTCGGACATGGTGCGCCATCACTACCTTGGTTGCATTTAATGGTGCAGTGCCCGCTCGTCACTGCGTGAGGTACTTTTCTGTTAATTGCCCTCACTATTCCATTCAACCATCACTGTCGTGGGAACATACCGTTGTATGAGCTGAAATGCCACAGTATGTCAAGTTGACAAATCTTTCAGAGGTCGGTCACTGTTCACATTCAAATTCATAGACATACACTGTTTTTCGTCTTCGAGGATTACAAATAACTGACACTTTGCTACTTCTACGTCATTTGACTGACCTTTAGTAGCTGACTAAATTCAGTGTGATACTCATCCTTCCAATGTGCTAAATGCTGTGGCAGTCGTTTGGAGTGCTAACGTCCGTGCTAACATTCGAACCACTTATGGACTGCGACAAAGGACCATGGCAGACTGTATTATTTTAATCCCCAAAGCTCTATGTAGACTACACAGTTCTTCAAGGTGAAAGGCGTACGCTAGCGGCAACCAGTTACTTGTTATGAACCTTCAACAGTTAATAAACACATGTCCGAACGCGTTTACCATTCGAAGACTTGTACAGCGTGAAATATTCATTTCCAAACATTTTCTCTGTCTCAAAATACGCAATTCAACATCCCCTCTCGTCCGTGTAGTGGTGAATATAAAGCTTTGATACACTGTTTTACATGAACTACGGTTGTTAATTAGGTACTTTTTCTCAGTCTGCGCTGTCGAAGACGAAATTTTTACACTACTATTCTCCTGAAACAGCTTTTTATAAAGCTCGATATCCTCGCTTAAACCCACGAAACAAGGCTAAATATATAAATTTTGTAATACAGTTTTTAATGCTGTGTCATATCTGAATACTGGTTTGTTCTATAACGTCATGTTTTAAAGATATGGAGAAAAATTATTTTCTTGAGATACAGTTCATCAGATTTTTTTTCAGTCTGTTTAGTTGCGCCGTAAATTAGCCTAGCATCCTTGCTGGAACTCCAATGAAACTGTCATTTGCACAACTTTCCAGAGATCGAAATATTTTAAATTTAGCTACGGGCACCAGGTATCTTACCCGTATTTCGAGCCTCCGGGTGGAACACAGCACTGAGGCATGGTGACTGTCATCGATTCATCTAATAAGGAAACATCACCAACTCCACATCGTATTTTAAAGAGAGAAAAGCACACGTGCAAGATGTCACTACCAGAAATTCATCGAGCGCAAAAATTTGGGGCATTATTCTGAAAGTAAGCAGATTTGTCCTTCTGAAAATACAGTTTTTAAACACGCGCGCGCGTCGCTTGTTACTCGCTGCCCCCCACCGCTCCCGCTTAGTGCTTGAGCACGAAGTGCTGTAGCAGGAGAGTAGCAACCAATGCCCTCCTATTGATGAACGCCCCAACTCCTGTAGATTTACTTCACTTTAACATTGTCAGTTTTACAGTCCAAGAAAATAACCCACAACAGCGAAGTCAATAATTAAATATAGTTTCACTACTTCTTTGACGACACACTCATTCGTTTCATTCCATTTATACTGCATTTGTGGATAGCAGTTTATATATGTTCAAAACAAAGGGACCTGTGGCACCAGCTGCATGTTAGAAACCGCGCACTTTGAGACTATGAGAAAAGCACGTTTCTAAAGTCAAAACGATATTTGACTTGATGCACGAAGTGATATGGCCGTTCACTGGTGTAGCCGCTTCGATACCAAAGCGTACTGAAAGATTGGCCGAAATACTGGTGCACATAGCTGCCTGTAATGACGTTATTGCACTGGCCAAAGTTCACATCGCCGCCAAGAAATCGTATCGAGTTATCAGACCTGCTAACAAGAACCTTAAATACGGGAAAGGCAAATACATCCAACGGTTGACAGTATCTTATTGCACGCGGTAATATAGAAACTGCAGCGTCTTCGTTCTGTCCATGCATTTTCTAGATTTGTGGCCGGAAAATGAATCCACGGTTACAACTATTCTATTGTCTTCTCGAACGACTTTAGAAAATACCTTCTGTCAACACATCTATAAATGTTCCTTGTTCACTTTTCCAGAAGATGAAGCGCGTGCTACAGTACTGTCCGTATGAAACAAACTCTTTAACTCATAGCGCAAACGTTCTTGTTGGCTGTTGTAAAACTTCAAACACAGGTGACAGCAAGTGTCCATCTGCAGATACTGTTGGCATTGTGTAGCTGTGCGCAATCTTTACTGATGGACTGCACGACAGTATCGACGTCTGTCGTCCCTTTTTTAGCAAGAGATCGACGGGACGTGATTTTCAATTAAAAATCGCTCTCATCAGTATCGTACACATTCTTTCTAACGACCGTTTCCATGATGTTGTGGCGTAACAAGCTTGCTACGCCACACTGGGAAGGGAGCCGAAAGAAAGGCACGCGTACACACACGCCGACTGGTGTCAAGTCTGGAACAAGATACGTTATGACTGCTATAAAGAAAATACGTAGCTTTGGAATATACTTAACTTTATTCTTTGTGGGTATACAAAGTTCTTCTTGAGACATTTGTACGATAACTCTCAAACTAGGTAAGGCTAATGGCGCCTTGCTAGGTCGTAAACATGGACTTAGCAGAAGGCTATTCTAACTGTCTCTCGGCAAATGAGAGGAAGGCTTCGTCCGTATTGTCGCTAGCAATGTCGTCCGTACAACTGGGGCGAGTGCTAGTCCGTATCTCTAGACCTGCCTTGTGGTGGCGCTCGGTCTGCGATCACACAGTGGCGACACGCGGGTCCGACATGTACTAAATGGACCGCGGCCGATTTAAGCTACCACCTAGCAAGTGTGGTGTCTGGCGGTGACACCACATTCCTCCCCCGCAAATCGGCGAACGGTCGTGTTATAAGGCTTCCGCCCGCCGTGGGGAGGACCCCACGTTGACGTATGCGATGAGGTGGGGAGCCTAACAACAGGCGAGGCCGTGCCACCCGCACGCGGCCATTCCGTCCGAGGGGAGCTAGGAAACGCCTGAAAACCTAGTCCAGGGTGCACGTCAACATGCGGTGTATGCGCCCGTAAAGAGATAGGAGGGGCCGAAGGGTCGACCTCCATTGCGTCGGGGTATCCGACGCGCGATGACATCATGTGGTCCGGAGCGGGCAAGAGTTCCATGGCGGAGGACAGCTGGTCACGGGAAGCGATCGGCGGCGCGTGACCCAGGGAGGCGCTCGGCGGCTGCAGCGAAGTGGCGAACGCGGGCGGCGCCGGCGGGAGAACAGGCGGCGGCGGCGGCGGCGGTTGCGGCGGCGCGTCGCCATGGGGCAAAATGGAAGGCATCGTCGGTAACACCTGGGGATGAGGCGAGCCAGTAGATGGGTCCCCAGGGCGCTGACCGGACGGCACCGTCGCTGAAAGCAGACTGGGAGCGGGAGAACCCGTGCGACGACAAGGCCGCAGCTGATTGAGATGCCGACGCACCTCACCAGAGGCCCCCAAAACCAAATAAATCGCGCGGCCGAGGCAGCGAAGAATGCGTCCTGCGAGCCAACGCCGTGAACCGCGATAGTTGCGATACAATACAACGTCGCCTGGAGCAAAAGCAGGAGTCTCCCGCTGCACAGGAACCTGATGCGGCGGATGCAGCAAAGACATCAAGGTTCGTTGAGGACGACCGTGGAGCAACTCAGCCGGCGAGCGACCATCTCGGGGCTGAGAGCGATACGAAGACAAGAAGAGCAACAATGTGTCCTCCCGAGAATGCGACTCTTTCAACTTTAACATCTGTGACTTGAAAGTCCGGACCAATCGTTCAGCGGCACCGTTTGACTGAGGCGAATGTCAGATGTTGAATACCATTGGCCTTGCAGAATGACTGAAATTCTGCGGACATGAATTGTGGGCCATTGTCGGAAACAATAGTCTGCGGAAGACCTTCAATGCAAAAAATAGCAGACAACGCTTGGATGGTGGCGGAGGACGTCGTGGAAGACATCCGGACAACAAAAGGAAAATTACTGAAGGCATCTACCAGAACAAACCATCGAGCATTCCAGAATGGACCAGCAAAATCGATGTGCAAGCGTTGCCAAGGGGAAGTGGCTTGAGGCCATGCAAAGACTTTCCACGGCGGTGCGGATTGTTGTTCGGCACACGCCATGCAAGAAGAACACATATTCGTAATCGCAGCATCGATTCCGAACCAAGTACAGTGCTGACGAGCAAGTTGTTTCGTTCGCACTATACCCCAATGTCCTTGGTGAAGAAGCCGTAAAACAGAGGACTGTAACGAACGTGGGACCACTACTCTGGACTGATCATTATCAGAACGCAACAACAAAACACCACGTCGAACAAAAAGTCGCTCCTTGTGAGCAAAAAATCGGCGAACCAACGGATCCGTGATCCGAGACTTTGACAAAGGCCATTGCGTAGCAACAAAACGCAAAACGGTAGCAAGGACAGGGTCAGCAGCTGTGGCTGTAGCTACACGACGAAAATCAATCGGAAACGATTCGACCACTTCATCGGTTTCCGAATCAATGAACATGCAAGCAAGTTCGGAAGAATCGAATGCTTTATCCTCAGCAACAGGCAAACGGGACAACGCATCGGCGTTTCCGTGCTTAGCAGTGGACCGATACAAGATATCGTAGCGGTACTGCGAGAGGAAAATAGACCAGCGAATGAATTTCTGCGCTGTACGTGGAGGTACAGGCTTGGTCGGATGAAAAAGCGATGTCAAAGGTTTGTGGTCTGTGATGATGGTAAAGTGACGACCATACAAGAAATCATGGAACTTAGTAACACCAAACACTAGAGCCAAAGTTTCTTTCTCTATCTGTGAGTAATTTCATTGCGCAGACGAGAGCAATTTGGACGCAAAGGCAATAGGGCGATCATGCGAGCCAACTTTGTGCGTAAGCACAGCACCGATCCCGAAATCCGATGCATTTACCATCAACAAAAGGGGTTTCTGGGGATCGAATGGCGTAAGGCAAGTATTAGAAAGCAACGCCGATTTCAACTGGCGAAAGGCGCGTTCGCATTCCGTCGTCCAGACGAACGGAACACCTGTACGGCGTACGCGATGAAGCGGAGCTGAAAGAGAAGAGGCATTGCGCACATTCACTCACACTTTGTGATGCTAAATCGTTTAATGTTCTTGCGACCTCATCACGCAATGCGTGGGGAACATTGCGCGCTCGGAAAAATTTCGGTTGCGCGTTTACTTTCAATTCCAATTGCGCTTCATAGTTTTTAGCGCAAACTAAGCCCGGTGCAAAAATGCCTGCAAATTCGGCACATAGCCGAGAACACTGTCTGAAGGCACAGTCTGATTCACTGATAGGACCTGATTTACAATAGACATGTTAAACAACTGAAATAAATCTAAACCAAACAAGTTCACTGCAGAAGAAGAACGAAGAACGTAAAATGACACAAGTTTTGTTTGTCCCTTGTATGTGGCAAGAAGAGTGCACTGTCCTAACACAGGGATGAGCTGTCCTGAATAACTTTTTAACTGAACATTTGCGGCATGCAACGGAGGTTTGCCCAGTTGTTTGTACGTGTCGTGATTGAGCAATGAAACTGCAGCTCCGGTATCGAGCTGGAATGGTATCACTTTGCCTTCAAAGTCTAAGTCCACAAAAAGTTTATTGTCCTGCGGACGACAAGAGCGACTGTCTCGTGCAATTTGAACTGATACAGGTACACCATCACTTGCTAATTGACGTGATTTCCGGCGACGTCGACCCACAGTTTTTGTGGGACAAACACAGTCACTGTTAGAGAAAGTGGCACTGGACGGGGTGGAAGTAACGACATGAATGTCCATGGGCGAAGGTCCACGAGCCTGAGTGTCCTTGGTACGATTCCGGCGCGAAGTAAAGGGCCTGGAATGGTTGTGATTGTCTGATCTGAGCTTTTTCTGGCAAACACTTTGAACATGTCCTTTCCTATTACAGAAAAAGCAAATAGCTTGGCGTGACGGGCAATGTTCACGCGAATGTCGAGTAGCACACCGCAGGCATGATTTCACTGCATTGGTGTGCTGGCGCGGCACACCTCCTTTAGAGCGCGGCGGCAGCTGCGTCGAAGTGCGCGAGGGCAGGTTACCGGGCCACGCAGCGCCTCCTGCGGGCCGGTTAATGTTACACACCGCTGGCGAAGTTTCAAAAGATTCCTGAGCACAGTCAAGTGTGTCTTGTCTATCCAATATGTCTATCACTTGTTGAAGGGAGGGATTAACTAGTTTCAAAATTTGCTCCCGTATGCGAACATCAGAAACGTTCTGTGCAATTGCATCATGTACCATTGTATCTGAATAAGAAAGGCCACAGTCACATTCAAAGGCACAGTCCCTAGTAAGTCCTTGCAATGTTGCTACCCACTCCCTATTAGTTTGACCGGCCGTACGTTTCGTACGAAAAAACATATACCGTTTTGCAACCACATTAATTGTTTCTTTGAAATAGGCATCTAAGGCAGACAAAATTTCTTCGTAGGACAGAGTTGCTACGTCGCGTCGGGGAAACAATTTCACTATCACATGGTAGGTGGACACACCGACACAAGAAAGCAAAAACGGGTGCCGCTCATTACCTTGAATTCTGTAGGCGGCTAGATGAAAGCCAAACTGTCGGGACCATTCTGGCCACGATTCGTGCGCCGCATTAAAACTGCGAAACGGTGGTGCAACTGCATGTTGTGGCTGCGGTAGAGGTGAAGTGGCAGCTGCCGCATCGTGTTGCAGTGGACGTTGACCCTGGACGAGCTGTCCAAGGGCATCCAATAACGCCTGCGTCTGCTGATTCTGCAAGCGATAACATTCGGACAGTACATCTGGCGAAGCCATGACACAAGTAAATGTAAGCAATTAGAAAGAACACTTTTCTCGTCGCCAATCTGTTGTGGCGTAACAAGCTTGCTACGCCACACTGGGAAGGGAGCCAAAAGAAAGGCACGCGTACACACACGCCGACTGGCGTCAAGTCTGGAACAAGATACGTTATGACTGCTATAAAGAAAATACGTAGCTTTGGAATATACTTAACTTTATTCTTTGTGGGTATACAAAGTTCTTCTTGAGACATTTATACGATAACTCTCAAACTAGGTAAGGCTAATGGCGCCTTGCTAGGCCGTAGCCATGGACTTAGCAGAAGGCTATTCTAACTGTCTCTCGGCAAATGAGAGGAAGGCTTCGTCCGTATTGTCGCTAGCAATGTCGTCCGTACAACTGGGGCGAGTGCTAGTCCGTATCTCTAGACCTGCCTTGTGGTGGCGCTCGGTCTGCGATCACACAGTGGCGACACGCGGGTCCGACATGTACTAAATGGACCGCAGCCGATTTAAGCTACCACCTAGTAAGTGTGGTGTCTGGCGGTGACACCACACATAATAGCTCTGGTGTTAGCGACAAACTCTTCACATGCAGTAACTATGACTGCCTTATTACCCATCTTTTTAATTGTAGTGTCGACCGTGGTGGCCGAGCGGTTCTAGGTGCTTCAGTCCGGAACTGCGCAACTGCTACGGTCGCAGGTTCGAATCCTGCCTCGGACATGGATGTGTGTGATGTCCTTAGGTTAGTTAGGTTTAAGTAGTTCTAAGTTCTAGGGAATTGACAATCTCATATGTTAAGTCCCATAGTGCTCAGAGCCATTTGAACCATTTTTGAATTGTAGTGACGTGGGTTATACCGACACAATACCCTGTTTGTTCTTGAAAGTGTACGTCCACCCAGCAGATGCTTTAAACTTTTTAGTCTCACTTCGACTGGTGCTTGAATGCCCCACTGCTGTGTATTAATATCGTGGATCATCATTTTTTTTTTTGTTGAATGCATTATTAAATCTATCAAGACATACTTAGTTGACCTATTGTTGATGGGTACCCTGGGTTACAAGATATTTACACACATCAAAAGTTTTGCATCACCCCGGTTCCCAGAACTCCTGAAGACAGACGTTAAGTGTCGATATTGTATCACAGACACAGTCCCTTTGACTGTTCAGAGATGTCACGAAACTCGCCCAAAGATGTAAACAACCATGCATGAGCAGCGCCTATTAGACGGAGGGGGTCAGACAGCCGATCAGTACCAATCATTCCACCAGGAAGGAGGTACACGGCTCGTGTTGTCTGTAGTTCGACCAAGCCTAGACGGTCATTACCGCGGTCCACATTGTTGCTTTGTGCCAGGAAGGGCTCTCAACAAGTGAAGTGTGCAGGCGTCTCGGGGTGAACCAAAGCGATATTGTTCGGACATGGAGGAGATACAGAGAGACAGGAGCTGTCAATGGCATGCGTCGCTCAGGCCGCCCAAGGGCTACTACTGCATTGGATGACTGCTACCTACGGATTACGGCTCGGAGGAACCCTGACAGCAACGCCACCATGTTGAATAATGCTTTTCGTTCAGCCACAGGACGTAGTGTTACGATTCAAACTGTGCGCAATAGGTTGCATAATGTGCAACTTCACTCCTGACATCCATGGCGAGGTTCATCTTTGCACCACGACTCCATGCAGCGCGGTACAGATGGGCCCAACAACGTGCCGAATGGACCGCTCAGGATGGGCATCACGTTCTCGGCACCGATGACTGTCGCATATGCCTTCAACCAGACAATCGTCAGGGGCGTTTTTGGATTTTGGAGGCAATCCAGTTAGGCTGAACGCCTTAGGCACACTGTCCAGCGAGTGCAGCAAGGTGGAGGTTCTCTGCCGTTTTGGGGTGGCATTATGTGGGGCCGACGTATGCCGCTGGTGGTCATGGAAGGCGCCGTAACGGCTGTATGATGCGTGAATGCCATGATCCGACCGATAGTGCAACCATATCGACAGCATATTGGCGAGGCATTCGTCTTCATGGACGACAATTCGCGCCCCCATGATCCACATCTTGACTTCCTTCAGGATAATGACATCGCTCGACTAGAGTGGCCAGCATGTTCTCCAGACATAAAACCTATCGAACATGCCTGGAATAGATTGAAAAGGGTTGTGACTCACCAACCACTCTGAGGGATCTACGCCGAATCGGCTTTGAGGAGTTGCCTCGATGAACTTGTGGATAGTATGCCACGACGAATATAGGCATGCATCAATGCAAGAGGACGTGCTACTGGGTATTAGTGATACCGTAAACGATGGTTAAGTTGATCTCTATTCCAATTTTCTGTACAGGTTCCGGAACTCTCGGAACCGAGGTGATGCAATTTTTTTTTATGTGTGTATTTCCGATATACGGATCTCTTTGTTGTTTTAATAATCTTAAGTTTCTCTTGATGGTCCTGAAAGGCAAATTCCCCTTCTTTCCACTTTTGCAAAAGGCAAAACGTTTCATATACTCCTTTGTTATAGATAGGAGCAAAGTCGTATCCGATGATATTACATCTTCAAAGCAGGCGAGTGAAGTTGTTCGATGAATGTGACTACGGTAGAAAGGCAGCCTCATTATCGTCATCGTTATCCTCTAGCAAATAAGCAGCGACCGTCTGTCAGATGGTTTGCTCTGTATCTAGCACGTCTTGCATCGGGAACTTGTTTATGATTGCTGCAGTGAAATTGAAAGGTACAAATAAAGGCACAAAACAAGCCCCATAAGTTTTCGTTTGTCTTGTATGAAAGGTAGTCGGATAGCCACATATAATAATACTTAATAGTGACGAATTTCAGGAGATCTCGTTCTTTGACATTTAAACGTTGCAGTTTGGTCGTCATTCCGTACCGCACGTGGAGGTGTCGCTCTACCGCTTGTTGGTTCACAGACCTAATGAATACAGACTTGTCACCCATGTCCACCTCGGTAGCTGCGCAGTCAGAGGGGCGGGTTGCTAACCGAAGAGGCCCGGGATCTATTCCCGCCCGGGTTGAAAATATTGTCCGCTCGGGGTCTGTGTGTCGTGTTGTCCTTATGTTCGTATCGTCATAACTGACATTAAACTACTGAGGTGGCTGTTATGGGCAAGTCCCGGAAACCAACGGAAAAAAAAACTCTCACACGCTCCACTGCACAGTACTTCGCGCTCGAGCATCAAGCGGGTCCAGTGGGGCGGGGCGAGTGACAAACAAGCAATTCGCGCTCGTGTTGAAAAGCTGTACTTCCAATACGTCACAACTGCGTGCTATCAGAATAATGGCATAAATTTTCGCACGGGATCTGTTTCTGGGTCTAATATTTTGCACGTGTGCTTTTTTATCCTCAGAATATGGGGTCGAATATGTAATTCCTCAGGGTATTTTCGTTTAGTCGTTGCAACTACAAGAAGATGCGTGTTCTTTTTTTTTGTTTTTTTTTTTCACCAGAGGTGTTTCACTTTATTGAGGTAAAGCATCATCAGTGGTCTGTAATTAAAGATATTTATAATTTGATTTGTTTTTAATATTATGAATATCTTCAATTACAAACCACTGATGATGTTTTATCTCAAGAAAGCGAACCGCGTCTGGTGAAAGAAACAAGCATTTTCTTGTAGCTGCAACAACAGAGCGAATATGAACTGAAAGTAGTTACAGACAATATGGCCATACAAATGAAGAATTCGAATTGGTAATGTTCCCTTGTAAGATAAGTTTGGAGATAGTACTATTACACAACGGATATAGACGTGCGTCAGTACAGGTTGGATTTTCTTCCTACCTGAAATAAACGTAGAAAGCATGTCGCTACATTTTGAAAATGTACACTGTCGCGAGTGCAACTGGCGTGTTTATGAATATTTCAATGTAATCACTATTCTTATGATAATGCCGAAAGGGTACATCAAGCACTCCTGAAATGGTCCGTAAGAGAGAATACAACCAAGAAGTAAAATCGCATGTTGTCTGCTGTTGGTTGAGCGTTACAAAGTTATCACGCCGTCGCTTAGAATACTTGGCTCATAAAGAATTATGTGAAGGCACTAGGCAAAGACTTATATGTTTCTCGGTTCCTGTCCATCAGGTTGCCGGAGTTCAGTTATGCGAAAGTGAAAGAAAATGTATTCATGGGTACACAAATAAGGAAGGTCATTGGTGGCAACCCCTCCAAAAGCTTATTGGGGGATGCTGAAAGGCATGCATAGGTGGCATGCAAGTCAATCGTAGCCACCATCCTTGGAAGTTGTAAATCTGCTGTCTATAAGAATGTTGTGTACAAACGTATAAGTGCGTACAGGCAACTGGGTTGCAATATGACCCTCAAAATGTATCTCCTCGTTTCACATCTTGGCTTCTTTCCCGAGCACCTAATTCCAGTCAGGGACAAAAGTGGTGAAGGAGTCATACCGAGAGGGTCGATGGAGTGAAGCGATGTTGGCTGACTAATGCTGAACGCTTCAGCGCGACATGCCAGGTGTTAAGCATAAACGCAAGCGTACAGTCAATAAATGTAAAATAATCATACCTTAAGAAGAGTCTTTATCTCGTTTAAAAACCCTCTGCTTTGATTCCTGATTCATATTCATATTTGATTTCTTATTATTCGGATCACAGTTTTTATCATATGCCATGGACTTTCGGAAACTACTATGATTCTTATCTATAGCGGGGAAAGCTTTGCTACATGCCAGATCCACAGTGGACAATGTTATGTGAAGCCTCTCTGAAAGCTTATCCAATGAATTATGTGAAAAGAGCAGCGGTAATTAAATTGAGACTTCAGCACGACGAGTCAGGGAACGGGTTTTATTAAACACTTGTTATTCATTCCCCAAGCAGAGCTCTCTCCATCCATAGTTTCACAGGGGATACAGGAAGGCGGTGGACTGCACGGAGGTCAACGTAGGAGTAGAAGGGTGAGGTGGGGGGAGGGCAGGGGCGGAGGAGAACGAAGAGTGAATTACATTCCATGAAACAAACATTTATTACATTTATTAGCAAGAGATATCCTCCCTCCTGATTCACACACTTGTAACACCACACCCGTCACTTATCTGGTTTTGGCGTGTGTTCACCCCAGATAATTGACTAACAGATCAACAGAGAGTGCAAAACTGCCGCAATATCGGATAACGCAAAGAAAGTAATAAGGCCCTGTGACTCCTGATTGAACTGCGGTGGCAGTGTTGACATTAATTGATTCAGAATTGATCACTTTTAATTAAAAAGGGGTGCACATTGATGTTATATTCAGCTATTGAACACCAGATGCAAATGTTGAACATAAAATTAATTAAGAAAATGACTTGGGATTTCAACTACTTCATTGAAAACAGATGCAGTCGATTAGCACAAATTTATTTTAACTCCCGACCTTCCATCATCACATTACATGACTCTCCTATCAGGCAGTGGTAATAATTGCGTTTACGTGGAGTAAAGCGCGATAAGTCAACATTAATTCCTATCGACTGAGCCAGGCGTAATGCGAAGTGCGAGAAGAATTCCCCAATACACGGCCCATGAAATCCTCGTGGAAACTTTGCCGACGCGATCGAACAAATTAATGTGGCCTAATTAAAGCCGGAGCGGGTGCAATATCACCGAATTCAGCGTGGCGGGGCGGCGTCGCTGTGAGGACGTCGGCCGGCCTCGTGGTGCAGCAAGGCTGCGCTCGTCTATTCACTCCTAGCTATCTTGCTCAGTACATAGCTGAACCAAAACTTTCTATCTCGAAGCTCAATCGTTCCATTTGCTAAGTCCTAAACTGCAGAGACGACGGTTCACACCTGAGTCCGGCCATCCTGGTTTAGGGTTTACGTGATTTCCCTAAATCGCATGAGGTAAATGGCGGGATGGTTCCTTTGAAAGGGCACGGCCGATTTCCTTCCCCATCCTTCCCTAATCCGACGGAACCGATGACCTCGCTGTTTGGTTCCCTCCCCCAAAAAAACCTGTGACGATGTTCCACAAAGTCCGCAGCTCGTGGTCGTGCGGTAGCGTTCTCGCTTACCACGCCCGGGTTCCCGGGTTCGATTCCCGGCGGGGTCAGGGATTTTCTCTGCCTCGTGATGACTGGGTGTTGTGTGCTGTCCTTAGATTAGTTAGGTTTAAGTAGTTCTAAGTTCTAGGGGACTGATGACCTAAGATTTTAAGTCCCATAGTGCTCAGAGCCATTTGAACCATTTGTTCCACAAAAAACTGTCACGATCAGCCTCATAATGCGCAAGCAATTTCACACAGATGGTCCTTCGTTGCTCTTTACGGTCCTCTGTTAGGCACCAAGGAACCCAGCAGAGACACACCTTTCAGTACCCCAACTGGTGGACGAGAATGTCAGTACTACCAGCAGAGAAGTCCAGTTGTGCAGCGAGGTGTTTGATTGCGAATGAGAGTGTCTGCACGTCCCAGCATTGCAAGTGTCACAGCTATGCGCGGCCGGTCGGCACGCGAGAGATCGGACAGGTTTGTGCGACTTTGTTGCGATGTTGACAGACGTTTCACCTAACGACTCATAGTGTTTTTGTCCATTGCCAGATCCCTGTAGACATTCTGCAAGCGCCTACGAATATCTGCGATGCTCTGGTTTTCCGTCTAAGGAAGTTCAATTATAGCTCTCGTTCTGGAACGCCCCTCCGTTACAGACGCCATTTTGAAGGCTACGATAGCGCCGCCACCTATAGGAACTTCGTGAAACTATAGAGAATGAAGCAGGAATTTTCCAAGACGTCCCACAACAAATTTCCCATTTTTTCAACCGAAACTGGGCGAGAAAGAAAAATGTGTTGCATTACTTATTGAACGTCCCTCGTATCATCCGTTCACGTGGCGATATGTGCTGCCCATCTCCATTTCGCTTTCACTACAATCATAATTGCATCCGCCACTGCTGTCTCTTCCTTGATATACTCATCTGATTTCCCGCCTCTCTCGGCAATATGCAATATGCATTCATCTATTTCTCACTCTGCAAACCTCACATGTTGTTCGGTTTCCGTACGTCAAAAGTGGTTACATACTGACTGTAAGCTTTGAGTTGCAAACACATTGGAAGGTTGGTTTTGAAACTTCGGTTTAGTTTACTAAATGCATTCCAGACCATTTTTACTCATCTGTTGACGCTTTTGCTGTTCATCCATTAGTAGTGATCCGAATTATCATCTTTAATTATTTTTCCGATCTGGAAACTCGAAAAAGTTCTAGGATCATTTTCAGCAAATAAAGAAATACTTTCAGGTAGAGAAATTCATGCAAAACAGTAATTTCTAAGGCTTCGAGGAAGACAACACGCTGAAAATAAATTTTGTAAAACAGGAAAGGCCAAAGAATGATAATTTCATTAGCAGGCAAATTCCAGTTGTGAAAGTGGATATTCGTCGAATAATAACAATGAAAACAAAAGCTAGGAACCGAATGAACTTGGTGCATGACCTCAATGTGCATTGGCAGAAACCGAATCTGATATAAGGAACATTTTCCAGAGGTAAGTAATACATATGTTTGACAGTCTTACTACTTGTTGGGTAATGAAAAACTAGAAAAACAGGTGAGTTTTATTGTTTTGAACGTTATAAAACATTTCACCACTAAACCGATTAAGAAGAATGCTGGAACGCTGGAGACTTGACGTACCTGTACTTGCAATCCGTATCTAATGACCTTGGTGTGACGGTAAAACTTAATCTTATTTTTCCCCTTCTCCAAACCCTATTACTCAAGATTATACATGTTCGATAAACTAAGCAGACAACACATTTTTAGAGCAGGATCATTGCAAGGTCTATCCGCTGACTTCCGTCATCAACATGTTGTAGGCCACGGCAGTTGATTCTGAAGGCAGCGATATTCATCCCATTGTGAAGACTTGACATGCTGGCATGGGAAAAGCCCAGGGTCTGCAAGACGCAAGACCAAGGACGTGCAGGATCCCGTACATATCCTGTGCTCTACTGTTACACCGGCGACCAGCAGTAGGCCAGACTAAAACACTTGATTATAATACTGCTATTAAAATATTCGGCCGGAGGAAAACAATCTAAATACTCATCGTGTTGCCTTTAATGAAACTGTCCCTACTAGTTTCCTTAATGTTCCAACAAATCTGACACTAGAAGTTCTATCTAAATTTTTGATAGGTTGGCGGACTTCATTCAGCAAACATTCAAATAAACAGATATCACTACAATTTCCTCTTTTGTCTTTGTCTCCTAAAATGGAATTAATATACAAGTTGAGCTTGTACTCCATCCCTAATGACTTCTTCATCGGTAAAAGAGAGAATCATGATCTTCCTCCCTTTCTTTTTCATTAATTTTGACGCTTTAGGTCATTCGTTTCGTACTTACTGCTGAACTTAAGATTGTCACAACAAATGCAGTTTTTATACATCTTCCTACAAAAGACATATTGGTTTCGGCTCGTAAATTATCTTATTGTGTTCATTATGTCCTTAGTTTAAATGCAAGTAGCCTCTTCACATGCAAATACTATACGGAATCTGTAACACCAACATACTGTGCCATTGATATAATGTTTTTGTGTTATTATTGTCCGTTCATATACATACATATATTTATTGTTTGTAGCAATCACGAATAATTTTAATGTGTGGTTTATGTATGGCAAAATGTTGAGTCTACCACTGATTCATGCATGAGAATTCACAGGTAGAAATGTATGTTTGGGAAAGGGAAAGGGAAAGGTATAGGGAAGTCCCTTAGTGGATGGAAGGTGCTTAACGCGCCAAAGTACACACATGTTCAGAAGAAACGGAACACCTAGAACGACTAGAAATAGGAAGTTCATACTCACAGGACATGTACATTAGTATGTTCTGCAGACATGATTAGTATTTGGAACATGTCTGTCGGCGGTTTCAAGGTCAACATCGATATCGCGACGCAACACCACCTACCGGTAAAATGTACCTACGGTTCTCGTTGTCGCTGTAAACCGAAGGAGTAGACGTGCAGGATGCCTCGCAGAGGTATGCGCGAACCGTACCGTCAAATCAGTGAGTTTTAAAGAGGGCGCATTATTGGCATGGCAGAATGTGATGCATCCATCCTGAAAATTGTTACTCGTGTGGGACGAAACGTTTCGCTAGTGCAACGGGTGTGTCCCGAATGGTTCACGGAAGGCCGTAGAATACGACAAGATGGGTCAGGTCGCACCACCCAGACCAGTCTTCGAAAAGATCGACACCTCACCCGAATGGTATTGCAGGAAGGATCACCGAGCGAGGTGGCGCAGTGGTTAGACACTGGACTCGCATTCGGAAGGACGACGGTTCAATCCCGCGTCCGGCCATCCTGATTTAGGTTTTCCGTGATTTCCCTAAATCACTCCAGGCAAATGCCGGGATGGTTCCTCTGAAAGGGCACGGCCAACTTCCTTCCCCATCCTTCCCTAATCCGATGAGACCGATGACCACGCTGTCTGGTCTCCTTCCTCAAACCAACCAACCAGGAAGGATCTGCGTCCACCTCGACTCTGGTGCAACAGTGGAACAGTGTAACACATCGTACACTATCAGAGGTGACAATCTGTCGCCCTTTATTACGGCCTGGGTTACGTGTACGTCGTCCATTTCTCCTCCTACCTTTGACGAATGTGCAGAAACACGCTAGACGGCAAAGGTGTGTGGAACGACGTCACTGGGGACAGGAATGGCATTAGATAGTGTTTTCGGACGAATCCAGGTTCTATTTGTTTGAAAATGGTGGCCGCATTTTGGTTCACCGCAAACAGGGGTAGCAGCATCACGGTGACCGCATGCGCAAAAGACATACATCGCCAAATCAAGGCCTTATGATGTGAGGTGCTATTGGGTAGAACCACAAATCACAGTTGGTGCATGTTCAGCGCACTGTGACCAGTGTGACGTACGTGAATTGCATCCTGCGACCCGTAGTCATACCCTTTCTACACAACACCTCAGAAGCCATTTTTCAGCAAGGCAATCTACGACCACATGTTACTGCACGAACACGTGCCGTGTTGGTGTTACAGGATGTCAGACTTTTGCCCTGGCCTGCCGTATCACCGGACTTGTCGCCACTCGAAAATGTGGGGGATGTAGTGAAACGACAGGTGCAGCTCTATGACCCAATGTCAACCACCACAGATGAAATTTGGAACCACGTGAATGCAACATGACCGACCATATCACAGGACGCAATTCGTGCCTTATACGCGTTGATGTCATCACACATGGAACAAGTTATCAGGACCCATGGCAGACCCTGTGCCTATCAGGCAACAGGACACATGCTGAACCGAATTCATTGAAATGCTAATCATTTATGCAGAACATACTAATATACGTGTCCTTTTAATATGAACGTTCTGTCTTTAGTCGTTAAAGGTGTTCTGTTTTTTTTCTGAACATGAGTGGTCCGCAGCTCGTGGTCGCGCGGTAGCGTTCTCGCTTCCCACGCCCGGGTTCCCGGGTTCGATTCCCGGCGGGGTCAGGGATTTTCTCTGCCTCGTGATGACTGGGTGTTGTGTGACGTCCTTAGGTTAGTTACGTTTAAGTAGTTCTAAGTTCTAGGGGACTGATGACCATAGATGTTAAGTCCCACAGTGCTCAGAGCCATTTGAACATGAGTGTAAAAAGCGCGTGTAACCCCACCAAGAGGAGAACAGCTAGCAGTCAGTCGCCAGCCTTTGGAATATCAACACCATTTAGTGGAAGCGAAGCTAAATTTTCTGCAGATTTAATTGAAATAAGCCTCGGATGGAGGCATTACCAGCTTACTGCAGCGTGGAATATTTGTGCAATGATCTATAACGTCTGGAGGTGAATAGAAGAATTAGAGTTAATACTTAGTCCACCCCGATAGATACGCGGTCAGCGTGGCGGATTGCTACATATCTGTACGCATTGCTTCGCTTGCACAATACTAATCACCGTCGTTACTGCTGCTTAAAATCTAATAGTTTCACGATCAGGTCATAAATACTGTAAAACGTTAACACTGACTTCATGCTATTAAAGGAGTGTCATAAAGCCCTCTGAAGTGTGTATTCTGTTTGGTGTTTTCCGAAGACCGCAGGGCCCATAAGAAGAAATTTGCAAATAAAATTAAAATCAGAATTCAGAATTTAAGCTATATATGTGTTCTCCTACTTCGTATCTATGTAGGTTCAAAATGGTTCTGAGCACTATGGGACTTAACATCTGAGGTCATCAGTCCCCTAGAACTTAGAACTACTTAAACCTAACTAATCTAAGGAAGTCACACACATCCATGCCCGAGACAGGATTCGAACCTGCGACCGTATCGATGGAGGTTCGGGTTTCATTACTAACACGTAAAAACTTCAAGGCATTCCTCGTAATTATATTTTAGCTTAAGACTGTCAACAAATATGCACAGACAGTTTCTATTCGAGCTGCGCATTCTTAGACACAAACTTAAAAAGTGACTTTCCAATACAGTTAATAGAAGTACAGCAGGACCTCCGTTGACTACAGCTATTTAGTTCACTATCTTATCCACTGTCCATGTGGATCAAACTCCGCGAATCTGGAGATTAAAGTCGTATGGAGAACACGAGTGGTCGACTGCTACTTGAAGGAGCTTCCCCACTTCCAGAGGCGACCGTCGCCTGCCTTGAGGCTTGAGAAACATGAAGCTGCTGGTTCGTGGCTAAAGCACTTCTTCACATGTCACACGAGCTTAGGGGTGCTTGTGTCAGTCCTCAATACCAGGGAGCTCTCTTCTCGTGGCAAATCGGGAACGTGTCCTCCACGCTGTATTCGCCGGAGCTTTCTGTAATCAGATTTTATACAACAATTTTTAACCCAATTGCATCCTTAAATTTGCCCGTATCTTACGTTTTAACATGGATACCTGATACCCACTTTCGCATCTTGGCATATCCTAATGTCATGACGGTACAGAACGACGATTCGTCGTGGAACACAATGCGACGCTATTCATCAGCAATCCACACTCCCGGTAACGGCACCAGTGCATACACAGCCGTTGTGCTATTGTGTTAACGGCAGCAGATTCATGACTCGGTAGTTTCCTAGTCTGGGCTACGAGCAATGGCGCGGCATGGCGCAGAATGTTGCAGGAAGTCCACTATTTGATTTCGATGGCCGGCGTTGATGCGAAGGGGTTACTGCTGTATCCGCGAGTAGACGAACATCAGCGCTCGCTTCCGGACGCAAAGTGGAAGGGCCGCCTGCAGAAGAGCACACCACACCAAGCGGTATCAGACGTAAACACTGGTGACTAACGGCGGACAGGCTATAGACCAAAGAAACCTATGTAAATAACGAAGTGGAAAACGGAAACCTTCGCCACAATGTCGTCAACAGGCAAGGACAAAGAGAGACACAATCCGTATCGTGAGAAGAGGGAAATACAAATAACAAGCGAGGTTGTTATCCAATAGCCCGTAATATAACTATGATGTTTGTTGTTGTGGTCTTCCGTCTTGAGACTGGTTTGATGCAGCTCTCCATGCTACTCTATCCCGTGCAAGCTTCTTCATCTCCCAGTACCTACTGCAACCTACATCCTTCTGAATGTGCTTAGTGTATTCATCTCTTGGTCTCCCTCTACGATTTTTACCCTCCACGCTGCCCTCCAGTACTAAATTGGTGATCCCTTGATGCCTCAGAACATGTACTACCAACCGATCCCTTTTTCTTGTCAAGTTGTGCCACAAACTCCTCTTCTCCCCAATCCTATTCAATACCTCCTCATTAGTTATGTGATCTACCCATCTAATCTTCAGCATTCTTCTGGAGCACCGCACTTCGAAAGCTTCTATTCTCATCTTGAACTATTTATCGTTCACGTTTCACTTCCATACATCGCTACACTCCATACAAATACTTTCAGAAACGACTTCCTGGCACTTAAATCTATACTCGATGTTAACAAATTTCTCTTCTTCAGAAACGCTTTCCTTGCCATTGCTAGTCTACATTTTATATCCTCTCTACTTCGACCACCATCAGTTACTTTGCTCCCCAAATTGCAAAACTCCTTTACTACTTTAAATGTCTCATTTCCTAATCTAATTCCCTCAGCATCACCAGACATTATTCGACTACATTCCATTATCCTCGTTTTGCTTTTGTTGATGTTCATCTTATACCCTCCTTTCAAGACACTGTCCATTCCGTTCAATTGCTCTTCCAAGTCCTTTGCTGTCTCTGACAGAATTACAATGTCATCGGCGAACCTCAAAGTTTTTATTTCTTCTCCATGCATTTTAATTCCTACTCCAAATTTTTCTTTTGTTTCCTTTACTGCTTGCTCAAGATACAGATTGAATAACATCGGGGTGAGGCTACAACCCTGTCTCACTCCCTTCCCAACCACTGCTTCCCTTTCATGTCCCTCGACTCTTATAATTGCCATCTGGTTTCTGTACAAATTGTAAATAGCCTTTCGCTCCCTGTATTTTACCCCTGCCACCTTTAGAATTTGAAAGAGAGTATTCCAGTCAACATTGTCAAAAGCTTTCTTTAAGTCTACAAATGCTAGGAACGTAGGTTTGCCTTTCCTTAATCTTTCTTCTAAGGCGAGTCGTAAGGTCAGTATTGCCTCACGTGCTCCAATATTTGTACGGAATCCAAACTGATCTTCCCAGAGGTCCGCATCTACCAGTTTTTCGATTCGCCTGTAAAGAATTCGCGTTAGTATTTTGCAGCTGGGAATTATTAAACTGATAGTTCGGTAATTTTCACATCTGTCAACACCTGCTTTCTTTGGGATTGGAATTATTATATTCTTCTTGAAGTCTGACGGTATTTCGCCGCTCTCATACATCTCGCTCACCATATGGTAGAGTTTTGTCGGGACTGGCTCTCCCAAGGCTGTCAGTAGTTCTAATGGAATGTTGTCTTCTCCCGGGGCCTTGTTTCGACTCGGGTCTTTCAGTGTTCTGTCAAACTCTTCACGCAGTATCGTATCTCCCATTTCATCTTCATCTACATCCTCTTCCATTTCCATAATACTGTCCTCAAGTACATCGCCCTTGTATAGACCCTCTATATACTCCTTCCACTTCTCTGCTTTCCCTTCTTTGCTTAGAATTGAGTTTCCATCTGAGCTCTTGATATTCATACATGTGGTTCTCTGTTCTCCAAAGGTCTCTTTAATTTTCCTGTAGGCAGTATCTATCTTACCCCTAGTGAGATAAGCCTCTACATCCTTACATTTGCCCTCTAGCCATCTGTGCTTAGCCATTTTGCACTTCCTGTCGATCTCATTTTCGAGACGTTTGTATAGGAACCGACAATATCAGATGAGAGTGCAGAACTGACTGATCGTTCGCTGGGCTAAATATTTATATATAGGCTTTCGGGACGTGCCTATGCAGCCATCTCAACAGTAGACTATCACTATGCCGTCACGGGCAACACAACACCCAGTCCCTCAGCGGAGAAAATGTCCGACCCGGCCGGAATCGCACCCGAAGCCGGTGACAATCCGCCGCGCTGACCCCGCAGCTGCCGAGGCAAACGTAAATACAGTAGCCGCGAGGAACGCACAGGCCGGCGTATTCACGTGGCGACCCGAACGACGCACTCACGCTGCGAGCGCAGCGCTGCGGCGAGATGGTGCCCTACAGCAGCGTCCTACGTAAGTGCCAGAAGCGACCGACAGAGTGCGACGTCTGGATACGGGACATTCCAGCAACAAGCGGCAGTATCGGGCGATACACTCGGGCGTCACACGTGGGAGCGATGATCTCCCACTTGAGGATGGCTCATAGATCCGACCAGCTGTATTTATAAAAGGGCACCTGTAAACAGTAGGTCGAGAGAAAGGCAACAAAACTAGTTTTGCTTAATAAAATAAGACGATAAAGGAGCGCTGTGCATAAAATTTACAAAGGGAGGAATCTTCATGCAGAATTTCATAATTTATATCATCAACTACGAACACCACCAGACAAACTCTTCAAATGTAAGTGGATGAGTAGAGATACGTCGAACTTTTTCATCAATAAATTAAAAACGAGTGTTTCCTTATGTGACCAAGAGCTTTCGACAAGCCGATAAGTGCAGAGGAATGACTAACGTAAATACAAAACAATGAGTAAGTTACTGCAGAAGTTGTCCGTGGTGTAACTCTAGTGTAATAGGATGGTAGTCGGGATAGTAACGAGTCCCGGGTCCAGCTAGCTATATTTTCTACATTTTAACAGATTCAACCACAATCCTATCACCTGTTCTGTGTACTAACTTTTATCTACGCTGTTTACACTGCATCTCAAAGTATATTTTTAAGGTCTTGCCAAAGTACTTGAACTTATACACACATAGCCAAATGTACCACACAAATTAAATTTCGAATAAAGTACAATGAACAACCATGAAATTTTTGCTGATATTTTGTTGTTGGGAAAGTAATTCATCAGCAATAAGTGTTAATGCCAAGCGTTTCAATTAATCTAAATAGGCTCCACAAATAAAGTCCACAATTTTTTAAAAAGAAAGTCAAACGTTTTATGAAACGATCTGTCTAAAACTAAGAGATAACGCAAATTAGAGAAACATTTGATGCATCTCATTTGCTGTACATGAGTTCGAGCATCATTCAAATGCACGCCAAATGTTTCTATGATAGATTTTATTTCTTTTAGACAAACAATTTCATAGAGTATTTGACTGATTTCTTTCATTCTTTTTACTTCCAAGTTTTATTCTGAAAACATGATCTTATTGACACCTCATTTGCCTTCTTAGCGTCTTCTGTTCTATAAATTTCTAAATTTAGTATTTGATTCGAAACAAGAATTTTTCACAGTTAAATATCACACTAATGTATCTTTCAATTCGCAAAATAGATAGGTCTTGATAGCTGAACTATTTCACATTTCATTTAGAAAGCTAGCAAAAAAAAAAAAAAAAAAAATGGTTCAAATGGCTCTGAGCACTATGGGACTTTACTTCTGAGGTCATCAGTCCCCTAGAACTTAGAACTACTTAAACCTAACCAACCTAAGGACATCACCCACATCCATGCCCGAGGTAGGATTCGAATCTGCGACCGTAGTGGTCGCGCGGTTCCAGACTGTAGCGCCTAGAACCGCTCGGCCACACCGGCCGGCAGAAAGCTAGCAGCAGCTGTTCGTGAAATAATTCGATTTTCATTCAAATCACTTATTACTTTTTCCTTAATTACCCTGAATACTTTCCAGCAATTTTGTTTTGCAAAAGTAGACCTCATGCTGGTCACTTTGATACCCCATTTGCCCATTTTTCACTCTTTCTTGGTGTATAAAATTTCAGACAAAAACTAATTGTTTAATTGATCAAAGCATTTCCAGTGTCAGTCATACGACAAAGTACGTCCTCTTGCGTTCTGTTATTTGCAAAAAGCATTGTTTCAATGTCTTGAAATTTGATGATTTTTACGACCGCATGTGACACATTGCTAGTCCTGCTGGTAGATGCCATCATGCCGCGAAAAAAAAAAAAAAACTGCATGTAGACCTCGAAATTGTCCCCAAGCAAAGATGAATACTTGTGCTGATTCACTGTGCATTCCGGAATGACAGGATAACAGAGCGAATGCCACAAAAATGTTCCACGCATGCAGGGTGTTGGCTTTCACACGTTTCACTCTATACATGCCAACGGCCATCTATTCGATGGGGCATAAAACGTGATAAGGCCACCTGTTGCCACTCACTAGACGTCCAGTTGCAGTACTGGCGTGCAAAATCCAACCTCTGACTGTTGTTGCAGTCAACATTGCTGCATGAACCAGACACCTGCTGCGAAGGCCCACACGCAGCGACGTTCTCTGAACGCTCGTTGAGGAGACACTGTTAGTAGCCCTTTGGTTCATCTGGTCGGTCAGTTACTCAACAACTGCACGTCTATACGCCTGTACACATCCCCACAGCCGTTGTTCATCCCTGTCATCTATAGCCCGTGCTGCACCACAGTTGCCTTGGCAACGGTTTTTGATAGCACCATTTTGACGTGCATGGTATACTTTAATCATGGCTGCACGCGAACTGTTTTCAAACTTAGCTATATTGCAGATGCTGCTACCCTTGGTCGAAAAGTCAGTGATCATGCTCTTTTCGACGTCAGATAAATCGCCCCATTTATACAATTCAGCTCTGTCTGCATTGCTTTCTGCATCCCTCCGACATGGTTGTATACCCTCTACTGCTTGTGCTACCACCTGCTGCCTGTGAATGGTTATGTCACGTTGACGTCCAACATAGGCAGTGTTTACATTAATGTGACCAGACTGTGTAATACTACTCAACACAGCTTGCTTCGCACTTTATCTCGCCTTTTATTTTTGTCGTGAACGGAATTTTTACATATTATATGACAGGGCAAACATGCTCAATGTGCAGTTAAATCAGGCAACGCTATTTGCAAACATACCTCAAGACCAACCTGAAAACGACATCTCTTGTATTTGACATCAACCCTCCTCCAAATTTAAACGTTGTTAATGGGTAGACTATTAACATGTCAGTCCATCCGTTTACAGGTACACAGAAGAATGTCGTCTCTTATTTAACGAGAAAACGAAAGACAAAACTTCTGCTACTGATTATCTCTCTGTACAAGATTTCGTATTGGTCCTTAGTTTTCTCCTTGCAGTCGTTTCGTGAGACGTATTTGAAAGGTCGTAATATGTTTTCCCACGATACATCAATGATGTCCTTGTCTTCGTTGACAGCACAGTCCCTCTCTCTCTCTCTCTCTTCGTTATTTTTGTAACATTCGACAAAGTAAAATTACTACTAACCAAAAAAAAACTCACTAGCGTTTTCTGGTAGAGAACTCATTAAGATTTTACCGTCTCTCTCTCTTCCAATATATTGGGAAACAAATACCGTCTGCGTGTTGACATCGACCACACATGGTGATCCCATGAAATATATACGGATTGGTCCGCTAGAGCAGGCGACTAGTGATCGAAGTCGCTTCCAAGGATCTGTGTAAAGTTTTGTAGCCTGTACTGGAGGAAGACCATATCGACTATCAGTCACAAGGGGAAGGTTTTTGTGTTGTTGTTTCATAAGCAATTTGATACATTGATTCTTGGTGTAACACGTCGAAACAGTGTATGACTACAGCTGTATACACAGCCATACATTTTGTTTTCTACCATGACCTCGAGATCTGTGTCAGGTGCTAAACTGACATTAACACGTTTAGATCCATTGGCTCTCACATAAACCTTGATATCACATGGCGTTAACTGTGCTGCTCGAAGAGAACATTGTCTTCCCTCCAGGGATTCTCATTTGACTTCTCGGAGCATCCACCCACTAATCCAGCCTTTCAGGGATATGTAGAAAACACATCTCAGAACGTGAACTCTGTTGTCATTTTGTGTCATTAGCAGCTCATAAATTGCGGATTATGTTCGTTAAGTCAGGTTACTGCTCCCACATCACACAGAATGGTTGCAATAAAAGAGAGTGGCGGTGTTTCTTAAAGAACAAAATGTGGAAGACATCGCAACATATGGAAACTGTAAGAGTTTGTGGCATTGTGAAGAGTTTCTAAACGACTGTCGAAAGGTGAAGAATTCTACATTTAATCTCATCTTACACAGTGAAGTGGTAGCAGATGTCTCGATGTCCCGTTTCGAAGAGATCAAAAGCGTCGATCCCCCACATTGTGGCCATGTACGCGAATACTGTTTCGGCTCTGGCAGTCCCCAGAAGGTGTAGCTCACACCAAGACGCTCTCCATCTCAAACAAGTGCTGTCAGTTAATCATTGTGCGGTAATCAACAGCGCACCAGTGGACTGATGGGATGGAAAAGACACAGTCGATATGGGCTGACGTACTGTAATAAGCACCGAAGTTGATAGTGTGATCAGTATTAGCAATTTCACCTGTTTTTCTGTGATTTCAAAGTCAATCAATGACACGGCAGCATGCTTCCCAGTTTCTGTATCATCGCTAAACCACCTCTCCACTAATTTGCGAGTACCATATGCTAGATGGCGAACGAATGTAGATAGATGACTGTGCAGTCCCTCCATTCAAGGTTAATTCCCGGACATATACACCTAAGTATACTGAACAGTGTCCTCTATCGGCGCAGTTAGGTTATTCACATATTTCTAGCACTTAATCATAATACAAAATTTATAATTACGATTGTTTATCTTTCCCTATCTGTATGGGGGTCACAGAGTATTCTTGCATTCATGGGATAAAGTTGGAGATTGAAAGATCTCTTCGCACTGTCTTCAACAAACCTCCTGCAACACTGTAGCCAGTTTAATTTGCAACTGACCAGAAGTAGGGGGTACTATACCCGCCACATTCCATGCCTCATGCAGGAACAGACTGAGCTGAGTCCATAACTGCTGTTCAGCAAGGACAGTTGCTCACCAATCTTACGCATGGCCTCCATCCAAGTGCACAAGATCTCTTCAGATGCGTGGACGTTGAGGAGGTTAGCACCCCATATCGGTTCATGATAGATATGACAAAGTTGTGGTGATATAACAGATGGTAAAGAAGAAACATGTGGTTTATGTGTGTTGGAGTTCCAAACAGAGAGAGTTTGAAGTATTTTACGTAAATCTACTGAGCTATCAATGCTGAAATATTGTTCTAGTGTCTGGGGTCAGTATTAAGAAGCTACTGGCAAGGGAGAAATGATCGGAGAACATAAACACCCGCACCCCTAAGGCTACAGAGTTCCGCACTTAAACATGCTATAATTTTAAAGCCATGTGGTTTCCGAAATATTAGTCATGCGAAGTGCAGCACTCTTAATATTCTAATACAGGACATGTATATCCAACATCTGACGTACATCCACCCTGAAAATTTCCTATCCCACTCATTATGGAGACAAAATAAAGATGATAAAACTACACTGAAGAGCCAAAGAAACTGGTACACAGTGAGCACGTAGAAGTGCCTCAACACGACATGGCATGGACGCAGCTAATATGTGAAGTAGTGTTGGAGGGAATTGACACCATAAATCCTGGAGGGCTGTCCATAAATCCGTAAGAGTATGAGGGGGTGAAAATCTCTTCTGAACAGCACGTTGCAAGGCATCCAAGATATGCTCAATACTGTTCATGTCTGGGGAGTTTGGTGGCCAGTGGAAGTGTTTAAATTCAAAAGAGTGTTCCTGGAGCCACTCTGTAGCAATTCTGGAAGTGTGGGGTGTCTCATTGACCTGCTGGAATTGCTCAAGTCCGTCGGAATGCACAATGGACATGAATGGATGCAGGTGGTCAGACAGAATGCTTACGTACGTATACTTGTTGGAGCCGTATCTAGACGTATTATGGGGTCCCATATGACTCCAACTGCACACGCCCCACACCATTACAGAGAGTGATGAGGATGAGGTCGAGACTGTATCAATGGGCCACACCGATGGCTACGCTGCACTTGAGGCTGCCACGCGCTACTTGGAACAACCTGAGGCGATACCTTGTTCTTCAGACGGTGGCGTGATACTACCGCGCGGAAACGTTAAAGCTTCACAAAAAAAAAAAATACTCTCCATAATTATTTCACGAAGTAAACTGTTACCAGACTTAGGTTAAAAAGCTTATCTTGCCAATGTAAATGCCTATGTAAACACTTCGCTCTAATGAGCTTCATATTTTCTTTTCAACATCCCATATAAGTTTTAATAGTCTGAGTTATCAGTAGTTCGAGATGATCCCTGTCCCGTTCTACTCGAACTGTCGAGACTCTTCTGTATTTAAAGTCAGGTGTGTTTCCTGTTTTCTTCTGTAATTTAAAACGATCACAACGAAATTATGTGACGAAATCATAAGAAACCCTTGAGTCTGAGCTGCAGTGCTGTGTAGATAAAAATGCAGCTTTTCATAATCGTCAGATGACTGATGGAATTGGCCAAACTTTGTTGTTATTATTATTATTGTTATTATTTTTTAGGGTGGAGCTGAAGGAATGGAAACGTTGGATTTTCACCACACTGAATATTCGTATTATTCTTAAGTATTCATCTTCAAGCCAACAGCAGAATACCCACTCACAAAAGCTGAGAACAAGAATATAAATCTGTGTCCAATGCAATAATCTATCAGACATTCACAATGGGGGCGGGGGAGGGGAGAGGGTGAGTTGGGGTGAACAGCGGTGTGGTGGAATGTAACACTAGTTTATCGCCTCCATAACGAGGTGACACACTGCTGTGGAAGAAATTAATTCGTTGGCAGAAATATGCAAGTCGATCAGGACACCACGGCGTCCAACCATAATTCTATGCGGATACTCTCGCGTCCTACCCCGGTCTGCTCCCCTCGCGCCACTCACTTCCACCCAGCCTATTTCTTGCTACCAAAAGGTGCCAGTACCCAATCGCAGAATTACGAACCACTGCGGTCCAGTTGCGAGGATTCCCTCCAAAAGAGTATCTCACCCAAAACAGCGCGTCCTTTTCAGCCTCCAGTGGACCGCGCGGGTTCGCCGAGCGGTCTGGGGCGCCTTGTCACACGGACCGCGCGGCTGCCCCCGGCGGAGGTTCGAGTCCTCCCTCGGGCATGAGTGTGTCTGTTGTCCTTAGTGTACGTTAGTTTAAGTTAGATTAAACAGTGCGTAAGCTTAGGGACCGATGACCTCAGCAGTTTGCTGCCATAAGACCTTACGACAAATTTCCCATTTCCAGCTTCCAGTGAGAACATGAAACTCTTCCCTGCCGTTAAAAAGCATTCATTTCAGCGCTGCGATCTGACGTCACACATCGTCACGCCATCTGCACGTTCTCCCGCAGATGTCCAAAGACTCGCAATTGGTTTCAAGAAATTCAGATAGAACTGCTACAAAGCTATCGTTTGTTTCATGTGGCCCTCGCATTCTACAAGCGGGCGTATACTTACGAGGGCAGTTCAATAAGTAATGCAACACATTTTTTTTCTCGGCCAATTTTGGTTGAAAAAACCGGAAATTTCTTGTGCAATATTTTCAAACATTCCCGCTTCGTCTCGTATAGTTTCATTGACTTCCGACAGGTGGCAGCGCTGTACGGAGCTGTTAAAATGGCAAACAACGGGCAGTGATCGAGTTTCTTTTGGCGGAAAACCAGGGCATCTCAGATATTCATAGGCGCTTGCAGAATGTCAACGGTGATCTGGCAGTGGACAAAAGTACGGTGAGTCGTTGGGCAAAGCGTGTGTCATCATCGCCGCAAGGTCAAGCAAGACTGTCTGATCTCCCGCGTGCACAGCTATGACTCCTGCAATGGCGGAGCGTGCGAACACACTCGTTCGAGATGATCGACGGATCACCATCAAACAACTCAGTGCTCAACTTGACATCTCTGATGGTAGTGCTGTCACAATTGTTCACCAGTTGGGATATTCAAAGGTTTGTTCCCGCTGGGGCCCTCGTTGTCTAACCGAACAGCATAAAGAGCAAAGGAGAACCATCTGTGCGGAATTGCTGCTCGTCATGTGGCTGAGGGTGACAATTTCTTGTCAAAGATTGTTACAGGCGATCAAACATGGGTTCATCACTTCGAACCTGAAACAAAACGGCAATCAATGGAGTGGCGCCACGCCCACTCCCCTACCAAGAAAAAGTTTAAAGCCATACCCTCAGCCGGTAAAGTCATGGTTACAGTCTTCTGGGACGCTGAAGGGGTAATTCTGTTCGATGTCCTTCCCCCATGGTCAAACGATCAACTCTGAAGTGTATTGTGCTACTCTTCAGAAATTGAAGAAACGACATCAGCGTGTTCGTAGGCACAAAAATCTGAACGAACTTCTCCTTCTTCATGACAACGCAAGACCTCACACAAGTCTTCGCACCCCAGAGGAGCTCACAAAACTTCAGTGGACT
Organism: Schistocerca serialis cubense; assembly: GCF_023864345.2. Taxonomy (NCBI): domain Eukaryota; kingdom Metazoa; phylum Arthropoda; class Insecta; order Orthoptera; family Acrididae; genus Schistocerca; species Schistocerca serialis. Next base: position 654,866,524 of record NC_064640.1, on the reverse strand, counting down.
GTTCTTCCTCATGCACCCTACAGCCCCGATCTCGCACCGTCGGATTTCCATATGTTTGGCCCAATGAAGGACGCAATCCGTGGGAGGCACTATGCGGATGATGAAGAAGTTATTGATGCTGTACGACGTTGGCTCCGACATCGACCAGTGGAATGGTACCCTGCAGGCATACAGGCCCTCATTTCAAGGTGGCGTAAGGCCGTAGCATTGAATGGAGATTACGTTGAAAAATAGTGTTGTTTAACTAAAAGATTGGGGACTAACCTGGTGTATTTCAATGCTGAATAAAACAACCACTGTTTCAGAAAAAAAATGTGTTGCATTACTTATTGAACTGCCCTCGTATATTCAAAAGAAGTAAAGCACGGAAGCGCGAGCCCGACTCCCTCATACGGCGCCGTATTGCACTCCAGCTGGACAGTAGCCGCAAGCAGTTGGGTGGGAGGACAACGCCTGCCGCCCCTTGTGGGTTAGGGGTCGACCTCACTTCCAAGAATCTTAGGCCAGCCTAGCTGCTGTCCCATTACCCGACCATCGACCCGCTTGGCCAAAACGCTTCCTATCGCTCTGTGTCAGGTCCAATGCACTGCACATTCGCATGTGCCCCAGAAACATTCGTAATCCATTCACTGAGTTAATAAAGACAGACGTGCAAATTACACAGGGCTCCCTGCTGCCAGTCACTGTGGTTTATAATATCACTAACATTTTCATATCGATTTTCCTTCTAGTCAGACTCAGAATGATAAATATATTCTCGTTTTTTGATGAAACTGAAATGCAAAATGCTTGCCGTGTTTCAACATTTAATAGTTTTTATAAATATATTAACGTCTTCTACTGTAGTTATATTATTCTGGATAGCATGAACATCATCAGTTGTCTGACATTTCAGTTTGTTTATATCAGCAGTCTTACCAATCGGACTGTTTTTACACATTTATGATTACTTTCGCTTTCTTCAGTGATTACGTTTTGTCCTTCTACTGTGTTTTCAGACAGATCATTGATGCCTTCTCCGGAATTCTGACCACGAGAATCTGATTTAGCATCACCATTACGAAGGATACGACTCAAGAAGTGCATACACTTACACATATTTCTTATTATTCTTTCACCAATGCAACTACAGCCGTACTTGTGGATACAAACATTTGAATGTCTGCAAAACATTTTATATTTGCAGTTTAAATCGACGAGTCGTGCTGTATATAGATTTCATAACCGGCCAGCTTCCCATGTTTGTTTCGAAACACATACTCAGATCTCTTAGTAAGAGATTTTCTGTGCCGATGCTTGAGATTTCTTATCTTTGACCTAACTTTAACTCTTCCCAGTAGTGTCAAGCGATCAGACAATTTTTGTCTTACAAGGTGCCCGATTGCATGTATTGCTTTATCAAGCGTCTTTACCGACTTTCTTTTTAAAAATATGTATTTTACAGTATTATGCATGGACTCCAACTGCGTATTTGTGTTGACTTCTGCTCCTGTTCTGTAGCAATAAGCCTATAATTTATAGGCTCTTGAATAATGATCCTAGAAATAAGATCCAAATGCTCTTATTTCGTCGTCATTGAAGAGCTGGTGAATAATCCTTTCCAGCATCAAATTGAAAGCTTTGACTTCCATTTCCTGAAGCAGAGCTCTTAGTGTATGTAGTGCAGTCTTTCTTTTGTTAGGATTTATAATTAAATGCATTTTTATTCCATGCCCTTATCACGTGCGATATGCAAAATAAACGCATGTCTGCATATTCACTACTCCTTGCCAGGCACTGTAGAAAGACTCTGATGTCTGACATACAGTACTCTGCAACTTATGTTTCGGACTTTATTTTCAGTACTGAAGGAAAAAGACTCTAGAACGCTTTTATCTGCTGTATTTGTTATGAAAAATGCACGTGGGGATCCTTGTTTCACATCATCTATATAAAACCAGTAGAATTATCATGTGAAACAGATAAGCACCGGCCGCGGTGGCCGAGCGGTTCTAGGCGCTACAGTCTGGAACCGCGCGACCGCTACGGTCGCAGGTTCGAATCCTGCCTCGGGCATGAATGTGTGTGATGTCCTTAGGTTAGTTAGGTTCAAGTAGTTCTAAGTTTTAGGGGACTGATGACCTCAGAAGTTAAGTCCCATAGTGCTCAGAGCCATTTGAACAGATAAGCGTTCATTCCATATGTCCCATCAATGCAGACACAGTCTGTCCGATATTTAATTAAAATTTCCTGCAGGGATTATGTCATTATTGCAAGAGCAATGTGATCCTTACTGAAATTTTGAATTCCGACAAGAGAACGTCTTGAGGTGTATGAAATAAGGCATAACTTCTCCCTGACAGCTTTTCTGCTTCTACTCAGGCCTCCATACTAACAGCGTCATTTGTATACCTTACTGCCTCATTGTGTAGAGAAAATCGTTCTCAGTATTGTAGAGGTCATGTCTTGAAATTAGATGTCTCTGCTTAAAATCATCCTCAGACATACTTGACTGCACATGATCCATTATGTTGCTGTACAGTACTTTCTTAGCTACTTTTGCTCTAATTTACCTCCGCTCTGAAATGTCTGAAGTTAGGTGCCCTATTTTATTTTTGTGACCTACCAGAGTAGAAGTCAACAGAAACGTATCCCTCTTTGTGAAAAACTACTTTCATTTTAGTCAGACAATACCATCAGTTTTAAATGTTTCTTGAATTTTAAGTTCTCTGTTTATATCATCTGGGAAAACTTTAGGGGTGTCATACTCCGATATATTGCAGTATAATGCAAGGGCGTACCCAGGATCTGAACCAGGGAGTGGGACGGGGGGGGGGGCAGGTCATATTAGTCTCAGGAAACAAGGACTCGAGACAACATACAGCACTTCTTATTAAATAAAACAGTAAACCAGTGAAAAACTGCTTTTAATAAACGTTTTAAATACAAGAATGCACTTGTACAATCCGAGAAAACATGCAGCATTTCTTATTAAATAAAACAGTAAACTAGTGAAAAACTGCGAATATCTTCTGGGGGGGGGGGGGGCAGCTGCCCTAATGTCATGATTATTACCCACATGATCATTAAAACTGTTGCGGTCCATATAATTCTCCCGAAATATAGCACCGTTAAGTAATTTGTTCAGTTTCTTTGGCGGCTCCTTAAATTCTTGACCGGCACAAATGTTCGAAAAATGCCTTTTCAATGTAAAACGCATTTCGAATTGTTTATCGAATAAATTGCATACAAGTGACATTTTGGAAGTTCAATTAATTACACAGTACATATCTAGAATATGAAAACATACGGCAGATTCAGCAAAACGCAGAAATAACTTTCCAAACTCGCTTAACGCATAAAAATAACATGGCGCAACTTACAGAAACAGCAGACGAATCATGCTGGCTGATAGAGTTAAAACTTCGAATGCTAGGAAATTTAAAGTTTCTTTGATTACTAACAAGGGAAACTCCCCATAGCACCCCCCTCAGATTTAGTTATAAGTTGGCACAGTGGATAGGCCTTGAAAAACTGAACACAGATCAATCGAGAAAACAGGAAGTAGTTGTGTGGAACTATGAAAAAAATAAGCAAAATATACAAACTGAGTAGTCCATGTGCAAGGTAGGCAACATCAAGGAGGGTAGAGTTCAGGAGCGACGTCGTCCCGTGGTTAGCGTGAACAACTACGGAATGAGAGGTGCTTGGATCAAGTCTTCCCTCGAGTGAAAAGTTTATCTTCACAAAGTTATGATCTGTCCGTTCGTTCATTGACGTCTCTGTTCACTGTAATAAGTTTAGTGTCAGCGTTTTGCGACCGCAACGCAAAACTGTGCGATTAGTAGACGAAAGGACGTGCCTCTCCAATGGGAACCGAAAATATTTGATCGCAAGGTCATAGGTCAACCGAATCCTCCACAGGAAAACACGTCTGATATATTCTATACGACACTGGTGACGGCATGTGCCTCACATTACAGGAATATATTGTCGACACACCTAACTTGTACACCTGGCGAATAGGTAAAAAGATTCTTCTAACCTTGCCCGATTTAGGTTTCCTTGTGGATGTGATAATCACTCCCAAAAAAGTGATGAAAACATAAGAGTTTGTCACAGAAACTGCAACAAATGAATGCAACAGTTTCACAGTCGCACAGTTTTCCCTGTGCTGTGTCAAAACATATGTTTTTAACGTTTTCAAATTTTTCCGTGTGTAGACCGTCAAATCCTGCATACTTCCAAGCAAATCTGAACATGTCCTGGAATTTTGGAGAGCGAAGTTGATTATTTAAAAAATTAAACTTTTCACTCGAGGGAAGACTTGAACCAAGGACCTGTCATTCCGCAGCTGCTCACGCTATCCACGGGACCACGACGCTCCAGGGCTCAGTTTCTCCTAGATGTTGTATATGTTGCGCATGGACTACTCACTTTGTATATTTTGTTTATTTTTTTCATAGTTCCACACAACTTCTTCCTGTATTCTCGACTGATCTGTGTTCAGTTTTTCAAGGCCTATCCACTGTGCCAACTTATTACTAAATCTGAGGGGCGTGCTATGGGGAGGTTCCCTTGTAAGTAGCTTCATGTAATAAATGTAAAAATGTCACTATATTGTATTAAGGAATCCAGAAAAAATTGCATGTTGTTGCCAACAGCGTGTAGCCTCCAAACGCTCGCGCGCGCCAGTTGTTTGTCGCTCTCCGCGCCACCGTGGCCGCTGGGGTGAGCGGGTTTTGCACATGCGCAAGGTGAGGTGCGGCTGCTGGCCACCATGGGGCAGCAGCCACGCGTGCAACAAGAAACAGACGGCGTTGTTGAGGAAAGAAGTATGGTCCGCACGTCACGTGGTCGCGGACTTCCTTCCGCGTGCGGTATACTTATGGCGAAGTGCAACCTCTTGCAGTGGAATTCAACTGCTCGCTCTGTTCCGGGCCAGGAACCGACTACATCTCGTAGTTTATCAATCAGAATTCGCTTGCACCAGCCCAGACGTTCCGCTCTGCTCTGCGCCACGCGGCACGGCCCCGCGGACGTCACTCTTCAAGCCACTCGTGATGAGGCTCCTGTCGGCATTAGTATCACGCCAGTGAACTTTGTTTCTGCTGTTCTCAAGTGATAACGAACGATTTTTCAGTTGTTATTAGAATCACTTAATTATGAGCTTGTGCCGTGAATAAAGAGTTTTTAATTTCAATTTGGGACTCACCGTCTACTACGGCGTGCACCACCAAGAAAGGAATAGAACAGATAGTGTCTGCAAAACACTAGAACCGTTCAGCCTTCTGTGCCGTCGCATTACACCTCATATGAATATTATGGTAGTCTAGAGGCGTCGTTCATATGAAACTATCAGAGTCTAAATTAATAATACTGTGCGCCGACTGTGAGAGACTGCAAAGACAATGAGCACCACACTCAGCCTGGAGAACCTATTATTATTCGGGCTCTGTCTGTCTTAAGTTTACTGCAGGATGAAAAACTCTTTAACATTGATTCTCTTCGCTTTTATTGACAAAGCATCACCAGTGATTATACTGCAGTCATTACAAGTAAATGATACGCGTCGTTCTTTCAGTATTGACAGACTGAATAACAATTTTGCTTAAGGATGACTCTTTGTAGACTACACTCCTTGTTCCGCGTTCTGATGGTAATTGTTACTCTTTTCATGTTAGCAGACGCTAGAATAGAACTGCACTGCACACATTCGTTGGATTCTTTTCGTCCACAGGTTTATGGACCATCTTTTCCGGTCATTGTTGATTTAGAACTGTATGTTATTCGTACCTTACGAAGTGTCTCACAGTGACAGTGAATAGATGCACCAATAAGACATGAGATGACACATTTCGAACATAGTATACATTACAAATGGACGTATCGTTGGTCACTATGGAGCTAATAATCACAACTTCGGAAAAGGATGAGAAAAAAACTAGTAAGCATATTTATTTAGAGAACCACAATTTCGGAGTAGGATCAGGAAAACTCTTATCAATATTTATCCATCGATATTACAGGATTTTATGTTTCCATGAGAACCATGTTATGTGTTAGCGTAGTTTTCATAGTTCCATTAACGAAGGAATGGTCCAACCCGACATGTCGAAACCTAACCTAAACTTTTTCACACAGGAAGAATATGCCGAAATAAATGCGACGTAAAAATTTTTGCTGCTAAGGCGCACTGCGAGTATTTTTTAAAAATGTTAAAGTTTTAGCGACCCGCAGCCGTCTACCATGTGTGTGTGTGTGTGTGTGTGTGTGTCAGTACGCGAGCGTCAAACTCTCTCGCGTGCGTCAGTAGTTCCGTGAGCGCCGCCAGACGCCCTGGGTTTATTCGCGCGAAGCGCGGACCATTTATTCCTTGTTTTTGTTACCTTTCGCATGTTAATTATTTTTATCTCTCTCTCTCTCTCTCTAGTGTGTGTTCCTTTCACATGTGTTCAGTAACGCTAGCAACGAGGAGCTCACTGACCTCGACTAGACTATTGCACATTACTAGAATCGTGAGCTCTGTGTTTTAGCACCGCCGGCCACGGTGCCCGAGCGGTTCTAGGCGCTTCGTGATGTCCTTAGGTTAGTTAGGTTTAAGTAGTTCTAAGTTTAGGGGACTGATGACCTCAGCGGTTAAGTCCCATAGTGTTTCGAGCCATTTGAACCATTTTTGTTTTAGCACCACACATAAAAGTAGTAGTAGTAGTAGTAGTAGCAGCTTTATTCATCCATAGATCTCTTTTTACAAGGATATAGGACATGTCAAAGTATTTACAAATTTAGATCAATTTAAAATAAGCTAATTCGTATACACATACATTTACAGACATCTAGTTAGAGACAATCATTAGATTTACTCCCGGTATACAATACCTTTTTTTACAAATAACTTATTAAATAATGTAATGCCACATAAAGTTCCATCGTTTAGTTTAACGTAAAAAAAAAGACAATTCGTGTCCGAATTGTTCGCAAAACTGTCAGTACTTTACGGCATGAACCATCTTCGAACAACCAGCTACCACACGGCAATCAATGGACGGGTGGAACTATGGCATCGCACCCTAAAAGCAGCCCTGATGTGCCATGCGACTGGGTGGACTGAGGCGTTACCAATCGTCCTACTCTGACTCCGAAACATATACGGATCCGACGTGGGTGGTTCCTCGGCCAAACTAGTATATGGAAAGCATTGAGACTACCCCGTGGTTTCATAGAAGCAGTTTCAAGACAAGAAGTGGGTCCTTCTACGCTCGTTGGGTGTCTCAGAGAGCACATCTAGAAGGTACGCCCCCCACAGTCATCCAGGCACAAGGACCTCAGCTCCTGCTCTCACGTGATGCTACATAGTGACGGCATCAAAACGGCTGTCAGACAGTCCTACACCTGTCCACAGCAGGTTATTAATAGGGGAGACCACAACTCGACATTCTCCTGAAAGGGAGGCGTGTCACTGTCGCTGTCGACAGAGTCAAGCATGTCTACATTTTCCACGAGCCGCCACCAGCGAACAGACAGCTATTGCCGTTCTCACGTCAGCCGACGGTACATCTAGCAGGCATTTTGGCTCGCAGTACAGATGTTTTACTAACGGCATGGCAAAGTCGCGGGACCTAATTCATTTACACTACGGCTAAAACACCCGCTAGACGTGCTGTCGGCTGACGGGAGAACGGCAATAGTTGTCTGTTCGCTGGGGGCGGCTCGTGAGAAACGTAGGCTGACTTGACTCTGTCAGTAGTGACAGTGATACGTTTCCTGTTCAGGAGACTGTCTAGTGTGCGGTCTCCCCTACTGACAACCTGGTGTGGACCGGTGAAGGGCGGTCGGAGAGCCGGTTTGATGCCGTCACTTCGTAAAATCACGTGAGAGCACGGGCTGAGGTCCTTGTGTACGAACAGTGGGCCGATGCCGTGCCTGGACAGCTGTGGAGGGCGTATCTTCTGGTTGTGCTCTCTGAGACGCCCAACGAGCGTAGAAGGATCCGCTTCTTGTCTTAGAGCTGCTTCTACGAAATCGTAGGGTAGTATCAGCACTTCCCCATACACTAATTCGGCTGAGGAACCACCCACGTCGGATCTGTATATGTTTCGGAGTCCGAGTAGGACGATTGGTAAAGCCTCAGTCCATCCAGTCGCATGGCACATCAGGGCTGCTTTTAGGGTGCGATGCCATAGTTCCACTATTCCATTGCTTGCCGGGTGGTAGCTGGTTGTCTGAAGATGGTTCACGCCGCAACGTACTGACTGTTTGCGAACAATTCAGACTCAAACTGTCTGCCTCTTTCTGACGTGGAGCGAGCAGCGAAACCACGATATCCAATGCGACAGAATGGTAGGCCGAGATATCATCTATTGTACTGCTTCCGGCCAACGAGTGAATCTGTCGACGATGGTGAGCTGAGCAGGTAGCGTTGGCCATTTGAAGGCGGCAGCGGTCCGAAGACGTCAACGTGAACATGTGTGAATCGTTCTGTGACGTCGGGGAAATTACCTACTGGTGCATGTACGTCTCTACCGACTTTACTGTGTTGGCACTGGAGACAACACTTCGTCCACTTCCTACAATCCTTCTTTGCTCCCGGCCACACAAAGACGGAGCGTAGATCTCATACCTGGGTGGCTCAGACCGTGTAGAGATTCGAGCGCTTGCCGTCTAAGTTCGGAGGCAGAAATGGAAGTGGCTTGGTCGTGGATACATCGCCATACAGTTGCATGCCGTCGCCAGGAATGTCTACGCGTTGTAGCTGCAATGAAGTCTGTGCAGCTTTTAATAAATCTCAGAGCTCTTGGTCTCACCTCTGTGCTTCTGGGAGTGCCGCGTAATCCAGTGTAGAGACGCTGCCGACGTGAGAGAGACAGTCCCCCATGATGTTGTCAATCCTGGAAATGTGTAGAACGTCCGTGGTGAATTGGGCAGCGTGTAGTAGTTGACTGTGTTGCCGCGGCTAGCAGTTTAGATTATTTTGCCGGAAGGCGAATGTCAGCGGCTTGTGGTCTGTACATATTGCGAAGGGGCGAGCCTCGACGTGAGGACGAAAGTATTCGACAGCCTCGTTCATCGCCAGCAGTTCACGGTGGTATGCGCTCCATTTCTTCTGCGAGGTGGTCAGCTTTTTAGAGACGAAAGCTAGCGGATGCCAGGCCTCATCAACGCGTTGTTGAAGCACGCCACCTATCGCTGTCTGGCTCGCATCTACAACCATAGCCAACAGAGCATTCGGCTCTGGATGTGCCAACAATGCCGCGTCCTCTATCACTTGTTTTGTTTTCTAAAATGGTGCGATCATGTTGTCCGTCCAGGTAATCGTCGAGTTGCCTTTAGCCTTCGGGCCCGCCAGCGCAGCTGTCAGCGGCTCTTGAACTTCAGCTGTATGCAGCAGATGCCGCCGATAAAAGTGCAGCATACCTAGGCAGCGTCATAATTCCTTGCATTGGCCGGCCGGGGCAGCTGACGAATAGCCTCTATTTTCTCCGGAAGTAGTAGCGAGCCTGAAGGAGTAATGTGGTAACCTGTGAAGTCAATTTGCGACTGTCCGAAGATACACTTCGCCACGTTCAACACAATTCCTTATTCACTTAGCCGTTGAGAAACCTCCACGAGATGCTGGCGATGTTCTTTTGGCGAGGCTGAGATGACAAAAACGTCTTCGAGGTAAGCGAAACAGAATGACAGGCCTCGCAGCATTGAATCGATAAACTTTTGCCACGTTTGCGAAGCATTCCGGAGACCCAAAGTAATAAATTTGCTTTCAAATAAGCCAAATGACGTAATAATGGCTGTGTTTGGTATATCTTCGTCCGCCACCGGAATCTGTGTGCAGGCCTTGGCGCAATCTACACTACTGGCCATTAAAATCGCTACACCACGAAGATGACGTGCTACAGACGCGAAATTTAACCGACAGGAAGAAGATGCTGTGATATGCAAATGATTAGCTTTTCAGAGCATTCACACAAGGTTGGGGCCGGTGGCGACATCTACAACGTGCTGACATGACGAAAGTTGCCAACCGATTTCTCATACACAAACAGCAGTTGACCGGCGTTGCCTGGTGAAACGTTATTGTGATGCCTCGTGTAAGAAGGAGAAATGCGTACCGTCACGTTTCCGACTTTGATAAAAGTCGGATTGTAGACTATCGCGATTGCGGTTTATCGTATCGCGACATTGCTGCACTCGTTGGTCGAGATCCAATGACTGTTAGCAGAATATGGAATCGGTAGGTTCAGGAGGGCAATACGGAACGCCGTGCTGAATCCCAACGGCCTCTTATCACTAGCAGTCGAGATGACAGGCATCTTATCCATATGGCTGTAACGGATCGTGCAGCCACATCTCGATCCCTCAGTCAACAGATGGGGACGTTTGCAAGGCAACAACCTTCTGCCGGACAGTTCGACGTTTGCAGCAGCATGGACTATCATCTCGGACACAATGGCTGCGGTTACCATTGACGCTGCATCACAAACAGGAGCTCCTGCGATGGTGTACCCAACGACGAACCTGGGTGCACGAATGGCAAAACGTCATTTTTTCGGATGAATCCATGTTCTGTTTACAGAATAATGATGGTCGCATCCGTGTTTGGCGATATCGCGGTGAACGCAAATTGGAAGCGTGTATTCGTCATCGCCATACTGGCGTATCACCAGCCGTGATGGTATGGGGTGCCATTGGTTACACGTCTCGGTCACCTCTTGTTCGCATTGACGGCACTTTGAACAGTGGACGTTACATTTAAGATGTGTTACGACCCGTGGCTCTACCCTTAAATCGATCCCTACAAAACCCTACATTTCAGCAGGATAATGCTCGACCGCATGTTGCAGGTCCTGTACGGGCCTTTCTGGATACAGAAAATGTTCGACTGCTGCCCTGGCCAGCACATTCTCCAGATCTCTCACCAACTGAAAACGTCTGGTCAATGGTGGCCGAGCTACTGGCTCGTCACAATGCGCCAGTCACTACTCTTGATGAACTGTGGTATCGCGTTGGAGCTGCATGGGCAGCTGTACCTGTACACGTCATCCAAGCTCTGTTTGACTCAATGCCCAAGCGTATCAACGCCGTTATTACGGCCAGAGGTGGTTGTTCTGGGTACTGATTTCTCAGGATCTATGCACCCAAATTGCGTGAAAATGTAATCACATGTCAGTACTAGTATAATATATTTGTCCAATGAATACCCGTTTATCATCTGCATTTCTTCTTGGTGTAGCAATTTTATTGGCCAGTAGTGTAGTACACTATACACATAAGCGCCGCTTAACGCGTAGTTTAAGCCGTGGGGCAGAGGTGTCGGGTACCTGTTAGGTATTGTGCTGGTGTTTCGTGCGCTATAATCCCCAAAAAGGCCACCACGCACCACACTTTTTGGGCACGAGGTGTAACGGTGAAAACCAAGGGCAGTCAGACGGACGCAAGATGCCCTTTTTTATCATGTTACCAAACTCGGCCTTGGCTATCTTGAAATGGTCCGGCGCCAGTCGTCGTGGTCGGCAGGAGATTGGCGGCCTCTCAGTTGCCTTGATATACTGCACACTGTTGTGCCTGACGTCCTTCGGAATGCCCGGTGGCTTTGTTAACGCTGGAAAGTCCTTCAGTAGTGCGGCGTACTCATCGTCAATGGCGGTAATCAAATGATTCAAATGCCTCTGAGCACTATGAGACTTAACATCAGAGGTCGTCAGTCCCCTGGGGGTAATCAGCCGGGCAGATTAGGTAGATGTTGACGCCGGAAACCTGCGGCCGTCAGCCCCGTGGTCGGGTCTACGAGGCGGGCGTTGGTCATATCTGGCAAAAGGTTATAATACGTCAAGAAATCCGCTCTTATTATTGGCTCTGCCACATCCACCGCCGTGAAAATCCAAAGGAACTCGCGGCGGAGACCAAGATCCAGCTCTATTCTGTGCAAGCCGTACGTTGCAACAGGCGAGTTATTCGCGGCCGCCAGGCAGAGCGACGTACGCGGTCGTCACTGATGTAACATCATACGTGGGTAAATACGTAAGTCGGAGCCAGTATCAAGCAAGTACTTACAGTCGGTGTGTCGATCGCTGATGAATAGGCGCTGTGATGGCCGGCAATCGGACGAAGTGCCTACGTTCAGTTGCCGCTGGCATTTGAGAACTGGCACGGTTTGACGCAGCGTTGCGCACGTTCCCCGGAACGCCAGTGGTACCAGCACACGTCCTTCTGTTATAGTCGGGTGGCGGCGCACGCGAGCGGCACGCGGACCTGCTGTGAGAGGGTCTCCTGTATCTTGGCCGGCTGCGATCTCCACCGACGCTGCTTATTCTGTTATTCTGTTGCGTCAGTTGATAGACCTTCGCCGCTAATGCATCGTACTCAGCTAGCGCTACCGTGGTGGCTGTACTCGCGCGCTGCACGGCTGATACCGTAATAGGTACAGGTGAGACGGCATCCAGCAACTCGTCGGCCAGTTCTGCCATGGCGTCAAACGACATCTCCGACTGCGTCGCGATAATCGCTTTGAAATATGAAGGTAAACGACTGCTCCAGATTGTACACAGCAGAATATCGGGAACAGTATCAGCGTCCGTTTTACTTCTAAGATACCGCACATGCTGTGACGGTGTTCCGTCTCCAATATCTTCTTGAATTATAACCTGACGGATGCGCTCTTCTTGTAATGCAGATACGCGGTGCATCACTTTCATCTTCAACCGTTCGTCCTTCAGGTGGTGCGACGATGATATATTGCACTTCTGCTCAAATTGACTCACCACCAATGCAAATTTAGATGCGTTTGCGGTAACGCCTGAATAAATAGAATTTGCCTCTACTTGGGCAAACCAGCCGCACGGGATTAGCCGAGCGGTCTATGCGCGCTGCAGTCATGGACTGTGTGGCTGATCCCGGCGGAGGTTCGAGTCCTCCCTCGGGCATGGGTGTGAGTGTTTGTCCTTAGGATAATTTAGGCTAAGTAGTGTGTAAGCTTAGGGACTGATGACCTTAGCTGTTAAGACCCATAAGATTTCACACACATTTGAACTTTTTTTTGGGCAAACCACCACGCTTCTATCGGCGGTTTGTACAGCGCTTCCTCCTTAGCGCGCGAATTGTCGAATAACGCAGCCGTGACGAGAGAACTTAACGCCATGTTGCGAGAAGTCCAAAGTGCATACTCACGAATTTTAAAAATTTAAACCGTACCACAAATTCCTCAAATCACTAATTTTTTGAATAAATTGCAATTCATATTGACAGCTAAACTGTTGTAGATGTAACTGTCACACAAGTGACTAGCAGAGGAAAGAAAATCAAGGCAGTGCACGGCCTTACATTGCAAACGACTTCCATCAGTCGGGACTTTAATTTGTTGGCGTTAAATATTTTATAACAGTTCCCGTAGAAAAGTTCTCATGATCATTTTTCAATAATCTATATTTTGCTAACAAAGAAACAGTGCCTTGTTTACTCACTGTAGTCGTCACAAAATTTCCAATTGTCTGTTGGATGACGAAAAAACATTATCCTAACATCAGGCGTAACCTCCTCCTTCCTAATCAGCCTATTGGATTGCGATATAACTGACAGTGACCGCATATGCCTAATGATGGTTGGTTGGTTTGTGGGATTAAAGGGACCAGACTGCGAAGGTCATCGGTCCCTTTTTCCAAAAAAATTAAAACCGCCCAAAGAGAATAAAAAACGAACAGCAGGAAAGACGTCAGGCGACACAGGACGAGAAAGACTCCGACAGAGATCAGACAAAACAAATTAAAACACACAGAGGGTGACGGTGGTTGGCCGACCATAGAGAAAAAAAAGAGGAAAAGCCAACCACCAAGAACACATTAAAAACTCAGTTTAAAATCAGAGGCTAAAAGCCAGAATCAACACTAAAAAACATAAACACTCAGATTAAACCATAAAAACCCCCTGCCCGAATAAAACGCAAAACTAAGTCCACCATGGTAGAGTCATATAGTAAAAGGGCAGGGAGCGTATCAGGCAGCGTAAATGTCTGCCTGAGCACAGTTAAAAGCGGACAAGTTAATAAAATGTGCACCACCGTCAAAATCGCCCCACAGCGACAGAGAGGCGGGTCCTCGCGACGCAATAAATAACTGTGAGACAGTCGGGTGTGGCCAATGCGGAGCCGACAAAGAACAACTGAATCTCTGCGAGCGACTCGCATGGATGACTGTCACACACGCGTCGTCGCCTTGAGAGAACGGAGTTTGTTTGGCGTGGGCAGATTGCGCCATTCAGTGTCCCAAAGCGAGATAACTGCGCGGCGGAAGACTGCCCGCAAATCAGTCTCCGGGAGGCCAACGTCCAGGGTGGGTTCACTGGTGGCCTGTTTGGCCAGGCGGTCAACACGTTCATTGCCCAGGATGCCGACGTGACCGGGGGTCCATGCAAAAACCACAGAGCGGCCGCAACGCGCAAGAGTATGCAGGGACTCATGGAAGCCATCACCAGACGAGAACGAGGAAAACACTGGTCGAGAGCTCGTAAACCGCTCAGGGAATCGCTACAGATAACGAAGGACTCACCTGAGCAGGAGCGGATATACTCTAGGGCACGAAAGATGGCGACCAGCTCAGCAGTGTAAACACTGCAGCCATCCGGCAAGGAACGTTGTTCAGAATGGTCCCCTAGAGTTAGCGCATACCCGACACGACCAGCAACCATCGAACCGTCAGTGTAGACAATTCCAGAGCCCTGATACGTGGCCAGGATGGAATAAAAGCGGCGGCTGAAGGCTTCAGGAGGGACTGAGTCCTTCGAGCCCTGTGCCAAGTCGAACCGAAGGCAAGGGCGAGGAACACACCACGGGGGTGTACGCAGAGGTGCCCGGAAAGGAGGTGGAACAGGGAAAAACCCAAGCCTGGAGAGAAGCTCCTTGACGCGTACTGCGATCGGACAACCCGACCGTGGCCGACGGACTGGCAGATGGACGACTGACTGCGGGAACAGGACACGGTAATTTGGATGCCCGGGCAAGCTAAGAACATGGGCAGCATAAGCAGCCAGTAATTGTTGGCGTCGTAACCGCAGTGGAGGGACACCTGCCTCCACTAGTATGCTGTCCACAGGGCTGGTGCGGAAAGCACCAGTGGCAAGGCGTATCCCGCTGTGGAGAATGGGGTCCAGCACCCGCAACGCAGATGGGGATGCTGAGCCATAAGCCAGGCTCCCAAAATCCAGACGGGACTGGATTAACGCCTGGTAGAGCCGCAACAGGGTAGATCGGTCGGCGCCCCAGCGGGTGTGGCTCAAGCATCTCAGAGCGTTTAGATGCCGCCAACACGCCTGTTTAAGCTGCCGGATATGAGGCAGCCAAGTCAACCGGGCATCGAAAACCACCCCTAAAAATCTGTGTGATTCCACCACTGAAAGAAGTTCGCCGGCAAGATAAAGCCGCGGCTCCGGGTGGACAGTACGTCGCCGGCAGAAATGCATAACGCAGGTCCTGGCTGCCGAAAACTGGAACCCATGAGCTACAGCCCAAGACTGCGCCTTGCGGATAGCGCCCTGTAGCTGACGTTCAACAGCTGCAATGCCAGTAGAGCTGTAGTAAAGGCAGAAGTCGTCAGCATACAGGGAAGCGGTGACAGAATTTCCCACGGCCGCAGCGAGCCCGTTAATGGCTATTAAAAACAGGCAGACACTTAAAACAGAACCCTGTGGCACACCGGTCTCTTGGACGTGGGAGGAACTAGATGAGGCCGCGACTTGCACGCGGAAGGTACGACACGACAGAAAATTTCTGATAAAGATCGGCAGAGGACCCCGAAGACCCCATCCATGAAGCGTGGAAAGGATGTGATGACGCCATGTCGTATCGTACGCCTTCCGCATGTCGAAAAAGACAGCGGCCAGGTGCTGACGGCGGGCAAAGGCAGTACGGATGGCCGACTCCAGGCTCACCAGATTGTCGGCGGCAGAGCGGCCTTTACGGAACTCACCCTGAGACGGAGCCAAAAGGCCCCGAGACTCCAGTACCCAATTCAAGCGCCGGCTCACCATTCGTTCGAGAAGCTTGCAAAGAACGTTGGTGAGGCTAATGGGGCGATAGCTGTCCACCTCCAAAGGGCTCTTGCCCGGTTTCAAAACGGGGATGACAATGCTCTCCCGCCATTGCGACGGAAACTCACCCTCGACCCAGAGACGGTTGTACAGGTCGAGGAGGCGTCGCTTGCAGTCCACTGAAAGGTGTTTCAGCATCTGACAGTGGATGCTATCTGGCCCGGGAGCGGTATCAGGGCAAGTGGCAAGGGCACTGTGAAATTCCCACTCACTGAATGGAGCATTGTAGGATTCAGAAGTGTGGGTGCGAAAAGAAAGGCTCCGACGTTCCATCCGCTCTTTAATGGAGCGGAAGGCCTGGGGGTAATTCGCAGAAGCGGAACTCATAGCAAAATGCTCCGCTAAGCGGTTTGCAATGACGCCGGAGTCGGTACAAACTGCTCCATTCAGTGAGAGCGCAGGGACGCCGACACGGGTCCGATAGCCATAGAGGCGTGGGATCTTGGCCCAGACCTGCGATGGAGAGACATGGAGGCCAATGGTGGACACATACCGCTCCCAGCACTCCTGCTTGCTTTGGCGGATAAGGCGGCGGGCCCGCGCTCGCAGCCGTTTGAAGGTGATGAGGTGTTCAATGCAGGGATGTCGCTTGTGACGCTGTAGCGCCCGCCGGCGATCTTTAATCGCTGCAGCGATCTCAGGCGACCACCAAGGCACAGTCCGCCGCCGAGGGGACCCAGAGGAACGGGGAATGGCAGATTCGGCGGCAGTAACGATGCCGGTGGTGACCGATTGAACCACCACATCAATGTCGTCATTACAGAGAGGCTCAATAGCGGCAGTGGAGGAGAACAAGTCCCAGTCAGCCTTATTCATAGCCCATCTGCTAGGGCACCCAGAAGAGTGACGCTGTGGTAGTGACAGAAAGATCGGAAAGTGGTCACTACCACACAAGTCGTCATGCACACTCCATTGGACAGACGTAAGAGGCTAGGGCTACAGATTGAAAGGTCAATGGCGGAGTATGTGCCATGCGCCACACTGAAGTGTGTGAAGGCACCATCATTTAAAACCGAGAGATCGAGCTGCGACAATAAATGCTCAACGGTGGCGCCTCGACCTGTTTCCACTGACCCACCCCACAGAGGATTATGGGCGTTGAAGTCGCCCAATAGCAAGAAAGGTGGCGGCAATTGGGCTATCAGCGCAACCAGGACATGCTGCGAGACATCACCATCCGGTGGAAGGTAAAGACTGCAGGCGGTAACAGCCTGTGGCGTCCACACCCAAACAGCGACAGCCTCTAAAGGTGTGTGGAGAGGGACAGACTCGCTGTGCAGAGAGTGAAGGACATAGAGGCAGACGCCACCAGACACCCTTTCATATGCTGCCCGGTTCTTATAATAACCCCGATAGCCAAGGAGGGCGGGGGTTCACATTGCTGGAAACCAAGTTTCCTGAAGAGCAATGCAGAAGAAAGGGTGAAGGCTGATAAGTTGGCAGAGCTCAGGTAGATGGTGGAAGAAACCGCTGCAGTTCCACTGGAGGATGGTATTGTCCATGGCGGAGAAAGGCGTGACGGAACTGGGAAGGCAGATTACGCCGCTGGGTCACCTGCTGCCTCCAATGGAGCACCCGTGCAAGTGCTATCCATTGCGTCTGAGGGACCGACGAGATCGGGGTCCTCAGCGGACACAAGGATCTCCACCTCATCGTCAGATGCAGAGCTTTTAGGTAGCGGTGGAGTAGGTGCCACCGCAGGGGTCTTGGTCTTACGGGTCTTCAAAGTCGTTTTATCTCGCTGTTCCTTTGGTTGCCGTTGTTGAGAGGGCTTATTGGAGTCAGTCTCCGGGACCGAAGAGGATCGCGAAGCCCGTCGACCAGCGACCTGTGGCGTCTGCAGCCACTGGTTGGTGTCTGCTGTGCCGCTGGTAGGAACCTGGGAAGGGAGTGACCCAAGGGATCCCTTCCGAGCGAGAGAAGCCAAAGAAGACTTACGCTTCTCCGGCTTAGAAGTGGGGACTGGTGTCCCCAGCGGTTTAGTGGGTGCTGCTCCCGAGGTAGATGGTGTGGGAGCAACAGCGAGAGAAGGGGCCCCCATCATCAAGGGGGCAGGTGAGGTCCTCTGACTCTGAGAGCTGACGGTATGACTTGCAGCTGAAGGAGCTGGAGCAGGAGTGACAGTGGATGCATAAGATGACATCATGCGCACGGGATGTAGCCGTTCAAATTTCCGCATAGCCTCAGTGTAGTTCAGTCGGTCCAGGGTCTTATATTCCATGATCTTGCGTTCTTTCTGGAAGATTCTGCAGTCTGGCGAGCAAGGTGAATGGTGCTCCCCGCAGTTGACACAGATGGGAGGCGGGGCACATGGAGTATCGGGATGAGATGGGCGTCCACAATCTCGACATGTGAGGCTAGAAGTACAGCGAGAGGACATGTGACCGAACTTCCAGCACTTAAAGCACCGCATTGGGGCAGGGATATAGGGTTTGACGTCACATCGGTAGACCATCACTTTGACCTTCTCTGGTAATGTATCACCTTCGAAGGCCAAGATGAAGGCACCGGTAGCTACCTGATTGTCCCTCGGACCCCGATGAACGCGCCGGACGAAATGTACACCACGGCGCTCTAAATTGGCGCGCAGCTCGTCATCAGACTGCAAAAGTAGGTCCCGATGGAAAATAATACCCTGGACCATATTTAAACTCTTATGTGGGGTGATGGTAACGTTAACATCCCCCAACTTGTCACAAGCAAGTAACCTGCATGACTGGGCAGAGGATGCCGTTTTTATCAAAACTGACCCAGAGCGCATTTTGGACAAGCCCTCCACCTCCCAAAACTTGTCCTCTAAATGCTCTACAAAGAACTGAGGCTTCACGGATAGAAACGAGTCACCATCAGCTCTGGTACAGACGAGATACCTGGGCGAATACACGTCACTGTCATTCATTGCCTTTCGTTCCTCCCAAGGTGTGGCCAGGGAGGGGAACGATTTGGGGTCATAAACGTTAGCTTTAAAATGAGCCCTCGAACGCTTAGGGACTGCTGGTGGCTGGCCGCCAGCGAGAGATGATGTACCACGCTTCATTGCGGGTCATCCGCCCTGATGCCACCAACTCCGACCAAGGGCCCTCCCCACGGGCGCCACCCAGCCGCAGCAATAGCCACCTGGCAGGATGGCCATTGCCGGGAGTCCTGATGCCCCAGGGAGATGGGCATCTACTCCTTGGCATACGTGGGGAGTTAACGGCGCAGGCATCAGTAGAGCGATCCCTGTGTTGTCAGGGGGCTACAACCAACAGAGTACATGGCGGCCCCACCACAACGGACTGGCTTCCGTGCTGGATCTTAGGTGCAAAAATGTCCAAGGTCGTCGCCGCAGTTAAAAGCAACACTGCAGAGTGCAGCGTGGGAATCGTACCCAGGGACGGATCCTCGCCCAAGAGATGGAAAACGAGCGGGACACCATTGCAACGACGAAAAAGCCGGCTAAAGGTCTCAATGCACGACGGATACAGTGCACCATGTAAGGCGCCCTTCCCCAATTGGCTCGCTCTTCGGAATAATTTAGAAAGATGGAGGTCAAACCCGAGAGGGGACCATCACATAAGGCCGAAACATGTGAGACTCCTTTTAGTCGCCTCTTACGACAGGCAAGAATACCGCGGGCCTATTCTAACCCCCGAACCCGCAGGGGGGATGCCTAATGAAATTCTGCAGTCAGTAAGGCTATCGTTACCGAAGGAAAATAACCCCCGCTGGTTGGAGGAAAGTGTACAACAGACTCTTCTGAAGGAAGAATCTACCCTACATTTAAGCTAAATACTGATGATAATTTTGAAATGGGTGTAATATAGTGCAATCGCCCACGAACCGCACAGGGGGGAAGAAGGTTGTCACATAATATTTACTGCAAAAATCACAGGTAACATAAAGAAAGCAGTGATTAACTAGAAAATGGATAATTAAACGGTTGCCAGCCCGCTAGGGCAATGAATCTCCAGAATCTTGAGAAAGGTAATGGCAAAGAAATTAAAGTAAATAATCACTGGCGTGGCAACAGTAGGTTGTCACGCTTTTCCACAGCACAACAGTTTACGAGAAAATGAATGAATCAGAAAGCACTGAGTCTGCCGTTACTTATTCTGAAATGCTAAATTTTGAAAGTAACGTTAAATGAAATTACTGGTTAAATAAACGACAGGCTTAGCTCAAACACTGTTATGTAAAAAATTACTTTCAGTAACCTCAGCGCAACGTAGCGCAAAATTTAGAAAAAGGCAAGTAATTTACTTTTGATTATTGAAAGATTGAACCGAATTTGCTTTAAGCAAATATGCAATTGGTTTTACTTTTAAAATAACAACAATAGAATACATACCAAGCCAGCAGAAGTCACTCGCTAAGCTAAAAACAGAATAAATGAACTTGCGCATTGTTGATTTGTGCAGTATCTTTAGTTATTAGCTTTGCTAGAGAAATTTCATTTTACTTTAAGTAGCTTCTGTTATGCAATACAAGAATGAACAGTTTAGACTGAAACCGGTTTTTTAGCAAACACACAAACTGGCAGTAAATAGCTAATTACTTTCCATATTCTTACGGCACTCGGTGATTGCATGGAAAGGAAAGGGACCCTGCTTGTTAATAATGACTGAGGACAATGACAACACAGGTGCCCTACAAGTTTGAACTATTGCAAGTTATTATTCAAGTTATTCATACTTTGTGAAAGAAAATCAACTGGGCAAAGACTCTGCATTACTGTGCGGACGACGAAGAATGTAGCCGACTACAATGCTGAGCTGCCGTTTTTGCTGCTGCTGCTGTTCGATGAGAACCTCGAGTCGTCTCCAGAGCCACGGATAATTATGGGATAGGCAAGAGTTGGAACTGCAGCTTCCTCCGTCTGTCCACTCCTGTCGTTCCCTCAATACTTGCGGGTTAACGAATCAGGCGCGTCTACATTGGCGCGAGCATGGCTGCACACCGCGGCGGCGGGAGCGCCCAACAAACGCTTCTGCACTCTTTCATAACTAAATCTGCTCTGCCTCCTCTCTGCTCGCAACGTGACAGAGACTCTCCATACGCACAGCTACTACCATTTTGTCGTTGCTTTCGACACATTTCAATTAAGTTCCCTTGGCTATTACCCAGCAATTTACAATATTTTCATCGAAATTACAATCAATTATATCTTCGTCTTCCGTCATGCATTAGGCTTTCCCTCAACCTGTTGTAGCTACACCTGGTCCTTCCATCGTTTTGCAGGTCTTCCAGTGCATCTTTCACCTTGCGGAACATATCGCCAAAAATGTAGTGGTAATCTTGATTTGTCCATTCGTAACAGATGGGATATCCATTTTTGTCGGTATTCGTCAACCCTACTGTTTACATCGAAAATATTTAATTGCTTCCTGATATCTGTATTTCTTTTGTAGTCTAGCTTGGTGTATCCCGCTATGTAGGAATTTCCTTTCATTGGCTTGTAATCTTATTTTATCTCTATTTTTCAGTACCCAAGATTCACTTCCATATAGTAATGTTGGTACTGACATAACTTTAGAAAATTTTAGATCTGTTTCTGTTCTTACTTTACGTTGGAGGACTCTTCTGATAGTGCCATTTAAGTAGTTAAATTTCTCAATTTTGTCTTTTTGATCTAGGTCTCCCCTGTACGACAGCATGGTTCCAACAAATCTGAATCTATCTACTTGCTCTATAATCTTGTTGTCTATAATTATTTTTGTTCTTACTATATTTTTCCACAGAAAGCCATCGCTTTTCTTTTTTGTACTAATGTTGACATAATACATATATCTGGCATGTTTGGTATAGTTCGTAGGCAGCTCTCTGCAGTCCATCTTCATTATTCGAAATTAACACTTGGTCATCTGCGAATAACAAAGTCATAATGTAATCTTTTTGGTTGAAGTTATATGTATAGTTCTTCAGTTTCATTGCCCATTGCCGTATAATGTCCTCAACGTATATATTAGAAAGCAGCGGAGAGGGGCTGCAACCTTGTCGAACTCCTAAAGTAATAACCTTTATTGTTTCTTCATTATCCCCAATTATTTGGATTCTTGTATTAGAATAGATCTTTTGAACTACCTCTACAATGTGTATTGGTATACCTCTTTTTATTAAAATTTCCCACAATAGCTGTCTATTTACTTTATCGAAACCCTTTACATAATCGACGAAAAGGATGTGTGTTTCTTTATTGATTTCCTTATGTTTTTCTATAATTTGCTGTAGCATAAATATATTGTTTGTACAGCTTCTCCCCTTTCTGAATCCATTTTGTTCTTCTGACAGCAGGCACTCCATTATGGATTATAGTCTTTCGGTTATTATTCTAGCATAGATCTTATATGCTGTATTTAATAGTGATATGCCTCTATAATTTTCGGCTTTTTATCTGTCTCCTTTTCTAAATATATTACCTTTGTTATCCAGCAAAGATCCAAAAATATGAGGAATATTTTTTAAATGCTACTGAAGAATATTGTGTTAGTTCGCTGTTACTGTCATCACTTCCTGCTGCCTTTCGGTTCTTTGTATATCTGAGAGCATGTTCTAATTCTTGGAATTCAAGGCGATCTGGATTTGATCCAAGATCTTCATTATTTTCTGTGTTAATTTCATCAGTCCATATTTCCTTGTAATAATGCAGCTAGTCTTTGTTCTTTATTACATTTATATCTGCCACATCCTTTTCGCTGTTATTCAAGTGTCTTACCATTTTATATGCAAGTGTTTGTCTCCCGTGGACATCGTTTTCGATCCTTGCAGCAAGGTTATCCCAATCGTCTTCACGGAGCTTCCTGCTTTGTGTTTTCACTTCTGCTGTCTGCTTCTTGTATGCTTCATTATTCTCCTGAGGTGGGTATTGTAGATATTTTTTATATAGCTTTCTCTTTATTTAAACAGCCTCCTCAATTTCTTTTGTCCAAATCATGGCGTTCGGCCATCCTGATTTAGGTTTTCCGTGATTTCCCTAAATCGCTTCAGGCAAATGCCGGGATGGTTCCTTAGAAAGGGCACGGCCGATTTCCTTCCCCATCCTTCCCTAATCCGAGCTTGTGCTCCGTCTCTAATGACCTCGTTGTCGACGGGACGTTAAACAGTAATCTCCTCCTCCTCCTCCTCCAAATCATGTGGCCTTTTCTCTTCTTCCTGTGTTTCGTTTTATCTAAAGCTTCACTGTCTGCAGTTCTTAATGTGTCCTTAATCTGGTCCCATTCATTTTCAGTACTCTCTGATTCTGGAACTGTGCCCTTTATTGTGTCTATACGTCTTTGATAAAGATTCTTTATTGACTCTTGTTCTATTAAGTAGACTTTATATACCTCCCTTGGTTGTTCTGGGAATTTTTTACGTATTTTATGTCATCTCTGCTTTAGAGAAACTTTTGCTTGTAGCAGGAAGTGATCTGCGTTAATGTCGTGCCCTATATATACACGCACATCCTGAAACACAGTAGCTGTTTTTTGGTTTGCCACGAAGTAGTCAATTTTGGTTCTAAATCCTCTGGCAGACCATGTGTATTTGTGTATGTCTTTGTGTTTAAAGAAAGATTTTAATATTCTGAAGTTACTGAAAGTTGCAAAATCTCTCAACATGGTTCGATTGCAGTTGACTGTAGTCTCTCCAGCATAGCCAACTATTTTATCTATTCTTTCCCTTCCTATTCTTGCATTGTAGTCTCCGACAATTACAATATAGTCATTCTTTTTTATCCTATCCATTGTTTTCTGTAAATCTTCATAGAACGTCTCGATTTCCTTCGTTCCCCCTTCCTCTGGGGCATACACTGCTATACAGGTTAGATATCCTCTAGAAAGCTTACATCTTATGCTGCATATCCGCTCGTTTATCCATGCTTAGCTTATCAATCTGTTTGTCCATTTTTATTGATTATTATGGCAACCCCAGCTTGTGCTCTTTTGCTTTGTTCTACTCCGATGTATATCATAGTATAATTTCCTATATCTTTTGTTCCTTTCATTTTCTTTTAAGTTTCTGTGATAAATGCTATATCACAGCTCCTTTCTTCTAATATTTTATGTAGTTCTCCTTCCTTTGTCGATATCCCTCTGACGTTCCATCGGCTGGTTCCGGCGGAGGTTCGAGTCCTCCCTCGGGCATGGGTGTATGTGTTTGTCCTTAGGATAATTTAGGTTAAGTAGTGTGTAAGCTTACGGACTGATGACCTTAGCAGTTAAGTCCCATAAAATTTCACACACATTTGAACATTTTTTTGACGTTCCTGTTTTAAGTTTACATGTTCCGCTACACCAAAATCTTTAACCTTTTTCCTTTTCCGGTTCGTAGTATGGTTTTCCGTCCGGCTTTCCCTATGTAGCTTGCCAGTACCTTTTTACGAGGTGAGACAATAAAGTAATGAGACTAATGTGAAAAAAAAACTGTTTAAAAATGTTCAAATGTGTGTGAAATCTTATGGGACTTAACTGCTAAGGTCATCAGTCCCTAAGCTTTCACACTACTTAAGCTAAATTATCCTAAGGACAAACACACACACCCATGCCCGAGGGAGGACTCGAACCTCCGCCGGGACCAGCCGCATAGTCCATGACTGCAGCGCCTCAGACCGCTCGGCTAATCCCGCGCGGCAAAAAAAATATTGCTTACCGTTGTATTCAAGTTTAACGTTGTCTCCTTCAAAGTAGTTCCCTTGTGACTGCACACACTTTTTCCAGCGCTTCTGCCATTGATGGTAACATTTCTGGAACTCATCTTCTGTAATATCCTCCAAGACCCTCGTCACAGCTTTTTGGACATCCTGTGTTGTTTGAAAATGGTGTCCCTTGACTGCCGTTTTGACTCTTGGAAATAGAAAAAAGTCGCACGGAGCGATATCTGGTGAATAAGGTGACTGTGGTTCTACTGAAATTTGTTCTGAGATTAAAAATTGCTGTACTGACAGAGCAGTATGGGATGGCGCATTATCGTGGTGTAGAATCCAGTTATCAGCAATGTTGGCACGGACACAAAGAGCTCTTTTACGAAGTCTTTCTAAAATTTCTTTGTAATAATATTGGTTAACTGTTTGTCGAGGAGGCACCCACTCTTTATGAATAATTCCCTTGGAATCAGAGAAGCACACAAGCATGCATTTCACTTTTGATTTTGACATTAGTTCTGCCTTCACTAAACATTTTATGCCAACGAAAAGCTCTTGACATAACCTCCATTCCAAAAGCCTTCTGAAGCTTACCGTAAGTTGTCGCCACATTTTCACCCAATTTAACGCAAAAAGGAATGACATACCGTTGCGCGATATTATGCGGTTCCATTTCCGTGACGAGAGACACAAACACATGTTAACTTATTACAGCACAACTCACGACTGAGCAGTTGCATCGATGTGCTCCTTGGACTAGAAGCAGCTTATAGACCAAGGTCAAAAATATTGTGCCTACGCAAGCCTGCAGGGTTGCCTCCTCTTGCAAAGAAAATCAGTCTCATTACTTTATTGTCGCACCTCGTATTTCGCCTGGCCGCCTTACGGGGGCTGCGCAGATATAGTTGGACAGTGGGGCTGCCACTTCAAGGCCTGATTTTCTTGTAAGGGTTTACTTGCCGAGGAAAGCTAGCTTCTCTACGCCTCTAGAGCCCTTCCTGCCCTATGTTGTGGGACTCACTTCGTTTGGCTCCCTTGCCAAGGCCTGTCCGACTTGGGTGGCCCTGCTGGTAGCTACGCAACCGTCGGCATAGCCCTTGACTTCATCAAAGCAAGCAAAACCCTCCCACCCCGTTAAGGCGGTGTCCCCTGGGAGGGTCAATTATATACAGTCAAAAATAAATACACTAGTACGTCGATGACGTATTAAATATGTTTTCTGTAATACAGCTTACAGCTTCATAATCAAGAGTACAGTGCAAGTTATCAACGGATATTAAATGGCGAAAATTTTGGGCGGTGCAGAGGGTATTTTATCTGCATTTTCGGTGTTACATAGGCACACCTGATTTAAAAAAAATGCATTCAGGCATTTCACAGTAATTACTAGTTTTATTTAGACAAAATTCGGATGGATTAAGGAATGTTCGTGGCCGTTGTTCAGCATATTGTACTGCGTACCAGGCAGACTTGGTCAGATTCGTAAAACGTGGTGATACGAATTGACAATGCACTAATATCTGAAGTTTAACCATATTATTCCGGTGATAAACCTAAAATGACAAAAAGTTATTGATAATTATATTGTCTGACAATTTATTCAAAAATGCTCTATACTGTCGAAAATTTTCTTTGTCGAGAGGGTGAATCACCCTATTACTTTCGTGTGCCAAGAGTCCAACAAAAGCAATGAATTATTTTCTGCAACTGGTAAAAAGACATTTCAAATATAACTGTGAAACTTATTCTCTTCCATTTTTTCAGATTTTCACAATGATTACGAGATTTTTTGCAACGAACAGTCGTATTTTTTACTATTTGTTTCTAATCCGCCTTGTGTTTCCTGCATACAGATATGAAGCTGCGCAAACAGTAATCCACTCACACTTATAACTGAAGGTGTTGTATATGAATGTATCATAGCATTCATCGACTCCAAAGCTACTCTATCTTTCTTTTCTCGAAATGATAAAGTGAGGTTTGCAGAAAGTTTTTACACAAAACCTGACTGGCTTTATACACAGCATTTTAGGGAGAAAGAAGGAGCATTATCTTCATGTCAACTACGAATTTCTCTGTATTATTATCTATTAATGATATCTCCTCAACACGTTTACTTGAAGTATATTTCGTAATTTTGCGACTTCCTTTTCCGTACAACCTCCTGAATCTTTTAACTAAGCTGGTATCCAAAATTACAGCACAAGCCGAAATTTTGCAAGGATGCGTTTATTTTGCAACGAAACAGTATATCAGCTGATAGTAAAGTAGAAACAATATAAAGAATACAGAACGTAAACAAATGCCACATGCATAACGGTAAAAAAGTGTTCTTCGTTTTTCCCAACTTAACGGGTTTACACACACATTCCGACAACTGGTTAAAGCGCTCATTATGGGGTATGAGCACCTCTGGTAGCAACACAGACCTGAGAAACGACGGAGCATGCTCTGAATGATCTCATTAATCTCATGTTGAGGCAATAACGCCCATTCTTTCTGCAGTGTGGTTGGGGGATGTTGACGTGATGCAACCCATGTTTGTAATCCATCCCAGACGTACTCTATGGGATTCAAATCGGGAGAGCGAGTAGGCCACACCATGCGTGCAATATCTTCCGTTTCCAAGAGAACATCAACCACGAGTGCTGTAGGAGGTCGAGCATTATTATCCAGCAGTACGACAGTACGAAGTCTGGGCCCACAGCACCTCGCAACAGCCGCACATGAGGTCCCAAGATCTCGTCACGATACCTAACAGCAGTTAAACCTCGCCGATTTAACCATACAATTTCATGAAGAGATGTTCTAGAGGTCAATATAATCCCTGCTTACGCCATTAGGAATCATCCTCGATATCAGTCGCTTTCCACAATGGTTGGGTCCCGAAATCGTGTTCCACGTCCCCTACATATGCGAATCCATCGAGAATCACTGTCCAGACCAAATCGGAACTCATCTGTGCAAAGAACATTGGACCAATGTTCGACCGTCCTGGTGGCATGTTGACGGCCGCAATCCAGACGTTCCCTTTTGTGAAGACGCGTGAGAGGGACACATACAGCAGGTCTCCAATAATAAAGGCCATTTCGCCGAAGTCTTCTGTAGACCGTTTGCCTCGCTACAGCACGTCCAGTGGATGCTGCGGGGTTAGATGCCAGATTCCGTGCAGTATTAAGGCGGCACCGTCGTGCGCTTACAGCCAAATAACGGTTCTCTCTTTCTGATGTTACACGTGGTCGGCCCCGCCCTTGTCTTCGGGATAGTTTCGATCTCTATAAACTGTCGCCACATTCGAGAAACAACAGAGTTATTAACATTAAGCCATCGGGCCACATCTACATCTACATTTATACTCTGCAAGCCACCCAACGGTGTGTGGCGGAGGGCACTTTACGTGCCACTGTCATTACCTCCCTTTCCTGTTCCAGTCGCGTATGGTTCGCGGGAAGAACGACTGTCTGAAAGCCTCCGTGCGCGCTCTAATCTCTCTAATTTTACATTCGTGATCTCCTCGGGAGGTATAAGTAGGGGGAAGCAATATATTCGATACCTCATCCAGAAACGCACCCTCTCGAAACCTGGCGAGCAAGCTACACCGCGATGCAGAGCGCCTCTCTGCGACTGTCCTGCTTCCATTCTTCCCAAGGCCCTCCACCGCAGAGAGGCTGGTAGGCGTCTTCTCTGTGCCATACTGCATCGTCTGTGACAGTGTACACAGCGATTGTGGATGTGGGACTACCCAGCAAACACTATACCGTTTGATAGGTGTCCCGACGTCATCGTTGGCGTTGTTGTCTGGTGACCAGAATGCCATCTTCCGTACAGGACACGATCGTACGGACATCTGTTGACAGTTTGTATGGTTATACCGTGAATTAGACACAGGCCGGGGAAATAGTGGTTTATTGGTTTAATTTTAGACACCATTGTAGGTTGAAGAAGTCTGAAAATTAGTAAAATTTATCTCATTTACAGTTCTGAGTGCCCATTCTCATACATCTCCCTCGGTAATGCATTGACTCTAACGAGCAATTCTAAGTCTGTAAATAGTTTTTCTTTCACACATTGTGAGTTTTATTTTGGTGCATATTTTGTATTTCGTGTAAGTCTTTCTTCCATTTATGCAATTTACGTTCAGATTTTGTGAAACGAAACCAGCTTTGCAGATTGCTTCCCTCTAAATGTTTTCTCCCTCCTTCATTTCACTAAAAAATTTACAAACTCTGTTTTGCCACTGAAAGCTATTACTGTGACGTTCTCTTTTGGGCCAGGAAGGTATTGTATTTATGTTCTGGACTTTCATTAGCACAACAATCATCTTTCGAAACACTGTTCACAAATCATCAGAATTATTTCCTGTATCCTCTACTGTTTCGTTGGTTGGTTAGCTGGCTGGGGGCAAGGACCAAATAGCGAAGTCATCCGTCCCATCGAATAGGGAATGACGAGGAAGGAAGTCGCCGTACTCTTTCAAAGGAATCACCCCTGCATTTGCCTGAAGCGATTTGGGGAAATCACGGAAAACCTAAATCAGGATGGCCGGACGCGGATTTGAACCGTCGTCCTCCCGAATGCGAGTCATGTCTAATGTTTCAATATTTTGTAACGAAATAGTAACATTATTCGAATGAATGTTTAAGAAATTAACTAGTAAATAACAAATATGTAGGTCTTCAGCAGAAGTAGGTGTTTCCTATTGCATACCACGTTTTCGCATATCTTCTTTGCTAGGTTGAAAATGTGAATTGGATTCCACATCACTGTGAAACTCTGTAACATGCCAAAGACAGATGCTATTGGCAAGCACACACGAAAAAAAACACAAGGAAAATTAATTCAGTTTTATCTCCAGTGTTAACGCTTAGCGATACTGCAATGCCGATAGACAATTATTATGGATATTACATGAGTTGCAAACTCGACCGAGTAGTAACTGTGAATAATTGTCAGAGAAGCTATCAACAGAAACTGAAATTCGCTTTGTTTAGTGGTGTTATCTGTTTAAGGATGCGCCATCAACCAAACCTGTGCAGCTGTGTGATGTTCGTGTGCTGTCTGCCACACCTGCAACAGAGGTGTACATTACTCCAGTCGCCTGAAGAGATACAAATTTGGCGACTTTCAACATTTAAAAAAAAAATGCCTGCAGTGCGTCTGGGAAGCTAAAATTTTGACATCCTTCGGTGTATTCTTCCCGTGTCAAAAATTCCAGATTACGTTTCGACATGTTATTATAAGATCCAGACAAATTTCTGCTGTATTCTTCCCGCGTAAAAAATTCAAGATCACGTTTCGACATGTTGTTATAAGATCCAGACAAATTTCTGCTGTTGTTTCAACTTGTCGAACGTTTAAATAAACCGAAAATCGCTAACCATCTCTGCTAGTATTAAGAGCAAACCCGCGTTTGCAGGGATCCTGCTTTACACACTGTGTTGCGAATCACTAGAGGCCACGGAGCCCAGCCACGTGCCACTTTCCACCCGCCGGGACTGCCAGCGAGTAGCAAGGCTACAATATTTGCTGTGGTAGGCCGCTGCTGGTTTGCTCGAGAGTGAAATTACATTACTTGTCGTCTCCATTAGTTTCAACGTTTATGGTACACACGACAACTAAAATATTAATTTCAATGCAACGAATGATGCCGCTGCTGTCGATTTCCTTTATGCATACATTATTTATGCAATAACCTACCGATCCTCGTGAATCGATATGAAAACAATAGTTCTGAAGGCACCAACAAAAAATTAATCCTTTGAGTTGAAGATTACAGTGGTTATTCGATAGATTAATAACGTGTCTAGAGAGCGCAGATAATAAGACGAACGAATTTAACAATTTCCGCGATGAAACGGGAAAACTTAAACCTACTCCTTGTTTATAATTCTCATACATTAATCTCCACAACTAAAAATATTTGAAGTCGATTGTGAACCTTTACCGCTGCAGCCATTTGTTTCAAAATCAGTACGTTATTAAAATAATTAATGAAAATTATACGATAGCATGCTCCGAACTAATACAAAACAAATGGTTCAAATGGCTCTGAGCACTATGCGACTTAACTTCTGAGGTAATCAGTCGCCTAGAACTTAGAACTACTTAAACCTAACTAACCTAAGGACGTCACACACATCCACGCCCGAGGCAGGATTCGAACCTGCGACCGAAGCGCCTAGAACCGCTCGGCCACTCTGGCCGGCTGAAGTAACATTACAGGATTATCACAAACCTATGAAAATGTAGCTGTGGAAGCAAAGGCATATCAAAATCCTCTTATCAACTTATTCACAGCACAGTGTTTCAACATAATTGTGTAAACACACATTTAGCACTCTGTCAGTTCGCCACTGACAGTTAAAACGGGTAATTCGCAACGTAAAAGCTAACATTATGTATATTTCCCACTTGGAACGAGCTTTCTGGGGTCAGAAACATAGATTTTCTAACTTAATATCACCCATTAAATGAGAACCGTTCAGGATATTTAATCTAAATGATAAGAAAATATCAAGTGAATATAGTACGCTAATTCTCAGCCCGCTACAGGAAGTAAATAACGACCGCACTATTGACAAACTTATTAGGAAATCTTGCCAGTTGTCAGGCTAGCGGCAGGAAGAATGTTTCCACAGCTGCGCAGTTTCCTGAGAGCCTCATACTTGGCACTTCAAAGACGTAGAGGAGGCAAACGTAAAGTTAATCAAACGAAAAGGCCAATACATTTCAGTAACTTGGGGCTGGAACTATAGAGTATTTTTGAATAATATTCAGAATCATCAAGTGCAACATGAACACCATAAATTAAGAAAATAGAGAATTATTTGGGTAACCCTTCTTTACAAAACCTTCGCAATTATTTTCGTTTTTGTGGCTTAAACGTTTGATTACAATGTAATCACTGCTATTACTTTATCAGTAAAAGCTAAATGCATCTGATGAATGGGTTCATCCATATACAGTACACACAAGACAAACAGAAACAAAAATAACAATTAGAGGTCTACCAAGATGAGCACGGCGTGAAGTTTCTAAGCAATGGCTCGCAGATGGCATTAATTACTCTTAAATTAATTCCTGATGGTTTGATACTAGTGTAACTTACAGACCAACAGAAAATTCTTAGGGTAATTATCAAGATATAATTATTAGAATAGACTTTTGTTAAATAGTACTCTACTTATGCCTGAATGTGACTTACATGCTGAAAAAAAACTTTTAATAAAAGCACAGGTGGTTTCGTAACTTAAATTATATCGTCAGGCTGAATAAAAGGAAAAAAAGAGACTCTAAACAATATTACGCCAAGATCATATCACTGTGATAAGAAATGGAGGCAAGACTGAATACTTCCTTTAAAATTGAGGGGAAGTTCGCAAAAAGCGATAATCATGGATTAAAACACGGCAATAAAACTGGAATCTGATAACAAATGGGACGAGAGAAAAGATTATAAAAAGCACTGGAATTAGGGGAGGGGGCAGAAAGACGAACATAGAGCAGCAGACAGTACCTCAGCTGAGCCCGCGCCGGGACGGAGCTCTGCGGCTGCCATACACGAAGTGAAAGGTTGTCAAAACATAGGCCCCGACGGAAGCGGCGCATGCGTGGATGCATAATAACATTCGCTATACTTTACGTAAACGCCTGGAACCGGGCGCACAAAAATAAACATGCTGATAAAGATAGCAAATGTCAACTTAATAATTCAAGACATAGGTATAAAAGTTTAGAACCTGTTTTGGGCCATTTATAAAAGTAACATTTAGAATTAAAATATCTCAAAAATTCTTAAAAAATTAAAAAATCTTAATTTTTTTTCAAAAAGGAGAGTAGCTCTAGTAAAGGCACAAAAGAAAAGAAAGTGGAGAGGGTGAATGAACCTGGCTACACATTTAAGTAATCAAACTTAACCAAAATGGATTTATACCTTAATTCAGTTACAGAATTAAGTGTTTGGTTTGAAGATTTTCTTAACGCACGAAAGTTCTCCATCTCTTCCAAGATGTTAAGAACGTTACCTTTGTGTTCGGTATGCAGTATTCTTAAGACCAGATATTATATTGAATACTCAGTGACCTAGTTTCGGATGAATGTGAACTCAAAGCAAAACTGGATCCCGAACCAGAAATATGTTTCTTAAACCTAACTTCAATGGACCTACCAGTTTCGCCTGTATACCTATATAGCAATTATCACAGGTGGTGATGTAAATAAAATGGTTCAAATGGCTCTGAGCACTATGGGACTTGACAACTGTGGTCATCAGTCCCCTAGAACTTAGAACTACTTAAACCTAACTAACCTAAGGACATCACACACATCCATGCCAGAGGCAGGATTCGAACCTGCGATCGTAGCAGTCTCGCGGTTCCGGACTGAGCGCCTAGAACCGCTAGACCACTGCGGCCGGCCATTAATAGTGGGATGCGAATTACCACGTGTATAGGCAAATGGACCGTAGCGGTCGCGCGGCTCCGGACTGAGGTGATGTAAATACCTGACGACATCTTGCTCTCTCGTTTCGTCCTCGCCCTGCGTTTATCCTCAGCCCACTATTCCTAGGAGGGAAATATGCTGGGACAATGTCTTTTGTAGTCAACTGTATACCGACTCTATTTGAAACAGTTCCATAGTACGTAATCATATGATGAGAAACGATTCTAGGGCCAGTCTCCTGCAGGGGACTGCCCTACGGCTCTTTTTTTCTTTTTACATTGCCGCGTTTTAATTCATGACAATCACTTTTTGCTAAATTTCTGATTTTGAAGAATAGTTTGGGATCTGAGTGTAAAATTGGCTTGACCACTATTATTTAGATATTCTGTGTTGCGGACACTTTGTATCACTGTGATAGGGTCATGCTTAATATTGTTTACGGTCTCCTCCTTAATTTTATTCAGATTTGCACCTGAGGATGTAATTTAACTTACTTAACCGGTCGTGTCTTTAATAATGGATATACAACAGCTGCAGTGGCTTTTATTCAATGTGCAAAAGTTTGGCTGGAGATTCCTGTCCAGTAAATTATTATGTTCAGGGCTGCCAGGCTCGGTAAAATGGGCATTTTATAAATAATCAAATTTCAAGAATTTTCTTGCAAAAGGGATTTCAAACATTAGGTTTAATAAAATGTGTGTAACACATAAGGTGACTCCTAACTATGTAAACACATGTTCAGTTGGAATATTTCGCTGTCGGGATCCATGTAA
Organism: Schistocerca serialis cubense; assembly: GCF_023864345.2. Taxonomy (NCBI): domain Eukaryota; kingdom Metazoa; phylum Arthropoda; class Insecta; order Orthoptera; family Acrididae; genus Schistocerca; species Schistocerca serialis. Next base: position 654,832,660 of record NC_064640.1, on the reverse strand, counting down.
CATAGAATTATGTTCTTCAATTTACGAGATGAAGTACGAATGCAGTATGTAAAGGAAATTAGTATACTTAAGGATTCGTATGTCTCATTTGCTACTTTTTCAGATGCTGAGTGGCAAACTTTTTCTTTGTATCAGTGAGCATATTGACATGTATATTCAGCAACTAGGAAAGGGCTTAGCTAGATGCCATCAATACAAACTTAACAGGCTCTTAAGTGTGTCGAAATACCATGGTGAAAATTCTATTACGTTTTATGAGTTTCAGTCTGTCCTAAGACGGTAAATCTAACTATGTTCTTTTCTGGCCAGCACTAGATGAAACGGCATAATAAAAGTCTAGTCCATAATTCACACCAGGCTACATCACAGCAACTGATTGATAACTTAGTGGCCCATGTTGTGTCAGTCCTAGATGAACGTTTCTTGACCACAGCTCTACGAAATGGAGTGGTGGTGAATTTTATTGAAATTATCTGGTGTCATCCCGACGTTATGGGGTATTATAGTCGGTATTAACAAAAAATTGTCAGACAAGGAGGGCCTTATAGTACTTGCTGATAAATCTAAAGTAGCAGTATTTATTTGTGAAAAGCACTGTGTCAAGGAATTCTTTTGATTATGACATTTATAGGAAACCAGCAACCACAGATTTGGTTGTTCAAAGATCTTCTTCCCACCCTGTACAGCATAAAAGGCAGCTTTATAGCCGGTCAATGCTATATAGATTACATAATGCCCCATTATCTAAAATAGTATATGAACGTGAATATAGGTTCACCAAATTCATAGCACGATTCAATGGCTACCACGCTGATTTCGTCCCTAATATTAACAAGAGCCTTTAAAAAAGCAAAATGAAAAGAGCCGTAGGACAGCTCACCCCCAGGGTCAACAGGATACATCTACATTTCTCCTCGTGCAGGAGGAGACCGTTTCTTCGAAAGTTATTGTTCCAGTACATTTCCTTCCTAGCGTTCCTGCGACAAGATGGAAAATAAGGACACATGTCGAAGGCAGTGTCGTATACGACACTTAGCGAAAAAACTGTTTCTCCCCTTATAAATCAGGTCCATTTCGTTTACATACATAACACACACCATCGCACATTAGCGCTGTGCCGGCATTGGTGGCCGCGCGGTTCTAGGCGCTTCAGTCCGGAACCGCACGACTGCACCGGTCGCAGGTTCGAATCCTGCCTCGGGCATGGATGTGTGTGATGTCCTTAGGTTAATTAGGTTTAAGTAGTTCTAAGTCTAGAGGACTGATGACCTCAGATCTTAAGTCCCATAGTGCTCAGAGCCATTTGAACCAAGTGCTAGCCCAGCCCGACAGCGCTTAACTTCGGTGATCTGACGGGAACCGGTGTTACCACTTCGGCAAGTCCGTTGGTCAAACTTCTTTATAGTGGTGCTTAATACGTAAATGTATAGATAACATATTTTTATATTTTCCTTTTTTGTTTTTCCTCTTATTTTATTATTTTTAGTGGGAAGTCTCCCTCAGAATGCCGAAGCGGAAAAAAACGACAAGACTGAAAAACTTTGCAAAATTGTAGCTCTAGATTTGAATTTATTGAAGACGAACCTCACGTGCACTCATCGAGAATATATTTAAGGACACTCGCGGAAAAAGAGAGAGCAGACACAGCAATGTTAGCTCTTAAGAATCATAGTGAAAATGCGTTTCAAAAAGAAGTTGAATTAACTTGGTTTTCCAAATGTAATTGGGAAAATTGAATTTTAGGTCCCTATTCCATAAATTCTGGTTTTACCAGCTGCAGTTATAAGGTCGAATTACTTGCGTATTCTCATTCTGAGCAACATATTCTTTGTTTTTGCTATACATGAAACATTTATTTGTTACTCAGACAAATACTACCAACATTGGAGCCGGCCGGAGTAGCCGATCGGTTCAAGGCGCTACAGACTGGAACCGCGCCACCGCTACGGTCGTAAGTTCGAATCCTGCCTCGGGCATGGTTGTGTGTGATGTCTTTAGGTTAGTTAGGTTTAAGTAGTTCTAAGTTCTAGAGGACTGATGACATCTGATGTTAAGTCCCATAGTACTCAGATCCATTTTTGAACCAACATTGGAGTTTTGTAAAAAAAAGTTGAATAAACTTTTAAAAACACTAGAGTTAATAAGAATGAACGTAAAGAAAATAAAGGTAGCTCATCTGATAAGTGAACTGTCCGCGAAAAACAAGGTTCCTGGTTCGAGTCTCGGTCCGGCACATACGTTTAATCTACCAGGAAACGCACATTTAACGGCAGAGTGAAAGATTCATTCAGAAGTATCTTTGTACCGCTCTTAACTTTACGTTCTGCAGCAGAGATGAAAGATGCTAAACTGTCAATTGCAGAGATGAGAGATGTGTGTTGGTCATTTTCAGCGGGGGACCTGGCGGCGCAGAGGGTGGAGCTGTGCGAGAAGGAGAAGTACCTGCCGTGCCTCAACATGGCTCGCCCTCTACTCACGCAGGCCCACCTCGTCTTCCCGGACAACAAGCGCGACATAGACGAGATGTGCAAGTGAGTAGAGCAACATCCACTTTGTATGAGACGACTCTGGTTAAGAATAATAACATCACAGAGTGTTAACATTAGTTATCACGCTTCCCTAACAACTATTGATCCATTTTCACTCGCTTTTCCAGCTCCCTAGGCACGCACACACACTTACACACACACACACACACACACACACACACACACACGCACGCACGCACACACACACATGTAACCACCTCTGTTAGGAGGCAGCAGTAGTGCTGTGCAGTTGGTGCAATGGATAGCATTTTCTTTTAGCATACGGGAGGTCGGGGTTCGATTCTTGGCTGAGGCGTATTTGTTTTCATTTGCCAATTTCATTCTGCCATGTAATATTGTAGTATACACCGTTTTAAGCCACATGTATCAGAATTTTACAAAGTACGTCTCTGGAAATTATTTGCAAAGCACTTTGCTAGCCCTACCGGTGACATAGGCTATAACGAAATGTAATGGACTTGAATGTGGCAAGAATAACACTTGGTACTAATCGATGGAACCATTGGGGGAGGGTACACAGAAAACAAGTTTGGAATCTAGTAGATGCAGTGGTGTGAAACAATTCACGTCCACAACGCACAAAAGGCTTCTTTAAAAGCTGACCAGTGAAAATGATTGTACTTCCATTTCTGTGTTCTTAGTATGTATGTGCAAATGTTTTGTAGAATACCCCCTGTTATCACTGTATGGCGATTAAGACAGCAGATATCGTACCACGCAGACCACATTTAGCAAATGAATACAAATATGCCTCGACCCAAAATCGAACCCTCAACATCCTATATATTTATAGTTCGAGTGCCCGAATTTTTCTGGGTGTTACAAAAAGCTACGGCCAAACTTTCAGGAAACATTCCTCACACACAAAGAAAGAAAATATGTTATGTGGACATGTGTCCGGAAACGCTTACTTTCCATGTCCACCTCTGATAGTCCTTCCACCTGCAGTCTGGGTTTGGTTATTGCACGTTGACGTCGAAGATAACTACTGGTCACTTTGGTGTGACTGGACCATGTAGTTTCAGAGAAATTATAATAATTAGAACTTAAGATTTATATGTTTAGAAGAGAGAACTGATTGCGTTGAGGTGAATCATGATTTTTAGGCTTCCGTACCTCAATCGGTAGAAATCACTTTGTTGTCCATCCATCTGCCAGCCTATTAAGACTGTTTATCAGGAACGGGTGGAAGTCTCGAGTTGAAGTTTATCGGGTACTTCCCATTGATTTAGAATTATGAAATTTGGCGACGAGTAAGGTTTCACAGTACAAGTAAAGGCAAAAGTCGAAAAACTATTAATTTGTAACCATCTCGCAAGAAATTCGTTTTGCCATTTGTTGTCCGTCTGTCCGTCCATACGCCTATCCTCATGTTAAGACCCTTTTTTTCGGGAACGGGTAGAGATATCAAGTTGAAATTTATGTAAAATACTAAGATCAAAGGACACATGGCGCTGTAAAAATTTTAAGCTTCTAAGTCAATGCAATCATAAGACACGGCGGTTTATGTCACGTAGTTTGACAGTCACAAATTGACTCGTCAAAACCTGTGGATGATCTATCTATATACTTACACTTACAAGGGTTGGTTCAAATGGTTCTGAGCACTATGGAACTTAACATCTGAGGTCATCAGTCCACTAGAACTTAGAACTAATTAAACCTAACTAACCTAAGGACATCACACACATCCTGCCCGAGGCAGGATTGGAACCTGCGACCATAGCAGTCGCGCGGTTCCAGACTGAAGCGCCTAGAACGGCTCGGCGACAGCGGCCGGCATGAGAGACTATTGTACCTAATAAATCACCTGTAAACGTGCTGACAACATATTTTCATTAAGTACTAGAAAAGTTAAATAACCTTGTTAAGTACGTCATTGCAACAAGCATGAATTACATTTGTTATTAATGTGTGGTTCTTTTACAAAGAATTTTCATCTAGCGTCCTTGACGCTTCCAACGAATAGACAGAGAATCTGCATCGTAATCAATACGGAGCCGATGCCACAGTCCATTATTGTAGCTATATTTTTCTGTGATTAAGAAGACTAAAAATTCTGACGACTTCTTCCACTGTCTTCTTCCACTCGTCGATAAATCCTTTTTATTCCACTTATATATTTATCAAAGACTGATAATGAGAACTTTCGGCATCTAAGTCTACACACTACATTACGAGGGTTGGAACTTAAATAGTGGCAACTATTTATTCACAACTAATACAGAATAGTTACATGTTTGCACCTCCTTCAAAGTAGTCACCTGCGTTGTGTAGAACCCGTTGGCAGCGATGAGGAAGGCGTAGTATACCGTTAGAAGAGCCTGTTCTGTTGATGGTGCGAGTGGAGCTGTCTACTGCCTGTCGAATTCCCGGAACAGTTCTGAAGCGAATGCCACGAAGTGGTTCCTTCATCTTCGGAATCAAATCAAAGTCACAAGGACTTAAGTCCGGGGAGTATGGTGGGTGGTACAGTACTTCACAGTCCCATCGACCGAACAGAGCAGCCACAGCTTGCGCTGTATGCGCCCGCGCATTGTCGTGCAAAATGATGGGTAGGTTGCGCAGAAAGTGTCGCCGCTTCTTTCGCAAAGCTGGTCGCAGGTGATACTCCAGAAACGAACAGTAATACTGTGCACCGGCGGTCTGCCGTGGAGGATAACACTATCACAGCCGTACACGAGAATCACCATAACTTTCACCATACTGGGGCTCTGACGCACTTTCGACTTTCGCGGTGATCCATAACGACGCCATTCGTTGGATTGGCGTTTCAGTTCTGGCTCGTACGATGTGGCCCATGTCTCATCCAGTGTTACGATACGGCGTAAGAAAGCCTCTCCTTCGCGCTCATAGCGCTCCAAGTGCGTCTGAGCAGCGTCGTAACTCATCAATTTATGCATTTCCGTCAAGTCATGCGGAACCCATAATGATGCAATTTTTCGCATACCCAGGCGTTCCTTCAGGATGTAAAGCACAGTCGTATGCGCTAAACCGGTTTCGTGGGCGAGCTCACGAATCGTATGACGTACGGCGTCAATCACTGTCCACCAACGCAGCAACAGCATGCACATCTTCTTCAGAGACGCCAGGACGACCTGTCCGATGCATGTCTGCCACAGTTTGCCGACGTTCGTTGAAGAGTTTTACCCAACGTGCCACTGTTCTGTACGGCAATACCGATTCCCCGCACGGCTCTTGAAGACCTTCATGACACTGTCGTGCTGTACAACCTCTGGCACATTCAATCTTGATCCAACTCTGTTGCTCCTGTTTCAAAAACATAGTGACACCGTTACGTTAGACAATTGACTGTGTTTCCCTCGACTGTGTGCACGCCGGTGACGTGGGAAGGGCGAGTCTATTTGCTCGGAGGTAAGGTAGGTATGTCAACAACGTGTGCTATCAGCGACAATAGTAGATTCCATTGCGTAGTGTCTCCACAGCAGTGTTGCCACTATTTAAGTTCCAACCTACGTAATTAAGTTTGTACAGAACCCTTAGAGCATGAGTCATACACGCTCTTGTCCGGGTTCTTTAAATATTTTCGAATTGTAGGGCAATACCTGCGGAAAAATGTAAATATTAGTTGTAATTTTCTCGACAGTTGCTGTATTTTTTTCATTTGCGCAATTTATTCTCCCTACTTCACATTTCTTGAACTTTTTTATAATGTTTGCAAATACAGATCGTTAGGACTTAACTTGATCGGTATATTTATCAATATACAACCGCACAGCCGCTCTTACAGTTTGGCGACATTCGTCGTAAACGTAAACCGTATCAAATTATTTCGACTGTCTTGTGCATTGCGGAAGTCTGAATACCTTCACGAGCAAGTTGTATCGTCACTGTAACACCAGAGCACAGACTGATAGGCTTCGAGAGAACAGGTGAGCATACAAACCGTATCTGCGTTACATGTCTGCTTTATGTAGGCTACAGTAGGGCAGAAGTTTGTGGGATCTCTTCTCGTGAGAGAGGGAGAGAAGTTGTTACTACTTGATCAAGTTTCACACAAATTGTATTGCTGAAGTCCTCTTAGAACACTCTCTCCTCTAATACTTTCATTTAAAAAAAACAAAAACAAAGTCCGTGTCATAATAATTTATTCGATCTTGGTATATTTGGATGAGCCTGTCGTAGCGGCCCCACCCTCTTTTAGAACAAACTGTATAACAGTTCAAAATGGTTCAAATGGTTCTGAGCACTATGGGACTTAACATCTGAGGTCATCAGTCCCCTAGAACTTAGAACTACTTAAACCTAACTAACCTAAGGACAACACACACATCCATGCCCGAAGCAGGAGTCGAACACTGCGACCGTAGCAGTCGCGCGGTTCCGGACTGAAGCGCCTAGAACCTCTCGGCCACCACGGCCGGCTGTATAACAAAATGGTTCTGAGCACTATGGGACTTAACATCCATGGTCATCAGTCCCCTAGAACTTAGAACAACTTAAACCTAACTAACCTAAGAACATCACACAACACCCAGTCATTACGAGGCAGAGATAATCCCTAACCCCGCCGGGAATCGAACCCGGGGGCTGTATAACAGTGACACTTCGTTCTTAGATATATGCCTGAACCGATGCTAAAATTCATTGTCATCATCAGTTCGATTATAAAATTCATTTCAAACTGAGGAATAAATTATGTGATAAAAATCTAAAATGATGCACCAGATTTATGTTGTTACATGACCTATTAAAGTGAATAACTGGGCCACAACGGGAAAATGTTTCAGTCTCATTCTTAGAAATCTGGGGACAAAGTCAGACACTATACAAAATTTTAAAGTATGTTTCATTCATCTCGTAAAGTGTTTTGAGAGCTCGTGCCTTGCCAGCAAACTAATTGCATTTGTTCGAATGGTGAAGCTCTTATTCCTTTGTGTGATATCACATTACAGCCACCGCATTGCTAGTGTCGTACTATACGTTACGAAGCTGCGATCTAATTGAAGGCATTTTGAACTCATTTCTTTACAGCGCTCTGGATGGATTGAGATACGCCACAGCTGGGTCTTTACCAGCCGTAGCTCCGAACGTTGTTGCTCTCACTGACGCACGGCGGTCTGCCTTAGCAACACACCGATGCAATCCAAAAAGACAGCATATTTTGTTATTCGGTGTAAACTACGAGTTTATTTCCCTGTATCTCCATATATTAATGTAACCATCTGAAGTGTATAACTCTATCCCTTACCTTTATTGTACTTGGAGAGAATCTTGGATGATTTGCACTTGTAATGAAAGGACTGTAACCGTCTGAAGCAATCGGGGCGCTCGCGCGTTTCATCTGCTCCTCTGACCCAAGACTACAAAACAGAATCCATAAACTCTTTCGACAGGCGAATCCTGAGGACACATCCATGGAAAGTAAGAGGAAGGGCCACTCCCGACGGAGGTTCGAGTCCTCCCTCGGGCATGGGTGTGTGTGTTGTTCTTAGCATAAGTTAGTTTACCTTAGTTTAAGTAGTGTGTAAGTCTAGAGGCCCTTAGGAATTCACACACATTGAACATTTTGTAAAAGGAAGGAGGACTATAGTGACATTCTGTCTACGACGAAGTCGTTTGAGACGAAGCACTTATTCAGATTAGGCACAGAGGGAAAATAAGACGGACATGTCTGTTTCAAATTAATCAGCTTGAAGTTCGCGTTGAGGAATTTAAGCAATGAAGTCGGAATCCTGATTTATCACGTGTCGACAGGTACTGAAACTGCCACACGCGTTAGCACGCCGCTTCCGAGATTTGTGAAGGCGCGGCGGCCGCGGATCGAATCTGCTCGGTGTACCGACGTACCGGTCAGCCTGTGTGCGGTGATTACGCAATTATCCATGTGCGAGTAGGTGGAAAATGGCTCTGAGCGCTATGGGACTCAACTTCTGAGGTCATTAGTCCCCTAGAACTTAGAACTAGTTAAACCTAACTAACCTAAGGACATCACACACATCCATGCCCGAGGCAGGATTCGAACCTGCGACCGTAGCGGTCTCGCGGTTCCAGACTGCAGCGCCTAGAACCGCACGGCCACTTCGGCCGGCGAGTAGGTGGATACCGGGCTGGTACCCACGTCGCACCTCAGTTAGACGCTCCTCAGACATTTAGAACGCGTTCGCACACTTTCAAGGGGACCATCACTAGACACAGACACAGACAGCTGGTGTGCATAAAGTCCGCCCCGGGGGAGCGATGGTGACAGGACGGCCATCTGCCCACCCTCTGGGCTAACATTGCAAAATCGTAACATGCAGACCCCGTGAAGATACGATATGAAAGCTAGGAAAAAGGAGAAAGAAGTGACAAGAAGTACTAAATTCACCCCAAAAAGTGATAACGCTCGGCCACGCTGCTCGTCCCTCGTCTTGTGGACAGGCACGGTTTCAAGGGGGAGGGGAGCGAGGGGCAGGGGATCATGTGGGTCACGAAGCCTACCTAAAAACATTTTAGTAAAAGCGTTTATATTTTTCACAATTATATTAAGTTCCAATTTTTCCTACCAGGTTAGCCGAGAGCGCTAATGCGCTGCTTCCTGGACTCTGGTAGGCGCGCCGGCCCCGGATCGAATCCGCCCGCCGGGTTAACGAAGAAGGCGGGTGTGCCGGCCAGCCTCGATGTGGTTTTTAGGTGGTTTTCCCTCTAGGTGAATAACGGGCTGGTCCCCACGTCCCGCCTCAGTTACACGACTCACAGACATTTGACACACATCCGCACTTTTCCACGATTTACACTATACGCAGACAGATGGGGTAATGGGGTACTCTGATTCCGTCCCGGGGGGGTGCGGGGTGGCGGCAGGAAGGGCATCCGGCCACCCCTTCACATTAACATGCCAAATCCGATTTAACCACCCCATCCCCACGCACAATGCGGGACCAGGGCGCAAGCGATAGATAGATTAAGTTCCAATTTTATCAGCTGACTTTAGTAGAATACAGTAAAATGAAGACTAAAAGTCTCTAAAATGGCAAAAAAATCCAGAAACTACAAGACATAGAATAATTTTCAGTTGCTTGTGCGAGAACCTGCTCACATGGCAGAGTTCACGGCGTAACCGCCTGCAGACGACATTCAGGCCAGGAAAAGGCGCCCTTGCTGTCAACAACAAATCTGGCACGGTTCGATATTCTACAGGTACAATCGATAAACCACAGAAAGCTGAGTATGGCAAGACATAAAAGGAAAGACTAAGGAAAAAATAACAAAAACACACATCCTGAAGGTAAAAATAAATAGAGTTCCACTCATTTACACTCTTGCGTAGCCATAGTCTGTGACATCCTCCACATGACTACTAAAAAATTCCGCGAAATTTCGGCTACACGATAAATTCAATTAATTACCCAGGAACTACAATTACACCTCCTGGCAAAATATGTGAAGCGCAGAAGGGAGGGAGGAAAACAAATGATACTTTGTGGGGCTGAGAGAGTACGTAATGTTATTGCCGTGAACATAAAAACGAGTCATATTTACAAATAATTTGATATTATGAGGCCACTTACTAATATGACGCAGCACGCCGACTTACGGCAGGATGCATGCGCTGATTCGGTTGAAAAGAGTGTCATAAATCCGTTGTGTCCTTTCCAGACAAGCCAGGCCACATCTTATATGACTGGTTCTTGATATCATGGATACTGGCACAGGGGTGGAGTTAATATCTGAGCTGGTCCAACACATGCTCTACTGGGAACCAATCTGAGGATCTTGACACCTCAACATCACGCAATTAATGTGACATTATGGGTACTTGTCGATAATATGCTGAGAACAGCATAAGCACTTTCTTATCTGCGGTGTCATATTATAGCTGAGACAATTGCACTAGTCATATTGCATCAGCACTTCCTTTTCTGCAAGGCCATATGGGGACCTGCATATGGCCACATGCAAGGCCTTCGAGGAGAAGGATATGGGGAGGGACCAAACCCATGGCACCTGTACGCCTGCACGTGGCAGCCAATGGCATGCAGTTTGCATGTGACATGTTAGCATGAAGTGCCCCCACACCTTTAATGCAGCACTGGCATAGTCGCATGAGTAGCACACGTTATACGTCCACGTTTTCATGGGAACTGAGTCGCCTGCAAGTGCCACTACGTTCACGTGTTTTACGCAGGCCATACCGCGAATCATGACACCAGCATCATCACATCCGGCCTCTTTCCCAAGTTACGGGGGGAGGGGAGGGTCCCCCCTGTCGCCTGCTCCCCACACCGCCCGCACTCGGCGTGTCCGCCACCGCACCCCACCCTACACACCCTCAGCTCGTCGATGTCATCGTAAATGTCGCGGAAGTTAAGACACTCACACTGTTTTCGAGCAATAGGCTCTACATTAGAGCCCCTTGCTCGGTTATTTGTTATAACAACTAATTAATTAACATTGCCAAAAGTATACGAAGGATCTGACAATATCTCAAATGTGTTTCACACACCATAGTAACCAAAGGACAACGTCCATAATTAATTTAGCAATCTTAAATGCCTGTAATATTTATTACCTTTGCGCCATTGCTCTACATTCAAGGTCTCTGCTCTATCGTGTAAAGCAGAGTGAGATACTTTGACAGTATGAAATTATGAGGTCACAACATAGTCTGCAAAAATTCTGTTAGTCAAGTGGTACCAAAACAGTGAGAAGTGATAGTATCGGTAACCTGGTAGGACGTCCAACCCAGAAAAAGTAGTAAACAGGCTGTATAATTGGTGAAATGGTGTCACCACATGTATGCACATCATGGATGAAAGGGTCTCCCACTGTTTTTCAGGCAATATGCTCTCCAATGTAGCTCAGTGCTCGGTTATTTGTTATATTAACAAATTAATTTTACTTTTGCCTGTAAAAGATAGCCCGCATCTCGTGGTCGTGCGGTAGCGTTCTCGCTTCCCACGCTCGGGTTCCCGGGTTCGATTCCCGGCGGGGTCAGAGATTTTCTCTGCCTCGTGATGGCTGGGTGTTGTGTGCTGTCCTTAGGTTAGTTAGGTTTAAGTAGTTCTAAGTTCTAGGGGACTGATGACCGTAGATGTTAAGTCCCATAGTGCTCAGAGCCATTTTTTTGTAAAAGATACCCAAATGATACGACATCCCACATGCAAAACGCAAAAGGTGTTCATCACGTCAATGTCCATAAGTAATTTAGTGCTCAAAGTACGAGTACCTGCAGTATCTATCAGCCATGCGCTGTTGCTCTCCATTCGAGGCGTCTGCACGTTAATGAGAAGCAGAGTAAGTTCCTCTGATAGTATGAAATAATGACGTCGTATAGGTAAGAAATGAGCCCTACTACACTTTCAACTACCTACCTTCCAAGCCCACTCAACTTCCCACCTCCAACACATAGATATAGACCACCGTAAACAGAGGACCTGTTTGGGAGATTTTGGCAGGGAAGAGAATACGAAAAACGATTATTCTTGTACAAAATCACATATACATTTACACACAGAAAGCGACCCTTCCTTTATTTGTACTTGGTATAGTTGTAACGTATGAGCATGGCGTGGCGTGGAAGAAGCAATGTCGAACTGGTTTTTGCGGCATTCCTTGAAGCAGGCAGTCACACTGCTGGGGCCATATCGCGCACCTAACCCCAGTTAAGAGCTGCCAGAACTTTACTTCTACTTCTTATATACTGGTACAGAACACCACAGCACTTGAAATCCAAATAAAGAGTGCATTAGAATGTCTTACCTGCAAACAGAATGAATCATGCGTGGGAGCCTGTATAAGACTGCCTAGTATCCTGTGTCAATCACTTCCATGTAGTATCTGCTAATGAATACCCTACAGAACAGCTGCTGTGTGGTTGTAACCCACCAGAGTCCCACTATCACGGATCTGTAGAGTATGAAAGGAGACATCCCTCAACTATCAGGTCCTTCACACAAACAAATCCCTGATCCGCCTCATCCTATGCTATGCAAATGTTGCCTAGATATCCGCCACACCCAAGTTCTAAAAAAATGTTCAAATGTGTGTGAAATCTTATGGGACTTAACTGCTAAGGTCATCAGTCCCTAAGCTTACACACTACTTAACCTAAATTATCCTACGGACAAATACACACACCAATGCCCGAGGGAGGACTCGAACCTCCGCCGGGATCAGCCGCACAGGCCATGACTGTAGCGCCAGAGACCGCTCGGCTAATCCCGCGCGGCACAGCCAAATTCTCTAAGTCCCTCCAGATCCTCGAACGCCATGCTCTCCGTCTCACTTTCTGCATCCGCCAACTTTCCCCCACAAGGGTCCTTTACCAACACATAAAAATTCCCATCTCACCTCACTCACATTGAACACATCCGAATAACCTACACCATCCGCAAACTCGATTTCAGCAATGCTATTGTGTCCCTTCTCCTTTCCAGTCCTAGCGTAATGCTGCATCTCTACCTCCACATCCGACCGACACTCTCCCTGCACACCATCCACGTCCGCTCCCAAGGGAATTTCGACCTTCTCCTTCCCCTGGACCTAGAACTCTGTTCCGACATATACCCGTCCTACGAATTCTGAATCCATCCCACCCTTTCCCCAACCCCTCCCTCTTCGTCATCTCCCAATAACACACCACCTCCTTGTCTCCTTCCCTGTCGCCCCTCGCCCCCTTTTTATTTCAGATTTATAGATCCCATATCAGCTACCTTTCTCCCCATGTCCACCACAGCCCTCCTCCCCCAAAACAAACCAATCAACCTCACCACAGCCACCCTTGCCTTCTCACTACTAGTCATGTCCTCATCACCACCCCTCTTTTCATCAACAATCTATCATCCTACGCCAGATCTTGTTCCAGTTTTGACAATGTACAATGTTCCGTTTTTAATGTTAGGTGTCTCTTCTGTGTTTTTCAAATGTTTTTTCGAATTTTTAGTGTTCAAGTGTTTTTCAAGTGTTTTTAACTGTACTGTACTGTAATTTTTATCACTGTTTTTAAACTTTTCACTAAGATAATGTTATTTCTTACATTCTCCCATGAACATTATCTTGATATAGATTCATGGTAAATATGTCTCCTTGTTTTGTGTTTAGCGTCTTACTAGAGAACAACGTATACTGGCTGAAGAGCGGGTTGATAGTACCGCTGCCACATGGGGCGAGGGAAATGAAAATAACAATAAAAAATAAAAGCTATTAGGGAGGAAGACGAGGTCAGTCGACCAATGTTAAGGTATGTGGCTATTATTGAAAAACCTGGATAATTTGACATTGGCAACATAAAGTATACCGAAAAATGGTAATTTCCTTATCAGAAACGAACGGAATGTGCTTACACCGATTACAGAACGTTTTACGGTGATATTATGCCAGTGAATATCTGCATTATGAGACGCGATGTCAAGCAAATCCACCATTTCTCCTACATGGGAATCATAATGTGACGGCAAGAGGAATATTGGAAATCACTTCGGAGAAAAACGGAAACTGGAATCAGCTAACATTAAAATGGAAGCGGTGTCTACATTATTGAAACACATACACATAGACGACTGTCATCTTTTGAATTTCGACATAAAGTAAGGTTTTGCTGGGACTTTTAATGTAATGAAGTTGAACCGTGATGTATTATTAGTGTATAACATCAATACGAGACTGCGTCCTATGTGAGAAGCATAGCTTAAACATTTGACACTATACCACTCAAGTGGCTCGTAGTGAAATTGCGTGCTTCTGGAATATCGTCTCAGTTATGTGACTGGATTTGTGATTTCCTGTCAGAGAGGTCACAGTTCGTAGTAACTGACGGAAAGTCACCGAGTAAAACAAAAGTGATTTCTGGCGTTCCCCAAGGTAGTGTTATAGGCCCTTTGCTGTTCCTTATCTATATAAACGATTTGGGAGACAATCTGAGCAGCCGTCTTCGGTTGTTTGCAGATGACGCTGTTGTTTATCGACTAATAAAGTCATCAGAAGATCAAAACAAACTGCAAAACGATTTAGAAAAGATATCTGAATGGTGTGAAAAGTGGCAGTTGACCCTAAATAACGAAAAGTGCGAGGTCATCCACATGAGTGCTAAAAGGAACTCCTTAAACTTCGGTTACACGATAAATCGGTTTAATCTAAACGCCGTAAATTCAACTAAATACCTAGGTATTACAATTACGAACAACTTAAATTGGAAGGAACACATAGAAAATGTTGTGGGGGAAGGCTAACCAAAGACTGCGTTTTATTGGTAGGACACTTAGAAAATGTAACAGACCTACTAAGGAGACTGCCTACACTGCGCTTGTCCGTCCTCCTTTAGAATACTGCTGCGCGGTGCGGGATAGGATTGATGGAGTATATCGAAAAAATTCAAAGAAAGGCAGCACGTTTTGTATTATCGCGAAATATCGGAGAGAGTGTCACAGGAATGATACAGGATTTGGGCTGGACATTATTAAAAGAAAGGCGTTTTTCGTTGCGGCGAAATCTTCTCACGAAATTCCAATCACCAACTTTCTCCTCCGAATTCGAAAATATTTTGTTGACACTGTCCTACATAGGGAGGAACGATCACCACGATAAAATAAGGGAAATCAGAGTTCGTACGGATAGATACAGGTGTTCATTTTTTCCGCGCGCTATACGAAATTGGAATAATAGAGAATTTTGAAAGTGGTTCGATGAACCCTCTGCCAGACACTTCAACGTGATTTGCAGAGCATCCATGTAGATGTAGATGTAGATGTTCTAAGTATTACGATGTGTGGTACTACAGCATTGCAGTGCTTGTGTGAGACATCATGACATTACCGGTTGCAGGAAGACGATGATTTCAACGTCTTAATACACAGAAACTGAGACGAAATAATGTGATTACAGCAGCTATAGCGGTGCGGAAATGCTAAAAATTGCCGAAATAACGTAATTATATTCCATAACCGAGTAGTGTATCGATACACGAATACGAGTAGATGTTAGATAAGCAGGATCGAGCATGTACGAAAAATTCTTGCCACAGCTGTAATTGTCAGCTCGTAGCGCTGAATAGCGTCTATTCAATTTACACAATGGGTTTATTTAAAAAAAGCCCAAACGTAGTAGGTGAGAGAAATGATGCAATATGTTCCAATAATAATAATAGTAATAATAACTTCATATAACCCACTCCTGTGACATTTAGATTCATGTAATACCGTCTCTGTTTTAGGAGCGACGCGAAATGCGCTCACCACAATGCCAGTCGGTGCCAAGCTCGGCGACTGAATCAAGTAGCCAAACACACAGACACACACACGGAGATAAACGCATGCACACCCTGCGGCCAGCTTTGACAGTTGGAAGCTGTTACACAAAGAAGACCTGTTAGTTTTCATTCTAGAAAGCGCAAAATGAAGTCACTGTTTTTAACGTCATACATCAAATTAGCTGCACGGGCCAGCTACAGACGATCACCATAGGTAGGTCAAAATTTTTACACTTGTTAGAGTGCTCGGCATTGTCTGGAAATTTGTTTTCTTAGACGGAAATGCAGTGCCCTATTTCTGTCTGCCTTCGCTACAGCAGAGGGAAACTTTTTAACGGTGCAAACATATGGTCCGTAGTGAACCCGAAATCCACTGACAAAATTTCGTTAGGGAAGTTTTCTGAGTATTTTTGTATAGGAGGCCTGTGTTCTAATGTATCTAGTCACACAGTAAAAACGTAATTATTATTTATTGAATTTGTTATCTAAGTCTTCTGTGTTTCTATGAAAATAGCCTCATAACAGTGAAACAACCTGTATTATTCTCTCGCCACAACGTACAGCACAAACAAGGAGTAACGAAACAATAACCCTCCGACGTAACAGTAAACTTCTGTCACAGGTGGCCAGTCTGTTCTGTTTACATCTACATTTATACTCCGCAAGCCAACCTACGATTGGTGGCGGAGGGCACTTTGTGAACCACTGTCACTTCCCACCTTTCCTGTTCCACTCGCGAATGGTTCGCCGGAAGAACGGTTGTTGGTAAGCCTGGCGTCTTCCCACGGTCCGTGCGGATACCCCCGTCGGAGTTTCGAGTCCTCCCTCGGGCATGGTGCGTGTGTTGTCCATAGTGTAAGTTAGTTTAAGTTAGATTGAGAAATGTGTGGACTTAGGATCCGATGACCTCTGCGGTTTGGTCCCATAAGATCTTACGACAAATTTCCACCTCAGAGTAGCACTTGCAACCTACGTCTTCAGATATTTGCTGGGCGTATTCCAATCTCTGTCTTCCTCTACAGCTTTTCCCCTCGACAGCCGACAGCACCCTCTAGTACCACGGAAGTCATCCCCTGATGTCTTAACAGATGTCCTATCATGCTGTCCCCTCTTCTTGTCAGTAATTTCCACATACTCCTTTCCTCTCCATTCATCGCAGAACTTCCTCCTTCCCTGCCTTATCAGTCCACCTAATTTTCAACATACTTCTGTAGTACCATATCTCCAATGCTTCGATTCTCTTCTGTTCTGCTTTTCCCACAGTCCATGTTTCACTACTGTTCTCATTTCTGCAACTTCTCATTACCTTCGTCTTTCTTCGATTTACTCTCAATCTATATTCTGTGCTCATTAGACTATTCATTCCACTCACAAGGGGAAGGCCTCAGACACGGCCAACCGATCGGATCGAATTTGGCAGGTCGCTTGTGTACAACCTAAAACAAAAGACTCTAAGTCATTTTGTGTCAACATCCCCGCAATTTTCAGAAAATCACCCCTAAAGGTTATGACGAGCAATCGACTCAAAACTGGCGGGATCGATAGATAATTGTAAATAGAGCATTTTTCATCATCAGGTATGGGGGCCGCAAACGCAAAATTTTCCAGAAATCGAGGAAAGAAACTTTTACAACTGCCGTTTCTGTACCCACACAAGTAAACGCCTTTCGCTGACAGCGCCGATAGCGCAATAGCCAAGGTAATTGGCTGGGAATCGGAAAACGTAGCGGATGTTATTATTTTTGTTTGTATTTTTCCATATTTCAGTTGATAGGGATAGGAGGGTTAATAAGATACATAAATCAATAAGGAATGATAATAATACTTACTTTATTAACCCTCCTATCCCTATTAACTGAGATATGGAAAAATACAAACGAAAAGAACAACATCCGCTAGGTTTCTTCGAGATTCGAACCCGGGTTCTCCAAGCCCCAGAAAGTTACCTTTTTTGTTTTTTTTATTTTTTTATTTTTTTAGCTTTTATAGAAAGCTATTTTAAGAGTGTATAGTTATGAGTAGGTGGAGACAAGGCGGGCAGGGGTCGGAACCCGAGGCCTGGCCGCGATGTCTCCCCCTCCCGTCCCCGAATCACTCCCTCAAAGTAGCTTTTTGATTTATTTTTATTTTATTTTATTATTTTTATTATGTTTTTTTTTACCAGGAACAGGGTAAAAGAACAAAAGATCTTTATTGGTACAAACTTAAATACAACAGAAATGCCATCCTTCCGCCGAAAATAACTCAAGACATTATACTCGTACAAGGGGAGCAATTTTTCTTTTTATGAACAAGTTGTAGGAAAAAAAGAATAATAATACTGATGTAAGCTAAGAGGTGTGAAGCAATATACAGTGGAGTGAGGGAAAAACCAGCGTTTTCTGGTATAGTGCATAAAAGAAAGGAGGCGCGTGTCCATGCGCCTACTCCACTGTGGGTTACAATGTAGAAAGTAGCGAGGGGATCTCAGATGTCAGCAGGGGGGGTGGGAGTGCTGTCGGCGTGTGGCACCATCCAACTGAGCGGGGGTGACGTAAAGATCGCATGTAGGTAATTGGCGAAGAAGGCGCGGTAGCGCGGTCGGTGTTCCACTTCACTGTGGGCGGTTTGTAAGTACTGCCAGAAATCAAGGCGTGATTTGTCGCCATCATTATACATGTAGGTGATCGTCCATCCCTTGACCCATACAATCGCATGATTTTTGGTGGCGGGGAAATAAGTATTCTCAGGATGGATAAAAGTCATTGGGTCAATCGTGTCCGGCGGAACGCGGAGGTAACAGGCAACGAACTGTCGGGCAAGTTTCCAGACGTCACTGGTGGCAGCACAAGTCAGTTGATGGACATCGTCATCCACGAGGTGGCAAATGGAACAAAGTTGAGAGTCCTTTAGTCCGATGGAGTGAAGACGATGATTTGTGGCGAATTTTTCATTTGCGACTTGGTACCATGTTGCCCGGACGTTGGAGGGAAGAAAAGGCTGGTGGATGTGACGCCAAACCGTGGGCCACCGCGTGGACGGATGTCTCAGTTCGATATTGTTGCTGGATATGGAACGAAGGAGTGGGGTGTAAAAATCCTTAGGTCGAGGAGAACGCGTGGTCGGTAAGTGTGTGTGAGCATAACTGAAGTCGACGATGAAATCAGAAATGTGCATCAGATGGTGCTTGATGTGTCCGACTGGTACTGGTGGTGTTATGGTCGTGGGCACAAGAATTTCCAGCAAGCTGCGCGTAAGGGAGGTGCCCCCGTGCCACTGATTGTGCATGGTGGACATGTACAAGGACGCCGCGCGGAGTCGCACATTGACAAGGCCGAGGCCCCCGCTCGCGGGGGAAGGGTGAGCGTGTCGTAGCGGACCTTAAAGAGCGCACCGGCCGTAGGGAAGTACCGGAAGGCAGCCTGGAGGCTGCGTCCAATAGCTGATGGCAGCGGGAGGACCTGTGCAATGTGGACCATTCTGGACGCCACATGTTGATTCAGGTATTGGACACGTTGTAAAGAATCGAGTCGTCGGAGAAGATTTTGTCGCACCGTCGTGCGGATAGTTTGGAGTGCACGCCGAAAATTGATGGCAGCGGAGCGGCACACGGTGGAGGTGAAAATAATACCAAGGTATCGTAGTTTTCGTACGCACGGGAGAGGTGCTAAGTCGTCGTGCGAGAGGCCGCGTCCAATGGGCATCGCCGCGGATTTAGCCACATTCATGTTACTGCCCGCTGCAGTGCCGTACGTTGACATCAAATCAAGTACCGTGTGTGTTTCACTCCGTGAGCGGATCAGGAGGAGGAGGTCGTCCGCATACGAACGACATCGAAAACTGTGCTGTCGCAGAGTGAGACCAGAAAGGTGGCTCGTCAGACTCCCGATGAGTGGCTCCAGGCTTATGGCATAGAGTAGGGTCGAAAGTGGGCAGCCTTGCCGTACGGAACGCCGGATCGCCACTGGTCCCGCCACACGGCCATTAACCTGAATCAGCGATTCGGCGGTGCCGTACAGGCGCCGGATCATGTCGATAAAGGCTGGTGGAAAACCCATGCGGTTCATCACTGAGAACAGAAAAAGATGCCGCACCTGGTCGAATGCGCTGTCAAAATCAATGGCAACCACTGCGGCGCGGAGTCTGCACGCCGCTGCCAGTGCAATTAAATCGCGACATTCTCCTGTGGCCGTCTGTATATTAACTGAGCCGCCCGGAGTTGTCTGTTCCGGGGATAGAATGCTGGGCAGGACCTTGCGGCATCGCGCTGCCAGTAGGCGTATAAAAATTTTGCAGTCTGCGTTAAGCAGAGTCAGGGGACGGTAATGTGCTGTCGTCACACCTGGTGTCGGTTTGTGGATGGGTATAATAATTCCCGTGACAAAGGATGGCGGTACGGCGTTCCCCATCGTCAGCAGTTCATGAAACATCGTTGTCCACCGTGACGCCATTAGTGTGAAGAAAGCGCGATAAAATTCTATCGGCAATCCGTCGACACCAGGTGACTTATTCAGAGCACCTTTTTTTTTGCATCGTGGATTTCGTCACGCGTAATAGGCTCCATCAGCTCGTCCGCTTCGTCGCTGGTGAGGGTGCGAGTTACGTGTGGTAACACAGACTCCTCAGCGTCGTTGTTGGTAGTCTCCTCCTGGTACATTGTGCGGTAGTGTTCGACAAAGGCACTGACGATCTCGGCCTGGCAAGTGACGTGCTGGCCGCGACAGGTGGTGATCTCGGTGATGAGTTGTTGTCGTCGATGTTTCCTATCGGAGGCGATATGATGCATGGTCGGATGTTCTTGTTCCGCCGAATCTTGACATCGGGTTCGCACCATAGCCCCCTGCAGTCTACGGCGTGTCAAAGTTACAATTTGCGCCTTAATCCTGCTGCGTTCCCTCTGGGTATCGGGGGTGGGTGGTTGGGCGTCTAGGTCGCGGAGAACGGCGTAGAAATAGTCGGTAGTGTGCCGGCGCCACATAGCAACTTCCTTTCCATACTGAATCAAAGTACGTCGAATGGCAGGTTTGGCACATTCCAGCCACCAGGTCAAGGTCGTACAGTATTTAGGTAAGCGACGTTCACAGGTGGCCCATGTCTCGGTAACACGTTGAAGACATTCGGGATCATGAAGATGGGAGGTGTTTAGAATCCACGGTGCACGACTACGCCAGACCACTTGCTTGGGGAAGAGAATGTTGCAGATGTAGGCACAGTGGTCCGAAAAAGCCAGGGGCCAAAGTTCTGCACCTTGGACTGCAGGTGTGAGTTCCCGAGAGACGTAAATTCTATCAAGGCGGCTCGCTGAGTGACTCGTCTGGTAAGTATGCCCAGGCGCGTCGCCGTGCTGAACTTCCCAAGTGTCGCGGAGCAACAGATCTCGGACAAGACGCAGTTCTTGACAGGTGTTGTAGTGGGGCACTTGATCTTTAGGGTGAAAGACACAATTAAAATCGCCCCAAGCAAGTAATGGTCGCAGCGTCCAAGAAACAAAGGAGCGATTTCTTCTGAATAGAAGAGTGCCCTGTCGCGTCTGCGGGTGGAGCCTGACGGAGCGTAAATGTTGACTATACGCGTCCCCATGACGGTGACAGCCATGCCTCTGGCAGATGGAAGGTATGTGATATCGGCCACTGGAATGCCTTCTCTGGCGTAGATGGCTACGCCGCGTCCCAGGTGGTCACCAGGAGAAGGATAAGTGTTATATCCCGCGACGTCTGGAAGTGTGGCCAAGTGTACTTCCTGTAGTAGTGCGATATCGACGTCCGACGCCCATATCATCTCACCCCGCCGTGGAGGGGAACTCCACCGGCGGAGGATGAAGAGTGGCGAGGCAACGGCGAGTCGTGCCGTACGCCACCTGACGGCGTTATCAGCGGCGTAACGATGCTTCCGTCTGGGGTAACTCTGTCCCCAGCGTGTGGTCCGGGTCCTCATCGACGTCCTCACTCCACACCACTGAAGGCGCTGTCGCTGTGATGGTCGTACGTTCCACTTCGGTCGTAGGGGCGGAGGACGTCTCGGCGGCAGTCGCAACGGTGGAGTCCATTGGTTCAGGAGCACCTGAGCGAGCCAGTAGAGTAGGCATCGACAGAGCCACAGTTGGCGTCATGTTGTCGTCATTCGTATCATCGTGCAGGTTCTCCGAGGCCTCGTCGGGTCGGACGGCCTCTGGAGCGTCAGGGGGAGATGATCCGTCTCGTTCCGAGACCGTACGGCGCCTCCTCTTGCGCCTCTTAGGTGAACGTTGTTTGCGGGTTCGTCCCTCCGTGTCAGAAGACGGAAGGGAGTCGCGTCGCTCTGAGAGGAAGGCCGTCGCGGGAACGTCAAATGAAGGGGTGTCCATATGTTCAGGCGGGTGGGTGTCGGCAGTCGTCGCTGTTGGTAGTGGCGCCGGAGTAGCGTCAGGCTTTGAGCGCGACGTGTCGGCCCCGGCGGTATCCGTAGCAGCTGGGAGAGTCACCGGTACGTGGTCCGATGGGCGTCGGCCGGTGGGAGGTGAAGAGAGCGCCGATGCGTAGGTGATCGGTAAAACCGTCGTCGGAGCCGGAGGTGCCACGGTAGCGGCTGGCAATTGGGTGATTCGTCGCTGAAGACACTCAGATCTGAGGTGGCCTTCTTTGCCGCACCCGGAACAGGTCTTGGGTTGACCGTCGTATATAACAACCGCGCGGCACCCGCTAATTTGCAGGTAAGATGGCACGTGGCGATGGAGGTCGATGGTGATCTGCCGTAAACGGGGTACGTTTGGAATTGCGCCCAGCGTTCGGCAGTGTGGCCATGTACAGTGCCATAGGGGCGGAAAGCCGCGATAACGTCTTCCGCCGGGAGCTCGAACGGGAGTTCGAAAACTCGTATGGTGCGCATTCCTAAGCCGGCATGGTCGACAGTGACCGCTCCGACATTGCCGTCGGCGTGGCAAAAGCGTAATCCGTGATTGGTGTCACGAAGTATTCTTTTACATACCGCGTCATTGACGACTTTGACGTCCACAGTACTGCTTAATATGGGCAAATGGACGCCCAAGATGTCGGAAGCGGGGATCTTAGCAACGTCGCGTAGGAAGCGTTCCACTTCCAAGACCTTTGGTCGTGCGTATTCGTTGCAGAAGTTGAATCGCAATGTTGATTTTCGAAAACGGTTAGCCATGGTTCTAGTGCACGTAAGCGACACGTAAGTGACGGCCGCTGAAATGTAAACAACAGCGAGCGCGCGCGCTCCGCAGGCGGAAACAACACGTCCACACTGCACGGCGGCGAAAGCCGGACGGTATTTGGCCGTTGCGCTATCGGTGCTGTCTGCAGAAAGCGTTTACTTGTGTGGGTACAGAAGCGGGAGTTGTAAAAGTTTCTTACCTCGATTTCTGGAAAGGTATCCATTTTCGGACCCTATACCTGATGATGAAAAATGCTCTATTTACAATTATCCATCGATTCCGCCAATTTTGAGTCGATTGCTCGTCATAACCTTTAGGGGTGATTTTCTCAAAATTTCAGGGGTGTTGACCCAAAATATCCTAGATTCCTTCGTTTTAGGTTGTACACAAGCGACTTGCCAAATTTGAGCTGAATCGGTTGGCCGTGTCTGAGGCCTTCCCCTTGTCAGTAGATCATATAATTCTTCTCCACTTTCACTCAGGATAGCAATGTCGTCAACGAATCGCGTCATTAATATCCTTTCACCTTGAATTTTAATCCCACTAATGAACCTTACTTTTATTTCCATCATTGCTTCTTCGGTGCACAGACTGAACAGGAGGGGCGAAAGACTACATCCCTGTCTTACACTCTTTTTAATGCGAGCACTTCGTTCTCGGTCGTCCATTCTTATTATATACCCTCTTGGCTCTTGTACATATTGTATATTACCCGTCTCTCCCTATAGCTTACCCCTGTTTGTCACAGAATTTCGGACATTTTGCGCCATTTTACACCGTCGAATGCTTTTTCCAGGTCGATAAATCCTATGAACGTGTCTTGATTTTTCGTTAGTCTTGCTTCCATTATCAACCGCAACGACAGAATTGGTTCTCTGGTGCATTTACCTTTCCTAAAGCCAACTGATAGCCGTATAATACATCATCATTACATTATGTAGGTGTCAACGAAGAGATAATTATAATTTTTTACGGATGATGTGAAAGTATTTTGTGGTCCAATATATATGTGTTGTGTTCTTCTTTCATAGAGAAATCGTTTATTTTCACTCTCCAGGAGCAAGAAGTGTCTTATAAATACGAGAAGAGCGACGTTATGAAGAAGTATACGCAGTATTTCTACAATAATATTAGGGTTTATCTCTCCATTTTGAGGCATGCCAGTTCACAAAAGCAGACAAGAAGAAATTAGTGCGGAATGCAGTGACAACATTGTTTGGTGTTCCACACCAACCCCTGCTATTTCACTCGAATTTCCGAACGGATGTACTGTGCCAGTGCAGAAAAAGCAAACAGTCATGCTTTGTGGATACCACTGATGGAGGTGAATTGAGTGCATCAGTGAGTGCCTTGAATACAGACTCCATAACAGAGGCTGCACTATTTGTTGAAAGAGAAGGAGAAGCAATTTTCTCAAAGTGAAAAACTTGTAAATCTGTGTAGGGACGAAGTGACGTTAATGTCAGATTTTCAAACATATCCCAGCTGTAGTTTAAGATATGCATGAAATAAGAAGAAAGCTCCACAGGTGGACTAAATGTTGCATCTGGGAAAGAGATTCTTGAAGAGATAAATACAGTTTGATACCACGGAAGCAGAAAAGATAAACGTAATATGTACATGCAAGGCACACATGCAACGACAAGGCGAAAAGGGCGTTTATAAGGAAAAGTAGGATCTACTCTCTAAAAATGAAAAATCATGTCTAGTTTTGAATGAATTAAAATGAGCCAGAACTATTGTAAAAAGTTAGTGAGACGAGCTAAAATCGGCGCAAAGCATCAAAAATGACGCGCCAAGCACGCAGACACAGTCACAATCAGTTCTTTTTTTAACTTAAACACATCCGGTTATAATACATTTTTTGTGTTAAACGATTTTACGTTACAATTACGACTATGCTACCGTGAACCAAGCGTATTACACCGCACTGATGTTTTGTTATTATAGACTGACATTAACAAGATATGGGATATTACTTTAATTACATTTTCCTATTAGAATTGGAAAATTCACGACGATATTTAGTGACTAAGAAATGGGAAATAGCAAATTCTCCGTTTGCGTCATAGCACTCTTGCGTTACTGCAGGCTAGCCGTTTGGAGCTCTAGCATCGCATAAGCTGTCACAAGGTTGACTTTTTGCCCTACAGGGTCTCACGACTGTTTATCTTAGACTGCGCCAAAACTTCCACATGTTGTCGTTCCTCCATCCCAACACGTACTCGCACACGCACTTCGCAATTCCCGTACAGGAGAGGACATTTTAATTGAAAGTTGCTGTCTTGTATCAACGGATAAATACAGTACTGTAATGCCCGTGTTGTTAACAAGAACGATGCAATGTTCCTTCGGACATACACGAATGCATCCTGCCCTAACGCAGCCGGAAGATCCTTCTCGGAATCCAATTAGGTAGGTTAAAGTTTTATTTTCACATGGTGTTATTTGCATAGTTTTATTTATGTTTCATTTTACAATAATGTTGGTATTATTATTCTAAAGAGCATGCTGTCTTCAAAATCGCCTGTCTTGCGAAAATGTTAACAGGAGTCAATGAAATGACCGTTCATAGAAACACGTGGTTAGTTAATGTGGCGCCTTTATTCTTTCATCAGAGCGAGGACGCAGAGGACTACATTTTACGCTGTATTAATAATAGTAACAAGAAGAAGAAGAATACATGACATAAAAAATAACTAGTGACTTCTGTAGGCTAGAGCAGGCTTTGTGCATGCGCAAGGTGAGGACAAAACACAGTAGCATTTGTCACTCCGCGCCACAGCAGCCGTGCGGGAAATAGGTTCGGCGCATGCGCCAGGTGAGGTGCGGATGGCTGGCTACAGAGGTCTCGTGTGCGTTAACCTCATAAACATGGAAGTCACGGACGCTACAGTTTTGTGTTTATGCGCTAGGAGCACTGCCGTCGACGGACGCTACAGTTTTGAGTTTATACACTAGGAGCACTGCTATCGCGTCACGTGACGAGGCGGCCCGGGAGTTCAAGGGCTGGCGCGCACGGGTGACTTTTGTCACCGTGACTGTTTAGTCACTCTTGTCCAGTCTGTGGATATATACGTAGAAGTGCGGGTGTTACAACGTGACAACGGGGCGACACTTTTGTCCGCCGACCTATGAACAAGCATGTGACAAAATTGTTACCGCATTGTTCCTTTTTTATTGCTGTGCGAGCACGAGTGACAAAATTGTCACTCTACACGCATTCTCCGCTTCCAGTTTGTCTTCCGACTAACAACAAAGTGACACGGAATCATGGTATCAACGACTTCACACAACGTGATTGTAGACGAATACAACACTGATTATGATATTCTTATAGAAGAAGTGGAAAAAAGTCCAGCACTTTTCGACCAAAAAGAAAAACAACAGATTATTCAGACATAAATCTGAACCTTAAAGGATTTTTAAGTGCTTGGTACAACTTATTTAGATCTAGGATGGGCAATTTCATGTTCGTATTTTTGTATGTTAATGCAGGTAAAATGGGAAATAATTCATGAAAATTTGCAACACTCATTCGACTCTCTTGATTTTCTCGAAGTTTATGAAACATTGTGTAAGACTTTCCACTTATTAGCCTGACAGTCCAAAAGAGTTGTACCCACTACTCTTTTTATAATACACTCCTGGAAATGGAAAAAAGAACACATTGACACCGGTGTGTCAGACCCACCATACTTGCTTCGGACACTGCGAGAGGGCTGTACAAGCAATGATCACACGCACGGCACAGCGGACACACCAGGAACCGCGGTGTTGGCCGTCGAATGGCGCTAGCTGCGCAGCATTTGTGCACCGCCGCCGTCAGTGTCAGCCAGTTTGCCGTGGCATACGGAGCTCCATCGCAGTCTTTAACACTGGTAGCATGCCGCGACAGCGTGGACGTGAACCGTATGTGCAGTTGACGGACTTTGAGCGGGGGCGTATAGTGGGCATGCGGGAGGCCGGGTGGACGTACCGCCGAATTGCTCAACACGTGGGGCATGAGGTCTCCACAGTACATTGATGTTGTCGCCAGTGGTCGGCGGAAGGTGCACGTGCCCGTCGACCTGGGACCGGACCGCAGCGACGCACGGATGCACGCCAAGACCGTAGGATCCTACGCAGTGCCGTAGGGAACAGCACCGCCACTTCCCAGCAAATTAGGGACACTGTTGCTCCTGGGGTATCGGCGAGGACCATTCGCAACCGTCTCCATGAAGCTGGGCTACGGTCCCGCACACCGTTAGGCCGTCTTCCGCTCACGCCCCAACATCGTGCAGCCCGCCTCCAGTGGTGTCGCGACAGGCGTGAATGGAGGGACGAATGGAGACGTGTCGTCTTCAGCGATGAGAGTCGCTTCTGCCTTGGTGCCAATGATGGTCGTATGCGTGTTTGGCGCCGTGCAGGTGAGCGCCACAATCAGGACTGCATACGACCGAGGCACACAGGGCCAACACCCGGCATCATGGTGTGGGGAGCGATCTCCTACACTGGCTGTACACCACTGGTGATCGTCGAGGGGACACTGAATAGTGCACGGTACATCCAAACCGTCATCGAACCCATCGTTCTACCATTCCTAGACCGGCAAGGGAACTTGCTGTTCCAACAGGACAATGCACGTCCGCATGTATCCCGTGCCACCCAACGTGCTCTAGAAGGTGTAAGTCAACTACCCTGGCCAGCAAGATCTCCGGATCTGTCCCCCATTGAGCATGTTTGGGACTGGATGAAGCGTCGTCTCACGCGGTCTGCACGTCCAGCACGAACGCTGGTCCAACTGAGGCGCCAGGTGGAAATGGCATGGCAAGTCGTTCCACAGGACTACATCCAGCATCTCTACGATCGTCTCCATGGGAGAATAGCAGCCTGCATTGCTGCGAAAGGTGGATATACACTGTACTAGTGCCGAGATTGTGCATGCTCTGTTGCCTGTGTCTATGTGCCTGTGGTTCTGTCAGTGTGATCATGTGATGTATCTGACCCCAGGAATGTGTCAATAAAGTTCCCCCTTTCTGGGACAATGAATTCACGGTGTTCTTATTTCAATTTCCAGGAGTGTATGTTCTTTGACGTCCACCAGTTCGTAAATAATGACCGTCTCCATAAAACCCGTATCGACAAATGACGCTTGGATTTCAAAAACGAGTTTAGTGACTGTCAGCCTTTGTGGGCGCACTCCACTTTTATGGCGTGACTGGCAGTAACAAACTTTCTTGCCACGGTGAAAAAAAAAAAAAATCACCCATGCGCGCTAGCCCTAAGTCATTACGTGAATTCAAAAATGGCTGAGAGCACTATGCGACTTAACTTCTGAGGTCATCCGTCGCCTAGAACTTAGAACTAATTAGTTCTAACTAACTTAAGGACAGCACACACATCCATGCCCGAGGCAGGATTCGAACCTGCGACCGTAGCGGTCGCTCGACTCCAGACTGTAGCGCCTAGAACCGCACTGCCACTCAGGCCGGCATTAAGTGAATTAGGCTCAAATGGTTCAAATGGCTCTGAGCACTATGGGACTTAACATCTGAGGTCATCAGTCCCCTAGAACTTAGAACTACTTAAACCTAACTAACCTAAGGACATCACACACATCCATGCCCGAGGCAGGATTCGAACCTGCGACCGTAGCGGTCACGCGGTTCCAGACTGAAGCGCCTAGAACCGCACGGCCACACCGGCCGGCCAAGTGAATTAGGCCCGCGGATTACCAAAGGTTCCCCATGGCTGACTTAGGATATGCAACAAACCTGCTAAAGAAACTGCCTTTGCTATGCTCGTCTGTCCTCTTCTGGAGTATTGCTGCGCCATGAGATCCTTACCAGATACAGGGTGACAATTATTGAACTATATGAAATAAAATCGTCATAACTTCTGAACGGTTTGCGTTAGGACGTTCAAACTACACGGTTGTCCTCGGGGCGTGGGGGGAATTAGTATGCGCATACGCAAGCATCTTGTCGTTGTCGGCCATTTGCACGTGAAAACGTCACGGTACAGTGTGCAGCAGCGTATAACGCTTGTGAGGGCCTACTATGTGAGCAATAGCAGCCCAACTGTGGCTCAGAGAAAGTTTGTGATTGAGTTCAAGCTGAAGATAACCGGTCCAAGTGTGCTAACAATCAAGAATTTGATTCGCAAGTTTGAGAGAACAGGTAGTGTTCGTGATCACAGTGTCGACAATGTCGGTCGTCGAAAAAGGGTGAAAACGCCTGGAAACATCGAGAAGACACGCGCTGCTGTGTTTCAAACCAGTCGCAGGAAATGATCACACGAGCTGCACAAGTGGTGGAAATCAACCAGGAGACACTGCAACATATTGTTGTTGAAGACCTGCATCTCTTCTCATACAAAATTCAAACGCATTAGCCCTCAAGCCCTGGGACTATGGAACAGCGGTTGCGTTTCGCCAACACTATTGTCCACAGAATTGATGAACAGGGTTTTGATACGTATATGGTTTGCTTTAGCGACGAAGCCCAATTTGATTTGGATGGGTTTGTCAATAAGCAAAATTGGCGCATTTGGGGGACTGAGAATCCGCATTTCGACTGAAAAGTCTCTTCACCCTCAACGGGTGACTGTGTGGTGTGCAATGTCCAGACACAGAACATTCAGTGTGATATTTCTTGATAGCACGGTGACTATCGAACGGTACGTGAAGATTTTGGAAGATGATTTCATCCGCATTATCCAAAGTGACCCTGATGTCGACAAGATGCGGTTCATGCAAAACGGATCTCGACCCACTCGAAGCAGGAGAGAGTTTGATGGGTAGCACTCTGGGGACCGCATTCTGGCTCTAGGGTACCCAGAGGCCACTGTCATGGGCCTCGATTGGCCGCCATATTCTCCGGATCTGCACACATGCGACTCCTTTTTGTGGGGCAATATTAAAGGTAATGTGTACAGCAATAAAATCAAAACCATTGCTGAGCTGAAAACGCGCATTCAGGTCATCGACAGCATCGATGTTCCGACACTTCAGCGGGCCATGCAGAATTTCGCTATTCGTGTGCGCCACATCATCGCCAATGGTGGCAGGCATATCGAACATGTCATAACCTAAATCTGAATATCTGTAGTGATGTTTACGTGTTGAATAAAGTGTGTGTACGTCATAGTTTGTAATTAATTTACGTTTACTTTTTTCTCGTATACCTGCAGTTCAATAATTGTCGCCCTGTAGGATTGACAGTGGATATCGAAGTTCAGAGAAGAGCAGCTCACTTTGTATTATCACAAAGTATGGGAGATAGTGTGACGGGTATGATAAGCTATTAGGGGCGAAAACCATTAAAACAACGTCGATTTTCGTTGCGGCGAAATTTTTTACGAAATTTCAGTCAGCAACCGTCTTCTCCGAATGCCAAGATTTTGAAAGTTGGTTCTGTGAACCATACGCCAAACATTTAAGCGTGAATTGCTGAGTGATCGTGTACATATAGATATAGGCAAATCTTCACAATGGTGGCGCTAAGTGAGGTACTGATAATGGGGAGTGCACACTCAGATATTTTACTGTGTAAATTATGACGTTGACAAAGCTTTGAGTGTTTGTTGCTATTACAGTTCATAAATAAACTGCATGACACATGTGTTTTTCTAGAACTACATCTGTTTCTTCTTAATGTTATAAGAAAATAAATAAGTATCTTTGCAACATAGCTTTCACACTCAACAGTCTCGAAAAATTTTTCTAGCTGTCGTAGTTGGTATTGTAACAGATTAAGAAAAAACCCTCTTTTACTCTAGGGAATTCGGAGAGCGTCCTTACAAAACAGTTTCCCTGTTATTATTTGGTGTGGTATAAGGTTGAAGGTAGACGTGTGATTCAGACTTTGTTAAAATGCTAAGGTTACATTACTGTTAACATAAATGTACATATTATATTAATAATGACTCAAAATTTCTGTGAGCTCAGCCGCACCCCCTCCCCTCCGAGACCAAAATCCTGGATTCGACTCTGTCTGGGGTATGTTCCTGATTGCAGTCGCCCTCCGCAAACCCTCGCGGAAAAAAAAAAAAGTGTGTTGCGAAAAGACCCGTAATGGAGTTCAGCGATCACATTGCGGTATGTTCAACAGTGGGTACCACATTGGGCTCTTGTTTCGGAGGAGTGGGGTCCATCCATTGATTTAGGTTCCTCATGGATTCCTAAAGCACTTGAAGTGAGCGTTAGCCGACAATTGTGCTCTTGCTTTCTACTCGAAAGTAGCTGGTTCGAATCCTGTTGGTGGAAGCCTTCGCCTTTGACCAGTGAGAAGAGGAAACATGGTGTCATACAATTCCTGATCACCATAATTTGTACCAGTGTCTTGCGTTAAGTGCAGACCCCTTCAGAGAGTCTACTGAAATCACACTGTTGATGGTGATCTGTCCTGCGGATGTCGACAGTTCGGCGGCTCCCTTGGTGCTATTCGAGACAAGTAGGCTATATTACTGCATCGAGTTTCACCCTTTCTCGCTTATCTCTCACTCTCAACAACAAGGCAAACATGACAGTAAAACTACACATGCACACATCACTGCTACTTAAACTCAGTATATATGCTTACGACAAGACACACATGTAGCAAATAAAAAGGATCAACATTTGCGAAGAAAACCTCTCTATGTAGACGGTTGAACCTACTCTCATCCAGCAATACCATATGACGTTAATTTACTATTGTTTAAAATTGTCACAGTCGACACAAAAATTTTTGGTTTGTCACTAAAGTGATTTTTCACTGATTTATGGAAATTACTTTACTAAGCAGTGTTTTAGTAGCTGAGTTAAGGGTGGAATGATTTCTTGCTTCACATCCTTTAACAGTTCCATGTGGGTTTCCATGCCTCTTTTTTCAATTTTTATTTGACATTCGTATTCTCACGTCTTCTGGAGAAAACGATATCACTTCGACAAGATCTATATACTCCATATCCATTTCAGATCGATTGTCACTCAGTATTTTCGTTTATAATCAAAGTAAGGAATAAAGGTAACCAATCGCCGGTTAGATGAGGTCTTGTGTCATCCACAGCCAGGTAAAGAATACTGAGAACTTTGCTAGCTTTCGTGCGAATCCTTCTTCAGAGCAAACAAAATACACACAGGCCTAGACCTGCACGACTCATTGTCCCAGATGACTACACTATTTGTATTTTTCCTTTCTATTCTCTGTATGACTCAGCTACCTCGCTCTCATTGTACGTCGGAGACTTCCTGAAATAGCCATTTTCCAGAGCATTCCTGCCTTTTCAACCTAGTAAGCCTCTCTCATTTCCACTACATCTTAGATATTGCTTTCCCTTGTGGCTTAACGGCGCCTAATTAACGAGAATTCATATTCCTTGTTATTCCTGTAGGTAGATATGTAATTGGATTCGAATCTAAATTTGTACCATTCTGCTTGCTTAATGTTGTAGACAGTTTGGATCTTCGTTTAATATTTCGCCGTTGTTGCCTTTACTAATGTGACACTGATATTCTTGTAGCAGCTGACTCACAATTGTGAAATGAAGAGGTCTTTCTGGTGAGGCGTTAATAATGTCAGCTGCTCTGTTATGATACTTTTACATGAAAACTTTCTCTGCACCTCTCTCGGCAATTTGACAACTACATCACTTTAATCTTGAACAGATTTACCCTCTTTCCTCCTAGGAGGACAGTTGCTTGTACCATAGATTCGTGCAGATAAGGTTTTATATGATGGTAGTACTGTATGTGACGAATGTACTACTACATTTAAATACACAGTCCTTGAGCAACCTTATGGTGCATGGCGCAGCACACCTTGTACCACAACTAGTAATTTCCTTTCCTGTTCCACCCACAAAGGGAGTAAGGGGAAAGCAACTGGCTATATGTCTCTATACGTGATCGAATTTCTCTTATCTTGTCTTTGTGGTCCTTATGCAAAATATATGTTGGTGGCAGAAGAATCGTTCTGCAGTCAGGTGCAAATGACAGTTCTCTATATTTTCTCAATAGGGTTTTATGGAAAAAAATATAATCTTCCATCCAGGGACTGCCATTTGAGTTCATGAAGCATTTCTGTAATATTTGTGTGTTGATAGAATCAAATGGTAACAAATCTAGCAGCTTGCCTCAGAAATGCTTTGATGCCTTCCTTGAAGCCAACCTGGTGAGGATAACAAACACTCTAGCAGCACTCAAGAATAGTTTGCACTATTGTTCTCCTTTATAGATGAGCTACACTTTCCTAAAATCCCCACAAACAACCATAGTCAACCATTTGCCTTCCCTACTATCTTCCTTATTTGTCTTTTCATTTCATATCACTTTGCAACATTTTGCCTAGATATTTCATTGGCATATGGAAAAAATATAATCTTCCATCCAGGGACTGCCATTTGAGTTCATGAAGCATTTCTGTAATATTTGTGTGTTGATAGAATCAAATGGTAACAAATCTAGCAGCTTGCCTCAGAAATGCTTTGATGCCTTCCTTGAAGCCAACCTGGTGAGGATAACAAACACTCTAGCAGCACTCAAGAATAGTTTGCACTATTGTTCTCCTTTATAGATGAGCTACACTTTCCTAAAATCCCCACAAACAACCATAGTCAACCATTTGCCTTCCCTACTATCTTCCTTATTTGTCTTTTCATTTCATATCACTTTGCAACATTTTGCCTAGATATTTCATTGGCATGATTGTGTCAAGCAACACACCACCAATACTGTATTCAAAGATTACAGTCTTGTTTTTCCTACTGATCTGCATTAACTTACATTTTTCTGCATTTGGAGCAATATAGAAATTCTGTCTAAATCATCCTCTATCCTCACTACTTATAATGGTAAAGATGATCTGCTTTGTGGATATCTTTATTATTGTATGGTATTTATCACAATGTTGTAATATTTTGGTGAGTAGTATAGTTTTATCAAAGATTGCTGTGTAGCAACCATTAGAGTTTCCTTAGATACCTCTATTTGAAATGGGTAGGGGGGAGGGAGATATAGTATTATTGTCAGTTCTAATATGCAGCATTTGTATAGAAAGTACACTTATTTCTTCTTCAGTATCAAACATTTCCAGATCAGGTGCATATTTTTGTGAAAACCAACTACAAAGCATCAGCTAGTTTGCCACTTCTCAGTTCCTCTCTTAATCAGGAATTCACTTTTTCTGATTCACATAATCTGTCTGGCATCACAATCACATTTTACATCTCTAGTTCATCTATTCTTTCAGTGTGTTTCATCTCGAGCATAGACCAGTTGTGATCCTCGATCGATTGTGAGGAAGCATGCATAAGTTATCTCTTGTTGGTCTAACTGATGAGTGTTAAGAGTTCCTTGTAATGATGCTCAATATTTAGAATGTATCCACTGTTTTCTAAATCCAGTTTGAGCTCTATAACAATTTCAGCACTTCCGAGAATCTCTTATGCAGTTATGTCCCATGAAAATTAGTTCATCGCCATCATCCTCATTGCTGAAAAATACATAAAGGAGTATAGATAGTACTGCTAACATTTTCCGTTCCAGTTGGCCTTTTTCCTCAAGCCATTCCTGTGCATAGATTTTATACATGTTTTTAATCCTTTGACAGAAAGTTACATTTGTGGCAGCAAGAGGCTGTATGGTGAACGATTTAACCTAGGATGAGAAGCTATACACATCTCCAAGTCCTTGCATTATAAACATGAGGCTACATGTTACTGAAGATATCTATGAACAGTTCCCATGTACCCTAAGCCCCATGGCTCATCTTAGCCCACACCTGTACCTTTTATTGTTTCTCAACCTTTCATTAACTACTGTCAGCTTACTAATGCTACTCATCTACCAATAAAATTTCCTATTACTCCAGAAAGTGGAAAGATTTGAGTGACAGCATTCCCACACGCTCTGCTATATGTCACTGGATAGAAAACTAATCTTTGCTAGGAAGTTCAAGAACTATTGTTTACCAAAGTTGAACTTGGATGTTTTCTAAATCCAGTTTGGGCTCTATAACAATTTCAGCACTTCTAAGATTCTCTTGTGCAGTTATGTCCCATGAAAATTAGTTCATCACCATCAGCCTCATTGCTGAAAAATACATAAAGGAGTATAGATAGTACTGCTAACATTTTCCGTTCCAGTTGGCCTTTTTCCTCAAGCCATTCCTGTGCATAGATTTTATACATGTTTTTAATCCTTTGACAGAAAGTTACATTTGTGGCAGCAAGAGGCTGTATGGTGAACGATTTAACCTAGGATGAGAAGCTATACACATCTCCAAGTCCTTGCATTATAAACATGAGGCTACATGTTACTGAAGATATCTATGAACAGTTCCCATGAACCCTAAGCCCCATGGCTCATCTTAGCCCACACCTGTACCTTTTATTGTTTCTCAACCTTTCATTAACTATTGTCAGCTCATTAATGCTACTCATCTACCAATAAAATTTCCTATTACTCCAGAAAGTGGAAAGATTTGAGTGACAGCATTCCCACATGCTCTGCTATATGTCACTGGATAGATTGCTAATCTTTGCTAGGAAGTTCAAGAACTACAGGGCTATTACAAATGACTGAAGCGATTTCATAAATTCACTGTAGCTCCATTCATTGACATATGGTCACGACACACTACAGATACGTAGAAAAACTCATAAAGTTTTGTTCGGCTGAAGCCGCACTTCAGATTTCTGCCGCCAGAGCGCTCGAGAGCGCAGTGGGACAAAATGGCGACAGGAGCCGAGAAGCGTATGTCGTGCTTGAAATGCACTCACATCAGTCAGTCATAACAGTGCAACGACACTTCAGGACGAAGTTCAACAAAGATCCACCAACTGCTAACTCCATTCGGCGATGGTATGCGCAGTTTAAAGCTTCTGGATGCCTCTGTAAGGGGAAATCAACGGGTTGGCCTGCAGTGAGCAAAGAAATGGTTGAACACTTGCGGGCAAGTTTCACGCGTAGCCCGCGGAAGTCGACGAATAAAGCAAGCAGGGAGCTAAACGTACCACAGCTGACGGTTTGGAAAATCTTACGGAAAAGGCTAAAGCAGAAGCCTTACCGTTTACAATTGCTACAAGCCCTGACACCCGATGACAAAGTCAAACGCTTTGAATTTTCGGCGCGGTTGCAACAGCTCATGGAAGAGGATGCGTTCAGTGCGAAACTTGTTTTCAGTGATGAAGCAACATTTTTTCTTAATGGTGAAGTGAACAGACACAATGTGCGAATCTGGGCGGTAGAGAATCCTCACTCATTCGTGCAGCAAATTCGCAATTCACCAAAAGTTAACGTGTTTTGTGCAATCTCACGGTTTAAAGTTTACGGCCCCTTTTTCTTCTGCGGAAAAAATGTTACAGGACACATGTATCTGGACATGCTGGAAAATTGGCTCATGCCACAACTGGAGGCCGACAGCGCCGACTTCATCTTTCAACAGGGTGGTGCTCCACCGCACTTCCATCATGATGTTCGGCATTTCTTAAACAGGAGATTGGAAAACCGATGGATCGGTCGTGGTGGAGATCATGATCAGCAATTCATGTCATGGCCTCCACGCTCTCCCGACTTAACCCCATGCGATTTCTTTCTGTGGGGTTATGTGAAAGATTCAGTGTTTAAACCTCCTCTACCAAGAAACATGCCAGAACTGCGACCTCGCATCAATGATGCTTTCGAACTCATTGATGGGGACATGCTGCGCCGAGTGTGGGAGGAATTTGATTACATCTACATCTACATTTATACTCCGCAAGCCACCC
Source organism: Schistocerca serialis cubense (assembly GCF_023864345.2). Lineage (NCBI taxonomy): Eukaryota > Metazoa > Arthropoda > Insecta > Orthoptera > Acrididae > Schistocerca > Schistocerca serialis. Next base: position 654,796,059 of record NC_064640.1, on the reverse strand, counting down.
AACGGTGTGTGGCGGAGGGCACTTTACGTGCCACTGTCATTACCTCCCTTTCCTGTTCCAGTCGCGTATGGTTCGCGGGAAGAACGACTGTCTGAAAGCCTCCGTGCGCGCTCTAATCTCTCTAATTTTACATTCGTGATCTCCTCGGGAGGTATAAGTAGGGGGAAGCAATATATTCGATACCTCATCCAGAAACGCACCCTCTCGAAACCTGGCGAGCAAGCTACACCGCGATGCAGAGCGCCTCTCTTGCAGAGTCTGCCACTTGAGTTTATTAAACATCTCCGTAACGCTATCACAGTTACCAAATAACCCTGTGACGAAACGCGCCGCTCTTCTTTGGATCTTCTCTATCTCCTCCGTCAGACTGATCTGGTACGGATCCCACACTGATGAGCAATACTCAAGTATAGGTCGAACGAGTGTTTTGGAAGCCACCTCCTTTGTTGATGGACTACATTTTCTAAGCACTCTCCCCTTTAGTGATGTCTGCCGAATCACTAAAGGGGCACATATTGAACATTTGTGAATGCCTAAAAAAAACTTTTTGAGTTTTTGTATGTGTGTGCAAAGCATTGTGAAAATATCTCAAATAATAAAGTTATTGTAGAGCTGTGAAATCGCTTCAATCATTTGTAATAACCCTGTATTGTTTACCAAAGTTGAACTTTCACAGAACAGTTGAGTTTTCAGTTACGCACTTTTAATTTCCCCTGCACATGCAAGTTATTAGACATGCAGTTTCCACAATTATCACTGAAGAAAAATTATACAGCTTCCAACAAATTACTATTTTACCTACTCGACATGACACAGAAAAATGACACAGCACAGTGGGTCGAGTTAATTACAATTGCAGTTGCATTGCACATCGTATAGACAGCCCAGTCACTTTTACTGTCTTGCAGTGGTCACACCTGCGAATTAAATTTAGTCTGTCACAAGATCTAAGATTTCTTTTAAGTAGTAGCTTTCATGATGTTTCAGAGATCTGGAATATGTAAAAATAATTCAGCTATTATGCAGATCCAAAGCATAATATTGTTTTGGCAAGTGAATTTGTCCAGAAAAATGAGCAAATTTTATTTAGATACCTAAGAGATAACACTACTCCCCTCAGTTCTGCTCCCTCCAATGACATCAGCAGACCCAGTCAAATGAAGCTCAACTTTAAGTCCATATTAATTTCCCTGTTGCCTGACAGATATACACAGAATGAAACTATATGGTTCCAGAGACCTTTTCTAGTCTCAAACATCTATGATGTCTGCACATACATATACACAGAAGCTTGAATGTTTTCATCAATAATTCTAACTTCTCAGTAAACCAGAATGTGCCTAGTCTACAATTAAGTATCTAAATTTACCATTCAGACTGCTTTTACCACTTAATTTGCTTTGATCTTGATGTGCTTCTAATCTCAGACAAAGATTTGTATTAGTATTTTGGCTACTTCATAAAAAAGTTGCCTCAACTCTGTATGAACAAGACAAATTATACTGATGTTAACATTTCAGTTTTTAATAAATGATGAGCAACTGACCAGGAACCAGCCTTATGTTCTGTGGTCTTTTAGTATGGAAGATGAACCTGAAATCAACTGACAAAATTCCAGAGGTTGTTCAGAGATATTTTCTGTTTTGGTATGAGAAACACATGGTCTCCAGTGACTCATTACAGAGTAATCGCATTTAATTTGATTTTTACCTCTCCCCTCCTTTATCTTTGTACCTCTATTGCACTGAAAATATATGCACAGCAGTACGTATGTCAATGGTATATCATGTATCTTGTCTGGAAACTAAATTGTTCCATTTGTTCACAGTACTTGCTGTTAACACAGTAAGGACCACTTTGACCTTCACCTTCAAGCTTGCATTCAGTACATTTGGGTTCTGTTTCATATTTGTTTTTCTGGAGGAGTTAACTGTACTTTAACAGTTGTACTTGGTACTTTGGATCCAACTACTGTTCAGTAGTTGCTGATATGCACCTCATTATTCAGTTTGCTGAATGCAATGGAAGAGTGGCACAATGACAGAATCTACAGCTATACTCAGAAAACCACTGTGATATGCCTGGTCGAGGGTATGTACCAGTTATTAGGGCTTTTTCTTGTTCCATATATGTATGGAGCATGGGAAGAATGATTGCTTAAACTTCTCTGTGTGCACTGTAATCAATCTGATCATGTCTTCTCAGTCACTATGAGAGTGATACATAGGGGTCATAGTATATTTGTTGGTTCTTGAAACTTTGTAAGTGGGATTTTATGGGATAATTTGTATTTGTCTTCAAGAATCTGCCAGTTAAGTTCTTCAGCACCTTCATGACATTTTCCCATGGCTCAAACAAACCTGTGACCTTTCAGGCTGCTCTTATTTGTATAATTTCAACATCATCTGTTTTCCCCATTTCATATGGGTCCCATACACTTCAGCAGGATGGGTGATATGAGTGTTTTATATAAAATTTCCTTTGCAGATTGATTGCATTGCCTTAGTCTTCTGCCAATGAACTGCAGTTTTCCAAGTGCTTTACCTACAACTGAGCTGTGTGATCATTCCATTTCACGCCTGTACAAATTGTTACACCCAGATATCTGTACAAGTTGACTGACTCAAGCTGTGACTCATTGAAATTGTTGTTATCAGATACAACCTATTTTTGTGAAGTGCATAATTTCTCATTTCTTAACATCTAAAGTGAGCTACAAATCTTTGCAACACCTTGAAATCATCTCAAGCTCTCACTGAATATTTGTGCATGTTTTTTCAAACAGTACTTCATTACTGATATTTGCATCACCTGCAAAAACCTGAGGTTACTTTTAATATTGTCTCCAAGGTCACTAACATACAACATGAACAGCAAGGTTCCCAACATACTTCCCTGGTGCACACCTGAAATTACTTCTACATTTGTTAATGACTTTCCATGGAATCTAACATACCCTGATATCCTCAATTTAGTTTGATACCCCATATGAACATATTTTTGATAATAAGCATATGTGTGGTGCTAAGCCAAATGTCTTTCATAAGTCAAGAAACAATGCACCTACCCCATTGCCTTGATCCATGGCTTTCAGGGTGTCATGTGAAAAAATTGTGATTTGGGTTTCATACAAGCAGCATTTTATTAACCATGCTGGTTGGCATGGAGGAGGTCAGTCTGCTCAAGATATCTAATTACATTTGAGCTTAGAATATGTTCTAAGATTCTACAACAAATAGATGTCAGAGATGTTGGACAATTGTTTAGTGGATCACTTCTGCTACCCTTCTTGTAGAGGGGTGTGATCCATGCCTCTTTTTTTCACCACTGGGCACAGGGTTTCTGTTCAAGGAATCTTCAGCATATTATGGTTAAAAGAGGGGTTAGCTCAGATGCAGATTTGATATAGAATATGATAGGGTTTCTATGAGGCCCTGGAGCTTTGTTCAGTTTTAATGATTACAGCTGTTTTTCAACACCACTGACACAAATATCTATTTCACTCATCTTTGCAGTGGTTCAAAAATTAAACCCCTAGGTTTTCTTTTGTAAAGGAATTTTTGAAAGCAGAGTTAAGCATTTATGTGATTGCTTTATTACCCTGAGGATCAATTCCTGTCTCATCCACAAGTATCTGAACACTAACTTTTTTGCCACTAACAGCCTTTACATATGACCTAAATTTGTTCAGGCTCTGTGAAAGATCTTTTGATAATATTCTGCAACAGTATCATTGAAGGCTTCACACATTGCCCTCTTGACAGATAAATGCATTTCATTCAGTATCTCTCTATCTACAGCTCTATGACTTGTTTTATACATACAACACAGTAGTCTCTCTTTCTTTAGACGTTTCATTACAGTGACTGTATACTGTAGAAAGTCCCTCCCTTCATGAAATGACCAGTGCATGGTCACTTATTCTTTTAAACTTGAGCCATAGTACTCTACATGTTCCTGAACTGAGCTCAATATTTCAAGCTTCTCATTGAGTCATGACACTACTGCTTCTTTATATAGTTTAATGAAGAAATAAATCTTTCTTTATAGTTTAGATGCACTTTGTACTTTGGTAATCATTGTTGCTACAGTTGCCTCATGGTCGCTGATACCAGTTTCATTGTGGACATCCTCAAAGAGATCAGGTTTATTTGTTGTCATTAAATCCAATATATTTCCATCGTGAGAGAGGTTCTGAGCTATCTGTTTTAGGTAGTTTCCATAAAAATCATTTAGTTATGTTTTGCACGGTGTCTTGCCACACCAACTGCTTGCAAAAGTGTAATTTTTCCATTTGATTCTAGGATGTTTAAAGTTTCCTCTGATGATTACAGCATTGTTGGAGAACTTACATACTAGTGAACTGAGGCGTTCTCTAAAGTTTTCAATTACATCAGGAGGCAAGACTGGTGGTTGACAGAAGGATCCAATGCCCCACCAATCTCTCAAGCAGCTTCAGTTCCTACCTCAATGGGTTAGAGTTTCTTGTCACTGGGACAAACAGGCAACCTCCATTTCCCATTAGCCTATTTTTTTGATATATGCTTAAACTTTCCCCAAAAGTCTCACTGCTATCAATTTTGGGTTTTGATCAGCCTTCTGTTCCTAATATTATGTGAGCTTTACTGTTTTTTATGAGCACTTCAAACTCTAGCACTTTGTTGCAATTGTTTCAGCAGTTAACCATAAAGATTTTAGCACTCTCGCCTATGGGGGGCACTTCTTTGGATGTTACACTGATACTTCTGGGTCTCCTATAGCTATCAGTATCTGGACAGGATGGAAAGTTATGTGATCTTAAAAGTAGCTTGTGTATCCTACACACAGTCAGCTATGTGGGTAGCAGCCTCTAATTCGTAGTACACATCTGACCCATTTAGGGGGTTCTTACAGTTCTCAACCCAAATCACAAGTCTAAAGTCGCAGCCTAGCTTGTCACTGAACCTTTGCAGAATCTGGTTCAAGCCTTCCACTTCACTCAGAATCAGGGGTCCATGTTCAGCCTTCCCTGCCAGTCGCTGGAATGATTTAAATGAGCTTGGGACCCAGATGATAGGCACCGTTTGTCCCAATGTGCACCACAGCCTGCAGTTTAATGCACCCTGCTCCCTCAATGGATGCTGGAATAGCCTCTTCAACATATTGCTTGAGGGCTCTAGGCATACACACTGAGTTCACATGGTGTTCCTTCCCATTCCTTGCTGCCATTTCCCTAAGAGGTACAATTATTTACCACATGGTTGAACTTCTAATGACTAACAGAGTCCTGTCCTTTTTCATTTGCCTCCCCTACAGAAGAAACAACACTTTCCAACAGGTGAAGTGAGACTCACTGGCTCAGTTTCAATTTCAGTGGAAGATGGCACCTCAGGCTTGTTTGTTAGGGGGACAGGTGTAATACCCTGAGTTCTCACTGGTCCCTGTCTTTCCTGTACAGTTAAGTGGATGAGTAGTCACAGATCCTGTACATCCTGTAAAAGAGACAGTATGCCCAGGAGAGGATAGTACCTATGGTATCTGGTACATCACTCTTGGTGAGTCTCCCAACACACCCATTTGCGGTAACCTCTAATCACTTGGCAGTAGTCAGTGTGATTTCCAGCTCTTACAGAAAGCAACTAACACATCTTATGCTTCAGAAAAGCATACACAATGGGGCTTCATTGTGGGTGGTGCAGTATTCTACAAAACAGCAAATAAATAACTTAAAATTAAGTTTGCTGATTCTCTTTTAATTTATTGGTCTGATATGCTGCAAGTATCATCAGTAGCTTTTTAGAGCTAAAGTGATTAACAGCCAAATTGAGATATTTATTATAACAACAGAAAAACTTTATAAAATTTACTTTTTCTCTGAAGTATTTGTGATGTTATGTTGACTATCACTAACAAATTCAGCAGTAGTGTTAATTTATGATAAATGCGGACAATATTCACTCCTCTTAGAATGTGTCAAAATATGTTAGTTACTTACAGTTTCTGTAAGCCACAAAAGCTGATTTAGTATGAAAGTTATGCATAATGCTCATAACTTAATAAAATTATGAAAAATATATATTTGTAAGAGTCTAAAACTAAAAAAATGACCTTTTTCACACAAATATATGATGAAATTAAGGACCATCTGTTCTCCAATGAAGATACTGTTGCCAAAGTTTCCAAAAAGTGCAAATTAAGTTCACATTTTATGATATGCCTCTTGCTCAAGTTTTATAAACCTCTCACAAATGTTTGAAAATGCACAATATATCATAATACACACAAGTATTGACACAATACTGAGTATGCTGTGCTGTTCCCATAGTTAAGGCGACCGCAGCGCAGTTCTTTGGCATCTGCAGGTTGATGCACTGCTATAGGATTTGTGTAGTATATTTTGGTCCTTGCATAGTACAGGCTTTTTGATTTTTGTTAAACTATTTTCAGAGAAGTAAAAGTCACTGGGATAAAAAATAAGGAAATCATAATTACATTATTACCCTGTAACAGATGACCTGAGACTGTGCGTCACTTACACCATCATACTCTGACAGTATCTCTCAACAACCTCCAAGAGTTCAAGTTCACTCTGTATTTTGCTTTGAGTTCATTTCAGCCTTCCCTAGTGATATAATGAAAACAATAGGACATAATCCAGTCACACAAACTACTATTTTGCCAGAGGTATCACATGACAGGAATGAATTATTACAATTGATTTCACATTATTAGATCCGATCTGCTGTGTCCTTAAAATGTACTTATTTTCACATTATCAAATGATTGTTTCATTCTAGGACATGGTTAAGATTTGAAGAATGCATAAATGACTATACAAAGGACTGCTTTACAGAAAACCAGCAAGAGGAATTTAAAAAAGCTGTCGAAAGCCCAGTGGACCTTGTCCATCGAATGTGCACTGAGCATCAGTACCAGCAAGGTAAGAGCTATATTATATTTTATATCATAAAAAAGTAAACTTATAAAAAGTACAAGAGTCTTTACTGTATATTTTTCCAACAAATGTTTTTAAGAAACAGAGATTTTTCTATATACCTAATTTTACTGCTGCCTGAGTTACAAAAAATGTTTTTATTCTGGTCTGATATGATGGGTGGAGCCAAGGGAATGAACATGGAAGATAGCAAAAGGAGGGAGAGGAGAGGGGTAGGAAAGGGAATGGAATATAAATATGACACCAATGAGAAATCAACCAAACAAGGCTAGTTGTTCCTTATTTTAGACAGTGAAATAAGAGGCTAGGTTTAGAGGGTGGGGCAAGTTAAAATAGCTGTCATAAGCTATTAAGAAGTCTCAGTAATCTATGTTTTACTTAGGAACATGTTGTCCCAGTGAGTGGGTATTTATTTATTTATTCATCCATTTGATGTATTACAATTTATACTTGTTGTATTGGCACACATTTCCCCACAGAATGTCAGTGGTCATTTATCTGTGTGGACAGCTATTTGTTTATTTGAGGCTCCCATTCATCTGTGTGGACAGCTACTTGTTTATTAGAAGCCATGAGATCTTATATTGTGTAGCCACAAAGATATGAGGCTCAGGTTAATTACATTTGTACACACTGTATTTGCAAGCAAATAAGCAGATACTTAGTAATGAGAGCTATAACATAACATTTATCTTAGGCAGTTACATAGATTAAAATATACTTGAAAATGTAGCACGTATAATGTGCAAAATAAAATAGTGGCTACAATAGCATGAATCAGAAAAAACTCAGCATCTACTTTTAATATACTATAATATAGAAGATATATGGTAATATCTAAGTAAATATTGTTGTATATGAGTACAAGCACATTATTTCTATATAACCCTACCAAACAGTGACTAACAGAAATTCTGCTTTCAGCAGGAGGCAAGCACAAAAAGTAATTACAAGCACTGTGGGGCACAGTGAGGGAGAGGATAATGACAAGTAATTAATGAAAGCTTGCCTTCAGATACTCATCAACAGATTAAAAAGTATATTTCATTAGTAAATCTTTAACTTTCTTCCTGGAGGTATTGCTTTTGTTTCTAGTTGATAGGGGTTGTTTGTTGCAAAGTAGGTTGTCCATATTTCTCACCCCATTGTGACTTTTGCCTAATCTTTGTCTCACCAGATGAAAGTTCGCTTTTGTGCTTGTCATGGTTCTGGATATCTCCATTTGTTATAAAGAAATCGAGGTTTTTCTGACAAAAGAAACTGTCTCTAGAATATAAATACAGGGGACTGGCAATATATTAAGCTCTTTGGAAATGGGTTTGGTGGCAAATCATGTTGGTACTCTTTTCTTTACTTTTATTATTCCTTTCTTGCATGATGACAGTTTTTTGTGAGTAGCCTCCCCCCCCCCCCCCCCCCCACACACACACACAAAGGGATGCCACATGCTGTTATTGAGTGCAGAAGCCCATGATAAACAGTTTTTAATGTGTTTACATTACATGACTGCCCAAGATTTCTGAAAGCATAGCAAGCAGACACTACCAAGCTTGTTTAATAGTTGTGCCCCGTCTTCATCCCACTGGAGTGAACTGTCAAGCTAGACTCCAAAACACTTTGTTTCTGTTTCTAGTTCAGTTTGCCATTTATCTGCAAGGGTTCTATATAGACAGGATGGTTTCAGGATGGGTAGAAAAGTGTGCAACTTGTCATGTTTATATTTAACAGTAATTTATTGTAGTGGAGGCATGAGAGGGCTCTTTCAGTTGTATAATTAATTTTGACCTTCAGTTACAGAGTTAAGTCTAACTGGAAGAGGAAGTTTGTGTCATCTACAAACAATACAGGAGAAGTGTTATGTGATTTAAAGAAAGTTCATTGATAAAAGAGTAGGAAGAGGAGAGTGCCCAGTACTGAATCTTGTGGGACTCCACAGCTCATAAGGTCTTTGCCAGAATAAATTTTTATACATTCAGGGCTTGTGATTTCTAGCATTAGCGTTCTGTTGATGAGATAGAATTTAAAGCAGTTATCTGCTGTACCTCCGATGCCATACAATTTTAGTTTCTGAAGCAACAGTGAATGATTAATGAGATCAAAAGCCTTACTAAGGTCATTGAAAAGTCCAAAAGAAAATTCATTTTGGTTGAAGGCTCTTTTCTAGACACACTGTGATTCTGAGCTATAAGACTTTCTCAGATATCTTGGATATAGTTCGTAATGATGTGGAATGTGTCAGATTAATAAAAGGTGTCTATACAAGACATTACATTAGACAAAATATTACATGACACTCAATATTATTATTATTATTATTATGATTGGGGGGGGGGGGGGGGGAGGTTGGGAAATTACCCACTTACTATATCCAAAAATTCATCTAATGAGTAGAAGGAGTTGCCATTAAGAAATTCTTTTAATTTCCTTTTAAATGCTATATGGCTATCTGTCAGACTTTTGATTCTATTAGGTAAGTGACCAAAGACTTTTGTGGCAGCATAATTTACCCCCTTCTGAGCCAAAGTTAGATTTAACCTTGAGTAGTGAAGATCATCCTTTCTCCTAGTGTTGTAGCCATGTACACTGCTATTACTTTTGAATTAGTTTGGATTGTTAATAACAAATTTCATAAGTGAATATATATATTGTGAGGCTACAGTGAAGATTTCTAGCTCTTTAAATAAGTGTCTGCAGGATGATCTTGGATGAGCTCCAGCAATTATTCTGATTACTCGCTTTTGTGCAATGAACACTCTTCTACTCAATGATGAGTTACCCCAGAATATGATGCCATACGAAAGCAGAGAATGAAAATAGGCGTGGTAAGCTAATTTACTCAGATGTATATCGCCAAAATTTGCAATGACCCTAATAGCATAAGTAACTGAACTCAAACGTTTCAGCAGATCCTCAGTGTGTTTTTTCCAGTTCAACCCCTCATCAATGCATGCACCTAGAAATTTTGAATATTCTACCTTAGCTACCAATTTCTGATCGAAGTCTATATTTATTAATGGGGTCATTCCATTTACTGTGTGGAACTGTATATACTGTGTTTTGTGAAAGTTTAATGAGAGCCTGTTTGCAGAGAACCACTTAATGATTTTCTGAAAAACATCGCTTACAAATTCACCAGTTAATTCTTGTCTGTTGGGTGTGATAGTTATACTTGTATCATCGGCAAAAAGTACCAGCTTTGCATCTTCGTGAATATAGAATGGCAAGTCATTAATATATATTAAGAACAGCAGAGGACCCAAGACCAAACCTTGCAGCACCCCATTCTTGATTGTTCCCCAGTCTGAGAAATCACCAGTTTTTTGCATATTATGTGAACTGTTTATTTCAACTTTCTGCACTCTTCCAGTACGGTATGAATTAAACCATTTGAGCACTGTCCCAATCATACCACAATACTTGAGCTTATCTACAAGTATTCCATGATTGACACAATCAAAAGCATTTGATAGATCACAAAAAATTCCAACTGGTGACTTCCGGTTACTCAGAGCATTTAATATTTCATTAGAAAGTATATATAGCATTTTCCGTTGAAAAACCCTTCTGGAAACCAAACTGACATTTTGTTAAAACTTTATTTTTACAAAGGTGTGAAGCTACTCTACAATACATTACTTTTTCAAGAATTTTGGATAAGGCAATCAGAAGAGAGATTGTGTGGTAGTTGTTGACATCAGATGTATCCCCTTTTTTATGCAGTGGTATAACAATGGCATACTTCAGTCTATCTGGGAAAATATCCTGCTTCAGAGAGCTGTTACATATGTGGCTAAGAATCACACTTATTTCTTGGGAACAAGCTTTTATTATCCTGCTGGAAATGCCATCAATCCCATGTGAGCTTTTATTTTTGAAAGAGTTTATTATCTTCCTAATTTCAGATGGAGAGGTGGGTGGAATTTCAATTGTATCAAATGGTGTGTGTAAGGCCTCTTCCATTAACTGCCTTGCTTCTTCTAATGAACATTTAGATCCTATTTTCTCTACAACTTTTAAAAAATGATTATTCAAAATGTTTTTGACTTCCGGCTTGTTGTTTATCAAGTTTCCATTCGCTTTGATGGTGATGCCATCATCCTGTACTCTTGGTTGTCCTGCCTCCCTTGTAATAATTGTTTACATCATGACTGTCCCCCTTTTTCAAATTTGAATTGTCTTCAAGGTCTTTAGTACTTCTGGGAAACATCCTCTGCTTATTGAGCTATCATTGTTTGTGTTGCTTTCTTTGTGAAGTTTTTATTGATTGCACATGAGGTAATTATTCTCTTGGTGATCCATCCTTTTGATCTGTTGCTTCTCAACAGTTTTTCTGTACGTTTTATGAGAGAAAAGGCAATGTTAAAATAATGGTACAGATTATCAACAAATATTTTTCTTTTCTTTTCAGTGTCAATTAATTGAATTTACACCCTTTAGATTTGTGTGATTTATTGTGTAATGGAAATTTAGCAGATTCCTGTTAGTACTTACATGGAAGACCTCACACTTTTCATTATTCAGAGTTGATTGTCACTTTTCACACCATACAGATATCTTATCTAAATAATTTTGCAATTGTTTTTGATAATCTAATGACTTAACAAGATTTTAAATCACAGCATTATCTGCAAAAAATCTAAGAGGGCAGCTCAGATTGTCACTAAAATCATTTATGTAGATCAGGAAGAACAGAGGGCCTATAACACACACTCGGGGAATGCCAGATATCACTTCTGTTCTACTTGAAGACTTCCCATCAGTTACTATGAACTGTGAACTTCATAATAGGAAGTCATGGATCCAGTCACACAAATGAGATGATACCCCAAAGGCATGCAATTTAATTAGAAGTCCCTTACAAGAACAGTGTCAAAGGCCTTCTGGAAATCTAAAAATATGGAACCTACTAACATCCCCTGTCAATAGCACTCATTACTTCATGAGAATAAAGAGCTGGTTGCATTTCACAAGAGCAATATTTTCTGAACCTGTGTTCACTGCTTGGCAGTGGTTCACAATTCATATTCAGGAATATTTACTTCATCTTCCTTGGTGAAGAAATTTCAGAAAACTGTGCTTAGTAACTCTGCTTTAATGGCACTGTCATCAGTACCATTTGTATTGTGGAGTGAAGGTATTTATTGTGTCTTGATGCTAGTGTACCTGGCATATGCCCAGATTCTCTTTGGGTTTTCTGCCAGATTTTGAGACAGAGTTTCATTGTGAAATCTATTAAAATCATCTCACATTGAAGTTAACACTAAATTTCAAAATTCTAATAATGTAACCAATTTTAGGGGTCTTACATTCTTTTAAATTTGCAGTCCTTTTTTCGTTGATTCTGCAATAGCGTTCTGATCTGCTTTGTGTTCTATGGGTGATCAGTACCACCTCTTATTAATTTATCTGATCAATATCTCTTGATTGCTGTCAATACTATTTCTCTGAATCCAAATTACATCTGGTCTTCACTTAAATAGTCAGATTGGAAGGAGTAGAGACTATCTCTTATGAAGACGTCAAGCAAATTTTTTTTTTTTTTTATTTATTTTTTTTTTTTTTTTTGCATGTATTTTTCATATTTTTTGGTGGGTTTGGTTGTTATAGTATTCAGTGTCACTAAAATGACCTTGTGGTCACTAATCCCTGTATCCAGCATATTGCTACCTATTTGCTCAGTATTATCTGTTGCTAAGAGGTCAAATATGCTTTCAAAACGTTTACACTTTGAGTGGGCTTCAGAATGAATAATTCAAAATAATTTTCTAACGACACATTCAGTATGATTTTGGACAATATTGTGAGCCTAACACTGAATTTAAATGTGTATTTTTGCCAATTTAGTGAGGCTAGGTTAAACTCACCACCAACTATAGTTGTATAAGTAGGGTATCTATCTGAAATGGGACTCAAGGTTCCTTTGGACTGTTCAGCAACTGTATCATCTGAGTCAGGCAGTCTGTAAAAGGGACCAATTATTAACTTATTTCAGTTGTCAAGAATAATCTCTACCCATTCTAATACAAAGGAACTATCTACTTCAATTTCATAACAAAGTAGACTACTTCTGATTGCAATAAATGCTCCACCACCAACTGTATTTAATCCATCCTTTCAGAATACAGTTATGTTCTTAGTAAAAATTTCTGCTGAACTTATTTCCAGCTTTATCCAGCTTTCCATACCTGTAAGAATTTGCACTTTAGTGCATTCTATTAGTGCTTGTTGCTCTGGTTCTTTCCCAACACAGCTATGACATTTACAACTCCAATACTGATTGTTGCTAGGCCTACCTTCCAGCATTTGTCCTGCATTCTTTTAGGTTGACACCCTTTTTCTGTGGTTTCCCAAGATTCTATAGCCTAAAAAAATCACCCAATCCATTCCACACAGCCCCCACTACCCATGTAACCACTTCTTGTATGTAGTCCACCCCTAACCTATTAATCAGAATCCAGAAACCCACCACCCTAAGGTACAAGTTGAGGAATCAGCAGCCTACACAGTAATAGAACCATCTGAGCCTCTGATTCAGACCCTCCACTTGTCTCTGTATCAACAAATCACAGTCTGTTCTGTTGACGATGCTACAAATGGTGAGCTCCACCTTCATGTTGCAAGCAAGACTGGCAGTCTTTACCATTTCAGCTAGTCACACAAAACCAGAGAGAATCTAATCCAATCCAAATTGACACACATTGTTAGTACCCCCATGAACCACCACCTGCAGTTGGCTGCACTCTTCATAGTATCTGGAAGCAGCCTTAACACATCTGGAATGACTTTTCCCAGTATTCCACACTGGATTCCTTCTCCTCCTTTGCTGCCATATCCCCAAGGGCCCCCATTACACACTCAATATTGGAGCTCCCAACTACCAATAATCCCACCCTCAGTGAATGCCCAGACCTTGCGGACTGAGAGGCTTTCTCTGTAGCAGGGCAAGTGGCTGCATCTTACTCAGGGTCTTTGGCTGCCATAGGTAGGACCCGATACCTGTTTGTCAGACAAACTGGGGAGGCCCTCGTAAACACTGCCCAAAAAACTAGATGTAATAGCATCTATATTGCTCTCATGAAATTTCATTCCATGTTCCCTGTTTAAACAATGTTCTCTATTGCCGATTTGTCAGGCTGCGTGATGATGATGCGCTGCACACCTGTACTGAATTGTACAAACTGATTGGTCAACATAAGCTTTCCCACCCTCACATGAAATTCTGTACATGCCAGGCTTCCTAAACCCCAAATCATCCTTGACACAGCCAAGTAGTGCCCTGATCTTGGCAGGCAGATGAAACACAGTTTTAATGTCAAATTTAATTAAAATTCTGCTGTCTTAAAGGATATGTCACCTGCATTAGGAATAAATGCCAGAGAGCTATGCTTCTCTTCATACATCTCCAAATATGGTCCAAATTGCATAGCCAGTTGAATACACCAAGTGTGCAAATTCCCGTGTTAGACCATCTGCTTCGGAAATAACATATGCCCCGTGTAACAGAGCCACAAAGATGACGCTGTGTTGGTATAATGGGTGGCAACCCTTTGCATACAGATATCAATTGGTATATGCTGGTTTTCCCAAAGTGCTATCATGTTGTTGTTGTTGTTGTTGTGGTCTTCAGTCCTGAGACTGGTTTGATGCAGCTCTCCATGCTACTCTATCCTGTGCAAGCTTCTTCATCTCCCAGTACCTACTGCAACCTACATCCTTCTGAATCTGCTTAGTGTATTGATCTCTTGGTCTCCCTCTACGATTTTTACCCTCCACGCTGCCCTCCAATGCTAAATTTGTGATCCCTTGATGCCTCAAAACATGTCCTACCAACCGATCCCTTCTTCTAGTGAAGTTGTGCCACAAACTTCTCTTCTCCCCAGTCCTATTCAATACCTCCTCATTAGTTATGTGATATACCCACCTCATCTTCAGCATTCTTCTGTAGCACCACATTTTGAAAGCTTCTATTCTCTTCTTGTCCAAACTGGTTATCGTCCATGTTTCACTTCCATACATGGCTACACTCCATACAAATACTTTCAGAAACGACTTCCTGACACTTAAATCTATACTCGATGTTAACAAATTTCTCTTCTTCAGAAACGATTTCCTTGCCATTGCCAGTCTACATTTTATATCCTCTCTACTTCGACCATCATCAGTTATTTTACTCCCTAAATAGCAAAACTCCTTTACTACTTTAAGTGTCTCATTTCCTAATCTAATTCCCTCAGCATCACCCGATTTAATTTGACTACATTCCATTATCCTTGTTTTGCTTTTGTTGATGTTCATCTTATATCCTCCTTTCAAGACACTGTCCATTCCGTTCAACTGCTCTTCCAAGTCCTTTGCTGTCTCTGACAGAATTACAATGTCATCGGCGAACCTCAAAGTTTTTAATTCTTCTCCATGGATTTTAATACCTACTCCAAATTTTTCTTTTGTTTCCTTTACTGCTTGCTCAATATACAGATTGAATAACATCGGGGAGAGGCTACAACCCTGTCTCACTCCTTTCCCAACCACTGCTTCCCTTTCATGCCCCTCGACTCTTATAACTGCCATCTGGTTTCTGTACAAATTGTAAATAGCCTTTCGCTCCCTGTATTTTACCCCTGCCACCTTCAGAATTTGAAAGAGAGTATTCCAGTTAACGTTGTCAAAAGCTTTCTCTAAGTCTACAAATGCTAGAAACGTAGGTTTGCCTTTTCTTAATCTTTCTTCTAAGATAAGTCGTAAGGTCAGTATTGCGTCATGTGTTCCAACATTTCTACGGAATCCAAACTGATCTTCCTCGAGGTCCACTTCTACCAGTTTTTCCATTCGTCTGTAAAGAATTCGCGTTAGTATTTTGCAGCTGTGACTTATTAAACTGATAGTTCGGTAATTTTCGCATCTGTCAACACCTGCTTTCTTTGGGATTGGAATTATTATATTCTTCTTGAAGTCTGTGAGTATTTCGCCTGTCTCATACATCTTGCTCACCAGATGGTAGAGTTTTGTCATGACTGGCTCTCCCAAGGCCATCAGTAGTTCTAATGGAATGTTGTCTACTCCCGGGGCCTTGTTTCGACTCAGGTCTTTCAGTGCTCTGTCAAACTCTTCATGCAGTATCTTATCTCCCATTTCATCTTCATCTACATCCTCTTCCATTTCCATAATATTGTCCTCAAGTACATCGCCCTTGTATAAACCCTCTATATACTCCTTCCACCTTTCTGCCTTTCCTTATTTGCTTAGAACTGGGTTGCCATCTGAGCTCTTGATATTCATACAAGTGGTTCTCTTCTCTCCAAAGGTCTCTTTAATTTTCCTGTAGGCAGTATCTATCTTACCCCTAGTGAGACAAGCCTCTACATCCTTACATTTGTCCTCTAGCCATCCCTGCTTAGCCATTTTGCACTTCCTGTCGATCTCATTTTTGAGACGTTTGTATTCCTTTTTGCCTGCTTCATTTACTGCATTTTTATATTTTCTCCTTTCATCAATTAAATTCAATATTTCTTCTGTTACCCAAGGATTTCTATTAGCCCTCGTCTTTTTACCTACTTGATCCTCTGCTGCCTTCACTACTTCATCCCTCAGAGCTACCCATTCTTCTTCTACTATATTTCTTTCCCCCATTCCTGTCAATTGTTCCCTTATGCTCTCCCTGAAACTCTGTACAACCTCTGGTTCTTTCAGTTTATCCAGGTCCCATCTCCTTAAATTCCTGCCTTTTTGCAGTTTCTTCAGTTTCAATCTGCAGTTCATAACCAATAGATTGTGGTCAGAATCCACATCTGCCCCTGGAAATGTCTTACAATTTAAAACCTGGTTCCTAAATCTCTGTCTTACCATTATGTAATCTATCTGATACCTTTTAGTATCTCCAGGATTCTTCCAGGTATACAACCTTCTTTCATGATTCTTGAACCAAGTGTTAGCTATGATTAAGTTATGCTCTGTGCAAAATTCTACAAGGCGGCTTCCTCTTTCATTTCTTCCCCCCAATCCTTATTCACCTACTATGTTTCCTTCTCTCACTTTTCCTACTGACGAATTCCAATCACCCATGACTATTAAATTTTCGTCTCCCTTCACTACCTGAATAATTTCTTTTATCTCGTCATACATTTCATCAATTTCTTCATCATCTGCAGAGCTAGTTGGCATATAAACTTGTACTACTGTAGTAGGCATGGGCTTTGTGTCTATCTTGGCCACAATAATGCTTTCACTATGCTGTTTGTAGTAGCTAACCTGCACTCCTATTTTTTTATTCATTATTAAACCTACTCCTGCATTACCGCTATTTGATTTTGTATTTATAACCCTGTAATCACCTGACCAAAAGTCTTGTTCCTCCTGCCACCGAACTTCACTAATTCCCACTATATCTAACTTTAACCTATCCATTTCCCTTTTTAAATTTTCTAACCTACCTGCCCGATTAAGGGATCTGACATTCCACACTCCGATCCGTAGAATGCCAGTTTTCTTTCTCCTGATAACGACGTCCTCTTGAGTAGTCCCTGCCCGGAGATCCGAATGGGGGACTATTTTACCTCCGGAATATTTTACCCAAGAGGACGCCATTGTGGCGGCAGCACCGTCCAACGCACGAAGGGCTGAACTACGGCACTGCCGACACAAGTAGGGGCAGCTGTACCGTTATGCGGAATTTCGGCAACGGTGCGTCGCACACCGGACCGCACGGGAACAAAGCTGCCACCAGTGCGAGCTAGTCGACGCGACACGACACACGTCTCCCCAGTTCTTCCGCCGCGGACCACGTGCGTCGAGTCAACGTGACTCCGCCGTAAATGCGTACGCGCGGTCGTAAACACAGTCGCCGTTAAATTGTCTTTCGCTTCTTCGCGGACGTTACGGCGCCTCCGGTCGCGCCAAGAGCAGAACATTCCGTGACGCGGCCTTTTGTCTCGCTCGGTCCACGAGGTCGCGCCACGGCTCGTCACTGGAGTGTACACCCTCTGGGTTCGGTGACCGAGTCGTGCCGCCAGTGCAACGCCCCTATATAGACGGACATCAGCGAAGTATATTATTTGTCATTTATTGTAACGGCAGGAAAAATAAATGTGTCCTGTCCAGAAACCGCTTTAGTCATTTATTGCCACAAAGCCTCTCCCATGAGCATAGTGCGTGGGCGCGGCGATAAATGCCGGTTCACTGCACATGAGCGACTGTAAGCGGGGATACAACACGTTCCCGCTTCACTGGTGACCCTGACGTGATCTGAGGCTAAAAAAACATGTGGTGACAAACGTTCGTCGGTACGAGAGACGTGGAACCACGAGTAGGCTTGCACGCATACGCCCGCGCTGAACAGTGCTCCGTAGTAAAATTTTTTTTTTAACTAACTTTTTTTGTATTGTTTTTGTGTGCGTATATTTTGATCGCGGACTGCTTAGTGTTATTTTTTTTTTTCTTTTCGTGTGTTTCCCTTGTGTTATTTTCACTGTGTACTTTGCTCTTGTACGAGGATTCGACTCTGAACTAAGATGGCGACACTAGAGGAGTTGCAAAAGACCGTCGAGGAACTGCTCACACGCAACACGAGGCTAGAGAATGAGCTACAGGCACGGACTACACGCGCGGACGCCGCGCAGCCACAGACAGCTCAGGACAATGTTGGCGCGCAAATCCCCGCCACAGCGACGCCTCCTACGACCGCTGGAACGCCGACAGGCACAGGACGGGCACTGATCAGGCTGCCTCCCTTTTGGCCGCGCGACCCTGTAATGTGGTTCAGCCAGGTTGAGGCGGTATTTATGAGCAACCACGTGACCTGCGACCTGGCGAAATTTGGGCACGTAGTGAGCCAGCTGGACCAGAACTATGTGGCCGAAGTGCGGGATATAATCACCGCCCCACCGACGCAGTCGAGCTACCAACGGCTCAAGGAAGAGCTGATCCGGCGGATTTCGTCGTCAGAGGAACAGCGTGTGCACCAACTGCTGCGGCAAGAGGAATGCGGCGATCGGAGGCCCTCGCAGTTCCTGCGCCACTTGCGGAGTCTCGCACAGTCCGATATGGTGCCAGATTCGCTGTTGCGCACTATCTGGGTGCGCAGCCTCCCAGCTCAGGTGCAGGCAGTGATAGCCGCACAGACGGAGATGCAGCTGGACGCCGTCGCTAACTTGGCCGACAGGGTGCACGACGCGCTGACAACGGCGCCTAGCACCGCGGCTGCAGCAGCTTACGACTCCGTCCCCCCACCTGCGTGGCGGCCAGCGCCTCCCGCACCCGCATCGGATGCCGACCTGCACCAGCTAGTGCAAAACTTGACCGCGCAGGTGGCAGCTCTCTCGACGCAAGTCGACTGGGTTGCGCGTTCGCAGCAAGAGGGCAGCACGCGCCGCAGCAGCAGCAGACCGGGCGACAGGCGGCGTGGCTCGTGCAGCCGGCAACGCAGCAACAGCCGCTCCAACGGTACCCCGCCGACGTCACACCACGCACAAAGCGGCTACTGCTGGTACCACGCCCGCTTCGGCAACGAAGCAACCAGGTGCCGTGCTCCTTGCTCGCACCCAAACGCCAGCTGCGACCGGACCTAGGCGCACCCGGCTGCAATATGATATCGAAGCGTCTGTTTGTTGCGGAACGGGGGGCAGGCGTGAGGTACCTCTTCGACACGGGTTCGGACCTCTCGATCTTCCCCCGTTCTATGTTACGAGACCGCAGGCGGGCCGAGGTACTCTGCCTTACAGCGGCGAACAATTCCACTATTAAAACTTACGGCACACACAGCTGCAATATAGATCTGGGCCTACAGCGCACGTTCTCGTGGACTTTTACCGTGGCCGACGTCAATGAGCCGATCCTGGGCGCAGACTTTCTCGGCCACTACGGGCTACTAGCCGACATCGCAAACGGCCAGCTCATCGACGCCACGACTAAGTTAAAGATAGCGGGACAGCGCCGGCAGGCTGCATACTACAGCGTTAAACCCGTGAAGTGCCCCGGACCGTACGCTGACATTCTTGAACAATTCCCCGACCTCACCCGCCCAGCCGGTGCACCGAGAGACATCAAACATTCGACGGTGCACCACATAATAACCACACCCAGACCCCCCACATCGTGCCGCCCACGTCGACTCACGCCGGACAGACTCGCAGCAGCAAAGGCAGAGTTTGAGGCCATGCTGCGGCAAGGCATCGTGCGACCATCGAGCAGCCCATGGTCATCGGCGTTGCATTTAGTGCCCAAGAAAGACAATTCGTGGCGCCCGTGTGGGGACTATCGCGCCCTTAATTCGCGAACGGTGCCGGACCGCTACCCAGTCCCACACCTTCAGGACTTCAGCTACGCCTTGGCGGGCTGCGCAGTGTTCAGCAAGATTGACTGCGCAAAGGTGTACACCCAAATTCCGGTGGCGCCCGAAGACATCGAAAAAACAGCCATCATAACGCCCTTTGGGCTTTTCGAAAGCCTGTTTATGACTTTCGGTCTTCGGAATGCTGCCCAGACTTGGCAGCGGTTCCTGGACGGCGTCTTGCGAGGCTTGCCATTTTGCTTCGCGTACCTCGACGACATCTTGGTGTATTCCAAGTCGCCCGAACTCCACCGCCGCCACTTAACGACCATCTTTCAGCACCTGAGTGAAGCCGACATCGTCATTAACCCCGCTAAATGCGAGTTCGGCGTGACGGAAATTGAGTTCCTCGGCCATTTAATTACGCCCACCGGATCGACACCGCTACCGGAGAAAGTTAAGGCAATACAGAACATGCCACGTCCGCAGACGCACAAAGAATTACGACGCTACCTCGGCATGTTGAACTTTTATCGTCGACACCTGCCCAACGCCGCAGCAGTGCAAGAGCCACTGACTAAGGCGTTAGAAGGTCCTACCTCAAAAGGAAAGACCCTCGTGAATTGGACAGACGCAATGGAGCAGAGCTTCACGGACTCAAAAAGGAATCTCGTGGAAGCGACGCTGCTCGCGCACCCGGTACATGACGCGGACTTAGGTGTAGTCGTGGACGCCAGCCAGGCCGCCATCGGCGCGGCGTTACAACAGCGCGTCGGCGGGAGTTGGCAGCCTCTCGGTTTTTTCTCTCAAAAGCTTTCCGATTCGCAACGTGCTTGGAGCGCTTATGACCGAGAGTTGCTTGCGGTGTACGCGGCGGTGAAATACTTCCGACCGTCCATAGAAGCCCGACAGTTCATCATTTTCACCGATCACAAACCCATTACCCACGCGTTCGAGAACAACCACACTAAGTGTTCACCGCGCCAACTCCAGCAGTTAGAGTACGTGTCGCAATTCACGACTGACATTCGACACATTTCGGGGATAGACAATATCGTCGCCGATTGTTTGTCCTGAGCGTGTGCCGTTATTTCACCCCCTGTGAACTTTGAGGACGTGGCCCAAGTACAGGAGAGTGACGAAGAACTGCACCGCTTCCGTCACGACACTTCCAGCGGCCTGCAACTGGAGCTGGTGCCTGTCCCCGGCTCCGCACGGAAGATTTGGTGTGACACCTCAACCGGCACGCACCGACCGTTCCTCCCAGGGAAATTCCGGCGCAGTGCCTTCGACCGTGTCCACGGACTGTCACACCCCGGCATCAACACCACTGCGACGCTCGTGGCTGCGCGTTTCGTCTGGCCCGGGCTTCGGAAGGACTGTCGCAAATGGGCGCGGGGTCACCAGTGAAGCGGGAACGTGTTGTATCCCCGCTTACAGTCGCTCATGTGCAGTGAACCGGCATTTATCGCCGCGCCCACGCACTATGCTCATGGGAGAGGCTTTGTGGCAATAAATGACTAAAGCGGTTTCTGGACAGGACACATTTATTTTTCCTGCCGTTACAATAAATGACAAATAATATACTTCGCTGATGTCCGTCTATATAGGGGCGTTGCACTGGCGGCACGGCTCGGTCACCGATCCCGGAGGGTGTACACTCCAGTGACGAGCCGTGGCGCGACCGCGTGGACCGAGCGAGACAAAAGGCCGCGTCACTGAATGTTCTGCTCTTGGCGCGACCGGAGGCGCCGTAACGTCCGCGAAGAAGCGAAAGACAATTTAACGGCGACTGCGTTTACGACCGCGCGTACGCATTTACGGCGGAGTCACGTTGACTCGACGCACGTGGTCCGCGGCGGAAGAACTGGGGAGACGTGTGTCGCGTCGCGTCGTCTAGCTCACACTGGTGGCAGCTTTGTTCCCGTGCGGTCCGGTGTGCGACGCACCGTTGCCGAAATTCCGCATAACAGTACAGCTGCCCCTACTTGTGTCGGCAGTGCCGTAGTTCAGTCCTTCGTGCGTTGGACGGTGCTGCCGCCACACCATCATCGTTTAATCATACAGTAAAGCTGCATGTCCTCGGGAAAAATTATGGCTGTAGTTTCCCCTCGCTTTCAGCCGTTCGCAGTACCAGCACAGCAAGGCAGTTTTGGTTAATGTTACAAGGCCAGATCAGTCAATCATCCAGACTGTTGCCCCTGCAACTACTGAAAAGGCTGCTGCCCCTCTTCAGGAACCACATGTTTGTCTGGCCTCTCAACAGATACCCCTCCGTTGTGGTTGCACCTACGGTACGGCCATGTGTATTGCTGAGGCACGCAAGCCTCCCCACGAACGGCAAGGTCCATGGTTCATGGGGAGGAGTGCTATCATGTCTTTTTTAAACCATTACATCCAAAAATGGAAGCTGCCCATCACTTTTGATCTCCACAGTAAATTTAATACTGGGCTGATGACAGCTGAAGGAGTCCAAATATCAGTTTAGAAAATTCCATAAATGGTACCAGGCAAAAAATGTGTAGTAAACTTATCTTCAGAAGCACACAGGTTATAAAGCCAATGTCCTTAATGCCCTACTTCAAAATCCTACCCCTCACCAACCCATCATTTCATTAAAAAATATTTCCATTAAATGAAAAAGACATGCATGTCAACACTGACTGCAAAGATTCACCAAATCTTTATTCAGTTTTTCACTTATTAAATTCAGTGACTCTTCAACAGGGTTGAAATCTTTGAGACTGAATCCTTTAGATTTACTCATGAGTTTTGATGTGTTACCTCACAACATAGAAATTCACAAATAAATCTGAATGATGCAGCCTCAAAGATTTCAACCATTGAATAAAATCCACATAATTGGAGTTACGGTTTTCACCCTTGCCAACAAGTGGGTGAAGAACAGATGTGAAGTACTTTGCCAGGTTGTAAGTGGGTGCACCCAAATTACTAACTACAGGGATAAAGGTAACATTACCTTATGTCTCTTTTGCAAACCACACAACCTTGGCAGAATGGTAGTAGCAGCATGAAGCTCCTTGCACAAATCTTCCAACAACATGCTCATTTTGAAAGTGAAAGAGTCTTGCATTTAATCCTTTCTGTGGGGCTGCTGCATAATCTTCTGTGAGTCGGGTCACTGGATAGTGAATCTATTTCTAGGATATAATCAGCCTGTGTCAAAACAAACATGGCTCTCCCTTGTCAGCTGGTAGAACTACTTCTTCATCATAATTCCTAAACTCAGCTGAGTATCTGTCAGACCAACAGTGAGGCGGCTCCTTACGTTCCTGCAGCAGATCAGGCAACCAAACCATTCGTTATATATTTTTAATAGCTTCAAACCAGAGCAACTTATTTTTGATTATCTGTGTGGCTACTAGTTTAATTCATAAATTTATTGCACATCTGAGTGCTTGCTAGGCACAGAATTTCATTTTAATAGAAGTCTATAGTAAGGCACCGCGGCTTGTGTCGACTCTTGTATCACACAGGCAGTCTTTTGTTTTGGTTAGAACAGTTCAGTGTCAGTTAGACAGTGAGTGAGACAGCTCCTTACATTCTTGCAGCAGATCAGGTGAGTATGCCATTCGTTTGTTAAATATTTTTATGAGCTTCAAACAGGAATGACTTATTGTCAGTTATTTGTTTGTTTACTGCCTAGAATATATTTATGCTGTCTTTTCTATGGATAGGAACTGTGATTGCTGTGTTTCACTCAGCTCCAGTTGGTATTGGCTGCAGGGGTTCTGGATGTGCAGATCTAAGGGACATCCAGCATGGCCCATGTGTCCCCCAATCAATCCGCTATTGTGGCCACTCCGGATCCTGCACTGAGGTTGACACCTCACCTGTGGGCAAGAGGAAGGTCATTGAAAGGCTGGCAGTGAAAGGCTTTCTGTGGGGCCAATCAGAGGGCCTTCCCAGTTTGTCTGACAAACAGATTTCAGGTACTACCTATGGTTGCCAAAGACCCTGAGCCAGATGCAGTCACTCGCCCTATTACAGAGAAAGCCTCTCAGTCCGCAAGGTCTGGGCAGTCACTGAGGGTGGGATTATTGGTAGTTGGGAGCTCCAATGTTGAGTGTGTAATGTGGCCCTTTGGGGATATGGAAATTAGGTTGTCAGGCAACTTGATTAATAGAGACAAGGGTTTTCCTCTTAGCAGGATGTGGGACTCTGGACTATCCCACATCAAAGACAACATTCTTCAGTGTGGCTGACCAAGATGTTTGAAAACAGTCTCTGGGAGTGTTATATTATTAGCAATGGTGTCAAAAATCCAATATCAGCCCATCAGTTTGAGGATTTTTTGTTCAATGAGCTACTTAACCTTTGTAGCAGTCATCATAGTCATACAAGCTATCACGCTGCCAATAATGACATGGTGGAGCACATGCATCACTCTCTAAAATCTCTTCTCATGTGCCACAAAGATACCTGGATCAATTTATCGCCATGGGCTATGCTAGGCCTACAAACAGCTGTAAAGGATGATTTGTCTTTCTTGTTGGTGCAATTGGTATTCGGTAAACTGCTATGTGTCCTGGTGACTTTATCATGCAAACTCTCCCAACCACTTGGCTGTCCTGTGACCACACAGGTTTTCTATGAAAACTTGAGTTGCTCATACAAGAACTTTGCCCACATAACCCTCAACACAATGAACAACACTGTCCTTTTATTTTCACATTTGAAAACCACAACATGTTTGGCTGTGTGATGACACTTAATGTGTGCCTTCTACTCCTCCAAATTCTGGCCTATATCAAGTAACAACAAGGATAATGAACAACTTTGTCACTGGCAATGGTGGTGTGAATGAAACTGTGTCCATTGAGCAACTTAAACCAGCTTTCCTTGATAGTTCGATGAATGAGCGTGAGAGCAGTTATGTGGTATTAACACCAGTACGAAAACAACATGCAATGGCCACACCCCCTCCACTCTGCAGCCAGCAACACCTGTGTAAGGTACAGCATAGTTTCCTGCCTCAGCTCACACTTCTCCCATATTGATTCGTACAGCCAGACTGCTCACATGCAAGTACCTGGATGTTCCCGGCATGCCACGCTCTCATGTGGACATAAAGCAGCAGGACAATTTTGCCTAGCTGACTGAGATTTCTACCAATATTTTTGCACTCTCTGTTGGTTGCCCCCTTCTACCACCCTCAACTCATTCTGAATTGGCCCAGCCATGTCCCCACTTCAGCAGGCTGCCACAGGAATATGTTGGTCACCTCCTCCAAAGTCCTCAGGGTGGGCAGAAGAAAGTTGAGGCACAATGTGCCATTTTTTCTAGTTGTAGCCTCTACAGCTTTCCATGGAGGTGGGGAGCTGCTGTGGCAACCTTGAATACTGACTGAGCAAAGTGCATTGTGCAGTGTGGTGTAAGGTAATAATTTTACCTTCCTGGTGTCTGTTACCTTTTTGTGTTTTTAATGTGCTTATGTTACCGGTGTCACACAGCAGCTACAGAGGGTGTTGTGTGCCTGTGATGGAGACACCTCAGGCTAGCCATGGTGTACGCAATGTATCACTTACCATAAAATTGGATTGGTAGCACTAGCCAGCACAACATGAGTGCTAGTGACTAGAAAACCATTGACAGTTTGTTGAGCACAGTCATCAACATGGAAAGAGAGTAATTCCTCCTGATCAAAAACTGAGTCCTTACCGGCTCTGGAAGATAGGAGAGCAGATCAGCATTTGCATGTTTAGCCATGGGGTAGAAGTGAATCTCATAGTTGTACCGAGAGAGTAACAGCACTCAATGTTAAAGGTAATGTGCTGCTTTGTCTGGCAATGATGCTGAGGGGTTAAACAGAGAAACTAACAGCTTGTGGTCCATGATAAGATGGAATTTTACACCATACAGGAAAACATAAAACTTCTTTGAGGTATACACAATGGTCAGGGCTTCTTTCTCTACTTCTGAATAACCAGTTTTATCCAAATTAAGCACCTTCAATGCATACACAATAGGTCACTTGCAGCCATCAGAATATTTATGAACTAACATCACTCCCAGCCCATGTTGGGATGCATCTGTTACTAACACTAAATATTGACCCAGTTGGTAGGGTATAAGGCAAGGTGCAGGTTGTAACATAGACTTCAGTTTGGAAAATGATGTTTCATACAACTGTAACCAGTGGAAAGATGTTCCCTTGCACAGCAAGGCATGTAATGAATGTGCAACTGAGGCAACCCCACAAAAACTAATGGAAAATGGAAATGCCATGTGGCTAGGCCCTCCCGTTGGGTAGACCGTTCACCTGGTGCAAATCTTTTGAGGTGACTCCACTTCAGTGACTTGCATATCAATGGGGATGAAATGATGATGATATGGACAACACAACACTCAGTCCCTGAGTGGAAAAAATCCCCAACCCAGCCGGGAATCAAACCTGGTCTGTTAGGTATGACATTCCGTCACGCTGACCACTCAGCTACCAGGGGCACACACAAAAACTGATGTTAATAAGCAAGCTTACCTAAAAAAAACTGGAGTTCTGTGACCAATGTAGAATGTAGAAGAGCCACAATGGAAGAGACATTCTGAAGAAGAGGTTTCATGCTAGTGACCTCGAACCCAAGATAAACAATAGAAAGCTGAAAGAAGTAGCACTTTTCCAAATTGCATTTTGACCCAGAGGCCTGTAACACTGAAAAGAGCATACATAAGTTGTTGAGATGTTCAGCAGTGGAGGAGCCGAAGACCACAATATCATCAAGATAGCTGGCACAGTCAGGCACAGACCTCGTAAGTTGTTTGAGAAACTGTTGAAAAATCACTGGGGCACTGGCCACGCCAAATGGTAACCACAAGTATTGATACAAGCCAAAAGGTGTGTTAATGACCAAGAGCCATTGAGAGTCTGCATCAATGGGAAGCTGAAAATGTGCATCAGAGAGGTCAATCTTGAAAAAATACTGACCACCAGCAAGCTTAGTGAAAGGTTCATCAGGGCATGCCAAGGGGTAAATGCCAATGATAGAAACTTTGAAATCACAATAAAGGTGTAGCCATCCCGATGGCTTCCTGACGATGACTAAGGGGGTAGCCCATTCACTGGATGCAATTAGCTGGATGACTCTGGAGGCTGTGAGGCAGACAAGCTCTGCCTTCACTTGGTCATAGAGCACCATCGGCACCGGGTGAGCTGAAAGAAACAGGGTCTGGCTGAAGGTTTCATGGTGATGTGGGCTTTGAAATTAGTGGCACCAACCTTTGAAATAACCACAAAAGTGTAACCATCATGACAGCTTCCTGACAATGTCTAAGGTGGTAGCCCATTCACTGGATGCAATCAGTTGGACGACTCTCGAGGCTGTGAGGCAGACAAGCTCTGCCTTCACTTGGTCATACACTACCATTGGCACTGGGTGAGCTGGAAGAAACAGGGTCTGGCTGAAGGTTTCATGGTGATGTGGGCTTTGAAATTAGTGGCACTACCCAAGCCCGCAGGGCTGCAAGGAGTTGGGCCAGCCTTTATGATGTTTTGCTCAAACACAGACTGCTGCCACCATATTTCCCCTTGTGAACCGTTGGACAAATGGCAGGGGTAAGTGAGTTGAAATTCTGCAATCTCACACCACGATTCAATTTGAGTACCCACAGCCCTTGAAGCCTCAAATTATTGTGCAATAGTCAGAACATTGGAGAAGGAGGGGTTTTCACATTGAAGGGCCCGTTCACGAACCATACAATCAGGGCCCAACCAAATGACAAACCATTTGGTCGGCACACAATTGCTTATGTACATCAGTGACAAAGTGACAATGATGGCTTAAACCGTGGAGATCAGCTGCCCAAGTCTTATAGGAATGTTCTGGTTTCTTGTGGCACCTACAGAACTCAACTCAAACAACAATAACGTGTGTCTGTTTACAGTAGTATTTTGAAAGAAAGTCACATGTTATCAAAAGAGGGTGAAGATGGATGCTACAGGAGGGGTAGTTGGCTAAAGAGTTGACACATGTGAGGCAATGACCAAGATGAAAAAAAAGCAAGGCATAAGGTAACATCAGTCAACCCACACACAGGAAAATTTTGCCACAACCATTTTTCGTAGGCTTCCCGTTTTTCAACAGATTCATCGTAAGTCAGAAACAGCAGGAAATAAACAACCAGGGTAGCGACAGGTAAAACAGAAGATGCAAGGGACAATGTAGGAGGTGATGTAGACTTAGACAGCCCCAAACTGCCCAAAACAGAGCCAAGCATTTGCAATATCTGGGTTTTATTGTGTTGCACTGTGGAAAACGCCTTCTGCTGTTGACTGAGATGCACCAATGCCATAGTAAGAATCCCTTGCTGATCAACCAACTGGCATAAAAACTCATCAATAGCACTATCAGATATCATAAACGCAATGGAGTATCAACCAGAGATTGAAAAATGTGGGGAGGACAATTCCATCCTCATCGCCACATGTAACTTGGACACACAACTTTATTAGATTGTAGCATGTATGCCAGTCGCCATAACATACACCTAACACAATAAGATAAGGCAAATGTATGCAAGCAGTAATAATGTGACCACTGACCACGAGCACGGAGCGGCAGGGTTTTAATAGGCTCCCACCCAGGGTGGGCTCTATTGGATGTTCACACTATTGCTCTTTCATATTGCATTCTCACGGATGATAACATACTGCTAATGTGCGTGGCTTTCAAGTGTGCATGCATTACATTAATTGGTCTTTGCATTCTGCAGTTTGAATCAAAGACATTTGTAAAATAACTGAACTGACAAGGAATATAGTTTTAGAGATCATATTTTTATAGTTTCGATAATTTTCTAGATTTGTTATGGACCAGTCTATAAGCATTAGGATTAGAATTCAAAAGTGTTTCAAGGTGGCCAATGTAAATGTCAAAAAATTTCTTTATTTCACACAAGTGAACATTTTAGAAAAAGTAATTTTTTACATACAACACACATATTCACGTAACCCTGAAGTGGATGCACTGTTTTTCATAACATGAGCAAGCACTTGGTGCTGTTTGTAAACATACGAGGGTTGGAACTTTAATAGTGGCAACTATTTATTTACAGCTTGTACAAAATACATACATGTTCCAAAGTTATACTGACCTTCAAAGTAGTCACCAGCTTTGTGTATAAACCATTGCCAGTGATGTGGAAGTCATAGGATACTCTTAGCAGTGCCAGTTGTGTTGACAGTTCGAGCGGACCTGTCTATTGCCTGAAGAATTTGTAGCAGTTCTGAAGCGAATGCCATGAAGTGTCTCCTTCAGTTTAGAAATCAAGTTGAACTCATGAGGACTTAAGTCAGGGGAGTGCAGTAGGTGGTTGATGCAGTAGGTGGTTGATGCAGTAGATGGTATAGCACTTAGCAGCCCCATCAGTCAAACGAATCAGTAACAGTTTGCACTGTACATGCTTGATCATTGTCCTGCAAAATGATGGTCAGGTCCTGCAGAAAGCATCATCACTTCTGTCTCTATGCTGTTCATTTTTGGAACACAACCTACAACCAGCTTAGAGACAGAAGTGATGACACTTTCTGCAGGACCTGACCCTCATTTTGCAGGACAATGCTCAAGCACATACAGCGCAAGCTGTTACTGATCTGTTTGACTGATGGGGCTGCTACGTGCTATACCACCCACTGCACTCCCCTGACTTAAGCCCTCATAAGTTCAACTCGATTTCTAAACTGAAGAAAACACTTCACGGCATTCACTTCAGAACTGCTACAAATTCATTGGGAAACACACCAATGCTGCTCGAACTGTCAACACAACTAGCATTGCTAGGAGTATCCTACAACTTCCATATTGCTGGTAATGGATTGTACACAGTGCTGGTGACTACTTTGAAGGTCAGAAAAACTTTGAAACACGTATCTGTTTTGTATGAGCTGTAAATAAATACTTGTAAATTATAGATTGCGCTCATCAGTTGCCATTTTTAAATTTTATTGTGCAGCTCTAGATTTAGGCTAGAAGACAGCCATTCTCAATGCACTATTATTTTCACTCAATGCATGTAATTCCCTGTTGGTCGGGCTACATCCACAGTTCATTGAATACTTGTGGCTTCCGTCCAAAATCTAGATCTGCACAATAAAATTTAAAAAGGACAACTGATTGCTGCAATCTATAATTTACAAGTCAATATAACAGCTGCTGAGTGCAACAGCTACCTGATGTAAATAAATAGTTGCCACTATTAAAATTCCAACCCTCTTATAAAGTGTAGCTGTATTTATGTCACCAATGTCAATATGCATGAGCAAAATCACAGTCAAATCTTATTTAATTCAACAACATTAAAATAAATTTACATTATACGAGCTAGCACTGTTTAATTAAACAATAATAAAATAAAGTTTCACAGTATCACTCTTTTGTTACATGCGAGTGTCACTTTAAGAAATGACCTTCTTGGAGCATTAAACACCACAGTAACTTCAGATCCCAGCCAATTGCTTATTCAGTTACTAATTAACTTGTAGACAACTGCCTCATTATGGGCTTGTTATTACATGGATTGTAAACTTTTTCTTGCATAGCTTGCTATTTAATTCATGTTACTGCTGCACACTTGGACGGGAGACAACACAACTTATCACCACATTAGTTGATGCACTAATGAAGGAATAGGTATGGGCCCACAATTGTGAAATGATAATGGAATGGTAAAATACATTTTTTTTTCTTTTTTTTTTTTGTGCACTTTATACATAGGCATGCCTGACCTGCTCAAGGGTTAACGTAAAAGTTCTTTGTTCTTTATTAGGTTTCTGAACCTTGGGTACTTATTACTTCCTCCTTCTTTCTATTTTCTGCAATTTTCTTTCTGCTACTTCTTTCTTAAATATAGGCACTTTGTGTTTTTCTGTGTCACGTAAACATTTCTCTTCCCTGACTTCTATTTTCACTTTTATATTTGGGTAGCCTAGCTCATCACCTACATCTTTTCCCTCAGCATTTAAAAAAATGAATTATTTTCAGTTTCTTTAAAATTTATATCTTCCAATTAATCCTTTTCAAGAAATTCCTCACTTTCAGTTTTAAATAGATTAAGAGCAGCCACTCATGACCCTTCCTTTTATCATCTTTTTCTACCATGGGCTGTACACAAAACAAACTACTTGTAGTTCTCCATTTTTATTCAGTCAGTTTTTCAGATCTTTCCACCAGTTTGGATGAAAGATCTTTCTGATTTTAGCAATCATTTCCCAAAATTTTTAATTACTACTGTTTTTCTTATGAGAATCCCACGTTAATCTTAAAAATTTTTCTCCTTTCCTCTCTAATTTCCTCCAGTCTCTCTTCCCAATCCTTAAATGACTAAAGGCTGACCAGTATTAGCAGGCAACATCTGTTTCTCTGAAACATTTTCCCTAGTAACCTCATTTCCTCTTATACCACTACACAAAACTCCATCACCACTGAACTTCATTATATCATCTACATTTATTTCAACATAAGCTTTATCCTCCATTTCAACATCACTTTCCTCACTATTAGTAAAATTATCTCTATTTGCTTCATCATAATCACTCTCAGTATACCTATTCACACCTCCTTCCCCTCACCTTCCCTCCATCTCATTAACATCATATTCTCAGGTCGTTGCTGCCTGCTACTAGTATTCATATAGTCACCTACCTTCTCTTGATATAATCTCCCAGATCAGAACTATTACACTCATTATCTTCCTTCTTTATATTCTTTACTTCACTTTCTGCCCCATTGCAAAACTCAGGTAGAATCCCAACACACATTTCTGTATCTTTTATGTTCAAATTTACTTTCTGAACGATTATTAACTTTCATAGTGTCCCAGAGTTTTACCAAACTCTAATTTGTTCACATGGTAAGTATACCGGCTGTTCTGTTCCCATCTGTTGACATTGAATTTCCCTCTTCCATTCCAGTTTACATTGGAGGTGCTATAGTTATTTATTCTGTTCCCCCAAAACTGTGGACCTGAATTGAGGTGACCTTGAGTTTTCTCTGTTATCTTGCCTCCAATTTGGATGTATTCTGTGTACTGCATCCCAACTTCTATTCCTGTTGTCACCATTTCTACCCCACTGCCTGTCTCTTACATTCCCATTATAGTCACTTGCCCCACTGTTCTGATTTCCAAATATGTGGCTCCCATTATCTCATGTTCCATAGTTTTCCCTATTAAAACCAGATTCAATCCTCCAACATAATTATGTTTTTGGTTAAAGTTCTGTCCAGTATTTCTATCCAGAGCCATTGTCCCATATATCAACATATTTCAAAAATAAGTCAGGAGAATCACATGACCCATGAAGTTGCTCCAGCTGTAACCTTTGAGGTAATCTCCTCTTAACTGCATCAGTCTTTGTCATTTCATCAAAGGCTTTGTCTACATGAACTAATTTCCTTAACTGATTCCAACATAAATCTTGCATAGAGCCATTTCTTTCTCTGTGAATATGACCATTCAAAAATTCACACTTAATTCTAGCCTGTTCCGAGTCTGACCAGAATTTAGTTAAGATTTTTTTTTTTCAAAATCTTGAAATAATGTCCACTGACCAAAGTTAAATTTTGTCCATGACAATGCATCTCCTTCAAGAAACTTTTTGACAACTTTAATTTTTAAATTGTATTGCATACCAGACACATTGTTGTCTTTACAATGTTGTAGAAAGTCAACAGGGTGCAAATTGTCATTAGGACAATTTTTGACTGGTAAGTTGGACCATATAATGCCACCGTGTACACACACATTTTTAGTAACAAAATTTTCTTCAACCTCTATTAACTTTTGATCCAATACATATAAATCATGGTTTATGTTCTTATTACATTTTCTATCTTTTTATTTAATTTAGATAATTGTCTCACTGTTTCAGTATTTGAATGACTAAATTTATCTTCTACAGTTTTCTGTATTGTCTGTAGCTATTCAATAGTCTCCATCTGATTATTATCTTGAATTAATGAATTTCTAATGCTATTAATCAATTTTCAATAGCGTCTACTCTTGCATCCATATTTTTTAAAATAGCCCCCATCTCTTTTTTAAAGTCTATAATTTGGTTAGATAATTCTGATTTCACAGAATTGGTATTTGTTTTAATTGAAGATTCTATTTTCCTCATTATTGATCTTAAAATTCACTGTTTGACTACACTGAAGATTCCAAGTCCTCTTTTAAAGAGACTTTATTTGAATTCCTTGACGATTCAGATTTGCTAACTTTGAGCCCAATTCTCCCATTTTTTTCTAACACAGATCTCAACAATTCATTCGATTCTGATCTTTTATCCACCTATACATCACTTGAATCATCAAAAATATCGTGCCTTGCATCTACCACCACTCCTTCTACACCATTTTTCCCTTTGATGTTAGCACTCATATTGGTCATTTTAGAAAAACTTCACCCCAGAGTGTTACAATTGTAATAATTCTTGAATACTGAGCTTGTAATTATTGCTTCTGTATCCTTGTGCAAAGATCATGAGATTTATTTTAATTGCTTTTATTTACTTGTGGCTTGTGTAGGCATAAAGTTCTTTTGCAGCTTTCAAATCCAAATCAGTGTTCCTTCAGTATCCAGATTCCATGTTTCTTCATAGCATATTGCTTACATAACATTCATCAGTGAAGTGTGGTTTTCTGTGGCACTTCTCTGTAATGCAAAAACTATTAATACTTCAGCCAAAGCAGCACATAATCCCAGTGGCAGCTCCTACTTATGACGCTACTCCCTTGCTTTAGCAATAAGAAATTTGTGTTTATAATTCACACTGACATTACATAAAAATATTTACTGTTTAGCAAGCGAAGGATATTCAAGTGCAAGAAAGGTGACATCGAACAATTTTTAAAAAACTCATTCAGCCTTCTAAGAAGGTGTCAGCGTCCAGAGACGTTCAGATGTTGTGTAATGCCACATTCGAGGTCCAGGGTATTAAATGGCATGGCACATAGTTAATAGTTATGCTGTCAGAAATTGTGGTTTATTTATCACGTCACTTGAAATTTAGCACACCGTTTCACATTTCCACATGAAAATCTCAACACATAAAACACAGAACTCTTTTCATTGTCAATCTCCTGCAAACACTGCAAAGAGCTTTACAGATGTGAACTTAGTCCACATCAAAAACAGTCTGACACAGTATAAGCTGTTTTATCTTGAGGCTTGTAGAACTTTCAACAAGTCAATACCGTATTAGTGTGATTTCTGTTTTTAGATTATTCATCAAATTTAGTTTAGTGAGCGTTTCTTGAGAACAGTTAGTTTAGTTAGTTAGTGGCACATGTATTTATGAGAAGATTTTTAGTGATAACAGCTGGTAAGGAAGATTAAAACATTTGCAATATTAAAACTGGAACCTTTTTGTTATCTGTATGTTACAACATCAATTACGTATTGGCTGAATAAATATGCAAATATAAATGGTGACATAAATTTTATCTGCAGTTTAAATAATCTGTTAAAATTATTAGCAGATAATTTAGTTTTGTTTGAACAGG
This sequence comes from Schistocerca serialis cubense, assembly GCF_023864345.2. Classification (NCBI taxonomy): domain Eukaryota; kingdom Metazoa; phylum Arthropoda; class Insecta; order Orthoptera; family Acrididae; genus Schistocerca; species Schistocerca serialis. The sequence continues at coordinate 654,761,348 of NC_064640.1, read as the reverse complement.
ATGTGCTGATGAATTTTTTAAAATTGATCTTCAAAAGGCATATCTGCATAAAGTGAATATATCAATGCATAAACAAAAAATATATTTATGGTAAAATTTATGCTCAAGAATTAGAAACATTTGTTAACATTCACAGTAATAAATAAAAGAAACAAGGCCAAATCTGGCTATAATTTAGGTGTTATCACATACTTCATTAACTGAGAAAATTCTGTCAGACCCTGTTTTATTACAATACCCATCTGATTTACCTTTCTTCAGCAGTTCAGTGGCATTTTTTGTACTTTTACTGGAAGTACTGCTGCTTTCATGGTTACCTACTGTTTCTGGTAGCTGCTCTGTCTCTTCCAATATTTTGGATAAATTGTGGTAGAAGTTGCAGATGTGCTGATGTATTTCTTCATTATGTCAGCTTAATTTTTCTTTCTAACAGTGTGGCACAACTCTATTTCACTCTTACTGATTTGAATTTTTGCTTTATTTTTCCTTAATAGCATACCTTTTGTCTCATTGCTTAACTTTCCGTTAAGCTTAGTGTTTTCCTTTGTTGCAGCTATTTTCATCATAGCTCACATCAGCATGTTCAGTTGCACCACATGACTTGTCTGACAATCTTTCTTGAACTATTTTGTGAGGCTACTACTTTTCTTACTCAGATAATCAATATTCAAAATTATTTTCTTCTCCTTGATCATTTTTTGCCTATCTAGTACACACACAACCCATGGTCATTTACAGTGTTAAAGTCATTTAAAATGGAGACATATTTTTGATAGTCAGTGAGCTTATGGTCTGTTTCATAGTTAGAGCTACTTTTTAGTATGGTGTTTCGTAATGAAAGAGTTCACAGTGTACACATTAACTTCTTCAGGTTAAGGTCCACTCTGGCATTTATATCTCCATTTATAAACCTGAAGTGGCAGTCAGTTCTTTTATCATGCAGGTTCTTTATTTCCTTGTATAAGTGTTCTGTCTCTTTGTCTGAGTAACTAGAGATGGGAGTAAACAAATGTGCTATTTGCATATCATATCACACCAGTTGTGCTACTCTGCTTCAAGTTCCTAGTATAGTCCAAATCTTTGCTGCAGTGATCTGGTTGATAAGAATGTCAGTCCTTAAATGTGGTTCAGTAGCTATGTAGGTGAATGTCAGATTACAAATCAGAAGTCCATGGTTCAACCCTCATTTCTACCAAGCAATGACAGAGAAATCTATCAACATGACAAATGCTCACCTACATTCACTGCAAAGTACTGAATGATACTTCCACTAACATAGTATCCTACTAAATGCATAATGACTCATTGATCTTCCCTGTTTATATTCACGGACTTGGAAGTTGGTATTATAGATTTTGGCTTACAATGACTTTCACGTCATCTTGGTTTTTGATGCACTTTCTGAAACACTACACCAGTTTAAATATCACTAATGTCAGTCAGGGTTCAACTGTAGCCCTTCTGCACTGAACAGCGGCTTTTGCATTTTTGCCACTACCAACAGTGACCACCAGCTACAAAGTTTTGCTTCTCCAATTGCTGATCATCTTGTGTCCTACAACACTTGGTCTAGTCACGTTAATGTGACCACTGCCTGTCTTAGATGGCAGTGTGCAGTAACCATTGACACTCGGCAGGTGGTAGCACTAGCAGTGGAGAGTATATGAAATGTGTCAGGGGATGTGGGAAACTGTGCAGCCACTGCTGTAACATGGAAACAGAGTGATTTATCTGACACCCAAAAGGCATGATCATTGGCTTTCAGGTCAAGGATGGAAGTATTTACAAAACAGCTAAGTTTCTAAACTGTTCATGTACTGCTATTGTTAAGGTATACTGTACATTGCAAAATGGCACTATGCAAAACCAGCACTGAGGCAACTGGTGGTTCACCACGGACCTTAGATGACAGGGTGAGCAACAGCTGCGGAGATGTGTACAGGAGAATAGATGTGCAACTATTGAGCATCTGACTACCCAGATGAACCAAGCGGCTACCAACAGTGTCTCCTCAATGGGTCTCCATGGCAGGCAGCTGTTTAAAGACACCCTTGCTAACTGCTGTTCATTGGAGTCAATGACTGTAATTGGCACACTAATACCACAAGAGGATGTCCACTGAGTGGCAATGGGTAGCCTTTTCAGATGAATCATATTTTATGCTCCATTGGACGGATGGCCAAGCCATGTATGGCGCGAAATGTCTGAAATTAAACATCTTGCAACAATTGTCAAAAGGATCCAGGCCGGAGGAGGGAGCATTATGATCCGGGGAATGTTTTTGTGGCATTCCCTGGGTGATCTTGTCATTCTTGAAGGTACAATGGATCAACACAAGTTGCAACTATCCTTGGGGCCATGTCCACCCCTACAAGCAGTTTGTTTTCTTTAGCATGATGGAATCTATCAGTAGGAAAATGAAACATGTCACACAGCTTGCAGTGTGAGAGTATGGTTCAAAGAGCACCAGAATGAGTTTATGATACTCCCCTGGCCACTAGACTCCCCAAATTTAAACCCAGCCAAGCATCTATGGAACCATCTTGATCAACTGTTCACACCATGGATTGTCAAAAGCTAGCACAGCTGGCTGAGGCACTGGAGTTGGCATGCCTTCACATCCCTGTCGGTACCTGCATGTATTTCAGCAGTCTGTGGCACAAAATCTGGTTATTCAGGCTTTTGACAGGTGCTCACATTAAAGTGACTGGACAGTGTATAATGGGTATATCACTTACAGTATGAGCATGCCTAATGAAGCACTGCTATATTAAAACAAACCTTTGAGTTGAGAACTGCTTTCCCACCAGGTTCTCATGAGTGAAAGAGCACATTTTTTGAGCTTGGATGGGGCAAACATCTAAAAAATGTACCTATCAAAAATGACACATTCCAGATCCAAAACCTTTGCCTAGCCTATTTGAAACAATAAGTCCTCCTTTCACTTATAACATGAAAGTTATTGACAGTATTTTAGAGTAGTAACTTTGAGTAGTAATCTCTTAACATGCATTTTGTCAGGGGTTTCCTCAGAAATGGTGCATAATGTATTACAACCATTTTTGTTTTAAAATTCAATATTGCATCACATGGTGAAGAGCTTTGAACAAATGTCTGGACATTCTATATACACTGACATGCTGTCCACAGTATTTTATGATTTCATGGAAAAACTGTATTAACAGTAGCATTATTCAATTTTCAAAAACGTCCAGAATGTATAGAATTAAGTCTAAACCTGGATTCTTTTCACAATTACAGAGTACCTTCAACAAGCAGCATGCATTCAGTCAACAATCACGAGAGAAGGACACTGTTCTCCTCATTATAAGCGTCTGTTAGATCAGGTTATGGGAGAAAATGAACCAGGGCATCTGTGCTGGTAAGTTGTGAACACACTTACATGTTTCGGCTTCACTCCTATTATGTTTGCTGATCTCTGGTGCTGCTCTTTCTAGAAGAAGAAACATGCAGAATATTCTAAGAAGCATATAAATAATATATAAAATTCTTCAGAAAAAAATCATGTAAAATTAGTTATTCATTAAATGGCACAGTACATGCCTCTCGTTAGAGTACCACCTTTCAGTTTTGTTGAAGTTCATATTTCATGGTATGCATCTAAAAAGATAGGAGGACAGAGACGTTTGGGGGCAATGTGGGTAACACAAAGCAAATCTCTCAAACACATAAAAACATAGTTATTGGTCAAAATATTCTGGGAGTATAGATGCTGCTAAATTATTTCCTTAATGTAATCTCATCTGTACCACCATTGGTAATGTTAACATAATTCATTTAAATATATTAATAATACTCCCATGTTCAGAAAAAAACAAAACACATTGCACAACTAGAGGTGTGACACTGATATTCACAGGACATGTACAATAGTATGTTCTGCAGAAATGATAAGCATTTCAGTCAGCTTGGTTCAGCATGTGTCCTGCTGCTTAGTAGGTACAGGGTCCACCATGGGCCCTGATAACTTGTCCCATGCATGATGAAATCGATGCGTATAAGGTGCTAATAGCATCCTGTGGTGTAGCCCACTAGGCTGAATTCAGCTGCTTACAAAGTTCCACTGTGGTGGTTGGCACTGTGTCACAGTGCTGCACCCATCATTTCACCATATTCCACACATTTTTGACTGGCAACAAGTCTGTGATCTGGCAGGCCAGGGCAAAAGACTGACATCCTGTGACACCAATAAGGTGTGTGTTCATGCAGCAACATGTGGTAGTGCATTGTCTTGGTGAAAAATGGCATCTGGGGTGTTGTGCAGAGAGGATATGGCTACACGTCACACTGGTCACAGTGCCCTGGACATGTACCAACTGTGATTTGTGGCTGTACCCAGTAGCACCCCACACCATAAGGCCTTGAGTTGGTGCTGTATGTATTTTGCAAATGCAGTCACTGTGATGCCATTTCCCCTGTCTGTGGCGAACCAAAATTCGGCCATCATTTTCAAACAAACATAACCTGGATTCACCTGAAAACAGTATCTGATGCCATTTTTGTCCCCAGTGATATTGTTCCATACACCATTGCTGTCTAGCATGTTTCTGCACATTCATCAAAGGTAAGTGGAGAGGTAGACAATGTGCATGTAACCCATGCCATAATAAACAGTGCTGGACTGTCACTCCTGATAGCATACGATTTGTTACACTCTTCCACTATTGTACCAGAGCTGAAGAGGAGACAGATTTGTCCTGCAATTCCACTTGGATGAGGTCTGTCTTCTCAGAAGAGTGGGGGGGGGGGGGGGGGATAGGGGGTCTGGGTAGTGTGACCTGACCCATCTCATCCTGTTCTGTGGCCTTCCATGAACCATTGTGAACACATGGTTGCACTGCCAAAACAATTCATCCCACATGAGCAGCAGTTTCCTGGATGGATGCATCACATTTTCTCATGCCAATAATGTGCCCTCTTTCACACATACTGATTGATGGTATAGTTCATGCATACATCTACAAGGCATCATGCGCACCTGCTTAAGTCACACTGATCCATTACTTTCAGTTTATAGTGACAATGAGAGCTGCTAGTACATTTCACTTGTAGGTGGCATTGCGCCACGATATCAATGTTGGAATTGAACCCACAGGTGTCCTGCTTCAAGTACTAATCATTTCTGCAGAACATACTGATGTACATGTCCTGTGAATAGAATGTCCTATCTCTAGTTGTTCAAGGTGTTCTGTTTTTTTCTGAACATGAGTGTATTATCCATACATGCAAAACTACTTTACCTTCAATTCCATTAATAGCTTCAGATCCTAAGAGTTCTTAATTTATCAACATTTTATATCTTCTCTTAAACCAAAAATGGCATAAACCACTTGAATTAAAGCTCCAAAGTGCTAGGTTCATTAGTAGTATTTTAGACAATTCTGCTTCGAAAAATATGTTACCCACTTCATTATTATTTGTGTTCATAATCAAATACTACAACAGTTACTACATGCAAACACATTAAGCAAAAGATCCCCTTCAAACTTTCTGGCAGATTAAAGCTCTGTGCTGGATTAGGACTCAAGCCCGGAACCTCACCTTTTATGGACAATGTTCTTACTGACTAAGTTAGCCAGTCATAGCTCACAGCGTGCCCCCACAACTTCACTTCTGTCAGTATCTCTCACCTATTTATCAAACTCCACTGACGTTTTCCAGCATAACTTGTGGGACTAGCACTGTTGGAAGGAAGGATATTGTGGTGAAATGGATTAGTCATCATGCAGGGGATTGTTACCAGAATGAATATTTCATTATGTTTTGAAAATTCCTGGCAGATTAAAACCGTGTCCCAGTCCAATCAGATGCCATCTTTGGGCTATACAAGGCCACCACAGCAGGAATTTTGACAGTCAGCTGTTCCTGACAGTGTCAATGGTGGAAATAATTGAAAGCTCGTGGTTTTACCCTGAACTGTCATGACAAGAAGTCTGACAATGTTTTATACAACATTTTTAATCTGTCAGTAAGATTCAGAATAGAGCACACTCTGCTGTAGATTGAAATATCCATTTTAAAAGACCCTGTTCTCATGAGAACTGCTAGTAATCCATTTATATCTTAAAGCTACATATTTCAATAATATGTATCATAATAAAATATGAAAATTTAACATGCTACTTGAAAATTCTGGGTGGAATACTTACAGTGAGATGAGTCAAGATAACTAATCATCACGTAGTAGAAGCATTGAGTGGCAGATAGGCATGTAAACAAGGATGGAAATGTATATAAAGGGCAGTCAAATGAAAATGAGACATGTGGAAAAAAAGTATGTAAACATTTTATTATTTCATACGTAATCAACATAACTGTTAATACATTTATCTCACTGAGAGACAATATGGTCATTGCCTCCATGGAAAAATGTTTGCAGTTGCCTCCAGGACCATGATTGCACTAAGATGTGCACCTCTTAGCCCAAAGCAGATCAACAGCCATTAATGTTTCCTACAGGGCTCCAAAAACACATAAATCACATGGGTGTAGATTGGCACTGTTTGGAGGATGTGTAAAGGCTTTCCAGCAAAACTTCTGCAGTGTAGTCGAAACAACCTTGGCAACATGTGGACTCTGCAACAGAATTATGGCATCTGTCAAAATTCCTAAGTGTTTAGACTTGATGCTCACTTCAGTTCTTACAAAGTGTCCACATGACCAAAATGCATCACAAGATGCCTTCCTGAGGAGAAATTTTTCGTCAATATAATAAATCCAGATTACAAAACTAAATTGATAAGAAGCACATAGAATAAAGATAGAGCAAAATTCTTTGTACTACAGCACATGTAAATAATATTCAGATTATGAGATTTTGGATCTAAGCAGTAATGTCTTCCTGGTACAATATTTCCTCTAGGTGTGTTGTTACTATCATCAGGTGCTATCTAATATATAGAAGTGTCAAGTATTTAACTTCCTACCTCATATTCCTTCAAAATTATTGGTTCAATGCTTATGTTAAAATCCCATCTTTAGTCCATTCCTTCTTACTGGCAACAAGTTACAGATTTTGTGTGTGCAGTGTGTTCTTGTTCAAGGCCTCAGATAATAATGTTTATCATTATCAGACTGACGTCTGTGGCTAATGCCTGGTGTCAAAACTATCATTCTGTCTTCAGTTTCACCCACATACTCTCCAGTTGTTCAGTTTTTGCATATTGTACACATCTTCAACTGTTGCTGTGAGGTAATATCATGCAGTTGTGGTCATATGCATAAAAGTTACATTTAATGACTGTAATCCTGTTTTCTAATCGGTTTATTCCTCATCTTCCATGCATTGTCCTATTTTTCACAACAAAATGTGCTTCAGTTAGAGTTTCTACGAATTATTGTCATGTATACTGTCACTGCAGTGGTAGATTGTTATTGGTTAATTGCTTCTGCTTTTTTGCTGTTGGTTGCTTTGTTTTGAATATTTATGTATGAAATAGGCCATAGTAAGTTTCAATACTATCATATTAACTGTTGTCTTCACCCAATATGCAGAAATTAAGTATTAAAGATGACATCCTTTACCAGAATACAGATTAGTAGGCTGTTTTTCAAGGATTTCCTTGCAGGGTGGGGGAGTGACTATGTACATATAAAACAGTATTCCATTTGAGTCCACAGACATATCACGGCACTATACTGAACAGATATTTTAATTTTGTGCAGGGGCTGTTGAACTTAGTGAAACTTAACTTCTAATTGTTGTTGTTTATAGGTCCACCAACTTTGACTTCAAAGCATTTCTGCTCAAGCTAGAGAGGGTTCTGATTCACTTGCTGGAAGTACTAGAAATTGGTTATAAGTGGTGACTTCAATATAAGTTTTGTATATGATGGTGCAAGAAAAAGGATGTTGGTAGATTTCCTAAATTCATATGATCTGATGCAGATTGTGTTTTTTCCAACTAGGGTGCAGGGGAACAGTAGCACAACCATAGACAAAACCTGTATTCATTTCATTACAAGATGGACACTCTGTTAGTGAAAGGCTGAATGGCCTTTCAGACCAGGATGCACAAATTTTAACACTAAAAGGCTTTTGTACTCAAACAAATGTCACATATAATTACAAACTATGTAGGAAAGTTAATCCAACAGTGATAGAGTGTTTCTTAAACCTTGTCAAGGAACAAGAGTGGCAGGATGTTTATAGTGCCGATAACATAGATGATAAATATAATGCTTTCCTAACACATTCCCCATGCTCTTTGAGAGTTGCTTTCCTCTAGAACATTCTAAATGGGGTACTAGCAGTAATAGGCAGCCTGGGTGGCTGACTAGTGGGATAAGGATATGATGCAGAACAAAGCGAGAATTATATCAAAATATTAGAAGTAGTCACAATCAAGCTACAGTAGCCCATTACAAACAGTACTGTAATGTGCTCAAAAAGTTATTAGGAAGACAAAGAGTGTGTGGCATGCAAATAGGATAGCTAATTCACAGGATAAAATTAAAATCATATGGTCAGTTGTGAAGGAAGTGTCTGGTCAGCAGCAGAAGGTTGATGATATAAAGTCAGTTCGTAGTAAAAATATTTATGTTACTGATAAATCAGATATATGTACAGTATTTAACAATCATTTTCTGAGTATTGCTGGCAAATTAAATAAAGATTTAGTTTCTACAGGAAATCATATGACTTTTTTGGTAAATGTCTTTCTGAGATTGGTGTCTGAAATACTCCTCTGTGAGACAGACAAGGGGGAGATTGAGTCAATAATTAAATCAGTGAAGACTAAGGACTCTCATGGAGATGATGTAGTGCCTAGCAGAATATTGAAGTACTGTGCTGTGCATGTTAGCCCTGTACTTAGCCATATTTGTAATTTTTCCTTTAGAAATGCTCAGTTTCCCGAACGAGTAACGTACCCAGTAGTACAGCCGCTTTATAAAAAGGGAGAAAGGGATAATGTAGACAATTTTAGAACTATTTCTATGCCATCAGTGTTTGCTAAAGTTATTGAAAAGGCTGTGTATGAAAGGATAATTGATCATTTTGTATCACAGGATTTGCTATCAAATGTACAGTTTGGCTTTAGAAGTCATTTAACAACTGAAAATGCTATGTTCTCTTTTCTCTGTGAGGTACTGGATGGGTTGAACAAAAGGTTTCAAATGCTAGGCATATTTTTTGATTTAACTAAGGCATTTGATTGTGTTGATCACAAAATATTGCTCCAAAAGTTGGACCATGATAGAATATGGGGAGTAGCTCACAATTGGTTCACCTCTGACTTTAGCAACAGACAGCAAAAGGTCATTATTCACAATGTTTACAATGGTTGTGGTGTGGAGTGTCAGTGGGGTACAGTCAAGTGGGGGGGGGGGGGGGGGGGCTGCCCTAAGCATCAGTGTTGCAGCCATTCCTGTTCGTTATTTAAATAAATGATATGCCCTCAAGTATTATTGGTGACTCTCAAATATTTTTGTTTGCTGGTGACACTAGCATGCTAGTAAAGGATATTGTGTGCAACATTGGCTCAATTTCATGACCTAAGTTCATGGCTTGTAGAAAATAAACTAATGCTAAATCACAGTAAGGCTTAGTTTTTACAGTTTCTAACACACAATTCAACAAAACCTGACATTTTAATTTCACAGAATGGGCATATGATTAGTGAAACTGAACAGTTCAAATTTCTAGGTGTTCAGATAGATAGTAAACTGTCATGGAAAGCTCACATTCAGGATCTTGTTCAAAGACTTAAAGCTGCCATTTTTACTATTCGAACGGTATCTGAACTGAAAGATCATTCGACACGAAATTTAGTCTATTTTGTGTTTTTCATTCACTAATGTCATATGATATTATATTTTGAGGTAACTCTTCCCATTCTAAAAGGATATTTTTGGCTCAGAAATGAGTGGTTCGAGCAGTAAGTGGTGTAAGTTCATGAATCTCTTGTTGAACCCAGTTCATGAGTCTGGGTATTTTTTACTTTTATGTTGTAATTTCATGTACTGACACATTCCATGACCTTGGAGATTTGCTCCTCAATTTTGTCCTATGGAACTGCACATGTAAATAAATAAATAAATAAATAAATAAATAAAAAGACATGTTTCTGTTATGCAAAGGTAGGCTGGAATATGAACTACAGCATCTGTATAAAAACTACACTGCCCAGACTGACAAAGTCCTCTGACCACAAACATTAATACTGAAGGAGAACAGGAGAGATAAAAGGTTGTCCTTGTCCATCACAAAAGTTAGCAGTATTCTCAAAAACTATTAAATTGAATATACGTCATACTGACTGATAGCTGAATATTCTTTGTGGCCAGTTCTAAGAAAGGTTTAGTTTCACAGAAGCTAAGGATTTATAGTAATTCACTTCAGTGTAAATTTTAATAAAGTTTCCAAATAATGGAAGCATTGAAGGGATGATAGATGAATCACAATTCACACTTGTGAGTGATATAATCTTATGAGTAACTCATTCATTGTGTCATTACGGTAGGCAGAATGTGGTAATGTATGACATGTTGCCATAGTGTCAGAGCACAAATGAGACATCATCAGGCAGTTGCAACACTGAGGAAGACTGATAAGTTATGGTAAAAGTGGAATATTTATGTGCAGGGTGACACACTTAAGATTTTTAAATGAAATAACTTTTGACTCAATAAAGATATTTGTAATCTCTTTCCACCAAGACAGAGAGTGGCCGTGGACTCAAACAACGAAGATCACCACATTTTAACAACTTCATTAATCATTAAGATACAGACATTACCCCAAGTTTTTTAATTAAAGTATGGTGTTTTTTGCACCAAAATAGCATTTAGCATCACTCTATCCATATATATCATGGAGAGCCCCTCCCATAATGAACTTTGCTACTGGGTACACATCTAGTTGGTGCTTGGTCAATTGTTCTTCTAAACTTGAGCCACAGTTCCTCAACATGTTCTTTCCCAAATCTAACATCCAAAGTTCCTCCTTGAAATAGGACACATATTTAGCTTTCAAAAGATGTGGCAAAATGTAAGAAATATACAAGTAAAGGATATTCTCACTGAACAGTGGAACTACTGAGTTGTCGGCATACATACACACACAAAAAAATGAAAACCTTGTTCGCGTTCAGAATAAATCCCCTTTGTCATTTACCTCACAGTTTGGAGGGAGATGTAGGTACACAGGTTAGGAATGTGGGAGGGAAGGGTGACAGATGCATAGGCTAGGTATTTGACACACAGGCTCTGGAGCAGGTGAGATGTGGCATATGATGAAGATCAGGTGGAGGCAAGGCATGGTTTGGGAGAAGGTGACAACACAGAGGAAGGGGAAACTGTTGGGAAGAAGGTGTGGGGAGAGAGGGTAAGCATAGGTCATAAAAGCTTGTGCTAGAGGGGAAGATCCAAATAGCACAGGTTGTGAAGCAGCCACTGAACTTGGGCATGTGCGTGTTCTGCCATTGAGTGGTCAAGTCTGTTCTTGTCTACATTTTGGCAGTGGCCATTTGTTCTGGTGGACAGCTATTTGGTGGTCATTCTCACATAAAATAGTATGGGAAATATGTTTGCTGACTAGGTTTCGGGTAGTGCCTGTTTGAGAAAACGTTTGTGAGACCTTCAGCATACTGGGAAAGGGAACCATTGTCAATGCAGATACACCATCTGCAGGTGGCCAGGTTACATGGGAGAAACTTTTCGGTGTGGAATGGGTGTCAGCTGTCAAAATGCACATACTGTTGGTGGTTAGTGGGCATTATAATAATTGATCCCATCTGATGCAGCCATCAGTGAAGTGCAGGTGAACATCCAGGTAGGTGACAAATCGTGTTGAGAAGGAGCAGGTGATGCAGATGGGAGAGAAGTTGTTGAGGTTGTGGAGGAATAAGGATAGCATCCATGTGATATACCAGCTCGTCTGCAACTTCTGCACAGAATTTTATGTGGACACGAGCAACAGCTGTCCATCAGAGTGAATGGCCATCACCAAAATATGGCCATGAAGAGAACTGACCACCATGTGGCACAACATGCTAATGAGCACAACATGCTCGACTTCAATACCTGTTTCACGATATAGTATACCTGAAATATGCAGTCAGTTGACAAAGGGATTGCTTATATAACACTCATGTGACCCATCCTTTTGTCTACTAGGCATATACTAAACTTTTGTGCACTGATATGGGAGAACTATGCTGGAGCCAAAAAAATTTTTCTTTGCCAGGAAGAAACCATTAGATATATGTAGGGTCTGAGAGTCAACAGTCTCCTCAAAATGCATTTCACTGAAAATAAAATACTGAATGTCATAAGTCTATACATATTTCATATCCTTATGTATGCCAAGATCTTCTGAGATGAAAATGATAGAAGACCACACATCCACTCTTACAGAACCAGGAGTAGGGACTCTTTGAATATTCCCTTTATTTGCACATACTCAGTTTTGTGAAATAACATCACATGTTCTCTTAACCCATGATGTTTCATATATATACTGACAGGAAAAAAACACTGAGAAGGAGTTGAGCAACATAAACAAAAGTTGGAATGTGTGTTTTTACATCTCCAAGATGAAGTCTATTCCAATTTGGCACCAGTCACATAAGAGTGGCACTAGTAGCACTACTACGAGGACGTAAATCAGGTTTGCTTTAAATAGGTGCTATAATAGTCACGAGTGTAAGTTACCTTTGAGACTGGACTTGCTGAGTTAATTTTAGTCAAGAATGCCCTTAAGGGGACAAAGACACAACTGACTGTGAACAAGGTTGTGTAATAGGGCTATGAGAAGCTGGAAGCTTCTCCTGTGATACTGCAGAAAGTTTCGGCAGGAATATAGCCACTGTACATGATTGCTGGCAGCGGTGGTCATGAGAATGTACAGTCACAAGAAGACTGGGCTCCAGGTGGCCATGTGGCACTAGCGAGAAAGAAGACCGTATGTTCAGCATGTGGCTCTGGTGCCTTGTACTGCATCTGCAGCAGCAGAGCAGCAGTTTACATCACAGTGACACAACAAACTGTTACAAATTGGTTACGTCAAGGATAGCTCCGAGCCAGATACCCTGTAGCATGCATTCCACTGACCCCAAGCCACTGCCATTTATGACTTCAGTGGTGTCAAATAAGAGCTTTTTGGAGGACAGCATGGAGGTCTGTTGTGTTTTCTGATGAAAGCTGGTTCTGCCTCGGTGCCAGTGATGGCCTTGTGTTGAATAGAAGGAGGCCAATTGAGGGAGCACTCTCATAGTTATCAAACACTCTGACTGCAAATTTGTACGTGAATCTGGTGATTTGACCTGTTGTTCTGCAACATGTGAAAAGCATTCCACGGGGTGTTTTTCAACAGGGTAACTCTCCCTCATACTACTGCTGTAGCCCAACAAGCTCTACACAGTGTCAACTTGGCCTGCTCAATAACCAGATCTGTCTCCAATTGAGCACACATGGGACATCATTGGATGACAACTCCAATGTCACCCACAGGCAGCATTAACCATTCCTGCATTGACCAACCAAATGCAACAGACCTGGAACTCCATCCCACAAACTGACATCTGGCTCCTGTACGACACAATGTATGCATGTTTGCATGCTTGCATTTAACATTCTGGCAGTTAAACCAGTTATTAATATACCAGAATTTCACATATGCAATGGCTTGTCTTGTGCTTACATTAACCTGTGATCTTGAAGTGTTAATCACTTAAAATGTTTCCTGGACAAATTAATTTCTGAAATTTCATTACTCTACATTAATTATTTTTTGGTGTTGCAATTTTTTTCCGTCAGTGTATATAAAATTTTCACATAGAATGAGAAGAGGAAATGAAATGAAACTTTATGGGGTGCGGAGATACGTGATATTATTTCAGTGATTACAAACCTGAGTAAAATTTACGAACAACCTGGTAGTATGAGCCCACATATCAGTACAATGTTGCAACTTTCTGGCCTGGATGTGTGCACTGATTCAGTTGGGAAGAGTGTCATAAGACCACTGTATCCTCTTCTGAGGCAAGCTACTCTCAACTGCTGCACATTATCCCTGATATCCTGGATACTGCCACTGGAACAGGGTTACTATCTGAGCATACTCCACACATTCTATTGAGGACAGATCTGGGGATCTTGGTGGTCATGAGAGTATCTCGATATCATGCAGACAGTTCATGGAGACATGTGCCACATGTGGATGCGCACTTTCCTGTTGAAAAATAGCATAAAAATACTAAAAAAAGAAGGAAGATTAGCTTTTAATATCCTGTCAGCAATAGGGTCATTAGATATGGAATGGAACCTTGAATTTTTCTTAATGTTGGAGAAAGAAACCTGCTGTGCCGTGTCAAAGGAACCATCCTAGCATTTGCATGGAGTGTTTAAGGGAGATCACAGAAAACCTAAATTAGGATGGCTGGAAACAGATTGGAACTGTCATCCCCCTGGATGCAAGTCCAGTGTGCTAACCACTGTGCTATCTGACTCGGTACAACAACAAAAGAGACATAACACATGAATATGTAGGATGTTTATAATGCACTGTTGTGTTGTGAGAGTCCCCTCAATCACTATCAAACATGACCTGAAGTCATACTCCATGGGTACACACACAACAATGCCAGGAGTAACACCGGGCTACTGTTGTACTCACCTATGACAGTCATTCATGGAAATGCAGAGCTATGATTGATTGTTGAACACAGTCCATGCTTCCCAGTCATGGCACCACTCAGTTGAAGAATTTGTGTTGTGGTGTTAACAGCATGCGACGGTAATTCCCAAGTCTGGCTGCTACTGGTCTTTGACCAGTGGTGCAGGATGACCCACCATTACATGTTCTTGAATAGCAGGCACAGGTTTGAAGGAACAGTATGGCAATCCTCCCTTGTGGTGGTCAGATGCTGTCAAATGGAAACTTGACAATGAATATGTCTGCCCTCAAGTTCCCATGCTGTCCAATGTTAGACAACTGTTACATCTGAATGCCCCACAAATTTGGATATTGCATGATTTGACAACCTGGCCAAATGAAGATACTCAATAAGATCCCTTTAAAACACCTCAAAGTGCTGATAACACTGTCACACATGAATATGTGTCATCTCCATGTATTTCCACTGATTACTGAACATCTGACACTAAACATGAACAATACAAATATATTTCAGTGACCATTCTATCTGTTACAGTGAATTTCAGTTCTGAACATTTACATACCCAGTGATGGTGTGCATGTGTACAATGTAAAGTTGATGCCTGACCACATTTTCTGAGTGCTTTAATTTTTTCATAAGGCAATGTGTATAACTTTCTGCAGTTAGGAAAAAAAATTTACTAAGAAATTACCAAGTGGGATGAGGTGGATGAAAATTAGTAATTTCAGAATGGCAATATAAACCTCGCTGCAAGATACAACTTTCTACACTGTTGATGCATTTGTAAAAAGTAATGTAAATGATCTATTAATTCAAATTGAAACAAACAGCTTTTGTCCCTGTTATTCTTTAGAGTATGTATATGGCAACTGTAGATAATATAATCAAATGTGGCCCATGTACCATAAGCTTAACTGAAAAGTGTTACACCATATATGTATGTGGATGGTGCCTCATGCAGATTGAAAGCTGTCTATGGGCTAAAAAAATAAACAAACAAATTGATGGAATATTTAATTATTTAAAGCAAAGCATATTAGCCTTTTGTCCCTATATTTTTCTATATTATAGTTACATATGATATCTGTTTCATAAAAGATAATATTTACAATGCAGACATGAATATCATATATGATTTGATTTTTTCCCTGAAAATAACGTAATTTTTATTCTGTAAATCTATAATGCATTACAGCCCTTACCATTTAACATCAGTTTACTAGTATATTTGTCTTAGTGTATCTCATTTGTTGAAGATTTATGGATATTTTGCAAAATACAATCTTCAATGAGTTCAGAAACATATTCTAATGCATTTTTGTTCCTTTCAGTTTCCATAATCAGTTTCGTGAATGTGTTCTGAGTGAAACAAAACGTAATTGTGGATCAGCAGCTGACCCAGAGTCTGCTGTAGAATTCTCTCAACAAATATTAGATAAGGCTCTGAACTTCTTGCATGTTCAGTGTAGTAAATACCCGTAAGTAACTGTAATATGAATAGTATTTAATGATAATTGGAAATACTTGCCCTTGAAGAAAATAAATTCACCAGCCTGTAGCCATATTAAAAGATGTTGTTTGATTGTGAAGGGCATCACATTTTTTATTTGGGTATGCTACTACAGTTTTATTACAAATACTGAATGAACGACCTTTTCTACTATTAAATTTTTGTATATCTTTTTATGCTTTTATTTTACGTAACTACATATACTGATAGTTATGCTTTTATTATCTTATACATACATGATTTTCCCATTAATTGCCTAGCTATTGGTTTGAGCAGTTTTCCATCCAGACTGGAATGTCTGTATTCCCACTTCCATTATAAATACTACAATTGTGAAAAAGCATGCATGACATTTATTTAGTTCAGTGAAATGTAGTAACACAAAGTTGTCTATCCTTATTTACAGAGCAACCAAGTCACCATCAGAATCATACAGCATATCAAGTTCAAAAGTGATGCTAAACAGAAGGATTTTTTTTTTAAAAAAAGAAGTGAATTAGAACAATTAATGGGAAAATCATGTATGTATAGGATAATAAAAGCATAACTACCAGTATCTGTAGTTATGTAAAATAAAAGCATAAAAAGATATACAAAAATGTTATAGTAGAAAAGGTCATTCATTCAGTATTTGTAACAAAACTGTAGTAACGCACCCAAAGAAAAAATATGATGCCCTTCACAATCATACAACATTGTTGTTAACAAAGAGAAGAGATGAAAAGAAAGGTGGAGCAACCATTGTGGTGCCATATCTAATCATAAGCAGAATTCAGTGCATGTAAAGTCCATCAAGTTCATCAAGCAAGGTGAGAACTGGACTATGACACTAAATCTTGCAATCCAAATGTACATGGGAAATTATAGTGTGAAATGTGGCTTTAGGTTACCAGCAGACTAAAAACTCATTAGGATAAAGATGTTATATGTAATTGTTCAAGGTACTATGATAGTTTTTAATTCTTTAGACATATTATCAACCAAAAGTTTTGTAGTATATCAACTGATTAGGTAGCTTAGTCCATAATGTATCTCATCTGTGAATTTGAGATTCTGGATTTGATCATGTACTTTTCTTCACTCATTTTAAATGCAGATTAACGTGACTAAGTGATATTTACATCTAACTGAAAGTAAACTGTTTCTAAAACATTTCCGTATTAACTCTGTGTGCTTTTCTGGAAGTTTTAGACCACAAGCATCCCCTACACAATTCATACTTTTGTAAAAAAATTTATTGGAACACTACTTTCTGTACAAAAGAGCATACTAAATCGCATTAAGGTTTAAGCAGAATTTTATACTCAGCAATGTAAACTTGATGACGTGTCAGAATGGATGGGTGGTGCCTCAGAAGTCTTCATCTTCTACTAAAGTCCAGTTGTTGATCATTGGCAGCTTTGGGTAATTTTTAACTAACTTGATACAGCATCATGGATTATTACTGTCCCAATTTGATGGTTATCAGCTTTTGAATAGTAAGCATCATGCTTAAAACACATCACTAAGCTACACAGACTACAAGGATTCTAACAAAATTTAAAAAGTGGCAATAATATATTGTCAATACTCATTAAATGTTTGGTTGGGAATTGAAGCCAATGACTCTATATACTATTATCATGAAAATTTACTCACTGATGGAATAACATAATAATTTTTTTATTATGAATTCTGGATGCAGACAGATTGGCTGGTTTTGTGCACAATCCCTGTTTAAAGATGTGTGTAATACTGCTAAATTACCTAAACATTAGGTTCTACTTATTGTCATGGAATTTTTGAGACACAGTTTTATCCATGAGATTCAGAAAAGCACACCAAGAAATTTCAGGAAACTCAAATATTCTGAATAAAATATTTCATTAACTAACATTCTGTTTTACTAAAATTATACATTTTTGGAAACAAAAAATTTGATACATTAAACGAATTTGCAGTTGTGAATAAGGACAACCACCAGCTGCAGAACAGAATGACGAGAGTGAAAATTTGTGCCGGAACAGGACTCGAAACCGGATTTCCCACTTATCACTTGGCTATCCGTGCATGACTCATGACCAGACCCAAACTTCCAAATGTCATCAACCATGCATCGATGACCTGTACTCGTACATCCATGACGTATATTCCCTTACAGGTCAGACACTGTACTTACAAGTCGCTCCCCAGTATCGCACATAAATATGATATTGCAGTGCTTGCATTATTCTGATTATGATGCAAAGTTCCTACAATACCATAGAAAAATTAGAGCTACCAGGCAATAAAATTGCATTTTTAAAAGGATCTCATTCTAAGATTTGAATATTCTTAAATACTTACCATAATAACAGTTTTACATAGGTAGAACTTTGTAACTACACAGTTTTAGAATATTCAATATGTTAGCCAGAGAAAAGAAAGTGATAGCTTTCAAATAAGGTATGTAAATTATAGAACAAATAATTATTAGCCAGTCAAGTTTGCAAGTGCACATGGGTTTTTTGATTCCTAAATTTTGTATATTTCTTTAAATAAGAAGTTTTTACATGAACCATTTACTCTGTTATGGGCTACTTGTTATCTATATACTGAATAATAAGATTTTTAAAATTACAGCTTGGATAAGAATTTGGATATTTCACTATGCATAGTGGCCTATGTATACTTCTTTTGGAACAGAGAGCAGAAAAAAATAATTTATTTCTGCCAGGAACGGTATTATAGCAAGCAGACCTAAGTTACCTTACTATGATTCAATGTCTTCTCCTTGATAAAGTCATTTAACTGATAATCTGTGTCAACAGCATTTTTATGTAAATCACTGATGTTGCTGAGAGATGAAGTACTGTATAAAGTCTTTATCCACCATAACCAGGGTATTTTCATTTCTAAATGTTACAGCTAAATATTAACCATTGGGTGTTCTTTTGTCATTCTTTTACATATTATCCATTAGTATCCTAGAAAACACATTTTTTTCACTAAATAAAACATGAGGCAGTATTGCTCAACTTGCTTCAGAGCCAGGGCAGTGAAGCCTCTCTATATTCTTATCTCTTTTACTGTTTTTCACCATAGGTGTAAACACAGAAAGCTTGTACACAAATTACAAATGTGGATCCATATTTTAACACACATATTTTGTAGATCAGCACTGAATATTCAGGCTCTGATTCTTTTTTAGTAACTTCAGCGCAAAGTAATACTTTTTCATCTATGTCATAGTGTCATGCTTCAGCTGAACAATGACCATTCCCAGTCTGAAACATAATGCATAGTTGCTATGAAACTTTTTTGATATCACACTCATATGCCTATAGTCTGAGTCATGCTCCTGTGAGAATTTCTGATATACCATACTTGAGATTTATTACAAAATGTCATAACACAGCACATAATTGTGGTGGACTATGTTAATTATGGAATATGATTTATAGGAGATTTGATAAAATTGTAAATAAATTGTTGTTTTGTTTTCACTATTTGGTATCTAGGTAGAGATTTAGGTACTAATCTCTCCATCAGTATATTCAGAAAATCAGAGCTTAAGTCACAGTTTATTGCACTGTGTTTCTGTAATTTCATTAGTTTTGTCAGCGGTACTGAAAAAGTATTACAGCATAATTGGGAGCAGTCCCTACATTATTTTGACAAATCTGTATCAGGAAGCTTAGTTTTCCATTGTTGCTCCAGGTTTCCAAATTTTCAGGCCATTATTTGGGCTCTAGAATGTATTCTATTGAAAACTGCATATGGTGTTTAATTTGCCTTTGTTGTGGAAAAAAACTGATATGATACAAGCATGAATATTTGTTTTTTTCCCTTCCACTGTAATTTTATTTACACAAGTAGAGCTATTGCCAGTGGCTTTAATTTTGTTTTATTTGGTATCACAAAAAGACACAAATACATATCAAATTCAGAACTGGTTGTTATGGATATTAAGCACACAGTTATTCTGTAATGGCAACAAACCGACCAGAATGCTGGTGTCTGGTGGCTTCTTTGTTTAAGGCTTGACAATGGCAGACTGCAGGACATCATTTGAAATGTGGTCCTGAGCATACATGATCTTCATTTGAGCATACATAATCTTCATTTAGTGTTCTTCTCTGCAGGTAGTTGAGAGGATGACATTACTTAAGTAACTGCATAATAAAGTATAATGATTGAATATTATTTATTGAATAACAACAACATCTTCAGTTTCATGTGTATCTTGTTTTTAATCACTGTTGAACTTGGAATAATCACTAATATGTGATGTAGAAACACAAAAACTAGTAAAGTAAATCTTGCTCTTAAATACAACAAAAATTGATTCAGGGAAATTTGGAATTTCAGCATGGAAAATCCTGAGATGCTCAGAGAAATCTTCTGACGAAACAAAGACACCATCCCAGTAATGATAATAACCAAATTAATGATGGTAATAACCTATATGAAGTTCTGTATTAATGTTTCAGATTAAATCCAGAAAACTGTTTACCACCTCCTACAGTACCAATGGACAACTTGGCAAGGACGAACAATTACTCACCAATTAATGAACTGGTGCATCAACAGCGATCAACAGATGATATGATGTCATCAAAATGGCAGTCCACTGCAGGTAGACATTTTTATCCTAAAAAAAAAAAAAAAAAAAAAAAAAAGGATTGTACTGTAACTAAGATTCATAACCTAAGTCATTATAAAAGCAACAATTTGTTGGTGATTAAGAACTTGTCAGGAATGTTTAAATAAAGCAGTAAATACATTCCTAATAAATCCTACATTGGTTTTGTCACAATAGCTATCTGTTGTTACTGTGCTACATTTATATTTGCACACAGCAGTAAAAAATGCCTTGTCCTACTCCTCAGTCTATTATTAAAGTAATACTGTTTCACTGTATAGTACGCTTGAAATATAGATACTCTCCAATGCCAAATTTGTTTTGCATATCTGTTAAATGGCATGAATATTGGATAAAATGTATCTGTTGGTAATGGGATGTATGTAAATATGAATACTTAATGATAGATTGAATTCTATCATAGTCTTAGCCCAGATTTCAGTCATGCAAAATTTACCAATTAACTTCTACTTAAATCTGACTTTGTCCCTAATGTTAGCCTGGTAAAACCATAGAGGATCTCTTGCAAACATGCTGCAAGTTCAGCTAGTTCCAAACATTCTCATTCTGGTTCATGCCATCATCACAGTCTGCAGACAACTTCATTTGGTTAGTTCCTGCTTCCTAGAGGCAAATATTCATAAGTGGAGTGTTCTTGTGCATTACCATCTTGAAAAACAAGCCCATCACCAAAATGCTTAGTGTAAGGTGACAAATTGGAGGATTCTGTTACAATGCTATACAGCTGGTAAAATACCTTCAATAGAGATGAAAAATAACTGAAATTTGTACATGATATTGTCCGAAAACATGACTGATTCATCTTCCTGCTTAATTCTTGGGACTGCATGCTCGTCTATGCCAATTTTATTTGAAGTATACACTGTTCCCATCCCTCTCCCAAAATTTAACCATAAACTCATGTGTATGTCATTCTAACTGACATCCCTTGCTCTGTCTGCACTCTTTCCTTCTATTCAGTTTTCCATGAAATTCTTTCTCTGTCCACATCCTTGTATTTTCAGTTTCTTGTCTTCCCAGGTGTAGTTATTGTCTCTTGTAACCCACTGTCAGATATGTACAAAAACAATAATTTCGTGTGGTTCAGTGGCCTGGTGTAAGTCATTCAATTGGACATCACTTTGATGACTTCTGTGTCCCTAACCTACTCCCATAATCCTAATGAAACAGTTGGAAGCAACTCAAGTCATCATGTTAGACACTTACACAAAGTGAAACAGGTCTTTTTATAGGATACATAACACAATTCACTTTATACATGAGTACATGATGTTCATTTGTGGATAGACACACAGACTGGCAATCAAACAATGATGCAAATTGCTGGAGTGTGTTCTTGAGACCAAAAGAGGGAGGAAAAAGCCTTCCAGTTTCTAAATAGTAGCTTTTGATATGTTTAAAAAGGCTATTTCAATACATCTTACAGGCTAAACACTCAGAGATCTTTCCAGTAAGTGCTACCCACTCTGATAAAAGTTTTTTTTTGACTACCTTCCTGTTACAAGCACTCCAGGCACATTTAAGATTCTGTGGAATGCACCAGTAATCCCATCTTCCAGACCATCCACAATTTTTGTAATAAACATGGTGTGCATTACATGCCATGAAAGAAATAGGCTGGTGCTCTGTCATGCATGAACCATGTATTATTAAATATTCTGAAGGAGCTATGGTAGTGCAAGTTTTAGATGTTTCTAACACTCCCCGTCACACTATGAAACAAAAGCTAACCAGGAGAGGTCCCCATCTATAATGGGGATGTAGATTAGGGTCCCAGGTATCACATCCTGCAGCCATTCACACTGATGGGCCCTCATTTGCAAGTAATTGCTGAAAAAAATTGTAATTTTGTATTATATTCTACAGCCTTACCCTGAGGCGTAACATAGTGATTATCAAATAAACGTGGTGTGCAGAAGGTTGTGGATTCAAATCTTGTCAGGTGCTTCAAATTCTTTTAATTTCTTAATCTTTAGCAAAATGACTTAGATCATTATATTTATTCAGTTGATTGATTTAAATGCTTTAAAAAAATTCTAATCCTTTATCATGTCATTTTAATCATCATATTAATTACATTTTTGTCCATGTTATTGGAATGATCATTTCTGTTCCTCATTTTGTGCACTTATTTACAATCCCTTCTCTCATTTGAATCTTCAGCTGCCTTATTTTGTCCATAGTGCAACAGTAATTTATGTTTTAAATGTCTGTATGAAGTTTACCATCCAAATGTACATCTTGTATGTCAAAAAATGCATTTTTGATACCACTGTACAGTCACTATAAATATACTATTACTTCTTTTGTTTTTTAACTGATAGATCAGAATTTTCAAATGCTTAAATATCGTGATAGATAAATAAAAGTAATTGAAATCACATGCACAAAGATTCCAAGTGAAAATAGGATGTTAGGAAGAAAAAACAAGAGCAAATGATAAAGTTAATACAATGATTGAAATGATGTGACAAAGGATTAAAACGTTTTTAAAAATATATATTTAAATCAATTAACTGAATAAAAATAATTATCAAAGTAATTTTGATATACATTTAAAAATAAAAGGTTTTGAAGCACCTGTTGAAACTTGAACCTATAAGCTTCAGCACATCACGCTCATATGCTAACAATTATGCTACAACCCCTCTATAAGTAAAACTGTCTATTTTATGGCTCTATAACATCATGCAATTTTTTTTCCGTCAATTATTCATGCATAAGGACCTACCAGGGTGAATGGCTGCAGGATGAGATACATGGGACCCTTACCTTTTACACCACATAGATGGTTTCAAAAAGCCAATGCCACCCCTGTAGATTTCTCCTTGTAAGACCCCACAACTGACTTCTAAGGTACCTGCACGCTCATTAACTAAAACTGATGTAGATAATGTGCACATAGGATTGCATCCAACCATAATTATTTTTAATGTTAATTATGCTGTCAAAACTGAATCCTGCTTTGTTAGTAATTAAAATAGTTTCCAAAAAGTCCTGGATTGGATACAGAAAATGTGTACAGTTACTCACTAAACAGTCATTTAGAGCAAGAACTTCTACTCATTGTACTCCATATATAACTGCTCTTTACATAGTATCTTGTAGACTACATATTAGGTGTCCCTTGTTGTAACAAAACTTTTCTGAGTACTAGAGTGGAAGTAAGAATGTGGGAGGTAGGGAGATGCACCACTTAAGGCAACAATCAGTTGAAGCATGTGGTATAGGCCTAACATATCAAGCGAGACAGTGAGAAAACTGGTGACATTGCACAATATTGTCCCTCTGTTTGTGCACAGAATACACTTTAACACTACTCTGGCTCTGGCTGTCAATCTTGTTGTCACTGTTACCTGAGATACAAACCAAATACATAAAAAAATCTGTCTGTTTGTGACAGTTGGGATTTATGTTTTCTTATTGAAATTTTGTACTCGTTTCTACTATTCTTTGTATCTTATGTGTTTGACCATATGGCACACACTAAATACGAGGCATGTTTTTTAAGTAAGGTCCGTTTTGTTGTAGGCACTAGTAGTTCACATGCATATTGCAATGAGCATATGCACTGTGTACCGGCATGCCTCGGGAACAGCTGTGCTCAGTCTCAGCTCTGTAGTTAACCTGTATGGTTCTGTTCTGTGCTTTCAAAATGTTTAAGGCTATCAACTCACCCGCCGCATGTGAGGTGTGCTCAGTGATACGGTTTTTGTCTGCAAGGAACCTGTCTGCTGCAGAAATTCATCGACAGATTTGCTAAGTGTACGGTGCTACGGTTATGAGTGAAAGCAAAGTGCGTAAGTGGGTACAAGAATTCGAAGATGGCCATGACAACATCCATGATGAGGACTGCTCTGGTTGGATTCGTGAGAACAGGCGCTTCACAATAAGAGGTCTCTCAAATGAATTTCCTTAGGTGTCGAGATCAGTGCTTTACAACATTGTTTCTGAACACCTAAAGTTTAGGAAACTGTCCTCCCGTTGGGTCCCGAAACCCCTAACAGAGGACCACAAAAACCAAAGATTTGAGTGTACGATGAAGTTCTTGACTCATTATCACGAAGAAGGTGATAGCTTCTTGAGTCAGATCGTAACTGGAGATGAAACATGGGTTTCGCCTATCACTCCCAAATCGAAGCAACAGAGCATGGAATGGAGACACACACACTCACTTGTAAAGGTGAAGGCCAAACAGACTGTGTCCTAGTGCAAAATCATGGTGTCGGTGTTTTGGATTAGGCATGGTGTTTTGTTGGTTGACTTCATGCAACAAGGAGCCACTATCAATGCAGGAGCATACTGCCAAACCCTGAGAAAGCTATGCAGAGCGATTCAAAACAAAAGTCATGGCATGCTGACAAAGGGAATTGTCCTTCTCCATGACAATGCAAGACCTCACACTGCAGGTCACACCAGCAATTTATTGGACAGTTTTGGCTGGGAAGTTTTAGACCACCCACTCTACAGTCCTGATCTTGCACCGAGTGATTACTATCTTTTCCTCCACCTCAAACAAAACCTCAGTGGCAACTGTTACAATGATGATGACGATGTGAAAACCGCAGTGGACTCTTGATTATTGGAGCAGGTGGCAAGTTTGCATGAAGAGGGTATTTTAAAATTGGTTGGGAGGTATAATACATATTTGAACAAACTTGACACCTATGTCAAAAAATAGAGTCAAGTATGTAATTTCTGAAAATAAATTTACTTTTTTGAAATAACCTTTTGTTGTGTACTTATGTTCAAACAGACCTTACTTAAAAAAACATGCCTCATAAAACAGATACACTGCCTTCCAAAAAAAAGAAAGTAGCACCCATAAGACATGGTCTTATATCAATGTAACTTCATACATGTACACACCATTAGCAGTATGCAAGTGACTGGAGTTGCAGTTCTCTGTGAGAGGTAGGGAATGGTCACCGGAGTGCATTAGAGTTGTTCATGTTTAGTGTCGTTACCAGACATGGTAGGGTATATGGGGAGAATGAAAAGCATTAGATGTTGAGTAATCATTGTGAAGGACACACAGATAACATTATCAGCACATGACAGACTTTGAACGGGACCTCATTGCGGGCCTCCATTTGGCCAGCTGGTCAAGATTCAGGGAGCATTCATAAGTGACAGAGACCTAATGTCGGATGGCATGGAAACCTGAGAGCAGGCATACTCATCGTCAAGGTTCCCGTCAACTTCTTCTGATCATGGCAAGGGAGGATCACCATATTGTGCGCCAGGCACATTGTAAACCCTTCAAACCTGCCATTCAAGAACAAGTATTTGGCTCCATGCAACATGCTATGCCACCCTGCATTGTTTATCAAAGATTAGCAGCCACACAGGGAATTATTGTCCCATGCCTAGGCTGCTATTAACACCACTACACAAATAGCTCCATCTCAAGCGGTGCCATAACTGGGAGGCATGTACTGATGATCAACGAAGTTATATTGTTGGTACAAGAAGAATCATGGTTCTGTGCTACCTCACTTGACTGTCAGCAGCAAGTATGCTGGTGAACTGGGGGGGGAGGGGGGGGAAGTCTCATTCTTCCAGTATTTTGGAGAGGTACAACAGCATTACTCCTGGCATCATCCTGATCAGTACATGCATCCAGGTTGGGGGGGGGGGGGGGGGGGGAGCAATATCATACTAAAAAATGAGCATATACTATCTGATTCAAATTTGTAATCACTGAAATTACATCACATACCCTCTCAACCCATGAAATTTGATTTCATTTCCCCTCCCCTTCTGGGTGCTTCACTTTTTTTGCTGGACAGTTTAAATAAAACATGCAAGCATCCTCTTCTGTTTTATGAAACATTCATACCTCAAGGTTGAGAGTTCTCAAAGTGTGTGGTCCATGTAACCTGGAGTGATGCATTGCAAAACCTTCAACAGCCAGTGATAGGGACTCTCAAATAAACAGTGATTTCTAATTCTTCATTGGTTGAAGTAAGATACAGTTGGGATTGTTGAAGTTTGGTGACAAGATGGACAGGACTTCTGGTTGGGTGAATGCAGATTTAGAAATACAAAAATCAAATAATTTACTGCAGGAATAGGTCTAATAATGAAAAAGAAAATAGGAATACAGATAAGCTACTATGAGCAGCATAATGAAGGCATTATTATAACCAGGATAGGCACAAAGTCAACTTCCTCCACAGTAGAAAAAATTTATATGCCACCTAGCTCAGCATGTGATGAAGAGATTGAAAGAATGTATGATCAGATAAAGGAAATTATTCAAATAGTTAAGGGAGAGGAAGACTTAATTGTGAAGAATGACTAGAATTTGGTAATATGAAGAAGAAGAGAAGGAAAAATAATAGGAGAATATGGACCAGGGGAAAGGGATAACAGTGGAAGCTGCCTGGTAAAATTTGGCACAGAGCATAGTTTAATCATTGTTAACACTTTGTTTAATAACTTTGAAAGGAGACTGTATATGTGGAAGAGACCTGGCAATATTGGAAGGTTTCAGATTGATTACATAATGGTAAGACAGAGATTTTGGAACCAGATTTTAAACTGTAAGATATTTCCAGGGGCAGATGTGGAATCTGACCACAATTTATTGGTTATGATTGTAGATTAAGACTGAAGAATTAGCAAAAAGGCATGAGATTAAGAAGATGTGACCTGGATAATTTCAATGAACGAGAGCTAGCTTGCTGAGAATTTCAAAGGGAGCATTAGGCAACAACTGGCTGAAATAAGGGAAAAGAATACAGTAGAAGACAAAATGGTAGCTTTGAGAGATGAAACAGAGGGCAGCAAAGGATGACTCAGGTAAAAAGATGAGGCCTAGTAGATATCCTTCAACATCACAGGGAGATATTGAAACTTAATTCATGAAAGGAAAAAATATAAAAATGCAGCAAATGAAGCAGATGAAAAGGGAATACAAATGTTTACAATATGAGGAAATGCAAAATGGCTAAGCAGGAGTGGCTGGAGGGCAAATGTTAGTCTATAGAAACATGTATAACTAGAGGAAAGTTATGTACCAACTACAAGAAAACTAAAGAGGCCTTTGGAGAAAAGAGATGCAGCAAGAGTTCAGATGGAAAACCAGTACTAGGCAAAGAAGTGGAAGCTGAAAATGGGAGAAATATATAGAGGAGCTATGCAAGGGAAATAAACTTCAAGGCAATATTATAGAAAGGGAAGAGAAATTAGATGAAGATAAGATGGGAGATATGATGCTGTGAGAAGAAACTGACAGAGCACTGAAAGACCTAACCTGAAACTAGGCCCCCTGAGTACCCAACATTCCCTCAGGACAGCTGATATTCTTGGAAGAGCCAGCCATAACAATACTATTCCACCTGGTGTGCAAGATGTATGAGATGGCAGGAATACACTCAAAACTTCAAGAAGAATGTAATAATTCCAAAAAAAAAAGTGGTTTCTGACAACTGTGAATAATACTGAGCTTTGAGTTTAATAAGTCATGGTTGCAAAATACAAACACAAATTCATTACCGAATAGTCAAAAAAGTGGTAGAAACTGATTTCAGAGAAGATCAGTTTGGATTCTAGAGGTATGTAGGAATGATGCTGACCCTATGACTTCTCTTAGAAGATGCGAGTAGAATAAGTAAAGGCAAATGTATGTTTATAGCATTTGCAGACTTAAAGCTTTGCAACAGCAGCTCAAAAGTAACATGCTCCTAAAATAGCAAAAATTATTTATAAACTATTTTGTGACAATTACATGGAGGCATAGGAGTAAGGACATATGTGGAATAATATACCATTAAAAAATCATCCATAAAATGCTTGAAAATACCCTAAGGCTGAAGTTATACAAATGTACATCAAATAAAGAGAATGGCAGTGGAGGGAGGCATCATGAAGTCATTCAAAACATTCATCAAAGCTGCAAAGCCTGTCACAGTGAAGACTTAGGGACAGCTTTTGACAATGTTGACAGAATAAGCTCTTTTATGTTCTGAAGATAGCAGGGGTAATTTACAGGGAGCAAAAGGCAATTTACAGCTTGTGCAGAAAAGGACTTGGAAGTGTAGTTGAATGGAAAAGGCAGTGTCTTGAAAGGAAGACATACAATGAACATTAACAAAATCAAAATATGGATCTGGAATGTAGGTGAATTAAATCAGACAATGGGCAGAGAATTATATTAGTAAATGAGACACTAAAAGTAGTGGTAAGCTTTTGATAGCCGGGCAGTAAAATAACTTATGAAGGCCAATGTAGAGACTATATAAAATGTAGAATATCAGTGGCAAGAAGAATGTTTCTCAAGAAGAGATATTTGTTAACATCAAATATAAATTTAAGTGTTAAGAAGTCTTTTCTGAAGGCATTTGCCTGGACAGTAGCCTTGTACAGAAGTGAAACATGGACAATAAGCAGTTCAGACAAGAAGAGAATAGAAGCTTTCGAAATGTGATGCTACAGGAGAATGCTGATGATTATATGGGTACATTGAGTAACTAATGAGGAAATACTGAATAAAATTGATGAGAAAAGAAATTTGTGGCATAACTTGACTAAAAGAAGGGATCTGTTGGTAGGAAAAATTCTAATACACGAAGGAATGGTCAGTTTTGTATTGGAGGGGAGTATGGGGGATAGAAGTGATAGATGCAAACCAGGAGACGAGTACAATACACAGGTTCAGATGGATGTGGGTTCCAGTAGTTATTCAGAGATCAACAGACTTGCACAAAATATAATAGTGTGGAGAGCTGTTTTTAAATTAGTCTTGAGGCTGAAGGCAACAACAATAACAAAAATTCACAAAGAAAATTGTTTCTCAAAGACCTGGTGCACTTATTTTGCATCACTGATAGCCAGACTGGAAACACACACTGTATCCGCTATACTGGGATTTCTGTATCATGCCAGCATAATAAGAATTTAAACTGGAAAAAGCACATTTTGCAACTCCTAGTTTTGCTATGTTTGCACTTGGAATTATTGTAGATCTTATGGAGAGACAAATCAGTAAGTTGACATATTTTGTAGATTTTCATTCAGTAATGTCATATGGAACAATATTTTGGGTAACTGATCTTTAAGAAAGAAAGACATCATAGCTAAAAAATGTGCTGTAAGAATGATATGTGTGGTGTTCACCCACAGTCTCCTCGTAGATATCTGTTTAAGCATCCTGGCTACTGCTTCACAATATATTTATACCCCCATGAATAATCCACTACATTTTAAAAGGAACCATGAGGTAAATAATTACTGAACCAGAAGGAAAAATTACATTCATTACCCCACATTATGGTTGTCCTTAGCACAAAAAGTGATGCATAAGGCTGCAACTAAATTTTTTGATCACTTATCCAGGGATATGAAATGTCTGACAGACAGCAAAGCAAAATTTGAAAACAAACTGAAATAGTTCCTACTTTGTTCCATTGCCACCACATGTCATCACTGGAGTATGATCTGAAGACGAACCACATTGTGCTGAAACTGATCACCCCTTATGAATAAAAGTAATTTTGTGCAATCAAGACTGTTCTCTATAATTTATTACTAGTTCATTGAAGTTGCTGCTGTTCCTGATATGTTTACAAAAATTATCAAGATGACAAAAAATTAAATGAAGTTCTATATATGTTAGTGGTAAACATTTTATATTTTTGGGAATGATAATTTGGAATCTTTGCTTTAACATGATCAACTATTTTTGAGTCAAAGGCAATTTTAAAGAAAATTAATGTGGATAACTTTTTGTATTGTAATTACGTGCTTTTTTAAAATTTATTTTCAACTGTTTTGTGGAGTTGTAGTTAAAATGCATACTGCTCCACAAGATGATCCCAGATAAACATCAAACACTATTTTCATGGCATGTGTTTATGTAATGCGAAATTCCCATTTAAAACAAAAGCATCTTTCAAAAATCAATAACCCATAAAATAATAGTGAATGCAATTAAAGGAAACATGTTATCTTCTTTGTTTGTTTGTGGTATAGACTGGCAAGGACATCAACTGCAAAAACTTCTAAGACCCATTGATTAAGAAGCTCCAAACATCTTCTTTTTCTCCCCTCCCTTTGGTCTGATCCTAGTTTTGTATGACATTGTCCATCGTAAATTCATTTATCAGAACTAAGTGATAAATAAATGGCAGAAATGAGGGGGAATGAGTGATGATTTATATATTTACTACAAGAAAAACATTTGAGTAACATGACATGTGGCAAAACTAACAGTTGGCTCTAGTATATGAGAGTCAGTTCTGCAGTAGCTAATAATAATACTAAATAATAATTAAATAATAAAAATACATTCAGATAAATGATTAGAGGTGGGAACAGTTGAAGAGAAGTAAGGTGTATGTTGTAAATCAGCCAAAAGTTAATTATAATAACAATGGAGAGGAGGAGGAGGAGGAGGAGGAGGAGGAGGAGGAGGAGGAGAAGAAGTATGGTGATGATGATGATGATGATGATGATGATTATTATTATTATTATTATTATTATTATTATTAAGAGTAGTAATAGAATGGGCCAACAGTGCTCACACTGAGCCGGCCAGAGTGGCCGAGCTGTTCTAGGCGCTTCAGTCTTGAACCGTGCGACCGCTACGGTCGCAGGTTCGAATCCTGACTCGGGGATGGATGTGTGTGTCGTCCTTAGGTTAGTTAGGTTTAAGTAGTTCTATGTTCTAGGGGACTGATGACCTCAGATGTTAAGTCCCATAGTGCTCAGAGCCATTTGAACCATTTTTTAGTGATCACACTGATGGTTTTTCCTATCTTTTCACTCTGCTTCCTATCTACTTACAATGAAAGCAACCAAGTAAGCCAAACCGAACATTAGCAATGAGCACGGTTCAGAAAGGTTCAACTGACTGAAAGATAGAGAAGATTATTGCAGATAAACACAAGAGGCTATGTGAAATGATACTGGAAAAGCAAGAGAGAGAAAAGGGTGAAGTGTTCTAAATCGACATCGTAACCTTTGTTTCTCATTCATGTAATTCACCCTACTTCATAAACCACTGACATATACCACTTTCACTGTCATCAAATAAATAAATTTTACCTTCAGAACAAATTCATATGACTTAGAAACTTACAGGCAATCTTTCTAAGCAACTTTTAGGCATGTCCCATATAACACTTGTTACACAGATGAATGGACATGGAAAATATCTCTTTACTAATAATTTTCAGAACCTTATGGGGAAATATACATTACAGAATTATGTCGAGGACATTGACACAGCTTTTACTAGCCGAATTCGGTCATCTAACTAGATAATCTTCCATGAAAAATTAGTCCTAAAATATAGGTATCCACCAAACTGCATGAGGAATCTACACTGGTACCTTCCCAGTACCACATGCCCTCAATTATCTTATTCTCTTTCTCTCATTAGTCCTATATGCCATTTCTATGCCTAACCTTTAATTTCAGCCTCTTTTTGTCTGGCCTTTATACTCTTTCTCATTGCTACTTATTTATTGTGTTTTCTCTTAGTTCTTAGATTTCTTTTAGTATGTCCTTAAGTTACATCACACACAGTGTCCTCAACATCTCTACTTGGCTCTCTTGCCTCCTCCTCTCGACTTACAACTTGGAGACACCTGATTATGGCTGTTCACTTTTCTTCACTCAGTCTTATTCAGTGTGTCACTTCTCATCATACCTTCATCCTCTGAATCTCTCTGTGTACCGTCTTCATCTTTATCTCATTTTCCTTACTGTAATTATTATTACTACTACTACTACTATTAATATTACTTTGATCATTATTTCTAAATTTTCTCAACCAACATTGTGTATGTTTATGGACCAACATACCCTACCTGAATTACATGTATATTTATCTTATGATTTGAACTTCACCATATCCTTTGTATTTTTATTTTTCTCCTGCATACTCTGATTCCCTAAGCAGCCAAAAGTCACATTTATGGTGAAACAGACTTTCACTCTATCCAATCAAATTACATGTTAGTCTGCATGTTACTTTCCATCAGTCAGTTTGTACTGTGATGAAGTTCGTACTCTGAACTCCTATACGACAGCCATATACCCTTTGCGTCTGAACCAGTGTTAAGGCAACTCACTGTTAAAAATGCTCTTCATGTGGTGGTGCTCTGCTGGTGCTGAAAAATGCATTTTTGGCATGTTCTCACGACTGTGATAAAAGCCAAATCTATAACATATCTGAATATGTGATTCATGTAACTGTCTTTTCCACAACAGAGAATGTGTTGTAAATCTGGCATTGAGAATGAGCACAAAACACATGAAGTCTTGGAGACACTCTCTTATGCTTGACTATGGAATGTGGGTGCTGTGTTCCCCATACTCTATATTGCGGCAGTTCACTTTTACACTTCAGTTGAATGTAGCCTCACCATTGTACACTAAACATGAAAGGAAATCATTATCTTCCATTTCCAAATGCAGATGAATTCCCAAAACTCTTCACATAATTGTTTATGACCTTCTTGAAAGGGTTATAACAACTGAATCCTTTGCATTATGAAACACAAACAAAACACTCCACACAGATACATCAGAAATGGCTAACTCTTGGCTAACACAATGAGTAGACTTCTGTTTACTATGTACTGTGACTTGAAAGAGCACTTGAGTGTGACCTGTAGACTTCCCATTACATAAACAACCACTGTCTTTAAACTGCTGGTGCCATAATTAAATGCTACATCTACATCTGCATTTATACTCGGCAAGCCACCCAACGGTGTGCGGCAGAGGGCAGTTTACGTGCCACTGTCATTACCTCCCTTACTTATTCCAGTCACATATGGTTCACGGGAAGAACGACTGCCGGAAAGCCTCCGTGCGCGCTCGAATCTCTCTAATTTTACATTCGTGATACCCTCGGGAGGTATAAGTAGGGGGAAGCAATATACTCAATACCCCATCCAGAAATGCATCCTCTTGAAACCTGGACAGCAAGCTACACCGCGATGCAGAGTGACTCTCTTGCAGAGTCTGCCACTTGAGTTTGCTAAACATCTCCATAACGCTCTTACAATTACCAAATAACCCTGTGACAAATGCTCCACTCTTCTTTGGATCTTCTCTATCTCCTCTGTCAACCCGAACTGGTACAGATCCCACACTGATGAGCAATACACAAGTATAGGTCGAACGAGTGTTTTGTAAGCCACCTCCTTTGTCGATGGATTACATTTTCTAAGGACTCTCCCAATGAATCTGAACCTGGCACTCGCCTTACCAACAATTAATTTTATATGATCATTTCACTTCAAACTGTTCCGTACACATACTCCCAGACATTTTACAGAAGTAACTGCTACCAGTGTTTGTTCAGCTATCATATAATCATACAATAAAGGACCCTTCTTTCTATGTAATTGCAATACATTACATTTGTCAATGTTAAGGGTCAGTTGCCACTCCCTGCACCAAGTGCCTACCTGCCGCAGATCTTCCTGCATTTCGCTGCAATTTTCTAATGCTGCAACTTCTCTGTATACTATAGCATCATCCGCGAAAAGCTGCATGGAACTTCTGACACTATCTACTAGGTCATTTACAGATACTGTGAAAAGCAATGGTCCCATAACACTCCCCTGTGGCATACCAGAGGTTACTTTAACGTCTGTAGATGTCTCTCGATTGATAACAATATGCTGTGTTCTGTTTGCTAAAAACTCTTCAATCCAGCCACACAGCTGGTCTGATATTCCATAGGCTCTTACTTTGTTTATCAGGCGACAGTGTGGCACTGTATTGAATGCCTTTTGGAAGTCAAGGAAAATGGCATCTACGTGGGAGCCTGTATATAATATTTTCTGGGTCTCATGAACAAATAAAGCGAGTTGGGTCTCACACAATCGCTGTTTCCGGAATCCATGTTGATTCCTACAGAGTAGATTCTGGGTTTCCAGATATGACATGATACGCAAGCAAAAAACATGTTTTGAAATTCTACAACAGATGGATGTCAGAGATATAGGCCTATAGCTTTACGCATCTGCTCGACGACCCTTCTTGAAAACTGGAACTACTTGTGTTCTTTTCCAATCATTTGGAACCTTCTGTTCCTCTAGAGACTTGCGGTACATGGCTGTTAGAAGGGGGGGGGGGGGGGGGGGCAAGTTCTTTCGCGTACTCTGTGTAGAATCAAATTGTATCCCATCAGGTCCAGTGGGCTTTCCTCTGTTGAGTGATTTCAGTTGCTTTTCTATTCCTTGGACACTTATTTCGATGTCAGCCATTTTTTCGTTCATGTGAGGATTTAGAGAAGGAACTGCAGTGCGGTCTTTTTCTGTGAAACAGCTTTGGAAAAAAGTATTTAGTATTTCAGCTTTATGCATGTCATCCTCTGTTTCAAAGCCATTATCATCCCAGAGTGTCTGGATATGCTGTTTCGATCCACTTACTGATTTAACGTAAGACCAGAACTTCCTAGGATTTTCTGTCAAGTTGGTACATAGAATTTTACTTTCGAATTCACTTAACGCTTCATGCATAGCCCTCCTTATGCTAACTTTGACATCGTTTAGCTTCTGTTTATCTGAGAGGTTTTGGCTGCATTTAAATTTGCAGTGAAGCCCTCTTTGCTTTCGCAGTAGTTTCCTAACTTTATTGTTGAACCACAGTGGGTTTTTCCCATCCCTCATAGTTTTACTCGGGACGTACCTGTCTAAAACGCATTTTACGATTGCCTTGAATTTTTTCCATAAACACTCAACATTGTCAGTGTCGGAACAGAAATTTTCATTTTGATCTGTTAGGTAGTCTGAAGTCTGCCTCCTATTACTCTTGCTAAACAGATAAACCTTTCTCCCTTTTTTTATATTCCTATTTACTTCCATATTCAGGGATGCTGCAACAGCCTTATGATCACTGATTACTTGTTCTGCACTTACAGAGTTGAAACGTTCAGGTCTGTTTGTTATCAGTAGGTCCAAGATGTTATCTCCACGAGTCGGTTCTCTGTTTAATTGCTCGAGGTAGTTTTTGGATAGTGCACTCAGTACAATGTCACTCGATGCTCTGTCCATACCACCCGTCCTAAACATCTGAGTGTCCCTGTCTATATCTGGTAAATTGAAATCTCCATCTAAGACTATAACGTGCAGAGGAAGTTTATGTGAAATGTATTCCAGATTTTCTCTCAGTTGTTCTGCCACTAATGCTGCTGAGTCGGGAGGTCGGTAAAAGGAGCCTATTATTAACCTAGCTCGGTTGTTGAGTATAACCTCCACCCATAATAATTCACAGCAACTATCCACTTCTATTTCACTTCAGGATAAACTACTACTAACAGCGACAAACACGCCACCACCGGTTACATGCAATCTAACCTCTCTAAACACCGTCTGCGCCTTTGTAAAAATTTTGGTACAATTTATCTCTGGCTTCAGCCAGCTTTCTGTGCCTATAATGATTTCAGCTTCAGTGCTTTCTATCAGAACTCTGAAGTTCTGGTACTTTACCATCGGAGCTTCGACAGTTTACAATTACAATACCGATTGCTGCTTGGTACCCGCATGTCCTGACTTTGCCCCGCACCCTTTGGGGCTGTTGCCCTTTCTGTACTTCCCTTCTAACCTAAAAAACTGCCCAGTCCATGCCACACAACCCCTGCTACCCATGTAGGCGCCTGCTGTGTGTAGTGGACTCCTGACCTATCCAGCAGTACCTGAATCCCCACCACCCTATGGCGCAAGTCAAGGCATCTGCAGCCCACACAGTCGCAGAACCGTCTCAGCCTCTGATTCAGACCCTCCACTCGGCTCTGTACCATAGGTCCGCAGTCAGTCCTGTCAACGATGCTGCAGGTGGTGAGCTCTGCTTTCATCCCACTAGCGAGACTGGCAGTCTCCACCAAATCAGATAGCCGCCGGAAGCCAGAGAGGATTTCCTCCGATCCATAGCGATACACATCATTGGTGCCGACATGAGCAACCACCTGCAGATGGGTGCACCCTGTACGCTTATTGGCATCCGGAAGGACCCTTTCCACATCAGGAATGACTCCGCCCGGTATGCACTCAGAGTGCACATTGGTTTTCTTCCCCTCCCTTGCAGCCATATCCATAAGGGGCCCCATTACGTGCCTATCGTTGGAGCTCCCAACTACCAGTAATCCCATCCTCTGTGATTGCCCGGATCTTGCAGATTGAGGAGCAACCTCTGGAAAAGGACAAGCAGTCATGTCCAGCCAAAGATCAGTATCAGCTGGAGACAGAGCCTGAAACCGGTTCATCAGACAAACTGGAGAGGCCTTCTGTTCAGCCCTCTGGAATGTCTTTCGCCTCCTACCACACCTCAAGACGACCTCCCACTCTACCATGGGTGAGGGGTCAGCCTCAATGTGGGCAGTATCCCGGGCAGCCACAGCCATAGTCTGATTGGGGGATGCGTGGGATGAGCTGGCCGTCCTCGACAAACCATCATCCGGACCCCCACAGCGATGCCCATTTGCAGCAGCCTCAAGCTGTGTGACCGAAGCCAACACTACCTGAAGCCAGGAATGAGGGATGCCAACTCAGCCCACATCCGAACATAGCAGTTGCAGTCACTATCCATGCTAAATACTGTTGTGCAAAGAACATCCGAACTAATCTACACAGAGCACAAACAATTCAACACAAAATTTAAACTGTTATTAAAATACAAGACTGCCTAGTAAATGCAGTAATGCTGCTATTTGTGCACTTCTGACACACTGCTCAGTGGCAGAAGGATAACTGTACTGTCAGTAATGTACAAAGACTATTTGAAATAAATAAACAAATGACAGACAACTACATGACTTTGCACATCACAGATATTAAAATTCAAATCTGCCCCTGCTAAATACAAAACTACACAATGATTTGGTGGATTTAACTAAACAAGCGCACTAAGAACACTCAAACAAATTTTCAACTTGACTACTACACTTATATGAACGTTAAATAAGCCACTTGCTTTGAGCTCTAGGAGGCACAGTGCCGTATTCTTAATGAAAATTACACCACACTGCTATAATTGAATTGTGCCTGTTAAAATGGAGAAAGTAAAATGTCTTTTGTGGCTATGCCAATTTGACTTGATACACATTAACTAATGAATGAGTGAGAGAGCAAACTAGCCACACCAGGGGGACTCCTTCTGACAACTTACAACTGATACCAAGTATAGTTCTAGTTTTGCTGCATAAGTTGAATTCTTCCCCAAGTTTCTGTTTTCATTCATGTTGAAGATACAGTCTTGTGAAATGGAATGAATCTTTTTGAAGTGCCCTGGCGTACCTGAGATCAGTCTAAGCCACTCTCAAATCCCAAGTGGATCAGACACTGACCACTTTACTTTTTGTTTGCTATGCTGACAAAACTGATCTAATAATCCTTCTGTCTGTTGTGTTTCCCCACTACAGTATCAAACCATTCATCTACTGATTAGTGCCCTGTCATTTTTTGGATTATCTAATACTGAATAATCCCTCAGGTCCTCTGTCTTTTCTACATGATTTCTAGAGATGCATTCATGGATTGTAATGAGATGCCTAAGAAATACTTAAGCTAGCAATGTATCTATAAGTAAAACAGAAAAAGGATACACTAACTACCAAAAATAAACACTAAAAGTAATGATAATTATAAGTTCATTTGATGACAACCTTACTCTCTTCCATGACTGTATGTACTACTGTTTATAAAGCTGATGCCACCTTTAGTCATGGAAACACATTTATGTTGCTGCTTCAATCCTGTTTAACTTTTTTATTAATGAAACTATCAAATACAAGAGACACAGCTAACATGGTAAGTCCTAGTCCATCTAACTCCACCACCTTCCCTCTACAGATAATATGCATCTAACTCTAGTGGCCACTTTTGCCATCTCATTCACGTTTCTGCCCCATAAACTTTTCTCATGTTCCAAAATTTCCAAAAGCAATAACTAGAACTGCTGTAATTCTGCCTCTCTTTATCTCTGTCTTGTCCCACTACCAACAAAGTGTGATAGTGGTAATACCTACACTAAATTCTTCAGGATTTTGAGTTTTTTTCTCAATAATTTATCCAGGCTCAACTCTGGACATGTTTTCCCAGCAAATCCAAGCCACCTGTGTGACTGATTCATTAATTACTGGAGTCCATTAGCTGCCATACTATTCAAGACCAAACTTTATCTATTGGTTTGATTTAGCATAACTCTCTGTCTGTCCACTCCTTTTCAGACACACAACTGGTACGACTCTTCTCACATTTTTATTATTTCCCACTAATCATCTGGTAATAAATCCCACAGGCAACAATCATTTTAGTTAACACTGATTTTATCCCTCTAATGAGACATTACAATCTGTTCAAATACTACTAGAATGAAGGCATCCATAGGCTGGAAAAAATGTAATGTTAAGGATTGCAATCATTCTACAAAATCAGTAATAACTAATATGACACAAGAGCTATGGGTGACACAGTCACCACATGCTGGAATACACCTTTTTAATACATGGATGTGGAGGACACTGTCATCAGAGATATACTGCCCAGGTTGACAACTGTAGCATTTAGTGATCAATACCCCTTTACAAATCATAAATTTTTAGCCATATTTATGGCTGGCACACCAACACTTTTACTCTCCATTGCCGATTTTTTATCAGGCACTGATATTTTTGTTTTTATTCTGTAATTCTCAAGCATTCTCTTCTAACTGGCTAGTCCTGTTTCTGTGCACCAGAGGGTGGCACTATTATTTGTTGTGAATATAATATGACTGCAAGGTGAATTAACAGGTTTCTGAGGTACTTATAAAAGAGTTATCAGTTTGTGTTCTGCTCATCATGAACATAATATGAACTTTTCATGTGGTTGTTTTGAATTATTGTATATCTGAATTTATTACTTTTTTTCTATAGCTTAAAACTTGATGAAATATTGAGTATGAGACTTCCTCTGATGGTTATTGTTATAGTAGAATTTATTATATAGAGTTATTTACTAAGTGTTTTTCATTGCCCAAATGAAGTACAGTATTTACTTGGAGGAAATTATTGAAGAAACTGCAGGAAATTCCATTAAGTAAGAAAATGAATTTTCGTTCATCTAGTAGAATTGACTTCAAAATTAAATTTTTCCCCCTATGACAGTGTAATAACTATTGCAAAATACTTCCTTTCACTTAAGGAATAACTTTCTCTTCTTTTCCAGTTTAATAATTTAATGTCAGATATTTTGTTTGCATCATAGGGTGTTGACAAACCAAAGTAAATGGAAAGCATTTAGTGTGTTTGATTCATGTACTTAGTACCATTTTTTGAAAATACTTAGACAGTTAATATAACTTAAGGCCAAGGTGGTTTGATCTTAAGATGTATATTTATTTCAAATTGTCTTTTAAACAAGCCATAGTGCACACTCAATACGCAAAAGTACTAGTAATCCTTGCCATTTATTTATGTCCTCAAGTTCTGCGACATGAACTGATAATTTTGAGCTATATTTCTAACCTTATTGTAGGTGGATATGAGAAATTATTCAATGAAGACCCTTCCTGACTCTTATTTTTTCACTTGATTTGCATGCTGCTCTGATGCCTCTGTTGGTGGTGGAACATCTCATGGTACCTCAACGAATCTGATGGTGATATCTGAACTCAGTTTCCTCCAAAGATATTGAAGATGGTAGTTCTAGTACTAGTACTGTTACTGCTACTACTATTGTTATCACTACTCCTACTCCTTCTCCTCCTCCTCCTCCTCCTCCTCCTCCTACTACTACTACAACTCCTCCTCCTCCTACTACTACTACTAGTGTTACTACTAGCACCACTGCTAGTACTGATGCTGCTGCTACTACTAATACCATCACTGCTGCCACTACTTCTGCCACCTCTACAGCTACTATTATTACAACTACTACTGCTGCTGATGCAACTACCACTATTCCTGCTGCTGCTGTTAATGTTGATGATGATGGAATAGGTATGGCTGAGACTGCTCTGTTAGGAACAGCAGTAACAACTGTAATGTACATGCATTATTTCTGCACTTATTACTACCATCTCACTGCTCCTTACAAGCATGCAATGATTTTTCAAAAACTGTACTATTGTAAGTAATATTAGTTGCACATGGATACAAAAAACACATAATTAAAATTGTAGATCATTTCTAGTACACATAGCTGTCGTCTCAGCCAGCAGTAGTCGCTGTAGCCCGCATAGGCATCATGCCAAACTGAGCTTGGGTTTGTATGTCATTCCATGCTGCTTAAACTCTATGCCAGAGTTCATCAATCATTGTTGTTGGTGAGTGGTAGTGTACCAGTCTCTCAGAAACCCATGAACAGCTGTTTTTGCCTGGTGAGAGATTTGGAGAACATGCTGACCAAGGCAACAGTTGAACACCATCTGGCTGAGGCAACATGCATTCCTATATTATCTTGTTGAAAACATCATGGAGACTTTGCAATAAGGTACAGCTTCTGGCCTTAATGTGTCAGAAATGTACCAAATTGTGAGGTATATGATCATATATATCCAATGGTATTCTGTACCATCACACCAGGTGGCGGTACTTCACAAAAACCAAGGAAACTGGTCATATGTAAAGGCTATTAGTGATACCAATGTAGTGTCATGACAGTCATGGATGAGACATGGATGGAAATTGAGGGTAGCAAAGCGGAAACACTGAACTCAGTTTTCAAATGTTCCTTTACAAATGAAAATCCAGAGGTATTCCCCAGCACAGTTCTCACACAATTACCAAGATGAGTGACAGAGATATTAGTCTCAGTGGTGTTAAACAGCTCAAATCACCAAAACTGAACAAAGATCCAGGGTCTGATGGAATTCCCATCACATTCTATACTGAATTTTTGGCTGAGTTACATCTTCTTTTAAATATTATTAACATGATCCCTAAAATAAAAAAAATGTGGCCTCTAGTTGGAAAAAAGCACAGGTCACTCCCGTTTAAAAGAAGGGCTGCAGACATGATCTACTAAACAAGTTTCCTGTGTCCTTGACATCTGTTTGTTGTAGAATCTTAAAACATATTCTGAGCTCAAATATAATGAGGTATCTCAAACAGAATGATCTCCTTCATGCTAACTATCATACATTCTGAAAACATCAATCATGTGAAACCACACTTGCACTTTTCTCACATAACACACCAAAAACAAAGAACAATGCAGTCAGGTAGATGCAGTATTTCTAGATTTCAAAAAATCGTTTGACACAGTACGAAACCCATTCTTATTATCAAAAGTATCATTGTATGTGGTATGAAATGAAATTTTTTGTTTGAATTGAGGATTGTTTTTGGCAGGGAGGATGCAGCATGTTGTCTTGGATGGATAGTTATTGACAGATGTAGACGTACCTTTGGGTGTGCTCAAGGGAAGAGTGTTTGGACCCCTACTGTTGCAGACAATGTTAAAAGTAACCTCCTCAGACTTTTTGCAGATGATGCAGTTATCCATAATGAAACACTGCCTGCTTGATAAGGTTTCAAAATAGTTCAAAGATTAGCAACTTGATCTGAATGTTCAATAATATGAAATTTTGTGCTTCACAAAATGAAGCAATATAGTATTGTATGACTACTGTATCAGTAGGCCGCAATTAGAATTGGTCCTCTCATATAAATACCTGGATGTAACACTTTGTAGGGATATGAAATGGAATGATCTAAGAGGCTCAGTCATAGGCAAAGCAGTGGCAAGACTTCAATTTATTGGTAAGTACTAGGAAAATACAATCAATATACAAAGGAAATTGTATACAAAACTTCTGTGCATCCGTCAAGTGTTTAGGAGTCATACCAAATAAGACTAATAGGGGATATTGAACATATATGGAGAAGGGCAGCATGAATGGTCACAGGTTAGTTTGACCCACGGGAAACTGTCACAGGGATGATGAAGAAACTGAACTAGCAGATACTTCAAGAAAGATGCAAACTATCCCAAAAATGCCAACTTACAAGGTTTCAAGAGCCAGCTTTAAATGATGACTCTAGAAATATACAACTACCTACACATTGCTTCCATAGGGGTCATGAGGATGAGATTAGATTAATTACAACATGCATCTAGGCATTTAAACAGTCATTATTCCTGCACTCCATATGCGAATTGAGTGAGGAGATACTCTAATACCTGGTACAACGAGCATGAGTCACGCAAGTGTCTTACACATACTCCTTCGATGTAGGTTCCATACCTATCACATCTCTCTCCATCAGGAGCTGCATGGAAACAATTATCAGAATTAACTTCTGTGCATGGGCATTAAAACAGGATACTCCAGATGTATCATGTATCTTGTTCAGTGATGAAGCCATGTTTACCAATAATGACCTGGTAAACCACCAAAACAGTCACTATTGATCTGTTGACAATCCCCATTGACTTCCTCAGGTGCAATGTCAGTGCCATGGAGTGTAAACACAGTATGGGATAGTGAACCATCAGCTCATAGGCCCATTTTTCATAGCAGAACACTGAATGCACTCAAGTATCACAGTCTCCTAACAGACCATCTTCCATGGATGCTAGAAGACATTCCTCTGCAGACTAGGGGGAACCTATGGTAGCAACATCATGGCTGTCCAGCGTATAGTGCACAAAGTAATACAGCATGCCTTCATTAATTGTTTCCAAATTGTTGTATTGGATGCAGAGGACCTATACCTCGGCCAGCTCGTTCCTGAGATTTGACGCCTGTAGATTTTTTTCTGTGGGGAAATCTGAGAGATACTGTCTACAAGGACATACCAACTACACTTGATAATATGCAATCATGTATTACTTCAGCCTGCTCAGACATCTCCAATGAGGAGCTACAACGTGCAGCAGTCACTGCAGACCAAACTGGAAGCATGTATTGCTGCTGCCAGCAGTTATTTTGAACACAACTTGTGATGGTCAGTTGTCTCTTTACTGGTCAGAGTCCACGTAGATAGTGTATGCACTTGTGTTGTTCTTTAGTGTGGGCTGGCACAGGTACTGTACAAGTTTTGGTGTGGGAACCTTTCAAAATATGATATCTCAT
This sequence comes from Schistocerca serialis cubense, assembly GCF_023864345.2. Classification (NCBI taxonomy): domain Eukaryota; kingdom Metazoa; phylum Arthropoda; class Insecta; order Orthoptera; family Acrididae; genus Schistocerca; species Schistocerca serialis. The sequence goes on along the minus strand of NC_064640.1, from coordinate 654,717,548 downwards.
AAATGACTTCACTATAATCCTGTGACAAACACCATTGACAGTCTAATTTAACCAACCCTTAGTTAGTAAATGTCAACAGGCATTGATCCATTTCCAAAGTGTATGTTTGCACAAAAAATACACACTCTAAGTGTTACTACAATCTGTTTATTGGCTAACAATATGAGCCTCTGGCTACCAATCCATTCTGTGAAAACTGCACGTCTGCAGCACTTTCCATTTCTGTAATATTTGCGGTGTAAGTTTTAGGTGAGTCACCCTGTATAATTGAAGATTACACAGTCGGTATCTCATTCAGAAACCACATTTGAATGTTGATTGTTTTCTTCATTCATATAAATTCAATTCAAGAACTTAATTGAATTTAAATAGCTTTACTAGCTATGGTTATCACTTCTTGCTAGAGTTCACAGCCCAAGTATGACCACTGACTCATCAATCAAATACTTCATGTGCCCACCTGAAAGCAGCAGTTTATTGTAATATAGAATTAATGGCACTTTATAAGTTGGTATCTGCAGTGACACTACATTTACTTAAAAATAAGCTGGCTATGTATGGAAAAAAACTTCTCTGTTCATTTTCGTTATTGAAATGCACTGCCTTACTTGGCTAGGATGGGGCTTCTCCATGCCCACACTGACGTGGTAAACAAACCAAAAGTTCTACTGTCACCTCCATATAACATGTTAGTTTTCTTATCAGGAGTCACAGGATGTGGGCTGTGATGTTGTCCATGCGTCTGGGTAGGATTACTCATTGACATGGTCCATCAGGAGACAGAAAGTGGATGAAAGCAATCAAAGGGTAACAGTTTGTAAGGGCAGAGGGAAAAAAGTGTGAAGGCAAGCGCCAAGGGAAAAAAAAACTCTGCGACACTAGGATGGGTAGTAAGGGCAGTAGCAGCTTGCTAGCTGTGACAGTGCATGCAAGGTGTGGTTATGTTAGTGCGAGGTATTGTGCATCGTTACCTTTGCCGTTGCAGGTGCTCGTTGTAGGGCCTGCTGCATCCCTGTAACAGTTCAAGGTCATCATACATTCTGGGCGATCAGCCATAGATCAGCTCACAGTGTAGGGTGTGTGTGTGGTTGGTTTGCATTTTGTGTACAGTACGCCTTCCCGGCGATTGCCTGTTTTTCGGCGGGTCGAGCATCTGGGGTTGCCAGCAGTAGCTGTGTTGCAGGGGCTTGCCAGTACTGTCGTGTTAGCGTGCTATGGACCATAGATGTTTAGTTTCTTGATAATAGTGTCTTTGGTCTATTATGTTTCCATCTATGGTTGTGGTCATAGTTCCCCAGAGAAAGGAGAAACGGGTTACGTGAGTGTCTTGTGTTTCTGTACAGTCGTGTGGAGAGTTTTTGGAATACCTGCAAGATGGTATCTAGCCAATATTCCTGGTGAAGATCCACAGTGCGTGTGTAGTGCGGAGCATTGCTTATGATTCTGAGTACTTTGTTCTGTATGAGCTGCAGACGGCACAGACATGTGGGCACAGCGTATTCCCAGATGGAAGCAGCATACGTCATCAGAGGTCTGATAAGTGTGGTGTACATGGACCTGAACACCCTCCTATTCAGTGTGCTACGCCTGTTAAGCATAGGGTAGAGTTTTTTGAGCCTTGCATTTGCTTTGTTGGTCATGTGTTGAATGTGGTCCCACCAGAGTAGTTTCCAGTCCAGCGAGACACTGAGGTATTTGATCTTCTCACGGAACCATTTTGGGTGTGCATGTAGTGTTACTGCATTACTTTTCCACAGCACAGTATAGATAATGCACTGTGTGTGGCCATTAGAAGTGTACACTCATGTCCAGACTTCCACAGAGACCTCTTCCACAGAGGTGCAAAGTAATGAAGTTTTGTAGATGGGGGACAGTTGCCTAGTAGACAAAATAGACCCAGGGGTCCTCTCCCTGAAAGTTGAGGAAAGAAACCTTCAAAAACTACTGTTTTAAGCTGTTCTGATACTTAAAATTATCAAACAACTGCAAAAATGTGTTTTAATTTAGACAAAAAACTTTTAAATTTCTTGAAATGTCTAGCATTCAAAATCTTTTTCTGAGTAGCTTCTTATATATAATTGTTAACACACAGCAACAAGTTCATAAACCTTTTGTTAAAACAGAGTTGATAAGCAAATTAAATGCAAATAAGCTGAAATGAGAATAAAATACTTTTAAAACTGTAGTTTAATTTGTTGACAGTTATATTTTTGTCAGTTTAGTTCACATATGTACACAGTACACTACATATATTTATATAAAGTGTATTGCTGTGGCAGAAGTCACTGGTACAGGTAGTACATTCTCTTGGATACACAAAGTAAGATGACTTTGGGAATACTGAATTAAATTCACTGACCAGAACTCTAAATTAGCGTGCTTAACTTTGTCACAGATTACAAAAATTACCATTTGACTTTAATTTAGTTTCAACTCTTGGAGGGGGCAATCCCCACCCCCCTCCCCCACTTTAATCCACCCATGCTTCCACAAGCACCATTTTTTTCCATCTGAACAATCTAAATGTGCTCATGAACTGAATACAAGCTTCCACTTATCAGTAGCTCTGTTTCTTCCAGACTGCAAATGAGGCTCTACAACCCAGGGGCTCTAATTGAAAAGGTGCAGTAGTATGTGTGACACCTTAACAGCTTCATAACATTGCTAAGATGAAATGGTTTACTCTGCTACATAGTATACACTGCAATGTTGAAGTTGCTATGACATGGTATACTAGGATTCAAAGCAAATGCCTGTCTTTCATGTGCAACACTTCTGCATTTGAGAAATTTGATTATGCAGATAAATGCAAAGTGGCTCTTTTTTAACTCCTTTCTCTTTCTTTCACATAACAAGAGCAATAGTACTTTCCACTTTCAACTTCAGACCTGTGGTGAAGAGCCACTCTTAAACTGTATCCCTCCTCCAAGCGTGCTACCCTGACAGCACAGTGGGAGAGCCTCAGTGAGATCTGGAAGAAATAGAGAGGAGGTATAGGCTAGATGAATCATTGCATTTGCCATCTCGTTTACCTTGTCAGCTCAAATGGAAGGCATTTTGCTTGAGATTTAATGAATGCATACTGACAGATGGCTAAATGCTAATTTTCTTTCCTGTTTTAACTGAAGCAGAACTGATTGCTAAAGGCAAGTGTCAGCATTTAACATATGGTGCAATACAAAGTTTTAAACTATCACAAATGTCTGCTGTTTACTAATTTTTACTGCTTTGTAAGTGGCATGTGCAAGATCTGTGTGGCTTTATTTACACATTTATTTTGCACCTTAATTTTTAGCATTTCACACATTTTTTAACCATGTTTTAATGTAAGTTGAGTGGACAAAATAACTAGTAATCCCTCCCATTTAAAATGGTGTTGAACACTGAAAACAGTTAACTGTACATGGTCAGTACAAGTTTACGTTGGGAAAAGATATCAATGTTCAACACCTTCTATGGCAACAATATACCCTGGTGAACACATTTTGTGGATACTGTCTACAAAATTTGGAACATTGTCCCAGGTGATCCTAGAGATTTTCAGTGAGGTTCAGATCAAGAGATTTAGGACCAACTGTATAAACTTAACTGACAGGAGATCAATTTTGAACTTAGTTCATAAACTAAACTCAGTTCAGAAATCCAGTTTGTTGTGTAACACTAAGTTTGAACTGACTGAATGAAGTTGATCTAAACTAATACGAAACACACAAGGCAACACTAACAAAATGAAACAGTGACATGATTATTTGACTACAGATACTAATCATCCATTATAGATGCATAGTATTTATTATCACAAGTGTTGAATTGTAAAAATGGAAGGGAACAAGCAAATAAAGGTGTGCCCTCCAGACTTTCTTACAATTGAAGAAGATTTATTACTGAAACTCATGTTGGGTAAGTTTAACAACACGACGGAATGCAAACAACTGATAAAGTTGCTACTGCTAACAAAGAAAAGATGTGGAAAGAAGTTGCCATTGATTTCAGTTTATGGGACACAGAGACATATTGTGTCTGGAACAACTGGAAAATGTGTTATGACAATATAAAGAAATGGTCCAAGAATACATTCACACATGACAAGGTACTATAATTTTAAGGTGCACTTTACAGTTACTGCGTTTCATCTTTATGTAATTATGCATAAACTTGAGGAAAAAACAGGGTCAAACTATTATCCCTACAAGGATGAAATGCAAAAAACTGTAGATGGTAATTTTGTCACGCCCATAGTTACAGAAGGTGGACAGATGCTAACTGCAGCCCTATGATGATGTGAATTTTCATCCCAAAGTTAGATGCAAAGGTTTGTACACATTTTAATACAAACAGTTTAATTTTTTAGATGAATTTGCTGTGTAATAGGTAATTCATAACATTATTCATTACATTCTTGTTATTGCATTTATACTAGTTCTGTTTGATCCTAAAGAGCATTTTTGGAAGAGGTGTTCCACTATTTTGGCTGCTGTGAAACTCCATATACTGTAGTATTAACTGCAAATGCTTCTAATTTCCCTTTCTTACTGTGCTGCTATATCTGTATAGAAAAAACAGTAATCATACTAATTTTGAGCCATCTCAATGAATTGTGACTCTTATTATCTGCATTCATTAATTGTATAGCTGATACTTTCCAACGTACTCTGCAACAACCTTACAACCTTTTCAGACTGTTTCTGAGCACTATGTATCTTTCAAGTTTCAGCAGTGTGGGAGCAGGATATTCACATATTTACTTATTTTTTGTTAATAACAACTTCTTTATTATTTGCTTCTTTTCTACCAGTATTTCTCCTAGACAAACGAAATGTTTTGTAATCTCACCAGGTTGTGAGCTAATAACTGCAGTTGAATTTGACTCGATATGCAAAATTCTGCCTGCCAAAGATGACCCTCATTCATATCAGTATAATCTCAGATTTTCATTTATACGATACAGATTTCTGAGTTCAGTTTGATCTGAGTTCATTTGCTGTCCTAATCTAAGCTCAACTGCTTTGTACAACCAGCCTTCAACAGGATAGTCAAAATGGGGGAAAGTTCCTGAACATTTCTGATGTCATGTATTCATGATTTTAGCTTGGTGGATGCAAAAATCATCATTTTAGAAGACAGACCTGATAGTTTCAATGTTATTATTAGGATGATGGATTAATAGGAAACCTTGGTTATTCACTAATGATCTAAGGTACATCTCACCTTAACCAGATGATGCATTCACAAAATATCATTCTTGTGAAACACAAATAACTCTTTATTATCATGAAGTAATGAGTGCTATCAACAGGGGATATCAAATTGTTTCCTCATTTTTAGATTTCTGGAAGGCTTTCGGAACATTACTCACAAAAATGAAAATAAGAGGTGGTACTTGTCAACATTCAACATTCTCCATGATGTTTTTGACGTCTCTGGCATAAACAAACTTATCCAGTCTTTTGGAGTGCCAAAAGTGTGGACAGATCCTAAAATTTGAAGTGGCACAATGCATCTTGTTTTTGTTTGGAGTTGTTAACTTAGGTATTTTTTCACAACTGTTTGTTTTTAAGATTTAAATCTATTAGTTTCTTTCTATTCCGTTGTATGAAAAGAATTGCTTGCAGCACCTAAGGTTTCAAACAGCCTCTGGAATCCAAGAAATTCAAACTCATGAAAGTGTTTCTGGATTAGTTAGATTAATAGTTTGACATGGTTACTTGAAAACTGCACCCAGTTAAATCTGCACCCAACCAGAAATCTGTGGAATTTGTGCTCAGTATTCCTGGAAACTATCTGCTCACTATGTCATGGCCTACTTCCACCTCCATATCTCCACGGTGAGGCGTTGTGCTGCTATGTCCAAGCACCATCGGCAGTGTGATGTAAGTTACCGGTGGTGTCATTTATGTGATCAGCAATATATATATATATATATATATATATATATATATATATATATATATATATATAAAAAAACAAAGATGATGTGACTTACCAAATGAAAGTGCTGGCAGGTCGACAGACACACAAACAAACACAAACATACACACAAAATTCTAGCTTTCGCAACCAACGGTTGCCTCGTTCCCTCTTTCCTGACGAGGCAACCGTTGGTTGCGAAAGCTAGAATTTTGTGTGTATGTTTGTGTTTGTTTGTGTGTCTGTCGACCTGCCAGCACTTTCATTTGGTAAGTCACATCATCTTTGTTTTTAGATATATATTTCCTACGTGGAATGTTTCCCTCTATTATAACCATATATATATATATATATAAACATCCTGCTGCCAGAAAAAGAGGAAGAGTGCCAAAAATTTGTGAAACATTTTATGGTATGTTTTCTTAAATATGCATATGACACTCATTCTAGTTATTTTATCATTTAAATGTTGCCTTTCCTTCTTTTGTGATGAGTACTATGTCCTGATATGAAAATCATTATGCATTGCCACCGTATATTTTTTTGATTTTTGTACATAAGTTACTTTGTGATGACTACTCAGTCTTATTAAAGTATGTCTTACTTAACATATAATTTTATAATGATCATATTTCTTCACTTGGTACTAACGGTAATGATATGCAGAATTATCCAGGAGTATTGCTAATATTTAATTCTCGCACCACTGCAAACATGTGTGGTACAGATATTTGTGCCAGTGGTGTTGCAAAACAGCTGAAATCACTAAAACTGAAGAAAGCTTCAGGACTTGATGGAATCCCTAACATATTCTATACCAAACTTGTGTCTCAGTTAGCCTCTCTGTTTTCATAGTCTACAGTAGATACCGCCAACAAAATCCCATGCCCAGTCATTGGAAGGAAGCACAGGTCACACCCACATACAATAAGTGTTTCAGAAGTGAACCAAAAAACTAATGTTCAATGTCCATGAGATGCATTTGCTGTAGAATCTTAGAACATATTCCAAACTCAAACACTATGAGATATCTCAAACAGAACGACATCCTCCATGTTGATTCAAAGAACAGTGACCAAGTGAAACCAATGTTACAGTTTTCTCAAATGACATCCTGAAAGCCATGGATCAAGACAATCAGGCAGATGCAGTATTTCTTGATTTCTGAAAATCATTTGACTCAGTACCCCACATACACTTGTTATCATAAGCACGATTGTATGTGGCATCAAGCAAAATTTTTTACTGGATTGATTTTTTGGTTGGGAGAATGCAAAAAATTATTGCGGATGGAGAGTTATCGACAGATGTAAAAGTAACTTCAAGTGTGCCCCAAGGAAGTGCATTGGGACCCTTGTAGTTAATGTTGTATATTGATGACCTCACATACAGTATTTTAGTAACCTCAGACTTCTTGCAGATAACATAGTTATCTATAACGAGATACTATCTGAAAAGAGCTACACAAATATTCATTTATATCTTGATATGATTTCAAAGTGATGAAAAGATTGGCAACTTGCTTTGTTCAGATATGTAAAATTATGAACTTTACAAAACAAAAACACATAGTGTCTTGTGACTACAATATCAATGAGTCATAACTGGAATTGATCAACTCATCCAAATACCTGGGCGTAACAATTTGTAGGGATAAGGAATGGAAAAATTGCATAGGTACAGTGGTAGGTGAACTGGACAACAGGCTTCAGTTCATTACTAGAATACTACGCAAATGCTATAAGTCTACAAATGAGATTGCTTACAAAGCACTGTTGTGACCCATCCTAGAACACTGCTCTAGTGTGTAGGACTTGTACCAGATAGAACTAAAAAGGGATATTAATGTATACAGAGAAGGGCAGCATTAACCATCACAGATTTGTTTGACCCATGGGAGAGTGTTGTGGAGATACTGAAGAAACTCAGTGACAAGGCACTTGAGTTTGAGGAAAATTACTCTGAGAAAGCCTACATAGTGAGTTTCAAGAACCAGCTTTAAATGATAAATCTAAGAACGTACTACAGCCCCCTACGTATCGGTGCTGTAGGGATTGCAAGAACAAGTTTAGACTGATTGCAGTGCCCGCTGAGGCGTTTAAGCAATCATTTTTCCTGTGCTCTATGCATGAGTGGAACAGGAAGAAACCTTAATAACTGGTACAATGGGAAGTACCCTCTGCCATGTACTTCACAGAGGTTTGCAAGATATGGATGAGGTGTAGAATTTTTGTTATAAAGAAAATTGTTTTCATTTTTTAAGTCACATATAGAGGACTTGAACTGTAGTGCTAGGAATGGGAAATATATATGAAACTTGGCTTTTTACTTAGCATGACAAACATTTTACATACGTTATGTGTACCATATGCAGATCCATGGGTACAGACCATATTTCCTTTTGAAATGTGCTTTGTCGAGTAGAAGAGGTACTCCAAGTGAACTATTTTGGGTGTCATGGGGTGAATGGATGATGTGTATGTTTAATGGCAGTGTTCCCATCCCACTCACCTGCATTGTCCAGTTCTCATTTGCTTCTTCCTCCGCAGCACTGCAGCGCATCAAAGCTGCAGTGTTGCTACAACAAACACATATCTACATAGGAGAGATAAATGAGGTACTTCACTACTGACTGGGGTACCATGAATGTGTTAGAACTTGATATTATTATTTACTTCACAGGCCTACACTGTTGACATGTTAAAACATAGTATTTTTTGAGTCATATTCAGTTCCAATCACTGCTTGTGGCAATGTGATTAATACAACTTTTCCATTGATGTGGCATGGGTAAACGCACACAGGCACTACTTCGTATTTCTCATTATTCTATTCAACTTTACAAATTTCACGAACCACCTCTGCCGTTAGATGATGTGCTCATATAAATACACATCACTGGGTACTTTTTTATCACATCTTTTTGCAATCAGCCCAATTCTTCAGTGGATCTGTTAGGTGAGACAGCTGACTGCTAACTAGTCTCTGTTCTTGGAATCAGGTGTTACCAGATACTCGCCACACAAAATAGAAACAAAATGCACTGATTTAGCTATTGCTATCAGCAATGATAGCAGCATATATGCTTACATTTCCTCAGAAAAATTTTCTGTACATTCTGAAATAATTTGGAAAGAGAAGCTCCCTTGGGGCGGGCTGGCATGAGAACTCTGGTACTGCTCAGTTACCCATGAGAAAGAGAAAACAAGAAACATTTGTACAGTGTGAATTGAAAGTAAATTTCATTAATGTTGATTGGTTTGGCTAACAATAGTCATTCACATGAATTTACAGTTAGTTTGTAATGTGTCAGACAAAGCAGTTATCAACAAAGATTTTGCAAAAAAACAGCCGTTGTTATATTTGGACCTACAGTGCAGCTAAACTACAATAACAATTACAAAAAATGCAATAAACATGAGAATGTGGAAGAGAATTTGGGTATAGTAGCAAAAGAGAAACACATTAAAGTGAAAAGGTGTCACAGCACTACCAAATTCAGTTTATTGCAGATGGTATTTAGAACAAATATGACTGAATGCACAGCACTACCAGACGTAATCTCTGTATACAGGGTGTCTAGAAAAAAGTTTCCACTATCTACATAGTATGCGACAGGTGAAGAAAAGTAGTTCCTACAAACATTGGTTGTAGACCTCATATTTTCGGAGTTATGATCTACTACTACTACTGCCGCTACTGTCAGTGATCAGTATGTCTCTGCACTACTCTTCTCAACATGTGCTAAATTTGACCAGCATCCATTGCATAGAAGCCTTCCTCTCTCTGCCTCATGGAATCATGCATTCATTGGAACACTCTTGATTGTTGCCGGATTGTATCATAGCCTCTGAACAAGTGTTCTCATAGTGTATCCATATCATTTATGGGGACTGCACACACTAAGGTCTTTACATGTCCCAGAAGCCAAAAATCTATAGGGTTAACATCAGGAGAATGGACAAGTGAAGGTATTGGCCCTTCCTGACCAATCAACTGTTCCTGAAAGCTTCGTGTTAGGTGTCAACTCACCCAAAGCTGAAAATGGGCCAGTGGCCCAACATGCATGTACCACATTTGTCGTCGTTCAGGTAATGGCACGTTCTCCAGCAACACAGGTCATTAGTTCCAAACAAAGTGATGACACGTTGCGCCATTCAGCATGAGGTGTAGAATGTAGGGAACTAGCAATCTGTCACTGTGGATGCCTGCTCAAATGTTGATACTAAATATGTGCTGGTGTCATTTCTCTTCAACTACATGTAGGATGGCATTGGCCCATACGTGTATATTATGCTAATTTACAATACTGTCTCTTGTGAGGCCCACTTCTTTAGTAAACTACACCTGCACCAAGAACTGCAAATCATGAGCACACATTTGGAGAAATCACTGGTGGAAATACAATATGATGGACTGATTGTTTGGCTGCAATGTGTGGACTCAGCTGCATATGATAGGAATAGAGCAACTGTTCATGGAGGACTGTCCAGACAACAGACTTAGAAACACCTTCTGCTGCAGCTATTCTTTGGACACTCATTCCAGGATTGTCCTCCACATGTTCTAATAGCATGGCTCCACATCACATGTGAGAGTTGTTCGAGGTCTATTCATGGAGCAAAAGATCTTGTTTCAGAAAGCCGCTGAAATGGGATACTAAACATTTTTACAGATGGTGTACAGCATCATGGATATTTGACAACATACAGGTTATATGCCTGATGGCTCTTTCCATCTGTATGCCTGTAGCAGAAGACCATATCTGCCATCTTCTATGTTGAATAGTAGGCCTCCATTGAGAACTGTGCATCGAGTGATAGACACGGGAACAAGTTACAGCAAAGTACTGTTGTGTCACAACCAACAGTGTGCCGTATGAACATTACGGGTACATCAGGTGAAAATAATACTCATCAGCCATAACATTATGACCACCGCCCAGTGTGACACTGGGTGCCACCTGCTGGCATTGTGGGCACATAGATCAGTAAGAGATAAGCGACTTTGACAAAGGGCCGGTTATTATTACACACAGCCTGTGAACAAGTCTGCCGATAATGGTGAAGCTGGATGAATGTTCACATACTACTGTTGTGATCATCTATGGAAAGAGGTACAAGGACAGTGAAACTATCAGCATGCACAAGTGTTTCAGAGCACACTGCTCATTGTACATTGATGAACATGGAGGTCCACAATAGACCACCCCTACACTTTCACATGTTGACACAATGACATTGTCAATTACAGCTGTAGTGGGCACAGAACCATCAGGATCTGACCATTGATCAATGGAAATGTGTTGGCTCTTTGGGTGAATCACACTTCGCACTAGTGGGAGCAGTATTATGCTGTGGGAGATATTCTCCTGAACTTACATGGAATCTCTGGTAGTATTTGAAGAGATGCTGACATCTACAAACCACCTGCATCCCTTCATGCTTGATGTCTTCCCTGAAGGCAACATCATCTTTCATCAGTATAATTGTCTGTGTCTCGGAGCCAGAACTGTGCTACAGTGGTTTGAGGAGCATTATAGTCAACTCATGTAAACCTAACAACAAACTGTCAGATCCCTGATATACAGAATCAGTGATGTATTTCATTTCAAAGACGGACAAACAAGCTATTAAGCAGATGGTCATAATGTTTTGGCTCATCAGTGTATACCTGATCAGTACACTACACACTGTAGTACCTTGTGGAATATAGTTCATGTTCTTGTGTTAGGTGTGTGCTTGATACAAAGCAAACATATTGTGCTGCATAAACATCTAGTACATTTGCTGTTTAATCATTTCTCTCATGCTAAAGGGCTCAGTGTGTTAGATATGCTCCTCATACACCTGCAGGCTGGAAATACAAGATTTATGACCAATGTTTATAGGAACATTTTTTTTCTTCCTTTGATGCCTACTACATCCTCTGTATATATTGGAACCTTTTTTCTGGTCACCCTGCATAATATTAATTATCAAATGAAAGATACAGAAATTAAACAGCGCTACCTAATGCAGTCTATTTACCAAAAATAAAACAAAACATATGATACTCTCAAATATTATAGCACTACTGAATGAAGTTTGTTTAACAAAAATACATTTATGCATAAATATCTAAATGACAATGCTACCAGAACTGCCACACAGCCTGTGAACAAGTCTGCCGAAAATGGTGAAGCTGGATGAATGTTCACATACTACTGTTGTGATCATCTATGGAAAGAGGTACAAGGACAGTGTATACCTGATCAGTACACTACACACTGTGGTACCTTGTGGAATATTGTTCATGTTCTTGTGTTAGGTGTGTGCTTGATACAAAGCAAACACATTGTGCTGCATAAACATCTAGTACATTTGCTGTTTAATCATTTCTCTCATGCTAAAGGGCTCAGTGTGTTGGATATGCTCCTCATACACCTGCAGGCTGGAAATACAAGATTTATGACCAGTGTTTATAGGAACATTTTTTTTCTTCCTTTGATGCCTACTACATCCTCTGTATATATTGGAACCTTATTTCTGGTCACCCTGCATAATATTAATTATCAAATGAAAGATACAGAAATTAAACAGCGCTACATTTATGCATAAATATCTAAATGACAATGCTACCAGAACTGCCACACAGCCTGTGAACAAGTCTGCCGAAAATGGTGAAGCTGGATGAATGTTCACATACTACTGTTGTGATCATCTATGGAAAGAGGTACAAGGACAGTGTATACCTGATCAGTACACTACATACTGTAGTTCCTTGTGGAATATTGTTCATGTTCTTGTGTTAGATACAGATACAGTATAAAAGAGCGTCAAGTTAATAATCTCAGCTTTCAAAATCGGTTACAAAGCCCCTTCAGGAAATTTTCCTTCTTATCATAGCAAATCATCCACGGATTATTCTTCTTCTCCATTGCACGCGGTATTAGTATTTGCACTCCTGCTTTTTTCAATTGGAGGGAAAGTTGATGCACAGCAATCTCATTGCTTCTTGTTCAGTGCTGAGGCATCTGCTTTGTGTACATTCTGCGGTGCAATTTGTGATCCCAATCTTGTCACTCCTATAGATTCTCTTACCATGACGACACCATTAGATACAATAATGTTGCCCTCCTTTTCAGCAATCTTTCATATCCCGCTACGAAATTTTGAGCGACCCTGCTGCGTAGCCAACAATTTTCATTAACTCCCTTCACATTTCTGCTACAAACGTTAAACGAGCCTTATGTATCGCCCTCCATTTCCAACATACCGGTATCCTGGGCAACACCAGCACAAGGCACAGCCAGTGCCACAACATCATAATCTTCAAAGGGACCAAAATTTGCTCCCTTACAGTTTTATTTTCTGCATGTGTAGTGGCCACAACACATACTTCATTCAGTGGAAGAGTCTACATTTTCATTTTTTGTTTTAGTCAGGAGACGTATAACTTCTGCAATATCATGTTAATAGGATTCCCTGAGTATAAAAGAGCGTCAAGTTAATAATCTCAGCTTTCAAAATCGGTTACAAAGCCCCTTCAGGAAATTTTCCTTCTTATCATAGCAAATCATCCACGGATTATTCTTCTTCTCCATTGCACGCGGTATTAGTATTTGCACTCCTGCTTTTTTCAATTGGAGGGAAAGTTGATGCACAGCTATTGCCACCTCTTTGAGCTCAATTTCTTTGCAGAGCGCTGCCCTGCTATAGTTTCTAGTGGTATCACTGTGCACTAGAGATGGGCAAACTGAAACACGTAAATGTTTCGAAACAAATGAAACAGTACAATGTAATGTTTCGATACGGTGTTTCGAAACAGTGAAACAGTTTGTGTTTTGTAATCTAATAAACCTACACATTTTATCATCTTGAATGTCTACTGTATAAGTATGTCCATATAAACACAAATGAGGTGCGAGATCACTAATCATATTGCAAAAAGTATGAAACTATCACTTAGGCGTCTTGGAAGTTTCGTATTTCCTGCAGCAAATGCGCTGCTTTAGTGTCACGCGACTTTCATACTTTTCAATTGGCTGAGGAAAGCCTTAGCTGAAGGCAGAAGAACCACCACGAACGGAACTGGAGGTGGGAGCTGCTGCTTACATCTAATACTTTCCCCTCTTTGGGGAAGTGTGAGGGGGAGTTTGTAGCCTTTCGGCTTTTACTCCCCTGTGTACTTGTGTGTGTGATTATTTCTGTACTTTTTTGATGTCTGTGAGATGTGATGTTTGTTCTGTGTGAGTCTGGTACTTGCCTGAGGTTTGGCGAGATAATTGTAGTATTTTGGGTAGGAGTAGGATTTGGGAATGGGTATTGGAATTTTTCTCTTCGACTTAGTCGTCGACGATCGTCATGGGGCGATTGTGTTTATCGCGGGACATGTCATACCGACCTAGGGAGTGGATGAGGGCGTTTCCCGACCTGGAAGTACCTTCATAGAAGGCCCTTGCCAGGTCTTGGAAACGCTCTCTCAGGAGTGGGATTTCCGCAGCGGCATGTAAATCGTCAATAGGGAATCCAAGGGGTAAACGCAGTGCCCTCCTGAGGGCGCGGTTCTGCAGCCTCTGGAGAGTGTCCAGGTGCTGCTTCACCGTGTATCCCCAGACAGGACACGCGTATTCCATGACTGGCCGGATCAGGGCCTGGTATACGTTCACTCCTACTGAGCAGGAAAGGGAGCTGGATGAGTTGAGGATTGGGTACAGGATGGACATTCTGGCGCAGACCTTCCTATGGACTTCGTCTATGTGGGGTTTCCACGTAAGACGAGAGTCCAAGGTTACGCCAAGATACTTGGCGGTTCTGCGCCAGGGGAGTTGGGTTCCGTTTAGGTGAAGGTGGAGGGGGGGGGGGGGGGCGTTGAGGAGGTTCGCGCCTTCCGAGCCTACGGGTAATCAGCATCGCCTGCGTCTTTTCAGAATTGATGGTGATTCGCCAGCGACGGGCCCAAGTTTCTGTGTCATCTAAAACCCTTTGTAGCCTACGGATGACCAGGTCCTTGTTCGCGTTTCTTGTGTAGAAGGCTGTATCGTCAGCGTACTGAGCGGTGTGCACCAGGGGGGCCGTTGGTGTGTCCGCAGTGTATAGACTGTACAAAACGGGCCCCAGGACCGATCCCTGTGGCACCCCAGCACGAATACGCCTCTTGGTGGAGGTGGCTGTTTCTACTTTGACAGAGAAAGTTCTGTTCGAGAGATAGCTTTTGATCTGCTTAACTACACTCCCGGGGAACCCTTGAGTGTACAACTTGTAGAGTAGCCCTCTATGCCATACCGAGTCAAAGGCTTTGGCTACGTCTAGTAGCACTATCCCACAGTAGCCTCTGTGGTTGAAGCCCTCTGTGGCTGCTTCAACCACTCTCATGATCTGTTGTGGGGCAGAGTGGTTCTGCCGGAATCCGAATTGGAAATCCGGCAGAATTTGCTCTCTGGTGATATGTTCTTGTATGGGTCTTAGCAGGAGGCGCTCATAGATCTTGCTGAGAGTTGGCAAGAGGCTAATCGGCCTGCAGTGCTGCGGGAATAGAGGGTCTTTCCCTGGTTTGTGTATTGCGACCACTTCCGCGTGTTTCCAGCAAGCTGGGAACTCGCGGGTACGAGTAATCTCGTTGAAGACGTTCGCGAGGTGTTCGATTGCCGTGGGTGGGAGGTTTTTGACCAACTGGTTGGTGACATTGTCATGTCCTGGCGCCTTTTTGGAGGGGAGGGACCTAATTACTTTTGCCACGTCTTTAGGGGCAAAAACTGTGGGTTTGTCTTCTGGGTCCTCCTCAGCATTGAGGAAGACGGCCAGTTGACGACGGACCACTCTTTCATGCTCATCATCCTGGGGTTCAGCCGCTTGGAACTGCTTCTCGAAAGTGTCGGCGAGGGCGTTGGCCTTTTCAGCATGGCTGTAGGCCATACCCCGCTCGCCGTGCAGTGGCGGCATCCTAGCGCGTCTTTTTGTGAATTGTTTGGTTGCTTGCCAAAGTGTGTGATCGTCTACTTTGAGGCTTCTGAGGCGGTTTTGCCATTGCTGGTTTCTGTGCTCATTGAGCGCTACCTTCAATTCTCTCTGTAGACGATTGAGCAGCCTCCTTGTGGCCTGGTTTCTGGTTATCTTCCACTCTTTTGCCACTCTGTTCGTATGTCGAATTTGAGCTAGCAAGTGTTCCGGGAGCTGTATTTGCGGTGGCGGGCCATCCCTTTGTGGAGGGGTGGCCTCTTCTGCTGCCTGCAGGATGGTACCTGTTAGGTCTTGTAGCGCTTGTTCTACTGTTTCGGCAGTAGGTGGCGGAGCGCGAGCGATATCAGAGGCGACAGTTTCTCGGTATCGCTCCCAGTTTGTACGTTTCTAAGACGTCTGGTACCGTGGGAGTACTACCCATTCTCCCACGTCGACCTCTAGGATCACTGGGTTGTGGTCGGAGGACATTCTGTTGATCGTCCTCGCGGTCACAAACCCCGTAATCCTCCTAGTGAGAGCTATGTCTAACACGTCGGGCCTGCCTCCATTTTTTGGAAAATGTGTGGGCTCGACTGGACCCCATGTTTCGAAATGGTGGTTGCGCGCTAGTTGTTGCAATCTGGCGCCTGCTCTGGAGGTTACTCTAGAATTCCAATCAGGATGTTTGGCATTGAAGTCGCCCCCTATTATGAGTTTGCCTTCAATTTGCCCTAGAGTAGTTATGTCTCCCTCATCTATCTGGTCTTGTGGGGGTCGGTAGATTGCAACGATTGTTAGGGGTCCAGTGGCAGTGGTTACTTCCACTGCCACTGCTTCGATTTTATTGGTAGCTGGTAAGAATACCTGGTGGTGGGGGATCCCTCTTTTTATGTATATGGCCACTCCTCCGCCATGGGTTGGCCTGTCTTTGCGATAGCTAACATAGTTGGGGACTGTCGCTTTTGTTCCCTGTTTTAAGTGGGTTTCCCCCATCATGCATATGTCGATGGAGAACTCCTTCATGAGTTCTCTGAACTCGACCTCTTGGTTAACAATGCCGTCTGCGTTAAAGACGCACATTGTCAGGCCATGGATGTTTGGTCGTCTATCCATGATGGGGTTTTGAAACTACTGAGGAAGTCGCAGAGGGGAGCGACTGCTAGACTGTTGCCTGAAGGGCAACGAGGATCTGTGTGTTCTGCTTCTGGGCTTCCCTGAATTCCTTCATCATTTCCATGACGAGGTTCATGGTCTGCACCATAACGCCTAACAACTGGTCCATGGGGGGGGGGGGGGGGGGACTGTGTGTGGGGTTCCCTAGAGCTTCCTCTGACTTGGTGGACCTGGTCGCTGTTGTTGTGTGTTTCCTGGTGTTGGTCTTGTGACTGTGATTGGTGTTGTGGTGACGGCGCCACGCTTTCATGGTTTCTCGGGGGAGAAACCACTTCTGCATATGTTGCCCTGGGTGTGTCTGGTCTTGGTTTTAACCAGGCCTTGTCTGTGTGTGTTGTTGTATTTTGTTTTCTTGTGTGTTTGGTTGGGTTTGTCGTGTTTTGTTTACGTGTGTGGGGGGCGGCCTTTGCGCCCTTTGCCTGCTGTGAGTGTCTTTTGTGGACCTCACAACCTTGGTAACCCGCTGTGTGGTTTTTGCCACACAGTGCGCACCTTATTTGTGGGTCCGTGTGCTTGAGTGTGCATGTCCTGGTGTCGTGGGCCTCGGCGCACTTCCTGCATCTTACTGGCATGGTGCAGTGCGCAGCTATGTGGTTCAGGCCCTGACACCTGAAGCACTGCACCGTCTTGTTTTTACGGCGCATCGGCTCCGTGGTGACAGGCACTGCCAGGACCATCTTAATCTCCCTCTTGTTTTGGGGTATGTCAGGGAGTGTTACCTGGTACAGCGGCCACTTACTGTCTATGCTGCCCATTTGCTGTACCACCTTGACGACGTACCCCCGGGCAGTCAAGTCTGTTTTGATTGCCTGGGGGGACACTCGTCTTGGAAGGTCTCTGATTACTATGTTCCTGTTCCGTGTCTTTGTTGTTGGGAATGTGTAGTGAGGTATGCTTCTTGTGTTGAATAGTGTTTTGACTGTGTTGTAGTGTTCGAGTGTGTGTATTGTGACTTTTATTTTGTCCCCACCGGCGGGTTTTGCCTGGAAACTGCCTCCCTCGATTTCTGTTTTGAGCAACTCGAAGAGCTCCTCGTAGTTATGAGGAAACTCTGCGACAATCGGGGGGAGGTGGTGGGCGACTTGGTTCTGTGTTTGTGTTGTGTTTTCTGTTGTCTCTGGCTCCTTAGCAACCGCCTGGAATCTGTTTGGGGTGGGTTCCACTCCCCGGGCCGGCGGAAGCCTCGGCTGGCGAAACGTTTTCTTCGCCAGCACGAAACCATCCGAGTCCTGCCCGGTTACGCGGTTCCCTTCCAGTGCCAGTGTTTCCTGGTCCCCTCCCAGAGCGACGACAGGTGCTGTCGGGGGCGCAAGCTCCTCAGAGGGTGTGGAATTGGTTAGGGTGGGGGTGGTGGATTGCTTCTTCCCCTTGGAGTGCTTCTCCTTCCTTTCCTTCTTTACACGCCGCTGCTTTGATGTGGTAGACTTGTGTGTGGGGGGGGGGGGGGGGGATTTAAGGTATTTGGAACGGGTGGAGGACTGAGACGAGGGGGTGGGTTTGGGGAGGATTTTGGTCGGCAGACGGTTCGTCTGCTTGCCATTTTTCATGGATTCAATATATTCAGGTAGTGTGTCGGTGGCGTGGGCAAGCAGGAGCGGGGTTAGGACGAGGTTAGGAGGGGTGGGATTGCAAGTACTGACGATGTATGAGGTTGTTGGTGTTCTGTGTAGGGTGGCATTTTTTGCTGTGTTACTTGCCACGTCCGGAACGGAGAGGGGGGGTGCTGCCAGGGGGGTGCCAGTTACAGCCTTCGTTGACACCGTTAGGTGGCCCGGCTGCGTTGCTGGCCCTATTCTCCTTGTGGACGCGGAGGTCTGATCGGCGGCGGCGGGAACCTTCTCTGCGGTTCCGCGGCCGACTCCCAGGTCCTAGCCCACATTTTCCCTAACCTTGGAGGGGGGGGGGGCAGAGCCTGGCTCTGCGGCAGCTGGGGCGCTCGAGACGGCCGACGACGCGGCCCGCGGCAACGACAAGACGCGCTTTTTGTCGACAACGTTTGACCGCTTCGACCCCAAAGCACCACTGGAGCTCGACATCCCGCAGTTGGAAGAGGAAAACACGACAATTTTGCTGTCGGGCGTCGCCAAAAAATATCCTGCCCGCCGTAAGTCCTTGCTGCAAACCTTGACTGGGTTCCCGCCGATGCTTTAATAAAAGCAAAGCCGTAGATACCCCTAGTGTGTCACCCGTACAAGCGGGGGCCTATGACTGACAGTGTGCGAGTAAGAGGAGCAAGCTCAACCCTTGACTGCCACTCAGCGAGTGGAGGTGGGAGCAAACTGCAGAAACAACAGATATGCTACTGGGATTCCCACATTCTATTAGTATGGCTAATATACCCATCCTGCTAATTTCCATGCACACAAAGGGAATCATTGTGGATAATAGACACAGTGACTATAGACTCACAAATAACGCCAAATAATTCGAACAAATAATAAAATATAACAGAAAAAAATTGTGTTTCAAGGTGTTTAGAACCGTTACTATAAATTTACGATGCTTCCCGTTCACCATTACACTATGAGTGATATGTCAGACAGATTGCTTGCAATTATACCTACATCAAATTTATGTACATGTCTAATAACTGTCACTCTACGCCTTTTTTTATTTAAAATGCTGCAGTCTTACTTGCGTTTCTTAATATGATTACTGTACATGAACAGAGAAGCGTATGTTGTAAAAAAAGTGTAATTTAACTGAATGATTTTCACATATTTATTATTTTGAATGCGAATAGTATGCGTTGTTTTATTGTTTGGTTAGTGTTTATAAAGCAGATGTTACGCCATTTCGGAATAGGACAGTCAGCTAGAAACGAAGCTTTAATTTCGGATATCTTAAGCTTCATGCTATTGCTTGTCAAAAGATTTCGACACTCTTGAAAGTGTTTCATGAAGTGGTATGTTGTGTTTCAGTACCTGTGCCGAGCCCGAATCTCGTCCGACACAGAGCGGAATGAAACATCACTGTTTCGATACAATTAGTCCAATCCAGGCGCAGGTGGACTGAAACAGTCTTATTTTGAAACAATGATACAGTTTCTGTGTCTGGCTCGAGATCCGAGACAGGGGCGGAATGAAACACCACTGTTTCGAAACAGTGAACCATAGCCGTTCCGAAACACTGAAACAGTTCCAGGTATCGATACACTGTATCGAAACATAGAAACAGTGGCCAAGTCTACTGTGCACCCAGGTTACTCGTCTATCACTGTACAAAGCACTCACGATGTTGTTGCCACGTGAATATTAATTTGTAAATCACTGCGATCCGTACGTCGATCTGAGGATTTTAGACTCTAAAACACAGTCGCCATGTAAGCGAACTATTGTGGGTGTCATGGTGTAAGGGGATATGTATGTTTAGCGACCGTGTGCCTCAGGGGCGAAGCGTGGCATATGCTGTAGGATTGGCTGAGAAATACGAATTTCGAAGAAACAAAAACAAAATTATTGAAACAAAAACCTGTAACATAAAAAGACTGCAAAACTAACTTAGTTGCATATTTCTACTGAGATTGCATAGATCTACTACAGAAATTGTTATAAATAAATAAATACATAAAATATTAATGTCGACATCGATAACACGAGATGCAAACTACCGCCGTTTGGTTGAGGATTTCACAGTTCCCTCCTCTAAAGCCAAAATCTCCAAGTTTGGTAGTCGATCATTTGTCACTATGTTGCGAAGATTGGTTTTAACATGTGTTAATGCTCTCATGCTTCTTTCGCAAGAAGCGGTGGTCTCTAGAACGGCAATACCCAACGGCAGTAATTGCACACATCCAGGGAACAAATATTTTAATCCAATAATGGATTTAAGCAGATCCCGTGGCTGTAGGTGTTTATCGTCACTGCTGGAAATAAACATAAGTTTTCCTTTCAGTTTGTCACCCTCAAACAGGGAATATATGTTAGGATATTTTCAACCTCACATGTCGGAAGTTGTTTGGCCTACTACAACCTGAAAATTTTTCGTCATTTTCAACTTTTGTAATATCTATTTCTTGAAAGTCCTTGAATGTAGTTTCCATGTCTACTATTACTGTGTCAGTTATTTCGAATGCTAGTCTTCTTAATTTCTGAATAGCTGTTTCTGTTTCGTTAAAATTAATTTCAGATACTCCTGCTGAATTTATAAGGCTCTTAGCTTCCACTTTGCAGTTCAGAATCATTTCCTCACATCTTAGTCTTGCGACAGCCATAATACAGTTTTCAACTTCGAGCTTACAGCTTCTTATAGCCGAATTTTTGCTTTTCAAAGAGTCAAACAAGAAACTTGTATGCTAGATAATCGAATTGTACAGCTGCAGCAGAAAAAGAAAATCTTGATCATCCGGTGTATTATTTACCCCCTTGCTTGATGACAACAATCATCACCCCAACCATCATTGTTTATTAATCATTAAATGCTGCTTTCAGGTCTATATAGCGAAAAATAATGGTTTGCAGGGTGCGTGAATTAAAATTACACGTTGTTTCACAAGGACTTTGTAGTTTCCCCTCATAAAATCACTCCTTTTACAGAAATGGCTAAAAATACGTGAAATCCTGATGGATTTGCCACAATAATCTTTACTTGCGGTTTTTTTTAAAAAAAAAGCAGAGAGAAGGACTGGGTTTAACTGATGTGCGTAGAAGTGGATAAAGAGAGCATGAGGATGTGCTTGTTTAAAAATATGAGTGGACACTTTTCCCTGCCATTGCATTGCCGCCGTCGTATGTTTGCAATACTAATTTGGTTTTACCAATGTTCCGGATGCTTAGCATGTGCAACAAACCCGTGGCTCTGCCTTATGCACTCCGGTCTTTGGATACGTCATAAAACTCAAAGAATCTTTCTTTTATTTCTTCCGACACGTTATTCGCGTAACGAAAAACTGCACTCATTTGAATTGTAGTTGAGTCACCCGATGTTTCGTCGGCACTGGTATGAAAGGATTGTTTTCAATTACACTTGAAATTTGTTCTTTAACAATACTCGTAATACAAGCTATTGATTCATTCTGTCACAGGATGTGTCTTTGAACACTCCATCGAACGCTGAATGAACTTTCATGTATGGTTTTTTCTCTGCCAAGAAACTCAAAAGTTCTAAATAATTCCCTTTATTTACTGACACCTCAAATCCGTCGTGGCCACGAAGAGCTAAGTTTTGCCGTGCTAAGAAACAAATAGTCGAAATAAGTCTCTTCGTTATATTTCTGTTTCGATCAGCCTTATGAAGCTACCAGGAGCGTTGCTTCTGAACGAGCATGGTCAATTCTTATTGTCTCAAGCTGACTGCATTTAACAGATACTGTGATAACTGAAATACAACATTCATGCTTTTTATCGTTCGAAAGGAAAACTCGAAGTCGACTCTTTTCGCCTACCCCCCCCCCCTGCCCACAACTTACACCATTCTAAATCGCCATTATCGATTCCAAATACCACACACTAAAAACAAAAAATAGTTTGTTCCTTACCCTCGGAGATGTCTTACAAATTTTTCGTAAGATTTTTTAAATGGAAAGACTTTGGGTCAGCATTCGTTCCTCCACGAAGAGTTTATCTTCCAAGGGAAGATGAGAGAAGAAATCAGTGGATATTGGGACGAAAATGCGTCCATTGCAGTTGGAAGTAGTCAGCAGTACCATCTGTTGCAAGATAAAGATTTAAATATTAGGCTACTTACAGTACCATTTCGACAACACAATGACATGGCGACGACACCATACACGGGACAGGACACACCGACATACCAGTCAGTAGTCAGCTATCTCTGCAAGTACCACTAAACATTTCAAATGCAAAATTCACGTTCCACCACAAGTACTTGTTGTACTGTTGATCAGTGGATCAGTGCTTAATTTCTAAAGTTTAGGTGACGGAACGAGCCCCCTTCTACCACTCCCCCCCCCCCCCCCCCCCTCCCCCGGCCACAGAGAGAGAATTGTGATAATACTTACAATGAGAAATCATTTTTTTACAAAATACTGTTCTGAAATTCAGGTTTTTAAACTATAATATCTTATAATCAAAAACATAACAGCACAAGGTTCCAATATAAACAACAGCTGCCACCGCCTGTCGCCGTACCAGTGTCACTTTGTCACTTTGCTACATAGTTCTGCTTCATACGTATTGGCCCAAGTCGGTAGTCTTCGTGACTATGACATCATGTTTTCAAATGCTGCCAGCCGCAACGTTCGAACAGTTGCTTTGTAGCGCTCTATGAACGTGTGTTCAGTATTAATCAAGACATTTAGCGGTTAATGACGATGAAGATATTCCTGCTCCATCTGGGTCTCGTACAATTCCGATTTCGCACGTCTTCACGAAACGTTATTTCCGTGTGCATTTTGTACCATAGGAGCTGATCGTTGCTTCGCGCCTGAGCTGATAACAATGCAAGGTAAAGACAAAACATTCCCCCTCCTCACCCTGAGGCTGCCGTAATCTTCCTCCTCTCCTCTCTTCCCCACATCATGTTACACTGCCATGGGGAAGTGCTATATGTAATGTTCTTCAGTCAGATTTTGCCCTTAGAAACTTTCACAATAGTGTGTGAAAAAGAAATCACAAGTTTTATTTATACAGGTAATAAACAAATTCGCTTCTAATTGTAAAATGTAACTAATAGAATAAAAACTATCTACGACTTACTTTTGCATTCGTAAAATAATTAAGTAGTTTCTATGTTACTAGCCAAAGAGAAAGGTCTTTACCATTTAATTAACATGATACTTTACGTCTAAAAATTGAACTGAAGATCCACTATTGTCTGTAATTTTTGGCGGCCTTGACATAACTCTACTCCGTGGCGCCGCTGACCGGGCCAAGCAGCGGGTCACCTCATATGAACAATCGGCACGTAACTTCAGCATAGTAGTAACAGTGGCGGCAGCATCAAAGCTGGTCGCAGCGGCATTAAAACCGCTGCAGGAGCAGCAGCACACGTTGCCAGGGGCGGTATGCTGATCCGTACCTTTCGAATGCTCAGGAGGGCAGAGAACCGCTTCTCGGTGGTGTCGTGTGGTGAGGCCTTTTGCACTTACCTCAGAAAGTCAGTTCCGTCTGTTTCTTTCTGCATCTACTGATTATTTCTCTGTAATCAAACTAAAACATGAAGCGCGGTTGAAAATGCCAGTGAAACTTGTTAAGCATTGTAATTTGGAAAGTAATTCTGAATCTATACGGAATGTAGACCTAACTGCTGCTGTGACAATGTGCGACGCCAAAACGTTGTATTCAACTATTGTCAGTACTGTCTACCAAATCGCTCAATAAACATTACCTTTTGTTTTGCTCGCGCTATTGAATATATATTATTGTAAACACAGAACACAGGTTATTATGACCCCACAGAAATTAGTTTAAATAAAATTACTTCTATAACAAATCTGTAATGCAGTTAAGTTACAATATGCCTGGCCATAAAAGACGCACCAACGGGTATTGTTTCTAAACGAAAACAATAGTTGTGGAAAATGCCATGTAATTTAAATATTTCCATATCTTGCTTCCCGCAGTGAGCATAACCAAAGAAATGCTTTCTCTGTCTATAGCACAGATTCACACAAAAATAATTTACTCAAATATATACAGAAATTAATTGCTGGAAAACAATTATGAAAATTGAAGGATCGTGGGATTTTGTTGTTAGCAACAGCAATTAAAGAGAGATCTGATAAAAAAAATGACCAGTTTTATTCAGAACTAACCATTAAACTGGGAAATTCTGTGACGCTATACATTACGTTATAATAATCGGAAAATGACAAACTCGTCATAGAGACGACAGATTTTTTCTTTGCTATAAGCCCATAATGTCTTTTAACTTAGAAAAACATATTTCATGAATAGCCGCTGCAAACTGAATATTTATTTATTAAACCACAAACAGTCAAAAGGAGCCTGCTATTAAAATGTTAACACATTTGCTGCAATCTGACCGAAAATCGTTTTACACGTAGAATACATCTTGTAGGAAATGCAATCTACGCATTTGGCATTGGGAGAGAATTATTACAAAAATAAACATGCACTTAAATTAAAATCAGCTTCACAGCGAAGTCGTCCATTTCATTCAAGGTCGCACTTATAACAATCATCCATCTTTGGCGAATATTTTACAAAAATATCAAAGTTTCTTGAATTCCATTACAGCTCTGTTAAAATTACTTTTTCATTTGCAATATACTGTGTATATAAAAAATTGGTTTGTACGTTAAACCATTATTTAAACAATTTTACTTCAGTGGGCTGCACGAAGATGTTATACTATTTCAAGCAACAGCTCAAAACTTTAAGAATCCCGCACCTCAGTAGATATTTGGCTCGATTTTCCGTTCAACAATTAAAACGCTAATGACCAATAAACTAAATCGGTCGGATTGGGTATCGACCTGGTAACTCATTTATGATAAAATTACAAATGATTCCAAATCAAGAATATCACATTAATAATAAATCGTATTCAGCGCTAATTTTGAGATTACAATTTTGTAGTCTGAAATATGAATTTAATTTCCCTTCACTTATAAAATAACAAGTCCTGTCAACATGCAGTATATATCTTTGACCTAAGGGTATACAACTTTGTTTAAATACTTCCCTTTAAATTTTATTACACTTTCAACATAGCATATTAACTTAAAATGACAAACAACTGTTATTCTGAAAAAGTCAATGGCATATGACCAGTCAATTTATACAGAATATACGTTGTTTATTTATTGTTAAAAAGCACCTTTTTAAGACGTATTGAAGTTTAACTGAGCTCATAGTTTTAACTAAGTTCATACTCAGTGGCTCAAACAAAGGAAGAAAAAGTAAGCGTTGCGAAATTATTTCAAACACAATCACAAACAGTTTGAGATGGATTAAGAAAAACATTTCCATAATGCAACATTGTCTTCATTATACACTTTATCACTTCGTGCTTTTGACTGTGTAGCAAGTGCAGAATGATATCCCTTCGCCAGCCAAGACTTTACATGACGCCCAGGTTCATATCTAGGTACAGGTGTCCCAGAAGTCTGATGCGTAATAAACTACAAACAGTGCTGATGTAGAGTGAAGATCTCACTGGTGTCATAATGAAGTTCATTGCAGAAAAGCCACGTTCACACGCAGCGCTCGACACTGCAATGCTGTTTATTACTGGTAAGAAT
Source organism: Schistocerca serialis cubense (assembly GCF_023864345.2). Classification (NCBI taxonomy): domain Eukaryota; kingdom Metazoa; phylum Arthropoda; class Insecta; order Orthoptera; family Acrididae; genus Schistocerca; species Schistocerca serialis. Next base: position 654,691,382 of record NC_064640.1, on the reverse strand, counting down.
TTTTGAACATTGGTGGCTGTACAAGAATAGTTGGCGTTTCTCCGCTTAGTACTGGTTTCAGACCCTGTTTGTACTCCCCGAAGTCCTTTATTATTTCACGAGGGCCATTAATCTTAAATCTTTCACACATTCGAAAAATCTCATTTGCTCTGTAAGTGACCGATATGTTTTTAGGCCAGAATTTGGGGTGAATGACCTTCATGTCATTCATAACAACATCGTAGCTTTCAGATGCATTCACTGTTGATAACAGCCTGGATGACAAATTATTTGCCAAGCTGCGATAAAACTGTTTATCAGAAATCTTAGAAATATTTGTTCTTTCAGAAAGTTCGACACATTGAAAGTTCATATTTTCCAGTGCAATGTTAGCTACATTTGCATGTTGTCCAATTGCATCAACCCGACTTTCAAACACTTTTATTAAAAGTGTAATGTCGTTGTGAGCTTGAACAAGATTTACTCTTGATCTTTGAAGCCGTAGGGATAGATCGGCCAACTCTTCTAAGGCATCGTACATTACAGCTAGGTTGGAGACAAAAGATGTAGATGACAATGTATTACAAAGCCCTTTGTAAGAAGACCGTTGTTTTGAGTCCCGTTTCGTGTCCTCTGATGCTTCTAAAAATGACTGTACAGAGCCCTGTAATATTTCTATACAGCTTTTACTGCCAATAAACTGGAGACCACCCAACGAGTGTCAAGCACACGACCAATTTTTAAAATTTCTTGCTCCAAACCTTTAGCAACAACTGCCAGCTCCCTGCTGTTTTTAGGAGAGCAGCTGAAGATATTTCTAACTTTATCAAAAATGGCTCTGAGCACTATGGGACTTAACTTGTGAGGTCATCAGTCTCCTAGAACTTAGAACTACTTAAACCTAACTAACCTAAGGACATCACACACATCCATGCCCGAGGCAGGATTCGAACCTGCGACCGAGGCGGTCGCGCGGTTCCAGACTGTAGCGCCTAGAACCGCTCGGCCACCTCGGCCGGCTCTAACTTTATCCATGAATATTTTAAAGTGATTAATTCCCGCCACTTTTTCTATCGTGTCGTACACGGCGAGTTCTAAATGATGATTCAAACAATGCCAGATGAATAAGTTTGGAAACATTTCCATCATCTGCTTTGCGAGGCCAGACTTTTTTCCTAACATGACAGAAGCTCCATCGCAAGTCAAAGCGATTAAATGGTCTTTCAAAAAGTCATAGCCTAGACCTAGTGATTCTAACTGCTATAAAGGTTCTTTCAAGATACCAGATGTCGTTGTGTCATTTAGCTCAAAAAGCGTCAAAAAATTGTCATGAGGTTTTCTATTCCTTTTAACAAGTTTCTGAAATATACAATCAAAACATTTTTGTTTGAAAGAGAAGTGACTTCATCCAAAAAAAGTGAAAATTTGGAGTCACTCTTTATTAAATTATTTATTAGATCTGATGTCATCTGGTCAGAAATATGAAGCACTATATTAGAGAAAGCAACATTTGAATGTAGTATTCGGCACATATCCAAACAATTTTTAATTTGGAGATCAATTTCTGTCTCAAACTCATAAAACGGTCTATTTAACTTTGCTTGCTTATAAGCTGTGCGAAATACATGCTCAGTAACAATTTGTTCCTTTACCATGGAAGCAACTGAATTCTGAATGTGATGTTTTTCTGCGTTAGTCTGGATTTTGTTCGCTAATCAGTGAGCTTGAGATGTGCGGTGATCAAATAGTTTTTTCGAAGAGACGTTAGTTCATCTTTTTTATTTGTCCCATATGGGCTTACAGTTCCTAAAACCCTTTGCTCACTCAGTTTTAACCCTTTCGTTTTTTCAGCACGTAGTGTAGATACACTTCTACAAACTTGTCAACCTAGTTTTTTTTAAATGATTAACCACGGGTTTTTAGCTTTATAATCTGTACATTGTTCGATAGACCACCAATCTGGATTTTCATCACCATTACAATTATCATTACTGCCTATAGATGTTTTGTCCGTATCCATATCCACCAACTTACAGAAATTTTCATTTAGCGACAACGACGTAGGAGAAGGATTGTGTGCTTTGTTGTTTGCATCTTCTTCTCCAGCCACAGTTGAAGTCGTGGATTCTACATCTCAACTGCGGTTTTCATTGCTGTCACTAACTTTTTGTCTTTTAGGTTTAAAGAAGTCACTAATTTTTGTAGAGGTATACATAACTATTAAACTCTCCTGTCCACTCACTGTCACAATGTGTAAATAAACACTACGAACAAACCGAAACAATGCTGTCGGTTCTGAGCAGAACAGCAACTGAACTGCAAGCGACTAACGTACATAGAATGAGTGAGTAATATTGTTGAATGTGAATTTCGAAAGTGCCTGTTGGATTGTTTGTTGGCTTCTCTGTGAGGCAGCGAAGGCTAATAAGGTAAATTGATTGAAACTGAAAAAGCCGTAGACACGACCTGTCTGAATCGTGGCCTACAAAGACTGAATTCACAAACAGACATACAGATAGGCAATTATAACTCGAGAACCACTTATTTGATTTACATGTTTCTTTTTTTAACTCACAGATATATTCATTTACTATCTATTAGTATATATTTAGCTACTTTAGGTAGCACAAGAAAAAAGCTGTGGCTATAACTGTTAGTCAAGTCGCAGGAAAGTGGGCTGCCGTCGCGCTCTCTTGCAATACGCTGCTTAAACTACTAGAGCAAAATCATTTGATTTAGTAATGAATTGTAGACCTCAAAAAGAACCACAAAAAGTCAGCGAGAGCATATGTTTGTCATTCACAGTTGAGTCACAATCACACTTTTTCTGCTTTGTAGGTGCTGAAACTGGCAACGTCAGAAGACAAAAATCATCATTATCGTTCAACCGTAATCTTTTATTTAGGTTCATCTTTATGAGCTCTACAATCTGGTACTACATAACGTGACGTAGTTCTTATGGACTACGTAACGTATTTGAAGAGAGCATGCTGGCGAAAAACATTTCTGCTTCATTTAGCTGATGAAATTTAAACGGCTGAACAGGCTTTCAGAAATATAACTAAGAACCGTCCCAAACAAACCAGCTTTCAAATAAAAAAAACGGATTTAAAATTGGAACTTTCGTTTGAGAGCTACACTGCTGGCCATTAAAATTACTACACCAAGAAGAAATGCAGATGATAAACCGGTATTAATTGGACAAATATATTATACTAGAACTGATACGTGATTACATTTTCACGCAATTTGGGTGCATAGATTCTGAGAAATCAGTACCCAGAACAACCACCTATGGCCGTAATAACTGCCTTGATACGCCTGGGCACTGAGTCAAACAGAGCTTGGATGGCGTGTACAGGTACAGCTGCCCATGCAGCTTCAACACGATACCACAGTTCATCAAGAGTAGTGACTGGCGTATTGTGACGAGCCAGTTGCTCGCCCACCATTGACCAGACGTTTTCAACTGGTGAGAGATCTGGAGAATGTGCTGGCCAGGGCAGCAGTCGAACATTTTCTGTATCCAGAAAGGCCAGTACAGGACCTGCAACATGCGGTCATGCATTATCCTGCTGAAATGTAGGGTTTCGCAGGGATCGAATGAAGGGTAGAGCCACGGGTCGTAACACATCTGTAATGTAATGTCCACTGTTCAAAGTGCCGTCAATGAGAACAAGAGGTGACCGAGACGTGTAACCAATGGCACCCCATTCCATCACGCCGGGTGATACGCCAGTATGGCGATGACGAATACACACTTCCAATATGGGTTCACCGCGATGTTGCCAAACGCGGATGCGACCATCATGATGCTGTAAACAGAACCTGGATTCATCCGAAAACATGACTTTTGCCATTCGTGCACCCAGGTTCGTCGTTGAGCACACCATCGCAGGCGCTCCTGTCTATGATGCAGCGTCAAGGGTAACCGCAGCCATGGTCTCCTACCTGATAGTCCATGCTGCTGCAAACGTCTTCGAACTGTTCGTGCAGATGGTCGTTGTCTTGCAAACGTCCCCATCTGTTGACTCAGGCATCGAGACGTGGCTGCACGATCCGTTACAGCCATGCTGATAAGATGCCTGTCATCTCGACTGCTAGTGATACGAGGCCGTTGGGATCCAGCACGGCATTCCGTATTACCATCGTGAACCCACCGATACCATATTCTGCTAACAGTCATTGGATCTCGACCAACGCGAGCAGCAATGTCGGGATACGATAAACCGCAATCGCGATAGGCTACTATCTGACCTTTATCAAAGTCGGAAACTTGATGGTACGCATTTCTCCTCCTTACACGAGGCATCACAACAACGTTTCACCAGGCAACGCCGGTCAACTGCTGTTTGTGTATGAGAAATCGGTTGGAAACTTTTCTCATGTCAGCACGTTGTAGGTGTTGCCACCGGCGCTAACCTTGTGTGAATGCTCTGAAAAGCTAATCATTTGCGTATCGCAGCATCTTCTTGCTGTCGGTTAAATTTAGCGTCTGTAGCACGCCATCTTCGTGGTGTAGCAATTTTAATGGCCGGTAGTGTAGAAGAAACAAATCAAACGCCAGCTTTTAAAAATCGTATCAGCTTTGTAGAAACCCAGTCTGCCAGGCAAAAGAAATTTGTTTACTGCCCATGCTCCTGACAAGCACTGAATTCCTTGCAGCTACTGGTTGCAGAGCTAGAGGAGTGATGCATTATATTAGAGGACGCATATTCGAAGTTAAAACGTAAATTGTTTGAAAATATTTACCAACTTACGTGATCATATCGGATTAAAACCAGCCTTAATGGACGCTTCGTCGCTGTTGTGCCTGTACCACTCACCTGCACTGTCCAGTTCTCGTTTACTTCATCCTCCATAGTTCTGCACTCAACGAAGCTGCAATGTTACAACGTAAAACGGGTAACTACAAAGGGGATAAAGGAGGTTCTACACTACCGACTGATGTAACACGAATGTATTAGAACTTGATATTATTATTAACTCGTGAACCTCATAGGGCTGCACTATTCACTCATTAAACACAATATTTCTGGTGATATTCACTTCCAATCACTGGAGTCCACCAAAGTGATGCTCTTGTCAAAGTGATAAATCCAATGTTTCCGTTGATGAACCGCAGGTGATACACATGGGCATTAAGTCTGAAACGTTCCCTTAGAAAAATTAATGAATTACTGTGCTGATAAACCTCTTACGTTATTTGATTTTCAAACAGCTGAGCACAACTGAACGTACTCAGACATTTCGCTCTTTACTTATTCTGATCAACGCTAAACTGACACACAATATTTTTTGCGCAACGCAATATGACTTTCAATAATCCTTACAAAAGAATAGCCCTGACTAACAATAACCTATACCTTTCATGAATCACTTACCTCACAAAAATCTTCGTTACTCGAACTACTGCAATACAGCGAGCGCCAATACTGCCAGCTAAATAAAAGATTCTAACTACTGAAGGCACTGACTACTGATTGGCATAATTAGCAAATGAAAGATTTTGATAGAGAACAAACAATGTATTTACCTTAATAATGTTCAAAAGTCATCGTATATATATATATATATATATATATATATATATATATATATATATATATATATATATATCAGTTCATGATATCCAGTGTTACAAATTTACTCTTTCTTATGGACACACATCCAGATCGTCCGCTTTCAAAACTCTGCCATCTCTCTCCCCATATCCACCACTGCTGGCGGCTCATCTCCAACTGCGCAACGCTATGTGCTGTTCACATCCAACTGCCTAACACTACAATAGCGAATATTACAACAATGCCAACCAGCCACAGACTGCACACAGCACAGCCAGTGATTTTCATACAGATTGCTACATGGCGTTACCAATGTAAAAATCTAAACGGCCTACTTACATAGCTCCCCACAAAAAAATTTACAAATTGTTTTGGGCAGTGGCCAATACAGATTTGAAAAAATTTTTCAGAATTATAATAACAAAGAAATCAAATAAACACACTTATTGATACAATGTTGGTCAAAAGCTAAAATTTTCTCACAGTCCATAAAGACAGTCCTGATCATTCATCACAGTGAATGTGCAGTGTTTTTTTCTTTTTCAAAGTCTGAGCAGTAAAAGAAAATGCACATGGAAGTAGTGGATTTCCATGGAGTCTGGAAGAAGTAGTGTTGTCCTTCCAACAGAAAGACAATGCTGCCTCTTGACATGCAGACAGGTAATGGGCCACAACAGAGCAAACCCACAGCAGAATCAGTCGAAGTTTTGAAGAACATTGGTAGGTAGGTCATCACAGAGCAGACCACTGTAGTCCTGTTAGAGATACGGTATTGGTGGGCCACCAGAGGTGCAGACCCACTGCAGTCCTTGTAGTAATATTGGTATTGGTGGGCCACTAGAGGTGCGGACCCACTGTAGTCCTTGTAGAGATAATGGTATTGGTCGGTCATCAAAGGTGTAGACCCACTGTAATCCTTGTATAGATGGCCAGCAGCCATCTGTTGCGACTGTGCGGGTGCAAAATCACCATTACAAAGTCTTGCAGACAATACAGCAAGTCCATAAACCACCACTTGTGCAGTCACAAAGTTTTTGGAATTCTCCTTAGAACCAGCAATGCTGTTAACCAGTCCCTTGCTGAATTATTAACACACATGCAAACAATATTAGTTCCAACTTCTCACATATTGTGCATATACTTTGGCCAACAGAAATGTGTGCACTGAAATGAATGCTTATAAGTTACTTAATTTGATGAACTGGTGTCAATTACAATTTTATAACATGAGAATACAGTTACAAAGGTGCCGAAAACATCATTAAAAACATAATAATACAGATAACATTTGTAGTAATACAGGCTTTACAATAGAATAGAAATAAACATGTACATCTGTGTTACAGGAATTATGACATAAGTAAATAAATAAAATAATGAGAATAGTTTTCGAAACATTAATTTCACACATGAGCATTAAAACAGAACAGAAGCCGGCCAGGGTGGCCGAGCGGTTCTAGGCGCTACAGTCTGGAACCGCGCGACCACTACGGTCGCAGGTTCGAATCCTGCCTCGGGCATGGAGGTGTGTGATGTCCTTAGGTTAGTTAGGTTTAAGTAGTTCTAAGTTCTAGGGGACTGGTGACCTCAGACGTTAAGTCCCATAGTGCTCAGAGCCATTTGAACCATTTTGGACAGAACAGAATAAATAATGTCTAAACATCTTTACTTAGAAAATTAACATATATAAGAAAAATTCTACAACATAACTCGTATCAGATAAACACATAAAGACAGGAAGAACACAAATACACAAGGGTACACAAACACATAGCGGAATAACAGAAAAGGAAAGGACAGGGTTTGTTTTAGTGCAGTATTTTGCAAACAAAACTTTCTTTACTTCTTGGAGATCTCCCTTCATTCGTCATTATTCCCAAAAAGTCCTATCTATACCTGTTGTCCCTAAACCCTACTGTTTTGTTCATATTCTCTTTCAAAATAATTATTCTTCACTGTACATTACTCACTTTGGCCCAAATCTTTTTCATATAACTTCTCAATGCATTTCTTCCAATTCATCACAACTCATTCTCTTATATAGCCTACTCCCTTAAATCTATTGAGCTCAGGTGCATAAACTAAGGGACGAGGCAATGCAACAGCACAAAACAATTAACACAAACAGCAATGACAAAAAATGGAAATTGGCAAAGCATGCAGCAGTATATCTAAATTAGCAAAGCAAATGCAACATTACAACTAATATGAGCCAATGTGCAGCAACAAGAAAGATAAATCAGTAGTAAAACTGGCTTAACAGAGTAATACAAAGTGAAATTTAGTAGCACTATGCCTGGCAAACAGCAGCAGCAAATGCTATAGCCTATACCTAAACATGACAAAGCTCCAGCAGAAAAAAATATTACGGTAAAGATGGCCATGTCTAATACCTATGTCACTTCTTAACACTAGAGTGATGCATCACGATAACTTACTCTAGCAGACAAGTTACCAAACCGTTAAAAAATTATTTATGCAATTCCTGTGAAGGAAAATGTCTATTTGGGTTCCCTTTTTTTTTTTTTAAGAAAGTAGATCATAAAATTATTGTTTAATGGATCTGTAGACAGAAAATATTTACATCAGTAGATCTATAAAATTTTATTATAACCAATGCTGCAGTGCAGCTAGAAACTAAATATTAAACAAAATAGGCAAATATATATACAAAGCAAAGCATGAAAAATCATTCACTAGCCATATGGCATTTCATAAGGCAGTAAAAAAATCTCCAACTAGAAAGACAGTAGTCATAATCAGGTGTATAGACATAAAATATTTCTCGTCATTTCATTAGGCGTTTCAGTAAATATCAGAAAGTATGAGCTCAAAACTGTTAACATATGTTTCAAGTATGAGCGTGTCTTATGTGAAATGTTTTCTACAAAGAAATGTTAATAGCGAGGTAAATGGCCTCTCCTTTTTTTTGTTGTGCCTCTGAAAGGCACTGCTTTTTTTTTCCAGGTGACTGTCGCATAGCTTGGCGCCTACAGCGCATTACGTCAGGGTCACTTAGCTTTCTTACCGAAATATTTACGACAGCAGTTTCCGCTACAGTGGCAGTCTCATATAAAAAAATTTCACAGGTTGAGAATTTGCTTTACAAATGTGTAGAAACAAAATCCTATAAATATAACAGTGTCCAAAAAATTTTCGCCGGCATTGTGATACATTCACGCATTTACACGCATTTCATAACTCTTAAATTACACTTCTTGGTTTCCAACATCCTTTTTCATAAATCAGAGTCCCTAACCACTACTCATTATTCCTTACTTTATTAAACATACACATATTCGTCGACACTTCTTCAATATTTCATCATAATAAATACGTAGCATAATCAAATTCCTCATATAGCATCAGCTTATCGATCATAAACATACCTTAACAGTATAATACACATCGTCGTCGTAATAATAACATCATAACACCACAGTCAAATCTCAAAAACGTCGTAACTTTCTGCAATAATTACAAAACCTAAAAAAAAAAAAAAATTCTCTGTTCATTTCAACAGTGTCATCTACCTCAAACGTACTTTAAAAATCATGATCCCATACCAAATACATCATTCAAAGCTCTCATAGTATCACAATGGTTCCGAAAAAATATGAAGAGTTCACAAAGTACAGACAAAATACAATTTTATAAGTGTGAAGTTATCCAACTGTGTAATTGCATAAACATCTGTCACTGACGTAGTAAAAAATGTTCGTTTCTCTTTTAAATAATCAGATAGCTGTGTAATTCTGTGTTAGAGAAATATGGTACCGATGTGTAAAGTTGTATAAGCAAATACCATATTAGCTAGGACTCCTAGCGCTAGCCACGCTTAGTACACAAAGTACGCGTGTACCCCCCTGAGAATTAATGTAATTATACCCTCAGGTGTTACAGATTACAGCAATGGAATGAAATGTATCATGGAAAACTTTCTTTGTATCTTTGTAATTAAAAAATCTTTAAAAATAAGTGTTTTAAGTACAAAATTAATCACACAAATACGTGTACTGTAGCGCTAAACTGTGCGTCTTGTTGTAAGATAATCTCTGTCATTACTTAAGGGTAAAAAATGTGCCAAGTGTCGTAATTATCGTTGTCCGTACGCGAAGACCTGTAGAAGTCAATGTACTTACCTCATAATAAACAAAAGAGAAATGCTATGCGTATAGATAAAGTAGTTATTACGTACATTACCGTGATCAAGAAAGTACTATACTGTAATGTATTGTTGTGCTATGGAAAAGGCTGTCTCATTGTAGCTATACCACAAAAGTTACTACTAAAACATGTTTTACTTTCCAGAAGAGTTCAGAAAAACTGTGTAGATATAAAACAGATACAGCACAAAAGCGATAATATAAATTGTGTCACTCATTAGTAGCGTCGTGATATAATCGTGTAGCTGTCAAAGAAACCAAATACTAAGTCATCTTTAATCTCACAGAAAGTACTTTAAATCCAGAATGTATTTTCAAGTAAACCAAAATGTTGCATTAAAATCTCATTAGCAGTACCGGTATATGTTCTAAGTATGTGAGCCTTATAGTCGTTACGTAATCGTGCAACTAACAAGCAAGACTGTACACACACAATAACACTGTGTCGTCTGTTCATTATAACAATGCATTCGTAATTACTGTCTAAATATGTTCCCTAGGATCTAGACAGGATAGTTAACTTCAAAACATTGTTGTATGTTAACAGTTTCTAAAGTGTGACAAAGCGTACTAGTAATGTGAAGTGAAAAATTTTATAGCAAAGACTTAGTTAAAAAGCAGATTATCTCTCATTAAACGCTTTTACATGTGAAACGTGGTGCAATCCTTTACTCTTCCTAGTACGCAGAGTTTTAACTTCAACGCAATTATCATGTGGTATACGTCGGTAAAGAATGCTCAAATTTTTCTTAAGGTTAGCGTCTATGTTATTTTTTTCTGAGCCAGCCAGCGCACGTGGCTGCCTGCGGTGCGAATCATTGTCTGTCTCTTTGTTGGCGCGCTTCGTTATTATAATTTGGAGATCTAACTTCTACAAATTCACCTTGTCGAGAGGGCCCTGCCCTGTTTGAATCCCGCCAGTTCTGATGAAATTCAGCTCTGTCGTTATGATTATATCGTCTGTCGTCATGTCGGTAGATTCCATGGTTTCTTTCTTGTTGGTCACGTGGTGGAGAATTTCTCCCGGAATCGTAACTGCACGCTGAACTGTTGCGTCTGAAGTTATTCTGTCTCCCTTGATAATAATTGTTTTGATTCCCACATTGTATGTTTCTATGGTTATCTCTGTCATATTCGTTACTACGGAAATGCGATCTTTTTCTGTAACTATTATTCTGCCAACGGTTGTCATACGGGTGGTGTCTGTTTTGGTCACGATTTGCGTTGTAAGAATAGCCTTGTCGTATCCAGTTATTATTTCTGTCATCGCGGATTTGTGACGGATGTGACCTGTAATTGTTGCGTTGCTGTTTTCGCGTCCCGCGATTGTCAGTGTCAAATTTCCAATTCTTGTAACAGTCCCTGAAAAGCTTCGATGTCATCTTTGCAACGTCCTACCAAAATAATATATAGTAAATGTTCAGGCAATTTGCGAATAAGTTCTGAGGGGCTGTGTGGGTTTGACAGATACTGATTCTTGTGCAACATGTCTTCTAAAAGGTATCAGATAGATTATATAAAGGTAAGACAGAGATTTAGGAACCAGGTTTTAAATTGTAAGAAATTTCCAGGGGCAGATGTGGACTCTGACCACAATCTATTGGTTATGAACTGCAGATTAAAATTGAAGAAACTGCAAAATAGTGGGAATTTAAGGAGATGGGACCTGGATAAGCCGACTAAACCAGAGGTTGTACAGAGTTTCAGGGAGAGCATAAGGGAACAATTGACAGCAGTGGGGGAAAGAAGTACAGTAGAAGAAGAATGGGTAGCTCTGAGGGATGAAGTAGTGAAGGCAGCAGAGGATCAAGTAGGTAAAAAGACGAGGGCTAGTAGAAATCATTGGGTAACAGAAGAAATATTGAATTTAAATGATGAAAGGAGAAAATATAAAAATGCAGTAAATGAAGCAGGCAAAAAGGAATACAAACGTCTCAAAAATGAGATCGACAGGAAGTGTAAAATGGCTAAGCAGGAATGGCTAGAGGACAAATGTAAGGATGTAGACGCTTATCTCACTAGGGGTAAGATAGATACTGCCTACAGGAAAATTAAAGAGACCTTTGGAGAAAAGAGAACCACTTGCATGAATATCAAGAGCTCAGATGGAAACCCAGTTCTAACCAAAGAAGGGAAAGCAGAAAGATGGAAGGAGTATATAGAGGGTCTATACAAGGGCGATGTATTTGAGGACAATATTATAGAAATGGAAGAGAATGTAGATGAAGATGAGATGGGAGATGCGATACTGCGTGAAGAGTTTGACAGAGTATTGAAAGACCTGAGCCGAAACAAGGCCCTGGGAGTAGACAACATTCCATTAGAACTACTGACGGCCTTGGGAGAGCCAGTCCTGACAAAACTCTACCATCTGGTGAGGAAGATGTATGAGACAGGCGAAGTACCCTCAGACTTCAAGAAGAATATAACAATTCCAAACCCAAAGAAAGCAGGTGTTGACAGATGTGAAAATTACCGAACTATCAGTTTAATAAGTCACAGCTGCAAAATACTAATGCGAATTCTGTACAGACGAATGGAAAGACTGGTAGAAGTGGACCTCGGGGAAGATCAGTTTGGATTCCGTAGAAATACTGGAACACGTGAGGCAATACTGACCTTACGACTTATCTTAGAAGAAAGATTAAGGAAAGGCAAACCTACGTTTCTAGCATTTGTAGACTTAGAGAAAGCTTTTGACAATGTTAACTGGAATACTCTCTTCCAAATTCTAAAGGTGGCAGGGGTAAAATACAGGGAGCGAAAGGCTATTTGCAATTTGTACAGAAACCAGATGGCATTTGTAAGAGTCGAGGTACATGAAAGGGAAGCAGTGGTTGGGAAGGGAGTGAGACAGGGTTGTAGCCTCTCCCCAATGTTATTCAATCTGTATATTGAGCGAGCAGTAAAGGAAACAAAAGAAAAATTCGGAGTAGGTATTAAAATCCATGGAGAAGAAATACAAACTTCGAGGTTCGCCGATGACATTGTAATTCTGTCAGAGACAGCAAAGGACTTGGAAGAGCAGTTGAACGGAATGGACATTGTCTTGAAAGGAGGATATAAGATGAACATCAACAAAAGCAAAACGAGGATAATGGAATGTAGTCGAATTAAGTCGGGTGATGCTGAGGGAATTAGATTAGGAAGTGAGACACTTAAAGTAGTAAAGGAGTTTTGGTATTTGGGCAGCAAAATAACTGATGATGGTCGAAGTAGAGAAGATATAAAATGTAGACTGGCAATGGCAAGGAAAGCGTTTCTGAAGAAGAGAAATTTGTTAACATCGAGTATAGATCTAAGTGTCAGGATGTCGTTTCTGAAAGTATTTGTATGGAGTGTAGCCATGTATGGAAGTGAAACATGGACGATAAATAGTTTGGACAGGAAGAGAATACAAGCTTTCGAAATGTGGTGCTACAGAAGGATGCTGAAGATTAGATGGGTAGATCACATAACTAATGAAGAGGTATTGAATAGAATTGGGGAGAAGAGGAGTTTGTGGCACAACTTGACGAGAAGATGGGACCGGTTGGTAGGACATGTTCTGAGACATCAAGGGACCACAAATTTAGCATTGGAGGGCAGGGTGGAGGGTAAAAATCGTAGAGGGAGACCAAGAGATGAATGCACTAAGCAGATTCAGAAGGATGTAGGTTGCAGTAGGTTCTGGGAGATGAAGAAACTTGCACAGGATAGGGTAGCATGGAGAGCTGCATCGAACCAGTCTCAGGACTGAAGACCACAACAACAACAATGTCTTCAAAATATTTCACAAGACTGGAAAATTCAGATTGTTCGAAATGTTTCATTATTATGATGCTATGTTTTACTCGGATTTGTGTAGCTTGAGACCAATATACTGAGAGGAAGGCATGATAACATTCTCCTTCACTGTGACAATCGTGAATGACCTATCGCATTCTTACAGCTGGTTCATTCTCTAAGTAACCACACATAAATCGTAATCTGTTGGGAGGAAAACAATGAGAGAATTGATGAAGCCACGCTTGTGGATGAATGTCGTTGCCAGAATTCTTAAATGTTTTGAATTTACATGTAGTAATGAACAGCTTATAGTCAAAGTCCTCGTGTCGGCGAGTCGCATATCGGTCATTGCTACGTCGTGTCGGCGGTTCCATCTCAAAATTCGGTGCAACTTGCCCATTTCTTTCATAATTTCCGAAATGCCCTGTATTATTATTTTGTGGCTTTTCCGTATTTCTACGTCCCCCTTCCCGTGTTGGAGCGCGAGTGTCCTCTGAAATATGTAATTCTTGTATTACTTGTGCCAACTGATCTTGTACTTCCCGGATTTCTCTATTGTGTTGCGTATTAATTTGATTTTGATTGTGTTTAAATTTTTAATTTGTTCATATTCTTCTGTGTCAGTGAAGGCTACGGGTCTTGTGTCATTCAGATCATCATCTACCTTTGTAGATAAGTTAGTGAACTGATCCGAAAGTTCGGCTACTTTCTCCGACAGTGAACTGATTTTCTCAGTGTGTTTTTCTAAACCAAGTTTCAGAGTGTCCATTTGTGTTGAAACCGTATCAACTGTGTCCTTTAAGTTTTCCTGAGTTTTTGCAAGTTGCGCAACCGAATCGGTAGATGCAACTGAGTCAATTTTAGCTTGCAAGGTGTCGTGATTTTCATGAACAATAGTTTGCAGTTCCTTTATTGCTGCTTCGTGATTCTGTAATGCATTTTCATGACGCGAAAAAATAGGTTGGAAATGCTCACAAATTTGTGTTTTTACGTCATTACAGACTTTTTGACATTTCGATTCGATTTTAAGTAACTCAGCAGGTAAACCTTCACGTGTTTGTTCAAGCGTAGTGTCTAACTTTCGAAGCTGTTGATGTGTTTGTCTCTGGTGTTGTTCCATTGTGTCTAACTTTTGAAGATTTTGTCCCATTTGTTTCTGATTTTGTTCAAGCGTTGTGTCTAACTTTTGAAGCCTTTGTCCCATTTGTTGCATTAGTTGTAATAACAATGCACTGGTGTCTGAAACATGTTCCTCAGTACTATTCGGCAGTACATTTGAACCGGCAATATTCGCATTATGAAATGCAGAAAATGTGTCTTGACTTATTTGCGAAAACGGTGAGGACGCAAAACCTGAATCTACAGTATTTGCAAGATTGTGTCCTGTCATTTCGGATTCCTGAGGCGAGCTGTTGCCGACCGATCGATCGATAATGCTTTCCTGTTCACTAATTGTTTCACTGTCTAAACCATTAATTGCCGCCCGCTCCATTTCCCTATGCACAATTACCAAATCACTTCTCTGAATGTTAATTCATTACATGGTGGTGCTGTTAAGCTACGCTCGTCGTCACTGTCGTTTCTCAGTTTATTTTGGAACCTAGTATTACGTTTTTCACACGCCATAATTGTCACAATATTTCACACGATGACACAGAAAAGCACAATTTGAAGAGTAAAATAAGAAAACACATTAATATAGCACTGAAAATAATATCTAGTTAATTGCAAGCGCAGCTGCGAAATACTTGGTGCAAATCTACATGCATGCCACAACAGTTTTACTGTACAACAATGAAAAACTATAACTACAAAAGAGATTCTCTCTACAATTACACGCTAGCAATAAACAATAACTGCACTAATTACACAAACTACAAGGAAAAAATCAGAAGATTCCAGTGAGGTATCCTCTGCTAAGGGTCGCCATTTGAAACGTCCCCTTAAAAAAATTAATGAATTACTGTGCTGATAAACCTCTTACGTTATTTGATTTTCAAATAGCTGAGCAGAACTGAACGTACTCAGACATTTCCCTCTTTACTTATTCAGATCAACGCTAAATTGACACACAAAATTTTTAGTGCAACGCAATCTGACTTTCAATAATCCCAACAAAAGAATAGCCCTGACTAACAATAACCTATACCTTTCATGAATCACTTACCTCACAAAAATCTTCGTTACTCGAACTACTGCAATACAGCGAGCGCCAATACCGCCAGCTAAATAAAAGATTCTAACTACTGAAGGCACTGACTACTGATACGCATTATTAGCAAATGAAAGATTTTGATAGAGAACAAACAATGTTCAAAAGTAATCATATATATATATATATATATATATATATATATCAGTTCATGATATCCAGTATTACAAATTTACTCATTCTGATGGACACACGTCCAGATCGTCCGCTCTCAAAATTCTGCCATCTCTCTCCCCACATCTACCACAGCTGGCGGCTCACCTCCAACTGAGCAACCCTATGCGCTGTTCACATCTAACTGCCCAACACTACAATAGCGAATATTACAACAATGCCAACCAGCTACAGACTGCACACAACACAGCCAGTGAATTTCATACAGAGCGCTACGTGGCGTTACCAATATAAAAACCTAAACAGCCTACTTACAAGTCGTATTTCTAGTCATTCTATTCAACTTCACGCGTTCAGTTCGCTCGGAGACGCGGAAGAGAGAACATCGGCGCCCTCGGCTAGTGGTGACGCAATGTAAACAGTGACAGTTCATACCAGTATTTGCGTAGTTCCATCGTTAAATCTTTTGCTACGCTGTGATCACCACCAGGGACGGTAGCGATTGCAGCCCCCCCCCCCCCCCCCTGCTACATAAATTTCGCAAAACCAGCCACACAGTGTCGCCCTGGATAGTGATGTACGTTATACACTCACCAGTGAAGTGATTAGCAAAGCAATTATCGTGTCCTACAACGAAGACACACACCAATATGTTCAACCTGTCGTACCTGCAACAAGAAACCTGCAGTCTTCGCAGAAACGTCAGTGGAATCGGACAGAGGAGGAAGGACATGACGACCGCTGAAACAAAATAGAGAAAGTCATCAAATGTACTCGCAGTTGCGAATATGGACAACCATCAGTTACATAGTGGAATAATGACAGTGAAAATTAGTGTCGGATCAAGATGCTAACCGGGATATGCCGCTTATCGCTAACGGCCGCCTTACCATTTTTTCTCCATTTTGTTCGTAATTGTTCGTTGCATGTGATCTGGAGGGTATCACTTGACACCTGTTCAAGCTCATTGTTGACTCTTTGACTTAGTTTTCTTTTTGTTACCCTCTGACCGAACACGCTGAGCTACTGTGCCGGGGTACCATAGGCTTTCCGTGCACTACTCACAGTTAGACCTAAACTTTCATATGCCGTGAACCATGTGTTTGCAACCTGCACTTGTACATTCATGATGTACACGGAGGTGACAAAAGTCATGGGATATCGCCTAATATCGTGTCAGGCCTTCTCTTGCCCGGCATAGTGCAGAAACTCGACGTGACATTGACTCAAAACGTGTTTGGAAGTCCGCTGAAGAAATAGTGAGCCATGCTGCCTCTATAGAAGTTCGGCCCTGCACATCGCGTGAGCAGATCGTTCCTACTCTCGCCTAAAGCTCTGTATAGGGAAAGTACGGCCAACTTGCCAAAGGCCGCCATTTTGGGCCCACTGCGCCGCTGGTGATACATGTATCACCAGCTGTGCAGTGGACCCAAAATGGAGGCTACTGGCAAGTTGGCCGTACTTGCCCTATACAGAGCTTTACTCTCACCTGTCTAGCAGCGCGGTTTGTGTCGAACCTTTGTGTTTGTGTCGGCCAGTGTTACATCCCTCTTACCTAGCGTAGTTCGTTGTTGTTTGTTCTTCGGCGGCAGCGTTCTGTTAAAAAAAAAATGGTTCAAATGGCTCTGAGCACTATGGGACTTAACATCTATGATAGGTTTGTTTATAAATAATAAATCTTCTGCTACCAGTCACGATTTTTTATTTACTATTCGCACGACGCGTTTCGAGAAATAATTCTCATTTTCAAGTGCGTTTCTTTGATGTGTGTTAAGCCATTTCTTTTGATGTTGTCAGTGTGTGTGAGTCTGCTTCATTTTGTTGGCTTTTACTGTAATACATAAGAAACGCGATTTTTAGTTGGGTATCAATTCTTTCTGTGAGGTTAGTGGCTAAAGTTTGAGAACAATTTGTACTTACAGTTTTCTAATGGTCCATTTGTGTAGAGTCTCACACACACTTAACATCACACACAACTTGTACACTTTACACATCGAAAATATCTTATATAAACAAAACAGTTACAAAGATCTTCACAGAGATAACATTATAGGTCTTCCACAGATTATGATATGCTTTTGTACAGAGGTTATTTATCTTAACAGTTTGGCTCATGAATTATTTATATTGATTTTACAATTGTGCTTATTTATATGTTTTACTATTTTTATTTAAGTATATTATCGAAACATCCGAAGAAATTCACTGATTAACTTTCAAGTTTTTCATTTAATATTTTATCTTCATATTTTCTGTAATGTGAATATTTCTCCAGTTCTTCAAGCAAATCCATTTTATGTCCTTTATTTAGTCGGTGGAGTACTTTGACATTTTGCTCTATTTTTCCAAATGGATGTCCTGTATTATGTATGTGTGTTGCTATTGCTGATGTAGTGTGTTTGTTGTGTGTGTATGCTCTAATGTGCTCTGTGTATCTGGTGTTGATATTTCGGCCCGTTTGTCCTACGTAGAACTTGGAGCATTCCTGGCATGTTATCTTGTATATTCCAGAGTCTGAATATGGATCATGATTACACTTTATATCATGTATTAGTTTTTGGTGTAGTTTATTGGATGTAGAAAACCCAATTTTTACTCTGTGATTTTTGAAAATATTTGCAATCTTCTGTGATACATTGCCTATGTATGGAATGCTAGATATATATTTGTTTTTCTCTTTTTCTTCTGTGGTGCAGTTTGTACCTGGGTTTCTCTTCACTTTGTCTAAGATTGTGTCAACCATGGAAGCATTGTAACCATTGGCAACTGCAATCTTCTTCACTGTGTTTATTTCTTGTTGCATATTTTCCTGGTTCAATGGTACTTTTGTTGCCCTATGCAGCATTGACCTGTATGCTGCCTGTTTATGGATATTTGGGTGACATGAGGTTGCAGGGATTGTGGTGTCAGTCATTGTGTTTTTCCTATAAATTTTGAATGTGCATGTGTTGTTGTGTCTTGTAATATTTAGGTCAAGAAAGTTGATACTTTTATTTTGCTCATTTTCCACTGTAAATTTGATTTTCTCATTTAGATTATTGAAATGATTAAGAATGTCTGTGATGTCTTTGGTATCTCCTTTCACTAACAGTAGTGTGTCATCTACATATCTCCTATAAAATTCTATTTTCCTTAGGCAATGAGAATTATTTCTCGAAACGCGTCGTGCGAATAGTAAAATAAAAAATCGTGACTGGTAGCAGAAGATTTATTATTTATAAACAAACCTATTGTATCTACAGTCGCAGGCTTTCAAAAACCATTTATAATGGATCAAATCAGATTAACATCTATGGTCATCAGTCCCCTAGAACTTAGAATTACTTAAACCTGACTAACCTAAGGACATCACACAACACACAGTCATCACGAGGCAGAGCAAATCCCTGACCCCGCCGGGAATCGAACCCGGGAACCCGGGCGCGGGAAGCGAGAACGCTACCGCACTACCACGAGCTGCGGACGGCAGCGTTCTCTGCCAGCGCATGATGTCTGTCGAGTCTTCCTAGAATATTTCTCGGCTGTGTACCATTTTTGACAAGGGTACGCATCATTTGCAATCGTGTTCTGTAGAAATTCACAATTGGTTGGATGATGCGATTCGGGTTACATCTGATCAGAGAAATACTGCTTATTTTGATTCAGATTTGTATGCATTTTTTGTCATGTTTCACTATCCTTTACAAGCAGGCCGGCTTCTCTGTCGGGTTGGTTCTCAGGTGATCTTTACAGATCGTAATGGATCCGTTAGTCCAGTCCTCCTTGCATATGCGGCTTTCAAATACATTCCGGTTAGAGTTTACTATCATCCACCTGAAGTGGACGATTAACTTCTTAAGGTGACGTTGCTTCCTTATGGAGTCGCTCGGCTTATCCGGCGGGAACGCTGGTCCGCTCAGCATCGCTTACAATGTTACAGTGGTATTCGAATCGTAGAAATGCGTGTTCAAAAGAATATTCCTTCACATCTGAATGTCTGTAGTTACTGGATTCATGTTACGTATACAGGGCAAGAAGGAACCTGCTTCCTTTGTGGTGAAAGTGGCCATCTCGGATCCAGTTGCCCACGCCTCGTTACGGTTTTAAAGTCGTCCTATGAAAAACGTCGTTCGTTGACTGAAGCAGAATCAGTGTCTTCGCAATCTGCTGTCAGCACTTCTCTAGCTTTTGAGGACGTTGGAGAGACATTACCCCCTACTTCGCAAGATTTCCCGCCGTTACCGGCACGTTCAGATGCGGCCCCAGTTCCCGTTAAGGCGCAAGCAACGGCAGCGCTATTTAACGCCGCTGTACTCACGATTCTGAAGATTTGGATGTCACCCCTCCCCAATCTCGCCTCTCCGAGAAGGTGGTGGTGGAGGTACTTCTTCCAGTGGCGATGCTTTGAATACTGACGACAATTACGGTTCTTGTTTCGCCAGAGATGACGAGGGTGGTTCTGATGAGTTGAAATGAATGTTGCATCTGCGTCCTTTCCTACACCCGTACGAACGTCTGTTCCGGTGGGTTCCACGATTTAACGGAAACATCGTCTGCTGTTCTGCCTTTACAGTGTTCTAATGAAATGCGATCTGTTCCTCAATCTGATGCGGTGGAGCAACAGGTTAGTGCGAATGCTCTTCCGGGTAGTCAGATGATGCAGCCAGCTTCAGATGCTGCATTTTCTGTCTCTTCTTTATATAATGATGAAATTCATCGCTCCTGGTTATATTTCTCGTATTCTGTTGAGTGGATTGGGGTCGCCTCCCATCCCGCAGCAGACCCTGATGAGCCTCCTATACTTCTGCGTCAAGAAGTTATTCAAGACGTTATGTTTTCACGGAGTGGTGAGCAACAAAGTTTTCAAACTGAAGGTGCAGCGTCGCGACGAAAAAAAAAAAAAAAACAAAGCATGGAATCTGCAACCTCTGGTAGAGAGGTTTCAATGTAGTCCTTTCGTCTTTGCCGTCTTCCGGTGTCGTGGAGAGCGGGACGTGATGCGTATATATTTTTTCTAGTTAATGGGGGGATATAAGTTTCTTACCCTAAATGTTAACAGAATAAACTCACCGTTATGGCTTTCTGCGTACAATGGTTTGGTTAAGATTCCCAAGCTGATGTTGTGTGTTTGCAAGAAGTGTTATTTTTTATGTGTTTTGTCTCCCTGGTATTCTTTGTTTTTAATGTTGCGCCAAAACGTTCTACTGGCATGGCAGTGATTTATAGGGGCGGTATTCCGTTGACAGACTTTGAAACTCTGGATGACGGTCGTGGTATAGCGTATCAATTTGGTGACCTCGCCTTAATTTTTCTTTATGCTCCATCTGTATCTGGTCGTAAATATGACCACTCGCGCTTTTATAAGGAAGGTGCTATTTATTCACTTCGTCAAAATCTGCAAAACATTTTGGTGGGGTGTGGGGGGAAGGGAATTTCATCTATGTCTTATCTTCTGTGGATCAGCCTCTCAACTATAACTGTTGTCGTGAACTTAATAATAGGGTGGCGTCGTTGAGTCTACAAGATGCTGGGATCTGCAGATATCCCACATTAGTTCGTTCTACGCATTTTACATGTACTTAAAGTAGTCGACTGGACCGTTTTTATTTGTCTGCTTCCCTATGTAGCCAGCTCTTGTCAATTGATGCAATCCCTGCCAGCTTCACTGACCACTGTGCTGTTTCAATTACTCTTAAGCACGTCTCGCAGCGGGTACATCTTTGTCGCCCTATATGGAAGCTAAATATTTTACATCTGGCAGACCCATCTTTGGATGATATCATTGTTGTCGTGTGGGGCGGGCAATCCGTTCCCAAGTGCGTTATTCCTCAGTTATGGAATGGTGGGTTGCCATTAGCAAACCTCGACTTCGCGCTGTACTCACGCGCTTTGGCGCTGGTTAAGCGGTGGAAATGTGGAGGACTCGGGAATTTTAATATGCTGTCCATCGTGATCCTTATGATAGTGCTCGAGACGTCCCTTTAAGAATTATGGAAGTTCGCCGCGTGAAGGCGAAACTCCTGCAACTCAAAACACTACAGTTAGATGATCGTCGTTTGCTATACCAGCCACGTTCGGTTCTCCTAGCTGATTTGACGTCTCTTTATCATCTAATTCGGCCTCGAACTATCTGACTTTAATCAGATTGGTGGGATGTAAAACAGCATAACAATCTGATATACGTTCCATGGTATTGCAAGGTGTATCGTTTTCTTGTAAAAATCCTGTCAATGAACTTTACCATTGACATTCTCACTTGCTGGTGAAAGTCAGCGTCTCGTTTGCCAACTTCTCACCAGACGGTGGCGGCTCTAGGCGGAAACTGAACGTCGGCGACGAATCGGCTTTGCGAGGTCCCTTTCAGAAAAAAATGTTAAATTAAATGGATTGAATTATACACTAATAATAATTATAAACAAATTTTATTATTACAGTATACAAGGATTACTGCAATGAAAAAAATTACATTAAACAAACACACATTAAAATAAACGAAACTTCCGGCTTTTCGCCTAACTGAACTTTTGTAAGATTACGTCGCAGTTGATACCAGCTGCTATTTCCGCTTCAGATAGTACTGACAACGCAGATAGTCTTTCTTGGCACATCGTGCTTCTTAAGTATCTCTTAATCAATTTTAACTTTGAGGAACTTCTCTCGGCAGAAGCTTTACTGACCGGAACTGTGAGCATTATTATGATTGTCACGTAAAAATTTGGATATACTTCTCGCAAATTATTTTCTAATGTGTACTGAATAAGTTTTTTTGCGTCTTTGATCGAGTCCTGTAAGTTGGATTTTAAAAGTTGGAGTTCCTCATAAAGTTTGAAAGGCTATGTGTCGTTATTTTAGCCTTCTCGAAGTATTGTACCTAAGTCATTACAATGTTTACGAAGGTCGTCCTTGGATAACGATTTCAAATAATTCATGTCGTAAATAAAACCAAATCTTTCAAAATATTTGTTGAGCGCTTTGAATCCATTTTCAGTGTCGACTATTATAGTGTCTTATCACTGTGTTAAAAAAAAGCTAACTCTGTACTGCATTTCAGCAAATCTGCAAATAGGTTCATCAATTTGTTCTTAACTGAACATTCGTTTTTTCTGTGTTATTCTTTTTGTAAACTGATACTCAATTTCATAACTATTTTTTCTACAAACAATCGAGCTTCTGCAACGCTTGTTTCAAATCCTGTGTTACGGAATTCTTGAATCCACTCACGAAATGAACGTAAAGTATCAACAGCAAATTTTAAGTTCACGTAAACCGATTGCCATAGTTTACTTATATTGTTGACACGTACTAAGATCTCATACCACACGTATATTGCAACAATAAACTCAAAAGTTAACATTTTCTTCAAGACTGCTTCACTGTCGCTAAGAGTTTCGGAATCATCAGTTCTATTTTTCAGGTCTCTTGCACTTTGGATATCATCAAATTGCAAATATAACGCTTTTACAGCTCCGATTCTACTTTCCCATTGTGTTTCAGACAGAGACTTCAATGCCAATTTCAGTTTAGTTTTTATAAGATCCCAATGCTTGCTTGACTTTGTAAAAAGCACATAAACTTTACTGATGTAGCCGAAAGACGTTTTAGCTGTTGCAGAAGCGTTAGCGGCATCTGGGAAAAGCAAATTCCAACAATGGCATCCGCACGGCTTGAACAAAGTTGGTGGATTAATATTGAGTATTCTTGTTCTAACACCTTTATTAATGCCAACCATATTGACACCTTTATCATACTCCTACCCTCGACAATTTTCTAGTTCCTTTAAAATGGCATTTGTTAAATACTCTCCCATTGTTTCTGCCACAGCAATAAACCCAGCGAAATGTTCCTACCTCTCCAGTTGAGGAATTACAAAATCTTAATATTATTGACATTTGTTCCACACGGCTCGAATCCCTGGCAAAATCGAACATGAAGGCATAATATTTTGCTTGTTTGACTGTTTATAAGTTCGTTCGTAACAGATTTGGACATTGCTGTAATTAATTCATTTTTTATGTTGTGGCTCAGATAATGCTGACAAAATTGCTTTTCGTTAATAAGTTGCCAGTGCTCTTTTAGTATTAGATCATATTTGGATAACAATTTAAACAAGTCTATAAAATTTCCACAGTTTCCGTTTTGGTTCAGGTTAAGGGATTCTCGATGCTCTCTAAACGCCAGATTGTGTGAAGCTAAGTATTTTATAATATCGATCAATCTTTCAAACAAGTTATTCTAATACTTTTATTATTTCCTAATAAGTCTCTCGTTTTCCTTATCTACTGTTTTCCCGTATTTGATTCCTTTATAGAATTCCATCCAGTTAATCAAGCACTACATGTGTCCTTAACTTTGTTCACGTCTTTGCAATATCCTGCTCAGATCTTTCCAGTCACAGCATCCTTCTTTTACCATCTGTGTCCGCAAATGTGAAAAACGTCGACATGGAAAGGAATAAACTGTCTTGAGATATGGAGTAAGCTGTGATGTTGCTTTTCGTCGTTACTCAGTTTTCTACTAAAATGAAATTTAGTAAAAGGTTTTATATTTGCATCTTTGGGGTAACTTTCATCATGTTTCTCTGTGTTTTGTTGGGAATCGTTTTGAATTAAATCATGACGCTGCAGATCTGTTACTGGAAATACCCACTTTCTCGGATCTAATTTTATAAATGACTCTCTTATATGAACGGTTTGTTGTTGATCATCACCTTTGAAGTGATTATTCGGCACACAGTCTCGGATCACAGCAGTTTCACCCAACTCTGATGCTATATCGGGAAGGGTAACAGATTCATTCGACCCTGAAGCTGGTTCTGTTTCAGAAACTAAAGGCCATTGGATAAGAGCTTCATCGGAAACCTCTGGAGCAGTTACTACTGAAGTTTTCTTAAGAAATTTCATCATACTCGGACTCATAGCTTGAATGGAAATAATCATCTCAGCCTTTCTTTTCCTTTTTGATGCAACGGATCCCATTTTCTCCCTATGTCTCTGTCTCTTGATGGCCCTCCAGACATGATGATTTAAATACATTTTGTGCTAAATACGTTGATTAGTACAGTAGGGTACTTAAAGTACTCAGTGTCATAGTGTAGAGGAATAGGCTGCGCGATTATCATACATGGCAGAATATTTTGTTTTTATTCTGTCATGTATGATAGCAGCCAAATAAACACGCCAAGAAATGTACTTGTATGCTTACTTACCCTAGGATTGGGTTCCTTTAGTATGTATGGCTGAAAATGGTACAACCGCACCTTCAAAGATAAAAGACTTGTTGACTTGTACCACTTAAATAACTTGATAAAGAGTGAAGTGTGACTTGGCAGGACTGGTTTCAGAGAGGTGGCAGTACTGGCCAAGACAATGCTCGTGCCTGTACTGTCTCCTCCACAGAGCATTGTTGCATTTGCTTGTTGTGAATCGAAGTGTCAATTCGGAAAGACTGTGCATACCAAGAGGACTGTGAATATGGTATAGAGGAAAGTAAGTGTATTTTCCGTTTAACATGCAGCTTTCTTTAATATGGCAACCAACTTCCCCTCTAAGTATATAGTTAAATAATTTATTTTACAAAAAATTTTTTAGTCTGTGTGAACGACTCTACAACAAAACAGTCTCATTCGAGTTCCATGCATTGTCACCGTCTAGTGCGCATACGCTGATTCCCGACAGGTATATCCCGTGCCAGACGTGTAATGTAATAGGTCTACCAGAGCCAGTCCGCAGTCCCAAACTTGTACGCTTGGGTTAACTGTCATAATGTTGCTAGACGACCCTAGATAAATACTATTACATTCGTATGGAAATAGAGACGGACAAATTAGAAGCTAAAATTTTAACAGCTTCAATAACTTTTTCGCGAGGCCCCCTACAGGCGCGAGGCCGTCAGCGGTCGCCGCTGTCGCAGACGCCTAACGCCGCCACTGTCTCCAGGCATCATTTTCTTCTTCCCGATAGTTCTACTTTTTTTTCGCATCTCTTCACACTTGTCATTTGAAAATTAATGTGCTTCGTCAACAAGAAAATTTCTCTTGTCTTACAAAAAGAGCTTTAGATTTCTCGTCTTAGTAACAAACGTTTCGCCGGCCGGTGTGGCCGAGCGGTTCTAGGCGCTTCAGTCTGGAACCGCGCGACCGCTACGGTCGCAGGTTCGAATCCTGCCTTGGGCATGGATGTGTGTGATGTCCTCAGGTTAGTTAGGTTCAAGTAGTTCTAAGTTCTAGGGGACTCATGACCTCAGATGTTAAGTCCCATAGTGCTCAGAACCATTTGAAACATTTTTTGAATAAACGTTTCAAAGCTGATTACAAGAATCTGTAAATAGGTTTGTGCGTGGTTGACTTCTTCTAATACAATAGTTTATATTCACAAAAACGACAAATCACACAGTACAGGCAACTGAGTCTGAGCAGCTAGTCTGGTTTTAGTTTCTCAAGAATCAAATGGTTCAAATGGCTCTGAGCGCTATGGGACCTATCTTCTGAGGTCATCAGTCCCCTAGAACTTAGAACTACGTAAACCTAACTAACCTAAGGACATCACACACATCCATGCCCGAGGCAGGATTCGAACCTGCGATCGTAGCGGTCGCGCGGTTCCAGACTGTAGCGCCTAGAACCGCTCGGCCACTCCGGCCGGCTTCTCAAGAATCAGACAGTTTCTCAGTAACATCGATAATTATTTTAAATCACTGAAACACGGGCTTAACAGCGCCGTAGTGAACCCCATCATACGTCTGAAAGTTTTTTGACTGTAACTCCCACTGTTTATCAGAAGGATGGTCCATCTATGAATATAAGCTGAATGAAGTACCCCAGACAAGGTCACATATAATTCATTCATAGACATTTAGACACCCATTGGAAGTTTTCCTAACAGAGTTCAACCGTCATAAAGGCGAGGGTAGACGAGCCGCATTTTAATGTCGCATGCTTTTAATCAGATAGCATAGGTTTGTTGTTTCTGCTCCGCTGCATTCGGCAAGACCGTACATGAAATGCGTATCTCACATTTCCTGGTTCGATTAATTAGCCTTTTCTGGGTGGCACACAAGGCATTCCAACGAGAGGGCGAACCGAAATGACCTAAAAACAATATCTGACTATCAGATCCAATTATCGGGGATTTGGTGCACCTCTACGTTCAACGGACGCCGATAGCAATCAGTTTTGAGTTCGTTTTCGTGCCTCTGCCCTACAACTGGCAGCGCACATTCGGAAAATACTGATTTGCAGCGCATTTAGCACTCGGTCCGTAGGCGTTCTTTTCAAATTCTGGTACAGCACACAGAATGCAAACGGAAACTCGGAAGCGAAGCAGAAAGCTATCTATTTACAAGCAGATTTATATTTTTTTTTTCTGTGTCGTCTATTTACTGGTGGAAAGGTGTTCTAGAAAACTGAAGTAGACTGCATCGTTCAATACAAAGGGAAAAAAACTTTATTCTTCATTTATGTAGTAATAAAAAACAAAACACAAAACTTATTCCCTTAACGTTCGCTACATTCACAAATGGAGTTAAGATCCCTAAGTTCTTGAGCAGTTATACACAGGGCGCCCATTTACCAAACGTAATGTTTTTCTTCTTTATCTTGAAATTAATTATGTAAATGGTTATTGTGTGTCATCAGTTTATGACAAGTTGACAACTTACAGATATTTCTATTGTTTCATTGGTTTCCCCTGTCGGTTATACATTGGTGCCATTTGTAAAAGCTTTCCGATCAACATGTAACATTATACGGCAAGTAGACCTAATCGTTATATGTTAAAAACACGATTAGTTCCAATGCGCTCATTGACGGACACATATATTGACGGATTTTATAAATTTTCGGAAGAGTTTAACTTTATTTGAGGCTTATGGTAGTTCAACGATAATTTAACTATAGTCCAAGTAAACTATAGAGCAAGGATGATTACAACCACTCAGTAACTACTAACTGTTAGTGCCTCTGGTCCATATAACTTTTCTTAGCCTTTGCATTCCGTAGGGCAGAACCGAAGCAAGCAGTCACCATAAGAAACTAGAACTGAGAATAAATATCAAATGTTGATTGACTGTTGTTACTAGCGGGTAGGCCCTAAATACAAAAGAATTTTACGGTTATCAGTTAGTTTCAGCTATGTGCTCATTGTCTTCTTTGCGGATTAAACTGTGATATTTCGAAAAACCCGCGTAAATTGACATGTATTTTGCAGCTTTGTCATGGAACACATTCATCGGAAGATTGTTTCTCTCAACAATGCGTATAATGTCTCTCTCCGCTCGAGATCGCCGAGAGCGCGGTTTCCTAATCGATGTGCTTGTAATTCGGCAATCTGCCGAGAGATGGCGAAAGCGACACTTTATCAATGTACCGTGAAATACCCGATGTTCGGTTCTAGGGAGATCTAGACATTTTTGAGCGACAGAAAATGCGAAGTAATGCACATTAAGTATTCATTTAAAATTAAGAAGGTTTTCAGTATCTGCATGCAATGAGTTGCACTGTTAAGTAATTTTATTTGTTGCAGCTAACAAACCAAATTGCTTCAGAATAAAGTTTTAGAACAGTTAATTTTGTAAACTGAAATTCGTTTTGCCTTCTATTCCGTTTATACGAGCTACATTTTAAGTATTCAAAATAGTATGTTTTGATTTCTGCAGTGTAAACTACGTTCCTCTTTGCCAGCTATCAAAATCTGTCATTCCGTTTTGTCCATTTCACTTTCAAATGCTTGTAAATTGCTGTGTATATCACATTCGGTGCAACGATTTCATACTATAAAATATTTGGAAGTAATATGTGGTTGCAAGAAAACATTGAAGTAATGTCCTTCTGAGAATATGTCATCATTACATGGAAAATATTTTCCGAGGTTGCTGTGACATACTTAATTAATGATCAACGATCAACAGTGCAAAACTTTTAAAAATTTCGGTACGCTTGGTTTCAAATTCATTGAGGAAAATTCAATTTTATGAACCTTTCTGGTATTTTAGATATATTAATTCTTCAATAACAATTTGGAACTCGTAATTAGATGTGTTCTGTTATACGGGTTCTCCCAGTTCGTGACATGTTACTTAAGTGGAACGGTTCAGCACTAAAAGCATTTCGTTCAGTGCGGAGTCGGTTTACATTGTTGCTCGAAGACCAACGAAGCAGTTGTCCTGCTAAAACGCTAGTGGTAGACGAGCCTTCCGTCTTTTCATTTTGCGAAAAAAGGGAGGCAAATGGAAACAAGACTTCATTATTGCACCTCGAGCGCCGTGGCTTACGGAGATGTATATATAGTCAGTGAAACAAAGGGAGACACCAATGAGAAATTAATTTCTCCCCTTTCTTACCTTGTAATTTCGTTTTCCGCACGGCGATTCTAAAGTTTCTTCTGCCGATCCTTTTACTACGTCATTTTCTGTACATAAGTAAAGGGATTTCCCACTGAGAAATGAGTACAGTATTCTGTGATGGTATCTGTTGCACCACAGCTAGAGTAACGCTTGTAACAAAATCAATTTTTCGTTTGTCACTACAGACTCGAACCTACAACGAAGTATTGAACGTATGGAGACACAGAGAGGACCATTACTTTCACATAAAGGATCTGTTCTCTTTCCTGTTCTGGTCATCGGGACAATCACGATATCTCTGCATAACTACAGGAGTAAAGTATTACGTCTATCGCTTAGCCATGTCGTATATGATGTCATGGTGTTGTTGTCGCTGCTGCTCCTGCTACTACTATTAATTCTTGTTATTGTGGTCTTCAGTCCAAAGACTAGTTTAATGCAGCTCCCTAAGCTAATTTGTCCTATGCAAGGCTCTTCATCTCTGCATAACTAGTGAAACTTACATCCATTGAACTTGCTTATTGCGGTCAGGCCTTGGTGTGTCTCTACAATATTTTTCCCCAACATTTCCATCCGTTACCAAACTGACGATTCCTCGACGCCTCGGAATATGATCTGTCAAACTATCCCCCCTTTCACTCAAGTTGTGGCATAAATTCCTTCCCTCCCCAACTGCATTCAATAGCTAGTGATCCGATCTACCCATCTAATCTTCATCATTTCCGTATGGCAAAACATTTCAGAAGCTTGTGTTCTCTCCTTCTCTGCCTTGTCCCAGTTGTTTAACATCCACATTTCACTTCCGTAAAAGGCTAAACTCCAGACATATACCTTCAGAACAGGCTTTGTAACACTTATTTAATTGACATTCGATGTGAACAAGTTTCTCTTTTCCAGAAACGCTTCGTTGCTATTGCCAGTCGGCACTTTTTATCATCTCTAAATCAGTTATTTTACTGGCCCAACAGCAAAAATCATCTGTTACATTTAGTGCCTCATTTCCTAGTCTAATCCTCTCAGCATCGCTTGATTTACTCCCATGAACTATGGACCTTGCCGTTAGTGGGGAAGCTTGCGTGCTTCAGCGATACAGATAGCCGTACCGTAGGTGCAACTACAACGGACGGGTATCTTTTGAGAGGTCAGACAAATGTGTGGTTCCTGAAAACGGGTAGCAGCAGCCTTTTCAGTAGTTGCAGCGGCAACAATATGGATGATTGACTGATCTGGCATTGTAACATTAACCAAAACGGCCTTGCTCTGCTGGTACTGCGAACGGCTGAAAGAAAGGGGAAACTACATCCGTAATTTTTCCCGAGGGCATGCAGCTTTACTGTATGGTTAAATGATGATGGCGTCCTCTTGTGTAAAATATTACGGAAGTAAAATAGTCTCCCATTTGGATCTCAGGGCCGGGGTTACTCAGGAGGACGTCGTTATCAGGAGAACGAAAACTGGCGTTCTATGGATCGGAGCGTGGAATGTCAGATCCCTTAATCGGGTAGGTAGACTAGAAAATTTGAAAAGAGAAATGGATAGGTTAAAGCTAGATATAGTGGGAATTAGTGAAGTTCGGTGGCAGGAGGAACAAGACTTCTGGTCAGGTGAATACGGGGCTATGAATACAAAATCAAATAGGGATAATGACGGAGTAGGTTTAATAATAAAGCCGGCCGCTGTGGTCGAGCAGTTTAGACGCTTCAGTCTGGAACCGCGCGACCACTACGGTCCCAGGTTCGAATCCTGCCTCGGGCATGGTTGTGTGTGATGTCCTTAGGTTAGTTAGGTTTAAGTAGTTCTAAGTTCTAGGGGACTGATGACCTCAGATGTTAAGTCCCATAGTGCTCAGAGCCATTTTTTAATAATAAATAAAAAATAGGAGCGCGGGCAAGCTACTACGACCAGCATAGTGAGTTCGCATTACTCTGGGAAAGATAGACACGAAGCCCACGCCTACCATAGTAGTACAAATTTATAAGCTAACTTGCTTCGCAGATGACGAAGAGATTGAAGAAATGTATGATGAGATAAAATAAATTATTTAGATAGTAAATGGAGACGAAAAATCAATAGTCATGGGGGACTGGAATTCGATAGTAGGAGAAGGAAGAGAAGGAAAAGTAGTAGAAGAATGTGGAGTGGGGGTAAGGAATGAAAGAGGAAGCCGCCTGGTAGAATTTTGCGCTGAGCGTAACTTAATCATAGCTAAAACTTGGCTTAAGAATCATGAAAGAAGGTTGTATACGTGGAAGAGGAAGGTTTCAGATAGATTATATAATGGTAAGGCAGAGATTTAGGAACCAGGTGTTAAATGTAAGACATTTCCAGAGGCAGATGTGGACTCTGAACACAATCTATTGGTTATGAACTGTAGAGTAAAACTGAAGAAACTGCAAAAGGAGAGAATTTAAGGATGTGGGACCTGGATAAACTGAAAGAACCAGAGGTTGTAGAGAGTTTCAGAGAGAGCATCAGGGAACGATTGACTAGACCGTGGGAAAGAAATACAGTATAAGAAGAATGGGTAGCTTTGAGAGATGAAATAGCGAAGGCAGCAGAGGATCAAGTAGGTAAAAAGTCGGGGGTTAGTAGAAATCCTCGGGTAACAGAAGAGATATTGAATTTAATTGATCAAAGGAGAAAATATAAAAATGCAGTAAATGAAGCTGGCAAAAAGGCAAACAAACGTCTCAAAAATGAGATCGACAGGAAGTGAAAAGTGGCTAAGCAGGGATGGCTACAGGAGAAATGTAAGGATGTAGAGGCATATATCACTAGGGGTAAGATAGATACTGCCTACAAAAAATTATAGAGATCTTTGGAGAGAAGTGAACAAATTTCATGGATATCAAGAGCTCAAATGGAAAACCAGTTCTAAGCAAAGAAGGGAAGGCAGGAAGGTGTAAGGCGTATATGAATGGCCCATACAAGCGCGATGTAGTTGACGGCAATATTATGGAAGTGGAAGAGGACGTAAATGAAGATGAAATGGGAGATATGTTACTGCGTGAAGGGTTTGACAGAGCACAGAAAGACCTAAGTCGAAACAAGGCCCCGGGAGTAGACAACATTCCATTAGAAATGTTGGAACACGTGAGGCAATACTGACCCTACGACTTATCTTAGGAGATAGATTAAGGAAAGACAAACCTACGTTTCTTGCATTTGTAGACTTAGGGAAAGCTTTTGACAATGTTGACTGGAACACTCTCTTTGAAATTCTAAAGGTGTCAGAGGTCAAATGCAGAGGGCGAACGGCTATTTACAATTTGTACAGAAACCAGATGGCAGTTATAGGAGTCGAGCAGCGCGAAAAGGAAGCAGTAGCTGAGAAGAGAGTGAGACAGGGTTGTAGCCTATCTCCGATGTTATTCAATCTGTATATTGAGCAAGCAGTAAAGGAAACAAAAGCCGGCCGAAGTGGCCGTGCGGTTAAAGGCGCTGCAGTCTGGAACCGTAAGACCGCTACGGTCGCAGGTTCGAATCCTGCCTCGGGCATGGTTGTTTGTGATGTCCCTAGGTTAGTTAGGTTTAACTAGTTCTAAGTTCTAGGGGACTAATGACCTCAGCAGTTGAGTCCCATAGTGCTCAGAGCCATTTGAACCATTTTTTTGAAAGGAAACAAAAGAAAAATTTGGAGTAGGAATTAAAATGCATGGAGAAGAAATAAAAACTTTGAGACATTGCAATTCTGTCAGAGACAGCAACGGACCTGGAAGAGCAGTTGAACGGAATGGACAGTGTCCTGAAAGGAGGATATAAGATGAACAACCACAAATGCAAAACGAGGATAATGGCTTGTTGTCGAATTAAATCAAGTGATGCTAAAGGAATTAGATTAGGAAATGAGACACTTAAAGTAGTAGATGAGTTTTACTATTCGGGGAGCAAAATAACTGATGATGGTCGAAGTAGAGAGGATATAAAATGTAGACTGACAATGGCAAGGAAAGCGTCTCTGAAGAAGCGAAATTTGTTAACATCGAGTATAGATTTAAGTTTCAGGAGGTCTTTCTGGAGGTATTTGTATGGAGTGTAGCCATGTATGGAAGTGAAACATGGACGATAAACAGTTTGGACAAGAAGAGAATAGAAACTTTCGAAATGTGGTGCTACGGAAGAATGCTGAAGATTAGATGGGTAGATCACGTAACTAATGAGGAGGTACGGAATAGAATTGGGGAGAAGAGGAATTTGTGGCCAACTTGACTACAAGAAGGGATCGGTTGGTAGGACACGTTCTGAGGCATCAAGGGATCATTAAGGAAGCGAATAGGGTAAAAATCTTAGAAGGAGACCAAGGCATGAACACACTAAACAGATTCAGAAGGATGTAGGTTTGCAGTAGTTACTCGAAAATGGAGAAGCTTGCACAGGATAGAGTAGCATGGAGAACTGTATCAAACCAGTCTCTGGACTGAAGACCGCAACGACATTCCATTATCCTTGTTTTACTTTTATTGATGTTCATCTTCTAAGTCCTTTTCAAGACGTTTCTTCCGTTCAATTGCTCTTCGAAGTCATTTGATGACTCTGACAGAATTACGTCTTTGGCAAATCACGAAATTTTTATTTATTCTCCCTGAACTTTAATCCCCTTTCTAAATTATTGCTTGATTTCCTTCACCACTTGATCATTATGGAGACTGAACAACACTGGGGACAGACAACAATCCTGTCTCACTTCTTTCTCAACCAATTCCGTTTCATGTCCTTCGACTCTTATAACTACAGCCTCGTTTCTGTACAATAACTACATAAACTTTTACTCCTTGTGTTTTCTCCCTGTTACCTTCAAAATTGTCCATCTCCATAGTTGAGTGGTCAGCTAAGCTTGCTGGTGCAATGGGGACCTGAGTTCGATTCCTTGTAGTGCCAGAAATTTTTCCTAGGAGTGTTACGGAGTGTAGTCAGCCTTCTGAGGTGAACTGGGGAGTTACTTATAGCGGTTGCAAGGTCAAGAAACGTGAGACGACCAGAAGAGCGGCGTGCTGACAACATGCCCCTCCATGTCCCATGCAATATGGCCTTTGACAGACGATGACATAGTGGTCGATAGGGACCGACTGGCGGATCTAAGCCCAGAACGCGGAATTTACCTTTTTCTTACCTTGAGAAGTGTAAATAATACATTCCACTTAACATTATCGAACGTCTAAATCTACAAATGCAGTAAATGTATATTTGTTTTTCTTCAAATTACGATAATATAAGTCATGTATTCAGTATTGCCTCGCCTGTTGCTACATTTCTCTGGAACCCAAGTTGATCATCAACGTGGTTAGCTTGTGTCAATATTTCCAAGCGTCTGAAAATAACTCGTGTCAGTATTTTGCAAAGAAGACTAGTTAAACTCATACTTAGGTAATGTTTACACCTGTCATTACTTGACGTATTTGGAATTATTACATTCTTCGTGATTTTTGACAGTATCTCATCTGTCTCTCACACCTCACATATCAGCTGAAATAGTTTCGTCATAGTATGTTCTTCCAAGTATCTGAATACTTCTAAGGGAATGTCGTCTACCTGTTTCGGCTTAGAAGTCAGAAAAGAAAATACTACGGAAGGAGGTTGCACAGGGTTAGCGTATCAGCATGCACTATCATTAGAATCGTATATCAAGGGGCAGAAGAAACTAAGTCTACCATAGTGACTGAAGATCTAATAATTCCAAGAAATCTGTAGCTATCAACATTTTCTCTGGCTTGTGAGTATCCATTCTGATCAGGAAATTGAGTGGGATATAGTTGCATGGTCCTATTGCAGGTGGACACTAACTTTGAAATCAAGCCTTAAAAAATGTATTAAGACTAGTAAAATTCGACACATACAAATTTGGACATATACCCAGGTATTCATTTCACTTAGCAAGAAAAGCAACTATCGCTAATTAAGGAGATAATTTGATTCAGAGATCGCGCTCATGCTTCGCAAAAAGGAAGCAATGAATCTAAGTAAATATTCACTTCACACGATCCTCTTGGTTGTTAATTTCAGTAAACTCAAGGATTGCCTACATTGAAAAGGGAAATGTGAACGGATCTCAGCCAAAATTCAAACTTATACTAAGTATCCTCTGAGAGCACTACCCACTCACCACGCCATCGCCAGAACAGTGTTCTCTCAGGACCTTTCAGACTACCTTGCTTTGCCGCCGTTACCCGCGCATCATTACTGGCTGGGGGAGGAGGAGGCAGTGGCGGACCAATCGCAAAAACCGCCAATTATATTCGCCAGGCGTTTGTCCAGTCGGGGGAACGCTAGAAAAGGTTAGAGGTCGTTCTTCAGCACACGTGCCAGTTTAACGGACAAAATTTTCAACGGAGTTCGGTGGAAAATTTCCACGACTTCACTCAATGACTTGCTTGACGAAACGTGAACGTTGAGAAAAGACGAGCCATCTGTTGTCCTCAGCCACATCAATCTACAGGCCACGTACGAACAAGATTCAACGGAAAGTCCCTAAAACTCTACAGAGAGAAGTAAGAAAAGCTATCCTGATCACTACTGGAACATACGCAGATTCAGTTAGCCGCACAATCACACAGTGCAAAGCTTATTCAAGGTGGGGATCACGGAAAGCACACACACACACACACACACACACACACACACACACACACACACACAAAAGGGTCTCTACGCAGTCCTTCTCCCAGCATATAAATATAATAATAAAAAATAGCAGAAGACTAGTCTGTTAGACTAATTCCGAGAAGCTTACAGATTACAGATGACAGTTACACGAAATGTGGCTAAAACAGGCCCTTTTCACAACAACCCGAAAAGATAGTGTCAGGGAGTGGAAGAAAGAGTGAGTTACAGAAAAATGAGTAAGAATAACGAAGAACCAGTCCTGTAGATTCACTGACTGCATTACTAGATTTCCATCGCAGCACTCAATATTAATTGCCTGTCCTTTCAGTTCGTATCTATCATGCTATAAAGCTACCGTGTTCTAGAGATATTTTTTGCTTCACACTTGTTGTCAGCCTGAACCACTTGTCAGACATATTTCCAGCCGACTGGGGCGGTTGAAATAATCAAAAAGCAAGAGACTTCCAGCAGTGTTACGAGTAGATACTCGTGGTTCAATGTTTGTCGACCTCCTGAAGCACGACTAACGAATGAAATAAGATTGTGATTCAAAGTCCCGTTGTCGACAAGTTGATTAGAGAGGAAGCTAAGCTCTGATTGAGGAAGGATGGGAAGGACATCTGCTATGTCCTTTTCAAAGGAACCTACCCAACTTCTGCCTTCAGCAATTTAGGGAAACCACGGGAAACCTAAATGAATGGCCTTAAAATCCACTATCCTCCCGAATCCGATTCCAATATCTTATTACTGCGTCACCTCGCTCTTTGCGCTTAAATGGAGTAAATATAAAAAAAAAATCAATTCTTGCTTTATTCGTTTCCGTCCATTCAAGCGTGATTTCAGCGTTAAAGCTAGTTAAACACTTATGAAAGATGGATACTTGTGAGGTGTGAGAAGAGCGATCTTGGAATAATGTTTATAATAAATTACAACCAGTTAGGTAAGTTATAAATCCCAACACCACGCGTCTAACATTTTTGTGATAAGTATAATTCGCGGCCATGGAATCAGAAATACCACTATCAAACACACATTTTCAAATCACCAGCGTTAATATTGACAACAAAGTTCCCTGTAAATCAAACGTTAGTATAAATTAACCTGTTAAAAACCTATCTAGGTTCGGTATGTGCGAAGCATTCACCATGTGTCAACTTTTATTAAATATGATCATCAGATATCAATATGGGCATAATGAATATTACAATAATTACCACGCTATAACAGTTACGAAACTTTTCGGTATTAAAGATGGACACTAGAGGCTACATGTTAAGTTCTGAGCAATACAATTGTCGACTCTTCCTTTATACTGATTGATTTTTGTAGTTTTTCGTGAAATATCCAGCCGCCACGCGGTTAAGAGGCTCTGATCGATACTGGTTGTTTTCTGTGTCTCTTGGCTGTGCGTTTCTGTTAATGAAACAAACATATAAGATATCATTACCTTAGTTATGGCTGTGAAAGTGGTTCTTACAGCAGCTACACTAGCGTAGTTGGACAAGAACTCACCAAAGGAACCCACTGCTTCCTTATTAAAAGGATCATTCTCAGTTTGACTCGAAGTTAGAAAAAAATCAGAATTCACCTCTTTCCAAATAAGATGTAGCCATCTACCTCACTGGCCGATGCCACTGACGAAGTGGACCTTCGGCGTGGCTAGTATCCGAATTTTGTGATCTGCGAGTGCTGCAGCTCAGGCCCCCACACGCTGTTATAAAATAAAAGTAAGCTATTTTGGATTTGAAAATTTTACAAATTAAAACTGTGTGTCGAGACAGCTCTCGAACCTCCAATTTTTTTTCCATAGAAGTGTTACTGACTGAGCTCTCCAGGTGGGACTCAGGACATGCTTTCAGTGGTTCAAATCTGTCGGTACGTCTCGTCTGCACACTAGGCCCGTTACGGCTGACAGTTTTGCTCCGTCTGGATATTTCCTAACTTCGCACGGAGTCAAATATTCATTTCGGAATAGATTATCTTGAGCCGTTAGAAACGCCTTGATGTAGTAAATTAAAATTCTTGCATTAGATACAATATCCATCCGAAAAAGCAACCTTCAGAGCGTCATAGTTGTGATGACGTGATAAACTAGTAGATAAATCTACGTCTGTATTTCGCAAGCCACCTTACGTAGAAAGGACAGGGGAGGGAGTGTGCAGGGTTGCGTAAGTTGATAATTAACATTCGAACGAAGAACGTTAGAAATTCCAGAGATACGCGACATATTTATAAAGGTGGAAGCCACCTGTAGCGAAGAAAACCGTTGTACTAGCCTGGAATCGAGCCCCCAATCTTTGGTTTACCTGTCTGAATTATCAGAACAAACATTAAAGAAAGATTAGCTGAGAAACTGACCTTTTTTTATCAGAGAAACAATAATGTCAGGAAACTCTCGCTAGTAGCACATGCCAGTCTCCTGTTTGCCGATAAAGGCAAAAGGGGAATTTAGTTGAGGCTGAGTACGGGAGAGAAAAGAAGGGAATATGGTGTGTCCACAGTAGGCAAAATATTGCTTACAAATTTAAATAATGGTAAGAATGTGCCACGAGATTACAATGCAGTCTTCTAATGTGAAACCTTTATCCTACATACAAAAAATGATTAATAAATTATTATTTGTATAGATTCAAAGTTTACTGCAGTTTTGTACATAATTTCTTTTTCTACTCTGGAAGTATGAACCACGACAGAATCACGAATACATTAAATGGAGCACAATTCTTTTCAGGTACAAAACAGTGTAATTTTGTAACAGTATCGACTGCAATGTTGTTATACGTTTTTAACAACTCTTATACAATGAGATGACGAAAGTCAAGGGGGAGCGATATGCACACATACAGATGGCGTTACTATCGCTTACACTAGGTATAAAACGGCAGTGCATTAGCGGAGCTGTCATTTACACTCAGGTGATTCATGTGAAAAGGTGTCTGACGTTATTATGGCAGCACGACGGTAATTAACAGACTAGTGAACGCGGAGTGGCAGTTGGAGCTAGATGCATGGGACATTTCATTTCGGGAATCGTTAGGAAATTCAATATTCCGAGATCCACAGTGTCAAGAGTATGCCGAGAATACCAAAATTCGAACATTACCTCTCACGAAGGAGAACGCAATGGTCGACGGCCTTCACTTAACGACCGAGAGCAGCGGCGTCTGCGTACAAATTGGTTCAAATGGCTCTGAGCACTATGGGACTTCACATCTGAGTGCATCAGTCCCCTATAACTTAGAACTACTTAAACCTAACTAACCTAAAGACATCACACACATCCATGCCCGAGGCAGGATTCGAACCTGCGACCGGAGCGGTCGCGCGGTTCTAGATTAAAGCGCCTAGAACCGCTCGACCACAATGGCCGGCCGTCTGCGTACAGTTGTCAGTGCTAACAGACAGTAAATACTGCATGAAATAACCGCATAAATGAATGTGGGGCGTACGATGAACATATCCATTAGGACAGGGCGGCGAAATTTGGCGTTAATAGGCTATGGCAGCAGATGAGCGACGCCACTGCCTTTGCTAACAGCACGACATCGCCTGCAGCGCCTCTCCTGGGCTCCTGACCATGTCTGTTTGACCCTGGATGACTGGAAAACTGTGGCCTTGACAGATGAGTCCCGATTTCAGTTGGTAAGAGCTAATGGCAGGGTTCGAGTATGGCGCAGACCCCACGAAGCCATGGACCGAAGTTGTCAACAAGGAACTGTGCAAGCTGGTAGTGGCTCCATAATGGTGTGGGCTGTGGTTACATGGAATGGACTGGGTCCTCTGGTACAGGTGAGCCGATCATTGACTGGAAATGGTTTTGTTCAGTTACCTGGAGACCATCTGGAGCCATTCATGGACTTCATGTTCCCAAACACCGAAGGATTTTTTTTATGGATGACAATTCGTCATTTCACTGGGTGACAACTGTTCGCAATTGGTTTGAAAAACATTTTGGACAGTTCGAGCGAAGGATTTGGCCACCCAGATCGCCCAACAGGAGAGTTGGGTTCAAGAGTTCAGTTCGTGCTCAAAATGCTGCACCGGCAACACTTTCGCAATTATGGACGGCTATATCCCATGACTTTCGTCATCTACAGTGTGGCAATCATATAACAATAAAATTCCTGTTAGCACGGAAGAATAATTTTCACGAAGTTTCGCTAATTCAACGAAACATACATAAATGCTTAGTACAGGTCAATGAAAGCCACCTTATTTCAACTTTTAAATATTGGTGTTAATTTTCAATCTCTCCGCAAGGTCAGAGATAATCTTAAGAAATTATTTCGCTAATTGTGACGCAACTGCATTGACTGTGGCCAAACGCCAAATAGCAGAGGATCATCTGAACTTCTTGCAGAGCATCTCGAAATGCCGCCAGTTCGTAGAACCCTAGAGTCGAACTACCCTGGGAAAACGTCTAGGCATTAAATGGAGATGATGACGTCCGTTGGATGAAAGCACTTGCAGGGCGACAATTATTGAACTGTATGAAAAGAAATATAAATTAATTACAAACTACGGCGTTCACACACTTTATTCAACATGTAAACGTCGCTACAGATATTTGGTTTTGCCATCATTGGCGATGATGTGGCACAGACGAATAGCGAAATTCTGCATGACCCGCTGAAGTGTCGGAACATCGATGCTGAAAGGACCTCCTGAATGGCTATTTTCAGCTGAGCAAAGGTGTTGGGGTTATTGCTGTACACCTTGTCTTTAACAAAGCCCCACAGAAAGGAGTCGCATTTGTTGGGATCCGGAGAATTTGGCGGCCAATCGAGGTCCATGCCAGTGGTCTCTGGGTACCCCACAACCAGAATGCGGTCCCCAAAGTCCTCCTCCAGGATATAGAACGCTCTCCTGCTTCGATGGGGTCGAGCTCCGTCTTGCATGAACCACATCTTGTCGAAATCAGGGTCACTTTGGATAATGGGGATGAAATCATCTTCCAAAACCTTC
This sequence comes from Schistocerca serialis cubense, assembly GCF_023864345.2. NCBI lineage: Eukaryota > Metazoa > Arthropoda > Insecta > Orthoptera > Acrididae > Schistocerca > Schistocerca serialis. The sequence continues at coordinate 654,650,697 of NC_064640.1, read as the reverse complement.
ACGTACCATTCGGCAGTCACCGTGCCATCAAGGAATATCACACCGATTATACTGTGTCTGATCATTGCACACCCCATCGTCACTCGTTGAGGGTGAAGAGACTTCTCGATCGCGAAATGTGGATTCTCAGTCAACAGATGCGACAGTTTTACTTACTGACGAACCCATCCAAATGAAAGTGGGCTTCGTCACTAAACCAAACCATACATATGCATATTAATTCCCATCATGCCTCGCGACCAGCCGTGCAGTTTGATCGTACCAACGCAAACCGTTCAGAAGTTTTAACAATTTTATTTCTTTTAGTTCAATCATTGTCACCCTGAAGTAGAACGTAATCCCTCTTAGAAGGAGGGCTTTAGTAAAAGCATCTGACTACTTACAGTGTCAGATACAAAAAGGCTCAGCATCACCTTTATTATTCTTCATATTCTGAAAGATATCATCCGTTAAGGGTTCGTACCATTCATTCCAAAGAAAAATTGATCAAATTCCTGCTCTACATTCAAAATTTGTCCACGATGCTTCATGGAGGAAGAACACAGTGTAATTTTGTAACGATTTGCTTACCAGCTGTGGACGCTAGATTGGAGGCTTTTGACGTTTCCTTCCAGGTAGGGCTCCATCAAGGATTGAAGATTAAACATCTCCAGTACCTTCGCTTGGACCCGAATATAAAAAACACTTCCTGAACAAGGCTGCAATGTGCTCGTGACCAGCAAGAACGAGCGGAACGTGTCCGAAACAGTCGATAAGCCACTATGGTTAACGTAGTATCAGATTTTATTGCAAGGTCTGCCCAACTTGTATCGGAAAGGAGAATGAGGCATTTGTTCCCGTCTCCAGACACGTCTTCGCTGGACATCGGAGCCCATTTCCAAGTGGGACTCATCACTGAAGACAATTCTACTCAAGTCAATGAGATCCCATGCCGGAGACGTGTCTGGAGGCGCCCTGGACAGCAGTGAGATACCAACCTGACTGTCCCCCGCCATACAGCCCGAAAACTACGAGCAATGGTCTGGTGTGCCATTTCTTTTGACAGCAGGACTCCTTTGGTTCTCATCCACTGGAGATTTGTGTTAAGTTCCTATGGGACCAAACTGCCGAGGTCATCGGTCCCTAGGCTTACACACTGCTTAATCTAATTTAAACTAACTTACGCTAAGGATAACACACACACACCCATGCCCGAGGGAGGACTCGAACCTCCGACGGGGGGAGCCGCACGAACAACGGTAAGGCGCCCTAGACCGCGCGGCACGCCCCGTTTAGTTGTCATTCATGGCAACCCACCCTGAGCTTACATTTCAGCAAGATAATGCCAGCCCGCACGAGGTGAGAGTTTCTACTGCTTGTCTTGGTGCTTGCTACTTTGGCCTGCAAGACTGTCGTATCTCTCCCCAATTGAGAACGTTTGGAGCGTTATGGGTACAGTCCGCCAACCAGCTTGGGATTTTGACTTTATAACGCTCCAATTGGAAAGAATTTGACGCGATATCCCACAGGAGAACATTCAACAACTTTATCAATCAATTCCAAGTCAAATAATTGTTTACATAAGGGCCCAAGAAGGACCAACACGCTATTGACTTGTTCAGTTTGTGAAGCTCTCTCTTAAGTAAATCATCCAGTTTTTGTGAAATTGTAATCATTTGTTTGTCTGTATATGTATATTACATCTACCAATTTCCGCCCCATGCCGATCATTCTCTCATTGTGCATCGTTTTTCGTCTTAGAGTATATTTGGTAAAATATGTTACAGTTCCTTCCATTTCATTTACTGGGGGAGTTAGTGCTTATATTCTATGTATAGCCACAAATGTAAAACTGTGTGGTGTGTTCCTTGTGATAACGACGTGCTGCCATGTAAATGTTATTCTGTGGTTTTGTGAAGAAGACTCTGCATCTTATAAACTAATGAGACTCGTGTGAGAAAAGCCACAGTACATCTGCTTGTATTTGGGTGGTTCCTGCAACAGCGACCGGGACGCAGCGAGGGAAAGTCGGTTGAAAATATGAGAATTACTTTAAAATTTCTGTTATGACACACACTGAAGTTTATTACTTCTACAGTACCCAAACCGCTAGAAAACCATTAGCATAGCATTGCAGAAGTCAGCACATGTAATACGCTACTGGTTTTAACACATGAGTAATAGTAATTCTAGCTACAAAACTCTTACTACTGTAAGAGGGCAATAGCTATGTCTTATAGGTTTAGCGGAAGAGAAACGAGTTTCAGCACCGCTACCAACTACCATGGCATTCGCAATTTTCAGCCCAATAAGCCTACATGGCATAATAAAGTCACCCAATCTCCACTAGTTCTGAGCTATAGCATGTTTGCCAAGGAAGTAAGAAAGAATCCTGGCCAGATTGGATGTACTGCTGTAAGTGACAGCCAATCACAGTGCAACCATACCGGCAACATGTCTTCTTTTTCTGTCATGTTATAATATTTGCTGAGGTTAAATTCAGGTTTTATTGCCTCAGTCAGACTTGTCTGTATCGTAAGTTACTATATCTATCCTTTAAACGTCAGTTTTAATATTAGTCTATTACTCTGATTATGAGGGCATGATTCAGAGTAATGCCTGAGAAATTTTTGTGTGAAAACTATTAAAGCATTTTACATAAAACCAACATTATTAACGTTATACATATTTATTTCACATGTATACATATTTGCAGCCCTCTGTCGCTAGAGGGCTTCGACTTGTAGCGAGTAACACGGCAGTATGTAACGTAATTATGTTGATGTATGAAAAACAGCGTGCTGTAATAGACTTTCGAATTCCAAGATTTCGTCCACACATGAAGCACCCTCTTCTTCAGCATGACAATGTCAAACCACAAACGATTGATGCGACATCTGCAACTATCCAACACCTTGAGTAAACTGTCACTGCTCATCCTCCATTCAGTCCCTACTTGGTACTATCGGATTTTCTTCTGTTTCCAAAACATAAAGAACACCTTCGAGTACTTCACTTTCAAACAATGACGCTGAGCACTATGGGACTTAACTTCTAAGGTCATCAGTCCCATAGAACTTAGAACTACTTAAACCGAACTAACCTAAGGACATCACACACATCCATGCCCGAGGCAGGATTCGAACCTGCGACCGTAGCGATCGCGCCGTTCCAGACTGTAACTCCTTGGACCGCTCGGCCACCCCGACCGGCTACTTCACTTTGATAGTGATGAAGCAGTGCAAGCAGAGGCGAGGTTGTGGCTCCATCTAAAAAGCATACATTCTATCTACAGTGATGGTATCAACAAACTGGTCTCTCGCTGAGAGAAATGAGTTCTTCGCCAGGGTGACTATGTTGAGAAACAAATATGTAGACATGAAAAATAAAAATGTAGAATGTTAATAACTTTTCTTTTATTTGAAAAGCTTTAAGGGTTTTCTCATTAAAAATTCGGAGGCATTGCTTTTCAGCACGCCCTTCGTTCTGTGAGTTGGTGAGACAGTATTTGGCGGGCAGCCGTAGTTGTCCTTGCTATTTGAGGACACCTACCAGAGCATGTTGTGGCCTACACGGCTGTGATTTCCGAGAATTTGTACTGTGCTTGAGAGACAGGTATCATCACTAGAAACTCGGGGCACCCGCCCTGCCCAGCACAGAAAGCCAAACGCAGAGATAAAAATTGCCCAGTTTCTTGAAGTTATTGCAATAGCTGGATGGGAGTACTGCATCGTTACAGTGTGTCTTCTGGTTGCTGTGGTGGCTGACTATCTGTCCGCACATTTGTATCACTTTTCTGCACTGTTTAAAGCACATTTCGTTTTTCTCAATGTTTTTATCGTGAGGCTGACACAGCACAGTATACTGGTTTCTAAAATATCGCTGTATATCTCCTCTACATGCAATATTAGAATGCCAGATTTTGACAATATACCACAATATGTACACAAGGTTGACTCCAAATAAACAATAGTTGCTCAGAGATGTTATACGTTGACAGAGATGCTTCACTTAGTTTTCACCTGTTTGACTTAAGAGATAGCAATGTAGCAATACGTAGCATATGGTATCATTTGACTATTTTACTTAACTATGAGCTAATATAGAAACTGGTATGCTTAAAATAAGGTACAGAGATGACAGGTTGGTATAATTTGAAACAAAATACTCGAAACATTTTTACGTATGATGATGGACAGCCGGCCACGGTGGCTGAGCGGCTCTAGGCGCTTCAGTCCGGAACCGCGCGACTGCTACGGTCGCCGGTTCGAATCCTGCCTTGGGCATGGATGTGTGTGATGTCCTTAGGTTAGTTAGGTTTAAGTAGTTCTAAGTTCTAGGGGACTGATGACCTCAGATGTTAAGTCCCATAGTGCTCAGAGCCATTTTGATGATGGACAGATGTTGGAATAAACAAAGATATTCCTATAAATTAATAGTTGTTGGATTATATATTCACTAAACTCTCTGAAACACGATCATACACGAGAATGGTGTACTGGTTAGTTACAAATATTAGATTATGAGGTTGGTGAAGTTGCTGAGAAACGTTCTGCTCTTAAATTATCTTTTCCCCTTTCCTGTTCTATTCGAGAATGACTTGTGGAAAGAATGATTGTCGCTAAGTTTCTGAATCAGCTGTACTTTCTCTGTTTTTCTCGTTGTCGTCATTTCGTGAGACGTGTGTGGGAGAAAGTAATGTGTTGCCCGACACTTCCTAGAACGAACTCTTGCGAAATGGCAATAGTAAATCTGAGCGTGATGCACAACGCTTCTTCTGTGGCATCCGCCACTGGAGTTTGTTCAGCATCTCCTTAATGCTCTCTCGACGATTAAAGGATCCCGTGACGAAACGTGCCACTTTTAGTTGGATCTGTTCTATCTCTTCAATGAATCCAACCTGGCAAAGATCTTAAACTGGCGACCAATACTCAACAATCGGCCGAATAAATATTTTGTAAGGCACGTATTTCGTGTATGAAGTACATTGCCCGAAAAGTCTTGCAAAGAATCTGTGCCCGCATCTCGTGGTCGTGCGGTAGCGTTCTCGCTTCCCACGCCCGGGTTCCCGGGTTCGATTCCCGGCGGGGTCAGGGATTTTCTCTGCCTCGTGATGGCTGGGTGTTGTGTGCTGTCCTTAGGTTAGTTAGGTTTAAGTAGTTCTAAGTTCTAGGGGACTGATGACCATAGATGTTAAGTCCCATAGTGCTAAGAGCCATTTAAAGAAAAAAAAAGTATCTGTCAGGTGTCTGCTTTTCCTACTGTTTGTTTCATGTGGTCATTTTACTTTAGGTCACTTCGGGTGGTTTCTCCTAGCTATGTTACGGTAATTACTACTTCTAGTGGTTTGTCGCCAGTAGTGTGATCGAAAACTGGTTTATTTACTCACTTATCAATGTAAAATATGTTGTATTTATTTACGTTCAGGTTCAGCTTCCAGTCCCTGCAGCAGTCTTTGGTCGTCTTCATAGACACAGTCCGCTACAGTCTTGTGGCATTGCTGCCTTCTAATAGACACAGCAACGTCTTCGAACAGCCTTATCGAGTTTCTGACGTATCTACAAGATCAGTTATACGGCTGTTACAAAACGATACCGACAGACTTCGAGGGGCTGTAAAGGTTGTCGCGAGGAACAAATTGAGGATAGGGACACGTATCCAGAAACGTCATCCAACGACGCTACAGAGCGTCGAAGTTACAAGCGTCGGCGCTTGCCGCTTGCCCTCCCCTTTGGCAGCAAACTTGACTTACTACGCCGACTGATCGTGGGCGGAACGTCTCGCAACGTTGTTTGTTACTCAGTGATCGAGACTAATTGCCACGATCGCCAATGGAGCAGATGTAGCAGCTACTGCGTAGACAGGCCTTGTATCCTATGAATGTGATCCGCTGTTGCCTCAGTGGTGACGGCTTCGGGCATAGGTTTATATCTGCAGTTTATTTTTCTCGTGGAACCCTTGAAATCTCCACTGTTTTACGGTATACAGAAGAATAATAAACTGCAGATGGAAACCTGTGTCCGAAACTGTCATCCACCGATGCAGCGAGCATCCGATTCGTAGGGGAGAAAGCCTATGTACGGAGCAGTTAGCTCCGTCTTCGCCACAGGCAATTGTGGCAATCAGTCGAGTTCACTATATAACAAATAACATTGCTAGACTTTCCACCTAACGTCCGTCAGCGTACAGAGCCACGTTTGCTGCCGGAGGGATGGCCTAGGGACAGGCGCCGGCGCATATAACTTAGACGCTCTGCATCATCGTTGGCTGACGTTTCCGGACTCGGGCTCCTATCCTCAATCAGACGACTGTGGGATAGCTACAAGACACACACACGCACACACACTCACACACACACACACACACACACATTATTCGTTGGAGCGTCCATTTACTCCATGGAATAGCTTCTCTGCTATCTATGTTTTCTCTTATGAAAAGAATGAAGGAGATCTTGCGGATTAGCCGTGAAAGAACGAAGACGTATATGTATGTATTGTTGAGCTAGTCGCCATCTTGATGAGATTCTGTATGAGAAGGAATTTAATACATGAACTAAACTAAAGTAAGTGTGTTCGCGTATTATTTAACTGATTATTATTGACAGTGTCTGCTTACTACGCTGTGTTGCACGGGATCAGTGGGGAACGTCTGATTTACACTGGGCGAACCTGCCGTTTTGTATGCTCAAGATATCCAGCTTATTACTTTCAATAAATGGGCTAACACGGTCTTACCAGCAGATCTCCGGTCTTCCCCATGTGATCACCGTAAGTTAATAATTATTACAAATGTTTTCTGGAGATCGACTGACAATTTTCGTAGCACCGAGACTTCGAAATTGCTTCACTGCCTTATGAAATTTAAGTTAAGCTCAATTTAATCAGGATAGAACGGTATTGAACTGTGTGAATGTGATAAGCCTGCTTTGTGAATGAAAATTCCCTTAATATACGCATGTTTTTTATTATGCTGATCAGTGAAGCTAAATCAGGCCGGTGTGAGAGAGGTTTTTAAATTTTAGATCCCACAAAAAATATTAAAAATGCACTACTACACTGGTGGACAGCAGTTGCCTGCAACTGAAGAGCGTAATACTGAAGATAGTAATACGGTCTCTAACAACTGAAGAGAGTAATATGGCATCCATCAGTTTAAATAATCCTCATAGGAAAAAAATACATTAGGAAAAAATATTTGTTTTGATGTCCCCTACAACCTCCCAGAGTTTTTCGGTTTAAATACTTTCCACCCTGTATAAATACTGCAATAAGAAACAGAGCCCCGCTCATCAATGTCGAAAGGGAAGAGTTTCGCTGTACTAAGCACGAACTGTGGTGTCGACTAGATCGCGTCTGTGTAGTGTCACGTGGTGATGTGATACTGACAAGGGAACCTCCCCATTGGACCCCCCTCAGATTTAGTTATAAGTTGGCACAGTGGATAGGCCTTGAAAAGCTGAACACAGATCAATCGAGAAAACAGGAAGAAGTTGTGTGGAACTATGAAAAAAATAAGCAAAATATACAGACTGAGAAGTCCATGCATAGTGTAAGCTCAGGAGCGGCGTGGTCCCATGGTTACCGTGAGCAGCCGCGGAACGAGAGGACCTTGGTTCAAATCTCCCCTCTAGTCAAATTTTTTTTTTTTCAGCCAATTGTTGTCTGTCCGTCCGTCCGTCCGATGCGTAGTATGGGGGACGCTACACCTAATCAAACATCGAAACACACGACGTCAGTCGACTACAGCGCACGGAAGAGACGGAAGAGAGAATATTTCTGCTAACGAGACTTGCGATCAAATGTTTTCGGTTCCCATTGGAGAGGCACGTCCTTTAGTCTACTAATCACACGGTTTTGCGGAGCGGTCGCAAAACACAGACACTAAACTTATTACAGTGAACAGAGACGTCAATTAACGAACGGACGGATAATAACTTTGCGAAAATGAAGAAAGTAAACGTTTCACTCAAGGGAAGAGTTGAACCAAGGACCTCTCGTTCCGCAGCTGCTCACGCTAACCACGGGACCACGGCGCTCCTGAGTTCACACCATCCTTGATGTTGCCTATCTTGCGCATGGACAACTCAGTTTGTATATTTTGCTTATTTTTTTCGTAGTTCCACACAACTTCTTCCTGTTTCTCGATTGATGTGTGTTCAGTTTTTCAAGGCCTATCCACTGTGCCAACTTATAACTAAATCTGAGGAGGGTGCGATGGTGAGGTTCCCTTGTTAGCTCGAGTGGGCTAAGCAGCTACTGCCGGCTATCCTATAGCGCGGCGGCAGAGTGCCCTCGTGGTACGGAGCTGCTGGCTGCGCACAATCGGGCCCGCCCGATCGCGCGCGACCGCTGCCGGCATCGAACAGAAACCTACAATTCTGATACCAATGTATCGATATGTGATACCACACCTACAAATAATCCTCTGTTGTAAACAGTAACACTCCTATCACAAGTCTTTGCGGTGCCATTGAAATCACCTCTACATCTGTGGAATCTGTTCATTTGAGAGGATATGATGAGTTGTGGCACAAAATTTCTTTTCTGACCACGTATTCATTGGAGACAGGTGAGTACAGGGCTACGATGTTTGTTACAGGGAGCAGCTACGTGCCGTCGACGTGGACGGCGCAGTTCCCGGCCAGCACGCACAGCCCCAGCCCGTTCCACCGGCAGACGCCCAGCGAGAGCTGGCCGCCACTGCCCAGCAGCCGGCCGGCGCCCCCCACCGACTGGCCGGCGTCGCCCGCGGTAGCAGCGGCGGCCGAGGCGGCGCCCACGGCGTGGCTGCCCAGCGCCAGCACGGCGAGCGCGCCGCACCAGCTGGGCCTCGAACACGCGGCCGTCGGCGCGGGCTTCGGCTTCGGCGGCCAGCCCGACAACGGCGCCGCCAAGCCCACACCGGCTGCCGCAGCCGCCTCGGCACTGCTCGCCGCCGCCCTAGTGCTCCGCTTGTAAACAAACTGGTCTCAGCTCCTGCGGACCTCACTCTCACAGGAGCATCGTGTACGTGTGAAACATGTCTAGATCCACCAGACTGTACTCTCACATCTGTCATTCTCCGTACCATTCAGTTTTCTTCTTCGGCGATATTTTTCGATTAGCCTCTACAAAAGTTGGACAACTATTTGTCTTATCATTTGCGACATGTCGAAACTGTATATCACACGAGGAGGCGAACGCAAGTACTTGATATTCGCCGACATTTCTCTTCTGACTGAGGCGCACTAGCCCACATCGAAGGAATAAAAGCTTCAACTTGTCATTATTTCTTCTTAATTCCGACAGCTTTCTACTGCTGTTGTATTTGCCTAGAACTCCTAGGAATATGATTGATACAACGCAAAATCGATTAAAGGTAAAACACCTCTATTCCAACCGACGTAGCTGAAGCCCCCTCCACGATCCTAAGGGACAGGTCTCACAAAGGAATGCACTCAACACCCCGCAAACTCACGAAGAGCAAAATTCTACAATTCTTCTCAGACTCCAAAGAGCCTCTCACAAGATGCTATATAGAGGGAATGTGACCAACACGGTGTGAATTCCATAGAGACAAAATTAATGCCATTCTGCCGGCGCTACCGAAAACTGCTCCCATGATCCTCTAGGATCAACATCGTATAAACTCCTCCAAGAGTAAAATTTCGCCATTCTTCCTAGACTCCAAAGAACCTTTCCTGCGACCCTTTAAGGTTAGTGCCTTAGGAACATAGCGCCTTAGTAATACAATCAACACAGAGTAAATTCCACCGAGAGTTAAAAAAAAATCGTTGTTAAGTTACAGCCATGATTCTGTGGTATCCAACTCACAGCCATATATATTCTTCCGGGAGTCCTGCTTCCACAGCATCATGAGAGAGCCTCTTTGAAGTTTCGAAGGAATGTAAGTGAGCGCGTGGCATGTTCATCCCATTAATCACTTTTGAGACTTGACCAGGGACTCAATCGAAAGTTTGCTGCTCACGAAACAGATTCCACCCTCGGCCTGTCCCCGCCACAGTGTTAACCTGTCACAAATGATATCTTGAGAGTAATACAATTTCATTTTTTTCGGTGAACGCCAGTCACAGAGAAATTTCGACAGTCACATTCATATAAAAACGTCCATGTGCCAGGTCACTTACAATTCAGCATCCGCTAATGTTCTCCTTTTAATTTTCAAGATGAAGTTGCATAAACTGCGTCGGCAACAGACCGACTTGCTTGTGCTTGGCACTAAAGTGAGCAATAGAACGGCCTAGCGAACTTGTTTCAAGTTTTGTTCGGTATGATTCTCACTCAAGTCTTCATACTTTAACTAACCAACACACATGTAAAGAAGAACTGAAAAATCGCTTCCTCATTAAGAACAGTATTCATTGTGTAAGACGAAAGTTAGTGCGTCATTTAGTTAATTACTTGCTTCGTTAGCTATTTACTTAAATTTTCCATAAATTATTTACATGCCATGTCAGACTGATGTGGAATGAGACGGCTTTAACGCTATTCTAGAATTAATTTTGAAGTCTGTTAAAAAGAAGGAGCTCATTTACACAATAGTACAAGTTTAGCAATAGCAAACACGTATACTGTTCTTTTGTACTGTACATACTACTAAACATATAATCGTCTATTCAATTGAGGGAATTGTCAGGAAAATATATATTTTCAATTTATTTTAAGAAATAACTTTGGTATCTGTCGTATATTTTACTTCGACAGACAGGTGATCACAAATCTTTGTCGCAACATCATTCATTTTTTAGTGAAATTCGGTATTCAAGATGATCATCAAGGTCATTTTAAAACAGAGCCATGACGTGCACTTAAAGCGTTTAAATGAACGTAGGTTTCAGAGTACGTTCAAGTCATGGTCACTGAAATTTCTTTATAATGTTAAATACTGGTTCACTCGTAGCGACATACTTTCCTTTAACTTTATACGTCAAAAACCAGATCGTCCTGCCACCTAAGCCCCTACATTATCATTACCGATTTTTTATTTCGCTGAAGGTGATTTTCAATAAAATATCTCGCTGACTGATAATGGGATGTGAAGGCTTCCTAAGTGGAATGCACAGTAGCTTTTGAGACACTGATTCGCATTTCATTGGCCTTGAATGGATTTGATTAAACTGGCATATTACGACGGAAAAATGTCTTTAGCATTCATAACATTTTAAGACTTTTTTAGGTTTCAAAAGTTCTAAGCATATCAGTGTTTGCGCAGGATGGGGAAATAGCCTCTCACCAACGTGTACCTGATGGTTTCTTTATATAAGAAGTAACATATGCTAACCTTCACTAGAAAAATTCATATTTGTATCACTGGGGAACAATGACTCTATCACCATTTCTATAAAAGTGATTTTAGGATTACTTTGTGAGGCTGAATTAAAATATGTTTTTGATTTTGGTTGATTCACGCTAGCTTTTGAGATAATCATCATTTTATAGAAATAAATAAACAGAACCGAAAAGTATTAGACTACATGAATAGCTTTCGCTATTAAAAAAAGTCGTTACAAACTGTATATATGAACCACACAATGGAAATGGAGTCTGGATATGAGATTAGAAATTTCTGTGTGTTTGATTTTCTCCTGTACGACACGTTGCAGATTCCAGCAGTTGTATGCTATCTGTTCAGTCTATCCTTATACCTTTGACGCCATGATGGAACCTCTCACCTTATCAAAATTTTCATGAAATCTTCTTGAGTGGCTGTGGATAATCTGAATATTCATCCTCATCCTAGCTCCCAAATTCTGAGAGTTTGCAAGCATGTTGCAGACCCATTCTTCATAGGTGCATATTTTATGGTTGTCCAAGATGTTCCTTACAACAGAGAAAAGGCAATGTCATTATTGGTAGTGCAATTTGATCCATGCATGAGTTTGCAAATACGAGCAGTATCGAAGGTTTCCTGCTTATTGCTGAGTCCAGGAAGGGATCGCCAGACATACGTGAAACATTTTCTATTTCTATCCATAACCTTCACAAATTGTTTCATTAGACCTAGTTTTATGTGCAGTGATGAAATAATTAGTTTCTCTCTGTCAAACAAAGATTCATTTACGATGTTCACTACACTAGGTGTCATTTGTTCCTTTGTACGCCATTTACCTTTCTCCAATGATCCCGTTGTGCTCTGTTATCCCACATGCATATGAAACACGAGTACTTCGTATACCCACTTTGCTGCCAGAGTAAGAATTTTACCATCTTGAGAGCAACTGATGTTAATCATAAATTTTCCGCAAGACCACATTTACATTTCCATAAAACTCATAGATCTGCGCTGAATGAGCAATAGAAACAGGGGCGTAGCAGTTACCATTTTGTAATAGCACACATTTCGTGCTTTTGCAGAACCTAAACATAAAAAGCCTCCCATCCTCTGGTCCACACTCCGGTAAACTATCTTAATAAGTGGATCAGGGATATTCTTGCAGTGCACGACTTTATCATCTTCACTGAACTATGGAAGATCTCAAAGGTTCAGATACTTTCTTAGACTGGAGTCTCATGTGAGATCACTGAGTTCTTCCTGTGAGAAATTCTGAGGTACTGAACCACTTCCTTCCTATTCAAATCCACTGCTACTAACACAGTCCTGTTATTCGGCCTCTGACAGTGGAATTTGTGGGAGTGTGCTAAACACTGGTAAGGAACGTCTGTGTTTTGAGTAACAGATTGCCTTGCTGGCTCCGGATCTGGACACTCCTGCTTACGTTTTCTGTTTCAATTGAAACCTTTTCTACATACAACAACATTAAAGCAACAGTCATCGTGATAATTTCTTGGTTCTCCCCATATCATAGCACTCCAGAACAGAAACTTCCAGTTATCCATTTTTTCACTGTTTTAGACTTTCCACACGACTTTTACAATCATTATGAGGGAGGGGAGGGGAGAGAGAGGGGAGAATTTAGCTTGGTACCCAGAGTGCATTCTGAAATATGCAAGATGTGCTCCCTTGACAAAGTCAGTGATGTCTTACCTGCTAGTGTGGAGAGCGTATTCACCAAAGATATAACAGAAATCATCAGGATAATTTAAAGAACCCCTATTCCAGCACAAATGAAGAAAATTTAGGCATCCAAACTACAGTTTTGAGAAGAATTATCCTTACGAAAATAGAAACAAAAAGTGTATAAGCCTGAATGGAAATGTAAACGCAGTAGAATCTTAAATACCACGATACTACAGGAAAAAGAAACAAAAAAACAACACTAACAATAAAAAGAAAGGTCCAGATTTCTTGGTACAGCTGTCTGCAGCGAGGAGAAATTGAAACATAACGCTTTTTGAAGAAAACTGTACATCTGAAAACTAGAGACGATTAGCAAAAATGAAAGTACGTTAGGATTCAGGATCATCGGAACATCCGAAAATCCTTGCAGAATCACCAGGACTTTGGAAGAAAAATATTTGTGTACCCAGATGAATTAGCTGAACAAGTATCATCTCTCTTCTGTCTACTGCCACGTACGCCGCACATTTACGAAATTTTCGGTATAAAAAAACTATTAAAAGCAGAACGTTAATGTGCACTTCATAGCAAGTTATTTTCAAAGCTAAGTACCCTCTGGTAATACATAAACATAGAGGTCCTGTAACTGCAGGGTCGCTTTAGTCAAAGATAAATTAAAGTGGTATGTAGTTACATAGCTGGTAAACACTCGTATCTAACTTACGTGCATACTAACTTGTTAGTTTTTTAAAAGAGAATTGTTTCTGCTAAGCGATAATAGTTAATCACTCTCATTCGATAATTCAGTCCTTTTTAAAATGTTGGCTGTTATAAGTATGAATTTACTAAAGTTTTCGACAAATCACATTGATGTAATTTTTCATTTTGTGCAATAAATAATTTGTTTTGGTATGTCACTTTAACTTTCTTGATTTGTGTCGAACGTGGTTACTGACTAAGTTATCAGATAAGATTGATCTACGCTTCGGTGGCAGGAGAATCACTGTGATCCATAACTACTCTTGTAGACTAATATGGGAAAGAAACGTCATTTTGCTCTTATGAATGATATAACGTTTTGTGGGGGTATACTTGAGTCATTTTATGTTTACGAAGTGTAAATATGATAAAAGTCCAGCAGTTGGCTAACTTGTCATGTGAAGGAAACGGAAGTATCTAACAGCACATGCCTGCCTACGAGTTCACATTCGGCCTAAATTCCTACGTGCATCTCCATGTAAGTTATGGAGGTTCACGTATTTGTGTGCCAACCAAGTGGAATACATTTTCGAATTAAATTTTCACGAGATTGCTAGTTGGTGACAAAGGAGGAATCTGACAGTGTTCATTTTATTTATAAGAACAAGGAACATTCGTAGTTCCGTACGTATGTGATCTAGTTTGGTAAAAAATTCTGTATATTAAAAAGCAAAAATACCCTAATATACATCAATTGAGTTAGTTGCCAGTACTGTATGCAAAATTGTAATAGTATCAGACAAACGGAATTTTGTGACAGTCGAGTATTAATATTCACATGCTCTACGTTTTGAAACAAACTAAATGTTTAAACTTCAAACTTAAGTTACCTGTTTTTCTCGAGACATTGAGTGTATAGTATAAAATGATTTTTTGTATCTCTAACTATTGAGTGAACACAAATACAAATGAAATGTTCAGATGTGTTTCACAGAGCAGAATAGCAGAATATCAGTTTGTATTGCAGTGATAATGAGTGCTATTTTAGCCTAGCTAGAAACAGTGGCTTCTTTCCTTTTCTTTTCAATATAGACCGTTTCTATGGATTTCGTTCGTTTCGATGAAGAAAATCAAAAACTTGCTTCGAATGTACTGTATTCATTTAGAGGTTCCAGATAGATAAATTTTAATGATGGCGATGATGATGCCTAACAGTTATTCCTTACAACTGTTTACAGGAAACGTTCTACATATAATTATCAGCTGCTAGATAATTACAGAAATGGAAGGGTTTACGCAGACTGTACAGTCCAAGACACCGGAGAATAAATGAACCCTTAGTAATATTTCCTTTCCCTTACCAACTGGCATCCATCAGCAGACTAGATCTTACTTAAAACTGTTAAAAAAGCGTGAAATTGTTTGTGTAATATTTTTATTTTCTGTGTCGCTACCATTCGGCTACACTTGTTTTAGTGTTCCATTAATAACAACGATGTTAGTTACAACATGAATTTGGTATATGAAAGCTGTTTTTTTATCAAAATTTTTAAAATAAAAAAGCTGTAATTATACACTGTTCAGTTTGTGTATTTTCTCTTGTCAGTTGATCTTCTTTCAACAAATCAGTTTAGGTTTAAGTATGATGGAATGATTTCGGCACTGATATGCCTTTTAGTCTAATCCTGTGTTACTTACAAAATGCCATTTACATAGTGCAGCATCAGTGTATATATTAAACAATGTACTAAATAAACATCATCCTAGTGTCAAACATTTTATGACTTATTATTAGTTCTGCTAGTTTTCTATCAATACCCATCACAATTTTTACATTCTCTTTGATACTTCTAGCTGATAAAGGAACTGCACCCCCTGGCACAAATTACTCTTATCTAAGGAATTTGTTTATCGGCTTACACAGTTATCTAATGTTTACATCCAATTAGTTTCTTAAACATACTTCCTAATACTACTAAATCCCGATCGTAAAGCGAACACATTAGCAGCATGCAAATTATCAGTAAAACTGATCAAATTCTTCTGTTAGGAAAGTAACTATCGAACATACTCACTTCTTGTGTTCAGAAATCCATGAAGGCTTGTGTAACAAGCACTGTACCACCACAGCTACAGCAGTAGTTGTAATGTATGTATTAAGACGGACAATACGTTCAGCTATACTCATCCAGTTGATCAACAGTTCTGTTCCTAATTGAAAATATCTCGACAGAAATTTTCGTTTCATTAGTATTCTGAAGAATTACGACACGAACTGAGCGATTATCATGACAGGTTCATAAAACGTTCATCTGTAGCCTCTTGGTTTGCATTAGTTCAAGCATTCAAGAATATATGTGTGAATTGACTGTTTAGTAGCAAGTGTTAGGGGAAGGAGTAGTCTATCACTATACTTACAACATTTTAATGTTATTTTCGAATTCGGAGAAGACGCTATCTGTGACTCGATCATTTGGTACGATTCATAGTGTAAAACAGGAAGTTACATATGGATCTCCAGATATTCCTACCGATTAGCCTTTGTAACGTCAAAATACCGTTAGGATCCACATTAAAAAAATCGGAAAGTTTGAGTCTTAATTTTTTGTCTTCATTCAGGCAGTTCATTGAACCGTTTCACATGCTGTAAAAATTTTGAAAAATTAGTTTTGATAAATTGTTGCATAAAACATGTGCTGAGAAGATGGAACAGTGTTTTGAATCCTGTAGGTAGTTCTGCATGCAAAGACGGGTAAAATCCTCCTTTGCCTTAATAAATACGGCAAAATGCTGTTTCGGGTAACCGACTACACAGGTAAATATTTTATGTCGCTCCAGTATCGCCCCGCATTAGAACGGCAAGGTACTGGGATTATTCTTGCGACATGCTTGCTCTCGGCATTAGCTAATATTTTTCCTAGCACTCACGGAAACATAATTTTTGATCAATAAAAGTCGCAGAACTAATCTCAATATAAGATGTTAAATCTCTTTCGATAATCGACACAACGGACGGTGTGCATAGGCAGTGTACCTGCAGAACATCACCTGTATCATTTCTCTTGCTCACAACTATTTTTGAATGTTTCATTACGACATTACAACGCACATTCCACTTTCATCACACCAGTTAACAGGAAGGCGGGAAGCATTCAGTACCAACGCATAGTTTCTTTCGTCAGTATGTACACAATATCGCATAATAGTATAGAAATGCTCCGTTATCTGGACGAGCATATTCGTGTCCACACTTCTGGAGACGTGCACATGTGAAGTAAAGGCAGTTAATATGATTTCACTTCACTCAGATAAAAGTGGAAATTCGCGTTGGTCTTTTCACGTCAGAAGCATTTTAGGATAGACGCTTTCATCTGACCATTCAGCGTATCAGTCAATATGGAAGCGAATATCTACGGAGAAACTCCAAAATTGGGACTCTGCGATAGCTATAGAAAATGGAAGTATAAAGGAGTACAAAGCCGTAACAGAAGAAACTGCTTTAAAAGTCTTTCTATTGATAATCTTACACAATTCTGAAACTTATGAATGCTCTTCGTGCTTTCAAAACGTAGAAGAAAGGACTTTATTGAAGACATCCATCAAGTGAGAAACAAGCTAATGAGAATCGCGATGCTCTTCGCGAGGATCCGTTTTCTGTGTTGCGCTCTCGTGACTGTCTACAATTATTTTTCATAAATGAAGTTAATTATTAAATGCACAAAAGGTCAAAATATTTTAAGGTTAAACTACCAGTTGTTTATATTGGTTACGGGCACGTACAGAACAGTATGGTACATTAAAATGTGCCAGCAGTGATATGCTGTGACTTACTTCATTGATATATGCCTGTTTCAATTACATAAGGAAAATCTTCTGTCTATAACTGCATATGAGTGTTAAATGGTAGGGAAATGTTGAACTATTTCCCCATTTACTGCAGGAAATCAAAATAAATGTCTGTATTTGTCACGATTTTAACAGGTTCTAACCACCACGGGTCACTAGTTTTCTCACGAGGAAAGTAGTGCCTAATAATATGTCAGTTTCATATATCAACGAATAGCTTAAAAGCAACGTAATTTATGAAATGTACTGTCAATCATCATATTTTGAAGGGTTCCAAAAAAGATGAAAATAGCTACATTAATGTTTTTCTAGTGCTTAATGACAGAGTAAAACGTATAACGTAGTTTAAATTAACACCATAATGAGTCAATAAAGTAACAACAGGTCAATAACCACCGACACAAATAACTGCAATAATAATTTCCAAAAGAGGGGAAATACGAAATATAACTGTTGTTAGTAGGGATTTTCATCAGCTCTAGCACAGACAGACAGTTAAATTTACTGTTTAAAATACATTTTTAATTTTATCAGAATGGGAAAAATTTCTTATGGAACTGAAAAAGTTTGTATGAAATGAACCAGAAAGTGAATATAATGAGGAAAATCTAATGCTCATATCTCGATCACCGAGATTCAATTTTATGAACCAATGAAAGCTCTCCTAATGTAAAAGCAACTGATTTCTTAATCATCTCTTTCATCGTGCGATGTCGAATGTTTACATTTCTTTAATGAGATTAGACACTGGCAAAACGAAAGCCCTTGATGACGAAGTTGTGAGAACTGCGCATAGGCATCACCAGCAACATCAAACTGAGAACGGGCGTGTCTATTAAAATCCAAACTTATTTTTATGCCGAGACTAAAGGGTCGACTTCGTTTAATTGTAACTCGCCTGACCGATCTCGATTTACGGAGTGCGGTACACATACGTAGTTCTACAAGTATTCCGTCTCTATACAAGTGTGGACTGATAGGTTTATCTTGAGTACACGAACCAAAGCACAACACTTTTCACTGAGTACATGATCACACTTTTCAGTGTTTACATAGTACACTGCTCTGCTAGACTTCAGGAAGCGACGAAAATGAGAACTATCTTGTCTTTTACTCTACTGAACTTATTCCAATCATGCACATTTCATTTCTCGCCACAGTAAACTAAGTTTTCTTTTCAAGTCAGTTCCACGTAATTGAGAATCCTCCTAAACTTTACCATTCTTTCCTAGGTGATATGTATCAATAAGTATTTTAATTCTCTTACCCTTCATCAAAGCGGTAAGATACTACTTAACAGGCCATTTAATATACTAGAGCCTCACGGAGACAAAATCTGTCCTTTTTCTCTGATGGAGAACACTCCACATGAAGCACACAACCGCAAAAAATAATAATTTTGAAGTTAGGCCAGTACTCAGCTTACTAATTTTTCTTCTTAGAAACAGATCCTATATCGCGTGGTACGTGTTATTCTCTTCACTTCCCTCACCTTTACACTACATAAACGAGAACAGCTTGGATTCCGTTACAGCGAAACGTATTTCAGTTTAGCTTTCATATAATACGCGAAGGAAAAAAAAAATACGAAGTATCCAATAACTCTCATGAAACAGTCTGGGACTAAATCGTGCTGTAGTTGAAAGCAAAAATTATAACATTGTGTCATAAAACAACTTTTAGAGCACAGAAACATCCAATAACAGCTTTTCTAATTTTACTCATACAAATATATAGGAACAGCTGAGGACCTCAGAAACGAAAGGAAAAAGAAGGTGCCATCATTACCCGTACGTGCCTCCCGTAGCAGATCTTCAACCTGTGCTTCACTGTTATACGTTGAATGCGCCTAGAGCACCTCTCTTTAAGGTCTTTTCCGCCTGTCTTCCTTCTGTGGTGCCTCAGGAGCTTTATTTTCGTTACCGTTTGTAGGCCCTTGTTTAACGTGGCGCTGATGCTCGAGGCGTGCTTCATCTCATTTGCGCGCGGCTGTACCGAGCATCCCCCGGGGAACATTTGGGGGAGCGCGGGGCCAGCACACCTCTGCATCGCACATCTCTCTCCCTGCAAGTTCTCGTTCCCGGGGAAGTTGGTTTCCACCCCCCACGCACACAAAGGGCGCGGCGCGAGGCACTCCTATTAAAGCGCGCTGCTGTATGGGGCTTTCTCTTTCCGCTAGCCACCTGCCCGTTTCGCTTTTTATCCGCACTACCCGTTTCACTTTTTATCCGCACCAACCCACTTTCTCCAGACCTGGCTATTATAAACTGCGCGAGAGTATTATCATAGAACTCGCCGAACGACAAGTTTCGAACTAACCTACACAGGGAAACTTTCTCTGTGTCGACTGTTCGTTCTCATATTACACGCACAAATAGAAACTCGCCTAAATTAAGTTTTACTGAAACGAAACAATTTGCAATTACTAACTACTCAAATGATGTGACAACCCTCTTTTTACATTGATTCTGAAACTTTCGACAGTCATTAATTCTACTTCTTACGAGCGTTTATTTAACCCATAAACTTAATTTATGTTACAGGTGCTTCCAGTGATCTAGTTTAGTATATACCGTATCGACGCTCTGTAAAGAATGATAAACTCACTTCTCAGTCACTATCACATCGTGCAAGGAAGCGGTGCTGAGGGGTTAAGGCACAGGACATGTGTTCGGGAGCACTGGGGTTCAAATCTCCCTCCGGCCATATAGATTTATCTTCTCTGTAGTGCTTCTGAATTGTTTGGGGCGAATTCTGGAGTGAATAGTTTGAAAAAGGTATGATCAATTTTGTTCCACATCTGTGTGCGATCCGAGCTTGCGTACCGGCTGTGATGGCCTCGTCATCAACAAAACGACAAACTCCAATGTTCTTCCTTTATTGCACAAAATTGTCACACCAAAAAATTCTTTGCTTTCTTCCGTTCAAATCTTTTATCATAATTTCTCTGACAAATAAAATTTTAATAGTGCTCGGTATTATCTTTAGGTATCCACAATGTAACTGCGACTTGCATTTTTCGCTCACTATACATATTTGCTGTATTAGTCCATTCGAAATTCTCTTCGTAAGATACCCCAAAACACTAAAGCTAACTGCAATTAATAATTCGTGAAATACTTCGTGCATGTAAAATGACTTGAGCATCTTGTTACTAATATTATATCCTGGGTTGTTTAAAAAAAGTGTGTCATATCCGTACAGGAGTTAGTATTGGACAAAACTAGATTTTGGCCAATCTGTCCTCTCATTCCCGTCTGTCTCTAACGTTGAAGTAGACACTATCGGTATCACTGTACGTAGTTACTACGAATCCTGACATCCTTCAGCCCTCCTTCGCACTGAATCACGTACTTTCTCAGATACACTTGATCCCGGCGCTCTGCAATGGTCACATGTTCCCGTAACACATGTACGTCGACGATGGGCTGGGCATACAGCAGTGCCCTTAAATATCAGCATCGTCAGTAATGCAACGGATTCAGATCCGGTGAACGAGGAGGCTATGATATCGGACTCCCTCAACCAATCTATCGCCTATGATACGTTGCAGTGAGGTACTGTCCCACGAACGGTAGAAAATCGGATGGTGCCCCGTCGTGCACATACCGCAGCCGTTGTCTTTGTCCAAGTGTAACGTTCTCCAGTAGCACTGGTAGTTCATCGCGCGGAAATCGGTGATAGATGGGGCAAAACTGGTTACTGTACCGGTAACTGTTTTTTTTTTAATTTTCGAAATTCTGGACTTTCAAAAGTTTCAGTTTCCCAGCTATTCTCTTTAGACTTATATGGACAACTAAAATATATCCTACTGCTTAAAATGATTTACTTAACGCTCGGGAGAATAAATTTTGAAAATGAAAGCAAAATTACCATTTTAAAAAGGGGTTGGGTGAAATTGGGTAAGGTACTCGAAAAAGTAACAATTTCCTGTTGCTCTTGCCGATTTATTATTATTTCTTCAATGCAGATATTAAACTAAACTGAAGTAATGCATTTTTGTATTAGGGAAAGTAAATTACCAAAACTCATTCACCCAGGTTAACAATATTATCGCCTCAGTCTATCAATTTCATGTTTGCGGGACTCGAACCTGGGATCTCCTGCTTACATGGCAGACGCTCTATCCATACTTTTTTTTCATTTTGTTTGTTGTTGATCGTTGTGTTTGTTCGTTGCGGACATCACATGACATCCGTTAAAGTTCATTTGTTGATCCTTCCACTCAGTTTTTTTTTATTACAGAGGCCAACCAGCTCTCTGACCAAACACGCTGAGCTACCGTGCCGGCGTCCATCTGAGCCACCGAGGACACAGATGAACAGCGCGACTGCAGGGACTTATCCCTTGCACGCTTCCCGTGAGATCCACATTCCCAACTGTCCACAATCTACATACGTAATGTATCTAATAGATATTTGCCCATCCACTCATTACTCGCGCACACTAGACTGACGATTTCCGCAAGAGTTAGGGCAACCTATGCGCATTCGCACAGACGAAGGTCAATGGCTGGGTAGCCTTTAACTATATACACTCCTGGAAATTGAAATAAGAACACCGTGAATTCATTGTCCCAGGAAGGGGAAACTTTATTGACACATTCCTGGGGTCAGATACATCACATGATCACACTGACAGAACCACAGGCACATAGACACAGGCAACAGAGCATGCACAATGTCGGCACTAGTACAGTGTATATCCACCTTTCGCAGCAATGCAGGCTGCTATTCTCCCATGGAGACGATCGTAGAGATGCTGGATGTAGTCCTGTGGAACGGCTTGCCATGCCATTTCCGCCTGGCGCCTCAGTTGGACCAGCGTTCGTGCTGGACTTGCAGACCGCGTGAGACGACGCTTCATCCAGTCCCAAACATGCTCAATGGGGGACAGATCCGGAGATCTTGCTGGCCAGGGTAGTTGACTTACACCTTCTAGAGCACGTTGGGTGGCACGGGATACATGCGGACGTGCATTGTCCTGTTGGATCAGCAAGTTCCCTTGCCGGTCTAGGAATGGTAGAACGATGGGTTCGATGACGGTTTGGATGTACCGTGCACTATTCAGTGTCCCCTGGACGATCACCAGTGGTGTACGGCCAGTGTAGGAGATCGCTCCCCACACCATGATGCCGGGTGTTGGCCCTGTGCGCCTCGGTCGTATGCAGTCCTGATTGTGGCGCTCACCTGCACGGCGCGAAACACGCATACGACCATCATTGGCACCAAGGCAGAAGCGACTCTCATCGCTGAAGACGACACGTCTCCATTCGTCCCTCCATTCACGCCTGTCGCGACGCCACTGGTGGCGGGCTGCACGATGTTGGGGCGTGATCGGAAGACGGCCCAACGGTGTGCAGGACCGTAGCCCAGCTTCATGGAGACGGTTGCGAATGGTCCTCGCCGATACCCCAGGAGCAATAGTGTCCCTAATTTGCTGGGAAGTGGCGGTGCGGTCCCCTACGGCACTGCGTAGGATCCTACGGTCTTGGCGTGCATCCGTGCGTCGCTGCGGTCCGGTCCCAGGTCGACGGGCGCGTGCACCTTCCGCCGACCACTGGCGACAGCATCGATGTACTGTGGAGACCTCACGCCCCACGTGTTGAGCAATTCGGCGGTACGTCCACCCGGCCTCCCGCATGCCCACTATACGCCCTCGCTCAAAGTCCGTCAACTGCACATACGGTTCACGTCCACGCTGTCGCGGCATGCTACCAGTGTTAAAGACTGCGATGGAGCTCCGTATGCCACGGCAAACTGGCTGACACTGACGGCGGCGGCGCACAAATGCTGCGCAGCTAGCGCCATTCGACGGCCAACACCGCGGTTCCTGGTGTGTCCGCTGTGCCGTGCGTGTGATCATTGCTTGTACAGCCCTCTCGCAGTGCCCGGAGCAAGTATGGTGGGTCTGACACACCGGTGTCAATGTGTTCTTTTTTCCATTTCCAGGAGTGTATATGAAGATAGTAACTGTTCTCGAAAGAACAGATACCATTGATGACCGTGCAGCTTCTCTAGAATAAATGATAATTAATTGTAACCCTTAGTTGCCATCAGGTTTTGTTGGAAATGTGGATCTCACGTGAAGCGTGCAAGGGATAAGTCCCTGCAGTCGCGCTGTTCATCTGTGTCCTCGGTGGCTCAGATGGATAGAGCGTCTGGCATGTAAGCAGGAGATGCAGGGATCGAGTACCGGTTGGGGCACTCATTTTCAGCTGTCTCCATCGAGGTATATCAACAACACCTGTCGGCAGCTGAGGTTTTCAATTAATTATCAGTTACTGTTAATGATGTTGGAAGATCTGAGGATATTGAAGATTGATCACTGCCTCTGTCGTTTAGGGTGGGACTGGGGACGATTCTGTCGCTGCAGCCACTTGTGGTTGTTTAGGCCTAGCCCTTTCCATTGTTATGAAGGGAGCTATAAATGCTCTGGGATGGTGTATCTGTTGAAAGGGAAAATCTCTGGTTCTCTTAAAACCACTATTTCCATCACAGCTGTCCTGTAAAGTGAGCTCCCAAACAGTTTTGTTACTTGGTAAATTGTTACCTGTCTCGCTGGGTGGTCGATCGTCCATTTGCTAATCTGTTGCTCATAGTAAGTGGAGAAATAGGTATGAAAATAACGTCCATAGATTGCAGTCTGTGCAGTGTGGGAGATACACAAAAAAGTGCGATTATTTTCTCTTGCTCGACGAATTATCTTAAAGTTATTGGTACGAGCGGCATGACCATGTAGAACTACACTGTCCAGTCACATTAATGTTGTTGTGTCTAGACAAGATGTAACCTCCCCCTCACTTATCGACCTTAATGACAGTGAAAAATTAAACCGCGTGTACCTAATGGAAATTTGGGAAAAGCAATCGTCACCGAAGTTAATCTGTCGGTAAAGAGGGAGGAAAGGGTTACATCTTAATGAAAGGAAAAATGCAAATGAAACTGGTGGAAATTAATTTTAAAAAGGGGTAAAGTTAATGAAGAAAGTAAATGTGCGGCCGTTACGTTAACAATTAACTAGCGGTAATTAGATATTTGAGATTTGGGGGAAATTACGGTCGCCAGTCCTAAGGACAATTACTATAGTAACTGAAAAAGAAAGGTAATTACACATATAATTAGCACTAGAAGCGTGGCAACTGAAGGTTGACACGTGTAGTGTGAAAACTGAAAGTTTGTCAGAAGTAATAAATTTCGCTACACTCTGACTTAATTTAGCAAAACAATTAATAAAACAGGAAAATCGAAAGTTAATTTAGTGACTGAAGTTAATAGTGAGCTTTCTTTCTGAAGCACATCGACATTCAGTAAAATAAGGTTAGTCTTGGACTACCTCAACAATCATTTCAAAAGCTACTTGAATCTACACAATTTAGAAATAAGAGAATTAACTTTGAACTTGAATTAAATGATTCTGAACAATTAACAATAGTAAAATTTAGTACGTACCAAGCTGAGCTGCAGTCACAGGTAACTAAAATACGGTAACAAAACTCGCACTCTTAATTTGTGCTTGTGCAATCTAAATATTGTAGCCAGCTGAACTTTGAAATTAAAGCAGTGAAATCGAATGATGCTGGCGTTTGAATTTCAACGACCCTCGGGCTCATTTCGGAAAAGGAAGGGACCCTGCTTGGCAATGCAATTGGGACAATGAGCAACAAAGGTTCATGCTAAGTTGCTGTAATTTTGCGAGGCAAATGGAACAATTTGAAAAGCTGAGGTCTGCCATACAGTTCTGAAACTTTACGTGCTTTTAGTCTTCCTTGTTGGTTGATTGAAGGTTTGAAGCCGTCGATCGAGGAGGTGGCGACAGTCACTCATTGTCTGCCGTCGCTGTTGCAGAAGCTGGATGTTGGCGCGCCTTCTTCTCGACACGGTCACCAGGCGAAACGGGCTCTTGATGTGCGCCAGCTAATGCTTCCCGTCCGCGACACCATGTCAGAAACTATCATCGCGAGTCGAGCGCAATTACATGCTGCCAAACCCCGAAAGCGCGGCAACTCGCGGGAGCGTCACACAACACACCTGCTCCACTCGCTACTCCAGCCAGACTCTCTCTGCCCGCGCTCCACGCGGCAGAGTTAACACTACCAAAGATCCTACACACTTTGATTCTTCACACGACCCATCGATGTAATCGTTCGATAGCAGTTTTCCCTAGGCAAGACCCAGTGTAAAAATAAAAATAATATTTACGAAACAAACCAATTATACATCGACATGAGTGCATAAATATATATATACAAACAGTAAAACAATTACAATATATAAAGAGACAGAAATGTCATATCTTGAGGTAACAAAACAAGGAAAAAAAATAATAGTACAATAGATGGAAATAGGAGGATATGCATTTCCGGCGTTACACGTGCCCCACATTGTCTGAGGATGTTCGTGTAACGTAAACAGACTCAGAAAATGTCCCAAAAAAGAAACAACGGAAATGCATATGCTCAAAACATCAACAAAATTTAGCATTCGTCTAATTAATCATAAATCAATTTTTAGACCATAATAACTGAGTGGAGGCACTCCTAATCTTATTCCACTCTGTCATCTTGCACAAAATAAAACAGGTTGACAACATATTAAAATTCATAGAAGATATAGAAAATGGTTTAGCTATTCCAAAATCGTCAAAATCCGTAACACTATCATGAAATGGAATACTATTTACAAAATTAATCAGAGTACATGGTCATAAAAACAGGTAGATCAAAATACGCAAATTAATTATTAATTACATAGAATACACATTTTATATAACCTTTTCGTAATTAATACGCTTGCCATGAGAGTCCACTTAATGCTAAACAAGAAAATAATATTCAGTAGATCGAAAAAAACATAAGTATTGACAGCAGAATTCTTTCACATCATCTGTCCGGGAAGAAAAACAATTCCGCCTTCCGTACTCGCAAGTACAAAGAATACCGACAGCGGCACAAGAGCCGACAGCGTCACCGCCTCGCCAGTATTGTTGCGCCCGCCTGTGCGGCACGCTTGATCTCACTTGCCTGTGTAACGGCATTTCCAGAACGTCCGTTTCACTGAATTCTTTCGGAAAAACTCACTCTCGAGTAATCTCAAGGAGTCCATTAACACTATCACAGTGGATAAGTCAACACTGTCCATCATCACACATGTACAAGCCTGAAACTTAAAACAGCGTCTAAGTACACCGGCAATGACTAGTAAAACACATGTTCATGAAATCTTACAGCTAGTTACAAAATCATATTTACATTGCTTAATCTACTGTGACTCAGCTGAAAACTTAAACTAGCAGCTTGGATTTTTCAATTGATAAATATTCAGTAACTCTTAAATCATTTAATCAACATAAATTACTTATTAATTACAACTTCTTTAATGACCTCTAGGTCAGGCAAAAGCATCGCCACATGGCACATCCTTAAATCTTACACTCTATATCTACATACTGTACAAATTACCCTATCTGTGGTACTAATCAATCCTTGGTTGGTACAATTTCAGGTCTACAATGTTTCGTATACCTAATAGCTTTCGAGAGCTTGGATACTCTAAGCAATAAGCATTTGTGTGAGGTATACCAATGACTTTATATGGTCCATTATAAACAAACTTAAATTTAGAGATTTCATTGTCTATCTCGCTCGATTTCTCATGAGCTTTTACAAGTACTAAGTCTCCGATCGCAAACTTAGCAAAACGCGCTTTAGCGTCATGACGACGTATGCGAGCATCGGCTTTAAGCTTCATTACTTCTCGCAAACGATCTTTTTTCACACCAATACTAATGTCAATCCGTGGAGGGAATTTGATTATCTCTTCCACTAAACTTTTACTTCTGTCATCCAACAGGATTTCCTCTGGAGAAAATCCCGTCGATTCATGTCTCAAGGTGTTCATAATTCTCTCAAATGCTGCTACATATTTGCCCCATGCCCTATGGTTGTGATGGCAATAGGTACGGCACAGTCGGCCTAGCTCGCGCATATACCTCTCAGCGGGATTCCCAGCCGGACAATAAGCAGAAATATGGATCACCTCGACCCCATTACTTTCCACGCCTTCATTCCACAACTTAGAAGTAAATTGTGCCCCATTGTCTGATAGAATCGCCTTGGGCTTACCAATATGAACAAAATAATCGTTCACAAGCTTGCTATAGACCGCTTTGGCTGTAGCTTTCCTAATCGGGTATAGTTTGATGAACTTGGAAAAAGCTTCTAGCACTACTAAAATGTAGGCAAAGTTTCCTGATGACTTGGGCAAAGGTCCGTACAAGTCCACGCAAAGTAACTCAAAGGTGTCGTTAGGCCTTATACTTTGCATAGGACCACGACTCGTACAGTTGGTAACCTTCACCTTCTGACATAAATCGCAAGTTTTCACTCTGTCAGTAACTCGTTTTAACATGTTGTTGAAATGCACTACTTCACTCAGCTTTTCCGTACATTTCTTTGGTCCACAGTGACCATACGCCAAATGGTAGTAGTCTATTATTTCCGTGACGTATTTGCTGGGCCAGCATACCCGCCAAATATTACTATCTTCACCCTTACGTATGTACAAGATATGATCGTATATCTTGTAATACTTCCTTAATTTCTCTCCTTCTGGACTCTTTTCATCATATCGGGTTTTCACCATATTTAAACAACCATCCTCGTTCTGATGACGACGTAGATTCTTACAAATGTTCATTATTAATTTACGTCCCTCAACTTCTTTAAAATAGTACAATTTGACCACTCCATCTGCCTCATCTTTCAATAGACCTTGATTAGACTCGGGCAACCGCGACAGCGCATCCGCTACGCAATTGTCGGTCCCTTTTACGTAACAAATGTCATAGTTAAATTGCTGTAAATACAGCGACCACCTAGTCAGTCTTTCGTGAAGTAGTTCACAATCCTTCAGATAAGTGCGCGCCTTATGGTCCGTATGAATAATCACCTTACGGTCCCATAGGTAACCCTTGAACTTCTTGAATCCCCACACGATAGCGAGACACTCTTTCTCAGAAATCGTGTAGTTTCGCTCACTTTTTGATAAAGTTCGACTCGCGAACGCTATCGTCCGGTGTTCCTTATCCTCTCCTTTACCAACTTCTTGGAACAGTTCTACCCCCACCCCGTAATTCGACGAATCCGTTCCCAGATGGAAGGGTAGCGATAAATCAGGATGAAATAGTATGTTAGATCTTAACAACTCGTCTTTTAATCTCTCGAAAGCGGTCTGACACCCGTCAGTCCACACAAACGGAACATTTTTGCGTAAGAGGTTATTCAAATTTTCATCATTAAACACTTGTCCTTTTACAAATTTACGGTAAAATCCTGTGAGCCCCAGAAAACTTTTTAACTGTTTCCTAGACTTGGGTGGAGGACAATTCCTTATTGCCTCTAGTTTCTCTGGGTCTTTCGTAATACCAGCAGTGGTAATTACATGCCCTAAAAATTTCAGTTCCTGCTTCACAAATTCGCATTTCTTTAGCTTTAGAGTCATTCCGCCACGGCGCAATGCTCTAAAAACTTCATCTAACAGGTCACAATGGTCATGCCAAGTGGCATTGGCCAACAATAGGTCGTCAACATATACAGTTAATCTTGAACTCAAAGCCGGTCCTAGCACTTTATCTAGGGCCCTGATGAATACGGACACAGATATATTAAGTCCAAACGGCAGTACTCTATACTGATAACACCTGCCCGCAAACAAGAAGGCGGTTTATGGCCTAGATTCTTCTTCGAGTTCTATTTGCCAGTAACTAGCCGTCAGATCGAGGCTAGTCATGAACTTAACGTCATGAAAACGTTGCAAAATCTCCTCCATACTCTCTGGTCTGTCTGTTTCGCGTTGAACGACCCTATTCAACGTGCGTGCGTCAATCACAATACGCACACTACCATCCCGTTTTGCTACAATGACCAAACCGTTATTGTATGGACTCGTACTTCTTTCAATCACTCCCCATTCGATCATCTTATCTATCTCCCGTTGCACTGCTTCCTTTTTGGACAGCGGTATAACATACGGTCTCACGAAGAATGGTTCGTGCGGAATTACGTGCAACTTGCACTCATATCCTTCCATAAGTCCCGGTTTGTCTGAAAACACACTCTTATTCCTCATTATTACTTCATA
Source organism: Schistocerca serialis cubense (assembly GCF_023864345.2). Lineage (NCBI taxonomy): Eukaryota > Metazoa > Arthropoda > Insecta > Orthoptera > Acrididae > Schistocerca > Schistocerca serialis. The sequence goes on along the minus strand of NC_064640.1, from coordinate 654,621,073 downwards.
CAGGCCTCGTCTTTGTTCGTGTGTTACGTTTGACACACCGTCTACAATAATTTCCAATTCACTTTCTATACTATTGTCAATGCCGAGATTCCTCACATTACAGTAGTTCAAATTCATACCTACGTCAATACCATTGGGCCAGTTAACAATGCGTATAGGCTGGTATTGCCTATGCACACCGTCTCCTGCCTCGTCAAAACTAACTACTATTGTTTTATCTTGGGACGTACATGTCAAAGTTTTGCTTTCGCAATTAATCACTGCACGGTACTTTAATAGCCAATCTAACCCGATAATTACTTCCGTAGTTAAGTCTGGCACGACGACAAACTCTTGCTCAAATTGTGCCCCACATATCTCGAAGTTGACAAAAATCTGTTTTGTGACCGGTTTACTGGCCTTCCCAGTAGCACCGATAATTTTCACTCCTGTTACTGGCACAACTACGATGCCGGGTCTGTTTTTCAGTAACTCAAATATTTTCCCAGATACAGCACTCAGTTCTGCACCGGTGTCCATCAACGCGTTTAGTTGTAGGTCGTGCATATTAACAGACACTACTATCTGTCTACACTTGTCCTCGACTGTTTCTTTATTTTCCCACAGTAAATCCTCCTCTATATCCAGGTCATTCCAGAACAAACCATCCGGCTTTGATCCTAAATCCGGTTTATCTGGCGGCTTTTTCAGCCTCTGTTCACTTACAGTTTTAATTTCAACACGTTTGTCCTGAGGCTTAGTCTCTAGCTTCGCCTCCAATACCGAAACCTTTTCCTGTAACTCGTCAACTAGTGAGTGTTGCTTTGCTATCAATTTACTAATTGTCACCTTCGTTGATTCCACTTTGGTCAGATTGATCTCATCTGCCAATCTACCTGGAGGAATGTGCCCAGTAGCATCTGAAATTACTTCCTCTGGATCTGCGCAACCCACACTGCTATCGTCTGACTGTATAATGTCAGCTCTAACCTCATACACGCTGTAATCTATGTGCTTTTCTACCAATCGTGCCCGGCTATCACTAAAATTTTCGTAATCTTTCTCCTTAATACTCTCGCAACGTTTAAACTGGAGGTTTGCGTCGGATGAGTCGGCTACTTCTATCACTATAACTTTCGGTAAAGTCTGCCGGTTAGGGCCAGAACTTTCCGTTACTACTTCAACATCTAACTCCTGCGGGACGAAACACGACGAATCTTGCTCGTGCTCCCCATTAACATCAACTATTTCTGGTAAAGTCTGCCGGTTAGGGCCAGAACTTTCCATCACTTCACAAATACTATCTTCCTGTGGGACGAGACGCGGCAAATTCTGCCCGCGCTCTCCATAAATGCTTCTCCCGTACAGGCCCCTATAATCTCTTAGTTCGTCGTATAAGCGACCGAACTGCCTTAACCAGACCTCATCCCTCTCTGCATCCCCTCGCTCAATGACGGACGTGTTATCCGACATCTGATCTTCTCTCAACAATTGCGAATCATTCTTAAACTCAATCTCCAGTTCCGCTGTGGGTATTACAGCTGCCCCTTTATAATCGATTTCCGGAACACTACTTAAATTGTTCTCACTGACAGTGAATGTATTTTCTACTGCCGTGTATACAGTTGATCTACTACTTGTGGGCGCACTCCTTTCTCCTAACACTGGCACACTCTCCCGCCGTTGATTATTCCACACGGAATTTTCATAACGACGACACCTGGGTTTTCTCCTGTTATTGGGCCACCAAAATTTCTCCACGCCTGGTCGGCTCCTCACCGGCGCGGCTAATGGTTTCCCTGTCTCGTCCCAGCAGATACGCTCCCCGGATGCTGCTGAGGTGGCTGATCACACCCTCTGGCGTTATTACTATTCTGTGAAGCCCGTATCACGTTAGTATGATACTGGTTTCCGTCATTCCTGTTATTATTTGCATTGTATCGATTGTTATTACGGTCCGAACCATTATTGTTATTGCTGCCATGGTTGCGGTATGCATTATTCCCGTGGTTATCGTTGTTGTGGTTGCTGTGGTACCCGTTGTTGTTACCACGGCCTCTGCCACTGTCGCGATTATTGCGCCAATTGTCCTCGTCCTCCACTCTTTCCAGGAAATCATTGATTGTCCTGTAATTGCTTCCTACGTATCGTTTTGTATCATCTGGAAGCTTCTTGTAGAGTTCCCAGACTATTTCGGATTCCGAGCGGCGGTCACGCAAATATTCCAACTTGCGGATCCAGCCCTCACAAAACTCCTTCATCGAACCGCGCGAATTCGCATCGAAAGGCCTCGATACGACAAATTCGCGCCAGACACTTTACTGTTTTTGCTCTGACCAGTATTCAGCCAGAAACAAATTTTTAAATTCGTCAAAAGTCAGGTTCGTAATGTTGAGGTTTAAGCCCCAACGCTTGGCATCACCAGCCAACACATCAATAATCGCATTAATTTTTCTCTCATCAGTCCATGATCTGGGTAAAACTCTTTCACAATTCTTAATGAAATCCGTCGCGTGTATACCGCCTTTTTTCAAGGGGTCGAACCGCTCCTCTTTCGTCAACAATTCCGAACTATGTGCATAGATTGGCACATAGCTCTGTTTTTCGTCAAGTTTCTTTTCTAATTCTGACACTCTCGTAATTACTTGGCAAGTGGTTGTCGCAAGCGTTTCTACTTCCCTTTTTTTTTCTTCGCAGGTATTAGCCTGCTTCGTCACTTTGGTATCTACTTCGGATACTAAAGCCTTTAAAGTTTCCACCTTCTTTTGATCCTCTTTTTTCACTAATTGAATTTGTTCCGTCACCTTATTCTCGATGATCGGAGCAACTGATTCTCCTACATTTTTCTCGATTCTGCTAATTTCAGAATTAAAACGAGTATTTATGCTCGCAATTTCCGCCTGAACGCCTATCATTTCCTGTTTAAGATTACCGATTTCGGTATTAATTACAACAATATCTTCTTTGATTTTATCAACTTTTGTGTTAACAACTCCAACATTGTTGATAACAACGTTAATAGCTTTGTTCTGATTGTCTAGCATCCGTTCAAATTTTTCAGACTGAGCTTCTTGCTTGGCAGCCTGATCTTCTTGCTTGGCCGATTGACTCTTGATTTCGTTAATCAAAACATTCAACAAATCAGTTAAATTCCCGGAAACTACCGGTTTTACTTCCGCAGCGGCTTCCTCTTTAATTTTCCCCCCGTATTCGTCATCAAGGGATTCAGATTTGATTTTCACTTCCGATTCCGAAACATTTTCTAAAGTTTGGAATTCCATTTCTGCTCTTTGTTGCGTTTCGGCGGTCGCGTCTTTCATGTTCGCCGCCTGCCCCTGAACAATGGGTACCGCGGTGCGCGTTTCCCACTGTTCGACCGATTGTTCCGTATCCAAGTCTACCAAATTTTGGTAATTGTTGCCTTCACTCATTTTAATAATTTTCAATATAAATGCCAAATCTCAAATATAATTAGGATTACTCCCACTACTTATTCTCGCTGACGTAACGGCCTGTACGTAACCAGTACTTCGTTACGAGATTTGCAACATACAAAATTCGTGTCCAGAACAACCTCAAATCCGAAGATTGTCCTGTCACCAGGTCGCCACGTGTAACCTCCCCCTCACTTATCGACCTTAATGACAGTGAAAAATTAAACCGCGTGTACCTAATGGAAATTTGGGAAAAGCAATCGTCACCGAAGTTAATCTGTCGGTAAAGAGGGAGGAAAGGGTTACATCTTAATGAAAGGAAAAATGCAAATGAAACTGGTGGAAATTAATTTTAAAAAGGGGTAAAGTTAATGAAGAAAGTAAATGTGCGGCCGTTACGTTAACAATTAACTAGCGGTAATTAGATATTTGAGATTTGGGGGAAATTACGGTCGCCAGTCCTAAGGACAATTACTATAGTAACTGAAAAAGAAAGGTAATTACACATATAATTAGCACTAGAAGCGTGGCAACTGAAGGTTGACACGTGTAGTGTGAAAACTGAAAGTTTGTCAGAAGTGATAAATTTCGCTACACTCTGACTTAATTTAGCAAAACAATTAATAAAACTGGAAAATCGAAAGTTAATTTAGTGACTGAAGTTAATAGTGAGCTTTCTTTCTGAAGCACATCGACATTCAGTAAAATAAGGTTAGTCTTGGACTACCTCAACAATCATTTCAAAAGCTACTTGAATCTACGCAATTTAGAAATAAGAGAATTAACTTTGAACTTGAATTAAATGATTCTGAACAATTAACAATAGTAAAATTTAGTACGTACCAAGCTGAGCTGCAGTCACAGGTAACTAAAATACGGTAACAAAACTCGCGCTCTTCATTTGTGCTTGTGCAATCTAAATATTGTAGCCAGCTGAACTTTGAAATTAAAGCAGTGAAATCGAAAGATGCTGGCGTTTGTATTTCAACGACCCTCGGGCTCATTTCGGAAAAGGAAGGGACCCTGCTTGGCAATGCAATTGGGACAATGAGCAACAAAGGTTCATGCTAAGTTGCTGTAATTTTGCGAGGCAAATGGAACAATTTGAAAAGCTGAGGTCTGCCATACAGTTCTGAAACTTTACGTGCTTTTAGTCTTCCTTGTTGGTTGATTGAAGGTTTGAAGCCGTCGATCGAGGAGGTGGCGACAGTCACTCATTGTCTGCCGTCGCTGTTGCAGAAGCTGGATGTTGGCGCGCCTTCTTCTCGACACGGTCACCAGGCGAAACGGGCTCTTGATGTGCGCCAGCTAATGCTTCCCGTCCGCGACACCATGTCAGAAACTATCATCGCGAGTCGAGCGCAATTACATGCTGCCAAACCCCGAAAGCGCGGCAACTCGCGGGAGCGTCACACAACACACCTGCTCCACTCGCTACTCCAGCCAGACTCTCTCTGCCCGCGCTCCACGCGGCAGAGTTAACACTACCAAAGATCCTACACACTTTGATTCTTCACACGACCCATCGATGTAATCGTTCGATAGCAGTTTTCCCTAGGCAAGACCCAGTGTAAAAATACAAATAATATTTACGAAACAAACCAATTATACATCGACATGAGTGCATAAATATATATATACAAACAGTAAAACAATTACAATATATAAAGAGACAGAAATGTCATATCTTGAGGTAACAAAACAAGGAAAAAAAATAATAGTACAATAGATGGAAATAGGAGGATATGCATTTCCGGCGTTACAAAGACAGCCTAGGCACAATGAGAGGAAGACGAAAGGCACGCGCTAAGTTAAAGCAGGGTGCGTGAGGTCTGAAACAGGATACGTAATAAATGCTATAAAGAAAAATACGTAGCTTCTGGAATACTTAACTTTAATCCATCCTTTTGGTACATCTGGAGATTGTGGCGATACAAGTGAGACTCCTTAGATACATGCAATGTTACTAATGGCGCCTTGCTAGGTCGTAGCCATTGACTTAGCCGAAGGCTATTCTAACTATCTGCTCTGCAAATGAGCGAGGCTTCGTCAGTATAGTCGCTAGCTACGTCGTCCGTACAACTGGGCGAGTGCTCTTCCGTATCTCGAGACCTGCCTTGTGGTGGCGCTCGGTCTGCGATCACACAGTGGCGACACGCGGGTCCGACATGTACTAATGGACCGCGGCCGATTTAAAACTACCACCTAGCAAGTGTGGTGTCTGGCGGTGACACCACAAATGTAACCACCTGACAAAAGCCTGAATAACCATCTGTTGCGGTGCAGTTCGCGCAAGACCTACAGGAAGAGAGTTGGTGAGGTTCTGGAAGGTACTGGCAGCGATGTGAAGCCATGCTGACTCCAGTGGCGCCGTCAGCAGCACTAGGTTTCTCGGTTGAGAATTCTTGATGCAAACAGCCCTATCAAGTTGGTACCACAGATTCTCGATTGGTTTAAAGCCAGTGAGTCTGGTGCGCACGTGATACGATAATCTCATCCTGGTACTCTTCAGCCAACACACATTTTATGCGAGCTGTGCAACACGATGCGTTGTCCTGCTGGTAGGTACCATATAGTCCCCAAGGATAGATGCATAGCTGTGTTGATGCATTGTGCCTTCCAGAAGGACGAGATAATACAGGGAATGCGACGAAAACGTTCCCCAGGCTGTAACGCAAGTAGTAGGGTAACAGCGTTCCTACACCACATAAAATTGATGTGGAAAATAATTAAATTGTGACAGCTGACTGATTTAAGACTTCAACCATTGTTCTACTAAGTGGGTTTTCATGTAACCTCTCCCCCTCCACTAAACCAATTGTTCTGTTAACTGATTTATGAACCCCTGGGGGTTGATTTATGATCCCTGGGAACATTCCATCCCTCTGAGAAATGCCCCCTCCCAACTTCCTCACCACCCTTCTGGGAAATCCCCAAACCCTCTCCCACTTGCTGATACAAGTATACTTTTGATATCAAATTAATTGACTAATTAATTAAATTCAACACTTGACTAACCCCTTCTCCTCTGGGATATCCCCCAGTAGTCCTCCCCTTGCATCCCCACTCCCTCTATCCTCCCTAACCTGGAAACTGGTGGGAAAAGGACTCAGCATGTACTGGAGTGGGAGGATCTCGTGATACAAAATGTCAATCACATAGCAGAGGATATGCTGTCATGTATAAAATTAAATTGTCAGAGGCTGAGTCTCTTTATTTGGCGGGAAAAGCTCACATCCAGGAACTACATGTTCTAATTACATAATTACACTCCTGCAGATTGTAAGTTTTGTTTCGTTGGAAAATTTTAGTGTGTGTGATCACCTTGACATGCAGGGATTGACTGAGCTAGTCCATGATGCTACCACAAGAGGATGTCTCTTACCCCACACTTCACCCCTTCACTCCCCACCCCTCTACAAAAAACTAGTGGGAAAAAGACTCACTCTGTGCTGGAGAGGAAGGATCTCACAGCACGAAATTCAAATCATTGTCAATAATATATTGTTGCATATTCTTTATTTAATCAATTTGCGGGAGACAGGGCTCCCCCACTTGGGTGGAGCTGACGTCTGCAACCCCCATCCCCACTTCCCATCATGTAATAACTGAAGCACCAAGGAATGAAATGAAGTGCGGTATAGTAGCCATCGCGAGGGGCCTCCCGAATATGTGTCTGTCGTCTGGACGCCGTCAAGGTTGTCAAAAATCACCCAATGTAATTACAGATCAAGATACTAAATACCTCCAACCACGGACCAGATGTCAGCCTCCTTTGATCTCACGACCCCAAACAAACCATCAGGTGGAGGCAACTCTTTGATATTGATACCTGAGAAATTCCTGTCGAAACACAAACACATGCTGAAATTCCTGTCAAAACACAAACACATGCTCTCTCTCTCTCTCTCTCTCTCTCTCTCTCTCTCTCTCTGTCACTCCCTCTCTCAAGTGGCTACTTCCTGCCTCGTGAGCGTCTGTTTGTGCCACACTAACTCCTCTTTTGTCATGAAGAAAGTAGTGGATAATTGGTAAATCACCAGGTGTGGATGTCTTGCAGATACTAGCTCACTCTACCTGATTGACTGATTAATTAATTAAATCGATGTCCTCTGTATGGGACAGTTTTTCCCTGCTTCCTATTAGTAGATACTAGGACTGGGGTGTTTCTACAGATTTGATCCTGCAACTGCACAGTTCCCAAACTCATCTAGATTTCTCTTCCATCCTACTGGTGGATACTGTCACAGTTACATCATTTGATAGGAAGTCCATTACGTTGAAGGTAGCTGAGGATAGAATATTATAGGATAGTTAAAATTTCAGGTTTCGGCGTAGATTTATACCATCACAGTTGTGGAATATCCGACCACTACAAGCCTGCTAAGTTTATTTTGTGAAGCAGTTTCGAATTCCGAAGTTTGTTCTCTCAGTTACACGGAGGCAAATAAGGAGGAGGAAAGGATCTATTGTGTAATAAGATGGTAACAACAACGAATACCAGTACAAGATAGAGGGCACAAAACCACGATCCTAGTACGCAGAGTGAGATTTTCACTCTGCAGCGGAGTGTGCGCTGATACGAAACTTCCAGGTTCGCAGGAGAGCTTCTGTAAAGTTTGGAAGGTAGGAGACGTGATACTGGCAGAAGTAAAGCTGTGAGGACGGGGCGTGAGTTGTGCTTGGGTAACTCAGTTCGTAGAGCACTTGCCCTCGAAAGGCAAAGGTCCTGAGTTCGAGTCTCGGCCCGGCACACAGTTTTAATCTCCAGGAAGTTTCACGATCATAGTAGTTGTCATGGCTAGATTCCTGAAATCGATGAAAACACTCGTACATACAGCCCACTGACTTCCCAGATGTCCACACACAGTGCATACATCCTCTTGTAAACCGCCAGTGCCAATGAACAGATGATGGACGAAACTGCCGCCGTGACAGCAGCCACAATCATGGACGCATGTGCCTGCCAGAAGGCACCACCCCAGCTATGGAGGGCATCCAGAGATGACTGGAGTTCGGATGTTATCAATACATCCAGTGGCAACACTTGGCAGTGATTGCATTGAATCGCTCAATTCTCCATGGAGAATGCACACAACACATGCGACTGTGGAGATGCATACTAAGTATACTAAGTATTGGTTCACTATTCAGCTGTGCAGAGGCCGCCGCCGCCAGGACGTGCTCCACACCTGCAGGCAAGAACTGACTAGATGTAGAGCTAGAACCTTCCTTTTTAACTGCAGCTTGCGACAGCCTTAAGCCAGAAATATCAATTCGTTCTGGACACTGGCTACCTCTGCTACATACCTGGACAGCTGACAGAGTCATCTGAGGAAAGCAGCCACATATTTATCACTGTAATTAAAATGAAATATTATGATGGCAGCCCCAATCTGGTGACATTCCACATGAGCAAAGTATCAGAAATACATCCTCCTGATGGCTATGGCTCTGGGATGAATCCCACATTGAAATAATAATATGTATACCCTCCTTCTGACTGCGCATAACTTTCCATGTGAAATCTGTCATCCTGCTTATGGCTATTTGTTGTCCTTTTCACATGCCACAACACTCACCACAGTAATTTTGCACCACACAACTTACTTTATAATCCTGCTGATCACAGTGAATCTATCACACATCTCCAACTAAGTATAATACATCGCCAAAAACTGAATGCTGGTGGCACCAAACAATACTGAGTGAAAATCCGCGATGGATGCACATGCCTCATTTGGTTTTCTTGCGAGTGGTACCAGTATGTCTTAGGAACAGAGACATAATTGTCTTATAAGCGACCAGCTGTTAAAAACACGATTGCAATGACTATGTTTCTGTCACCGTGCATAAAAAGCATTCTTGGTTCTACAGGCACATACAAGTATCGCTAACAAGATCCATGTTAAACAACGTATATGTTTTATAAATCGTCATATGGTATTGCTTCTGAATGAAGTGGTCATGCATACAAACACTGCAACATTGAATATAGACACTGATCGCATGGATGTGTATTAGCCAACCAAAGGTGTCTACTCCTGTCCGTGTAGAGAAAGATCGTAAATTACGCGATATGCTCGGAGTGCTAGAAATATATAGATTGTTATCTGGTATACTTTGATGTGTATATTCGAGAATTAACAATGAATGGACATACTGCGCAGTCATCTATCTACATTCGCAATGGTACTCACAGAGTAGAGGAGGGGTGGTTTTGCAGTGATACAGAATCTGCGAAGCATGCTGCCGTGTCATTTGTCGGTGCTGAAATTATGGTAGAATTGCTAAAACTGTACGCATTATCAACTGCGATCCTTATTATTAGTATACATTGACGGCATCTTTTCCATCTCATCCATCCACTGGTAAAATGTTAATTACCACATAATGATTGACTGACATCGCTTGTTTGAGATGGAGAAAGAGTCTTGGTGGAGGGGCAACACTTTCTGGAGATGGCTAGCACTAAAACAGGGATCATGTGCATGACTGCAATATGACGAATCAATCGAAACAGAAAATAGAGCCACCACCTATCATGTCACTGTAACAGATGAGTTTAAATGTAGAGGCCATCAATCACTGTTGGACAGCAGTTTGGAAACGCTCCACAATGCTATGAAACTCTTCCATTCTCTTTGTGTTGTGACTGTCTTTTATTTAAAATCATCAACTATGTGTGTATGTGGGGGGGGGGGGGGAGGGGGTGCTGTGTTGTGGGTGCAGCAGCAACAACGTGGTTTACACTGTGCGACGTCTAGTCTTGTGACAGGCAATATATCGAAACTTGTTAACATCAGTTTACAACCTGACACAGACCTCAAAGTCATAGCGGAAAAAACAAAATTTATGGTAACGCACAAAGTGTGTTACAGCAGAAAAAACACAATGTTTCAAACAAAGACACAGGGTCACAGGGAGCCTCTCTTGCCACTGATAGTCTGTGGGATATGGTCCTCCTCCTCCTACAGTACAGGCATTGACACTTAACACTGGCCTGTGCAGTGGATCAATACCTGTATATTTAATGCGATTGCCACATATGCTCGGTGATGGCATGCATACGGTATTTGTTTTAGATATATCGGAAGAGAGACACGTGATAAAAATCTTATTGAGTTCTTTATTAGATGAAGTTAGCGGAGCTTTTATAGTTCGCAACGATGATAGAATGTTGGGGTGATAGACGTGAATGGAACCTGAGGGATGTGGATCTCCTTTGACTGCAGTACCTGTAAGATGTTGAGTCTTCCTAACTTTCCCAATAAGAAACACCACCTTAACTGTTTGTACTGTCTTTTATACTACCTCGTGTTGCAGGAGCAGGCTCCGTTTGGCGCTGACCTTACACATCATAAAAGGTTGGCGGAGCAATGACAACATGTTCCCATTTCCACCGAATGGTCAAAACACGGCCCTGTCGCACTAACTCATCTTAGCCTGTTTCTACACGAGTTGCAGAACGTGGTAGATATATCTCTCTCCGACTTCTGCTCAGCGCAGGCTTCAATAGGAACGATCACATGCGCAAAGCTGCAGTTATGGCAGGACAGAGTCTGAGAATCAGTTACAAGATGCGTAGGGACTATCTAAAACGACGTTGGAATTTTACTGTAGCAGCTAGGTTTGAGACAGGTGACTCATTTCGAGATATGAGAGTGCCACGAGTATGATTCGCTATTGGCTGTAATCATTAAAAGACTTCTCCATAGCAACCAACACAGGTATGTGGCTTAATGGAACAACCTGATTCCAAATCGCAGACACACTAAAGATCACAGAAGCCTGTGTACATTTTTTACTACTTCATTCAGCACACCATCCACTGTATGTGATCATTTTCAATCTACCATCGTCTATAACCCAGTGAACATATCACAGAATATTGCAGACATATCTAGCGGCGGCATGAGGAAGTTGCAAATACTGGCTTCATACCACTTTCCTTAGCCAAATCACTTTCTAAATTCGAGATTTTATTACGAGCTTACGACGTTGGTGACGTTTAACCGCAATTTCGGACCGTTAATACACACTTTGGTGATCAACGCCGATATTCAGTGTCACAGTATTTGTGTGGAAAAACCACTTTATTCGGAGGTAATGACATATCTCGATTTATAAGGCTTCTATAGTTTCTAACACTGATATCGTTAGCGATACTTGTGAGCAATTGTAGAATCATGACCGATTGTGACAGTAACATAGTCATTGCGGTCGTGTTTTTAATATCTGGCGGTTTGGATTACGATTACATTTCTCTTTCTAAGACATAGTGGTATCACTCGCAAGAAAAACTTACGACACATGTCCACTCATCAGTAATTTTCCCCCCGTATTGTTTCATATCGCCAGAATTCAGTTATTGGCGAAGTGTTATACTTAGTAGTAGGGGATGCATGATAGATTCGCCTTGAGCATCAGGCTTATATGTGTGTGTGTTCCGACATGTGCAAAGAAAATGGATACGTCCTGTCGTAAGGGAAGATATGGATTTGAGGTGGAAAACTGCGATAGCCGCAGAGGGAATAGAAGATATATTTCTACTTGGAAATTAATCTCAGGTCATGAGAATAGCACAGATATTTCTATTTGCAGCTGCGTGGAGTGGCCACGCGGTTAGAGGCGCTATGTCACAAATTGCATGGCCCCTTCTGCAGGAGGTCTGAGTCCTCTCCCGGTCATGGGTGTGTGTGTCGTCCTTAGCGTAAGTTAGTTTACATAGTGTGTAAATCTAGGACCAATGTTCTCAGCAGTTTGGCCCATTAGGAATTTACACACATTTGAACATTTCTATTTCCACAGCCACAGAAGGGGGTATTTCCGATACTTCGCTCATTGTCGAGTGAGGCTGCAATAGTAATATTTAATTTTAAGTACAGCTTTCAAATATATATGTGGCCTACTTCCTAGGACGATTCTGTCTTGGGGTGCGTGGCGTGTGGCAGTCGTGGCCTATGGTGGGAACGATCCAAGTTCCTGGACTACGGAAGGAGTCGTCTGAATGGAAAGGCCGATTGGGGTACAGGAATATATCTGACCTAACCGTGGCGCCCTCTAGACAGCTAAATAGCGAATTGATACTCAGTATGTGTTGAATAGCCTTCGTGATACCATATGGTCTGTGTGGAAATTTGAGAAGATTCAATATGGGCGTGTGCTTGTGCTGGAGAATTATTCCTTCCCATGTAAGTTGTCTGGTTGACTGCTTTATTTGGTTGTGGGAACATTGATTGAGGTGTGTGTTGTTTGCATCTAGAAGGTGAAAGACGTGTGGAAGACATTTTTACTGGTTCTCTAGACATTAGAAACATCTTAGTTGACTTTGTAAATTGTACGGACGACTTGGAATCTGTTATATCACCAACATTGGTATCCGTGAGTAGAATTTTCTTTTTTTTTTCGAGTTTTCACATAATGGGTTTCGCAAACAAGATAAGTTTCACGTTCTGCATGGTTTATAGCACGTTCCATCTCGTTGCACTTGCAAAAGTTTGGGATTTCTAGAGGAATAATTTCCACTCTATATCTTGAGAATTATACTGTCCAAGCGATATAGCTATGCAGGCGATATTGCTATGCGCATCATATAGAGAAGTATCGCGGAAATGGTATAATATTCTGGTAAGCCATGTGAAAATACATGTTCTTGTAATCCCAGAGTCTGGAGATGGGTGTAGAAAGCAAGAAAGATAGCAGGTCAGGTTGAGAAACAGTAATGCCTTTGTGCCGAGGGGAACAGACCCAGCCTTTGTACAACAGATCGGATATTGACCTCGGTATGATGAGGGTGCTGTGGTCACACGTCAAGCCAGTGTGTGTGATGGGTCAGTGTACTTGTGCCCATCGGCTACAGTGGATGGCCACCTGACCTTGTGCGAAATATGTAGTGGTGCGCGAAGTATATTCGGTGCAACTACTTACGCTATCTGTCTTCTTAGTGTATGTACGTGTGTTTGGTGGTTGACAGCTAGATGCAGGATGCAGAGAGAATGATTCTGTATGGTGGAGGATACGAACTGCGTGTTTACTACATCGATATGGTATGTGGTGATATAGCCGGGTATCAGATCGGTTTCACGCTGAAATATTAGAGCTTTCCTCGACAGTAGCAGAGCGGCGTAATTGCGTAAGTGTCTTTCCGTATTAGACCATCTGTAGACCAATTTTGCAACGTTTAACTGTCAGTGCGACATGCCGATCTGTTCAAAATAGTTTTGCCACTGAAAATTTCGTCTGCAGATAAAAAATGGAGGGTAGTGCTCCCACTCTAGCAGCAGCAGCAGCAGTCTGAAGTGTAAATTCAGTAAGAGCCAGTCACAAAATGCTCCCTTCATTCACAAGACATCATTTGTGTTGGAGGATAGGAGTCTGGTTTGTACAAGACGGGGCAAAGTATCTACAGAAAGTTCTGAGAGTAACGTGATGCCTTATTTGTTCCAGTGTTCAAAGACAAGTTGGAGAAGACCATCCATCTCTGGGGTGGATGCTGTCCCTCATCCGCTATAGTGGCATTAGGACATCACCATACTACCAGCTGTAGGACACTGAAAACTCCAGCCATTTTTCTCTTTTGTGGGGCAGTGCTTCAAATTCTGTTTGCGTAATTGTTCCGATTTTTCAAATGGTTCAAATGGTTCAAATGGCTCTGAGCACTAAGGGACTTAACTTCTGAGGTCATCAGTCCCCTAGAACTTAGAACTACTTAAACCTAACTACCCTAAGGACATCAACACACATCCATGCCCGAGGCAGGATTCGAGCCTGCGACCATAGCGGTCCCGCGTTTCCAGACTGTAGCGCCTAGAACCGCTTGGCCACTCCGGCCGGCTCCGATTTTTCCCTCTATATGTAGACAGTGCTCTCTTTCCAAACAACAAGAAAGGTTTAATGATTAACAGTGTTTCTGCAAACATGAACAGACATGATGAAGGGTTTTAGCTGTGAAAATATTAGCGAACGTTTGTCGTTTCTGAGACATATGTTGAAAGCAGGACGTTACGATTTCTGGGAGGGGTAACACATGATGGACAGGGTCCCTCATTAGGACCCTCAGGAAGAATGCATTCGATGTTATTCTGGGATATTTTCGTAAACAGGTCCTGTTAGGACAAGAATTTCCATGCAGACAAGCTGAGACATCACGGAAGCTCCTACATCAACAAAGGCAACTTTTGCAGCACTTTACAAGTTCTGGGAAGGGTTGATATATAATGGACAGGCTGTTGCATTAGGATCACTAGGAAGAATGCATCCTGTGTTATTCTGGGAAAACATTGCAAAAGATTTTTATAGTGCATCCAGAGGGAGATTTGGCTGTCATTTACATAGACATGTGACGTCAGTATAACACTGACAACCTTTTAGCTGCACCTTTCAGGGTGAGTAGCTAGGCAAAAATGTCGCTCGGCAATTAGGCCAGTGCTGAACCCGCAGGTAGAAAAGCGATGCATTAGCACACCAGCAATGGTAAACATTTGCGAGGACAAACGCATCTCGCGTGGGGGACAGGCTAAGCTGCTGTGGATGCCCACACATCCAGTCATCATTCTGCCTCGAACCTCTGTAGGAAACAGATTGCTGACACGTCGCTGTCGAATATTTTGAAGATAGCTCGAAAGTGTTTTTACATGTAATGAGTATTTGTGCACTGCATTATTTAGGCTGTTTAAACGTTGTGAGCAAGTTTGTGAAGTGTTATACATGCATTATTTTGACAATTTTACATGTAGTAAGTGTGTCTATACATCAGTGTATTGCATTATTTTGTGAACATGTCTGTTCGCTGTGCAGTGCATTATTTCGACAATTTACAAGTAGTGAGCGCATTTGCAGAGGGTTTTTATGCATTATTTTGACAATTCACGAGTTGTTTGGGTGTCTGTACACCAGTGTACTACATTATTTCGGTAATTTACGAGCAGTTTCCACATCTGTAGGTTATTTATTGTGACACCAAGCATGCCAGGGTGAGTGTTTTGTATCAGTGTAATAAATAAATTATGTCAAATCCATCCCTAAATAAACTGTTACAACTTTCAGCTGAAAATAAATCAGGTACACTCCTTCCTCTCCAGCAGCAGGACACAGAATGATTCCTTTTCCCGCCATTTCTTCCCCAGATCACCACCTTCGATTATGTCATGGAAAGGATGACAGTGCCCTCTGGTGGCGGTACTGTGTACTACATTAGTCGGACTCTGGACCTCATGGTGAACACATTTCATGAAGCTACTGTCTATGACAAATCAAATGTTTAAATAAACAATGCACGCAAAATACTGACTTACACTCATCCTATCCAGCAGTGCATCACAGACTCAGTCCTTTTCCCACCAATTCCAAGGAAGAGGTGGTCGTTGGAGGAGTTAGGTTAGAGGAGGTAGACAAATTGATTTTCTCCCACCATTTTTCCAGCTAAAATTTTACTACCATTTTCTTGGTAGGGAAGAGGTGGTGAGGGAGGGGAGGTGGGCGAAGAGAGGTGTTAGGTTTGTGGAGGTAGCTCAATAGACCTATTTTCCCACCAAAATTTGAACTCCCTGCTATGAGTGATTCCGACATTGTCTCATCTATTGCCGCCATCTTGGATCCGCCATCTTGAATAAATTTCGCAACACTGCAGAGTGGAGCCATGTTCTTGTTGCACTACTACTAGCATGTACTCTATGAGGTCATTTCCTGCTCTATTGTAAAAACTGTGCCCTATAGCCTAAATAATTTTTAGTAGCCTAATGAGAAAAAAAAATTGATGGACTCCACGAGTTGCAAATAACCCAGTCATTCGAAAAACGGATTTGAATATGCTGTGCAGAACTGGCGTCACACCAGTGTTAATAGCAATGTAAAAGAAAGATGATGTATTCGTACCAGTCAAGTACTGGTTCCAGGCTACGATGCACGTGGCTAGTGACAGATATCAGGCTAATTCGCGGTTTGTACACTGAGGTGACAGAGGTCATGAGGTACTTCCTAATATCGTGTCGGACCTCCTCTTGCCCAGCATAGTGCAGCAACTCGATGTGGCATGGACTCAACAAGTTGTTGGAAGTTCCCTGCAGGAACACTGAGCCATACTGCCTCTACGAGCCGTCCATAATGATAAAAGTATTACTGGTGCAGGATTTTGTACAATAACTGACGCCTCGATTATTTCTCATAAATCTTCAATGGGATTCTTGCCGGGTAATCAAGTTGGTCAAATCATTCACTCGAACTGTCCAGAATGGTTTTCAAAACCAATGGCCAACAATTGTGGCCCAGTGACATGGCGCATTGTCAGCGTAATAATTTCAAGTTTTTTTTTGGAACATGAAGTCTATGAATGGCTCCAAGTAGCCAAACATAACCATTTCCAGTCAATGATCGGTTCATCTGGACCGAGGACCCAGTCCATTCCATGTAAACACGGCGCACACCATTCTGTTTCCACCACCCAATTGCACAGTTCCTTGTTGACAACTTCGGTCCATGGCTTCGTGGGGTCTGCGCCATACTCGAACCCTACCATCAGCTCTTACCAGCTGAAATTGGGACTCATCCGACGAGGCCACGGTTTTCCAGTCATCTAGAGTGCAACAGATATGGTCACGAGCCCAGGAGAGACGCTGCAGGCGATGTCGTGCTGTTTAGCAAAGGCAGTCACGTCGGTCGTCTGCTGCCATAGCCAATTAACGCCATATATCGCCGGACTGCCCTAACGGATACGTTCGTCCACCATTCCATAGTGATTTCTGCGGTTATTTCACGAAGTGTTGGTGAACTGAGAACTCTTTGTAAAAGCCACTGCGCTTGATTGTTAAGAGACCATCGACCGTGGTGAGGCCTAATACCTGAAATTTGGTATTCTCGGCATACTCTTGACACTGCGGATCTCCGAATATTGAATTCCCTAACGATTTCCGAAATGGAATGTCCCATGTGTCTAGTTACAGCTAATATTGTGCTTTCAAAGTCTGTTAATTCCCATCGTGCGACCATAATCTGCGAAAACGTTCTGACATGAGTCACCAGAGTACAAGTGACAGCCTCGCCAATGAAATGCCCTTTCACATCTTGTTGGAAGTTCCCTTCAGAAACATAGTGCCATACTGTCTCTATGGCCGTCCATAATTACGAAAGTATACTGGCGGAGGTTTTTATGCAATAACTGACGTCTCGATTATTTCTCATAAATCTTCGATCGCGGTACTACCGTCATCTGTATATGTGTATATCGCTATCCCATGACTTTTGTCACCTCAGTGTATAATTTCGAGATAAACAGGTTTATTTTGAGAATTTTCGACGGTTAAAAAATTACATTTTAGAAAATTTTTGTACAAATGTTGTAGCTAACTTGTTTCGTAGCAGATCACTATTCGCGGTTAATGAAATTCATCCCGAATTTCAGCGTATATCAAAGCGAATACATGCACATTTTTGAGATTTTTGGGACGCTGTTATGGTCTTGAGCATTATCTATTTCATGTTAAATCGGCGTTTGTGATGTACACTATGTGATATAGAGTACCCGGACATCCGCAAAAACATACGTTTTTCATATTAGGTGCATTGTGCTACCACTTACTGCCAGGTACTCCATATCAGCGACTTCAGTAGTCATTAGACATCGTGAGAGAGCAGAATGGGGGGCTCCGCGGAACTCACAGAATTCGAACGTGGTCAGGTGACTGGGTGTCACTTGTGTCATGTGTCTGTACGCGATATTTGCCCAATCCTGTACATCTCTAGGTCCACTGTTTCCGATGTCGTAATGAAGTGGAAACGTGAAGGGACACGTACAGCACAAAATCGTACAGGCCGACCTCGTCTGTTGACTAACAGAGACCGCCGACAGTTGAAGAGGGTCGTAATTTGTAATAGGCAGACATCAATCCAGACCATCACACAGGAATTCCAAACTGCATCAGGATCCACTGCAAGTACTATGACAGTTCTGCGGGAGGTGAGAAAACTCGGATTTCATGGTCGAGCAGCTGCTCATAAGCCACCCACCACACCGGTAAATTCCAAACGACGGCTTGCTTGGTGTAAGGAGCGTAAGCACTGAACGACTGAACAGTGGAAAAACGTTGTGTGGATTGACGAATCACGGTACACAATTTGGCGATCCGATGGCTGGGTGTGGGTCTGGAGAATGCCCGGTGTACGTCATCTGCCAGCGTTTGTAGTGCCAACAGTAAAATTCGGAAGCGGTGGTGTTATGGTGTGGTCGTGTTTTTTATGGAGGGGGCTTGCACTCTTGTTGTTTTGCGTGGCAATATCACAGCACAGGCCTACATTAATGTTTTAACCACCTTCTTGCTTCCCACTGTTGAAGAGCAATTCAGGGATGGCGATTGCATCTTTCAACACGATCGAGCACCTGTTCATAATGTACGGCCTGTGGCGAAGTGGTTACACGTCAATAACATCCCTGTATGGAACACCTTTGGGATGTTTTGGAACGCCGACTTCGTGCCAGGCCTCACCGAGCAATATCGATACCTCTCCTCAGTGCAGCACTCCGTGAATAATGGACTACCATTGCCCAAGAAACCTTCCAACACCTGATTGAACGTATGCCTGCGAGAGTAGAAGCTGTCATCGAGGCTAATTGTGGGCCAACACCATGTAGAATTCCAGTATTACCGATGAAGGGCGCCACGAACTTGTAAGTCATTTTCAGCCAGGTGCCCAGATACTTCTGATCATATACTGCAGTTACAGCAGCTCATTTTACAACATATCATGTTACATCTAGTTTTTCCTTTCAAGAGGAGTGAATATTTCCTACATTTAACGTAAATGAAGGTTTCTTTCGAGTCTGTTAGCAACTACAGCCTCAAACAGTTATAGAAAACTAATAATTTTTAACATATGTTTATCTGTTGTCTCAATGGAATTCTCCTTTTTGTACTAGATGCTTCAGATCTTAAATAGAATTAGGAATATTTTTAGATAAACAGGTTAAAAGATAATGAGGCTTTGTTTGAAGTTATTTATTCACTGCTCTGTAAAACGCTGCAACAGCCACAATGCAGACCCGCTGTGAATGCTGTTCTAGAACATGGGACGAATTAGTTTGAGTTTGTAAGCAGGTGGCAATCGCCCTGAATACTGTCAAACGATAGGTAGCTGCTGAGAATGTGCGTGTTAGGAGGTCTTCCAAGAGTCGTGCACGGGAAGGCACCTCGGGCACTGTCCTCTGTCTCATCTGTGTGAAGTATGCGGTCTGTCACTATTCCTCCACTTGACGTCGTTTACAGGTTAGACAGGGAGCAGGGAGGACTCAGATCGTTATAAAAAATGGTTCAAATGGCTCTGAGAACTACGGGACTTAACATCTGTGGTCATCAGTCCCCTAGAACTTAGAACTACTTAAACCTAAGGACATCACACACATCCATGCCCGAGGCAGGATTCGAACCTGCGACCGTAGCGGTCACACGGTTCCAGACTGTAGCGCCTAGAACCGCACGGCCACACTGGCCGGCTCAGGTCGTTATAAAGATCCCCCTAACTAACAGGTTCGAGGTGCTGTATTTTATTGAAACTAAAATTGACAGAGTGGGACTCCCTTCACCTACTGGGAAACCTGCTTTGTTCTGTGTCAAGAGAAGGCAAGCACAAAAGGATAGGGGTCTATTAATGATCGGCAATTCAAACATGCGGCGAATAATGGTACGCCTAACGGAAATGGCAGTAAGGGACAGGGAGGAAGACCAGTGCACTAAGAGTGAATGCCTGGGGACCTTATTTAACATGTTTAAGAGTCTATTCCGGCAGCCATTTAGGGAACAGGGTGCTACCAACTGTAGATTTTGGCGCACGTTGGAACAAACGATACCTGTCGTCTGAGTTTCGAGGTCGTACTTGGATTCCTCCAGTGACTCTCAGGTAAAGTTGAGGAGACCAGCCTTTCGTAAAAAGTTTCAAGGAAGCTCACAATTTGGAGCATTGTCGTCAGAACTGATCGTGGCCCCTTGGCTCTGAGTCGAGTCGGAGGGCTGAATCAAATACTTCGAAGGGTCTGTGGCAAACTAGGTTGTGACTTCCTGGACTTGTGCCGTAGGGTTGGTAACTATAGGGCCCCCTAAACGGGTAAGGCGTGCACTACATATCAGAGGCTGCTACCCAAGTAGCTAACCGTGTGTGGAGTGCACACAAGACATTTTTTTTTTTTTGGATTAGGCGACTCCCCATCCAGTGTAGATAATGACAGCAGTATGAGATCCAGAATTATCAGTGTAAGATTCAAAGGAATTTCCCCACAGGCAGGCAAGAGTATTAAAACCCTAGCAATTAACTGCCTAAGCATTCGCAACAAAATGCTAGAGTTTGAAGCGCTTCTGAAAAGCAGTGAAGCTCACATAACACTGGGTACAGAAAGCTGGCTAAAACTTGAAGCTGAGAGCAGTGAGATTTCTGGCGAAAATTTAAGCTTATGTAAAGCATAGGCTAATAGGAAAAGGAGGTGATGTATGTTTCGCAGTACACAAGTCACTCAAATCCACTGAGACAGAAACTGAAACTGCATACGAGATTGTTTGGGCGAGAGTCAGTATCAGAGGTGGGCATAACATTGTAGTAGGTTCCTTCTGTTGACCACCAGATTCTCACCCGATGTAACAGAAAACTTTAGAGAAAACCTTATTTCGCTTGTACTTGATGCCCCAGTTATACTGTCATCATCAAACGAGACTTTAACCACCCAACAATCAGTCGATAAAATTACTGTTTTGTTAGCGGTGGGCGAGAAAAGACATCCTGTGAAACATTACTGAATGCCTGTACTGAAAACTACCTAGAATTGATGGTTCAGAATCCCACTCACGATGGGGAATATTTTAGATCTAATGGCAACAAACAGACCTAACCAAAAAAATTGTTCAAATGGCTCTGAGCACTATGGGACTCAACTGCTGAGGTCATTAGTCCCCTAGAACTTAGAACTAATTAAACCTAACTAACCTAAAGACATCACAAACATCCATGCCCGAGGCAGGATTCGAACCTGCGACCGTAGCGGACTTGCGGTTCCAGACTGCAGCGCCTTTAACCGCACGGCCACTTCGGCCGGCAGGCCTAACCTCTTTGAGGGTTTCACTATCGGAACTTATATCAGTGACCATGACACGGTTGTGGAATCAATGATTACCGAAGTACAAAGGGCAAATAAAACAAGCAGAAAGATACATATGTTCAGTGAACTAGAAAGGAAGCATTAGTGTCGTAACTCAGTGTGGAACTTGAAACTTTTAGCACACGACAGCTGCATGTAGAGGAGCTATGGCTCAAGTTTAAAAGAATAGTTGACCATACACTGGCTAGATATGTACCAAGTATGACAGTTCATAATAGGAGGTACCCTCTGTGGTATACGGACACTGTGAAGAAACTTCTAAAGAAACAGAGAGAACTGTATATCATCATCATCATCATCATCTTCATTTAAGACTGATTATGCCTTTCAGCGTTCAGTCTGGAGCATAGCCCCCCTTATAAAATTCCTCCATGATCCCCTATTCACTGCTAACATTGGTGCCTCTTCTGATGTTAAGCCTATTACTTCAAAATCATTCTTAACCGAATCCAGGTACCTTCTCCTTGGTTTGCCCCGACTCCTCCTACCCTCTACTGCTGAAACCATGAGTCTCTTGGGTAACCTTGCTTCTCCCATGCGTGTAACATGACCCCACCATCTAAGCCTGTTCGCCCTGACTGCTACATCTATAGAGTTCATTCCCAGTTTTTCTTTGATTTCCTCATTGTGGACACCCTCCTGCCATTGTTCCCATCTACTAGTACCTACAATCATCCTAGCTACTTTCATATCCGTAACCTCAACCTTGTTGATAAGGTAACCTGAATCCACCCAGCTTTCGCTCCCATACAACAAAGTTGGTCGAAAGATTGAACGGTGCACAGATAACTTAGTCTTGGTACTGATTTCCTTCTTGCAGAAGAGAGTAGATCGTAGCTGAGCGCTCACTGCATTAGCTTTGCTACACCTCGCATCCAGTTCTTTCACTATGTTGCCATCCTGTGAGAATATGCATCCTAAGTACTTGAAACCGTCCACCTGTTCTAACTTTGTTCCTCCTATTTGACACTCAACCGGGTTATATTTCTTTCCCACTGACATTACTTTCGTTTTGGAGATGCTAATCTTCATACCATAGTCCTTACATTTCTGATCTAGCTCTGAAATATTACTTTGCAAACTTTCAATCGAATCTGCCATCACAACTAAGTCATCCGCATATGCAAGACTGCTTATTTTGTGTTCACACATCTTAATCTCACCCAGCCAGTCTATTGTTTTCAACATATGATCCATAAATAATATGAACAACAGTGGAGACAGGTTGCAGCCTTGTCTTACCCCTGAAACTACTCTGAACCATGAACTCAATTTACCGTCAACTCTAACTGCTGCCTGACCATCCATGTAAAGACCTTTAATTGCTTGCAAAAGTTTGCCTCCTATTCCATAATCTCGTAGAACAGACAATAACTTCCTCCCAGGAACCCGGTCATATGCCTTTTCTAGATCTATAAAGCATAGATACAATTCCCTGTTCCACTCATAACACTTCTCCATTATTTGCCGTAAGCTAAAGATCTGGTCCTGACAACCTCTAAGAGGCCTAAACCCACACTGATTTTCATCCAATTGGTCCTCAACTAATACTCGCACTTTCCTTTCAACAATACCTGAGAAGATTTTACCCACAATGCTGATTAAAGAGATACCTCTGTAGTTGTTACAATCTTTTCTGTTTCCATGTTTAAAGACTGGTGTGATTACTGCTTTTGTCCAGTCTGATGGAACCTGTCCCGACTCCCAGGCCATTTCAGTTATCCTGTGTAGCCATTTAAGACCTGACATTCCACTGTATTTGATGAGTTCCGACTTAATTTCATCCACCCCAGCTGCTTTATTGCACTGCAATCTATTGACCTTTTTCTCCACTTCCTCAAATGTGATCCTATTTCCATCATCATTCCTATCCCATTCTACCTCGAAATCTGAAACATTACTGATTGCATTTTCACCTACATTGAGCAACTCTTCAAAATATTCCCTCCATCTGCCCAAGGCATCCACAGGATTCACCAGCAGTTTTCCTGACCTGTCCAAAACACTTGTCATTTCATTCTTACCTCCCTTTCGAAGACTGCTAATTACACTCCAGAATGGTTTTCCAGCAGCTTGACCCATAGTCTCCAACCTGTTTCCAAAGTCTTCCCAAGATTTCTTCTTGGACGCTGCAATTATCTGTTTGGCTTTGTTTCTTTCTTCAACATAACTTTCTCTGTCTACCTGGGTTCTAGTATGTAGCCATTTTTGATACGCCTTCTTTTTCCTTTTACAGGCTGCCTTGACTGTGTCATTCCACCAAGCTGTTTGCTTCAGCCTACTTTTACACACTACTGTTCCAAGACATTCTTTAGCCACTTCTAGTACTGTGTCCCTGTACCTTGTCCATTCCTTTTCCAATGACTGTAATTGACTACATTCAACTAACTGGTACCTTTCTGAGATCGCTGTTATGTACTTGTGCCTGATTTCCTTATCCTGAAGTTTCTCCACTCTTATCCTCCTACATATGGACCTGACCTCCTGCACTTTCGGCCTCACAATCCCAATTTCACTGCAGATTAAATAATGATGAGTGTCATCAAAGAATCCCCTGAATACACGTGTGTCCCTCACAGCCTTCCTGAATTCCTGATCTATTATTATATAGTCGATGACAGATCTGGTTCCCCTGCCTTCCCAAGTATACCGGTGAATGTTCTTATGTTTAAAAAAGGAGTTTGTGATTACTAAGCCCATACTGGCACAGAAATCCAAGAGTTGTTTATCGTTCCTGTTGGCCTCCATATCTACTCCAAATTTATCCATAACCTTTTCATACCCTTCTGTTCGATTTCCAATCCTGGCGTTAAAATCACCCATGAGCAGAACACTGTCCTTTTCCTTTACTCTAACAACTACATCACTGAGTGCCTCATAAAAACTATCCATCTTATCTTGATCTGTCCCTTCACAATGCGAATATACTGACACAATCCTAATTTTCCTGCTAGACACTGTCATATCTACCCACATCAGTCGTTCGTTTACATACCTTATTGCAACTACGCTGGGTTCCATTTCTTTCCTGATGTAAAGCCCTACACCCCATTTTGTTATTCCTGCTTTGACTCCTGACACGTAGACCTTGTATTCTCCCACTTCCTCTTCTTTCTCACCCCTTATCCGAACGTCACTAACAGCTGAAACGTTCAGTCCCATCTTACTTGCAGCCTCTGCCAGCTCTACCTTCTTCCCAGAGTAACCCCCATTGATACAGAGAACTGTATAGTAGGTGTAAAAAAATACATTGGATTATAGATACAGAGATGCTGATGAAACACGTTTGGCTCTCAAGAGAGCAACGCGTGAAGCCTTCAACGACTACAGTAGCAGAATTTTGTCTAATGACCTTTCAAAAACCAGAAAGAAATTCTGGTCGTATGTAAAGATTGTTAGTGCCACCAAAGATAGGGTCCAATCGTGGATGAGACAGGAACTGAAATCAAGGGTAGGAAAAAATGCTTAACTCCGTTTCAAATGTTACTTTAAAAAGTAAAATCCAGGAGAACTACCCCAATTTAATCCATGTAATGATACGTGAAATAGATATTATAGTCAGTGGCATTGAGAAACAGCTGAAATCGCTTTAAATTGAACCAAACTCTACGGTCTGAAGGAATAACTATCAGATACTGTACTGAACTTTCGGCTGAGTTAGGCCCTCGTTTAAATACGATCTATCGTAGGTCCCTTGAATAAAAAAAACGTGCCCAGTTGTTGGAAGAAAGGACAGATCACACCGGTTTACAAGAAGGATGGTAGATGTGGTCCACTAAACTACCATCCGATATCATCGACATCGATTTGGTCTAGAATCTTAGAACACATTCTGAGCTCAAAGACAATGAGATGTCTCCAACAGAATGACCGCCTTCACGCCAACCAGCATGGATTCCCAATAGGTTGATCGTGTGAAACCCAATTAGTACTTTTCTCACACGACATACTGAAAGGTTTGGATCAAGGCGTTCAGTTAGGTGCAGTATTTATTCCTTTCCGAAAAGCACGTGACTCAGTATCACATTTATCCCTATTATCAAAAGTACGATTTTATGGTGTATCATGCGAAATTTATGACTGGATTAAGGGTTTTTTGTAGGGGGGACGCAACAAATTATCTTGGATAGAAAGTCATCGACAGACGTAGAAGTGACTTCGGATCAACCGCAGGGAATCGTATTGGGAGCCTTGCTGTTCTATATTAATGACCGTGCAGACAATATTAATAGTAAACTGACTTCTTGCAGATGACGCAGTAATCTATAATGAAGTGTTGTCTAAAAAAACGTGTATAAATATTCGGTCAGATCTCGATAAGTTCTCGGAGTTGTGCAACGACGGCAACTTGCTATAAATGTACAGAAATGTAAAATTGTCCATTTAATAAAACGGAAAACGTAGCATTCTATGACTATAGTTTCAGTGAGGCACGGCTGGAACAGGTCAACTCATACAAATACCTCGGTGTGACACTTTGTAGGAACATGAAATGAATGATCACATAGGCAGAGTCGTAGGTAAAACAAATGGTAGACATAGGTTTGTAGGTAAATTCTGGGTAAATACAATCAGTCTACAAAGAGATTGCTTACAAATCACTAGTGCGACCCATCCTAGAATATTGCTCAATTGTGTGGAACCAATACCAAATAGGACTAACAGGGGATATTGAACGTAAACCGAGGAGGACAGCACGAATGGTCACAGTTTTGTTTGATCCATGGGAAAGTGTCACAGAGATTCCGAAGAAACTGAACTGGCAGACTTTTGGAGACAGACGTAAACTATCTCGAGAAAGCCTGTTTATGAAGTTTCAAGAAATGGCTTTAAATGATGTGTCTAGAAATACACTACTGTCCATTAAAATTGCTACACCAAGAAGAAATGCAGATGATAAACGGGTATTCATTGGACAAATATATTATACTGGAACTGACATGTGATTACATTTTCACGCAATTTGGGTGCATAGATCCTGAGAAATCAGTACCAAGAACAACCATCTCTGGCCGTAACAACGGCCTCGATACGCCTGGGCATTGAGTCAAACAGAGCTTGGATGGCGTGTACAGGTACAGCTGCCCATGGAGCTTCAACACGATACCACAGTTCATCAAGAGTAGTGACTGGCGCATTGTGACGAGCCAGTTACTCGGCCACCATTGACCAGACGTTTTCAGTTGGTGAGAGATCTGGAGAATGTGCTGGCCAGGGCAGCAGTCGAACATTTCCTGAATCCAGAAAGGCCCGTACAGGACCTGCAACATGCGGTCGTGCATTATCCTACTGAAATGTAGGGTTTCGCAGGGATCGAATGAAGGGTAGAGCCACGGGTCGTAACACATCTGAAATGTAACGTCCACTCTTCAAAGTGACGTCAGTGCGAACAAGAGGTGACCGAGACATGTAACCAATGGCACCCCATACCATCACGCCGGGTGATGCGCCAGTATGGCGATGGCGAATACACGCTTCCAATGTGCGTTCACCGCGATGTCGCCAAACACGGATGCGACCATCATGATGCTGTGATCAGAACCTGGATTCATCCGAAAAAATTACGTTTTGCCATTCGTGCACCCAGGTTCGTCGTTGAGTACACCAGCGCAGGCGCTGCTGTCTGTGATGCAGCGTCAAGGGTAACCGCAGCCCTGGTCTCCGAGCTGACAGTCCATGCTGCTGCAAACGTCGTCGAACTGTTCGTGCTGATGGTTGTTGTCTTGCAAACGTCCCCATCTGTTGACTCACCGATCGAGACGTGGCTGCACGATCCGTTACAGCCACCCAGATAAGATGCCTGTCATCTCGACTGCTAGTGATACGAGGCCGTTGGGATCCAGCACGGCGTTTCGTATTACCCTCCTGAACCCACCGATTACACATTCAGCTAACAGTCATTGGATCTCGACCAACGCGAGCAGCAAGCAGCCTTTATCAAAGTCGGAAACGTCATGGTATGCATTTCTCCTCCTTACACGAGGCATCACAACAACGTTTCACCAGGCAACGCCGGTCAACTGCTGTTTGTGTATGAGAAATCGGTTGGAAATTTTCCTCCTGTCAGCAAGTTGTAGGTGTCGCCACTGGCGCCAACCTTGAGTGAATGCTGTGAAAAGCTAATCATTTGCATATCACAGCATCTTCTTCCTGTCGGTTAAATTTCGCGTCTGTAATACGTCATCTTCGAGGTGTAGCAATTTTAATGGCCAGTAGTGTATATTACAACCCCGTACGTATCGCTCCCGTAGGGATTGTGAGGACAAGATTAAATTAACTACAACACTCACGGAGGCATTTGAATAATCATTCTTAACGCGTTCCGTGAGTGAATGGAACTGAAAAGACCCCACTAACTGGTTCAGTTGGACACACGCTCTGCAGTGAACTTCTCAGAGGTTTGCAGAGTATAGATGTAGATGTGAACCGCGGATCTTCAACGGTCAATATCTGAATAGGTATTGGTTTCCCGACACATCACTGCCAGAATTTTCCTGCTAGCCTTGATGAGTATTATCTTCTGTAGGAATATGTGATAACTTTTAAAACACCCTGTTTACCTTGACGGAGGGAGAGATTTACGAAGTTCTTCGCTATACTGGGAGGAACACTAATGTGGCGTACTGATTGGTATACTACGTGGCGTGAAAACCTTTTTGCATAACACAGCAGCGCAGAAAGACAGCTAGATATTTTTCTTCCACACAGTGCAAGTTACAGACGGTAAATACCATCTTATCTGACAACTCAAACATGCAAGGGCGCAAATTAGTTTGTATGCCATGGGTCAGGAAAAGAGCAGAGGTAATATTTAAAAATCATCAAGGAAAGTTTAGAGCAATTTACTTGAGAATTCAATATAGCAATAATGATTTTCGTCGCGATTAAAGACAATTTTCAAATGAATTCTTTCCTAAGAACAAATATAGCATTAAATTTTACCAATATAACACCACATTTCCCAATGAAAATAATTACCTGCTGTTAAAAAATAAGTTAGCGGAAATAACAAGTACATGTGTTACGGTTTACTTACAGAAAATAAGGGGAACTATACTCCAAAAATACAAGAACACCACAATATTTGATTAGAATTCATAAAATCCTTATATATAAAATTCTCGTGTCACAGTGTTAGTTGCCATACTCTACCGAAACGGCTCAATCGATTCTGATGAAATTTTACATGTATATTCGGTAGGTCTGAGAATCGGTCGCAATCTGTTTTTCATACCCCTCAGTGATAAGGGTGGTCCACCCCAAAAAAAATTTTCTTATTTTTTTGCACAGAACTTTTTATTTTTATTTTTTTATGATGTGGCGTTACAAAATACACACAACCCTAAATTTTCACCCTTTTACCACCAACCCCTATTTTTTAATAGCGATTTTAGTAATTTAATAAATTTCAACCCCGGTCGATAACTGAACAATTATCACTTGATCAGTTATCCCCGCCAGATGTCTACCGTGATAGTCTTTCACTATTCGATAGATAGGTAATTGAAGAAAACGTACCAACAGCAACGACTCGAATATCCCTCTTTGAATCGACGTAACTAGACCGAGAACTTTAACTAGGTAGCACACGTCATTCGCGAAACCAACATTTAGGCCTAGCGCACACGCATCGATTTTTATCGTACGGAAATATATTGTACGATCAAATTCTTTTAGTGGAACAAAGAAGTTCCTATGCTCTCCTTTGTTCCTCTAAAAGAATTTAATCGCAAAACATTTTTACGTACGATAAAAATTAATGCGCGTGTGCTTGGCGTTATTCATAATGCTGGCGAACACATTTCGACACGAAATTGCCGCTATGTTTGTACGCTCATGGACGAGCCGTGTACCGGCTGCAATTGTTAAATACTCGCGATCTACGGTAGGAACGCTAGAACTAATAGTGGCCGATACTGCCGGACTTCCCCCTAAGCCTTTTTTCACTCCCTACACAGTTTTCGGCCATTGTGTTACACATATACATTGTGTTAAACATATACATTATTCTTATAGACAAGAGATAGTTTATATGGCAAAACAACGTTTGCCGGGTCAACTATGACATATAAAGATTTTCAGAGGCGGAAAGCAGTTCGCCCGGTATAGCTAGTAATTCGTAAAAAGATGCAGAATGATGAATCTGCATACATATCACCACTAATTCGCTGTTATTGTAGCTAATATCAGTTGGACCGGAGTTGAGAATGTTTGTTTTTCGCACGTAGCGCGTAACGCTGCTTACGGCGTGCAAGGCCCGAAACGTGCTGTCTAGGTTGCTGTATCATACAAGACATGGTTCCCAGTTTTTTCTCTTAGGATACAATATCTCCTTTAAAATTAAGAGAATTATTTATTGATGTCGTGCCTGACGTGCCAAAGTGTCTGGTTCTGTATACTTCAGCAACGCGGTTGTTGTCGTTAGGTAACATCAAAATACGAAATAGCATGTCTGTGTGCGGGACAAGACAGAGGTCTCCTCGTCTCGCAGGCATTTACGTACCATCGGCAAAAGCTATTATCAAATACAATGTTAAATATGTAAGGAAAATGTTTGCTCAGACTTCGACCTATTTAGCCCATGCACTATGTTGTAAATACTCATTCAGCGCTATGTTTAACTATAAGTGTTGTTGATACTGCATTGAACCATTAAAAAATTTAGTTTTTTACTGTTGAAGCCATCTGCATGCCTCATGCTCGCATAAAGAATTTCTGCGACGTTTTAAATTGATAATGAAGACTCAGTTGTACTACAGTGAACTGGGTGTTCGCTTCTTACTGGGAACAGCTCTACAATAGTAACTACTTACTGACGAAAATGTAGAAAAAACAGTTCAAGTTTTAATTCAATCTGCAGTCAGTATACGGCCGGCCGGTGTGGCCGTGCGGTTCTAAGCGCGTCAGATTGGAACCGCGTGACCGCTACGGTCGCAGGTTCGAATCCTGCCTCGAGCATGGATGTGTGTGATGTCCTTAGGTTAGTTAGGTTTAAGTAGTTCTAAGTTCTAGGGGACTGATGACCCCAGTAGTTAACTCCCATAGTGCTCAGAGCCATTTGAACCATTTTTTTTTGCAGTCAGTATACAAGAGACTTTCTGAAGATCTCTCAACAGTTCCTTTTATAGACAGATGTAAGTAACACAAAATTAATTGTAAACAAATATGTAGAGCCAAATTTATTAAATGATTATTAATATCTTATTTTAAGTAAACATTTTCAAATGATTAGTTATATTTGTCTTGCATTTAATAACTTATCAGTCTGCCTTATTTAATTTCATACACTATCGATCACATACACTTATCTACGTGAAAACAACGTTATTTGTAATCTGATTCAGATTCAGAGTTTCTAACGTTGGGTTTTTGGCATTCTGTACCTGGAACATAAGATTTAGAGAATTCAGCATGAGTGAATGTTTATGAAAAGGAGCTTCAAATAGTCAAATAAATTCGGTACTCTCCAAACGACTTTTGAGTATTATGTTTACGTTAGAATACAAAAAGTTCTCTGCAAACATTTTCGAGTGATACTACAACAGATATTTTAAGAAGTAACGCCGGAACTAAGAGAAATTTACAGCAAAGGTGGTAACAAGTATTTTGACGACAATGATGTCAATTTGTCTGTCTGTTTTTACTGCTTCATTCACTAAAATCAATAGCGAATTGTTAGATTCGGCTTCGTGAAGAGTGAGTAAAGATTAAAAACCGTACATTTGCACAGAAAAAAATTACAGCGTAGAACAGATCCGAGCGCTAAAATGAAATTAGGGAAATTGATTCAAAATTATGCTTTAGAGCCTATGTGTGCTTTAGCATTACAAGGATCACGTACCTGTTGAGGTATATCTCACATAGACAAATATATTGCAGTTCGATGAAATACACTTTAAGGCTTTTCAAGGATGATTAATATATACGTGTTAGTTTATACTTACAGAGCTCACTTAGTTCATAGCTCTGGACGACATATTGGTTGCTACAAACTAATTATCGATGTTACAGAGTGTATCCTTCAAAACAAGACATTGCAACTGTGATATGGAGATATGGGCTGTCAGGCAATGAAACGTTAACGTGGGAAAATATACGTATTGAGCCATCGGAAATAAGCAAGTACAAGTACCGAATAGGGTGAGCAACGAACTGCGAATGTTTGCTAGTGGTGCTATAGTGTACGGGAAAGTACCGACCTTGAGTGACTGTAGAATGATATAGGATGATTAATTTTTAGAACAGAATTTCTATTAGGTGTGATGAACGGCAGCTTACTCTAAACGTAGAAAAATATAAGTCAATACTATGAGTAGAAGAAGCAGTTATGTAATGTTTGATTACATTATCAGTGGTGCTGCTGGACATAGTCAATCGATCCAGTATATAGGCGTTATCTTGGAAATCGAAATGAAATGGACCAAGCACATAGTGTCAGATGCAGGGAAGGCAATTTCTTGACTTCCGTTTATTGGGAAAATTCTAGGTAAGTGTAGCTCACGTATAAAGGAGTTCGCATATGGAACACTTGTGCCACCATTCTTGAATATTACACGAGCGTCTTGAATCCCCACCAAGTCGTATTAAAGAAAAATATCCAAGCTATTCGGACGCGTGCTGCTAGATTCTTTGCCGTTATACGCCACTCGAGTATTACAGAAACGCTCTAAAAACTAAAATGGGATTCCCTGGAGGGAAGACGAAGTTCTTTCTACGAAACAGTATTGAGAAAATGTTGGAGAACCGGTGTTTGAAGCTGACTGCAGAACGATTATACTGCCACCAACGCCGCGCTGAGGTCCACGAAAACAAGATCAGAGAAATTACGGATTGTACGGAGGGGTGCAAATAGTTGTTCTCCGTCGCGCCATTTGAGAGTGGAACAGGAAAGGGAATGACCAGCATCCGCACAAAGTACTGTCCACCAAGCACCGTATGGTGGATTGCGGAGTACGTTTGAGCAAAATTCTCTGAGAGTGTTTTACCTGCGTATCGCTAGAGGAGGAAGCTATACTGGATTACAAGTTCTTGTGTACAGGTATGAAGCTTGTTGAAAGGCAGATGACTACTCCCCATCTCTGGCAAAGGTTGTCGACAGAGGGAGGTAATGATGAGTTCTCAGAAGATAGCAGAGGAGGGGAAGAAATTAGGTATCTATTACAAATCACAAGTGATCAAGAAGTCACAGTTTCCACAATAACAATCATCAGCACTGACTGTGATTTCAGTTACAACTAAAAGTTACAAGTAACAATTAAAAGAAGCATTACAATATTCAGCGTCGTGTGCTGTCTATTGACCGACGTTCGTACTTAGTTCTAAGAACCTTGTGTCCAATGTTATTGATGTATAATCCATTCATGGTCGAAGAAATGAACCGAGTAAAATTTTACACTTGGTGCTTTACCTGTTAGCAGCACTGAAATGTTTGGCTAGAGTGTAATATTGGACCCTCTTCAAATTTTTGTTGTGGTGGCCGACGGATCTGAAGCATAACCCGAGGTCTAGTTTAGTTTGAAAGGAGATAACTTGGTTGTGAGTTGGTAAGGCAGTAGATGTGAATGCCAAATAGAGGTTGTGGTAACAGACAGACCTGTAGCGTAACCTCGTGTTTACATTATTTAAACAGACTCATCGCAGTTTCCATCATAACCACTGAAACTGCAAGATCAATTCAGAAAACGTATGTTAGATAATGGACAATGTTCGGCAAGTATTTTGATGCGTTATGCACATATACCGATATAAACTACGAAAAATGCAAAAAGGATCCACTAAGTAACTTTTATTACTTGTTTAACAATGATGTATTCACAAAACGGATATTTTTTCAACACTACATTACACGGGCAAAGTTTTTCTGCTTATTTTCAAGTATTGCAGTTAAACTATTCCCGATGACATTGTTTAACTGGAGTATCCATACTCAACATTGATTTCACTAGAACTTCATAAATCTTAATAACACTTAATCGAGTAGAAGTGTAGCACTGGGCATACAGGAACAGTGAAGTCAGTACTTCACATGTCAGATTACAGCTGAGGTAGTTGTTCTTCCCATAATCAAGATCACCCCTTGGTAGGGGACGGGAGGAGAGGCGAGTAAATGGCTGGATAGGGGTGCGGCAACCGGTCAGCTCGCGTCACAACGCTCTTGACCAATCACTGCGGGTCCCTCACTGCTGTTGGCGAATGGGAGTCATTCGAGGTCTGTACTCTGTAGTGAGGGGATCATCAACTGCAGAGTTATCCTACCTGCAAATATTACCATAATTTATGAGGTAATAAACATTGACGTATAAATTAATGATCTCATGCCAATGTCAGGATGCTTTGACATACACATTAAAGTGTGCATGTAATTTAATGACGTCAGATGTTATTGCAAACTCTGCAAAACTGTCAGTCCTCTAGGTGAAAAGTCTGTGTGCGCGCGCGCGCGCGAGTGTGTGTATGTGTATGTGTGTTGAATTACTGAATGAGGAACTGCAGTCAGTAAATATTACTGCGAATTACGAGCACTCTTTGACAGTACAGAGAGAGAAAGAGAGAGAGAGAGAGAGAGAGAGAGAAAAAGAAAGAGAATAAGTGTGTGTATGTAAATTAATATACTTTGAAATTACAATGGCTGTGTGGTTGAATTACTAGTAAGCCAGAAGACTCCAACAAATTCGTTACAAACATGACAATGGTTCTAAATATCTAGACTTCCATTCTAAGGTAAATACGTAAATATGATGTTGGGGCACATTCTGCTAAATGTGAGGTAATGTTAGTCTTCTAGGTCACTTGTGTGTGACAGCATAATAGCCCCAAATCATGTAGCGTGGTTTTCATCAGTAGTATCTTTAGTTACTCTAATATAGCACTCATAACTGGAAGCAATATCATGACCACATGATCAACTTGTAATACGTACATTGTAGTTTTAAGGCTTGAGGAATAGTTGCTGTCATCCATCTGTAACCTATGCTCACACCGCAATACTCTCTTGCAGTCTTTAGTATTATTGATGAGTACGTATGTGGATCACTCGGAAAATGGTGGTAAATATTACAAGGCATATTATGCAAAAGTGACTTAAAAATACATGCCTATCCCACAGTAAACAAATACAGTACAACAAATACGTATCAAGTATACACTGCCAGTGTGCGACATCGCTATACTCTGCCCCTAGTTTTCTTACCCAAAGTAGGCAGGAAAAGACAGCACGATAGTTGCCTGTTGTGTCACGATGGCATCGCAAATACAGAGATAGAGAAAGAGAGAGACTGACATTCATGCGCGCACACACACAGACACACACACACACACACACACACACACCTTACGGGTGCAGACGCAATGTTAGGTGTGCAACACATTTTAACCACGCACTGCCTGACAGAAAGTAGGTGAGACAACGTCAGCAGGTTTTATCCTGTCAGAGCGACCAGCAGAGGACACAGACAGCTCCTCTAAGACAAAAATTATTGAACATCTCTCTCTAAATACCAAGAATATTTCCAATAATTATGTGCTATTAACAGTCTGCAAGCTAGCAAATGTCTCCTGTACAGAAAACATTTTCTGTAAGTCGAATTATTAAAAAATTAAAAAAAGCCCATCCTTTAACATCCATGTATAGCGTTTTGTAGGTGTTCTGGGTGTGTGTCAACCATCGCAGTGCCGGCAGTATGTTGCTTATTTTGTGGTGGTTTGATGCTGTTGAACACTCATGACAATGAGGTGTAGGAGTTACATTCACAGTCAATGAAAATGTGCCCTTTCTCAGTGTCTTAACTCATTGTTCTTACAACTTGCATTACACACTACATGGATGTTTAAGATTGTCGCTGGAACAAACATGCTAAAATGGGTTCTTCCATGTTTCTGAACGAATCTGATATTACATGTTTACATATACCTCGTAAAATGAGGTTACACAGCCAGTATCCAACAAGGGTCAGAGATGCATTTAGATCAGATGAATTTGATGGTTAAACCATCAACGTCAATATCGCCTGAGGTCTGAACTTAAGTGTATGCTGTTGATATTGTATTAACATTGTGAAAAGAAGAGACCACAAACTCATCCCGATCTCTCTCACAATAACTGCCAAGCACATGGTTAGAAAAATGTGTGCATTACATCCTGAAACTAACGTACTGTGACACGATTTGATCCTTGTACCATAGACACACCCATCCTGATGAAGATAGAACACAGTTCTTTACACTATACTGTGAATATCTTTCATCTCAATATACATAAACGACAAACATAGAAGTCAAACGTTTCCACAGCATTTCTAAATAATATCTGATGAATGTGGGTCTTATCCGTTCAAGAGCATGCTTGCGTTGGAAGTCTTTTTCTGGACAAGGATGTGGATGTAGATGAGTCAGTTCTATAAGGATTTAATCCTGAGGTATGTGACATCGAATGTCTGCACGCAGCTCCCATAAATTGCAGGTGTAGACCCGGAATCCAGTAGTGTTTCAGAAGCATTTAGATCCGACGGATTTGATGGCTAAGACATCAGTGTTAGTGATCCTCAGATCACAGTTATATGGTGCAAGAAAATGTGCTACGGAAGTTGTTAAATGAGTGTGATCGATATTGCTCAGTTAGTAAAGTACTAGTGGTACATTCATTCCATACATTCAGTCAGTAGGTCCAACGGCAAATTCAGTGAGGTAGTAGCAGTAGATTCATACTATGGATTGCAGTAGGTTCCCACCTAGTTGCAGTAGTAGGTTTATAACCATAGATTCTCAGTCATCTGCACCACAGTGACCACACACTATTGTGACTGGCGACAGTATTATTTCTTTACTAACATTGAAATCCATTATACAGAGAAACACCCAAAAAACATGATTTTTGGTTTACAAAACCTAGCCACGTATTCCAAGACACCTATGCGCAGGAAATGGCTGAAATTTTTCCGATATATTCATAAGACCCTGATCTCGAACAACCTTGGAAATTTTCTTCATATCTTTGGCCGTTTCTGAGATATAGAAGTTCAAATTTATCCTACTTGTACACGC
This sequence comes from Schistocerca serialis cubense, assembly GCF_023864345.2. Taxonomy (NCBI): domain Eukaryota; kingdom Metazoa; phylum Arthropoda; class Insecta; order Orthoptera; family Acrididae; genus Schistocerca; species Schistocerca serialis. Next base: position 654,584,488 of record NC_064640.1, on the reverse strand, counting down.
AATATAAGCACGTAAAATACGCCGTGAGGCGGAAACGTAGTTTGTAAAGTGACGTAGCACGGAGAAATATGGTAAAAAGTGCCTCCGTTATCGTCAGAAGTGCTCTGGGAACCCCATGTTCTTGTAGTACAAAAGCACATGCAAGATTTTTTTGGATATAAAGTGCGGTATAAGGTGGAAATTACATAGTTTTGCGTTATTTCGATTTCACGCAAGTAAGCTATTGAAATTTTACTGACCTATAAAGTTCTTTTCATATGAGTGACATGATATGCTGTCGCACGGAAAAGAAAGGAACCTGCTGAAAAAAAACCTCCAATTGCATCACAAAAAAGGCGAGTATCCTGTTGTTTTTTAAGGACTCTGATTGAAAAGTGGGGTACCAGCTGCCTCATTCTATCTTTCTCATCACCTTTACACATTTTCCAAAAAATTTTGGCATGTGAACATATTCACGCTTTTTTTTGCTGGAGAGACATAGTCTGTGACGAAGAAAACGAAGAAGAAGGAGACAGTGACAGTGAGAAGAGACGGAAGAGCTGGGAAGGAATGAATGAGATATTAACATAAGAGAGAGCAAGATGAAGACAGCTACAGTGAGAAGAGACAATATTACAAGGAAAAAACGAAGGAGACTCTGGTTGTGAGACAGGGGACAGTGATAGTCAGAGAGACGTAAAGAGATAATGACAATGAGCTGGGCTGAATCAGTGACTGAGAATGAGTAAGTGGGAGTGGATGGGTATGAGCGATTTATAGCGATGCACTAGTGGGTGGAGAGAGTTACAGTTAGGGCAGCTTGTTGAAGTGAAACCTGAGCTGCATATCAAAAAGAGCGTGAATATGTTTCCACGTCAAAATGTCAGGGAAAAATTCTGAAGGCGCTGAGGAAGCTTGCAGGAGGTAGCTACTACCTCACTTTTCATAAACAGGAGCATATTCGCCTCTTTGTGCTTCGACAGGAGCATTTTTCTGCTGGTAAAGAACTGTGTTCCTGTGTTCTGTTTTCCAGCGTAATGGCTGTGTTTGTGCTATAAGGACCAAATCATACTGTGGTATGATAGTTTGAGGGTGTCATGCACACATTTTTCTAACCATGTGCTTGGTCGTTATTGTGAGAGAGATCGGGGTGAGTAAGTATTCCGTTGTTTTCACAGTGTTAGTAGAATATCAGCAGCATGCACGTAAGTTCAGATATCACGTGCTGCTAACGTTGATGTCTTAGTCATCAAATCCGTATTATCGAAATGCATCTGGGTGCGTTACTAGATGTTGGCCCTGCAGCCTCAGTTTATGAGAGCTGTGTAAACACGTAATTCACATATCTTGAAGAACCCCCGGTAGCATGTTTGATCCGTTGACAATCCTAAACATCCATGTAAAGTGCGGTGTAAGTTGTAAGTGCAGTGGGTTAAGACACTAACAAATGATACATTTCCATTGACTGTGAATGTAACGCCTACGGGTAATCATTCTTACAAATGTACTTCACAGTGGTATCCAGTAAGAATATGAAGCAAACTTGACACTGGTGATTATACAGTGGTTGAAGGGATCTATCTCACATACGAATGCAATGTCACTTGTATGAGTATACTTTAAAACTGATTCATATGCATGCTCAGTGTGTTGGCAGTCGTAAGCCTGAATGTGGAGTTCAGTGTAAGTAGTAACACCAGACCCTCATTATCATGAGTGTTCGACAGCATCACGCAACCACAAAATAAGAAACATACTGCTGGTACTGTGGCATGGCTGACACAACCCAAAACATCTTGAAATCCATACATGCCATAAAATTGAATGTATGTGTGTATGTATACTGGTTGATGCATTTAAAACTGTTGTTGCAAATACCTGAAAACTAGAAATCGGATAAAAAAGGTTGTAATAAAAGTTATTCGTCTCAAAAAGGGACGTCTAATGACATCAAACTCGACCTCCTGCCACACCCCGAGGGGGTGGGAGTGGGTTCAACTTTGAAATCTTAAATAGGAACCCCCATTTATTATTGCGTATTCGGATTCTACGGGAAAAAATACGTAACTAAAATGTAACTCTTGTATTTAACTTTTTTCCGTTGCGTGACATGCCGCTGTAATCGGCAAAAAAAAAGGGGGTTAGAAACCGTTGAAAAATGATAAGCAAATATTCGAAATGGTGACTATTTTTTGTGAAACATTTTATCCATGCAAATGACCTAAAAGAAGCAACCCGATAGTGAGAAGCAAAGTAGTTTTTAATTCATTGATGCACAGAACAATAAATTCTCCCAACTCCACTCCACTTCAGTGACATCTGTGAAAATAATTACACGAAAATGTGGACAAAGTAGTGTATCATGTTCTGGAGAAGCAGTTTTTTTTGCTTTAAAAAACGGTTTCCTCATTAAAGATTTTAGAATAACTGCCTTTCTCGCATTCTAGGATCCTAATCTGATGCGTAATTCTTGAGATACTATCACCTATCAACGGTTTTGAACCCATTATGATTTTTATCGATCTATCATGCAACGAAAACAATGTTAAATACTAAAGTTACATGTATTTTCCTGAAGAATCTGAATCCACAGAAAAAAAAATCATAGTTGATTCCATGGGAGTGCGTGCGGCAGGGGGTTGAGTTTGGTACCACTGGATGTTGCCCTTCGAGATCACCAACTTTTATTACATCCACTTCTTCATCCGATTTGTAGTTTTCCTGCTATTTCCAAGAACAATTTTAAATGCCTCACACTGTATATGGTGAATGTATGTATGTTTCACATCTTGTCCTGAACCACTAGATCGATTTCAACCAAATTTGGCACATATGATGAGGGTGAGAACCACCTACCTCTAAAGAGGTGGGGTTAAAAAGAAGCATAGCTCACAAGGCGCAAATAGCATGACTACAATCAACCAGTATGTGAGATTGAGAGCACTTGGTGACTAGCTACCAACATTACACATAATTTCAAACCTTTATGAGACATTTCTCACTAGCCAGCCGCTGCGGACGAGCGGTTCCAGGCCGTTCAGTCTGGAACCACGCTGCTGCTACGGTCGCAGGTTCGAATAGTGCCTCGGGCATGGATGTGTGTGATGTCCTTAGGTTATTTAGGTTTAAGTAGTTCTAAGTCTAGGGGACTGATGACTTCAGATGTTAAGTCCCGTAGTGCTTAGAGCCATTTGAACCATTTGAACATTTCTCACTGACACCGGGTACAAAATGATGAAGAGAACAAAGTTTATGGAGTAAACCTGCCACATCAGTTATTATCTATTTATTTGTTACTTCTTTAGTACTAAGTCTATTTGCAACACGTTTTGCAGACAGTATTCACATATGCTACTGAAGTCCTTGCAAAATATATCATTGTTTGAAACATAGTTCAGGAGGCATGACGTCATAAACGCTGAGATGCGGGAACTACTGCCGAATCATATATGATGCCTTTATTTCTTACTTCTTAACTACGAACTCTGTTCCCAACATATTTCGCAAACAGTATCAACATATACCAATGGATGTACCTGCAATATTACGCTGAAGAGACGAAGAATCTGGTACACATAGCTAACACTGTGTAGGGTCCCCGCGAGTACGAAGAAGTGACGCAACACGACGTGACATAGACTCGAGTAATATCCGAAGTAGTGATGGAGGGAACTGACACCTTGAATCCTGCAGGGTTGTCCATAAATCCGTAAGAGCACGAGGGGATGGAGATCTCTTCTGAACAGCACGTTACAAGGTATCCCAAAAAAATTGTTCAAATGGCTCTGAGCACTATGGGATTTAACATCTATGGTCATCAGTCCCCTAGAACTTAGAACTACTTAAACCTAACTAACCTAAGGACATCACACAACACCCAGTCGTCACGAGGCAGAGAAACAAGCAAGGTATCCCAGATATGCTCAATAATGTTCACGTCTGGGGATTTTGGTGGCCAGTGGAAGTGTTTAAACTCTGAAGAGTGTTCCTGGAGCCACTCTGCGACAATTCTGGACGTGCGGAATGTTGCATTGTACTGCTGGAATTGCCCAAGTCCGTCGGAATGCACAATGGACATGAATGGATGCAGGTGATCAGATAGGATGCTTACGTACGTGTCACCTGTCACAGTCGTATCTAGACGTATCAGGTCTCCCCTGCCATTACAACCGCACACTCCCCACACCATTACAGAGCCTCTATCAGCTTGAACAGTTCCCTGCTGACATGCAGGGACCATGGATTCATGAGGCTGTCTCCGCACACGTACATGTCCATCCGCTCGATATACTTTGAAACGAGACTCGTCATCAACAGTCCAACGTCGGTGTTGACGGAGCCAGGTTCAAAAAAATGGTTCAAATGGCTCTGAGCACTATGGGACTCAACTGCTGAGGTCATTAGTCCCCTAGAACTTAGAACTACTTAAACCTAACTAACCTAAGGACATCACAAACATCCATGCCCGAGGCAGGATTCGAACCTGCGACCGTAGCGGTCTTGCGGTTCGAGACTGCAGCGCCTTTAACCGCACGGCCACTTCGGCCGGCTAACGGGGCCAGGCGAAGCGTAAAGCTTTGTGTCGTCCTGTCATCAAGGGTACACGAAGGTGCCTTCGGCTCCGAAAGCCCATATCGATGATGTTTCGTCGAATGGTTCGCACGCTGACACGTGGATGTACCTGCACATGTTGACGGCCCAGCATTGAAACGTGCAGCAATTTCCGGGAGGATCGCACTTCTGTCACGTTGAACGACTCTCTTCAGTCGTCGTTGGCTCAGTTCTTGCAGGATCTCTTTCCGGCCGCAACGATGTCAGAGATTTGATGTTTTACCGGATTCTTGATACCCACGGTACACTCTTGAAGTGGTCGTACGCGAAAATCCCCACTTCATCGCTACCTCCGAAGCCGGCCGGAGTGGTCGAGCGGTTCTAGGCGCTACAGTCTGTAACGGCGCGACCGCTACGGTCGTAGGTTCGAACCCTGCCTCGGGCATGGATGTGTGTGATGTCCTTAGGTTAGTTAGATTTAAGTAGTTCTAAGTTCTAGGGGACTGAAGCTAAGTCCCATAGTGCTGGGAGCCACTTCAACCATTTGAGCTACCTCGGAGATGCTGTGTCCCATCGCTCGTGCGCCGACTATAACACCACATTCAAACTCACTTTTAATTTTGATAGCCTGCTATTGCAGCAGAAGCGACTGATCTAACAACTGCGCCAGACACTTGTTGTCTTACGTAGGCGTTGCCGACCGCAGCGCCGTATGCTGCTTGCTTACATTTCTCTGTATTTGAATATGCATTCTTATATCAGTTGCTTTGGCAAGTCCGTGTTCATCATTGTATGCAACATAGCTCAGGAAATATGACGTCCTAGAAAATGAGCTGTGTGAAAATGAAACGGCAGCATGAAATTCGCGAAAGATATAGGTAAAATATGTGTACAAATATGTGTGAAATACACTTGATATGTAGAAACGGTGGCAGCACTATGGGTAAAGTGTTCCTCCTAAGCCCCTTGGTCGATTTCAACCGAACTTGGTACATACACCCTAAGACAAGAAACACGGCGCATCACGAAGGAATTATCCGAATTGGACGGAAATCGGTAGATGTGATGCACATGTACAGAGAAACAAATGACTAAAATCTACCAAAAATTGGATGTTTTATTCAAAAGAAAGCGTTTCACAAATTAAGCAAGTCAGTAATGCGTTGATCCACATCTTGCCCTTATGCAAGCAGTTATTCGGCTTGGTATTGATTGATAGAGTTATTAGATATCGTGCCAAATTCTGTCCAACTGGTTCGTTAGATCATCAGAATACCGAACTGGGAAGAGGGCCCTGCCCGTAATGCTCCAAATGTTCTCAATTGGAGAGAGATCCGTCCACCTTACTCGCCAAGGGACGGTTTGGAAACCATGAAGACCAACAGTAGAAACTCTAGTCATGTGCGGGCGGGCATTATCTTGCTGAAATGTAAGCTCGGGTTGGCTTGCCATGAATCGCAACGAAGCGGAGTTCAAATGGTTCAAATGGCTCTGAGCACTATGGGACTTAACATCTATGGTCATCAGTCCCCTAGAACTTAGAACTACTTAAACCAACTAACCTAAGGACATCACACAACACCCAGTCATCACGAGGCAGAGAAAATCCCTGACCCTGCCGGGAATCGAACACGGGAACCCGGGCCTGGGAAGCGAGAACGCTACCGCACGACCACGAGCTGCGGACAACAACGAAGCGGGGCATAGAATATCGAAGACGTACCGCTGTGCTATGAGGATGCCGTGGATAACAACCAAAGGGGTCCTGCTATGAAGGGAAATGATACTCCAGACCGCCGGCCGCGGTGGTCTCGCGGTTCTAGGCGCGCAGTCCGGAGCCGCGCGACTGCTACGGTCGCAGGTTCGAATCCTGCCTCGGGCATGGATGTGTGTGAAGTCCTTAGGTTAGTTAGGTTTAAGTAGTTCTAAGTTCTAGGGGACTAATGACCACAGTAGTTAAGTCCCATAGTGCTCAGAGCCATTTTTGACACTCCAGACCAACATCCTAGTTGTCCGGCCATATGGCGGGCGACAGTCAGGCTGGTATCCCACCACACTCCGGGGCGTCTCCAGACACGTGTTCTGCATGGAATCTTGTTGACTGGAGTAGTATTGTATATGGGTGTGAGACCCTCTTCGAAATGAACCCCGAATACTGGCAAAGATGTATCTGGAGACACCCCAGAGAGCAACAGGATAACAAACTGACTTACACTACTGCCTGTCAGACGGCAAGCTGCCAGCAAGTGTCACGCGCTGAAAGCTGAGTTGCCATTTCTAAATTGTGTGTGTTTTGTGGTGTGTGTGTGTTGGCCTCTCCCTCTTTCATCTGTTGTGAAGCTGCGACGTGGCGATCTGTGGCAGCGTCTTCCCAACTTGCAACCAGGTAAGTCAAGTGTGGACAGTCACATGTAGGTCTCTAGAATCTTAATTTGTATTAAATGAAAGTGCTTGTCTCTCATATTCTCATCCTATGCTAGTACTGTAGGTTTACTGTCTTTTTTAACTGTGTAAATTGTTTATGAGAATACATAACACACAGCTAAATTATACTTGTTACGCCGGCTGAAGTGGCAGTGCGGTTCTAGGCGCTACAGTCTGGAACCGCGTGACCGCTACGGTCGCAGGTTCGAATCCTGCCTCGGGCATGGATGTGTGTGATGTCCTTAGGTTAGTTAGGTTTAAGTAGTTCTAAGTTCTATCGGACTGATGACCACAGCAGTTAAGTCCCATAGTGCTCAGAGCCATTTGAACCATATACTTGTTACATATTTGTTGTAGTGTGTTACTTGCTTAACGTGTGTTTGTTACACTTTTTCAGAACATGCCATGTAATATTTACCACCATTTTCCCGTAGTGCACATCCATACTCGTTGATAATACTAACGACTGCAAGAAAGTACTGCAGTATAAGTTACAGACAGCAAGTGTTTCCCAATGTATACCGCAACGTAAGTATTACAATTTGCCCATGTGATCATGATATCACTTCTAGTTATGATAGTTAGAATACATAATGACACTACTGATACAAATCACGTTATGTGATTAGGGATGATGTGCTGTCACACGTAAGTGGCCTAGAGGACTGACATTTTCCGACATTTTGTAGAATGTGTCACAATGTCATATTTACTTATTTATCTTATAATGGAAGCGAAGGTATTTATAACCAGAGTCATATTTTGTAATGAGTATTCCGGAGTCTTCTGCTTACTGTGGTAGTAACTCTACCACACACTCAACTTAGTGTGAAATTATCTTACGTTAATGTTTACTGTCTTTTTGTAGAATATAATGCGATGTCATTCATTTATACACACACTGTAATGTCTTACCCCATAAACTATGGTAATATTTACCAACTGCATTTCCTCGTCCAATAATTCAGGTCTGTCCAGTGGCGCACAACAGTAGTTTTAAATAGTACATTGCAGTTTGGAGAAATCCATTTATTTTCTTTTTTTAAAATTTCATATAGCATTATAGGACATACAACGCACATAATTCTTTACAACCGTCGGGTAGTGACGATGTACCATACATACTGCATATATAAGCACAACACTCATCAAAATTCTTTGCATAAACGTCCTCTGAGATAGTTCTTCAGGCTTTTCCGGCGAGACGCTGTCATCTTGGAAAATCGGGTTTTCTGCCTATAATCCGCGTACTTGCACGTTATTTCGATCATGTAACTCAAAATCTTCATCAGGTGCTCTCTGAGCCTCAGGGAGTAACTGATGAACATTGTAAGCTACGCGATCGAAATATAAATACATGTTGTTGGTAACTGGAACACTTGCTATTACAGGGTTATTACAAATGATTGAAGCGATTTCACAGCTCTACAATAACTTTATTATTTGAGATATTTTCAAAATGCTTTGCACACACATACAAAAACTCAAAAAATTTTTTTAGGCATTCACAAATGTTCGATATGTGCCCCTTTAGTGATTCGGCAGACATCAAGCCGATAATCAAGTTCCTCCCACACTCGGCGCAGCGTGTCCTCATCAATGAGTTCGAAAGCATCGTTGATGCGAGCTCGCAGTTCTGGCACGTTTCTTGGTAGAGGAGGTTTAAACACTGAATCTCTCACATAACCCCACAGAAATAAATCGCATGGGGTTAAGTTGGGAGAGCGTGGAGGCCATGACATGAATTGCTGATCATGATCTCCATCACGACCGATCCATCGGTTTTCCAATCTCCTGTTTAAGAAATGCCGAACATCATGGTGGAAGTGCGGTGGAGCACCATCCTGTTGAAAGATGAAGTCGGCGCTGTCGGACTCCAGTTGTGGCATGAGCCAATTTTCCGCGGGCTACGCGTGAAACTTGCCCGCACGCGTTCAACCGTTTCTTCGCTCACTGCAGGCCGACCCGTTGATTTCCCCTTACAGAGGCATCCAGAAGCTTTAAACTGCGCATACCATCGCCGAATGGATTTAGCAGTTGGTGGATCTTTGTTGAACTTCGTCCTGAAGTGTCGTTGCACTGTTATGACTGACTGATGTGAGTGCATTTCAAGCACGACATACGCTTTCTCGGGTCCTGTCGCCATTTTGTCTCACTGCGCTCTCGAGCGCTCTGACGGCAGAAACCTGAAGTGCGGCTTCAGCCGAACAAAACTTTATGAGTTTTTTTACGTATCTGTAGTGTGTCGTGACCATATGTCAATGAATGGAGCTACAGTGAATTTATGAAATCGCTTCAATCATTTCTAATAGCCCTGTATAAGATGGCCGTCGCTGTGCTTGTATGTATATGCCAGCTGCATTTCCTCGTTCAATAATTCAGGTGCATGCTGTGTTGCATGATAATCAAACGGCTGTTATTCATAGTAGTAGTCTGAAAAACTGTAGTGTGAATCATTTATTATACTCAGGCAGTCTTACAGTTACGGCGCACTAATAATGTGGACATAATGTAGAAATGAGTATTTGTAGTTAAATAATGCATTAGTAAACATTCAAGCATCTCATATTTACGTGTGTATTCTGGAATACTTCGGTGGTCAACGCTTTTTAATGATTACAGACAACGTCATGACATCACTAAATTATAGTAATTCTGATAGGACAATACTCTCGTTTTAACACACATACAGTAATATTGTAGGGCTGACATAGATTTGGTATGAAGCATTAGTTTTATTTTTTCATATATTGTGTTGTCGTACGTTGGTTGACCTTACATGTTTTCTTTCACCTTTTATTTTTATTCTGTCTAAACCGTTAGCTAGGAATACTCGTCATCTACTTGTTCACACACACCAGTAGTAAGGTCTGATATTAACGCTAGATACTCTTGTTCATATACAGTTCACGCGGTTTGCATATCGCTAAAATGGAAGCAGGCTGTCGAACAGTTACACCGATGCGAAGTGCGAATACGACCATCACTGTAGCCGCCAAGAGACCAACGGAACCTCAGAAGCAAGCCTTGGTCACATCACAAGCGCCACGCTTGCAACGATGTTACAACTTCTCTTTGCAGAAAATGCCATGACATCATTAAGTAATACTGTCAAAGTACTTTATGTCATAAATTACGGCAGGATAACCCTGCTATTGATGGTCTTCTCACTACAACGAATGATGGATATCACGTAATTGGAATAATAATAAAATTAATTTATTTTTACGTAAGGCAATTAGCCTTTACTCAAATTACAATGGAAAATTGACTGCTTACAGAAAAAATGCCCAATATTTGCTGCTAATTGTGTTAATTAAGATATGAAACTGAAGGTACCCATGAAATATATGTCAGCGATGCATTAGCGATCCGTTAGCAATGCATTAGCATTTTTAGGTGGGATGGCACACTGTCGTTCACACACACAAACACACACACACACACACACACACACACACACACACACACACACACACACACAAATAGTTCACTTTTTCGCAGAATTTTCCATGCCGTCATTAAATTATAACACATTGTAATGTCAAAACATCTTACATTAATATTTACCACTATTTTGAAGAATATGTCAGAATATGATCAATTTCTACTGTCAAAGTGTCTTACCTCTTGAATTATGGTAATATTTACAGGTATGATAATTCCACTGCTGCTTGTCTTCTCTTTATAGTGTAAAGACTTTGAATGATGAAGCTCCCGTAATTAGAATAATAATAAAATTAATCTTTTTATATTTTATAACAAAATGAACCTCTCCATTCGAAGCACCGACCTGAAACGACTCTCCTTGGCCGAGAGAAGAGGGGACGCCCGGGCGATTGGCCAAGCAAATCGGAGGTGGTGGGAGGCGAGGAAGGGGAGGAGGGGAGGAGTAACCCTGAACATAACAAGAATAATTGCCTCAGCTGTAATCTGACCCTGAAAATGCTGACATTACTGTTCCCATGTGCTGCTGCTACACTACACAAGTCTTTTTTAGCAACTAGATGGCAGAAAATTTTGGGGTTATTCACTCACAGTGTATTTCACATTTATTTATCATTCCTTTGAAACTGCATAGTTACTTCAATGACAGACTATTCAAGTGCTCAGTCTGCACACTTACGTTATCAGCGACGACTCTTCAGAGTTGTCCTGACTTTTCGCTATTCTCTTTCCTACTTGTGGGCTACGTAGAGCAGCCAGTGATCAGAGTAGGAACTGCGTCTGGAAAATCATGAGGACTATTGAGCTTTTCTACTATTACTGATTAGTAGCAATGTAATTTACGGCATGAAACTGCTAATATTTATGATTACGAAAGCAGCTGAGTGGGGGACGTCTTAATGCTTGCAGCAGCGCGGGTTGGTCTCTCACTAAATTTTAAGCAATCAGGCCACCTATCTGGATAGGTTTCAGGTTGTCTGTCCTTTACTCTGCGATGGTAGATACTGGTTTTATCCTACAAAAGCAGCGTTGGCGGTAATTCGACTAAATACCTACCATGCAAAGGTCACATAATTCCAGTCCATGGGCAGTTTCTGAAAGTTAGTTCAACTATCGATCGTTAGGGAGTGTTGCATGGCTGGTTTGAAAAAAAGTAAAAAGTTTCCGTTAAGTTGGTTTATTGTCTTTAAAACACGGAAAATGGCTATCAAGTCCATATTTAATATCCCGACATCAATTATGCAATATTACTGACTGCCTCCGTTACAACTTCGCACACGAAAGCAGCCAGAATATATTTAAAACTTCCTGGCAGATTAAAACTGTGTGCCGGACCGAGACTCGAACTCTGGACCCTTGCCTTTCGCGGGCAATTGCTCTACCATTTTCTGAACTACCCAAACACGACTCACGATCCGTCCTCACAGCTTCAATTCTGCCAGTACCTCGTCTCCTACCTCTCAAACTTCACAGAAGCTCTTCTAAGAACCTTGCAGCACTTGCCCGCGAAAGGCAACGGTCCCGAGTTCGAATCTCGGTCCGGCATACAGTTTTAATCTGCCAGGAAGTTTCATATCAGCGCACACTCCGCTGCCGAGTGAAAATCTCATTCTAGAATATATTTGGTCCGACAGGATATTTCGAACTTCCTAAGCAGTTACCAACCCAGGACTACTTGCGAGTTAACATATTCCGTCGTTCAGTGGACCTCTTGTAAAGTAGTGTTCGCCAGAATGTCCCACAATCTGCACGAAACACGCCATGCAACACGCCATACGGAGTTTATGTACGACATGAAATTTCTCGCGCGAATACCTAAAAAAACAAAAAAACTCACAAGGCTCAAACCTTCACAAAACTCCCAATAGTCACCTTTCGTCAACAACACGAGAACCGACTGATCAAACGCCAGAATTTCTGCATTTTTGTACAAATTTGATCAGCGCAGTTTAACATAGATGTTTTCTGGAAGACGGTTTTCGAGCGACTATCTCAACTCATAGATCTGAGACACAAAGCCCTACTGAAACGCGCGGGAAATGCTAAATTCCTATTGCGTACTATGTTAAGCAGCCAGTCAGATCACCTTGAATACTTCTATTCTCGCGGTATTTCTAATGTCAGTCAGTCACACCATAAGTAATTTAGGCTAGAAATCTCGTAATTCCAAAACCGAATAAAATTTAATTAAAACAAAATACGATTCCTTTTCACAAAATAAATTACTAATAAATTTAATACTCAACGCCCCTTCTGCCTACCTTTTACAACCCCAAATTGCACAACTTTCTCACCCATAAGTTTACATAGTTTTAATAAAATATCACATCTCACTTTACGTATGTCCTCCATTCACTCTCTCAGTTTCTCAAAACATTCACACAACCAAAACACAATGAAATAACAATTTTCCAAAGTACTCTTAATTACGTCACAAATCTGTGGTAATGAAACTAAAGAAAATTCCACACAATTAGATTATGTGAACCTATCCGCTTGGTTGTAGTTTCAGTTGATACTATAGACGAATACATTACAGTCCCTAACTCAGTTTTACAATGCCAGCGTGGTTATTATGTGTTTTTGGTAACAATTTAGATCTCCAAAAGTATGGAAGTTATTGATTTGAAATTTTAACAATTTCCTCGTGTTATCCATGCTAAGTGTGAAAAAGATCCATTAATATTTAATATTACTTCTTTAGATTATTCGAGAGTATGTGTAACGTATTGCACGCAACATGATTATTCACACGGCTCGCTCGGCTCAGTAGGCAGCGTCAGCCGGCTCCCCGGCTAACTACGGCAGAATGACACCTCGTAATGATTTTCTGCGTTACACGTATGTAATATACAATCTCAGTTAAGGTCATTCACAAACTCATAAAGTAACCTTTCTTCAGACGAAGACAGTCCAAAGGAGCAGTGGAAACTTCTTCAGTTCCACTGTCAATAATATTTTAAATTATATCTACTTATAGAGTGATAGATACGAAGCCCACGCCTACCACAGTAGTACAAGTTTATATGCCAACTAGCTCCGCAGATGATGAAGAGAGTGATGAAATATATGATGAGATAAAAGAAATTATTCAGATAGTGAAGGGAGACGAAAATTTAATAGTCATGGGTGACTGGAACTCAACAGTAGGAAAAGGAAGAGAAGGAAACGTAGTAGATGAATATGGAATGGGAGTAAGGAATGAAAGAGGAAGCCGCCTGGTAGAATTTTGCACAGAGCATAGCTTAATCATAGTTAACACTTGGTTCAAGAATCATGAAAGAAGGCTGTATACATGGAAGAAGCCTGGAGATACTGGAGGGTATCAGATAGGTTATATAATGGTAAGACAGAGATTCAGGAACCAGGTTTTAAATTGAAAGACATTTCCAGGGGCAGATGTGGACTCTGACCACAATCTTATGGTTATGAACTGTAGATTAAAACTGAAGAACCTGCAAAAAGGTGGGAAATTGAGGAGATGGGACATGGATAAACTGAAAGAACCAGAGGTTGTAGAGAGCTTCAGGGAGAGCATTAGGGAACGATTGACAAGAATGGGTGAAAGAAATACAGTAGATGGAGAATGGGTAGCTTTGAGAGACGAAATAGTGAAGGTAGCAGAGGATCAAGTAGGTAAAAAGACGAGGGCTAGTAGAAATCCTTGGGTAACAGAAGAGATATTGAGTTTAATTGATGGAAGGAGAAAATACAAAAATGCAGTAAATGAAGCAGGAAAAAAGGAATACAAACATCTCAAAAATGAGACCGACAGGATGTGCAAAATGGCTAAGCAAGGATGGCTAGAGGACAAATGTAAGGATGTAGAGGCGCATATCACTAGGGGTAAGATAGATACTACCTACAGGAAAATTAAAGTGACCTTTGGAGAAAAGAGAACGACTTGCATGGATATCAAGAGCTCAGATGGAAACCCAGTACTAAGCAAAGCAGGGAAAGCAGAAAGGTGGAAGGAGTATATAGAGGGTCTATACAAGGGCGATGTTCTTGAGGACAATATTATAGAAATGGAAAAGAATGCAGATGAAGATGAAATAAGAGATATGATATTGGGTGAAGAGTCTGACAGAGCACTGAAAGACCTGAGTCGAAACAAGGCCCCGGGAGTAGACAACATCCCATTAGAACTAATGATAGCCTTGGGAAAGCGAGCTCTGACAAAACTCTACCATCTAGTGAGCAAGATGTATGAGACAGGCGAAATACCCTCAGACTTCAAGAAAAATATAATAATTCCAATCCCAAAGAACACAGATGTTGACAGATGTGAATATTACCGAACTATCAGTTCAATAAGCCACGGGTGCAAAATCCTGACACGAATTCTTTAGAGACGAATGGAAAAACCGGTAGAAGCCGACATCGGGGAAGATGAGTTTGGATTCCGTAGAAATATTGGAACACGTGAGGCAATACTGAATCTACGACATATCTTAGAAAATAGATTAAGGAAAGACAAACCTACGTTTCTAGCATTTGTAGACTTAAAGAAAGCTTTTGACAATGTTGACTGGAATACTCTCTTTCAAATTCTGAAGGTGGCAGGGGTAAAATACAGGGAGCGAAAGGCTATTTACAATTTGCACAGAAACCAGATGGCAGTTATAACAGTCGAGGGGTATGAAAGGGAAGCAGTGGTTGGGAAGGGAGTGAGACAGGTTTGCAGCCTATCCCCGATGTTATTCAATCTGTATATTGAGCAAGCAGTCAAGGAAACAAAAGAAAAATTCGGAGTAGGAATTAAAATACTTTGAGGTTCGCCGACGACATTGTAATTTTGTCAGATACAGCAAAGGACCTGGAAGAGCAGTTGAACGGAAGGGACAGTGTCTTGAAAGGAGGATATAAGATAAACATCAACAAAAGCAAAACGAGGATAATGGAATGTAGTCGAATTAAATCGGATGATACTGAGGGTATTAGATTAGGAAATGAGACGCTTAAAGTAGTAAATGAGTTTTGCTATTTGGGGAGCAAAATAAATTATGATGGTCGAAGTAGAGAGGATATAAAAAGTAGATTGGCCATGGCAAGGAAAGCGTTTCTGAAGAAGAGAAATTTGTTAACATCGAGAATAGATTTAAGAGTCAGGAAGTCGTTTCTGAAAGTACACTACTGGACATTAAAATTGCTACACAACGAAGATGACGTACTACAGACGCGAAATTTACCCGACAGGAAGAAGATGCTGTGATATGCAAATGATTAGCTTTTCAGAGCATTCACTCAAGGCTGGCGCCGGTGGCGACACCTACAACGTGCTGACATGAGGAAAGTTTCCAACCGATTTCTCATACACAAACAGCAGTTGACCAGAGTTACATGGTGAAACGTTGTTGTGATGCCTCGTTTAAGGAGGAGAAATACATAGCATCACGTTTCCGACTTTGACAAAGGTTGGATTGTAGCCTAACGCGATTGCGGTTTATCGTATCGCGACATTGCTGCTCGCGTTGATCGAGATCCAATGACTGTTAGTAGAATATGGAATCGGTGGGTTCAGGAGGGTAATACGGAACGCCGTGCTGGACCCCAACGGCCTCGTATCACTAGTAGTAGAGATGACAGGCATCTTATCCGCATGGCTGTAACGGATCGTGCACCCACGACTCGATCCCTGAGTCAACAGATGGGGACGTTTGCAAGACAACAACCATCTGCACGAACAGTTCGACGACGTTTGCAGCAGCATGGACTATCAGCTCGGAGACCATGGCTGCGGTTACCCTTGACGCAGCATCACAGACAGGAGTGCCTGCGATGGTGTACTCAACGACGAACCTGGGTGCACGAATGACAAAACGTAATTTTTTCGAATGAATCCAGGTTCCTTTTACAGCATCATGATGGTCGTATACGTGTTTGGTGACATCGCGGTGAACGCACATTGGAAGCGTGTATTCGTCTTCGCCATGCTGGCGTATCACCCGGCGTGATGGTATGGGGTGCCATTTGTTACACGTCTCGGTCACCTCTTGTTCGCATTGACGTCACTTTGAAGAATGGACGTTACATTTCAGATGTATTACGACCCGTTGCTGTATCCTTCATTCGATCCCTGCGAAACCCTACATTTCAGCAGGATAATACACGACCTCATGTTGCAGGTCCTGTACGGGCCTTTCTGGATACAGAAAATGTTCGACTGCTGCCCTGGCCAGCACATTCTCCATATCTCTCACCAATTGTAAACGTCTGATCAATGGTGGCCGAGCAACTGGCTCGTCACAATACGCCAGTCACTACTCTTGATGAACTGTGGTATCGTGTTGAAGCTGCATGCGCAGCTGTACCTGTACACGCCATCCAAGCTCTGTTTGACTCAATGCCCTGGTGTATCAACGCCGTTATTACAGCCAGAGTTGGGTACTGATTTCTCAGGATCTATGCACCAAAATTACGTGAAAATGTAATCACATGTCAGTTCTAGTATAATATATTTGTCCAATGAATACCCGTTTATCATCTGCATTTATTCTTGGTGTAGCAATTTTAATGGCCAGTAGTGTATTTGTATGGAGTGTAGCCATGTATGGACGTGAAACGTGGACGATAAATAGTCTAGACAAGAAGAGAATAGAAGCTTTCGAAATGTGGTGCTACAGAAGAATGCTGAAGATTAGATAAGTAGATCATATAACTAATGAGGAGGTATTGAATAGAATTGGAGAGAAGATAAATTTGTGGCACAACTTGACTAGAAGAAGTGATCGGCTGGTGGGGCATATTCTGAGGCATCAATGGATCACCAATTTAGCATTGTAGGGCAGCGTGGAGGCTAAAAATCGTAGAGGGAGACCAAGAGATGAATACACTAAATAGATTGAG
Organism: Schistocerca serialis cubense; assembly: GCF_023864345.2. NCBI lineage: Eukaryota > Metazoa > Arthropoda > Insecta > Orthoptera > Acrididae > Schistocerca > Schistocerca serialis. Next base: position 654,567,238 of record NC_064640.1, on the reverse strand, counting down.
AAGGATGTAGGTTGCAGTAGGTACTGGGAGATGAAGAAGTTTGCACAGGATAGAGTAGCATGGAGAGCTGCATCAAACCAGTCTCTGGGCTGAAGATCACAACAACAACATCGAGTGACTGAAAACGGAGTTGAGACATCTGTGAACGTAACAAAGCGACTAGAAACCATATTCTAAACAGGGACTCTAACTGTACTGTGTGGAAATTTATGTCATTATTCTCAACCTCAGGCTACTAATATTTTCATACTTGTTTCATAACCAAAAAATTTTAAAGCCAGGCTGTTTTGCTGGAGGGAAATTTTCACTGCACACAAACGTGGCCATTTATCATGTATTTTATATTTGTTGTGTAACAACTGGGTCAGAATGGTTGCAAATATTTACAGTGTCATAACAACTAACTTATTATCAGTTTCGTTACAGAAAACATTGTCCTTAAGTGCTGACAAGTAATCGCCTATACAGGACAGAACATAAAGAGGTTGGGCAAAAATGTGGAAACACCACGAGAAATGCATGCTTGAACACAAATCCAGATGCTAGTCCAGCGTGTTGTATTTAACCAAGAACGGTACCTGGGCAATATCGTCAACGTGTTGCAGGTTTCAGTCATGGTTTGAACCGTGTTCATCAGTATCGGTGTCCATGCACCTTTTTGCCGGAGCTAAGTGAATTTTGGCGCGGGTAAATTGTTGGTGTTCGTATGGTGGGTACTTCCATAACGAAGGTAGCCGAGGTGTTCCAAGAGGTACCGTTTCGAAGATTTATACCGCATACAGGATATGCAGAAAAACATCATCCACCAAGTCACAACGTGGACGAGAGTACGTGTTGAATAATAAAATAAGAGGACTACAAAAGGGAATAACTGTGGAACAATGGAAAGAAGTTATTTGGTTAGATGAGTATTGTTTAACTCTATTTCCAACATCTGTCTGAGTTTACGTCCCAAGGGTGAAAAGTGGTAGAAACCATACCGGACCTGCATTTATCCATTCAAAGGCCACTGGAAGTTATTTTGACTACCAACGGATTTCATATACCATATCGCGCATGTTAATGTGTGCGTTATTGGTGTTTCTACATTTTGTTCACCTCTGTGTAAGTTTCGTTGCATCAACACAGTGTCTGCTAATTGTCACTTATGACTAGCCACAGTGCAACAACTACGGCTATAAATAACAGGAGGAATATTTCAAGTTTGTGCAGGGCAGAGGGATACACTTGTGAATTTGTAAAATGTTATTTTCAACAGCAAAAAATCACAATTAAACATGCCATTTAATGAAATGTAGCATTCACAGAAAGCACTGATAACGGAGAGCCACGTTTTAGACCAACCTTAGCGAGCAGACTGAGTGCCTGACACCCTCAATATGATGTGGTAGGTCTTGAAACAGAGGGTCAGGGTTGGAAGACCCATGAGATCAGCAGCGGCAGAGTGTGGATAAGGCGGCAGTGACACACATTGGCAGGTTGCATCCCCAGTACACGTAAATAGCTGTAAACCAAACATAATTACTCTATAAACACCTTTCAATCATAAATTTTCATCCCTACCTACCGCCTGCCTCTAGTTTTTGGAAAGATCCTTCTACAACGGCCAGATTCCCTTCTGCTCGTTATTTTCTAATGGCATCTTCGTCCACCACATTCATTTTCCAGAGAGCGACATTTCCACTGTCGAGACGGATTGCATAGCGTTCACAGGGACATCCTCTGACAAACTACTGACAGGTCACTTTCAGGAAGACGTTTTTGTAATGTCGGTATGCTGTCCTTTCCCTCAAAGTGCCGTTCTGGATTGAATCGTATAAATTGTTTACACCAGTGATTAGAATTATACCACGCCTGAACAGAATCACTCACATAACAGATCACTTCACTGCTGCATTCACGACTACGTTCACATCTCTGTCGCGAGAACATGAAATGGGAGCTTTGGTCCATTTTTTTGGTGTTGTACAATTTTTTCCCAATTCATATGCGTGGAACTGAAGCTGCGAGGTGCCGGGGCAAGCAGTGTATTTAACACTAAATTCTAGAATCTACATATGTAAATGATGCTCTAAGCCCCCCTATTCTAACTCCGACTTTTGCTGTTGCACATGGATTAAAAAATATACGCGAACTGACTGTAATCAACCCTGCAAGTGGAGTAGAAAAGAGTTTGGCACCTGCAATAATTTAATTTGATAAATAAGTTAAATAAAGGAAGGTTTCATTAACGTAGTGAGAAATGATGGGTTGCTCTACCGATTAACAGAATGAAAGTTCTGTCCTAAATAACAATATGATTTATTAGGACTAAACACAAAATAATAAACAAAAACACATGAAATATTTATAATACATCAAATTGGCTCAAATTGGATACTCAAACAAACGCTGTGAAGGTGAAGTTGTCCCTAAACTAGATTGTGAGGTTTATGACGAAGTGGTATGTGGAGCCAATTCCTTGCCACTCAGATCTTAAGAGAGACACACAGCTAATCCAACATTAATTGCTGCTACTCAAGAGAGAACAAAGTTAGAAAAAGACGAACAGGCATGCTCTGCTGAGCTCTGATTATCACCTAGGAAAATCCCTATCTGTCGGTGCTGCGGACATACATTACCAAACTGTCTTCTTAACTGCCAGAACGCGATCTGGCGTACCGGAGGCGATGGCTGGTTGCTTCGACGTCCTCGACCGAAAGGCGAGACCCGACTACCAAGAGCACCCGTACAGGCCGAACACACAACATTCCCGCCCCCACGACAGTGGCTGTGGTTAAAGGTTCCAATCAGCAACTCGAAAACCGGCGGAAAATTCCACTCTATTGCTGGAGCACTACCATTCCACCAATGGAGATTCTTGGCGCCAATTTCTGCGCTGATTTTGCTACGTCATGGAGCTATGCCCTGAGCAAGCCAATCACAGTTACTATTTTGCAGAAAGCGCGGGAATTTTCCCGCCACAACTGCCTGGGTACACAAGTCATTCCCACGCCTCGCTGGTAGCCCGCCAGAAAGTGTTTTCGCTAAGATTCTGCGAAGTAACGGAACCTCTAGCCCAGCCACTACTTCAGACCCCTCCGGGCGTGTCTTTTGACAATGTCAGCATCTGCAAAGCATTCACTCGACTTCCTCACAACCGTCGGCTTAACCCTTTCCAGACCAGCAGAGCCCGCCTGTCACCGGACCACCCGGGTGACGAGAGACGCTGCGTGGGAAGTCCGCGTGTGAAGGAATAGCGACTTTTCACTGCATGCAATTAGAGACGAAAATCGTAAGATAGAAATATGAGAGGGGGCTCATGCCACCTCTCATAGCCCCTACGCCATTTTAGATTGTAATTGGTGAGCGGTTGGCTCACCTAGGAGCAAGGTAGTGAGTCAATCGCCCAAGAACAATCTTACAAACTGACTCCACATGCCGCACTCTATAAAAAAAATCATTGCAACTGAAAAATGCAGCTCATAGAGGGAGGATTATTTATGATGTAGCCAACTTGACCTTCTTAATATGGAACACTAACACTCACATCACACATCCATACCCAGGGAGCCCCTTCCAAACACCGATTCACACAGACATTCACGCTCTAAATATGGCCCGGGCATGTGAGCCAAATATGGAGCAGTTTATTCTTTACAGTCAGAGTTGGAGTGCTCCGCAATTAAATGCCCAAGATTTTACAACAATTTCAATCATGAAACTAACCTGACCTCACTCACACGTGATACTATTTAAGTTAACAATCTCTTTGTGAGCTTTCAGAATCTAGTTACAACCTCCGATTCATTCTGTCTCCCTGCAGCAAGAATAACCTTTACAAAATGTTCCCTGAACTGATGGTCCATTCACAATGACAGTGGTGGTATCTGCTTCAGTTTATGTGGACTTCAGGCACACTGTTTGCATACACACAACAATAAATACAAAATACAAAAAAAACATGGTGTGGAGAACAATACAGTAATTTGTAATAAGAATTACAGTGTAAAACACAAACACATACAAGGTATAACATACATTACAAAAACAACACTAGAGAAAGAAATTTAAGAAAAAAAACAAGGTTCATGGGGCATCAAGTTGTGTGTGCACATTGCACAATGTTCACGACTGTGCTGAGAATGAGGCACTAAATCACATTGTTAGAAATATTCGAAGCACTTCACAAATTCCACAGTACTGACATCACATAGGGCTAAACGTCGGGTGTTGTTGCTACGTTGTTGCAACGGCAATAGGGTGTGCTGGAGCATCTGCAGTACTCTGTTGAGATTGCACCAAGACCCACGCATATGATCACGGCAGTACGGTAGGAAGACACAGTGATAGGCTCTTCTCATGTCGATTAATTGTCTCTGAGGTCTACTTGTTGGGATACATCACTAGTCTAGGTCTCTTCTCTCGCTGGACAGTACTTTACGTTTCCCAATATTGCAGTCCGATGAGGGATGATGGCACATGGAGTGACTCCACAAGTGTGTGAGGTCATCCATACAGGATCGAACTAGGAGCGACGATTGCTACAACTGCTCTCTAATAGAGAGGAGAAGTTAGAAATGAGACCATTCATTTGTTAGTGTGGCACGATATTGCTTTGTGCATGCAGATCGGCCAATGCTAGTGAGTTGTAAAAACCCAAACAGGTGAGTATATAGCGTCCCTTTCTGTCCTGAGACACATGAGGCACAGGTTCTGACACGATATGTGATCTTCTTCGTGTACTCACGACAACGTGGTCTGCCGCAGGGAATCCCTCCAAACGGCTGCCGCGTCCGGAGAGCTAGCAGGCTGTCGCGTGTGGGTCACGTGTCAGTGTCAACGGCCAGCCTCACTTTCGCTTGTGGCCCGGCGAGGGCTGTCTGCCGCCTAATCCCTCAGGTATACGGCCCGGTGACTGTCAGCTTGTAGGACCGGATGCTCTCGCGCCCTTCACGTCAGGTGGTGCGCTGACGCTCTCTTCTTGCAGGTAGCCGATGACCTCTTGTTTGTGCTCCGGCTGGCCTCTGCATTGCCACGATCCCCGTCATCTGCACAATTCTTACAAAAATCTTATGCCTAACTTTTCCCCATGACCTTCTATGTTATAATAAATTTACATAACGATACATTGATGGTCTGTCATTTCAGACACTCTAATTTTAATTTTATAGTTATTTATCTGTAGCTATCTTGGTGTATCTAATCTAGACATGGAAATAATTTATTTTGATATTTGTGTAGAGACCGATCTCAGTATTGTACATGGTGTGTGATAACTGATGCTATGTAATGGATGAACAATTAAATGTGCGGGCCCGCACTAATATTACTATTAATTATATAGATCGACAGTAGACATGCTCAAGAATTAACTATCATTTGCCAACGATCTACATTCTATGTCTTTTGAATAAATTATGTTATTATGCAGGTCGAAGTTTTACTGAGCTTATAAAGAACAAGCAACTATTCTACGTCCGCTCGCCGGTCGTCCCTCCATCTTGGGTCTGTGATTTGATGACCTGAAAAATAACATCCCAACAGGCGCGCGCCAAACACTTGTGGTAGAAAACCCCCACAATATTAATCTAGTTATTGTTAAATCCTACAGTTTAACTTATCCTAGTATATAGTACCTTTTTTTTTTGTTTACCTTATACAATACTCTTACATAATTCCTGTTACGTTGAGATGTCTCGCTGCTCGCCGCTATTGACGACAGTGATGTGCGCGCCGTACGACATGACCTCCGAGTTTTCATTACGCCTCACTGAAACTCCAGAGACTGGGTTAGCCATGGCTATACACGACAATAAATTTATAGTTGCAACTTCCTTCTCTATGTGATGCGGTTTTCGCGATCAAAGCACACCTTTCCAGAGGCAATGTAATATGACCAAGCCAGGACTGGTTCCTGTTGAGGATTCAGTCGCCCAACACACGCCAGCTACACAGTATGTCACGAATATCCAAGTATAAGTCCCTGGTTATTCATCTGTGACAGTCACGAGCAGCACGCTAAATCCCCAACCAGCACATTGGCATGGTGGGCTTTATGCCCGCATTTCTCTCGTCTAGGGCACCATTGGAGTCAAACGCTCACAGGTTAACCCCGACTTGCAAGACAACGATGCGGGCGCAGCTCTGCAAAAAACTATACAGCCCATATTCATCCTCGAAATCACGCAATATACCACAATCTTGCAGTGCACTGACGCGTGCCTGCAAGCATTGGTATGAACGTCTCACGAACTGGTTGTGGCCGCTATGGAGCGTATCACGACTTCTCAGAACGCTTCTAAGAGCACGTTCTTGTATGCGCCCGTTTGTGCGACATCTCGTCACTCATCTTTATCCCTTAACATGGACACCAGATAGGAAAGGTCAAAAACATTGCTCATGGAAAGGTAGTGCCTCTTATCGCAACGACAGAGGAGATCCCGAACATAGACAAAAAAAGTTAACAGCAGTAAATTCTTATGCGAGAAAACGCAGCGTGTTAATACTTTAACAATCTTAATCTATTAATGCAACGATTATTGTTCCCCGAAGAAAGGTTCATATCTTTGCCTATTCTACTATGTACACCACTTACACTACTACTATAGCAAGGTTCATGTATTTGCCCATTCTACTATGTACACCACTTACACTACTACTATTCCACGAACTCCTTTATGTGAGAGATGTGGTGGAGTCCTATGGACTTCTTTCCTTTCAGCGTCTCCAATTCATAAGCATTGTGGTGAGCTGATCTCCTTATACGGTACGGGCCGTTGTAAACAGAATAGAATTTTTGGCATTTCATTTTTTGTTTGTTCGAAAGTCGGAAAGACTTAACGAGCACCTTTTGTCCAATTTGGAAGTGTCGTAGACGAGCTCCCCTGTCGGCACGTCTCTTCCTGACCTCTGCTGCAGCCCGTATCCTCTTGAGAGCCAAATCCACTATGGCTTGGTGCTGCGTTCGCGCCCTTGGTGGGAAGTTTACGACCTCGGTTATCAAGTCCTTAGGAATCCGGTTTTTCAGTACTGTAATGGGTGCCAATTTTGTTATCCGATGGGGTGCCTCACTGATCACCTCCTGGAAGTCTTTAAGGAAAACGTCCCATGTCGTGTGCTGTTTGTTACAGTACAACCGGCACAAGTTTCCGAGTTCTTTAATAACCCGTTCTGCAGCATTCGAGCTCGGATGGTGTGAAGATATAAAAATGGGATCAATTTTACATTGACGCAACGTCTCCTTCCATGTTTTTGACTTAAACTGTGGCCCGTTATCAGAAATAATTCTACTCACATGACCAACCTGTGGTAGGAAATCCCGGATTAGGGTTCGTGATACAGTTCGTCCTGTCGCCCTCTTCTGTGGCGTAAAGGTAACGTATTTGGACGTTAGTTCAACAAACACTAATACGTAAGTATATCCTCTTCTTGTTCTTGGCAAAGGTCCCATCAAATCTGTTGCTGCTAATTGTCTTAATTTGGTCGGTACGATTGGGTATAATGGTGCCTGCATACTCACAGTGGTGTGCTTAGCCTTTTGGCAGTCTTTACACACCGACAGTACCCTCCGAATTCGACGCTCCATGTTTCGAAAGTAACACATGGTCCTTAGCTTGAGATTGCACTTGCGTGGTCCGAAGTGTCCATAGCTGAGGTGAGTATGCCATATAACCTTGTTTATTAGGTGTTCAGGGATGCATAGCCCCCATTCAGTGTCATTTGCATAATTTCGGTGGAAAATTTTGCCTTTCCGCAAGAGGTATAACTGCCTGATGGTGGCGTGTCTTCTGTCTATCCATTTCTGTTTCAATAACACTAGGGCAGGGTCCTTGTCTTGCTCCTTCTTGATGTCCTGCATACTACAGGTAATACAATTTTCAGAGGCTACTTTCTGCATATAGAAAAGGCAGTAGTGATTTTCCTCCAGATCTTCTTCAATGTTGTGCTCAAATCCGATCGGTGACCGTGATAAGGCGTCTGCAATAATGTTCTGACTGCCGGGGATATATTCTATCGAAAAGTTGTACTGCTGCAGATATGATGCCCACCTAATGAGCCGCCTGTGATTAAGCTTTGTAGTCATCAAGAACTCGAGTGCCTTGTGGTCTGTGTAGACCCTCGTCTTGCGACCAAACAGAAGGTATCTGAATTTCTCAAACACCCATACAATAACCAGCGCCTCTAACTCGGTTACTGAGTAATTCCTCTCACTCTTGGCTAGTACTCTGCTACCAAACGCAATTGTCTTCCACACCCTGTTTCCTTCATGTACATAGTCTTGGAACACCATGACACCCAGACCTGAGTATGAACTGTCCGTTACTATGCAAAGCTCTTCTGCTAAATTAGGGTGTGATACGATGGGTGCTTGTAATAATGCGAATTTTAATGCTTTCCATTCGGATTCGGCCGCCTCATCCCATTCCCAAGGAATCTTCTTTCCTGTAAGTTGATGCAACCTAGGACTGCTCTGAGTTTTGACATGTATAAAGCGGTTGTAAAAATTTATGATCCCCATGAACCCCCTTAACTGCTTCTTTGTCGTAGGAATCGCTTCGATCTTTTCGGGATTTGGCGCAATGCTCTCACCCGTGATGATATGTCCTAGAAATTTGACAGAGGACGTCCCAAAATTCGATTTTTCGATATTGATGGTCACTCCGTATTCCTTGAATGTCGCAAGGAGTTCACCGAGGACCGCATTGTGCTCTCCCCAAGATTTCTCCGCGATCAGCAAATCGTCCACATTGCTGGTGACATGACGTTTCAAATTATCGCTTAGTATGCCGTCCAGCCCCCGAATGAATGCGGCAGATGAAACGTTCAAACCAAATGGCAGACGACGAAACCGGTAACATCTTCCAAATGCTAAAAAGGCTGTGTACTGTCTGCAATTTGGATGGAGCTCGATCTGCCAGAAACTCGATTTTAGATCAACTGATGAGAAGATTGATATTCCATGGAAGTTTTGTAAGAGTTCCTCTAATCGTTCCGATCTGTCTGTTTCGGGTTCTATTATGGTATTAATTTGTCGCGAGTCCAAGACTAAACGAATACTACCATCTGCCTTCTCGACTACTCTTAACGGGTTATTATAGGCTGAAGCCGTAGGTTCTATTATTCCTTCACTCAGCATTCGCGTAATTTCAGCTGCTACTTTCTGTCGATATGCCAAGGGGATTGGATAGGGTGGCACACGAAACTGGTTGTGCGGACGTACACGAAATTCATATTGGAAGTTCTTTATTGATCCTGTCTTGGGAAGGAAGACCTCCGCATGTTCTACTAGTAATTTATGAAGTTCTTTGCGGTGGTCGCACCTTATATTCTTTATTGCTTCCACTTTTTCTCCTATTTTCTCCTTTATTTCTCCCATTATTCCGACTTCATTCTCATCCGTGTCCTCTCCCCTACCCGCAACGTCGACCTGTTCTTCCTTTCTGTCTTTCAGACACGCGTAGTTTACCCGTACACAGTTAGACGGTAGTTGAGCTGGGATCAGCTGGTCGTCGAACTTTATGTGGACGGGATTCCCTTTCCTCAAAACCACTTCACCTCGTCCTAGATCAACTATCGCTTCATGTTCATTTAGGAAGTCCGTTCCTATTATCATGTCGATCGCCAGATTTGGCACGATCCAGAAGTTAGACTCTATTTTGTGTCCTTGGCAGTACAATTCCAGTCTTGTTTGTTGGGTGACCTCCGTACATTTCCCCGCTAATGCCCCTTTTATTTTGGTTTTCTTAACCGATAGCACAGGCCAGTCCATCTCCTGAGAGCACCTCTTGTATGCTGCCTCAGATATTGCTGTTATGTAGCTTCCACTATCTATTATCGCATTCATACTCTTTTCAGCTATTGCTACTGTGATAAGAGGCTGCCGATCTTGTCGAGGAGTTGCTTTATGTTCCTCGAGCAGGATTTCTGATAAATCTTCGTAATGTATCATCCGTAGTTGGCCAGGTCCGAGATTACGTGCGAAATTCCGGCGGCCTGTGTTCGCACTGGTCTGGCGTCAATCCCTTGTTAAGCTCCCCCTCCTCTGACGTGCATTAGGATTTGCGGGTCTAGTTTCAATCTCCTGGTTCCACTGTTGTCCTTGGTTTCGCTCTCTCCAATTACGGTCGCTTTGCCGTTTGTTATTCCTCCTATCCCAGATTCCTTGTCTAGATTGACCCTGCTCCCTGACGTTCTGCTTTCCGTGTCTTTGGTTTCCATAACCTTGAATAGCGTAACCTTGACTTCCGTAACCCTGGTTTCCTAACTGACCAGTGCGATTATGCGATCTGTTGTCGTCTTCCCTTCCTGGCCCGTGGTATTTGTTACTTTGCCTCTTCTTCCTGTCCTTTGCGTCTTGTTTATCAAAGACTACATCGAGTTCGCGCAATAGACTCTTGAATGCTTCTGTGTCAGATCCACACTTCCCGACAAGTGTCTGTTGGTACGTAACTGGCAATTTGGAAAAGCAAAATTTAATGATTTCTCCGTTGCTATATGGACTATCTAAAAATTGATTCTTCTTGAGTAAATAATCACGAAATTTGGTTGCGCTCCTATGCCCGGACACTTCCAGTTCAGGACAAAATATTATTTCCTCTTTAATCCTGTCTTGCGTTTCCTTTGACCAGTAAGTCCGCAGGAATGCACCAACAAATTCCTGATAAGTCCGACACGTCACTGCCACACCCCGCATCTTTTCCGCGGCTTGGCCTTCGATGTGTCCACACATGAATTCTAATTTTGCCTGGGTTGGCCATGATGCCGGTAATGAATTTGTAAACTGCATCACCCAGCTCTTCGGATGCATCGGCCCTCCATTTTCTTTGAACTTCTGGAATTTTAGTATCGACAGGAAGTGATTGTGATCAAAATCCTGTCTGATCCTCGCACTGGTGTTGTCACTCGTTTCCGATATTTGCACGTCTGCTGAGTCTCCTGTTCTATCTTGCTGATAACTGTGATGTGCTACCTCTGTATCACAGTGGAAGTGGCACTCAGAATTCACTCTCCTAAGTGGGCTATAATTATTGGAGCTATTACTCGCTGTTTCTGCGTGTGCATTGTTAGTTCCGCACTCAGTCATTGGGCTAGAGCACGGCGGGCTTTTCTTCGGAGACACAATTCTGTGTATTCCATCATTGGTATCCTAACGCGCAGTGCTCGTGTGCCCGTTTTGCTCTAGTTTTGCTATCCGACTCTCTACTTCTTCCATTCATTTCGTGGTGTTCGCAACCGCGATATTACCTTGAGTTTTTAAGAATGATAGGGATTTTGAGTGGGATTGTGTTGTACGTCGCAAGCACCCTGCGAGTTTAGAAGTTGCTTCCACGACTTTCATTGCCCCTATTGCTGCCGTTTTGGCCAGGCCTGCTACTTTTTGTGCAGCCATTGACATTTGTTTTACTTCTCCACATTCTCTCTTTATTGTTAGTAATTCCCCACGAATTTCCCCTATATGCGAAATTATTACCTCAGTGTCCTTCTTACGCTGTTCATCAGCTTCTTCCTTCTCCTTCTTACGTTGTTTCTCCTCTTCTTCCTTCTCCCTCTTACGCTGTTCGTCAGCTTCTTCCTTCTCCTTCTTACGTTGTTTCTCCTCTTCTTCCTTCTCCCTCTTACGCTGTTCGTCAGCTTCTTCCTTCTCCTTCTTACGTTGTTTCTCGTCTTCTTCCTTCTCCTTCTTACGTTGTTTCTCATCTTCTTCCTTTTCCTTCTTACGTTGTTCGTCAGCTTCTTCTTTCATTGATCGTAGGAAGCTCAGTATTGGGTTTACGTCATCTTTTTAATCCTCTTCAAATGTGGGAGATGTAACTCTGGACACCTGGGCGCTAGAGCTCTGACGTGGCCGAGCTAGCCCCTGTCTGCTCTCGTTCGTTTGATTATAAACTTCTGCTACCGTCTCGACCTGTGTGCCTGTCTCTGTTTCATCCTCTACTTCACTATCATAATCACGGCCGCAACCCTGCTCTGAGATCGCGTCCAAATCACCTTCCTCATCAATGACCCTGGCTCCTGTCCTGCTAAAAATATGCCCATCTCATCTCCGAACCTATTCCCGTCAGTAAACTGCCCCTTATCCATTATGCTATCCTCTTTTGTTTTAGCTTCGCTCGATAATAGTTGTGCCTTACTTCTCGTTATCATTCATGAAAAACAAATTTATCTAAAATGCACAATAAAATTAATCTACTTCATATATTTTTACACATAGACATAAAATTTCAACAACGCCTCTCCAATGCTGTAATTATACGCACGATTTGTTGTTGTACAGAAACCGCACACAAACCTGATAAAGTGTGATGTGATACGGACACACCATCAAAGGAACACAAAAACAATGAACAAAAGAATCTATACACTGAAAACAAAAACTGTAATCATGCGCCGCTACTTAAAACTAAACGCGGAACTACCAGAAAAAAACTTGGGTATTAATCAATAAAAAAAATTAAGCAAAAAAAAATTTGGAGTGTCCCTACTACTAATAATACTTGCTTATCAGCGATTCACAGGAAAGATCTGAGGCTAAGGGTCGCCATTTTATGCGAGGTGCCGGGGCAAGCAGTGTATTTAACACTAAATTCTAGAATCTACATATGTAAATGATGCTCTAAGCCCCCCTATTCTAACTCCGACTTTTGCTGTTGCACATGGATTAAAAAATATACGCGAACTGACTGTAATCAACCCTGCAAGTGGAGTAGAAAAGAGTTTGGCACCTGCAATAATTTAATTTGATAAATAAGTTAAATAAAGGAAGGTTTCATTAACGTAGTGAGAAATGATGGGTTGCTCTACCGATTAACAGAATGAAAGTTCTGTCCTAAATAACAATATGATTTCTTAGGACTAAACACAAAATAATAAACAAAAACACATGAAACATTTATAATACATCAAATTGGCTCAAATTGGATACTCAAACAAACGCTGTGAAGGTGAAGTTGTCCCTAAACTAGATTGTGAGGTTTATGACGAAGTGGTATGTGGAGCCAATTCCTTGCCACTCAGATCTTAAGAGAGACACACAGCTAACCCAACATTAATTGCTGCTACTCAAGACAGAACAAAGTTAGAAAAAGACGAACAGGCGCGCTCTGCTGAGCTCTGATTATCACCTAGGAAAATCCCTATCTGTCGGTGCTGCGGACATACATTACCAAACTGTCTTCTTAACTGCCAGAATGCGATCTGGCGTACCGGAGGCGATGGCTGGTTGCTTCGACGTCCTCGACAGAAAGGCGAGACCCGACTACCAAGAGCACCCGTACAGGCCGAACACACAACATTCCCGCCCCCACAACAGTGGCCGTGGTTAAATGTTCCAATCAGCAACTCGAAAACCGGCGGAAAATTCCACTCTATTGCCGGAGCACTACCATTCCACCAATGGAGATTCTTGGCGCCAATTTCTGCGCTGATTTTGCTACGTCATGGAGCTATGCCCTGAGCAAGCCAATCACAGTTACTATTTTGCAGAAAGCGCGGGAATTTTCCCGCCACAACTGCCTGGGTACACAAGTCATTCCCACGCCTCGCTGGTAGCCCTCCAGAAAGTGTTTTCGCTAAGATTCTGCGAAGTAACGGAACCTCTAGCCCAGCCACTACTTCAGACCCCTCCGGGCGTGTCTTTTGACAATGTCGGCGTCTGCAAAGCATTCATTCACTCGACTTCCTCACACCCGTCGGCTTAACCTTTTCCAGACCAGCAGAGCCCGCCTGTCACCGGACCACCCGGGTGACGAGAGACGCTGCGTGGGAAGTCCGCGTGTGAAGGAATAGCGACTTTTCACTGCATGCAATTAGAGACGAAAATCGTAAGATAGAAATATGAGAGGGGGCTCATGCCACCTCTCAAAGCATACCATACTCACTTCCTCCCGTTTGTGAGTTTACTACTAGAGAAATCGGACAATAAATGTAGTTATTACTTCTTGTGGTTGGGACTTAGGGTCAATCACAATTTTGCAAATGACAGCATAATCACTTTAGACTCGAGAAGCTATTTATTTGCATTATGCCAATTTCGGCTTTATGGACATTATTAAACGGTATGCTTCAGCATCTGTCAGAATGTGAAAATCTTCTGACATGTATGCATGTCATCGTCGTATCTTTACGATGAGTCTTTCAACATCTTTAACACGAACCCTACCAAATCACTATTCTGGTACAGTAGTGACATGTGAACTGACTTAGTTGGCGATAAAACAAATTAACAGGTAAATTAACAAAATACTTTCCTTCATCAGGCACAAATGGTGAATCACAACACTAACGGAAAATAAATTACCTAACAGTCCCACATGAACCAGGTTATTAATGCAGGAAATCAGGATTTATGCAAATGTGTAATGCTAAAATACTTGTTGAAGCACATATATGGTGATATAATTAAGCAATTAAAAGCACATAATACAATAAAATAACAAAAGTCATGGGATTCCTCCTAATATTGTTTCGGACCACCATTTGCCCACAGTAACTCGACCTGTCATAGACTCAACAAGTCATTGGATATTCCCTACAGAAATATTGAGCCATTCTGCCTCTATAGCCGTCTATAGTTGCGGAAATGTTGCCGGTCCAGGATTTTATGTACGAACTGGTCTCTGGGCTATGTCCCATAAATGTTCTTCATGTCAGGCTATCTGGGTGGCCAAATCACTGGCTCAAACTGCCCAGAATGTTCTTCAGACCCATCACGAACAATTGTGGCGTGGTGACATGGCGTATTGTCATCCATGAAAATTCCATCCCTGTTTGGGAAGATGAAGTCCATAAATGGCTGCAGATAGTCTCCAGGTAAACGAACATAACCATTTCCAATCGATGATCGGTTCAGTTGGACAAGAGGACCTTGTCAATTAGATGTAAACACAGCACAGATCGTTTTGAAGCCACCACCAGCTTGTACAGTGCCTCGTTGGCAGCTTGGGGCCATGGCTTCATGGGTGCGCGACACTCGAACTCTACCATCAGTTCCTATCAACTGAAATCGGAACTCATCTGGCCAGGCTACGGTTTACCAAATATGGTGACGAGCCCAAGAGAGGCACTGCAGACGATGTCATGCCGTTAGCAAACACACTCGTGTCGGTCGTCTGCTGTCATAGCCCATTAACGTCAAATTTCGCCGCACTGTCCTAACGGATCCGTTCGTCGAACTATCCACAACGATTTCTGCGGTTATTTCACGCAGTGTTTTTTGTGTGTTGGCACTAACAACTCTATGCAAATACCACTGCTCTCGGTCGTTAAATGAAGGCTGTCAGCTGAGTTAGGTACGTTCACGACCTCTCAGGAGGTGTTGGTGGCGATAGGAAGTATTCCTGTATTCCACATTTTGAGAGGTGGTAGTATGGATCGAAACGAAAGAAAATGTCCAGTACACATGGACTTTAAAATTGTTACCTTAAGAGCTATCAGCTACAATTCATCTTCGATACTGTGAAACACAGCTCTTGTAATGCAAGCACTTTGTGGTTACGAACGACTTACAGAATGCAGGAAAACAAATTAGGACACTCCTCTACTATTGTCCATGGATACAACAGGTAGCAAACATCTGTTAGTGTTGTTAATTTGTTACTATAAACCATGTTCACAGTTTTGGGCAAGTGCAGCGCCTACATTAGTTGTACTGGAAGCAGGTCATGTTGTGACAAGTTTGTGTAATGATTTTGAATTGTAGTTTTATTTGTGCACTTACCAGAATAATTGAATCCTATTCTTCCACACGGAAAATCGCAAACATGATTTTCTATTGTGTTTGCACAACTGCGACACTAGGTTGAATTTATAGTTATGCCGTATAAACATCGTCACCCAACAATGACATTAATTATCAAAATATGTCACTATTTATCAATCAGTTCCACGCGTTCAACAGTGGGCTGGTGAATATTAAACTGATATTATTATTTCGACCTAAATATGACTCGAGCTCACATATAGTGGTTGAAAAATTAGTACTAGGTACTGCTTGTATCTGTAGCAGGTTGGGGTCCAATGACGACCACTGGGTGATGAGAGCCGTCCTCATATATTTCAGGATGTACTCGACTCCCACTTGCGGCATCCTCCGTACGTATGATGGCGAGAGAGACAGGAGAGTCTCCAGAATGTAGCAGCGTAGAGAGGTGGCTGCAGAGTAAAGCGTGAAGAAAACAGTTCTTTTTTACTCCATCATTGCACAGCTAAATGGATGCGCCGCAATTTCAGGCACAGTTTGATATCTGGCAATATTTCCTCTCGGCGAGGTAGGCGGAGCAAACATCCTGCGGCTTATGCACGTTGCTGGGGAGGCAATATGTGATTACAGGCGCTATCTCGCAGCTGGCAGAGAAGGCATCTTATGTTGTAGTCGGTGGTGTCCTAGTGGCGTGACGGCTGGCAGTGCATCTTAGGCAGATGAATCCTGGAATGTGATCCGCTGCGCTGCGTCATAGAACACGTGGCAACGACTGACACGCGGCAGGTGCCGTGCGTGAACCTTCCATGTCAGCAAATTACTTGACTGGGCCAGAGGTTTGAATGCAGCTGTCTGGCGTTGACTAGGCAGACGGCTCCCATTTCTGTCTCACGCGGGAGTGTCTCGAATACAGGCCAGTGATAGAGGTCCACCTCCGCAGAAGCTTCCCAAGGGTAGATCAGTGCGAGGACATTGACTAATGGAAATTTAGTGCAGAAAGGTGTCACTCCTGCTGGGCAGGGAGGCCATTTTTCGGCGACTGAGCCCTAGTTACGACTCTGTGCTCAAGCTGTGTTCTAGTCCGTTACACTTCCTCCATCCTTAGGAAAATCGGCGCCTGAGGGTTGCTGCTGGTTGAAGTAAAATGACTGATATATTACAACCGTTGCATTCTTCACATTCTCCGTCTTGAGTAAAGTCTCTTGAATAAACTTCACACTTTGGGGGTCCTGGTTTCCTCAGCATTCAGTTCACTGTCTCACAATGCAGAGCTCTAGGTCTTTGTTTGCACTTTATTCACTTCACTCTTACCGATTAGTCATGTTAGCAGCTGTGTCATTGCACATCATGGAAAGGAAATGAGGGTGAGGAAGGCATCCTATCAGTGGACTGTTACTAGCTACAATCTATCCACAATGGCAGGTTCGGCATGTATGCTATATCTGCTATGGCTGGGTTGGCATGCAGAAGCTACCTATTCGGGGGGGGGGGGGAGGTATTATTGGGGCTGGCAATACTGTTAGGGTCAGACACGTATAAGTAACATGTTTCTAAAAGCATGAGGGGTCAGTCAGAACACACTGCCGTGAATAAGAAGGAGAGAGATACACAGTGATTACATTTCGATTTTAATTTCCCCTCCATTACTTTCATCAAAGATAGGCAATGGATTGGTTATTAAACATGTAAAGAAGAGTAGTAGGGGCAGCCCATTTGTAGCGCAATTGGTTTGTGCAGGTTGCTTACATCAGGGGCAGGTATGCACTCAGGGTCAAACCTGTTGTTCTCCTTTGATTGTCAGGTACTTAACGTATTGTTCTGCTAAAAGGATACTTCCTTTTGATTGACAGGCACCTAACTTATTGTTCCTGCTCCCACTCCTCTCCCCCCCACAGGAAACGTCGTCCCTCGCTGCTACAGGTACACTTTCAGGTCTGAGTTATTAACTAGCCCCTCTCACACTTATCAATTTGATTCACTACTTGATTAAGTTGATCTATTAATTAAACCCCCACCCCTCCCACCCTCCCTCGTAGAAGTCGGCAAGAAAAAGACACAGTTAATCGATCATATGGAATGAATTCGATTGTAGTGTATGCAATATTGTATAAATAATTTAGACATTGTGTGGAATATTGTTTATTTAAACAATTTAGGGGATACAAGTCTGTGTATGGAGTAAATGGAAATTGGTGGAGAGGAAGGATCTCATAACAGGAAATTCAAAGGTGTATTGTTTATTTATAAAAAATTCAGTTTGTGAGGTTGGATTTCTGTTTCTCATGTCTCTGCTGTTTTGAAACATGTAGGTTTTGTAAGAAGCAAACATTTTGCATAACCTAACGTTCGGCACTGTACTCTAGGTGTCTTAATCTAATGTTTGGGCCTTTCTCGGCACTTAACCTGTTGTTCTGTTAAGTGGTTTTCCATGTCACCCCCATTTCCTTAAACTATTGTACCGCCTTTGATACCAAATTAAGTAATTAGTTATGGCCTCCCACCATTTTCTGGTATACTTTTCGAATTTCACAGACTGCTAACACCAGGTTGATACAAAAATACAAATTAATTAAATCGGTTTCTTCACATGTATGCGGTAGTTTTTCTTAATTCGCAGCATCCTATTGGTCGGTGAGATCGATGGAATATAGTTTAAACGAAAGATCACCATCAGCTGCCAAGCTATGCACAGGTGTCCGTTCGGGTCCAGCGAGCATGAGACGGTGGCATCCCTTTCATCCTTGACATTGGAGAAATTCCTGTCGAAATATGCGTTCACCTAGAAACAGGTGTTGGTGCGATGATGCATAGCTGCGGAGTGGGTATAGAGCTGAGAGATGTTCCAGTACTTCCCAAAATAGCACAGGGTACACTGTTCGTAGCGATCCTAATGGGCCACCCCTTTTGTCACTGAAGTTACCTGTCAAACTGCTGTTGCTGCCGGTGTGGGAACACCATCGGCCATGGATTTCTGCAGATGAGTCTTTCAGTGCAAAAATTATTTTGTACAGGCGTCTGGCACTATGTCTAATTACGAATACCACACCCGCAAACGTAATGCTTGGAAAGACGTCACCGACGTGGGCGATTCTCATCTGCCATCTAGTTTCTGTACAAATTGTAAATAGCCTTTCGCTCCCTGTATTTTACCCCTGCAACCTTCAGAGTTTGAAAGAGGGTATTCTAGTCAACATTGTCAAAAGCTTTCCCTAAGTCTACAAATGCAAGAAGCGAAGGTTTGTCTTTCGTTAATTTATCTTCTAAGATAAGTCGTATGGTCATTATTGCCTCATGTGCTCCAACATTTCTACGGAATGCAAACTGATCTTCCCCGAGGTCGGCTTCTACCTGTTTTTCTATTCGTCTGTAAAGAATTCATGTTATGAGATGCTACCTCTCCACCAGTTTCCATATATTCCATACACTGCCTTGAATCGC
The DNA here is from genome assembly GCF_023864345.2 of Schistocerca serialis cubense. NCBI lineage: Eukaryota > Metazoa > Arthropoda > Insecta > Orthoptera > Acrididae > Schistocerca > Schistocerca serialis. The sequence continues at coordinate 654,548,121 of NC_064640.1, read as the reverse complement.
CTAAATTGTTTAAATAAACAATATTCCAAACAATGTCTAAATTGTTTAAGCAATATTCCATACACTGCAATGGAATTCGCTCAAAATGATGGATCAACTGAGTCTTTTTCCCGCCAATTTCCGGGAGGGAGGGTGGGATGGAAGGGGGTTTACCAGAGGGTAGGGGTTTAATTAATTTATCAGCTTCATTAAGTAGTGAATCAAACTGATAATAGTGAGAGGAGCTATCGAATAACTCAGACCTGAAAGTGTACGTGTAGCAGCGGGGGGCAAGATTTCCTGAGGAGGGGGGGGGGGGGAGTGGGAGGGGGAGCAATAGGTTAAGTGTCTGTCAAGCAAAAGGAAGGATCCTTCTAGCAGAACAATGGGTTAAGTACCTGTCAATCAAAGGAGAACAATAGGTTGAGTACCTGTCAATCAAAGGAGGACAACAGGTTTGCCCCTGAGTGCATACCTGCCCCTGATGTATTCAAACCGCACTAACAAAATGCACTACAAACGGCCTGATCCTACTGTTAAGATGGGCTCCCCAAACAACTTATTGTGGAAATGAATTTGACTAATGGCCTACATTGGTAACGACTTTGTCTCTAATTACTTATAGTGTGAACCATCATTTGGAGTTTATTCACCATTAGTTCGTCAGATTTCATTAAACAATTAACATACACATAAAAGTGAGAAAATGTGGTTGCCACTATCAATTAACAATAAGAGAACGTTATGTATAAGGATGGATCATACTACTATATCTACACATGAGCGCAGCGAGCATCGAGAGCGCTGCCGGTATACTGGGATGAGAAACACCCGAAACCCAGACATTCATACATGTATTCAATGAATCACTTAGAAATGAAATCAGAACATAGAGGCGCTACCGCGCCAGCAAATGGAATGATCTAAGTTCCCGAAAATATAGCTACGTTTCGGAAAACCACGTGTTTAGCCATCTACTCCGGCTGCCCACGATTGACTGACAAACATGGGAGAGAATTCTAGCTCACCCATGATACCACAGATGCCTGCGGATTGTCCGCAAGATACGTGGTCGTTCGTCAATCTACTCTCACAAAGAAACCAACTAAAATTCCGACACAGAATGGATAATAAATCTTACCATACAATAGGCAGAATAACGGAATTCTCTACTAATAATTTATCCTCACTCAGTACAATCCGCACTGCAACACAAGTTAACAAGGGATCGCACAAGGGCACAAAGACATTGAGTTTTTAAGTCTAGTAACTCGAAAGGGATTTTGAAGTGCGACCACGAATGGAGCGCATTGGCTCACAACAGTTCTTCCTAAGAATAGGGAGTGGATTTATTACAGGAAACGTTAAACAGGTATTTACTCTTTTTCTATGATCATTATGCGTGGCCAGCAGTCCAATACACAAAGTAATCTCTTGAAAAAATCAAAAGTTCCCCTAAACGCATGATTTATACACATCTGAACACTGAATCCTAGACTAATATTTAAACACCGAAAGGAAAATTATTAAGTAAGATGATAATGCACTAAAACGAAAATTCGAATATCTTTATGGCACCAAATACGGAGTGGAGAGGATCCACGTCTATATTATCTAAGACCCACGCCGTAAGTGCTGCCCCAAACGATTTCCGTTCACTGGCTACTCATGGCTGTGTATGGAGGAAAGTGCTTCAAAGAAGCTTAGCTCGTTCTGCCCAACTTAGCAGGAACACCCGTGGACTACTACATCTAAAGAGCTTCTCTGTCCGCACACTATTGTTTTATGTTGGGCATACCTATGTTAAAAGAACATACTACCTTTCATCCAAAGAAAACACAATCAAACGCGGTAAGCGGATCTAAATCCCCTATTCAGTCACTCGTTGACCACGATGGAACCGAAACAGAGGACGACCGAAGAAAGGCAGAAATACTGAATTCAGTGTTCCGAAACTGTTTCACTGCGGAAAATCGTAACACGGTCCCCGACTTCAGCCGTCGCACGGACGCCAAAATGGAAAATATTGAAATAAACGATATCGGAATTGAAAAACAACTGCTATCACTTAGTAGCGGAAAAGCATCCGGACCAGACGAGATACCCTTAAGATTCTACAGTGATTATGCTAAAGAACTTGCCCCCTTTCTATCAGCAATTTATCGTAGATCGCTGGAAGAACGTAAAGTACCTAGCGACTGGAAGAAAGCGCAGGTCGTTCCCATTTTCAAGAAGGGTCATAAATCAGATGCGAATAATTATAGGCCTATTTCGCTTACGTCAATCTGTTGTAGAATAATGGAACATGTTTTGTGTTCTCGTATTATGACGTTCTTAGATAATACAAATCTCCTTCATCATAACCAACATGGATTCCGCAAACAGAGATCATGTGAAACTCAGCTCGCCCTATTTGCCCAAGAAATTCACAGTGCCGTAGACACTGGCGAGCAGATTGATGCCGTATTCCTGGACTTCAGGAAGGCATTTGATACGGTTCCGCACTTACGTTTAGTGAAAAAAATACGAGCTTACGGAATATCGGACCAGGTTTGTGATTGGATTCAGGATTTCCTAGAAGAAAGAACACAACATGTCATTCTTAACGGTTCAAAATCTGCAGATGTAGAGGTAATTTCGGGAGTACCGCAGGGAAGCGTGATAGGACCTTTATTGTTTACAATATACATAAATGACTTAGTTGACAACATCGGTAGCTCCGTGAGGCTATTTGCAGATGACACGGTTGTCTACAAGAAAGTAGCAACATCAGAAGACTCGTACGTACTCCAGGAGGACCTGCAGAGGATTAATGCATGGTGCGACAGCTGGCAGCTTTCCCTAAACGTAGATAAATGTAATATAATGCGCATACATAGGGGCAGAAATCCATTCCAGTACGATTATGCCATAGGTGGTAAATCATTGGAAGCGGTAACGACCGTAAAATACTTAGGAGTTACTATCCGGAGCGATCTGAAGTGGAATGATCACATAAAACAAATAGTGGGAAAAGCAGGCGCCAGGTTGAGATTCATAGGAAGAATTCTAAGAAGATGTGACTCATCGACGAAAGAAGTAGCTTACAAAACGCTTGTTCGTCCGATTCTTGAGTATTGCTCATCAGTATGGGACCCTTACCAGGTTGGATTAATAGAAGAGATAGACATGATCCAGCGAAAAGCAGCGCGATTCGTCATGGGGACATTTAGTCAGCGCGAGAGCGTTACGGAGATGCTGAACAAGCTCCAGTGGCGGACACTTCAAGAAAGGCGTTACGCAATACGGAGAGGTTTATTATCGAAATTACGAGAGAGCACATTCCGGGAAGAGATGGGCAACATATTACTACCGCCCACATATATCTCGCGTAATGATCACAACGAAAAGATCCGAGAAATTAGAGCAAATACGGAGACTTACAAGCAGTCGTTCTTTCCACGCACAATTCGTGAATGGAACAGGGAAGGGGGGATCAGATAGTGGTACAATAAGTACCCTCCGCCACACACAGTAAGGTGGCTCGCGGAGTATAGATGTAGATGTAGATGAACTACATTCATCTCCACGGACAAGCAGGTGGGCGAAAATAGGAATGAAGATACGTTCATTCACCCTACTATCATACTTTCACATTTATGTGCGAACAAGTTGGGGGGGGGGGGAAGGGGGGAGGTACAACGCTGATACTTTTTATATGAATGAAATGAATAAATAGGCAGTCGTCCTTCCTCAAGGTCTGCTCCCGTCACATCTGAGTAGCGAGGGGCGGAAACGGCAATTCAAAAAAGTCAAATCTTATGAAACAGATCTAATGGATGCCTCTCTTCTCATTTAGCTCTTGCGCTTTAAAATTCGAATTTCCCACATTCTCACAATGTATACAAAGGGCAAAAATGTGGAAACGCCTAAAACATAACGTATTAACATGCCCTTGTACGGTGTAGGAAACACGGTGGGATTCAAAAAAGCTTCCAGTGGTCTCGGAATGGACAACAGAACTTTATACCATTCTTCTTTCAAATAGTGGCAAGCACAGTTAACGATGATGGAGGTGGACAGCGATCACGCACCCTTCTCTCCAAGGTAGACCACAAAGCCTCAATAACATTGCGATCATGTGCTTGTGGTGGCCAAGGAAAGTGCGATAATTCATCGTCGTGCTCAAGAAGCCAGTCCTGGACGATGCGAGCTGTATGAACGGAGACCTATTGTCCTGGAACACAGCTTAGGAGAAGCTGTGTGTGCTGCAAATTGCGTAATATCCTTTATGCATGCAGTAGCTTCTTCAGACGAATTAATTCTTCTAGGGACGTCATTTCTGTTCCTCTTCTTCCTTTGTTTCTTCCTGATCATTTTCTGTGCTGCCAATTTCTATTAAATCTGTTGCCGAAGTAAATATGGATTGAGTGGACACAAAGTCATCACTTCGAATTTAGTCATTTGCGCTACAGGAAATCTTTCCCATTTTAATTAATTCAGCAATTGCTTGTGCAATTCCTGAAGCTATGATTGCCACAGAAGCGTTTTGTTCTTGACCTCGAAACCCCGCTTTGTCGAAACACTTAGTAAAAGTTCCGGTCTTTATTTCCCTTACCGTCAAGCCAATCCACTGACTGTACAAGAAAAAAAAATGGTTCAAATGGCTCTGAGCACTATGGGACTTAACTTCTAAGGTCATCGGTCCCCTAGAACTTAGAACTACTTAAACCTAACTAACCTAAGGACATCACACACATCAAATGCCCGAGGCAGGATTCGAAAGTGCGACCGTAGCGGTTGCGCGGTTCCAGACTGTAGCGCCTAGAGCAGCACGGCCACCACGGCCGACACTGTACAAGAGAAAATGAACTTTTGGCTCCTTCAGCACTAAGTATAGGAAACAGTGAGCCGTGCTCTCCTTCCTCTGGCACATCATCAGAAGGGGTCAAGGTGCTTAGCGTGCGATCGCCGGTGGCTTCCGGAGAGGACGTACTAGCGCACTGGCAGTTGGCGGCTGTTGGCCCGTGTGGACGGCCGCGTTTCGCGAGGGATTGGAAGCTGCCTCACGCAGATCGGACTCTTGGTTGCTAGTTTGTGCTGGTTGTTTGCTATTTATTTTGCTGCCGGCAAGGTTGCACCGGCGAGATTGCCTCCTGGTAGAGCGACGCTCACCGTTTGGCCGTTTGAGTCTGCCTGCGCGTGTGTGTGTTCACCGTTAAGAGGTATATTGTCAACATGATCTGCAAATTCGCATCTTGCGGATTCGTGTCGAGGCTTTCTCGTAGTGTTCCCCGTATTGTCCTGTTGTTGTTAACGTGCACCGTTGAACGACAATTAGTTTAACGGCACGCAACAACAGGAGCCTTTCGACAGAGCGCCGTTGACTGTCCAATCATCGTACAGTTGCAAAAACTGTTATTACCGAATGTTTTACAGCCACTAGCAGTTGTACTCTGTGTTTGTGACTTGCTTGATTACATAGTTTTAGTTTTTAAAATATATATATATATACACTCCTGGAAATGGAAAAAAGAACACATTGACACCGGTGTGTCAGACCCACCATACTTGCTCCGGACACTGCGAGAGGGCTGTACAAGCAATGATCACACGCACGGCACAGCGGACACACCAGGAACCGCGGTGTTGGCCGTCGAATGGCGCTAGCTGCGCAGCATTTGTGCACCGCCGCCGTCAATGTCAGCCAGTTTGCCGTGGCATACGGAGCTCCATCGCAGTCTTTAACACTGGTACCATGCCGCGACAGCGTGGACGTGAACCGTATGTGCAGTTGACGGACTTTGAGCGAGGGCGTATAGTGGGCATGCGGGATGCCGGGTGGACGTACCGCCGAATTGCTCAACACGTGGGGCGTGAGGTCTCCACAGTACATCGATGTTGTCGCCAGTGGTCGGCGGAAGGTGCACGTGCCCGTCGACCTGGGACCGGACCGCAGCGACGCACGGATGCACGCCAAGACCGTAGGATCCTACGCTGTGCCGTAGGGGACCGCACCGCCACTTCCCAGCAAATTAGGGACACTGTTGCTCCTGGGGTATCGGCGAGGACCATTCGCAACCGTCTCCATGAAGTTGGGCTACGGTCCCGCACACCGTTAGGCCGTCTTCCGCTCACGCCCCAACATCGTGCAGCCCGCCTCCAGTGGTGTCGCGACAGGCGTGAATGGAGGGACGGATGGAGACGTGTCGTCTTCAGCGATGAGAGTCGCTTCTGCCTTGGTGCCAATGATGGTCGTATGCGTGTTTGGCGCCGTGCAGGTGAGCGCCACAATCACGACTGCATACGACCGAGGCACACAGGGCCAACACCTGGCATCATGGTGTGGGGAGCGATCTCCTACACTGGCCGTACACCACTGGTGATCGTCGAGGGGACACTGAATAGTGCACGGTACATCCAAACCGTCATCGAACCCATCGTTCTACCATTCCTAGACCGGCAAGGGAACTTGCTGTTCCAACAGGACAATGCACGTCCGCATGTATCCCGTGCCACCCAACGTGCTCTAGAAGGTGTAAGTCAACTACCCTGGCCAGCAAGATCTCCGGATCTGTCACCCATTGAGCATGTTTGTGACTGTATGAAGCGTCGTCTCACGCGGTCTGCACGTCCAGCACGAACGCTGGTCCAACTGAGGCGCCAGGTGGAAATGGCATGGCAAGCCGTTCCACAGGACTACATCCAGCATCTCTACGATCGTCTCCATGGGAGAATAGCAGCCTGCATTGCTGCGAAAGGTGGATATACACTGTACTAGTGCCGACATTGTGCATGCTCTGTTGCCTGTGTCTATGTGCCTGTGGTTCTGTCAGTGTGATCATGTGATGTATTTGACCCCAGGAGTGTGTCAATAAAGTTTCCTCTTCCTGGGACAATGAATTCACGGTGTTCTTATTTCAATTTCCAGGAGTGTATATATATGTATGTTGCGTTTTGAGTTCCTTTTATGTATGTATATGTTGGGTTGTAGCAGGTCTGGCGACTGATTATTAACGTTGTCAGCAAGATAACGTAGTTCTGGTTATATATATATTGCTGTTTAAACTCCCTTATTTTAATGTATGATGTATGTATATGCTGGCTTCTCCATTTCACTCAACATGTTTCCACACAGCAGTACAGTGAGACTTTCCTTGGACATTTTTCTACAGCTGCGCTTTTCACCTCGAATTGCTAGAGATTTTGAAGGCAGTTCGCGATAAAACAGTCCTGTTTCATCGGCACTAAACACGTATTTTGGGTCATAATTCGCTTTATGTCGTACGATATTGTCTTCCATTCTGTTGCTACACTTTCCTGCACATCCTTAGCTTCACCACACGCTTCGTCTCACATAATGATGTGGCTATCTATGAAACTGTCCAGGCGTCCCTTGGATGCCTTAAACTGCGTATTTCCAAGATTTTATTAAATTTGTGATTTATCGCATTTGAAACGCAACATTCTTTCGCAAACAGGGTATTTATCTTCCTCACTCACCTCGATAACCTTAATCTTTTGGTTACGTGTTAGCGACACATACTTTTCGTATTGCTTCACCATGTGACTGGAAGCTTACTCACGTCTATGTTTTTGAAACGTGTGGTTTTGCTGCATTCCCGATCAGCCGTGGCTTCTCCATTTCACCCAACATGTTTCCACAAAGCAGTACAGTGAGTCTTTCCTTGGACATTTTTCCACAGGTGCGCTTTTCACCTCGAATTGCTAGATATTTTGAAGGCAGTTCGCGATAAAACAGTCCCGTTTCATCGGCACTGAACACGTATTTTGGGTCAAATTCGCTTTATGTCGTACGATATTGTCTTGCATTCTGTTGCTACACTTTCCTGCACATCCTTAGCTTCCCCACACGCTTCGTGTCACACAATGTTGTTGCTGTCTTTGAAACTGTCCAGGCGTCTTTTGGATGCCTTAAACTGCGTATTTCCAAGCTTTTATTAAATTTGTGATTTATCGCATTTGAAACGCAACATTATTTCGCAAAAAGAGTGTTTATCTTCCTCACTAACCTCGATTGCCTTAATCTTTTGGTTACGTGTTAGCGACACATACTTTTCGTTCGACATCATGTTATCACTTAAACTGCTACTAGTCAAATGAAACTGGCAGAAAATAATGCAGGTAGTATATTTCTTTGGAATGTCTGACCTTGCCGAGTAAAATCGTTGTTTAACGGAACAACATCCAACTCTTTCACTGCCCATATGGCAGCAGAGTGTTCGTAGGTGCCCGACAGTGTTCTAGAGTGCGACCGCGCACTCTCAGTAATAACGTAAAACGAGAAACGGCGGCAAACACACCGCTCACGAACCAACCATTTCCTCTGATATACCGACTCTGTTCGTAACTTGTTCCTTGTTGCACAGAGCGGCGCTGCGCCTTGGTTTTGCGCCGCTTGACAGCGTTGTCGGGGTTGTACTGTCTTTGTGTTAAAAGTAGTGTCCTTGTACGGTCGTGAATAACTGATGCATACTGTAATACAGTAGTACTGTATAAGCTCTTTTCTACATTATACAATGAATTATTAATTAAGTTTGAAAACTTGCATTCCGTTTCCATGTTAGGCACGTTCCACTTAATAAAAAAAATTAGCACATAAAAGTGGATTGAATACGTTGGGACTGAAACACTTGTACGGTTTGGGCAGATTTTCGATTTATACACGCCTCGTTTTAATCAAGTTTTTCTGTAATTAGACGATGTGCTTTGTATGGTTGCAGGTTAAATATTTAGAATAAAAGAAGCAGGGATAGACCAAGATAGAGAGGTATGGAGTCAGCGTTTTTTCTTTTTTGTACTCTTGGGGAGGGGTATAACTAAAGAAAAGGGAAACAATGCTGACTGTGGACTGGAAAACGTGGTGGAGTTAGAGCGTGGAAGAAAACAGAGCTAACATTTCAAGGAAAAGAAGTCTTTATAGGTGGAGGAATAAAAAAAGATTGTACTCTGAATTCAACATCTAGACCTACACTCCGAAAGTATCTTATAGCGTGTGGTGGAGGATTTTTTGTGGACCTCTGTCACTTCCGCCCTCTTCCGGTCCGGGAAGGATTGTTGGTAAGTGTTTGCGTAACCGCGAATCTCTCTAATTTTACGTTCACGGCCTTTTCTCGACATCGGTTGACTCTTCGTCGAACATATGCGTTCCGAATCTGAACAGTAAACCACACCGTGATGCAGAACGGCTGTCTTTCAACGTCAGCCACTGGAACTGGTTGATTATCTCCGTGACACTTTCCCGTATACTAAATGAACCTGTAATGAAACGTGCTGCTATCATTTCATCTTCTCTGTTTCCGCTGTCATTATTATCTTATACGAATCCCAGCCTGACAAGCAGTATACTAGTATCGGCAGAAAGAGGATTTTGTAAGCTACCTTCTTTTCGGGTGGACTGTAATAACTGAAAATTCTTCCGATGAATCTCAGTCTGGCATCTCTCTTACCTGCGATTAGTTTTATGTGGTCACTCCACTTTAAATCATCGCTCCGCACGCAAACTCCTAGATACTTTATGGATGTGATTGCTCCCGGTGATTTTTCTGGCGTCGTGCAATCATACAATAATGTAACGTTGTGCTTATTTACGCGAAGTACGTTTCATTTGTTTATGTTGAGGGTCAACTACCTACACCTGCACCAGTCGTCGATCCTGTGCTGGCCTTCCTGCACTTCTGTACAATTTTCTAACGTTGCGACTTCTCTGTGTACAACAGCATTGTCCACGAAAAGCCTCATTACTGTGTTCGTATTGAATAATTGTGTAACACTTGCTGTATAACGACTGAGAAGCCTGATACACCGTGAAGCCTAGAAAATAAAAAAGAAAATGCACCTAGACCCAGAATCGAACTCTCTAATTCGAGTATTCTAAGGCATAACTACCCACTGCACAAACTGTGCAGCTCTGCTACATTATATGGAATAAAGGTATTTGGTATTCACGTGATTACAGTGTTGCCAAATTTCCCTTTTTCTACGTATTTTCTATCGCAAATATACACGGAACGAAATTTTGTTACAGACATGTTTTTGCTATTATAGTTCAATTCTTTTATCTTGGCGGCTCGCGCATGCCCGCCCAGACGCGGGAGATAGCTGCGTTGCCAGTTGCACACGACGCACGCGCCAATAGAAGCAGCGCCATAGTATAGCATAGCTCGCAAACTTACGTTTAGGGGGGAGCGCGCAGTTCATGAAGTAAAGCCACCACGGCCGCATTAACCCTTTCGCTGCTACAAAGACGTGCTCCCTGCCTTCCGCGCCGTGCGCGATTTTGTCACTGCACTGCTCGCCTGTGCAGACACATCGTGTTCCGACTGCTTTGACACTCTTATCAATCGATTCCACAAAAACTATTTGGCCCAAAAATTAGATTTTTACACATCTTCTTGACTGATACCTTCCCCCCATAAATGACTTAATTTTGTTTCGATGTTCAACGCAGTTATTATGCAAGCATCAAATATAGTAAACCATTGCACGAAATTTTGAAGAGTTTGCAGAGGTAAAAGTCCATAGAGTATACTTTCCGTATGGTCGATTTTAGTTGTCACAATGTTGAGAATGAAATGTGGACAAGATACCTAAATTTCATATAAAATTTACTGTATAACAATAGCTCATTTAAGTACCACATAGGTGTCGTATGTAATATTGAGAAATATTCCGTCTTTCGCGACTGTAATAAAAGTTTTATTTACACTGAGCACGTTTGGCTTTATTTTAAAGCACTTCAGTCAATCAAAAGGAAGTAGACAAAATACATTAAACAAAACTGTGGACTTACAAAAACATTAGGACTTGAATACACCGTCTACCAGTGAAGTGCTCTGAGCTATGTCAAATATAATTTTTGTGTGTGGCACACACAAACATCATTTATTTGCTAAAACACTGATCTGCCAACACAAACGTTGAATATTGTGTTACCGCAGCACAAAACTACGAAAGGTGACTTGGCAATGGAGGAGAGAAAATACTGTCCACTGAAGATGCTTCAAAAGAGAGAAACGCGTCTGGTCTAAATAAGCCCCTTATTACAGTTGCAGAAGAGGAATATATTTCAGTACCATTGGTAAAACTGCGACTGTGGAACAAAAACAAGAAAGAAAACATGAGTACCATTGTGTATGTGCCATACCTTTCCTTGATTGAAGTGCTTTAAAATAAAGCCAAACGCGTCCGGTGTAAATAATACTTTTATTACAGTCGCGAAAGACGGAATATTTCTCAATATTACATACGACACCTATGTCGTACTTAAATTAAATGAGATATTGTTATACAGTAAATTTTATATGAAATCTAGGTATCTTGTCCACATTTCATTCTCAACATTGTAGCAACTAAAATCGACCATACGGAAAGTATACGCTATGGACTTTTACCTCTGCAAACTCTTCAAAATTCCGTGCAATGGTTTACTACATTTAATGCTGCATAATAACTGCGTTGAACATCGAAACAAAATTAAGTCATCTATGGGGGGAAGGTATCAGTCAAGAAGACGTGTAAAAATCAAATTTTTGGGCCAAGTAGTTTTTGTGAAATCGAATGATAAGTGTGTCAAAGCAGTGGGAACACTATGTGTCTGCACAGGCGAGCAGTGGTTGGTTCAAATGGCTCTGAGCACTATGGGACTCAACTGCTGAGGTCATTAGTCCCCTAGAACTTAGAACTAGTTAAACCTAACTAACCTAAGGACATCACAAACATCCATGCCCGAGGCAGGATTCGAACCTGCGACCGTAGCGGTCTTGCGGTTCCAGACTGCAGCGCCTTTAACCGCACGGCCACTTTAGCCAGCGGCGAGCAGTGCAGTGATGACAAAATCGCTCACAGCGCGGAATGCGGCGAGCACGTGTCTGCAGCAGCGAAAGGGTTAATGAAGAGACAAAGCACTAGAAATTTCAAAAAATTGCATTCAAACGAATGTAATTCGCGAAATTAGGCACTTCGATATTGTTTTTAAATAATGAAAATATTAAGCAGTGCACTAGGTTTGAACTCATAACCTTTTGCGGAGCAGCCCAACACCTTAACCGTTACGCTAACGCACCTCGTGTAACTATATAGCGCCATGATGATTATAACGTGTCACGCAAAATACTGACAAACACTGTCGGTATGACTATGAATTACTCACGCTTCGTCGAAGTACAATAGGAAATAAACAATTATCGCTGTTCTTTATTGCGAAAAAGCGATTCGTGAGAGTGATACAAACACCTTTCCTTGCTATCGCCTGAATTAGGAGTCTTATTGCTTGTTTGGTTTAATTAATTAATAGAATATGAAGCAATTGGTATAAAGAATGCTTTTTCCAAACTTTCTATAAAAGAATGTCTGCTATCAAGACATTGCTTTTGTTCTATTACTTTATTTATGACTGAACGTTTCTAAAACTGAAGACACTCGTCCATGCTCTGCACTGCAGTCGAGATGTGGCAACGTCGTTCTCTGTTCATTGGCTGACTGTGTTTTGTGACGTCAGATGCGCAGAACGAACCTAAACTCGGCCGCCAAGATAAATGACGCGCACTTTAGTATGCAAGGAATCGCACTGTGGCGTCCAAGTAGCGGATTTTCGTTCACCCTCTGTAGCTAGCGTTAAACATGATGCGACGACAACTTTCAACACCACTTCATTTAACTTCCCAATGTTGATGAAATATACTGCAGAGAATTTCACAAAATTTTTCTCGGTAAATGTGATTTAAAGTTGTAAATCAAGGAACGTCTGAAGAATATGTCATACTACGCTGGATTAAGGGCCTACAGCCTTGCCGCAGTGGTGACTCCGGTTGCCGTCAGATCACCGAAGATAAGCGTTGTAGGGCTTGGCTAGAACTTGAATGGTTGAGCATTCGGGTCTGTCGAGGGGTGTTGGCAAGCGCGGTGCACTCAGCCCTTGCGAGGCGACTTTAGGAACTGCTTGCTCGAAAGGGTGCGGTTCCGGTCAAGGAAACTGACAACGGCCGGGAGAGCGGTGTGCTGACCACACGTCCCTCTATATCTGCATCCAGTGACGCCTATGACTGTGCGGACGGAGATATTGAATTAAAATGTGATCATGATCGGTATCTACATTCTTAGTCTAGGAAACGAAAATTACGATGTCTGACGTCAGCAAAGGACAATTGAGACCAGGCGCAAGCTGACGTCAGAGTTCAAGGGTATCGAACGGGTTAAAGTGGTTTAAAATATTGTAATACAAGTGAATAAATGTTTTAGGGACGCGAATAGTATTTCTACGCAGACCTTATACCTTTCATCATATGCCTATCCCTTTTTGTTTAAATCACTTACATCTGGACATCATCGAACAACGTCATCCGTTTTAGGTGCAGTGGTCAGTGGATTGATAACACGTTCTTGATAACGTTATTATGTTCCATGGCAGCTGTTGCACTCTGCAACGCATCTCTGTACTGATTACGTAGGTACAAGATACCAGGTTCTTCTGGTCTTTTGCATGAAATCTGTACTCGAAGAATTTGTCTGAGACGAACCAAAATATTTGCCTGTACCTCCACAGAATATTCCCACCATCTTTCTTCTCCTTTTGATTCAATAAGCTGTTCTTATTGACTGCGTCCTTCAGCGTCCTGCTCGTATCTCTCTCACATATTTCACTTTAAACAGACTCAATTCTAGCTCCAATGATTCAAGGTCCTTATCTCCCGTGCTCTTTCCTCTGAAACAGTTCCTAAACTGAACGATTCTTCGGGCATTCTTCCCAGCAGTATTCTCGCTAATCAGTGCGTTTCCGTTTTTCTTCCGCAAAAGTCTCCATAAAGCGTCTCAGCACACCACCATTATATATATTCTGATGGAATACATACCCACGTTTTTATCCTTGTCTGCCTACAGTGTTTATTCGGAAAGTAACCGTTTTATTGTTTTTCTTCCCGAGTGAACAACATGCTGTTTTTCAGGCCGAACGTCGACTCCTATCAGTACTTCTAAACTCAGTCCAGTAATAAATAATCCCACCACATAGATCGTATTAATCGCATGGCCTATTATGAGTAGATTCAGTAGTAGTGGAGCGCAGTACATACAAGTGCAGGGGCAATGTCGATAAGCTATCCATACTATCCGCTAAGGAGAAACTGTGCTGTAGGGGCAACCATACACTTTTGAAGATGTTGCAGTTTTAATAAACAACACCATCCACACCCTCCAACGTCACAGCGTATGTATCCCCAGCTGTCTTAAGTATAGAATAGTAGGAAATTCAAATAGCAGTGGTACAGAGCCAGTTTAAGTGGAATGATTTATGGCCCTTCTGTAAACAAACCCCACGTATCATCCTTATCTCCCTCTCTCCGTACCCTTACCCCTCTCCCGCTAGGCCACTTGGGCTGTTATGTGTTGGTTATTTAGGATCTAATTTATTACGAGATCGTCATCCAAGGACATGTGTACATCATCATACATACGAGACTTTTCAAGTTTAAGCAGTTACCAATCCTTGGGTGCCATACGATGGAATGGTACAGGATCGTCTATTTATCGTGACAAATACTGCTCGGAGCACCTACTGCTCCAATGGCCAAGCACCGACAGACGACTCTGAGTAGATTCGAGCACCTCAACACTCTGAAAGCACGTACCAGTGCAAAACAGCCACAAGTTCAGCTATCAATGATAGAAGAGGATAGCGCTTATGCACCCATCTCTCGAAAGTAGACCACAAAGGCTCTGTAATACTGAGATCTTATGAATTTGGTGCCCGGGGACAGCCGACACTTCATCCTCGTGCTCACAAATCCAGTCCTAGATGATGTGAGCTGTGTGAACAGGGAACCCGCCTGGGAAGAGAGCATCAACATTAGGCAACAAACATTATACTATTGAATAGACCTGATCAGCCAAAATGGTCTCATAATCATTGGCAGTAATGCGATCTTGAAGAGGACACATAGGGCCCATGGAATACCAGGATACGGATGGCAAAATCATCGTTTTAATGGCTGCGGCACCTCGTTTCCCTGTTGATAGCATTTGCATCACTGATAAATGGTTTTGAAATTCCAGATCGCTCTGCAATTCTCTGATTCTGTAGCCCCCTTCGTGTTGTTGTCGTGCTGATAAGGTTCACGAGTGCGACACTCAGTTCTGCAGTGCATTTTGC
Source organism: Schistocerca serialis cubense (assembly GCF_023864345.2). Classification (NCBI taxonomy): domain Eukaryota; kingdom Metazoa; phylum Arthropoda; class Insecta; order Orthoptera; family Acrididae; genus Schistocerca; species Schistocerca serialis. The sequence continues at coordinate 654,532,997 of NC_064640.1, read as the reverse complement.
AGCTGTGGTCCTCTTATTTTTCGTCACATTCCTCGGCAGTGACCGTCAGTGGCGCTTACTCAGGACAAATATTCGTCCTCATTGTGACTTAGTGGATGACGTTTTTCCTCTTTCCCTGTATGTGGTATGAATCTCCAGTATGGTGCCTCTTGAAACACTAAACACTTCAGCTCCTTTGGTTACAGCACCATACGAGCGCCAATAATTTGGCGGCTTTCGAATGCACTGAGATCCGACATAATGCCCTCTCAGCTCCACAGAACAGTGTTGTGGCTACGATTGACACTTGCAACGCATTAAGGACATTACGCAGGTGACACTCTTGCTCAAGAACAACAGATCAGTCTGCAGGCTTGGCTAGCATCTGTAGCTACGTTCAAGCAAGCATTTAATGCTGTGTTTCTATATTTTTGTCTTTCCCCTGCAGCTTCGCTATGATGACACCGTCATCTCTCATTACACGAATCTTGGGGGGGGGGGGGGGGGGGCTCTCATCTGAAGTCTCCAGATCATGCTGACAGCATATGCTGTGGTCCTGACACTGGTGACAGTTTTTTCGTGTCGAACTACTATGCAGATGATGCCCACTAAGCACCACTGCCTCAAAATGTCGTTCCTCCTGTCATCTATATTCGCGATAGTTTTCACGGACCTGAGTAGACTTGTAAATCAGTGTAAACGTGTTTAGGTCTCAAGTGGGATATTGATCATTTTAACTGAGGACAATTTTGAGCTTCCCACCATTTTTGAACATGGGATAGAGCATAAGGTTACTGCTTGCATTTTAACATTTCTCCGCCATTTTAACTTGGGTCACATGGACTGTGACTGCAGCACCAACACAAGCAGCATTCAAGCAGTGGTAATGGGAACTACGAGGGATGTTGTAACGCCGGAAATGCGTATCCTCCTATTTCCATCTATTATACACTAAATTTTTTCCTTGTTTTGTTACCTGAAGATATGACATTTCTGTGTCTCATGTTTGTCAGAGCAGAGTCTGGCTGGAGTAGGGCATTGGAACAGGTGTGTTGTGTGACGTTGCCGCGCTTTCGGGGTTTAGCAGCATGTAATTGCGCTCGACTTGCTATGATGGTTTCTGACACGGTGTCGCGGACGGGAAGCATTAGCTGGCGCACATCAAGAGCCCGTTTCGCCTGGTGACCGTGTCGAGAAGAAGGCGCGCCAACATCCAGCTTCTGCAACAGCGACGGCCGACAATGAGTGACTGTCGCCACCTCCCCGATCGACGACTGCAAACCTTCAATCAACCAACAAGGAAGACTAGAAGCACGTGAAGTTTTAGAACTGTATGGCAGACCTCAGCTTTTCGAACTATTCCATTAGCAAAATTACAGCAACTTGGCATGAACCTTTGTTGCTCATTGTCCCAATTGCATTACCAAGCAGGGTCCCTTCCTTTTCCGGAATGAACCCGAGTGTCGTTGAAACTCAAACGCCAGCATTAAAGTAATATCATTCCATGTCACTGCTTTGATTTCAAAGTTCAGTTAAAGTACTCATAGCTGGCTACAATATTCAGATTACACAAGCACAAATTAAGAGTGCAAGTTTTGTTACCATATTTTAGCTTACCTGTGACTGCAGCTCAGCTTGGTACGTACTAAATTTTACAATTGTTAATTGTTCAGAATCATTTAATTCAAATTCAAAGTTAAATCTCTTATTTCTAAATTGCGTAGCTTCAAGTAGCTTTTGAAATGATTGTTGAGGTAGCCCAAGACTAATCTTATTTTACTGAATTTCGTAGTGCTTCAGAAACAAAGCTCACTATTAATTTCAGTCACTGAATTAACTTTCAATTTTCAGGTTTTATTAATTCTTTTGCTAAATTAAGTCAGAGTGTAGCGAAATTTATTACTTCCGACATACATTCAGTTTTCACACAACACGTGTCAACCTTCAGTTGCCACGCTTTTAGTGCTAATTATATGTGCGATAACCTTTCATTTTCAGTTATTATAGTAGTTGTCCATAGGACTGGCGACCGTAATTTTTCCCAAATCTCAAATACCTAATTAACGCCAATTAATTGTTAACGTAGCGACCGCACATTTACTTTCTTTATTAATTTTACCCTTTTCTCAAAATTAATTTCCACCAATTTCATTTGCATTTTTCCTTTCATTTAGATGTAACCCTTTCCTCCCTCTTTACCGACAAATTAACTTCGGTGGCGATTGCTTTTCCCAAATTTCTATTAGGTACACGCGGTTAAATTTTTCACTGTCATTAAGGTCGATAAGTGAGGGGGAGGTTACAAAGTCCAGAACGTAATACACCGCATTTTCTTTCAACAGTTCTTTACTGAGCATAATGAGAATTACACACACGAAAGAATGATGTTTTATCTAGACACTCTATTTTTCCACGTAATATCCATCCCGTTCTATGGCCGTCCTCCAGCGTGAAACAAGGGCGTGTATGCCCTGTCGGTACCAATCCTTGTCCTGGTAGCGGAGCCAGTACTTCACTGTGTGAATCACCACCTCATCGTCCTCAAAATGCCTTACTCAAATGGCATCCTTTAATGGCCCAAACAAGTGGAAGTCCGAGGGGACTAGGTCAGGGCTGTCAGGTGTGACAGCCGTGGATGGCCTCCCCGACCGCTGCACATCGTCAAGCTCCACCGAACCGCCTTCTGATGGCGTCACCCTCAGTTCCCAGTGTCTAACTGTACTTCTGTCGACAGCAGATGCTCCATAGACTTCTCACAAGCGGTTGTGAATATTCCTCACAGTTCCTTTCTCTGCAGCGAGAAATTAAATGACGGCATGTTGCTTGTAACGTACATCACCTACAGATGCTATTTTGAAACTGTCCTGCTGGTACGCTATCTGCCAGAAGTGACGGAAACTTGGCGCGCTCACTCATGAGACCTCAAATAAAACATGCACTATGAGATCAAAAGTATCTGGACACGTCCAAAAACATACGTTTTTCATATTAGGTGCAGTGTGCTGCCACATACTGTCAGGTAATCCATATCAGCGACCTCAGTAGTCATTAGACATCGCGAGAGAGCAGAATGGGGGGCTCCGCGGAACTCACGGGCTTCAAACGTAGTCAGGTTATTGGGTGTCACTTGTGTCATATGTCTGTACGCGAGATTTAAACCTCTCTAGGTCCACTGTTTCCAATGCGATACTGAAGTGGAAATCTGAAGGGACATGTATAGCACAAAAGCCTACAGGTGACCTCGTCTGTCGACTGACAGGCATCGCCGACAGTTGGAGAGGGTCGTAATGTCTAATAGGCAGAGATCTATCCAGACCATCACACGGGAATTCCAAACTGCATCAGGATCCACTGCAAGTACTATAGTTCTGCGGAAGGTGAGAAAAAAAATGGTTCAAATGGCTCTGAACACTATGGGACTCAACATCTTAGGTCATAAGTCCCCTAGAACTTAGAACTACTTAAACCCAACTAACCTAAGGACATCACACACACCCATGCCCGAGGCAGGATTCTAACCAGCGACCGTAGCAGTCCCGAGGTGAGAAAACTTGGATTTCATGGACGAGCGGCTGCTCATAAGCCACACATCACGCCGGTAAATGCCAGACGACGCCTCGCTCGGTGTAAGGAGCGTAAACATTGGACGATTGAACAGTGGAAAAACGTTGTGTGGAGTGACGAATCACGGTATACAATGTGGCGATCCGATAGCAGGCGGTGGGTATGGCAAACGACCGGTTAACGTCATCTGCCAGCATGTGTAGTGCCAACAGTAAAATTCGGAGGCGGTGGTGTTATGGTGTGGTGGTGTTTTTCATGGAGGGAGCTTGCACCCCTTGTTTTTCTGCGTGGCACTATTACAGCACAGGCCAAAATTGATGTTTTAAGCACCTTCTTGCTTCCCACTGTTGAAGAGCAATTCTGTGATGGCGATAGCATCTTGCAACATGATCGAGCACCTGTTCATAGTGCTCGACCTGTGGCAGAGTGGTTACACGACAATAACGTCTCTGTAATGGATTGGCGTGAACAGAATCCTGACCTGTATCCTATGGGACACCTTTAGGATGTTTTGGAACGTCGACTTCGTGTCAGGGCTCACCGACCGATATCGATACCTCTCCTCAGTGCAGCACTCTGTGAAGAATGGGCTGCTATTGCCCAAGAAACCTTCCAGCACCTGATTGAACGTATGTCTGCGAGAGTGGAAGCTGTCATCAATGTTAAGGATGGGCCAGCACCATACTGAATTCCAGCATTACCAATGGAGGGCGCCACGAACTTCTAAGTCATTTTCAGCCAGCTATCTGGATACTCTTGATCACGTAGTGTACGTAACATTTCTCATTCGTAGCATTGTTTTCGGCTGAGCAAAAAAAAAAAAAATACGGTGCATCACTTTCTGGGCAACCCTCGTACTATCCTGCACTTGCTTTAGACAGCCGTATCGACAGTATGCAGAGTGAGACGTCTTCCAGGGCGACTTGTGAGTAGGAGTACGGTGGCGGCAGCAGTGCGAGACGTGAAGTGTGCGGCTGTGATGACATCTGTAGAGCCAGCATTACTCCCCCGTCGTTTCATCGTGATAATATTCGTGGAGGCAGCTTACAAGCGTTGGCAGTGCGTTTGGCATCTGTGGTTCAGGGGCTGATGAGATTGAGATGAGTCCATCAGCACAGTTTCATTGATCTAATATTTTGTGAACTTGCAACGCTGATTTTCGTGTTGCTCATTTACCTATCCTGTAGACCAGTAGTCTCTGGAGAAGAAACTGTCCGACATTTTCCTTTATTTATTGGTATATCCTCTTTCTAGTGATTGTGTACCCTTTGCACACTTGAGCGCCAAACAACTGGTACAGACACACGTATTCAAATACAGAGATATGTAAACAGATAGAAAACGGCTCTGCGGTCTGCAAAGCCTATATAAGACAACAAGTGTCTGGCATGATCGGTTACTGCTGCTGCAGTGGCAGGTTATTAAGACTAAAAGCGTATTTGAGCGTGGTGATACAGTGGGCGCACTAGTGATGGGACACGCCATTTCCGAGGTAGGGATGAAGTGGGGATTTCCCCATCTGACCAGTTCACGAGTCTACCATGAATATCAGGCATCTGGTAAAATGTCAAAACTCCAACATCGCCTCAGTAGTGGGACAAGGCTGACACAAGCACATTTTGTTGGTTTGGGTTGCCTACATCAGGGGCAGGTACGTACTCAGGGTAAAATCTATTGTTCTCCTTTGGTTGACAGGTCCTTAACCTATTGTGCTACAACACCCCACCCATCACTTATCTGGTTTTGGTGTGTGTTCTCCCCAGGTAATTGACTAACAGATCAATAGAGAGTGCAAAACTGCCGCAATGTCAGATAACGCAAAGAAAGTAATAAGGCCCCGTGACTCCTGATTGAACTGCAGCGGCAGTGTTGACATTAATTGATTCAGAATTGATCCCTTTTAATTAAAATGGGTGCACATTGATGTTATATTCAGCTATTGAACACCAGATGCAAATGTTGAACATAAAATTAATTAAGAAAGTGACTTGGGATTTCAACTACTTGATTGAAAACAGATGCAGTCGATTAGCACAAATTTATTTTTAACTCACGACCTTCAATCATCACATTACATGACTCTCCTAACAGGCAGTGGTAATAAATTGCGTTTGCGTGGAGTAAAGTGCGAGAAGAATTCTACACTACACGGCCCATGAAACCCTCGAGGAAACTTTGCTGACGTGATCCAGCAAATTAATCAGTGGCCAGAGAGGCCGCAATATCACTGAATACAGCATGGCGGAGCAGCGTCGTTGTGCAGACGTCGGCCGACCTCGTGGTGCTGCAAGGCTGCACTCGTCTATTCACTCCTAGCTATCTTGCTCAGTACATAGCTGAACCAAAACGTCCTATCTCCAAGCTCAATCGTTCCATTTGCTAGGTCCTAAACTGCAGAGATGCTCACTCTTTCACAGGCAAGCTGAGTAAAGATCGCCACGTCCGCATTCTAGGCAAGCTGGGAACGGAAGACCTCTACGGAGACTTCTCACAGTCCGCTTTTCGCCTCGGTTTCCCCTCCAGCAAAATCACTTACGCCAATTGCAGCGCAAGTCGCGTTAATTATGCGTCACTTCCCAGCGCCGACCAATGACTACTCTGGGAAGTGAACAAATTCCCACAAAGTTTCCCTTCCTCTCAGCTTCTGTTATTTAGCTCCTCCCAGGACACCCATCAATATTAGCGTCTGCACAACACCAAGTTTTCTGGAATTCTGACTCCCAGGAGAGTACTTCAGATTCCTTGGTCCTACGTTCCCATCGGAGGCTGGCGTATTTCATTCTGTCGCACTTCACCTGATTTGCTTCAGACTCTGTAGACCGTGAATTCAGCGTGAAGTTGCTATAGTCACAAACACGCATATTTTGACCTCTGTTGACCACTCCACCGCAGTTTAGCTCAGCTTTGTCGCATGTTTCACAGAAAACGGGACGACAGACATTTATCAACAGGCGTACAAGTTCTCCATCTGTTTACTGGTACACCAACATGGAGTTGGGGTCTACCACCCACTCACTGTCACTCATCTTAAGGCGGCTGGAGGCCGCGCCCCGTTACCACTTTATCAGAGCTTGAGCCGCCCTAAGCTGCCTATTGTCGTTTCCCTTAGCCGCTCCCCCAGCGGCCACGGTCAATTCTGAGTACTTCCCTGGGGTAAACTAGCCTCCAGTAAATCAACACGTTTCCACAAAGTTTTCATGTCGTGTGAATTACTTTAAAACCATCACCCAACATTAATTATTCCAATACGTCCATACTATACCCTCTACAAGATGCATTGTGCCTTGTGCCTTGTCAGTCATTTTTGTTCAGCCCTACTGTTCGCTCAACGTGAGTTAGGTGATCTTTAATGACTTCATGTAAGGGCCATAGTTCTTGCCATCTTACAGTTCTACTAAAAGGATCCTTCGTTTTGATTGACAGGTACTTAACCTATTGTTCACCTGCCCATCCCTCCCCCCACCCTTCAGGAAACCTCCAACCCACCCCCTGCTCCACGCTGCTACAGAGACACTGTCAGGTCTGAGTTATTGCAATAGCCCCTCTCACTCTTATCAATTCGGTTGATTACTTAATTATTTGATCAATTAATTAACCCCTCCCCTCTGGTAACTACACCCCATCCCCTCACTCGTCCCCTATCCTCTCCCCTCCCCTCCTCTACCTGGAAATTGGTGGCTCTGCAGTGGAGAGGAAGGATCTCATGAAGGGACATTCAAGGGTACGCCTCTGCACACACCCCCAGGTGTTGGGGTGCGCCGGTGGCCCCCACGAAGTGACGACGCGGCTGTCAGATGCCGAGCCACGCACAGGTGTCTATTCGGGTCCCACAAGCATGAGGCGGCGGCATCCCTTTCGTACAGGTATGAAAAGGGTGTCACTGTACTTTCAACTACCTAGTTTCAACAACTTTTGAAGGTAATCCGACTATCCACTTTCCACAACCGAAATGCATGTCCATGGCTCATTATATATAGGAAATATCTAAGGAATTTTAGTAGATTAGCGGATAAGACAAGCAAATATTCTAGTACCAAATCTTTATTATCTTTTGTATCTACATTTACACACAGAAAACAACGCTTTCCTTATTTTTGGTAGGTGTAGCTTTAATAATGTCCAATTTAAATTTTAACTTATAACTTAAATCCACATCTGAAACATCTATTTCTTTCTCTAGACAGTAATTTCACAAATACAGAGAAGGTATGTTTTCGAACTCCAGTATATATCTAACTTTTTCCTGTAAACTATCTCTTTTATGGCTTTAACAATTAGTTCTGTTCCTTCTGGCAGTTCTTCTAGAAAAGAACATTGGGGGACTTTAATTTTTCCTCTTATTTCCTGGATGACACTTTTGCTTTAACACACCACATCCTCCTGGGTGTAAGCTGCAAGTTCTTCTGCTGCACATTCTTGCGATATTTCGGTATAGAACTTTATGTTTACAACTTTTGCAAACGAATTGCTATTAAAGGTTGTTATTCTGTTGTTTTTAGCTCTGCAAATGGCTGTTCTGTTGCTAAGTGTATGACATCGAGCCCACCACATTTCGATATAATGTATCCATCCTTTGTAAGCAGCTCTAAGGAGGCATGGAGTTTGATAAACAGATTTTTCGTATGTCCTTTAACATAATAAACATGCTGCAGTCCGTCGTTTTCGGCCAGTATTCCGATATATGGCCACTCACCACTGCTACAGTAAACACTATTATCTGGTATTCTCCAGTCGTAGCTAGATTTCTCCATATCTTGTGTTTAAAGCCATACATAAACCTGGCCTGCACATCCGCTACAGCCTCTTCCTTTTCGATTTGCAGCTTATATTCTTCCTTTATAGCTGTTGTCTTTTCTGTATACTCCAGTTTTCATTTCTTTACTTCGATGTCTTCCATTTCCAGTTTCCTTTTCCGTGCACATAACATATTAACTGTACTTCAAAGCGTAATTTCTTCAATGGGAAATGGTTTAAGTGTGTGTGATATATTTACTCTTTTTCTTAGGACTTGTGTAATAACGTTGCTCGTGTCAACCAATCCCAATTCCGCAATATCGATATCAGACGGTATTCTGGAGAACAGTGTTCTAGACTCAGAAAAATAAGTTTCTCCTGCTTTAACATAACACTTTTGTATAATACTTACATTGTCTTTATTCGAATCAGAGTTACGAATCTCCACATAGTTTATAGGTAGATAATTGAAACTGTATGCAGACAGAACATAGCTGATAAGCTTTTCTCTGTCTGGAGTATCTGGAAGACTTACTTGTACACCTGTCAATTTTCGGGTAGTCTTATTACCATAGTACACAAACTGCGGAAAGTTATTAAACACAACACAACAATTATTCTGTATGTTATCCGTTAATTGACTCCATATGGAAGCAGGTGGAACAGAGTAAAGTGGAGCACATTGTAAATACTGGTTATTGGTGTCCATTACACGTAAACACTCGTCCACAGGGTCGAATACACGATCCATTCTGTAGTTGTATATTGTAGCCTCCAACCTGGTAATTCCATGCTATTTAGCTAAGAAGGACTTAAAAGTTTCTCTTAGTCACATGTCTGGACACTTTATAAAATCTATAATGTGGTTACCAATATCTTTCTTCACTTCTGGACATGTAAATTTATTATGTGTCTTTACTCCACAGTTGGGTCTTAACCACGTTAGACACTATTCGCCAGCGAGGGTGGCCGAGCGGCTCTAGGCACTACAGTCCGGAACCGTACGATGACCTTAGGTTAGTTAGGTTTAAGTAGTTCTAAGTTTTAGGGGACTGATGACTTTAGAAGTTGAGTCCCATAGTGCTCAGAGCCATTTGAACCATTTGAACACTCTATTCCCACTGTTGTATCATTGTGCCCTGGTGATCTCCTTCCATGCAGAGGTCCTGGGTTGATATTTAGTAGTTGCACATCTCCATTTTGTTAAAAATGCTGGCGAAGTCTTGCATTATGTCCAAATCCAAAATGTAATAGTCGTCTACACGTAGCTGTTGTAATATTCTAGGTAGCTCCTCCATTAGAATATCTATTTTAATGACAGATAATTCCACTTTATATGGTATAACCACAGGATTTTCGCATTTCTTAGAAATAGTTTCCAGTGCTTCCTTGCCGATGATTTTTTCCAGTATTCCTCTTGCTGTGAAACCATCGTTCCTGTGTAGGAGAAAAGGTAGCTTCGCCTTGACACCATGTCTTGCAGTTACGAAATTGGAGAATTTACAACATAGGCAATAGTTAAATGAGCCACACATATTCTTCTTTAACATTACAGACCGTCCCTTTCTAATTGTTCTTGACAGTCCACTTGGTGACAGAATTTAATCACCATAATGTTATCGCAAAACAGTTCTGTAATAGGTGTAAGCACTTTTACAATCTTCTCGCTAAGTGGTTTACTATTGTCGGTATAATTTATGTTACCAATGTCAGTAGCCAGATTATGCAGGTTCTACTGTAATAACCACAAACCGAAGCGCTCGTCCGTTGGTCTTGCCTTCCTCCCTTATAGCTTTGGAATGTTTAGCACTTTGGAGGAATCTATGTGGACACTTTCATCTACCGCGGAAGACTGATCAGTTGCGGCTGTCAGGACTTCTTTTATACTGTAAAGATCCAAGATGATTGCACTTCCGGTCACGTGGTTTCTGGTCATACACTCTGCTTTCTTCTTACGAGACCTGCAGCTTTCCAAACAGCAGAGAATGATGAGCAAGAGAAACCCAACTCCCACAAAGCGAATTTCTTATAAATAAGCAATATACCCTTGAATTTCCCTTCGTGAGATCGTTCCTCTCCACTGCAGAGCCACCAATTTCCAAGCAGAGGAGAAGAGAGGGAGAGGTAAGGGTGGTGGGTGAGGGGGCAGAGTTACTAAAGGCAACTGGTTAATTAATCGATCAATTTAATTAAGTAGTCAATGAAATTGATAAGAGTGAGAGGGGCTATTCCAATAACTCAGACCTGACAGTTTACCTGTAGCAGCGAGGAGGAGGGGGTCGGTTGGAGTTGTCCTGAGGGGTGGGAGGGTGGGGGGTGGGGGAACAGTAGGTTAAGTACCTGTCAATCAAAAGGAAGGATCCTTTTACTAGAATAATAGGTTAAGGACCTGTCAGTGAAAGAGAACAATAGGTACGCCCCTGAGTGCATACCTGTCCCTGATGTAGGCAGCCCATACTAACAAAATGTGCTCGTGTTGGCCTTGTCGTACTACCCGCCGTGGCCAGAAGAAGATCCTGCAAGAACGGGACCAACGACGACTGAAGAGAATCGTTCAACGTGACAGAAGTGCAATCCTTGCGCAAATTGCTACAGATTTCAATGCTGGGACATCAACAAGTGTCAACGTGTGAACCATTCAACTAAACATGATCGATATGGGCTTTCAGAGCCGCTCGTGTACCCTTGATGACTGCTTGACATAAAGCTTTATGCATCGTCTAGGCCCATCAACACCAGCGTTGGTCTATTGATGACTGGAAACATGTTGCCTGCCTGGACGAGTCTCATTTCAAATTGTATCGATGGACATCTACAGTTACGGAGACCACCTCATGAATCCATTGACCCTGCATTTAAGCAAGGGACTGCTCGAACTGGCGGAGGATCTGTAATGGTGTGGGGTCTGTGCATTTGGAGTGATAGGGGACCCCTGATACCTATAGATACTACTCTGACAGGTGACATGTGCGTAAGCATCCTGTCTGATCATCTGCATCCGTTCATGTCCATTGTGCATTCCGACGGACTTGGGCAATTCCAGCAGGACTATGCGACTGTCCTCACTTCCAGAATTGCTGAAGATTGGCTCCAGGAACACTCTCCAGAGTTTAAACATTTCCACTGGCCACCAAACTCCCCAGTCATGAACGTTATTGAGCATATCTGGGATGACTTGCAACGTGCTGTTCAGAAGAGATCTCCAACCCCTGGTACTTTTACGGATTTATGGACGGCCCTGCAGGATTCATGGTGTCAATTCTCTTTCGCACTGCTTCAGACATTAGTCGAGTCCATGTCACGTCGTGTTGCAGCACTTCTGCGTGTTTACGGGGGCCCTACACGATATTAGGTAGGTGTACCAATTTCTTTGGCTCTTCAGTGTATGATCATAAGTGTGTGAAGATAAGTGTATCTGTAATTGAAATGTTTTGGTGGGCAACCAGTGGAGGATGCATAGCGTAGCTCCATTAGCAACCAAATTTTATGAGCAGGCCTGGCAATACGAAGTTTGGGGGAACAGTCAAACATATACGATACTGCAGTGCCTGTGTTGTTAAGAAGCTCGATGCATACATCGAATTTATCCGCCGATACCAGGCAATGACTGTCAGTTAAAATGTCCGACTTGCACGGGAATTATTGTATATGTACGAGTGTGGGTTGTGACACATCAACAACGACATGTGGAAGTCTGAGTCTGGCAGTGAGTCGTGCACGGATAACCAAAGCAGTTAAGGCAACCGTTCGTTTAAAGCGGGAATTCGTCATCGTCATTCCATTATACAGCAGGTGGTTGCCCATATTCGCAACTGCGAATAGACTTTATGTATGATGTATGTGAGTTAGGACAGATCTTAGTCGTGCTGTGGTACGTTAGATCGAACTAACCTCTCACCTTTACCACTAGTTTGAAAGCAGAGCCATTTTCCGGTGAGCACCATGATATTCACAACGACTCTGACTGGGTTAGTTGACAAACTGCTCTGATTAGCTGTCTTGTCTGATAGAGGATAGAGGTATTTCAATGCGTTATTTTAATTTCAGGATCAACAAACTCCTTGCCTTAAGTATTGCAGGTCTATACTGGCTATCATTAATTCGCAGAGTAAGCGGAGGAATTTGTGAACGATTTTATAATCTTTGGTTGTATTTTCATTGTGCACAGTACTATATCCTTTATTCAGCACAACCATCCGTGTTAATGGTTTTACAGCTAGTGAGCTATAAAATCTTACATTGTGTTTACATTAAAATCTGTGCAGAATGACCACCTACATGGATTACGAATGATTGTCCAGCCACTATTTTATTGGTTTTAAATCACCAACGATCTCCTGCGTTCGTTCTCTGCTTGGATCATAAACCGTAGCGAGCAGAATAAAATGTTGCAAGTTTTTCTTACTATGTAAGTGTGTGTGAATTATTTAATTTTGCCGTCTAGTAGTGAACTAAGCAGTCTCTAATCTTAGACTGTGTCCACTACCCCGAAACACCGGTAGCCAAACGATTCCACCACATAATGTATTAAGTGACCACCACCAATTCAATTTTGATCCAGTGAACCTGTTTGTGCCATGAGTTGAACACACTGAATGTATTCAATAAAGTTGTCGCCACAATTCCTTTGGATTCTTAAATGTTAGCCATTTCAAAAGAAAAAAAAAACCTATTGTTTGCGCAAATGATTTTTTATCATCCATACCCGTCCGCATTCCATCCATATGTATTTAACCACGAGAGATACCTGTACACACAGCGCTAAAACGTAGTTAAAGATATTAGGGAGTCAAAAAGGCAAATGTGCAGTCTGATATAATCCAGCATTGCTTTGGATAGGTTGGCTTCCCTGGCACTCTAATCTGATTTCGCTTTATCCTTTGTGCCAACTCTTAGTTCAGGTGAGTTATTGGGTTATATTCATTGTGCTATTAATCAGTCGCTCAAGAGAGCATGCGAATCAGTGAACATTATGTACAGTCGAGGACAAAACGAGCGAGACCCCTCGCCTTTTCGTTATGCTGATCCGCACAGCTTTAAAGTCTGGTACACAGCATAACAGGCATGGCGACCAAGTGCTACCAACATACTATGCACAGGCGTGAAATTGACAAACTATCCGAACTTTGGCAGACTGTTTTCAGTTATGTGTAACACTATATTAATGCTGATTAGTGTGTTAAATACAACACGTAAATATAAGATATAAACGAAAGACGAAACGCAAATTAGTATGAACTGTAGTAACAAAATGAATTTCAGCTTATCGAGATAACGCAACTGTTCTAGTAAGACAAAGTGCCCGAGATCGTTACGAATTAGCAAAATATTATGCGCACTCGTCCGCGAAACGGTTTGTGTCATCTTTCAGACAAGTCATAGTGGATTACCATTGCTAAACTACCATGAAAGTGTGCAAATTTTGCAATGCGTGAAGATTCATAACGAAATTCAGTTAAAAATCATTCAGTGCCACACGTAAGTCAATTCAATTATTGACAGAAGCGGAAAAAGGAAGGCAGTAACAAGTATGAAATTTTACAAGTGTTTCATATTGACATCTACAGGGCGCCACTACAGAGTAAATGTAGCAATAAAACGTATTGGGGGAGCGAGAATTTCTTAAAATTGCTGTACTGATAGTCTATCTGCCTCCATAGAGATCAGAACCGAAAACAAACCAGACCTCCCTTGCAATAGCAAACACCTTTCACTACGCTAGCAGACAACCCAGGCAAACAGCCCTCTATTATTACCCCAGACATGAATAAGCCGGCAATTTCGCAATGAAAATGGAAAAATGATCTGCAGTTTCTGTTGCATAGAGCTTTCTGGACTCTAAAACATGAATTTTCTACCTTTATGTCACCTCTTATGTGACAATCATTCGGGATGTTTATCGAAATAACAAAATACTGTTATTAGCCAGTAGCGGCAACGGGTTCTACACAACGCTGATGACTACTTTGGAGGACAGTAATAGGTGCAAACATGTAACTCTTTTGTATCGGTTGTGAATAAATAGTTGCCACTATTTAAGTTCCAACCCTCGTATAGTCTTACATATGATTGAAAACAATCTGACAAAGTTTGGATAGTTCGTCACTTTCACGCCTGTGCATAGTACGTTGGTAGCACTTGGTCGCCTTGCCTGTTATACTGTGTAGCAGACTTTAAAGCTGTGCAGATCAGCATAACGAGAAGACGAGGGGTCTCGCTCGTTTTGTCCACGACTGTACATAGAAGCGCTCGTTCTAGACAACCTTTACTCGAAAATTCGAACCCTCTCATTCAGTGTCCATGCTTAGAACACTTTCATCCGAAAATAATAGGTGTCAAAGAACATTTGCACTCCTTTCTAGATTTTAGACGAAAAAGTCACTGCTGTCGGGGTGGGGTGCGGAATGGGACGCTTAATGTGTTAATTCAAGTGCACTGCCAGCAGTTGCTCGCCCTTCACTGAAAGGCCCCCCTAGTTAGGCCGATCAGTCGGAGGCCTAACCTCCTCCCACCACCACCCCCACTGCCGAGTGAGTCTGCTCCGCCCCCTTTCGTTTGTGTGTGGGCAATTTTATAGCAGTCGCGTCCGTTGTTTGGATGCGTCAGATTGATGGCAAACTAGGTGGTTATCGCTGAAACAACCGGTTTTGGATTATATCGGCTTTTTTCTCAACGCCACTTAAACCTGAGTGTTAAAACCGCTCAAAATAACCTGTTTCTGAAATGACCGGTTTTCGGTTTTTTATTCCTATTATTTCCTGTGATAAAAATGAAAATCTAGCAAAGGCGGAAAAATTTTGACTTCCTCAGTTTCAAGGTAAATAGAATTAAAATATTTTAATTAAATAGGTAAATAAAAGAAAACTTACACTGTTCACCATTCGCTGCTTTCCTTGAGAACCGATACGTGATTAGACGCTACATAAAATCATCAGTAGTCTCCTATTGATTCTAATTGTTCGAAACTCTGCATAAAAATTGTGTTGTAATCGAGGGTCATACCACTATGTGGGCATTACAAGCAGCCAGTGCTAAAGGGTGAAAACTGAGGTTGGAGGACTCTTAATTTTCATGTTAATTTATCCTGTTTCAAGGGATACAAGCAGATAACGGCATATTATGTAGAGGTAGATCAGCTACTTTCTATTTTAATTGTAAACTATGAATAAATTGATAAGTTTTATCGTTCTATGCTGTTGCAAGTTTGTTGTGGCTCACCCCGTTTTTATTCTTTTAGAGCAAATGGAGCATTGTACTTCCCTGACACTGCACTTCGTACAATACTTCCAGACCAGGGATGGTGCCGGTCGGTAATAGAACTAAAGTCTGACGACGACAACATGAAACAAACATATGGACCAGATGGGGCAAATCTCCCACACTTCATGTACATGTGTACCACCCAACAGGCCACGCCACATGGTAACAAGTACTTTATTAACTCAGCAATGCTGTACCAGTTCTCAGACCATGTGTTTGTTGCTCTTTTCTGTCGGCATTGTTATTAAAATATCGCTGACAACTTTTCTCATTTTCTATAATAACACAATATTTCAAAACAATAGAAATTTTACACATAAAAATTACCCATCTTTAAAAAAGATTTACCTGAAAGGCAAAGTTTTGGCACTGCTACTAGTTAATTGATTCTTCGTTTTCTTACCTAGTTGTTAGTAACAAATATAAAAAAGCTTGTTATAACCGACACCAAACAAATACTGATAAATATCAGTTATTGAGAACTAAAATACCGGTATCGGTTTTAATAGTTCGGTTTTTCCCGTCCCTACAGCGAACCACTACCTGCTAGCACTGACCACTTCCTACCAGCCCACATTCCGAATGTGTAGGCAGGTAGGGCTCGACAAGCAGTCGCTGCGTGCACACTCTGCCAGACGGGTCGGTGAGCTGATCGACGCACTGGTCGGGCTATGAATGGGCTGCTTAGAGCGCTTAGAGCCATTCCAGGCTGGACCTTTGACTCAGACATATGAGGCGGCAGCCGGCGGGTGCTTTTGCTGGCTGGAGACCGAGCAGTGTAGTGCGTTCAAAGTGTAGTGTTTAGTCTATACTGGTGGCGCTCGACCCTACATAGAGTCTCGACTCTCCGTGCTTGGTCAGCAGAGCAGCAGGTTTCTGAGCCTTTCAGTTAATAAACGTTCTTGTTCTTCTCTATCCTACAACAAGTGCCGAGCGGTTATTGTTTAAACAGTGAAAGTGTCGCATGAAATGTAATGCCTCCAAACTTTTTATGTCAAAAAATTTAAAGATTTTATAAAAAAGCGTACTTTATTTACAGACCAGCTTGTTGGTACCATCACTGTCGAGCGTCTGAATATGTTGACGGAGCCACAATATCATCTCTGCTTGCTCATTTCATCACTATCAAAGAAAAGTCTTCAAAGGTGTCCTCTAAATTTTGGAAACAGATTAAAATCGGATGGGGTCAAGTCGTTATTGTATGGAGGATGGTCGATGACAGTCAGATTGTTGCACATGTCACAGTGCTTGTGTGTTGTCTGGGATTGTCATGCTGAAAGAGAAGGTGTCCAGGTATTTAAGAACTCTTCAGATTCATGCTTTCAATTTTCTGAAGGTATCGCAGTATGGTGCAGAGTTTATGATGGTGCCTTTAGCACACTGACAAACTTACGTTACACACCACCATGCCACACACTAAAATTCGGAGCCCTCTAGCGGCATCCTGGGTCAGCGAAGCGGGAAAGTCAACCGAGTAATATGCATGACATGTAGTCGCTCAAACAATGTTGAGAACAGAATAGAAATTCGGGGGCATTAGTTTTTAGCACGTCCCCGTACATGTGCCTTTGGATGACAATGTTGTAATGTTTAAATAAAGCAGTAAAACACGTCAGCAATTGTTTTAAAGTAGAAAAGTCTAGCATTACATGCCATTTTATATTTAGCACTGCGCTGATCGTTCCTGAATAAACAGACAAAAAAATATTACTTAGATTCTTTTAATTTCGCCCCGTTTTTTTTACACTGGGCCATGTTCACGGTAATGTCACAGTGTCGGACTTAGCTCGGGGAGACATGTTTGAGAGTGATGCATTGTGTGCCGACCACACTGGGTCATAAACAATAGGATGAAGTTATCTTCTAAAACATCTAAGTCACATTGAGTAATAAATTAGATCCTAAATAAACAACAGAGAACAGTCCAAGTGGTGTACTGTGAGAGGGCAAAGGGGGGGGGGGGAGCGATAGATCGATAGATAAGGATCATGGATGGTGTCTGTTTACATAACAGTCATAAATCATTCCACTCAGACCCACTCAGTTCCACTACTGTTTGAATATCCCACCATTGTATATTTAGAAAAACTGGGGGTATAAGTGCTGTGATGTCTGAGTGTGAAGAGTGTTGGTCATTAAAACTGTCTTGAAGACTGTATGGTTGCCCCTATGGTACAGTTGCCCTTTAGCATCTAGCGCGGATTCCCTGTCTACATTGCCCATCCACTCGTACCTACTCAAACGAACTACTGCATATCTGTTCCCTTTCGCCAAGAGGTAGCTACTAAAACAAGACCAGCTGTCAGAATCATCTTTATACTTTCGTTACTAGCAATGATTCTCTGAAGGAATCCGTCCGATAGTGTGGTATGTTGAGATCCTGAATTAACACAGTTCACTGTTCCAATCCCATTTACTTTGAGCACTTCTTGGGATAGGTTTCACAGCCGTATGATTACCTCCGAAGTCTGCCTGATCCTACTTCTTGGGGGCTGAATCCAAACATCTGACATTCAAAAGCTTATCGTCGATTGAGTGGTTCAATCGTCCCTAGAACGCATCCTCAAATTCGGGTGTCTGAAGACCGTGGAGCGAAAGCACTACTCTGTGCCGTTTGTGATTTCTAGTACCATCATTTCGATCCTGGCTATTGATCGCGTTCACCAGCCTTCTCCGCAATTACAGAGGATGAATTTTGCTTCCAAAGGATTCTCCTTTACTTGTGACACGTCTGTAAAAAACGATTACTTATATTCTCGTCGTAATGGTTGTACCCCTGACTGTGTCGATAGGGATGTGAGGATGCTCATTACAACTAGTTTTATTATTCATCATTTCAATTATCATAATTTGCGGTCGCTCCGCGTCATCTGTCTCTCTCAAGGTCTGAATGAAAACCATCTTCCTTTGAGCACCGATAGGCACAGTTTGGACGCGTGGAAAGAAATGTACTTATATAGCACTATATCCCATTCAAATGGTTCAAATGGCTCTGAGCACTATGGGACTTAACATCTGTGGTCATCAGTCCCCTAGAACTTAGAACTACTTAAACCTAACTAACCTAAGGACATCACACACATCCATGCCCGAGGCAGGATTCGAACCTGCGACCGTAGCAGTCGCGCGGTTCCGGACTGAGCGCCTGAACCGCTAGACCACCGCGGCCGGCATATCCTATTCACCTTCTGGCATCTCCTCATCTAAGTAACATGTTAGAATTTTAAGCTTGTTCTCTGTCTGTGCAGCTACGTTCCAAAATATTACCAACGAATTTCCACGAAACACTGAGCATGGAACTCTAAGTCACACGACGTTCTCACTTATGTCAGTTCGTTGGACTATCAGAATCCTACGTCGTTCAGGTGTAGCTTTAATTCGAAAATTAATTTTCGATTTCATACAAGGATGATTTCGGGGTACTGTTCTGTTTGCAGTATCTCGACATGAAATTCTATGATTTACGTCTAGCAACAAGGCTTCATCCAGATGTACTGTTTACCTCTTCGAGAGCGCTGTTCTTTAACGATTCTACCACAGTTCGCTATGACATTCTATTTTGTTATGCTTAAATGTCTCAATTCTATGTTGTTAAGTCCGAATCATCTTGTAGCTCTCTCCTCTGTTTATGTACACTCCTGGAAATGGAAAAAAGAACACATTGACACCGGTGTGTCAGACCCACCATACTTGCTCCGGACACTGCGAGAGGGCTGTACAAGCAATGATCACACGCACGGCACAGCGGACACACCAGGAACCGCGGTGTTGGCCGTCGAATGGCGCTAGCTGCGCAGCATTTGTGCACCGCCGCCGTCAGTGTCAGCCAGTTTGCCGTGGCATACGGAGCTCCATCGCAGTCTTTAACACTGGTAGCATGCCGCGACAGCGTGGACGTGAACCGTATGTGCAGTTGACGGACTTTGAGCGAGGGCGTATAGTGGGCATGCGGGAGGCCGGGTGGACGTACCGCCGAATTGCTCAACACGTGGGGCGTGAGGTCTCCACAGTACATCGATGTTGTCGCCAGTGGTCGGCGGAAGGTGCACGTGCCCGTCGACCTGGGACCGGACCGCAGCGACGCACGGATGCACGCCAAGACCGTAGGATCCTACGCAGTGCCGTAGGGGACCGCACCGCCACTTCCCAGCAAATTAGGGACACTGTTGCTCCTGGGGTATCGGCGAGGACCATTCGCAACCGTCTCCATGAAGCTGGGCTACGGTCCCGCACACCGTTAGGCCGTCTTCCGCTCACGCCCCAACATCGTGCAGCCCGCCTCCAGTGGTGTCGCGACAGGCGTGAATGGAGGGACGAATGGAGACGTGTCGTCTTCAGCGATGAGAGTCGCTTCTGCCTTGGTGCCAATGATGGTCGTATGCGTGTTTGGCGCCGTGCAGGTTAGCGCCACAATCAGGACTGCATACGACCGAGGCACACAGGGCCAACACCCGGCATCATGGTGTGGGGAGCGATCTCCTACACTGGCCGTACACCACTGGTGATCGTCGAGGGGACACTGAATAGTGCACGGTACATCCAAACCGTCATCGAACCCATCGTTCTACCATTCCTAGACCGACAAGGGAACTTGCTGTTCCAACAGGACAATGCACGTCCGCATGTATCCCGTGCCACCCAACGTGCTCTAGAAGGTGTAAGTCAACTACCCTGGCCAGCAACATCTCCGGATCTGTCCCCCACTGAGCATGTTTGGGACTGGATGAAGCGTCGTCTCACGCGGTCTGCACGTCCAGCACGAACGCTGGTCCAACTGAGGCGCCAGGTGGAAATGGCATGGCAAGCCGTTCCACAGGACTACATCCAGCATCTCTACGATCGTCTCCATGGGAGAATAGCAGCCTGCATTGCTGCGAAAGGTGGATATACACTGTACTAGTGCCGACATTGTGCATGCTCTGTTGCCTGTGTCTATGTGCCTGTGGTTCTGTCAGTGTGATCATGTGATGTATCTGACCCCAGGAATGTGTCAATAAAGTTTCCCCTTCCTGGGACAATGAATTCACGGTGTTCTTATTTCAATTTTCAGGAGTGTATTTCGCGATTAGTTTCACATATTGTGGCTTCGGTGTGGTCGACACGTTCCTCTTCCTGTGTCCTTCCTATTTCCTAACTGTGCTTGTTGTAAAACTACTTCCTCAAAAAAAATAGCTTTATTGAACACTAATCAAGTACAAATAAATCACGGACTGTGATAGGTCCAAACAAAAATAAAGACTTCAGAGGTGGACATCTCTTGGCCATTAAAATACTAAGGAGATTTACTAAATAACTTAAACGCCATTGCCGGAGAACACTTTAAACTTGTCCGACTGTGAAGCGCTTGAGTACGAATAAATTTATCAATGAGCGCTGTCGGTTTTCTCACAAATTATATGACAATATTGTTCATTTATGATTCAAAAAATGGTTCAAATGGCTCTGAGCACTATGGGAATTAACATCTGAGGTCATCAGTCACCTAGAACTTGGAACTACTTAAACCTAACTAACCTAAGGACATCACACACATCCATGCCCGAGGCAGGATTCGAACCTGCGACCGTAGCAGTCTCGTGGTTCCGGATTGAAGCGTCTAGGACCGCACGGCCACCGCGGCCGGCATTTATGATTCATCGGTGGGCCTTGATGTCGTGTCCGCAAATTAAAAGATTTTTGTGACTTCGAAGAGTAAGATATTCGAGAAACCTCAGTCAGAAACCAGCAGATACATTTTACACTGCGAAATAACGACGTACTCTCATGTCTACTAAAATCAATTTCTGTTAATTTCTACTAATTAATATTTATGTCAATTCACTCACCTGAAACTGTTCTGCTCAGTCATTTTCAATCGAATTAAATCTACTAAACCTTCTAAATATCATTTCTTTGGACCACATGGGGAATAAATTAGGAGCAGAGGCATGACATATTACTTGAGTGTAGGACAAAAAAAAATTTAATGGCACAAATTCAAAGAAAGCGAGCTACATGATAATTTTTTACCGTTTCCTCCCAAACGGTGTGGGGGAAGTAACCCTTGCAGTCTTCTTAGGCTACACCTACGCATTTTAAATAAAGAAGTAAGATGCACTTGATATAAAATCAAAACTACATGCTTTAGTATAATTCCAGGATTTAACCTGTGCCGAGATATGTTTACAAAATCTGCTTGGACAAAGTAATCTTCACACCCATATCAATAACTATAGTTAATGTCTTTATATATACTGAAATTGATATACTGAACCTGCTTAATGTCTCACTCTTTATGCAGGAGCCAATTTATAGAAATTTTTATTCTGTTATTTTGGTTTTCAGTTTAGGTTTAAAAAATAACCACTTCTGTATCCAGGAAAATTTTAATCTTAAATTAGGGTTTTTCCTTCCTGTGTGAATCACCTTCATTTCTGTAAGATGTCATTAAAATAAAAAATATCAGATTAAATTCACATCGACGATAAGGATATTCCACATTCCATTTGCTTTACTAAAATTTCACAATTAAATTTAATTTTAATTCAAATACTGTGACTGTTCTACTTTGGTTACCATTATGAAAGTTAACATTCCATTTAGATACAATATATTTACTAGAAGTTAAGCACTGTGCGTTCATATTTTCCAAAATGATAAATTTTTGCAAACACAGAAAAAATATTTCAGTGTAATAGTGCTTATGTAAGATGGAGGAGCAGTTTTTTTAATTTTATTTATTTATTTATTTGAGGGGGGAGGGAGAGGGAAGATGGGATAAGAGGGAAGGTTTCAGCAAAATGAGTAAGATTGTGTCATATTTTAAAGTAATAAATATTAGTAACAGTGGAGGATGGTAAAGGACAGATAGTTTAAAAGTTGTTCCGTATTTATGTAATGTCACTGCATCCTAACACAGAAACGATATGCAACTATCCATTACCGACAGATATTGGTTATTTCCATTGGAGTACGGATTGTAATTCTGGTGATGTTCTGTTGCTTAATAGTAGGGTGAGAAAATAATGATATTTCTCATTTGTATTACATATCCGTACGTTATAGTGCGAGCATAATTCCACTGCATTATTACTACTCTAATTTAATCCAGAACAGTGTAACAGTGGAGGATGGTAAAGGACAGATAGTTTAAAAGTTGTTCCGTATTTATGTAATGTCACTGCATCTTAACACAGAAACGATATGCAACTATCCATTACCGACAGATATTGGTTATTTCCATTGGAGTACGGATTGTAATTCTGGTGATGTTCTGTTGCTTAATAGTAGGGTGAGAAAATAATGATATTTCTCATTTGTATTACATATCCGTACGTTATAGTGCGAGCATAATTCCACTGCATTATTACTACTCTAATTTAATCCAGAACAGTGTAACAGTGGAGGATGGTAAAGGACAGATAGTTTAAAAGTTGTTCCGTATTTATGTAATGTCACTGCATCTTAACACAGAAACGATATGCAACTATCCATTACCGACAGATATTGGTTATTTCCATTGGAGTACGGATTGTAATTCTGGTGATGTTCTGTTGCTTAATAGTAGGGTGAGAAAATAATGATATTTCTCATTTGTATTACATATCCGTACGTTATAGTGCGAGCATAATTCCACTGCATTATTACTACTCTAATTTAATCCAGAACAGTGTAACAGTGGAGGATGGTAAAGGACAGATAGTTTAAAAGTTGTTCCGTATTTATGTAATGTCACTGCATCTTAACACAGAAACGATATGCAACTATCCATTACCGACAGATATTGGTTATTTCCATTGGAGTACGGATTGTAATTCTGGTGATGTTCTGTTGCTTAATAGTAGGGTGAGAAAATAATGATATTTCTCATTTGTATTACATATCCGTACGTTATAGTGCGAGCATAATTCCACTGCATTATTACTACTCTAATTTAATCCAGAAAATATCTGTAACCCAAATGCACTGAATAAGTCTGCTGACAGAGTCGGATGTGTAACACTGCTAGTTGTATATGTTGTTAGCTTCAGCACTCATTTAAGCAAATACCACTGCGTATAACGATGAAGAACAAATCTAGCTACATATTATGATAAATAATTAGACTTAATTCTGCAAACCTAATGAAGCCATTCAACTACAATGTGCTGAGCATTATAGTTGGAGCAGACCTCCACTAAGCTGAATATTGCCACAAGAATGTGTATGAATGTCGTTCAAATTTAAGGACCTGTTTTGTGTGACTTTGCAACAAAAGATAAAAAGAAACAGAACAAAAGTAACTCGCAAGACAGTAAAATTGTAGATCTACTCAGCGCCATCATGCTGTAACATTCAGTTCAATCCAGTTCATTTTCCACTTGAGAGTACAGTGTAATGTCAAACATTGCAGTACAAGCACAGCATTATTCTTTACAAAAGTTACAATGCAACAACAGTTACTCAAATGTGTTCAGAAATTATCAGCAGGTGCTAAAACCAGTGCACATTAGCAGAAATCAATGCATAAGAATTATGCTCCCAGTCTCATAAAAATTTCAAAGCGAATAATGTGAAAGCTTCCAGAATGAGATTTTCACTCTGCAGTGGAGTGTGCGTTGATATGAAACTTCCTGGCCGATTAAAACTGTGTGCCGGACCGAGACTCGAACTCAAGACCTTTGCCTTGGTAGAGCACTTGCCTGTGAAAGGCAAAGGTCTTGAGTTCGAGTCTCGGTCCGGCTCACAGTTTTAATCTTCCAGGAAGTTTCATATCAGCGCACACTCCGCTCCAGAGTGAAAATCTCATTCTGGAAACATCCCACAGGCTGTGGCTAAGCCAAGTCTCCGCAATATCCTTTCTTCCAGGCGTACTAGTTCTGCAACGTTCGCATAAGAGCTTCTCTGAAGTTTGGAAGGTAGGAGACGACGTACTGGCAGAATTGAAGCTGTGAGGACGGGTCGTGAGTCGTGTTTGGGTAGCTCAGTTGGTAGACCGCTTCCCCGCGAAAGGCGAAGGTCCCGAGTTCGAGTCTCTGTCCGACACACAGTTTTAATCTGCCAGGAAGTTTCAATGTGAAAGTTGTCAGTAATTCCGCCTGTCAAATAATTTCGGTGATTTTGCCTGATCAAGTCTGATAGAGTATCTTTTCTCTACCTGCATTTACTATTATTTTCCTTTCTCGTATTTTCCATGCCGCGCTGGGAACGGGAAATTCTGTGTTTTCATTCTTACTTTAATTACAGATGACAGTCACTACACCATGTACCTGTTACTACCTGTCCAAAACATGGCTGCACGTCCACTTTGAATGAATGTGGGTGTAATAACGAGTCCATGCAACTAGACAACTTCAGACCGAGGCTCTTGGTTTAGTTTTTTCATTTCAGCCTGGAGAGACAGTTGAACTCTATTTTTGAAGCCAGCTCTGGTGGCGTCAAGTCGGTGCGACACTATGTCGCCAGATGCAGCCGCGTGGAGTCGTATGTTGGTCATTTCGTATCCGACAACTGGGACGAAGTCTCCAAAATAAAGCTAAACTCCTTCCGCACAGGCCATATGGCCCAAAGGTATCGACCGGCCGCTGTGTCATCCTCAGCCCACAGAAGTCACTGGATGTGGATAGGGAGGGGCGTGTGGTCAGCACACCGCTCTCCCGGCCGTTTGTGAGTTTCCGAGACCGAAAAGTCTTCAAAAGACGTCTTTAAAATTTCAGCCGTTCAAAGGAATGGAACATGATAGGCAGACAGAAGCGAGCGTTTCCTCTGTTGTCTTCTGACTGGACAAAACGCCACCTCTTCCTAAACGAAGCACTATGGGGTCGGTCAATATGCCCCCACAAAGTTTTGTCGCACTCTGTATGCATAGGCGAGGCAGTTTAAATTTTAGAGAAACTTTAGTGGTTTAGGACTGGAGTTATTTTCAATTCCGAGTTAGTTTTCTCAATAACGATGAAACTCCATCATTAATAGAAGTGCTTATTTCTCACGAGTGACGATTTCAGTATCTTTTCACATAAATTCCGATGGAACTGAATCGGTGTTTGATCGGTCATGAAGCAGTTCCTGCAACGTATGCCCACTTGATTATCATGATTCTTTTCGCTGTGACTCACGAGATTGCTTTGAGGATTCAGTTAGTATTGCAAAGTGGTGAATTTTGCTACAAAATCTTTGCGTGTGAGAAACTGCGTGTCCATGTTGCGCTCCCTTAATCCACTGGTCCTTTTGCTGTCAAACGATCGGTATGTTAGTGTTATTTGGTTTAGTATTTTTATGTGTGTGCCATGTAAATGTAGTTTCAGGAATATGCTCCATTTGTGAAATAAATGTTAACAATGCAGCTATTTAGTTCGCTACACTTCACTCAAAAGTACGCCCCACCACATTTCTCCATTTCCTGTAGTCCTTAGCGAATCTCTGAGAGAAAAATACTTAATATGTTTAGCAAAGGGTGATCTCTGATCGATTGTTCTGTGGCTCACTAATTAAATACCGTTGCACAGTTTTCTCTTTAGGATAGAGAGTAGGGTTGATAATGAACCGAAATTCATGGAACTTCAGATGACGTGGCACTCAGAGCTAAATAAATAATGTCAATCATATGGTTTGTGAACAGATAGCGCTCGGCTACCCAGAGTCCTTGTTGTAAGGCAAAGTGAACCATTTTCATCAGAAGTGCCAACCACCTTTAAATGCACTTAAAATATAGAGTATATCTCTTCACCACTGTCATGTTTTGATCATTGGATATACCAATTAATTCTGTATAACAACAGTTTACAAAACGCATTACCATTCAGTATGGTGGAAATACGTTCGCACTATACTATATAATGTCAAGTACAAAATTGCGCTTCGATGTAGAATAGTTTTGTTGTGTAGTATTGCGTGGGACAATAATTGCTTATTCTGGTGCAATATTACTAACTACACACTGGGGCAAGTGCAGTGCCATTCAATGAAGAATTGTATATTTCTTCCGTGATACGAAGGAATGAAGTTGAACACCAGTGCTGTCAAGAGCTGATAACACCACTTTCCTCATTAAAAGCGAGAAAATACAAAAATAGATGCAAACAAAAAACGAGCAGTATGCTTACAACGTAACTAAATCGCCCAATACACAAAAACAAAAACAAATATTGGAATTATACAAAACAAAAACAAATACTGGAACCATAATTAATAGAGAGTTCCGGGCTCTTATGCCGTGGTCGAATGGATTTCACGTTTAAACCTATGTTTCATTTACATCTGTGGTCGACGTTTTCAAGGGGGATCGTTGCTTCTTTGAGAGTCCGACTCAGACCTTGGCTCGCTACTGACTGCAGCAAAATTCCGCTTCCGCATGCTTCCGCGCAGTGGCATGACGTTACATGTTTTGAATGCCTGAGCGCAACTGGCCTTTGTCGACTGCAGTTGTCCGCTGCTGCTATCACCCCGTGGTGGAATACTGGTACACATCTTCTTGAGCACCGAGATCTAAATGGCATTCGATTTCACGCCCTCTTCCTTTCTATTGAAATTCCTGGGGTGTTCTACAATCTCTGTGGCCTCTCTGTGTATCGTTTCATGGTATCCGCTTGTGGCTGCCAGTACTTGGAGTCCTATCAAAATGAATTTGGTAGTCTTCTGGCTGCGAAGCATGTTCCGCAACAGCTGATCCGTGAAGTCTCCCTCCTTTTGCAATTGCCCTTACGCTCTGATGGTCATTTTTTGACCGTTCTTTTTGTAGTACCGATGTACACCTCTTCACAGTTACACGGAATCCTATAGATTCCTGCGTTATCCAGCGGTTTGTGGGCATCCTCGGCCAATTGCCAATTTTAGATGTTCTTGCATCTTCCTAGTGGGTTTGGAGATTACAGCGATGTTCCGTTTCTTTTTTTCAAGATTTTTTCTATACGGTTAGTAACGTCCTTAGTGAAAGGTAGGAAACTTTCGATTCCACAGACGCTTGTGCACCGCTATGATTTTTGCGCGGTGGTGTTAACGCTGTTTTTACGTCAGCGGACGAGTACACATTTTTGAGCAATGGACTGGTGAAATGTTTTAATTCCGCGTCAAGCAGCTCTAGGTTCGCAGATATTCCTTATTCTATCCGCCAATGTTTTTATGATGCCTGTCTTTTTTTGTGGGTGGTGGTTCGATTCTCGGTGCAGGTAACGATCTGTGTGTGTAGGTTTTTGGTAAACTGTGTGGTCTAAGCTGCCATCTTCTTTCTTGGAAACTAGCTCATCAAGAAACTTTAATTTCCGCCTGCCTCCTGCTCCATGGTAAACTGAATCTACGGATTAACCCCGCATAGATGCATGTGAAAACAACCTAGTTCCTCTCTGCCATGCCTCCACAATACAAAGGTATCATTCAAATAGGAGAACTAAGTATCCCGTTTCTTCTTGGCAGTTTCCAGTGCCTGCTCCTCGAATCTTTCCATTAAAACATTCTCTATAACTGGGCTTAAGGGACTCCCCATACCCACGCCATCCGTCTGTTCACAGAAATCATCGTTCCATTTGAAATACATGGTTGTGAGGCAATATTTAAACAGTTCTGCAATATTGTGAGGAAAAATTCGATTCAACTGTAGTAACACCTCATTGAGCGGAACCATAGTAAATAGCAGTATCACACCAAAATTAAATAATATGTCCTCCAGCTGGACCATTATGTCGTTTAATTGACTGATAAAATGTGCCGAATTCTTGATATACGAATCCGATTGGCCGACATATGGTCGTAATAATTTCGTCAAAACCTGGACGAACAAGTAGCAGTCACTATAGGTCTTAGAGGAACATATTCCTTATGTGCCTTCGACGACCCGCAAAGTCTTGGAGGTTGCGCAGCTGAACTGAACAGATTTTTCTGAACGCTCTGTTCGGTAGAGAACTTTCTTATCAACTGTATAAAGTTCTAAGAACTTTGTCAATGGGGACTTCACTCAGTTTTCTATACGTCTGTAAGTCGTTAATCTTACCATGATAGTCGGTTACATTCAAATAACCGTCGCATTCCCCCCGTCAGGGGGAGAATGATAGTACTGTAGTACTCATTCAGGCGTTTTATGGCATTCCTTTCACAGTTAAATTACTTTTTGGAGGCTCTGCGACAGCCAGTACTCTTACAGTTTCTATACGGATTTCTTTGGCTGTAGCCGTGTTGACGCTACGAATGTTTGCTTCTGCACTGGCTATTATTTCTTCCGTGGGCACAACTTGCGGACTAATAGCAAAAGTTCCACCCCTAGATAGCACAGATCTCTCATCGTCAGGTAACGAATGTCCGGATAAATTGATAACCATGCGGGAAGCGTCTAAACGGCGGATCGTCTGATTGAGTTAGAATATCAAATGGTTCAAATGGCTCTGAGCACTATGGGACTCAACTGATGAGGTCATTAGTCCCCTAGAACTTAGAACTAGTTAAACCTAACTAACCTAAGACATCACAAACATCCATGCCCGAGGCAGGATTCGAACCTGCGACCGTAGCGGTCTTGCGGTTCCAGACTGCAGCGCCTTTTAACCGCACGGCCACTTCGGCCGGCAGAATATCAAATTACTTCTTCCGTCTATTAGAAATTGTTTACATACGTTTCCTAATATTATCGTGAAGTAGTCTGCCAATTCTACCCCAGTCACAACTACACAATGTATTGCTGGTAGTAATATCGAGAGATATTAACTTGTAGTACGTGCTTGCGCGGTCCTGGCGGGCTTGTTGAATGCCTCTTCCATCCGCTTGAAAATCCGCTACGCCTTGGCCGAACTGCATGTCGCTTAATCCTCAGAAACTGCGGAAACACACTGACCGCTGTGCAACGAGAGAGAAATGTGAGGGAACACAAACGCTGCATTTTCTTCTTCCGGAGACCTTCCATGTGCCTCATATATCTTGACATATCCTCCCCGTAGAGGTGTCTAATTGCTAAATGTAACCTTTCACGACCGGAAATGACACTGAGTAAAATATTTCCAACTGTTATGCCTTGGTAGCATGGATTTTAAGTTTAAATCCACGTTGGGTTTAAGTGCGAAATCCAGACGACCACGGCATAATAGCCCGGAACATTTTATGAATTGTGACATTTCCTGCCGTGAAAGTTAACATTTTACTAAAGTTCGAATCATTTACATCATCCAGTATTACAGATTCGACAAAAATCAAAGATGATACGAGCAATACACTTAATAATGAAATTTAAATACTGCAATAAGCGAATGAAGTAGTAAGCACGAGGAAACGTTATGTCGTGACGATTATTATTACTTTAGATCCATCTAACCACAACTGTATAAAACAATGTTTTCTTGCCTTAGGCATTTCGCCTTTAGTATTTGCAAGGCCTCTTCAGTGACCTGGAGTATATACGTTTTTGGTTTAAACTATTTTGCTTTATATTTTGGATATTTTATATTGACGTTATAAACAAATTTTCATTTGCTAGTGCTGTGAAAACGAAATTCCGTATGCCAGAAGGCAGGAGATGAACAGTTGTATAAAAGGAATAAGAAAACATGTAGATCAGCATCTACGAAAGCTGTAAACAGAAGATTGTACTATCAGTTAGCCGAGTACCCGGCGTTGGTTCGGTATGAATTTATGCCAGTCTTCTATTAGACAATCTCCTCCTTCCCCCTCTTCCCGTCCATCTCCTCTTCTTCCCTTCCTCTGTCCATTTCCTCCTCCCACTGTTTCTGCCTATCTCTAACTACTCCCTCTCTCTTCCATATCCCGCTTTCCTTTCTCTGTACGTTTCCCTACAAAGAGGAGACCACTTCTGTCCATTTCCTCCTCTTCCCCTTCTGCCCATTTCCCCCTTCTCTATCCGCCTTCTCCTCCCCCTTATCTGTGTCCATCTGATCCTTCTGCCTTTCTGTCTGTCCATCTCCCCTGTTGTGCCGGACGAAAAAATACTCGTCGGCACCGTGGTAGGGTCTTAGAGTTTCTTCTGGAGGAGGCCTAGTGGATACTACAACACACACAAAATATTAGATTACTTAAGTATAACTCGAACAAGATGAAGTACTTAACTGTGAAACAATCCATCTCCAAAGGAATGGTAACGTGTATTTGTTACTGTCACTGAACGTCGATGTATCATTTGATACAGTAAAAGATAAGTCTTTTCTCTCAATATACAACTGACTGTAAACTTTGCTACTTAACTCTGTCTAATACATCTCTCGTGCTACTCTCTCTGTAGTGAGACGATGCTGTCGTCTTCGAGGATGACTGCAGAATGGGCTGAGCAGCACCTCTCTCTGACGAGAGTAAATCTTCAGCAGCGGCGGGGGATGTAAGCTCTTGATGGTGTATCTACGCTGATGTTTATCATTTGTTGCAGCATCTGGCAGCGACTGTGCTTACTTGTAGTTCCGTCACGAGGTACCCAATTTACACGGAACGTCTTTCTTCTCCGCAGATCTCCGCACCATCGTCGGGTAGCGCCGTGTCACGTGACGTTGGTGTGGAGAGGAGGGGGGGGGGGCGATGACTGAATGCGGACGTTGATGGGGAGACAGGAAGTGGAACGACAAACGATGGCAGCTCCCTGTTCGAACCCCGGTATCCATCTTGCAAGTTACTGGGAACACCGGCCGAAAATCGGCCGCAGGGGGCATGCCCGCATCCAGTGGCGCAGATGCTGAGATCCGGTTGACAGCAAATTGATCTCCTGAGGCGGCGTGATGGCCGTCTGGGGGCGACACCTCCATGGACATTGGCTCAGGCTGCAGGACGGGCGCTGAAGTGGGCGATGTCAGCGACGGCGGCGGTGGCGGGGGCGGTGGCGGTGGCGGTGGCGGCGTGTCTTCGATCTTCATTGCTACCACGCTGAACAGTGACGGCCACGACAGGCATAGAGGCGAAGATTACTGCTGTTGCGGACCCCAGCAGCATACTTTATCGGTGGGCAAAAATTGTGCAGCAGAATCACTGACACAAGGGCGCCACAGCTAGTTCTAGTGACTCCGCTGCATCCCAGCGGAATCTTGAATGATTTAAAATGGACATCCCAAGACTTTTGTTATGGCTGCAGTCCCTACGCATTTCCTTGCCAAAAACTTTATAAAAAAAAGACTTCACTTGATGCTAAAACTATGTTTGGCAAGGCAGAATGAACAGTTTCCGCAGAAGCAGCAGAAAATGCAACTGGGTACGGTGATGGCGACCGTGTAATAATTCTGCCAAGGACCCATCATGTGGCAAGGAACGGTAAACGGAAATAAAAATCTTTAAGGCTTGCTCTCGTGTGTGGGACTCAGTATTTGACGTCATATCTCCTGAACGATGTGGCATACAATAATACATTTCTGCATGTACATTCAGAGGTAAATGTGAATACTGTCTGTAAAATGTGTTGCAAATGATATGGCTGATGTGGTAATTTCACTGCATCAACAGCGATATTTTTTCCTTTCATCATTTCGTGGAGATGTCAGCTAGAAAAAGTGTGGTAAAGATTTAAAATTATGTGTAAAGTTGGTTGCTAGTAACTAAGTTCTCTCATTCTCAAATACAGGATGAACAGAGTTTGGTTATCTGCACGTCGAAAGCTATACTACTTTTTCACCCCCACTCCCACAACCAACACTTTGAGAGGTAAGTGATTCTTACATATAGAGTCTTCCCAGACAGTAAGAAATGTGTTTGGTTTGGCTGAAATCAGTCCAGTGGTTTAGGAGGATATGTGAAACAGACATATGTACATCCATTTTTATAATATGGATGGACACATCATACATAAACAGACGGTACCAGAACTGTTTATAAACGCAATGTAAATTGCCTAGATTATAAAGGAAAATAGTTTAAAGACAACATTGTACCTATATGTTACAGACGAGTGATCTACATCTACATCTACATGGTTACTCTGCAATTCACATTTAAGTGCCTGGCAGAGGGTTCATCGATCCATTTTCATACTACTTCTCTAGCATTGCACTCTCGAATGGCGCGTGGGAAAAAGTAACACCTAAATCTTACCGTTCGAGCTCTGATTTCTCTTATTTTATTATGATCATCATTTCTCCCTACGTAGGTGCTATTAACAAAATATTTTCGCATTCGGAAGAGAATGCTGATGATTGAAATTTCGTAAATAGATCTCGCCGTAAAGAAAACCACCTTTGTTTCAGTGACTGCCACACCAACTCGCGTATCATATCAGTGACACTCTCACCCCTATTGTGCGATAAAACTAAAAGAGCTGCCCTTCTTTGCATTTTCTTCGGTGTCCTCTGTCAATCCCACCTGGTAAGGATCCCACACTGCGCAGCAATATTCCAGCAACAAGTGTAATGTAGGCTGTTTCTTTAGAGGGTTTGTCACATCTTCTAAGTGCTCTACCAACAAATGATGATGTCTGACAAATAATACAGACGAAACGGTTATGGAAAGAAAAAAAATAGTGTGATTAGATGGTCCTAAAGTAATGATTATCAACGTAGCACGACAGGATAAGAAATAGTTAACGAAGGAACAATTGTGAGTAAGTCTTTAGAACACCAGCTTCTCTATTATACAAAATGAAGAAAAATGTGGAAGAATATTTGTCATCCAATAACAAAACGAAATGATAAAATCTGTAGCACACCCAGTGGCCTGGCAGTGAACCAAGATAGTGCTACTGGAAGTCCCTAAACCCCACTGTGTTTAACCATTGGACCTGGCGGCGGCTGATGTGCCACTCCGCCCAGCGCCGGTTGAAATTAAATGAAATGTCGTGTGGCGAGGGCCTCCCGTCAGGTAGACCAGCCGCCTGGTGCAAGTCTTTTCAGTTGACGCCACTTCGGGGACTTACTCGTCGATGGGAGTGAGATGATGATAAGAGACAACACAACACACAGTCCCAGAACAGAGAAAATCTCCGACCCAGCCGGTAATCGAAGCTGAGCCGCTTGGCATGACAGTCCTTCGCTCTGACCACTCAGCTGTCGGGGCGGACCTCGCGCCTGTTGACGTCACCGGATCCAAGCATAATTATACCGACTGATCCACCGACGCGTATGACGAGAATAGAGGAGTGCTCATCCAGCTTTCCAATTATTTCGCCTTGCAGATTTTCTGGATACCCGTCCATTTGCTCAAGGATCATACGATACGGACTCTTTTTACCATAGTAGATCCGAGTCGTCATCTCAGTTTTGAAATCTGCATCACAGAGCGAGGCCGGCCGCGGTGGTCTAGCGATTCTAAGCGCTCAGTCCGGAACCGCGCGACTGCTACGGTCGCAGGTTCGAATCCTGCCTCGGGCATGGATGTGTGTAATGTCCTTAGGTTAGGTTTAAGTAGTTCTAAGTTCTAGGGGACTGATGACCACAGATGTTAAGTCCCATAGTGCTCAGAGCCATTTGGACCATTTGGACCACCGAGCGAGGTGGCGCGGTGGTTAGCACACTGTGATCGCATTCCGGAGGACGACGGTTCAAACCCACCTCCGGCCATCCTTATTTAGGTTCTCCGTGATTTCGCTAAATCGCTTTGTGCAAATGCTGGGGAGGCTTCTTTGAAAGGGCACGGCCGATTTCCTTCCCCATCCAATGGGACTGATGATCTCGCTGTTTGGTTCCCTCCCCCATATCAGCGAACCAAATAATCTGCATCATTTTACTCACATCAGCTAAGTCTCTATTTACAGATTCCATTTAGCGCACCACAGGAATACATTGAGTAGCGCAGACTGCCTAGCTCATTGCCCTCATCCTGATGCTGAATGCTGCAGGGAACTGAAGGCAAGTCTACTGTATATCCGTGAGTGACAGTGTATATGATATTACACGAATGCTACCATCAGAAGCCGGAGAGTTTACACACACACACACACACACACACACACGTGCCTTCAACAAGTGAAGACTTCTGCAGCTGAACGCTTCACAGCTCCTGATGCTCTCTGACGGAGTGTTTTCGTCAAGAAAGGAGATAGAAAATGGCAACTTGATCCAAAGAACATGTGACTTCTAACTGATGATATGAAATAAGATTGTGTATTTCTAATACCAGAAGTAAAAATTATCACAACGCGAAACAAACGTAATACAGCGTTTAATAGAATATGTTGCACATGAGAAGAGCATAGGTCAAAGGCAACAATGAAGAAAATTCAAAAGAAAATAAAAACCCTGCTTTCACAGTACTTCTGATAAAGACATGTCATTGTACCTCAAAGAGAAGTGGTGCCAGCAGAGGATACTTACTTACGGAAGTATAGTTTTTTAACAGATTACGATTTACCAGTGGCATGGAATCTAGAGCAACTGATAAATTTTCCGAAGACGTAATTGTTTTTTCCCTCACAGTGTAACTAACTATGACTGTCGTAGCGGCCCCTTATCAGTTAGAGGGCCTGCACAACAGACAAACAAGGTGGTCTGCCGGCCTCTTTTCAGGAACACATCAAAATATCGCCGGTGAATGTAACCATCAACAGACTTTCCGCATAAACGGGGCACTATTTCGTGAAAAGCCATGTGTCAGAGATCCACGAATTGGAACTAATGTGACTAAGTGTAGCACTCCACAGAATCGGTGTTATAAGCACGCCAGCAGAGTCAGAGCGGCAGTGTGTGCCTACAGCCACAGCAGCTCCGGCCAATACCTACGCCAGCTCTAGTCCAGTAGACACTCGCCGTAGTCTTCTGTAGAAATTTGTATCTTGTTGTGAGTAACGCCACTTTGGAATTATATACCATAGTATTTTGGTTGTTATTATTTCTTTTCATTGTCTTGTAACTTTTATCTGGCTTTTGTCACCACAATAATTATTGTGTTTCTTGTTGATCTTGAGCTTGGAAATTAGTGCACGCCAAGAAGGCGTTTCAGTTAAAGTGTGTTTAAACTTGATGGTTAATTCTTTCCTGCAGACCGCAGGACACTACAAGGACCTCAGCTGCTGGATTTATTTCCTTGGCCTTGTTTACTTTCTCTGAGTTAATTGTAATACTTTTTCCAGACCTTAAAAGTATAGGCCATCTGACAACATGCATAAATACTGACAAAATGATTACGACACCGATAAATCGGTAAGTGGACATAGACAAGACACACTAGTGCTGTTCCCACGCTTACATTCCATGCATATGTGCTGCTCGACAAGACCTGTCATTGCATGCAATCTACACATGGGTATCTTCAGCTGCTCATGCAAAGCTTTAACGTCAGCATGTGCCTCACATTTAAAAACCACGTTTTGTTCCATGTCAGATCGTTATATCTCGCTCCACGTAAGATGCCAAATGCTATGATCCAAACGCAGAAAAATATGGCCTGATCAGATAAAATGTACGTCAAGACTTCAATTTTTAGAATAATTAATTTTTGTTAGGTCAGTTTATGCTAAAGAAGTTCAGTTACTTCACTGATCTGGGTGCCAGGCTGGTTACTACAAGTCAATTAAAACATGTTACAGTGAGCATAATTCCTAAGGGAGATACGTTAAGAATGAACTTCAGAGATACAATATACCAGGCATTGAAACTTAAACTTTTGCAAGTTCATGTATTGAACTATTGACTATCAAAAATATTGACCAGCTGTTCAAAATTCTCCTAGGGTGTTTAGTGTGCGTAACACCAGAGGCACCTGCTGTATGGGATTAGAAGTTGTCTACAGCTTGTTGAGGCAGCCGGCAGATGCAGTCAGCAGGTAGCAAGGAAGTCCTCGTGTGAGCGCTCAGTGCGTAACGTCCTCAGCTAGCTGCGATTAATCCAGAAGGAACAACTACGACGCTGGTAGCAGAAGAATCTCAGAGACAATGGCGATGACAATATTGACCAGAACAGCTCTGTCTCTGTATGTTCTCTAAGGCTCCTGACTGGGTGGTTGTGCTGTCCTTATCATTTCATCATCATTCATGAAAGTGACGAAATTGGACTGAGCAAAGGTTGGGAATTTGTACGGGCGCTGATAACCGCGCAGTTGAGGGCCCCACAAACCAATCATCATCATCATCATCTCTAAGGCTCCAAGTACTGTGTCCTCTACTGTGGGAGTCAGCACCGGCACAGACAAGGAAGGAGAGAACTTGCGATGGCCGGTGGCTGGAATCCAAAATTATCTGTTCAAAACACTTTATAATTAATGTAAAACTTTATTTCTGTTGAGGGAAGAAACAAAACTTGACTTGGTTTCTGTGCTTCCTGTGCCCCTTACATGCAGCTACATTACTCGCTATTACTACTCGCAGAACGCAGGCTAAGTAACGTCGTCCTATTACTCAGTGTTGATGCTCTCGAAGTCTGCGACTGAACTGAGCCCGACCAGCGATGGGCGGTTGGTTACATCAGGGCTGACAGCCGGCGCTGAACTTTTTCTATTGGCTCGCGGGTCAGCGCTTCTTGATGCGGTTTCGTGGCGCTTCGTTGGTCAATGTGCAGTCGAGGGTTGAGGACTGCACACAAACCAAACAGAAATCTCTTGTCAAATGTGCTCTTACCTTTGCTCTTCCTTTTCCCATGGGTTTCTTTCACTGATTCTTTCGTGGCACTTTCTGCAATCGGTGGAGCGTCGCATTACAACATTGTCACCCGCACTACGTGTTATCGATGCCACTTTGTTCGTTCATCAAACGAATTCCCCCACGACCACGTTCCCACAGGAATACCCTTTTTTGGGTGAGATGTGATTCTGGTCATTGAAAGTCCCTTCTAGGACGGAGAGTTGCCATTTTCTAATGGTGTTTTGGTGCAATTGCACTGATCTGTCTCAGTCATTCTCCAGAGACCGACTTTTCCTGTGTTCAGATGAACGGCCTAGAGCTCAGAGAGGTACAGCAGTGGAAATCAATATAAAGGCAGCGATCCCACGAAAGTAATTTGCTATGCCTGAAGCAACATGTATCGAACTTAAGTGGTAGATACATGTAAGACATAAGCGGTTATGACGAAATTGCACTGTTTCTTTTGTAACATGAGTAACAAAATAAGGTGTTCGTATTTCCTGGATGGAAATTAGTATCAATGCACTCACCATACTGCCGTCTTGCTGCATTGCTATTACTTTTTCCAACCTCCGTTGTTCCTAGTTACCTCAAAAATTCTCTTTGGCATTGATTTTGTTAGGGTTCGTAGTTCTTGAAGTGAAATTGTCACCCACTCTTCTCGTATCACTCTTTTCAGTTCACAAATGTCCTGAAATTGCCCGCCATCGTAATAAACACGTCTTGAAAGTACTCCGCAAAGGTTCTCCACGGGGTTTCAAGTGTGGGCTATGTGCAGTCTAGGGCAATACATCGATATCTTTATCTTCAAATCACTTTTTGGTTGGAGCAGAAAGGTACACAGATGCATTATTTTGTTGAAACATTAATCTTTCGTCCCTTAGGTCCTCATACATTCTAATCACTTCTGTCTATAGCACCTCAGTGTAAATGTTAGAGTTCATTTTAGTTTTCAACCAAGTAATGCGTGATTTACTTTTAGCGCAGAAGGCTGCCAAAATCATAACTCATCCAGCACCAAAATTTCTGTTCATTCTTATCAGTTTCTCTGTTCTCAGATCATGTCAAAATACTGAAATCCAACCAGCCAATTTAAATTAAACTTATTCTTATCATTTAAGATCACTTTATCCTAACGTCCATGTCATACGTTTTTCAGCAAACTCCACTTTAGCCTATTTATGTTTGAGTGGCATACAAGGTTTCTGCAGTCGTTTCTTGAATGCTAGATATTTGTCATGCGACAATATTTGTCTTACATGTCTCGCAGTTACTGACAGCTAAATCAGCTGAAGTTGAGAAGAATAACTGTTTGTGACCCTTGCTTTGCCCAGCACTAAGCATTTCCATGTGCCATATAATTTTCTACTTTGACCATATTTTCCGTTCTGTCGATATCGTGTGCCAAATCGAACGAAATTATTAATCACTATACTTGAGAGTTCCAACTTCTTGCCGATTTATCTATTAGTGTATTCCATTTCGTTGTACGCAACGATGTTTGCTTTTTCGTCAGATGACAACTGTTTTCTGTGTAGCATCGTCACAGTCGTGGTTTATGTACACAACACGCTCTGTCACTAGTGGTGACTGTGTCCTATCTGCAGTAAAGGCACGTACGCACATACTAACACCACACACAGCCAACTGCCCTTATACCGGGTCCCACTCTCCACCGTCTGAATAGCTATTGTGTGCTCTACTGCTGACAACAAATGCGATACCGTTTGGCTGCATATTGTATCCGACAAAGTCAATTTTCCTACAAAAACCTATATCTTTATACTGATTTCCACTACTGTATACCGAGATGTCTGCCGATAAACAGTTAAAGGGCAGTTTCCAGGAAAACCCTATTCCTGTCGTAGCTACAAGCATTCTTTCCTTCGAACTGCCTTTGTGAGGAGAATCAAATTCGGTTCCTAACCTAGTGTATGGTATCAAATTGCACGCAGACAGAATCACAAGCATGTTAAATCACTTAACTCCTACGTTTTACTACCGCAAACACACATACACACAGTCGCAGTAGCACGGAGTTGCTATAGTGTCACCTACATGTTCGATTAAGATCGTTAACTTACAAACTGTGGTTGGATGCTTCATATTGGGCTATGAGCTTCGTTTGTGAGTACTGAGTTACTTTATATAGTGACATGCAAAGCCGCAAAGACGACAATAGAGCCAAATGGTACATATTGTACAAAATCCTTAGAATACGGAATGAAACAGATTTCACTCAAGGGATATCATATATTGTAATGTAGCTTCACAGAAAAGGCATGAAAGGTCTTTTTGTCTCGAATAACCTTTAGCAGTTTCTCACATTCATTCAGGTAAATGCAGGCTGGCACCCGCCCTCCACTTTACCACGTATATACAGGGCTATTTAAAAGAAGTTCACAAACTGACAGAACACATCGAATATACAACAAGGATCAGTAATCGCATAGGAACCGGGGGTCGTAAACGCCACTAGAGGGCGCTGCGGTCACAAGAGAGCGTTGTTATAGAAACACGGACGGAACGCACGGAGACTGTCGCCATTCACGCCGTGGAAGCGTTAGGAGTAACATGGCTAGGTACAGGTATCGCGAAATGGCTGAGGTGCAATTAATTTACGGAGTGGCCATCTGCAATGGACGAGATGTCGTGCGATTGTATCGTGCGAAATATACCGATAGAGAGGTACCGTGCCACACGTTATTCACCATCCTGCATCGCTGATTGCGAGAAAATGGCTTGTTTCATGACTGCGCAGGCCGGATGCTGGTCGCCAACGAACAGTACGGACAGTTGTGGCGTAAGAAAGCGTTCTCGAAAGGGTACAGCGTACACTGTCAACAAGTACACGTGGTGTACCCCGAGCCACTGATACTCCCCAACCTTCCGTCTGGCGCAGTGTACACGACGGACTGCATCCGTATCATTTCATACGCTTCCAGTCATTGCGACCGGGGACTACAACAAGTGCATGGTATTTGCGCGGTAGTTCCTGCAGGAGTCAGCAGCCGACCGAAGCTTCACAGCGAATGTCGTCTTCACCGATGAGGCTGCGTTCTCATTCGAAGGCGTGATGAACATTCACAACCTGCATGCGTCGGCGGATGTGATCTCACATGTTACATGTTCGCATGCCTCACAAAGCAAATTTACCCTTAACGAGCGGGCTGGTATCGTCCGAGATTGTTTAATTGGGCTGTGCATTCTCCCAGACTGCCTTGACTGTCGCGCGTACCTCGTGCCGCACACGCTGAGCGATGTTCCCATGCCTATTCGTCGCCACATTCAATCTCAGCACGACGGAGTCCCCACGCATTTCAGCAGACGAGTGACTACACATTTGTAGGCAAGCTTTCCCGCCCGCTGGATTGGTGGCGGTGGACCACTCGCATGGCCACCACGATCACCCGATATGTGTCCAATCGATTTTTTTCCCGTGGGGGAATATGGACGGCCCTGTGTATGAAACACCTGTTATATCGCGGGAGGACCTAGAGGGCAGGATCGTTGCGACAGCAGAATGTCTTTGAGATACACCAAGTATCTTTGAGAGGGTGCGCCGTTCAATGCACCCAATGCACCGCCGATGTCAGGTGTGTCTCGATGGATCTGGTTAAAACTTTGAGCATCTTCTGCAGTGGGCGTCCATTTGCAGCATGTGATTAAATAAACGCAACGCGATTTAGTAGCCCCGGATGGCCTTTGCGATCACCGGTTCCTGTGTGATTATTGATTCTCATTGTATGTCAGACGTGCCATGCCTGCAAACTTTTTTTGAATCACCCTGCACACAGACACAAAAAACAATATTTAGAATCATCTCACGATTGGTCTGTCAGCAGAGCTGAATTCTTAGCTGTGGGCGCACTGCGTTATTGGCCAGACGGACACTTATTCGCAGTTTCCTAGATTCATGAAGCCCATTTATTGACAGTTCAAGCATTTTTTCAGTTGCGTTACTGTCAAAGCGATACAGCGAAGCTCTCATTATCCTAACGCGCAATCTTTCTTGTTGTTGTGGTCTTCAGTCCTGAGGCTGATTTGATGCAGCTTTCCATGTTACTCTACCCTGTGCAAGCTTCTTCATCCTCCAGTACCTACTGCAACCTACATCCTTCTGAATCTGTTTAACGTATTCATCTCTTGGTCTCCCTCTACGATTTTTACCCTCCACGCTGCCATCCAGTACTAAACTAATAATCTCTTGATGCCTTAGAATATACCCTACCATACGATCCCTTCTTCTAGTCAAATTGTGCCACAAATTTCTCTTCTCTCCAATTCTAATAAAATACCTCCTCATTAGTTATGTGATCTACCCATCTAAACTTGAACATTCTTCTGAAGCACCACATTTCGAAAGCTTCTATTCTCTTATTGTCTAAACTATTTATCGTGCACGTTTCACCTCCATACATGGCTACACTCCACACAAATACTTTCAGAAACGGCCGGTCGTGGTGGCCGAGCGGTTATAGGCGCTACAGTCTGGAACCGCGCGACCGTTACAGTCGCAGGTTCGAATCCTGCCTCGGCCATGGATGTGTGTGATGTCCTTAGGTTAGTTAGGTTTAAGTAGTTCTAAGTTCTAGGGGACTGATGTCCTCAGAAGTTAAGTCCCATAGTGCTCAGAGCCATTTGAACCAACTTTCAGAAACGACTTCCTGACATTTAAATCTATACTCGATGTTAACAAATTTCCCTTCTTCAGAAACGCTTTCCTTGCCATTGCCAGTCTACATTTTATATCCTCTCTACTTCCACCATCATCAGTTATTTTGCTCCCCAAACAGCATCTTTCTTAAGCAGATTAAATTATTGGACACTTTTGCAGT
This sequence comes from Schistocerca serialis cubense, assembly GCF_023864345.2. Classification (NCBI taxonomy): domain Eukaryota; kingdom Metazoa; phylum Arthropoda; class Insecta; order Orthoptera; family Acrididae; genus Schistocerca; species Schistocerca serialis. Next base: position 654,491,216 of record NC_064640.1, on the reverse strand, counting down.
GGCCTGGCCCTTGACAGGCTTTTAAACTGCAAACATAATAAACATGTTAAAGTGATTGTGGAATACCACCCCCCCACACACACAATCTCTGCCCCACAGGAATAAAATGTTTTCGTTCATTATTTCCCTTAATTAAAATAAAACGTCGAAAAAATATGAATTTCGAAGTCTTTGATGAGTTGAGACTTCAAATTTGACCACAGATGGTCAAAAGTACAATTTTTATGACTAATTGTGTATTATATTTCCCTTAAAGTGGATGAATGACGAAGGTATTAGTCACCATTATTTTTAGTGTATTTTAAAGAGACGTTTCACGCTGGAAGAAAAACAAAAGGGTTTAAGTCGATGACTGCGGATAATGTCATCCGAATTTCGCCAACATATTGAATAAGAAATACTAGTCACTCAATCAAAATCAGGTTACTTAAAATCTGTTAATCGTGTTTTTAAAATTATTTTTCTTTACGTTTAACGCAACATATGACTACGTAGTTAATGAAATATTTTCAATTTCATTCCCAGATTAATATTTCCCTTGGAAATGTCCGCTTAAAAGGGGCGATAGTGTTGGAACGGAAGTAGTACTTGGTCTAAAACTCAAGCGCCTAAATACATGATTTTTGTAATTTATGTAATGTATACATTACTCTGTTTTTTAAAGTGTATAGCAAGGGATAACATGTGTACCAAGTGTATCGTAATGTCGATGGATAACCCAGATGAAACTGGCGTCATTCCAGAAGGCTTGAAAACTCTTAAAATAACAGTTTTATTTCCATGTTATTAATTTTATCACAAATTTCTTTCAACAATGAAATATAATTTAAATGTACATTGTTGAGAACTGTATCATTATGTTATTGCATATTGTGTTTGAATAGTGGGAAGTTCAATGTGTAGCTGCGCTGGATGAGTCGATAGACGTAATTCTGGATGGGTAAGATTATGTTCTATGATTTCGATAATTATTTAAAGTTCACTGCATATGTTGTATAGTAGAGAGAATGTTATATCTTTGTTATCCATAACTATTTTTGAGATATGCACATGTGTGGCGGGAATAGGAGTGATATTTTTCTTGTTATCCTTTCAGAAGGAGGTTAGGATGAAGAGATGTAGATTTATTCGTTTACAGGAAACGAATTACGTTGTATGATCTGTGCGAAATACTGTAATGCACTGATGATGTCCCCGAAAATAAGCTAGATGTGAAACTTTTTTCACCCAATAATGCAACTGATGACCTGGTAGATGAAGATTCTGGTCCTGAGAACAATCTACGTCTAGCCAATTTATAAGCGAAACAACTGAACTCCATTGTTTTCATAACGAATTGTGATACGAAGTATAACAGCCATCAATGAATACACAGATAATAGTACAAAATCATCAGCATCAGCTGTTACTCTGGACCATTTTAATCGTCAAACAAAAGTCAGGCGTCACACTCTGCAACTCCACATCCTCCCGACTGCAGAATAAGTGAAAAAACTAAAAAAGAAATTCAGTATGAGTAAACAAAGGGTAATTTAGCTCCATGTCATATTGGAAGGCCATTCACGCCTACAGTCCCCTAAAAACTAGTGAAAACTCCATCAAATTATTTCACCAAAATTTTTGATGAAGAAATAATTAGGATAATGGTTATATACACAAATCAGTATGCCGCCAAAAGTAACAGTCTAGGTGATTGCAGTGAAAATGAAATGCTTGTGTTTATGGGATATCTCCAAATGAGAAAAATGTATTGGTAATCAGAAAATGAGAGTCACAAAGAGTTCATTACGACAAAAATGCATGTTTGTAACAACGATCCACTAGATGAATATGATCGCTTTCAAAATTCCGACGGCTACTATGCATGCAGAATGAGAATTTCAAACATTTTGCACCACACCAACAACATCATTCTGAAGATGACTTTATGATTCACTGTTCTGGAAGTCGTGGACGCAGTTAATTTAGCAAAGGAAAGCCGACTCAGTGTGGATACAAATTCTGGTTCGGAGAGTCCAATGACAGTTCAACTGTATGGCTGGAACCTTACCAACGAGCTGTAACTTGATGTGAAAAATATGCTGACAAAGGCTTAGGATACGGAGTCGTAATGACCTATGCCGATCAATTGGTTTGTTATGTACCATATCGACAATTCTTTGATAATCAGTTTACTAGTATTGAACATTTACAAGATCAGAAGAGAAGAGGTATCGATGTATCAAATACTACTCGTCAAACCCAAATTCCTAAGCGCTGCATACTGGCCAAATTTGGAAAAATTCAAGAAGGAAAAGAGAGGTTCATACTAATTTTGCTCAGATAAAAGGTCAGGTAAATACGTCAGTACTCAGAAAATTAGTTACTTTACACTGAAGTACAGGTATGTACACTCCTGGAAATTGAAATAAGAACACCGTGAATTCATTGTCCCAGGAAGGGGAAAGTTTATTGACACATTCCTGGTGTCAGATACATCACATGATCACACTGACAGAACCACAGGCACATAGACACAGGCAACAGAGCATGCACAATGTCGGCACTAGTACAGTGTATATCCACCTTTCGCAGCAATGCAGGCTGCTATTCTCCCATGGAGACGATCGTAGAGATGCTGGATGTAGTCCTGTGGAACGGCTTGCCATGCCATTTCCACCTGGCGCCTCAGTTGGACCAGCGCGTGCTGGACGTGCAGACCGCGTCAGACGACGCTTCATCCAGTCCCAAACATGCTCAATGGGGGACAGATCCGGAGATCTTGCTGGCCAGGGTAGTTGACTTACACCTTCTAGAGCACGTTGGGTGGCACGGAATACATGCGGACGTGCATTGTCCTGTTGGAACAGCAAGTTCCCTTGCCGGTCTAGGAATGGTAGAACGATGGGTTCGATGACGGTTTGGATGTACCGTGCACTATTCAGTGTCCCCTCGACGATCACCAGTGGTGTACGGCCAGTGTAGGAGATCGCTCCCCACACCATGATGCCGGGTGTTGACCCTGTGTGCCTCGGTCGTATGCAGTCCTGATTGTGGCGCTCACCTGCACGGCGCCAAACACGCATGCGACCATCATTGGCACCAAGGCAGAAGACGACACGTCTCCATTCGTCCCTCCATTCACGCCTGTCGCGACACCACTGGAGGCGGGCTGCACGATGTTGGGGCGTGAGCGGAAGATGGCCTAACGGTGTGCGGGACCGTAGCCCAGCTTCATGGAGACGGTTGCGAATGGTCCTCGCCGATACCCCAGGAGCAACAGTGTCCCTAATTTGCTGGGAAGTGGCGGTGCGGTCCCCTACGGCACTGCGTAGGATCCTACGGTCTTGGCGTGCATCCGTGCGTCGCTGCGGTCCGGTCTCAGGTCGACGGGCACGTGCACCTTCCGCCGACCACTGGCGACAACATCGATGTACTGTGGAGACCTCACGCCCCACGTGTTGAACAATTCGGCGGTACGTCCACCCGGCCTCCCGCATGCCCACTATACGCCCTCGCTCAAAGTCCGTCAACTGCACATACGGTTCACGTCCACGCTGTCGCGGCATGCTACCAGTGTTAAAGACTGCGATGGAGCTCCGTATGCCACGGCAAACTGGCTGACACTGACGGCGGCGGTGCACAAATGCTGCGCAGCTAGCGCCATTCGACGGCCAACACCGCGGTTCCTGGTGTGTCCACTGTGCCGTGCGTGTGATCATTGCTTGTACAGCCCTCTCGCAGTGTCCGGAGCAAGTATGGTGGGTCTGACACACCGGTGTCAATGTGTTCTTTTTTCCATTTCCAGGAGTGTATGTATCATACTCATTTTCCATTGTTTCAGATATATCGGTCGTCCGACGGAACGGTAATAACATTGTTACCATTGCCACAAACTGTGATCAAGTTTTGGCTTTCAGACAAGTTGGAAGTTACTCCGGGGAAAAGAAACAGTGAGTGACAGTGCCTCAACTGAAAATGTTTCAAGCTTACAACAGCCATATGAGAGGTGCTGACCGTACTGGTCAAAACATATCCTTTTATTGCACATCTGTAAGAGGCAAAAAATATTTTTCCATCTCTGCTCATGTAATTGATGTATCTGTTTAAAATGACTTCTGTACAGAAGCAACGAATGTAAAATAGATCACCTCATACTGCGCCGTAGAATAGCAATTAGTATTCTTGAGATCGACAAAAGGGCTACCACATACCAAGGGAGACCTTTGTTCTACACTCTCAAGTTTCTGTGGTGCGTTGTATTTTCAGTAACCAGCCGTGATACGGCCTACGTCCGGAGAGGTAGTGTGTTGCTCCCTTCGTCGGAAGAAAGTATGACATTCTTGATTCAAGGAAATGGAAAGTTCTCTTCCCTGTTTTGCCCTGTCCCACATTTCTTGCCATTCATAATAATGTAAACCCTTACTTCTTCATTCGATGTGGCTCTTGTGCCCAGTGTTTCAAATGGTTCAAATGGCTCTGAGCACTATGGGACTTAACATCTATGGTCATCAGTCCCCTAGAACTTAGAACTACTTAAACCTAACTAACCTAAGGACAGCACACAACACCCAGTCATCACGAGGCAGAGAAAATCCCTGACCCCGCCGGGAATCGAACCCGGGAACCCGGGCGTGAGAAGCGAGAACGCTACCGCACGACCACGAGCTGCGGACTGCCCAGTGTTTCATGTACCTTATCACATTCACTTTTTGAGCCAATTTTGTGCACCTCTGTTTCTTACTACTAGGTTTAGAGGTAGCAAGTCTATTGTTGCCAGCAGCGCCTCAGTTGGCGTTATTCTACACTCGTCTGTCAAGGGCAGAGTACACTTCTCTGTGCTCACCGTAGAGCCAATGCTGTCCTTAACTTTCTGGCTATGTGAGCCCAAATGCTTGACCCGTAGCCTACAATGACGATTAAGATTGTGTCTGTGGTACGATCCTATGGCACTTAGTGGCAGCTGAAACCTTCTATGGTCAGTTGCTGTTATTTTGTTCAAGGTTTTAATGCCTGTCTGCCTGACGATTTGCCGGCCGGAGTGGCCGAGCGGTTCTAGGCGCTACAGTCTGGAATCGCGCGACCGCTACGGTCGCAGGTTCGATTCCTGCCTCGGGCACGGATGTGTGTGATGTCCTTAGGTTAGTTAGGTCTAAGTAGTTCTAAGTTCTAGGGGACTGATGACATCGGAAATTAAGTCCCATAGTGCTCAGAGCCAATTGAACCATTTTTATTTATTTATTTATTTATTTATTTTTTTGCCAGACGATTTCTAAAAGTGGTCAAAGTTTTGCTTTTCGTCAATGTATATACCAAGGTAACTATATACTTCGCTTCTTTTCACAGGTTGGTCATTTATTCTGACTGGGGGTTTCGCGTTCTTTATAGTGTGTGTGTGTGTGTGTGTGTGTGTGTGTGTGTGTGTGTGTGTGTGTGTGTGCTGAACAACGAAAAAATTTGCGACAGTGAAATTCGCAAAGTGCAAGAACTGCAATTGTTTAGTCATTAAAGAATGTCGGTAATAGTAGCTACTGTCCCGAAAGTAGATGAGTAATAATTTATGTTTCTGAGTGGGATTGTTAGCAGTAGAACGGTGGCAACAACAGCCACCAAACACAAAGGATTACAACAAAAGTTCAAATAAAACATAAGCGCCCTTAGACACCGATTATGAAAGCATTTCAATTATTATTACATTACTTAATACTGCTTCCATAACCCTTATCATCTTAATTTTCTCACTGATACGAATGAATCAGCTTTACTTTGAACAGCTTCGATAATTTATAAGATGCTATAATATCAGGTGTAGAAGTATAAAACCTGAATTTGGTTGCAATAATTATACGTCTGTTGTTTGAAACTGGTAAACAATATGACATGCCTGCGTAAGCAGAAGAAACTAACGATAGAAGTCCGAAAACAATTTATTGGACTGTTCAATTAACCAAAACAACTTCTCCAAGTATAACACCAACACATAACAGTGATCCGTCTTCGAATCACAACTACATACATGAATAATATAGTAAACAACTGAAATAAGTTCCTACTAGTCTCCGCCAGTGACTTCTACGATATACCAAGCCTAATCCAGAGATCAGCGAGAAGACCCGAGCCAGGCCGCCGGAGCGGCAGCTCTCCATGTCTGCTGGCGGTCGATGAACTGCCGATGTGCCCCCGAGCACCGGCCTTTATAGCACTTCGGCGGATGAGTACCTCGGAACTATTTTCCATCACGTGGTTTGACGTGTGAAAATAGTTCCGGGATCTGCAGCGACCTCTTCCTTATGTCTTTTGTGGGCCAGTAGTGGCCCCTGGTGGCCGCTGGTGTCTTTGCAGTGGTGTTGTTGTTGTGGTTATTGCTGTGGCCGTTCATCAATATTGCCTGTCGGTTGTGTAGTGCTTCGGTGTACCTGCGAGGCGGGCAACCCGCGGCTGCAGGCTGTCAGTTTGGTTGCTGATACTCTAGGCACAGTGATGTCTGGTGGAGAAGACCACAGCACAATATTTGATTCAAAATAATCTCCAGTGCTATTTATACGTTTCTCTCATCTCTCCGGTAGGCTATGAATACTACGCCAAAAAAACTGTTCTTCTTCTGAAGCGAACCAGTCAGCGAGCCATTTTCGTACATTTTCATACGAACTGAAGCGTTGTTCAGCGAGAGCGTGTCCCAGTGATGCAAACAGATGATAATCGAATGGAGCCGAGTCCAGAGAATAAGACGCATGCCCTAGCATTTCCCAACTGAACTCCTCGATTGTTTCCTTGACCCGTTTTGCTGCGTGTGATGGGGCATTATCATGGAGCAATATGTCTTTGCGTTGCCTTTTTCCATATTCCGGTCGTTTTTCACGTAAAGCTGTATTTAAATCGATCATTTGCTGTAGGTACCGATCAGAGTTAACGGTTCACTAGGTTTTAGCAGCTCATAGTAGATGGCACCCTTCTGATCCCACCAAACACAGAGCATTGTCTTCTTTCCAAAGCGATTTGGTCTTGCAGTGAATGTCGATGGTTTGCCTGGACTCACACACGATTTACGACGCTCAGGGTTCTCAAAATATATCAATTTTTCATCACCTGTCGCTATTCGATGGAGAGCTGGCGAGCAGCATTTCACAAGTGGTCTTTCGATTTACTTGGTGTCTTTCATTCAGTTCATGCCGAACTCATTTTCCGCCATTCTGCACCTTTCCTATAGCTTTCAACAGAAGAGAAATGGCTTTGTGTGTCAAATTCAATTGTTCCGCGAGTTCCTGTTGAGTCTGAGCATCATCTTCATCCAATAAACCCTGCAATTTGTTGTCTTCGAACTTCTTCGGTTGTTTCTTGCGCTTGTAGTTTCTCACGTCAAAATCACCACTTTCGAATTTTTTGAACCACTCGAAATACTGTGTTTTCCCAAGAATATCTTCGCCGAAAACTTCGACAAGCATTCGATGCGATTCTGCAGCTGTTTTCTGGTTCAGATGGTTCAAATGGCTCTGAGCACTATGGGACTTAACATCTATGGTCATCAGTTCCCTAGAACGTAGAACTACTTAAACCCAACTAACCTAAGGACACCACACAACACCCAGTCATCACGAGGCAGAGAAAATCCCTGACCCCGCCGGGAATCGAACCCGGGAACCCGGGCGCGGGAAGTGAGAACACTACCGCCCGACCACGAGCTGCGGACAGCAGTTTTCTTCAAATGATAACAGAAAGTCAATGCTGTCCGCAAATCGTAGTTCGTAGGCACAAAACTCGACATGTTTACGGGCTTGAAACCGATACTGATGTGTGAAACTTTGGTTACTGTGTGTTGACAGTCGTCGTCACCCGTTACAGGAAGCAGATGGCGCTACAGACGCGGTCTCAAGGTCCCCACACTGACGGCAAGCACCAGCTATAGGGAAATTCCGGTTTCGTACTTCTACACCTGCTAAGTTTCCGTCTGAAGGCCGTTCAGTGCAGAACCGGTATGCCAATCACCGTAGCTGCCTGTTGCACATCCTCGTCCAACAGGAATCGTCGACCCTTCAAGGCCTTTTTCAAGGGACTGAAAGCGAGATAACAGTGTGGGAAGATATCAGGACTATAGGGCAGGTGTTCGAATGTCTCCCACTTGAGTTGGCGTAACTTCTGCGCGACAATATTTGCTATATAGGGGCGTGCTATATTACCATGAAGCAGCAGCATCCCCTGTCGCGCAATTCCCCAACTACGGTTTTCGACAGACGTACTGCCCATTACACATTTTTTATTCTACTATTTATGTCTACCGCTGTTTGTCCTTCGGCAACCAATAAAAGAATAACAGCACATTGGTCTTGTCTGATAATAATGTCGCCATAGTTCACGTTTCAGCATTTACCGCACGTACGTCGGAAAGACTTCAATGTCACACTAATCCTTTGCCTACATGTTGGTGCTTATAAACACTACTGGCCATTAAAATTGCTACACCAAGAAGAAATGCAGATGATAAACGGATATTCATTGGAAAAATATATTATACTAGAACTGAATTGTAATTACATTTTCACGCAATTTTGGTGCATAGATCCTGAGAAATCAGTACCCAGAACAACCACCTCTGGCTGTAATAACGGCCTTGAGACGCCTGTGCATTGAGTCAAACAGAACTTGGATGGCGTGTACAGGTACAGCTGCCCATGCAGCTTCAACACGATACCACAGTTCATCAAGAGTAGTGACTGGCGTATTGTGACGAGCCAGTTACTCGGCCACCATTGATCAGACGTTTTCAATTGGTGAGAGATACGAAGAATGTGCTGGCCAGGGCAGCAGCCGAACATTTTCTGTATCCAGAAAGGCCCGTACAGGACCTGCAACATGCGGTCGTGCAGTATCCTGCTGAAATGTAGGGTTGCAGGGGTCGAATGAGGGGTAGAGCCACGGGTCGTAACACATCTGAAATGTAACGTCCACTGTTGAAAGTGCCGTCAATGGGAACAAGAGGTGACCGAGACGTCTAACCAATGGCACCCCATACCATCACGCCGGGTGATACGCCAGTATGGCGATGACGAATACACGCTTCCAATGTGCGTTCACCGCGATGTCGCCAAACACAGATGCGACCATCATAATGCTGTAAACAGAACTTGGATTCATCCTAAAAAAAATGACGTTTTGCCATTCCTGCATCCAGGTTCGTCGTTGAGTACACCATCGCAGGCGCTCCTGTCTGTGGTGGCAGCGTCAAGGGTAACCGCAGCCATGGTCTCCGAGCTGATAGTCCATGCTGCTGCAAACGTCGTCGAACTGGTCGTGCAGATGGTTGTTGTCTTGCAAACGTCCCCATCTGTTGACTCAAGGACCGAGACATGGCTGCACAATCCGTTACAGCCATGCGGATAAGATGCCTGTCATCTCGACTGCTAGTGATACGAGGCCGTTGGGATCCAGCACGGCGTCCCGTATTACCCTCCTGAACCCACCGATTCCATATTATGCTAACAGTCATTGGATCTCGACCAATGCGAGCAGCAATGTCGCGATACGACAAACCGCAATTGCGATAGGCTACAATCCGACCTTTATCAAAGTCTGAAACGTGATGGTACGCGTTTCTCTTCTTTACACGAGGCATCACAACAACGTTTCACCAGGCAACGCCAGTCAACTGCTGTTTGTGTATGAGAAGTCGGTTGGAAACTTTCCTCGTGTCAGCAAGTTGTAGGTGTCGCCACCGGCGCCAACCTTGTGTGAATGCTCTGAAAAGCTAATGATATGTAAATCACAGCATCTTCTTCCTGTCGGTTAAATTTCGCGTCTGTAGCACGTCATCTTCGAGTTGTAGCAATTTTAATGGCCAGTAGTGTACTCGCATCGGAGTCGCGCTACGTTATATATACTGCAGCAACTCTCACAAACGGAAACTTTTTGATCGCGTCTTACACATATTATTCAGAATTTGAAGTGCACGTCGTTGCTACAAGCACACTTGCTTCCTCATGAAAACTTCATCCAACAAATGATGCCTGATCCCTGCAGTCGTCACAAATTTCCGGCAAACAAGAAATAGCGAGCCGCTGGCGAGTGAAAGAGATCCTTTTATTTGGTGTACTGAATAAGTTTTTCAGAGAGAATTGATATCAATGAAAAAATATTCGTGGGCCCACAATGGGTATTAGCTGCGGATAGCACTCACGGCTGAAGCAATCGATTGACTGTATAACTACACAGCAAATGAAAGATCAAAAGGCAATTAAAAATGTACGGAGGACATTCTCGTCGACAGACGATAGCCGCATATGAAAGTTACACAGAAATGGCATGACAGTAGTAAAATCTTTCTACGAAGTAAATGGCCTTTTGTTTCTTTTCAGGCCACACCACACAACTGCGAGCGAATAACAGTGAGAGTGTTATAGACTGAAGACAGTTAACAATGAGCATTATGAGTCGATAAAATTGACCAGCGACACTTTATTTCAAACAAAGATGAATGTAAAATGGACTTATAAAAGATCAGAGCTATGAGATATATCCGAATGTTGCATTCAGCGAAAGCCATTGAGAGGGCCAATTCCGAGGAAAAGCAACGGAGCAATGTTTTAGAGTCGTTTAGAAAAGCGAAACAACAGACCTATTGGGTCTGCTGAATGCTTGTTAGGAAAGGAAGTCAGAACAGCAACATAAACGAAGTGTGAGGGTTCCTGTGAGTGGTACATACATAATATTATTAACGTGTGAGGAAATAAGAGGTCATAAAACAGAAAATGAAGTCTCAGCAATACTGGCCATGAAACAAAGAGTAAAATCTCAGAAAAGGCATTATGGACGAGTAACAGTCTGAAGCGGTATCGGAGCAGACAGTAATATTTCCACCGAGACAAATGTATGAGATTCCCAGAAATACGAGTGAAGTGAAAATATTTGTGTATTCCAATGCCCGTAGGAAGCAGCAAAATAAATACATGGGCACACTTTAGCAAATAATATGTAACATGAGTTACAGAAACTGCCGCTCCCTAGTGACTGTAATAGGTAGCTGTTTTTATCAACAGATAAGGACCATTTTCTTTCTCTCTGTATTTTTTATTAAGCACTGACGTGGTCAATATGCAGTTCTTAAAAACACAGCCGTTTACTTCTCTGATATAGAAATATTATTGTAATATGAATACAGCACTTTAGGAAGCACCTTAAATTAGGTGAACGGTTCATTAGTTTAGAATAACTGTCATTACTCTTTCAAGACCGGCAAAACAGCTCGTTAATAAAGAGCATGTAATATGTTCCATTCGATTACATCTAATTAAAACAAACTGAAATAGATCGCAAGAACACTGACGAAAGCTAAAAAAGTGTATATAAAAACGACAAAATTAACTAAAGTACTAGTTATAGTGGACTCGTAGTGAGAAGTACGTAGTAAGCCAGGGGCTTCTATATCTGGCAGCTGGAAATCATCCTAAGCTAGAAGGATAATGACGCAGTGAGATCTACTTGATGTTTATTTTAATTGGCATTAACTCCTACTGCCCCCCCCCCCCCCCACTAGCAACGGAGATTCCCAAATCCACAAGTCCTGTAGATATACTTATCTTGTTGTTATACACAGTGCAGCTTCTCAGCTTCATATGTACGTTTGAGGTGATCTTTTTGCATTACAAATCATAGACACTTCGAACAGTCTTGGGTTATTATTGTTCTGCTCATAATCCACATGAGATACACCCAGTGAACGATTAACATACCTCGCTGCCTTAATGAGTCAGAATTACAGCCTTCGCCTAGACTGATTTACATTGGATGGGTTTATCAATTTACTGTACTTTTATTATGGTACACGGCAGTTTTGACATAAACAATTACGTAACATCACTCCTCCCTTTGTTTCAAAATTATGCTTACACTTGTCATGGCGTAAGTACCTCAACGAAATTTTCTTTACATGGCATTGCTTTTCGTGTGCTTGTCACGATATGGACTTTTAGGTAAGAGAAAGGATTTTCTCCAGAGATACATCCTACCATATAATACATTCACACATTCAGCCACCACACATTCACGCTAATTGTTGGTGTGAAGGTAAACTTCATTTCAGGGAACATCGTGTTCAAAGTGAGCACCAGCTCACAGATTTCATCCATCCTTTTAGATCAGCTTTACAGTCATTGGCCTTTACTTAAATTCGTCACTGACACATATCAAAATTTATTTTAATTTTATGTGTTCATGAGCATAAGTACGTTACTGTAAATGGGAGCACATAAAATGGTGTAAGAATTGCACTACAGCGTTAGTCAAGGCTTATGTCCTCCACATGGAGCTCAATATTATTGACTAATGCAAGATTTTATAACTAATATTCATTGATCAATGCCTTTACACCTCTGACAATGTCACTATTAATTCGCCATCAGACTGGTAATTCCTTTATTTGGAATTACACAGCGAATTATTGTTTATTATTACTGCCTAAAGACCAGTTCCTGTGAATCGAAGTTACAACATATACAACGCCTTAAAAGTTATGAATCAGGTCCAGTAAGGTTCAAAAAATGGCTCTGAGCACTATGGGACTTAACTTCTGACGTCATCAGTCCCCTAGAACTTAGAACTACTTAAACCTAACTAACCTAAGGACATCACACACATCCATGCCCGAAGCAGGATTCGAACCTGCGACCGTAGCTGTCGCTCGGTTCCAGACTGTAGCGCCTAGAACCGATCGGCCACTCCGGCCGGCGGTCCAGTAAGATAACGTAAACACAAAAATGTGTTAGTGGTTCGAGGGCATTCGATATGTTCGTCCCACGAGATAATTTCTACCATTAGTTCAGCATGTGAAAAATGAATTAAAGTTACAAGTTAATGTTCGCTGGTATGAATCTACATTCATTAGCAAAGGAGAATTGATTTTCTGTAATTGTTGAATGAACTTGCGAGATACATCTCAGCACAAAGTCTCTACTGTACTCTTTTCGTCATGCATCGGTGTATGTTCACTCATCCAGGTATTCGTATTGTTTACAACCACAACCTATCTTTTTCAAAAACTCTTCGAGTCTTTGATTTGGTCTCTACTATTCTTGCTTGTTTTTGCTATGTAAAAGTTCCTGTTACCTAGTAAATGTTCAGTCTCTCAGTAATGCTGTAAACGTCTCGTGAACTTAAGCAGATTATGATGTTCTTCTGCTTACTCAAGAGTTCGAATGCCTGATGGTTAGATGCCTTACATGGTCCATTTTCACTTACCAAACAACATTGTCTCAAGATAAGTGCACTGTTGATCCCTGTGTACAGCTCTCATGTGTCTTGCGTAAATTGTATCCCATGAACAGTACCTTGTGTCGATTGATCAGTATCGTCGTAGGTCAATGCGTGATACACGTGAAGATGAGTTCATTGTGTTCCATGGGCAACATGTAATAGATGTCTTATAGCATCCACATGCAGACCCTACGTACATGGTCACCCTCCAGATCTGCTGAAGCATGCGTGGCTCATTTGTTGTTTTGTTGTTGATGTTAGACAGTCGCTGAAAGGGTGCTTGCGGTGTACTGGTGTAGTGGTGGCAGGACTCCAGGATGGATCCCTCCATAGTCAGTTCATGGCAGCCAGCAAGTGATAATTCGATGCATGGCCCCACGTTACAGCCCCTCTACTGCACTGCTCCTCTGCATGTCGGTCAGTTTCGGGTCAGCTGAGTGCAGTGTGGTCTCGTGTGCCAACGACATTACTGTTATGCCAGACTCTTCTGCCAGATTTCAGGTGTGGCCAAGGCCACTGTCCCATGTCAGCGGCGGTGTGCCAGATGCCTCGTTAACCAGTGACTTCTATCTCATCCCAGCTGCTGCTCTCTCGTGCCTCTTTTAGATGCGTAACTCATGTAACCTCGAACAGTGTTGCAAAAATACATTACAAAAATATAATAAAGAACACTGTTACATTCCTTCATCATAGGCTACTCCTCATTCGTACAATTAATTCATGAAGATTACAAAAGATTATTTGGATACAAAGTTTGCTCTAAGCTTTCCTGTTTCACAATTATTTTGAATAAACCTTAATCCAAGGGCATAATTCACACTGGCTTTATCTACATACAGATCAACCAGGAACAAGACGGCACAAGTTTCTTGCTTCATTCTGAGTTCAACATAAAACAGTTGTCACTTTTACTGGTAGGGAGTATAGGTTGGGTTGTCAGGTTTGATTTGTTAATGGGTTAGTTTACATGCTGTTATTCATTCAGTTATGCACTACATTATTGCTGCTGAGATGTCTACTGATACTGGTGCAAGCTTCTTGCTGTTACCTTTTAGTTCACAATCAACTACTGTGAAAACGCATCTAATGTGGCCACTCTACTCACGCTGTCAGTATTACCGTATCAGTCTTCTTGTTCACTTTTACTTCATCTCTGATTTTCCATCTCCCATTTGCTGCTCAATTGATGCTCTTCTTTCTATGCAATTACTTTTTGAAATTTCTCCCTACCAAATGATTTTTCCTGTACACATAGCACTGTTCACCATTCACAGTAAAAATACCAGACGACATAGTTCTTTTATCTCACAGGTTATCTGACCACATATTATTCTTACTTTCTTACCTTGCTTTGGTCGTACCAAACCTATTTAATCATGGCGATTCGTTACTTTAATGAACCGAATGCTAATTATCCTTTTATCAGTCGTTCTGTAGTCCTTTTTACCGTGCCTAAAATTCTCGTCTTTCAGAGTACATCTCGTTTTTGCATATTTCGGTATGGGTTTGCTCCAATGGCTCAGGCGTCAATCGTGTTGACAGTGCAATAAAACATACAAAAAATTTACTCAGTCAACTCTTACAGTACTTATGTATCTTCATATAAAAATTGTGTATCTTCCTAATCATCCTAATACCGTGGCACAGTGCTACCTCTCAACTGGCTCACTCAACTGCTCATCATTACCTCATAATGGCTCAATTAATACCTAAATGGCTCTGAGCATTATGGGACTTAACTACTGAGGTCATCAGTCCCCTAGAACTTGGAACTACTTAAACCTAACTAACCTAAGGACATCACACACATCCATCCCCGAGGCAGGATTCGAACCTGCGACCGTAGCGGTCGCGCGGTTCCAGACTGTAGCGCCTAGAACCGCTCGGCCACTCCGGCAGGCTCAATTAATACCTAATCTCTAAGAGATCCAGTGCAGTGCTACCTCCAGACTTGGCTTATTAAAAAATCATCATCAATAATATACGTAAATCACCCTCATTATTTAATTTATCTCACGGTTTGGCCAGTGATTCTTCTTTTGGAATATCCACACAGTCTCCGTGATTCCACATGATCACGATTGCAACTATCCCATATGCAAAAATATTGAGTACCATCTTACGACACCTCATTACGTGGGTCAGACTGCCTTCTCTTCACATATACACACTTTCTTTTAAACATCAGGAGACTAGATGTACTGTCTTTGCATCTTCTTATAAACCTTCTTACTCCTTAAAAATCTTGATGTGAGAAATACACTGAGGTGATGAAAGCGAAGGGATAACTATATCCACATACACAAATGACGGTAGTATCGCGTACACAAAGTATGAAAGGGCAGTTCGTTGGCGGAGATGCCATTTGCACTCCGGTAATTCATGTGAAAAGGTGTCCGACGTGATTATGGCAGCAAGATGGGAATTAACAGACTTTGAACGCAGAATGGTAGGTGGAGCTACTAGACGCATGGGATATTCCATTTCAGAAATTGTTAGGGAATTCAATATTCCCAGGTACACAGTGTCAAGAGTGTGCCGAGGATACCACATTTCAGACATTACCTCTCACCACGGACAACGCACTCCCCGATGGCCTCCACTTAACGACCGGGAGCAGGGCGCTTGCATAGAGTTGTCAGTGCTAACAAAAGAGCAACAATGCGTGGAGTAACCGCAAAAATCAATGTGGAACGTACGACGAACGTATTCGTTTGGACAGTGTGGCGAAATTTGGAGTTAATGGGTTATGGAAGCAGACGACCGATGCGAGTGCGTTTGCTAACAGCACGATATCGTCTGTAGCGTCTCTCCTAGGCTCGTCACCAGATCGGTTGGACCCTAGACGACTGGAAAACTGTGGCCTGGTCAGATGAGTCCAGCTTTTAGTTGGCAAGAATTGATGGTAGGTTTTGAGTGTGGCGCAGACCCCACGAAGCCATGGACTCAAGATGTCGACAAGTCACTGCACAAGCTGGTGGTGGCTCCATAATCTTGTGGGCTGTGTTAACATGGAATGAACTGAGTCCTCTAGTCCAACTGAACCGATCATTGACTGGAAATGGTTATGTTCCGCTACTTGGAGACCGCTTGAAGCCATTCATGGACCTCATATTCCCAAACAACGATAGAATTTTTATGTATGACAATGCGCCAAATCAGAACGTCCTGGACGATTCAAGTGAATGATTTCGCCACCAGATCGCCCGACCTGAGTCCCATAGAGCATTTGTTGGACATAATCGAGAGGTTAGTTCGTTCACAAAATCCTGCACCGGCAAAACTTTGGCAGTTATGGACCGCTATAGAGGCAGCATGGCTCAGTATTTCTGCAGGGGACTTCCAACCACTTGTTGAGTCCACGCACTATGCAGAGCAAAAGGAGGTTCGAACGATACTAGGAGATATCCCATGACTTTTGGCACCTCAGTGTGTGCTTTCTCACATTTGATTTGCAGCTTCACATTATCTGCAGTTCTACAGTATTGTCGTGTATTATTCCTTACACACGGAACGGCCCACGAAATATGTAAAAGAACCCTCTTGAGAATGATGCAGTATAAGCATCTACTTTACTTACCTTCTACTTGGTTTCAGTAACACTTTATCTTACATGGTGAACTTCATTTTTGTATTAAACCCTTTGACTTTCCCTGAATCTTGCGGCCTTTTTATTTATCCTATTTGTCGGTGACGTCTGTATCCAGCAGGCAGATAACCACAATCCCTCTCACTGTATCCACTGTGCCTAGTTCAGTAGTAGTAGTCTTGGCACCATCCCTGTAACCTCATGTAGCGGATGATATATGGTCTCCTGAATGTCTGCTGAATATTCATCCCAAGATCTGTGTTGATGTTGGCAGTAGAATCGGAATCCCTACACTATCTCTTGCATAATCCTTTCTGCGTGATTCGAGGTCAGGTGGCAGGGGATACGTATATCATAAAATATCTTCCACTCCATTAGGTGGTCTGGTACTGCAGCCGCGTTTAGAATATCTAACATAAAAACAATCTTGGTTACAATTTATTCTTTTACTAACAACGCGTCTCGCCTCCGTGGGACATCTTGAGATTATCTATGTTATATTAGTTGTTTTTGACTAGGTCTCTGTGGGCTTATCTGATTTGATGTGTACTTCAATCCAGCAAAGAGTCGTTTTATGGTTTTTAAAATGTTTTAAATGGAAAAATTTAAGGTTAGTAATAATGCTTTATTCACATTTAGAATCAAACATACTAGGACCATACCCTAATTTTTGCTTAATTTGTTATCCCTATGGATAGTATGAAGATGCGGCATGAAGACGAAAAGCGTTGTTAATAAAAGAATAAATTGCAACTAAGCCTGAATTTAATTCAGATGTGTATATCATTTTCATCCTGTCCTAACTCACGACAATCTTCGAACACCTTGAACGAAACAGTGCTCCGTTGTCCAATGGCATTCTTTTTACTCTACCAAACACGCGAAGAAAATGGTTAATGAAAGCTGTAGTTACCGATCTACCAGTTCCAGTCTTAAGTGATGTGTGGAGGTAACACTTTTAGGAATGAACTCTATGGTCACAAGTATGTACTCGGAGTCTCTAAGTGTTCTCAAAACTGGCCAAAAAATCGGTGGCAGCGCTGTCTCGTTGTAGGAGGAGGAGGAGATTAGTGTTTAACGTCCCATCGACAACGAGGTCATTAGAGACGGAGCACAAGCTCGGGTTAGGGAAGGATGGGGAAGGAAATCGGCCGTGCCCTTTCAAAAGAACCATCCCGGCATTTGCCTGAAGTGATATAGGGAAATCACGGAAAACCTAAATCAGGATGGCCGGACGCGGGATTGAACCGTCGTCCTTCCGAATGCGAGTCCAGTGTGCTAACCACTGCGCCACCTCGCTCGGTGTCTCGTAGTCTTCTTGGGATTATAGGAAATGTGTCTGGTTGGTATACGACGTTTGAACGCTTGGCTTTCTGGGCACATAACTGCTTAATACCCTTCTAATACACATATCCATGTTGCTGAAATGAACGCGAATTTCTGTAGCCCGAAATGCGCGTTTGTCAAATGTGTGTATAAGATTAATTTATTAATGAACTTTTTCGGCGCGCACAAAAACTATATGCACTCATTAGGATTGGATCGCCTGAACTAAAAGCCCTTCTTAATTAGATAATATTGTCTGATATGGGCCGCATCACCACATTGTTGTTTCACATTAACTTTTCTCAAGATGGAATTATTGTCTTACCTCTTCCCAATATCAGTAAGTGTGGTTCCCACAAAATTCACGTTACTCTCCTCATGTACAGAACATCAAAATTTATCTTCTTTAACTCATTATTGTTCAGACGTGTTAGTTCTGTTAGTGCTCATGCCAACCCACCTCCTACAATGTTTCCTGTTCCTGGGACATGCACAGCATAGAACCTTAATTCTTGTAAAGGGTCGAGCAGGCAAGGCATCCGTGTGTAAATGTCGCAACCATCAGTAATTCTGGAGCCTTGTGAAGTTTCGTTAATCTCCTCATCAGTAAGTACTGGAATTTAGTAAATCCTCACACAACTGCCAATACCTCAAGTTCAGTCACTGAGTAATTCCTTTCAGCTTTGCTCAGGACGCATCTACCAAATGCGATGGTCTGCTTAACCAATTCTCCCTCCTGTGCGACCTTCTGGAACAAATGGACCCCTAGACTGGTTCGTGATGCATCAGATCACAAGCAGATCGCCGGGCATAAGTCTGGTCAGAGCAGAAGTGGTGTCCTCAAAATTCTTTGAACTCGCGTTGCTCTACTTCACATCAGTTACATGTCACTTTCTTACCTATCAAATGACAAGTTAGGTATGGTAAATTGTCTCTTTCACGAAATACTTATAACAGTTCACCTGTCCCAGGATCGCACGTATTTGATGACTCGTTCTTGGTAGTGAACGGGTTGTGATCGCTTCAAGCTTTCCTGTGAGTAGGAGGGCACCATTCGTTTCAGTGCATTTTGTAAGTGCGTTGTTAGCTACACCCCTCCCCCTCCCCTTCCCCAACCGACCCTTCAGGAAACCTCCAACCCACCCCCTCCCCCTCGCGGATACAGGTACACTTTCAGGTCTGAGTTATTCGAATAGCCCCTTCTCACTCTTATCAATTTGATTGACAACTTAATTACATTGATCAATTAATTAAACCCTCCCCTCTGGTAACCTACCCATCACTCAACCCTCCGC
Source organism: Schistocerca serialis cubense (assembly GCF_023864345.2). Classification (NCBI taxonomy): domain Eukaryota; kingdom Metazoa; phylum Arthropoda; class Insecta; order Orthoptera; family Acrididae; genus Schistocerca; species Schistocerca serialis. Next base: position 654,471,788 of record NC_064640.1, on the reverse strand, counting down.
TCAACCCTAAGAAGGATTTCATGACAGGAAATTCATGGGTATATTGTTTCTATGTAACAAATTCAGTTTGCGGTTTTGGATTTTTCTTGCTCATCATTCTCTGTTTTTGGGAAGATACAGGTCTTGTAACAAGTAATTAAATCGATTGCCTTTCATTTATTTCTGATAGTGCAAGGAATACCATCATGAAACACCTATAACATGTAATTACACAGTTAAAAACCTTTCTATCGCAAAGCATGCGCCATCCACTGGACTGCACAGAATGCCACCGCACACGCTACCAAGAGTCAGGGTGCACTGGTGGACCCTGAAAAGCAACAACGCGGCCGTCACCTGCTGAGCCATGCGAAGGTGTCTGTTGGATTCCTACAACTGACAGATTGGACATGACACTAATTCTCGAACAAAAGAATGAGGTGGCGGCATCACTTTAATACTTGACACCTGACAAATTCCTGTCGAAACACGTGTTTCCCTAGCCACCGTGGCTGGCCCATCGCCTTTGTACCTGCAGGTCCGGAGCCAGCCTAATTGCCAACAGAGATGTTTGCTTAGCAACTCACCTTCACAGGCATAGTTAAAAAGTTGTCAGTGTTATACTGACATCTCATTTCCATGTAAATAACAGCCAAGTCTCCCTCTGGACATGCTATAGAAATCTTTCGCAATGCTATCAGAAACTGTTTATGAAAATATCCCAGAATAACACCGACTGAATTCTTACTGATGGTCCTAACGAGGAACCCCGTCCATCAAGTGTTAGCCTTCCCAGAAACAGTAATATCTTGCTATCAACATACGTCTCAGAAATGGTAACCGTTCGCTCATATTATCACCACTAAAAGTCTTCATCAGGTCTGCGCATGCTTGCGAAAACACTGTTAATCATAAAGCATTCTTGGTGTTTGGAAAAAGACCACTGTCTAAGCATAGACAGGAAAATCACAACAATTACACAAACAGAATTGGAAGCATTGTCCTACAGAAGGGAAAAATGTCTGGAATTTTCGGTGTCCTACAGCTCTTGGTCTGAAGACGTCCTAATACCACAATGGCGGATGACGGACAGCATCCCGCAAGAGATGGATGGTCTGTTTCAACTTGTCTTTGAACACTTGAACAAAGAAGAGATCACGTTACTCTCAGAACTTTCCATAGATACCTTGCCCGAATCTTGTTCGAACTACTCTATAGAGGCTCCTACGTCCCTGCACAAAGGATGTCTTGTGAATGAATGGAGCATTCCAATTGGCTCTTACTGAATTTACCTGTCAAACTGCTGCTGCTGTCGGTGTAGGAGCACTGTCCGCCATTTTTTTCTGCAGACGAGACTCTCAATGGCAAAACTAATTGTTACAGATGGCTATATTGCAGTGACAGGTAAACCCCGCAAAAGATCTTCAGATATGGAAAGACAGTTCCTCAATTACACAGCTCTGCTAATGTCGAAGAAAGCTTGAATATTTCAGCATGAACCCGATCTACAACCCAGTTATATCCCCACATCAGATATCAATGTAGTTAAAATACAGTTCGTATCCTATGCCATTCAAAATCACCACTTCTGCATCCTGCATACAGCTACCGACCACCAAACACTCTTACATATACTACAAAGACAGATAGCATAAGCACATAAGCAGTATACACTAACAGCTCTAGATATTTGCAATGAGGTCGGGTGGTCAGCCATTGCAGCAGACGGTCACAAGTCATCTGCCCCCCCCCCCCCCCCCCCCCACACACACACACACACTGGCCCGACGTGTAACCAGAGCACCCTCAGAGGACCAAAATCACTTTCCAAACTGTTGTATGGAGGCTGGGTCGGTTCACCTCGGCACATAGACATTACTATTTCTGACCCCGACCTGCTTGCTTGCTTGCTTTCTACACCCATCTCCAGACTCTGGAATTACAAGAACATATGTATTTCACAAGGTTTACCAGGATATCATATCACTTACGCGATATTTCTCGATATCAAGCACATAGCAATGTCGCTTGCATAGCAGTATCGTTTGCACTGTATAATTTTGAGTTTACAAGCTGGAAATTATTTCCCCAGAAACCCAAAACCTTAGCGAAGTGCAGTGAGGTGGAACGTGCTGTAAACCACAGAGAACGAAAAAATTATCTCGTCTGCCAGTAGCTTTATGTGAAAACTCGAAAAAAATAGAGGAAACTGATAACTCCACTAGCGAATACTGATGCTGATGATATAATAGATTCCAAGTAATCCCTATAATTTACTACGTCAACTACGGTGTTTATCATGTCTAGAGAACCAGCAAATGTGTCTTCCACCCGTCTTTCACCTCCTAGATGCACACAACACACACCACAGTCGATGTTCTCCTAAACAAAGACGAGAAATGTGCAGAAGCAGTCAACTGGACAATTTACATGGCAGGTAATAATGCTCCAGCGTAAACACATGCCCATATTGAATCTTCTCAAATTCCTATGGAGAACACATGCGATCACAATGGCTGTGCAACACATAATGAGTGTTTGCTATTCAATCATCTAGAGGGTGACAAGGTTAGGTCACGGGGTGGCCAAGCGGTTAAAGGCGCTACAGTCTGGAACCGCGTGACCGCTACGGTCACAGGTTCGAATCCTGCCTCGGGCATGGATGTGTGTGATGTCCTTAGGTTAGTTAGGTTTAAGTAGTACTAAGTTCTAGGGGACTGATGACCTTAGAAGTTAAGTCCCATACTGCTCAGAGCCAAGGTTAGGTCAGCTATATTCCTGTACCCCAACCGGCCTTTCCATTCGGACGGCTCCTGCCATAAGCCAGAAACTTCAATTGTTCCTCCCACTGGCCACCGCCACCGTGCACCATACACCCCCACACAGTTATATTACTAGGAAACCGGACACACATTCATTTGATCGCTGTTCTTACAATTAAATATTATGATTGCAACCTCAATTGGGCGACATTCAACAATGAGTGAAGTATCAGAAATACCGTCTTCTGACGACTGTGGCTCTGGAAATAGAAATATCTGTACCATTCCTACGTCTTGACAAAATTTTCCAAGTACAAAAAAAAAATCTGTAATTCCCTTTGTCGCTATTGCAGTATTGCACGTCAAAGTCATCCTTCCCTTACGACAGGACATGTCCAGTTCCTTTGCACATGTCGGAACACACACACACACACACACACACACTCTTTATAAGCCTGATACTCAAGGCGAATCTATCACGCATCCCCTATTACTAAGTATAATACTTGGCCAATAACTGAATGCTGCCGATATGAAACATACTGAGCTAAAATCAGCGATGGCTGGACATGACTCATAAGCTTTTCTTGTGTGTAGTACCACTGTGTCTTAGATAGAGAGGCGTAATCGTCTTACAAGCCGCTAAATGTTAAAAACACGATCGTAACGTTCATCTTACTGTCACAATCGGTCTTGGTTCTAAGGTGATCACAAGTATTACTAACGATATCCACGTTAAAAACTATAAAAGCCTTATAAATCGGGGTATGAAATTACCTCCGGAGTGTTTTTTCCACACAAATACCGCGTCACTGAATATAGACGGTGATCGCCAGTGTGTATATTAATAGACCAACAGTGTGGTTAACACGTCGCTGACAGTGTAAGCTCGTAATAAAATTACCGAATTTAGAAAGTGATTCGGCTAAGGAACTTGGTATGAAGCAGGTGTTTGCAACTCCCTCACGCCGCCACTAGATATTTCTCCAGTATTTGTAATGCATTCTGTTTCAATACCACATCAGAGTTTCTGCGATATATCCACTGGGTTATAGGTGATGGTTGATAGACAATAATCACATACAGTAGACAGTGTGCTGATAAAGGTCTTAAGAAATGTAAACAGGCTTTCCAGATCTCTAGTGTTATGCTTTCCAGTAGAAATTCCAGTAGCGATTTGTAGTCAAGTCTTTCCATGTAACATATACCTGTGTTGGATTCTATGGAGAAGTCTTTTAATGATTACAGCCACTATAGAATCATGTTCGTGGCACTCTCATATCTCAAACCGAGTAACCTTTTCCGAACCTGTCCGTTACAGTAAAATTCAAACATGGCTTTAGATAGCCCCTATGCATCTTGTAACTGCTCCTCACACTTTACCCTGCTATCGGTGCAGCTTTACACATGTGACCGTTCCAGTTTAGGTCAGAACTGAGCAGAATTCAGGCAGAGCTACATCTACCACATTCTGCAACCAACAAACGAGCTAGGTTAATAATTGTCTCCTTTTACCGACCTCCCGACTCAGCAGCATTAGTGGTAGAACAACCGAGAGAAAATCTGGAATATATTTCACATAAATTTTCTCAGCATTTATAGTCTTAGGTGGAGATTTCAATTTACCAGATATAGACTGGGACACTCAGATGTTTAGGACGGGTGGTAGGGGACAGAGAATCGAGTGACATTATACTGAGTGCACTATCCGAAAATTACCTCGAGCAATTAAACAGACAAACCGACTCGTGGAGATAACATCTTGGACCTTCTGATAACAAACAGACCCGAACTTTTCGACTCTGTAAGCGCAGAACAGGGAATCAGTGATCACAAGGCCGTTGCAGCATCCCTGAATATGGAAGTAAATGGGAATATAAAAAAAAGGGAGGAAGGTTTATCTGTTTAGTAAGAGTAATAGAAGGCAGATTTCAGACTACCTAACTTATCAAAACGAAAATTTCTGTTCCGCCACTGACAATGTTGAGTGTTTATGGAAAAAGTTCAAGGCAATCGTAAAATGCGTTTTAGACAGGTATGTGCCGAGTAAAACCGTGAGGGACGGGAAAAACCCACCATGGTTCAACAAAAAAGTTAGGAAACTACTGCGAAAACAAAGAGAGCTTCACTGCAAGTTCAAACGCAGCCAGAACCTCTCAGACAAACAGAAGCTAAACGATGTCAAAATTAGCGTAAGGAGGGCTATGCGTGAAGCGTTCAGTGAATTCGAAAGTAAAATTCTATGTACCGACTTGACAGAAAATCCTAGGAAGTTCTGGTCTTATGTTAAATCAGTAAGTGGCTCGAAACAGCAAATCCAGACACTCTGGTATGATGATGGCATTGAAACAGAGGATGACACGCGTAAAGCTGAAATACTAAACACCTTTTTCCAAAGCTGTTTCACAGAGGAAGACCGCACTGTAGTTCCTTCTCTAAATCCTCGCACAAACGAAAAAATGGCTGACATCGAAATAAGTGTCCAAGGAATAGAAAAGCAACTGAAATCACTCAACAGAGGAAAGTCCACTGGACCTGACGGGATACCAATTCGATTCTATACAGAGTACGCGAAAGAACTTTCCCCGTGTACCGCAAGTCCCTAGAGGAACGGAAGGTTCCAAATGATTGGAAAAGAGCGCAGGTAGTCCCAGTCTTCAAGAAGGGTCGTCGAGCAGATGCGCAAAACTATAGACCTATATCTCTGACATCGATCTGTTGTAGAATTTTAGAACATGTTTTTTGCTCGCGTATCATGTCATTTCTCGAAACCCGGAATCTGCTCTGTAGGAATCAACATGGATTCCGGAAACAGTGATCGTGTGAGACCCAACTCGCTTTATTTGTTCATGAGACCCAGAAAATATTAGATTCAGGCTCCCAGGTAGATGCCATTTTCCTTAACTTCCGGAAGGCGTTCGATACAGTTCCACACTGTCGCCTGATAAACAAAGTAAGAGCCTACGGAATATCAGACCAGCTGTGTGGCTGGATTGAAGAGTTTTTAGCAAACAGAACACAGCATGTTGTTCTCAATTGAGAGACGTCTACAGACGTTAAAGTAACCTCTGGCGTGCCACAGGAGTGTGTTATGGGATCATTGCTTTTCACAATATATATAAATGACCTAGTAGATAGTGTCGGAAGTTCCATGCGGCTTTTCGCGAATGATGCTGTAGTATACAGAGAAGTGGCAGCATTAGAAAATTGCAGCGAAATGCAGGAAGATCTGCAGCGGATAGGCTCTTGGTGGAGGGAGTGACAACTGACCCTTAACATAGACAAATGTAATGTATTGCGAATACATAGAAAGAAGGATCGTTTATTGTATGATTATATGATAGCGGAACAAACACTGGTAGCAGTTACTTCTGTAAAATATCTGGGAGTATGTGTGTGGAACGATTTGAAGTGGAATGATCATATAAAATTAATTGTTGGTGAGGCGGGTGCGAGGTTGAGATTCATTGGGAGAGTCCTTAGAAAATGTAGTCCATCAACAAAAGAGGTGGCTTACAAGACACTCGTTCGACCTATACTTGAGTATTGCTCATCAGTGTGGGATCCGTACCAGGTTGGATTGACAGAGGAGATAGAGAAGATCCAAAGAAGAACGGCGCGTTTCGTCACAGGGTTATTTGGTAAGCGTGATAGCGTTACAGAGATGTTTAGCAAACTCAAGTGGCAGACTTTGCAAAAGAGGCGCTCTGCATCGCGGTGTAGCTTGCTGTCCAGGTTTCGAGAGGGTGCGTTTCTGGATGAGGTATCGAATATATTACTTCCCCCTACTTATACCTCCCGAGGAGATCACGAATGTAAAATAGGAGAGATTCGAGCGCGCACGGAGGCTTTCCGGCAGTCCTTCTTCCCGTGAACCATACCCGACTGGAACAGGAAAGGGAGGTAATGACAGTGGCTTTCCTCCGCCACACATCCTTGGGTGGCTTGCTGAGTATAAATGTAGATGATGATGTAGAATGTAGAAACAGGCTAAGCTGAGTTAGTGCGACAGGAACATGTTTCGAACATTCGGTGGAAATGGGGACATGTTGTCATAGATCTGCCAACCGTGTATGATGTGTAAGGTCAGTGCCAAACAAAGCCTTCCTCTGCAACATGAAGCAGTACAAAAGGCAGTATGAACAGCTACAGTGGTGTTCTTTATCTGAAAATTTAGGAAGACTCTATATCGTACAGGTACTGAGTCCGAAGCACGATATTACAATTTCTGGGAGTGGTTCTAAGGTGATGGATAAGATGCCTCATTAGAACCATCAGGAGGTATGCATTCGCTGTTATTCTGGGATATTTTGGTAAACAGTTTGTGAAAGCATTGCAAAAAAAACTTCTATAGAACGTCCAGAGGGAGACATGGCTGTTATTTACATAGGCATGAGATGTCAGTATAGCACTGGCGACCTTTTAGCTGCACCTGCGAGGGTGGGTTGCTGGCCAAACATCTCGGTTGGCAATTAGATTGGCACTGGACCCAAAGGTACAAAGGGGATGGGTCAGCTACTTTGGCAAGGTTAACACATGTTTTGACAGGAATTTTTCAGGTGTCAAGTATTAAAGGGATGCAACTGCCTCTTGCTTTTGTTCGAGTTCGAGGATTAGTGTCACCTCCAATCTGTCAGTTGTGGGACCCAAACGTACATCTGTGCATGGCTCAGCAGCTGATGGCTGCGTTGTCGCTTTGTGGGGACCGCCTTTGTACCCCGACTCCTGGCAGCATGTGCGCTGGCATTCCGTGGAGTCCAGTGAACGGTGCATGATTTGTGATAGAAAGATTTATACTTTATAATTACGTGTGATAGGTGTTTCATGATGGTTTTCCCTGCTTTCGAAAAAGGAGAGAATGATGAGCAAGAGAAATCCAACCCTGGCAAACTGAATTTGTTATATAGAAACAATATACCCTTGAATTTCCTGTCATGAGATCCCTGCCTGTCCACTGCAGAGCTGCCAATTTCTGGGTAGAGGAGGAGAGTGGGAGAGGGGTGGGGGGATTTGCGGAGGTGAGTTACCAGAGGGGAGGGGTTAATTAATTGATCAATTTAATTAAGTTCAAAGGTACAAATGTATGTGGAATCTCATGGGACTTAACTGCTAAGGTTATCAGTCCCTAAGCTTACACACTACTTAACCTAAATTATCCTAAGGACAAACACACACACCCATGCCCAAGGGAGGACTCGTACCTCCGCTGGGATCAGCCGCACAGTCCATGACTGCAGCGCCTTAGACCGCTCGGCTAATCCCGTGCGACTAATTAAGTAGTCAATCAAATTGATAAGAGTGAGAGGGGGCTATCTGAATAACTCAGACCTGAAAGTGTACCTGTATCAGCGAGGGGGAGGGGGTGGGTTGGAGGTTTCCTGATGGGTTGAGGGGGAGGGGCGGGAAACAATAGGTTAAGGATCTCTCAATGAAAGGAATGATTATCACCAAGGGGTCATAATCCTCTTAGCAGAACAATAGGTTAAGGATCTGTCAATCAAAAGAGAACTATGGGTTTGCTCCTGAGAGCATACTTGCCCCTGATGTAGGCAACTCGCACTAACAAAGTGCACTGTAATGGATGTTGCCACTCTACTCCCATGTCGAGCTGGATACCACTATCAGATATTACATACACCAGGAATCCTACCTCATTGCGTCCAGACTCTGACTTCATTAAGTTAACTGTGACTACTTGATCCTTGAAAGTATTAAGTAACTGATGTAAAATGGTATTATGATCTTTCCACGTCTTTTATACAATGAGAGCATCATTGATGTAGAATGTCACTTTGTTCCCCAATGCTTCTAGGATGAGGAATCCAGCCCTTAATGAATGTAACCGATGACACTTTAGTCCGAATGGTGACTCCTTAAACTGATAACTCAGCCTGTAACATAAAAATGCCATCTACTGTCAGCACACAAAATGCAGTTTAGCCCGTCAGTAACGTATGCAGAATTTCACGGTTGTGAGGACCTGCACAACATGGAATCGCTGCATTAATTTCTCGAGCGTTTCCAGTCTATCTGTCTGTTTCATCTATGGTGTTGATATGTTGGGGATCAAGCACCAGCTGGATAGATCAGTCTTTTTTCGTGACGGACCTCAGATAATTTTTATAAGAAGTGACCGCTTCTTTTATTACACCTTGTCTTAGCACTGATTTAATTTAATTTTTTACCTTTTCATTGAACGCTAACGGTAGTTGGAGACATGGAAAACAGTCAAATCTCCGTCAAGTACTTTGAAGAGCTCCTAAGTTGTGAAGTGCCATCTGAGACATTTAGCTGCAACGAGAGAAACAAATACCGACTCTGAACCACCAACTATAGAAGAGGTTAGGAGTACCATAAATACCTTGAAGATTAACAGGGCTCATGTGGAAGAGGGAATCAGTGCAGAACTCTTGAAGTATTCGAATGAGAATGTGATTATCGAACTGACAACTATTACAAGAACGATTTTGGAAGGAGAGCAGCTTTATGAAGGACAGACGTCAGCATTAATACATCCCACACACAAAAAGGAGTTTAATTGGTGGCCAGGAACTACAGAGGAATATCGTTAATAGCAGTGGCTTATAAAGCATTATGAAAGGCATTGTTGAACAACGTGGAAAAACAGTGAAATCCACACTTGGTGAGTACCAAGGAGGCTTCAGAAAGGCGAGATCATGTGTAGAACAAATTTTGGATCTGAACCTCTAAATAGCATATCAAAAAGAGAGAAGCAAAAATTTCGCGATCACTATTGTAGACTTCAAAAAAGCTTATGATTCAGTAGATAGACGAACACTGTGCCCAATTTTAAATGATATGAGTTTAGGTAGAATATTCAGTGAAATTATGAAACAGACTTTAAAGAACACAACATCCAATATGAAGTTAAGGAAAGCTTTCAGAGGCCTTCAAGATCAAAACTGGAGTGAGACAGGGAAATGGACACGCCTCTTTGGCTCTTTAACAGTGTACTTGATAATGTGATTAGGGTATGGCGACGATAAATGAAAGGAGTGGGCGGGATACGACTGGGGTGCAACGAAAATGGAATACCAGATTGTCTAGCATTCGCAGCCGAAATAGTGATTATGTCAGACTGTTTAAAAGAGATGGTTAAACAAATCACGCAACTGCAGATACAAGCGACTAAAGCAGGCCTACAGATCTCTATCGAGAAGACACATTGTATGACAAACATCGAGGCAATTCCTGTATGGATGACAATAGGAGGAGGATAAATTCAGAAGAGTAGAGATTTAAATCCCTGGGAAAATGGATATAAACAGGGCTGACGAAAAAGGAAGCAATGGGACCACAAATAAACAAAATGGATTTAGCATACAAACTAACAGTGAACGTCTAAAATAAGAAGAATATTTCGATCAATACAAAACGGAAACATTACCACACAGTGATACATCCTAAGGCCTTCCATGCAGCAGAAACTCTTAACCTAGTAAGAACAGGAGTACATATGGGACTAGAGCTGGTGGACTGAGAAATTGTCAAGAGGATAGTGGGACCTCGAAGAACAAAAGATAGTCAATTTATATAACGAGTGAACCAAGAATGGTATACCAAGATAAAGAGAATCTCAGACATCAACACGAAAAGTAGGAGAGTGTTCTTCGGACATATCCTTAGACTCGACCAGGGGAGATTAGAACATAAAATAACACAGTTTCTGGTGAACAAGAGAACAAAGTGCTCTAGTTTCAAGAGGTACAAACGGATCTAGAAGAAATGGGAATACAGGAACCAGAGAGACACATCATGGCGATTTTTAAATCAAAACTTCAGGTTGTGACAGATTTTGAGGACGGAATTATATCGAGAACAAAATCGTCATGGACAGTAGAGTGAAGGAGGTTGAAAATTATGATAATGAAAGAATATTAGGAAGACCAGAAGAAACGAAGCTGACGTGAATTAACATGGTAACGAAAAGAAGGTATGATGATTTCTATTTCCACTGTTACCTTTATGGTCGTAAATTTAAAGTTGTTACAGATCATGCAGCCTTGAAGTGGTTACTGGAATTGAAAGACCCTTCAAGTTGACTCACAAGATGGGCACTGTAGTCAAGCGAGTTTCAATACGAAGTACTTCACAAGCCTGGATTTAAGCACTCAAATGTGGACACATCAGTAGAAAACTCGGTATATTACAGATATCTGGGTTGAGCCTGACAGACTGGAAGAACGTGCAAGCAACTGCCAAACAATGCCAATAGTACATCAAGCAGCCACAGTTTCTAATACACAAATGTTTCCTGTGCAAGTCAACAAAATGTGGACCACGTATCATCGTTCCTGCAACACTCAGAACTGAAGTGTTATGACAGGCACTCGACCATGTGCTGTCAGAACATGGAGGTAAAAAAGTGAATGACTGTCGAACTGCAGTAAGATTTTGGTGGAAAACACGACGTGGTGATGTGGAACAATATGTCAGAAACTGCATCGCATGTGCTTAACGAATAGATTTGAATCACCAGAAAATACAACTCCAAAGGTTTCTGCAATCAGAGAAACCATTTCAAATGGTATGAATTGACGTTTTCAGACCATTTAATTGAATTTCGGCAGGGAATAAATATGCACTACCGATTACCGACCATTTTTCGAGATACCTAGTAGTGGTAGCGATATCAGATCAAAAAGCGAGTATTGTAGCTCAAGCCATGGTTAACAACTGGGTGCTTAAATTCAGAGTACTGGAAACCACTGTTACAGATCAAGGAACCAGTTTTATGTCTGATGCGATTAGACATTTATGTTGCCTGTTAAAACATAATATGTTGCTACCAGTCCATTTCACCCACGAGCAAATAGTCATATGGGGTGAGTCCACTGTAACATAGCAAAAATCTTAAATCATTACGTGAATAGCTAACACTTACACTACAGTATGAACTTAAGTTGTGTAGTGAGCACATAAAACTCTAAAACACACACAGGAATGAGTCTTTCGCCATAGGAGGTGGTGTATGGGCGAAAAATGCTGTCACCTTTTGACATGATCCAGCCAAAGCTAGGAATTCAGGGCGAACGCATGAAACAATTAGCAAAAACATTGTAAGAGGTATTACAACTAGTAAAATGTGCCGTCACGAAATCTTTGGAGTGTAAATATCGCATTGGTCAAGTTACAAGTAAGTTACCTTAGTACAGAGGTGGATGATATGTCTTACTAGCAAATCCTTATATCCCAAAGGGTAAAGCTAAGAAATTCTTGACAAGGCTGGTTTCAATGACCATATCAAGTAGTGGAGTTGACTTCACTGGTAAACGTCAAGTTAGAGTTACCAACCAAAACGTCAGTAGTCCATGCCAGTTGGATAAAACCTTTTAAGGGCATCAATAATACATTACCACAAGTACCTTCTGGTTTACAACATAAAGAGAAGCTACTCCACAGGATGAAACGAACACACAATGTACCATATCAGGTGAGATCTGGGGATTGGTAATAGACTATCAGGTTATATGGATTTAGTTTTGTGTTAGGTTACCTAGGATAACATTATTTTGCTTAGTTTGATATAACGCGTGTCATTTCCTTTTGAGATACACCTTTATCCTAACGAAGGAGGAAATTCATGATAGTTCCTTTCTACTAGGTGGTGTCGACGATGATGTTCAAAAGTATTATCGAGAGCGTAGTGCTCTTACGCTTATGTCAGGCAAATGTGGTTAAGAACCAATCCTTGTAAACTGGAATCTTATTCTCACCGCAAGCAAATGTGTTGCTCACAAACTACAAGTGGTCACTAAAGCTCACGTCTATCATTTGGAAGATACGAAATGAAGTACGACGATTACTAGATATGTTCATAGACTTATCTGGTGAGGCAGCCAAAGGTGAAACGCTAGCGGACATACGGAATGAATATAAGGATTTGAAATTATTCTACGAGAAACTAAGGACACAGTTACAGCAACTGCCAGAAGTAATTCTGGAATCACCAGTACGAAAGAAGAGAAGTTGGTTAGACGCTGATCTGAACCTGCTGAAAACAATATCTGGGACGGCAAACAGTGAAGACATCACGAACTTAAATAATACAGTAGGGTTGGTGCAGGAAATAGCCAAGAACACGGATACAACAGTAAGTCAGCATAAGACACAGATCGCGAATATAGAACAAGGTATGTTGAACACTACTAAAACAATGCGTAAAATAAAATCAGAATTACAGCAGTATACAGAAGAAACTATGGATACACTAAACAAAGTTCTGAAGGAAACACGAAATCATTTTAGTATACTAGATGAGAGATTAGTAAGTCAAATTGTTACGAGAACTGGCTAATAGCTCGGGAGATGCCAGAATACAAGTCGAGAGGGTACAGGAAGTAGTTCACTATGCCACACACAGACAGCTAAGAGCAACGCTGTTAACTCCACAACAAGTTCTATTATGATTATAAGAAGCGGAAAAAGAATTTCCAACGGGGTTACGACATGTCGTAGGTCTAGCAATACAGCATTTTTCTATCACATTTCCACGGCTAAGATCTATACGTATCAGGCTAGGATATATACTGATGTACAATTTCCAGTAGTAGGTTTAAATGCTCGATACCAGTGTTTTACGATCCATTCGTATCCACTCAAATGCAAACTTATTAATAAATGGGTACAGTTTCAAACTCGCGGGATATTACTACTTTCGGAACAAAGGGATGTCGACCTTGTTATGTCAATAGGAGAACTCAGCAGTTGCTCAAGGAATTAGTCACCATTTGTCCAACTCAGATGGTATGGATTTACTAGCGATCGTGTGAAATTCGGCTGTTCCTAGGACAAATGGAAGCACCAGAATGCAATAGCGTAATATCAGTGCCAAAAATGTTCAAATGTGTGTGAAATCTTATGGGAATTAACTGCTAAGGTCATCAGTCCCTAAGCTTACACACTATTTAACCTAAATTATCCTTAGGACAAACACACACACCCATGCCCGAGGGAGGACTCGAACCTCCGCCGGGACCAGCCGCACAGTCCATGACTGCAGCGCCTAAACCGCTCGGCTAAAATATCAGTGCCACAGACAAACTTTCAGTGGATTGTAAATCATTGGATTTGTTCCATGTTCTTGCCGTAAACAGCAGTAGTTAATTGCTATGATAATAGAGTATTTGCCCGCATCTCGTGGTCGTGCGGTAGCGTTCTCGCTTCCCACGCCCGGGTTCCCGGGTTCGATTCCCGGCGGGGTCAGGGATTTTCTCTGCCTCGTGATGGCTGGGTGTTGTGTGCTGTCCTTAGGTTAGTTAGGTTTAAGTAGTTCTAAGTTCTAGGGGACTGATGACCATAGATGTTAAGTCCCATAGTGCTCAGAGCCAATAGAGTATTTACAGATATGCCGAAATTAGACTTACGACAGAGTGTATTATTGACTAATGGAACCAAGTGTGACGTAGCCAGAACGCAATTTCACCCTCCCGCTACAATTACAGGCACCACTATAATTACAGGCACTCGACCAGTGTTGCATTGGCCACAGAAACCTGTAGGTGTAGTACCCATTCAAAACCGAAACTTCCTGAACAGCTACTACAAGCAATAGACGAATTAATGATGGAATATCATTAGGATTACTGCATCAACTACTGGTGTTGTTCTGACACTGACATTCAATTCTGCAGTTTACTTTTGTCTAAAAAGGAAAATCGCTCTTGCGAGCGAAGCAACCATTCATGAAATCCCCATAGAATTGATTCGCGACAGAAAGCAAGGAATACTAGAAAAATGAATTACGAAGTAGACTAGGAAAATAAAGTTAAACTGGTTAAGGTCTTTATTGTTGATTTAAGAAATCGGATATTCAGAGTAAAAGAAACTGTAAATATGTAAGATACAAAACTAGTAGACAAAGAGAAATGTGGAGGAGAGTGTTATGTACTGAGATATTACTGAAGCAGGAGAGTCCCTACAGCCCAGCATTGCTTCAGAGCTGGGATGAGTCTGTACAGGCCAGCCACAAGGCGTAAAATTTCGATACTCATTCACCAAGAGTGCGACATGGACGCTTCTGCGTGAGAGTGTGAGCAAGCTCAGCTGAAAAATGTAAGACCGGACCACACCGAAGTGCTTTCGTTGCCATCGTAACATTAAATAATATTCACTAGATAGGACACCTATCAGGGACCCGTTGTAGCGGAACTGCAGACTGCTGACGAGTCTCAGTAGACAGGACTGATGCGGTCATTACGATCGATGTCTCACAGCAAAATCTCTCCTCACTTCAATATAAATTCACAGACCAGCCAGCTTAAAAGCACTAGATCAGTAGGATTGATGGCATCCATGTCGTTCTACATCTACATCTATACTCCGCGAGCCACCTTACGGTGTGTGGCGGAGGGTACTTATTGTACCACTATCTGATCCCCCCTTCCCTGTTCCATTCACGAATTGTGCGTGGGAAGAACGACTGCTTGTAAGTCTCCGTATTTGCTCTAATTTCTCGGATCTTTTCGTTGTGATCATTACGCGAGATATATGTGGGCGGTAGTAATATGTTGCCCATCTCTTCCCGGAATGTGCTCTCTCGTAATTTCGATAATAAACCTCTCCGTATTGCGTAACGCCTTTCTTGAAGTGTCCGCCACTGGAGCTTGTTCAGCATCTCCGTAACGCTCTCGCGCTGACTAAATGTCCCCATGACGAATCGCGCTGCTTTTCGCTGGATCATGTCTATCTCTTCTATTAATCCAACCTGGTAAGGGTCCCATACTGATGAGCAATACTCAAGAATCGGACGAACAAGCGTTTTGTAAGCTACTTCTTTCGTCGATGAGTCACATTTTCTTAGAATTCTTCCTATGAATCTCAACCTGGCGCCTGCTTTTCCCACTATTTGTTTTATGTGATCATTCCACTTCAGATCGCTCCGGATAGTAACTCCTAAGTATTTTACGGTCGTTACCGCTTCCAATGATTTACCACCTATGGCATAATCGTACTGGAATGGATTTCTGCCCCTATGTATGCGCATTATATTACATTTATCTACGTTTAGGGAAAGCTGCCAGCTGTCGCACCATGCATTAATCCTCTGCAGGTCCTCCTGGAGTACGTACGAGTCTTCTGATGTTGCTACTTTCTTGTAGACAACCGTGTCATCTGCAAATAGCCTCACGGAGCTACCGATGTTGTCAACTAAGTCATTTATGTATATTGTAAACAATAAAGGTCCTATCACGCTTCCCTGCGGTACTCCCGAAATTACCTCTACATCTGCAGATTTTGAACCGTTAAGAATGACATGTTGTGTTCTTTCTTCTAGGAAATCCTGAATCCAATCACAAACCTGGTCCGATATTCCGTAAGCTCGTATTTTTTTCACTAAACGTAAGTGCGGAACCGTATCAAATGCCTTCCTGAAGTCCAGGAATACGGCATCAATCTGCTCGCCAGTGTCTACGGCACTGTGAATTTCTTGGGCAAATAGGGCGAGCTGAGTTTCACATGATCTCTGTTTGCGGAATCCATGTTGGTTATGATGAAGGAGATTTGTATTATCTAAGAACGTCATAATACGAGAACACAAAACATGTTCCATTATTCTACAACAGATTGACGTAAGCGAAATAGGCCTATAATTATTCGCATCTGATTTATGACCCTTCTTGAAAATGGGAACGACCTGCGCTTTCTTCCAGTCGCTAGGTACTTTACGTTCTTCCAGCGATCTACGATAAATTGCTGATAGAAAGGGGGCAAGTTCTTTAGCATAATCACTGTAGAACCTTAAGGGTATCTCGTCTGGTCCGGATGCTTTTCCGCTACTAAGTGATAGCAGTTGTTTTTCAATTCCGATATCGTTTATTTCAATATTTTCCATTTTGGTGTCCGTGCGACGGCTGAAGTCAGGGACCGTGTTACTATTTTCCGCAGTGAAACAGTTTCGGAACACTGAATTCAGTATTTCTGCCTTTCTTCGGTCGTCCTCTGTTTCGGTGCCATCGTGGTCAACGAGTGACTGAATAGGGGATTTAGATCCGCTTACCGATTTTACATATGACCAAAACTTTTTAGGGTTCTTGTTTAGATTGTTTGCCAAAGTTTTATGTTCGAATTCGTTGAATGCTTCTCTCATTGCTCTCTTTACGCTCTTTTTCGCTTCGTTCAGCTTTTCCTTATCAGCTATGATTCGACTACTCTTAAACCTATGATGAAGCTTTCTTTGTTTCCGTAGTACCTTTCGTACATGATTGTTATACCACGGTGGATCTTTCCCCTCGCTTTGGACCTTAGTCGGTACGAACTTATCTAAGGCGTACTGGACGATGTTTCTGAATTTTTTCCATTTTTGTTCCACATCCTCTTCCTCAGAAATGAACGTTTGATGGTGGTCACTCAGATATTCTGCGATTTGTGCCCTATCACTCTTGTTAAGAAAATATATTTTCCTTCCTTTCTTGGCATTTCTTATTACACTTGTAGTCATTGATGCAACCACTGACTTATGATCACTGATACCCTCTTCTACATTCACGGAGTCGAAAAGTTCCGGTCTATTTGTTGCTATGAGGTCTAAAACGTTAGCTTCACGAGTTGGTTCTCTAACTATCTGCTCGAAGTAATTCTCGGACAAGGCAGTCAGGATAATGTCACAAGAGTCTCTGTCCCTGGCTCCAGTTCTGATTGTGTGACTATCCCATTCTATACCTGGTAGATTGAAGTCTCCCCCTATTACAATAGTATGATCACGAAACTTCTTCACGACGTTCTGCAGGTTCTCTCTGAGGCGCTCAACTACTACGGTTGCTGATGCAGGTGGTCTATAGAAGCATCCGACTATCATATCTGACCCACCTTTGATACTTAACTTAACCCAGATTATTTCACATTCGCATTCGCTAATAACTTCACTGGATATTATTGAATTCTTTACTGCTATAAATACTCCTCCACCATTGGCGTTTATCCTATCCTTGCGGTATATATTCCATTCTGTGTCTAGGATTTCGTTACTGTTCACTTCCGGTTTTAACCAACTTTCCGTTCCTAATACTATATGCGCACTATTTCCTTCAATAAGAGATACTAATTCAGGAACCTTGCCCTGGATACTCCTGCAGTTTACCAATATTACGTTAACTTTTCCTGTTTTTGGTCTCTGAGGACGGACGTTCTTTATCAACGATGATAATGTCCTCTCTGGTAAGCCGTCAGGTATTTTATCGTTTCGCCCAAGGGGGGGTCCCTCTAACCTAAAAAACCCCCGTGTGCACGCCACACGTACTCTGCTACCCTAGTAGCTGCTTCCGGTGTGTAGTGCACGCCTGACCTGTCTAGGGGGGCCCTACAGTTCTCCACCCAATAACGGAGGTCGATGAATTTGCAACCATTATAGTCGCAGAGTCGTCTGAGCCTCTGGTTTAGACCCTCCACACGGCTCCAAACCAGAGGACCGCGATCGACTCTGGGCACTATGCTGCAGATATTAAGCTCAGCTTGCACTCCGCGTGCGATGCTGGTTGTCTTCACCAAATCAGCCAGCCGCCGGAAGGAACCAAGGATGGCCTCAGAACCCAAGCGGCAGGCGTCATTCGTTCCGACATGTGCTACTATCTGCAGCCGGTCACACCCAGTGCGTTCAATAGCTGCCGGAAGGGCCTCCTCCACATTACGGACGAGACCCCCCGGCAAGCACACCGAGTGCACACTGGCATTCTTCCCCGACCTACCCGCTATTTTCCTGAGGGCTCCATAACCCGCCTAACGTTGGAGCTCCCTATAACTAATAGGCCCGCCCTCTGTGACTGTCGGGACCTTGCCGGAGAATAGGCCACTGGCCCAACAGGCGAGGCATCCTGTGGTGGCTCGGAAACGATGTCATCACCACTAGGAAGCACCCCGTACCTGTTGGAAAGGGGTAAGGCAGCTGCCACGCGGCCAGATCCCACCTTCGCCTTTCGGCCAGGCACGCGCGAGCCCACCACTGTCCGCCATTCACCCTGGAGTGATGGCTGACCGGTAAGATGCTCACTGCCGGAAGACGCAGCGACATCAGGGGTTCCATGTGATTCCAAGGCCACCGAAGTAGGCATAGGTCTCACCACAGTTGCCCCAACGCCACTACGAGCCGACGCCTGCGCCTCGAGCTCGATGAGCCTAACAGACAAAGCCTCCACCTGCCCCCGAAGAGTGGCCAATTCTCCTTGCGTCCGCTCACAACAACCACAGTCCCTACACATGACTATGTTTACCCTACTCTATACGGTGACAAATTCCCAAGATAATCTTCTGATGAGCTACTCTGATAATCAAGAAACACTCACTGAAATACGAGACGCGAAAACTACGCTAGGTTTTCCCAGAAAAACTATTTAAAAGCTAAGCGCAGCAAATAAGTACAAAAACGCTTTATACAAACAGTACTCGCTGCTGCTGGTGCTCTCGCTCTGGCTGTCACAAGACAACTGCTGATTCAAGTGACTAGTGGCTAACGGCCGCGAAACAAACAAAAGACGGTTTTAGGGCGCTTTCTGTTCTAAACGATCAAGAAAACACTAAGAAATCTAACACGAAAACTACGTAAAGTTTTATCAAGAACTGTTAGTTACTATGCAGAGCAGATAAACACAAATAGAATCCCTTCCTTAGTGGAAGGTCGTAAACAAAATGCAAAATAAACGCTTTATACAAACAGTACTCGCTGCTGCTGGTGCTCTCGCTCTGGCTGTCACAAGACAACTGCTGATTCAAGTGACTAGTGGCTAACGGCCGCGAAACAAACAAAAGACGGTTTTAGGGCGCTTTCTGTTCTAAACGATCAAGAAAACACTAAGAAATCTAACACGAAAACTACTTAAAGTTTTATCAAGAACTGTTAGTTACTATGCAGAGCAGATAAACACAAATAGAATCCCTTCCTTAGTGGAAGGTCGTAAACAAAATGCAAAATAAACGCTTTATACAAACAGTACTCGCTGCTGCTGGTGCTCTCGCTCTGGCTGTCACAAGACAACTGATTCTCTGATTACTGTATTGTAACATCTTGTGTAAGACTGTTGAGTATATCCCACACCCGGGTTCCCGGATTCGATTCCCGGCGGGGTCAGGGATTTTCTCTGCCTCGTGATGACTGGGTGTTGTGTGATGTCCTTAGGTTAGTTAGGTTTAAGTAGTTCTAAGTTCTAGGGGACTGATGACCATAGATGTTAAGTTCCATAGTGCTCAAAGCCATTTGAACCATTTTTTGTTGAGTATAGTCACACTGTGACAGTCATACTCTCGCTGGCTGAGGTAATGACAGGAGTTCAGTAACTACGGATAACTGAAGCCACAGTCCAGGATGGAAACTGCACGCTGATGCTTTGGCACTGTACAGACCAGAGGGCCCACCTAACAAGTGGGCCAGGTTCAGCAAACATTGCCGACATCAGAGTTCATGATTTCTGACACAGAGGTCCATCTGATGGGACATTGCTGGCTGTGTCCAGAGGGGGACAGAGCACTGTCAGGGTGGTGTGTAAATTAGCCACACATGCACCACGGTGACGCCTCCTTCGTGGATCTGCCACATGGGAAGCTCAGCCTGCAACTGATGACAGCAGTTTTACCACAGCCTACGCAGAAACCGGCCGTCACAGAAGACACAGCTACGAGACGTATATTGAACAATAAATTGGGCAATAACTAATTTTGTTTTATTAGCTCCAAACGACGCCCCACACGTCCTCATAGCGCATATCAGACAGAACAGTTGACACATTTTTAAAGGCTTTTGACGATCGATGGTTAGACTGCCTTTTTTGTGAGACGGACAGGGGACCTGAGAATTTCCTTTATACAACGAACATACAGGGAAGGATAAACAGCACTGGCACAACGATTCTGCAGAACTGAAGAAAGTTGTGCCGATAGAAAAATCCCACAAAAAATGCTGGTAGAAAGCGTAGCAAAGCGAGCAAAGTTGAGATGTATTGAGTAGGAGCGAGGCAGATTGGGTCTCGGACCGCACGTATGCAGCAAATTGTGTATGCATGAAGTTTTACTTGCTTTCCATGGCTGACCCTGATCTAGTTGATGTGTCGCTGAACCATTCCGATCTGGATTTGTGCAGCACCCATTGCTGGACATTATAACTTGATGATAGTGCCAAGGATCCAAAGAGATCGACGCTCATACCCAGTAATGAGAACGTCATCTTCTTCTCTGAAGGTATGCTGGGTTCACAGTGATGTCCGGATACAGGAGGATTAGCGCTGTCCTTGTTTGTCTACGTTGAAGCAATTCTGCTGGCCATTCGTTCATTGATGAGTGTAGTATATTACGTACATCTAAGGTGGTAAATGCTGTACCACACTTCGTCTCCTGCATTGTCTGGGTCATACGTGTCTTCATCGTCCACATCAGATATTCTGGTAGATCATTGGAAGGCGTCTGCATGATGGAATGAAGCGGATACTAGATACTTTATGTCAAAGGTTACAAAAGTTTGAAAAGGTTTGAGATCGGAACTGGGGTCAGTTGTCCAAGATGATGACTTCAGGAAGCTTTCCCATTGCAAGTTTATGGGCTAATGCGAAATCTCAGCCTTCTTCTGAGGTGGAGGGCATTTCAACCACACAGGAGAAATATGAGAAGTCTGGGAAATACATACATGAGCCCTTTACGTGATCTGCATCAGTGAGTCTGGCGAACAGCATATCGCTCCCCGAAATTTATGTATTTAAAAAATGTTACAAAACGGATCTAATTAAGCCAGTTAAAGAAAATGGACGGCCCTAGCATTGAATTTCAGGTACCAGTATTTCCATAATTTACTGTTAACTAATTTCATGAAAGTAAGTTACTAACTACAAATCAAAAATTTGGTCCAGGTAAATCCCAGTGTAGTTGATGTGGTCTTCAGTTCGAACACAGTTTTAATGCATCTCTCCATGTTACTCAATCCTGCCCAAGCCTCTTCATCTCCGAATAACTACTGCAACTTATATCCTTCTGAATCTGCTTACTGCATTCATCTCCTGGCCTCTAAAATTTTTATCCCCACATTTCCCTCTAGTACTGAATTGGCGATCCCTTGAAGTCTCAGAATTGCTTCTATAAACCGATCCCTTTTTCTAGTCTGGTCGTGCCAAAAATTTCTTTTCTCCCCAGTCCTACGCAGCAGCTTCTCTCCAGTTACGTGGTCTACCTATCTAATCTTCAGCGTTGTTCTGTAGCACCACATTTCAAAAGCTTATATTTTCTTCTTGAGTAAACTGTTTAATGTACATGTTCACCTCCATATGTGGCTACGCTCCATACTAATACTTCCAGAAAAGACTTCCTAACACTTAAAACTATATTTCTCTTCTTCAGAAACGCTTTTCTTTTCATTACCAGTCTACACTTTACATCCTCCCTACCATGGCCATCAAAAGTTACTTTGCTTCCCAAATAATGAAACTCATCTACTACTTTAAGTGCCTCATTTCCTAATCTAATTCCCTCAGCATAGCCTGGTTTAATTCTATTACACTCCATTACCCTTATTTTGTTTTTGTTGATGTTCATCTTATATCTTCCATTCAATCTTCCTGCCCATTCAGTTTAACTGCCATTCCAAGTCCTTCGCGATCTCTGACAGAAATACAGTCTCAGAGGTAAACCTCGAAGTTTTTATTTCTGCTCCCTGAACTTTAACTCCTACTCCAAATTTTTCTTGCTCAGCGTGCAGATTGAATAACATCGGCGATAGGCTACAACTCCGTCTCCTTCCCTTCTCCGCCACTGCTTTCCTTTTATGACCCTCGATGCCTATAACTGCCATCTGTTTTCTGTATAGTTTGTAAATAGCGTTTCGCTCCCTGTATTTTTCCCCTGCTAGCTTCACAATTTCAAGGAGAGTATTCCAGTAAACTCTGTCAAAAGCTTTCCCTAAGTCTGCAAATGCTATAAATATAGATTTGCCTTTCCTTAACCTATATTCTAAGATAAGTCGTAGGGTCCGTACTGCCTCGGTGCTCGTACGTTCCTCCAGAATCCAAACTGTTCTTCCCAAATGTCGGGTTCTACCAGTTTTTCCATTCTTCTGTAAACAATTCCTGTTAGTATTTTGCATCCATGACTCATTAAGCTGATAGTCCGGTAATATTCACACCTGTCAGCAACTGCTTTCTTTGGAATTGTAATTATTATATTCTTCTCGAAGTCCGAGTATATTTAGCCTGTCTCATACATGTTGCACACCAGATGGAAGAGTTCTGTCATGGATGGCTCTGCCAGGGCGATCAGTAGTTCTGATGGAATGTCGCCTGCCAGCGGGGCCTTGTTCCGAGTTAGAGCTTTCAGTGGCCTGTCAAATTCTTCTCGCATCCCCCATCTCACCTTCATCTATGTCCTCTTCCATTTCTATAATCCCAATCTCAACATTTATTAAAAATTCTTAGAGTGCACAATTTGATGAAGGACGTTACAAGATTTCTATAGGAGCACACAACAAAGCACCAGAGTCAGACATGAAACAAGGTTATAATCGGCAGTCGTAGTGGTAATTTAATGGGGAAACTGGTTTGCTGCAAATCAACTTCCTGATATACTAATACCGCTCGACATGAAACCTGTGATCGCGTGGTCATGCCGGAAATAGAAAATGGGATTACATACAACTGTGCCTTTCTGCTTAGTAATGAAAAGCCAGCGTGAGTTTCACTGAAACGTTAGCGAACATTAATTCTGTTCCGCCCTAACCACCTGATGCAACTAGATATTATTTCTGTTTTCTGTATATATGAGGTACATACAATAGAAAAGGTAAAACTTTAAACCATATGTGAAGATGTATCTCAATAAAACAGTGACTCAAGATCACTTTCATATTACAAGTTGTATTTAAACAATAATAAAGAGATACAAAATACATTAATGTGAATGTGTTCTGAAAAGGGTGCAGCTAAGGCGAGTGTGAAAACAGTTATAGTTACGCAAATGTATATACATAAATCACAAAAAAATATAGCAACGAAAAGTAGGATTTCTCTTTTATCCTCACACGTAAATCCACTGAAATTATTTCGCCATATAATGCATAATTACGCCATGGAACCTAACTTATCCTGAGAACTGTGTGATATGCTGAGTTCACCACACGACATGGGAGTATACGGACACTGGCACCCAAATATGAAAAAAAAGGAAAACATACAAAACGAAGTTCAGTTCGAGTTGGGTTGACTGATTGTAGCTGCATAGCGGTAGTGTGCAGTTGGTTAGGCAGGCTCCTCATAACGTGCTATCATCGATCAGGTCTCCTTCTCTAAGCGGAAGAGTCACCCAGGCAGGGCCAATGTTGGTGTGATGAAGCGTGGTGGCTTTGGCAAGGTGTAGGTAATACTTTTGCTTCCTGTTCTCAACGTCTCTGATTTTGACCAGGGTTTCTTAATGGTTCATGGAGAAAGGAAGTGTTTACTTTGTATTGGTCCTTCTTGGTGTAGCAGACAGCATACCGTAATTTGTCTTGATCTCCTCTTCACTGATAACAATGAGCTGTAAAAAGGTTGCTAGACAGAGGAAGGAAAAGACTTTATGCTTTTCATACAGCTTGTGCATGTGTGATAGCACATGTGAATTCTCTTAAGGAGGAAAACACTTGGAAATATTTACAGCACAGCTGCTATATATAGCGGACTAGCGATGTCGTTGTCAGAAAAGGAACATGTGTGGTGTTTGCTTTTGCATTGCTTTCATCTATTAACGCGTGCAAAGCTGCATCTCAGTGTTCCTTTTCTGTTGTTGTGGTGTGCTAACGCGAGTCGGATTACATGTTGCTATTACGTGACTTGATAGCAGCTAGCACTGTAGGTGGGACGCCTGCTAATATCCTCGATGGGCGCCTTGTGCAGTTGCGGCAGCAGCTCGTCCCCAGTGTGCGGTGGCCCAGTGTGCGGGTATCTGCCTTCAGTGTGTCGCCCCGCCAGGCTCTTCGGCGCTGAAGCGGCTCACTCACACCATCAGAAGCGCAAACAAAAGTTGTTGCCGCACACCTGTGCGCTGCTGCCTCCTTTCTCCTTAGCGAAGCTGCACGCTGCTACCGCCGATTCCAGAAAGGGCCGCATCATCGCATGACGATGTCTGTTTGCCGACTACTGACTAATGCCCAAGTCGTTTGCTTGCGTTCTCACTCAGCCTGTGGCACATTACTCAAGGTCCAGGAAATACAATCTTACCCTCACTAACTTGTTAATTCATTATACACACAATTTGCTTTTTTATGGGTTATACCTTCACAGTTAGCTTGCTTTACATGTTATGTATTCAAACTAAATTTACTTACAATATTTTGTTTGATTAAAAATTGCAAATTATTTTGATTTCGCTGCTCTTCACATGTTTTTTATTCTAATTACATTTATTTACCATATCTAGTTTGATTGAAAACCGAATTCTGACTGAACTGCTCTACAATACTCCTCTTATTTGTAAATTATTTATCTCATCCCTTTATTTTTAACTTGATAAAATTGTATCCATTTAACGTAGTACTATATTTACATTGTAAATGGACTGTCATTTACATGTTATTAGGTTAGTATTATTAAGTTAGTATTATTAGATTTATTAGTCATTAGGAAAGACATGCATCACTCCTCCTTCCATTCATGCAACTGTTAGTTTACATACATGCCTTAAATTAATAAAAATCCTTGTGTTACTTCCTATGCCCCCTAATGGAATCAATAAAGTAAAGAGGAACATGCAACTGGCACCCATACAGTGTCTCTACTGTTGATCAGTTAGCCAGCCTCTCTTTACTTCTCGTGTGTCCTTGATTCCTTCTGTTTTCTGTTATCTCTTTCCTTGGCCAAGGTGTCATCGATGGCCCTCATTCCTACTTTGTCTTTTTATATTTTGATGGCATGCAAAATGGTTCAAATGGCTCTAAGCACTATGGGACTTAACATCTCCGTAGTGCTCAGAGCCATTTGAGCCATTTGAACTTAACATCTGAGGTCATCAGTCCCCTAAACTTAGAACTACTTAAACCTAACTAACCTAAGGACATCACACACATCCATAACCGAGGCAGGATTCGAACCTGCGACCGTAGCAGCCGTGTGGTTCCGGACTGAAGCGCCTAGAACCGCTCGCCCACAGCAGCCGGCTGACGGCATGCATGTACAGAAAATACTTGATCTGTGAATATTAACTTTACATAAAACTTTTAGACATAGCATCTTCTGTTTTGAACATAGATACTTGGTACAACAAAAATTCGTACGACATATAACCATATCTTTCTTTTATCACAATGCGTACCTGGTTAACTCATATGTGGTCATTTTTGCCGGCCGGTGTGGCCGAGCGGTTCTAGGCGCTTCAGTCCGGAACCGCGCGACTGCTGCGGTAGCGGTTTCGAATCCTGCCTCGGGCATGGATGTTTGTGATGTCCTTAGGTTAGTTACGTTTAAGTAGTTCTAAGTTCTAGAGGACTGATGACCTCAGATGTTAAGTCCCATAGTGCTCAGAACCATTTGAACCATTTATTGTGGTCATTTTTCAACAAAGGTTGTGTCTGTACAGTCGCATTCTTTTTGTGTTTTCCTGTAATCCATGTGATCTTTCCTTTTCTTGCTATTTTCTCAGTCTCCATTAGATAAGTTTCCATAGAAGAAATACAAAAACAATAAATTTAAAATGGCCTTCCAACTGACTCATGAGTTTCACGGTTATCTATAAGGTTCGTTATGGAATGCTGGTCGTCTTGATGCAGGATATGGGTATTGGATTGTCTCAGTTTGTAGTTGGCCTTTCGAACTATGTAAGTCAAGTAATTTCCTTACTAAAACTGCAGTACCCACACCATCCATGCTCCAAAAAAAAATTTTTTAAATGTCCACAGTTAACGTATCACGAAGACCCACATGTACTTACAATGTTGGATGAATTCATAATACTTCATTCATTTCTCCAATTGGTCCTCACACTTCCCTGGCATGAACACTAACCACAAACTCTCTTTACTGTACGGTCCTGATGCTCCCCTGATATCGACAAAACTATACACTATATCACAATAATTCTTTTCGCCAGCTAACGCCAGATGCAAAATCAAGCACAGTTGAAGTACCCCTCTCTATACTGAATTTCATAAAGACAAAATTTTCCTCATAACTCTAATATCTCAAGTGAATATCACCTCTTACTACAACATTACTTCTTTCTTCCCAACACTCACATATTGTCTTCATTTTGCTTGTGAGAAACCTCATTCCATTCACTATATTAGCACACCCTTTGCCACAACATCTTACACCAGCTGTATTCCTCTCACTACTGCTCCTATTTCTATTTATTATCTTCATACAATTATCTATGGAGAAGACATTATGAGATCTTACACTCTAATTTATATAACCTGAAACAACTACCTGCAGGAGGAAGTTTCCAGGGTTTACCAGTGAGAATTTGTTATTAGACATCATATCAGTTCCTCTCCTTGAATCTAATTCAACATAAGATGCTACATACTACTAACAACAATTGACAATATTATACAATTACTAAGATCAGATACAAAATATCTCCGACCCAGCTGGGAATCGAACCCGGGCCCCTTGGCGTGAGAGACCGCCGCGCTAACCAATTTCTTTTTTCCGTTGTTGATCGTTATGTTTGGTTGTTGCGGACATCACATGACATTCGGTCAAGTTCGTTTGTAGATCCTTCACCTCAGTCTTTTATTACAGAAGCCAACCAGCTCTCTGACCGAACACGCTGAGCTACCGTGCCGGCACCACTCAGCTATAGGTGAAGGATATTACAATGATACTAATTTTTCAAACTGCACAATTCATACCTTAGGGTGTAAGCTGTTGTTATTGTCTCTGTACACTTGGAATTTGCAAACTGAGAGGAAGTGTTTGTAATCAGATTCTTGCTTCCAGCATCCCTCAGATTGATACAAAATCCACCATCCCTCAGATTGATACAAAATCCGTGACCAAAGCTCTTTCGTGATTTGATACTGCTCGTCCCATGGGTGTGATTTCTTCTGACTAGGTTGAAATTGTACGCACTGTTCATGTCTACCTGTCAGTGTAACACTGGAACTACTTTTTCCTTGAATCCACCATAATCTTTTGCTAGGTTAACATTCTCCTCTTTCTGTCGATTAATTTAACACCTCTTGCTTTTCTTTAAGTGCAAACAGTTCCTGTATTTCCGTGGATTCCACAACTGATACAGGACACGTTCCATCCAAGCACTCACGTATCCCGATTTCTTCCGCCGCAAATATGTGGTTGCTAGTTGCTATGTGGGTTCACATAGTTGCTTTTCTATTTCTCCCAGCAAGTGGACAAATTTTTCTTTGATCTTAATTACACGTCTTTCTACCTTTTCAACCCCTCCTACTCTTATTGCCTCTCTTTTACCATGCTGGCATTTTTCGGCAAGCCAGGGATTTGTTCTAACTCCTTTGTTATGTCACCTGTGTTATTAATTTCGAGAGGCCTGCATGGGATTCCTCCTTTGTCTCTCTTACCTCCTTCCCAGCTCCTTTATTTCCCGATCTACATCACTTGGACATTTCTTCGTTTCTTCTCTTCCCTTGCCTCTTTTGCCTCGTCATACATTTTTTTTAAATTCTAAAATTCCAAAGTTAACCTCCTTTGGGTCCTATGTTTCCTTAGCGGTGGGGCGTCAGACTCAGTTGAGTAACTCTCTGTGCTGTGTTGTTCACTCTGACGCTACCCTCTACTTCAGAATTTGTAACTGCCACAATCGTGTCAGTGTGTCATGATGTCATCATATCCCCTTCCATATTAACACTACCTGTATAAGTGTCTCTTTTCTTACACTCTGATAATTGTGTCTCAGATAAACTGTCTATGAAGGCTATCTGCTCAGTAGGAAACATGACCTACTCTCAGTCTACTACAATCTCTTATCTAAAGCTAAATTTCTCCCGAACAGGCCACGAAGGCCCAACGGTACCGACCGGCCGCCGTGTCACCCTCAACCACATGGCGTCACTGGATACGGATACGGAGGGGCATGTGGTCAGCACACCACTCTTTCGGGTCCTCAGTTTGCCTCACAACAGCTGAGTGCACCCCGTACAATCTCTTATCTATCTTGATCTAACTCCATAATGTCCAATTCATTCTATCCCGCTAGTATTACACGCTCCAGTCACGTTAATGTGACACCTTTCAAAAGCCTGAATAACCACAATGTGCAGCGCTGACTTCTGCGACACGTGCAGGAAGAGAGTCAGTGAGGTTCCGTAAGGTACCAACAGGGATGTGGAGCAGTGCCGACTCCTGCGCCATGGCCAGCTGTGCTAGGTGTCTCAGCTGACGATCCATCGTGCGAACTCTCGAATAGAGGTGGCCCCACAGATTCTCGACTGGGCTTAAATCCGAAGAATTTGGTGGTCCTAGGACAATGGCCAACTGATCCTTGTGCTCTTCGAACCACACACGTACACTGCGAGCTGTGTGACGTATTGCATTGCCCTGCTGGTAGATGCCATGGTGCCGAGGAAGATAAAATATATATGCTACACCAAGAAGACAAATATATTATACTAGAACTGAATTGTGATTACATTTTCACGCAATTTGGGTACATAGATCCTGAGGAATAGTACCCAGAACAACCACCTCTGGCCGTAATAACGGCCTTTATACGCCTGGGCATTGAGTCCAACAGAGCTTGGATGGCGTGTACAGGTACAGCTGCCCATGCAGCTTCAACACGATACCACAGTTCATCAAGAGTAGTGACTGGCGTATTGTGACGAGCCAGTTGCTCGTCCACCATTGACCAGACGTTTTCAACTGGTGAGAGATCTGGAGAATGTGCTGGCCAGGGCAGCAGTCGAACATTTTCTGTATCCAGAAAGGCCAGTACAGGACCTGCAACATGCGGTCATGCATTATCCTGCTGAAATGTAGGGTTTCGCAGGGATCGAATGAAGGGTAGAGCCACGGGTCGTAACACATCTGTAATGTAATGTCCACTGTTCAAAGTGCCGCCAATGAGAACAAGAGGTGACCGAGACGTGTAACCAATGGCACCCCATACCATCACGCCGGGTGATACGCCAGTGTGGCTATGACGTATACACGCTTCCAATGTGCGTTCACGGCGATGTCGCCAAACACGGATGCGACCATCATGATGCTGTAAACAGAACATGGATTCATCCGAAAAAATGACGTTTTCCCATTCGTGCACCCAGGTTCGTCGTTGAGTACACCATCGCAGGCGCTCCTGTCTATGATGCGGTGTCAAGGGTAACCGCATCCATGGTCTCCGAGCTGATAGTCTATGCTGCTGCAAACGTCGTCGAACTGGTCGTGCAGATGGTTGTTATCTTGCAAACGTCCCCATCTGTTGACTCAGGGATCGAGACGTGATTGCACGATCCGTTACATCCACGCGGATAAGATGCCTGTCATCTCGACTGCTAGTGATACGAGGCCGTTGGGATCCAGCACAGCGTTCCGTATTACCCTCCTGAACCCACCGATTCCATATTCTGCTAAAAGTCATTGGATCTCGACCAACGCGAGTAGCAATGTCGCGATACGATAGACCGCAATCGCGATAGGCTACAATCCGACCTTTATCAAAGTCGGAATCGTGATGGTATGCATTTCTCCTCCTTACACGAGGCTTCACAACAACGTTTCACGAGGCAACGCCGGTCATCTGCTGTTTGTGTTTCAGAAATCGGTTTTAAACTTTTCTCATGTCAGCGCGTTGTAGGTGTCGCCACCGGCGCCAACCTTTTGTGAATGCTCTGAAAAGCTAATCATTTGCATATCACAGCATCTTCTTCCTGTCGGTTAAATTTCGCGTCTGTAGCACGTCATCTTCGTGGTGTAGCAATTTTAATGGCCAGTAGAGCTGCATATATACAATTTTGTTTGAACTTGTTGCTAACTTAGATGATGATAATAAATAAGATACCTAATAGGTTTTAAATTAGAATTAAATGTGCATTTAATGGGAGAAACAAGAGATTGAAATTTGACTTAGATACTATGTGACATATCTTCCCTTTATACCTTCTGGGTGTGTGGTTCGGTCTGTTACATATGTTGTCATACAAGTTGTATACTTAATTTAATGTACTGATTAGTTAGGTTACAATGTGTTTTCGAACTTAAGGTAACAGTGAAGCTTGAGAGTTGATTTAAAATGTCATAGTCAGCTGTATCAGGTGCGAGTGCTCGGTAAAACTTCCAGCGAATCACACCCGATGCAGCGAAAGAAGAAGAAATGTTACCTCCTCAGATAATGTTACTGGCTGTGAAGTGGTATAACAAACGGCTACACAGAGAGGTTGTTTTTCCAGATTGATTCGGTTTAGTGTTATAGAACCTTTGCTTTCTTTTGTTATGTTTGTATATTCATCGTCTTCACTTCCTGTGTATGATATGGCATCCGATTCCGTTTCTGTGCTTGTGCCTGTGTCGTTTACTATGTACCGCTGATCTGTCCGATGTGGAGTCTGTCTTATTCAGGCGTATGGTCTCTCCTGTTTGTATGCGGCATATAATGCTCGCGATACTTAGTCTGCAATGTTGTTTATAGAGTTCGAGTCATCTTGCCTGCGTATTAATTGACTATGTCCTGGTTTCCTAAACTCGGTTTTATGTGTCCTATAGCATCGCAGATGAACACTATGTGTTCAGGTGTGTCATTCTCACCATTGGCACAACTGTGAGTCTGTTTTACGCCAAACCTGTGAAGATGCATAGGATAAGGGCGATGGCCCGTGAGATAGTGCATCACCACACCTGTTGGAATTATGAACTTCAAATTCATCCGCTCTCGTATACTGCGGAAGAAAGAGTAGACTCGTCTACCCTTATCAGTTGTGTCCCATTCTGTCTGCTATGTATCAGTTCTCCACTTGTTTGACTTCCTTTTGTCGGTTATGTCCAGTTATTTCTCTTATTTTGTCACGTCAGCCAGTACGCAGCTGCTCTGTGCCGATTTGTCATTATAGGGAAAACTCCCAGTACCACGCAAGTGCCTAAATCGAGGTCATGCCGAAAGCCCCCGGGATTGTGAGTAGAATACTCTTCTGGCAGCGCCTCACAATGGTTTTATGCGTACCATGTGCCCAAGCACTAGCCGCAAACCAAGTTACTGACTCAAAGAGTGCTGTGTAATATGGCCTTATTGTCTGAAGGGGTAGTCTGTATCTTGTAGTGTTCAGTCTTGCAAGTTTATTCATGAGTTTCGTCGCTTTGTTAATTGTCAGTCTGGCATGTTCTTTAAAGTGAAAATGTTCCTCCATATAAATGCCAAGGTATCTTGTCACAACTTCCCTTTTTATAGATATGTTGTTTAACTTAATAACTGGATTTATTTTTAGAGTGCCTCTTAGAATAGGTAAACAGCTCCGTTTGATGCTATTGTGAGTTTGTTGTTCGTGTACCATTCACCGATGAACGCAAGGAGACGCATGGCTTTACTCTCCAATTTGGACCTGGTGTTTGCAGATACCATGACCATAAGGTCATCAGCGTACCCAATCACTCCGTTAACCATGTCGTTATCTTCTAGTGCA
Organism: Schistocerca serialis cubense; assembly: GCF_023864345.2. Lineage (NCBI taxonomy): Eukaryota > Metazoa > Arthropoda > Insecta > Orthoptera > Acrididae > Schistocerca > Schistocerca serialis. The sequence goes on along the minus strand of NC_064640.1, from coordinate 654,439,505 downwards.
TTCAGTAGTGGTTCTATGGCTATGTCCCAGAAAATCAGTCCGCTTATGGATCCTTGCGGATAACCCTATGTTACCCTCTTTATAACCTTTTGGCGACCAGTCTTCCATTCCCTATCCGGGTTTTACAATAATCTTTAAGGCTGTTGTCTAGAGCGAGTGGCACACTCGTCTCTCTAAGTCTTGCAAACAGCGTCAAAGGTTGTCGAAAGCACGAGCTATGTCAATTAGAATTGCTACTATGTATTTCTCTTGTATTGTCTGTGTCATTTCCATGGCCTTATTTACTGCGTCGTCGATGGATGTACGTGGTCGGAAACGAAACTGATGTGGGCTAAGGCCGAAGAGCTGCCGGTGCGACTGAAGTCTGTCGCACGCAGTCTCTTCTGTACCTTTGCCAGAATGTCAATGAGGCATATTGGTCTGTATGTCTTAGGGCCAGTCGGGTCTTTGTCCTCAGCTTTCTTGATTATAACTGCATTTGCCGTCTTCTATATGTCTGATATTCGTTCTTCTAGCAGAGCATCATTCAATAAGTCTGTCAGGAATGCTGCGATAAGTGGAGCAGCTTGTTTGATGGTTTGGGGATGGATGTCGTCAGGGCCTGGAGCCTTTTTGTTCTTTATTTGGTGTATTACCTCGCGAGCAAAGGGGATGGTGATACCTTCGTCTTCGTATTTGTCATAAAGTAGTCTGCGAAGGGTGGTGCGAAGCTGGTTGTCCTGAGTGGGGTCATTATCAGGAGGTAGTTTGTTGAGGAGATACTGTGCTGTGCATCTCCAGCCTCTTGTGGTAGAATCATCTGGTTTGTTCAGTATTGATAAAACTGTAGGATTCTTTATATGTTCAGTCTGCAGTTTAAGCGGCTCCCCCCCTCCCCCCCCAGATGTTGTTATGTAAGTTTGTCCCAACATATGTGTTCTCAGTGGTCTTTCCTGATCTTATGTATTTCGTCTTCGTATCGTGTTTTAGCTTCAAGATAACGTTGAAGTCTAATTTCTCTTTCCCATGCTGTCTTTGATTTTTGGTAATATCGTCGTCTATCACGAGCGTCTTTTCTTAGGCTTGTTAATAGTGCTGACCATGGTGCCCTTTGGGTGCGTCGCGCGCTGCAGGTATTGCTGCAACTTGTGCTCTCTGTATGACGTCTGTAAGAACGTGAGCTCTGTAATCTATGCTTCCTTGGGTGACACGTAGAGGAAGCTCTTCAATCACGTGCCTTAGTTTTTGCCAGTTTGCTTTGCCTAGCAGCAGCCTTGGGTGTTGCAATGTGTCTGTTTCTGTGTTTGTTTTAGTGTATGTGATTATTCCGTTATGATCACTGAGTGTTTTCTTATCGAGCACCTGCCAGTTAACTACCTGTATTAATGATGGGCTGTTCGCCAGAGAAATCTCTACGTTGCTGCCTACTCTACTATTTCCGTGGTAAGTTGGCGGCTGACCTGGTTTGTTTAAAACGAAAAATTACATTCGTGTATAACGTCGACTATTATTTGTCCTCTGGCGTCCGTTCTGTCAGAGTGCCAGAGGGTTAACCTAGCATTTGTGACTGTTAAGATAAGTAGTCGTCTGCCATTTGAAAATTGAGCAATATTTTTTATTATTTCAGGAAAAGGCTCTATATGAAATGAGTACTGGGCGTAGATCGACGAGATGCTCCATGTTTCCCTGCTTACAGTTATTTCGACTGTAGCCGTATGTTGCGCGCGTAATTGCAATATTTATGTTACTGTAATGTTATTGTTTAGCACAATGATTGCAGCCTTGGCCTTGTTCGTGCCTGTCATTTGCATGTACTGCCTCGGGAGGCCAGGAGTTCTTCCATCTCGTGTGTATGGTTCTTGCAGACACAATATGTCCGCGCATACCTAGTTCACTAGCCTGCCAAGCTCTGCGGCCACCGTAGTGCTAGCTATACAGTTTAGCTGCAAGACTTTCGCTATGGAAATTCAGTAAAAACAAAGAACTTCGGCCCCAGCCGCAAAGTCCATGACTGCAGCGCCCTAGACCGCTCGGCTAATCCCGCGCGGCTTTTGTTTCTTACTTCGTGGTTTTGTGACTGACTAACTGGGTCATGGTGTTTATCTCTTTGTGTAGTTTCCGGTTTTGGGTGATGTGACGTCTTAGTCAGTTGATGATTGTTGTGATTTTTCAGTGTGAGCTTTTTGTGTGTTCATGTTGTTTTTAGTATCGACATGGTGTGTGATCAATTTTTATTGATTGAAGTTTTCTGTATGCGTATGTTCCTCACTGATAACTGTTTCTTGCACCTGAATTGTCTTTTCGTGCGTATTGCCACCGTAGACGAAACGTATAGCTTGCATGTATGGTTTACATTTTGATGTGTCATATTCGTATTTTTCTGAAGCTGTTGTTTCATTATACGGTAACCTATCCTCAGGCGAGGGAAGAATTAATTTACGTTTATGTTGTTTGGGTGTGTCAAGATGTTACAGAGAAGTACAGTTATGTTACACAATTAACAACATACACTACACAGCTAACCGATCTGTCGCCGGTACACTACACAATGCAGCTTACACGGCACAACTGCGCAAACAACAGGCGATTATAATACGTACAACGTACGTCACATGACCATAATACGTGGTAGGTTGCATAGCGTAAACATGGCATGTACCCGTGCATTGTATGCAAAAAAATCACGTTACGGTTCAGTTGTATTGCGTATACGTTCACGTTGTGCACATCAGTTTTGCAGAATTAAAGTTCCTTTCAGTACTGATACCTCCCTAACGAAGTATTTGCGGACCCATGTTCATTTAACATTTTTTGTTCAGAATTACTTATAACATCACTGTTTAAAATATTGACCTTTCCTCCCCAAACACCCTGGATATCCAAAGAGTGTTGTCTCACTGCTTTTGTTTTGCTGTGTGTTAGTTGAGATTGTTGATGACATCATACTCTGTTTTTTCTATTTGTCTCTTGTAGAGTTTTTTGTAAATAGTTTTTTTTTAAATTTTCATTTTGTAAAATTTTGAACAAAAAAAGTATTAGTAGTAAAACAGGATTTTCATGATATAACATGTAAAACCACACAATGTACGACCTGCTATATAATAACAGGCAGCAGGTCTTTACTTGAGAAATAAATGAATGTCGAGGAAGAAACAAACTACATGCAATGGTGGACGTTGTTCCCAGGGATAGATGCATATTTTTGTTGATCTTCCATTATGTCTTCCATAATGACGAGATCACCCGGGAAATGCCACAAAAACATTCCCCAGACCATAAGACTCCCTCTTTCCACCTACACCTTTCTGACAATTGTTGCAGGTCCTTACATGCCAAAGGCCGTATGTCCAAAGCAGCACAAAATGTGATTTATCTGAAAATTCCTCTTGTAGCCACTCAGTGTTGTTTGAGTTGCGGACATTTTTTAACTTTTGTATTTTTTTGGTTCTAATAAAGCTCCATGTCATTCCAAGCATGTGTGTCAATTTGTACCTCTCTATCTACATTATTCCGTGATTTATTCAATTTTCAAATTTATACTGACTTTTTGATCACCCGGTATATAGCTTCACTCCTCACTACAAATGCAGACACTTTATAGCGGTTACCAGCGGATGCAATTGAGCCAACTGATGCCTCCCGATACGTCTGTTGGCAAATACACTACCAACCACAAGCACCTCTAATAGATCTGCCGCTGACAGACGCACAAACAGCAGATGCATTGAATAAATACCATATTTTACGGCGTATTCGGGATTAAACATGCAACGGATGGCCATCAAGCAGTAGTGGCCAAAATCCTGTTCTCTCTTTTCCACCAGCTTAGAGAGCTTACCGTGCTATCATGTGCGACCGCAAATGGCGACCTCGTGATTATTCCAGGAGTTCTAAGGTCAGAGGTATTAGCACGCCTCTATCAGGAACACTTGGGCGTATCTAGAACAAAATGACTTACATTCCGACATTTATAATGGCATGGTATATATCAAGACGTCACCAAGATGGCAGTACACTGCTAGGTGTGCGCTGCATTCCATCCAATACCATGTCAGCAGGTACATTCCTGGCAACCACCGCACGATCCTTATGACCACCGCCATTTAGAGTTTGCGTGACCTTTTGTATAGCTCATGTGGATTGTAGTAACGGTCACTTTTTCCGATATGGAAATCAGATCTGACACTGATCAAAGTCATGAGTAGGACGACCAACACATTATTGTTGATTCAAATGACGAGAACTGCAACAGTGATTGTATAGATCAAGACATCTTTCTTCATCTCTTTTCTATCTAGTCATTGCGAGTCGATGCATGAATGTAGTATTCTCGCTTACAAGCTGAGGCAGTGAGCAGTCAGTATTAACAGGACGCAAAGGGCAGTGACCAGCACTCCCTACCATGCTTCTCCCAAGGGATCTTTGGGGCAAATTAAAAGGCAGGACGCTGACCAAGTATGTGTGGCGGCCCTGGCCGCCCAAGGCGAGCATTCGAAACATTGTCCCTCTGGCGCTGCGTTGGAGGACGAAGTAGGCTTCTTGTAAGAAATTTAGAAAACGAAGAACAACATGTAGAATGCGCTAGAAATACAGTCTTGTCGACACACTTCCCGCGATAAAAGGCGATTTACAATGTGTCGCTCCTCGCAAAGCGATTTCTGCAGAAGTCATTGGCCGGTGAGTTCGTGGAAAGCAGATGCAATGAGGAAAAACTTTTCTATCCTGCGGTCGTGAAAGCTATGACTTGCATGTTCTGAAAAAGACAGCTAAGAAATGGAGGTCACTGAAAAGTATCCAACATTATTTTGAGAAGAGACTGCAGACTGGAAGTAGGAGACACGAGCTTCTGACATTGGCCACCTTTCCCATGATGCTAAGAACGGTGCGATCAGGAGAACGAACGATTAGAGGACGATTTTTATGCAGTCCATAGTGAGAGAACTCAACAATATAAAAAACGTACAGTACTGACTAGCGCCAAACGAACTTTGTGCTCATTCATGGGCAATGTTTTAACATGTGCTGTTCTCATATCAATACTCTGGTAGTAGACTTCAGTATGCTAAGAGACTTTATCCCGACGGCAGTTTGGTTGCTGACGGCTTTCTGCAGACATCTGTAGTAGCAGACTTAGATGCAGACAGGCGGAGTTCACTTGCAGAGAAGACTGGTGTGACGTATCCACTTACAGCACTCAATCTGCTGGTCTACAGGCACATGGTGGTGAGAACATCTAGTGGCATCAGCTAGTTAGGACGGAACGGGTCATATATTTGTTACTATTTTAAAAATTCACACTGACTTCTCATGACTAAGCAGTTAATGGTTTTATTTCGCAGTTATGCTGTGTAGTATTAATACAGTACGGAATTGATATGCATCAAACACGTAGGCCTGTTGAACAATTTCTGCCAGTCGTACCATTGTTTATTATAACCTTTATTCATGTCTCACTTTGATGTCATTTATTTATTTATTTACACGTCAAGTTCCGTAGGACCAAAATGAGGAGCAAATCTCCAAAGTAATGGAATGTGTCAGTACATGGAATTACAACAAAAAAGTAATAAAAGATAAAAATAAATTATTATGTGCCCAAAAAAGTCAATCCATAAGTTTAAGTAAAAGCAACCAACAATACAACAAGAATCAGCTTAATTTTTCAAGGAAGTTCTCATCAGAATAGAAGGAGTGACCCATGAGGAAACACTTCAGTTTCGATTTAAAAGCGCGTGGATTACTACTAAGATTTTTGAATTCGAGTGGTAGTTTATTGGAAATGGGTGCAGCAGTATACTGCACGACTTTCTGCATAAGAGTTAAGGAAGTCCGATTCAAATGCAGGTTTGATTTCTGCCGACTATTAACTGAGTAAAAGCTGCTTATTCTTGGGAATAAGCTGATATTGTTAACAAGAAATGACAGTAAGGAATATATATATATATATATATATATATATATATATATAAAAATTAGGAGACACACTAAAAGAACAAAATATCAAAATTTTAGCCCTGCAAGAAACAAGGTTGCCTGATGAGAATACCATGGAGTTTGGAAACTACCGATTGTTTAAAAGTAAAACAGACAAAAGAATTCTTAAAAACACTCCGCATCTGGGTGTTGCATTCGCAATTTCGCAAGACATTCTTGGCTCCGTAATCGAAGTAAATCCAGTAAACAACAGACTAATGACAATTTCCATGAAATGTGCAAATAAAATGTACTGTTTAATTAACGCACACATGCCTATCAACCAGGAGAATAAAACAAATCCAGAAAAAGTAAATAAGTCATGGGAAGTGTTAGAGAATACAGTCTCCAAAATTCCTCAAAATTATGTAAAGATTTTAATGGGTGATTTTAATGCACAGTTAGGGAAAGAGAGAAAATTTAGAAAAACGGTCGGTGAATTCCCTGCACATAAATGGACCAATCAAAATGGAAAGAGGCTGGTAGAATTTTGCAGAAATTTCAATCTCAAAATTATGTCAAGTCATTTTAAGAAAAAACCTTCAAAACAAAAGACATGGCGATCACCTAACAAGGACATAGGTGAATTCCAAATTGACCATATTGCAATCTCGTATCCATGTCACAAAGAAATTTTAAATGTTCAAGTTCGTAAAGGCGCCAATATTGACTCAGACCATTACTTAACCCGTGTGAAACTAAAGCTAAAACCCCAAAATTTCAACAAAAGGACACCATTAATCCCCAAATTTGACACCAGTAAAATCCAACCATCATTATTAGCAGACGAATTTGACAAAACAAGTGCACAAAATTGGGAACAACTCAAACACAAGATTATCAAAACAGCTCAAGATCAAATTCCTTTACGAAAACACAAGAAACATGCTTGGTGGAATGAAAACTGTGATCATGCAATCAAAGCCAGACAAGAGACATTTAAAGCATGGAATAGCAACAAGACAGAAGACACATATGATACATTCCTGACAACTAGAAAAGACACTTCAAAACTAATTAGACAAGCAAAAAGACAATATGAGAATAGTCAACTCTTAGAAATTGAAGAAGATTTTCAGAAATACAATACCAGAAATTTTTATAAAACTTTTAAAACCAAAATAAAGGGGTACCAACCCCAGAACCTTTGCTTCAAGAAGGAAAATGGACAGTTGGCTCTTAACAACCAAGAAAATTGCAAAGAACTTTCTAAATATTTTAAGAATCTTCTAAATTGCCCCGAGCCCACAGAAAGATTTCCACCAAAAATTCCCCAACAATGCAATCCAGTTTCACTTGCACCAAATGAAGAGGAAATCATTAAAGAAATTCATAGGTTGAAAAACAACAAAGCATCTGGTGAAGATGGAATTGTTGCAGAACTTTTAAAGGCAGCTGGTCCAAAAACCGTTAAAGAAATTACTTCAATCATGCAAAACATTTGGCAAACTGAAAAAATTCCTGATGAATGGAAAACCGCCTTGATTCACCCACTTCATAAGAAGGGATACAAAACTGATGTTAATAATTACAGAGGAATTTCTCTTCTTCCAGTCACATACAAAATCCTCTCTCAATGTCTTCTGAACCGAGCACAACAACAACTTGAATGGAAAATTGGCGAATATCAAGCAGGTTTCAGGCCAAATAGATCTTGCCCAGAACAGATTTTAGTCCTCAAACTAATTCTCAGACATCAAAAAATTTACAATAAAAAACTAGTTTGTACCTTTGTAGATTTTAGAAAGGCTTATGACTCAGTGGATCGTGAATCTCTTTTCCAAATTGTGAAAGAACAAGGCCTGGATCCTAAAACCACGGCAATTATCAGAGACACGCTAACTGGTACAAAATCAAAAGTAAAGTTCAGAGGAGAAATTTCAGAATCCTTTGAAATAAAAACAGGCGTGAGGCAAGGTGATGGACTCTCTCCGTTGCTATTTAACTGCGTTCTAGAAAAAGTAATACAAGAGTGGCGCGAACGAAAATTGGAGTTCAAAATTGACCAACCAGTGAAATTAGGACGAACAAATATTCGAATAGACTGTTTGGCCTTTGCAGACGACTTGGTTATTCTAACGCAGGACATCCAAATTGCTCAGAAACAAATAGAAATTCTTAAAGAAACAGCAGAAAGAGTAGGTCTCCAAATCTCATTTGAAAAAAAAAACACAGTATATGACTAGCAACAAACTGGCACCCAAACTTTTGGAAACTAAGTATGGAAAAATCAAAAGAGTTTCGCAATTCAAATATTTAGGTGAAACAATCTCAGAGACTGGTCTAGAAAAAATTGGAAATGAAATTCGTTGTCAAAAGATGGAGACAGCTTTTAGACTTACAAAAGACATCTACAACAAAAAATGTCTCTCGAGGTACTCTAAATTGAGACATTACAACACGGTCATAAAACCAGAGTGCCTTTATGGGGCTGAAACGCTAATTTTAAACAGAAAAAAGGACATTCAAGAAATCCAAAAAAGAGAAAGAAAAGTAATCAGAAAAATTCTAGGTCCAAAATATACTGAAGAAGGAACATACAGGCTAAGAGCAAATAGTGAAATTCAACAATACACCAGCATATATTCGGATATGAAAAAACGCAGATTAAAATTTTATGGGCATATTAAAAGAATGGATGCTACCAGACTAACTAAACAAGTAGTGGAATTCTACGAAAATCGAAGTAAAGCTAAATTTGAGACAATAAAATGGATTGCTGCTATAAAGGAGGACATGAAAGAGGCAGATATAAAACAAGATGAAATTCAAGACAGAAAATTATTTAGGCAAAAAATTCATGACTGGGTAGTTGGTCAAGCTGAAAAACCAAAGAAAAGTGGAACCACATGGTCTGATGAAAGGAAAAGAGCTCATTCCGAGAGAATGAAAACAATTTGGGCAGAGAGAAAGTCTAAAAGAAAATAACTGAATGCCCCGTGATTGTACTTCGCGTGGTCCAGTAGGGCCCAAACGTGAATAATAATAATAATATGTATATATATATATATATATATACTAGGAGGGCAGTGTCAAAATACCCAGACTCGTGAACAGGGGTCGACAAGAGGTTCGTGAACTTACACCACTTATTGCCCGAACCGCCGTTTTCTGAGCCAAAAATATCCTTTTAGAATGGGAAGAGTTACCCAAAAACGTAATACCATACGACATAAGCGAATGAACATCAGCAATAGACAAATTTTTGTGTCGAACGATCATTCACTTCAGATACCGTTCGAACAGTAAAAATTGCAGCATTAAGTCTTTGAACAAGATCCTGAATGTGGGCTTTTCACGACAGCTTACTATCCATCTGAACACCTAGAAATTTGAACTGTTCAGTTTCACTAATCATATGCCCATTCCGTGAAATTAAAACGTCAGGTTTTGTTGAATTCTGTGTTGTAAACTGTAAAAACTGAATCTTACTGTGATTTAGCGTTAGTTTATTTTCAACAAGCCATGAGCTTAGGTCATGAACTGTACCATTTGAAACCGAGTCAACGTTGCACACAACATCCCTTACTATCAAGCTAGTGTCATCAGCAAACAGAAATATTTTAGAGATATCTGTAATACTGGAGGGCATATCATTTATATAAATAAGGAACAGGAGTCGCCTCTAACACTGATCCCTGGGCCACTCCACACCTGACCGTATCCCACTCAGACCCCACATCACAGCTACTCTCAACACTGTGAATAATAACCTCTTGCTATCTGTTGCTAACGCAAGATGTGAACCAGTTGTGAGCTACTCCCTGTATTCCATAATGGTCCAACTTCTGGAGCAACATTTTGTGATCAACACAATCAAATGCCTTAGTTAAATTATAAAATATGCGTAGTGTTCGAAATCTTCTGTTTAACCCATCCAGCACTTCACAGAGAATAGAGAATAGTATTTTCAGTTGTTAAACGACTTCTAAAGCCGAGCTGTACATCTGATATCAAATCGTGAGATACAAAATGATCAATTATCCTTACATACACAGCCTTTTCAATAACTTTAGCAAACACTGATGGCATAGAAATAGGTCTAAAATTATCTACATTATCCGTTTTTCCCTTTTAATATAGCGGCTTTACTACAGAGTACTTTAATCGTTCAAGAAACTGGCCATTCCTAAAGGAAAAATTACAAAGATAGCTAAATACAGGGCTAAAATGTGCAGCACAGTACTTTAATATTTTGCTAGGCAATCCATCATAATCATGAGAGTCCTTAGTCTTCAGTGATTTAATTACTGACTCAATCTCCCCCTTTTCTGTATCACAGAGGAGTATTTCAGACAATAATCTCGGAAAGGCATTTGCCAAGAAAGTTATACGAGGTCAGTTCAATAAGTAACGCAACACATTTTTTTCTGAAACAGGGGTTGTTTTATTCAGCATTGAAATACACCAGGTTATTCCCCAATCTTTTAGCTACACAACACTATTTTTCAACGTAATCTCCATTCAATGCTACGGCCTTACGCCACCTTGAAATGAGGGCCTGTATGCCTGCACGGTACCATTCCACTGGTCGATGTCGGAGCCAAGGTCGTACTGCATCAATAACTTCTTCATCATCCGCGTAGTGCCTCCCACGGATTGCGTCCTTCATTGGGCCAAACATATGGAAATCCGGCGGTGCGAGATCGGGGTTGTAGGGTGCATGAGGAAGAACAGTCCACTGAAGTTTTGTGAGCTCCTCTCGGGTGCGAAGACTTGTGTGAGGTCTTGCGTTGTCATGAAGAAGGAGAAGTTCGTTCAGATTTTTGTGCCTACGAACACGCTGAAGTCGTTTCTTCAATTTCTGAAGAGTAGCACAATACACTTCAGAGTTGATCGTTTGACCATGGGGAAGGACATCGAACAGAATAACCCCTTCAGCGTCCCAGAAGACTGTAACCATGACTTTACCGGCTGAGGGTATGGCTTTAAACTTTTTCTTGGTAGGGGAGTGGGTGTGGCGCCACTCCATTGATTGCCGTTTTGTTTCAGGTTCGAAGTGATGAACCCATGTTTCATCGCCTGTAACAATCTTTGACAAGAAATTGTCACCCTCAGCCACATGACGAGCAAGCAATTCCGCACAGATGGTTCTCCTTTGCTCTTTATGGTGTTCGGTTAGACAACGAGGGACCCAGCGGGAACAAACCTTTGAATATCCCAACTGGTGAACAATTGTGACAGCACTACCAACAGAGATGTCAAGTTGAGCACTGAGTTGTTTGATGGTGATCCGTCGATCATGTCGAACGAGTGTGTTCGCACGCTCCGCCATTGCAGGAGTCACAGGTGTGCACGGCCGGCCCGCACGCGGGAGATCAGACAGTCTTGCTTGACCTTGCGGCGATGATGACACACGCTTTGCCCAACGACTCACCGTGCTTTCGTCCACTACCAGATCACCGTAGACATTCTGCAAGCGCCTATGAATATCTAAGATGCCCTGGTTTTCCGTCAAAAAAACTCGATCACTGCCCGTTGTTTGCAACGCACATCCGTTACAGACGCCATTTTAACAGCTCCGTACAGCGCTGCCACTTGTCTGAAGTCAATGAAACTATACGAGACGACGCGGGAATGTTTGAAAATATTCCACAAGAAATTTCCGGTTTTTTCAACCAAAATTGGCCGAGAAAAAAAATGTGTTGCATTACTTATTGAACTGCCCTCGTATGATGCGCTGCAGAAACAAAATTTTTATTTAATTCACCAGCAATGCTCTTGTTAAATACTGTACAAATATCTGATTTATCAAAACAGAAATATTTTCACTACGAACTGTTGTGTTCTTCTGTAGAAATCTTGTAATATTCTTTAACAACTGCTGCACACTAAGAATTTGTAATAAATATTGGGATTTAGCTGGTCCAAGCCAATGATTTACACTCAATAGGCCCCCTTCATGAAGCTGGTTAACAGGAAATTATAGGAATACTGGTCTATGCGATTCAATACAAGGGTCCCCCTGTTTTCATTAATTGCGTTAATTCGACCCATTGAGTAACTTTTATCAAGCATCTGAGTTTCGGTGAACAATCTGCAAGTCAGCGGCCTCATTGATGCAGATGAAGTATAGCTCTCATACCGGTATTTCACCTAAATTAGTATTTACCGTGCCAGGATTGAATTTATTAATAAGGATTCTCCTTGATGCAGTCAGAAAACTTTCGATTTTCATGTAGACACTGATGGCGTTTTTGTTGATGTTGTTGTTGTCTTTTTAATTGAAACGTAACATCGAGAAGTAAATGCAATTAGTGAATGTAAGTTCACTTGCTGTCGCAAATATTTTATGCATATTTTTCTCTTGCACCTTACATATGGGTTTTGTGAATTTTTGTCCACTCAACGTAGACCTACTTTCGTTGATATCGGCGTCATAAATTTTGGAAGGTTTTTCATATATGCGAAAGAATGTATCGTAAGTTGCTTTACCTGAATTTAACTTCGACTTAAAAGTTATTTTGCTTGTTTTCTTCAGCGAATAAAAATTAGAAGTCAGACAAGATTAGAAGCAGACAGGCCACCACATTAATTTGACCATCGCCTATGTTCGACATCGACGTGTAATAACCACGCACAGACGGCGGGTGGCAGAACTGGCAGTGGAGGGTATACAAAGGGTGTCGGTCAACGTGGGAAACAGTGCACTCATCATTGTCGCAATGTGGTAATGGAGCAATTTATCTGACATCCAAAAGGGCATTGTCATTGGTTTTCGGGACAATGGTGGAAGAACTTCCGAAACGGCTAAGTTTATAAACTGTCTGCGTACCGCCGTTGTTAGAACGTTCAAAAAATGTCCGACAGATGGCGCTTCATCTGATCAGAATAGCACTAGTTAGCATAAGAAAGTAAGACAAAGCAAAGATGATGTTCTTTACAGGAAATGCTCAATATGTCCACCATCATTCCTCAACAATAGCTGTAGTCGAGGAATAATATTGTGATCAGCACTGTAAAGCATGTCCGGAGTTATGGTGAGGCATTGGCGTCAGATGTTGTCTTTCAGCATCCCTAGTGATGTCGGTCGATCACGATACACTTGCGACTTCAGGTAACCCCAAAGCCAATAATCGCACGGACTGAGGTCTGGGGACCTGGGAGGCCAAGCACGACGAAAGTGGCGGCTGAGCACACGATCATCACCAAACGACGCGCGCAAGAGATTTTTCATGCGTCTAGCAATATGGGGTGGAGCGCCATCCTGCATAAACATCATACGTTCCAGCAGGTGTTTATCAGCCAGGCTGCGGATGATGCGATTCTGTAACATTTCGGCGTACATCTCACCCGTCACAATAGCAGTTACAATACCAGAATCACGCATTTCCTCGAAGAAAAAAGGCCCGATAACGGCAGATGTGGTAAATCCAATCCATACCGTGACTTTATCGTCGTGCATTGGAGTTTCCACAACAGTTCTAGGATTTTCGGTAGCCCAAATTCTGCAGTTGTGGGCGTTGACAGACCCTCGGAGCGTGAAATGAGCGTCGTCGGTCCACAACACGTTACTCAACCAATCGTCATCTTCCACCATCTTTTCAAACGCCCGCACCGCAAATGCTCGCCGCTTCCCTAAATCGACAGGTAACAGTTCATGATGCCGATGGATGTTGTACGGATAGCATCGGAGAGTACGCCTAAGTGCCAACCAAACAGTAGTGTATGGAATGCCGGTGCCACGTGCGACTGCACGAGCGCTGGCTTCCCCGTGCATAGACAAACCCGCTACAGTCTCTATTTCTTTTTGAACTGTCTCAGCAGCATTACGCCTTGTGCTCGGTCGGCCACTACGGAGTCTATCGGCTAAACAACCCGTGGTTTCGAACTTCGAAATCATTCACGCCACAAATGCTTTTGTCAACGGACTTTTACCCGTTCGAATCCCCTTCCTATGGCGATAGGATCGTAACGTGAACTAGCACATTCCCCATTCTGATAATACAGCTTCACTAAAAGCGCCTTTTCAGATAACGTCAACATGCTGCGACTGCTGGCGCATCTGATTCTCTCTCTCATTACAGCTCCTTTTATACACGATTGTCGTGGGCAGTCACTGGCGTTTTGCTGTCCAGCGCCATCTGTCGCACATTTTGTGAACTTTGTTTTGTTTTGGTTCTAATAAAATCCCATGTCATTCCAAGCATGTGTGTCAATTTTTACCTTTCTATCTACATTATTCCGTGGTTTATTAAGTTTTCAAATTTATACTGACTTTTTGATCACCCGGTATTTGGTGTTTGGTTCAAAGGATAAAGGAACATTTCTACTAGCAGCTTGGGGTCAGGAGTATAACCACAGTCTATGCTTTATAACAACCAATGAAATTAAATTACCTCTCCAAAGTTCGCGGTTTGAATTACAAGACTTCCCACACAGCCAACACCGTCCAGTCTTGATTGAAATCGGGACAAATATCCCACTCGTATCATGCTTTCCACAATCTAGATGGAACTTTAGGAAAGCAAAGTGGGATGTATTTGTCAAAAATCTAGACAAATGTCTTGACTGCATTTGAAAGCAAAAAGTCATGAGAGGTTTGTTGGAGCTACGATAAGTGCCGCGAAGAAGGCAATCTTTAGGGTTTACAGAAAGCTATATATTCCAGGTTGGAATGAAACTAATGAGAAACAGTACGATAAATTCTAAAAAGCAGGAACGTGGAAGTAGCGGATAACTTACTTCGTAGCCTCGATACCACCAGACGTACTGTGTGTATAAATACTGTTGAGTCACTCAGTTTTCAGACGTCAAGTAGAGAAGCGTGGTCATTACTAAGGAAGTTGGATGGAAACATAATTAAAGTAAGGGACAACATTCATATATCAGCTAATAGGACAGCGTCACATTTACTGTTCACATCAACAGCACCAAGAGATAAACCTCGTACAAGATGTATCGGGCGCAAACTTGTATTGCTCAAAAAGAACACTAATGGAGAATCCGAGTTCTGAAGAGCTTTCTCTGTATCTTAAATTTCTGCTGCTCTTAAAACACTAAAACCTGGAAAGGCACTAGGAAATCGAGATCTACATATGCAACTACATGGTTACGCTGCAATTCAAACTTAAGTGTCTGGCAGAGGGTTCATCGAACCGTTTTCATACTACTTCTCTACCATTCCACTCTCGAATGGCGCGTGGGAAAAAGAAACAACAAAATCTTTCCATTCGATCTCTGATTTCTATTATTTTATTATGATGATCATTTCTCCCTACGTAGGCGGGTGTCACCAAAATATTATCGCATTCGGAAGAGAAAGTTGGTGATTGAAATTTCGTAAATAGATATCGCCGCAAAGAAAACCGCCTTTGTTTCAGTGACTGCCACCCCAACTCGCGTATCATATCAGTGACACTCTCACCCCTATTGCGCGATAACACGAAAGAAGCTGCCCTTCTTTGCACTTTCTCGATGTCCTCCGTCAACTCTACCTGGTAAGGATCCCCTACCGCGCAGCAAACAAGTGTAATGTCGGCTGTCTCTCTAGTGGTTTTGTCGCATCTTGTAAGTGTTCTGCCAACAAAGCGCAGTCTTTGTTTCGCCTTCCCCACAATATTATCTATATGGTCTTTACAATTTAAGTTGCTCTTGGTTGTAATTCTTAGGTATTTAGTCAAATTGACAGCCGTTAGATTTGTGTACAGCCAAAATTTATCGGATTTCTTTTTGTACCCATGTGGATGACCTAGCACTTTTCTTTGTTTAGTGCCAATTGCCACTTTTCGCACCATACAGAAATTCTCTCTAGATCGCTTTGTAATTGGAATTGATCGTCTGATGATTTTACTAGACAGTAAATTACAGCGTCATCTGCAAACAATCTAAGGGGGCTGCTCAGATTATCACCTAGATCATTTATGTAAATCGGGAACAGCAGAGGGCCTATGATACTATCTTGCGAAACGCCAGATACCACTTCTGTTCTACTTGATGATTTACCGTCTATCACTACGAACTGTGACCTCTCTGAGAGGAAATCACGAATCCAGTCGCACAACTGAGACGATACTCCATATGCACGCAATTTGATTAATAGTCGCTTGTGAGGAGCGGTATCAAAAGCCTTCTGGAAATCTAGGAATATGGAATCGATCTGAGATCTCTTGTGCCGGCCTGTGTGGCCGAGCGGTTCTAGGCGCTTCAGTCTGGAACCGCGCGACCGCTACGGTCACATGTTCGAATCCTGCTTCGGGCATGGATGTATGTGATGTCCTTCGGTTAGTTAGGTTTAAGTAGTTCTAGGTTCTAGGGGACTGATGA
The DNA here is from genome assembly GCF_023864345.2 of Schistocerca serialis cubense. NCBI lineage: Eukaryota > Metazoa > Arthropoda > Insecta > Orthoptera > Acrididae > Schistocerca > Schistocerca serialis. The sequence goes on along the minus strand of NC_064640.1, from coordinate 654,423,287 downwards.
CCTCAGATGTTAAGTCCCATCGTGCTCAGAGCAATTTGAACCATTTGAGATCCCTTGTCGACAGCACTCATTGCTTCATGGGAATAAAGAGCTAGCTGCTGTGCACAAGAACGAGTCCGTGATGGTTATGTATCAATAAGTCATTTTCTTCAAGGTGATTCATAATGTTCGAGTACATTATATGCTCCAAAATCCTACTGCAAATTGAGGTCAGTGATATGGGTCTGTAATTCAATGGGTTACACCTATTTCCTTTCTTGAATATTGGTGTGACCTGTGCTACTTTCCAGTGTTTAGGAACAGACCTTCCGTCAAGAGAGAGGTTGCATATGATTGCTAAGAAAGGAGATATTGTGTCTGCATACTCTGAAAGGAACCTGATTGATATACCATCTGGACCGGAAGGCTTGCCTTTCTTAAGTGATTTGAGTTGTTTCGCAACACCTGTTCTGGTTTCGAATTCTGGATTATTTACTTCGTCTTCTTTCGTGAAGGAATTACGGAAAACAGTATTTAGTAACTCCGCTTTAGTGACACCATCATCAGTAACATTTCCATCGCTATCGCGCTGTGACGGTATTGGCTGTTTTTTGCCACTGGTGTACTTTACATAGACTACTAAAAGCATCTCGCATTGACGTCCGCACTAAATTTCGAGATTCCGTGAAACTTAGTCAGTCTTGAGGATTTTGCGTTCTTCTGAATTTGGCATGCTTTTTTCGTAGCTTCTGCAACAGCGTTCTGACGTGTTTTGTGTACCATGGTGGATCATTCCCGTCTCTTATTAAATTATGCGGTATGAATCTATCTATTGCTGATGATGAAATCCACACAGAATTTCTTCTGCATAATGGGAACTACGCAAAAAGATGGTTGGCGGATTTCTTCGCTGATGTTATATATCTGGATCGGCGCCGAAAAACATGAAACAATAAAAAATCATAGCAATACTAAAGCCCGACAAGGCATCAGACCAACCTAGATCAAGACATCCCACACTCATCCACCCAGAACTCTCACGGAAACTGAATTCAATACCATCGATGAATGGAAATGCTGCTAGCAACAAAACTGTCCTCCGCAGTGCCTGAAACTGTCTTGCATGCAGAACAAACGCGCTGGATTTGACCAGCCTCAGGCAGTTTGGAATACCCTGAACCGCATCCGAACGGGCCATGCTAGATGTGCAAACTCTGTCTACAAGTAGGGCAAATCCTCATCACCAAAATATAAGTTTCTAAAAAAGCAGGTAAAAATTGGGTTGATGATTTCCCAAGATACTCTCCACTGCTTCCAAACTAACTATGTAAGCGTAGACCAGATGCGGCTTACATTAAAAAAATAGAAAAGATGGGAATTCAGAGATTTTTACCACGTGAATTAGTAAGAGATGGAATTGATCCCCCACGGTACACAAAACAGGTCAGAACACTATTGCAGAAACAACGAAAACAGCATGATAATTTAAAAGAACACAAAATCTCCAAGATGGTGATTTTGTACTAAAGCTCTAAATTTAGCGCGGACTTCAACGCAACATGCTTTTAATAGTTTCCACAACGAGAATATGTCTACAAATTTGGTAGAAGATCCAAATAGATTCTGGTCGTATGTAAACTACACCAGAAACTTCACTGTGCGGTAGCCACGGTTATGGTACCGATAGAAGTCACCAAAGACGACGAGGTAAATATTCCACTAGCCCAGTAACATAATTCGAACTAAGGGCAGCCCCGAACATAAGAAACTTAGAAGTAAATATCCTCGGCGTAGAGAAACATCTCAAATCACTTAATAAAAGCAAGTCTTCCGGTTCAGCCTGTGCAACAATTAGGTTCCTTTCAGCGTATGCAGATATAATGGCTCCATCTTCAGCAGTCATGTACAACCACTTGCTCGACGAAAGATCCGTAAGTAAGGACTGGAAAGTTTCACAGGTAACATCAATACTCAGTAAAGGAAAAAGGAGTAATCCATTGAGACCGAGCGAGGTGGCGCAGTGGTTAGCACACTGGACTCGCATTCGGGAGGACGACGGTTCAATCCCGCGTCCGTCCATCCTGATTTAGGTTTTCCGTGATTTCCCTAAATCACTCCAGGCAAATGCCGGGATGGTTCCTTTGAAAGGGCACGGCCGACTTCCTTTCCCGCTCTTCCCTAAAACCGATGAGACCGATGACATCGCAGTTTGGTCTCTTCCCCCAAAACAACCCAACCTAGTAATCCATTGAACTACAGACCCATATTACTGACGTCAATTTGCACGAGAATTTTGGAACATATACTGTATTCGAAAATTACGAATTATCTCGAAGAAAACGATTTACGACACGGTAACCACGGATTCAGAAAATATCGTTATTGCGAAAGACGGCTGGCTTTTTATTAACATAAAATGATGATTGCTGAAATGAATTGTCGTATGTCTAGGGCCTCCCGTCGGGTAGACCGGTCGCCTATCGACAGGGGATCTCATATTGATTCCGTATTTCTAGATTTCCAGAAGGCTTTTGAGACTGTTTCCCACAAGCAGATGCTAATCAAACTACGTAACTATGGAATATCACCTCAGTTGTGCTACTGGATTCATGATTTCCTGTCAGAAAAAAAAAACAGTATGTGATAACTGACCGAAAGTCATCGAGTTGTTTTTAATCTGCAGCGGATGGACAAAAATGTGAAAAACCATAAACACAGCTCAGTATCATGCCTCATACGGTGTAGGAAAACTGTTAGCATTCAAAACAGCTTCCAGTAGTCTCGGAATGGATAAATACGGGTCCTGTAAAGTTTTCAATGGAGTAGTATAATATTATACAACTCTTCCTGCAAAATAGTGGCAATTTCACATAACAATAATGGAGGTGGGTAGCGATCACGCACCCTTCGCTCCAAAGTAGTCCAGACAGGGTCAATAATATGAGATCTGATGAGTTAAAAAAAAAAAAAAACATGGTTCAAATGGCTCTGAGCACTATGGGACTCAACTGCTGAGGTCATTAGTCCCCTAGGACTTAGAATTAGTTAAACCTAACTAACCTAAGGACATCACACACATCCATGCCCGAGGCAGGATTCGAACCTGCGATCGTAGTGGTCTCGCGGCTCCAGACTGCAGCGCCTAGAACCGCACGGCCACTTCGGCCGGCACCTGATGAGTGTCGTGGACTGGGGAGCTGCAACAATTCATCCCCGTCGTGCGCACAAAACCAGTCCTGGACGACGTGACCTGTGTGAACAGCGGCCTTGTCGTCTTACCACACGGCATCATCACTGGGGAAGAATTATTGTACCATGAGACAGACCTCTTTAGCCAAAGCGATCACACAATCTTGGCAGTAACACAACCTTGCAGAGAAGCCATGGGGCCCATACGATAACACGACATGGCTGTGGGGCCCATGCAATAACACGATATGGATGCTCATATCATAACTGAAACCTCGTCATGTTTCACTATTGAGACGTAAACTCAACCAGAAGATGGAAATACTGTGAAACAAGACTCATCCAACCGAACGACATCCTCCCATTGCTTCATACACCACATTTTATGGCTTCGGCGCCACGGTTTACTGTTACGGGCGTTGGCATCATCGATGAATGGTTTTGGAATTCAAGTTCGCCCTGCTATTCCTTGATTAAGGAGCTCCTTTCCTATTGTTTTCGTTTTGACGTGGTCCGCGAGTGCAACGTTCAGTCCTGCAGTGGCTTTTGCAGCTGTCGTCCTCTTATTTTTCTTCACACTCTTCTTCAATGACCGTCTTTCACTATTAGTCGACACATACTTTCATCCGCATCGTGACTTAGCGGATGGTCACGGAAGCACCCACCATACGAGCACCAAAAATTTGCTCAAGTTCGGCTTCACGGAGCACTATCATAAGGCACTCACAACTATACAGAACACTGTCCTGACTGCGTCTAACACTTGCGACGTATTGAGGACATGGTACAGGTGCCTCTCGTGGTCAAATGCAACAGTGCAACCTACATTTATGTTCAAGTACGCATTTCCCGCCGTATTTCCATATTTTTGTTCACTCCCTCAATATAAGCAATTGAGGAGACAATCTGAGCAGCTTAGACGGTTTGCAGATGCTGCTTTCGTTTATCGTCTAGTAAAGACATAAGAAGATCAAAAGCAGTTTCAAAATGATTTAGACAAGAAGTCTGTATGGTGCGGAAAGTGACTTAGAGGTCATCCACTTGGGCACTAAAAGGAATCTGTTAAATTTCGGTTGCACGATAAATTACACAAATATGAAGTCTGCCAGTTCAGTTAAATATCTAGGGATTGAAATTACGAACAACTTAAATTGCAACGATCACTAGTTAATGTTGTGGGGAAGGGGAACCCAAGACTACGCTTTATTGCCAGAACACTTAGAAGAAGCAAAAAATCCGCTAAAGAGTCTTCCTACACTTCGCTTGTCCGTCCACTTCTGGAGTTTTGCTGCGCAGTATGGGATTCAATCATAAAGAAGGGGTTTTTCGTTGCGGCGAGATCTCTCACGAAATATCGATCACCAACTTTCTCCTGCGAATGCATAAATATTTTTTTGACGCTCACCTACACAGGGGCAAATGATCATCACACTAACATAAGAGAAATCGGAGCTCGCACGAGAAGATTGAAGCGATCGTTTTTCCCGCGCGCTGTTCGGAAATGGAACGATAAAGAAATATTTTCAAGATGGTTCGATGAACCCTCTGTCAGGAACTTGTGTGAACTGCACAGTAGTCATGTAGATGTAGATGACAGAGAACAGCGCACGGTTCATAGTTACTTTTTTAAAATATCTAATACGTTAGGTTTAAACTGGTACAAAAATGGCCCATGAAACAGTTGAAGAATTTTTCACGCCTTTCTCCCGTCTGCACATTAAGCACTTTATAGCAGTACAGCCACGTTAAAAGAATGACAACACACAGCAGCGTTTTATGAGAGTAGCAGTATCGTCCTCTGGTTGTAAACTTCTTTAATTAGATGCACTATAACATGCGAAACTGCAATTACTAAATAAAATCACTTGTTCAAAAAGCTTTCGTCTCACATATCATACATAAAATGACGTAGTAATTGCCAGTGGTAGCAGCGAGGTAACTGTCGAGGAAAACAATTTAACGGAGAAAGTTCCACTTCAGCCCAACTATTTAGGAGAAATTCGAGTACTTATTGCTCGAAGTCATTCCACTGTTCATAGATAATTGAAGAATTCAAGAAAGAGGAGACAATATGTCGCAAGACAGGAAGAACCAAGGTAGTAGGAAACTTATCAGTAATTTGAAATTACAGAATAATGTTGTGATGCACTTGAAAAGAAAGCCGCTTCAGGAATGTCATAACTAAGGGCATTTATTGCACCTAAACTCGAAAATGTATTTATCGTGAAATATTTCATATGACATAGAGGCATTGACCCTAAAAACGTAATGTGACAATCTGTGGATCTGTGACTATCCATTGGATATTATATAATTTTAAAGCCTATGAGATGAAAGGTTATGATCACTGAACTGAAGCATTTATTCAATAAGTGGGGAATGCTAAGACATCACAAGCGCACGCTCAGTCCGATCCTTGATTCAGCCCCTTTGGTATAAACTTTCCGTATCTTTAAATTAACCCGTCATTTGAAAAGGTTGTAAGCCACGGTAAAATAATGCATATGCTGAGTTTAAATTACACCGACCTTTTGTGAGCGACAACGAAGTCTTTATTCCGCGGCCAGCACGATCATGTTAGAAATGCGGACCTTAGCAGCTATCAGAAATTAAATGAATGCAGTCCTGCATACTAAACATAGGTTCCATTTTATATCATCAGAAAACCTATGGCTAATAATCCATATCATCGTTACATTTATTGTTTGTATTACTCTTTTATGTAGCAGAATTAATAGTTTTAAATACGTTATGAGAATATTTCAGTTAGTTGCTTAAACATAAAAAATTTATGGGTGTTCCTTGTGTCCACGTTAAATAAATCGCTTTAGCATAGTTTTCAAGAAATTGCCACACAAATACATATGTTACTTGTAAAGTACCTGTCCAAAAATTTTAAAGTTACTTACGCCATGCAACTGTTTAAACAATAAAGTCTCAGAACTGTGACAACGTAACAATTTACATGAAATAAAATCAGTGTGTTCACCCAGCATTATCAGGTTTGTGGACTGCGGCTACATGAATGTGCAAATGGAGAGAGCGCCGTTTCTGTTGGTCGTTCCGCCTCTGTTGATATTTTGATATTTGGCTGGAATGTTTTCTGCAAGTCCACTCCTGTTGGCTAGCCGTCAGGCAAGTAATTTCATGTATCATTTGGAGGTGAGGTCGATAACCCATAACCTCTCCAGTAACTCCCACCCCCCCCCCCCCCCCACCGCCCTCCCCCCTCTCACCGGATTGCGCTTGAAGGGAGGCCTATTTTTCAGCAGGAACTTCCGTTTACGGTAACCTCAAGAAATAATGCCAATCACGAAAGAATGCCCTTTACTTGCTGGGGCCGAGATCGTAAATAGAGGCCAGTGGATCAGTCTCTTATTAGCGACCACATGGCAATTGGATTTCCGTATTTTTCGAAATGTATGGTACGTGCTACTCAGAGCTCAAATATCAGTCAGCAAAAGCAGTTCGATGCGACTCTCAACAATTCTCGATAAAATCGATTTCTCTTTAACATGCCAAAGCAAGGTCGCTTTTCTCGACAGGACGTGTGGCTGTGTGGTAGAATGCTTACCTACCACGTGTGTAGCGTATTTCGATTTCCAGCGTTGTCAAAATTTCAGACAAAGGCGAATATTCTATTAACGTTTCTATTCAGCGAGGTATAAGTAAGGTTTTGAAAAGAATTTCATCTGTGATATTTTAATATAAACAACTTTATATAAAGGATCACTAATTAAAAATGTATATTTGCAACGAAAACTGGATTTTTGTGAGAGATACGTACTTAGTAATTATAAATAAGAGAAGGTGATTTTTAATAAAAGTAGAAATTAGGTATCTGTTAGCATATATTTGACGAATTTTATATTTAAATGGCATAGGTATTCGAACTGAACGAAAAAAGGAAAGAAATACAGATCTAAACGAGAGTCGAACCAGCCATTACCAGTCCCAAGCGCTGCTGATTTTTTCCCGTCTTTAGATATTTTAAACTTCACTGAATTGCCTGGTAGGGGCCACCCCGTTAGAAAATTGTATCAGCCGGGAATCGAACCTGAAACGCCACGGTGGTAGGCTAATATTCTTTCACACAGCCACACGGCCTGTCAATAAAAACTGACCTTGCTTTAGCATATTGCAAATGGTCGGAAACTTCAAAGTCGATTTTCTCGAGAATTTTAGAGAGTCGCATCGAACTAAATGGTTCAAATGGCTCTGAGCACTATGGGACCTAACATCTGTGGTCATCAGTCCCCTAGAACTTAGAACTACTTATACTTAACTAACCTAAGGACATCACACACATCCATGCCCGAGGCAGGATTCGAACCTGCGACCGTAGCAGTCCCGCGGTTCCGGACTGAGCACCTAGAACTGCTAGACCACCGCGGCCGGCGCATCGAACTATTTTGGGTGATTAATACTTGAGTTTTAGTCTTCACGTACCATAAATACAAGAAAATTACAAAAATCGAATTGTCGTGAGGTCCCCTTGTCAGTCTCACTGCTATCAGCCTTCTGAAGCAGCCAACACGTAACGCTTCAGCCTACAGACAACGTAATATGCCGTCATGTACCACAGTCGCTTCTAATTTATCGCATTTTTCTCTCTCGATCCTGTCAGCTCTTTCGTCTCTAATGACTTCGATGTCGACCGGACGTTAACCCCTAACTTTCTTTTTGTCAATCCTATAATGTCTTTCTAAGTATTGGAAGTTATTAATTATGTAATTTTTTTTAGTTCATCTTTTTGTTAGCCGGTGAAACTTCACGACAGTTACTGGTACTCGCTTTTCGTCCAATTTTAGTGCAAAGTATTTGTTTGCTAAAGTCTTCTGTGCATAATATACTTCAATTATCGCGTCAAATTGGGGCTCTTTCCAGTGATATGACTGGAAGCGGCGTTCATTTGTGACATATATCCCAATAACTAATCTTGGCTAATGTACCAACCGACTATTTGATTCACACCTGTAATTAGCATCATGTGACAATGGTTTCGAATCTACAGGGAACGGAATCTCTACTTTGGGTTCTGCTTGGATAGAGGTACTAATGAGAGGGTTAGTTGCACTGGCGTACATTTGCCGTCAGCGATTTGGGGAAACCACAGAAAACTTGTCTGAAAGCGCATACCCTCTCTGAACCACTGCACTAGCCTGCTAAATATGTCGGAAAGGAAATCCTTTTCTGGTAAACCAGATTTATATAGTAATTTTAGGCCATTTCGGGAACGGCTTCTTAGAGAGCACTGCTCCCGCTTCTTGCCTCCAGCTGAGCTAACATCTGGAGACGTTAAGCTTCATCTCTATCGAATCCTCGCACAGAACTGAAGAGCATACCTGACACGAAATGAGATATTAGGTGCTTTGCCACACCTGTCTACACAAACATGTGTCTATTTCCACAAGTCCACCTTAGAAAAACAATACCTAGACAGTTGAAACAAAAAACCGAGACAGATAGCTTTTACGACTTTTCCTCCTTGCTTAGTTTAAAAGTATGCTGTGGTGACAAGTAAATCATCCCGCAAGAGAGGCGAAAGAGTGTTTAGAGTGAGAATACTCATCAACTGCGGGAGTAACACATAGTATCAAAAAGCTGGTTGCGCTCCGATGTGGTAACTGGATTTCCTTTCAACGGTCGTTTAGGCGAGCCGTTATTAGACCGCTACGTCCTTCTCTCTCTCTCTCTCTCTTTCCCTTTCTCTTTCTCTCTTGTCCTATTTCATTTCATGATTCCCACAGTATTCCCATGGCACTCTTACTCCCATTCCTTCTTTCCCTATTCCTTTCCTTTTCATAACATGGCTCATTCTACACACTGTTCTTTCTCTTCCGTTTCTGCCTCCTACCATCCACTCCCCCTCTCCACCTACCTTCGTCATCTACCTAACTCCTTCGTTTTCACCCACAACCTGTGACCCTACAGAACCTCTAACATTACCTCGTGTAACTCAGCCTGTTGCCTGAGCACATCCCTCAAATTTCAGTGAATGCGCAGTGCTTGTTCTCAAGATATTCCGCCTTTCCGTGTCGCCTTAATCAATTTTTTTAATAGCTTTTCTAAATTTAAAACGATAAATTCGTCGCCTGTTATATTTTTTATACTCCCTGTGAAAATTTTCTTTAAAATATTTCTAAAAACGAATGTAAATGTTTCAAATTTTTTAATTATAATGTAAAAATCACTGCATTCTAATACCATTAAATTGAACAGGGTAAGTTTGTACAAATGAAAGCCCACCTCCGCTCATATAGAGAGAGGGGATCGAAAGAACAGTGTAGCAAAAAAATTGTTGTTATAACATCTTCAAATTTCCTAAAACCAATCGTTTTATTTCGCATTCCACTCCTCGTGACGCAGTTGTTACTACACTGTATTCGGTTCCGGGAGGGCGGCGGTTCAAGCCCCATCCAGCCATCAACACTTATGTTTACTGTGGCCTTCCTTAAGTCACCTACAAGTTCATTTCAGGCCTTCTCTTCTCTCTAGTCCACCCCATAACTTTCCTGGAGTGTAATTTCCGTTTCACTACTTTTCCAAAACGTTCTCCATCAAAACCTGCATAATGTACTCCAAGATGTTACTCCTGGTGGGTGTAAAATGAATGTGCGCAACGGAAAATAATAAACGCTAAAATGTTTTGTCCTGTCTGACTACCCCCAGAAGCAGATCTTAGGATCCCTTAATGCTCTTTTTTACATATAAATTACAATCTAAACATAAATGAATGATGAAGGCAACTAACACTACTAAATGATAAACGTTGTTGTTTAATACATATTTATTATAGATTAAAATCAACCCTTTACGTACAATTGTCTATATTTCCTAACTAAAATTATTAATCAATTGCCCGTCTCTGCCCCTTATTATGACTGCACGGTCGAATACCACTAACGCGAAATGACTGACATCATCTACGTATCAAACACTGGAGGACACTACTTTCAAAGATGATCTATGGTGGTGTGGAACCTCAGCGGAAATAAATTAACGTGATCCCAGCTCTTTAGCTTTATAGTCTTAATAAGCCGAAGCAATTTGTGATATCACCGTGAAACGTCCCCTTTGAACAATTATACATGACTGTGCTTAAACTGACACACAATATTTTGTTAGCGCAACGCAATCTGACTTTCAAAATTCCCTACAAAAGAATGGCCCTGACTAACATTAAACTATACCTTTCACAAATCACTTACCTCACAAAAATCTTCGCTGCTCAAGCTACTGCAATACAGCGAGCGCCACTACTGCCAGCTAAATAAAAGATTCAAACTATGGAAGGCACTAACTACTGATAGGGATAGTTAGCAAATGAAAGATATTAATAGAGAACAAACAATGTATTTACCTTGATATCATCATATATAAATATAGCAGTTCATGACAAATTTCAAAACTCCGCCATCTCTCTCCCCACATCCACCACTGCTGGCGGCTCACCTCCAACTGCACAACACTACGCGCTGTTCACATCCAGCTGCCGCTGCCCAACACTACAATGGCGAGTATTACAACAATGCAAAGCAGACACAGACTGCACACAGCACAGCCAGTGATTTTCATACAGAGGTGGCGTTACCAATAAAAAAAACCTAAACAGCCTACTTACATAGCCCCCATGCTCCCCATAAAAAATTTTACAAATTGGATTGGGCAGTGGCCAATACAGATTTGAAAAAAATGTTTAATAATTACAATAACAAAGAAATCAAATGCACACACTTATTGATACAATGTTGGTCAAAAGCTAAAAATTTCTCACAGTCCATAAAGACAGTCCAGATTGTTCATCACAGTAAAAATGCAGAGTTTTTCTCAAAGTCTGAGCAGTAAAAGAAAATGCACACAGAAAGTAGTGGATTTCCATGCAGTCTTGAAGAAGTAGTGTTGTCCTTCCAACGGAAAGACAGTGCTGACTCTTGACATGCATCAGGTAATGGGCCACAACAGAGCAAACCCACAGCAGAGTCAGTCGAAATTTTGAAGTGTATTGGTAGGTAGGTCATCACAGAGCAGACCCACTGTAGTCCTGGTAGAGAGTATGGTATTGGTGGGCCACCAGAGGTGCAGACCCACTGTAGTCCTGGTAGATATTGTGGTATTGGTGGATCATCAAAGATGTAGACCCACTGTAGTCCTTGTAGAGATGGCCAGCAGCCATCTGTTGCGACTGTGCAGGTGCACAATCACCATCGAAGAGTCTTGCGGAGAATATAGCAAGTCCATAAACCACCACTTGTCCACTCACAAAAAATTTGTTTGACATGTCCTTAGAACCAGCAATGCTGTTATCCAGTCCCTTGCTGAATTAGTAACACACGTGCAAACACTAACAGCCCCAACTTCTCACATATTGTCCATATACTATGACCAACAGAAACGTGTGCAGTGAAATGTAACTAACAAGTTAATAATATCATGAACTGGTGACAATTACAATTTTATAACATAAGAATACAATAACAAAGGTACAAAATACATCATTAAAAACATAACAATACAGATAACATTTGTAGTACAGGCTTTACAAAAGAATCGAACTAACATATACATCAGTGGAATTATGACATGAGTACATACATAAAAGATCACAATAACTTTTGAAAGATCAACTTCACACATGAGCATTACACAGAACAGAATTAATCATGTCTAACATCTTTACAAAGTAAATAACATATTATTAATGCCAATTATATTCGAGGATAACAGTATTCCTAATCATAGTGAATGTAGCTTAATATTAAAAGAAGAAAAAATTCTATGAAACTACACAGAGACAGGAAGAAAAATACACAAGGGTACACAAACACATAGTGGGATAACACCAATAGGAAAGGACAGGGTTCGTTTTCAGTGTAACATTTGGTACTGCAGTCCAACCCAAAACTTCATATATCTTTCCTCTTATTTCATCCTTTGTTTCCACCAAAAAAATTCTATCTCAGCATGCTTTCTGTATTTATATGTTCACACATTTCTTACCTCAACATTTATTTCCAAGAAAATCCTACCTAAACCTGTTTTCTGTACTTTTTTTCGTATAACTTCTCAATGCATTTCTTCCAATTCATCGCAACTCATTCTCTTAGAGGCTACCCCCTCTTAAGCTAACTTAAATCTACTGAGCTCAGATGCTAAACTAAGGGACGAGGCAATGCAGCAGCACAAAATAAGTAACACAAACAGGAATGACCAAAAAAATGGAAAATTGCAAAGCAAGCTACAGTAAATCTAAATTACCAAGCAATGCAACATTACAACTAATATGAGCCAATGTGAAGCAACAAGAAAAATAAGTGAGTAGTAAAACTGGCTTAGCAGAGTAACACAAAGTCAAATTCAGTAACACTATGCCTGGCAAACAGCAGTAACTTATACCTAAACATGACATAGCTCAAGCAGAAAAAATATTACAGTAAAAACAACAATGCAGATAAGGGAAATGTATATTCACATCTTAATGTCTATGTAATTAAAGTGGTGCACCACAAATTATTCTGCAAAAGAAATTACCAAGTACTTGAAAAGAATATTATGTATGCAGTTACTGTTACTAGTCCCTTCCTATTGTTCTCTCCATTCCAAGAGCTCCTTTTTCGAAGAATGTGGATCAGAAAATAATTATTTAATAAATCTGTTGACAGAAAGTATTCACATTAGCAGATGCATTTAAGTTTATTTTATAAAACCAATGCTGCAACACAGCTGGAAACCAGATATTAAACAAAATGAGCAATCTCTTGACTACAAAGACAATAGATGTAAAATGTTTCTAATCATTTCATTAGGCATTTTAGTAAATATCATAAATTACGAGCTCCACAGTATGCTTTCAACAAGGAAATGTCAATAGCGAGGACAATGGCCTCCCCTTTCTTTTTTTTCTACCTGTGCTTCCGGAAAGGCACACCCTAATGGCTTGTTCTCCAGGTGTCTGACACAGCGGTGTGCCGACGACGCACGTGCAGGTGGTCACTTAACTTTCTTACGGAAATATTTACAACAGCAGTTTCCGCTACAGTGACAGTCTCACATAAAAATATTTCACAGGTCAAGAATTAGCGTTGCAAATCTTTAGAAAGAAAATCCTATAAATATAAGTGTCCAAATAAAATATTCGTCAGCATTGTGATACAGTCACGCATTTACGCACATTTCATAACTCTTAAAGTACGCTTCTTGGTTTCCAACATACTTCTTATTCCTCATATATGGTAGCATCATCTTATTGATCATAAACATATCTCAACAGCATAGTACACATCGTCGTCGTAATAATATCATAACATCTCAGTCAATTCTCAAAATCGTCGTAGCTTCCTTCAATAATTTCAAAACCTAAAAAAAATTCTCTGCTCATTTCAATAGTGTCATCTACCTCAAACGTACTTTAAAATCATGCTCCCTTACCAAATACATCATTCAAAGCTCTCATAGTATCACAATGGTTCCGAAAAAATATGAGCATTTCACAAAGTACAGACAAAATACAATTTCATAAGTGTGAAGTTATCCAACTGTGTAATTGCGTAAACATCTGTCACTGATGTAATAAAAAAAGTTTATCTCTCAGTTAAATAATCAGATAGCTGTGTAATTTGTGTGTTAGAGAAATATGGTACCGATGTATAAAGTTGTATAAGCAAATACCATATTAGCTAGGATTCCGTGTGGTTGCCACACACATGGTACACAAAGTAAGCGTGTACCCCCCTGAGGATTAATGTAGTTATACCCTCAGGTGTTACAGATTACAGCAATGGAATGAAATGTATCATGGAAAACTTTCTTTGTAATTCAAAACTCTTGAAAAATAAATGGTTTAAGTACAAAATTAATCACTCAAATACGTGTACTGTAGCGCTAAATGTGCGTCTTGTTTCAACATAATCTGTGTGGAAGTGTCGTAGTTATCGTCCTCCAAAAGCTAAGTTCTGCAGAAGTCAATGTACTTACCTCATAATACACAAAAGTGAAATGCTTTGCGTATAAATGTCTTAGTTATTACGCTTGTTGCCGTGATGAGGAAAGTACTGTGCTGTAACGTATTGTTGTGCTACGGGAAAGGCAGTCTCATTGTAGCTATACCACAAAAGTTACTACTAAAACCTGTTTTACTTTCCAGAATAAAACAGAAAACTGTGCAGATATAAAACAGAAACACTGCAAAAGCAACATTGTAAATTGTCACTCATTAGTAGCGTCGTGATAAAATCGTGTAGCTGTCACATAAACTAACCACTGTGCCATCTGGTATCTCACTGAAAGTACTTTAAATCCAGAATATATTTTCAAGTAAACCAAAATGTTGCATTAAAATCTCATTAGCAGTACTGGTAAATGTTCTAAGTATGTAAGCCTTATAGTCGTTCCATAATCGTGCAACTAACAAGCAAGAACGTACACACACAATAACACTGTGACGTCTGTTCACTATAACAATGCATTCGTCATTTCTGTTTCAATAAGTTCTCTTGGTTCTTGACTGGATATTTAACTTCAAACATTGTTGCATGTTAACAGATTCTAAGTCTGACAAGCATACTAGTAATGTAAAGTGAAAAGTTTTATGGCAATGACAAAGTTAAAAAGCAGATTATCTTTCAATAAACGGTTTTACATGTGAAATGTGGTGTAAACCTTTACTCTTCCTAGTACGCAGAGTTTCAACTTCAACGCAATTATCATGTGGTATACGTTGGTAAAGAATACTGGAATTTTTCTCAAGGTTAGCGTCTATGTTATTTTTCTCTGAGCCAGCCGGCGCACGCGGATGCCTGCGGTGTGAGTCATTGTCTGTTGTCTCTTTGTTGGCGCGTGTCGTTATTGGGATTTGGAGACCTAACTTCTACAAATTCACCGTGACGAGAGGGCCCTGCTCTGTTTGAATCCCGCCAGTTCTGATGCAATTCAGGTCTGTCGTTACGATCATATCGTCTGTCGTCATGTCGGTAGATTCCATAGTTTCTTTCTTGTCGGTCACATGGTGGAGAATTTCTCCCTGAATCGTAACTGCGCGCTGGTCCGTTGCGTCTAAAGTTATTCTGTCACCCTTGATAGTATTTATTTTGGTTCCCATATTGTCTGTTTCTCTTATTGTCTCTGTGATAGTCATTACCACGGAGAGTTGATCTTTCCCTGTAGTTATTACTACTCTGCCAACGGTTGTCATACGGGTGGTGTCTGTTTTGGTCACGATTTGTGTTGTGAGAATAGCCTTGTCGTGTCAAGTTATTACTTCTTTCATCACAGAATTGCGACGGATGTGACCTGTAATTGTTGTGTTCCTGGTTTCGCGTTCTGCGATTGTCAGTGTCAATTTCTAATTCTTGTAAGAGTCCCTGAAATGCTTCAATGTCGTCTTTGCAACGTCCTGCCAAAATAATATGTCGTAAATGTTCAGGCAGTTTGATTAAGCAAATGCGGATGAGTTCTGAGGGGCTGTATGGGTTTGAAAGATACTGATTCTTATGCAACATGTCTTCAAAATATTTCATAAGACTGGAAAATTCAGATTGTTCGAAACGTTTCATCATTATGATGCTATGTTTTACTCGGTCTTGTGTGGCTTGAGACCAATATGCTGAGAGGAAGGCATGGTAAAACTCTCCTTCACTGTGGCAATCGTGAATTACCGATCGCATTCTTACAGCTGGTTCATTCTCCAAGTAGCCACACATAAATTCTAATCTGTGTTCTAACGACCAGTTGGGAGGAAAACAATGCGAGAATTGATGGAGCCATGCTTGTGGATGAATGTCGTTGCCAGAATTCTTAAATGTTTTGAATTTACGTGTAGTAATGAACAGCTTATAGTCAAAATCATCATGTCGGCGAGTCGCATATCGGTCATTGTTAGGTCGTGTCGGCCGTTCCATCTCAAAATTCGGTGCACATTGCCAATTTCTTTCATAACTTCCGAAATGCCCTGTGTTATTATTTTGTGCCTGTTCCGTATTTCTGTGTCCCTCTTCCCGTACTGGGGAGCGAGTATCCTCTGAAATACGTAATTCTTGTATTACCTGTGTCAGCTGATCTTGTACTTCGCGGATTTCTCTTTTGTACTGTGTATTGATTTGATTTTGATTCTGTTTGAATTTTCTAATTTGTTCATACTCTTCTGTGTCAGTGAAGGCTACAGGTCTTGTGTCATTCAGATCATCATCTACCTTTGTAGATAAGTTAGTGACCTGATCCGAAAGTTCGGCTACTTTCTCCGATAGTGAACACATTTCCTCAGTGTGTTTTTCTGAACCAAGTTTCAGAGTGTCCATTTGTGTTGAAATCGAATCTACTGTGTCCTTTAAGTTTTCCTGAGTTTTTGCAAGTTGCGTAACCGAATCGGTAGATGCAACTGAGTCAATTTTAGCCCACAAGGTCTCATGATTTTCATGAACAATGGTTTGCAGTTCTTTTATGGCTGCTTCGTGATTCTGTAATGCATTTTCATGCCGCGAAAAAATAGGTTAAAAATGCTCACAAATTTGTGCTTTTACGTCATTACAGACTTTTTGACATTTCGATTCAATGTTATGTAACTCAGTAGTTAAATCTTCACATGTGTGTTCAAGTGTGGTGTCTAACTTTTGAAGATTTTGTTCCATTGTGTCTAACTGTTGCTGTGTTTGTCTCTGGTGTTGTTCCATTGTGTCTAACTGTCGCTGTGTTTGTCTCTGGTGTTGTTCCATTGTGTCTAACTTTTTAAGATTTTGTTCCACTGTGTCTAACTTTTTAAGATTTTGTCCCATTTGTCTCTGATTTTGTTCCATTTGTTGCATTAATTGCAATAATAATGTATTAGTGTCTGGAATCTGTTTCTCTACGCTTTTCGGCAGTGCATTTGCACCGGCAACATTCACATTTTGACAAGCAGAAAATGTGTCTTGACTTATTTGAGAAAACGGTGAGAACCCAAAACCTGAGTCTACAGTATTTGCAATATTGTGTTCTGTCATTCCCGATTCCCGAGGCGAGCTGTTGCCGACCGATCGATCGATAATGCTTCCCTGTTCACTACCTGTTTCACTGTCTACACCATTATTTGACGCCCGCTCCATTTCCCTATGCACAGTTACCAAATTACTACTTTGAACATTAGTAAATTCATTACTCGGTGGCGCTAACACACTGCTTTCATTTTCACTGTCATTTCTCAGTTTACTTTGGAGCCTAGTATTACGTTTTTCACAAGCCATTATTGTCACAGTATTTCACACGACAACACAGAAAAACACAATTTGAAGATCAAAAATAAGAGAACACATTAACATAGCACTGAAAATAATATCTAGTTAATTGCAGCTGCGAAATACTTGGTGCAAATCTACATGCATGCCAAAACTGTTTTACTGTACAACAATGAAAGACTGCAACTACAAAGGAGATTTTCTCTACAATTACGCGCTAGCAATAAACAATATCTACACTAATTACACAAACTACAAGAAAAAATCAGAAGATTCCAGTGAGGTATCCTCGGCTAAGGGTCGCCATATGAAACGTCCCCTTTGAACAATTATACATGACTGTGCTTAAACTGACACACAATATTTTGTTAGCGCAACGCAATCTGACTTTCAAAATTCCCTACAAAAGAATGGCCCTGACTAACATTAAACTATACCTTTCACAAATCACTTACCTCACAAAAATCTTCGCTGCTCAAGCTACTGCAATACAGCGAGCGCCACTACTGCCAGCTAAATAAAAGATTCAAACTATGGAAGGCACTAACTACTGATAGGGATAGTTAGCAAATGAAAGATATTGATAGAGAACAAACAATGTATTTACCTTGATATCATCATATATAAATATAGCAGTTCATGACAAATTTCAAAACTCCGCCATCTCTCTCCCCACATCCACCACTGCTGGTGGCTCACCTCCAACTGCGCAACGCTACGCGCTGTTCACATCCAGCTGCCGCTGCCCAACACTACAATGGCGAGTATTACAACAATGCAAAGCAGACACCGACTGCACACAGCACAGCCAGTGATTTTCATACAGAGGTGGCGTTACCAATAAAAAAACCTAAACAGCCTACTTACAACCGTATGTACTGCATCCGATGCGTCGAAGTGATGGTGCTCGTACTCTTCTGCGACGATGGAAGAACTCCAGCCACAAATAAACTCTTTCAAACACTAGGACGGCGGAAGGTGGTCCTCTGACTAATACACTCTAACACTGTCTTCTCCTCTCTGTGTTCTACAGACGAGAAACGCGAACTCCCAGCCACAAGGACGGAGTTCAGATAACGTCTCAACGGAAGTATAGGCAGAAGAAGTGCTCTCATTTACTGAACGCTGCGAACTCAACGATGACTTCCAACCTGGAGGTGAAGTCCAGAATCGTATAGGTTCGCAAAAGTACAGTGTCTAATTGTTCTAACTATAAACTCTACTGAGATCAAAGACAGCAAGTCCATCTGTACCAACAAAGCTGATACTGGGTGACCGTCACACACAGGCGCTCACTACCGAAGACCACGTCTCTCCACCGCTGGATTCTCAGCAAGGCTCGGCTCCCCATCCTCGTAATTCCGAAAACGAATCATATTTCCGAAACCACGGAATATTCTCCCTCTCTACAGATTCTTCGACATGCCGACCAACCATATTTTAGTCTTTTGTCGTCCAGCGCGGAAAGTTTGCGAAGAAATACCTATACTCGTACAATGATACGCTTCTGAGTAAAAATCCTTGGAAATGACCCAGCTTGCGTGGTTTCCGAGATGACACTTCTTCGTTCCTTTCAGCTGCGTCCAAGGTTTCCAGATTTCGGAAGTATTATCCGGTTATCCTTCAGGCCCTACTACAACAGCGGCCGGCCGCCCCTGAATTGCATCTTCGCGCTCAGATGTCCAGACTGTCCGTCTTGGCACTTCCTGTGTGGAGCTGAACCACCACACCTGTGTGGGCCTTCCACCCAGGGCTTGTGTTCCGCCTGCCATTTCATTTCCACTGTCGTTCCAACCACTACTAGTATAGGCAGTCATTCATTACGCCGTTCCGATAATAAAGACACTCCGTCACCTTTCATGAAATAAGCGTTAACAATTATTTGCAAGGTGTACGTGACAATGTCAGTTTCCTTTATATATTCATATATACGATGTACAACCTATCACGTGATACGTAATGGTGTTTGTAGATCACGGCAAAGTATGTGCATGAGTGCTTGTAAGGTTAAAATTATAGCCACCTTATAGTACTGCTCAACTGATATTCATGATCAACACATTCCACTTTCCCTCCATCCATTCGTATGAACAGTCACAAAGCCCTGCACCTCCAGTATCACCACCAAAAACATCAGACTGAGAGGAATGGTATAATGGTAAGACATTGGACACGCAAACCCCTGTACAACCATCACGATATAGAATTCTCTTTATTTCTTTTAACCACCTAAGGCAAACTCTGTGATGGTTCCAAAGAAAAGGACACGGCCGGTTTGCCTCCCCAGCCCCACTGTCAGATTCTTTTCTATTAATCTAGTCGCCGAAGAAACGAGAACACTAATCTTTCTTTCCTCACATATAAGTGCAAGAAATTAGTTTTTATCCATATAATCATGAAGCAATAGGGCTTGTATACTAAAAAACTTATAGTGTGTACGCGCGCGTGTGCGTGTGTGTGTATTTTTGTGTATGTGTGAGTGAGTGAGTGTCTCCTACAAGGAACTTGTATATAAACTGGTGTGCAGAACTTAAGGACGAAAGTAACTTGCACATAATGCGACACTGCCAAGTAGCACAGCTCAAAGAAACCTGGACCATTCATAGAAAGAACTGCACACCGTAGTACAGAATAAATACGCAACGAGACGAACGGAAATGAGACTGTTATTCAAAGACAGTAATTAAACTGAAGCCACCGCCATTCGTGATGATCCCCTGGACATTACAAACGTCGGAACATGTTTCTTAATAGGATGTTGGTTGGTTGGTTGTGTTGGGGGGAGGAGACCGAACTGCGAGGCCATCGGTCTCATCGGATTAGGGAAGGAAGTCAGCCGTGCCCTTTTCAAAGGAACCATCCCGGCATTTGCCTGAAGAGATTTAGGGAAATCACGGAAAACCTAAATCAGGATGGCCGGACGCGGGATTGAACCGTCGTCCTTCCGATAATAGGATGTATGATGACCACGGACGGCCGTACATGTTCTGCAACGCACTCCCATGCTGGCCCCATGGTTGGTAAGGAGTTCTTGTGGTAGGGCGATCCATTCCTCCATTAGTGTGGTTGATGAATGCCGGATTAATCGTTGGTGCAGGTGGCCGTGCTGCAGAAGTCTTCACAACGCACCTAATACGTTGTCGATGAGATTAAAGGGGTGGGGGGGGGGGAGGAGGAAACAAGAAGACCAGTCCATCCGCCGAATATTCTATTCTTCCAAGAACTCCTCAACCAGCACTGTTGGATTTGTTCGCACATTGTGATCCATAAAAATAAAGTAATGGCCCAATGCCCACTTGGAAACATGCACTTTGGGAAATATTACAGTGTCACCATAACGTTGACTGGTGAGGACACTATGTTCAAAGATTTGGAAGTCAGCACGCTAATGCAACATTATGCTGCCCCACACCGTAACACCTGTACTACCAAAACAATCTTGATCGACAACGTTCCTGGCGGTTACCATATGAAAGTACGTCCAACTTTAACTGACATGATCGTTTCTGTGGTAGAGGTGTTGTGGAGACGTATTGCATTAAGTCCAGATGCACCAACGACCATCCAGCCGTTGTCAGCTGCGCTGGTGGAAGACTGCAACATCCTACTACAAGCACTCCTTACCGACCTTGTGGCCAGGGTGGGAACACGTTGCACAGCATGCACGGGTGATTACATACCCTACCTTCTGTAATGTCCTGGGGACCATAATGAATCGCGGTGACTTCAATTTCAATGATGTCTTTGAATAAAAATGTCAGTTCCGTTCGTCTCATTTCGTATTTCTTCTTTACTATAATGTAGCAGTTCTTTCTATGTATTGTCCAAGTTTCATCGAGCTATGTTACTTGGCAGCGACACATCATGTGAAAATTACTTTCGTCCTTAATTTTTGAAAACCAGTGTATCTTAAGTCTCTCAGGTTGAGGAGTAAATTGAGCTATTGCCGATGAGCTCCCATCCCCGGCTGTTTGTAGCGAGGAGGTTGAGTTAACAGCAAAAGAAGCAAAATCGGTATTGGATTAAAGGACGCTGTTGTTGAGACTGTTTCTCATAATTTCCTTATTAACCAGAAATAGGTATCTAATGGCACTGTTGAGACCTGGTGGTCTGTTGCTTAGTATCTGTATCGAAATATTTGTGCCGAGCGGCGTCAGAGGAGAGGATAAGTAATTTGGCGCTAGGCCTTGAGACTTGGCAGAAAGTTAGTGCGCGGGCGGCTGTTCACGGCTGGGTGAGCAGAGGCTCTGCCAAAGACTACTCCAATCGATAGCTGCCCGCCCCTCAGTGCAATAGCGACGAGCGACCACGACAGCCCTCGCGGCTGCACAATCCTTTCAGCTGTACACTCAGTTCCGTCAGAGGTCGATGGGCGGAGATTAACATTAATAAACCAAGGCTTCCTTTTTTGTTACATCACATTATTATTACTGAGCGCGTAGAAACGTTAAACATATAGAAAAATATGGTGAACGCTCTATATCTACAGTTAATAGTACACAATCTTTAATGCAAATACATAGCAACATCGACTGCAATACCTAGAGTGTAACTCTCATTGAAAAGGAACTTATACCAAAGACGATCTACACAAATGATTAAGATGACAAATCTGTAGATGGTCACTAACCCTGAGCATTTTGAAACGCACAAAAACTGTTACCAGTGCCTCGCTTGGGATGAAAGAGGTCTGTGTTAACCCCTGCGAACCTCCTTCCACGCAGTTGAGTGCCAGTCTCCTGTGAGTCGACATTGGTTACCGAAGGGGCGCAACGAAACAATTCCCAGAAATGGTCAATCGGCCACACATTAGATGAATGAGCAAAATAGGAAATCAGTATCACCCGTCACACAGACTAATATAGTCATTGTCTCATGTGGCTGAACGTTGTCCAGTTGAAATATAGCAGTTTAGATTTCCTGAGAAAATATGTTGCTACAGGCACAAAATCAACCGGATGTTGAGGATGTTTTTCATATTTCCCTTATTACCCAGAAATAGGGATCTGATGGCGTTGTTAAGACCAGATGTCTGCGTGTCACCTTTCACATTACGAGTTCTCAACACCAGTCTGCTCCAGATTAAGGGTGAGAGTTGAGGTGATCTGGTACACAAACCTGCACTGTATTCGGCTTGTCGAGGAAAGTTTGGTCAAGAAATTCAAGGAACCAACACTGAAGTAAAGAAAACTAGCTATTACTGTAACTGATGACAGACAGCTGTACAAGACGCACGTAGGCGGTGTAAATGAGCTACGCAAATACCTGAGGAGTGAGATGCGAAGTGCAAAGTAGCCCCTACATCTACATTTACATCTACATTTATACTCCGCAAGGCACCCAACGGTGTGTGGCGGAGGGCACTTTACGTGCCACTGTCATTACCTCCCTTTCCTGTTCCAGTCGCGTATGGTTCGCGGGAAGAAGGACTGTCTGAAAGCCTCCGTGCGCGCTCTAATCTCTCTAATTTTACATTCGTGATCTCCTCGGGAGGTATAAGTAGGGGGAAGCAATATATTCGATACCTCATCCAGAAACGCACCCTCTCGAAACCTGGCGAGCAATCTACACCGCGATGCAGAGCGCCTCTCTTGCAGAGTCTGCCACTTGAGTTTATTAAACATCTCCGTAACGCTATCACGGTTACCAAATAACCCTGTGACGAAACGTGCCGCTCTTCTTTGGATTATCTCCTCCCTCAAACCGATCTGCTACGGATCCCACACTGATGAGCAATACTCAAGTATAGGTCGAACGAGTGTTTTGTAAGCCACCTCCTTTGTTGATGGACTACATTTTCTAAGCACTCTCCCAATGAATCTCAACCTGGTACCCGCCTTACCAACAATTAATTTTATGTGATCATTCCACTTCAAATCGTTCCGCACGCATACTCCCAGATATTTTACAGAAGTAACTGCTACCAGTGTTTGTTCCGCTATCATATAATCATATAATAAAGGATCCTTCTTTCTATGTATTCGCAATACATTACATTTGTCTATGTTAAGGGACAGTTGCCACTCCCTGCACCAAGTGCCTATCCGCTGTAGATCTTCCTGCATTTCGCTACAATTTTCTAATGCTGCAACTTCTCTGTATACTACAGCGTCATCCGCGAAAAGCCGCATGGAACTTCCGACACTGATTCTGGTCGTGAGCTGAGCGTCACAGATTTGGCGCAACTATCCTGGCACTGAATGGAACTTTCAGTTTTTATTTTTTTAAAGCTGTTTTATGGACTAGCTTCTTAAACTACTTTTGAGGCGGTGACAGGCGACAAATTCTGTTTCACACATTTCTGAGGCACTACGGAATTATACGAAGTACATCTGTTTCCTATGGGCTGCCCTAAGAGGGCGGGTACATTGCCTTTTATGATGTAAATGCTATTAACTGTTTTCAGCTGCGCGGCGCTCAATCGAGGCAAGTCTGACTGATGTTATATCTCTTTCGACAAAGTGAGAACCTTCGGACTGTGTACTCTATGTTCGGAAGCATAAAAGGCTGCTGTGTTATGAATTTTCAGGAGCAGCATCTAGCAACCATGCCCTCACAGCAAGCATGATAAAACTGTGTCGCCGGTAACCTACACATGAGCAACAGTGGATCCTCGTTCAAGGCGGCAGCTGCCTTCAGTAGGGCCATGCAGTCATGCGGATGAATGATTATATGCTCCATGACGCCAGTACCGAGAGCTTCCGCTCTTTTACTGTTTGCTTACATTTATCTGCTAGTTCTTCTGGTTTCACCTCTGACCTATTAGTTACAGCACACCAAATCATCACACTTGGTGTTTATCTGTTACGCCATCCAACATAGTGTACCATGACACTACAGCGCAGACTGCCGAATTGTGGTAACCAGGGTAGTGTCCAAAAGGTATCCACGGCAATATCAGTGCTCCATGGTCAAGTAAAAATGTGAACAAATCTGTGTGGTTCGTTAGTAGCACACAGACAGAATGACTGTCGTCCATTGCTATGCCTACATTATGATTTCCAGTACCTAATGACTACTGCAAATTTCACCTCACGATCTTCATTGGGTTCTGGAGACCGCGGAGTTCTCAGTCTTTTAGCATCTCTGGTGTACTGAGAAAGACTCGACCGTTTCCAGGCGTTTTATTGGTAAACAATACTAAATCAAAATGTAGTGAGTAGGCACACAAATCACGAAGCAAACTTGATAGATTCGTTTTCCTAGCAAAGAATATAATGAAAACATATAGAAGAAAACAAAGCATTGCCGTTACGTTTTTAATAAATAAAGCGAAATCAGTAAATCCGCATACCGTAGTCAAATAAAGATAAGATTTCGGCGCGTAATCCTTTCATTGACGTAAACTTCCGAAAATACATCAGTACCTGAGTTAAAAATAGATGCCATCTATTGATCCTCCGGTGTCCCACGAAATCAAAAGCGCACTCTATTAGGATTTTGGTGTACAACGCTGTGATGATTAAACATTCGAACTACTAAGCTGAGCACACGATTTTAGATGAAACTTTAAATTACGTTACTTTTTTCCCTGTGTTAGAATTTTGACGAGATAAAGCCTATAGCCGTCCGTTGTGGCCGAGCGTTTCTAGGCGCTTCAGTCTGGAACCGCGCGATCGCTACGGTCGCATGTTTGAATCCTGCCTCGGGCGTGGATGAGTGTGATATGGTTAGGTTAGTTAGGTTTAAGTAGTTCTAAGTTCTAGGGGACTGATGACCTCATATGTTAAGTCCCATAATGCTCAGAGCCATTTGAACCATTTGAAAGTTTATACACTCCTGGAAATTGAAATAAGAACACCGTGAATTCATTGTCTCAGGAAGGGGAAACTTTATTGACACATTCCTGGGGTCAGATACATCACATGATCACACTGACAGAACCACAGGCACATAGACACAGGTAACAGAGCATGCACAATGTCGGCACTAGTACAGTGTATATCCACTTTTCGCAGCAATGCAGGCTGCTATTCTCCCATGGAGACGATCGTAGAGATGCTGGATGTAGTCCTGTGGAACGGCTTGCCACGCCATTTCCACCTGGCGCCTCAGTTGGACCAGCGTTCGTGCTGGACGTGCAGACCGCGTGAGACGACGCTTCATCCAGTCCCAAACATGCTCAATGGGGGACAGATCCGGAGATCTTGCTGGCCAGGGTAGTTGACTTACACCTTCTAGAGCACGTTGGGTGGCACGGGATACATGCGGACGTGCATTGTCCTGTTGGAACAGCAAGTTCCCTTGCCGGTCTAGGAATGGTAGAACGATGGGTTCGATGACGGTTTGGATGTACCGTGCCCTATTCAGTGTCCCCTCGACGATCACCAGTGGTGTACGGCCAGTGTAGGAGATCGCTCCCCACACCATGATGCCGGGTGTTGGCCCTGTGTGCCTAGGTCGTATGCAGTCCTGATTGTGGCGCTCACCTGCACGGCGCCAAACACGCATACGACCATCATTGGCACCAAGGCAGAAGCGACTCTCATCGCTGAAGACGACACGTCTCCATTCGTCCCTCCATTCACGCCTGTCGCGACACCACTGGAGGCGGGCTGCACGATGTTGGGGCGTGAGCGGAAGACGGCCTAACGGTGTGCGGGACCGTAGCCCAGCTTCATGGAGACGGTTGCGAATGGTCCTCGCCGATACCCCAGGAGCAACAGTGTCGCTAATTTGCTGGGAAGTGGCGGTGCGGTCCCCTACGGCACTGCGTAGGATCCTACGGTCTTGGCGTGCATCCGTGCGTCGCTGCGGTCCGGTCCCAGGTCGACGGGCACGTGCACCTTCCGCCGACCACTGGCGACAACATCGATGTACTGTGGAGACCTCACGCCCCACGTGTTGAGCAATTCGGCGGTACGTCCACCCGGCCTGCCGCATGCCCACTATACGCCCTCGCTCAAAGTCCGTCAACTGCACATACGGTTCACGTCCACGCTGTCGCGGCATGCTACCAGTGTTAAAGACTGCGATGGAGCTCCGTATGCCACGGCAAACTGGCTGACACTGACGGCGGCGGTGCACAAATGCTGCGCAGCTAGCGCCATTCGACGGCCAACACCGCGGTTCCTGGTGTGTCCGCTGTGCCGTGCGTGTGATCATTGCTTGTACAGCCCTCTCGCAGTGTCCGGAGCAAGTATGGTGGGTCTGACACACCGGTGTCAATGTGTTCTTTTTTCCATTTCCCGGAGTGTATGTTGCCCCAAGCTAAACACTAGTTGCCTGTGAAAACTCAATGAAAATTTGTCTAGTAGTTTAGTAGATTAACGTTTTCTAAGAGACAAACAGACTGCCACGATGTTTTGGGTAAGACTTTACATGACGAGATCTTTTTTCCTCTTCTTTTTTCGTTACCGATTTTTATGAAATAAAGCCTGGACGGTGCAGCAAGCTACGCTTACGTTACCTGTGGAAACCCAACGAAAATTCGTCTAGTAGTTTTGGAGATTAGCATATTCAAATAGACAAACAGACGGACACGGTTGTTTTACAGTTTTATTATTAGTATAGAAGATGCATTATTTCAGTTTTGTTTCACTCACACCATTCTTTGTGGGTGTTACATATTGCTGACCAGACGGGCGCCAATATTTTCAGTACGGTCCCCTTTGCAAAAATATACTTTAGTACTAGGGAATAACTTAAGATTGCTAACCACTAGTCTAACCGTAAATCGACGTACTATCCAGGCCGGCCGCAGTGACCGAGTGGCTCGAGGCGCTTCAGTCTGGAACCGCGTGACCGCTATAGTCGCAGGTTCGAATCCTGCCTCGGGCATGGATGTGTGTGATGTCCTTAGGTTAGTTAGGTTTAAGTAGTTCTAAGTCCTAGGGGACTGATGACCTCAGATGCTAAGTCCCATAGCGCTCAGAGCCATTTGAACCATTTGTACTATCCAGCACCTCGTAGGGGCATTAACTGTTGTGTTGGCCAGTACGATGCCGGTTGTCTGTTAACACAAGCCGAATACAATTCGATTCAGTTCACGTTTTGTCCTAATCATCATCATTTCATCCCCATCGACGCGCAGGTCGCCGAAGTGGCGTCAAATCGAAAGACCTGCACCAGGCGAACGGTCTACCCGACGGGAGGCCCTAGCCACACATTTCCAACGGCAGGTGGCAATGCTAGCAGTGGAAAATATATACGAGTATATAGCTTCTGGGGGACGCGGAAAACAATGCAGGTGTTGTCGTATTGTGGAAACGGAACGATGTATCTGACATCCTAGAGAATGGAAGCATTTCCGGAACAACCAAGTCTGGAATCAATTTTCGTGCCGCCTTGTTTAAAGTATACCGTGCATGGCAAAATGGTGCTATCCAAAACCGGCGCCGAGGCAACTGCGTTGCACCACGGACCATAGATGTCTGGGGTGAATGACGGCTGTGGAGATGAATACGGGCGAATAGACTTGTAACCGTTGAGTAACTGACCGCCAAGATGACCCAGGAGGCTATCAACAGTGTCTCCTCAATGACCGCTCAGCGAGTGTTGCTGCGTATGGACCTCCACAGCAGGCGCCTGCACCAATGTTCACTGTTGCTCATCGATGACTAAGGCTGGAATTTGCACGCCAACACCGCAACTGGGCGTCCACTGAGTGGAAATAGGTGACCTTTCCAGATGAATCACGTTTCACGCTCCATCTGACAGGTCGCCGTTGGCGTGCACGGTGTTGAATAGCCGGCCGCTGTGGCCGAGCGGTTCTAGGCGCTTCAGTCTGGAACCGCGCTACCGCTACTGTCGCAGGTTTGAATCCTGCCTCGGGCATGGATGTGTGTGATGTCCTTAGGTTAGTTAGGTTTACGTAGTTCTAAGTTCTAGGGCACTGATGACCTCCCATAGTGCTTAGAGCCATTTGAACCATTTTTGGTGTGAAATGTCGAAAGAAGACGCCCTGCATCTGTTGTCGTCTGGGAAATGTATCCGTGGCATTCACTGTATGATCTCGTCATTCCGGAAGACATAATGGATCATACAGGTATGCACCTATCGTTGAGGACCAAGTCCACCCCTATATGCAGTTTGTTTTTCCTCGGCGCGATGGCATCTAAAATGTTGAAATGTGTGTGAAATCTTATGGGACTTAACTGCTAAGGTCATCAGTCCCTAAGCTTACACACTACTTAACCTAAAGTAGCCTAAGGACAAACACACACACCCATGCCCGAGGGAGGACTCGAACCTCCGCCGGGATCAGCCGCACAGTCCATGACTACAGCGCCCTTGACCGCTCGGCTAATCCCGCGCGGCGCGATGGCATCTACTAGCAAGACAATGCAACGCGTCATTCAGCTCGCAGAGTACGTGCATGGTTCGAAGAGCACCAGGATGAGTTTACAGTGCTCCCCTGGCCACTGAACTCACCAGATTTAAACCCAATCGAGAACCTGTGGGATCACTTCGAGCGGGCTGTTCGTGCCATGGATCCTTAAAGGAGACATCTAGCGCAGCTGACCACGGCGCTATAGTCGGAATGGCTCGACATCCCTGTCGGTACTTGCAAGAACTTCACTGACTCTCTTCCTTCGCGTCTCGCAGCAGTATGCCCTGCAAAAGGAGCCGGTTATTCAGGCTTCTGACTGGTGGTGACATTAATGTGATTAGATAGTGTATCTGGGACACGAATAATAGTTCTACTCGTCATTTTTTCCGTTTTTCGTCGTTCCTTGGTTGCTTCATAATTTGTGGAGGTATTTTCCATCCATGCAACTAAATGGGAGTTTGTTTTTTGCCATACGCGTTCCGTTCCTCTTATTTATGAAGCATCTTCAGTGACCTGTAACTCAAGTTTCTTTTTATACACATAATAAATGTATTATGTAGTAGTTACAATATGTTTCTGTGTTATATGATGTCATGTTTTTCTCTTGTTTTCGAGATTAGAAACAACTTTTGTAGCACAAATTTCGTGAGGTTAAATCATCATTTGGTGCTACGATTATCAAACCACACACACAACACAAACAAAAGACGAAAGATAAAAATACAACGACAATTGGCAACACTGCACACTGTTAACACCACATGTTGGTCACAAAATGAAAAGTGAGGCTCAAAAAACGCCGGAAATCGGTCAACTGGAGCATGGGGACAGAATTAACACATCTGCGAGACCTCACATATTGATTAATAACACTCTAAATCGTAAGTAACACCAAACGATGACTTAACCCCACGAACTTTGTGCTACAAAAGTTCTTTCTAATCTGAAAAACAAGAGAAAAACACGGCAAAATGTAACATAGTAGCATATTGTGACTAATACATAATAGATTTATTATATGTATTACAGGCCACTGAAGATGCTCCTTAAATAAAAGAAGGGAAACGCGTATGGCAGAAAACAAACTGCCTTTCATTTAGTTACATAGACGGAACATACCTTCATGAATTGTTCTACTAGTGGTGACAGATTTCTGCAGCTCGATCGTCAGTAACGGCTCCTGAAGTGCATCTGGATACTCTGTGCTTGGGGATGGGGTCTGCTTCTCTGGTAACTGTTAAACAATGCAGCTCGTGGGCAGCGTGTGGTAGTAAGGAAATTTCAGGAGTTCCTTATAACCCTTTACCTTGATCAACAAACTTGACATTTTAATGTCCTTGGTTTTTGGATTTAAGAATCCTTCCAACTCCAATCGTGCCGTTCTTCTTTTCTGTATCATGTCAGAATGGGCCTGTTACTTTGTGTAGGTTCATGTAGTTGTATTTGCACCTTTGTGATAAATAAGCTAGGAACTTCCGGAACAACTGGTAAGTGATCGGAAGACAAAGAATTTATTCTTACCTGCCAGTTGATTATTAATGGCCTACGTGACGATCCTAAGTTGAGAACAGTCAGTACTATACAACACGACGTCGATGGTCCTGCAGAACTACAAATTAAGAAATTAAAGACATTCCAAACAGTTATATCGATTCTTCATATTCACAGCTTTACTTCCACCATTACCTTGTCTCCTACCTTCAAGACTTCACAGATGCTCTCCTGCGAACCTTTCGTACCTTGCAGATCCTGAGTTCGAGTCTCGTTCCGGCACACAGTGTTAATCTGCCAGGAAGTTTCATATCAGCGCACACTCCGCTGCAGAGTGAAAATTTCATTCCAGCTTTCATACTGAATGCGTGTGATGAAAGAGTTGAACTTATAAGTCCGCTACGGTCGCAGGTTCGAATCCTGCCTCGGGCATGGATGTGTGTGATGTCCTTAGGTTAGTTAGGTTTAATTAGTTCTAAGTTCTTGGCGACTGATGACCTCAGAAGTTAAGTCGCATAGTGCTCAGAGCCATTTGATTTTTTTGAACTTATAAAGCATATTATGAACCCGTCTCAAGCCCACAGAATTGTAGCTTCGAGCATCAACAGCATACGCAGTTCACTGGAATTAAATGGCTTGAAAGACTTCCTATTTGTTTAATACATTGATATTATTCTACTACAAGAAGTAACCGACACTGCAATACATGATGTATTTGGGTATATCGCTATGATTAATGCTGCAACTGGAAGTGAACTTGAGACAGCGATACTCTTGAAGGAGGGTATAATAGTCAATCACTTTGAAAAATTCACGAATAGCAGAGGTATCACTTATACTACCTACAACACCTGTATCGTTAATATATAAGCTCAATCTGGTGGCAGTAAACAACGGAACAGACCAGAGTTTTTTAAATATGAATTTGTCCTCCTCTCCGGAGTGCACTACGATAACATCGTTTTAGCGGGCGATCAAATCCCTAATATTAGACACTCTGCTGAACTAGAATTACGTAATTAAAGAGTTCAGTTTAACTGACATGTGTGAGAGCACAAAAATGTGACACGCCTGATTTTAATTAGATCACCTAGGATACACATATCTAATAACTTAAAAACTAATATCCTGTACACAGAAGTGAGAAGTGTGGCCCACCAGCTTTACTGACTACGCTGCATTTACACTGAAGCGCCAAAGAAACTGATGTAGGCATGCGTATTTAAATACAGAGTTATGTAAATAGGCAGAATACGGTGCTGCTGTCGACAACGACTATATGACACAACAAGTGTCTGGTGCAGTTGTTAGATCGGTTCCTGCTGCTATAGTGGCAGGTTATCAAGATTTAAGTGAGTTTGAACGTGGTGTTATAGTCGGCGCACGAGCAATGGGACACAGCATCTCCGAGATTGCGATGAAGTGAGGATTTTCCCGGTACGACCATTTCACGAGTGAATATCAGAAATCCGGTGAAATATAAAATCTCCGACATCGCTGCTGCCAGACAAAAGATCCTACAAGAACGGGACCAACGGCGACTGAAGAGAATCGTTCAATGTGAAGGAAGTGGAACCCTTCCTCAGATTGTTGCAGATTTCAATACTGGGCCATCAACAAGTGTCAGCGTGCGAATCATTCAACGAAACATCATCGATATGGGCTTTCGGAGACGAAGGCCCACTCATGTACCCTTGATGACTGCACGGCACAAAGCTTTACGCTTCGTCTGGGCACGTCAACATCGACATTGGACTGTTGATGACTGGAAACATGTTGGCTGGTCGGACGAATCTTATTTCAGATTGTATCGAGTGGATGGACGTGTACGGGTATGGAGACACCCTCATGAACCCATGGACCCTGCATATCAGCAGGGGACTGTACAAGCTGTTGGAGGCTCTGTAATTGTGTGGGGCGTGTGCAGTTGGAGTGATATGGGACCACTGATACGTCTAGATACGACTCTGACCGGTGACACGTACGTAAGCATCCTGTCTGATCACCTCAATCCATTCATGTCCATCGTGCATTCCGACGGACTTGGGCAATTCCAACAGGACAATGCGACACCCCACACCTCCACAAATGTTACAGAGTGGCTCCAGGGACACTCTTCTGAGTTTAAACATTATTGAGCACATCTGGGATGCATTGCAACGTGCTGTTCAGAAGAGATCTCTGCCAGCTCGTTCTCTTACGGATTTATGGAGAGCCCTGCAGGATTCATGGTGTCAGTTCCTTCGAGCACTACTTCAGACATTAGTCAAGTCCATGCCACGTCCTGTTGCGGCATTTCTGCATGATCACGGGTGCCCTACACGATACTGGGCACGTGTAGCAGTTTCTTTGGCTCTTCAGTGTAAATGCACAATTAATATTGGCAAACAGGACACCTCTCGCACTAGAAGTTACTGGAAGCTAAACGTTGCACACTTGCAAAATGCCAAACGACCCGAGTGTTTCCACAAAACTTGGCAGGAATGTGAAAGTTACTTCATGTCCTACATTTCTTCTCTGGCCTGGTGGCTAAAATGCGCGAAACCTCGATTGAAGAAAATATTAATCCACTATCTTCGGTATCCTTGGAAAAAACGGTTCTGGTACAAGAAAACAGCCGAGATTTATTCCTACTGCCTGCAGGACCTGTACAAACTGGTCTCACCTGGAAGAAACTTCGATATTTCTGAAATACGCGAAAAGAAGAGGGGACTTATAAAAATAAACACATAAATTAAAGGAATTGACGGGACTGTTCTCACAACATAGAATGACATCAAAATGGTAATCTATGGCCACCTTGCTGACCTAATGTCCGGCAGTTCTGTCAGTTGCGAAGCACAAGTAGACGCGTCACAAAATCTTCAAGGCAAACTTAGCACTGCTGCGTGTCTGAATCTTGTAGTAGAGATTGACAATGATGATTTGGTAACGACAATTGCTCAGAGACCCAACAACAAAGAGCCGGGCCTAACGGCCTCTCAAAAGAGCTATACCAAGTTTTCCAGGCGAAAAAAATGGTTCAAATGGCTCTGAGCACTATGGGACTTAACTAATGATGTCAGCAGTCCCCTAGAACTTAGTACTACTTAAACCTAACTAACCTAAGGACATCAAACACATCCATGCCCGAGGCAGGATTCGAACCTGCGACCGTAGCGGTCACGCGGTTCCAAACTGACGCGCTTAGAACCGCACGGCCACACCGGCCGGCTTCCAGGCGCGAATGAAATCTAAATTACTCCACGTATGTATGAATTAATGAGCTCTGACAGTGAAATCTCAAAGGAATTTCTAGAAGGAACTGTAATGCTAATTCCGAAATACCCACGCAGCGGGTCAATAAAATACCTAAGACCAGTTACTCCCATGGATAATGATTACAAAACTTGGGCGAGCATTCTTGCCGGAAGACTGAAAATGATGATGTATGAGATAACTGGCCCATATCAAACTGGTATGGATAAAGACCGTGTGAAAATATAGTGATATAATACCGACGGCAGATGCGCTGTAATGAAGTTTGATTTCTAGAAGGCTTTCGATAGGGTGAGCCACCAGCACCTTCTCAAAACAATGACCGCAGTGTGTTTTCCCCAATGTTTTCTCAGATATTGAAGAACAGCACATCTAAATAATGATTAATGGTCAGCGAACTAGGCAACTTGCGTTCACGAGTTCGGTGAGACAAGGTCGTCCTGCGCCGATGGCCTTGTTTGCCGCAGCCATTGATCCCCTGCTAGCCAGTCTGCATAAACAGCTACGAGGGCTGTGCATACAAGACCAGAATATAATGATGTTGGTTTCGTGATCATCGGTGAAAGTGACGTGGAGATGACATTGCAGGTCATTAGCAAATGCGAACTTGCATCATGTGCGAAGCTAAGCAAACCTAAATCACGCACCATGAATACAGGGCGCGGAATATCTTTGCAAGACACGGAAGAACTAAATGTGGTCACCCATATGCAAATTCTAGGTATCGACAACAAATCTTGTATAAAGCATACTATAGCTGCAAACTCTAGGAAAATCCCTGCAACCGTGCGAACCGGCGTCAAAATGTAGCGTGAGAATACTTGACGACATGCAACGTGTCGAAATCAGCTATGTGGTACATGTATTACACGTACCACCTGAAACAGCAGCAAGATTTCTCTCAGCTTTGGGTCATTTTATAACTCGTGTTAAAATTTTCAAAGTCAAGTTTGACACTTTGATCCTCTCAGCCGAAAACCGGGGACTAAATCTAAGTGACATTGGAAGAAATCTCAATTAGCACTAGAAAATATCGTGAAGTCAAATTAAAAAGAGAGCAGATTGACGCGCTATTGAGCAACTACTTCTGCTATGACACAACAGCGAAGAGAAAGCCGTCTCAACATGGCCGTGGTACACTGGAAGAAGTACTCATAGATTTAGCGAAACAAAGGAGGTGTTAAAAGTGATACTACTGCCTAATGGATATAATAAAAGTAAATACCTGCGCAAGCAGGAATTTACTGAAATGTTCAGAAAGCAAGAGGTACTCTATGTTGCTACTGTGCTATTTTTTCAAGAAAACAGTAGTGAAGAAACAGGCAGAAGAATTCGGGAAATGAAAAATTTTATAATTCTGATATAATACTGTCACTTTAAGTCAATGTAAACTTCAAGAAAAATAATGAGACGGATTAAATATGGCACCTAGGAAACGGAGGTGCGACTGAAGGCACATAAGCCTCTGAAATGGGAATGCTAAACCTTCGGGAAAAAGAGTTGCAATGCTGGATGGACAGATGGAGAGATTTGTATCGAGCGGTGATCGTTGCCAAGGAAGAACTTAAATGGCTTTGATGGACAATCGAGTGACACACTGAAGATCATTATTTATTAAGAAGGTATTAAGATAACACGTCATTTATTTGCTATTTGCATTCACATCCAGTCCACAGTACCACTGTTACACTTTCTCGAGAACAGGGAATCTTCGTGCTGAGCGTGTTGGTGGTAGGAGGGATGTAAGAACACCGAGTTTGAGGATCCCGTGACACAGGCGTGTAACTATGCACTTCAAACCAGTAAACGCGCTGTGGCCAGCACTTCAGCACAAGCCACGTAACCACTGGAGGATTCTGGAGGCGTAAAGCCTACTCGTACACTACTTTCGCTATGTACAGCAGTTGGCATATGCGATTTCGGCCTTCGTGTAGAAATTATGCAATGATTTCTTCATAAAGATGTTAATTATGCCACCTTCGACATACACGTGTTCACCAAGGGGGGGGGGGGGGGCGACTTGGATACTACTTCAAACTTCCCGTGTGCCAAACCGGGGCTTGAACCTGGGACCTTTATCTTTCGTGGCTACGTGCTGTACTGACAGTTATCCAGACATGACTCACGAGTCACGACATACCCTCACAGTTTTTTTTCCGCCCGTGCCTCATCTCATATTTTACAAACTTCACAGAAATTTTCCTCCGTGATTTGTGGGACTGGAGCTCCTGGTACAAAGAAGAACTCGCGGTAATGAAAGTGTGATGGTGGGTCGTCAGTCGTGTTTGGGCAGCTCAGTTGGCAGAACACTTTCGCATGAAAGGTAAGGGTACCAAGTTTGGTTTATGATCCGACACACTGTCTTAATGTGCCAGGAAATTTCAAATCAGTGCACACTCTATTGTAGAGTGAAAATTAGTTCTGGAAGCATGCTAGTTATTATAACAGTCGGCGAGTTGTAATGGTTGGTAAGTATCTTTTAGGACCTGGAGTACTATTAGCACGCTTAACTGAATCAGCTTACTATCAGTTCTTGTATTCGTCACATAGAGATCTACGGAAGATGGTACCACCTGCTGTGTGCATCACAAGAGTCCTAGCATATTTCAGTGGTACATGGTATTACGTATCATGTGATATGAAGATAAAATAAGGTAGATTCAAAGCACTGGAGAATTTATTCTATCGAGGTGGAGAAGTAGTTTGGAGACTTCCATAGAGGAAATGAGAGGCGTTGGTCGGCGGGCTGGGTGGGATCGCCGCTCACTTTCAAATCTGTAATGGTACCGTAGAGAAGCTGAGACTTGTTGGCACCAAGCAGGATCACCCAGGCGTGGGAAACAGTGGATTACAATGACTAGAGTGCCTGTCTGTGAGGACGAGGCTACGCACGAAAGTAGTGTTGTGACTAATTAAACTGATGAAAGACAAGAGAGGAAAGACATAGAGCAGTTCTGACATGTTGCACTCAGAAGATACCACAAGCACATTAGTTTAATCGCGAAACTCGTAACAACTAACGAAGTAATGTTAGAAAGATGATTAACATGGGGGAATGAAGCCTCCTAATCGGTCAGGTTGTACAGCTTTCTTGGCGGAGGAGAAGAGCAGTTTCGAACGGCAGGAGCGCCCACTTGGCTACCTGATCTGGAAGAAGAAGAAGAGCATGTTTTTCATAATGACGGTAAAAGTGTTAGTTATAGGTTCTGAATTTTGGCAATCAAAGTTGAAGAATTTGAAAATTTGATCTGCGATTCCAATTATATTCTTATCACATTAATACTGGTAACAGTTAGCTAAATGGACTAACATTAATTCACTTGGAGGGCGTTTCTGCACCATGCTTTACTATTAATTTCATTGTGGCTCACTGTATCCAAAAATTACTTCACAAGCATCGATAGCATAAATGTAACTTTCTTTATCAAGTGATGTTCTTATTCTAGGACGTATGACGTTTATGACCTTTCAAAGAACCTAAAATGAATGGTTGAATTATGACTGCAGCAGTTTTCACCATCGCACCTCATGTCCGATTACCTTCTAACAGCCGACTTTGGGGTCTACTGCATGGCTAACGATTCTGCTTCATTTAATGCCTCCTGATTTTTTTTTTTTTGACATATCAGCAGTGTCGTGTGCCACTCTTCATTATGTAATAAAATTGAGCTTAATCCAATTGCGCTTAATAAATTTGTACAGTCATTGCTGTATCACTATCAGGCGTATTAATCACTTCCAAACCATACTCCTTGTACAACTACGAGTCAAACATGAACTTAATGATATCTAATTTGTGCAGAAATCCTCCTAATCACACTCAGGAACGTATGGATATCTCAAGCAAATAACTAAAAAATTTCGTATTAGACTGAGTATTGGACTACTAGAGCGCCTCGTTTCGAAATCTACAAGAGTGACTGGCGATCAGCACTGTACGTGGGTTTTTTCTCTACCCGTCATGTCACAATCACCAAGTCTGTAGATTTGGTGGTTGTTGTGGACGAAGAAATGCGAGGAGCTCTGCCTGTCATCGTTTTCTCTATCATCAGGGTAAAATGATCTCACCTGACATTCTTCAGCTCCCTGGACAATGCAGACACTGGACAACTTCTCGTACAGAAGGAATTCGACTGCCACATCCAATACTTAATTAATGTGGAAAATACAGGGAGACTACAGCCGAGTAGCAGAGAGCTACAATTAGATCTTGATAACACACAGAAATGAAAGGCAGGCTCGTCACAAAAAAAAGGAACTTACCAGTCGATAAATTTTGACTACACGGTGATCTGAAGTCTTGCTACAGGCTAACCAAAAGTACGTGAAAATACATAGAAACACATGAGAAGTAATGATAACTAGTGCAATGCTTGCAGACAGTACTGATCGGAATATCAGAGATGACTGTAGGAATTTGGAATGACGGACAAAACTAATGAGCCATAAATAGACACGAGATGCGAGAATGCAAACAGGGGCAGCGCGACAAAGATTACCACTCTAACATTGATGGAGCCTCAATGCTGATTTCTCATGGTGCAAATCGAGTATTTGCATATTAATCACAGTCGGAGTTGCTAAAAGCACTCTACCGCCAATGTTTGATAAAAGTTGAACGTAAGAGTGCATGTTTTCTTCCAGCGTGATGGGAACCAACAAATGTGACACAAAATTGGTTGCAGCTACCGCACGAATATTAATGACGAAGTGACACCTACCAAGAATGGCAACAAACAGAGAATGAGAGGGCGCCTCTCAGTAGTTTTGTTACATCGGACACTGCACAACTGTGGGCTTCCTCCGATAGACAAGAGGTTCGTGTAGTCAACTTGACTGGGGGCGGAAATGCACTGTCTTACTGCCGAGCAGCATTTTGGCCTCCCCAGCATGCAGGTTGATGGTACTAGGATGGCGCCAGTTATCTGACTGCAGAATGGGTCAGTCTGCCTCCATATTGCTGTTGGCTTAGCATAAATTTGAAACTAACGACCACTGGAAAATGTGCAGATTTACGCCATCTTGAGTATTTTATGAATTAAATAACTGGTGATCATGTAAATCGGTCTGTCCCCACTGTGTTGGCTTGGAAAATTTACTTTTAATTCATAGATAAGCTGATTAAGATAAATCATCGTTTTAATTAATTGGTGTACAGCCTTGTGCCCCCTACTATTGAACTCTTAACTGCATAACAAATCTGCATCTGTGAAACGAGCTCATAACTGTTGTTTTTCTCACTCTCCTTTTATAACGGGAGTTGGCTGGACAGTTGCTGAGACTTCGCCAAGTGCTCTAAATGTCTTCAGAAAGTCGATGTGTTACAACCTGCTCCTTCCAAGGATTCCAAATGGAAGGTTAGCTGCCCTTGCAGCAAATAAAATTCCCTCCTATCTGTCAGACACAAACTGAAACCAAGTAACTAACGTTACGTCAGCGGCATGTGGACGAGCGTTATCCCGTTGGAAAACGTCATCGGGAATGTTGTTCATGAATTGCATCACAACAGGTCGAATCGCCAGACTGACGTAAAATTTTTTAGTTAGGTCCTCAACTAGCCTCCTTCTAAATAACACACGACTATCATTGGGCGGTGATCTAGTGGTTCTAGACGCGCAGTCTGGAACCGCCGGACTGCTACGGTCGCAGGTTCGAATCCTGCCTCGGGCATGGATGTGTGTGATGTCCTTAGGTTAGTTAGGTTTAAGTAGTTCTAAGTTCTGGGGGACTGATGACCACAGAAGTTAAGTCCCATAGTGCTCAGAGCCATTTTTGAACTATCATTGGCACAGAGATAGAACCAACTTTCGCCAGAAAACACTAAATATCTCCAACCTGCCCTCCAATGCGCTCTCGCTTGACACCAATGAAGTCGATGGCGGCGGTTTCGGGTCAGTGAAGTGCAAGCTACAGGACGTCTGGTCAGGAGCTGACCTTGACGTAACTGTTGTGTCACTGCGGTGCCAACTTTTGCTCAAATAGCTGCTGCAGATGCCGTACAATGTGCCAGAGCCATGCACCGAACACAATGGTCTTGCTACTCAGTCGTGCAGAAGTCGTCGTCCGGAGGCCGGTCTCCTTGCGACCGTACGTTCTCGGGACCACCACTGCCAGCAATCACGTACAGTGTCTATATTCCTGCTAAGTCTCCCTACAATATCGCAGAAGGAGAAAACAGTTCCTCGTATCTCTATTACACGACCTCGTTCAAACTCAGTAAGGTATTGATAATGGCGTCTTTGTCTCCTTAAAAGCATTCTTGACCAACATCAAGTAAAGCAAACCAGATTTGCATCCTCAAAGTGGCGCTAATAGCTCTTATGCGATGGCGCGAAATTTGAAGAGACGTCATCTTCCTGATGCAGAAGCACGTCTACCAAACTTCGTTTATGTCGCACACCTCCTTCGTGGTGCTGCGAGTTTTTTCCGTCAGTGTATGTACAAGATGATCTGTTTGAGACGTCAGGGAAGTGTAACATGTTATGTATATACCTTTGAGCAAGTTTTCTCTAATGCACGTGAAGATGATGGAAGTTAATAATGACGGACCGTGCTCTGGGATGCGAGCCAACAGCGAGTAATTCACAGCACAGACACAAAATGTCAGAAAAACATTGTACAGAGGTGGCACAAATTATCGTGATTAGTGTTTCTCGATCGTTAAGTGAAAATAGTCGTTACGTGACGACAGCGAGCTTTGAAACGTCGGTACAGTGTTAAGTATGCCCGATCACATCGAGACGTTGTTAAATGGTTAAACACGTTCTTAGAAAATAGTCTGCACATTCCTCACACAGACGGAAGGCGGGGTGGTAGAAACAAGGAGGAAGATATTCGAGAAGCCATGACTCAGAGTCCATGGAAGTCACTCTGCCGTTTATCAGCAGAGCAGAATACATCATACACAACATGTCAGAGGATTGTTAGACGGCACTTTAACATTTATCGATACCGTGTTCAGCACACGCAAGCAGCGACACAGCCGAATTTCGGAACCGACTGCAATTTGTTATGATGATATGTGAGCGGCAGCAAGCGGACGATAAATGATTGATGCGGTGGATGTTCACGGACGATGGCATATTCATATGAGTGGCCGTGTCAACACGCATTACTTCATCATCTGGGAAACCGGAAATACATATGTCTCATAAGAATTCGAAAGAACCAGCCCGAAAGTGAATGTGTGGTGCGGACTGAGCAATGAAAAAGTCTTCGGCCCACTCTTTTTTGTGGAGGAGACTGTTCGTTCCGTCAGTTACCTTGAAATGATGTAGCAGTATTGTGTCATCAATTACAGAAAGACGAAGTAACGGACGTCATTATCTGTCAACAGCACGGTGTTCTATCGCACTGGGCTCTCATAGTTCGGGAACAATTGAACCAGATATTCAAATATCGGTGGTCCGGCTGTGGCGGACCTATCCCATGGCCTCCTAATAGCCCCGAACTAACGCCTATAGATTATTTTGTGTGGGGCTACGTCAAGTCAACAGTGTATGCACAAAGACTATGGAGACAGATTACACAGGCCTTTCAGCAAATCACTGTAGAAATACCGCGCACTACGTGGCACAACATGGATGCGAGGTGTGATACATGCGATGGTGGACATGTGCTAATGTGCTGTGGTACAAACTTCAGACACAAACTCCAGACTCTCCTACACATGTATGGACCGTTAAAAAGCAATAAATTAGAATAGTTTCTTGTAATAGATATCGTATCGTTTAACTCTTCTGACATCTCAGATGGACCACCCTGTATATATATTCCTTTTTGTACCCTTCCTTATGATCTTAGCTGCCACTACTTATTTCTGAAGTCACACCGACTGCCAGTACCTTTTTTTCATGCATACTGCTGCTATCATGGAGAGGACAAACTCTTTCTAAGTGTTCCTCTTAGTCTGTGTCAGAAACGTGCGTGTGTGTGCGTTTGCAGTCCACAGGTTAAATAAATCAATTAGAATAAGCCTGCTAATTGGAGGGCTTCAGTATCACAGATCATTACCTTGATCAGGTGTACCTTCGGCAGGTATTTGTGTTTGGGGGTAGGGGGTGTTTGGTAGTGTGCCGGCTACACTCAGTCATGCACGGCAGTCACCTGAAGGGTGTATTCACCGTCAGAGGAGCAGCCCTCTTACTGTTTCCACTTCCACTAGCTACCCAGATAATTCGGGGACACGTGCTCGTACTTTAGTACTCTCTCTCTCTAATTCACATTCTTCTCAGACATTTCAGCAGATTGGCATTGACAGAGGTCTCTCTCGCTCTTCACATTTTGTGCACCTAGTGGACCTGTCAGTGTCTGTACAATATTTTACAAACTTAGATATTAAACAAACACAACCCCAGTACTACCTCTAGACCGTAAGGAAATTAGGCCTACAGCGCACAGGTAAGAAACACATTATGGTGCAGAGACAGCTGATCTTGCAACAACTTGTAATTTTACACAAATATCAGTACAAATACTAAGGAGAGGATTTAACTAACAATGGCTTAACGTTTCCAATGTTTTGTATCCTTTTCTAGATTCTAGTATCATGATCTACAAATACATATGAGTGGTCGCTTAGGAACTTCTCCACTTGGTAAGTGCGGACTTATAAAGGGTAGAACCTGGATATTTTCTTCTCGATCAAGTCTGACCGAAGGTGATTTCTGACCAGTACCATGTCTCCTTCCTTGATCGTAGGTTTCTTCGAGGTGTGCTCATGCCTTATTTTTCCTCAAAACTCCTACCTCCTAATTTTCAACATGCTTGTTTGTTTTCCAAGTCAATAGTAGGGGAAGGAAGTAATCTCGACACTTATCTTGTTGGTTTGATTACAGGCCTGTTTAACATCTTCTCGGCTGGCGGCTGTGGAATAATCTTTCATGTAGTGGACTAGATAATTAATAATTTTTTCGAACTGTGGAATATAATGAATCTACTTAGAGTGTTATGTGTGGCATTGAATTCTAACAGCTTCCCTACTCCTATGACAGACTTTTCGATAGGCTCTGTTTAGTTTTCCGAAGTATCTTCGGTGAAAGATGTTACTGCCACTGTAAACCCAATCTCTAGTTGTTCATATG
Source organism: Schistocerca serialis cubense (assembly GCF_023864345.2). Classification (NCBI taxonomy): domain Eukaryota; kingdom Metazoa; phylum Arthropoda; class Insecta; order Orthoptera; family Acrididae; genus Schistocerca; species Schistocerca serialis. The sequence goes on along the minus strand of NC_064640.1, from coordinate 654,380,811 downwards.
GCAGTGTGCGTGGCCGACATTGGTTTCACTTTCGCTTTCTTCATCGTGTATTTACACTTTGTACTGACATGAGGTTCATCTCGTTTGGGCTACTCGGCTGATAATTACTATTCTGCTTGTGCCCCTACTGATTATTCGCCCTCCAGGCCTTTTTTCTCTGACTCTTTAAGGATTGTGACTGGTTAGGAGAACGACCTTCACCTCCGTTATAGCAATTTCGGCGATTTCGCTTCTCTTGGATGTCGACCAAGATGGCGCGGATGTCTAAAGTCTGTTGCATGCAGTTAGTGGGGACGGTTGACAGCTGCATCCGTGCCCATTCGGGCATCCTCTAATATATATCATAGGAATCATTTCTACTGGCTCTACTGGTGGGTTCAGATGGCAAACAGCCGATACCTCACACAAGAAAATCGCTCAGAGAGTTCTGCCACTCGCACTGTATGCCAGGCTTGACGTTAAGCAGCGTATGACTTTGTTGATGAAGCGCGCCCCACTACTGAACGAGAAACTAATTGTATAAAGTCAGAACAGTGTTACCCTGTAATCTACCACAGCGACGTGCTTGGAAGTTAGGTGCTGACCAAAGGCACTCAGCAGCTGCAGGGGGCTAATGTGGACTATGTCGAAACAGTCACTGAAATTCTGCACAAAAAAGTCAGAACAGCGTTACTCTGTAATCTACAACCAGAGACGAGCTACGGAAGTCAGGTGCAGACCCAAAACACTCAGCAGTTGCCGGGGACTAATGTGGACTATGTCGAAACAGCCACTGAAATTCTGCACAAAATCAAGCTGGTGTATCTTTGATGACATACCACTAACCTGTTTACAGTCAGGAGGGATAAACAATGTAGTTGAGTGGTAGAAAGGTAGCCAGGAATTAGGTGGAAGCAAGACATGTTCTTGCTCACTGAATGCTGGGTACATGTGCCTTCTGGCACCAACATAGCCTGCTCTGTCGAAGTGAAAGATTCTATTTAATTCACTCTCCTTCCTTCAGGGACCGCAAGTTCAAAGTTGCCGCTGTCGGCACAGCAGCCTCCATAAGAGGTGAGTGTGGGGCTGCTACTACAGACGAGCAGCCGTGGCCTAGGGAGAGGCCACAAGAAGCACCTTCCTGGGCAAAGAAGCCTGCCTGCGGTTCTAGCAACAGTGGTATGACTGCAACAGTTTTATTCAATCGGCAGCCGGCATCGACATTTGAAACCTTACAAATTATCTAGCTGGTTAGTTTCTTTCACTAAGTACTGCACAAAAATCTTATCATCTACATCTGCTTTGAACTCTTAATCGTCCTTCAGTCGAGTGAAATTTGGCGTTAATGGTGCACAACAACACATTTTGGCCAGAAATTACCATGTTCACTTCTCCCACTCTAGGATGGTCATCGAACTGTCTAGCATGAGTTACTATTTACTCATCTACTGTATCCAATTTAGAGGTAATTTTAATGAAGACGTCGCCATTATCTGAAAGAACCCTCTCAGAAATCACAACTTCCATTTTAAAAGCTAGAGTCTGAACTCAAACAAGCAGGAGACTCCACTGCGGTTTATGACATCCAACTCTGCCGACAGGTCCCTTTTCAGAGGTGCAATAGAACTCGCAATCTGAGTTGGTTGTGCTTCAAATTTCTAGCCCTGTGGCTCTAAATTTTTTGATAAACTTATGTTTTGTTCTTCGAAAGTTTTTGATACGTTAGTCCACTGTGCATGTAATAGTGCCATCAACTGCCCAACCATAGCTTTCATTTGCTAACAGAAACTGCTAAATGTCTCCTAAGAATCTCTGCCACAACATGTTCTTCAAGAGAACAATGATTGTGTGTGACTTATCCTTTCTTCAGAGCTTGTCGATAAGTGCCTGAAACAATTCATGTCGCTCTTTACCGACAGTTTATGGGCGTAAAACATGTGTCACACAAGAAGAGGAGAAACAAGCAAGCGTCTCTTCCGCAGAAGTACACACAGACACACACACACACAGAGAGAGAGAGAGAGAGAGAGAGAGAGAGGGACAAAACTACACTGAAAGAAAAAAATTGCAACATCAAGAAGAAGTTGTGCGATATAAATGAAAGTTGGTAGGCGTGATTCTACAAAAAAATGTTCAAATGCGTGTGAAATCTTATTGGACTTAATTGCTAAGGTAATCAGTCCCTATGCTTACACACTACTTAACCTAAATTATCCTAAGGACAAACACACACACACACACACACACACACACACACACACACACACACACACACACACACACACACGCACATGCCCGAGGGAGGACTCGAACCTCCGCCGGGAGCAGCCGCACAGTCCATGACTGTGTGTGTATTGTGTATTAAACCGGGGACCTAGAAACGGCGAAGAGGCTCCGTCCCGCCGTATCCCTCAGTGGTTCACAACCCCACAACAGACAGCACTATCAGCTCCTGAGAGAGTTTTGAAGTGGCCTCACTGTGGGTCTCCATTTGGCCGGCTGATCGAGTTGTGCAGTGTACAGATTTGAGGGGCTTTCAGATGTGACAGCGACTCGATGTTGGGCACCATAACAAAGAGAGGGCAAGCATGTCAGTCGTGAAGGTTGCTGTCGATTGCGTCGGAGCACCGAAAGACACACTAAGGACCAGGCACATCGTAACCCTTCACATCTGAAACTGCCATCCGAGACAAGTAATGGTCTTCCTTCAACATTCTACGTCATTCTATACCACTGGTCAGAGTCTAGGAACAGCCGAACTAAGGAATTACTATCCCATGAGTAGGATGGCGTTGATACGGCACCGCAAACGTCTGCGTTTGAATTGGTACCGTGACTGGGAAGCATGGAGTGTTGATGAATAGCGTTGCACGGTGTTCAGCGATGAATCACGATTTTGCACAGCCCTGGATGACCATCGTCGGGAAATATGGTGGGATCTGGGAAGAGATCCGATTCTTTCAATGCTTTGGGGACGCACATCGGTGGTGCTCCTGGCGTCATGGTGTCGGATACGTCGAGTAGGGCTTGATGTCACTGCTGGTAGTGATTGATCGAACTCTGAAGGCTCATCGGTACATTACGGACATTCTGGATCCTCGTCATTTATCTCTCATACGACAGTCCCGTGTGCCATTTTTCATCAGCACAATGCTCGTCCGCACATAGCACATATCTCTATGAACCGTCTGCGTGATATTGAGGCACTCCAGTGGAGAGCAAGATTCTCAGATCTGTCCCAGATAAATCACGTGTAGGACCAGCTCAGACGTCAACTCCGAGACATTGACAGCATAACACCAAGGACCATTTAGTACATTTGTTGCTCAAGTGAGGATACAACGGCTTAATGACACCCTTCCAAACGGAATCAGTACGCGTATCTAGGCAAGAAGAGGAGCAACTTCATCATGATAGGTGGGCTCATCGTACCAAGTTCTTTGTAAATTTGACTCGATTTTGTAATCCCTTCAGTAACATCACATACCCTTCCAACCCGTCAAGTTTCATTTCGTTTCCGCCTCCCCTTCCGGATGCTTCACTTATTTTGTTAAGCATTGTATATTTAATACAAGAGGGACTTAAAGTTTTGTTGGGAAAAAACTGAGAATATGTGCTGGAGTTGATGATGTGGTGATTTTGTAACACTAAAGAAATAACGCTATTTCTGGGGATCACGGTTTTTGGGTTGGGAGAATCTGGAGCATGGTCGGCTCGTGTGGTGAGGTTGTATGAGAGGCTCCTTGGATAAAATGTATTGAAAATCACACGTCCACCGCCGAAGTGGCTTCAAGGATAAATGGTCATATCAGGCAGGGAGCGTCACGAATTTTATCCAGCTGTGGAGGGTGGAACGACAGTTTTGGATTAGTTAAAATGTATCCAGTATGCATACTGAATGGTCACTGAGGTTGACAGATTTCCAAAGCAATGAGTAATTAATTCTTGTAATTATTATCTGTCTTCTGCGATGCTCTTTTAATTACTTGTGGCTTCGTTCAAAAAAAATGAGTGTGAAATCTTATGGGACTTAACTGCTAAGGTCATCAGTCCCTAAGCTTACACACTACTTAACCTAAATTTTCCTAAGGACAAACACACACACCCATGCCCGAGGGAGGACTCGAACCTCCGCCGGGACCAGCCGCACAGTCCATGACTGCAGCGCCGCAGACCGCTCGGCTAATCCCGCGCGGCTGTAGCTTCGTGATGAGAATTGTAATAACTACAAGATACAAGCTGAGCAGTGTATTCACGGATCAAGGAGCATTCTTGTGACAATTAGGAAACTGCTGAATTAAGTTTAATGCCGTTTGTAAGCAACATTAACAAAATTTTTGCCTTTCACTTTCGAATAAATTGTGACCAGTTGCATAAAAAACTATATTTTTCGAAACAGCATTGTACTGGCCAATCAGCTGAGCACATGTGATATGTTTTCAGTAATATAACGACTACAAATGATAGTACTCCAAGCCACGTTGCCAGACTGCACTAGTATAATATTACATTCTGCACCGTAACTAAGTACAATTTCTGGTACTGATTGATCGTTCTACACCTTCGCAAATAGAGAATATTATTTGGCTGTTATTTTTGTGTTTGGGTCTTGTCGCAACGTCGTAGTGACAGTCTCCAGCGTGTAATCCGGTCACTCGCAAAGCTATTCTAAATTCATAATGGATGTAGATGTCATTCCATGCAAACTTGGACAACACGCACGGAGAGCGAAAGCGCGACACCAAATCAAGATTTTTTTTCTAACTATATCTTTATGTAGAAAACTATGAAATCAGCCAATTTCCAAATTTAATAGTAACATGTCGTAACAAGGACATGCTAACGAACATGCAGAGCACAGGGAAGAAACAGGAAGTTACACTTTGCACTGCAACATAATAACGAAGGACACTCTCATTTCAGTAGTGAGGCTTATGAATGAATCAACGAGATTCTGACCGTTCCAGCCAGGTACGCCGTTTGATGAGATAGTTCAGTGTGCGCTTGCCTCTTCAACAAGTGCTCCTATATCTTCACTGAGTTGACTTCACTCCTGCTGGTCGTCTGGTAGATGTTGTTTCTGCAATGGCTACCACCCAATGTTTTTCTTCATAACATTCCACTGCTTTCGCCGAATTTACTTTCCTTCTTTCCTATTTCTCCCACAGAACGTCAAATGAATTTCGTTAATAATTAACATCAGTTTCTAGATCTGTTTTGCAAATTCGCACATTCCGTTTCTTCCCATAGCGAACCACTTACATTATGGAAATTTATTTTTGGCCTGCCTTTTGTCCGCAGGCACGTTTAGCTTGTCTTATTTACATGGATGAATGAGGAATGTACTGTACTGAGATACTGAACGAGGGCATGGCCATTTCAAGTGCACACCGAAATAATGATGAAAGGCCTCCCTACTTCCCTCAAAGTCGCCTGTCTAATATTCTTACATGAAATGTAAACGACTGTGAATAGTGTTTCTCTAACGTAATACCACTAACAGTTTTTTTTAATGGAGCATTAATTAAATTAGCCACAAAGTCATATTTCTGATGGTCAGAAGGCAGATGGACAGTTGTTATTCATCGCTGCCGGGAATTACAGTCCTCACGCGACGCTGAGCTTGCTCTGTGTTCACTTCTTCTGTTATAGACTTCGAAGCATATCGCACGAAATACGCCACTACGCTGTGTGTGTGAAATCTTATGCGACTTCACTGCTAAGGTCATCAGTCCTTAAGCTTACACACTACTTAACTTAAATTATCCTAAGGACAAACACACGCAACCATGCCCGAGGGAGGCCTCGAACCTCCGCCGGGACCAGCCGCACAGCCCACGACTGCAGCGCCCTAGACCGCTCGGCTAATCCTGCGCTGCACTACGCTGTACGAATCACTTTTTTTTACAGGAGTCAGGTCAAATGCACAGGCACTGATTAATGTTATCTTATTGAGAACAATCTGAAAAAAGCTATAAATATAAGGTAAAAACTACTTTTCTTGTGTTATTCATTTGTAGTCTTTACACATATGAATACACTCAACGGTTATGAATATCTTTTATGTTTAGTATCCCACGTAAAAAACATGTAACCGCCTGTAAATAATCAATTGGTTGCTGCTGGAGAGCGAAAAATAAGGTATGAGGTAACATTGAGTTACTAGTTACCTGCAGGCAGGTATCCTCATTATGCTACTGTTAGAGAATATTGTATCTCTTCGGTGACAAAATAAAAATTATATGAGAATACAAATTAATAATCTATTAGACTTGATCAACTCTAACAGCACAAAGTCTGAAATCTGACAGATCAAAATTTCTTTTTCCAAATAATGATTTCAACATTTTTATTTAATGTTTATTCAGTTATTTCTGTTTCCAGGCTCCGCACTAGTCTACTGATTATTCTCAAAACGCTAAGGGAGAAGATAAAGCCACATCAATGTTGCAAAAGCCACTGCATAGTGCATGGCTGATGGTACTTCATACCAACATTAGGACTTTCTTTGGTGTTCCATTTCACTGCAGAACCAGGGAAAATGACTTTCTATACGTCTTGGTGCAAATCCTAATACCTATTGTTTGATTTTCATGTATCCTACACATAATATGCAACGGATGCAACTGAACTGTTGTAAAAACGTTGTCAAACCACCCTCTGAAAGGATGGTTCAGATATCAAATGGTTCTAATCACTATGGGATTTAACATCTGAGGTCATCAGTCCTCTAGACTTCGAACTACTTAAACCTAACCAACCTAAGGACATCACACACATCCATGCTCAAGGCAGGATTCGAACCTGCGACCGTACCAACAGCGCGGCTCCGGACTGAAGTGCCTAGAACCGCTCGTCCACAGCGGATGGTCTTGAACTTTGTAACTAGTCATATTAAAGGAAATGAAGCACTCGAGGCTAAAAATAAATCCAGAATATTCGTTAAATAATATATTTGTGTATTTGCAAATCAGTTTTATGTTTGAAACGACGACGAACGAATAGCTTACGTTGATACAGAGAAACTTTTCCCTGATTTTGAGAGACGATACCTTGTTGCATTTAATCGTGACTAAACATCGGCGATTTCCGTTAATACAATGGGTCTGTATGACCTTGAATGCCTTCACACGCAAGATGAAGTTGGCTGTTACAATACACCAATGTCTGGCAGCTTAACATCCCGGAGTGGCCTGTCCAGAACTTTTACACAAGACACAATAAGGTTGGTCATAAAACGGAGAGGCACTTTAGGCTGTCGACTGTTTCCTTTTGGAGCAGAGGTTTTAAACAACACCCAAGGCATTCAGAGATCGCTCGCTTTTATACAACCCTGGGAAAGTCATCACTTGCTTCCGCGATAGGCAGTGGCGGCTCGTGGGTATTGCTTCAGAGTGTTCACAAATTTTTAGATTCAGATAAATTTGAGAATGTGAAATTAATAGCATCTGCTGTATATCATTTACGCTTACCAACAAATTTATACAACTACAGCCACTACCAATAACAATAACGACATTAATAATAATAATAATATGATGTATAACTTAACTGACAAAAGAAAGAATTGTTTTTGTGGAATTTTGTTGCTTTGTACATAATTAAGTACAGTTCAGGGCAATAACGAAATAATGTGTAAGCTTTCACAACCCTTGATTTGGCATTTTTGCGTAAGTTGGAGTTTTCGTGCTTTTCCATTTTTTCGGACAAATGTACAAGATCCCTAAGAGATGTATTAGTTCACGAATTTACTTCCGGGCTGAAAATCAGATATTCTTATGCTGATCCAAGCAACTACTTGTGTTAACTGTACAATTCCTTGTTAAATGTTCGCCTGTAGTCACGCTTATTTAATTTCATCACTCTCTCAATCAAAGTATCTTTTCTCGGAGGACTTGTTCCTTTGCGGCTGACTTTTCCTGGCAATTTACTTTTCTGTTCCCAGAATGAGATTTTCACTCTACAGCGGAGTGTGCGCTGATATGAAACTATCTGGCACATTAAAGCAGTGTGGCAGACCGAGACTCTGGACCTTTGCCTTCCGTAGACAAGTGCTCTACCGACTGAGCTTTTCTGTCAGCATTTAAAATAGATTCAACATAGTTAGTGTTTACACAGCACACGAAAGCCGAATCCCGCACAGTTAACAACCTGCAAACACAAAGTGCCGTTTGTGGAAATGTCTACTAACATGTTCACTTGACTAGAATGAAAATGAGGTGCTGAAATCCATAAGGGCCTAAAGCACACCGCCGCCGATCTAACATTTAAATGAATATCAGATAAACCAGTGATACAGCTTTACATGAATTATCATATATGCAGTGTGGTCCTACAGCACACATAAACCTGACTAACCATAAGATCAACAAATTTCAGAAGCATGAATAAATGCTACAATCTCACAATTGATGGTGAATTTGTTTAGGCCCTTATGATTCTCAGCGCCTCAAATGGATTACTGTATGATAAAATTAATAACTTAATATACTATAACTCATTCAGAAAGCCACAAAATAGGTTTACTGTCAGTACAACTTTGACATATACTGACTTCCGATCTAATTTTACTACAGCATGTAGTGAGTGAATTAGCACATCTGAGGAGTGTGCTGTTATTTAGCAGAGTATTAGCCGTGCTGGTAGGCTACGTTTGGGCACTCTCGATGTTGCTTTCTTTTCTGCTAAACATTTTTCGCCTGTATACAGTACTAGGCTCTACTATTCAAATATTCCTCAGTCAAATCATATATTTATGAAGATACTTCGTATGATCATATCCTAATTATCAAGTGGCGATGTGGTACAAATCGAACACCTTAAGGAATTCTGGGAGTGTGGAATACACTTGTTCACCTATATCGACTCTTTTAAAGATATTAGCGTGACCAGAACGAGTTGTGTTTCATACGAGTGCTGATTCCTTGAAAGGAGCATCTATTTCTCCAAAAAGCCATATTTTTCGAGCTTAGCATATGCCATACAATACTGCAGCACATGGACATTAGCAGTAATTGGCTTGTAATTCTGGACATCCATTCTTTTATTTTCTGTATAAAGAATGACTTGTACTCTTTTCCACTAACAAGAAACTGCACGAGAAATAACACGTTTCTACAAATTTTGAAAATCTTAGTGGTATAGTGAATAGAATATTATTTTCTTTATATTTTTGGATCACAGAACACTAAAATGAAAATTAAACTGATTGATCGGCTGTCATTTTTGAGGTAATGATATATGTTGCAAGAAAATCTGAAAAAGGCGGTGCCGGCCGCTCAGAGCCATTTGAGCCAAAAAGACGGAAAAATATTCTATATGTCAAGAGCGTCTCTTGTTGCCCACCTCTGTTACTACGATACAGGAGGGTCCCGTTTCACCATCCACAAATAATCACTGAAGGTGTCAGAATTCTATATCCCATTTCTGCTTTGTAAAGGGAATTTTTGACGCAAGGTATTGGATACCGAACAACTTACATTTAAAGTTCTTACAAAATTTTTCATCAGATTCTGTTTCATATGTAGGGCTGGAATCAAATGTTTGTGGTGCTTCGTTTCAGAAGTTAATTACTGTCTTTTCAACTATTACTTGTCACTATCACGTCTAGCCCACGAACTACCCATCTGTATCTTGCATAGCCTACTACTGCACGGATTTTACTAATGTCGTGACATGTTTCTTTTGTATTTGTGTCATTTCCCACAGAAATAGCAGGAAATTTGTTACCATTGTATAAAAGTACTGCTTTAAGGCTTACTTTCGAAGCATCAAGGAACAGTCGCCACTGATCAAAACCGAGCATCACATGAGTATACCCTCCAGACCATCCCTATATCGTTGGTGAACGTGAGGCCACCTTCTGTTTTAAATAACTGCTCCGATCCTTCACTCGTACTGCGAAATGTTGACGCTTTGATGCTACCATTACATGATCGACGAACAAAATGCACCGTCTGATCAAAAGCATCTGTACACCCTTGTCTAATGCTGAACTGACCACCAGATGTCACGAGAGGCGGGCGCGCCAGTGTAATAGGAGGGAGGCAGTATTGTATTGTCAGTAGAGAAAAATGGTTCAAATCGCTCTGAGCACTATGGAACTTAGCATCTGAGGTCATCAGTCCTCTCGAACTTAGAACTACTTAAACCTAACTAACCTAAGGACATCACACACATCCATGCCCGTGGCAGGATTCGAACCTGCGACCGTAGCGGTCGCGTGGTTCCAGACTGAAGCGCGTAGAACCGCTTTGCCACACCGGCCTGCTGTCAGCAGAGACGCAGTAACAGTAGACGGGGTCGGTCAGCAGAGCTGAGTTATTGGACGCCATCTAAAAAATCCATCAAGTACATTTCAACCCTTTCAAAACTGCCTAAGTCGATTGCCGGTAAGGGAATTTTGAAGTGAAAACGCGAAGGAACTACAGCTAATCCACTATCAGGCAGACGGACAGTGACTATCGAACATTCCGGAGAGTGGTTATAAAAAGCCATATAAAGTCGTTGGAAGAAATCACTCTTGAGTTCCAACGTGATACAAGCACTCCGGCTAGAGCAGTGAATGTGCATAGGGAGTTAAAAATAACAGGATACAACAATCGAGCAGATCCTCGTAAGTCACGTACTTCTGTTGCCAATGCCAAGTGAAACTTGATATGGTGTAAACAGCGACGACCTGGACCGTGGATGACTGGAAACGGGTAATCTGGAGTGATGGGACATGCTATAACCTGTGGCAATCCGGTGCAAGGGTTTGAGTTTGGAATATGTATGGAGAACTTAAAAGTAGGTATCTTCGGTGTAGCGAAGCACCTTAAATCACTTAATAAACAAGGACTCCGTTGAGATTCTATTCCAGTCAAGTTCCTTTCAGTGTATGTTGATACAGTAGCTCCATACTTAGCAATCAGACAGAACCACTCGCTCGTGGAAAGATCCGTAGCTAAAGACTGGAATGTTGCACAAGTCACCCAACAAAGAAAACGGGAGTATCAGCTGAATTACAGAGCCATATGGCTAAAGCCGACTTGCAGTAGGATTTTGGAACTTATTCTGTGATCGAACACAATGAACCGTCCAGAAGAAAACGATTTATTGACAAGCAGCCAACATGAATTCAGAAAATGTCGTTCTTGTGAAATTCTCACGAAGTAACGAGTGCTATCGACAGGGGATGTCAAACTGATTCCATATTTTTGATTCCCCAAAAGACTTTTACACCGTTCCTCACAAGCGACTTCTAACCAAATTGTGTACCTGTGGAGTATCGTTTCAACTGTGCGACTGGTTTCGTGATTTCCTGTTAGAAAGGTCACAGATAGTAGTAGCTGACGGAAAGTCATCGAGTAAAACAGAAATGATATCTGGCGTCACACAAGGAAGTGTTATAGGCTCGCTGCTGTTCCTGATCTACATAAACGAAGCAGGAGACTATCTCAGCAGTCGTCTTAGGTTGTTTGCATATGACGCTGTCGTTTTTCGTCTAGTAAAGTCATGAGAAGATCAAAACAAATTGCAAAACTGCTCTGAGCACTATGGGAGATTGGCATACAAAAGCCTGAACCTAGCGCTGAGAGCTGTATGTGTGTCGTAATTAGGTGGGTGGAGACGTATATTGTGGTATAGCGAATCGTGATTTTTCCGCTTCTCAAAAGACGCAAGGCGTCGAGTGCACCGACAATGAGCCGTTTAATCAGCAGTTGGCGTCGTTCATGTCACATTTGGTTCTGTAATGGTTTGGGAGTATTTTTAGTTCCATGTCCTGAGCCCACTCGTTCAGGTTACCGCCTACAGTAACCGGGAAGTGTTTTTCAATATTCTCAGCGACAAGGTGTTGCATTTTCTTCTACATTTTCGTTATTAGGACACTGCTGTATTCCAGCATGACAACAGCACTGTTCACAAGGCTGTACGCTACGTTCCTGGTTTGACGAAGCAATCGCACATCTACTGGCCCGCTAATAACTCGATGTTAATCCATTGGAAATGTCTGAGTCTGGAACAGCGGATGAAGCGTAGCTATCAATATCCCCGCACTTAGATAGATCTGCAGTGTACGGCATTTAATAATCAATGAGTGTATTCAGCTGGATACTGCATGGATGAAGAAATTTGTGAGCTCTCTTCCTCGCTAACCTGAGTTAGTTCGATGGGATTCAAGAAGGCGCAACGGGCAGGCAATCCATTCGCCGAATATCCTCTCGTTCTAAGAGGTCGTCCACCTGCGCTATTCCTGTGGTCGCGCATTGAGATCCATAAGAATGAAGTCAGGGCCAAACGCATCCCTGAAGAGACCCACGGGAAGGAGTACAGTCTCAGAACAACACTGACCGGTGAGTACACCGAATTTGGTGGTCAGTATGTCCACGCGGCATTATGCCTCCCCGTACAATAACACCTGGACCACCAGAATAATCATCTTCGACAATGTGGGTTTTTTTTTCAAGTTTGTTGGCTTTCGGTCCGTGCCCATACAGTCATTTCAACAGTGGAATGTCAGTTGTGACGATACTAATTTAAGTACAGCACAACAACAAGTCACCAAAGGGGGAAACTCTCCGACCGGAGCGGGAGTTGAACCCAGGCCTCGTTGGTTAGCGGCCTACCGTGCTGACCGTACAGCTACCAAGGCCGACATCGACAAAATTCCTGAGGGTATTACGTACCCTCATATGGCAGTGAGACATCCCGAGAAAGCTGCTTCTGTCCGTAAGTTTTACACACCAGTGTATGAGCTACGAAAGGGATTATTCCTATACTCAATTCAAATAGCACGGAGTAACCACCAATAATGTCTCATTCTATGACGCTCTGATTCTATCGACAAATTTTGAATGTAACACAGGGAATCAGTTGACAGTCAGGTAATGTATTACTATAGACCATTACTTCACGTTCATTGACTTGATAAGTACTAGTAACGAAACTTACTTCCATGTCTACTGCATTAATTCTTGCGAGCTTTAGTTGTCTTCACTCCGGTTGTGGAAGTTTCCGTACATAGCTTTTGTAGAGTAATTTATGTACTTGCCGCATGGACGTGAGTTTGTGGAGCGGGCGCGACACCAGTACAAGTCTCAGACGGAACTAAAAATCATCTGGCGGGAGCGACGTGCCCTTTTCCCAGCGGGATACAAAATTTATAACTTTCTCATTATGTACGAGCTCTCTTTGGAATAATTTTTCGTTAATATGAAAGTTTCATCAGCGTCCTGAATAATCGACCATCACCGTAGACGAAAAGCGTAATTCCAGGATGGCGAAATTTATCGCTCCTTGGAGAACCGGAGCGTTCTCCGTCGACTGCGGGAAAGGCTGCGATGCAAATCAGCAGCTACTTCTGTGGCGTTTCATTACCGCCCGCTTTCTCTTCCGTCCCCAGGGCTGCAGAACTAAAAGCGCTGCCGTTTATCTCTACTCAGCCTCAGGGACAAAATGGAAACACATATATCGCGGCAGGCCGTAAAGAAGCGTATCTCGCTCATTCGAGACAAGCGGCGCACCTGCGTATGGAAGAGCAGTCTTTCTGCTACAGCATACTATGCCAAAAACAGCATTAGCGTTGGTTGTCATCATACAATTTAAATATCGGCAAAGATATAATTGAACCTCCAATTTGGTGGTCAATTGTGTAATTAATTATGTACCCTGTGTAACAATTATATCTGCGGAATAAGGTCAGTGCTCGATACAAGCAAAAGAAGAAGCAGAATGGAGGCAAATACAGCCCGTAAACCGTAACATCTCCCTGAATCGGAAGCAGAGTGTCTTTCGATCGGACACCGAGTTAGAGTGGGAGACGGATTTTCAGTGTCTAACCTGTCACACAGTTAATGAAGTGCAAATAATTCAAGGGTCCATCGACTTGCTTTCGGATCCACTTTGTTCCTTAGCTACAGCGGAAAGAAAACTGGAAATGGAGTATCCTAGCCACTGAAATTACTGAAAAACTGTCGTCTCCTCAATATTTTTAGTAATATTACCAAGTCTCTTTCTTATATTTCTTCTTTTCTATTGTCTTCTATTTCATCTCTCTGTCGTACATTTTATTATGATTAGTTCCTTACTAATACCACTGTATTATATTTCTTCTCTCTTAAAATTAGGTAGAGCGTAATTTTAAGAGGTAATTAGTATTACTTAATTAAGGGTCATAAATTCCTTAGCAGAAACAGGTGCACATCAATTCATTGTCAGAACGATCGTCTGTCGCCAGGGGACGATATCATAACAATAAATGAGTATTTTAAGAAATAGCAACAGAAATGTATATGAATTCCATACAACTAACACGTTTCAAAACCTGTTATGTACAACCATACGGTCCGTATTTGTTACCTAGACACCCTACCGGGGTGGCCGAGCGGTTCTAGGTGCTACAGTCTGGAACCGAGCGACCGCTACGGTCGCAGATTCGACAAACCCTAAACAATAATGAGTTTACCCACTCCGACAAACCCTAAGAAAACCCGAAGAAAATAAAAGACAAAATAAACTACACTTACACCACGAAGGAATTATCCAAATGGGATGAAAATCTGTAGAGGGGATAAACATGTACAGACGAATAAATGATTACACTTTCAGAAATATTGGATGAGTTATTCGAGAGAAAGAGCTTCACAAATTGAGCAAGTCAATAACGCGTTAGTACACCTCTGATCCTTATCCAAGCATTTATTCGGCTTGGTATTGATTGACAGAGTTGGATGTCCTCCAGAGGGATATCTTGTCCACATCTGTCCCACTGGGACGTTATATCGTCCAGATTTTCAGCTGGTTGGAAAATCCAGCCCATAATGTTACAAACGTTATCAACTGGCGAGAGATTCAGCTATCATACTGGCAAAGGTGGGAGTTGGCAAGCACAGAAACAAGCAGTAGAAAATCTCGCGATATGCAGGCCGGCATTATGTTGCTGAAATGTAAGCCCAGTATTATTTGCCATGAGGGGCACCAAAACCGGACGTAGAATATCATCGACGTACCACTGTGCTGAAAGGGTGCCGCGGGTGACAACCAAAGGAGTCCTGCTATGAAAAGAAATGGCACCTCAGACGATCACGTTTGGTTCTTGGGTCGTATGGTGGGTGACAGTCCGGTTGGTATACGACCACTGTCCTGGGAGGCTCCAGACACGCCTTCTGCCTGGAATCTCATTGCAAGAAATAGGATTGTCTTCAGCGATGAGTCCCGCTTTGAATTAAGCCCCGATGAATAGCGAAGACGGCCCTTCATGGCAAGCCATCCTGGGCTTACATTTCGCCAGGATAATGACCGCCCGTACACGGTAAGAGTTTCTATTACTTGTCTTCGTGCTTATCAAACCCCACCTTGCCCAGCAAGGTCAGCAGATCTCTCACCAATTGAGAACGTTTCGAGCATTATTGGCAGGACCCCACAATCACCTCGAAATTTTGACCATCCAACGCGCAAATTGGATCTAGATCCCATACAGGTAATTCATTCGTGGTGTATTTTTGGAATTTCTGGTATTTTATTGGATGGAGAGGAAAGACCCTGACACGCCATCCCTAATAGGCCCTTGCCAAGAAATCAGTGTGAGGATTACCACCCTTGTGACGATGCTCAGCAATTAAAATAGGACTGATTTTGACTTTTCACTCCCATTATTCCCTGACATTGTGAATTCTCGGACAGCTTCTCTTTCAGGATTCCTGTGGTAAAAGTTCCGTAACTGTAGTGTTTTTGTTTTTTCGTTTAGTGACAGAGGCAAGACTCCCCAGTTTCTAGATCCCTATACGCACAAACTGGAATGAAAGAGCTCAGTGGAAGGGCATCTAACTCCGTGCACGATTCCAGGCCCTTTAGATGAAGTGCAGCAGGTGTTGTCGAGTCAGCTCAGAACGTAGGCTGAATTCTTATGGATGAGTGCTAAGTCGTGTCAATTCAGTAGATTCCCACAGTTAACTTGTTTTTACTGTTGATAATCTTGGAAGGAAGGGAGCTCGAGTTTGATGTGCCATTGATGAAGACGCCACTAGACACGGAGCGCAAGCTCGAGTGGGAGAATAATAGAGAAGAAAATCAGCTGCGGCCTTACAAAGGAACCAATATAACATTTTTACTTAGCGACCTTGGAAAGGCACATAACTCCAAATCTGGGTGACGGTTACCATATGGAGTGTTTGTCAAGTGCCTTACCGTAGCGCCACATTCGTACATCTCTCTACTTTTACCCACCAATATTTTATGTCCCTCCCCCCATGAACCATGGACCTTGCCGTTGGTGGGGAGGCTTGCGTGCCTCAACGATACAGATAGCCGTACCGTAGGTGCAACCACAACGGAGGGGTATCTGTTGAGAAGCCAGACAAACGTGTGGTTCCTGAAGAGGGGCAGCAGCCTTTTCAGTAGTTGCAGAGGCAACAGTCTGGATGATTGACTGATCTGGCCTTGTAACACAAACCAAAATGGCCTTGCTGTTCTGGTACTGCGAACGGCTGAAAGCAAGGGGAAACTACAGCCGTAATTTTTCCCGATGGCATGCAGCTTTACTGTATGATTAAATGATGATGGCGTCCTCTTTGGTAAAATATTCCGGAGGTAAAATAGTCCCCCATTCGGATCTCCGGGTGGGGACTACTCAAGAGAACGTTGTTAGCAGGAGAAAGAAAACTGGCGTTCTACGGATCGGAGCGTGGAATGTCAGATCCATTAATCGGGTTAGAAAATTTAAAAAGGGAAATGGATAGGTTGAAGTTAGATATAGTGGGAATTAGTGAAATTCGGTGGCAGGAGGAACAAGACTTTTGGTCAGGTGAATACAGGGTTATAAATACAAAATCAAATAGGGGTAATGCAGGAGTAAGTTTAATAATGAATAAAAAATTAAGAGTACGGGTAAGCTACTACAAACAGCATAGTGAACGCATTATTGTGGCCAAGATAGACACGAAGCCCACACCTACTACAGTAGTACAAGTTTATATGCCAACTAGCTCTACAGATGACGAAGAAACTGATGAAATGTATGATGAGATAAAATAAGTTATTCAGGTAGTGAAGGGAGACGAAAATTTAATAGTCATGGGTGACTGGAATTCAAGAGTAGGAAAAGGGAGAGAAGGAAACATAGTAGGTGAATATGGATTGGGGCTAAGAAATGAAAGAGGAAGCCGCCTGGTAGAATTTTGCGCAGAGCATAACTTAATCACAGCTAACACTTGGTTTAAGAATCATGAAAGAAGGTTGTATACATGGAAGAACCCTGGAGATACTAAAAGGTATCAGATAGATTATATAAAGGTAAGACAGAGGTTTAGGAACCAGGTTTTAAATTGTAAGACGTTTCCAGGGGCAGATGTGGACTCTGACCACAATCTATTGGTTATGAACTGTAGATTAAAACTGAAGAAACTGTAAAAAGGTGGGAATTTAAGGAGATGGGACCTGGATAGACTGACTAAACCAGATGTTGTACAGAGTTTCAGGGAGAGCATAATGGAGCAATTGACAGGAATGGGGGAAAGAAATACAGTAGAAGAAGAATGGGTAGCTTTGAGGGATGAAATAGTGAAGGCAGCAGAGGATCAAGTAGGTAAAAAGACGAGGGCTAGTAGAAATCCTTGGTTAACAGAAGAAATATTGAATTTAATTGATGAAAGGAGAAAATATAAAAATGCAGTAAATGAAGCAGGCAAAAAGGAATACAAACGTCTCAAAAATGATATCGACAGGAAGTGCAAAATGGCTAAGCAGGGATGGCTAGAGGACAAATGTAAGGATGTAGAGACTTATCTCGCTAGGGGTAAGATAGATACTGCCTATGCCGGCCGGGGTGGTCTAGCGGTTCTAGGCGCGCAGTCCGGAACCGCGCGACTGCTACGGTCGCAGGTTCGAATCCTGCCTCGGGCATGGATGTGTGTGATGTCCTTAGGTTAGTTAGGTTTAAGTAGTTCTAAGTTCTAGGGGACTGATGACCACAGATGTTAAGTCCCATAGTGCTCAGAACCATTTTAGATACTGCCTACAGGAAAATTAGAGAGACCTTTGGAGAAAGGAGAACCACTTGCATGAATATCAAGAGCTCAGATGGAAACCCAGTTCTAAGCAAAGAAGGGAAAGCAGAAAGGTGGAAGGAGTATATAGAGGGTCTATACAAGGGCGATGTACTTGAGGACAATATTATGGAAATGGAAGAGGATGTAGATGAAGATGAAATGGGAGATATGATACCGCGTGAAGAGTTTGACAGAGCACTGAAAGACCTGAGTCGAAACAAGGCCCCCGGAGTAGACAACATTCCATTAGAACTACTTACAGCCTTGGGAGAGCCACTTTTGACAAAACTCTACCATCTGGTGAGCAAGATGTATAAGACAGGCGAAATACCCTCAGAGTTCAAGAAGAATATAATAATTCCAATCCTAAAGAAAGCAGGTGTTGACAGATGTGAAAATTACCGAACTATCAGTTTAATAAGTCACAGCTGCAAAATACTAACGCGAATTCTTTAGAGACGAATGGAAAAAATGATGGTAGCCGACCTCGGGCAAGATCAGTTTGGATTCCGTAGAAATGTTGGAACAAGTGAGTCAATATTGACCCTACGACTTATCTTAGAAGAAAGATTAAGGAAAGGCCAACCTACGTTTCTAGCATTTTTAGACTTAGAGAAAGCTTTTGACAATGTTGATTGGAATACTCTCTTTCAAATTCTGAAGGTGGCAGGGGTAAAATACAGGGAGCGAAAGGCTATTTACAATTTGTACAGAAACCAGATGGCAGTTATAAGAGTCGAGGGATATGAAAGGGAAGCAGTGGTTGGGAAGGGAGTGAGACAGGGTTGTATCCTATCCCCGATGTTATTCAATCTGTATATTGAGCAAGCAATAAAGGAAACAAAAGAAAATTTCGGATTAGGTATTAAAATCCATGGAGAAGAAATAAAAACTTTGAGGTTCGCCGATGACATTGTAATTCTGTCAGAGACAGCAAAGGACTTCGAAGAGCAGTTGAACGGAATGGACAGTGTCTTGAAAGGAGGGTATAAGATGAACATCAACAAAAGCAAAACGAGGATAATGGAATGTAGTCAAATTAAGTCGGGTGATGCTGAGGGAATTAGATTAGGAAATGAGACACTTAAAGTAGTAAAGGAGTTTTGCTATTTGGGGAGCAAAATAACTGATGATGGTCGAAGTAGAGAGGATATAAAATGTAGACTGGCAATGGCAAGAAAAGCGTTTCTGAAGACGAAAAATTTGTTAACATCGAGTATAGATTTAAGGGTCAGGAAGTTGTTTCTGAAAGTATTTGTATGGAGTGTAGCCATGTATGGAAGTCAAACGTGGACGACAAATAGTTTAGACAAGAAGAGAATAGAAGCTTTCGAAATGTGGTGTTACAGAAGAATGCTAAAGATTAGATGCGTAGATCACATAACTAATGAGGAGGTATTGAATGGAATTGGGGAGAAGAGGAGTTTGTGGCACAACTTGACAATAAGAAGGGACCGGTTGGTAGGACCTGTTCTGAGACATCGAGGGATCACCAATTTAGTATTGGAGGGCAGCGTGGAGGGTAAAAATCGTAGAGGGAGACCAAGAGATGAATACACTAAGCAGATTCAGAAGGATGTAGGCTGCAGTAGGTACTGGGAGATTAAGAAGCTTGCACAGGATAGAGTAGCATGGAGAGCTGCATCAAACCAGTCTCAGGACTGAAGACCACCACAACAACAACAACAACAGCAACATTTTATGTCACTGATCGTAACTTCTTCGATTACATGTAACTCACAAAAATGCTAAGTGTAATCTTTGCTGTAATTATATTATTTCAATGAGGAATGCCTATTTTATCAACGTGAGAAAGAACTAGATAGCAATAACAAAACCGTCGATTGTCTTCCATCATTAGTTCTAAAGGAGACTATTAATATTGCTTCCTGTATCGGATGGTAGTAAAGACTGCAAAAGTCGACCGATTAACAGGAAACTGAAATAAATTATGTATACTAATGTACACAGAGACTAACGTACGCCGCGTCTCATCACGAAGCTACAGCCGCGCGGGATTAGCCGAGCGGTCTTAGGCGCTGCAATCATGGACTGTGCGGCTGGGCTCGGCGGAGGTTCGAATCCGCCCTCGGGCATGGGTGTGTGTGCTTGTCCTTAGGATAATTTAGGTTAAGTAGTGTGTAAGGTTAGGGACTGATGACCTTAGTAGTTAAGTCCCATAAGATTTCACACACTTTTGAACATTTTTTTTGACTAACGTACGGTGGAAAAACATTAAAACACATAACATAGATCTTAAAGCACCTACCACAGCTTGTGTGGCCAGGAGTTACTAGTATTGTTAGGCGGATTCTGACACAGCCTGCATTGCTGCTAAATTTCTGCCTTCTCTTCTCATTACGACGTCATTTATGACGTCATGCATTGTTGCCAGATTTCTCTCTCTCCCTCACCCCTCTGACATAGGCCTATTGCTCACTGTATGAAATGGTTAAAAGTTCAAAAATTGGTAGGAAATTCAAAATAGGCAGGGTTTTCTCCCCACTCCTATGACGTCACTGTGGAGTCAGGGTGCTTATCCTAACTGTAAACGGGCAGGAAATCCAAGATGGGCAGTTATCCTTCTGGCTAAAATACAATATGATGATGTTACGTGGCCATTTTTCTCTGAAATTGTCCACTAACAGATTTGAAAAGATGATATGCAAATTCCCTTGATCAAGAAGTCATTCAGTTACACTGCCCTGTAACTCCAGAGCTGGGCCAGCGTCACCAGTGGCTGCTTTCATTTCACTGTTTTTCTTCCCTTCTCTTAGTGTTACACTGGAGGCTTCCAAAAGCTGAGAGCAAGGCTGGAGAGCAAAAGGCGTTTCTTAAAAGAACATAACAGAGTTGTAAACTTGTTCAGGCCTAGAGTAGGTTTCAGGAGGCAGCCAGAACGGTATTCACCAGGCATCATTAACCTCCCGTACGACCAGTGGCTGCGAATGTGTTCTTTCCGAAAGACACAACATTCTGGAAGGAGGCCCTTTATGGATCGATAAAAATCTTCTAAAGAGGTGTT
This sequence comes from Schistocerca serialis cubense, assembly GCF_023864345.2. Lineage (NCBI taxonomy): Eukaryota > Metazoa > Arthropoda > Insecta > Orthoptera > Acrididae > Schistocerca > Schistocerca serialis. The sequence continues at coordinate 654,359,781 of NC_064640.1, read as the reverse complement.
GCTTCCCTTAGCCCTCTGTGGGAAATGGCTTTGAGTCCATGGCCATTCCAGCAAATGTCTGTTCAAAATTTTCGGAATCCAGAAATCGTAATGGTTTACCATCTCTCTCTCGAGGTTTGGCGCATTTTTTATTTGAGGCCTATGTGCCAAATTTGCCGTTTGTCGGTTTCAGAATCATGTCATGGAACGGAAGAAGTCTTCTGGCTCCATTTCCCCCCTTCCGATTGATTGGATTAGGAATAATGAGACAGAAATAAGTAGGGTATTGCTTGACTTAGTTACCTATTGTTAATTTACTGGAACTCACAATCTCTGCGCTCGTTGGGTGGCGAGTTCCCGCTCTGGCGAAAGGACAGCCAAACAACAGTGCGTTAAGGTCTGGAAGAGTAAACTTCACTTTAGAGAGTCAAAGAGTAAACAACTTCACATTAGGCTTTGTAAGAGTGAAGACTTCATGTTGGGCTTTTGTAGAATTTAGGATAGGAGAGAGACTTCTTAAGAGGTGACTGATGAGACGAGCCTAGCTCCCACGAAAAAGCTGTCTGTTCTTTAGTACAAAGCGAGGGCTGAAATCATATTCTCCAGCCGCTGCTGCCACCGCCTTCCTTATTCATGCTCCAAGTGTTTGGTAAGTTGCGCCATCATCACACCCGCCAATGGCGTTCAGACGTCCAGTCGTGAAGTTAGTTTACTCCCTTCAGTAGGCATCTACACAGGTTTAAACTCACACATGCATATTGTTGCTCTCAATGGACATTTTAGCAATCTTATGGTATTCAATCCTATATTTCCGTGTGATTTCTATATTTAATTAACAACTTCTGCAATCACTGGTTGTGTCTGCGAATTATTAGCGTAACTGTCCTTCATCTTCCCCCCCACCTGTGCCAAAGTCATGCTTTAGAGTTATAATCACTTGTCCACTTGTCAATGATTCTTTTTAAAATACCAGGTGTTACAAAACGCTACCAAACAACTTCGATGTGTTGTAGATGGTGTCGTGAGGAACAAACTGAGAATAGGAATCCGTACCTGCGAACGTCATCCAACGACTCTACATCTCCTTAAAGCTATAGGAGCCAGCACCAGCCGCTAGGTCACCGCTTCAGGAGAAAACGTGACGTTTTGTGCTAATGGACCGTATGTGGAACGTCTCGCAGTGGCGTTTGTTATTCGGTGATCATGACTGATTGCCACGATCGGTGGTGGAGAAGACGGAGCTAGCTGCTGTGAAGACAAGTCTTGTTTCCTATGAATGCTCTGTTGCCTCAGTGAATGACATTTTCGGACACGGGTTTCCATCTGCAGTATATTTTTCTCCTGGAACCCTCTAAAATCTCCAATATTTTTCGGTATACAGGAGAAGAATAAACTGCAGGTGGAAACCAGTGTCTGGAACCGTCATCCACCGTGTCAACACAGCATCGCATTCATATGAGACAAGGCCTGTCTACGCAGCAGTTACTTCCATCTTTCCCACTGCCGATCGTGGCAATCAGCTGCTATCACTGAATAACAAGCAACATTACGAGACGTTCCGCCTACGGACTGTCGGCGTACAGAGTCACGTTTGTTGCCGAAGGGGTGGCCTACCAGAAGACGCCGACGCCTGTAACTTCAATGCTCTGCAGTTATAGTGACCAATTGTTTCTGGACATGGGTTCCTATCCTCAATTTGTTCCTCACAACACTCTATACAACCCCTACAACCCTTCGAAGCATGTCTGTGTCGTTTCGTAAGAGAATAAATCTAACTGTTATAGCGACCATTTGTTTCCATTCATAGCCTCCCACTAATATATCTATATGAGTGGTGTGGTTCCATTTGTTTCATGCTTATTTAGGCCACCCCTATTAACTTTCATTTAAATAAGACGTTTCCATTGCGGAACGGTATCCTTGTTTTAAATTAATTTGGGTGGTCATTTGGAGTGGTTCCTCACTCTGTTGGTCATCAGAGATTCGTAGCGTATATAATAGGGGTATGCTCCAACTACAACCGACAACCTGCGTAAGATTTTGTCGACACTTACCCAGGCTCTTCGAAGCCTGGACATACTAATGTGTGTAGTCAAATTTTCTTTTAACTGACTTTAACTGGAAAAGCGGGACTAACACTTAATAACAACTGAACATCATCAAATCTAAACTAATTTTAAATGCAAGCACGTTAGTAATTTGTGCTTTTTTCCTACAAAACAACAATACGTTGTTGAGTGAAAGTCCGTCGTTGTCCAGAGTTCACATCGTTGGACTTTCGGGGAAAATATTTTTATGTGTTTACGAGTGTGGCTAAGAACTTCACTTTATTTTGTGGCGTGTAGTCAGAATTTTGGTTATTTGGGAAAAACTGCGTGGTTTATGTGTCAGTATTTGGTTATGTCAAGAATAACTCATGCGCGTGCACATAGAGCAAGAGAGAATGAGTACGGTAGATATGAAGGAAACGAGTCAACCAGTAAACCGTTAACACAGCATGGAGATCCAACAAGGCAGTTCGCACAGTTCTGAAGTAATGGGTAGTCGGGAGAGTAATATAGGCGAGCCATACACGTAAATAGGGAAACAAACCACTTACGTAGTAATATAGAACAAGCAGAAGTAGGGGTGTTAAGTGAAGAGAATGTGACAATGTCTCAGGCAACAGAAGATTCCTCAGCCGGTGGTCGCGAGAACGTAACCAGTGTGTTGCCTTTCGCCCCCAAATTATTCTCTATCATCAAATGCTGATGTATAGTCACTATTATATCGGGTGCTAGAAACTAGACAAGAACAGGTCAAAAGGACAGACTAAAAGGCAGACAAGCAGTACTATAATAGAGAGGAATTTTTCAAAAGGACAGACGAATATTTTAAAAAGACACGAAAAATTTAAAAATATAGACGAACATTTTAAGTAGGCAAACAAAAAAAAAATGTGGCGCGTTTTAAAACTATTGCAGATCAATTTAAGAAATACAGTGATCACGTTAGGAAATTAAAACAACAGTGAGGATCAGGATTAGGTTAGCAGTTGCAAGAATAAATCAGGCAGGAAAATTCAAGAAGTGAAGAAATCGGGCGTTGATTTACGAGAGGATTTTGACAGCATTAAGGAATTGGATGTATTCACCGACGTTTCCCATGTAAAGAAACAAGTAGAAGATATTGTCATCAGGCAGTAACGCCAGTTCAGATAGGACCATTCCTGCTGATTTAAAAGATTAGGAAGAGATAAAAGCACTCATTAAATTCAATCGCAATAGGGAACAGTTGGTCGAATTATTTAAGCGGGGCCAACGAAATAGTGGTTCAATGAACAGTACGTGAGCCGAGCAAACATTAATGAGCGAAGAAAACAGGTGTAAAGAAGAACAAGAATTGCACTAACTAATTGACAGGTGATCCGGTACCGCCTCCGATGAACATAGAATCAGCAGTAACCGTAGGAATAAATTGTCGAGACGTGGTGCAAATACAAAACGAAAACAATTCGTCGGCTCGTTTACAGAAATTCACTTCATAGTAGTCCACATCGTGATTGTGAGTGTATTTGAACTGCATTAAACTGTGCTTCTCAACAGTGATGGATCTTTTGTTCATCCACGATACAGTTGGTCAATCTACGTTTTCCCTGTTTCTTATAACTGATGTTATACTGTCAGAGCTGAAGAAATCATTACCTTCCATCTCCATCATACAGAACTACCGTTTCTTGACTCAGCATGTTTTGGTTATGTTCTGATTTAGCGACAGTACCTAACTGTTACTGCTAGTTTAGTTGCTCTCCCTAACAGCGTCCCATGCGAGCAAACCAGCTGCGTCTTTACTGTTGTTATTCGTACTTTACGTGCGTGGGCTATGCACGGCTCTGTTTAAAAAGAATAGCTCAATGTAGTCATAGGGTCGCGCCGCGTACGTCTGCTTTAATGCCCCGCAGCTAATTCGCTGCAAATAATAATCTGTAGCTGTGATCCTGCAGTCAGATAGTCTATGCATTGGTTAGAATTGCGATTAATAAACTACACAGAAATATAAAATGAAACATAAATGATTAACAAGTACAGTTTTAGACAGTAAAACTGACCGCCGGCCGGCCGCCAAAGAGACTAAGTCCGAGTCATTCACTTAAGGTGGCCAATAAAACTGACCGCCCCTGACAACTCTTAAGTCCGGCCATATGCACAATCTGGCAACACTGTAAGATGTGGAAGTGTTGTCTACTTCCGAGACGTTGTCGGACTACGTGAGCCCGTGGTCCAGTGGCAAGCGTCGTGCGATCTAAACTTATAGTCGCCTGTTCGCGTCCAACTGTATTACTTTTTTTTTTTTTTTACCACAGTCGGTCTCAAGCTATGAGTCTGACTGAACATCGAAGATAATTCGCTTAATATTCTACCCACCAGCAATACCCAATATTCCAGAAACAATTCCGCAGGACAGTTCATGGCTGCGCCGCGATCATAGCAGCTTACGCTCGAGCGTTTCGTCGCGCTGCAGCGGCTACCGACCACCGGCCAGACGCCACCCGCCGCCTAAAGTCCGGCGCCGCCCAGGTGAACGCGGCGCCACGCTGTCAGTGTATGTATCAACTGTCATTTTCGAATTTGAAGTTCTAGTTATCATCTTGCAGTTAAGCATTGGATTTTGCATACTAGAAAATCATGAACTACAGTTAAGATTTGTAAAATTGAGTCGCAAGTGGAAATAGGTGTAACATCTGCAACACAACGTTTACTTTTGGTATAACAGAGGGGTGAGTGCAGAGGAGGCAGCTAGAAAGATTTGAATTGTGTGTGGAGCGAGTGCTTTTGGGAAAAATACGCCAGAAAAAGATATTCTTGTTTCAACAAAGATCGTTCTGGCATGAATGATTTTTCACATTATGGAAGTCTCGACTACTGATATATGTGATAGATTACCATTTTACCATCATGCGACATTTGCATTCAACAGGCCAAGTTCAGAAGTCTGGTGTAGGAGTACTGCATGCTCTAATTCGAAACAACAAAAATCAACGGAGTGACTATTATTGAACGTCATCAGGTCGCTCATTGAGCATTCGTATGCAGTACTGTTACTGGTGACGTGTTATGATGCCTTTATCGTTAACTTCCTAAGAAGAAATGAAAGGCTGAGCCCCTCCAAAAGACATAACCTCGAGCAAAGAGTAGTGTGAACATAATATTTTACATCTGATAGCTCCAAAAGTGTGTTTTGGGCTACGAATTCTGCCCCATGGGCTGTGTGCAACACAGCTGGAATTTGTTGCCAACAACTGAGACACCTTTCGGTCTCAGCGCAGTCTGCCGCCGGCAGTGCTGCGAGGCGGTCACGCGCCAGAGCGCTGCGGGCGAGGCGCGCACGGTGTGTTTGTGTTTACTTCGGCCGCTGTAAGTGCCGTTTTCCTTCTAGACCACCATGGCGCACAACTATCGGAAGAAGACATTACGTTTCAACTTTTGTTCCGACTTCGCCCGACCAAGGCCCTGGAGGTATAACGATTCATACGCGATGAAGTTAAAATACCACCAACGGATCTAATTGGTATCCACTTGTCTATAGTTAGCAGTACCGTCTACGTCAAAATGATCAACGATGCGGCGTGCGACAAGGTGCTTCAAGAGGCAAAACGTGGACTGCGCTTCTGTCATTCCGACGGCAACGTCGGACCCGTTACCGTCGATCACGCAGGTCTCGGCACACGGACGATAAGGATCTTCGAACTGCCGTTCGAACTACCTGCAGACGTCATCATCGAGGCGCTCCGTCCCTATGGCAACGTTCTGGAACATGTTGCCGAACGATGGGTCCAATTTCAGACCTATCCAGTTTTAAACGGTGTTAGACAGGTCCGCATCGAGTTGCAGAAACACGTGCCTTCCTATCTACGTATCGGAGGCTGCCGTGCCATTATAATGTACGACGGCCAACCTCGGACCTGTTCCGGTTGCGGGAAAGAAGGTCACCTGCGGTCTGAATGCATTCAACGACGTGTCGTGCAGCTCCCGTTGTCGGAAGCGTCCGTCACACCCACGATGACCGCCCTACCGGTCACTTACGCAGCGGCTCTTGCCACGTCTACAGTTTCGTCCAGTCCGTCGCCCGGTCCTTCCGATCGGCACGTCCCACCGTCCCAGTCACCAACGGACGGTACAGACGTCCCACCTGACAACCTTGCCGCCGAACAGGCTCCCGCACCGGACGCTGAGGAGACCAGTACATTTTCACAACACCTGTTTGACAATTTCATTGTACCCACCGACGCCTTCGAACCAGGTTGACGCTCCTCCTTGCCGTCGTCCGACACTGAGGAACACGTGCGCAAACAACACTCGCCACGTAGGCGCAAACGCCGTCGCCGTTCACCCACGGGCTCTCAGAGCGTTGCCACCCGCGATGACGAAGACGACACCCAAGCAGCCGACATTTCCACGCAGAGGTCGGCGGACAACTTTCACGATGAACAAGACGTTTCGCAGGACGGGACCACTATGGAGGTCGCCACGCACAATGTAACGATCGGTGCGCCGGTTGAGACGCCTGTCTCCCCGCCGACAACTCCAGATCTCTCTCACCACGAAGCAATTCCCATGGACATTGGACAGACCCACGGCACAGGAGCATGGGCCGACGACATTGAGGAAGGTACGCCCCCTCCTTCGGATGAGTTACCTCCGCCGGACGAGGCTGCCTGTTAACATCAAAAGCGAGGCATTGCAGCTGATGGGACGGGACTTCCTGTCGGTGCCCTCCTCTTACTTCCCTTGGTGATGGTAGATGCGCGTCCACCACCACTGAAACAAACATACCGGTTTGCCACACTGAACATCAACATGATCGGCACTGCCCCCAAGCTGCAACTCCTATGTGACATGCTTCGGGCCTCTGACGTCGACGTCGCCCTTCTTCAGGAAGTACGCGTTGCCACACTACCACCAGTCTACGGCTACGACTCATACACGTCCACATGTGATCAATCAGAGCGTGGAGTGGCTTTCTACATACGCGAAGGAATCCCACTCATGGACACGACAATCCTTCCCTGTGGAAGAGGCATGGCTGTTACCATCTTCGACACGCGCGTCATCAATATCTACGCTCCGTCTGGCTCCACGAACCGTCGGCAGCGGTCCACTTTCTTCGGACATGACGTGGCGCCCCTGTTTTCTGGACGCTATGATCGCCTTATCATGGGAGGCGATTTCAACTGTGTCCTCCATCCGCAGGACCAAGTACCTGGTTATTCGCCATGCCCGGCTCTGCTCACCTTAATCGAAGATTTTCATCTAGTGGACGTTTGGGAGAAAATTCATGGCAATACCCCCGGTTTTACCCATTATACAGCACATTCTGCGAGCAGACTGGACCGGTTCTATGTCTCTGCTCACCGCGGCAATGAAGTCGCCCAAGCTGAACGATGGCCCCTTGCATTTTCGGACCATTGCGCTGTCATTTGCTCCCTGGCTCTGCCACCTCAGTCAGTGTGGCGCAGCAGAGGTTACTGGAAGCTTAATACCTCCCTCCTTAATGATCCACACTGCCGACAATGTATTGCCACTACATGGGCGTCTTGCGAAAGACGCCTTCCGCAGTACACATCCACGTTCCATTGGTGGCTCAAATGTGCCAAACCTGCGATCAGAAAGGCTTTCATACAATGTGGCAAGGAAGCAGTAGCATGGCATCGAGACACCACAAATTTCACTACGCCGTCCTCCGTGAGCTCGATGCGCTCCCTCCATCACCTGACACCCACAGGAACGACAACGTACTAAAGCTCGTCTCCTCTCTCTTCAACGTGCACGACTGCACGGTGTCGTGGTGCGTTCCCGATGACAAGACCTCCTCCACGACGAAACCCCATCCACAATCCATTCCGCATCCGACCATAGTCGTCGACGTCGGCTTTTCGTCCCCAACATCACGACCTCCGATGGTGTTCACCACACAACACAGGCGGCAGTCGTGTCCGCCTTTGCTGAACATTATCGCCAATTTTATGATGATGAACCGATGGCGACGCCCATCCCTGATGATCTCCGTCCTTTCCGTGATCGGACCCTCACCGTAGCGGAGTCAACGTCCATGATGTCTGCAATCACCGCAGAAGAGGTGGTAGATGCGATCAACAAAGGGGCCAAGAACAAATCACCCGGACCAGATGGTCTCCCAGTGGAGTTTTACCGGGCGTTCACCACGTTAATGCTTCCTCGCTGGACGGAAATGATTCAGGAACTCTTTACTCCGTCCTTCCCAATTCCACCTGAATTCGTCACTGGCATTCTTCTACCTGTGCCTAAACCGAAGGGAGGGTCTCATGTCTCTGCATATCGCCCCCTTACACTACTGAATGCAGACTATAAAATCTATTCACGCCTCTTAGCAGCGCGCATACGCACCGTCTTACCTACGGTCCTTTCACCTGAGCAGACTGCACGTGGTTGTGGGGCCACCTTACAAACAGCCCTAGGAGAATGCCGTGACCTCATTGCACTGGCGTCGGTTTGTCGCCTTCGTGCAGCACTGGTATCCGTCGATTTCACGAGTGCCTTTGATCGCGTTCGACACCCATTCCTCCTCATGGTGGCGACACGTATGGGTTCCCATTGCTTTTTGTCGATGCCATTCGTCGGTTACTCCTTCCCGCGGTCTCGATGGTACAAGTCAATGGGAGGCTTGTAGGACCGATTCCTATACGCCGCTCTGTGCGTCAAGGATGCCCTGTGTCTACTTTACTATATGCCATTGCACTTGAGCCCCTCATCACTGGACTTACCTCTAGACTGCAGGGCCTCACTTTGCGTGACCACACCTTTCACTGTAGGGCTTATGCGGACGATCTCCTCTTTCTCACCTGCTCCTCCACGGAACTCAATGACGCCATCCAATGGATCCACCAGTATGGATGTCTTTCTGGTAGCATTCTTAATGTCCGTAAATCGACTATGATGCACATTGGGCGCGGCCTCCCGGCTATGGTGCCGACCCCACTCCCAGTCAGTGCCACCCTTCGTTACTTGGGTATCGAATATACGAGCTCCACACACCGCACAGTGTCCCTGGCTTACCGGCGGCTTTTACAGTCGATTCGGCACCATGTCCGCGGTCAAGTGCAGCGTAACTTAAACCAACTCCAACGTGTGTCCTATGTCAACATCTATGTCGCCCCTAAGCTGGTACACGTTGCCCAGATCCTCCCAATGCCGTTACTCCTTGGCCGCCGCATCCAATCAGCCTTTGGATATTTCGTGTCAGCAGGGGCACTTTTCAAAGTCCGCTACAACACTCTAAACTGCCTCCTGCAAAAGGTGGCCTCGGACTCATCAACTTGCGGGCACGCTCTTCTGCACTCTTTGTCCACACTCTGTTGCGGCACTGGCAGGGGCCGGTCCCGTCTTTAACACGCAGTCTCTTAGATATCCTCCGACCAGCTTCTCTCGATCCACCGATCAATGTGGCACCTATTTCTCCATTATTGTACTACGTCGCCAGTTGTTTCATAGAACTCAGCTACGTTCGGGCCGATCTTCCAGTCACCCGTCCTCCCCGTACAAAAGATTATTATCGTTTGTTTATGCTGTCCAACCCTTGCGACCCCATGGTGCTACAGCATCCTGACATTAACTGGCGCACGGTTTTGGGGTGTGTGCATGCACCCTTTTTACCGTCGTCTGTGTCTGCACTCTGGTATGTTTTAGTTTATGGAAAATTCCCGACTAATAGTCGACTTAATCGCATAGGACTGGCCACCTCCCCACTCTGCCCTGACTGTCAGCTCGAAGACACCGACGAGCACCGTCTTACGTGCCCCCTGAAACAAAACGTATGGCTCCTCATCCAACGAATCGTGGGCTTTTACCTCCGTGCCCCGCCAACGACGGTAACCCCGGATTTCTTGTTGTTGCCCCAGACATTTCACTACCCTCTTGCTAAGCACCATACCCTAATCTGGTTTCGAGGACAGGCTTTAGAATATCTCTTTCGGAGTGGTCCGCATACAGTCCTTGACTTCTGGTACAAAGTTGTGACCGCGCATAGCACCCTCACCCAAAAACCATCTTACCGACAAACTTTCGCCGGTTATCTCCGCAGCGTCTTCCTTGACCCCCCTCGAAGTTGGGGTGTACCATGCCTACCTGTCACATGATGCAGCACCCTTATCCACGTTCTCATGCATCGACCAAAAACAAACACAATTTTTTTTATTTTATTTATTTTTTTTAAAAAAAGGAAGAAGACAGAATACGTTATATTTTGTTGTATTTAATGTTTTTCTTTTTTAATATTTTTGTTTGTTTAACTAACAGTCATTTGTATATTTTTAAATGGTACCTTGAAGAACTCTTGCAGAGTGAATATATATGTACTTTTAGTTTGTTCAATACAAATTTTTAAACAAAAACAAAAAACAAAAAAACAAAAAAAAAAACAAAAAAGGAAAACAGGATATGTTCTAATTTGTTGTATTTCATGTTATTCTAATAATTTGTTTACCTAACACACATTTGTATATGTTTAACTGGTACCTTGAAGAACTTTTGCTTTGTGTATATATATATATGTACTCCCCGTTTGTTCAATAAAAAAAAAAAGTGGCAAGCGTCGTGCGTTCTAAACTTAGTCGTCTGTTCGCGTCCAACTGTATTACTTTTTTTTTTTTTACCACAGTCGGTCTCAAGCTATGAGTCTGACTGAACATCGAAGATAATTCGCTTAACATTCTACCCACCAGCAATACCCAATATTCCAGAAACAATTCCGCAGGACAGTTCATGGCTGCGCCGCGATCATAGCAGCTTACGCTCGAGCGTTTCGTCGCGCTGCAGCGGCTACCGACCACCGGCCAGACGCCACCCGCCGCCTAAAGTCCGGCGCCGCCCAGGTGAACGCGGCGCCACGCTGTCAGTGTATGTATCAACTGTCATTTTCGAATTTGAAGTTCTAGTTATCATCTTGCAGTTAAGCATTGGATTTTGCATACTAGAAAATCATGAACTACAGTTAAGATTTGTAAAATTGAGTCGCAAGTGGAAATAGGTGTAACATCTGCAACACAACGTTTACTTTTGGTATAACAGAGGGGTGAGTGCAGAGGAGGCAGCTAGAAAGATTTGAATTGTGTGTGGAGCGAGTGCTTTTGGGAAAAATACGCCAGAAAAAGATATTCTTGTTTCAACAAAGATCGTTCTGGCATGAATGATTTTTCACATTATGGAAGTCTCGACTACTGATATATGTGATAGATTATCATTTTACCATCATGCGACATTTGCATTCAACAGGCAAAGTTCAGAAGTCTGGTGTAGGAGTACTGCATGCTCTAATTCGAAACAACAAAAATCAACGGAGTGACTATTATTGAACGTCATCAGGTCGCTCATTGAGCATTCGTATGCAGTACTGTTACTGGTGACGTGTTATGATGCCTTTATCGTTAACTTCCTAAGAAGAAATGAAAGGCTGCGCCCCTCCAAAAGACATAACCTCGAGCAAAGAGTAATGTGAACATAATATTTTACATCTGATAGCTCCAAAAGTGTGTTTTGGGCTACGAATTCTGCCCCATGGGCTGTGTGCAACACAGCTGGAATTTGTTGCCAACAACTGAGACACCTTTCGGTCTCAGCGTAAGAAAATCGACCAACACAACTACGAAAGCAGCTTGCACTTGGTAGCCAAACATGTTTCTTGGGAACAGGCTACTTCCTAAAGTAGGAAGACATTCTTTTGTGGTTGAATTGTTGGCAAATGTCAGACGTGTTCCGTTGGTCTAAGCGTTTCGGTGTGTTGAATTAGTACCAATGACTTTTCTACAGGTTTTTTCTGTCCCAAACAGAAAGTTGAAGTCTCCCATTAGTATTTTCACGTCATCTTGGTGAATTTTGCTCATAGTATTTTCGAGTGTGTTCCACAATTTTTCGACATTTTCGGTGTTTTCCTTATTTTCGATGTTGGTGGGTGCATCTGCATTTATGAGTGTATATTTTTTATAGGGGCTCTGAATGAGCATAGTCATAACTCGATTGTTGGTGGGTGTGATTTCTTCTACAGAATTGTTGATAGATCTGTGTTCGAGAAATGCAATGCCGAAGATTGATGCGCCTTTCGCTACCTTTTGTTTTTTGCTCTTGAAGATGCCATGGTTTCCGTAATGCAAGTTTTAATTGTCAATTAATCGTGGTTCTTGAAGAGCAAGGATGAGAATTTTTTGGCGGACGATTTCTTTTGTGAGATTATTTAGGTTTCTTGTTTGGATCAATGTATCGATGTTTAGTTTTCAAATGAATGTTTTCTGCTGGTAGGGAAATTTACCAGAGTTCTTCGATATTCTCTGCCGTGCTAACCTGGACTCCCCAGAGTGCGAAAATCCAACTGCCGCCTATCGGTGGCCAAGTTGTGTACCACCTGGGGTAAAGTTACCTTTGCTTGCATAGTTCATGTTTTCGTGTGTTTCATTGGTTTGGACTGGGTGATACCGGGACCAGACAGGACCAGAGGGTGTTGAAGCCTTTGGAAGCAAATATTTTCAGCCAAGCTCATTGAGATAACAGACGGTGACCAGAGTAGCGATGATTTTCACTCAGATGTGTCTGGATTTTGGGTTCAACGGATTGAGTAGCCGTTCAGGATTGTGTTAGTATTTGGTTCACCCCAAGTATTTGATTTCCTCGGTACCACCCATATGGGGGAGGGTTTCCCCTATCGGCCACACGGGATTATTATTATTATTGTCATTATGTCATCAGCAAATCTGATATGGAGTATCTTCCCAACACTGAAATAGATGTGTATTGTTCCATTCAATATTTCCATCAAATAAATATGGGTTATAATTACGTTACATTGCTGCTAGTCGACATATTTCTCACTTTTTCTTAGACAGTTGCTAGCTGTTACTCCATCATAGGAATTTATGTGCGCAGCATTGTTGCAATACAGACGTTCAAATTGTCCGATTTCTGTAATTCATTTCGAAACAAGATCGTCCTAATCGGATTCAGCCAGTCAGTCTTAATTTGGATATCCGACTACGACTCTGCGGCTGGTCTCGGTGGAGGTTCGAGTCCTCCCTAGGGCATGGGGGTGTGTGTTTGTCCTTAGGATAATTTAGGTTAAGTAGTGCGTAAGCGTAGGGACTAATGACCTTGGCAGTTAAGTCCCAAAAGATGTCACACACATTTTTTTTTTACTACGACTCTCATCATATGATAGACTGGGTGAACCACATCCTTAATCGGACTGTTGAATCCAGATCACTTATCTATGACAGGGAATGAGGTCTTAAACACCGTGGAAAATAATAATCCAATGTGCTTATTACAAATACGTTATTTAAATAAAAATATATGAACTAACGAGATAAAAGATTATTTACAGGAGCGGAGGCCCATCCATCATAGCAGAGTAGTGCGAGATTGGTTTCAGGGCCAAGAGAGGATAAAGCTGTTGCCGTTTGTTCCACGATCACCGAACATCAACCAGATAGAGAATATGCGGGCAGAGGTAACAAGGTCATTGCCATGTGTCCCTACAAATGCGAGCGACCTTTGGACGAATATAGAAAACGTATGGTGGGAAATAAACCATCACGCTACACTGTCGACGACTTGAAACGTCCCCTTTGAACAATTATACAAGACTGTGCTTAACCTGACACACAATATTTTTTAGCGCAACGCAATCTGACTTTCAAAAAATCCCTACGAAAGAATGGCCCTGACTAACATTAACCTATACCTTTCACAAATCACTTACCTCACAAAAATCTTCGTTACTCGAACTACTGCAATACAGCGAGCGCCACGACTGCCAGCTAAATAAAAGATTCAAACTACGGAAGGCACTAACTACTGATAGGGATAGTTAGCAAATGAAAGATATTAATAGAGAACAAACAATGTATTTACCTTACAAGTCATAATATATATAGCAGTTCATGACAAATTACAAAACTCCGCCATCTCTCTCCCCACATCCACCACTGCTGGCGGCTCACCTCCAACTGCGCAACGCTACGCGCTGTTCACATCCAGCTGCCTTTGCCCAACACTACAATGGCGAGTATTACAACAATGCAAAGCAGCCACAGACTGCACACAGCACAGCCAGTGATTTTCATACAGAGGTGGCGTTACCAATAAAAAGACCTAAACAGCCTACTTACATAGCCCCCATGCTCCCCACAAAAAATTTTACAAATTGGATTGGGCAGTGGCCAATACAGATTTGAAAAAAAATTTTCATAATTACAATAACAAAGAAGTCAAATGCACACACTTATTGATACAATGTTGGTCAAAAGCTAAAAATTTCGCACAGTCCATAAAGACAGTCCAGATTGTTCATCACAGTAAAAATGCAGAGTTTTTCTCAAAGTCTGAGCAGTAAAAGAAAATGCACACAGAAGTAGTGGATTTCCATGCAGTCTTGAAGAAGTAGTGTTGTCCTTCCAACGGAAAGACAGTGCTGACTCTTGACATGCTGACAGGTAATGGGCCACAACAGAGCAAACCCACAGCAGAGTTATTCGACAGTTTGAAGAAGATTGGTAGGTAGGTCATCACAGAGCAGACCCACTGTAGTCCTGGTAGAGAGTATGGTATTGGTGGGCCACCAGAGGTGCAGACCCACTGCAGTCCTTGTAGAAATAATGGTATTGGTGAGTCGTCAAAGGTGCAGACCCACTGCAGTCCTTGTAGAAATAATGGTATTGGTGGGTCATCAAAGATGCAGACCCACTGCAGTCCTTGTAGAGATGGTCAGCAGCCATCTGTTGTGACTGTGCAGGTGCACAATCACCATTGAAGAGTCTTGCGGATAATGTAGCAGGTCCATAACCACCACTTGTGCACTCACAAAGTTTTTGGAATTGTCCTTAGAACCAGCAATGCTGTTATCCAGTCCCTTGCTGTATTATTAACACACGTGCAAACACTAATAGTACCTACTTCTCACATATTGTCCATATACTATGACCAACAGAAACGTGTGCAGTGAAATGTAACTTAATGTGAAGAACTGGTGTCTATACAATTATAAATTTACAACATGAAAACACAATTACAAAATACATCATTAAAGAACATAATAGTACAGATAACATTTGTAGTACAGGCTTTACAAAAGAATCGAACTAACATGTACATCAGTGGAATTATGACATAAGTACATACATAAAAGATCACAATAACTTTTGAAACATCAACTTCACACATGAGCATTAAACAGAACAGAATTAATAATGTCTAACATCTTTACAAAGTAAATAACATATTATTAATGCCAATTATATTCGAGGATAACAGTATTCCTCATCATAGTGAATGTAGCTTAATATTAAAAGAAGAAAAAATTCTATGAAACTGCACAGAGACAGGAAGAAAACAAATACACAAGGGTACACAAACACATAGTGGGATAACACCAATAGGAAAGGACAGGGTTCGTTTTCAGTGTAACATGTGGTACTGCAGTCCAACCCAAAACTTCATATATCTTTCCTCTTATTTCATCCTTTGTTTCCACCAAAAAAAATTCTATCTAAGCATGCTTTCTGTATTTATATGTTCACACATTTCTTACCTCAACATTTATTTCCAAGAAAATCCTACCTAAACCTGTTTTCTGTACTTTTTTTCATATAACTTCTGAATGCATTTCTTCCAATTCATCGCAACCCATTCTCTTAGAGGCTACCCCCTCTTACGCTAACTTAAATCTACTGAGCTCAGATGCTAAACTAAGGGACGAGGCAATGCAGCAGCACAAACAGCAATGACCAAAAAAATGGAAAATTGCAAAGCAAGCTACAGTAAATCTAAATTACCAAGCAATGCAACATTACAACTAATATGAGCCAATGTGCAGCTACAAGAAAAATAAATGAGTAGTAAAACTGGCTTAGCAGAGTACCACAAAGTTAAATTCAGTAACACTATGCCTGGCAAACAGCAGTAACTTACCCGTGTGCCTAAACATGACATAGCTTAAGCAGAAAAAATATTACAGTAAAAACAACAATGCAGATAAGGGATATGTATACACTCCTGGAAATTGAAATAAGACCACCGTGAATACATTGTCCCAGGAAGGGGAAACTTTATTGACACATTCCTGGGGTCAGATACATCACATGATCACACTGACAGAACCACAGGCACATAGACACAGGCAACAGAGCATGCACAATGTCGGCACTAGTACAGTGTATATCCACCTTTCGCAGCAATGCAGGCTGCTATTCTCCCATGGAGACGATCGTAGAGATGCTGGATGTAGTCCTGTGGAACGGCTTGCCATGCCATTTCCACCTGGCGCCTCAGTTGGACCAGCGTTCGTGCTGGACGTGCAGACCGCGTGAGACGACGCTTCATCCAGTCCCAAACATGCTCAATGGGGGACAGATCCGGAGATCTTGCTGGCCAGGGTAGTTGACTTACACCTTCTAGAGCACGTTGGGTGGCACGGGATACATGCGGACGTGCATTGTCCTGTTGGAACAGCAAGTTCCCTTGCCGGTCTAGGAATGGTAGAACGATGGGTTCGATGACGGTTTGGATGTACCGTGCACTATTCAGTGTCACATCGACGATCACCAGTGGTGTACGGCCAGTGTAGGAGATCGCTCCCCACACCATGATGCCGGGTGTTGGCCCTGTGTGCCTCGGTCGTATGCAGTCCTGATTGTGGCGCTCACCTGCACGGCGCCAAACACGCATACGACCATCATTGGCACCAAGGCAGAAGCGACTCTCATCGCTGAAGACGACACGTCTCCATTCGTCCCTCCATTCACGCCTGTCGCGACGCCACTGGAGGCGGGCTGCACGATGTTGGGGCGTGAGCAGAAGACGGCCTAACGGTGTGCGGGACCGTAGCCCAGCTTCATGGAGACGGTTGCGAATGGTCCTCGCCGATACCCCAGGAGCAACAGTGTCCCTAATGTTCTGGGAAGTGGCGGTGTGGTCGCCTACGGCACTGCGTAGGATCCTACGGTCTTGGCGTGCGTCCGTGCGTCGCTGCGGTCCGGTCCCAGGTCGACGGGCACGTGCACCTTCCACCGACCACTGGCGACAACATCGATGTACTGTGGAGACCTCACGCCCCACGTGTTGAGCAATTCGGCGGTACGTCCACCCGGCCTCCCGCATGCCCACTATACGCCCTCGCTCAAAGTCCGTCAACTGCACATACGGTTCACGTCCACGCTGTCGCGGCATGCTACCAGTGTTAAAGACTGCGATGGAGCTCCGTATGCCACGGCAAACTGGCTGACACTGACGGCGGCGGTGCACAAATGCTGCGCAGCTAGCGCCATTCGACGGCCAACACCGCGGTTCCTGGTGTGTCCGCTGTGCCGTGCGTGTGATCATTGCTTGTACAGCCCTCTCGCAGTGTCCGGAGCAAGTATGGTGGGTCTGACTCACCGGTGTCAATGTGTTCTTTTTTCCATTTCCAGGAGTGTATTCACATCTTCATGTCTATGTAATTAAAGTGGTGCACCACAAATTATTCTACAAAAGAAATTACCAAGTACTTGAAAAGAAAATTATGTAACCAGTTACTGTTACTAGTCCCTTCTTATTGTTCTTTCCTTTCCAAGTGCTCCTTTTTTATAAGAATGTGGATTACAAAATTATCATTTAATAGATCTGTTGACAGAAAGTGTTCACATTAGCAAATGCATCTAATTTTATTTTATAAAACTAATGCTGTAACACAGCTGGAAAACAGGTATCAAATGAAATAAGCAATTACGCAAACCAAAGCATACAAATATCATTCAATAGTCATGTGACATTTCATAAGTTAGTAGAAATTCTCTCAACTCTCGTAGAAAGACGCTTCTCATAATCAGGTGTGCAGATGTAAAAATATTTCTCGTCATTTCATTAGGCATTTCAGTAAATATCATAAATTACGAGCTCCACAGTATGCTTTCAACAAGGAAATGTCAATAGCGAGGATAATGGCATCCCCTTTTTTTTTTCTACCTGTGCTTCCGGAAAGGCACACCCTAATGGCTTGTTCTCCAGGTGTCTGACACAGCGGTGTGCCGACGACGCACGTGCAGGTGGTCACTTAACTTTCTTAAGGAAATATTTACGACAGCAGTTTCCGCTACAGTGACAGTCTCATATAAAAATTTCACAGGTCGAGAATTTACGTTGCAAATGTGTAGAAACAAAATCCTATGAATATAACAGTGTCGAAAAAAATTTTCGCCGGCATTGTGATACATTCACGCATTTACACACATTTCATAACTCTTAAAGTACGATTCTTGGTTTCCAACATCCTGTTTCACAAGTCAAGAGTCCCTAACTTCTATTCATTATTCATATACATATAAACACGTAATCACATTGTTCATATATGGTAGCATCATCTTATTGACATAAACATACCTCAACAGCATAATACACATCGTCGTCGTAAAAATAACATCATAACACCTCAGTCAAATCTCAAAAAGGTCGTAGATCTCTGCAATAATTTCAAACCATAAAAAATATTCTCTGCTCATTTCAATAGTGACATCTGCCTCAAACGTACTTTAAAAATCATGATCTCATACCAAATATATCATTCAAAGCTCTTATAATATCACAATGGTTCTGAAAAAATATGAACAGTTCACAAAGTACAGACAAAATACCATTTCGTAAGTGTGAAGTTACCCAACTGTGTAATTGCGTAAACATCTGTCACTGACGTAGTAAAAAAAGTTTCTTTCTCTGTTAAATGATCAGATAGCTGTGTAATTCTGTGTTAGAGAAATATGGTACCGATGTGTAAAGTTGTATAAGCAAATACCATATTAGCTAGGGTTCCTTGTGGTTGCCACACACATGGTACACAAAGTAAGCATGTACCCCCCTGAGGATTAATGTAATTATACCCTCAGGTGTTACAGATTACAGCAATGGAATGAAATGTATCACGGAAAACTTTCTTTGTAATTCAAAAATCTTTAAAAATAAATGTTTTAAGTACAACATTAATCACTGAAATGCGTGTCCTGCAGCGCTAAATGTGCATCTTGTTGTAAGATAATCTCTGTGGAAGTGTCGTAGTTATCGTCCTCCAAAAGCTAAGTTCTGCAGAAGCAGAAGCCAATGTACTTACCTCATGATAAACAAAAGTGAAATGCTTAGCGTATAGATATCTTAGTTATTACGCTTATTGTTGTGATGAAGAAAGTACTGTGCTGTAACGTATTGTTGTGCTACGGAAAAGGCTGTCTCATTGTAGCTATACCACATAAGTCACTATTAAATATGTTTTACTTTCCAGAAGAATTCAGAAAAACTGTGCAGATATAAAGCAGATACACCGCAAAAGCAACAAGGTAAATTGTGTCACACATTAGTAGCGTCGTGATAAAACCGTGTAGTTGTCACATAAACTAACCACTGTGTCGTCTGGTATCTCACAGAAAGTACTTTAAACCCAGAATGTATTTTCAAGTAAACCAAAATGTTGCATTAAAATCTCATTAGCAGTACCAGTATGTGTCCTAAGTATGTAACCCTGATAGTCGTTACGTAATCGTGCAACTAACAAGCAAGAATGTACAAATACAACAAATGTCCCCTAGGTTCTAAACTGGATATTTAACTTCAAACATTGTTGCATGTTAACAGTTTCTTAAGTCTGACAAAGCATACTAGAAATGTGAAGTGAAAAGTTTTATGGCAAAGAGAAAGTTAAAAAGTAGATTATCTTTCAATAAACGGTTTTACATGTGAAATGTGGTGCAATCCTTTACTCTTCCTAGTACGCAGAGTTTCAGCTTCAACGCAATTATCATGCGGTATACGTCGTTAAACAATACTGGAATTTTTCTTAAGGTTAGCGTCTATGTCATTTTTCTCTGAGCCAGCCGGCGCAAGCGGCTGCCTGCGGTGCGAGTCATTGTCTGTCCCTTTGTTGGCGCGCGTCGTTATTGGGATTTGGAGACCTAACTTCTACAAATTCACCGTGACGAGAATCCCGCCAGTTCTGATGCAGTTCAGGTCTGTCGTTACGATCATATCGTCTGTCGTCATGTCGGTAGATTCCATAGTTTCTTTCTTGTCGGTCACGTGGTGGAGAATTTCTCCCTGAGTCGTAACTGCGCGCTGGACCGTTGCGTCTAAAGTTATTCTGTCTCCTTTGATAATAATTTTTTTGGTTCCCATATTGTCTGTTTCTCTGATTGTCTCTGTGATAGTCATTACCGCGGAGAGGTGATCTTTCCCTGTAATTATTACTACTCTGCCAACGGTTGTCATACGGGTGGTGTCTGTTTTGGTCACGATTTGTGTTGTGAGAATAGCCTTGTCGCGTCCAGTTATTATCGAGGAATTGTGACGGATGTGACCTGTAATTGTTGTGTTCCTGTTTCCGCATTCCGCGATTGTCAGTGTCAATTTCCAATTCTTGGAACAGTCCCTGAAAAGCCTCAATGTCGTCTTTGCAACGTCCTGCCAAAATAATGTGTCGTAAATATTCAGGCAATTTGATTAAGCAAATGCGGATAAGTTCTGAGGGGCTGTATGGGTTTGAAAGATACTGATTCTTATGCAACATGTCTTCAAAATATTTCATAAGACTGGAAAATTCAGATTGTTCGAAACGTTTCATCATTATGATGCTATGTTTTACTCGGTCTTGTGTGGCTTGAGACCAATATGCTGAGAGGAAGGCATGGTAAAACTCTCCTTCACTGTGGCAATCGTGAATGACCGATCGCATTCTTACAGCTGGTTCATTCTCCAAGTAGCCACACATAAATTCTAATCTGTGTTCTAATGACCAGTTGGGAGGACAACAATGAGAGAATTGATGGAGCCACGCTTGTGGATGAATGTCGTTGGCAGAATTCTTAAATGTTTTGAATTTACGTGTAGTAATGAACAGCTTATAGTCAAAGTCATCGTGTCGGCGAGTAGCATATCGGTCATTGTTACGTCGTGTCGGCGGTTCCATCTCAAAATTCGGTCCACCTTGCCAATTCCTTTCATAATTACCGAAATGCCCTGTGTTATTATTTTGTGGCTTTTCCGTATTTCTAAGTTCCTCTTCCCGCGTTGGAGCGCGAGTGTCCTCTGAAATATGTAATTCTTGTATCACCTGCGTCAACTGATCTTGTACTTCCCGGATTTCTCTTTTGTACTGTGTATTGATTTGATTTTGATTTTGTTTGAATTTTCTTATTTGTTCATACTCTTCTGTGTCAGTGAAGGCTACGGGTCTTGTGTCATTCAGATCATCATCTACCTTTGTAGATAAGTTAGTGACCTGATCCGAAAGTTCGGCTACTTTCTCCGATAGTGAACACATTTCCTCAGTGTGTTTTTCTGAACCAAGTTTCAGAGTGTCCATTTGTGTTGAGATCGAATCTACTGTGTCCTTTAAGTTTTCCTGAGTTTTTGCAAGTTGCGTAACCGAATCGGTAGATGCAACTGAGTCAATTTTAGCCCACAAGGTCTCATGATTTTCATGAACAATGGTTTGCAGTTCTTTTATGGCTGCTTCGTGATTCTGTAATGCATTTTCATGCCGCGCAAAAATAGGTTGAAAATGCTCACAAATTTGTGTTTTTACGTCATTACAGACTTTTTGACATTTCGATTCAATGTTATGTAACTCACTAGTTAAATCTTCACGTGTTTGTTCAAGCGTGGTGTGAAGATTTTGTTCCATTGCGTCTAACAGTTGCTGTGTTTGTCTCTGGTGTTGTTCCATTGTGTCTAACTTTTGAAGATTTTGTTCCACTGTGTCCAACTTTTGCTGTGTTTGTCTCTGATTTTGTTCCATTGTGTCTAACTTTTCAAGCTTTTGTCCCATTTGTTGCATTAATTGTAATAACAATGCACTGGTGTCTGAAACATGTTCCTCAGTGCTTTTCGGCAGTGAATTTGCACCGGCAACATTCACATTTTGACAAGCGGAAAATGTGTCTTGACTCATTTGAGAAAACGGTGAGGACGCAAAACCGGAATCTACAGTATTTGCAAAATTGTGTCCTGTCATTTCGGATTCCTGAGGCGAGCTGTTGCCGACCGATCGATCGATAATGCTTCCCTGTTCACTAATTGTTTCACTGTCTACACCATTGTTTGCAGCCCGCTCCATTTCCCTATGTACAATTACCAAATTACTACTTTGAACATCAATTAATTTATTACTCGGTGGCGCTAACACGCTGCTTTCATTTTCACTGTCATTTCTCAGTTTACTTTGGAGCCTAGTATTACCTTTTTCACACGCCATTATTGTCACAGTATTTCACACGACAACACAGAAAAGCACAATTTTAAGAGCAAAAATAAGAGAATACATTAACATAGAACTGAAAATAATATCTAGTTAATTGCAGCTGCGAAATACTTGGTGCAAATCTACATGCATGCCATAACTGTTTTACTGTGCCACAATGAAAAACCACAACTACCAAGGAGATTCTCTCTACAATTACGCAATAGCAATAAACAAAATCTACACTAATTACACAAACTACAAGAAAAAAATCAGAAGATTTCAGTGAGGTATCCTGGCTAAGGGTCGACATATGAAACGTCCCCTTTTGAAAAATTATACAAGACTGTGCTTAACCTGACACACAATATTTTTTAGCGCAACGCAATCTGACTTTCAAAAAATCCCTACGAAAGAATGGCCCTGACTAACATTAACCTATACCTTTCACAAATCACTTACCTCACAAAAATCTTCGTTACTCGAACTACTGCAATACAGCGAGCGCCACGACTGCCAGCTAAATAAAAGATTCAAACTACGGAAGGCACTAACTACTGATAGGGATAGTTAGCAAATGAAAGATATTAATAGAGAACAAACAATGTATTTACCTTACAAGTCATTATATATATAGCAGTTCATGACAAATTACAAAACTCCGCCATCTCTCTCCCCACATCCACCACTGCTGGCGGCTCACCTCCAACTGCGCAACGCTACGCGCTGTTCACATCCAACACTACAATGGCGAGTATTACAACAATGCAAAGCAGCCACAGACTGCACACAGCACAGCCAGTGATTATCATACAGAGGTGGCGTTACCAATAAAAAGACCTAAACAGCCTACTTACAGACTTAATGAAATCAATTCCCCTACGCCCTCGAGAAATCTTACGTAATGATCGTGGGTCGGTTGCTTACTAAAAGTATACTCGTCCACAAAACCCATGTGGAAAATTTTCTGATAATCGGTCAAGCTTTGCTTTGTCGCAGCTCTTTAGCATACAGCAAGTCCATTTACTTTCAGTCTCCTGCTTACAATTGTTGCAATGCAAGGTAATTGAAAAATCTCATCCACTCGACGCTAACTGAGGAACTGACTGGTGCATGTATTGTTCAACAGCCCGCATCTCGTGGTCGTGCGGTAGTGTTCTCACTTCCCACGCCCGGGTTCCCGGGTTCGATTCCCGGCGGGGTCAGGGATTTTCTCTGCCTCGTGATGGCTGGGTGTTGTGTGATGTCCTTAGGTTAGTTAGTTTTAAGTAGTTATAAGTTCTAGGGGACTTCTGACCTAAGATGTTAAGTCCCATAGTGCTCAGAGCCATTTTTTTTGTTGTTCAACACACAGTAGTTGTCACCCTCACTCGGATCAATGACTGTGTGTGTGTGTGTGTGTGTGTGTGTGTGTGTGTGTGTGTGTGTGTGTGTGATTTCGTGTTCACCCACAATCTGAATCAGTACTATTAACATTAGAGAGACAACCAACAATAAATATTGCATCAAATATGACTAAAGTATTTTAATGCGATGGGAAGTTACAAACTGAATTTTTACCCATCCCACGTCCTGCGTATTACGTTAAGTAAGATGTATTAACTCCATAGTATCGTTAGCAGAGACAGTGCGCTCTTGTTGTAGAGGCTCGCAACAGGTACAGCGATTAGCAGTGCCCAATGCCGCCGCGATTTGTTTATGTTGGCTGAGCGTGGACACTGCAGCAGACGCTTCGCCCTAAACAGAAAGAAATCACCTTGGCTCTGACTGCAGTGAGCGGATATCACTGCCTGCGTGTTCTTATAGTAACCAACGTGAGACTCTACTCACAAGTGCCATGGAGCAATTGCAACGGGTATCATGTCATTAGTCATCAGAATATTAACCAGTGATGAAATGTCCACTCTATTTGAATCCCAAGAAAATAGGAACCTTCTCACAAAGGAATGTGATGTGATATCAAAATTTATCCAACATACAAAAATTAACTGCAAGGCTTTCATGTATGCAGTAATAGCACACAAGGAAATATTATGTCTTGGAAGCGTATATTTCATTTCCTCTTCTCATATTAACGCCCTTGTTTTAATATGAAGTGAGAAAATAAAGACGAAAAACTAAAGTTCCTGTGAAGCATATAAGTCATTTCCTCTTCTCATATCACAACTTTTGTTTTAGTATGAAGTAAAAAAAATAAACAGTTTAGAGTTCTGAAGCATAATACGACACCAGATTCTTATCGTGGGCGCTATCGGAAACGCCAAAAGCAGGGAGCTGTCCATTCTTTTGTCCAACAGTCTGTTTCCTTTCATGTATTACTGCCGCTAGGAGATTCTTATTTAAAGACTTATGGGTATCAAGTTCTTCAGCAGAACAAGCCTCATGTTATTGTGCTAATTACGGTATGGAAAAAATGCAACAAAGACGAGTTCCGCTAGAGCAGTGAGGATATTTGCACATGTGTGTATTCAGCAATGACTGCCAGCTGCCACAACACTTCACAGAATCCTTGCGGCAGGCAACACAACTGTGCGTGCACTTCAGACTTCATTCAGTGAGACGTCAGGAGATGGATGAAAACGTCAAATTAACGTCGCTTTCCGAGTCGTATTCGATCCAGAATGATGTGTTATTAAGGTAGTTGAGCGTTCTAACAATTACACTTTTATGATTCCCATATGAGTATTTCGATAGCCAAAAGAACCCGTTAGTGTGAAACTATCGGGAACTGCATTATATCAAACTGCAAGAACTTGAGGCAATACGTGGACTCTTATCTTCGTAGGGTGACCTATTACTGTTATTTAGCATTCTCTCCGTCCTAGTCGTAATGCAAATGGAACTTTAGATACGCTTTCCGCTATTCTTGACAAACATCAGCAACCTGTAATCACTGAAAGTCACAACTGCTAGATGATAATGGTTGAGGTTGTCAGTAGTTGTGGTGGTGTTATGCTGTCAAACTGCTTACAGTAACGTTAATGGTGACGCACGTAATTTAGCGCTGACTACCTACTTGAGTAAAGATAGTGTTGTGGCGTCATCGCTTGTCTTTATTTGGCCTCAGCTTGAGTACTCCAATTGTGGGCTCCTAATACAGTTTGAATGCAGAGATTATCGTGCGGGTATTACATTAATTCTGCAATGAAATGCTTAACAAATCTTACCCTCAGCTATGCAGCTGGAATGACTCATTACACAGGTACTCCATGTTGCACTTGGTTAAGTGATCAGTTCGCTGCAATCCTGCTTGTACTGTTTGTAAATACTCGTATACTTCAGAAATGGTTAAAATGGCTCTGAGCACTATGGGACTTAACTTCTGAGGTTATCAGTCCGCTAGAACTTAGAACTACTTAAACCTAACTAACCTAAGGACATCAGAAACATCCATGCCCGAGGCAGGATTCGAACCTGCGACCGTAGGGGTCGCGCGGTTCCAGACTGTAGCGCCTGGAACCACTCGGCCACTCTGGCCTGCATACTTGTATATTGACCATTCGTTATTTGACTAAATATGAACTACAATCTAATTCGCATGTATATGACATGGGTTAGTGCCGGCACAAAGGTATGACTAAGGGTTGGATGCCGTTGAAGTCCTGTTACATTGATGGAAATGTTCGCAAATCACCTCTATTGCCTCAAAAAAACAATTGCATCTTAAATATCGAAGGACCGACGTCCACACTGTCACAGCGCGTTGAAATACAGCAACGACGGCAGATGAAAATTTGTGACCGACTGGGTTTCGAACCCAGACCTCCTGCTTACTAGACAGACGTTCTGATCACTGGACTATTTTTTTTTAATGTTTGTTTAGACTTTCAGCACCAGGTGGGCGGAGGCAAAGAGGGCAGGAGTCGAAGATCCGAGGCCTGGCCACAATGCCTCTCCCATACCTGGCACTGAGCAGCTGCGTTATTCCCATGTAGTCCATGTTTGCACCCGTATATTCTTTTAAATTTTAGAGCAAAATTGAAGTAGTAATTTAGGTAAAATAAATTACAGATTTCCGCCTCCAATGGCGTGCGTTCCTTGTAGAACATAATTTATAACAATGGAAAGGGTGACGGAAAAATACATAACAAACATTCATTCAGAAATATATTCACATTTTAATTTATTATGCACAGGATGCACATGAGGTCTGTAAGGAAGCCATATATTTTTCAATAAATAAAAGAAATTTGGGAACCGGTGGGGTTTTGCCAAATTAGAACAGTTCTGATTTTAGATCCAACGTAAAAGAATATTCCAGGAATAAAAAAAGCGAAAGAATAGTATTCCTCTTCTAGTGAATAAAGCTACCCACCTCTTTGTAGCCCACATAAAGCAATAGATAAAAAATTTTAAACCATTCCTTATATTTGTTATTCTTCTTCAGCTTAAAATGTTCTACTGTAATATAGAACACGTACTCGTCTAAGTTCTAAGTTTTGTTTATGACGTAAACACAAACTGTCCCAGAAGCCACGAATAACTGTTATTCTTTGCGGACGGGTAACATTTCCATCGGGTTGTAAAGCTTCAGTTATCGGTATTTGACTTTCTGCGGTTCTATTGACAGTGCTAATTTCTTCCTAGTCCAGTTCCAAATTCTGATTCTATTTTCACATGAGAATATGTGCGCTACAGTTTCTACAAGCCGTCATTTGTCGCCGTATGGAGATGGTCTCAATTTGATTTTCCATAATCGTTCCGCTGTGGGTATGGTTTCGTTTACAAAGTCGCACCATACGGCACTTACTCTAGTTGGTATAATTTTATTTTTGATATTTTTCCAGAGGTTCCTCCAGTTTTTTGTAGGTTAAGTTACCGGAATTGGTTTGTGAAGACGATGTCTGGTAATATAATCATAAACGGTTCTAGTGTAGGTTTGTGCTCGTGGAAGTCTTATACAGCTCCAATCGCCATAGTACTTTCGGACGTAATCTAGGCTGGCGAGTTACATTAACAGGAGCGTTCCTATCCGCAGGATCTAACGAGAGGAACAGAAGTTTCGTGATGCCTGTCTTAGTGGCGTGTATTAGTTTAAAAGCACGTCTTTAATTCCAAGTCCTCCGTTTTGCCTCTGCAAAGTCGACGTGTCGAAGGATACTTTGATGATATATTGTTTCCACACATACCAAGAGGCTACAGCTTATATTTTTATGTGCAGTGACCTGCAGTATCGGTAAGACTGCTCCGAAGTAATATATTTTTCTAAGTATGTATGTACTTATAATCTGAACTTTGTGCAGTCGGTCTAACGATCGCATGTCATGCTCCTTCAACAAGGTTCTGATGACATTAAGCTTCCGCTCCCAATTGCTCGTGGCCATGCGCTTGGGATTCGCCCTTAACTACAATCCGAGTTGGTGTCTTTCTTCAGTTACATCTAACCAGTGCGCACCTATTGCACTATTGTAAGAACCGAGATGCAGTATTTTGGTATTAAAATTTTGTAAATCCGGATTCGAATCTGGTCAGGTACAAATTTTCATCTGACGCTGTTGTTCTATTTTAATGCCCATGACAGCCTGGACATCTGTCCTTCAATCTTTAATTGATTAAAAAGTCTGTCTATTTCGATTCGTAGTGTCTGTTCTTTCGGAAATGTCCTAAGAACAGACACACACACACACACACACACACACACACACACACACACACACACACATTTATATCATAAGTGCTATTCGGAAAACGTTTGGCAACTCAGTGATAGTACCAGACTGGAGCTGCATCAACCTACTCATTTCACTAAATATTGTTGTAATTTTCTGAACAATTCCTGTTTAATAAGTGACAGCGACAGTGTCTCTAATCGTTTACTTTGTCGGAAACCTGCTTCTCTCTGCCATAGGCTATACTATAGCAATGAGTGATTGCTCACATTCTTGATACCTCACTGGACGTGCTACTGCAACTGTAGCCAAAGATTCAAATCCCGCTGGAAAAGTATGTTTCAAGTCAGATGGTTTTGTTCCTCTCGTACTGACATTTAAAACGATCACAGCGAAATTAAGTATAGGTATCCTATGAAACCCTTGAGTTCACACTGTGGTGCTGTGAAGATGAAAAAAGTAGTTTTTCACAATCATCAGATGACAGATGGAATTTATCAGATTCCACTAATTATGATTGCATTATTAACTGTTGATTCACTGGCGCTTTTATGCCGCTTATTGTAAGTGTTATTTGAATGTTAGAGCTGGAAGAATAGAAACATCAAATTTTCGCATATGGAATGTTCGAATTCACCCTAAGTCTTCACGTTTCGAACAAAGGCAGAATATCAGTCAGGAAAGCTGACAACAATAAGCTAGGCCATGCCTGTCTTCTCGTGGATGTGCCAATGACAGTGATCTCAATAACAATATTGTACAGCAAATATACATTGCCAACTCAACCACTGGAGAAGTTCCAAAACTGTGAATCGCGTATGGGGAATACGCTTTCAAGGTTTCTGTCCGATTAAGTCAGTAAAACACAAATAATTGCCGCAGTTATTAATTTATGACATTTAGTTTGCTTTCAGTGCATCAATGTATTACAAGTAATTGCACTCTAGCCCATAAACCTAGTTACAGAAATGCGAATAAGACTCATTGACATATAATGAGGATCTTGCGGCCCTTGCCACCCGCAACTTTGAGATGAAGCTACAGTCACTTCCGAGGTCACTCAAAGAACACATCAGCTGGTATCCTTCCTGGCACTATAACTGAAAGTTGGCAACAGCGCAGAATATGTTTGGCAACTCTGTGACCGACGAGTTACTCCCTTGATGGCACAGAACTATCCTGCTAAATTCACTTGATATTATCGTGTCATTTCAATTGAATACTGTAAGTGATTTTCTCTTGAGACGTGACATAAGGATATCAGTTAATGCTTTCTACTCTCGTCTCTTATGTTGCGATTTATTTGCCATAGCTGCTACTGAGCCAGTAAGTACATCGAACACCCCTACCTGTTCGCTAGCTCCTGGGTAAAGTGCTTGACTGTCAGGTGCACGCTGCCCTTGTTCGCCTTTCGAGACTCGCTGAATGCAAGATTTTTAATTCTTTTGTTGCAGAGCTACAAGCAGGCAGATACAAATTCAATGAGGGAATGGTAAGACAACGCTCTAGCAAAATTCATCTTGCTACTTTTAGTAACCCTTAGTGTCAAAGAGAAAAACCTTACGGTACTGCCAAATTCATAATGCCACTTTTATATTCTTCCGACATACTTTTTTGTTGTTGTGAATACGTAGTTTTATTTATGAACTGCCACATTTTCATAATACTTACGAAGCAAATCATGTAACACTTCACCAACTTGTCGGGAAGGTGGAAAAAGCACCACCCTTTCTGGATGCTCTCTGTATCTTCCTGGATATCGAGGGGGTTCTAGTAATACGACCTTCGAGTAATGGTTAGAGATGAAGAACCTAGTGGTGAATGAACTCATAGATGAGCTGAATGCGAGAGACTACTCTTGAAAAGAATAAGTAGACGATTTATTCACAGTAAGACTTAGAAAATTTGATAGTATTGTTAAACCTATGTGCACTGAACATTGTGAAAAAGTATTTAAAGACAAGCCGCACGATAATTGGTGTAGTATTATTTATGGGGAAGCATGTCCAGCACTTATACTGAAAAATTATATTTCTCGATGAAACTTTAGAGGGGGTTGTAGTGTATCTAGAGGTAGCCCTGGATGGAAAACTATTATGAACACCTCACATAAAGAATATATTCCACTGTGAAAGATAATCTTATAAGCACTAGAAGCTGCTGTAGGGTAAACTGGGGACTAAACCCAGTACCAATGACAATTTGTCATATAATATGAAGAAAGTCGAATAGAAGGTGGCTGCTAGGGAGTCTGGCAAAGTGCAGAGACTGGCCTGCTTTCACAAACAGACAGAATTAGCAGGACATCCACTCTTGGGATGGATATTAGGCTAGACATGCCCGTCTTACACCTGTGGCTTAAAATGGAGGCCGCAGCAGGGACATAAAGGCTAAAAATTGTAAATAACTGGATATAGTTAGAATATACGGAATCCCAAATCAGTATGGCGATGGCTGGGGAAATGCCGACTAACTATACAGTAACTTCTAGCTGTTTCAATAAACCTTGCCATGTAACAGTTGCAAGCAGGGAGCAGTGGAAGAACGAACCACTACACCGTTCAGGAAATATAATATAGTTGTATATTGACAGGTCGAAAACAGATGAAACCACCGGGTCTGTTGTACTGCCTAGAATCTCTTTAGGGAAGATGGCCACAGTATTACATAGTATCTTCTATCAACATGTGCGCGGAGGAGAATTAGAGTAGACCCTACAAAAATCGTAGCATCTACTTTTATTCAGACAGCCAAGCAGCTCTGAAATCTGTATCAGCCCCTGCAACTACACTCCTGGAAATTGAAATAAGAACACCGTGAATTCATTGTCCCAGGAAGGGGAAACTTTATTGACACATTCCTGGGGTCAGATACATCACATGATCACACTGACAGAACCACAGGCACATAGACACAGGCAACAGAGCATGCACAATGTCGGCACTAGTACAGTGTATATCCACCTTTCGCAGCAATGCAGGCTGCTATTCTCCCATGGAGACGATCGTAGAGATGCTGGATGTAGTCCTGTGGAACGGCTTGCCATGCCATTTCCACCTGGCGCCTCAGTTGGACCAGCGTTCGTGCTGGACGTGCAGACCGCGTGAGACGACGCTTCATCCAGTCCCAAACATGCTCAATGGGGGACAGATCCGGAGATCTTGTTGGCCAGAGTAGTTGACTTACTGCATCTCGGCTCTTACAATAGTGCAACAGATGCGCACTGGTTAGATGTAACTGAAGCGTCTCCAACTCCGACTGTGGTTAAGGGCGAACCCAAGCGCATGGCCACTAACAACTGGGAGCGGAATGTCATCCGAACCTTGTTGAAGGACCATGACAGGACCGGATCTTCGACCTCTGCCCTCTTTGCCTCAGCCTACCTGGTGTTGAAAGTCTTATCAATCATTAAAAAAAAATAATAGTCCAGTGATCAGAACGTCTGTCTAGTAAGCAGGAGGTCTGGGTACGAAGCCCAGTCGGTCACAAATTTTCATTTGCCGTCGTTGCTGTATTTCAACGCGCTGTGACAGTGTGGACGTCGGTCCTTCGATATTTAAGATGCAATTGTTTTTTGAGGCAATAGAGGTGATTTGCGTACATTTGCAATTGCTCCATGGCACTTGTGAGTAGAGTCTCACGTTGGTTACTATAAGAACACGCAGGCAGTGAGTATTGCTCATCAGTGTGGGATCCGTACCAGATCGGGTTGACGGATGAGATAAAGAAGATCCAAAGAAGACCGGCGCGTTTCGTCACAGGGTTATTTGGTAACCGTGATAGTGTTACGGAGATGTTTAACAAACTCAAGTGGAAGACTATGCAAGAGAGGCGCTCTGCATCACGGTGTAGCTTGCTCGCCAGGTTTAGAGAGGGTGCGTTTCTGGATGAGGTATCGAATATGTTGCTTCCCCCTACTTATACCTCCCGAGGAGATCACGAATGTAAAATTAGAGAGATTAGAGCGCGCACGGAGGATTTCAGACACTCGTTCTTCCCGCGAACCATAAGCGACTGGAACAGGAAAGGGAGGTAATGACAGTGGCACTTAAAGTGCCCTCCGCCACACACCGTAGGGTGGCTTGCGGAGTATAAATGTAGATGTAGATGTAGATCAATGTAACAGGACTTCAACGGCATCCAACCCTTAGTCATACCTTTGTGCCGGCCATGTCATATACATGCGAATTAGATTGTAGTTTATATTTAGTCAAATAACGAATGGTCAGTATACAAGTTCAAATGGCTCTGAGCACTATGGGACTCAACTGCTGAGGTCATTAGTCCCCTAGAACTTAGAACTAGTTAAACCTAACTAACCTAAGGACATCACCTACGTCCATGCCCGAGGCAGGATTCGAACCTGCGACCGTAGCGGTCTTGCGGGTCCAGACTGCAGCGCCTTTAACCGCACGGCCACTTCGGCCGGCCAGTATACAAGTATGCAGGCCTGGGTGGCCGAGCGGTTCCAGGAGCTACAGTCTGGAACCACGCGACCGCTACGGTCGCAGGTTCGAATCCTGTCTCGGGCATGGATGTGACTGATGTCCTTAGGTTAATTAGGTTTAAGTAGTTCTAAGTTCTAGCGGACTGATAACCTCAGAAGTTACGTCCCATAGTGTTCAGAGCCATTTGAACCATTTCTGAAGTATGCGAGTATTTACGAACAGTACAAGCAGGATTGCAGCGAACTGATCGCTTAACCAAGTGCAAAATGGAGTACCTGTGTAATGAGTCATCCACCTGCATAGCTGAGGGTAAGATTTGTTAAGCATTTCATTGCAGAATTAATGTAATACCCGCACGATAATCTCTGCATTCAAACTGTATTAGGAGCCCACAATTGGAGTACTCAAGCTGAGGCCAAATAAAGACAAGCGATGACGCCACAACACTATCTTTACTCAAGTAGGTAGTCAGCGCTAAATTACGTGCGTCACCATTAACGTTACTGTAAGCAGTTTGACAGCATAACACCACCACAACTACTGACAACCTCAACCATTATCATCTAGCAGTTGTGACTTTCAGTGATTACAGGTTGCTGATGTTTGTCAAGAATAGCGGAAAGCGCCTCTGAAGTTCCATTTGCATTACGACTAGGACGGAGAGAATGCTAAATAACAGTAATAGGTCACCCTACGAAGAGAAGAGTCCACGTATTGCCTCAAGTTCTTGCAGTTTGATATAATGCAGTTCCCGATAGTTTCACACTAACGGGTTCTTTTGGCTATCGAAATACTCATATGGGAATCATAAAAGTGTAATTGCTAGAACGCTCAACTACCTTAATAACACATCATTCTGGATCGAATACGACTCGGAAAGCGACGTTAATTTGACGTTTTCATCCATCTCCTGACGTCTCACTGAATGATGTCTGAAGTGCACGCACAGTTGTGTTGCCTGCCGCAAGGATTCTGTGAAGTGTTGTGGCAGCTGCAGTCATTGCTGAATACACACATGTGCAAATATCCTCACTGCTCTAGCGGAACTCGTCTTTGTTGCATTTTTTCCATACCGTAATTAGCACAATAACATGAGGCTTGTTCTGCTGAAGAACTTGATGCCCACAAGTCTTTAAATAAGAATCTCCTAGCGGCAGTAATACATGAAAGGAAACAGACTGTTGGACAAAAGAATGGACAGCTCCCTGCTTTTGGCGTTTCCGATAGCGCCTACGATAAGAATCTGGTGTCGTATTATGCTTCAGAACTCTAAACTGTTTATTTTTTTACTTCACACTAAAACAAAAGTTGTGATATGAGAAGAGGAAATGACTTATATGCTTCACAGGAACTTTAGTTTTTCGTCTTTATTTTCTCACTTCATATTAAAACAAGGGCGTTAATATGAGAAGAGGAAATGAAATATACGCTTCCAAGACATAATATTTCCTTGTGTGCTATTACTGCATACATGAAAGCCTTGCAGTTAATTTTTGTATGTTGGATAAATTTTGATATCACATCACATTCCTTTGTGAGAAGGTTCCTATTTTCTTGGGATTCAAATAGAGTGGACATTTCATCACTGGTTAATATTCTGATGACTAATGACATGATACCCGTTGCAATTGCTCCATGGCACTTGTGAGTAGAGTTTCACGTTGGTTACTATAAGAACACGCAGGCAGTGATATCCGCTCACTGCAGTCAGAGCCAAGGTGATTTCTTTCTGTTTAGGGCGAAGCGTCTGCTGCAGTGTCGACGCTCAGCCAACATAAACAAATCGCGGCGGCATTGGGCACTGCTAATCGCTGTACCTGTTGCGAGCCTCTACAACAAGAGCGCACTGTCTCTGCTAACGATACTATGGAGTTAATACATCTTACTTAACGTAATACGCAGGACGTGGGATGGGTGAAAATTCAGTTTGTAACTTCCCATCGCATTAAAATACTTTAGTCATATTTGATGCAATATTTATTGTTGGTTGTCTCTCTAATGTTAATAGTACTGATTCAGATTGTGCGTGAACACGAAAACACACACACACACACACACACACACACACACACACACACACACACACACAGTCATTGATCCAAGTGAGGGTGACAACTACTGTGTGTTGAACAACACATGCACCAGTCAGTTCCTCAGTTAGCGTCGAGTGGATGAGATTTTTCAATTACCTTGCATTGCAACAATTGTAAGCAAGAGACTGAAAGTAAATGGACTTGCTGTATGCTAAAGAGCTGCGACAAAGCAAAGCTTGACCGATTATCAGATAATTGTCCACATGGGTTTTGTGGACGAGTATACTTTTAGTAAGCAACCGACCCACGATTATTACGTAAGATTTCTCGAGGGCGTAGGGGAATTGATTTCATTAAGTCGTCGACAGTGTAGCGTGATGGTTTATTTCCCACCATACGTTTTCTATATTCGTTCAAAGGTCGCTCGCATTTGTAGGTACACATGGCAATGACCTTGTTACCTCTGCCCGCATATTCTCTATCTGGTTGATGTTCGGTGATCGTGGAACAAACGGCAACAGCTTTATCCTCTCTTGGCCCTGAAACCAATCTCGCACTACTCTGTTATGATGGATGGGCCTCTGCTCCTGTAAATAATCTGTTATCTCGTTAGTTCATATATTTTTATTTAAATAACGTATTTGTAATAAGCACATTGGATTATTATTTTCCACAGTGTTTAAGACTTCATTCCCTGTCATAGATAAGTGATCTGGATTCAACAGTCCGATTAAGGATGTGGTTCACCCAGTCTATCATATGATGAGAGTCGTAGTCGGATATCCAAATTAAGACTGACTGGCTGAATCCGATTAGGACGATCTTGTTTCGAAATGAATTACAGAAATCGGATAATTTGAACGTCTGTGTTGCAACAATGCTGCGCACATAAATTCCTATGCTGGAGTAACAGCTAGCAACTGTCTAAGAAAAAGTGAGAAATATGTCGACTAGCAGCAATGTAACGTAATTATAACCCATATTTATCTGATGGAAATATTGAATGGAACAATACACATCTACACTCCTGGAAATGGAAAAAAGAACACATTGACACCGGTGTGTCAGACCCACCATACTTGCTCCGGACACTGCGAGAGGGCTGTACAAGCAATGATCACACGCACGGCACAGCGGACACACCAGGAACCGCGGTGTTGGCCGTCGAATGGCGCTAGCTGCGCAGCATTTGTACACCGCCGCCGTCAGTGTCAGCCAGTTTGCCGTGGCATACGGAGCTCCATCGCAGTCTTTAACACTGGTAGCATGCCGCGACAGCGTGGACGTGAACCGTATGTGCAGTTGACGGACTTTGAGCGAGGGCGTATAGTGGGCATGCGGGAGGCCGGGTGGACGTACCGCCGAATTGCTCAACACGTGGGGCGTGAGGTCTCCACAGTACATCGATGTTGTCGCCAGTGGTCGGCGGAAGGTGCACGTGCCCGTCGACCTGGGACCGGACCGCAGCGACGCACGGATGCACGCCAAGACCGTAGGATCCTACGCAGTGCCGTAGGGGACCGCACCGCCACTTCCCAGCAAATTAGGGACAGTGTTGCTCCTGGGGTATCGGCGAGGACCATTCGCAACCGTCTCCATGAAGCTGGGCTACGGTCCCGCACACCGTTAGGCCGTCTTCCGCTCACGCCCCAACATCGTGCAGCCCGCCTCCAATGGTGTCGCGACAGGCGTGAATGGAGGGACGAATGGAGACGTGTCGTCTTCAGCGATGTGAGTCGCTTCTGCCTTGGTGCCAATGATGGTCGTATGCGTGTTTGGCGCCGTGCAGGTGAGCGCCACAATCAGGACTGCATACGACCGAGGCACACAGGGCCAACACCCGGCATCATGGTGTGGGGAGCGATCTCCTACACTGGCCGTACACCACTGGTGATCGTCGAGGGGACACTGAATAGCGCACGGTACATCCAAACCGTCATCGAACCCATCGTTCTACCATTCCTATACCGGCAAGGGAACTTGCTGTTCCAACAGGACAATGCACGTCCGCATGTATCCCGTGCCACCCAACGTGCTCTAGAAGGTGTAAGTCAACTACCCTGGCCAGCAAGATCTCCGGATCTGTCCCCCATTGAGCATGTTTGGGACTGGATGAAGCGTCGTCTCACGCGGTCGACACTTCCAGCACGAACGCTGGTCCGACTGAGGCGCCAGGTGGAAATGGCATGGCAAGCCGTTCCACAGGACTACATCCAGCATCTCTACGATCGTCTCCATGGGAGAATAGCAGCCTGCATTGCTGCGAAAGGTGGATATACACTGTACTAGTGCCGACATTGTGCATGCTCTGTTGCCTGTGTCTATGTGCCTGTGGTTCTGTCAGTGTGATCATGTGATGTATCTGACCCCAGGAATGTGTCAATAAAGTTTCCCCTTCCTGGGACAATGAATTCACGGTGTTCTTATTTCAATTTCCAGGAGTGTATTTCAGTGTTGGGAAGATACTCCATATCAGATTTGCTGATGACATAATGACAATAATAATAATAATCCCGTGTGGCCGATAGGGGAAACCCTCCCCCATATGGGTGGTACCGAGGAAATCAAATACTTGGGGTGAACCAAATACTAACACAATCCTGAACGGCTACTCAATCCGTTGAACCCAAAATCCAGACACATCTGAGTGAAAATCATCGCTACTCTGGTCACCGTCTGTTATCTCAATGAGCTTGGCTGAAAATATTTGCTTCCAAAGGCTTCAACACCCTCTGGTCCTGTCTGGTCCCGGTATCACCCAGTCCAAACCAATGAAACACACGAAAACATGAACTATGCAAGCAAAGGTAACTTTACCCCAGGTGGTACACAACCTGGCCACCGATAGGCGGCAGTTGGATTTTCGCACTCTGGGGAGTCCAGGTTAGCACGGCAGAGAATATCGAAGAACTCTGGTAAATTTCCCTACCAGCAGGAAACATTCATTTGAAAACTAAACATCGATACATTGATCCAAACAAGAAACCTAAATAATCTCACAAAAGAAATCGTCCGCCAAAAAATTCTCATCCTTGCTCTTCAAGAACCACGATTAATTGACAATTAAAACTTGCATTACGGAAACCATGGCATCTTCAAGAGCAAAAAACAAAAGGTAGCGAAAGGCGCATCAATCTTCGGCATTGCATTTCTCGAACACAGATCTATCAACAATTCTGTCGAAGAAATCACACCCACCAACAATCGAGTTATGAGTATGCTCATTCAGAGCCCCTATAAAAAATATACACTCATAAATGCACATGCACCCACCAACATCGAAAATAAGGAAAACACCGAAAATGTCGAAAAATTGTGGAACACACTCGAAAATACTATGAGCAAAATTCACCAAGATGACGTGAAAATACTAATGGGAGACTTCAGCTTTCTGTTTGGGACAGAAAAAAACCTGTAGAAAAGTCATTGGTACTAATTCAACACACCGAAACGCTTAGACCAAAGGAACACGTCTGACATTTGCCAACAATTCAACCACAAAAGAATGTCTTCCCACTTTAGGAAGTAGCCTGTTCCCAAGAAACATGTTTGGCTACCAGGTGCAAGCTGCTTTCGTAGTTGTGTTGGTCGATTTTCTTACGCTGAGACCGAAAGGTGTCTCAGTTGTTGGCAACAAATTCCAGCTGTGTTGCACACAGCCCATGGGGCAGAATTCGTAGCCCAAAACACACTTTTGGAGCTATCAGATGTAAAATATTATGTTCACACTACTCTTTGCTCGAGGTTATGTCTTTTGGAGGGGCTCAGCCTTTCATTTCTTCTTAGGAAGTTAACGATAAAGGCATCATAACACGTCACCAGTAACAGTACTGCATACGAATGCTCAATGAGCGACCTGATGACGTTCAATAATAGTCACTCCGTTGATTTTTGTTGTTTCGAATTAGAGCATGCAGTACTCCTACACCAGACTTCTGAACTTTGCCTGTTGAATGCAAATGTTGCATGATGGTAAAATGGTAATCTATCACATATATCAGTAGTCGAGACTTCCATAATGTGAAAAATCATTCATGCCAGAACGATCTTTGTTGAAACAAGAATATCTTTTTCTGGCGTATTTTTCCCAAAAGCACTCGCTCCACACACAATTCAAATCTTTCTAGCTGCCTCCTCTGCATTCACCCCTCTGTTATACCAAAAGTAAACGTTGTGTTGCAGATGTTACACCTATTTCCACTTGCGACTCAATTTTACAATGCTTAATTGTAGTTCATGATTTTCTAGTATGCAAAATCCAATGCTTAACTGCAAGATGATAACTAGAACTTCAAATTCGAAAATGACAGTTGATACATACACTGACAGCGTGGCGCCGCGTTCACCTGGGCGGCGCCGGACTTTAGGCGGCGGGTGGCGTCTGGCCGGTGGTCGGTAGCCGCTGCAGCGCGACGAAACGCTCGAGCGTAAGCTGCTATGATCGCGGCGCAGCCATGAACTGTCCTGCGGAATTGTTTCTGGAATATTGGGTATTGCTGGTGGGTAGAATGTTAAGCGAATTATCTTCGATGTTCAGTCAGACTCATAGCTTGAGACCGACTGTGGTAAAAAAAAAAAAGTAATACAGTTGGACGCGAACAGGCGACTATAAGTTTAGAACGCACAACGCTTGCCACTAGACCACGGGCTCACGTAGTCCGACAACGTCTCGGAAGTAGACAACACTTCCACATCTTACAGTGTTGCCAGATTGTGCATATGGCCGGACTTAAGAGTTGTCAGGGGCGGTCAGTTTTATTGGCCACCTTAAGTGAATGACTCGGACTTAGTCTCTGTGGCGGCCGGCCGGCGGTCAGTTTCATTATCTAAGACTGTACCTTCGCATACTTCCCTCGATATACCACAAAATTTATCTCCTGCTGACACCACTACAGCTTTGCCGCCTTCACCTAATTCCTCCGATACGAAATCATCTCCATTACTTTCGCCTACAATACTGTAATTTTTGCTACTGTCTATTGCCTCATTAGAATTCGTCATATATTCCACCTCTACCAAATTTAGATCCACTCGAGGTATAAATTAAAAAAAGTCTATAGTTACAATTTTTCGTGTTTTATACAGTACACGATGCATTTCGGATCCTGCGGGTCCATCTTCAGGTGTAATTCGTCTTAATACATACTTTATTTGTTCCATTGCATGAGATGAAATGCATATTTGTGTCACGAAAAGATTTGATGTTAGGTTACGAATTTCGTAAGTCAGACGCGGAAAATATGTGCGAAATTGTGGAAAAGATGAATAGTCTAAACTTACTAAATAATCCAAGAAAAGCGTTTTTAGCGTTTTAGTAACAGCGTAAGTTTTTTCCTCCATCGTTTTCAAACATATCACTTCATTCAAGAGGCACATTTGCTAACACATGTTTGTAAACACTTCACAGATGTTTTTGTACATGGTGCGGTCAAAGATGAATTTTTCATAGTGTTAAAGATATAGTTATTAAACAATTGACATATGCAGGAAATAACTTTAGAACAGATCTTTAAAATTACTGAAATAGCTGTGGCTTGCGAAATCTGTTTGTTCATTTAACACCGATTCTGGTGGTGGTGGTGGTGGTGGTGGTGGTGGTTAGTGTTTAACGTTCCGTCGACAACGAGGTCATTAGAGACGGAGCGCAAGCTCGGATTAGGGAAGGATTGGGAAGGAAATCGGCCGTGCCCTTTCAAAGGAACCATCCCGGCATTTGCCTGAAACGATTTAGGGAAATCACGGAAAACTTACATCAGGATGGCTGGAGACGGGATTGAACCGTCGTCCTCCCGAATGCGAGTCCAGTGTGCTAACCGATTCTGGTTTTATGATTTTGTAGAGGTATATCTCCAGTTGTTCTAACAGATTTAGGGTCTTACCACTGGCTTCATTATGTAATACTACCAGATTGTTTTCTAGATTGTTGATGACATGTTTCGTTTCCACCATATGTTGTGCGATGACTGATAATTGAAAGTGGTTGAGCCTGAAAGCATTTACATGTTCTTGAAAACTGGTTTTGAAGTTTCTGCCTGTTTTCCCTACATAGTAGGCAGGACAACTGGGGCGTGACACTTTGTACACTCAACTGTTGTTGTATATTCGTGTATTTGATTTTATGTTATGGATGAGTAAGTTTCCTAATTTATTATTAGTTGAGAATGAAACTGTTACATTTGTTTTTATGAAAAGGTTAGCTATTTTTTGTGATTTGGGGCCCAGGTATGGGATACTGGAAAACGTTTTCTCTTTTTTCATAGTGTTGCCATTCATAGTCTTGCTTTTGTGTATTTGTCTGTCTAAATTGTCAATTGTTTCGGCTGTATAGCCATTGCTTATGTAGGTTCAAAATGTTCTCTATTCCTAAGCACCTCTTTCTCACATTCAGCTACTGTAAATGACAAAATGTTAACCGAATTTGTGGTCACTTCCTCAACAGTATTTTGCCTCAGGATGCAATTATTAAAATTGCTATCCAGCTCGTCTAGTATCTTTTCCGACTTTTACCTGAAACTTCTTCTACTGTATCGACTCTGGTGTTAACGAGGAAAACATCCTCGGAAATTTTACCCATTCAAACCTCTCAAAATATAAAGGCCCTTCAGAAGAAAACTAAGGAAGCGGCCATTCACCGTCCATAGTCAACCAACTAGATTACAGAGTAGCGCCTGTCACTCTATACAGGTCTGTCTTCTTCCAGAACTCGCGTATAAGTGTCAATAATAGCTCCCTTGAGCTCTTCACTCGAAAAGTCCCAGTCTCCATTTGATTCCAGTAATGTTCCGCTACTGTCCGCATTTCCATTCACTGAAGGCCGTCCCCGCCAAAACTATATCTCTTAAATTCTACAGACTTGATTGTACTCACTTTGAACACTTCCCCACGCTAATCTAACATATTACAATAATAGTTAAATAAAGAAGTGTTATAAACATTCGGTCGCACTTAGAACATTGACAGTAAATATAAATACAAGTTTGTCCATAAATCAATAGGCAACTATTCTTGCACAAGTGCGCTCACGTTAAATTACAATGAATTGTCGTTAAATATTATGTAAACAGTTATTTATGCCTTCTTCACTGATGCGTCTTTTGGTTCTCTTTTCAGTTGTGGTGTCTGCTAACACATGCGATTGGCCACTCTTAAATTAGCACTGTTTCTTTTAATAGCACTTGCAGTCAACATTTAAGTGAAGTTCAAAAATGGCTCTGAGCACTATGAGACTTAACATCTGAGGTCATCAGTCCCCTAGAACTTAGAACTACTTAAACCTAACTAACCTAAGGACATCACACACATCCATACCCGAAGCAGGATTCGAACCTACGCCGGTAGCGGTCGCGCGCTTCCAGACTGAAGCTCCTAGAACCGCTCGTTCACAGCGGCCGGCTTAAATAAAGTTACTGGCAGAATAGTTATCTGTCAATTACATAACTGCATGGCAATATGAGGTACTGATGCTGTGTTCTTGTGCTAAGTAAATGTGGAGAATACGATGTTCTGACAAACATTCGCTTAATGAAAAAGATATAAAAGACATCGTAAATCAATAATAAAATATGTAGAGATATGTAGCTTTCAGGGCTGATAGTTGTTGTGCTATGCTATCATTTGAGGTATCGTTTGCTGAAATCGCAATGACGTGATTAAAAGTTCCTAATTCAGAGATTCATTGTGTAAAAGTTTATTCGCTGTGAAACATTAACTTCTGTAGTTTTAAAGATATCGAAATATTGTTGTGTTCTTGGGTGCGGGTCATTTTTCTGAGATCGTCGATGTGTTCAGATTTGCTTTAGTACTTAATGTGTATTATTATAGTGTCTCAAAAAGGAGTAAGAAGCTATCTTTCAGCTTGCGTGACACTCCGCCATGTCTTGGAGCATTATCTCCTGCACAAAGACCATGCGAGCGACAGCCGTCAAAATTCCCCATACTTTGATTTTCCTTGTTTCTGGCGACGCTGCAGTCTTTGTATCTGGAGTCGGTCCTACCGATCACCTACCCAGATGCCAGAACTTCAGCTGCGCTCCTTGAGACATGGGCTCGCAGAGTGTTCATGCATACAACAAATTCATCTTACTTGTACCAATCGTTACAGATAAGAAATTTCTATTTTGGACATCATATAAGTCTGACCAAATTACAACATTTTCTATGGTAGGATTAGCATTTAGGTGTTTCAACAGACACCATCCTGTCTCATCAGGTCCTTGACCTGCTGTCCCTCATACCAAAGATACATAGTTTTTATGGACATACCCACAACGTGGCTACCTAAATTTATGCAAGAAAGTTGAAGTTTTTAGTGCTCA
Organism: Schistocerca serialis cubense; assembly: GCF_023864345.2. Classification (NCBI taxonomy): domain Eukaryota; kingdom Metazoa; phylum Arthropoda; class Insecta; order Orthoptera; family Acrididae; genus Schistocerca; species Schistocerca serialis. The sequence goes on along the minus strand of NC_064640.1, from coordinate 654,317,149 downwards.
GCACCAGTGGAAAATTTGGGAGTGAAATTATCTTTTGTTTGTACTGTTCTCGGGCTTCCAGCCGGGTGCAGCCGTTTTCAAACCACGATATTTCGACAGAGTTCCTTGCCATCATCTTCAGGTAATACCTGCAGACTAAGCGTCTCCGCTGAATCTCTTCCCATTTATACTCTGATCGCTCCCCACCGCTTCCCCCGCGTCATGCCACACACGGCGCTGCGTGGAGTGGTGGTGGGGAGGGGTGGGCTGCTGGCTGCTGGTTGCGAACTGTGGACCATCAGATGTCCTGTGGCCTTCGTCGGGCGCAGAACACACTTTGGGTCGGCGCTGTGCTTTTAGTTGGCTGAGTACTGGGTCCCAGGCTTTGCTGAGGTTGAACCCGGCGTCTCTGTTGATCAGCCCATCAGCTACACGTATTTCAATTGCCTCCTGCAGAACACAGTCCCAAAAAGACGAGGCCTGCCCTAAAACTTCCGTTTTCACGTACTCCATAGTATCTCCAATATTCATGTAATGTTCCGCAACCGCAGATTTTGTAGGCTGCTTCAGTTCAGTGTGCCTTCTGTGTTCCTGGCATCTTCCTTCGGTTGTCCATACAGTTGGCCTGATGTATGCCTTACCGCATTTACACGGAATACGGTAAACACCCGGTTTGCGGAGCCCCAGGTCATCTTTTACTGTACTTAGCAGGGCACGCGTTTTCGGAGGTGGGCGGAAGACACATTTGATGTTACACCGAGCCAGAATTCTGCCGATTTTGTTGGATACTCTGCCGGCGTAAGGCAAGTACGCCATTTTCTTCTCATCCTCTTCGTTCTCTCTCTGCTGGCCTTGTGCATTCTGCCTGAAAGCACGTCGAATTTGACTCTCCTTATATCCGTTCTTCTTGAAAATGTCCGTAAGGTGGTTAAGTTCTCCTTGTAGGCTTTCCTCATCCAATGTTACGCGGGCCCCGTGTACCAGTGTTAGCAGTACACCCTCACGCTGTGATGGATGATGGCAGCTGGTGGCGTGGAGATACAGATCAGTGTGGGTTTGTTTCCTGTATACATTGTGTCCCAAGGTGCCATCCGCTTTGCGCTTGACTAGGACGTCCAGAAACGAGAGTTCACCATTCTCTTTCACCTCCATGGTGAATTTGACGTTAGGATGCAGAGAATTCAGATGTTGGAGAAACTCTTGAAGTTTTTCTCTTCCATGTGGCCAAATCACAAATGTATCATCAACATACCTGTAAAAGCACATAGGCTTCAGTGCTGTAGTTTCCAGTGCTTTTTCTTCGAAGTCCCCCTTAAACAAGGACCTCTCCCACCCCACCCATCTCCTGCCCCTTGGTGCACCTACCACCCTACTTTTTTATGCCAACCTCTCCAGCTCCCCTGCCCCACTGCCACCTCCACTCCTTTGTATTCCCTCCTCTCAGGTCTCCCCTCCTTCAGCATGTCCCTTCCAGCAGTTTTTACTCTTTGTCATGAGTGCTCCATCTCATGCAGTGGCTTTACAGTGCCATTGGTCTGGTGTAGATTTTTAATAGTGTGGCCAACTTTTATCTTGTGCATATGAATTTGGTGTATTTTCATGCTACGCACAACCCCAGCTGTGTTTTTATCTTTATGTGGACCTTCTTTAAGTTTGTCCCACAATGAACATCTCTGTGTAAGCATATATTTTAACCTCCATTGTCTTCCCCCTTCTTATATACTTATGGCGCCCTTTTTATCGCCTTTTTCTATGTTTTGTTTTATCTTCTTTTGTCATTGTATTGTCTCTGAGCTGAAGAGCGGTGGATTTTGCCGCTGACAGCCCTCCCCTGCCCTTATGAACCCAGTGAATGCAATTACTATAAAGAAGAAAAAAAATCCACACTGGGACAGTGGATTGCTGTTTTAATGCTATTACCCACCCTCATGTTCCTTCCAATAGCTGTTCACGTTTAGATCAGCAGGAGGCTGTTCCCCTGCACTGCAGTGACAGCTTGTTACCCTGTTATTATTACTACCCATCTTTCTTGTAATAGGGCTATTGGCTAGGGTGGCTGGAAAAGGCCAGTGCTAGACTAATAGCAAAAATATGATCTCCACATCTAGCAGTTATAGATGAGACTGGATGGAGCTACTGTCCAGTACTTGATCAATGGCAACTACTCTTAGACAACTCAAAATGTTTAAATGAACAATATTCCTCACTGCAAACAAAATACTTATGTCTGTCCTATCTGGCAACTCAGCACAGATTGCAGCACCCTCACATGTGGAGGAGGAGAGGGGGAGGTGGGTAGCAGGGAGCAGGGAGTGGGGGTGGTGAGTGGGGAGAGTGGAGTGGGGAGTGGGGAGTGGAGAGCAGGGAGTGGGGAGTGGGGAGGACCTCTGGTAGTGGTATTGTGAACTAGGTCAGTTGGTGTCTGAACCTCAAGATGAATACAGAAAATTTTATGTTGCCACCAATAGACTTGAATTCCCCTCTGGTTTTTCCTGGGAGTGGTGGGATGTCCTCTGGTGGTAACTTTTCTAATTGTTTAAATGAATAAATAAAGAGATAAACAAAACGCTGAAACTGTTTAAATAAATACTATATTGATCCTACCGGTGTAGTAGCTCAAGACAGACTGAACAAGTTTCCCACCATTTCCCAGGATGTGGTGGTGTGTGGGGAAGAGGGGAGAAACCTGGAGAGATGGGAAAGGAATGGGTAAGTGGTGATGGGGGAAGGGACCCACGTGCCAGCTGGTTAGAGCACATGACATCATCAGAGGGTGGGGTAATTATTAGATCAATTAATTAATTTGCATTATCTGCTATAGTAAACAAACAGGATGGGAAAGGTGGCTGTAACAAAATGAATATACAGAACGTTCTCTCATTGGCTCCCCTAAGCAGATCCTCACATGTTCTTTGTTGCATTATCGACTGTGCTATCTATTACAGTCCACCAGCCCATATTCGGTGATGTCTTTCCCATCCTTTGTCCATGGGAGAGCTGTTGATTATCGCATAGTGCCAGACGCCTCTATGTTACATTTGTTTAAGAGAGTCTCGGCAGGATGCTGCCCCTTCCGGAAGAGCTGAGGAGAATGGAGACAAATAGTCGATGTGAGTGTGGACACATCGTAATTTTTTCGTAATTTTCGTAATTTTTTTAGTTGTTCACTTTTAGATCGGCAGGAGGCTATTCCCCTGTACTGCAGTGACAGCTTGTTATCCTGTAAACGATAATCGGAAATGTGCATGTGTTAGAGTGTAAAATTATTGTGATCAGTGTTTCGACATGTGTAAAGAAAATGACTACGTCCAGTCATAAGGGTGGTATGGATATGACATTCTTCAGTGCATTGGTAGACATAAGGGTATGAAAGACTTTCCGTGGAAAATTATATCCGTTCATAAGGAGAATATAGATATTCATATTTCGAAAGCCACAGACGTCAGGAGGAGCTATTTTCGATATTTTGCTCACTGTCGAATGTCACCATACTGGCGCTACAATCGTAATATTTAATTACAATTAAACTGATAAATACGCTGGTGTCCAGAATTGAAGCAACAGACAGAAATTTTGCAAGGTTGCGTTTATTTTACTACAAGTAGAAAAAAGTAAAGAATACAGAATGTGAAAAACTGCAATGTGCATAATGCTAGACAAAAATGTTTTTCGTTCTTTTTTTAATTAATGGATCTGCACGCACATTCCGACAGATGGTTAATGTGCTCAGTAGGGGTTGTAGTCACCTCTGGCAGCAATACAGGGCTGACAACGATGGGGCATGCTGTCAATGATGTCATGAATCTTTTATTGAGGCAATAACGCCCATTCTTCCTGCAGAGCTGCTCGCAAGTATTGGAGAGTAGTTGGTGGATGCTGACGTGATGTAGCCCATCTCCCTAGTGCATCCCAGACATGCTCTATGGGATTCAAATCGGGAGAGGAGCAGCCCACGCCATGCATGCAATATCTTCCGTTTCCAAGGAAACGTCAAGGTCTATAAGGTCTAACATTGTCGTTCATTACTATGAAGTCTGGTTCTACAGCACCTCGCAACAACCGCACATAAAATCCCAAGATCTCTTCACGATACCTGATTGCAGTTAAGCCTTGCCAATTCACCCTTACAGTTTCATAAAGAGGTGTTCGAGTGGTCAACAAAATCCCTGCCCACACCTTTAGGGATCCTTCTCGATACCAGTCTCTTTCCACAATGCTTGCTTCCCAACATCGTGTTCCACGTTCCCTTCAGATTCGAATCAGTCGAGAATCACTGTGCAGATGAAATCAGGACTCATCTGTGTAAAGAACTTTGGCTCACTCTTCGACCGTCCCGGTGACATGTTGACGACTCCACTCTAGACGTTCATTTTTGTAAAGACGCGTCAGAGGTACACATACAGCATGTCTCCGACAATAAAAGCAACTCCTGTGAAGCCTTCTGTACACCGTTTGCCTCGTTACAACACGTCCAGTGGATGCTGCAATGTCTGATGCCAGTTGCCTTGCAGTACTAAGGCGGTACCCTCTTTCTGATGTCAGGCTGGGTCGGCCTTGCCCCAGTCTTCGTGATACAGTTTTGGTCTGTATAAATTGATGCACATCCGGGGAACAACAGAACGATTCACATTAAGCCATCTAATCCAATCAGTTTGCAACTGTCCTGCTTCCATTCTTTCTACGGCCCTGCACCATAGAGAGTCCATTAGGCGTCTTTTCTGTGGCATACTGCACCATCTGTGGTGGTGTACAGAGCGACTGCGGATGTGAGACTACCCGGCAAGAATTGTCCCGTTTGGGAGGTGTCCTGACATCATCGTCGGCATTCTATCTTTCATACAAAACACAATCGTACGGTCATCAATTGAAAGTTTGTACAATTATATCACGAATTAGGTGCAGGATGGGGTAATACTGGTTTGTTGCTTTAATTTTGGTCACCACTATATGGAGCTGGTTTCCTAGGATGACTCTGTCTGAGTAATTGGCAAAGGTAGCCGGTAGCGAGATCAAATAGGCATTTGTGGCTTAAGACAAGAGACTCCCGAATCGGTCAGGGGGAGTACAACCGTGTCGCTTCCTGGGAAGGTGGATAGTGAACTAATACTCAGTCTGTGTTGCACTTTCTCCACGACTGTGTGTGTTGCAAGTATTCTCCACTGAAAATTGAGCGATTCAATATGACGAATGTTGGCGCTAGATGTATTGATAAAATCTGAATTCACACCGCTCTGGTCATCCTGGACACCAGTGCTCTCTGATGGACCGAATCCAGCTGCTGATCTGGTGCAGTCACTGAGATGCGCGATACAGCGGCAAATAACCTTGCATGACTTTCTGGCCTGGAGCGTTGTGTGTGGACATGAGAAAATGAGCGCACCGGATGTGCAAGTCTTTCCGGGACTTCCGGCATCTAGCCACGACTACTACTACGGATTGGATCGTGGCTTAAGAATGTCGTGTTTACTCCTCCTCCTCCTCTTCCTAATCATTCTCTGTACTGATATAGTTGATAGAGCCAACTTAGGAATTCTATGGTGCTTTAAAAATCGAATTACAACGTCAGATTCCTGCTTGATCAATTTATTGTTTCCAATAGTGGTATTACGAGCACGCATATGTCCAGCCCATCCTGCAAATTGTTTAAGGTCGTAGCATGCAACTGACCTGAAATTTGAAATTTTCAACTATCTCCAAACTAATGGACTTCCTAAAAATGACCTAACTATGCCAGTATCCACCAATAGGAGGCAGGAGAAAATTCCAAAAGGGGAAAAAGTAGGGTTTAGAAACCAGGCAGTTGCAGTATCGAGTCCTGCCAAATAGACCAACAGGATGCAAGGAAAAAGTGGCTGCTTATGAAGGGCATCAATTTAATTGATTAGTCACTCAGTCTGACAGAGTCAGGGAATATTTCAAAGACATCCACAGCTTGCGGGGTGGAAGGGGGTCATAAATCACTTAGCAGAACAAAAGGTTATCATAAATCAATCAGCTGTCATAATTTAATAAATTTGCATATCAATTTGATATCGAATATGGCGTAGAACATACATTTCCCTACTACTTGTCATGTCTGTATTAAGTCGCGAACTGTACACTTTCCCATTAAAATATGATCTTGTCAGGCTATATTTTAATCGGGAAGTGTATACTCCGCGTCTTAACACAGACGTGACAGTCGTCATTAACAATGCTCTTTTTATCAATTGAATATGGTGTTTTATCAAATGAGGAGGGCTGAAAACTTTACATAGCCATAAACAATTGTTACTCTGCGACATTCTGTAACCTACGACATAGCATTTGTATTTTCACCAGAAGATGTAATTTAAAAGTTGCGAAACCGGTTGTGAGGGTTTATAAGTAACCTGAACAAATACAGCTACAGCGGATAATTGGACATTTCATCCAGTTTCGTTTTAATACTTTTGACAACTAAATTTTAAAAAAACTGTTCACTGTAAGTACTTAGGGATTATAATTAACGAATAGTTTAAAATGGAACGATCATACAGGTAATGTGGCTGGGAAAACGAACCAAAGACTGCGATTTGTTGGAAGAACACTTAGAATATGCAACAGGTCTATTAAAGAGACAGCCTACACTACGCTCGTCCGTCCTTTTCTATAGTACTGCTTCTCGGGGATCCCCATCAGATAGGATTGACGGAGGACAACCGAAAAAGTTCAGAGAAGGGCAGCTCGCTTTATATTACCGAGAAATAGAGGAGGGAGTGAAACGGATATGATAGGCCAACTGGGTGGCAATCATTCAAACGAAGGCAGTTATCGTTGCCGCAAGATCTCTTCATGAAATTTAAATCACCAAATTTCCCCTCCGAATTCGACAATATTTTGTTGGCGTCCATCTACATAGGGAGAAATGATCAGTACAATAAAATAAGAGAAATTAGAGCTCGCACGGAAAGATCATACAGGTAATGTGGTTTGGAAAACGAACCAAAGACTGCGATTTGTTGGAAGAACGCTTAGAATATGCAACAGGTCTACTAAAGAGACAGCCTACGCTACGCTCGTCCATCCTTTTCTATACTACTGCTTCTAGGGGATCCACATCAGATACGATTGACGGAGGACAACCGAAAAAGTTCGTTTCTTCGGCCCTCTGTTAGAGAGTGAAATGACAGAACAACAGCTTGAATGTGGTTCCATGAACCCTCTATCAAGCACTTAATTGTGAACTGCCGAGTAATGACATAGATGTAGATGTAGATCACAGGAAAAGCAGATGTCCGGCTGAGATTCATTGGAAAAATCCACACGAAATCTTGTCCGTCAACCAAGAAGGTAGCTCACAAAACGTTCGTTCTATCAATACTTGAATACTACTCGTCGGTATAGGGTCCGTACCAGATAGGACTAATGGAGGAAATAGATAAAATCCAAAGAAGAGCAGCGCGTTGTATTATAGGTTCATAATCGCGAAAGCGTCACCACAATGATCAAGCAACTCCAGTGGCAGACGAAGCAAGAGAGTCTTTCAAGTCACGGTGTGGTTTACATTTAATGTCCTTAGCGCCTACATTCCTAGAAGAACCAACAAATATGTTGGTTCCTCCTCACGAAAAGACCGTGAAGATAAAATTAGGGCGTTTCGAGCGCAGAGGGATGCTTACCGGCAAACGTTCTTCCCGCGAACCATTCGCGACTAGAACAGGAAAGGAGGGAAGTGACAGTGGTACGCAAAGTACCCTCCGCTACACACTGCAAGATGACTTGTGGAGTATAGATGTAGATATAGATATCCAAAAATTCCGTTGTGTGAACAAACATTTATCACGATCTTTGGCCAGTTCTCTGTACCTGATAGACACAGTTCTTCGTAATTATCTACTCATGGCGATAATTTTCTTTAAGTTAAGACGACGCCTATTGCAGAGTTCCTGTACATTTGTTTCGCTTTCCAGAAACAGCATCTTGCTGTGTAATACATTAAATGCATATCTTAGGTTTCTTTAACGAGTAATCCCTTGGCTTCGACAACCAGCCATGAATTGTAAGTACTGGTAAACACCGTGGATACATCACAATCAATGTGCATACGATCTTAAGGCAGCCTTACCAATTCCTATAGGGCAAGCATTTGTTTGTTATGAAACATAAGCAGTTTACAGACACGTCCCTTATCTGCATTTCTCATTGAAGACAACGAATTCTCTGAAATATTCATTTCCGACTATTGGTTCCTTATATGAAAATAGTTCAGCATCGTCTACCGGCTGTATAAGATACCTTCCTCGCTTCTTAGGAAATGTAAATTGTTTCGGCGCCGTGCGCTTCGACGTGTACCTAATACCTTATTTATAAACACGCTTCTTCCTTCTACAGCGCATGGAGTCACTTTTACTGTGTCGTTTAGATTGCTTACAGGCCGGCCGGTGAGAAAATTTACGGCTCACGGCGCACGTACAATGAAGTCTCCGAGTCGGCGTTCATCACTTTTCTTCTCCATAATGCTGTCGCGCTGCAACTTCCCAGCGACGTTGCTGGCACGAGTGTGATACGAAAATAAATGCAGTGATGGGGAGGCAATACTGCTGCTAATATAACTCGAAATTTTGAACTTCCAGGTGTCATTTCGTGCTGGGCAGATAGCGTAGTAACACTATGTGTGCGGCATGTCGGAACCAATACCGCACTCTTGTGAGTGGATATGTTTTCCAGCAGACATGCTCCACATTATAAGACATTATCAGCCATTCAGAGAAGACTAAGAGATTCATATAACTAAAAAAAAAATGTGTTTACCTGCAGTTTTTTACGACTGTAGTGCGCACGTAGAATGAAGTCTCTTAGTTGGTGTTCATCCTTTTTTTCTATAGATGAACTAAGTGCTATGCTATGGATCGTGTGTCTATTCTTCTGCATTTATGTCCTGAGTTAGCTGTTAAAAAGGACATTGTTCGTCTACGCTCAACTACAATGTTTGCCATTCAGCAGCAGGTATCGAGACTGCCTGATCACGATTATAGCCCGTCCCACAAAATATAATAAACGTTGTTAATATTGTCTGACTACACCCTTCATGAAGGAAGCGATAGAAGTTTAGCCGTTAGCAATTATCGAAGCCTGGCACCGACGAGGCCTTGAGAGAAATAGAGGGGGTCGAGGAAGGGAGGGAGACGAAGAGATTTAGTAAAGTTTAACTAACCGACGAAGGCACCACTAATGAAGCAAATAACTAAAGCGCGTTGCATTGATTTATCTCTGAAGCTTGCAAGTTTTTGGTTGTAGTACACTTGCAGATTTAATCTGGGTGTAAACAAAAGTGGTAAGAAACAACGCTCAAGTTCATCATCGTTCGATTTTTAGTAGTTGTGAGAGAAAAGGAGTTTTAATGTAAATACAGGGGAGAGTTACTTAAAATGATTTTGTGAGAAAAAAGTAGACTACACGGTACAAAAGTATTATGTTGGATTTTACGGTTGTTTTGTAATAGATGTTGCTTTAATATAAATGTCGGACCCTCAAGTATCAGTAACTGGAGTCAACAACGGTACTGATTTTTAAGGCGTAACAGTTTAATATATCAGGAACGTGGGTTTGTGTTCCAATATTAGTAACTGAGTCGTGACTCCTTGCAATTTACATCTCACAGTTTGCGCCACTGGCTGACAGTTATTCTAGGTTCTTTGAGAACCTCCACGTGAAATATTTCATGAACTCTGACTCGGCGGCAGATGGAACCGTCGAAGCCAGCACGACAGTAAGCAGATCACGTCGACTCCTGCCTTATAAACTGTGAAAAATACTCTAAAAGTTTCAGGTTGAAATTATTTCAAAGAAGTTTCATTAGCGTCGTATCCATCTGAGCAGTGCCCCGAGCGACCGCTGAATGCAGAGCGAGCCCAGTGAGGCAGTATCTCAGAGCCCCCGCTTTACTTGTCCACACAACTTTTTTCCTCTTAATATATTCAGCCACCGAACTTCGCTCGTCCTGTAACATGAACTACGGAACTTGTATCAGCCGAAGAAGTAGGTCAGCCGCTACACTCATTTGAGAAGCTGAAGAAAATCTAAAAAAAAATTCTTATACGAACTTTATCGTTCCTTTTGTTTTCTTTAACGTGGACTATTGTGGTCTAACATTAATGAAAGAACTGTTTTCTTTCTTCTCCTTTTAGGCTCAGTGTCGTCTGACATCTAATTTTTTGTATGTAGTTATCTACTTTTGTATTTTGTGTTACTTCTTGTTTCAGTTGGAGTTTGTCTGGTTATCGATGGTACGTGTGTGATAGCGGGTCTAATAATATCCAGCAGTTGATAGAATAAGAAAAGAACTTTCTTGACCGCCAACAGTAAGTAGTAGAGAAACAATGTTGCAGCTACGCGCGTTCCTAGTACTTTATTGTGAACCAAGCTGCTGGGTCGTCGTGGAAAAGCTGAGCCAGTGTGCTGACCTCATAATATGGTTAATAACTGATGAATTTTCACTCAACACAGAATTACTATTCAGGTGCGCAATTTGATTTTGTTCTCTTTCTGTTCGAGTATTCCCTCGGGCATGCGCGTGTGTTGTTCTTAGCATAAGTTAGTTTAAGTAGTGTGTAAGTCTAGGGACCGATGACCTAAGCAGTTTGGTCCCTTAGGAATTCACACACATTTGAACATTTTGAACATTTCTCTTCCTGTCTCTTGTAGTGTGCTCATGTATTGCTCTTTAAAAACTTCGCATTTTCTTAGGGCTGCTCCTCAGCTTAGTTACATTCCAAGTGAAAGTGAGCTGAATGAAATTTATGATCACTAGGTTCAAAAAAATGGCTCTGAGCACTATGGGACTCAACATCTTAGGTCATAAGTCCCCTAGAACTTAGAACTACTTAAACCGAACTAACCTAAGGACATCACACACACCCATGCCCGAGGCAGGATTCGAACCTGCGACCGTAGCAGTCCCGCGGTTCCGGACTGCAGCGCCAGAACCGCTAGACCACCGCGGCCGGCCTATGATCACTAGGGTAAGGTTAAAGAGTGCCTCTGAGCTTTCAAGATCCGAAATCTCAAATATATACTCTAATACAAAGAAAACACAAAAAAAGACACACCAAGGAGGAATTATCCGAATGGGATGGAAATCGGTCATGTTGATATCCCACCACTGTCCGACTGTCTGGGGCGACTCCAAACACGTTTTCGCTAGTCATCGGAGCTTAATTCGAAGAGGGACTCATCTCTAGAGACAATTCTTCTCCAGTCAATGAGGTTCCAGGCAGGAAAAGTGTCTGGAGATGCCCCGGGCAGCGGCTGGATACCAACATGATTGTCGCCCTCCATTCGTCCCGACAACCAGGAGAGGTAGTCTGAGGTGTCATTTCTTTTTATTGCAGGACCCTTACAGCACAGCGGTACGTCGACGATATTCTACGCCCCGTTTGTTTGCCCTTTAGGGTAGGTCACCTGGGATTATATTTCAGCCAGATAACGCCCGCCCACACGCGGCGAAAGTTTCTTCTGCTCGTCTCCGTGCTTGCCAAACTACGCCTTCACCAGAGAGATCGCCTGATCTCTCCCCAGTAGAGAATGTTTGGAGCATTATGGGCAGGACCCTCCAACGCGACAGTTGGGCAGAATTAGTCATGATATCCCTCAGAAGGACATCCGAAAACTTTCAATCAATGCAAAGCCGAATAACTGCTTGCATAAAGGCAGGAGGTGGACCAACGCATTATTGACTTGCACAATTTGTGAAGCTCTTTCTGTCGAGTAAACCATCATTTTGTTTTAATTGTAATCATTTGTCTGTCTCTACTTGTACAGGACGTCTACTGATTTCCGTCCCATTTGGGTAATTCCTTCGCGCACGTCGTAACTCTTATTATCTTAGAGTGTATTATTTCTTCATCAAGAAGACAAATTTCGAGGAACACCGGCAGTCGCAGTAAGCGCCATGTCTTCAGTTCCTTTATAGGAGACAACGTATTTTTTCGGGTATTACTCGCATGAAATAACTGGCAACATCGACGCGCAAGTCGCCGAAGTGGCGTCCCATCGAAAGACTTGTACCCGTCGAACGGTCTACCCGACGGGAGGCCCTAGTCACACGACATTTACATTTACTGGTAGCTAAGTCGCATCTGTGAAACGAACGTTAATGGTTTCCCTTTACAGTATACGGAAGTGTGAATTAACTGTGGGCCAAATTGACATTCTAAGTGAGCGGGAAGTGATTATTGAATTGCAAAACAGAAGTACGAAATTGCACAACAAAATTAGAATCTTTATATCAACAATGGAGGCAACTACAAAAATAAAGTGATAATTGTCGGAGGCTCTTAAGAATAATTTTTTTTCAAAATTTGGTGGAAATAGCACATGCTAATCTTGTGAACATCTTTACTCTTCAAGGAGATAGTGAGTTTTTATCACACACCGGAGATGGAATCGAAACCCAGTTATTTGAGAAAGAGAGGTTCTAAGCGAGCAGAAGCTGACGTGAAGAGGCTAGAGATAAGCGACTTAAAGTTAAACTCCTCACTAATTTATGTGTTTATATACTTATAATTTAAATTTTTTGCAGGATGTCTCTCCTACGAGTCGCTAGGCGCATTTTCTCAGATGTTATGGCAGATACTTGCCATTTTCATTTTTGCAATGTGAAGGTGGAGTCAGCCCAAGCAAATACTGGTCATCAGGTCTTTCATGCGACGCCTTGTGTGAACGAAACGCGTTGGCTTATTTTCCGTTTCAAACATAATGGTTTTAAAGGGGAATATACACTACTGGCCATTAAAATTGCTACACCAAGAAGAAATGCAGATCATAAACGGGTATTCATTGGACGAATATATTATACTAGAACTGACATGTGATTACATTTTCACAATTTTGGTGCATAGATCCTGAGAAATCAGTACCCAGAACTACCACCTCTGGCCGTAATAACGGTGTTGATACGCCTGGGCATTGAGTCAAACAGAGCTTGGATGGCGTGTACAGGTACAGATGCCCATGCAACTTCAACACGATACCATAGTTCATCAAGAGTAGTGACTGGCGTATTGTGACGAGCCAGTTGATCGGCTACCATTGACCAGACGTTTTCAGTTGGTGAGAGATCTGGAGAATGTGCTGGCCAGGGCAGCAGTCGAACATTTTCTTTATCCAGAAAGGCCCGTACAGGACCTGCAACATGTGGTCTTGCATTATCCTGCTGAAATGTAGGTTTTCGCAGGGTAGAGCCACGGGTCGTAACACATCTGAAATGTAACGCCCACTGTTCAAAGTGTCGTCAATGCGAACAAGAGGTGACCGAGACGTGCAACCAATGGCACCCCATACCATTGCGCCGGGTGATACGCCAGTATGGCGATGACCAGTACACGCTTCCAATGTGCGTTCACCGCGATGTCGCCAAACACGGATGCGACCATCATGATGCTGTGAACGGAACCTGGATTCATCCGAAAAAATGACGTTTTACTATTCGTGCACCCAGGTTCGTCGTTGAGTACACCATCGCAGGCGCTCCTGTCTGTGATGCAGCGTCAAGGGTAACCGCAGCCATGGTCTCCGAGCTGATAGTCCATGCTGCTGCAAACGTCGTCGAACTGTCCGTGCAGATGGTTGTTGTCTTGCAAACGTCCCCATCTGTTGACTCAGGGATCGAGACGTGGCTGTACGATCCGTTACAGCCATGAGGATAAGATGCCTGTCATCTCGACTGCTAGTGATACGAGGCCGTTGGGATCCAGCACGGCGTTCCGTATTACCCTCCTGAACCCACCGATTCCATATTCTCCTAACAGTCATTGGATGTCGACCAACGCCAGCAGCAATGTCGCGATACGATAAACCGCCGGTCAACTGCTGTTTGTGTATGAGAAATCGGTTGGAAACTTTCCTCATTTCAGCACGTTGTAGGTGTCGCGACCGGCGCCAACCTTGTGTGAACGCTCTTAAACTCTAATCATTTCCATATCACAGCATCTTCTTCCTGTCGGTTAAATTTCGCGTCTGTAGCGCGTCATCTTCGTGGTGTAGGAATTTTAATGGCCAGTAGTGTACTTATAATTTAAATTTTTAGTAGAATGTCTCTCCTAAGAGTCGCTAGGCACACTTTCTCTGATGTTTCGACAAATACTTGCCACTTTCATTTTTGCGATGTGTAGGTGGAGTCAGCCCAAGCAAATGCTGGTCATCACGTCTTTCATGCGACGCCCAGTGTGAACGAAACGCGTCGGCTTCTTTTCCGTTTCAAACATAATGGTGTCATAGGGGAGTATTACATCCTCATTCAGGAGGTCGGTCCCAGATTAGTCTAGTGTAATATTCGTTTCATCGATACGCAGTTGTAGTACAGTTTATTCTTCGAGTTTGACTTTCCATGTTAAAACATAGCGATAAAACAAATGTCACACTAAAATAATCTGGAACAGCTCTATTGAATGAGTTTGCAACATTCCTCTTTAAAAATCGTTTACACTGTAGTGGCAAATACCGCAACGCTGTCTGTTGACGCTGGGTGTTGCAAGGATGACGTAATGATCAGTGTTTGTTTGGCCTGACTCCAGGTACATGTTGCAAAAACTAAATCAGCGAAAACACCAGAGAAAATGGGCCTGACGACTCTTAGGAGGGAAACCCGCTGCAAAAATGTATGTGAAAATAAATGGCATCTAGCTGGACTATTCATCATGTGCTCCTAATTTTACACATATTTCCATTAACTAACTTACTGTGAAAATGTGCAGGCGAATGTCGTATAGAGAACTCACACTAAGAAGGGTCTGGTAGCCCCTATGTGAAACCAAGAGATTTAACACAGCAGGATAAAACAGAAGCACATTTAAAGTTGGTTCTTATTTTAACTGAAATTGTTATTTCTTGCATTTACCTTTCAAGTATTAGATACGTGAAAAAACTGTCAGAAGTGTTTTTGAGAGAAAGAGCTGTAGAAACAGAAGCCCAACCATAACGTCTTTGATAGAATTTCCAATCTCTCGTTCTGGCATCGATGTTAATAAATTCCAAATTCTGACTCATCACGGAAAAGTCAAGGAAACTTGGATCAAATACAGGACTATATTTCAGGTACTCTGAGAGAACAGGAGCCTGTAGAGGCCTGTTTTTAAATTTTAGAATTAACTGTAATCTCTCTTGTCGAAGCACCGTACTTCATGGGCTATTCATAATACAGTGAGAGCCATAAAAGCTAATTAATGCTGGAAAATGTTTATGTTCATGATAAATTTGTATTATGACCACAGGAAGAGAATGCAGGTTGCTATATTTGTATTTTCCTTATTCTGCATGTCGAAGGGCATTTAGGAGCCTCCTTGTCCCTAGCAAAGTCAAAGCACTGTATTTATATTTCAGCATTCTTTCAAAACTTCATAAATATCAGTTGAAGATTAAAATGGTTCATCTCATGAGGTAGTGTCATTAGACGACAATATTAACAGGATTCAATTAGGAAATCCTAAAATCCAAGAAATTATCAGTAAATTGGGTTGAAAAGTTTGCTTATAATGTGATATGAATATTTTAGCAGATCTGATTTGAACGAAAAGTTTGGTAAGACAGATACTCCGCAGTGGCGTAAAAATGAAGTTTCCCACAACAGTTTAAATCTAGTTATCAAATTAAAAATTATAAACGATCCAGCTAACAGAAGAGTTACGCTAATGAAGGACTGCAATAAATAATTTACAAGGGATGAGAAAGAGATGCATTATGTGCTTCAGGAAGTATCTGAGTATGGTCATAAGTTATCTGGAATAAGAAGAAATTTTATAAAGGAATAACATTAGCGAAAGATAGTGTGATTTCATTGTTATATTCCTCTCAAAAGTGTTGCACTTGGTAGCTTTATAGGCTGTATTATCAAAGTTGATACAGAAACATTATTATCTGTCTGGAAACCAATAGAGTTGTCGGTTAGTCACATACTTCTGAAAAATATTTTTAATTGAAACATTTTTATGTGATTTTTGTTTGTGTTTTCGCATTTATGGAGCGAAAGGATGCCATTCCCTCATCCTATTGAGCCCAAATTACACACAGCTCTTTTTTTGTGCAATGGGACAAAAGTGGAGATAGCAAAAAGAACTTTGTATTCAGAATTCAATAACATTTGATTAAACTGAAGCGTGATATTTTGTTTAGCGAATAAGTTTCTAATTAATAAATGCTCAATTGTTCAGGAGACAAGTGAGAGGTATATATTAGACAATATTCATCGTTAGGCTTGGAAGCACTTTTGAATAACTTTAATTATGATGAATTCCCTTTCAATTTGTAATTATTAACTTTCACCAAGATTCTAGTGACGGCTCTGTAGGCGACTTTATATGAAAGACAACAAAATGAGCACAAGGATCCCAGTACTACAATTAGGTGGTAGTTACGACAAATCACATAATGGCATCATAACATGTATGTAGAGCTCCCTAACACTTTGCTTGTAAAAGTGACCTAGTTTTTAAGAACATCTACTTAAGGTGGCAGTAGAACATAATGTTGATTACGAGACTATTCTGTTTTCTTACTGGGAGCAAGTCTTTAAATAAAACCCGAAGGATTAGTTTTGTCAGTTTTCAGGCGGTATCATGCAGCAGCACCTACAACAAGCTAAGAAGTAAGACATTTGCTTGACAACGACGACAGATGTCCGTAGTCAAAGACAATAACTGGAACTTAGCAGTTTTATGGTTGAAATTTACTTTAACTATCACTGTGACTGGATCGAAGCTTCTTACTAACTGCTTCTAACCCGAAAGAGGTAGAATTGATACCTATCGTTGTCAGAGTTCAGTAAAGTGGTGCCTTACTACTTATCTCTCAGAGTAGGCAGCATACCAGAAGAATTTCTACTTATCATGGTTCTGCGAGCGCCGCATATACCGATGGAGCAACCCTTACCGTAATTATACGATGGGGAGTTAGCCTCGCTGGTCCAGCTTCGCTGATACTTGTTGTAAGGAACGATCTAAACGTTTCCGTTCTAAGGCCGTACCGTCCAGAATCAGTATGTTAACAAAGTAATATCGCCGTGAGCATTGAGGCAATCTTACCGACACACCAGATAAAGATACCCGTTTGGTAAAACATATCCTGCTGCGTGAAGAAGTCCGTAACCGACTGTTGCACATCCTAGCCCGACAGGAATCATCGACCCTTCGAGGCCTTTTTTAAGAGACCGAAGGTTTAATATTTGCATGGGGAGAGATCAGGATTATAGGGCGTATGCTCGAGACTTTCCCAAGTGAATCTCGCTGTTGAAGCTGGCGTCCTAGATCGACCGGCGTCTTGTATTCAATTGCGACCAGATCGGAACCTGGCGCTCTATTCCCCAACGGTGGTTTTCGTCAGACATGCGTCTCCATATTCTTTAATTGATGACTACCAGTGTTTGTCCTTCGGCAGCAAAGAAAAGAATAACAGCATGATGGTCCTGTTTGGATGCATTTGGCAATAACGTCGCCATAGTTCACGTTTCCGCAGACAGGAATGCCACACTAATCCCTTACCTGCATGCCGTTACTTCAGTACCCGCATCGGAGTCGTGCTACGATGCATATAAGCTGCAGCAACACCCTCAAACGGAAACTCTTTGATCGCTCCATATATAATGAACCTGTTTTGGATATAGCAAATGAGTGGCCAAGGGAAAATGTTGACAGCCACTGAAATAATGTTTCTGATTATGAAGATGATATTTTTTACTTGTAAGGCATATAGTCCTTTCATCAGCAATACAAGAACACATCTGTAGGCCTAGTTTTAATAAACTGATCCTCGAATGGCGACGGACAATAGCATTCGGAGGTGTCTCCGCTCACATACGTAGGAACCCACGAGATTCTGCACACGTGTCAAGATAAAACGTATTCGGAATTCACTATTTCCAGTTGACGTAATGAAACCGCTTTCTACTTTTCCGCTCTTTTCTGTGATATTAAATAAATGGTAATTAAACTGAATGATTAGTTAATATAGTGTACTATTGCGTAATGCGATCAAAACTACAATGTTTTGTCTATACAGACCTTTACGGGGAACTTTACTATGGCTGTGCAGCTCTCACGCTACGAAAGGTCTGCAAGTACCATGAAGCGTCTACAACATTCGAGGCAGAAGTAGTTTTCCCGCACAGCGGGCATTCAAACCACTGCAGTAGTGGGTGTTAGAGCTGCACCTTTTTTAGATTGAAGTCAGCTGATAGGTACTCCTGCTTAAGGGAAGTCTCTCTGACAAAGGAACCACTTTTGACAAAGCTTAGGTATCCGAGTAATGAGGGAATTAGTATATTTCATCAAAATATACAAGGGATTAGAGATAAAGTTAGTGAACTGCTTATAGATGTTGACTCTGAAATTATTGGTATATCTGAACACTTCTTAAATAAGGAGATAATTCAGAGGCTTCCTTTACCAGGATACAGGTTGGCTGGCAGCTTTTCGAGGAGCTCTTTGCGGTGTGGGGGAGTAGCCATATATGTGAAAAACGGCATCCCATTTGAGTCAATTGATGTTTCAAAGTACTGCACTGAAAAGGTGTTTGAATGTAGTGCAGGTGTGGTTAAATTTAACGGAGCTAAACTTCTAACTGTTGTTATTTATAGATCCCCAGACTCCAATTTCACAACATTTTTGCTAATTCTAGAGGAAGTTCTTGGTTCACTTTATAGGAAATACAAAAAGGTAGTTATATGTGGTGACTTCAATGTTAATTGTGTAAGTGGTTGTGCAAGGAAGAGGATGCTGGTAGACCTCCTTAATTCCTATAATCTTATGCAAACTGTATTCTTTCCAACGAGAGTGCAAGGGAACAGTAGAACAACCATAGACAACATTTGTGTTCATTCCTCATTACTAGAAGGGCATTCTGTTAGCAAAAAGGTGAATGGCCTTTCAGATCACGATGCACAGATTTTAACTCTAAAAGATTTTTGTGCTGCAACACGTGTTAAATATAGTCATCAGCTGTTTAGGAAAGCTGATCCAGTTGCTGTAGAGACCTTTGTAAACCTTATCAAGGAACAAGAGTGGCAAGATGTTTTAGCGCTGATACAGTAGACGACAAATATAATGCTTTTCTCAAACTTTTCTCGTGCTCTTTGAAAGTTGCTTTCCGTTAGAACGTTCAAAACAGGGTACTAGCACAAACAGGCAGCCTGGGTGGCTGACTAGAGGGATAAGAATATCTTGTAGAACAAAGTGGCAATTATATCAAAACGTTAGAAACAGTCAAAATCTAAATGCAGCAGCCCATTACAAACAGTATTGTAAGTTGCTTAAAAATGTTATTAGAAAGGCAAAAAGTATGTGGTATGCAGATAGAATAGCTAAGTCTCAGGATAAAATTAAAACCATATGGTCAGTCGTAAAGGAATTGGCTGGTCTGCAGAGACAGGTCGAGGATATACACTCCTGGAAATGGAAAAAAGAACACATTGACACCGGTGTGTCAGACCCACCATACTTGCTCCGGACACTGCGAGAGGGCTGTACAAGCAATGATCACACGCACGGCATAGCGGACACACCAGGGACCGCGGTGTTGGCCGTTGAATGGCGCTAGCTGCGCAGCATTTGTGCACCGCCGCCGTCAGTGTCAGCCAGTTTGCCGTGGCATACGGAGCTCCATCGCAGTCTTTAACACTGGTAGCATGCCGCGACAGCGTGGACGTGAACCGTATGTGCAGTTGACGGACTTTGAGCGAGGGCGTATAGTGGGCATGCGGGAGGCCGGGTGGACGTACCGCCGAATTGCTCAACACGTGGGGCGTGAGGTCTCCACAGTATATCGATGTTGTCGCCAGTGGTCGGCGGAAGGTGCACGTGCCCGTCGACCTGGGACCGGACCGCAGCGACGCACGGATGCACGCCAAGACCGTAGGATCCTACGCAGTGCCGTAGGGGACCGCACCGCCACTTCCCAGCAAATTAGGGACACTGTTGCTCCTGGGGTATCGGCGAGGACCATTCGCAACCGTCTCCATGAAGCTGGGCTACGGTCCCGCACACCGTTAGGCCGTCTTCCGCTCACGCCCCAACATCGTGCAGCCCGCCTCCAGTGGTGTCGCGACAGGCGTGAATGGAGGGACGAATGGAGACGTGTCGTCTTCAGCGATGGGAGTCGCTTCTGCCTTGGTGCCAATGATGGTCTTATGCGTGTTTGGCGCCGTGCAGGTGAGCGCCACAATCAGGACTGCATACGACCGAGGCACACAGGGCCAACACCCGGCATCATGGTGTGGGGAGCGATCTCCTACACTGGCCGTACACCACTGGTGATCGTCGAGGGGACACTGAATAGTGCACGGTACATCCAAACCGTCATCGAACCCATCGCTCTACCATTCCTAGACCGGCAAGGGAACTTGCTGTTCCAACAGGACAATGCACGTCCGCATGTATCCCGTGCCACCCAACGTGCTCTAGAAGGTGTACGTCAACTACCCTGGCCAGCAAGATCTCCGGATCTGTCCCCCATTGAGCATGTTTGGGACTGGATGAAGCGTCGTCTCACGCGGTCTGCACGTTCAGCACGAACGCTGGTCCAACTGAGGCGCCAGGTGGAAATGGCATGGCAAGCCGTTCCACAGGACTACATCCAGCATCTCTACGATCGTCTCCATGGGAGAATAGCAGCCTGCATTGCTGCGAAAGGTGGATATACACTGTACTAGTGCCAACATTGTGCATGCTCTGTTGCCTGTGTCTATGTGCCTGTGGTTCTGTCAGTGTGATCATGTGATGTATCTGACCCCAGGAATGTGTCAATAAAGTTTCCCCTTCCTGGGACAATGAATTCACGGTGTTCTTATTTCAATTTCCAGGAGTGTAGAATCAGTGCGTAGTGGGAATGTCTTTGTTACTAATAAGTCGCATATATGTACAGTATTTAATAATCACTTTCTGAATATAGCAGGTGAAATAAATAGAAACCTAGTCCCAACAGGGAATCATATAGCGTTCTTAGAAAAAAGTGTTCCGAGACTGTTACTTGAAATGCTCCTCCATGATACTGACAAGAGGGAGATTGAGTTAATAATTAAATCACTAAAGACCAAGAACTCTCATGGATATGGCGGGGTATCTAGCAGAATACTGAAGTATTGTTCTATGTATGTTAGCCCAGTACTTAGGCATATCTGTAACTCTTCCTTTAGGAATGGTCGGTTTCCTCACCGATTAAAGTACTCGGTAGTGAAGCCACTTTATAAAAAGGGAGACAGGGGTAATGTTGACAATTATAGACCTATTTCTATGCCATCGGTGTTTGCTAAAGTTATCGAGAAGGTTGTATATACAAGGTTACTGGAGCATTTAAATTCACATAATTTGCTGTCAAATGTTCAGTTTGGTTTTAGAAATGGTTTAACAACTGAAAATGCTATATTCTCTTTTCTCTGTGAGGTTTTGGACGGATTAAATAAAAGGTTGCGAACGCTAGGTGTTTTCTTTGATTTAATGAAGGCTTTTGACTGTGTTGACAACAAAATATTACTGCAGAAGTTGGACTATTATGGAGTAAGGGGAGTAGCTTACAATTGGTTCGCCTCTTACTTTAAGAACAGAAAGCAGAAGGTAATTCTCCGCAATATTGATAGTGGTAGTGATGTTCAGTCCCAATGGGGCACTGTAAAGTGAGGCGTTCCCCAAGGGTCGGTGCTGGGGCCACTGCTGTTTCTTATTTATATAAATGATATGCCTTCTAGTATTACAGGTGATTCAAAAATATTTCTGTTTGCTGATGACACCAGCTTGATAGTGAAGGATCTTGGTTGTAATATTGAAACCGTATCAAATAACGTAGTTCATGAAATAAGTTCGTGGCTTGTGGAAAATAATTTGATGCTAAAACACAGTAAGACTGAGTTTTTACAGTTTCTAACTCACAATTCAACAAGAACCGATATTTTGATCAGACAGAATGGGCGTATTATATGCGAGACGGAACAGTTCAAGTTCCTAGGCGTTCAGATAGATAGTAAGCTGTTGTGGAAAGCCCATGTTCAGGAACTTGTTTAGAAACTAAATGTTGCTTTATTTACCATTAGAACAGTATCTGAAATAAGTGACACTTCAACACGAAAAGTAGTCTACTTCGCATATTTTCATACGCTTATGTCGTATGGTATTATTTTTTGGGGTAATTCTTCTGATTCAAAAAGGGTATTTTTGGCTCAAAAACTGGCTATATGTGGTGTAAGTTCGAGAACCTCTTGTCGACCCCTATTCAATAGTCTGGGAATTCTGACATTGCCCTCACAGTATATATTTTCTTTAATGTCGTTTGTTGTTAGCAGTATTAGCCTATTCCCAAGAGTTAGCAGCTTTCACTCAGTTAATACTAGGCAGAAATCCAATCTGCATGTGGAATGCACTTGCTTGACTCTTGTGCAGAAAGGAGTGCAGTATTCTGCTGCATCTATTTTCAATAAGCTACCACAAGAGCTCAAAAATCTTAGCAGTAGCCCAAACTCTTTTAAGTCTAAACTGAAGAGTTTCCTCATGGCTCACTCCTTCTATTCTGTCGAGGAGCTCCTGGAAGAGCTAAAAAATTAAGCAAATTCCAGTATTACATTGTTGATTGTCTTTATTTAAATTTACTACTTGTCACCTGAATATGTTTTTTTTATATTTCATTTTATCTGTTTCTAATATCGTGTTATAATTTCATGTATTGACTCGTTCCATGACGGAGACTTCTCCTTAATTTGGTCCCACGGAACAATAAATAAATAAAATAAATAAAAATAAACTGGTCACACAAATTCCACTTTTTCTTCTAATATTTCACCCATATACAGAATGGGCGGAAAGACTGACGCTACAGCTTTCAAAGTCTCGGAGCGCGCCCCTGCGCACGTGACCACCCGCCGCAGTGCTTACGCTGAATTCTGGCGACGTCTTTGCAAGTTTATTAGGGTTAACGCCGGATTCCATGACTTATCCAAGCTGTACCGGTATCTCTATGAATTAAATACTTCGCTAAACGAGTTTCAACTGCTTCTTTCACCACCGAGTCCCAAAACAATGAAGTCGACGCTAGAATTTCGACAATTTCGTTCAGTACAGAATGACCGGCGTCAGTGGAGCGATTTGCCACAGCCTATTTATTGGGATGTAAGAACTGAGTGTAACTACGGTTTTCCGCAGCCTACTGAAGCATGAAATCATCTTTAACGGAACTTAGGTGTGCTGCTGTCTTCGATGGAGGTTAAAGAATTACTTTTACTTTGTGCTTGTTGAGAATCTGCCCTATTTTTAACGATAGACTTCGCTGATGTGGCAGGAAAGCAATGCATTTAAATCTTCTAACTACGTATCCTTCTGCATTCCGTATTCCAACGTTCACCTCTACCTGTAGCGTCTTATGTATCTGCTCTTGAGAGTACCCGTTGACTTCAGGATCTCCCTTTAAGTGTAGAACCTCATCATGCAGACTGCTCTTGTCAGCAATGATGTTTGCTCTGTGAACCAAAGTTCTCAGAACACCCGTCGTCTGGGAAGGATGGCAGCAGCTATTTGCAGGTAAATGTAAACACGTATGCATTGACTTCCTGTATATTGATGTTCCAAAGTGCCATCATCTTTGCGCCGAAAGAAAACACCCATGAAAGGAAGGAATCCCTCCCTCCCTTCTGATTTACAGTGTATACTGGATTTCTTCCATGAATGGAATCATATGGTTCAAAAACTCTAGTAATTTATGTACACCATGGGGCCACAATACAAGTATGAGATCAATATATCTCCAAAATATTGTCAGCGTCAAACCAGCAGATTTTTCTCGAAGTCCTTCATAAAGAAACTGGTCTCCAAGAGCGACGAGGGACTACCCTGGCAACATCATCAGTCTGTTAAAAAAATTCGTTAATAAATAAGAAGTTTGTCGAGGTCATAATATCTTTGACCAAAGCCGAAACCTCTTTATCAAAACTTTTGACAAAAATAAATAGAGATTCTGAAAGATGAACCTATGTGAGCAAAGACACCACATCACCGTCGACTAACAGATCAGAACTGTTTAGTTTCTGTGATTTATGTGTGCTGATAAAGCCCGCAGAGTTCCATATGTGATGAACACGTTTCCCCACAACTGTTCTTAACAACGATGCTAAGTGTGATGCAGTCGTAATTTGAAGAACCATAGAAATATCTTTCTCATGGATCTTTGCAAGTCCATAAAGCCTGAGATGAGTCGCACCATTTGGTTTCAGTCTTCGCACAACTTATGGTGGAAAGTGTGAGGCGTTCTGAAGCGAAGCAGTCTTCCGTACACTTGATTAGTGTACTCTTTACTGATCTTGCGATATGTGCTACCACTCAGTAAACTACACATTTTATCACGAGACATTAAAACAGTGACATTACCTTTATCAGCTGGAAGAACCACAGCCTGGCGAAGCTTATGTAGTGTAGCCCTCTAAGCCACAAATATGTATTACTCCTGCGCGGGGTTAAAAGCACGGAGCGAGTCTTTAGGCTCACTCTGAAGATGGCCGAATGGTATACGGCCGAAATATTAGACGAAGAAGTGGAATTTATGCGGCTGCGCGCCTGAAGTTTAATGGAGCAGTCATTGCGCCGCGAAAACATGAATATGCACTCAAACCACTTCCCACCACTTGCGCACAGGATAAAGCTGGCGCCACGTAGCGGCCTACCGCCTAACTCTATGTAAATTTTTGCATGCGTCTGCATGACATGACCTAGGTGCTCTACGTAACTCTTTCGGTGAAAGGTTAATAAAGAAATTATTACACTATGCAACAGCTGGTTTCATAACTGTATCACGTCGCCTTATGGGAGGCGTGATTTCTCCTGCATTACTTTTAGATGAAGCCTTTACAACCAGCGGGTTTCAAGTTAATAAAAATCATTGGAACATATTCTGAAAACGTTAAAACATTTATACGATACACTATCATATGAAGGTTGTCCATGTACATAAGATTTAAAACTGTTTGAGAATAATTATAAACCAACTGTTTTCCCTCTAACAATACGTGTTTGGAAGAGCATTATTATACATAGAAAATATTCTTATACGGTACCCATATTTAAGCTTAATATTTTGCCACAGTCGTCTTTTAGCAAATATCGCATTACGTAGATGACTAGCCAAAATGAAATGATTTACAATGAAGAAGTAAATAATTATTTCATATAAGCAGAGAACACAACAGGGTAAACACTTATATCTTATGGCCAGTGGATGAGTTCAAGATGAATAATTTACGAATACTTGGTGTTTTTGGGCAACGAGAGATACTTCTTTCAGCCTTTTTATTCAGAACTTACTTTGATCTACGGGAAGAAAGAGATGTGCATTCTTCGAAAGCTGCTTCACTCTATATGAGGAACACTTTAACCATAAAAACTCCATAGAAAAATGTGGCATTACGTTGAAAAGCACTTTCTAGAATGGTTCATGGCTATGGAAGGACGGCAAGTGAAAGATGAGCACTGCAGAGGTGCAGCTTGGCACGTCAAGTGCTACGAAATATTTATATTTCACTTATGATTTATTAAAATTCTGCGGCAAAAAACTAACGAAAACCACATATTCCCAAATTTCAGTAACAGCGAGTTACTACATTTAGAAATTTTGGAAATTCGTGGTAAGTTCCTATGGGACCAAACTGCTGAGGTCATCGGTCCCTAGGTATATGCACTACTTAATGTAGCTTAAACTAACTTACGCTAAGGACAACACACACACCCACGCCCGAGGGAGGACTCGAACCTCCGACGGGGGAAGCCGCGCCGAGTTATTGCCTTCAGTATTGGAGAGACAACTATTAGCAATAGCTCTAAAAACATCTGCATTAACTAAATTTAACAATAATGTGGTTGTGGGGAGTTAGGTGACTCAACATGCAGGTGATTCAAGTCGTGTGTGGTATGATAGCAATTATTGATGTAAACAGTTTTTGTGATACAGCTCACAAAGACTGCTCGTGGGGAAGATAGACATACCGCTACGATACGTAAGCCGTGTTTCGCCAGATGCCTTGGTATACCGCTTTGTACACTAAACTGGTCTCTGAAGAATGAGTGCAGAAGGGTTGGCAGAAATGTAACGGACGCAGCCAGTCGAAAGGATCTTTCACATAGCCAGAAGCACGTGGCAAGTAAACATGAAAATTCTGAAAGCAACGTGTTTCTGAGGGAATTAATTTGGCAGATGAACAAAGTTGACACTAAACAAGCCAACTGCAAATCACAAGTTTGTAGTGACAAACAGAATCAAGTCCAAGATGGCCGCCGAGTAAGTGACGCCAGAAACTATTTCCAGAAAGTTAAGTGATTTAGACAGGAATATAATTTAGTTTAACACCGACAACAAATTAAATACGTGCATTAGTGTATCGTTTAGTCTTGCCGTTAAAGGTTTCACTTTTTTTTGTGTATTTTTTCAGAAAACACGAAAAGATCGTAACTTCGCGAAGTCGCGTTTAGGCTTAAATTTTGTAAACGTGTTTGTTTCTTGTTTCACAGTAATTTGACTAGGTTCTTGGTAACAAATAAGGAAACTACCGTAAATAGCGTATAACTTCATTGTTTTAATACAGATTTCAGAAAAACAGCGTAACTTTATATCAGAAACTTACTTATATACATTTGTTTATAGGCCTAATTCTCGTAACGTTTTTGGAGAATCAAACTTAAAGTATCTTGTTTAATTGTCCTTTTTTTCATTCCATCGAGTGAAATATATAATAAATAGCGTATACCTTCATTGTTTTAATACAGATCTCGGAAAAAATAGCGGAATTTTAAATCAGAAACTTGCTTATATACATTTGTGACTAGGCTTAATTCTTGTAACGTCTTTTTTGATTTTCGGTAATTTAATTGATTTATTCTAGCTAAATTATTATTTTTGCCATGAGTGAGAAGTGCCTGACTTTCTGTAGAGTTGTTAGTTCCGGGGTTTGGTGTGATGGATGCAGTAGTTTTTTTCATTGGGGGGACTGCAGTGGCGTGGGTGTCGGGAAAGTGGATCACGCTCATCAGTGGTTATGTAGGATTTGCAGCAGAGATAGGAAGATAGTGGAACAGGAGGAGAAAATTGCTGCCCTTCAGGCTGAGCTAGATCAGGCTAGGGAAGATCTGGACAGGTTAAGGAGGGAGAAGGGCAAAGAGAGGTGGGAAGTGGCAACAGGTAACAGAAGGAACAGGCCTAGAACTAAGTCTGACACTTTTTGTGGTGAATGTCAAAAATAAGTTTGACCTATTGCTTCAGTTAGAAACTGATGAGCCTCTAGCAGAGGTAGGTGTAGACAGGACACAACAAACTTTCAATAGGAAATTGAAAAAGAATGTAGGAAAGTCATCGAAAAGGAAGAAAGTTTTGTTGTTAGGCAGTCCGCACGCCAGAGGTGTAGGCCAACTTCTGCATGAGGAATTAGGACCAGAATATCAGGTCACAAATTTTTTCAAACCAAGTGCTAGTCTGGATCAGGTGACAGAGGATTTAGGTTCACTCTGTAAAGGATTTACCAGGGAAGACACCGTGGTTATTGTGGGAGGGCCAGGGAACAGTATCGACAGAGATCCTGGGTACATTATAGAGTGTGACCTGATAAAGATTGTGTCGGCATCGAGACACACCAATGTTGAATTTGTATCTGTCCTGAGACGCCATGACCGGCCTCATTTGAACTCTTCTGTTGGGAGAGTTAATTTGGAGTTGGAACGGCTGCTTCGGTCGGGTGCGGGGGCTCATATTGGTGTGGTTCCTGTTGATTCTCTCAGTGGGTGGGACTATACCAGGCACGGCCTACATGTCAACAGGAAAGGGAAGGGTAAACTGGCTGGGAAATTTAAGGGGGGAGGCACTGCCATGAATGGTAAAATACCAGTGGTTACAGGTGTTGGAGCAGCACCTTTTTCAGGATAGGTAAGACAGAAAGATGTCAAGTTCTACGAGAGGTCAGGATTGAAACAAATCTTCAGTTTTAGGAAAGAAAGTAAACAGCACAATTCTAGCACATTGGATCACCAATCACAGCTGTCAATTATAAATTTTCACCAATCACCAGAAATTTTATCTCCATCAAGGTGTATCTCAGTCCTAGGTAATTGTATGGATGAATTAAAGTCACCGAACCCAGTTGACATAATCTGCCTCTCTGAACACCATGTGACCACTGGTATAGGAACTAGGCCCAAGCACAATGAGAAACTCAAACAGGAGAGTACTGCAAATGTTAGAATAAGGAAAGGTTCTCATAAAAGTATAATTAAGAATAATGTAAGTATGTTTCATCAAAATATTTGATGTTTGAAGAATAAAATAGATGAGCTTCTAGTTTGTTTAGAAGATTTAGAAGCTGAGGATGAAATAGATATACTATGCCTGTCTGAGCATCACATTGTTACTGATATGGATAAGGTAAATGTAAGTGGATATAAGCTCTCTGCACATGTAATTAGAGAAAATATGGAGAAAAGAGGAGCTGCCAGATATGTCAAAAGTTATCATTGTGTAAAAAGTATAGAAACAAAAAAGTTTTGTGTAGAGAAACATATAGAAGCATGTGCCTGTGAGCTTAAATTATATAAAGGCACATTTATAATTGTAACTGTATATATGTCCCCATCGCGAAATTTTCATCTATTTCTGAAAAATTTGGACTCCTTGTTGTGCTATCTGTCAGACAGGGGGAAGCAAATTATTATTTGTGGCGACTTCAATGTAGATTCTCTGAAAGAGGGTAATAGAAAAAATGACCTTGAAGTGTTACTCGGTTCTTTCAATTTGACACCTGTTATTGATTTTCCTAATCAGGTGGTAAAGGATAGCAGCTCACTGATAGACAACTTGTTTATAGACCAAGATACGTTTAACCAGATAAATGCTCAGCCTGTTGAGAATGGTCCTTCTGATCATGGTGCACAGCTAGCTACAATATATGACATAGCTCCATTCAACAGTACTAAACAGTCTTCGAAAGTAGTACATTCCGTCAACGATTTAAAAATTGAAAATTTCAGGGAAAGCCTACAGCAGTTAGACTGGGATGAGGTGTACCGTGAACCTGATGCCAATTTAAAATATGATTTATTTCATGACACTTTTGTAAATGCATTTGAAAACTGCTTCCCCAAGAAAATAGTTAAATATACTCGTAAGAAACCATGTAACAAACCATGGCTTACTAAGGGTATAAAAATATCTTGTAACCGGAAAAGGGAAATGTATCTGACAGCAAGAAAGAGTAGTGACCCAGAAACTATCAAACATTATAAAAACTACTGAGCTATATTAAGAAAAGTTATTAAAAAATCCAGAAGTATGTGTATCATGTCTGAAATCAGCAACTCTGATAATAAAATTAAAACAATTTGGAATGTTATTAAAATAGAAACAAGTCAACCAAGAACACGGGAAGACAGTATTACCATCAAACTGAATGAAAACTTTACGAACAAAAAGTCAGAAGTTGAAAATATTTTTAATAATCATTTTCTAAATGTTGTGGATATAGTAGGTTCCAGGTGTTCATTAGAAGATGCTAGGCATTAAATGGAAGAGGCCATACCTATGCAGTTTGATACAATTGAAATCTCACCCACTTCTCCCTCTGAAATTAGGAAAATAATAAACTTGCTTAAAAGCAAAAACTCACATGGAATTGATGGCATTTCCAGCAAAATACTAAATGCTTGTTCTCAACAGATAAGTAAGATTCTCAGCCACCTGTGTAATAGCTATCTGGAACAGGGCATTTTCCCTGATAGACTGAAATATACTATTGTTATACCTTTGCATAAAAAAGGGGATAGATCTGATGTCAACAATTACCATCCAATCTCCCTTCTAACAGCTTTATCCAAAATTTTTGAGAAAGTAATGTATTCAAGAGTAGCTTCACATAACTGTAAAAATGAAGTACTAACAAAATGTCAGTTTGGTTTCCAGAAAGGTTTTTCAACAGAAAATGCCATATATGCTTTCACCAATCAAATTTTGAATGATCTGAATAACCGAACACCACCCATTGGAATTTTTTGTGATCTCTCAAAGGCTTTTGACTGTGTAAATCATGAAATTCTGCTAGACAAGCTCAAGTATTGTGGCATGAGTGGGACAGTGCACAAATGGTTTAATTTGTACCTAACTGGAAGAGTGCAGAAGGTTGAAATAAGCAGTTCTCATAATATGCAAAGATCAGCACATTCCTCAAACTGGGGAACTATCAAGAATGGGGTTTCACAAGGGTCGGTCTCGGGTCCTTTGTTGTTCTTAATATATATTAATGACTTGCCATTCTATATTGATGAAAAGGCAAAGTTAGCTCTCTTTGCTGATGATACAAGTATAGTAATCACACCTGACTAACAAGAATTAACTGATGAAATTGTCAATAATGCCTTTCAGAAAATCACTGAGTGGTTCCTTGTAAACAGACTCTCACTGAATTTTGATAAGACACAGTAAATACAGTTCTGTACAGTAAATGGTATGACGCCATTAATAAATATAGACCTTAATCAGAAGCATATAGCTAAGGTAGAATATTCAAAATTTTTAGGTGTGCCCATTGATGAGAGGTTAAATTGGAAGAAACACATTGATGATCTGCTGAAACGTCTGAGTTCAGCTACTTATGCAATACGGATCACTGCAAATTTTGGTGATAAACATCTTAGTAAATTAGCTTACTACGCCTATTTTCACTCGTTGCTTGCATATGGCATCATATTTTGGGGTAATTCATCAGTGAGGAATAAAGCATTTATTGCACAAAAGCGTGTAATCAGAATAATAGCTGGAGTAAACCCAAGATCATCCTGCAGACATTTATTTAAGGATCTAGCGATATTCACAGTAGCTTCTCAGTATATATACTCTCTTATGAAATTTGTTATTAACAACCAAACCCAATTCAAAAGTAATAGCAGTGTGCATAACTACAAAACTAGGAGAAAGGGTGATCTTCACTATTCAAGATTAAATCTATATTTGGCACAGAAAGGGGTGAATTATACTGCCACTAAAGTCTTTGGTGACTTACCAAATAGTATCAGAAGTCTGGCAGATAACCAACAAGTATTTAAGAAGAAATTAAAAGAATTTCTGAATGACAACTCCTTCTACTCCATAGAGGAATTTTTAGATATAAATTAAGAAAAAAAGAAAAAAAACAAACAAAAAAATTATTAAAAATTTTTTTTAACAAGTTGTTATTTAACTTAATTTTGTTGTTAAATTAACTTAATTATGTCATGTTTTTGGAAAATTTGACTCGTTCCACATCATTACGAAATATCGTATCCATGATCCATGGAACTAGTATTAATCAAATCAAATCAAATCAAACAGTAGTGACCGGAGACCGTAAAACTAACGGAGTAATGCGAGTGTACTATGAGACAAAGTATCGTGAGAAGGAGTAAGACTTTGTGGAAGAGTACCGTTATTTTGGAGCCTTGGAGAGCAACGTTTGAACATCGATATGTTCTGTCAGAGACAATGCTGTTTCGAGATGAAAGCTTTACGAAATTCTCCCCCTTACCGTCTTGTTCACGGTCCGCTACTGATGGCGTCATCGGTCTGTCCATTCCACTGGTCTGAGTGTCACCGCATCCAACTGAGTTTGCAAAAGACACAGACTGCACTGGACCCATTGTTACCACCGGTCGTCCCCAAGGTCACCTCTACATTGGTGCATGTATTAACAGCTTTATTAATAACCAGCCTGTGTCCAGATGGATGAATGAATTCAACTTCTTAAGCATAAAAAATCCTATTTTAATTAATTATTCCAGAAATTAAAACCCCAACATGAAGCTTATTTCATCAGGATACATTTGTCACTGCAGAAGATGCCTCAAAAGATATTTGATCTTAGTGTCATAATTACAGATACAACGTTTGGTCTCCAGCGCAGGGTGTGAAACAACATGTGATACTACTGCTTGTAATACTATTGTTACAAAATATGTCATGAGTGATACGACCCTAATACTAATCATAATGTGTTAGGTTGCAATAATTTTGACCGGGGAGAGTTACTTAAATTTTGCATAAGTTACCAAACTTCATTTGGTAGAGAGTGAAATACATGGGTACCAACACAATATTCTCAATTCTCATGGTTAAAGAAAATAAATTTAAATTGCTGTACCGTTACAAATGCAATTGAGTGCGAGAACACAAATTATGGCAGTTTTAATAAACGGACCCCAGTCCAAACCGGATGCGCATTTTCCTTAACAGTGTGGTTACTTAATGTTTACTAAGTAAGTGCAAACTTCCACTATTTTTTAACAACTCTTATTAACTGGTAATGACTGGAAATGAACAATGCTTTATTTTGCTCACAAAACTATGGTAATAATTTTTTTTTTACCAAAGACACCACTTCTTGATAGTAACGTGCAGTAATTTGACCTATCAATACTTTAATGATCCACTTTCTAACATTACTCTGGATATGAAATAGCAATAACACAACAGAAACGCTGGCTAAATCGCACAGGAATAGCACACCAAGCAAAGTGCCTTACAAACACATAATGGAACACAGTTTCTGAAAATCCAATTAAACGTTTTATAAAATTACCAAAAAATTCAAAACGCTGCAGTTAACTAAAACTTCTTTTTAAATTGAAAACATTTAACTGAAAGCAAGTATTAGTTACATTAGTGTACTTTTAGTAAACCTCCTATGAAAATTCTCACTCAAGTATAACAAAATTTAATTTGGATCTCTGACAGTCTCTTTCATAACAGTCTTGTGTCATTTAGTCTATGCTGATAAGGAAATTGAGAAAGAATTCGTCTCAGTCAGTGTGAAACAATATTATCACTGCCTATACACATATATAAGAAGTAATGTACACAATAAATTCAGTCTATTATCTCAAATGGTAATCTGTACGTTTACAAAGCGGTGTGATGACTCATTGTGTTGTGTAGTCCACACAGCCTGTTTACGTTTATGGCTTACACATAGCGCTTTCCAGAACCGAATTTCAGCTTTTCATTCCAGTACAACCTCTTATAACGTGCTACAGAAACCAGCCTCTATATTTCTTATGCCTTTGATACAACAATAACGATGATCTGAGGTTTTGCTATCATTCTACTTGCACCAAGTTTGCCTCATTCCGACACTGTATAAACTATTTGATGGTTGCTGTCCTACTATGTCTACACTGGCTTGGTGTGCAAACATCTTATACCTTACTCTTTTTCCTGTAGTGCCCTGGTCGTCCGTACAACAGAGGGACTTACCCTCTAATTTTTCCTACATCTCGTCACGCTTTATCTACTATTGATCGATCCTATACATTGATCAGTCCGTTTCTTTTCTTAATACGAAAACATGCAGTTTATTCAGGCAAACTTCAAAATTCATTACAAAATTTGATTCGCATAGCCATTTACAAATGCCAACTATAAAAAGACATCTAAGAGGCTGTCCTATGAGCGTAGTGTACGTATGGCACTATGTCTCAGTATTACACTTGCCTCATGTTTCAGTGGTATATTCCATTAACGAGCAACTCAATGAAACCTCCTTCATTTCCATCTATGTGTTTCTATCTGCAACAAACGTTGGTCATTTAATTTTATGATACAAATGTAATATGGGATTTTCAATCCATGTTGGTAAGTGTACTTTTAAATATACAACATTTCTCACTGCAAACTGTTTTCCATTTTGTTTAATTCAAGGTTTAAGCTTTATCATAAGATTTACGAATGACTTGGAAAGAAAAGCTACATAAAAACTTAAATTTATAACACTCATGTTTGATTTCACTAGTCCTCTTGAGTTATCTTAGTTTATATTTTACCATTTTAAGATATTCGTCACATCACCTGATACTAGCCTCTGCTCTTTCATTCTACATTTTCTTCATTGTTCTTTTTAATTACATTTATAAGCAATGGAAAATCAAGACGTCTTCACTAAGCTTTTCGATTTCTGTTCCAGTGAAAATTCCTCACGTTTGCGTCCAATAGATCCAAACTTTAATGAGTTTATGATATTTTCAAAATCTCAGTGCACTTCCATTGCTAAGGATGACAATATGTTCTTCATAATCAACGTAATTTGCTCATATAGTATTTCGCCAGATCACTCACTGGATGACTGGCAGGAATATACGTTATTTCAATCAAATATTTTCCGGTTCCCTCTTTACAAAATTTTGATATAACCTATGGGTCATTATCAGACAAAACAGATTTTATTTTCTAGAATTTGAGTAACTGCTCAGTCATGTTATTATATAACATCATGACGGCTACTTTTCCTCAAAAGAGCTACAATTTCTAGGAAACTTCCAGAAAAGTAATGTATAATTTTCCAGAGTTTTAACTAATGGTCCATTTATATCAACTGCTGTTGATTCTAATGTGTAGTTTGGTTTTACGTTTTGCACATATCACTAACCTGGGCAGGTGTTTACTTTAGCTGTAGGAAAACTGTCAAACTCTCAGCAAGTATTACTAATATACCGTTAAATATTATAAAACATTACATTTTGACACAGACATGTTAGGTCCACAATGTCTCCAACGTAAGTTGAAATTATCAGTTATTGCTGTTTCAAATTGAAGACTTCGGTTATCAACAGTGGTAAGGGATAGTACATGGTAAACGGAGAAAGTTTAAAACATGGTAAGTAAAGTGTTTTATTCATATTAGTTAATACTTCCCAATAAACCATCAAATGACAGCTCTGTCTCAAACTTCAGTTTCTCATTAATGGCAACTGTGTCACAGATGTAATTCCACAAGTATAAAATATTATATTTATGTGATACAGTTTCCTTGGGAATAAATTGCTGAAATTTAATTCCCATTATCAAAAACAAAGAAAACATTAACAGCTGTGAACACACTGTATAAAGTGGCGTAACACCTCAAGGTGACCAGCCTTGGTACGTTTAATCACCCACTACTGACTCCAATGATGATACTACCATCGACTGAAGTTAGTGGTTTCAGAGTCAGATTACCTGTAATAACAAAAATTTTCTCCTTGCATTGTACACCATTGATTATTACGTTTACAACTTTGGCTTCAGTCAAATAACAACTCTTTTCATTAGCTACTGAATATATTCTCACTCTTTGTTTAGTCTGGTGGCAGTGGTTAGTGCATTTGCCATTATTTATTTCGTTTCTTATCTGGAGGTGAATAAATTTTGGCACTCTACTGCCAGCCACTCTCAGCACTCAGTATCACTAATGCATGGATTAGGAAACAACAAAACAAATATCTTAGTAGCTTCTGAAGCTGACCTTTCCCGACAATCAGGCAACTTAGAAAGTCTGATGCATCTCTGCGCCAACCGTTTAAAGGTCACCAACATCGCTAGAAAAAGTTATTTCATTATAACTAACATTTGACCAGACGAGGCTGATTTCTTGGCCAAACCAAATTCACAGTAATGACTCTATTCATAACAACACAAGCATAAGCAATAATTTGGTAAAAATAACAGAAAAATACATTAATTCCAATCTTTAAAGAAGTAATTAGCGATGATTCCGATTTGCTAGTTCATAGAGAAACGTGTTACCAGGCTTGTTGTACTCTTATATACATACAAACATATATGTGCATACAGCCTAGTACTTACGATCAAATGAATGCAAGTGACACACTCTGTCGAGGCTCATCCTAAAACTCGACTTAAAACTCACCATAAGAGAAAACAATAAGCAATGAAAACCACCAAAGTCAACCTCAAATATAAATATAACTCAGCAGGACACATGCCCGAGGCAGGATTCGAACCTACGACCGTAGCGGTCTCGCGGTTCCAGACTGAAGCGCCTAGAACCGCTCGGCCACATCGGCCGGCTGACATTTTCAGTCCCTCCTGTAATGTCAGTTGTGTTACTCACAGTCTTTTTCCATCTTACTCACATCATACTGAAATTATAATCATTCATTTCATTCAGATGTCGATTGCCACCACTACCATATCCATTTAATCCCCATACGTACACCGTATTTACTAAAAAATAGGCCTGAGAACAACCTGTTTCTGGTCAAGATATTTTGCAAAAACTTTAGTGTAGCTGGTCGGGCATCTATTGAAGTACCACGTGCCTACCGCATCTAGTGTGGTGAGTGTCCTTCCACGTACATAGGCTGAACTGACCATTCCTTTAACATACGGTCAGAGAGCATCAGGATATTAGCAGTTCCAAATCCGCTCTGACTAACCAACTGAAGGACCATAACCATACCATTTCAAATACAAACACAAATTACAGTATTCTACATATTCAACGTAAGGGCCTGATGTTAAACATTTTAGAAGAAATAGAGATCATCTGCAGCATTTACTGTGATCCATCGGGTATTTTGAACGAGAAAATTGCGCTTAAGCACGCAGTACTGCTGAGTAACTTTTCTTTTTTGAAGCAGCGTCCAGCCTCCTTTCCTTGTTTTTCTGGTTTCTGACTATTGGACGTCATTACGTATATTTCTTAAGTGGGCCAGTGTTTTTCGTCATTACTTTTGTAGCCCTTAATTAGGCCTAACGAATGTACAGTATATGCCAGTTTCCTATAATGAGGTCTGCAAAGTCCACCCACATCATTTTACGTAGCTGCAAAATGTGTTCTTTTAATAGAAATTTGCATGTTTTTCATTTTTTATCCTATGACTATGGCGTATTATTGTGCTGCGTCATTATTTGCGTCTTCACTAATTTAAAATTTACCTGTCTCTCATGATGTAAAATTAGTCTCAGGTCTTATCTTATGTAAGGCTCGATTAGTTGACTTTTAGTTAGCAGGTTTTAAATTGACCCAACTTTTAATGTCTTTTTAGTGCTATTGCTACTAGCTATTAATTGGCATGATAGTTTCTGACAGTGTGGACGGAAGGTTTCACTACTTTTTCTTTTGGTCAGTATCGAGATGCTTGTAAATAGGAGTGGCACATGTGTATATTTTTTAACCGATGACTGCAGAGTGTTGTTCCACGTCGCCACATATAATGCGTCCTCCAGAATAATGTATACACAGTTTAAGGAATGGAAAGTATTACTTATGGGTTTCTTTACATTTCATTATTGATCACACATGTTGTACAACCCTCAGTTTAGCACATGGTTACTTTAAATGTTCAAAATGTTCACCGTTGGCGGCTTTACACACAACAGAACGACGAGCGGTCGCCGCAACTACGTCTGTCAATGTTACAGTGGAGATCGCTGCCCATGTCGCTGTAATCTCCTGATGAAGTTCCTCCAGCGTGCGTGTCTTAACCAGAGGTGTACAAATTCCCCTTGCAGCCTGCTTGCCCCTAGCTCCTCTGCAACCATTCATGCAGATCAGCCTGCCGCGACGTAAACACAAGAGTGCGCGTGTACTGAGGCATAGTGGGCAATGCGGGCGATACGGGCTCCCGCAAGCCCGGGCTACCTGGGTTCCCGCAAGCCTGCCAAGCTTCACGGGACCCGCTCAGCTTGCTGCGCCTGACAACAGGTTGCGCTGTCAAGCTACCGTGACTAGAGTAGCCAGGTAGTTAGCCCGCAGTTCATTTATCGCAACGGTGGAGGCAGCACAATGAATAGGTCGAACTTTAGTGAGATTGAAAAAAAATTGACAACTGGCGAATACATGCTGGTAACGAAACAGAGCACAAGTGCCGCATGGGAAACGTTTTCGTGTGTTTATGAGGCCACTTCAAATAAATTGGTAGGTGTGTCTCAATGCAAACTATGTAAAAAGCTCTTAAGTACTTATTCGGGAACCTCGAGTATGTTACGACATGTGTGCAAATTTGACAAGCAGTTCCCTCACTCCGTAAATATCTTGAAAGAGGACAAAGATTTAGTGGCCGAAAAGTGAGTCGAAATGTGTGCTAAGGACGTGAGACCATTTAGCAGTATAGAGGGAGAAGGATTTCTTAATTTAGGGCAGACACTGATCGACATAGGTAAAAAATATGGCTCAGTTGATATTAAAAATTTTATGCCTTCCCGAGTGACAGTAGCTAGGAGAGTTCAAACCTTAGCTGATAAAGTGCGCAGCAAAATGATCCCAGATATAGTGCATGCGATTCGTTCTGGTATATGTGCCAGTACAATTGATCTATGGACAGACAATTACAAAGGGGTGCATTACATGTCCGTGACAATGCATTACATAAATTCAGACTGGCGTTTGAATAAATATGTACTGATGTGCTCTGCGTTTCCTGACTACCCAAAAACTGGCTCGAATATTCGAAACGAGTTGGAACATGGCTTAGAAACTATGGGTGTTTCTCGTGAAGACATTGCCAAAATTACGTTTGTC
Organism: Schistocerca serialis cubense; assembly: GCF_023864345.2. Taxonomy (NCBI): domain Eukaryota; kingdom Metazoa; phylum Arthropoda; class Insecta; order Orthoptera; family Acrididae; genus Schistocerca; species Schistocerca serialis. The sequence continues at coordinate 654,278,895 of NC_064640.1, read as the reverse complement.
ACAGACCAGGGCAGTAACGTTGTCAAAGCTCTCGAAGTATATCAGCGTCTTCCATGCATGGCTCATAGTATATACACAGTCTTGAAACATGTTCTGAGCGAACAGTTTTTGAAAGAAAATGTTCCAAATATATTAGCCATTCTTAATACAGTGCGGGCTACGGTTTCGTACTTCAAGAGAAGAGGTCTCTGTGTGAGACTGAACTCATCTTTAAAGCAGTGGGTTTCAACTCGTTGGAATAGTTATTTTGACATGCTTGTATCAGTCCATTCTCAGATTGATTCAGTGAAGGCTGTTTTACATAATGAAGGTGCCTCTGATAAAATGCTGGGTTATGACCACCATATAACTGGCCAGCTTATAGAATTTCTTAGGCCGTTTAAAGAAGCCACAGTTGATCTAGAGAGTGACAAGGATCCTACCCTACATTTAGTTCTACCGTGGTTTTATGCCTTAAAAACTCACTGTACCGTACGGGATAACGATGAAGAGGTTTGTAATTTTATTCCATCTGAATATTATAGAACCACTTGTGAAATATGTATGTTGAGAAAATGTATTTTCAGGACATGAAACCTTTGAAACAAGCCGCTGATGCCTTCCTAGAACAGAAAATGTGCGTTAGTATGTTGCATAAAATTGCAACGTTTATGGTGGCTAACTACCGCACATTAAGAAAGTTAATCGAGGATGAAAAAATTGAAGTTTACCAAGCAGCACGACAGATGTGTGCTGAAGGTAAGCTCCTAAGATAATGCATATATTCTTCATCTACATGTACATGGTTACTCTGCAAGACACACGCAAGTGCTTAGTTGAGGGTTCATCGAACCACTTTCAACTTATTTGTCTCCTTTTCTCGAATTTCGCGCGGGATAGAATACCTACAGCTTTCCGTCTGAGCGCTGCTTTTTTGTATTTTATTCTGATGATCATTTCTTCCAATGTATATGGGACTGAACAATATCTCTTCGAATTCGGAGGTGTAAGTTGGTGATCGAAATTTCATATATAGATCGCGCCACGTCATAAAACGCCATTGTTGTAATGATTACCACCCCAACTCTTGTGTAATTTCCGCGACACTCTTTCCCCTGTTTTACGATAATACCAAACCAGCTGCCCTTATTTAGACTCTTTCGACCTCTTCCGTCAATAGTAAGGCTCTCGAACTTCGTAGCAATGCTCCAAAAGAGTGTTTTGTCATTAAAACGCCTACAGTATTTTCTGTGTGTCCATTCCTATTTAAGTAGGTCGTAATTGTAATCAGAGGTATTAAGTAGAATCTACAGCATTTAGATTTGACTGGTTGATCTTGTAAACGAAGTTTAACGGACATAGTTTAGTACACACAGGGATAAACTCGCTCTTGTCATTATTTATTGCCAATTGCTAATTTTCACACCAAAAATATATACCTTATTTAAATCGTCCTGCAGTTAGTTTTGATCTTCTGGTGACTTTACAGGACGATAAATGATAGCATCATCTAAAACCTATTATAATTTCAACTATGTGTAGTACGATCTTCACATTATTCTGCAAATATTAATTGGAACCTGTACAGTTTCAGTACAAGTGCCCAATCACAGCAACCAAGAAACAAATCCAGGGCCGTACAAAATGGCGAAATTTGAGGACTGGGCAGAAGAGCCTCCTCTCCTACATGATGAAGTCAGCAGATACTTGCAAGAACACTGTGTGAACGAGGGAGATATTCTACAGGGGTGGAAAAATAACTCCCAACGACTTCCTCGACTTGCGTGTGTGGCAAGAAAAATATTAAATATACCAGCCACTAGTGCGTCTAGTGAGAGAATTTTTAGTTGCGCTGGAAACCTAATTAGCGAAAAACGATCACGTCTTAATGCAGACATACTTAACGATCTCGTCATAATTAATTCAAACACTAATCAGCAGACACATTGAAAATGCAGTAGAACATTAAACGGGAAACTGTGAGTTTGAGCGCAAATTTACTAATTAAGAGTGCAGATTTCTTTCTTGTGCTTTCTGGGCGTCAATTTCTGAGATAGAAATTTTGTAATGCATACAGTTCATTTTTATTTTAGACTAAACTTTTTGATTTCAATCCTCCCAAGTGACATTAATTATTGTTTGTAAACCATTTTCTGTTACTTGGGTTTGCAAAAGTAGCCAAATATTTTTAGGAGTATCTGGTTTGGCCTAAATAATACTTTCAGGGGAACTGAAGGAAAATTTGTAAAGATTTTATGTTGAAAAGTGTTCTGCAAAATAAAATATTCATTTGTGGAGTAAGGCAATACACATTATGAGTTTAAATTACAATTTATTTTGTTGAGTTCCACACACATTGCAAAATGTAATTTTATTCTTGTATTTCTATATTAAGGGGAATCCCACATGCAGAGTCAAGATGCTGAAGACCTAGACACTACAAATACTCCTAAAATGAAGAGCGTCTTTTTCCATGAATGTATTGTAGTAGGAATATAATGGAAACTCTGAGCCACTCTCCACAGCGTCTATATCTGCGTCATGAGGATTCAGACTCGTCGTTTAGGTCTGTGTTATGAGGGTCTACAGTCGTCGTTTAGATTTGCATCATGCAAGTAAACACTCCTCGTCTTAGTCTGCATCATGATGGTCCGAAATATGGTCCCTCATGATGCAGACCTATACTACAAGTGTGGACTCTCATGACGCAATCGTAGGAGCCGCGAAAAATGGCTCAGGGTCGCCATTGTATTCCCAGTACTATAGTTTTTAGACGAACTGGATACGAAACAAGTCCTTCGATTTTGTTAAAATGCATTTTGGCAATTTAGAATGATTTTGCCAACTTCGAATGAATTCACAGAGCCAGTAAAATACATCCTGGAAACGTAGTTAAATATTTATATAATTGTTGTCATACTTGGCTGAAACATACTAAAGTTAAAGAATCTAGACTTCCAAAATCTTAATTTGGTTCTCATTGCAGTACAGTGGTTAATAGGGGCGTAGATAATTTATTCTTCTGGGGAGGTGACCAATCTTCTTTTTGGGGGGTGGAGGTTCACTTCTTTAGTACAAATATCCATCCGTTTCGGTGTTGAAAAGTGCAGCACAGACTGCATTGCGTTGCCTGGGCATTTATTTATTCCATACTCTCGTAGTCCATCTTCCCTCCCGTATTTTCTCTCTATCCATTTAGTCCTCTCCCACTATCTCTTTGATCACCTCCCCCCCCCACCCCCTCCCCATCCCTTCGCCGGCCGAAGTCGCCAAGCAGTTCTAGGCGCTACAGTCTGGAACCGCGCGACCGCTACGGTTGCAGGTTCGAATCCTGCCTCGGGCATGGATGTGTGTGATGTCCTTAGGTTAGTTAGGTTTAAGTAGTTCTAAGTTCTAGGGGACTGATGACCTCAGAAGTTAAGTCCCATATTGCTCAGGGCCATTTGAACCATTTTTGAACCCATCCCTTGGCCCATCTCCCCCCCACCCTCTATCCATCTCCTCGTCCTCTCTCTGTTGGATTCCGCCACCTCAGTTCATCTCCTCTTCACCTATCTATGAAAACTTATATATATCTGTCAACTTTTGTGGTGATCAGTGAATCAATGTTAAAGTTTACTGCTAGGTAGCATTTATTGTAATACTTTTTGATACGCAGCATTGATAGTTTTGTTTTCTGGTGCGTAAACAAATGAAGTTGAAGGTGTCCCGACAGGGGAATATGCGACATACAAATAGCCATGTGAAAAACATGATTTTCAAGATTGATGCCACAAACATATAACAACTGCCCTTGCGATTTATCTATCGACATGGCAAATGTAAGCTGCACTGGAAATTATAACCGTTTAAAGTCGAATGGCATGTCGGTCGGAATCTTAGTGATACTGGAATCAAACTGTCCTCACCTTTGTACTTTCCTTTTAAAATTGTGGCTTCGATTACGTTGTTCCTTAACTTCTTCACCGCAAGCCGGGTGCCATTACAAAGACGTGGCTGGTTTACCTTTCGCAACATGATTGCCGATCCGACTTAATTACAGATTGGGAGGCGGTAATCCGGGGAAATCCAGCGAATTTAAAAATTCCGCAGGATAGTTGACTACATCATCTTGGTTAGTAACGGAATAAACCGACTTGTATGTCAGCAATTCGCCAGGTGTTACATTTTGAATCTGAAAATTCATATCGTTAACATCAAGGTTTCTTGCAGCCAATATAACACGATCACTCAACCAAAAATGGTTTGCAACTGTTAAACGACATTTGCTGTGCGCAAATTGTCCAACACGATGACTGTGAATGTGTCAGACAGCTCTCAAATTTCAAAAAGATCATAGACATTTCGTTTAAAAGAAATGTATATATATATATATATATATATATATATATATATACTCATAGACAAATACATATATATACATATACACACACACACACAGATATATATATATATATATATATATATATATATATATATATATATATATATATATATACATGCACATGTAAATATTCAAAAACCTTCTCCATGGAAACATGCGTACATAGTGAAATTTCATGGTAACCCGCAAACGATGTCAAAATCTTTTGTAATGTACTCTCTTCAATGTACTGTCCGAAATATTATGTAGACAGTGATGTTCCTCTTGATGGTCAAGTGTGCAAAATTTCTTCAAGATCGGAATAAAATTGTAGGTTGGTGTAGAAGTGTGTAAGTAAAGTATCCTCCGCCATGCACCATTCAGAATTTTAAGCAGACAGCGCCCTTCATCCTGCTTTGAATATCAAGTGTGCCAAATTTCATCAAGATCGGAATAAATACGTACAATTTGTCGAATTCCGTTATGTAAAGGAACCTCTGCCATGCACCATATGAAATTTTATGTAGACTGTGACCTTCCTTTTGGTTTCAAGGTATAGTGTGCAAAATTTCATCAAGATTGTATGCAATACAAACACACGGACACAATGAAAACGCACTTTCAGTTTTTGTCAAATTTTCCAATTTTTCGGTCGATTTTCGAAAAATTTTATTTCGTAAAAACCTTGTCCTGAGAATTACGAACACAGCAAAAAAAATTTAGCCGAACTGGTCCAGGCGTTCTCGAGTTTTACGCTTATCAACACATTTGGCAATTAAGTTTTATTTATATAGATAAGAAGCCCGAAATATACGCGTAAAGGAAGAATATACAAATAAAACCAATATTTTTTTACCTGAAATTAATGCATATATATAACGTTGGGGTTTGTCTTTTGGTGCTCAGGTAAAATAAAAACTTTTGATTAACGTTCATAATACGACAATGACGCGCGCAGACTAAACGGCTGCGTAGCGCAGCTCAGCAGTAATATGAGCAGGCAAGCAAGTTTCCCGCAGCCTGCCCGGGTTGGGTTCTGCTTGGCTTGGCTGGGAGTGAAGCAGCCTGCCCGTTCTGTTGACAACGAGCGGCGGCCTGCCCGCCTGGCCACCGGGCAAGCATGGGCGGGTTAAAAGCGGGACATGTACACCTCTAGTCTTAACGTCGATAGACGTAATCTTTCACAGTTACCCACAAGTAAAAGTCCATATGTGTTAGATCTGGTGACCGTAGAGGGAATTCAATGGACGCTTTTCGTCTAATCCAGTGCCCCGGAAAATAGTCATCCAGGAAGGCTTGTATGGCTAGTGGTAGTGTGGTGGTGCCCCATCCTGTTGGTAGAAGACCCCTTCATCAGCTCCATGAAGAGCACGTATATCTGGCAAAACTGATGTGCGTAACATTTCCAGGTACACTTTTCCAGTGACAGTAGCATCAAAGAAAAAGGATCCTAATAAGCCCCTAGATGATAGTCCACACCACACATGAACCCCTGGTAGACTGACTGCTTTATCCACATAAACATGCGGATTTTCCGGTGCTCAGTACACAGTGTTATGCCGATTCACGGTTCCATTAGGTTTAAATTGTGCCTCGTCACTCCACACTACCTTCGCCACAAATTGTTCATCAGTTACCATTTGCTGATACCATTCGCAAAATTGCATTCGGGATTAGGATCGTCATCATTAATCGCGTGCAGTAATCGTGGACTGTAAACTTTCCACTTTGCAGCTTTCAGAATTCTTCGTACACTTGTGCTGCTAACCCCCTCTTCACGCGCACATTGCTTAGCAGACTTCTGTGAAGAATTAACTAACGTTTCCAACACGAGTGCCGACGAAGCAGGACTTGTAGCTGTACGCTGTCTTCCTAATCTTCCTTTGTGAATATCACAAATCATTCCATGCAATTTAAACGTGTTAATGATGTGTTTAATTGTTAGGCAGGTTGGCGGCTCTGTTTCAAACTCCCGCCTCCACCGACGTTGCATTTCAACGGCATTATCAAACTTGAAAAACCAATTCACAATATACTTCCGTTGCTCGGATGTCAAGCGTACTCCAGCCATCTTGTTTTCTCAATACTAATATCTGTTGAGCCAAAGACCATACTACAACACACTCGTAACGACAATGTCGATATCTCGATAGAGCCTGGCGGACTCTGTATATCCCCAGCAAATAAAGAACTTGCATGCCACTCGTGTAAAGGAAGAAGCTTCATTGCGTTTTACGGTTTATAGATAAATTTTAATGTCGCCAGCTTCCACTCAGTTTTACTACAGTTTTGTGCTGCTCTGTTCAATATGTTCCTTTGCCACACATAATGTATTTTAACGTTTTTCATGAAACTTTCTGTACAATGTTTCCTTTTTTCATTTTAAATGTAAATCACTAATTCAAATTGTGAACGGCCGGGCTGGTGGCCCCGCGTTCTTCTTCCTGTCAGTAGGTGGCAGTACTTTAGCCACTATGGTTTACTAGTTTGCTTCCTCCTTCGCGTTCGCTACTCCATGCTCTGTGCTCGCCTATAGCATAATGCGTCTTGTACTCGACCACCGCGGCGCTCACAGTCACAGCTCCACGTGTAAGTGACCTGGTAATCTTTGCATTTTTCTTTACCCAGGTAGTCGTCTGTAGTACTGTCTGGTGTCACTTTGGCACTGGTTAGGTTTTACAGCACATAGCCCGACCAGTGGTTTTTAAATTTTTTTATGAAATCTGTTTTTCTTTTTATGTGTATTGCTGCGTGTACAAATTATCTCCCGTCTCAGTACGACACCTGAAGATGGGCGTATAAGAGCCCGAAACCGGTCGTGTTCTGAATGAAAGAACCTTATAATTGTAGCGGTATTTTCAACCTCTGGTATAATGCTCAGTTGCGGATGTTCCTCCGACAGGATTGAATTTGATGTAGGTCACAGCTGTCCTTTTTCAGTTTCAATAGATCTCTTCATTCCAGAGGTCATATTTAGTGGTTAGGTAATTAATGTTCTAAAATTTAAGATCAATTAATTCAAGTTCGGCAAGGCAGCATAGAGACAAGGACTGTTTTACAAGGTTTCTAAAGGAAAGAAAAAAGAAAGCATGATTATTTACTTCAGACCATCTGACAGAAGAAATGCAAATCGTTAGGTCAAATTTTGGGTGCCCTAATTACGATGCGCCAATCTTCGTAATACACATCACATACCATTTACGCTACAGTAAGGGCTTCGCTTCCCAAGTGTTTGGTCTACGATGACATTTGACGTGGAGCTCCTTTTTTGCTGTGTCATTTAGTCCCAGCTCGGCTCGAGCAATTCGGCAACTGCACGACTAGTCGGGTTTCCGAGGAGTGCTGTGGTGAGTGTCTTCAACAAGTGGTGAAACCAACGTCAAACACGTCCAGACGTCGTGGGGTTGGGCAGCCAATCACCATTACAGATTTCGCACGTCGTTGCGAAAAAAATAAGCTTTACGCCATGAGGAGAAGTGTGCTTTCCAGTGACGTCACAAGCATCACATGACTCAAATTGAGCGTTTTAGGAGGCTTTCTAACTATTTGAACTTCATTTTCGTTTTTTTTAATAATGCGCATAAAATGACATAATGAACAACTGAAGACGGTTTTCAGAAAACAATCAAATACCATGTTCTAAAGGGGAGCCAGGGTATGCATTGTAGAGTAGTGCTCAAATGAAAAGTAAAGTAAAAGGGGAGACAATTTGTATTAAAGAAGAAGGATTACTAATTAAACAATTTGCATCTTAGCTGGAATTATCGAGGACAAAATTTTATATTATGACGTAATCTGTACTGCGGACCCAACTGAAAAGAAGACCTTTTTTTCAATTCTCGATCCCTAAGGAGTCGGGCGGGCCGCCTTTTCTTCATTGGGACCTTAGACTACGGAATGCTGTTTGGACACATGTTATTTTTGCTGATCTTAAGAATAGGGTATGGGGAGGAACTTGTATCTGACATTTGGGAATTTATTTGCAGGAAATTCGAGGACAGCTCCAATATTCACCTTATGGCCTGAGGAAAATCAGCAAAACACGGCCAGGGATGGTGGTGGTTCACCAGACCTCTGGTAACGTACTACTTCGTTATCCTTGCTACATCCCGTTGGTCTTCTGCTTCTTGCATATCCTACTCTCTTCCTCGACTGCTGTGAGGGTCCCTGGCTCCACGACCATGGTGGGTATTTTTCACACTTCCAGTAGGGTTCCAGGAAGACAAGATCAGGGTGAACCTTCCCTGTCTTTTTGTCTGCTTCGAATGAACGCTTCCGCCATTCGTAGTCGTCCGGCATCAAAAGCCTGCCGGAGAAGTAGAGAACCTCCTCAGTCATGACCACTTGGTCTACCATCTCTGGTTGTGTTGGTCGATCTTTGGTTTCTCTAAGAGTACCTGCTTGTGCTCTGCGGTACACCACCATTTTCTTCTTCTTGCCATCCATTGGCGATGGCGTCTGCGTCCCGTCGTGTTGCTGTGTGTGGCCTTCTGTTTGGGAGGCCATCGAGGTACTCGTTGGTGGGTGTCTGCACATCTTTGGGCTCCATTTGAGGTTGTTGGAGGTATACCTATCTCAGGAGGAGGCAGGTGGCCTCCATCTCTGCACAGAGCGCGATTCTGCTTCCTCCAGGATGGCGTAAGTGTGCCAGTTGTCTTCTTATAAGCCTGATGTTGCGCCGCCTTCTGCCACTGCAGCGTCTTGGTCAGCGCTGCGGTGCAGTGCGGGCAGAATCGGTTCTGTGGCGTGTGGGCGACCTCCTCTTCCACCACTCTCACTGGTGGTGGGCGCAGTGGGTCGCGCAGGATTGGGGGCCGCCTCGGGTTTGCTCGGAATGTGAAGCCACTACCTCTACGTCTTCTTAGTCGCCTCATCTTTGCTTGATCGGTGTTTATTGATCTTGGCTCGTTCATGCTATTCTGGTTCAGTTCGTTGTTGGTGGCGCAGCCTGTGAAGGCCCTTGAGGTGCGCCAGTTGGCGACGTGTGGCCCAGCGCAGCAGGCGCACGTCGGTTGTGCGTCTTTGCACTTGACGCACTTCTTCTGATTGTAGCAATACTTCGCCACCTGTCCCTCCTCTTGATATTTGAAGCATTGTGGCTTCGTGTCTTCTCCGCCGGGAGAGGCTGCACTTTGACATCAAAGCCCATGAGCTTGGTAAGCTCACAGACTTTTTCGGTGTTCTTTCTTCATAGCAAATTTTCGGCTGTATCTGCTACCAAGATGAAGAGCGATGGTCATCTCTCACATTGCCGAAACCAGCTATTAACAGCCCTCTGTGAACTGTGTCTTCACTACACATCCACAGCAATCCTCTGAGGAGTGGTTCGGTTTTAGCATGCTTGTTCCTTTGTGGCTTCTTCTGGTGCGCTGGAAGGATATTTCATTTGAGTAGAGGCTGTATGGCCTCGTCTAGGACCAGCATCCTAGCCTCACCTCCAGAAGAGCGCCGTTTTGGCGTCCTCGAGTACTCCCAGACGGTCCAGCCAGTCACCGCCTGTGTATTGGAAGTAGATTACTGGTATCAGCTCCTCGAGATCGGGGGAAGCCAGCTCTGTGAGCAGATGATCACAGGTCCTATGTCGTTCCTCTTTGTGGTCGCGGGAGACGTCGAGTTCATTGGAAGCAGAGCTGTTCGGTTCGCTCTCCGAATCCAGATGGGCGACGGTCGACAGATCGCCGATCGTTTCTTCCACCACACTCTCGGGCGGCTCAGAAGGTGTAACCGACCCTGGGCGCGTCACTGTCTGCTCCTTCTTTCCATTTCCACCTCTGTCCATAGTGGTGCACGCAGCGAATACACGACGATTTTGCTGTTTCGCTGTGAGACCAGCAAGAACGACAATTTACTTATCACACACGCACCACTAGACAACTCTTCTCCTCGGTCTTACGGTAGCGTTGTGTTCAGCGACGGTGATGCGCACGCTACGGCTCCTGAGGCAGAACTGGGATATGCATATACACAGATGGCAGTAGTATCAGGTACACAGGGAATAAAAGTGCAGTGCATTGGTGGAGCTGTCATTTGGACTCAGGTAATTCGTGTCAAAATATTTCCGACATGATTAAGGCCCGAGGACGGGAATTAACAGACTCTGAACGCGGAATGGCAGTTGGAGCTACATGCATGAGATATTTCATTTCAAAAACCGTTAGGGAATTCAATATTCCGAGATCCACCGTGTCAAGAGTGTGCCGAGAATACCAAATTCCAGGCATTACCTCTCACCACGGACAACGCAGTGGTTGACTGTTTTCACTCGCCGACCAACAATAGCGGCGTTCGAGTAGAGCTCTTAGTGGTAACAGACAAGCAACTTCGCTTGAAATAACCGCAGAAATCAATGTGGAACATACGACGAATGTATCTGTTAGGACAGTGTGGCTAAATGTGGCGTTAATGGGTTTTGGCAGAAGACGACGAACGCGAGTGCGTTTGCCAACAACCCGACATCGCCTGCAGCGCCTGTGCTGCGCTTGTGGTCATATTGATTGGACCATAGGCGACTGGAAAACAGTCGTCTGGTCAGATAAGTTCCGATTCCAGCTGGTAAGAGCTGATGGTAGGGTTCGTGTGTGACGCAGACCCCATGTAGCCATGGACCCAAGCCGTCGATAAGGTAATGTGCAAGCTGTTGGTAGCTCTTATGAAGGTGTGGGCTGTGTTTACATGGAGTGGACTGGGTTCCTCTGGTCCAGCTGAACCGATCATTGACTGGAAATGTGCGGATACTTGGAGACCATTTGCAGCTATCAATGGACTTCATGTTTTCAACCATGTCACCAGACTACATTTGTTCACGATTGGTTTGAAGAATATTTTGGATAATTCGAGGGAATGATTTGGCCAGCTAGATCGCACGAAGTGTATCCCATTGAACATTTATGGGACATAATCGAGAGATCAGTTCATGCACAAAATGCGGCGCCGGCAAAACGTACGCCGTTATTGATGGCTACAGTGGCAGCATGGCTCAATATTGCTGCAGGGCACTTCGAACGACCTATTGACTCTATGCCACATCGAGTTAGTTGCTGCACTACGCCAGGTTTGAGAAAGGAGATGGTGATTCGATGGAAAATATGATACTGCGAGAAAATATGAACAGGCTACTGAAAGAAACGAGCCCTCCGTAATAGACGACATTCCCTCAGAACTGCTGATATCCTAGGGAGATGCAGCCATTACTAAATTATTCCACAAGGCGTGCAGGAGATGTGAGACAAAGGAAATACCCTCAGACGTCAAAAATAACCTAATAATTCCAGTTCCTTGCTGATAATTGTGAATATTACTGAAATATCATTTTAATAAGTCATATCTGCAAAATACTGAGACGGGTTGTTTACAGAAGAACGGAAAAACTGATAAAAGCCGATCTCGCCGAAGATCATTTTGGGTTGCGGAGAATTGTTCCAACATGTGAGGCAATGCTGATCCTATGGCTTATCGTTGAAGATAGGTTAAGGAAAGGAAAGCTTGTAACAACGTTGAATTGAATACACTCTATAAATTTCCGCAGCTAGCAGGAGTGAAATATAGATATCGAAAGTCTATTTACAACTCTTACAGGAACCAGATGGCAGTTTTAAGAACTGAGGGTCATGGAAGAAAATTAGTGATTCAGAAGGGGGTGAGGCAGGGTTGTAGCCTATCCCATCTTATTCAATCTGTGCAATGAGCAAGCTGTGAAGGAAGCCAAAGAAAAATTTGGAGAAGGAATTAACATTCAGAGAGAAGTAGAAACTGTGCAGCTTGCCGATGACATTGTAGTTGTGTTAGAGACAGCAAAGGACTTGGAAGTGATGTTAAACGGAATGGACAGTGTTTTGAAAGGACCAGTCAGGCTCACGTGTGGTAGGATTCATACAATAGCTAGGTGCCGTAGATCTCCACTCATCAGGAGTGTATATTACGAACATGTACTGGTGACTGCTGTTCTGCTGACGTGAACAGCAAAGCACTGGGCATTCTGGGCAGCAAATCGCTGATGTCAGCACTTTCTGGTCTCAGCGTTCCAGGAATTAATTTGATGTCAGCGTTTTTTAGTTTCAGCATACCAGGGACTGGCGATGTCAGAAGATTACGGTGTCAGTGTGTCCAGTGCTGAGGGAATAGTGCTTGTTGTTCAACGTCACAGACATCTCTTCCACTACTCCGTTTTTCCCTCACGCAATTCTGAAACATCAGTGCCATCATGCACTGTTGTTCTTGACCAGTAATTACGAGTCCTCACTGAATTTGCGCAGTTTTGTTCTCCCTTCTATTTCTATGCTTTTTAGTGATGGAACCATAATCAATTTTGCAAATTGTTTGAAAAAGTGGCCGGATTGCCAAAAATGCAGATGTGGCTCAGCAAAATCTGAACACCTTATGCTGCTACGTATCTCCCTACTGTTAAATGGTGTGTAAATGTGTGCATTCTTGTAGAAAAAGATGCATGCAACGCAAATGTTACTGCACATTGTAAATAATTAGTTGCGTGACATTGTCTTCTCACAGGCGACGTCATGATGCTCGCGTTATATCAACGTCACTCCGAGGTCAATATCATGTTGCGGCAACGAAATTCCGATGTAAACATCATTTTATTTCAGCCGTTTTATGGCAACATCACATTACGTTGACCTTACCTTCATGCTCCCAACTAATCGCTGAGGAGACCCCACCAGTCTCGAGCAAGAGCTAATCACACTGCAGCCTGAACTCAAAAGTATCTGAATTATCTGAATTATTTATCAATCATGTACTGTTACTCTCAGCCAATAACTGCAATGTTCCACTGCTCTCAGGCAATTTGCTGTCCATTCTAGTCCTGTCTTCTGCAGTGAGAGGACCTATATGTGGGTATTTTTGTCATAACAAATTAATTTTATTATTATTCTATTTATGTGTGTTTCGTCATTCGAGGTTTGTAGGCTGTAGTGAGGAGAACATCGCCTTCAGAGTTTTCCTAATTAAAAAAATGGCTGCAAAAATTTACGAGGTAAGATACGATGAACTGCAGTGTGTCTAAATTAATGATGTGACAGCATATTCCGCGAAATGTCGTTAAATATTAACGTAAGACAATTTGACATTACAGTGTGTTTATGAATTAATGATAGCATGGTAAATTCTGCAAAAACGAAAGTCCTCTAAGAAAACTGTGTGTTGCTGGGTGCTAAGCTACCTAAATATGCTAGTGGAGGAGGAGGAGATTAGTGTTTAACGTCCCGTCGATAACGAGGTCATTAGAGGCGGAGCATAAGCTCGGATTGCGTAAGGATGGGGAAGGAAATCGGCCGTGCCCTTTCAAAGGAACCATCCCAGCATTTGCCTGAAGTGCTTTAGGGAAATGACGGAAAACCTAAATCTGGATGGCAGAACGCGGGTTTGAACTGTCGTCCTCCCGAATGCGAAAAAAATGCTAGTCATTATTACTTTGGCAATTAGGCAGCAACAGATCTGAACTCACAGACTAAGCATTTCTGCAAGTGTCAGTCCTTTCTGAGACAAAGCATTTCTACAGAGTCAGTGATTACTAAAGTACTTACTCACTGAGTAAGTACCTGTTAGAAACTGTCGATATGAATTTGCAGTTGGACATCAATCTGAGGTCCGTCTACAGCTGAGTGTAAACCAGTAAATGACAAGTACGTCAATATCACTACCATATCACACTGCATGCAGCAAGTCAGCCAGCTCTGAGGTAAAATAAAAAAAAATAGCAAGATGACACGTAAGTACAATTAACCTACCACGCCACGATATTTAGACAAATAAAATCTGATACTTATAAAATATATACCGCTTCATTATTAATGTGTGTGTGTGTGTGTGTGTGTGTGTGTGTGTGTGTGTGTGTGTGTGTGTGCATGGCATATTCTGAAAAATAGCGGAAAATTTGTCCATTCCGGAGGATGATTGCAAAATATTCGTTGCAAAGCATCGCATTGTCTCTAAATTTGTTTCTTGAGAATACGAGTAGTTAGAGGTTTTTCGCATTTTAAACTCTAAAAAATGGCGGAAACTGTAAGTCTATCCGCTCCACTGGGTGAACTGTGAGAGACAGGGGGCTATCCTTCTTAAAAATGGTTGCCAGTATTACTCTAAAAATTATATTGTAACAAATAAGCCCTCGGTCACAAATATTAAGTCAAAAATTGACCTGGTTTCGACGCTACTATCAGCGTCGTCTTCGGAATTAGACTAACTGTACTAAAACATTAGGTATATAGTACATTAATAAAATTAAAGTTTGCACTGATTCGAAAAGATGCAGTACTTACAAGTCACATATTAAAAAAGATCTCAGCCGGAAAGGCGACGTCATGAACACTTGTCAGATGGCGAGCCGCTAAGGGCTGTTCTTACTGTGGACAAGGGTTGCAACAAGACTGAGGTGCCCACTTTAGAAAGTGTGGGCAAGTAAACATGGTGTTGCTACGACCGCCATCTAGTAGCCGCAGAAACAACTAGGCTACTGTACATTTAAAATTAGACACATGAAATTGTGATGCAGCTGATTCAGGCGTAACGTAAGCATTAATAATAACAGGACGAAGTTACATATTTATCTGCTTTAAATAGAGATACATTTTGTAATGTAAAAACGTTAGTTATGACATACAAGAAAACAGCAAAGATGTGACAGTAAAACAACATTTCGGTAAACAGCATGAGGAAATCTGAATCAAAGATCAAGCAAGGCTTTATACAGTCAAAAAAGTTTTTATTTCGCAGCTGCAGCTGTTCGTTGAGAATGAGGCCATCATGACGAGTGAGATGTTTGAAAATCTCTAATTCCTCTAAGACATCTAACCTACGCCCCTTCTTTTCGGTATGCAGAATATTGTTATCGCCTATGGCTTTAGGAACGTGTCCAGTAATTAAGAGATGATCGGTAAAGGATGAATTTAGGGGACTGGTGCCGTTCTTTCTCAAAAGATGTTCTTTATATCTGACGGTGAACACCGTCAGATATTATCGGTGATTCAGCTAAGCGCAGTGTGCAGACTTGTGCCGTGTTCTTAATGTCTTGTGGACTCTAGGCTGAGAAGTGAAGCAGTGGTCAGTTTCATATGCGCAGATGTAATTCGTAGAACTGGTCCACACACCTCTAATTTCGAAACTGACAAGGCTACACCGTCGCGAGAAGCTAGTGTGAGTTTCGAACGGACAAACACTAAATTGCCGTTGGTCGAAGGCAGGCAGTTTCAGATCTTCTGTTAATGACTTTGCTGTGATGAATCCTTTACTTTCGTTGTCTAACACACATCGCGTAAGTTTACTTAGTCCTGTTGCTCCTCCATCGACCGCCTCCTTACAGAGGGAACCCTCATCTAAAATAGACGTCACAAAGTTGACCCATCCCATTCCTCCCTCCAATCCTACTGCTGCCAACGCTACCTTATGTACAACAACCATGTCACTGCTGCCTGCAAGAGCCCCCCTACTTGTCCCCATTGCAAATATTCCCACTTCCTGAAGAACTGTCCCAACCTCGCCTCTCCCCCTTCCTGTAATACTTGTAATGAACCCAATCCTACCTACTCCTCGAAATGTAAAGCAAAACCTCCTCCCTTCATCCCAGAGCTCACTGTCCCTGTCTTCCCATCAATGACTCCATCCACCCCAACAACTAGCTCTGCCCTCCTCTTACTGCGGAGGACATTATCCACTTTGTCACCATTGAACTCCAAAACATCGACCCCTTCCAGTGCCCCCACACTCTTTCCCAAATCGCCCTCACTGCATGTTCCATCTTCCACCTTACCACCTATGCCACCAACTCCCACAAAAAGCCCCATTTCACCTTCACCCCCCTCATCATCTTCGTCTATATCTACCCTACCATGATGCGACAACATTACAATATCCTTTACCATAATATCCACTCCCTGCCCACCCATAGACTCCTCTTCCACCACACCCTCAATCGACACCACGTGGATGCCTTCATCCCAAAAGAAAACTTCATCCAATCCCATATCTCTGTCTCCACAGCCCCTTACACCCTCCACCGCAGCGATAACCTGTACCCCCTGGCGCATGGCAAGGTGGCTATCGGCCACCTCAAGCACCTCTCTGTTCGGCCCCATCCTCTCCTCAACATTCCTGGAGAGCATCTCACTCTCAGCCTCTTCTTCCACACCTTACTGTCACATATGCCACCATCTACATCTGCCCTCAAACCTCCATCCCGTATGACTTCCTGGCCCACATTGACTGCACCTTCTCCACTTATGTGATTGCCACAGACCTCAATATCCACAGCCTTGCTCCTGCCAAACTCCAGCAGTGGCACTGATTTATCACCACCCTCCAGGGAGACCTGGTTCCCCTCCCCTAACACACCTGACCAGAATCCAACACCACTCCTGAAGTGATCCTAGCCTCTCCCAACCTCCTTGGGCTTGTCACTGCAGAAGTCCTTGACCTAATTGCCAGTGACTACGCTCCCGTTCTCCTCACTATCTCTGATGTTCACCATCCCCACCCTGTTCCTCACTCTGACATTCCTCCTAAACTTGTCCACGATTACTTCTGGACCAACTGGGATGCCTACCAGGACTCCATGCACACCCTGGTCAAACACCACAACCCTACCCTCCAATCTCCTGATGAAATCTTCTGAACCACTGCCTTCCATAGGCTGTCCTTCGTGAATCCCGTCGCTTCTACCACTCCTTCCTCCACATTCGTGACTGGGACACACTCACCCACCACCGGCAATTACAATGACACATACACAACATGCTTACTATGAAGAAATTCCGTGCTTGGCGACAGACATGCACACAACTCAACGCCACCCTCCCAGTAAACTCTTCTAAGTATTGGTCTGCTTTCCACCACCTTACTGGGAACCATCCTACCCCACAATACCCTCTCCTCCTTGATGACCAGCCCTTTCCTGACAACCTCAATTAGGCCAACCACTTTGCCTCCCACCTATCCGATGTCTTTTCCATTCCAGATGATCCCCAATTCGATTATTCCCTCTTCCCTGATGTCATCAATCATACAGATACCTCCGCTCCTCCCCTTGCTCCTAGCTTCCAGTACTTGGGTCACAGACAACCATCAGATCTTAGCACTCCCATCACTACACAGGACATCAGCCTCACACTCCGCATTAAACGTAACACCGCCCCCGGCCATGACCTTGTTACCTACCACCATCTCAAACACTGCCCTCCCTCCTTCCTTGCAGTCCTTTCCGCCCTCTACAACGTAATCCTTGTCACCAGCTTCTACCCTTGCCTGTGGAAAACCTCACATATCCTGATGTTCTCCAGACCCAACAAGCTTCCATCTGATGCCTCTTCCTATCACCTATATGTCACAACTCGGTGTTCAGCAAGCTCTTGGAATCCATCCTTACCCGCCTCATCCATCACCACCTCCACCGACATCACCTCCTCCCCAACACCCAATGTGGCTGCCAACCTTCCTTCTTCACTGACGACCAACTCCTGTGCCTCACTCATCTCATCTCCCTCCAACTTAACCCCTTTGCTCCGCCATTTTTGTCTCCCTAGACCTCGAAAAGGCCTACGACCACATATGGCATCTCAGTCTCCTGCTTAAACTCCAGACCTATGTCCTTCCTATCAACTAAGTCCATCTGATTGCCTCCTTCCTCTCTTGCCACCCCCACCCCCCTGCGTTATCATCCATAAAGCCGATTCCCACACAGATTCTACCCATGCACAGATGTACCCCAGGGCTCTGTCCTCTCCCCTCTCGTCTATCTCCTGTACACAGCAGATATGCCCCAACACTCCCCTCCAGTCCACCTCCTGCAGTATGCTGATGACACCGCCTTCCTTGCTCTTGATCCTACCCTTCAATGGTCCCAACACCTTCTCCACAATCACCTTGACCTTTTTGCCACATGGTATAACCAGTGGCTCCTCAAAATTAATCCTTCCAAGACCCAGGCAATCATTTTAGATCGTACCACTCGCTCCTTCTGGCTCCTTGATATTTCCCTTACCATATGCACCCATCCTGTCCACCTCTCCCCCACCCTCACGTACCTTTCTCTCACCATTGACTGTCACCTCACCTGGACAGCTCATCACCACCCTATCCAATCCAAAGCCCACAACCACCTCTGTCTCCTTAAACTCCTCTCTGGCCGGACATGGGGGTTGAACCCCACCACAATCCTCCACACAAATACAAACCCTTAATCCATCCCATCCTCTGTTATGCCAGTCCTGCCTGGAAACCCACCCTCTCCCCCCAAATTCTGTAAGTCCCTCCAGATCCTCGTGCGCCATGCACTCTGCCTCGCCTTATGTATATGCCTCAAATCCCCAACAGGGATCCTCTATGACCTTATTACTTTCCCCCATGTGCTCCTTTTCCTCAGACATATCCGAGACCTCTACACCTACTTGCCAAATTGATAACCCCATTCCCTGGTTGCTCCTTTCCACTCCAACCCCCACCCACTGCCACGCTTTCACTGTTGTGTCCCCCCTATCCTCATCCTCTACACCCTTCATCTCCTTTTCCAAGTTGGCTTCCGTCAGTTCCCCCTCCCGGATGATGCCTACTCTCCCTCCACTTATCCCTCCTATCAACTCTGATCCTCACCTCCTCCTCCCTCCTTCTGTCCTTTTCCTGGGCTTCCGCTGCCCCCTTCCATCCTGTTTTTTCCCCACCTACCCTCTCTTTGATTCCTTTCTCTCCCCTGAGTCCTTTTTCTTTCCCCTCCACTATCTTGCCCTCTCCTTCTCGCATCTGCCCTGCTCCCCCTCCTTTTTCTGATCCTCTTCCTCCATTGGCTCCCTCCTTTTTTGCTTCTGCTCTCCTCCTTCCCTTTTTTCCCCCTCATTTGTCCGGATCCTCAGCCCCTGATGTGCCATCGTACTCTATAGTGCAGTGTTTCTGTGAGTGTTCAGTGTTGTGCGTCCCTTTTTTAAACTTTTTAAACGTTGCAAACAGACACCGTACTGTCGTTAGGCGTGTTGTTAACTGTTGCGAACAGAAACCAGACTGTCGCCGTGTTTTTTTTAATTGTGCCTGTCTACTTGCTATGTGTTTTAATCGGCATCATTATGTTTTTAACTTTTCTGTAGGCTGCAGAGCTGCTTGTTACGCTACTGACAGGAAAGATAACTAAAAACAGAAAAATTAGGCCTGGTTGTGATGTCTGAGAAATGGTGGGGGCATACAACGCACTACACCCAGACAGCAGAAAATAGTGGTGCCAAGGGTGGTGCGTTACTTGATTTCCTGAAGGCTTAAACAATTCCGCACTGCCACCTGCTGAACAAAATATGAGTATACGGAGTATCAGACGAACAATGTGATTGAACTGAAGAGTTTCTGGCAAGCAGAAAACAACATCTCATTTTCAACAGAGAAAAATCTTCAGACGTAAAAATGGCGTTGGGCCTACTTCAAGAGATTGTCATAGGCCCCATCGCTTGTCAATTTATATACATGTTCCAGTGGCTAGCGTCGAAAGTTCCACGAGGTATTTTGTTGCTGATGCTGTTGGATATGGGGAAGTCACAACGCTGGAAAATTGTACCGAAATGTAGGAACAACTGCAGAGGATATACGATTCGTGCAGTGATTGTTAATTGACCGTCAACATTTAAAATGGTAAAGTTGAGCACATAAATAGGTATAAAAGCCCATTATCTTATTATTGCACTACTGCATAACAATTACTAGAAACAGATACGCCCATAAAAAGAGAAGTTTAAAGTGCAACGATACATAAAACTACTTGCCAGATGTCACACTTACATTCATTGGAAGAATCCTCAGGAAGAGCTTTCCACCCAAAACGAGGTAGCTTTCGACCTCGTTTGACCAATACTTAAATATTTTTCGTTTGCCTCCGATCCGTATCAGATAGGATTGGTAAAGGAAACAGAGAAAATCCAAAGAAGAGTAGCGTGTGTCGTGAATGAATCATTTAGTATGCACGAAAGTACCACGGCGACATTCAGCCAGCTCCAGTGGCATATGCTGCAAGAGAGGTGTTATGCTTCGTGGCGTAGTTTACTTTTAAAATTGCTAGAAGATGTCACTACACCAGCCCAAAGATGTAAACAACCATACATGAGCAGCGCCTATTAGACAGTGGGGGTCCAACAGCCGATCATTTCCAGTCATTCCACCAGGAAAGAGGTATACAGCTCGTGTTGTCTGTAGTTCAACCATGCCTAGACGGTCCATACCGCGGTTCGATCGCCTCCGCATTGTTACTTTCTGCCAAGAAGGGCTCTCAACAAGGGAAATTTCCAGGCGTCTCGGAGTGAACCAAGCGATGTTGTTCGGACATGGAGGACATACAGAGATACAGGAACTGTCGATGACATGCCTCGCTCAGGCTAAAATGGTTCAAATGGCTCTGAGCACTATGGGACTCAACATCTTAGGTCATAAGTCCCCTAGAACTTAGAACTACTTAAACCTAACTAACCTAAGGACATCACTCACACCCATGCCCGAGGCAGGATTCGAACCTGCGACCGTAGCAGCCCCGCGGTTCCGGACTGCAGCGCCAGAACCTCACGGCCACCGCGGCCGGCTCGCTCAGGCCACCGAAGGGCTACTGCTGCAGTGGATGACAGCTAGCTACGGATTACGACTCGGAGGAACCCTGACAGCAACGCCACTATGTTGAATAATGCTTTTCGTGCAGCCACAGGACGTCGTGTTACGTCTCAAACTGCACGCAGTAGGCTGTATGATGCGCAACTTCACTCCCGACGTCCATGGCGAGGTCCATCTTTGCAAATACGATACCATGCAGCGCGGTACAGATTAGGCCAACAACATGTCGAATGGACCGGTCAGGATTGGCATCACGTTCTCTTCACCGATGAGTGTCGCATATGCCTTCAACCATACAATAGTCACAGACATTATTGGAGGCAACCCAGTGAGTCTGAACGCCTTAGACACACTGTCCAGCGAGAGCAGAAAGGAGGAGGTTTCCTGCTGTTTTGGGGTGGCATTATGAGGGGCCGACGTAAGCTACTGGTGGTCATGGATGGTGCCGTAATGGCTGTACAGTACGTGAATTCCATCCTCCGACCCATAGTGGAACCATATAGGTAGCATATTGGCGAGGCATTCGTCTTCATGGACAACAATTCGCGCTCCCATCGTGCACATCTTCTGAATGACTTCCTTCAGGATAACTACATCACTCGACTAGAATGTCCAGCATGTTCTCCAGATATTAACCCTATCGGACACGCCTGGGATAGATTGAAAAGGACTGTTTATGGACGACATGACCCACCAACCACTCTGAGGGATCTATGCCGAATCTCCGTTGAGAAATGGGACAATCTGGACCAACAGTGCCTTGATGTACTTGTGGATAGTGTGCCACCACGAATACAGGCACGCATCAGTGCAAGAGGACGTGCTACTGTGTATTAGAGGTACATGCATGTACAGCAGTCTGGACCAACATCTCCGAAGGTCTCGCTGTGTGGTGGTACAACAGACAATGTGTTTTCATGAGCAATAAAAAGGGAGGAAATGATGTTTATGTTGATCTCTATTCGAATTTTCTTTACAGGTTCCGGAACTCTCGGAACGGAGGTGAAGCAGAACTTTTTTTGGTGTGTGTGTATTTGCGGAAGGCCATTGATCTGAGAGCCATCGTCCAATAACGCTTGTAATTTTATGTCCTATATCTCAATCGGTATGTGTCTTTTAGTTTTTGGGTCTATATATTCAGAAGACCGTTCCACAAAACATCCTAGTCAACAATTAGATCACTATAACAACTCTTACAGAGCATCAGTTTCGGATTGTGTGGGGACTTTTTTCATTTTATGGTCTCTCTGCTCTGAGCGACCTCTATTTGGTGCTTAACTAGCACTGCTTTATGCAGTCGTCTCTTTTCCTTTGGTTTAGTTATAGCTTGCGGTTTCTGTGTTGACAATAACTCGGGTAGCTCTACTACATTAACTCTTGTTGGTATTTTAATATTTTTATGTGCGTTGCCATTAGAGTCGTCTCTTAAGATATGAACTCTAATTTCAAACTGCTAACAATTTTCTTTAGCTTTTGATGGTCTCCTTCAAATAATTCTTTACTCCACGTGCCTTTCTCCCTTGAGCTCTTCCATTTTTCCGTTAATAAAAGACTGCATTATTCATAACGGTATTCATATCATCAGCCACTTATATATTGTCCGCAGCACCCCCACTTCGTAACCAATAATTTTATGTTAATTAGCTGCTAGCACGCTCTGTGAAGCGTTCTTTGCCCCATTACACTTAACGGCTTCATTAATTGCTGCCACCATAATTTGCACTGAGCTTTCGACTCCACTACACACAGTTTATTCTGGGCAAAGTGGTATCGTTTTTGGATCTATCTTGTGTTTAACCTCCTTGCTCTTTATCCGCCCACCATTTCTTTTTGTGTTCCTACCCGTTCCCATTGCCTTAGCACTTGATGCATGTTACTAACTTGCTTTACACATTTTTGGATTTCTGTCAACCCATTCGCATTATTATTATTCAATTTTACTTCTGGAGTGCTAATACCCCGATACATTTTTCTCTTTTACCACTCCCATTACTTTGTTTATGTTCAGCGCTCCCACAGAAGACGTTATACCTCTGTCTAACAAACGTATTCACACACAAATCTGCTGGTTTTCTTCCCCACTGTTATTGTTCATCACTGCGCCTTCTGCATCTGTTATATTCATTTTTCTTATCTTGAGCCGGGTATATCTTACTGCACCTGTTTGGCCTCTAGCATATTCTTCGTTATATGGACTGAATTCCCTCTCGCAGAACGAAAAATTGTGCATACTGCGTCCTCTATCTCATCGCACTGGACTGATACAATGTAAGTAGTGTAACTACCTACTACCCAGCCCATTCTTTATCATATGTGCAGATTGTGAGTTGCTTCCATGCAGAGGATAGGACCATGACGCCACAATACAAGGTGGAGGAATCCAACCTGCGGTGCCTTGTAATTAAAAAACCCAAGATGGCAGAACTAGTACAGTTGTGATAGTGGGAAATTAAAAAATCCAAAACGGCAGAACTAAGCCAGCTATGCTCTGCAATCTCTGATCTCATAATCGAAGATACTGGAACTATCCCAGTTATGCGTTGAAATGCCTCTCATGTTACAATCCAAAATTACATGTTCAAAAGTATTTCAACCACCCGAATTGTGTAAACTGGCATCATGCTCAAAGTATATAAATCACCTAAATTATTTGTTGACAAGACAGGTGTAACTTATGGTATTTCCACATCTGAAATGTCTGTTATTCGTGAGAAATATCTAAGCTTCATTAGTGAAAGACATGCACAACATTTACGTTAAGTCTCACAATTTTATTTCCACGTCTAAAATGTCTGTATTATTTATCAAGATACACGTGATACTAATGATCTAACGTACAGGTTAAGTTACATTTGGCAACGCGAGAACTTACATCTTTGTACCACACTTCGTGAAAGGCATAACGAAGTCCCAAATTAAATAATTCCACATCTAAATTCATTCTATTATTGTTCGGAAACGGTAAAAAACACAATTTAGACAAAATACTATGCCTAATCAAGGCAGTGATAGTCGACCGTTCCAAACCAACAGGCAGTTAATATTGTTGTTCTAAAGCTGCACAAAACTTACATTGACTAAAACAATATGCTGTGTAAGCAAGGCAGCGATCGTAGCGCCAGCACAGTGTAGGCCACTACCGTCCTTGGAAGAATCAAATAAAAATAGTAATCTTCCGAATTGGGCACGTGTACGTTACAAGGAAATATAGCCAACTAGCACGATAATCAAAATTCATAAACGCATTAGCCGTCACAAGAAAACGGAAATAGGGCGCAAGTTCAAGAAAACGGAAATAGGGCGCAAGTTCGTCGTAAGGAAATATGCTGGCACGGCGAGAAAAGTTCAAATGACTGAACCAAAGCCTTTAGATCAGTGACGTAACTCGGTTCCATGAGTAATGGAGAATCAGAATAAGTAGATGTTGGCGCTAAACTAGCAAGATCGTATTGAGGCTGGTGTCGCCCTTTCAAAAGGTCACGAGGGCGATGAATTCTTGAGTCTGGGTCAACGAGGGCGCCGGTCGGTGGACGCGGCCCTAAAGGACTGCAGACGTCGTACCAAACACTACCGCTGGTCTTGTTTACCGCAGTTCCCCCTGGAAATGGATCTATGATAACAATATTTGACAGTGTGAAAAACTTTACCGTGATATGAAGTACAATAAACAGACAATAAAAACTAAAATAGGATTTAAAAGTTTTAAGTTGGTTTCCCTCCCGAAATGCTATAGGGAAGTGAGTGATAAGTTATAATAAAGAGCAAGAAAGACATACATCAAAAATGAAATTTTTAAGAGCTACAAGAGTCTGCAAACTAGGGATAGAACCATAAATGAGGAAATAGGGAAAACCTTCAGTTAGGTAATTCACAAAAAATGTTACAAGTAAATAGAAGAAGTTGGAATGCGCACGTAAAGAGAATGGATCAAGAACAACGATAAATAAATTTGAAAAAAATCTAGCCAAGAAGGAAAAGTGATCCTAGCAGATGAAGGAAAACGTGCCCGCATTGGCTGATCAGCATATCTCCAACCGCTAAATTCAAACTGACACCGGCCTTTTGATCTGTGGATCGAGTACCAGATTCATACAGTAGGAGAACGAATTCAGTAGTTTTAGCCTAGCTGTGATTCAACTGTAGGAAAACTGTAACTCTTTAGGTAATTACGTATATTGCTAGGTTAATCATGTGCATTACCAAAAATTCCAGTGCGGTATCCAGTCATGCAAATAAATGTTAAAATGACGGTTAAATATAAAAAATTAATTTTACGTTTTTTGAATTAGAGGTAGCAGCTGTTCCCTAGAGAGAGCGTCATAGTCTCCACGCCGAATGGAGTAGTTAAACGTGTCACTGGACCGGACTGTCGCCAGACCATCTCTGAAGTCGTGTCAGTGCTGTACAGCGATTAATTCAACTCGTGGCTTAACAGCTGCTGCCAGAGTCAGTTTTCATCGATTAAAGGTGTTGGCGTCGACTGCCGTGGAATGTAGTTGTGAACAGATGCGACGCAATGCAAAAAACGCTCATCAGTTCAGTGCTGTATAGCAACTGGTAAGTGACTAGACCACCCGGAACATGCTCCTTGTTATGGAGTTCATAGCCCACAGTACTTTTACTCGCCACACATCACAAGGCACAGAAATGAGAGCTGATACAGAAACACTGCGTTTGCATACTATAAGTATGAAACCATGTTACCTGGACTGATAAGCTGTACATTTGTCCACGCCAGTGTCAACGTCCAAGCCCATGGAAGCACTGGTGCACTGGAACACCGTATCCACCTGAACCACCAGAAAGCTGACGCACCAACCCACCGCTCCCAAGTTGGCTCGAAATAGTTTGAGAAATACTACACGGTCATGATGAGCTCGTGTGGTGGCCCAGGTCATCTGACATTCCATTCGAGCGAGACGCGTTCGTCCTGTAGCCTGTATTGACAAATCTCCTCTAATTGTTGGCGACAGTAAATCCGTCATTAATCAGGACTATCTGAGGAATACGCGACATGAGACATTGGAAGCGACAGAGAATACCACACGCCACTAGGCAGGCGTCTTTAATTCCGTTGTTCATATATGTGTATGTAACGTCCTAAATATGATTATAAACGAAATTCTGTAATTACTGTTGAAGTTTAACCGTGGATCGGCGCCTGGCATTATCGGATTCTGAGTCTGTGTTGTGCTTGTCAATTACGTCACCTTCCATTCTTAGAGATTTTCTGACAGTGAAGTGGCAAAAGAATTTCCACGGAATTACAATAATGTCTTCCCAAGGGTTAAAATCAGCGAAGATACTGGTATGGAAGTTTTTATAAGCAATAATAGTTGATAATGGGCTTGCAATCACAACTCCATTTGTCTGCAATTAGTACTGGTCACTGAATAAAATGTAAGTACGAGTCAACGCATGTCGAAATAGATTTGTTAATTCAACGCCTAACCTAACCTCAATTAACCATAACCAATCAGTCAGAGGAACGCGTGTAAAGAGAGCGGCCACATCATAATTTACTAGACTGTCATAGCCATTCAAATATATTCCCCCTAATCGACGTATGAAATACGCCGAGTTCTTAACGCTCACCAGTGTAACAAGGTGTTTTGCTACAGAACATGTCGGACCACCTACTCACTACTGCCTTAAGAGGCATCCCTTCCTTGTGGAGCTTCGGAAGTCCATTAGAACCTAGGGGGAACAGCACAATAAAAATTAAGATTCTTGATAGTCTCCTCCAACACATCCACGACATCATGTTAACTCCTCTCATCAATCCCATCAAGCAACGCTCTGGCCTACTTCTTTGTTCGTCGACAGTTGGATTTTGTTTACAATGAATTAGACGGCTTCATTTAATGACCGCTTCAAAAATGTCGGTATTTTCTTCGAATTGTCTGGGTGGCGCTTCATGGTCTCAGTCTGACTGAGAAATTAATTTAGTGACTGCCCGGCATTTGAACGTTTCCATGGCTCTGAGTCTAATACTGTACCTCCACGTTCTGCGATAAATCTCACGGAGAAAGTTTTATCCGTTCTAGGGAAATAGTTAATTTTTCATCGTCAAGCTCTTTAGAGTGGTAAACTTCATTATTTCTGTTGAACAGGTTGATTTTAAACAACCTCCGGACGGTGCAGATGAGGTTATGAGGGAGGTATGTCGTGTGTTGACTGGAACACGTACACCCAAGAGTAACGGAGCAGAAACTGAGAGCGCTACTTACGTTCACTTAAATTTGATCTGGATATTGTTATTTTACCCGTGGATAAGGGCAGTGCTACATTTGTTTTTCTCAAGTAAGATTATGCTCAAAAGATGTAGTGTTTACTGTCTGATTCAGTGAATCGCAGGATCAGTGCCGATCCCACAAAAATTGTTGAGAGAAAGACTAGCAGCTTCCTAATGAAAGTTCCTTGTTGCAGGAGACTATCAAGAGTCTTAATTCTTATCGTGCTGTTCCCCCTTGGTTGTAATGGTCTTCCGAAGAACCATAAGGGATGCTGATTGTAACATTGGTGCTCCGACGTATCATGTAACACAATACCTTGTTTCTCTGTTGAGCCCACCAATAGGTCGGCGTGAACATCACATTAAGAACTCGGCAATTTTCTTACGTCGATTAGATGGGACGTGTTTGTATGACTCTGAGATTCTAGAAGCTTTTTATGTGGTCTCTCCCTTAATCCTGATTCTGGTGCGTTAAGGTTGATTGAGGTTAGATTGGTGCTGAATTAACGAACGTGTTTGACATGTGTTGGCTTCCACTTACTTTTATTCAATGACCGGTACTATGAACAAACAGATGGAGTTGCGATAGGAAGTCCTTTGTCACCTCTATTTGCAACTTGTTTACGGAAGACTTCGAGGAACGCGCCTTGGAGTTGGCGGCTTTTAAACTTGCGTTTTTATTTTCGAACGTGTCGACGATACTTTTGTTTTTGGCCTCATGACAGTGGGAATTTGAAAGACTTATCAGAACACTAGAATACTATCCACCTGAATATTTGTTTTACGATGAAGGTGGAAAAGGATTGCTGCCATCCCTTCCTTGATGAGTTGATCAGGAGAAGAGCGATGGTAAGCTGGGACATGCCGTTTACAGAGAATCTACTCAGACTGAGTTGTATCTTCAAGCTGATAATTGTCATCATCTGGCCCAACGTGAAGAGGTACTTCGTATCTTGGTTCACAGGGCTCACGTCATCTCGGACCCTGAGAGTTTGTCAGCTGAATTAGCCTATCTCGAGGTCACCTTTCGTCAGAACAGTTATAGCTAAAGGTCAGACAAAAGTTGTACTGTCGACCAACAGTGCATCGGCTGAGTGATGATAATATCGAGCTGGCACCAAAGTCAAAGGCATTTTTGTCTAACGCAGGCAGCATTTCCAACAGGATTGGTGGTATTTTGCTTAAAGACGATGTGAAATGCGTTTTTCGACGTCCATCTAGGATTAGACTCCTTTTAGATTCCGTAAAGTATTATCTTGGTCAGCATAAGGCGGTCATCTATCGTATTCATTGCAGTTGTGGCATGTCATATGGTTGTTTGGTGGCGTTAGTGTTTACAGTGTGTCTAAGGGCGCGCGCGCGCGCCTGTGTGTGTGTGTGTGTGTGTGTGTGTGTGTGTGTGTGTGTGTGTCTGTTTAGATATTCAGAATTGCACTGCAAACCTAGGTTTCAAATACCCATTCTCAGTGCTTACTTCTTGCAGTTTTTTCTTGAAAATGCCAGTGTGCACACCTGTCGAAATATCAGTGGCTGTCGATGACGTCGCCCAGCTACCTTCCCATAAGGCAGTTGAACATTGTATACGTTGAGAGAAACTTAGGTCTAATATGATGTAAGTTGTATACCATTAGCGTTCATTTAAAAACAAGTTTTTTGAACGATCTAACAGTGTCACTATGGGGAGTCCATTGTCTGACCTGGTAGCCAATCGTGTTATGAAAGATTTTGAGGAGGAGCACTCGGCTCAGCTAAACCAACAGTATTTTGGCGATATAATGATGACACTTTTGTAGCTTGGCCTCATAATTTGGACAGTCTCCGAGAGATCTTTCAACATGAACTCCCTACATGAAAATAGAGAATTTACTATGAATGTGGAGAAAGATGTTTGCTTGCCGTTATTAGACGTCTTGGTGCGACGTAAGATCGATGGCATACTTGGATGTTCGATGTTTCGAAAGCCCTCTCATACAGATCTGTATTTACAAAACACTAGTTGCCACCATCAGGCACAAACGATGTGCGTTCTAAAGATCTTAATCCTCCTAGACCGTACGGTCTCGTATGCGGATACTCTGCAAACGAACTGGAACACCTGCCAACTGCGTTCTTGAACAACGGATATTCATCTCAGCAAGTACAGAGAGCGCTACATACGTGCAAACGACAGAACATGGAAGAGGATGAGGCATTTAAAAAGACGGATTATCTACTCGTGCCATGTATCGTATATATTTCAGCGAAAATAGGCAGAATACACATATTAAGAAGACATAAAATAATCTTTCGTCCTCCTTCTGAATTCTCGGCGCTGTTGAGGACTGTTAAAGATGGCTTAGAGTTGTGCAAGGCAGTGTTTACAGGATTCCATGCGAATACGGCAAATCTTATATAGCGCAAACGACGAGCACTGTGTACGATCGTATTGAAGAACATCACGGGTATAGTCGCCTCCTCCAAGCCAATAAGTCCGCTATTGTCGAACACTGTATTTCCACTGTTCATTTGGTGAAGTACAATGAATGACCCATACGGGAAACTTTCGAAGTCCGTCATCAAACAGTGGAAATGCGACTGTCTGGCCACCTTATAAATAGAGACGGAGGCTTCCATTTAAATTCTGCTTGGAATCCTGTCAGAGAAAAGCTTTGTGCTCAGAGTAGCCGGCACCATTCTGCGATTTTACCGTACGAAAACAATCAATTTGATATCGATGAGACGAGCTTTCACCACGGGGTGCGCTCGGTGCAGCGCACGGACCTGCAGCACAAGCCCAAGTGCTCAAGCAGCGTATGCGCAACGCCGATTGGATACACCACGCTTGTGAAGACGGGATCTAAAATATGGAGCTCAGTGTATTTTTGTAAGTATTCACCTAAGGATGGCCACATACTCTGCACCGAAATATCGCGTCAGGAAGTTGCAGACATCTGATAGTTCGTCCGAAATTTTATACAACATTCTGTACGCCGGGGAAGTTTTAAATTTCACAGTGTCATTGTTACCTAGGTGAAGGTTTTCCTGAAATAGATTATCTCGAAAAGTGGAGTTTATACTGTCACTCTGTAAGGTTCTCAGGTGTTCACATCTTGTTTTAAAATTTATGCATGTTTGACCTATGTAGACAAAAAAATGGCTCTGAGCATTATGGGACTTGGTCATCAGTCCCCTAGAACTTAGAACTACTTAAACCTAACTAACCTAAGGACATCACACAAATCAATGCCCGAGGCAGACGCGGTTCCAGACTGAAGCACCTAGAACCGCTCGGCCACCAGCGACCGGCGCCTATGTAGACAGATTGGCTTGAATTACAGGTTAACTGATAGATTCCAGCTTTGGAGAATTTGTCTGTGGAGGTGTTCTTACCGTTTAAATTGTTCTGTGTTTGTGCAGAAAGATATTTGTAGTCATTGTTTCCTCAGAATGTTACCTCCCTGTGGACGTTTTTGATGGTGTATGTTAGTATGGGTCATGCTTTGTTCTTTGTATGATGTTCCTGGTTCCCAATATTTGTCAAGTGTTTGTGTGCCTGGCTCTTCGTTACGACTTATAATTTATTAATGTTTAGCTCCTTTTTAATTTGCTTTTTCATTTTATCTTTCAGTTTGTTTATTATTTGTATGTTGTAACTATGCTCTCTGATTATTTGATGTATCGTGTTTAGCTCCTCTGTGTAGCTGAGTTTGACCAGAGGAGTTCTGATTAGTCTGTGTAGCATTTATTTGAAACTTGAAAACTTGTATGTCTGAGGGTGATTGGAATGGAATGGTTGTGAATTGTTTTACTTGGGTCTGTAGGTTTCCTGAACATTCCAAAACAAAGTGTCCGACATAAGATACACCACTCATAAAATCATATATATGCGCCTTGGCGTTAATGAAAACTTCAGTGCGGATGCACACTATGCCTAAACTCTTTCGGGAATCAGATAAAATTGCGAACAATGAGGATAACGGATGGTGAGCGTCACATGTATAGTGTGGGACAAGTTGAGTATTTGGGTCGGATGGGAAACGTGTTCGAATAGCCGAAGCGACTGCTCGCATAAAGCGCGAGTGTTAGGTTCGAGTCCCGGTCCGGCACAAATTTTCACTTGTCACCATTTAATTTAATTTAATGCCCAATTGCAGCTGAGATCTGTATTTCTCTTAATTCACAGTAAATTATACCCATAGTCTACATCCACTGCTGAAAAAGCTTAGAACCTAGTTTCAGAATCCATTTCTTACTATTCCACAGTCAGTCTGAAACATTCCAATATCTCAAAGTCTCTTTAACGCATATAACCTACTTTCACGATTCTTAAACCAAGTGTTTGCGATGATTAAGGTACGCTCTGTGCAAAATTTTACTAGGTGGCATCCCCTTTCCTTGTTCCCTCCCCCCCCCCCCAAACGGTGTTCTTTTAGAATTTGTCCTTCTCTTCCTTTTCCCATTACCAGATTCCAGTCACCCATCACAATTAAATTTTCGTCTCCCTTACTCATCTCAATATTTTCTTTTATCACACATACATTTGTTCACCCTCCTCATCATTTGTGGAACTATTTGTGATATAAACCACTGATAATCTGTATCAAACACTGATGTAGAGCTGACGTTCACCACCTGAAGAAGAGCCGCCAGGGCTCTAAATGTATCGTGCATTTTAATAAAATCACGATTTGTGACTGAAGGCGGTTTATTTCCTTATCACACGTTACAACGATTAGTTTCTAAGAATTCTTCAATTGAATAGAATTCAGTGTATTAAAGTGCAGTTTGTAATACACTCTTACATTTATTTTGGGATACTAAACGAGCTGAGTATGGTAGTTTATTAGGAAATGTTACGCTTAAGTACTAGTGACTAGTGACCAAAGCAAGTTTTGAAGATGTCAAAATCAGCTCGCGACTATTTCAGGTGTTATGTATGTGCACAACGTAACTCATGTGGAATTTCCTTAGATTTTCTCTACCATATACACTCCTGGAAATTGAAATAAGAACACCGTGAATTCATTGTCCCAGGAAGGGGAAACTTTATTGACACATTCCTGGGGTCAGATACATCACATGATCACACTGACAGACCCACAGGCACATAGACACAGGCAACAGAGCATGCACAATGTCGGCACTAGTACAGTGTATATCCACCTTTCGCAGCAATGCAGGCTGCTATTCTCCCATGGAGACGATCGTAGAGATGCTGGATGTAGTCCTGTGGAACGGCTTGCCATGCCATTTCCACCTGGCGCCTCAGTTGGACCAGCGTTCGTGCTGGACGTGCAGACCGCGTGAGACGACGCTTCATACAGTCCCAAACATGCTCAATGGGGGACAGATCCGGAGATCTTGTTGGCCAGGGTAGTTGACTTACACCTTCTAGAGCACGTTGGGTGGCACGGGATACATGTGGACGTGCATTGTCCTGTTGGAACAGCAAGTTCCCTTGTCGGTCTAGGAATGGTAGAACGATGGGTTCGATGACGGTTTGGATGTACCGTGCACTATTCAGTGTCCCCTCGACGATCACCAGTGGTGTACGGCCAGTGTAGGAGATCGCTCCCCACACCATGATGCCGGGTGTTGGCCCTGTGTGCCTCGGTCGTATGCAGTCCTGATTGTGGCGCTCACCTGCACGGCGCCAAACACGCATACGACCATCATTGGCACCAAGGCAGAAGCGACTCTCATCGCTGAAGACGACACGTCTCCATTCGTCCCTCCATTCACGCCTGTCGCGACACCACTGGAGGCGGGCTGCACGATGTTGGGGCGTGAGCGGAAGACGGCCTAACGGTGTGCGGGACCGTATCCCAGCTTCATGGAGACGGTTGCGAATGGTCCTCGCCGATACCCCAGGAGCAACAGTGTCCCTAATTTGCTGGGAAGTGGCGGTGCGGTCCCCTACGGCACTGCGTAGGATCCTACGGTCTTGGCGTGCATCCGTGCGTCGCTGCGGTCCGGTCCCAGGTCGACGGGCACGTGCACCTTCCGCCGACCACTGGCGACAACATCGATGTACTGTGGAGACCTCACGCCCCACGTGTTGAGCAATTCGGCGGTACGTCCACCCGGCCTCCCGCATGCCCACTATACGCCCTCGCTCAAAGTCCGTCAACTGCACATACGGTTCACGTCCACGCTGTCGCGGCATGCTACCAGTGTTAAAGACTGCGATGGAGCTCCGTATGCCACGGCAAACTCGCTGACACTGACGGCGGCGGTGCACAAATGCTGCGCAGCTAGCGCCATTCGACGGCCAACACCGCGGTTCCTGGTGTGTCCGCTGTGCCGTGCGTGTGATCATTGCTTGTACAGCCCTCTCGCAGTGTCCGGAGCAAGTATGGTGGGTCTGACACACCGGTGTCAATGTGTTCTTTTTTCCATTTCCAGGAGTGTATTAAGCACTTACACTGGATGAGTCAGGAGGAAAGGTACAAGCTTTGACGGGTGATACTACTGATGATTCTGAACAAATCACTTCTAATATACATATGCCCTTTTCTTAACCGTTTCCGGGTAAAACAATGAAAACGGCTATGAACGGGAAAGGTGCACGTGGGGGTAAATTAAGATACTGTTATATCATGGTTTGTTTAATTGTGTACGTTTCCTCACAGAAGATGTTCGAACAGTCCACCGTCAACTTCAAGGCATATTGCTGCTCTTGTAGACAGATTTTGTTTCGCCAATCAGAGCTCAGTTTTTCATTCCTTTACCCTGGCACAATAGAAGCGAGAAGTTCCTATCTTGTGTGCACTCTGCGCTTTTAGACGTCCCTCTTCAGCCACCCCCATAAACAGTAATCCAAGGGGGTAAGATCGGGTGACCTCGGTGGCCAAGCAATGACTCCACGGCGACCGATCAAACGACCAGGATACGTTGTGTTGAGATACTGTGTCACCGACCGCACGGAATGTGTAGGAGCTCCGTCATGCTGAAAGTACATAGGAGCTCCTGTTGCCAAAGGGATACCCTCCACATATTCTGGTAACACATTTTGAAGAATCTCAAGATGCCGAGTCCCCTTAAGACGGTTATCTAAAACAACTGGTCCGATGAGTTGATCATCAATAATACCGCATCACACGTTGACTGAGAAAACGTCGTTGAAAATTCGTTTCCACAGTGGCGTGCACAGTTTCATTTGCCCGTGCATGAGAGTTGCGCATGTTGTTGATTCCGTTGCGGGTTAATGTTGACTCATCAGTGAACAGAATACGTATAATTAAGCTCTCATTGTCAGTGATCCTTTGACAGAATTCTTGCCAGGCGGCAGCATCTCCACGCAGATGTTGTACGCTCTGCCAATGAAAGGGATACAGACCGTGCTCGTATACTGTGCGTATCACTTGTGTGGGTAGCAATTCTTCTAGAGCTAGTAGTAGGGTTGCGTTCCACTTCTTGAAGAATGTTCTCAACTTCATTAAGAGTTTGTTGTACGGGACGTTCAGAGACAACATTTACGCTGGGAAGCGTACCAAGCTCACGCAATCCGTGAAACACCCTGCTAAACACCCTGCTACCTGACACTCTGACACTCGGAAATCGTTGTTAGTATTCTCGCACAGCGGCTCTGGAATTCCCATTGGACAAACCATAGACAAATACGATGTCACCATACTCTGTATGTGTGAAGATCCGTGGCATTTTCACTACACAAAGCTGTATTCGTTGTTCACGTAACAACACTGTACTGCCGTGCACTGCGACAAGCGTTGTCGGACTGAGACTTGAGGTAAAGAACTGCACCATGCGCAAGTGAACGTCGTACTGACACAGCTAGTAAGGACGACGCTACACGTTTCTCGTTTGTAGTTGTTTTCATTGGTTTACCCAGAAACGATTCAGAAAAGGGCATGTGTTTATTAGGAGTTTTTTGTTCAGAATCACCACTGGTATCACCCCTCAAAGCATGTACCGTTCCTCCTGGCTCACCCTGTATATATATAAGCTAGGCGCTGTTATTATACTGAGACATTGAAAGGAGTTTCTGCCAGTCACTTTGGTTGCTAATCCTAATAAACATCTCATTGATTTCTTCTGTTACCTGTAAATACAGTTATATCTTGAGGAATCACACATAGCAGTATTACATACTGCAGGCTGAAGTGAAAGAAAACGGAGTATGAGTAGAGGAACAACTATTTACTGACACTACCTCTTAATTTATAGCCGCGCGGGATTAGCCGAGCGGTCTAGGGGGTTCAGTCATGGACTGTGCGGCTGGTCCCTGCGGAGGTTCGAGCCCCCCCTCGGGCGTGGGTGAGTGTGTTTGTCCTTAGGATAATTTAGGTTAAGTAGTGTGTAAGCTTAGGGACTGATGACCTTAGCAGTTAAGCCCCATAAGATTTACCACACATTTGAACATTTTCTTAATTTATACAGTAAATAAGTATTGAAGCTTGTTTGATCGTTGTATAATTCGTGTATCCATTCCAAAAGTGTTTTTGGTCAAAGATCAGTCAAAGTAATTTCACTGTTTTACTTTGATTTTTATTTCATTTAGACTGAAAATTATTTTCTCTATTTTGTCTGGTTAATACGCAGCTGGTTGGTGCTACGTAAATGAGTAACCAGTTGCATAGTTTGATCGTTATATAATTCGTGTATCCATTCCAAAAGTGTTTTTTGTCAAAGATCAGTCAAAGTAATTTCACTGTTTTACTTTGATTTTTATTTTATTTAGACTGAAAATTATTTTCTCTGTTTTGTCTGGTTAATACGCAGCTGGTTGGTGCTACGTAAATGAGTAACCAGTTGCATAGTGTACTGTTACATCTAGTACACTTTGTAAATTCTGTTGTGGAGTGATTAGGGTCATATCATCAGTAGCAAAGAAATCCTAAGCTGAGACTGGAATATTTATTGTAAAGATACGTTAGTCGTCAGTGCTGCCGTGGTATTTATTACATTAAAATGGTTCAAATGGCTCTGAGCACCATGGGACTTAACATCTATGATCATCAGTCCCCTAGAACTTAGAACTACTTAAACCCTAACTAACCTAAGGACATCACACAAAACCCAGTCATCACGAGGCAGAGAAAATCCCTGACCCCGCCGGGAATCGAACCCGGGAACCCGGGCGCGGGAAGTGAGAACGCTACCCACGACCACGAGCTGCGGACTATTCTATTAAACAACTCGACAATATCTAGTAATGTTCTAACGGATTTCGAATGTGAACTGATCTGCGTGAGGTTAAGCATCAAATGTCGGTCAAAAATGGTAATCACGTGCTTTTATAGACCGCCTGCGTCAGGAGCTGTAGTGTAGAACACTTCAGAGGAACTTGCAGAACATCGTTTGTAATTTTCCCCGTCGTGTTGTTGTAATGGAGGTTAACTTCAACTTGCCGGATGTTGATTGGGAGAGTCACGCTATCAAAACTGGTTCCAGAGACATTGTGTGACATTATTCTAAATGTCTTGTCCGAAAATTACTTCGAACAGAACCAACTCGTGAAGGCAACCTCTTCGACTTCCTATCAACAAACAGGCATGAATTTATCGAATCAGCTGACGTAGAGAAAGGTATCACTGTTCATAACGCTGTAATAGCAACTATGACTACGGAAGGAATTTTAAGAAAAGTCGGAAGGTATTTTTGCTTAGAAAGAGTGACAGGATACAAATTTCAGAGCATCTGAGTAGCCAGCACCAAATATTCAGAGCTAAGGACGAATATGTAAACCATAAATAGAAAAAATACAAAACCTCGCTTCATATACCTTAGACAAGTATGTGCCTATCAAATTCTTAAGGGATGGGAAAGACCCACTGTGATTTATTATCCGTGTTAGAAAACTGTCATCTAAACAAAGAAAGCGTCATCGCAGATTCAATAGACGTCAACAAACAAATGCTGAACGAAGCGAAAATGAGCGTAAGGAGAGCGCTGAGAGAAGTTTTCAATGGCTCTGAAAGTAAAATTTCGTCAACCCATCATAGCAAAAACCCTAAGAGATTTTGGTCTTATATAAAATCAGTAAGCGGTTCAAAATACTGTGTTCATTCACTCATTGACCATAATGGCACAGAAACGGAAGATAACAGAGGAAAGGCCGAATTACTCAATTCAGTTTTCCGAAACTGTTTCATCGCGGAAGATCGTAACACGGTCCCACCTTTCAATCATCGTGCGAACGTCGAAATGGTAGATATTGAGATAACCGATCGCGCAACAGAAAAACGACTACAATCGCTTAGTAGACCTCAAGACCATACTAGATACCTATACGATTCTACAAAGATTATGAGAAAGAACTTTCCCCTTTCTTGCAGTAGTTTATTGTAGATCGCTGGAGCAACGAGGGGTACCTAGCGACTTGCAAAAAGCGCAGGTTATTCCCGTTTCCAAGTGCAGATGCACATAATTATAGGACTATATCATTGACATCAATCTGTTGTGGACTTATGGAACATGTTTTACGCTCAAGAATTATAACGTTCCAGGAGAACTAAAATCTTCTCTACAAAAATGAACATGAATTCTGCAAACAGAGATCTTGTGAAACCTATCTCTCTCTCTCTTCCTCCAGCGCTGTAGACAACGGCACTCAGGCTGATGCCGTATTCTTTCAAGTAGACATTTGACACCGTCCCGCTCTACCGGTTAGTGAACAAAATAAGAGCTTATCGAGTTTCGGACCAGATTTTCGACCAGATTCAAGACTTCCACGCGGATAGAAGTCAACATCTCGCCCTTAACGGAACAAAATCGACTGATGTAAAGGTAATTTTGATAGTGCCAGAAGGAAGTGTGATCAGACAGGATGCTTACATACACGTCAGCTGCCAGAGTCGTATCTAGACGTATCAGGTGTCCCGTATCACTCTAGCTGCACACGCCACACACCATTCCAGAGCCTCCCTCAGCTTGAAAAGTCCCCTGCTGACATGTAGCGTCCATGGAGTCATGAGTTTGTCTCCATACAAGTATACGTCCATCCATTCGATACAATTTGAAACGAGACTCGTCCGACCAAGCAACATGTTTCCAGTCATCAACAGTCCAATGTTAGTGTTGACGAGCCCAGACGAGGCGTAAAGCTTTGTATCTTGCAGTCATCAAGGGTATACGAGTGGGCCTTAGGCTCTGAAAGCCCACATCGATGATGTTTTCTTGAATGATTCGCACGCTGACACTTGTTAATGGCGCAGCATTGAAATCTGCAGAAATTTGCGGAAGGATTGCACGTCTACATCTACATCTATATGTACATGCACATCTACATCTACATCTATATGAATACTCTGCAAATCACATTTAAGTGCATGGCAGAGAGTTTATCGAACCGCCTTCACAATTCTCTATTATTCTGTCACACTGAACGATTCTCTTCAGTCGTCGTTGGTCCCGTTCTTACAGGATATCTTTCTGGCCGCAGTGATTTCCGGAATAATTCATAATAGGTTAGATCTTTTTGATTATGGGTAAAATGAAGCAGTTGAATGATTGTCGATACTGGCAGAACTTTCAAGAGGTTGAAACAACAAGGTGCACACATCATTATACTTCATGCTATGGGCAAATTCACATCCAAATTCAGCCACAGTGAGTCTGAGAGAGTAGGACAGAACATTCATTGGTATATTGACATGAACATTCAGATGATCAAAGATAGTATAAAAGTCATACTCCTAGACCTGAAGCGCTCTACAGATGTATTGAGTAATTAAATATTTATTCTCAGACAGTTTTGAGGTTAATCACTGAGTTGACTGAAAGGGTTGGTTTAACTGAAAAGAAGCAAATGAGAGTGTACATAGCCTCCGGAATGAATTTTCATTCTGCAGTAGAGCGTGTGATCACATGAAACTTCCTGGCATATTAAAACTGTGTGCGGTACTGGGAGTAGACACCGGTATCTTTGCCTTTTGCTGGCAAGTGCTCTACGAACTGAGATACCCAAGCATGACTGACGACCCATTCTCATAGTTTTAATTCTGCCACTACCTCATCTGCTGCCTTCCAGACTACATAGATGAAGTTCTACTATGGAACTCGTGGGAAGAAAGGACAAAGCGGAGACATGGCTTATCCACAGAATGGAGATTGTTTCCAGAATTAAATTTCACTAGGTAGAAGGGTGTATATGAGTTGCATATTGTTCCAACGTCTGGTTAGTACATAACAACATCTCGACAGGACATAAAGTTGTTCAAGCATGGAAGACTACCCATGAGAAACTGCGATTACTGAGGTTAGGGTATTGGTCATTCAGAGACACGTTTATGCGTGTTACAGACTCTCTCTAACGACTCTCTGAGTCTAAAGAAGAAGAAGAAAATTCTTCCGGTAATTTTATTAAATATTACAATGTTAGTCGGGTAGGCAGAACATATGGAGTAAACAGAGAAAAATCATATATGCTGGGGACTCATCCTGTAAGTTTACCAAGAATGCAGTACAGATAAGTGATAGATAGTTTGCAAGTACACAAGGTTTACTCAATCTGATATTCTTGAAAACTACAAAACTTGACAGCTGTTTACTGAAATACGTGTAAACATGTAATCATACATTACATATGGCAGAAAGATATAAGGAAGCCAATAGAGTAGGAACAGAAAGTTCCATCAGTTTGAAATGCAAAAACATTAGTGAGCCTGCGATATTGGACATACGTGGCAGTGGCATTACCCATATTCAGAATAAGAAAATTAACAATCAATCATTCCAATACATCTACTATGTTGAGCCCAACGAAACAGATGAACAATAACGACTGCTCACAGCATCAGCTGCAGCTGAGAATACAGCTCATTCGAATGAAATCGCTTCAGTATTTTCAAAGCTTCGAGAGAGATATGTCATCGAATAATTGTGAAGAGAGCTGTTCAGGAGTTCCATAAACCAGCAAAAAAGACATTCCCTCTTAGGCAAGCTATATTTCGAACTTCGCACGACTTATGACAGGCATATCTTGTAGATATGAGACAATATTCACAGGAGAATAAGGGTTGCAAATATATTTCAGTGGTTATCGATACACAACTGAAATTTTCCTGGGTCATACATGTGAAAACAAAGATGAGGAAGGCAGTTACACAGGTGCTCAATCAAATGCTGCAGACAGAACCCAGTCCCATCCCAGGCAATATTCAAACAGATCATTGTTTCGAGTTTATAACAGTTGTTTCAAGATGGGAATGCAAGTATCACAGAATGTTTGAACCAAACGATAAAAGTGTGAATGTGGATGCCTTTTAACGCTCCCTGTTCTTATAAATGAACTGACGCCCACTCACAAATCATTGGCGCGCATAGCCAGACGGTTCACGGGACAATAGATATGAAACCAATTGAAGTGCATGGCAACTGGCTTCTAAAAACCATATACAGCCTTATTAAAATGATAGATATGCACAAATAAAATTTAATGTAAGGGATTTAGTATGTATTTTACAACACTTGAGAACATCTGAGAAATTGGATCTATCATACCGGTCAATGGAGACTTTTACAGTTTCCAAACTACGAGGAACAAACTCTAGAACTTATGTCATAAAGGGTAGCATCATCGTGAAAGTCCACTAGTTTCTACGTGGAAGAATTACAGAGAAGCAGTGAACCTGACGTATATCTCACAGAATGTTTCATAAGGTGGAGAGGGAATAAGGCTCTTATCAAATGGCTCAGCAGCCCTTCAGTGCACTACTTCAGTGCTAAATAATAAGCTGTGCAAATCTCAAATGGTACAGTGACATGACATGCATGATAGGAAGTGCATCAACAGAGGTAGTGGTATTCTCGACATAATACCTCCAGAAGTTCACACCCTCATATGAAATTACTGTGGACCAGGAAGCTGGGAAACGACTCGCATGTGACGACAATGTGATCGATCTTGTCTGTAAGGCCCCCAGATGTCATGATCTTTCGTACACAGCAAATAAAGATCTCCCAGGACGACTCCCTGCATATCGAATTTTAGCAGATCCAGCCAAAAAATACGTGCAAGAAAAGATGTAAGTATCGGCCAGCACATCTCTGCACTTTGTATTGGATGAAAGAATGTGTGCAAAACTTAGCCCTTGAGCTGGCGTTCCGTTTTCTATGACACGAGCGGGCACTTGGCATACTTTGTACATATGTAAAGAATAGCTGTCTTTATGTTACCAAGGTAAACATGTATGAGAAAAATCACAGTTTAATCTTAGTTTAGTTGAACAACGATAAAACAAACTTACAATGCGTGAGCTAAGTTATATCACTGTGTTGTCGTGTACAAGTGTTACCCCACAGTAACGACCCTCTCAAAGCATTAAAGTGCACACTTGCAACAGATCTCAGCCACATGATTATTGGGTTGTTAATTATAATAATAGACAATTGCATCACTTTGTGACTGTGCCACTAGCTTGGAATCGGGGTCGTTTTCTTGCACAGATCATAACATTTTTCTCAGCTGTCTCACTGTTTATCGTATATTACTGCAGCTCTGTTGCTCAGTCGGACGTAGGACAGCACAACTTAGCACTGTGTTAGGTGAAGCTATAGTGAACAATGGAAGGCCCTAAACAATTTTATTTGTGGGTGGCGCACTTTATACATACGGGCCCCTGCTCGAGGATTAAATTGGGTGTGAAGTTAAAGTTCAGTCTTATGAGTGCAGCTCATTGTCTATAGAAGAATAAGACTAGGAATAATTAAAAGGCAACATCAGAGTGTTTAGAAATGCATTCAGTTGTCATTGGTGGCAGCTGAAAAGCCTCAGAAGGAAAACTGATTAATATGCCCAGAGTCCTACCTACATACCTGGCTCATCAGGTGGAATCTTTCCATTCACAATTCCAGTTTTGACAGGTCTTTCACCGACTGGCTTTTTTAACCACTAACACAGCAGTTAATGCCAGAACAGCGAAAAATGGAGAAAACGCACAGCATCAGCTTGCTGAAGTGAAAAGATATAATAGATTCATGGAATTTGTGGCTTTTGTCCAAGGCCTATATGTAAAATCGCACAGGATAGTATTTGGACTGTTCATAGGAAAAGCCTACCAGCTCTCTGACAGACCACTTAAAAATATCGATCTGCTTAAATTCGTCAAAAAGTCCCCTATTCCAAAAGTTTGTGAAGTTTTTATGCAGAATATACCACCCAAAACTGTGTGAAAATCTAATGAACCTTTCATTTTTAATTTATACATAGTGGGACGACTTGGCATTCGCTGGGTGCAATATGGTAGAAAACTTACTGGAAATAGTGTCTATTACTTCAATTCATTTGGCGATATACAGCTGTCAGAAGAATTACGCAACAACTTTACCGGTAAAAACGTATTCAGAATTTTTCAGCTCTACTAGAACTGAACACATATCTCTGTGATCACTTACGTCAGATGTTCATACCGACAGCTACGAAGAAGAACATATAAAAACAATAGTCACATATATCATTTCATCAGTTAATTTCGTGGAGCGGTGTCATTCTGAATTTAAAATATCAACCACTAGTACTAAGTCACTTTGAATTTAAAACATCATTCATTGGTACTAAGTGCGAATTACTCTCTAAGAATCGAACTGAGCAAAGAGTAT
Organism: Schistocerca serialis cubense; assembly: GCF_023864345.2. NCBI lineage: Eukaryota > Metazoa > Arthropoda > Insecta > Orthoptera > Acrididae > Schistocerca > Schistocerca serialis. Next base: position 654,236,203 of record NC_064640.1, on the reverse strand, counting down.
TGGAGTGCTGTGTCGATGTGGTTACGAACATATAACACTCTTCCTTATGTCATAGCACCAATCTACAATCTACTTCTGGAAGGTGGTAAAGACAAGCAAATACCCTATGGAATATACCACGTACCAGGTTTCGAGTTATGCAGAAACACCAATATGTTTAAAAAATAAATCAGAACAACCATTTAGATATGAAAATTGAAGACAATCATTACCTGGTTTCTCAAAGGATCGAATTCTGCAGAAAGATCTGAATAAAACAGTTCTCAGAAGCGTTCAAAAGGATTTTGTATGACTGTTGTCCGTACCGCCCCGCAATAAATCCATAAACATCCCAGTCTATACTCGGCAGGTTAAAGTGGCCACCAACCGGTATTGCATAATCTGGGTATTTTCTCGCTGTTGAGCATAGACTTCCTTTAAATTACTCTAGAACTACCACAGCGGAATCGCGTGGCCGGTTAAAACATCCAACAATTAACTTACGAGTAGTTTCACCTACAGCTGTTATACTCGAGCAGATGACTTCACTGTCACACTCAACGTCGACATCAGTAGAGACAATATTTTTGTCAACTGCAAAGAAAATTTCCCCTACTCCGGCCTCTAATCTATCTTTCCGGTATACGTTCCGAGACTCACTAAATATCTCAGAGCTTTCCACTTCGGGTTTCAGCCAGCTCTCGGTCCCAAGAATAATTTGAGTGCAGGAACTTTCCTGGAGAGTAGTAAATTCGGGAACCTTATTACGAATACTTCGTTAGTTTACTGATAAAATTATGAAAGTCGAAGTGTTGTTATTCTCAACTCGGTTTGACTTCCCTTGCTGCATATCGATTGGCGAGTGTTCATCAGAGCACCTCAAGCTACTGCCTAGCCTAAAAAACCTTCATGTGCGCCGCATAAGTACTCTGCTACCCGAGTAGCTGCTTCCTATGTCTAGTGCACCCTTCAACTATCAAGAGGAGTCCTACAAATCCCCACACGATAACGCAGGTGTAGAAATCTGCAGCCAAGACCGTCACAGAGTCGACGAAGTCTTTGGTTGAGGCCCTTCACTCGGCTCCAAACCAAAGAATCCCAATCAACTATGGGAACAATGCTGCAAATTGTGAGCACTGCTTGCACATCGCGGGCGAGGCCAGGCTCCTACACGAACTGAAGACCGCCCCAGAATCCATGCGACAGGCGTCGTTGGTGCCCACGTGAGCCACAACTTGCAGACTACTGCACCCTGCACGCTCGATAGCCTCCACGTCTTGGATGAGGACCCCCGGCAGATATACCGAGTGCACATTGGTTTTCTTTCCAGACCTGAACGCTATCTGCCTAAGGGGCTCCATAACGCGCCTAACGTTGGAGCTCCCAATAACGAGTAAGCTCCTTCCTCCATGTGCCTGCCCGGACCCTGCTGAAGGAGCGGCCACTTGTACACTCACAGAGTGAATGGGCGAGACCAGGCAGACGGTCTCCACATTCGCCCTCCACCTCGAGCGACGCGAAAGCGTTATCACCCGCCACTCGCCCTGCTGTGAGGGCGGATCCACAGCGTCGGGCGCACTAGAAGGTACCTCGGAAGCAGAGCGCGGGGCAAAACAAGCGACACCTGAGCCTGCCCCTGCGGCACACCACATTCTCCGCCACCGCCACACCTCAAGGCAGCAGCCTGAAGGTGACTGACCGTAGCCAAAAGCGCATTCAACTGTTCGCGAGCTGCGGCCAGCTCCTCCTACATCCACATACACGACGCACACATCCTAGTCATCCTAGCAAGACTAACTGAAGAAGTAAACTACAAAATCAGACAGAATTGTAGTTATGCGACTTGCTACCCTCCTGACTTGTCACCTATGACGCTTGTGCGTTAATGAGCTATGTAGTCAGCAACTACTGCGCTACAGACACAATGAATTTAAACTTACAAAAACGCGACATTAAACTTCTTAAACAGAAAAACAAGCACGAAATATAATAAATATATTACGACGAAAACACATAAAAAGGTAAACACTTAATTTGCCGCTCTGTAGTTACACTACTGGCCATTAAAATTGCTACACCAAGAAGAAATGCAGATGATAAACGGGTATTCATTCGACAAATATATTATACTAGAACTGACATGTGATTACATTTTCACGCAATTTGGGTGCATAGATCCTGAGAAATCAGTACCCTGAACAACCACCTCTGGCCGTAATAACGGCCTTGATACGCCTGGGCATTGAGTCAAACAGAGCTTAGATGGCGTGTACAGGTACAGCTGCCCATGCAGCTTCAACACGATACCACAGTTAATCAAGAGTAGTGACTGGCGTATTGTGAGGAGCCAGTTGCTCCACCACCATTGACCAGACGTTTTCAATTGGTGAGAGATCTGGAGAATGTGCTGGCCAGGGCAACATTCGAACATTTTCTGTATCCAGGAAGGACCGTACGGGACCTGCAACATGCGGTCGTGCATTATCCTGCTGAAATGTAGGGTTTCGCAGCGATAGATTGAAGGGTAGAGCTACGGATCGTAACACATCTGGAATGTAACGTCCACTGTTCAAAGTGCCGTCAATGCGAACAAGAGGTGACCGAGAAGTGTAACCAATGGCACCCCATACCATCACGCCGGATGATACGCCAGTATGGCGATGACGAATACACGCTTCCAATGTGCGTTCACCGCGATGTCGCCAAACACGGATGCGATCATCATGATGCTGTAAACAGAACCTGGATTCATCCGAAAAAATGGCGTTTTGCCATTCGTGCACCCTGGTTCGTCGTTGAGTACACGATCGCAGGCGCTCCTCTCTGTGATGCAGCGTCAAGGATAACCGCAGCCATGGTCTCCGAGCTGATAGTCCATGCTGCTGCAAACGTCGTCGAACTGTTCATGCAGATGGTTGTTGTCTTGCAAACGTCCCCATGTGTTGACTCAGGGATCGAGACGTGGCTGCACGATCCGCTACAGCCATGCGGATAAGATGCCTGTCATCTCGACTGCTAGTGATACGAGGCCGTTGAGATCCAGCACGGCGTTCTGTATTATCCTCCTGAACCCACCGATTCCGTATTCTGCTAACAGTCATTGGATCTCGACTAACGCGAGCAGCAATGTCGCGATACCATGAACCCTAATGGCGATAGGCTACAATCCGACCTTTATCAAAGTCGGAAACGTGATGGTACGCATTTCTTCTCCTTACACGAGGCATCACAACAACGTTTCACCAGGCAACTCCGGTCAACTGCTGTTTGTGTATGACAAATCGGTTGGAAACTTTCCTCATGTTAGCAAGTTGTAGGTGTCGCCACCGGCGCCAAAATTGCGTGAATGCTCTGAAAGGCCAATCATTTGCATAGCGTAGCATCTTCTTAATGTCTGTTAAATTTCGCGTCTGTAGCACGTCATCTTCGTGGTGCAGCAATTTTAATGGCCAGTAGTGTATATATCAGATGATATCTAGAGCCTGACTGACTAGCTTACAAAATGAACAGACTGTTGCTTTCAAAACAAAATAAATTCTGTCTTATGCAAAATAGCTAAGCGTGTCTGAGGCTTCCATTCAGTCCCTTGTTGACCAGGCTGCAGTGGCAGTTGAAGACAGCAAAACGAAAGCCAAAGTCTTAAATCATACGTTCAAGAAATCATTCGCATGGGAGAAATGTACAAATAAACCGGCATTTGACCATCGGACAGACTCCCGTATGGACGACGCAGTAATAAGCATCCCTGTTGTAGAGAAAGAAATGAAAGATTTGAAAGTAAATAAATCACCAGCTCAGGATGGAATTCCAGTTAGATTTTACAAAGAGTACTCTACGGCATTGGCCCCTTTCCTTGCTTGTATTCATGGTGAATTTCTCGCCCAGCATGAAGTCCCAAGCGAATGGAACAAGGTGCAGATGACTCCAGTCTATAAGACGGATAACAGAACGTGCAAATGGCTCTAAGCACTATGGGACTTAACATCTGAGGTCATTAGTCACCTAGACTTAGAACTACTTAAACCTAACTAACCTAAGGACATCACAAACATCCATGCCTGAGGCAGGATACGAACCTGCGACCGTAGCAGCAGCGCGGTTCTGGACTAAAGCGCCTAGAACCGCTCGGCGACAGCGGCCGGCGATAAAAGAACGAACCCGCAAAATCACACACCAGTGTCCATAAGTTCTGTTTGCTGCGGAATCCCTGAACATATTATGAGATCGAATGTAACAAATTTTCTTGATACTGAGAAGCTTATATCCTAGAACCAGCTTGGTTTTAGAAAGCATTGCTCGTGCGAAACTCAGCTTGCCTTTTTCTCACTTGATATATTGCGAACTATGGATGAAGGGCAACAGGCAGCTTCCATATTTCTAGATTTTCGGAAAACGGACATAGTGCCCCAATGCGAGCTGTTAACGAAGGTACGAGCGTATGGAACAAGTTCACAGATATGGGAGTGGCTCGAAGACTTCTTAAATAATAGAACCCACTATGTTGTCCTCGATGGTGAGTGCTCATCAGAGACAAGGGTATCGTCTGGAGTGTCCCAGGGAAGTGTGATAGGACCGCTGTTGTTCTCTGTATGGATAAATGATTTGGTAGACAGTTTGGGCAGCAATCTGCTGTTGTTTGCTGATGACGCCGTGATGTATGGTAATATGTCGAAGTTGACACACTGTAGGAAGATACAAGACGACCTACAAAAAATTTCTAGTTGGTGTGATGAATAGCAACCAGCCCAAGATCTGGAAAAACGTAAGTTAATGCAGAGGAGTAGGAAGATCAAGTCTGTAATTTTCGGATACAGTAGTACTAGTGTACTGCTTGACAGTCAAGTCGTTAAAATATCTGGGCGTAACGTTGCAAAGCGATATGAAATGGAACGGGCATGTGAGAACTGTGGTAGGGAAGACGAATGGTGGACTTCGGATTTTTAGGAGGATTTCAGGAAAGAGTGGTTCTCCGGTAAAGGAGACCGCACATAGGACGCCTGTGCTACCTATTCTTGAGTACTACTAGAGTGTTTGGGATCCATACCAGGTCGGACTGAAGGAAGACATCGAGGCAATTCAGCGGTAAGCTGCAATAACTGTTACTGGTAGGTTTTAACATCATGGAGATGCTTGAGGAACTCAATTGGGAATCGCTGGAGGGAAGGCGGTATTCTTTTCGAGAAACTCTATTGAGAAAATTTAGAGAACCGGCATTTGAAGCTGACTGCCCAACGAGTCTACTGCTGCCAACATACAAGGTACCCTCCACCAAGCACTCCACGGTGGCTTCCGGAGTATCGATGTAGATGTAGATGTAGATTAGCGAAATTCACGCTGACTGCAATATTGTGATGAATTCGTTCCTCAGTGACAAATTTATTCACACAAGCTACAGATTCTTCCCAAGAGTTGGTCCAGAATACAAAGTTGTAGAGATACCAAGCAACACCATGTACCTCGCAGTGACTGTTCAGGCATTAGATTATCTTGAGTTGAGGATTATGAGTCTCAACAATTATGTCGTCGACTTTCATGCTGAAGAAATTCTGATATTATTACATCTGAGGCATGATGTGCATACGGTATCAAACTAGCACACACTACCAGGAGCACGTCACGTTGAAATGAAAACACGACATATTAACACTAAATAACCACCATTTGCTTAAATAATTCGGCTTGAAATCACGTAATAAAAGTGTCAGCATTCAAGATAAGAGTCCAGTGGAATATGATGAACGAATCATTAGTCAGATATTTCTCACACAAAACTTTTCTGACTGCAATGATGAGGCACACGTAGTCGTCCAGCACCAAAATGCTTTGACTATTCCAAGCAACAGTTTCCTGTACCTGGAGAGGAAATTAATAAAAACGAATTAGAGTCCTACTGTAACATCTCATCTTATACGTAACACATTCTGTCTCCTGTTTCAGGGAAGAAAACATGAGCGCCGGCCATGCGGTTCTAGGCGGGTCAGTTCGGAACCGCGCTGCTGCTACGGTAGCAGGTTCGAATCCTGCCTCGGGCATGGGTGTGCGTGATGTCCTTACCGTAGTTAGGTTTAAGTAGTTCTAAGTCTTTATTCATTTATTTATTTACTGTTCCGTGGGACCAAATTAAGGAGAAGTCTCCATTGTCATGGAACGAGTCAATACATGAAATTATAGCACGATATTAGAAACAGATCAAATGAAATATAAAAAAACATATTAAGGTGACAAGTCGTAAGTTTAAATGAAGAAAATCAACGATGTAACACTGGAATTTGCTTAATTTTTTAGCTCTTCCAGGAGCTCCTCGACAGAATAGAAGGAGTGAGCCATGAGGAAACTCTTCAGTTTAGACTTAAAAGAGTTTGGGCTACTGCTAAGATTTTTGAGTTCTTGGGGTAGCTTATTGAAAATGGATGCAGCAGAATACTGCACTCCTTTCTGCGCAAGAGTCAAGGAAGTGCATTCTACATGTAGATTTGATTTCTGCCTAGTATTAACTGAGTGAAAGCTGCTAACTCTTGGGAATAGGCTAATATTGCTAACAACAAACGACATTAAAGAAAATATATACTGTGAGGGCAATGTCAGAATTCCCAGACTATTGAATAGGGGTCGACAAGAGGTTCTCGAACTTACACCACATATAGCTCGAACAGCCCGTTTTTGAGCCAAAAATACCCTTTTTGAATCAGAAGAATTACCCCAGAAAATAATACCATACGACATAAGCGTATGAAAATATGCGAAGTAGACTACTTTTCGTGTTGAAGTGTCACTTATTTCAAATACTGTTCTAATGGTAAATAAAGCAGCATTTAGCTTCTGAGCAAGATCCTGGACATGGGCTTTCCACAACAGCTTACTATCTATCCGAACGCCTAGGAACTTGAACTGTTCCGTCTCGCTTATAATATGCCTATTCTGTCTGATCAAAATGTCGGTTCTTGTTGAATTGTGAGTTAAAAACTGTAAAAACTGAGTCTTAGCATCATATTATTTTCCACAAGCCATGAACTTATTTCATGAACTACATTATTTGTTACTGTTTCAATATTACACACAAGATCCTTCACTATCAAGCTGGTGTAATCAGCAAACAGAAATATTTTTGAATCACCTGTAATACTAGAAGGCATATCATTTATATAAATAAGAAACAACAGTGGCCCCAGCACCGACCCTTGGGGAACGCCCCAGTTAACAGTGCCCCATTGGGACTGAACATCATTACCACTCTCAATATTGCGGAGAATTACCTTCTGCTTTCTGTTCTTAAAGTAAGAGGCGAACCAATTGTCAGCTACTCCCCTTACTCCATAATGGTCCAACTTCTGCAGTAATATTTTGTGGTCAACACAGTCAAAAGCCTTCGTTAAATCAAAGAAAACACCTAGCGTTCGCAACATTTTATTTAATCCGTCCAAAACCTCACAGAGAAAAGAGAATATAGCATTTTCAGTTGTTAAACCATTTCTAAAACCAAACTGAACATTTGACAGCAAATTATGTGAATTTAAATGCTCCAGTAACCTTGTATATACAACCTTCTCGATAACTTTAGCAAACACCGATGAAATAGAAATAGGTCTAAAATTGTCAACATTATCAATGTCTCCCTTTTTATAAAGTGGCTTCACTACCGAGTACTTTAATCGGTCAGGAAACCGACCACTCCTAAAGGAAAAGTTACAGATATGGCTGAGAACTGGGCTAACATACATAGAACAATACTTCAGTATTCTGCTAGATACCCCGTCATATCCATGAGAGTTCGTGGTCTTTAGTGATTTAATTATTAACTCAATCTCCCTCTTGTCAGTATCATGGAGGAGCATTTCAGGTAACAGTCTCGGAACACTTTTTTCTAAGAGCGCTATATGATTCCCTGTTGGGACTAGGTTTCTATTTATTTCACCTGCTATATTCAGAAAGTAATTATTAAATACTGTACATATATGCGACTTATCAGTAAGACGGACATTCCCATTACGCACTGATGCTATATCCTCGACCTGTCTCTGCAGACCAGCAACTTCCTTTACGACTGACCATATGGTTTTAATTTTATCCTGAGACTTAGCTATTCTATCTGCATACCACATACTTTTTGCCTTCCTAATAACATTTTTAAGCACCTTACAATACTGTTTGTAATGGGCTGCTGCATTTAGATTTTGTTCTACAAGATGTTCTTATCCCTCTAGTCAGCCACCCAGGCTGCCTGTTTGTGTTAGTACCCTGTTTTAAACGTTCTAACGGAAAGCAACTTCCAAAGAGCATGAGAAAAGTCTTGAGAAAAGCATTATATTTATCGTCTACTGTATCAGCGCTATAAACATCTTGCCACTCTTGTTCCTTTATAAGGTTTACAAAGGTTTCTACAGCAACTGGATCAGCTTTCCTGAACAGCTGATGACTATTTTTAACACGTGTTGCAGCACAAAAATCTTTTAAAGTTAAAATTTGTGCATCATGATCTGAAAGGCCATTCACCTTTTTGCTAACAGAGTGCCCTTCTAGTAATGAGGAATGAACAAAAATGTTGTCTATGGTTGTTCTACTGTTCCCTTGCACTCTCGTTGGAAAGAATACGGTTTGCATAAGATTATATGAATTAAAGAGGTCTACCAGCATCCTCTTCCTTACACAATCACTTATACAATTAATATTGAAGTCACCACATATAACTAACTTTTTGTATTTCCTATAAAGTGAACCAAGAACCTCCTTTAGCTTTAGCAAAAATGTTGTGAAATCAGAGTCTGGGGATCTATAAATAACAACAGTTAGAAGTTTAGCTCCGTTAAATTTAACCACACCTGCACTACATTCAAACACCTTTTCAGTGCAGTACTTTGAAACATCAATTGACTCAAATGGGATACCGTTTTTCACATACATGGCTACTCCCTCACACCGCAAAGAGCTCCTCGAAAAGCTGCCAGCCAACCTGTATCCTGGTAAAGGAAGCCTCTGAATTATCTCCTTATTTAAGAAGTGTTCAGATATACCAATAATTTCAGAGTCAACATCTATAAGCAGTTCACTAACTTTATCTCTAATACCTTGTGTATTTTGATGAAATATACTAATTCCCTCATTACTCGGATACCTAAGCTTTGTCAAAAGTGATTCCCTTGTTAGAGAGACTTCCCTTAAGCAGGAATACCTATCAGCTGACTTCAATCTAAAAAAGGTGCAGCTCTAACACCCACTACTGCAGGAATTTTCCCATGACTGATCCCACCAACCCCACCTATGCTGTCACCTATAAGCTTTGCCAACCTCCCCTTCCCATACCTGTTGAGGTGCAGGCTATGTCGAGTGAAACCCGTCCTGCTGATAGACTCCACCGACACCACTGAAATGTGACCCATGCTTTCTGTCATCAGCGCACCCCCAAGTCTCATGTTATTACGCCTGACGGCTGTATTAAGATGAGGCCGATCGTGACGCTGAAACAGTTCCACGAAATGCACATTCGTGTTGCCAGTCTGAGTGGCTATCTTTTCCAGGTCACCATCTATGTTATACTCCCCATCCCTAGCAATACTATTACCAGCCCCACCCACAATCACTACCTGATCCTCTTTAGTAAAATCCCTACATAACCCCCCTATGTTAACAGTCACCTGAGCCAACCCTGCATTAGGCTTCACAATGCTGGTGACCTGGTACTCACTCCCCAGCACTTCCTGCAACTGCTGGCCTACACCTCTGCCATGAGAACTACCTAACAGCAGAACCTTCTTCTTCCGCTTCGACTTTGCAACTGTTCTAGGCACAGTAATTACTGAGGTCTGCTGCATACTTCCTACATCTACAGCTACTAGAGATTCCTCTCCACTAGACTCTGACAGTTGGTCATATCTATTGTAAACACCAATAGTAAAACTATCTGAAAATCTTCTTCTCCTAGCAGATCTCTTGCCAACAGCCAGCTCCCATTCCCCAACCCCCTTCTCCCTCCTCATCCTATCTAGCTCCTCCTGTGCGTTTTTCAACTGCACCTGAAGGGCACAGATCTTACGCTCCTGCTCCTCTATCAACTTACTCTTGCTACATAACCTGCAGTTCCAGGAGAGGATCTCATCAGAATGCCCACTGGCTTCCCCACTGCATTCCCCCCAGTGAAAATACTTCGAACAAGTCTCACACCGCAATCCACTACTCACGAACCTATGGCAAAGCCCACACTTCTCACTCATGGTAAAATTTTACTTTTTCTAAGTTCCGCTACTACAATAAGAAGATGTTAAAAACCTGACTACAATAATCACAAACTTTCTCTACAAGGGAAGTAACTACTATTATTAACAGTATTAATAAACAACAAATGTGAATATAACAAAATACTAATACAGAAAGAGAATCAAACGTCTAATGACACAGTAACGAAGCTGAAAACAGTTCCCAAAAGGTTCTTCTGAAATTATTTCACCAGAAAACACCAAGAACACCGGTTGAAGACTACAAAAGTTCCTAAATAAACCACTATACACAAACAATTCGATGCGCCGCTACTGCTGCAACTGGTCAGCGCGGAATGTAAACACAGGCAAGAGGTTAAGTGCTCGATACGAAACACTCACAAATATCAGGTCACAACACAAGAAAGGCAGAGGTGAATGAAGAAACCACTAATACGTCACTTATATAGTAAATATTATATATAGTAAATATTAGTCTTGCGGACTAATGACCTCCAATGTTAAGTCCCATAGTGCTTAGAGCAAAAGCACGAGCTAAATGGGATTGAGACGGGTCGCACTAGGAATGTGGTTATCACATCAACTTTAGAAACGTAGATTTTAGCGAAAATCAAACTTGAACGGTTTAAATAATGCACAATGGTTTATGGAGAAACCACCACCTGCAGATATGTAAAAAGATTTAGTGTACGCGTACCTCACAAGACGTTGATGGGGTAGTGTGAGTATATGAGACGCCTTTTGGTTAATATTAAGCAGGGACTCACATTAGCACGAAATGGAATGCATATATCCAAGAAACAGGCATCAATCCCGAAGACAACCTGACTTTGTTTGTGAAACTGATTTAGAAAATGCTTCATACAAGTGAAACTGATGAAGAACGTTTGAATCGTTTTATAATATTTGGTTCTAACAGTCAGCTGCTTTTAAATTTCAGACCATTGGAACTGTTTGAATATCCTCTACCTCCAAGCTCATCCTGGCAATCATGGACTTTCAAAACATTAGTTCAATTAGAAACAATGAAATGTTTCATATTTGTATTTCAAACTGACAAGAAAATGGACCAGTTAGAAAAAATACAATGTGTCATACTTGTATTTCCAACTGACAAAAAAGTAAACGTCAAACGTGGTTCAGATGAAATCTGGAACTATAATTTAACAAACGTGAATGTTTACTCTAATTCTGAGTTTCATCCATATGACAACTTACAGCAAGATTGGTTTATTAATTTATACAGCCTGTCTTTGAATATGTGTGTCAGGTTTCGACCAGCACACTACGAGAGTGAAGATAATGACGAGTGTCTGCTCAGTCCAAAGGAATTTAAGAAGTTACCTCCCATTTCCGTTATATATTGCTCCAATTAGGATGAAAGTGTGAAGTCTGAGCCAGCTGATGTTTTTATTGAATTTGAGGCCTCTCAAAACTTCCCAACAAACACAGGAGCATTCAGATTAATACTATACGTTTGTACCATCAACTACAGTCCACTCACCGGAATTTTGCAGAGACTTGTATAAATTAATAGGTGTAGCATAACAAGTAAGCAACTTCATGATGGTTCCTCAAGCGATGAACGCTAGAATCGATGTCCAAGGCTGCCTTGATGGACATGGACAGTCCGTATTCCTTCACGAATAATGGACGAGTGAGAACAACATTTTCTATGATTTTTGTTTCAAGCAAACATTTCAGGGACATGAAATGGTTTTAAACGCTTAAAAGAGCACTATGGGTAAGTCTAAATTTTCATGGAATATGACGAGGTGAAGACGAGATGACTTTAGAAGATATGCTGGCATGACTACGAAGATTTAATTATACTGACTTGGTTGTTTCCATGAAAGGTTGTGAGGAATTTTTATGAATCGTGATATTTACAAGAAAGCTCCTGTCAGAAATCTAGAAACATATGGATGTCCACAACTAAGTGACCTTAGGCAGCAGCAGCAGAAGAGGAAGAAGAAGAAGAATAAGAAGAATAAGAAGAGGAAGACGAAGATTAAGAAGAACTGTTTTGTGTGTGCATTACACAATGTAAAACTACTGTTTAAGTGGATTACAAATAAAAGATTTATTAAAACAGTGTATCATGTCTTCTAATTTCACAAATCTGTCCCTAACATTCCACCATTAGGAGCTTCGGCATGCATCTACTCCCGGTGGAAGCTGCTCTGCTACTCCCACAAATCTCTCCCCACCGCTACATCCCCAGCTGCACCTATAAGAGGGAGACCTGCAAGTCCAATTTCACTTTAGTCTAGTTCTAGAATTTTCGTGCGACAGTTGTATCACAGGAACATTATAACACAGAGGTCAGGCAGAGCAGCAGCACTGGCAGTGGTAGCACCAAGTGACCTCAATTCGTTGAGGGTGATGACGGTATGCTATCACTACTCTTTCACAATGACACATTTGCTGTTTTAATGCAGAGTGTTCATACAAGTATCAGTTATTTAGCATTTGTGTGTGTATATTTTCGATACTTACAGATGAGTGTTTTTTGTTGTTTTAGGACTGTTGAATTACGATGATGTTTTGGTACCGAGCCAGATCTCAATTTCACAATTGTCAGAGGGCTAGCGCCATGTCAGGAATGACTGCATAGAGATGTTAGCCACACCACCTCAAGGTGAGTGTCATGTATGTGTGTGTGTGTGTGTGTGTGTGTGTGTACATCTCTGTACGTCTCTCTCATTTAATGTCCAACGTCTTTCTTGTTTTAGGATTCTTGAATAATGGTTCTACACTGAGTCAGTTCACAGCTTCACCATTAGTGGAGGAATGGCACCTTGAAGTGAATGGCTGTACAGAGATGTTGACCACATCATCTCATGACACTAATGATGATGATGGTGATGATGGTAGTGGTGGTAAATAATATATTATCTCTTTCTCTCCAAATACGTATGTGTACGTATGGAGTGCTGTTGTGTCCATATATACTTAATAAGTGTCGCTTTGTTTCTTCTAGTAAGCTGGATGCAGAGCATACAACCTGTCATTGACCGCTTCATCCCTGTGAGCCAACTTACAGTTGAAGATAGCGCCAATGACAATGACAATAATTTAGCGACCCATGATCAGCTCATGAAGAAACTTGATGAGAAGCTTCAAGAGGTATGCACATTAATGACAAATTGGGTAATGCAGAGATCTTACTCAAGTATATGTCCATTGACTGACTGTTCTGTTGGTTCTTGTTAGAATGAAACACAAACAACACTTGTGAATTATTCTACAATATTTATTACTTGTCACACGAACCGGTTTTCAGCTGTTACGCCACCCTCTGGTACAAAGATAAGTATGTGGTGCAGTGAAGTTTTTTTTCCATCAAAGATTTTGAACTAGTGCATGTACAGAGTATCTCGTTTTCCAAAGATGAAAAATGCTAATGTCAGAATTAGGAATAGAATAAGTTGGATTATTTTCGTGTAAATGCGATGTAAGATTATTTAACTAAAATAAAATATGTGGCACATTAACTAACGAGCTATAGACAAATTACAACAGCTGTACACAGAAGAACATAACTGAACAACAAACATTCGTGGCATATTCCAGAGATGTGGCTGAACAAAGCGGTCTTGTCTTTAATAGATTCTAAATGAAAAACAGATAAGCTATAATAGTGATACTAAGCAGGTGAGTGAAGCATCTGTGGTTTTACGAAGTAAAAATTTTTTAATACAAGGAGATAAATTATAGTAAATGAAAGAAAAAAGATGCATATGAGTAAGATGGGTGATCTACAACATAGTCTAGATGGGATTATGAGTAATATCTGCATTTAGAAGTGGTGAGTAAGAGAACTGTGTCTGATCATTCAGTACTAAGTTCGGTTTGATGGACATGTGTTCATTAATCTCCATTATTTTATCCTTTATGGATGTGACACAGAACGTCATGTTTCACCTTGTAACTATGGCCTTCTTTAGGCGGGTTGTCAGCAAAAGTAGAGTCTCCTTTTCTAAGTTTCCAACTTCTGTGATGTTCCTTCGAGGAGGTACAATTACCCTACAAGACTGACCTACATAGAATTTTTCACAGTTAAAAGTAATTTTATATGTTCCACTCTTTTACAAAGCTGGAGTTCTGTTTTTACCTTTGGGCAAAAAGTTTCCAACAGTATTGTTCCCATAAAATGATGATTTTACACTCCTGGATTTAAGCTTTTTGGCTACATCCATCGAGGCATTCCCATGCTATGGAATTGTGCACCATTTATTGCATTCTTGAGGTGGTGGGTCAAGGACATGGTAAAGAAGAGAGTACACCTGTTGTTTGTGCTTTCTGTGCATTATGGAGTTCACTATTATATGATGCTATTTTTTGATGAAATTTAATTCCATTTGGAAGTTGTCTTCGCTCATGGTGATGGATATTAGGAAATGTATCACAGAATGAAAAGCAGTTGTTTATGGGTCACTGGGTGTTGAGAATTGGTCAGTATTACTACATCTGTGGTGGTAGGTTTCCTATAAATCTTGAAATCATGGGTGCATTCATCGATGTCTACGGTCAAATCTAAATAATGTATGCAGTTATCCCCACACTCCATCCAACATCCCATAGCTATACCATCCAACTGTTTGTATACCCTATCATTAAAATGGAAATAATTTTATGTTAGACAAGTTTCTGTAGCCAACCGTATGATATGTGAAGCAAATGGGTTAACTACTTATTTATCTCGTTAGTCTGTGAGAATGTTTAGGCACTCTGAAACATGTATATTAGTGAATAAGTTACTACCATCAAAAGACACCAGCTTGGCACTAAGGGGGTTTTGCATGTCTTTTAACTTTTTCACTAACTCAACTGAATTAAGAATCCCAAACTAGGTTTGAACTTGGTTTTAATCTTGATCAGGTCATTTAACTCTCTGCCTAATTTGTAACATGGAACTGATAACGAAGACACCATGGGACGGATTGGGATATTATGCTTATGGAGTTTAGGAAGACCATAAAGTCTGGGAGCTGTAGGATTCGTGTTGGTGAAGAAGCAGGCATCAGAGTCTCCTGTTATACTTGTTGCGGCCACATGTAGAAAGCAGTGGAGAATGGCAAAACAGAGGCACACCATAGGCGTTGCGAAGTAGGCAAGCACAGATAGCCTTGCTGACAACAGCGGTCTACCCACAGGCTGACGCAAGGACGCACATAGACCGAGCGCCGAGCAAAGCCTGGAGAGTGCTGAGTAAGCGGAAGTAAGGCCAGCACGCTAAGTTACGCTGCAATATACTGCGGGGGTAATAACAAAAAACTACCACCGAGGGTAAAAAACTTCCTCCTGCCGGATATAAATAGTGGAGTGCAGGCAGCAACAGACAGAAGCCATTAGGAAGCAGTTTGGATCTGAGGACAGACGTAGTCCGTGTCCGAATGTTCAATCTTCGTAGGTGACGATTCCGGAAGCCTGTTCCAGCTCGCAAGAGTCATCCATTCGCCGCCAGATGTCAACTTCAGCTCTGGAGGTCGGCCCAAGTTCGGTCAGCACCATGGCTGACTAACTACAGCGAGAACTTCCAGCAGGACCGGCCGCAGCGCGGTCTTGGTCACAGGCGCCGCCGGTGACTGACGCCCGGACTTCACGGCAACCTGGCCCCACGGCGCGTGGTCCGTCCATGACGGGACCTCGCGGACATCGCGACTGACGGCTTCCCAGCCGCCGGTGCAGCAGGCGTCGGCAGCTGACCTCCCGGCGGCGCGGCTCCGTGGGCGTGCCGTACTGGGGCGCCGAGCGGCGACGAGTTCATCTCAACCACAGGGCATCCTGGCTTCAGCGGAGCACTGGCGGCCTGAGGTTCCCGAGTGCGATCAGCGGCGCGCGTTGCGCGCATTGTCGGAGAATCTACACAGCAGCAGCCGGGCGGAGGGATCCGCAGGGCTGGGCAGCGACGACGAGGGAGAAATTGTAAAGAAAGTTCAATAATTAATTGTAAAACTCCACGCCGTCTCAGTCTTTGGCGCAGCCACTGCGTCTGCTACTAACAAGTGGTGCAGAAGTCGTAACATACTTTTACACAATTTCATAATTCTTCTAATATTCTCATTGTAGAATTGTTTGGGGTGTTCCTGTATCTGTTGGAAGTTGTAGCATTTAGGAAAACTTCCACCTTGTTAACATAGTCGCATTTTTTCATTAAGACAACAGCATTTCCTTTGTCTGATGGGGCTGCTGTAATATTATTGTGTCATTTTGTTTTTGAAATTTTTTAATACTTGTCATTCCGTAGCTAGTGGGGCACTGGGAACAAGGTTAGATATTTGCAGTTCTTGGGGTACGAGATCTTTAATGGAGATGTCCTTACCTAATGCACATTCTAGGTCTATTTTTAATATTTCCAGTTGTTTTTCGGAGACATTTTGTGGTGGGGGTATTTGAAGCCTTTTCCCAGTACATTCAGTACTTCGTTGGTAGTCTGTAAGTCCGAAAGATTAGTTACAGAATTTGCAAATTTTAACTTTTAAACTGGTTTTGAAAGTTGTTTACGACGGAATAATTGATTGATTTTAGCATTCTGTTTTTCGTACATGATGTGCATGTACATCGTATACATGATGTCATGCTTACCATGTACAAAACACAGAAGGCTAAATATAAAATTTTGTGTAAATTTTTCATACATATACACTACTGTGTTGTTTTTTCACAAATGATCGATGAACTGGAGATGCTGCACCTGCACATGGAGTACTACGACTGGCATTTTGCTGCGCTGTTGCCAGTGGCTGTAGTGACACAGCACACACCCAGATTTCCGTGGCCAGCAGCATCTACAGAGACAAGTACTGGGCTATAGGAAGCATCAGCGCTGTCGACGTCCACATCACCAGTACCTTGACTGCCGTGAGTAGCAGTACCATTGACGGCTGCATCACGGATGTCGCCGACACCTGGACCTACTGAATGAGGTCTTTATGGTTTTAGTGACGAACGTCTGTCAGCCATCAGTAGCCTCTCCGCCAATTCTGACAGAGATAGCACATATGATGATGTTAAGGTATTCTGCTCATAATTACCATTTCCGGTGATTCGAGGTGCACTTGGGGATAGGACATTGCTTACCTACAACCCTAAAATGGTTTGGTACCAGCATCGAATTATTTTTCTGAATTGGTTGCTATCCAATATTTTAAATGATTTGTGGTATCCTACCATTACGTTCAGTGCATCTATATAGTCCTAGTTCACACTTCCATCTATGAGGGTGTATCTAAGAACGTCATCACATTTAAGTGGGATCATAGTGACGAAATATCATGGGGCACCTCAACTGCTGAGTGGTTTGAGACCTTATCTCTGATGCCAATACAGGCTCAGCTCTCTCAATTCCAAGTAAGAAATTCCAGAGAAGCTCTAAATAGAGACCTGTTTTTGGATGTTGATTTACATGCCTATTATCAAGTATGTGGTGGGGAGGGGTTCCTCCTATATCCCACTTCCAAAGGATATAACGGATAAAATGGGTGTTACCAACGTCACAGACGATAATGCCTACTGCTTTGTGTGGTCGCTTTCGGCTTGTGAGAAATTTTAAGAAACATGCACAGTGTGTAAGTTGCTACCAAGTGGAAGATATTTGTGGGCATTATAAAAATAATGGTACTGAATTCCTCATGACCCTTCAGTTCGTTAATAAATTTGAAAGGCGGCTGCACACTGTGTACGAAAATTACATTGCTTTCTTTACACTATGTGTGCTGGTTATGTCATAACAGTATTTAGTTATATACGTGCATGAAGTGTTCAGTTTTACAATAGACACGTACATTTGTATTGCGCATGTCCTTGCTATGATGATGATGATGATGATGAGCGTTTGGCGTCATTGGCCGGGAGGCCCCTCGCGGGGCAGGTCCGGCCGCCATATCGCAGGTCTCATTACATTCGGCGCCACATTGGGCGACCCGCACGCCGGATGGGGATGAAATGATGATGAACACAACACAACACCCAGTCCCTGAGCGGAGAAAATCTCCGACCCAGCCGGGAATCGAACCCGGGCCCAGAGGACGGCAATCCGTCACGCTGACCACTCAGCTACTGGGGCGGACGTCCTTGCTATAAGAAGGGATGCATTTACAAATAGTTCAAATGGCTCTGAACACTATGGGACTTAACTGCTAAGGTCATCAGTCACCTAGAACTTAGAACTACTTAAACCTAACTAACCTAAGGACATCACATACATCCATGCCCGAGGCAGGATTCGAACCTGCGACCGTAGCGGTCGTGCGGTTCCAGACTGTAGCGCCTAGAACCGCTCGGTCACCTCGGCCGGCTGCATCTACACTTCACTACAAATGTTTAAGTATGAACAGCTACAGTTAACAGCAGATAGACTGCCATGGCAGCGCAGAAGCTCGATGCGACCTGGAACAGAGGGCTCAGTGCTGCGTGTGGCCAGCTGATGGCAGCAACCCTCTCTCTCTGGCATGACTTATTTCGATAAAGACACAATTCTTCTCATCCTATCTTAGAACTGGTGGCAGTTGTTCAAGTGTGGCACAAGTGGATTTAAACTTAGGGAATGAACTGTAACATCATAGGAGTGGGGGGAAACCAGTAATTTTTTTGATGTCCTACCACGGTAGCATTCTACATTTAGATTATGCGAAAGCCAAGATTACAGGCTGGGCCAGTATCCACCCAGTCAACCATCTTATATTCTGATATCATAGGGCTAGGGAAACCTAACAACCATGGAGACTGGGACAATGTCGTCATGTTCGACGTCTTGAATCGCTATCCTCAATTCTGGCATCACAGGTATGGGCCAGTCCCAAAGGATTCACCATGTTCTGACGTCATAGGGTTGCCATCTTCGATTTTCTACGAACCAGACAATGACCCTACATATTTTTTTTTTAGTTTTCTACCATTTTACACAAAAGATAACTGCCATACTTCCACAGTGAAGTCAGAGGAGTGGAGAAAATCTGGATATTTTGAATTTGCTATCAGTTTTTGAATCTCCAACCATTTCACACAAAGGGCAGTTGGTCTATGTCAGAGGGGTGGGGTAGGGAAGTCTGGCATCATGGGGAGGGTTGAGGATGGGGAGGAGAGGGGCAGGGGAGGAGGAAATCTGGCAATAATACAGCCTGGGCCACAATGCTGTTGCTACTCTACTGATATCACACTTAATAGAGATGGCTATTGGCAGGTCAGCACAGCACGTGAGGTTGAAGCACTGAATCCAGAGCCAATATATGTCCATATATGGTGACGCCGTAATCACCAGCGACATCATAGCCAACACCCAGAACAGCGTACCAGCAACCCATCAGCAGGCATTCCATTTGACAATGGCCAAGGAGTACTTGATAGAGAGCTCGTTGTGTTTCACCATTTTACATGGACAAAAGCCTGAGGACATTTTATTTATACCTTTTTCATTTCTTTTACATTGTATATGAAACACAGGAAGTGCAAAATGGCTAAGCAGGGATGGCTAGAGGACAAATGTAAGAATGTAGAGGCCTATCTCACTAGGGGTAAGATAGATACCGCCTACAGGAAAATTAAAGAGACCTTTGGAGATAAGAGAACGACTTGTATGAATATCAAGAGCTCAGATGGAAACCCAGTTCTAAGCAAAGAAGGGAAAGCAGAAAGGTGGAAGGAGTATATAGAGGGTCTATACAAGGGCGATGTACTTGAGGACAATATTATGGAAATGGAAGAGGATGTAGATGAAGATGAAATGGGAGATATGATACTGCGTGAAGAGTTTGACAGAGCACTGAAAGACCTGAGTCGAAACAAGGCCCCCGGAGTAGACAATATTCCATTGGAACTACTGACGGCCGTAGGAGAGCCAGTCCTGACAAAACTCTACCATCTGGTGAGCAAGATGTATGAAACAGGCGAAATACCCTCAGATTTCAAGAAGAATATAATAATTCCAATCCCAAAGAAAGCAGGTGTTGACAGATGTGAAAATTACCGAACTATCAGCTTAATAAGTCACAGCTGCAAAATACTAACACGAATTCTTTACAGACGAATGGAAAAACTAGTAGAAGCCAACCTCGGGGAAGATCAGTTTGGATTCCGTATAAACACTGGAACACGTGAGGCAATACTGACCTTACGACTTATCTTAGAAGAAAGATTAAGGAAAGGCAAACCTACGTTTCTAGCATTTGTAGACTTAGAGAAAGCTTTTGACAATGTTGACTGGAATTCTCTCTTTCAAATTCTAAAGGTGGCAGGGGTACAATACAGGGAGCGAAAGGCTATTTACAATTTGTACAGAAACCAGATGGCAGTTATAAGAGTCGAGGGACATGAAAGGGAAGCAGTGGTTGGGAAGGGAGTAAGACAGGGTTGTAGCCTCTCCCCGATGTTGTTCAATCTGTATATTGAGCAAGCAGTAAAGGAAACAAAAGAAAAATTCGGAGTAGGTATTAAAATCCAGGGAGAAGAAATAAAAACTTTGAGGTTCGCCGATGACATTGTAATTCTGTCAGAGACAGCAAAGGACTTGGAAGAGCAGTTGAATGGAATGGACAGTGTCTTGAAAGGAGGATATAAGATGAACATCAACAAAAGCAAAACAAGGATAATGGAATGTAGTCTAATTAAGTCGGGTGATGCTGAGGGAATTAGATTAGGAAATGAGGCACTTAAAGTAGTAAAGCAGTTTTGCTATTTGGGGAGCAAAATAACTGATGATGGTCGAAGTAGAGAGGATATAAAATGTAGGCTGGCAATGGCAAGGAAAGCGTTTCTGAAGAAGAGAAATTTGTTAACATCCAGTATAGATTTAAGTGTCAGGAAGTCATTTCTGAAAGTATTCGTATGGAGTGTAGCCATGTATGGAAGTGAAACATGGACGATAAATAGTTTGGACAAGAAGAGAATAGAAGCTTTCGAAATGTGGTGCTACAGAAGAATGCTGAAGATTAGATGGGTAGATCACATAACTAATGAGGAAGTATTGAATAGGATTGGGGAGATGAGAAGTTTGTGGCACAACTTGACCAGAAGAAGGGATCGGTTGGTAGGACATGCTCTGAGGCATCAAAGGATCACCAATTTAGTATTGGAGGGCAGCGTGGAGGGTAAAAATCGTAGAGGGAGACCAAGAGATGAATACACTAAGCAGATTCAGAAGGATGTAGGTTGCAGTAGGTACTGGGAGATGAAAAAGCTTGCACAGGATAGAGTAGCATGGAGAGCTGCATCAAACCAGTCTCAGGACTGAAGACCACAACAACAACATGAAACACTTTTCACTCTGTATTCAACATGGCCACTGGATTTGGTAATTCTTGACAACGAGAGATGCGATTTAGTGTTCTGGACATAGTATTCATCACAGTTCCATTTCTTTGAGTCATTTTTGGCAGTCTTCACTGACAGATCTCTCTGTCCATATCTAAATATGAAAGGTGCTTGTTAATCGGCTCTTTTAATTCCTCACAATGTATTTTACCAATTTCGTGCCTTATAATATACATTAGTTTATAGTTTTTGAGATTCTGAAACAAGCAGCTCCAAGAGATATCGATATAGTCACTTTGACAAACTCATTGCTAACTTTTTGCTCCAGTATTAGTTCTTTGGGGAGTCGGTTGGCTTTTAGCCAACAGTGTGTGTTGACAGTCTGAAAGACATGTAGGTAATTTATTCAAAGTAAGTCAGCCATTGCAGTGTAGCACTATGCTTTTTTGTTTGGTGGGGAGTCCTGTTATCAAACTATGCTTACTACGTACAAGGTGTCTGGTAATATCAATTCAATTAATATTCAGCGATATAATATGTTTTTCATATGAGGTTAGCTGAGTTCTCATATCAGTATTATCCTGGGGTCAGTACTTGGTCGCGTGCTTACACACACTAGAGTAGGTCCGAACATTTTGCGAAGTTATAGTTACTTGGAGGATTGTTTCTGTATCATTTATAACTTCATTCGATTTCATACTTGCTTAAAATCTGCAATGCTGACTGGTCAAGAAGGGTAGGGTTACTTTTGCACTGATGGTTTTGGATTAAGTGACTAACAAAACTGTCTTGGTTTGGCAACGAGATTTAGTAGATTTAGACTACAAAACGATATTGTAAACTGCGTCAGTTATTGAAAGCAAGTGTTGTGAGCATTTCCCCTGCTGAGGCACCATCTTGTCTTAGTATGAAATACAAAGATGCTCTGCCCAGTCACTTACTGTATATGAACAGTGATTCAACTAAGGAATGCGCACTGATTATTATTACTGTCAAATACTACAAGCTCTTTGCATGCTAGTTAGTTTTCAGTAACTGAATAAAGTAAGACTACGTTTGCACCTGCATCGCTCGACGCTAATATGAAACATGTGGCCGCAGTGTGTCACTGAGCTGTTAACATAAGTTCTTCGATAACAACTTCAGTTACTGCGAAATGATCTGTCAGCTTGTTAACTATTTGTTGCATAAGGCATTTAGGTGCACGTAAACGGGGAGACAGTCCCAGTGCACATCTGGATGCTATGAGCAGAAATCTTACATTCACAGCAACCTGTTGCTTTTTCTGTACTATTCGTAAATGTACTACGTACTCACTGAGATATGCAAGGCCTTTTTCCGTTGCCCTGGATTTATGAAGGTTCGTGTTGTGTGATTACTTCACAGATATTTTTCACGTCAGATATCATTATAAACTTATTCTTGGGGCATTATATTTTCATTTTGCATATCACTAAGAATATTATGGCATGTTTATCATTACCTAGATCAGAGAATAACCGATGCTTCTTTACAAACACACACACAGCTTTCACACAGAAGCGTTCTATTACAGCCTACACACATAATTCCTTATTTTCAGTTTTAGTGCATTTTCTGCACAATTATACACTGGGGACTGAATTTTCACGAGGTTTCCTAGTCACCTTTTTTTGCCCAGTCCCTTTGTAGCACATTTTTCTTTAATTTTACCTGACTTTCTTATTGTTTTAGCAGCGTTTCATATTTGTAATTTAAGATCGTATGTGTATCTAACCAGATTTTCTGTTTAGGGCCAGCCTTCAGACAGCCATAATGATGCACAGTTTTGCACATAAAACATATAACACCCTTCTCAACACGCTTTATACAAGAGCAAGAGTTTTTTTCTTAGTGCGTATGTGCAGGTTGTTTCAAAAATGACCGGTATATTTGAAACGGCAATAAAAACTAAACGAGCAGCGATAGAAATACACCGTTTGTTGCAATATGCTTGGGACAACAGTACATTTTCAGGCAGACAAACGTTCCAAATTACAGTAGTTACAATTTTCAACAACAGATGGCGCTGTGGTCTGGGAAACTCTATAATACGATATTTTCCACATATCCACCATGCGTAGCAATAATATGGCGTAGTCTCTGAATGAAATTACCCGAAACCTTTGACGACGTGTCTGGCGGAATGGCTTCACATGCAGATGAGATGTACTGCTTCAGCTGTTCAATTGTTTCTGGATTCTGGCGGTACATCTGGTCTTTCAAGTGTCCCCACAGAAAGAAGTCACAGGGGTTCATGTCTGGCGAATAGGGAGGCCAATCCACGCCGCCTCCTGTATGTTTCGGATAGCCCAAAGCAATCACACGATCATCGAAATATTCATTCAGGAAATTAAAGACGTCAGCCGTGCGATGTGGCCGGGCACCATCTTGCATAAACCACGAGGTGTTCGCAGTGTCGTCTAAGGCAGTTTGTACCGCCACAAATTCACGAAGAATATCCAGATAGCGTGATGCAGTAATCGTTTCGGATCTGAAAAATGGGCCAATGATTCCTTTGGAAGAAATGGCGGCCCAGACCAGTACTTTTTGAGGATGCAGGGACGATGGGACTGCAACATGGGGCTTTTCGGTTCCCCATATGCACCAGTTCTGTTTATTGACGAAGCCGTCCAGGTAAAAATAAGCTTCGTCAGTAAACCAAATGCTGCCCACATGCATATCGCCGTCATCAATCCTGTGCACTATATCGTTAGCGAATGTCTCTCGTGCAGCAATGGTAGCGGCGCTGAGGAGTTGCTGCGTTTGAATTTTCTATGGATAGAGGTGTAAACTCTGGCGCATGAGATGATACGTGGACGTTGGCGTCATTTGGACCGCAGCTGAAACATGGCGAACGGAAACCCGAGGCCGCTGTTGGATCACCTGCTGCACTAGCTGCGCGTTGCCCTCTGCGGTTGCCATACACGGTCGCCCTACCTTTCCAGCACGTTCATCTGTCACGTTCCCAGTCCGTTGAAATTTTTCAAACAGATCCTTTATTGTATCGCTTTTCGGTCCTTTGGTTACATTAAACCTCCGTTGAAAACTTCGTCTTGTTGCAACAACACTGTGTTCTAGGCGGTGGAATTCCAACACCAGAAAAATCCTCTGTTCTAAGGAATAAACCATGTTGTCTACAGCACACTTGCACGTTGTGAACAGCACACGCTTACAGCAGAAAGACGACGTACAGAATGGCGCACCCACAGACTGCGTTGTCTTCTATATCTTTCACATCACTTGCAGCGCCATCTGTTGTTGAAAATTGTAACTACTGTAATTTCGAAAGTTTGTCCGCCTGAAAATGTACTGTTGTCCCAAGCATATTGCAACAAACGGTGTATTTCTATCGCTGCTCGTTTAGTTTTTATTGCCGTTTCAAATATACCGGTCATTTTTGAAACACCCTGTATATTGGTAACACGACGAGGTTGTTCTCCAAGCGATATCAGCGGTGTATTGATCTGTTTTCGTCTCATATCTTTCGGTTTCTTTTTGATCATGGTACTCATTTATTTCCACTGTTTATGACGAACGACTGACAATTTACATGCTTTTTATCCGATTTATTAATTTTATTGTCGCACCTCCTGAATTCCTAGTTTACATTAGGAGTCATCTTGTGATGTCAACAAGTTCATACTTCTTCTCCTTGTTGGTCAAATTCTATTGACAGAAATTTCTTCCGCCAGTAGTATTCGAACCTCGCATCACCGTGGCAGATCTAAATCGTAGCGGAATGATTTCATGTTTTTCATCATAACTGCCAAGAATATTTAAGAACGTACACATTTTAAAGTTGTCTCTTTGGTAAATATCTCCACTTTAAGTTCACTGCTGTGCAAGGTGTTGCGTGCATGATTAATTCACTGGACTAGCGTCCGGGACGAGGGCGTTTTCAATCTGCGTCCGGCCATATGCAAATAGCTGACCTGAGGTTTTACTTCATCGATGAAGGTGAATACCTGATTGTTTCTTTTGAAAATAACACAGCCAATTTTCTTCCCCATCTTTGTTCTATTCGAGTTTGTGTTTATGCAACGTTGTTAATGACCTCGTCATCGACGGGACGTTGCTTCTGTCTTAAGTGGTTCCACAACCCTACTCTCTTCACCCCGAAATATAGCTGAAAGCTTTCTTCTGGTTATACTATTCATTCAAGAAAACTTAATCTTCCTTCAGCTGTTGAAGATCGTAAGCATTTTGCGCAAGGTTAATTCATAAACATCCGGCCGCAGAGATTTAGTATTTACTGACTCGTCTACTTTAACAATGGCAAAAATTTCTGACGTACGACTTGTATTTGAAGTTCTTTCCAATTCCGAACGTGATCTATAACTTTTTTCGTCTGCATGGAGTGGTATTACGAAGTTGAACTATGATTCTAGGTAGATAGTGCGGTAACCTAGGCGTAGATGAACCAGCATGTTTCATGTCGATTCCGTCAAATACAACACGGTAGCCAACGCACAATAAATACTTGTTCAGTTAAATCTCATTACACTTACAGTTCTTCGTCTTTGTTTTTTTAAAACTCGATAGTTTTCTATCTCCTTACAACGAGTAGAGGAAGAAAATGTTTCACATGTCCATATTAGCAAGATCGTAACGTAACGCACTGAAGTAAACATCCTCATTTCTCCCACTTTTGCTTATTTTCAGTATATACTGATGCAAAGTCTGTACAGAATTGTGAAGAAGGCTGAGCGAACTGGCAGCATACTTTGAAAGTCACGTCACCTTCCCCAGTGCGGCGTCTTCCAGATGGCCCGGGATTTCCAATATCATTACAGAATCGACTCACGTTCCCCAAATGACGGATGAGGCGCCTCGCCAGTCGTTCGCCCCTGCCCCCCGCGTGCTGCTCAGTATTCCGTGAACATCTTCCTCCATTGCCGTCAGCACCGCGCTTGCAGTTCTCGCTCGCAACAATCGCACCATAGTTGCACTCGTGGGATCGCATATATTTCTCTTCCTCTCACGGTGTGTCATGAATTCTACTGCACAGATATTTTATCTTACAATCTTCTAGGTGCATACTGTTTTAATATTTCTGGTTATCATATTAAATCTCCCACGGCAGGATCGTGAGAGGCTGAGGATGAGCTCACCTAAAGACAGAAGACGGAACGACATTGGCGAAAGCTTTTCTAGACGTGTGCCTCAAGTGGTTTAAAAGTGAACGCAGGGAGATCTTAATTCCAAATGGGAGGATCAAGCGAGATCGGAAAACCAGGATTACATTCGCGTCTTACAATCCAGATGTAGGTATTCCTTGGTTTCATTAAATGATTTAAGGCAGATGCCCAAATCGTTCCTCTAAGGAGGACACAGGCGATTTTCTTTTCCGTTTTTCCGCAATCTTAGCTTGTGTTCCATCTCGAGTAACATCGTGGTCGACGCAACGCTGTGCCCAAATCTTCCTTGTTTCCTTCATGGTCGACGGACTCGAGAATGACATCGAGTCCAGTGTATTGTAGGTGGAAAAATGGCCTCTGAAAATGTTAACGCAGTCTCGTCACCATCACCATCGCCCAGTCAGTTCTTGTTGTATTAAATTTTCCAAATAATTTGCGAATGGACTGTTCCGCCCTTAGATATAACTTACGGGAGATACCTTGAACATAGAAGTGTTTCCAGAGACGGGAATAAAACGCAGAATGAACCCACCATCTACACTAAAGAAAGTGTATCTGATCTACATAACACTATTCTTTTTAACTCTGTTTATGTAGGTTTACGAGTTCAAATATTGTCACAACCTGGAAAAAAACCTTCCCCATGGAAACCTTCATGGATTCGAAAAATGTCAATCTTCGAAATCCTAAATCGTGCTCTTCAAACACGATATTCTCTAGCAATGGATAGTAAATATAAATTAAGTCAAATCTCTCCAGGCTTTATATTCAGTGCTACCTTGACGCCGTGTGAGGAAAATACATTACTATGGTACATATGGGCCAAGCTTGCGATTGGATCAAAAATTACTCAAGTGTCATGATCCACCGCTCCTGTGGATGGAGAGCCATGTCCAGACATTGAATGGCTGTGTCATAGAGCCATTACTGCTTATATTACATATTAATGACTTAACAGATAGCATTAGATACCATCTTATGCCTTTTGTAGCTACTGTAGAGATCTGTGAGCTATCCTGCCGATTAAAAACTGAAGTGATATTCGATCGGATCTGGGCAAAATATCTGCCTGTTGCAAAGCCTGAAAATAGCTCTTAATGTAGATAAATCGAAACTGTTCACTTCACGAAGCGATAAAGCATGTATCCTTTGGCTACTTAATTAATGAGTCACAACAAGAGTTAGCCGTGCAAGAAATAAATTAAGGGTAACAATGTTTACAGATATTGAACTGAACGACCTCGTTGTGGGTATAGCAGACAGCAGAATTCGATTAATTGGTATGATACCGAAAAACAAGTTTGTCAACAGAACAGAGTGGTAGCCCACTGTATAGTACTGAAGAGTGATGCGAATGTATAAGTATTTTTGACGGGTGAGCGAGTGTGATAGAAAGTTGCTAAAATCTTCAGTAGCAGACACTCGAAGAAAGATCGCTTCATCTCCCAGAACCTGCTCAGAAGACTCAAAGTATATGTTTGCCCAGAATTAACTACATATATTTTTCCGTCACCGACGTACCGATCCAGTAAGTAGCGTGCAGGTGGAATAAGGCAAATAGCTTATCCAGAGGCGGACAAGAACGCACCATGCATGAATAGAATAGAAAGTAACATTAATATATGAAACCACATCATAGTGATACATGAGCATAAATGTAGATGTAATGAAATTGTTCCGTTCCTTTTTGGAAATTATTTTGTCGTTGATAGCGAAATTATTTTAATCGTATAACTTGTCGTAATCTGAGTCAGATGACGGAAGGAAAATCCGTGGTCTTGTTCAAGAAGTCATTCCATACACTTCAGTAGCCTTATACAGAGGCACTGCGAAATATTTACCTGCGTGGCTAACTCATTAATACAGCCGTGATGACCACGATTCAGTTCCACCATAGCGCAATTTTTTACAGAGGTAACGGACATCTAAGGTATTAGTAGTTCATGAGCAAAGTTTGGTTCTGAAAAAGATATCACATCCAAATCTCCCTCTTTGACGGAACACGTTTTAAAATCATTTCAGAGTCATCCAATCATCGTGAATATTGCTGCTCCGTCTCTGATTGCGCAAAATCAACGTTTTAAAAGGTCGTTGATAAGATAAACTCACGAACAACATTATTATAACCACTTTCTTACAGTAAGGAACGCCTTGGATACACTGTCCAGCGAGTGCAGCAAGGTGGAGGTTCCCTGTTGTTTTGGTGTGGCATTATGTAGGGCGACATACGCTGCTGGTGGTCATAGAAGGCGCCGTAATGGTTGTACAGCAGCGCAGGATTAGTCGATTGGTCTAAGGCGCTACAGTCATGGACTGTGCGGCTGGTCCCGGCGGAGGTTCGAGTCCTCCCTCGGGCATGAGTGCGTGTGTTTGTTCTTAGGAAAATTTAGTATAAGTAGTGTGTAAGCTTAGGGACTGATGACCTTAGCGGTTAAGTCCCATAAGATTTCACACACATTTGAACATTTTGAATGGTTGTACAATACGTGAATGCCGTCCTCCGACCGAGAGTGCAACCATATCGGCAACATATTACCGAGGCATTCGTCTTCATGGACGATAATTCGCGTCCCCATCATCCACATCTTGTGAATGACTTCCTTCAGAATAATGACATCGCTCGACTAGAGTGGCCAGCATGTTATCCAAACATGAACCCTATCGAACATGCCTGGGATAGATTGAAAAGGGCTGTTTATGGACGACGTGACCCACCAACCACTCTGAGGGATCTACGCCGAACCGCCGTTGAGGAGTGGGACAATCTTGACCAACAGTGCCTTGATGAACTTGTAGATAGTGTGCCACGACGTATACAGGCATGCATCAATCCTAGAGGACGTGCTATTGGGTATTAGAGTTCCCGGTGTGTACAGCAATCTGGATCACCACCTCTGAAGGTCTCGCTGTATGGTGGTACAACATGCAATGTTTGGTTTTCATGAGCAATAAAAAGGGCTGGAATGATGTTTATGTTGATCTCTATTGGAATTTTCTTTACAGGTTTTGATGTGTGTACATTCGACGAGTACTTGGTAGTTTTCCAGAAGTATGATGTACTATAACCTATGCATAGGTCACACAATTCCCATGAATTACGGACGGTGGTTTTTGGGAGCGGAGCTGGCACTCGATAGAGTCACATACTATATGTGTTTCATTGGGATCACATGAAGCAAATTTAGTGGCCAAAAATCAACGCTAGTTCACTGTCATGGTCCTCAAACTGCTGTAGTTCGATTCTGGCCCTGTGACACGGACAATTACCCATCGGGTAAGGTACCAAATGTGAAAGGTTTCAGGGGGTTCGTGTCAATTTTCACGTAGTTCAGAACAGTCATGGTGCCTTCGATTACCACCACTGATCCCACTGAAGCAAATGCGACTATCCCCCAAGCATAATACTGGCCCCATATGCCTACGCCCGGAGTGGTACATGTTTCGAGCAGCCATTTTCCTGGATGAAAGCGTATCCGGACACGTCCATCGACTTGAAAAGAAATGAGATTCATCCGATCAGGTGACATGTCACAATTTACCCTAGTTCCAATCTCGATAACCCCATTCCCACTGAAATAGTAATTGACGATGTCTTTGGGTCAGCATGGGAATATGTAGGGGCCACCTTCAGCGGAGCCCCAAATTCAACATTTAGCGCTGAACGGTGTACTCGGTCATCAGATCTGTCATAGATGGCCGCCTATCCCACCTTTCATAGCGGGCAGGCCTCCGACTTGTCTGTTCTATGATGAGGAGTGAACTTCCAACACCTTACCGCCTACCCTGTCCTCCAACCAATTTCCATAAACGCGACCAGCTGACCAGTTTTGCCGTTTTCGTGATGCTCGGGCCATAAAAATCAGCCCTTTTTCAAAGTCGCTTATGTCAATGTTTTCCCCCATCTGGGAAAACAATGTTTCAAACAACAACATAGGGTCATGGGGAAGGTCTCTTCGACTTATAGCATAGTTTGTGGGTGTAAAGGATGATGGAAGGATGCATTCCCCGTGTCCTGCCAGACAGGAGTTCCAGGAGATAAAGTCTGTTGTGTGCATTGTGTTGGATCCTAAGGAGATGGGCAGTCCAACAGAGGTGACGGTCGAGCGTGGGGCCAAGGTATTTCAGGGTAGGAGTGAGATGGATAGGA
Source organism: Schistocerca serialis cubense (assembly GCF_023864345.2). Classification (NCBI taxonomy): domain Eukaryota; kingdom Metazoa; phylum Arthropoda; class Insecta; order Orthoptera; family Acrididae; genus Schistocerca; species Schistocerca serialis. Next base: position 654,205,457 of record NC_064640.1, on the reverse strand, counting down.
TGACCATAAATGGAGAGGTAAAAATTGTGGACCGAAAAGGAATAGGTGGCATACAGTATTACCATAGAGATTGCCTAGTCTTGGAAGGGTTGACGCAAAGGAACCAATCGTTGCACCAGGTGATGAACTGGGTGAAGTGTGTTTGAAGGGTATGTTGGGACCATTGAAGGGTACGATAAAGGGCCAGAAAGGTGATGCCATCGGCAAATTGGAAGAGGTGAACAGGAAGGGGAGGTTTGGGCAATGGTTCAAATGGCTCTGAGCACTATGGGACTTAACTTCTGTGGTCATCAGTCCCCTAGAACTTAGAACTACTTAAACCTAACTAACCTAAGGACATCACACACATCCATGCCCGAGGCAGGATTCGAACCTGCGACCGTAGCAGTCGCGGAGGTTTGGGCATATCTGCAGTATAAAGGAGATAGAGAAGAGGGGAAAGAACGGAGCCTTGGGCATGCTGCGGGTGGGATAGAAAGTATGGGAGTTGGTATTGTGGACAGTAACATAGGACGGACGATGGAAGAGGAACCAAGCAACGAGACGGACGAAACTAATGGGAAGATCGTAGGTCCTGGAGTTTACAGCACAGTCCAGGATGCCAGACATGGTCATAGGCGTTCTGGAGTTCGAGGGAAACAAAGACAGCAGAGTGATGGGCGTTAAGCTGGAGGGAAAGAAAATCAGTAAGGTAAAGGAGCTGGTTGTCAGCTGAAAATGAAGGCCAGAAGCCACACTGGGTAAAGGGGAGGAGGTGGTGCTGGTGAAGGTGGTAATGAATAGAGTGAGAGAGGATAGACTCAAAGACCCTGCTGAAGACAGAGATGAGGCAAATGGGACGGTAGGAAGAGGCGTCAGAGAGGGGTTTAGGGAAAAACAGTACATGGGAAGTCTTCCATAAGTCAGGGAATGAGCCGATGGAGAGGAGGACGTTATACAGGGTAACAAGGGTAGCCAGGAAGAAGGGGAGGGATTCCTTGAGGTGATGGTAGGTGACACCATCGTAACCAGGGGCGGTGTTGCGTTTGGAGTGGAGGATGAATTGCAGTCATGTGTGGTAATGGGAGTGTTTATATCTGATGGGGGTAACTGATCCAAGTACCGGAACCTGGGGACGAATGGTGGGACAAGGTTTTGGTGCGTTCAAGGACCATGGGGAAGAAGGAGTAATCAGACTGGGGCTCGTCATGAACGGAGAAGATCTTGGAGAGGTGGGAACCACTTACTGAGGTTGTCAGGGAAGGGGCGTTTGCCGTGGAGAAGGGGATTATGAGGGGCAGGAAGGCTATCAGTAGGGCGGTGGAGGGTACACCAGTACTTGGAGGAGTTGACAGAGAGGGCGGATTTGAGGTGTGTGCATGTCTGGCGCCAGTCCCAGTATTTCCTTGCTGTGAGAAGATTTCGGATGTGTCGATGTAATTGCTGGAGGCATCAGATTGTACTCAGACACAGGTGTGGAGGAAGGACTACTGATGCCTGCAGGATTCACGAAGAAGATGGACACCCTGTGGAGGAAGCATAGGATGGAGAGGGTGGATGAGTTTGGTAGGAATGTGGGCCTCTATGGTGCCAATGATGCTCTTCTGGAGGAAGAAATATGCATGGGTGATGTCAGCGGTATGATGTAAGGCAAGGGTGTGGCTTTTGACCCATGAGGCAATGGATTCCTTGTAGGCATCTCAGTCGGTGTAACGGTAATCAAGGACGGACTTCGGAGGTGCAGCATGGTGGGGGGCAGGAAGGAGGCGATGGGCTGATGAGACGATAAGAGGGACTGGGAGGTGGTCGCCAATGGGGTCGAGGATGTCTGTGGCAATACGACCAGTGACGTGGCAGGGAATGGATGCCACCACCAAATGGTGTCAGGGTCATGGCTGTGGATGTTGAGGTCGACAGCAATCACATAGGTGGAGAATGTGCGGTCAACATGGGAGATGAAGATGTTGGGGAGAGCAGTGGCGAGAAGGCACAGATTATGGTGACAGAGGGAAAAAAGACGCTGAGGATACGGTGTTCGGTCGGATCATTGAGCAGGGATTGTTGCTGGACAGGGATACGCTTGAGGTGGCCAATAGCGATCCACCTCATGTGAAAGGAAGGGGGTAGCCAGTGCTGTTAAGGAGATAGGGAGAGGTGTGGGCAATATGGTGATGTTTGAGGGAGGTTTCGTTAAGGATGAAGGAGTCGACCTGGTGTTGGGACAGCGTGTGCATAAAAAGGTATTTGTTGGTAGGGAGGGAGCGAATGTTTAGGTATAAGAGACAATACTGTTGATGTGCAAGGAGACTGGCGTGAGGGAGGAAGCACAGGGAGGAGGAGAGAGAGGCTTAAACGAGAGAATCTAGGCAGGTGAAGTTGAAGTGGACCAGGTTGTGGGAGTACATGGCGTAGGTATTCAAATGGAAGATGGAGCAGGTGGCAAGAGATATTGGCTGGGGGATGTGGGGCATTGTAAGGGGTGGATATTCTGGGGGATGATGGTCAGGTCATAGGGGGAGGGGGCAGAGGGAATTGTTGGGGTGGATGGGCTGGTTTATGGAAAGAACAGGGACATTGAGCTTGGGGTTGGTGGGTGTTGGTTTGACTTAGCATTTCGAGGAGAAGGTGGAGTTGGGCCCATTGCAGGTGTTGCAGGAAGATGGAGAGGTGAGTTTGGGACACTGTTTGAGGAAGTGGGACGCTTTACTGTGGGGGGCAGGTTGAGGGATTTTTCAATTTTGGGTGAGGTGGACATTATAGAGAAGAAAGCATTGGCAGTGGTAGGATTGAGGAGGGGATTGGGAGGAGTCAATGGGGTGGTGATGGTTGAAAATCATGGATCCCTGAGTGAGGAGGTGATCTCTTGGAGGAGGCAGACTCTGTGAACTCACACATCAGGAAGGTAGGACAGGAGTTGTTGTAGATACGCCAGACTGACTGGATTTCCATGGTGGAGTGGACAGTCAGTTACGCCAACACTTCTGCCTCCATGACCATGGGGCTGATTTAATTTGATTTGATTTTATCACAGAAACAAAAATAGCATTGTTCAAGCCCACTGCTGCCCTGCACCGAAACTGAGTTTATTGTATGGTATCATTTCCTGTGTCTCTAGTAAATCCAACCAATGCCCTTGAGCAGTGCAAGGAGATCCTTTACCTGTGCTTTTCTAGACACAATTTCTTCAGATCTGGTTGATCCGAATACTCAGTGTCTTTTAATCTCCAGTGCCTCATATTCAAAGATCAAATGTGATGTGGTTTCCTCGCCCACGCCACACATCCTGCACTTGGGGTATTCTTCTATCATTCCCATTGTATGTAGATGTGTTTTGAACTCCCCATCGCTTGTCAATGGTCCAACCATGAGTTTCTTTCTCTCATGTTCAAGCCCAGGGTTGAGAGACCTCTCTTAGAACATGGCTTCAGCATCAATACCTTGCAATGTTTTTGCTTTTGGACCTTATTAGCCCAATATTCTACATGCTGTCTCCCTGTCCAGCCACAGGGCTGAGCTTTGTGATCACGTCAGTGAGGGTTGGCAGATGTTGAAGGGATTTGCACTGATGGGGAGAGGAGGAGCTAAGGAAAGATGTGAGGGATGCATGTGGACCAAAGGTGATATGGGGAAGTTTGCAGAGGAGATCTGTGTGGAGAGAGGGAGATGGAATTTGATGAGGACTCTCTGTGGTTGATAAGTTGTGCAATGGGGACACTGGAGATATACTTACAGGTTTCGAGAGCTAGGACATGGACATCGAGGAATTTAGGATTGTGTTTGGAATGAATGAAGTTAGAGAGTGGGAGCTTGAGTACGGCAGGGGGTGTGACGTCCTTTGGGATTCAGAAGAAAGAGGGGCAGGCGGTGGTTTTTTGCAGGAGGGGGTGTACGTGAGATCGCCAACTTGTGGGCTTGGGGTTTTTTTTTGGCCAGGGGTGGCCTGGGATGAGAGATGATGGACTGGTTGTATTGGGATATGGTAAGAGGTGACCCCTCCTTGGAGGTGGAGGCACTTTGATGGGAGTGTGGGCGCTCTGTGGTGGCGACTGTGTCGCGGCGGGAAGTGACTCTGGCGGGGGAAGCAGTAGCGGTTGTGGGAGGGCGAGTGAGAAGTGGTGGAAAGTCTTCCTGACGCGTGTTAGTGGCGGAATGGTGGCAAGCGCAGAAGCAGGAGCAGGAGCAGGGGCAGGAGCAGCATCCAGGTGAGGACACAGGGGTGGGGAGAAGATAGAAAGAGAAGAGACTGAGAGTAGGGGAAGTGGTATAGATGGGGGAAGCCAGCCTGGAGGAGGCACTCCAGGAGGTAACGGTGGGTACATTGTAAGGGGGGGGGGGGGTGTATGAAGGGCGTTTGAAAAGTCCGTGCAAAGTCCGAGAGATGGCACAACCGGCACTTATCGAGGTCATATTTAGTTAGTAGCATCTTTGAAAAGAACGCATACCAAGTTTCAGCCATATTGGTCTATTTCTTTGTGTTTGGCATTCGTGTGAATCAAGGAAATCGAGTGATTGTCAAAAAATAGACGGAAAAGAACTTCGTGTGGTGATTAAACATTACTTTATGAAAGGCAAAACGCCTCAGGAGACTAAAGAGAATCTTGATAAACATTGCGGTGACTCTGCACCTTCGATTAGAACAGTTTATAAGTGGTTTCAAAATTTTCGGAGTGGCCATATGGGCACAAGTGATGCTGAACGTTCTGGACGCCCTGTGGAGGGTACAACTCCAGAAATCATTGATAAAACCCATGATATGGTGCTCGATGACAGAAGGGTTAAGGTGCGCGAGATTGCTAGTGCTGTGGGCATCTCGAATGTACTGGTACATAATATTTTGCATAAACATTTGGATGTGAGAAAGCTATCCGCAACATGGGTTCCACGATTGCTCACGCATAACCAAAAACGGAATCGTGTGAAGTGTTGCAAGGATGGTTTGCAGCTGTTCAGCAAGAATCCGCAGGACTTTAAGCGGCGCTTCGTCATTGTGGATGAAACATGAATGCATTACTATACTTCTGAGACCAAACAACAATCTAAACAATAGGTTTCCAAGGGAGAATCTGCATCAAAAAAGGCGAAGGCCATTCCTTCGGCCGGAAAGGTTATGGCGACTGTCTTTTGGGATTCGCAAGGGATAATCCTCATCGACTATCTGGAAAAGGGTAAAACTACTACAGATGCATATTATTCATCGTTACTGGACCGTTTGAAAACCGATCTGCAAGAAAAACGCCGGCAATTGGACCCCTAAAAGGTCCTTTTCCATCACGACAATGCACCAGCACACATCTCAACAGTTGTGGTCGCCAAATTAATGGAAATAGGATTCCATCTCGTTTCACATCCCCCCCATTCCCAAGACTTGGCTTTCTCGGACTACTATTTGTACTCAATTTGAAGAAATGGCTGGCAGGACAAAGATTTTATTCAAACGAGGAGGTGATTGCAGTAACTAATAGCTATTTTGCAGACTTGCAAGAATTCCTATTGTTCGGAAGGGATTAACAAATAAGAACAGCATTGGACGAAGTGTGTAAGTCTAATAGGAGACTATGTCTAAAAATGAAAAAGGTTTACCCCAAACACGTAAGTAGTTTTTATTTTTGCACGGACTTTTCAGACGCCCCTCGTATATGATGGTCGTAGAAATGGTGCCCATGTTGGACTGTGCTGTCTGCTGGCGACAGGTGTCGCCGAAGTGGAGAAACAGGGGGCGGCTGCGGCGAGCACCGGTCGGCGGCTGCGAGCACCCGGCGGCGACGAGCACCGGGCGGCGGAACGACGGCGACGGACGGCGAAGGACTGCGACAGACGGCAGCAGCAGAGGACAGCGGCGTGGTGGGGGGGGGGGGGGGGGGGACGTCTTCCAAAACTTCGGTTTCGCCCTGACAGTAGCCCAGATGGCAGAATCTCTCGATTTGTTAGGTGTGGGTCTCACAGGATTGCGAGACTGCAAGTTCCCGACGTCGGCTTTATAGCAAATATTGGCGCGGAAACGCATGCGCATTGGCGATCGTCACAGGAGCGTCCTCTATCGAAATCCACGCCCTCTGTTGTATCTGTGGCATGCAGGCGCATGCGTAAAGGTGGAAAAACATGTCCACCCTCTCTCGGAATGTACGCTTGCGTCGCTAAAACCAGACGTCAGATGTCACCAGACATGTCATTGTGAATAAACTGTTTTCCCTCAGAAGAAATTATAGAAATCAACGGGTCCCAAGCAGTGTCCAGTTGAGAGCCGCTGTCACCATTGATAAGATTTTGTGCTAGTCTTATTTCCACAGATTCTTTAAGTACTGCATTACAAAATGTTCTCGCTAGGCCCAAGCTTTTTGGGGCAGAAAATCCATAGAGTGGTCAATTTAATGGATAAGGTTTTCGACTACATAACACAGTTGTGCTCTGGAAAGTCTTGAACTTCACCCTAACGCCAAGAAGCCTGCCTCTGACTGATTTAATTACTGCTGTTGAGAAAACTGTTAGACCTCTTCCTAGTGATGCTGTAGAAGAAATAAGACGTGTAGTCACGAAAGTTCCACCTCAGAAGAGCAACATTTCTGCCATGGAAAGGGCCACACTACGAAAGCTACGAGAAGATCTTTGCACGGAGGTCTTACCAGCGGATAAGGGAAACGCCACCGCGCTGTCGCCACGTGGCATTTATGAACAGGAGATTTATAACTTGCTGAGTGAACCAATGTGTCGGCAGATTGACAAAGACTCCACAGAGAAAATGGAAAGGAAAACATCAGCATTGCTGAATTCTTCTTCTCTTCCGCAACATGTGGCCAAAAGACTAAGACCTTATAGTTCTGTGCCACCCAGGTTATCTGGTCTTCCGAAGATTGATAAAAAAGAAGTTCCGTTACGGCTGATCGTCAGTAATATGGACGCCCCAATGTATGATTTGGCGATACATCTCACCTGTCTACTGAGACCTTTTGTGGGGAAGTGCGAGCATTATCTTCGCAACTCGGCTGACTTCCTCAATAGACTGAAATCACTTCAACTGACTGAAGCTCACTTACTAGTGAGCTTCCATGTCATCTCAGTTTTCACGAAGTTTCCTCTTATGGACTCTTTGGCACTCATCAGTAGTACGTTCACGGCCGATATACGAGTAACAGCACTTTTTCATCATGTCGTTTCCTCAACCCACTTCTTATTTAACAATGATTATTTTGAGCAGACTGACGATATTGCCGTGGGCAGTCCTCTTTCCCCTTCGGTAGCAAACTTTTTTATAGAAGACTTTGAGGAAAGGTCACTTGATTTGGCAAACTTAAACCGAGAGTCTTCTGGCGATATGCAGATGACACTTTGGTAGTGTGGCACCATGGTGAAGAAGAACTGTCACATTTCTTGCAGCATCTGAATGCAATCCACAAGAACATCCAGTTCATGATGGAAATAGAGAAGGATGGTTGCTTACCGTTTTTGGACGTCTTGGTTGCTATGAGAGTGGATGGGTCATTAGAGCATTCTGTCTATCGTAAGCCCACACAAACGAACCTTTACCCGCAAGCGTCGAGTTGCCAACATGCTTCAAAAACTACTGGCGTCCTTAGAACGTTGGTGCACCGGGCTCATGTTGATCTGATGGCAACAGGTTTACAAAGGAGCTAGAACATCTACAGTCGGTGTTAAAAGATAATGGTTACTCTCTGCATCACATTAGCACAGCGCTAAGGAGGAAGAAACGTGATCACCCACAACATTAAGCAGATAAGTAGCTGTTCAGGTCCAGGTCGTTCCTTCCAGCCTATTCTCTAAAGTAGGCAGTAGCCTAAGGAAACATCAAGTTAAAGTAATCTTCCAACCACCGCCAGAGATTAGTGTCCTTCTCGACTCAGTAAAAGACGCTCAGGGTGGGATCTACATAATTCCTAGCCAATGTGGCAAAGCTTACATAGATCAGAAAATACGCACAGAACATGAAAGGTGCATTGAACATGAGCGCCAAACTCGCCTTTCACAGTCCAGTACGTCGGCTGTAGCTGAACATTGTATTACCAAAGGACACTCCATGGATTTTCCTGACACAAAAATCTTGGCCTCAGCTACAATTTTTTGGGATTCAGTAATTAAAGAATCTGTGGAGATAAGACTAGCTCAAAATCTTATAAATCGTTACGGCGGCTTTCAACTGGACAAGGTTTGGGACCCATTCATCCCTCTAATTTCTTCTGAGATAAGACAGTTTATTCATAATGACACGTCTCGCAATATCTGACAGAGGGCGTACATTTAGCTTCGCCTTTACGCATGCGCTGCATGCCACAGATACAACAACATTTGCAGAGGGCGCGGATTTCGATAGAGTACGCTCCTGTGATGGCCGCCAATGCGCTTGCGTTTCTGCCCCAATATTTGCTGTAAAGCCAAGGCCAGGACCTTGCAGAGTCGTCCTGTGGGTTGGAGTTCCATAACTCCCAAATCGGAAGATTTCTGCTGCCTAAGCTACACTCAAGGGCGAAATCGAAGCTGTGGAAGACACGCCCCCCCCCCCCCCCCCCACCGTCGCCATCCGTTGCCGCCCGTCGCCGTCTGCTGCCGTCCATCACCATCTGCTGCTTCTGTCCGTCCGTCCGTCTGCAGCCTGGTGCTCGCCGTTGCCACCGCCTGCCGCCGCCCGGTGCTCGCCACAGCTACCGCCGCCGCCCAGTGTTCGCCACCTAGTTTCCGTTCTCTTTCCCTACTTCGACGACACCTGTGGCTGGTAGACCGCATAATCCACCGTGGATACCCCCACAACCACAATCATATACACCTCCCCTGCCATCACCATTACCTCCAGGAGTGCTTCCTCTGGGCTTCCCCCACCTACTCCACCTTCCCTCCTAGCCGGCCGCGGTGGTCTAGCGGTTCTGGCGCTGCAGTCCGGAACCGCGGGACTGCTACAGTCGCAGGTTCGAATCCTGCCTCGGGCATGGGAGTGTGTGATGTCCTTAGATTAGTTAGGTTTAAGTAGTTCTAAGTTCTAGGGGACTTATGACCTAAGATGTTGAGTCCCATAGTGCTCAGATCCATTTGAACCATTTGAATCTTCCCTCCTCACCATCTCCTCCACTTCCATCTCTGCCCCACCCCTGTATCCCCACATGTATACTGCTTCTGCTCCTGCTCCTCCTCCTCCCTCTCTTCTGCCCCCACTCTAACTGCTACACCTGTGATGATGAATCTCTCCCACTCCCAACTCACCCTGCTACAACCGTCCCTGCTTCCCCAGCCCGTGTCACCACCCACCACACCAAAGTCGCCACCACAGAGCATCCACCCTCCCTTCAAAATGTCTCTGCCTCACATGAGAGGCCTGCCTCCTGCCACCTCCCAATCCAACCACACCTTCACCCTTCACACCTCCTCCAAGGCCACCCCACAAAAATAACCCTCAAACTCCCCAGTGCCGACCTTGCTTCCACCCCATCCTCCAAGAAACCACCGCCCACCCCCCTCCCTTCTGATCCCTCCATGGATACCACCCCTCCTCCCGCATCCCCAGCCCCCACCCTGGGTACATTCGCCTTATCCAACCCTAATCCTAAATTCCTCGATGCCCACATCCTCACCCTCAAAACTTGTAAGTATATCCCCATTGCTGAACTTAACCCCGGCATAAACTCTGTCCTTGTCAAATCCCCGACTCCCTCTTTCCACACTGACATCCTCCAGAAAGTTCCCCGCATCACCTTTGGTCCACATGCATCTCTCACACCTTTCCTGACCTCCTCCTCTCCCTGTCAACCCCAACCCACTCGTCGTCCACCAACCCTCATCGCTGTGATCACAAATCTAAGCCCTGTGGTTACAGAACTGAATGACCATTCCACCCTGGAAATCCGCTGAGCCCGACATATCTTTAACCACTTCGGCCCTGACTTCCTGATGTGTGAGTTCACAGAGTCCGCCTCCTCCATAGAGCCCCTCGACACACAGGGAGCCCTGATTTCCAACTGTCGCCACCTCGTTGACCCCTCCCATTCCCCACCTCAATCCCACCATGGCCAGTGTTGTCTTCTCTACGATGACCACCTCACCCAAAACTGCAAAAAAAAAAAACCCCACCTGCCCCCACTGTATAGACTCCCACTTGCTGAAACAGTGTCCTAGACTCGCCTCTCCTCCTCCCTGTAGCACCTGCAATGAACCCCATGCTACCTACTCCTCCAGATGCAAAGCCAGGCCCCCTTCCACCAACCCCAAGCTCACTGTCCCCGTTCGCCCCATCAAACAGTCCATCCACCCCAACAATTCCCTCTGCCCCCGCCCCCCAACAGCATAAGACATCATCTGGCATTGTCCTCCAGAATATCCACCCCTTCAAATGCTCCCACACCCTCTAGCAGATCTCTTGTGCCACCTGTTCCATCTTCCATTTGAATACCTACACCATGTACTCCCACAATCAGGCTCACTTCACCATCACCCACCCACCTAGACACCCTCGTTTAAGTCACTCTCCTCCTCCCTCCACTATCTCCCCCCCCCCTCCCCGGGTTGCATCAACAGTATCACCCTCTATACCTAAACATTTGCGCGCTCCCTGCCAAGAAATCCCTCTTCATGCATATCCTGTTCCAGCACCAGGTCAACTTCTTCATCCTTAACAAAACCTTCCTCCAATCTCACCATATTTTCTGCACCCCTCCCTACCTCTTTCGCCACACCGACAATCTCGTTCTCCACGCTCCATGTATGGTCGCTATTGGCCACCTCAATCATATCCCTGTCTGGCCACAACCCCTGCTCAATGGCCTGGCCGAACACCTTCTCCTCAGCATCTTTTTTTCCTCCCTTATTGTCACTTGTGCCACTATATATGTCCATCCCACAGCTACTCTCCCCTACAACTTCATGTCCCATGTTGACTGTACCTCCTCCACCTAGGTGCCATACTTTCGTGGTGTCATCAGTCACTCGTCACCCTCCATGGTGATCTTGTTCCCCTCCCACAGCACGCTTGTACCAAAAGTAACTCCACCCCAAATGTCATCCTCACTTCCCACAACCTCCTTTGTTGTATTGCTGCTGACGACCTCGACGTCATTGGTAGCGACCACCTCCTAGCCCTTCTCTCCATCTCTTCAGCCCATTGCCGTGCTCCTGCTCCCCCACCCTCCTCCCCTCTAGTCCATCCATGACTACCGCCGTACCGACTGGGATGCCTACCGGAAATCCATTGCCTCACAGGTCTAAAGCCTACCACTTACCTTTGGCCATCCTGCTGAAGTCACCCATGCCTTGTTCTTCCTCCAGAAGACCATTACTGAAGCCATGCAGGCCCACTATCCTACCAACTGTATCCACCCTCACTGCCCTACTCTTCTTCCACAGGTTATCCTTCTTCCTGTGAACCTTGCAGGCTCTACCGCTCCTTCCTGTGCACCCGTGACTGGGATACACTCCTCTGCCACCAGCAGTCACAATGACACATCCGAAACCTCTTAACAGCAGAGAAACACTGATACTGGCGCCAGACATGTACACACCTCAACTGTGACCTCCATGTCAACTGCTCCAAATACTCGTCTGCCTTTTACTGCCTCACTAGTAGCCATCCTACCCCACATTATCCACTTATCCATGACAACCATCCGTTCCCTGACAACCTTAGTAAGGCTAACCATTTTGCTTCCCACCTCTTCAAAGTCTTCTCCGTTTCTGATGACCCTCACTTCGATTACTTCCTCTTCCCCACAGTCCTTGAACGATCCAAAAAATCTGTCTTCGCACTCAGCCCCAGTTTTCAGTACTTTGAACAGTTACCCCCCTCATACATAAACAGGCCGTTTACAGTACACAACATCAAACTCATACTCCACTCCAAACACAACACTGCCTCTGTTCACAGCAGTGTCACCTGTTACCACCTCAGGTAATCTCCCCCTCCTTCCTGGCTGTCCTTGCTACCCTGTATACGATCTTCCTCTCCACTGGCATTTACCATGACCTGGGAAGGGCTTCCTGAGTCCTACTGTTGCCTAAACCCAACAAACCTCCATCTGACACGTCTTCCTATCAACCCATATGCATCACCTTCATCTTCAGTAAGGTCTTCCAGTTCAGCCTCTCCTGCCGTATTCATCACCCAGTGTGGCTTCTTCTCAGCCAACAACCAGCTCCTTAACCTTACCACTCTTGTCACACTCCGCGCGGCTCCCCCCATCAGAGGTTCGAGTCTTCCCTTGGGCATGGGTGTCGTAGTCGTCATTTGCATTAGTTAGTTTAAGTTAGATTAAGTTGTGTGTAAGCTTAGGGACTTATGACCTCAGCAATTTGGTCCCATAAGACCTTACCACAAATTTCCAAAATTTCAACTTAACTCCCATTGCTCAACTATCTCTGTTTGTCTCAATCTCCAGAACGCCTCTGACCATGTCTGGCATCCCAGTCTCCTCTTTAAACTCGAGGCCTAGGCTCTTCCCATTAATTTCGTTCATCTCGTTACTTCCTTCCTCTCCTGCTGTCCCTGCTATGTCACTATCCACAATACTGACTCCCACACTTTCTATCTCACCGCCAGTGTGCTGCAAGGCTCTGTCCCATCCCCTCTCCACTATCTCCTGTATATTTCAGACATGTTCAAACCTCCCCCACCTGTTCACCCTCTCCAATTTGCTGATGACACCGCCTTCCTGGCCCCTTATCCTACCCTTCAATGGTCCCAACATACACTTCAAACCCACCTCAACCAGTTCACTGCCTGCTGCAAACAGTGGCTCCTTCGTATCAACCCCTCCATCTCACTCCTACTCTGAAATAACTTGGCTTCACTCTCGACTGTCACCTCAGGTAGACTCCACATCTCCTTATGATCCAACACAAAGCCCACAATAGACTCCTCCTCCAGAAACTCCTGTCCAGCCACACATGAGGACTGCATCCTTCCACCCTTCCACCATCCTTCACACCTACTAATCCTTGATCCACCCCATTCTTAGTTACACCAGTGTCGTCCATGTTTCTGCTCTACCCAGATTCTATAAAGTCCTCCAAATCCTTGAACACCATACACTCTGCCACGCCCTCCGTATCTGCCTCCTGTCCCCCACATGGATCCTCTACCTCATCCCATTCCCTCATTTTCTCCTTTTCCTCAAACACATCCGCAGCGTGTAGCCTGTACATCGTCTAGAGATTCGATCGCCCCCATCCTGTGGTGTCTTCTATCATCTCTACCCCCAACCCATTGCTATACCTTTATCGTGGTGTCCCACCCTCCCTCCATCTCCACACTCTCCACCTCCAATACCAGTGCAACTTCCAGCGCCTACCCCTCCCCAATGATGAGCTTCACCCTGATATCTGCCCCTCCTACCAACTCTAACCCCACCTTCACCTTTCCCACCTTCCTCAGGGCTCCCTCACCCCTCATCTCCCCTTCCTCTGAGTGGTTTTTTATGGTTTTTTCTACCCCAATATGCCCCCTCCCTTTCCAGTGCACCCCTTCTGCGTCTCTGTGCTCTCTCCTTACTTGCGTTCCCTCACCATCTCCCACTCCACCCATATCCTGCCCCTTGGAGCATCCCCCAACCCTCTTGCTTTTCCTCCCATCATATCCAGCCACCCTCCTCCGCTGCCCCCCCCCCCTGTCCACTCTTTTACCTCCTCTCAGAACTCCCCTCCTTCAGCAGGTCCCTCCCAGCAGTTTTTACTCTTTGTCGTGTGTACTCCATCTCGTGCAGTGGTTTTAAAGTGTCGTCGCTCTGGTGTGTTTTAACATTGTGGCCAACCTTTAACTTGTGCATGTGACTTCAATGTATTTTACGAGCTACGCCAATCGCCAACTGCATTTTTTATCTTCATATGGACTTTTTTAACTGTCCCACAATGAATGTCTCTTTGTATGTGTATATTTTAACCCTCACTGTCTCCCCCTATTATGTTTTTATGTCCCCCTTATCCCCTTGTATATGTATCGGTTTCATTTGTTTATTAAATGTATCACTTGGCTGAAGAGTGGCGGATTATGCCACTGCCAGCCCTCTCCTGCACATAGGGGCTGCAATCCCGAAACCTCACCTACCATTGTTGTTTTATGCAATATCTGGACTTCAAAAACCAAGTGCGAGATTTTCATATTCTCTCACTCGCTACGCGAAGTCTGTTAGTTCTGCACAAAAAATTAACATACGTTTTTGTAGGATTTTGATGTAGTTAAATTTTGTATCAGGATACTTTTCCGCTACAGGTCGTAGTTTTCGAGTTGTTCAAGAGAAGCATACAAAATTATCCTTCACTCTCACACTCAGCCCTCACCGGTCAGGATTTTTAGTATGTTGCTCATGGCACTCCCTCCTACCAGTGCACAAAAATTTGTGACTGCATTAATTATTTTCCACACTCAAATTGTTTGGTCTTCATTGGCTGATCTTATTACACCACCGGCTACGTCGAACACCTACAAATTGTCAAATTGACGTTTGAGTAAATTGTACCTAACAATTATGTGAATTTTAACAACATGAAATAAACAGTTACATCATTGTATTCGTCAGGCCTTCGGTCTACGAAACTACTGTGCTTAAAAGGGTTGGGTTTGGATGGAATTGTCAAAGTAATTAGTTTTAGCATGACGTTTACAAAAGTCATTTTTCTATCAGTAACCTTAAGGGCACTTTTAAATCGACATTGTTAACGAAATAGCCGACTATGCTGGTGACGTAATAGCCCAATCAACAGAGACCAAGAACAGTCGATTATTGGGAATAGTTCGCGTAGTCGGAAATTTTCGTACAGAGGTAGGAGGGAGTATCACGAACAGCATAGTAGAAATCCTGACTGGTGAGGGATGAGTACGGGAGTGGAGATGCGTTTGAAGGTCACTTTTGTACTTTTTCTTGAATAACTCGGAAACCATGGCCTTCTGCGGAAATGTACTCCAGTAAAAAATGTAACTACATTAAATTTCCTACACAAAGGTCCTGTTCATTTTTTTCTGTTCGACTAATAGGTTGTGCGTAGCGAGAGAGATAATAAGAAAATCTCGCACGTGGTTTTTCTAGGCCAGATGTAACATTGCGGGTTGTATATATATAACAGAAACGATCATCAGAAACAAAAATGTCTACTAAACATATTCTCTAAAATGCATACCTTAAGAGCTATTAACACTTCATCTTCGATACTGTTAAACACATCTCTTCTATCTCTTCTACTGCAAATTCTTTGCTTTCGACATTATGGGAGAAGGTAGTGTGGACAAAAACAAGAAAAAACTGTTGAATAAACATGGGCCCTGAAATGCATTTAATAAGAGCTATGTGAACTTGTTTAGTAGAAGAGAGGTGTTTCACAGTCTCGAAGATGAAGAAGTGATCACAGCTCTTACGGTATGCATTTTAGAGCCCACGTTTACTATACTTTTTGCTTCGAATAATCTTTCCTGTAATATCCCTAAATACTGATCATTCCGTCTGGGATACCCTGCATATTATTCTACCCAAAAAATTTGTGTCGGTCATCTAGCTAGTCTCTGACGTATCACAAATGTTTTTGTTATTCCTAAATTTTATCTGTGATGTTCAGGTGCAGGTCGTTGTTGTTCACGTTCTGAGTAGGAGCACCGCTTCATCAGAGGTTGGGCCGGCCGAAGTGGCCGTGCGGTTAAAGGCGCTGCAGTCTGGAACCGCAAGACCGCTACGGTCGCAGGTTCGAATCCTGCCTCGGGCATGGATGTTTGTGATGTCCTTAGGTTAGTTAGGTTTAACTAGTTCTAAGTTCTAGGGGACTAATGACCTCAGCAGTTGAGTCCCATAGTGCTCAGAGCCATTTGAACCATCATCAGAGGTTGTTTGTTCCCATAAAACATACTGACCAAGAAGCCCGTGTGCACCGATTTTGAATAGCCAACGAGAAGCGTGGGAGAGAACCCGATTCATGACTAGACGCTCTCTCTGCCTCCAGTTTCCACCTAGCAATCTCCTCTGCCTCGTTATTATGCTGTGATACAATACGCCATTCTCCAGGGCTGCATCAGCGCATCAGGGAGGGTGGATGCATGTATCCTCGCTAACGGAGGACATTTTGAACATTTCCTGTAACAAAGTGTTTGAAGTCACGCTGGTACGTTCCGTTACTGTGTGTTTCCATTCCATGATTAATGTGATTTGAAGAGAAGTAATAAAATGAGCTTTAACATAGAAAGTAAGCGTTTCCGGACACATGTCCACATAACATATTTTCTTTCTTTGTATGTGAGGAATGTTTCCTGAAAGTTTGGCCATACCTTTTTGTAACACCCTGTATACAGAGAGACGTGGCTGATGCCCTGGTTGTATCAGAGACAGTACCTCAAGTGAAGTGGGGTAAGCTAACATACATGCTTCGATATAAATTCAGAAAGTTCTACTATTAATGTCGCACACATACAGTTCTCTTTAGATGCACAGCAGAATAGAACCAGGCACTGATTCCTTGAAACTCTCTTTCAGTAAATCCGTATTACCGTTACATTTTAGGATCTGACTTATGACATGAGGTAGTTATGAGTTTGAAATGAAATTATATAAATAGGATGCAAACACAATTGGTTATTCATCCAAACTGTCGCCGTCTTTGAAATCACTGTAAAAAATTTGTAAAAAATTATACTTATCATTAGCAGCAAACAGCGTTCCATCGAACTCAAACCAATCCTTGAAGAAGTTTAAAATCTATACTCATCAGTATTTCCGTTACGTGCACATTGATAATCACTGATTTCTAACAGATTTAACGTTTACACAAAAATTATTCCGTCTGTATTGTGCGTAGACTGAGTTACGAGGGCTTTTTTTCCCCCAAGCTCCGATCGGTCGCGAAATTAAAACCACAGTGAAAATCCGATGAAGCTTTAAGCAGATGTGTTGCGCGGTGTCCTGTAAACTGCACCCAGCGAAATTTCCACTCAGTTTAATTTGTACCCAGAAAAGGTAGGGGAAAGGTCAACAGATCTCAGCGTCTGATCTCCGCAACTTGCCCGGCAGGTATAAGAAGTCTGAAGGCGTGTTGACACAAGCCTTATTCTACGGCAATGTGTCTCTGCAGTAATGTACTGACCTTTACATGATGTACTGATAAAGAAGACTGGAGTTGCTCAAACGAGAACTGTAATGCCAAAATTGTTGTAACCGGAAGTGATCATATTTTTTTCCGTTTGGAGACATCTATTTACGACCGTATCTTCAGAAAATACAACAGAAAACGTAAAAACCAAATTAGAGACACAGAATTTAAAAATCGTATTACTTCTACTTGATAAACCATGCTTTAAAGCCGGCCGGTGTAGCCGTGCGGTTGTAGGCGCTTCAGTCTGGAACCGCGTGACCGCTACGGTCGCAGGTTCGAATTGTGCCTCGGGCATGGATGTGTGTGATGTCCTTAGGTTAGTTAGGTTTAAGTAGTTCTAAGTTCTAGGGGCTTATGACCAAAGCAGTTGAGTCCCATAGTGCTCAGAGCCATTTGAACCATTTTGAGCGCGCGGGAAAAACGAACACCTAAACCTTTCTGTTCGAGCTCTGATTTCTCTTATTTTCTTTTGATGATCATTCCTACCTATGTAGATTGGGCTCAACAAAATATTTTCGCATTCTGAAGAGAAAGTTGGTGACTGAAATTTCGTAAATAGATCTCGCCGCGACGAAAAACGTCTTGGCTTTAATGACTTCCATCCCAACTCGCGTATCATATCTGCCACACTCTCTCCCCTCTTACGTAATAATACAAAACTAGCTGTCCTTTTTTGCACCCTTTCGACGTCCTCCGTCAATCCCACCTGGTAAGGATCCCACACCGCGTAGCAATATTCTAACAGAGGACGAACGAGTGTAGTGTGAGCTGTCTCTTTAGTGGACTTGTTGCATCATCTAAGTGTCCTGCCAATGAAATGCAACCTTTGGCTCGCCTTCCCCACAATATTATCTATGTGGCCTTTCCAACTGAAGTTGTTCGTAATTTTAACAACCAGGTACTTAGTTGAATTGACAGCCTTGAGAATTGTACTATTTATCGAGTAATCGAGTTCCAACGGATTTCTTTTGGAACTCATGTGGATCACCTCACACTTTTCGTTATTTAGCGTCAACTGCCACCTGCCATACCATACAGCAATCTTTTCTAAATCGCTTTGCAACTGATACTGGTCTTCGGATGATCTTACTAGACGGTAAATTACAGCATCATCTGCGAACAACCTAAGAGAGCTGCTCAGATTGTCACCCAGGTCATTTATATAGATCAGGAACAGCAGAGGTCCCAGGACGCTTCCCTGGTGAACACCTGGTATCACTTCAGTTTTACTCGATGATTTGCCGTCTATTATTACGAACTACGACCTCCCTGACAGGAAATCACGAATCCAGTCGCACAACTGAGACGATACCCCATAGGCCCGCAGCTTGATTAGAAGTCGCTTGTGTGGAACAGTTTCAAAAGCTTTCCGGAAATCTAGAAATACGGAATCAACTTGAGATCCTCTGTCGATAGGGGCCATTACTTCGTGCGAATACTGCGTTACACAAGAACGATGTTTTCTGAAACCATGCTGATTACGTATCAATACATCGTTCCCTTCGAGGTGATTGATAATGTTTGAATTCTGGACGTGTGGGGTGTCGCATTGTTCTGCTCGAATTGCCCAAGTCCGTCGGACTGCACAATGGCCATGAATGGATGCAGGTGATCAGACAGGATGCTTACGTATGTGTCACCCGTCAGAATCGAATCTAGACTATCAGAGATCCCACATCACTCCAGCTGCACGTGCCCCACACCATTACAGAGTCTCCATCAACTTGAACAGTCCCCTACTCACATGCAGGGTCCATGGATTCATGAGGTGATTTCCATACCCGTACTCGTCCATCCGCTCGATACAATTTGAAACGGGGTTCGTCCGACCAGGCAACATGTTTCCAGTCATCAACAGTGCAATGTCGGTGTTGACGGACCCAGGCAAGGCGTAAAACTTTGTGTCGTGCAGTTATCAAGGGTACACGAGTGGACCTTCGGCTTCGAAAGCCTATATCGATGATGTTTCGTTGAATGGATCGTGCGCTGACACTTGCTGATGACCCAACATTGAAATCTGCAGCAGTTTGTGGAAGAGTTGCACTTCTGTTACACTGAACGATTCTCTTCAGTCGTCGTTGGTCCCGATCTTGCAGGACCTTTTCCGGCCGTAGCAATGTCGGAGATTTGATGTTTTACCGGATTCCTGGTATTCACAGTACACACGTGAAATTGTCGTACGGGAAAATCCCCACTTCATAGCTACCTCGGAGATTCTGTGTCCCATCGCTAGTGCGCCGACTATAACACCACCTTCAAACTCACTTAAATCTTGGTAACCTGCCACTGTAGCAGCAGTAACCGATCTAACAACTGCGCCAGGCACTTGTTTTGTTATATAGGAACTGCCGACCGCAGCGCCATACTCTGCCTGTTTACATATCTCTGTATTTGAATACGCATGCCTATACCAGTTTCTTTGGCGCTTCAGTGTTGAACGTTACGTCGACCATTGGTACCACAGCGCTCTTCTTGCATCAGCAGGATGTTTACATTGCTGGTCATTTGCGCGGCGGCGTCAACGCTGCTCGGACACGATGGCCAGTACCCTTCTGGGGGAACCAGAAATATGCGGCATACATAAACCACAGCACCTTGCTCAACCGAAAAGATCATCATAAAACTTAACGTAGGCTTCGACAGTAAAGTAATTTTGCTCGTCTCTGTTTGAAAAGCAGATCTCCAATGTGGAGTTGCCTGCTTTTTCTGTTTTGTGCATTGTTTCCATGCTATCTATGCTAAATTTCTCCGTGTCAAAATGCAAACCTAATGCACCTTTGTTGTTACTGTAAGTGCTTTCTTTAAACCGTCTGTTGAAGAAGCTTTCTGTCTGGCCAATGTAGGTTCTGTCACAATCACTACAGGATATTTTATAAACCCCACGATTTGCATAGTCGTCTTCCTTTCGTGATAAATTGTGACGCATTCGCACTTTGTGTTGTTCTAAATGCAGTTTTAACTCCGCTCTTCCAAAATATATTTTCTAGTTGTTGTGACTGCTTGCCAATTGTTATTCTGTTTTGAAGTCCCATAGGGATTATGCTCAGATGTAATGACACGAGTGGGAGAAGAAGCTACGTGTTGCTTATGTCACCTATATATGTGCATAAAGCTGAGTAGATAGGATGTGAAAGCCGGCCGGAGTGGCCGTGCGGTTCTAGGAGCTACAGTCTGGAACCGCGTGACCGCTACGGTCGCAGGTTCGAATCCTGCCTCGGGCATGGATGTGTGTGATGTCCTTAGGTTAGTTAGGTTTAAGTAGTTCTAAGTTCTAGGGGACTGATGACCACAGCAGTTTAGTCCCATAGTGCTCAGAGCCATAGGGTGTGAAACATCCGACACAGAGTGGATTTTTGCCAAATTTCAGTTATATCATCAGTGACATCATGCACTGTTGCCAGAGTCTCCCCACGCCACCGCAACCCCTCTGACTTAAGTCAATTGCGCTACATATAAAATGACGGGAAATTCAAAATAGCCGAATAGTTCTAATGGGGTACCTCCTGTCTTCTATTATGTCAGTGTGTGAGTAGGGTAGTTGCTCAATGTATAAAAGGGCGGGAAATATAAAAAATCCAAGATCGCTCATTGTCATGTTGGTGGAAGTAACTTTAGCGAAATACAGAATCCAAGATGGCCGCTAGGCTTCCCCCTGACGCCACTGTGGAAGTAGATCACTTGTGCCAACTATAGAATCCAAGATGGCCAACCTAGAGTACTGGCAGAGTCACTATGATGTCAGAATCTAAGATTCTGGGACAAATGGAAGTAATCAGTCTGCTGACCTATTTAACAAATATTCCCCGAACTATTATTCACTCTAATGTGTTACCCTATTTTGCAGTCATTTCCAAGGTTTTTCACTCTGATGTCTCTATTTAAAAAGTTGTCACCGAAAGTTTAGGTTTGGTGGAAATCTCAAAATGGCTAGCACAGCATCGTGTTATTTCAATTCCCGAACTGTAAGCCCACTTTTCTCTCCTTGGTTTAAGCAACTACCCTTCTGACGTTACAGTTTAAACAAATTGGTTTGAAGCTTACTTTAAAACTGTAAGGTTATCACTATCACATGTACTAACTTGTCTTAAGTCCAGTAGTACTGTGTTTAAACAACACCCCTCTGACATTACAGTTTAAACAATTTCACCCTCACCACTCTGACATGACAGTTTGCACAATTTATTCCCCCCCAGCTATCATAACTTTCAAACACAAGAGCTAACTTCTCCTGAGTGTAAAATGGCGGAAAAACTCACAAAATTAACTGCGCCTAGATTAAAAATGACGAGAATTTCAAAATCTGCTAACACGAAGTTTAAAATAATGAGAAACTCACTGACTATCAGAACCATTGATCAGCACTTGTTGGAATACTACTGAGGCTTAGAATTATAGAGCACTTGTCCTAACTTTAAAATGGTGTAACTCACTTATACAGCCTGCATGGTCGTAAAACACTCGTGACTGTTGTGTGCAGAGGGGGAAAGAATAGGAGGGCTATGTACTTGCGTCCTTATTTAAACACCACAATCCCAATGCCAAGCGATGCTGTCCGCAGCTAGTGGTCTGGTGGCTAGCGTTTCTGCCTTTGGATCACGGGGTCCCGGGTTCGATTCCCGGCCGCGTTGGGTATTTTCTCTGCCCGGGGACTGGGTGTTTGTGTTGTTCTCATCATTTCATCATCATCATCATCATCATCATTCGGAACAGTGGCTAGATAGGATTGGGTAACAATTGGACTGTGTAGAAATTGGGACTTTGTATGGGCGCTGGTGAACGCGCAGTTGAGCGCCTCAAAAAGCAAACATCGTCTTCACCAAGCGATCCTGTGACGGCGACTTGCGAACTGCATCCCTTACTGTCACTACCGCGCGCCGCGACTCGCAGTTCCCTAGACCGTGCTGCTGTTCACATGCCAGAGACCTCAGCTTCGGGAGGCTGCCTGCATGTAAGTCGGACCTCAGCGTGCACCGCATGACGCCGCGGGGTCCCATGTAGGTCCCAGGCCAGAGGCTTTGTACAGTAAGGAAGAAGCCGACTCCATGTCATCCGTTCAGAATCTGGGTCAATGTATGTCTGTCTCCTATTGCTCAACACGGATACTTTGACGCAGTCAGCTACATTATATCGCACTTAAGAACTGCATGGCTTCCTGTGGTGCGTCACGAATGTTACGAGCCGGACGTTACCACCACCAGTCTGTCCTCAGTGCTCCGCACACCTGTCTCTGCCTGTTTGCAGCAAGAACAGTAGCATTACGATGTATTTATCCCGTATTTCCGACAGAGGTCGTCGCTTAGGCTCTTACAAAGAGACGTTCCTAAGGTCTTAATCACGTCTCGATTTTGAAACTGCGCACCGGCTTACTACGTCGACCACTTCCAGACCGAGAACTGAGACAGGAGCCAATACCATCGCACACACTGCTCCAGACAACATCGATGTTGGAAGCTGTAATAACACTACACAAAGGAGTGCACGTAACTACTTTTTAAGCGCAAACGTCTCTCTACGTGAAGAAGGACACACTATTTGCTCTCCAATCCAATCACTATTATAGTTTAATATTCCGAATTCTATTCATATGACGACAGCACGGAACTATACTGAACACAGTATGAATATAGACAAATGTATCTAACGCCACCCAAGGTCGTCAATGAACAGAGGGGGTTTCCCCATCGTTAAGAACAACATGCTATTTGCTAGGAATTCTTCAATTCAGTCCTAAATCCCGCGTGATAGTCCGTATTTTGTTCATAGGGTGACATTCCGTAAGTTTGTTGAACCCTGACCAGAAGTCAGAGACACGGTATCTTCCACCTTCTGTATCTCGTGAACGAACAGAGCGAGATGAGTCCCACAAAATCAGTGTTTGTGGAATGCTTGCTGTTATTCTGTCTTCAGAAAGAGCATAAGACGTGTTCCAGAACTGTACAGCCGACTGGCACTAGCGATATAGACTACAGTTATGTGCATCAACTGGGTGATAGTTCGCACAGTATTCTCGAAATGTCAGAGAATGGGTCGGCAGTGAAATGTGTTTCCTGGTTTTTGATGGTCGCACTAAACAACTGTCAGAACTCAGACTGTGAACCTGGTAATGATTTAACACCACCTAACATTCCTTAGGTCTATATATTATAGGGATTGGACTAGCCCTTGATAGGTTGAAAGGGGCTGAAACGTGCTATTTTTGAACCAGTAGACCATTTTTCGTCTTTCGTGAGTGAAATTTACTGAGATGAAATAGCTTCCTACTGAATCCAACGTACGCATACAAAGTGAGAGTGCATAACACACAACGCCAACTTTCTGATGGTGATTTAACGCTATCCAACATTCCTGAGGTCCAATGTTAAAGCGAAATTAATAGAGCAATACTGCATTGGTCTGCAGAACACACAAAACTCCGGCCGTACTTCCTATATAGGAGTTTAATACAGCTTTCCACACTAAGGCATTCCGTGCAATTCACAGGACACAGTTCGTTATATACGGCTGCGAATGCCCCACACCTCAGTACACATAAACATCAGACACAGACATCAAAATTTTTCGAGGGATTTCTGATTCATAGCTGATGAACACCATCTAAGATCACAGTTTTTTTAACTTGACAGAAGAAGAGTAAAAATCTTGTTCACACACACAAGTGCTGCCGATAGCACTTGATTCGTTCATGATGTATCTTTCAAGTCTCTTTAAGTCTCGAGGATGGTACTTCATCTCAACTACATAGGTTTTCCAAACATGCTTTTGGTTTTAACCATTGCCTACTGTAAACTGGCTGCTTTTCACAGTTCATCACGCATCTCACTAGCCGACGCGATGAAAGAGAAACAAATGCAAGGCATTAGCATTTGAAGTCTGAACTAACGTTGTGAACAAGAACGGAACAGAACATTAGATCACCACAGTCTCGCTCTCGCACAAAAACAATCAAGCAAATGGCGAGAGAAATGTATGAATAGAGTTGACAGAACCCTACCACTTCCTGTCAATGTGTAAGAGTTGCTACGGATATGATACTGAACGACTCGATTGATATCCAAGAGGTGACAGGGAAATGGTGTACCTTACATCATCCCACGTGCATCTTCGTCTGATGGGCTCTAATGTCTAGAGGGGATGCAGCTTGAATTTTGAATTTTGAGTCAGAAACAAGGAAATTTACCTTGAAGTACGTTTTCCAGCGGTTTTATCTACTATAAAGCAATCGCAGTCGGCATAGTCGCTTTTCTAAAGTTTCACTTTGTAGCTTAGCAGAAGAAGCGTCAACGCCTTGTACTTAAAGTGTTGCAAATAGTTGTAGACATTACAGAGTAGACATTTTGATTTGTACTGCGAATGTACTACACATCAATTTCCAGGGCGAAGAAAATCTGCCATAATTGGCGGTCGGCATGTGACTCTTCATCCCATTTCTAGACAAGAGTGCATCTAACAAAACCTAGTCTCACCAGTAGTTTTATTAGAAATGCGATATAAAAAACAAGGCACTGGAAATGCTATAATTGCGCGCAGCGTAGCCAAGAACAGGTAGCATGAACTCTGCGCTTTGCTGGCGCCGTCCCATTAACTCAGTGAGACCATTCCCGCTTTGCCCGCAAAGTCGTCGGCGTACAGCACGAGTTACGTAACATTAACGTGACGTAACTTCCTGCCTTTTCTCGTTGAGAAGCCATTTCATCACGTGAAACACAAAGTAAGTTGTGCGAGATTTCGGCGACGTGCCAAGTAGAGTAAAACCAATACGAAACAAGAGAACTCCCTACGTTACAAGCAGAAAGCAAGACGCCAAAACAGTATTTGTCGTGTTCAGCTGAAGCCCATATTCGATGTTTTGTGTTATACGCTACACCCTAAGAATATACGCTGTTTCTGAGCACCAGCACGTTGAATGTCTCGAGAAAGAATTGTTATTGGTACGATTTGTCGTAATATAGTGGCGGGAAACGTCATATTAGCGGTTAACGAATTTTCGTATTTATTTATTTTCGCGTTATATCTCGCGTGCAATCTACATTTATACTCCGCAAGCCACCCAACGGTGTGTGGCGGAGGGCACTTTACGTGCCACTGTCATTACCTCCCTTTTCTCTTCCAGTCGCGTATGGTTCGCGGGAAGAACGACTGTCTGAAAGCCTCCGTGCGCGCTCGAATCTCTCTAATTTTACATTCGTGATCTCCTCGGGATGTATAAGTAGGGGGAAGCAATATATTCGATACCTCATCCAGAAACGCACCCTGTCGAAACCTGGCGAGCAAGCTACACCGCGATGCAGAGCGCCTCTCTTGCAAAGTCTGCCACTTGAGTTTGCTAAACATCTCCGTAACGCTATCACGGTTACCAAATAACCCTGTGACGAAACGCGCCGCTCTTCTTTGGATCTTCTCTATCTCTTCCGTCAACCCGATCTGGTACGCATCCCATACTGATGAGCAATACACAAGTATAGGTCGAACGAGTGTTTTGTAAGCCACCTCCTTTGTTGATGGACTACATTTTCTAAGGACTCTCCCAATGAATCTCAACCTGGTACCCGCCTTACCAACAATTAATTTTATATGATCATTCCACTTCAAATCGTTCCGCACGCATACTCCCAGATATTTTACAGAAGTAACTGCTCTTAGTGTTTGTTCCGCTATCATGTAATCATACAATAAAGGATCCTTCTTTCTATGTATTCGCAATACATTACATTTGTCTATGTTAAGGGTCGGTTGCCACTCCCTGCACCAAGTGCCTATCCGCTGCAGATCTTCCTGCATTTCGCTACAATGCGGAACGTGAAGACCAGCACGTTATTCACCTAGGAGGATGTGGAAAACCGCCTAAAAACCACATCCAGGCTGGCCGTCACACCAGCCGTCGTCGTTAATCCGCCGGGCGGATTTGATCCGGGGCCGGCGCGCCTACCCGAGTCCAGGGCATGTATCTTTCATTTTCGTCTTATTACACGTTCACGGATATTAAAGTTTTTATTTATGTATACCTCAGACAGAATAAGGAAATGTTCGTTTTAAAGAGCTAACGTAGGAATTCTACACACTTACATTTTTGTGAAAAAACTGTATGATTTGCGAGCCAGATAAATCCGACAAACACCGCTGGAGACCGCTGAGCGCTGAGAACGTAAAATCACGTCAACTAGCTCGTCCCGTGGGATATACCGTCTGCGTGCACGTCAACGTTAGCTGCACGTCCCGTGTGCCGACTTTACTGTTAGCGGTGGGTGTCTTACTTGTTTTCCTTTCAGTGGCGTGTGAGTTCTAGTGCGAATCTAATTCCTGTTTGTCATCTGAGTCTGGTGTTTGTGCAGATCTTCCTGACGCAGTGTTGTCTCGTGCTGTAATGTCCAACGTGCTTTACACGTCTATTCCACGTACAGGTACTGTCGGCTTCAGTTTTGATAAATCCACGCGGTATGTTCAGCCCTGTTCTTTAGACATACACGAGTGGTTGGTGGACAAGATCGAGGTTGCTACAGATCAGGTTCGTACTGCGTACTTTGCTTCGGAATTATGTGTTTTTTTTTAATTTCTTGACCTGTGTCAGTTTGATAGGATATTATCGCGTCGCCGTACTTAGATAACCTTTACTCATTGTGATTGTTCCACTAGCACAGTTCTTTACGTGAATGAAAAAGTTGTCTATGCAAATGTTCAGGCTTTAAATCTTCCGCCGGAGTGAGATGACAGTTTTCTGACGTCCATCCTGTTTACTTATGGGTATATACAATACGACATATTCGAAGGGAACGCTGGGGTGCTCAGCCCCGCTTACGGGTCTATAGTGGTGTTAGGTCGGTAGAAATGGTGAATTAAAAGAATATTCCCTCTCTCTTGAAGGCATGTGGTTATTGGGTTCATATAACTTATACCGGCCAGGAAGGAACGTGCTTTATTTACAGTCAAAGCGGCCACCTCCGTACCAATTATCTGCGTCGTGTGGTGGGCCGTCTGGCGATTCTCGCGTCATCCAGGCCGCCCGCGTCGGCGGCGCCTGTTAAAGAAGCTGTTTCAGGACCCCACTTGTCTCTGTCGGATACCTCTCCGGTTGTCTCAGCTTCTCGAAGTATTTCTGCTATGCCTTCTGTCGCGACCTCCACGTCACAGCCTTTTCATGAGCATAACTTGATTGATCCCCAAGGACAGGAGGACACCGTCGTTACTATACAAATCCCCATGCGCCATCCCCTGTCCGTCGACGAGTGGAGTACGGAGGTGTCTTCCTCTGTCTGAAACTGATTTTCTGCATCACCCCACTTCCCCCCCCCCCCCCCTCCCACACACACACACACACACGCAACCGCATGAGGTAGTGGCAATTCCGAGGAGCCGCAGTAAACAACGTATCCAGCCTGAGAGAGTCGCATCACGTAAGAAGAAAACAGTTGGAAGATCAGGGAGATGTCACACTTCTTCTCCCTCCGCTTCGTCCATTGATTCGTCCATGGATAATGGTACGTAGCTCTGTTTGACGATGGTTTTGTTATTTTCTAGTCTTTGTTCCAGTTCAGTTGCCTATGCAAGCATATACCTTCCTCGCTTTGAATATTAACAGGATTGGTTCTGAACTCTAGCTCGCCATTTTGCGCCAGTTTATACAGGGTGTGTCACTAACTACTGCCATCTAGAATAACTCCGAAAGTATGATAGTAGCTGAAACGTTTGTGGGACAAATGTTGCATGGGACAAAGGGTGCCATAATGCGACGTTCGCCAGAGATATGAAGATCAACTTTGTTTTTTTAAATGGGGTGCTATAGTTTGGTACTTATTTTCTGATAGCAGCTTTCGAGACGAATCCAATGACGTGTAACAGTAAGGTCTTTGAAGGTCAACGAAGGTCACAAAGGTGGCACGAACATCCATTTACAGAAGGTGTTCGAAGTGATGACCATTGGTATCAGTGCAGTGCGGCAATCTTCTCATCATAGATTGAGTGGTATTTCCTCATCACTTCGGCGCTCATCGAAGCACATGCTCTGACAATTCTGGAAGTGGCTGCGGTTCCCACGTTATCGAGTGCCTTTTTGCAAATATGCTTTTTCTTGTTTTTAGTTGTTAGGGTATTGGTTAAATTCTGCTTCTGGTGACCAGTCACGTGAAGCCTCGTTCTTTTCACTTCCTTATACACATAAAAAAATAAAAAATATGAAAAATACATAAATAAAATGAAAAATATAGACAATATGTTGTGAATTAATTTCCACGTTACTAAGAATATTTAGCCGGCCGAAGTGGCTGTGCGGTTAAAGGCGCTGCAGTCTGGAACCGCAAGACCGCTACGGTCGCAGGTTCCAATCCTGCCTCGGGCATGGATGTTTGTGATATCCTTAGGTTAGTTAGGTTTAACTAGTTCTAAGTTCTAGGGGACTAATGGCCTCAGCAGTTGAGTCCCATAGTGCTCAGAGCCATTTGAACCATTTTTGACTAAGAATATTTCTCTCTTGTTTTCTTACTAATAATTATTCGTTTTCTCAATTTGCAGCTCATATTAAATGATTATCTTGACTGGTCATCTGAATGTTCATTAACGTACCAAGTCAATCTGATAATAAAAGGAAAAAAAGTGCCGCGGGGAATGGATACGCAGATTCATCGATGTTCGAATCTTTTTCGCGAGAAACATTTTTTTCCAGTTAAAACATCAAATTGTATCCAGTTCACACCTCCCTGGTGCGGTATCTCGTGTATTACTGTTACCTTTATTTTACTATTGACACATAACTTTAACTTCTTACATACGTAAACGATCGCTTTGTGTTGTCCATGACACTAATAAAGCCAGTAGAAAATAATAGTGGATTTAGTAACATCGTCTGTATCTAATGAAGCACAAAAAACACAATTGATAGGTTACACTAGATTAAACATTACACTATGCACAATAGTTTCGTTTTGTACCTTTAACGTCCAGGCTTATCTTACCAGAGCCGGTTTGAATTCGTAAGAGCATCATTCACTTCAGAAAGGTGTTCAGAGCGACCACCTTGCATCTGTAAACACTTCGCCACTCGCTGGATTATACTTTGCTGCACACTACGCATCGCACCTGCACCCACATTGCCGAAGCAGCACGCACGTGAGCTGTTATGTCGTACACCTCCTCGGGTGGAGTAGTATAAAGTTGTTCCTTTACATGTCCCCAAAAATAAAACTCCTTGCTAATGCGTCAGGAAAAGTACTGCAAAGAAATCTACGATACAGGGGCGCATTCAACTTCTTCGGCAATAGGCAAGGGCCCATAGGCACTCATCCCACGATTCCAGCCTACTGGCTTGTGCCAAAGTGTGCCAGAAAGCCACGTTCATGGGTGACATGTGGCTTGTGTTCCGACTGATATTTGTTGTTACGGAGATTTAAAATACCTTCACGATTGAAGCCAGATTCATAAGTCTATATCGAGTTATTTATAAAATGCTGGTTATCTTCCAGTTGGACAAAAACAGTTCACAGAACTGTACTCGTCGAATGCGGTCTTCTGGCTGCCGGTATTGAGTGTAATGATATGGATGCAGTTCTTCATTGTGCAACACTGTAACAACCAGTCTTTGAGGTATCTGGAACTGTATTGCAATATCACGGCTAATTCGCTGAGGTGACTGGTGAACGGTTTCAAGAAATGCGCCCTCTGTTTGTGGAGTATGTCTAGTCCTCGGACGGCCACACTTGTGGACGAAGCCGGCCGAGGTGGCCGTGCGGTTCTAGGCGCTGCAGTCTGGAACCGCGAGACCGCTACGGTCGCAGGTTCGAATCCTGCCTCGGGCATGGATGTGTGTGATGTCCTTAGGTTAGTTAGGTTTAACTAGTTCTAAGTTCTAGGGGACTAATGACCTCAGCAGTTGAGTCCCATAGTGTTCAGAGCCATTTTTTTTTTTTTTTTTTTTTTTTGGACGAAGATTACCAGTTTCCACATAGCGTACACAAGAGCATCTTCAGTAACTTGGTTACCGGATGCATCCAGCACCAAAAGCACATTGATGTAGTCATCGTTTGTGTAATCCATTGGGAAGCCGCCCTACGTGAACTTGATAGGAGCAGTTCTGGTTGTCCACTGCGCAATTAGTAGATACATGCATGCAGTTTAATGGATACCACTGTCCTGTAATAGGCCATTGTCATATACCAAATGATGTCCTGCTTGTATGCGAAGTGAACTTAGGAACAGACGTCACAAAAATCAAAAAGTAACCTGACGAGGGTTCGAACCACAGCTCCATGGTGGGTCTGATGTTCCAGCAGTCTACTCAGTGAGCTATGACAGCTGGTACAGTAGCGCAAGGTGGTACACGTTCCTCTGTGCAGTACGATGCGCTGCACAATGTGACAGCGTTGCCAGCTCCTCGTTTTCATACATGTGTTTTCAAAATGCAGCCTATCTCATTTTGCTAGACAAACTTCCGTCTTGAATCTGGATGAGGAATCGCATGTTGACTTCCCAGTGTGGCTATTTTCTTCAACTTCTACATAAAAAATGATACATTCATCAAAGGTTTCGAAGGGATTTCTAAATCATTTCTGATAAACTGTAAGGATTCTTATACAGGAAAATGTGCTATAATATTGCATACCGATATGCAGTCGATGCGGCTTAGTTTTATATAATACTGGTGGTTGTAATAGTGGTGATAGTAGTAGTAGTAGTAGTAGTAGTAGTAGTAGTAGATTCAATAGCATTAAACAGTAGGCCCCATGGCAAATTCAGTAAGGTGGTAGCAGCAGATTCATACTGCAGATTGCAAGAGGTTCCCAACTAGATGTAGCAGTAGTAGATCCATAACTCAGCCATCTGTACCACAGTGGCCACACCTTCTTTTAATTGGTGACAGTCTTAATTTTTTACTAACACTGATTTTCGCTGTAAGTATGTCCTGTCTGGCGGAAATTTGATATCGATGTTGACGAAAGTTAAACTCCAACAATCCTTCCCGTAAACAGAACTCAGTCTATTGTCCAGACTATAAAACATTTTAAGTGATTTCTCACACACATTATAAACATTTTATGTTGTTCATGGAACATCTAACATTTCCAGCAGATTTACATCCACCACTCACTCATAGTATACAGGCTCATTAGCCATCAATAATATAATGGAGCAGCAAACAGAAATGTTTGAAGAGAGGCCCCATATTACATTTGGAGCAGGACACACACTATTGTTAGAATGCACATGTCTAAAGCGGAAGCACATTCCATTAACCATTTATAGCTGCTCTACTTCCCTCCCATACTATTTCCAGTCGACAAACACGTTATTCTCACGCCTTGGATGTAACACAATAAACCTCTTAACAGGGTAACGGTATTTTTATGACGTCACCCTACAGGTATTAACATGCATGTTTCTAAGTTAAGAATTAATTATGGCGATCCAGGATGGCGATCGAAGGCATCGTCGATAATGTCAGAACTCCCTCCCTGCTACAGACTTTGTATAGTTGACCGTTTCGTGCAATAACGTTTCTTAAGCATGCACATATTTGATACAACTTTTCTACATTGTTTGTATTGAGAATTCGCATATTTGACACAATTTTTATGCATTGTTTATATAAGTTATATCAGTATCGTTAATACGATTTTGAGTTTCTCGACATTTTTAAACCTAAGAAAAGTGAGATCTTGGGCTTGAAACTTACAGTTGCTGGTAGGGGTTTACATTGTTTAAACTGTCATGTCAGAGTGGTGAGGCGGAAATGTTTAAACTTTATTGTCAGAAGGCTATTGATTAAACGTAGCACTAGTGAAGTTCAGACACGTTACTACACATGGTAGTGACAACCATACAGTTTTAAAGTAAGCTGCAAAACAGTTTTTTTAAACTGTAATGTCAGAAGAGTAGTTATTTAAACTTGAGAAGTGGGCTTACGGCTTGACCATGATGCTGTATGACTTGTGTCTTGGCCATTTTGAATTTTTAGCCGAACTCAAATGTTGGGCAACACCTGTTTAAATGCTGATGTCACAACGGGAAACCGTGGAATTCTATAAGTGACCTGACTGCCACAAATAGCCATAGACGTCAGTGCTAAACAGGTCGGCAGACTGGTTATTTTCCTTCGTCCTAGCATCTTGGATCCTGATATCATAGAGCCTGTGCCGGAATCCCAGGTCGACCATATTTGATTCTATACTTATCACAAGTGACCTACACTGGTGTTCAAAATTACAGAAACAAACTGCTATTTCCTCGTTCTTTGTCTGATCACGATATAATCATACAGACTGACAACAGATGTCATTACGATCGTGTTCTGCACGGAAGATGGCATTCCAATCAACGGCCAACCACGCCAGCAATGACGTTAGGGCACATCAAGTGGGGTAGCCTCTGCAGGATAGTCCCACATACACAGTCGCTGTATACACAGTCACAGACGGTGCAGTATGGCATAGAGAAGACACTTACAATGTCTCTGTTGTGAAGGGCCAAAGGAAGAATGGAAGCAGGTGAGTCGCAAATTGATGTGGCCCGATGGCTTAATGTGAATCGTTCTGTTGTTTCTTGGATGAGGCTGCCGTTTATAAAGACAGAAACTGTATTCAGGATACCAGGACAGAGCCGATCACGTGTGGCATCAGAAAGAGTGGACCGTTGTTTGGCTGTGAGGGCACGACGGTATCGCTTTAGTAATGTGCTGCAGCTAGCATCTGATCTCGCAGTATCCTCTAGACGTGTTGTATCGAGGCAAACGGTGTACAGATGGCTTCAGCACGGGCCTTTAGTTTTGGAGACTTGCTGTCTGTTTACCTCTGGCCTGTCTTCACAGAAGGGAACGTCTAGTGTGGAGCCGCCAATATGCCACTTGGACGGACAAACTGTGGGCCAATGTTCTTTTCACAGATGAGTCCCGATTTGATCTGAAGAGTGACTATTGACGGTTTGACATCTGGACTGCAGATGAAACACGACTTCTGGACCCAAAGATTGTGGAAAAAGACCGATATCGAGGAATTATGTTGATCACTCGAACTCCTCTTCATGAAATCGTACAGGTGAATTAGGAAGATTTAACTGCTATCTTGTACCGTGAAGAGATCTTGGGATCTTATGTATGGTTGTTGGGAGGTGCTATGGACCCAGCCTTTGTACTGATAGACGGTTAACCTCATAGAGAACGGCTGGTTAATGTTTTCTTTGAAACGGAAGAAATTGCACGCATGGTGTGGCCTGCTTGCCCTCCCGATTTGAATCTCATAGAGCATGTCTGGGATGCACTAGTGAGACGGGTTGATCACGTCAGCATCCACCAACCAGTCCCCAAGACTTGTGAGCAGCTCTTCAGGGGGAATGGACGTTATTGCCTCAACGTGAGATTGATGACATCACTCACAGCATGTCCCATAGCTGTTAGGTCTGTATTGGTGCCAGAGGTGGTCACACACCATACTGAGCACATTAACCAGTTGTCAGAATGTGTGTGCAAATCCGTTAAGTTGTAAAAAAAAACGAAGAACATTTTTGCCTGCCGTTATACATGCTGCAATTGATTACGTTCTGTATTCTTTACATTGTTCTGCTTTACTATCGCCTGTTTATACAGTTTTGTGGCAAAATAAACGCAACCTTTCAAAATTTCCGTTTGTTGTTTTAATTTTGGACATCAGTGTACTTTCACAGTGACATCAGGGGGAAACCTAATGACCATCTTGAATTCTATATTTAGCGCAAGTGACCTACTTCCACAAACATGACAACGTGTGGCCTTGGATTTTTTGAATTTTCCGCCAATTTATACACAGGATAATAACCCAACTTATACAGTGGCATCATAGAAGGAGGAGGAGGGAGAACTTACTGGCACAACTGTGCAGTTTTGAATTTCCCATAGGGCAGTTAGCCTGTGTCAGAGGAGGTGGGGAATCTGGCAACGGTTCATGATGTAATTGATTATGTGGTCGGAAGTCTGGGAACAATGTACTCTGTGTCCGAACTGTCCTAGCCTATGTACTATTCTGACCTTTTAGTTAGTACGACAATGTGTATTATGTACTCCACACAAGATATACCATCCACAGGTGTGAGCCATATTTTCATTTATGTATATTTTAAACTATCTTTTGTCATATAGAAGAAAGATGATTTTTAAATTACGTATTTGTTTTTAACTTTGCCATCGTTTCTGCAAACGGTCGACATTGGTCGAAACTGGTCATAGGTAAAAAAGTTATGATTGTGTTAGAGAGAAATTAAAATAAACCATCAAACAGAAAATAAAACAAATTATAAAGCAGTCAGTCACCGTGATCCGTATGTGAAATGTTTTTTCCAGGAAGTGATCAAGTTCTGTCTACGGATTTTTCGTAAAAAGCGACTCCCATTACACTTTATCCAGACTTCGGACTGGCTAAGTGGCCAAAGTAAATTGTCATTTAGGCATATTTAAAATCGTTTCAATGTTTCAGTTGTTAATTTTACGGGTAGCTATTTCAATTTTTATATACATCGTCTAACACCAGGCCGTTGAATTAATTCAAATTTTTGGAGGCTGGAGATGGCTTTTTTCCAGCCTTATATCAAGTTCCAAGTAGGTTATTTTCTGTCGTTTGCCTTCCATACTTGACTCTGACGTCATTAATGCACACGCCGAGTTCTCTGCTTCTGTCTTCACATACTCGACCATGTCTTTAATTTTAGGATTCGTTTTTCCAAGGAAATTAATAATTTTGCTGTGCCACTTTTCTACAGCGTTGGTGGGACGATAGCGCCTTTTACAACAGCTCCAAAGACTAATCTGGACTTCGTCATTTTCCAACCAAATATTCTAGAAACTGAGAAATCTTGGCAATATACGGTGCTTATGAATGTATCTCGACACAGCCATCGCAGACATCAAGTCGAAGGAACGCCCAGCACACATGCGAATGCACAGGCTTACTTCTTCATTTCCTCTATATTTGCAAGTAAGTCCTTAATCCTGCTCTTTCCTCGAGAGAGAATTCTTCATGTGGGAATGCCACGTACTTAAACCAATGGGAATACAACTGTTAGCGCAGAAGTCGCACCTTATTCGAAATCAGTGGATACATTTTTAGGATTTCATTCAGGGATATTATCGTTAACATTGTTGAAAAGACGGATATATCTCGCTCTTGTTTTCTCTGGTAAGAATGCAAAAGCCACCGGCTAGAGGCTTGTTTTATTTTTGAACTTTCGAAGTCTGCGTGAATAATATATCTGAGAAAAGTGTTCTTGCAGAATTTGATGGTTCCATCCATAAAAAAAGTCTTGTTTACTCTTTACAGCTTCTCTTCCCGCTTCTGCACTAAAAACTGTGGATCTACATCCAAAGTTATTGTCATTTAAAAGAACGTTGTCACCGTCATTTGTAGTTAGTAGCCCTATTTGAAATTTTTGGAAATTTGTGGTAAGTTCCTATGGGACCAAACTGCAGAGATCATCGGTCCCTAGGCTTACACACTACTTAATCTAACTTAAACTAAGGACAACACACACACCCACGTCCGAAGGAGGACTCGAACCTCCGACGAGAGGAACCGCGCGAAACAAGGCAAGGACCCCAGACCGCGCGACTACCCCGCGCGACCTGTATTTGAAGGTCAACTTCGCGTCGTCTAGACTAAAAAACAGTCTTGGTTGCAATTTTATTTTTTTTAATTTTTCAACTACGCGTTTCGCCTTATGTGGGCATCTTCAGGTTGATCTACGTAGAAAACGGGACAAATACATCTATTTAAGAATAGTGATCGCGTTGTTTAGACTTGGATAACCTAAAAGCATGTATAAACAGATCAAATACTGAAAGATCAAATACCTTAATCTGATATATCTTAGAACGATCCTTTGGACAGTGTAGCCAAAGGGCATCGTCAGTACATTGCCTTCGTTAATCTCAGTAAAAACCACAAATATAAAATAGTAAAAACAAATAAGAAAATTCACCAGTGGTCGGACACTCAGAAATGTAATCATTTTGCCGAAGCCTTATGATAAGGTCTTACCTTTTCTAGATGGACGCGAGTGACTCCAAGACCTGCATTACGCCTTCTCGTTCACAGGGGCGAGTAACAGAATAAGATGGGGCTCAGGTAGTAAGCAGCACCACAGCGTCGTGTGCTAGTACTGACGCCTAATACAGAATCACCTCAATAGGTGGCGCTACCACGCAGCTGCTGGTAAGAATGAGAGATCGTAAACTGGATATACATACCCACTAAAACATTATAAATGTAATGCACGTAAAACATTAATAAGATGGAATTACTAGGGGCAACACCTGTGCAATAACTTATCCTAAAATTTTGACGAAGTAAAATATAAATGAAGGCGGTAAATTTAAAATGAGAAAACGGGGTGTATAATACAACACACAGATACAGTACATAACCCTTTTTTACAAAATACAAGTAAAATTATTACGCTTAAAAATAAACACCAACGTGGAAGACGGACGTAATGCGGGTAAACTTTTCCCCATTTCCATTTTATAGCTACATTCAAATGTGTAAAATGCGTCGACATTTAAAGCGACAAACTCGCAAGTATCATATTTGAGTCAAAAACCTGTAATGGCTTGGCTAACAAGACGACATAAGGCCAGAGAGAAACAGGGCTCATATTTAGGCAGAATTACGAGAGCCTCAGGATTACATTAATAATACCGATTTCATAACTTCTAAAAGGGCCTGACTGGCGCCAAGTATTTGGCCATTAAGGAGGAACAAATCTTTCTCCTCCATATATATAATATTTCAATTTCTCCCAAAATGTTTAACTCCTTACCCTTTTGCGCAAAATGCAAAATCTTAAGATTTTTTACTTGCGGAGGACTATGGCCACTGGTTTTAAGGTGTTGGGCAAAGGCAGAGCTCTGTTTTACCTGTCCCCATCTACAGAGGAGATGTTCTTGCAATCTAAATCTGAAGGTTCTGCCTGTTGTCCAACATATCCTACATTATAATCGCGACACTCCAGCAGATATACCCCCGATGCCAAAAGGTTGTTCTTTTTAGGTGATTCATTATGTATGTACATAAAATTGAGATTGGTAGCCGCGGAAAATACTATACGAGAGCCCACTCCCCGAAAAAGTTGTGCCAGTTCATAACTAAAATTGCCTATAAATGGCAAAGAAATGTAATTGTGCTCCGCGACAGAAGCTGCATTGGGTGTACTCCGAAGGGACATCGTTGTTTTGTCTTGGTATAACTTATCATCTATTTAAGAATCGCGATCGCGTTGTGCAGACTTGGATAACCTAAAAGCATGTATAAACACATCAAATACTAAAAGAGCAAATAGATGTATTTGTTCTGTTGTCTGTGTAGATCAACCTGAAGATGCCTAAATAAGGCGAAACGCGTAGTTGAAAAACAAAAAACTAAAATTTCAACCAAGACTGTTTTTTAACCAATACTCTTAAGCACTGGTTTGCTGTATGCCATATATGGATTGGAAGAATTTCGTGTCGTCTTTCTGGTTGTTTCTGGTTTCCGTGTGATTTGGCCTAATGGCTGTATAATGACCTCGATGCTTGTTGTTCTGACATTTCAATAACAAAATCATATCCTCGCACGTGCAGATCACCTAAGTCTTTGGCATGAATTTTAGAAATTGAAGTCTCTTCTTCTCGTGATCTCTCCTTCGCCTGATTCAGTCTCGTACACTTCTAAGAAAGCGTCATGTGGTGTTCCACACTGATGCTCGTTTGAAATAAACACCTCACGGTTTATTTTATTTTAAGCATTCCTCGACTATACGTTGATCTATGTTTTGAACTCCACCAAATCACAGTCCTGTCTGCTTTGGTTCTCCTCATTATATACCAGTAACCTATATGGTAGCCACATGGTTTACTACGGATGGTCGTTGACTCTTCGCTATCGAACTTGTAAGCAAACGCACACACACACACACGCACAAGCACACACACACACACACACACACACACACACGCACACACACACACACACACACACACACACACACACACACACACAGGGTACACGAACTGAAAACTTCGAAATGTAGTCGTACTGAAAGTGATTCTCTGAGCGGTCAGCCACTAGGGTGGACGATGACTTTCGGAGTGCAAGTAGACCGTGTCTCGTAGGGAGCGTTTCGGGTGGACAAGAAAGTCTCTGGGTATAGGTAGACTGTGGCCTTGAGCAGGTAGCCTCCAAGTATACTGAGTGCAACCTTCACAGATTTCTTTTTGGGTGCAAATTTGCTTGGTTTCAGTTTTCGTATATATGTGTAGCTCAGTGTCTCTAGTATGCCCGTCGATCGTCTTAGGTCCCACTTTTCAGTTCTGAGAGCACAGTGAGCAAGCAAAGATGCCTAGAACAATGGGATTCCCCACCAAATGTGAAATACGTACTGTCATTTGCCGAGTGTTTACGCCGGAGTCTATGCAGGTCGCATAACGTAACTGTCACAGCGTTTGCGTGACAGCGAAGTGCGCCATTGTTACTGGAACTCATTGCAGTCACAACTATGACACTTCTGCAGCATCGTCGATTGGAAATGTTTGATCACACACCATACAGCCAGTACATGGATCCTCCCGATAATTTTCATGTCTTTGCTCATATGAACCGCTGGTTTTGAGGACAGCATTTTGGCACAAACAGCGAGTTGCAGACCAGCGTAGAGACTTGGCGGAAAGCACAGGTTCAAATGGCTCTGAGCACTATGGGACTTAACATCTGAGGTCATCAGTCCTCTAGAACTCAGAACTACTTAAATCTAACTAACCTAAGGGCATCAAACACACATCCATGCCCGAGGCAGGATTCGAACCTGCGACCGTAGCGGTCGCACGGTTCCAGACTGAAGCGCCTAGAACCGCACGGCCGGAAAGCACAGGCAGTTGCCTTCTACGACGAAGGAATTGGGAAGTTAATTCAGTAGTTTATGACGCGGTGCTCCAGTACCAACCTGAAAATGAATTATACACTGAAGACCCAAAGAAACTGGTACAACTGCCTAATATCGTGTAGGGCCCCCGCGACCACGCAGAAGTGCCGTAACACGATGTGGCATAGATTCTACTAATGTCTTAAGTAGTGCTGGAGGGAATCGACACCATGATTCCTGGAGGATTGTCCATAAATCTGTAAGAGTACGAGGGGTGGAGATCTCTTCTGAACAGCATGCTGCAAGGCATTCCAGATATGCTCAATATAGTTCTTGTCTAGGGAGCTTGATGGCCAGCGGAAGTGTTTAAACTCAGAAGAGTGTCCCTGGAGCCATTTTATAGCAATTCTGAACGCGTGGGGAGTCGCATTGTTCTGCTGGAATTGCAAAATGGACATGAATGGATGCAGGTGATCAGACAAGGTGCTTACGTACGTGTCATTTGTCAGAGTGTTGTATCAAGGGTCCCAATCACTCCAACTGTACACGCCTCACACCATTACAGAGCCTCAATCAGCTTGAACAGTCCCCTACTGACATGCAGGGCTCATGGATTCATGAGGTTGTCTCCATACCCGTACAAGTCCATCCGCTGGATACAATTTGAAACGTGACTTGCCCGACAAGGCAACATGTGTCCAGTCATCAACAGTCCAATGTCGGTGTTGACAGGCCTAGGCAAGGCGTAAAGCTTTGTGTTGTGCAGTCATCGATGATGTTTCGTTGAATGGTTCGCACGCTGACACTTGTTGATGACCCAGCATTGAAATCTACAGCAGTTTACGGAAGAGTTGCACTTCTGTCACGTTGAATGATTTTCTTCGGTCGTCGTTGGTTCCGTTCTGGCAGGACCATTTTCCGGCCGCAGCGATGTCGCAGATTTGATGTTTTACCGCATTCCTGATATTCAGGGTACACTCGTTAAATGGACGTACGGGTAAAGCCCCACTTCATCGCCACCTCAGAGATTCTACGTCCCATCGCTCGTGCGTCCACTATAACACAACGTTCAAACTCACTTAAATCTTGATAACCTGCCATTGTAGTAGCCGTAACCGATCTAACAATTGCGCCAGGCACTTCTTGTCTTATATAGGCGTTGCCGACCGCAGCGCCGTATTCTGACTGTTTATATATCTCTGTATTTGAATAGGCATGATTATACCAGTTTCTTTGGCGCTTCAGTGTATGATATTGGCGTTTCTTTGCTAAAAGAGTTTCTTTGCGTTTTTGTGCTTTCAGTAATCACTTTCTTACTAAATTTATAATAATATTGTACACTCCTGGAAATTGAAATAAGAACACCGTGAATTCATTGTCCCAGGAAGTGGAAACTTTATTGACACATTCCTGGGGTCAGATACATCACATGATCACACTGACAGAACCACAGGCACATAGACACAGGCAACAGAGCATGCACAATGTCGGCACTAGTACAGTGTATATCCACCTTTCGCAGCAATGCAGGCTGCTATTCTCCCATGGAGACGATCGTAGAGATGCTGGATGTAGTCCTGTGGAACGGCTTGCCATGCCATTTCCACCTGGCGCCTCAGTTGGACCAGCGTTCGTGCTGGACGTGCAGACCGCGTGAGACGACGCTTCATCCAGTCCCAAACATGCTCAATGGGGGACAGATCCGGAGATCTTGCTGGCCAGGGTAGTTGACTTACACCTTCTAGAGCACGTTGGGTGGCACGGGATACATGCGGACGTGCATTGTCCTGTTGGAACAGCAAGTTCCCTTGCCGGTCTAGGAATGGTAGAACGATGGGTTCGATGACGGTTTGGATGTACCGTGCACTATTCAGTGTCCCCTCGACGATCACCAGTGGTGTACGGCCAGTGTAGGAGATCGCTCCCCACACCATGATGCCGGGTGTTGGCCCTGTGTGCCTTGGTCGTATGCAGTCCTGATTGTGGCGCTCACCTGCACGGCGCCAAACACGCATACGACCATCATTGGCACCAAGGCAGAAGCGACTCTCATCGCTGAAGACG
Organism: Schistocerca serialis cubense; assembly: GCF_023864345.2. Classification (NCBI taxonomy): domain Eukaryota; kingdom Metazoa; phylum Arthropoda; class Insecta; order Orthoptera; family Acrididae; genus Schistocerca; species Schistocerca serialis. The sequence continues at coordinate 654,164,525 of NC_064640.1, read as the reverse complement.
ACACGTCTCCATTCGTCCCTCCATTCACGCCTGTCGCGACACCACTGGAGGCGGGCTGCACGATGTTGGGGCGTGAGCGGAAGACGGCCTAACGGTGTGCGGAACCGTAGCCCAGCTTCATGGAGACGGTTGCGAATGGTCCTCGCCGATACCCCAGGAGCAACAGTGTGCCTAATTTGCTGGGAAGTGGCGGTGCGGTCCCCTACGGCACTGCGTAGGATCCTACGGTCTTGGCGTGCATCCGTGCGTCGCTGCGGTCCGGTCCCAGGTCGACGGGCACGTGCACCTTCCGCCGACCACTGGCGACAACATCGATGTACTGTGGAGACCTCACGCCCCACGTGTTGAGCAATTCGGCGGTACGTCCACCCGGCCTCCCGCATGCCCACTACACGCCCTCGCTCAAAGTCCGTCAACTGCACATACGGTTCACGTCCATGCTGTCGCGGCATGCTACCAGTGTTAAAGACTGCGATGGAGCTCCGTATGCCACGGCAAACTGGCTGACACTGACGGCGGCGGTGCACAAATACTGCGCAGCTAGCGCCATTCGACGGCCAACACCGCGGTTCCTGGTGTGTCCGCTGTGCCGTGCGTGTGATCATTGCTTGTACAGCCCTCTCGCAGTGTCCGGAGCAAGTATGGTGGGTCTGACACACCGGTGTCAATGTGTTCTTTTTTCCATTTCCAGGAGTGTAGATGCAGATTCACGCCAAACTGTCAATTAAACCAACAGCAGTGCAGCTGTCTGCTTTTGGCGCGTTACTGGGTACCATCTGCCGTCCTACGTCATCGGCAGCTTGCTATACTGACGCCTAAGTAACGCGTCACTGGTGCATGCGCTGTCTTCATAAAGTCTCGAAACCTTAATGAATAATTAAAATCTTGCATGCATAATGTAAGTAATATGTATGATTAAATTAGCCAAAAATACTATACCGGGTCGCTACGATTCAACACACAAAGCCCTGGCATACGCATAAGAGATACTGCGACCCTAGCAAGCACTTCTGCACCTTCATATTAGATGTGTCCTGAGTCACTATAGGTTTGTAAAGTGTCTCAGACTGACTGTAGATCAGTTACAGTCGTGAATCACATTGTAGAGTAAACAGCAGTTTGTCTGTAAAGAGAAAGGCTATTCACTGCTGCAACTGTGATGTGCAACTGTGTTGTATCACTAACAGCTTAGTCCTCACGCAAGAGAGATATAATGTCTTGAGATCCCACATTCGGCAGTGATATGTGTTTGCGATCTGACCATGCAGTTTTACATTTGTTCTGAGAGTTTTCTATTCTCTAGGTGTAATACGTTATTGTAACCTACCTGATGATATTCCTCGGCATTTTGCATTATTGTCTGTAGTAAAATTCCGTTACTGGGCTCTGAGTGTCCTTCGTATTATAACAAGCTCCTATTTCCTCCTACTTGATATTCTAATACCAAATAGGTTGCACATTAGTACTAGATATGTGCTTGCACTTTTTTAATGGGTAGAACTATGAAAGAAAGTGGTAAACGTATGAAGAAATTTATTATATTTGTCGTTGCAGTTGTCTATATTGTAGCCTTCTTGCCAAGTTAGACCATCGTGATTGGCTTTAAATGTTTGCATTCCAAATGGACTTATAATTCTACATCTTTTGTTTACTAATTTAAAATATGTCTCTGCCTTGATGCCTTTCGGTATTACCATCTGTGCGTCATGGTCTGACAGGCTGCTACTAATTTTTCTGACACTGTTCATATCCACTAGAGATGTGTAGTAAAATTCCGTTACTGGGGTCTGACTGTCCTTCATATTACAATAAGCTCTTGTTTCCTCCTATGAGGAAATATTATTTATGATCGTGCTGCTGTTTCCTGAAATCTTCTTGGAAAATATACTGTCTTCACTAGATTGTAAGATTCAAGCAAATCCATTAACAATCTTTTCTCTGGAGAATTGGTCAGAGTCTTTATAGTGAAATCGTCACAAAAAAAGATCAGCCGCATGTTTTTCTTAAGAACAGAACCAAGCAGAGCGTAAAGTCTGGAGAGGACAACCCTGTAGTCTAAATTGGGGGATATGCAGAGGCGTATACTGAAAAATTAATCGCTGAAAATTCAAAACTCTCCCGTATAGTTTCCAGCTATTTGGTCTTTATAACGTTTTGATATGTCCACTCCTTTCAAGGAGACATTGCACTTGTCAAAAACGTGCAGTTCTCCTTTTTGCAACGAACTCCTTGCCTAGAAATCAGAAAAGGATACACCCCTCCAAAGAATGCCTCAATATTTGTTTATTACGTAAATGAGGCTCTGAGACACAATTAATGGCAGTGTCAAGATCTACTACCAATTCGTCTACTTTGGCTTTAATTGCATAATCTTTTGATAGAACAGGCTTACTGCAGCTCCCGATCCGGCGAATGAAAAACAATAAACAGTGTCACATGCTCTCACTACATGAGAGGTTTGGTATTTAATCCAGGGCATTGGTGCATATCTCGTGGTCAGGAAATGTTTGCCATCATCCCTCCTCCCCCTGCCGGGGAAGTAATGGAGGTGAAATTGCCTCTGCGTCGAGCGCGACCGCAGAGCGACTTTTGCTATATAAGCGAGTAAAATAAAAACAAAAGTGTTGTAGCCGGGGATTTATTTCAGTCAGGTATTTCATGCTTAAAATAATCTGACGCAATATTTAACCATCAACTCAATACATCTTTTGGGATAACTTATACCGACATGGCTCACATGGTTAATAAATACTGACACAATCCTTTTGTTCACGTAGACACGTAATCTTTTAGACGAACATTCTCGGTTACACAACGTGCCAGATTTAATACTAACGGTGACCAAGAGGCACACAAATGTTTTAAGCCTCGCATAGTTGTAAATTTAATGGACTTGATAAAAGGAAGCAATAAGCCACGTTCCTAAGAAACGTTTCTAGTTGATACTAAATACATAAGACTGGCCTCAGACGTGTATTGGTGGTTTATAGAGAAAATGCCACCGTGTAGTGTACTGAGCAACGAAAGTTATATACTTCTAAATCAGTTCGCTGACTGCCAATTGCTTGACAACAGCTATATTACGTACACATTTACTACCCAACAGTGAGACATGAAAAGTTGTGCCGGACCGTGACTCGAACCCGTATTTCCCTCTTATCGCGAGCAACTGTCTTAACCACTTTGGCCACAGTTGCGCGCTCTCCACACCGACCCAAACCTTTGTCTGTCATATTGTCTACATCCTTGTACCATAATCCACGAAATTCATCACAATATAAGGATGCAGACAGTGTGACATATGAAGGTTTGGATTACTTTGAGATACGTGCACTGACAGCCACGCTGTCAGCGAATTACTTTCGAAGTATTTTATACAGCTGTGAGCCGTCAACAATCTCTCAATCTCTGTTGTTTCAGACATGCACATAAAAGTTGAATATAAAGACGCACTGTTGCCAATCAGAGCATACTAGTAACTACTATGCGCAAAAATATGCAATGAAATAAATTTCGTACCGAATGATTTCCATGCATATAACGTAAATTTCTCGTGGGACCTCGGACCACTTGGCGATACCATCGTATGACTGCACAGAACTGTTATTACAAGAGACCACCAGGAAACTCTGAGCCATATGGAATTCGACCTAGATACGAATACTACGGAATTACATAAATCATAAAATGCACCCCATCAGAAACGAGAGACTCGTCAACTCAAACCAAAATTTTCTTACAATTCGTGACATTTGAGACATGTGGGACTCTGATTACGATCAGCGGAAGTAACTGCCGCAGCTGGTAACTCTGACTTCGTCTCATGACACGTTGAGTACCCAGAGTTGCCTTGGTATACATTTTGTTGTGGTATCAGACGCTAAATGTGGCATTAAGACACCAAATGTAGTGGGTGCATGCCAGGAGGTGCCGTATTAAAACTCGGTGAGAACTTTCTGAATGATTTATTTGCTTCCACTACAGTGCTCTGTTCACCTCTGTCTGCGTCACAGCGGCCTGTGCAACGCAACGCTGTTTCGTGCCGGCCTTGTACGCCAGCTGCAGAGTTCTGATTACGTCAGGATGGCTGCGCCAGCAGCCGACTCTTCAACCACCGACCTCATTGTTTCCATGCTGCTCCGCCAGGAGCCGTAGGCCGGTAACGCTGCGGCTTCTTCGCTCGTTGGCGTAGCTGAGAACGCTGCGGCAACGACCGCCCGCGATCCGGTGTCCGAATCTGCGGCCCTCGCCTCGGAAGTCTTCGACGTGTGTCGGGAACCGAGTCGTCTGCCCGCGGTAGCGGACCAAAGAGTGGCCCCCCCCCCTGGCAGGTTGCGGACTCCGCGTCGGCCTCAGAGGGTCGAACCAACGACCCGCCGTGGACTGGGGCGCTGTCACCCCATCTGTTGCTGTGTGTAGCCCAGCGGTGTGACTCGCCTCGCCGTCCAGAAGAGCTGCCTTGCACCTATCGCATATTTCCTTAATATTAGAAAACTTAAATGTGGTCTAGTGCTCTTTAAAACCATGACATGAAGCCAAACGTAAAAATTCCTTGCTGGACGACCACTGCTCGATCAACCCCTTACCTACTCGTCTCACGCCCTCGTTATCCAATCCACTGGGACTTGGACTACCCTCAGCTCCCTTTGGGAATTGTCTCTCCGCCTGATCAGAAAGAAAGCAACACATAACAAAGTTAAGGCTGCGATGACACTTGGCACAGAGGTGCTCAAAATGATCGTTATTTTCCGTTGCCTTTCCCTGTACTGAGCGACATGTTGAACAAGCTGTTCGGCTGATATGTGCCCCTCTTGCTCTAAAATGAACTAGTTTACGGATCTCAACAGACCTGGCTCTAGAGTTTGATTTAACAAGGTCAGATCCTGCCTTGGCGAAAACTAGAGTGGTTTCTGGCCAGTACAGCTTTGGCTGCATAACATTCAATTGCGTGACTCCTGAAATTGACGCTGGCAGTTGGAAGGTTGGTCCTATTATGTTACACTTAGTTCCATTGATTAGAATTCCGCTCCCTTCGAGCTCTACACGTTTCGCTTCCGTAAACACTTCTTGATACTACTACCAAATTCTCAGAGGTGGAGAAGATCCAATGCATCCCAACCCGTTAAAGCTCAATTTTGGCTCCACGATGTCCCTTGGACTGTCTGTTCCCTTCCTTACTGGCTAAAAATAACTGCACTGTGCACGTGCCCCATATTTGTAGCTTCACAGATTTTCCTCAAACGTTCACAATTTTGATCCAAACCCAACCCAGATTGTGTGACTACTTTCACCCTTAAATTTACGTTATATGAACTGGTGCAATAAACACGACTTCCCGACCAGTACTGTCGATAACTAAATATTTAAACAAGAAATCGTACGACTCTGACATCGTTCAACACGTATTTATTACGGCTTTGCCGCAAAATTTACTCCAACGCATTTATTTCTCCATAAATGCGTTCGATTTCTCCTCCAACAACACTCCACATGCGTCAGACGCTACACTTCCCTTTTCAGTGACCTGAGGACAGGGATCACCATCACCCGTCCTCCCTCTTTTAAAAAAAAGACTGTTGTCCCTAGCAGGCCCACAATACTCGAAAACACATATAAAATACAATGCCTAATTACTCTACGCAAATTCAATGATATATGACACGAAAACAAAAAACAAAAAAAACTACAAATACTCTACTACTTTCTGGATCGCAAAGCATACGGTATCTCATGCTGTACTCTATCTTCCTGGTTTTCTCTGTGCTTAGCACCTCTCTTCACTCTCTCTATCTTCCTCTTTCCTTCGTGTGACACGCCTGGAATCACATCCCGGCAACCCTGAAATGGCCGCAACCACCCAGTGTGTACTGTCGTCGTTCTAGTTGGCAGCTGAAGCTTAACATTAGCGGGAGATGAGGTTTCCACAACTTGGTATGGCCCTTGATACTTCGTGAGGACCTTCTTCTTTTTCCCTTTTTGCTAATAGGGGCTGGATAGCATTACCTATTGCCACACTTTATATTGTGGTAAACTTCCTTTCCGCTTTACTGCATCTCCTGCTTTTCCAAAGCCTTTGTATTCGCCTTTTGTACCCGTTTTGAAACATCCCAAATTGTTCTCTCGAACCCACGTACAGATTCACCAGTCCTTCCTTTCTGTAGCTTTACTAAATCATACGGTGATGGCATTTTTCGCCCGTACACTATCTCATATGGAGACAAAGCGGTATTTGTATGGACTTTTCCATTGTATGCGCATACAGTATGCCTCAAATACTCGTCCCACTGTTGGTGATGAGAATCCACATAAAAACTCAGCATCTTCCCGATTGTTCTGTGTACCGTTGGCATGTGGATGCAAGCGCTCGTCCTCAACTTCTTTACGTTCAACAATTTACACAGCTCCTTCATTACATCCGACATGAAGTTAGTCCCTTGGTCAATAATTATTGTCTCTGGTACACCAAAGTTCAAAATCCAGTTCACTAACGCTTGCGCAACCATTGCTGCCTGTTGATTTGGCATAGCCACCATCTCCACATACCTTGACAAATGGTCTATTATTGTCAGAACGAATCTCTTCCTCGATGGTTTTCGCCTAAAATGTCCTAAGACATCAATCCCCAGAAAAGAAAATGTCGCTTCCGGTAATCGTTGCAGCTGTATCTGTTACCGACTCAAATCTGCTCTCTGCGCACGTGGTATACAATTCTTGACATACTGATCCACATCTCCTTTCCTACCTCTCCACCAATACCTCTCCGCCACTCTCCTATTCGTCGCTCAACGCCCTCCATGACCGGATAACATCTGATCATGTGCTTCCTTTAAAACCTCATCCCTCAACTTCGCTGGCACTACTGCCCTTGGCCCTAACTTCGTTTCCCTGCACAGAAGACCGTTGTACACATTAAACTGTGGCTGTGTCTGATATAATTTACAATCGTTGTCCGCGTCCTGTAATTCTTGCCATACCGCTAGGTCATAACCTATGACTTCCACTTTTGCCACCTTCCTACATAGTGCATCCTCATTGCCTATGGTACCACCTCCATGCATGCATTAAATCGGACTTTCCCTATGCGAAAGTCAACTGTCACCGACCCCAAAGGCATGATTTCCTTATCCCCCACTCCACCACTCCACGCAACCTATAATGGGGTGGGTCTAACTTCCTTCGTCCCATTATATTCTTAGTAGCCCTTGACACTTGCACCCCCGTGTCCAACAAAATCTTAAACTTTTTAGTTCCTACGGATCCTGCCACTGAACATTCCATCTCTGCATACGTATTCGTAGCACTGAAATTAAACGGTAGCTCCCTTAGGTGGGCCTTGGGCCCCCTCTACGGATTAACGATTGTCCACCTCTCCTATCTCCACTTCTCCATCCTCCACGCTGCTGATTTCCATCCCTTCATCTATCCCTTGGTGACTGCGCACATTGCCTCTGCACATGTCCTGTACGACCACACTTATAACATTTTATACCCACTGTAAATACTGTTTACCTCTCGCGTACCCCTGTTGCCACGTCTATTTCCTCACATTGAATTGTCAGCTGAATGGCCGAATACAAATCCATCGGAGTTCCTTTACGCACTTTCCGTGACATATGCACCGGTAACCCTCTCACAAATACATCAAGTGCTCTTTGCTTGGCCTCCTGCAACAGAACACTATTCGCTTCATCACTGTGACCCAACTCGCAAGTGTACTCATTAATTTCCCTTATCCTGTCCACAAATTTCTCCACCGTCTCCCCCTGTCTCTTTGTCATTGTACTTAACCTCTCCCTAAAGTACCGAGCGCTATTCTGTTTCTTGTACCTTTGTAAAAGCCCTTCCTTTAACTGCTTAAACTGTCCTGCCTTCCTTAAGGCCTCAGAACACCTTACATATGTTGTCGCTTCACCCGTTAATCTAATCTTGGCTATATGTAACAACTATTCATGAGACCAATGATTCATCACCCTTGAAGTCTCCAAGTCCTCCACAAACGAACACACATCCTCAGATTCCTTGCCAGAAAACAGAATAATCAGACTCACGGCAGCTGGATCAATCACCTGCACGCTAGGAAACAAAGCCCGACCAGATGTAGTTTCCCGCTCACTTCTAGATGTTAATTCATTTCTCAACTGTGTATTGTCCACTGTCAATTGTGCTATCTTTTCCATCAAAATCCGCACCGCTTCTGGTTCCGACACAGCTTGCTTCCTTGATTCTGCCATTGTGTTGCTTTTGTTCCCAGTTAGTCATTTTGTTTTGGGATTAAGTACAAGAATAATCTGACTTCCTACAGCTCCATATCGTCATACTCAGCATCATCATAAACCAATACAAAAGTAATCAAATGCCACGAAAGAAAATAAAATAAAATAAATCTTACTGCCTCAAATACAGTAACACTTACTCTGAGAACAAAAAAATACTATGCCCACGCAAGACATCTACAATGTGGCTTGCCAGGAGCCATACTCGAAAAAATAAAAAATATAGAAAACCTCCAACACTCAAAAAGAACAATTTTGTCAGCACTCACCACATCTTGTGACTGTACTGCAGGTGGTGGGATTGAACGTCATACTGGACAGACGACATCCGCTATTCTGACACCAAATGTTGTGGAATCAGACGCCAAATGTGGCTTGAAGACACCAAATGTAGTGGGTGGGCGCCAGGAGGTGCCATATTAAAACTCGGCAAGAAGTTTCCAAATGATTTATTTGCTTCCACTACAGTGCTCAGTTCACCTCAGTCTGCATCACAGGCCCCACAATGCTGAGGAAGTACCCCAGCGGAAGCACCCCAACTGTGCAATGCAACGCTATGTTGTGCCGGCCTTGTACGCCAGCTGCAGCATTCCGCTTACATCAGGATGGTTGCGCCAGCAGCTGACTCAGTGGCCAGCGCCCTCGTTGTTTCCGCACTGCTCCGTCGGGATATGTAGGCTGGCCCCACTGCTGCTTCTTTGCCCACTGCCCACCATAGCGAGCCGAAGAGTGGCCCTCCCTGGCTGGCTGCAGACCTCGCGTCGGCCTCAGAGGGTCGAACCTACGACCCGCTGTGGACTAGGATACTGTCGCCCCATCTGTTGCTGCGTGTAGCCCAGCGGTGTGACTCGCCTCACCGTCCAGGAGAGCTGCCTCACTTGAATGCCTCTCATTAGAAAACAACACCTATTTATACTTGGCTGCATACCTCTGTTTTGATAATGCACCGCTTCACGTCATATACGCATAACACTTAGGTTGGCCAGTGGCCCCATTCTGACTGTGACTTGCACCATGGAAACTGCTGTGTGCGCCCTCTCCAGAAGTTCTACCCCCTGTGGCCTCTATTTGCCTTTGCAACTGCTGGTATGTACAACTTACTGCAATCCGACCTGCACCTGGCTGTAGCTCATGCTCCGAATATCGCACAACACTAACTTTCCCTATCGTAAACGGTGGTGCCGCTACGAATTATTCCAGTCTTCTATCAGAATATCATCTCCTTCCTCCCCAGGGGGCTCACCACTCTTTTGTAAGCACGTGCTTGGCTACCACGGGGCCCCAGCCTTTGAAGCATTGCTTTCTCTTCCTGAGATGAAAACCTACACTTGGACTATCTCTTACCTTCTCTGACTTTCCGTACGATGGTTCTTTTGGTGCAGACCGTGCTTGCACTTGATTCCCGATTTTGGGTTTAATTTTTAGTTTCACTCCCAGCGCTATCTTCATCTTCCATTAACGATTATGTGGTCGCTATTATTGGGTTTGACCTGCCATCTTTTCCAAATTTTACATAACTGTGTGTCATGCAGGGAAGATCACCCACTGTGGTGTATGCCCCTGCCTTTATACCCTTCCACCCTGGCACCCTTCCTTCCTTTTGTCGTAGTACTCCCAAAACCCAGAATAGTAGCCATCCAATTGTGGGGGCATCGTCAAGTACCTGCACGTTGGTAGCCACCTGACCATGCAGGGATTACACTTTTGGTGCCTATGCTGCACACTCCCCCTGTATGCCATGGAGTATGTGCCCGTCGTGACTGGAGCATGGGTCTCCCGGCAACAGATCACTGGAATAATGGGATACCTTGAACAGCATGACCTCCTCAATTCCATCGAGCGCGGATGCCGAAAACATCGATCATGTGAAACCCAAATTGAAATTTTCTCATATGAAATACTAAAAGCTTTCGATCAAGGCAGTCAGGTAAATGCAGTATTTCTTGATTTTCGAAAAGTATTTCACTCAGTACTACATCTATGCTTATTGTCAAAAGTTCGGTCACATGGGATATTAAGGGAAATTTATGATTACATTTAGGACATTTTGCTAGGGAGAATGCAGCATGTTATCTTGAATGTAGAGTCACTGTCAGATGTAGAAGTAACTTTGGGTGTACCCCATGGAAGTGTGTTGCGATCCTTGTTGTTCATGTTGTATATTAATGACCTTGCATACAATATTGATAGTAACATCAGGCTTTTTGCAGATGATGCAGATATCTATAAGAAAGTACTATCTGAAACAAGCTGCATAAACACTCAGTCAGACCTTGATAAGAGTTCAAAGTGGTGCAAAGATTGGTAACTTGCTTGAAATGTACAAAAACGTGAAATTGTGCGCTTCACAAAACGAAAAAACGTAGTATCCTATTACTATAATATCACTGTTGGAATCTATCAACTCATACAAATACCTGGGTGTAACACTGTGCAGATATATGAAATGAAATGATCACATAGCCTCAGTCATGGGTAAAGCAGGCGGCGGACTATGGTTGGTTTGTAGAATACTGGGGAAGTGCAATGAGTCTGTAAAGGAGACTGCTTACAAATCAGTCGTGTGACCCATCCGAGAATACTACTCAAGTGTGTGGAACCTGTACCAAATAGGACTAGGAGGGGATATTGAACATATACAGAGAAGGACAGCTTGAATGGTCACAGGTTTGTTTAATCCGTGTGTCGCAGAAATATTTAAAGGGCTGAACTGGAAGACTCTTGAAGTCAGACGTAAACTATCGCAAGAAAGTCTATTAACAAAGTTTTAAGAACCGGATTTAAGTGGTGACTCTAGGAATATACTACAGTTCCCTACATATCGCTCACATGCTCACATACAAAGCATGGGAATAAGATTCGAATAATCACTGTATGCACAGAGGCATTGAGACAATAATTCTTCCTGTGCTCCATACGTGAATGGAACAGGAAGAAACCCTAATATTGCAGAGTTTAGATGCAGAAGTATATGTAGATGTAACCGTTGCTGTAGTTGGGTGGCACCCACAGGTAGAGCCCTCATTCGGAGTGGGTGCTACCATGGCGGATAATTCGCACAAAAAGTGTCTTAAGCTTTCTCCCACTGGTGGTTGTAACGAGAATTATACGTATAAGAATTTTTTTCTTTATGAATTTAGATAAATTAATAATAGCAATGTGTTGAATTTCTTTTTCGATTCTTTTCGTGTCATGTTAAAGAAACTGTGAGTAACTTTTGAAACGAATATTATTTATGTTAGATTTCAAATAATGTGGTGATCAAAGGAAAGTGTATTTAATGTTAAAACTATTGTAAGATGTGAAAATTGTAATTTATACACTTGGTCCATACGTAGGTAATGCATTAGGATATGTGTAGTAGAAAACCTGTGGTGAATACCCTACCTGTAGGGGAGCGGGAAAAGGTGGAGGCAGGCGAGGCGGGAAAACGCACACTGGGCGCGGTTCGGCACAACGGGCACAGTAACACAGTCGGAGGCGAGCAACAGTCGGAAGTACACGTACTGTACCGAGGAGGCTACCCAGGAAAAGTGGATTCCATTGAGCCTCGGATGAACCGATTCCGACGACTACTTGGCATGGCTATATTCTGAGGCACAAAATTGGAAAGATTACGACGCTAAGAAGATGGAAAGTGCCGATGTTGTGTGAGCCTTAGCCGTGCTTGCATGTGTGCCGTGCTGCCCGCTATCTCGCTGCCCGCCAACCGCCGCACCGACTTGCACAGGTCAAACATTTATTTCATCTTTAGAAGTGTATCTGTGTGGACCAGTGTCGAAACTGTTTCAAATGGTTCAATTATAACGTGACTTTCACCAGAATTGCTTTAGCCATGACTTATCCTGATCACTGACCTAGACAGGATCCTTACCTCGTATTGTGCAATCCGAGTATCCTAAACTGAAAGTTTAATGTTTGTGTTAATGAAAATTATCAGCAGATTAATCTATGCCATAAAGGAATCTATAGTCCTGTGTGCTGTTGCAAATATTGGTAAAGAACAAAAGAGTTTTTGTTGGATTGAGTTAGCGATGTTATTTGATTAATTTGAGACAGAAATAATGACAGTTAAATTATTCAGAAGTAAGACAAAAGAGTAGTTATCCAGAGATTGATAAATTTGTGTGTTAATTTGCCTTCAGTACTAGATAGTTTCAGTATAACGACTATAACAGTTTCAGGGCCCCCCCCTTTTTGCTCTTGTTCATTCGTTCAAACCTTGATGTGTACTGATCAAATTTGACCAGTAAACCTAAATTCTATATTAATCCTAAATGTATTAGAGTTTTTCCATTATTCATAGTGATATTGTGTGTGTACTTTTAAGATTGTCGACGCTAGGGCAATCTATGCCCGATTTCAGTCTGCTCAACATACAAAATGCAGTTCGTAGTAATCATTACTGTGTGGTGTTGTGTAAATGTAGCTCGTCCAAATTAGTATCAAAAAGAGAAAACTTTAGTTCAGTGGATTTTTCGGGTTCCAAACTTTGCCATATAACGCATCATTACTACATGTTACTATGCTTGTACTTGCATCCACTTGTACAAGGAAAAACTCACTCATTGCCTAAGTAGGCTGGCGACCGAATTGTTAGTTATAGGTAGCATTTACTGTGTGTACTTCTTGTCCATGCGAAAGAATAATTATACTGTACATTTGCTTGATGCATCACTGTAGTTATTGACTGAATATAAGTCCGATCTTGCTTCTATTAGGTACACGCGGTCAACTAATGTACTAAAATCCTTGTTTATAAGGTGAAGCCCGTGAACTTATTACAGTACAGGCTTTATATAGCTAACCTACGTCCGAGTAGGGCGGTAGTGTTACATGGTCACACGGCCCCAGCAGTCTCTTCAAAGGGAAAGGCCTCGTATGATGCAACAAAGTATGATCCCAACGCGTTCCCTTCCCTTGCCACGTCGTGGGAGGAATGCAGGAGTAAACGACAAGGAACAAAATCCTTCCCCCCAATACCTGGACTGTCCCATGCTCACATACAGAGCATGGGAATAAGATTCGAATAATCACTGTATGCACAGAGGCATTGAGACAATAATAATCTTCCTGTGCTCCATACGTGAATGGAACAGGAAGAAACCCTAATATTGCAGAGTATAGATGTAGAAGTATATGTAGATGTAACCGTTGCTGTGGTTGGGTGGCACCCACAGGTAGAGCCCTCATTCGGAGTGGGTGCTACCATGGCGGATAATTCGCACAAAAAGTGTCTTAAGCTTTCTCCCACTGGTGGTCACACGGCCCCAGCAGTCTCTTCAAAGGGAAAGGCCTCGTATGATGCAACAAAGTATGATCCCAACGCGTTCCCTTCCCTTGCCACGTCGTGGGAGGAATGCAGGAGTAAACGACATGGAACAAAATCCTTCCTCCCAATACCTGGACTGTCCCAGGGCGATGGGGACACCTTTTTAGACACAAAACCTTTATTTTTTGTGACAAACATTAAGATAAATGAAGGGAAGCTGCAGCCATCTCGAAGATGAAGAGCAGTTACCTCCTCATTAAAACGTCATCTCCTGCCCAGGCACAGGTGCTGCTCTCCTGTGAGAACTTGGGTGACATCCCCATGACTGTCAGCCCCCATAAGAGTCTCGGTATGCTCAAGGGCGTCATCTTCCACGGTGAACTTGTTCTGCAATCTGACGATAAGCTGTAGGACAACTTAGAGCGACGGGGTGTACACTTCATTCGTTGTGACCCTAGGGGTCCAAGAAAAACAGAGTTGCTACTGGGGCCTTCATCTTGGCTTTTAAGGGTGATACGTTGCTTAAGAAGGTCAAAGTGATGGTCTTCTGATGTGACGTGAAACCCTATGTTCCTCCTCCTCTGTATGAAGTTCAGATATATGTCTTCCCGTTGCCCTGCTGCCACTGTGCAGGGATTGTGGACATCTGCTGCACGCGAACGCTCCTTGTGCCCTTCCCCCATCAGTGTAAACTGCAGCTCTGCAGACCAGAATGCCACGTGTTTAAGCGTGAGAAAAAAATGCAAGTGTATGAGACTCTGGACAGAGGTCGGACAAAAGTATGAACATCTTAATTCCAGACAACTAACACAATCTTTCGCTACATTTCCAAAGTCGTCGTCTTATCTGTCGACGTTGCTTTCCTCTGCTGCGATTCTTTCAGTGGGCTCTCATAGCTGCCCATTGATACCTACCCCCCCCCCCCCCCCCCTAGACGTTTGAGGCCCTTCTGTTGCGCGTACTTCAGGAGAATCAGCTCCCCAACTGCCAGGAACACCAGCCTCATCCCCCAACTGGAAGCATCTCATTCTTCCCTTGCTTCTCTAGCTAGGAAGAGGTCCCTTTGGAGTCTTCTTTTGATGGTTCCTGCTGATCCACAGCCAGACGACAGCCAGTGGCTGAAGGGACTACAGGTCGCTGGCCATCGGACTTCTCACTCTTCCTCTGTCCCTGAAACCAGCTCAGGGTAAGCTTCTCAGTACTTTTCTTTTATGGAGAAGAAGGACAAAAAAATCCTCTAAGATGAAGTAAACACTGGTGGCTCCCACACCACTGGACTCTGAATGTACTCCTTTTGTGCCAAAGGTGGAGATCCCAGTGGCCCCTGAGGCACCAGATCTTCCCAGGCAGTGTGCCACAGAACCTATGTCAGTGAATCCCCTTACATCTCAACTGGCGGCAGTGCGTGACCCTGGGTCATAACTTACCCCTCCTCATCGCTTCATGCTCCCACAGTATTTAGACAGTCTTATCTTCCACTGAAATTGTAACGGATTATTCCACAACCTGACAGAGCTACATACCCTGAATTCTGTGTTGCCATCCAGGAAACATTCGATATAGAGGTTATTTTAAGAGTCATACTGACTACAAGAGGGTATTGGGTGGAGTTTGTATGTATGTGCTGGATTCTGTATACACTGACCTTGTACCTCTTGATACACCATTGTAGGCTGTGGCTGTTTGGGTACAGGCACATCAGGATATTACCATCTGTTATGTTTATCTCTCTCTTGACGATGTCATGTCCCAGGCTGTACTATCTGCATTACTCTCTCAGCTTCCCCCACCATTCCTAATCTTGGGCGACTTTAACGTCCATAACGCTTTGTGGTGTGGAACGATAATCACTGACCATGGTAAAGATATCGAAACTTTACTGGCACATCTCGATCTTTGCCTCTTGAACTCTGGTTCCCCCACATGCTTCAATATAACACACGGAACTTATTTGACCACTGATCTCTCCTTTTTCAGTGCTGATCTTTTACCATCTATCCACTGGAGATTCCACAATGATGTGTGTGGTAGTGACCACTTCCCGATCATCCTCTCCCTCCCTTAGCGTAGTTCCCCTGGATGGCTGCCCAGATGAGTTCTCTGTAATGCTGACTGGGATGAGTTCACCTCTGTGTCATGATTAGCTACCCATCGCAAGGCAGTATTGATGCAGCTGCTCAGCATATGATGGGAGCCATTCTTTAGGCACCCAACCAAGCCATCCCCTCTTCCGTGGCATTCCCCCATTGGAAGACGGTACCCTGGGGGATCCCAGAAATCGCTGCGGCCATTAGAGATTGTGGGCAGACTCTCCATTGCCATAAGCGGCACCATTCACTGGAGCACCTCATTGTCTTTAAATTGCTCTGTGCCAAAGTCTGCTGCCTCATCAAACGCCGAAAGCAAGAACCCTCACAATGATATATTTCCATCACTGGATCACATACCTCTCAATCACAGATATGGGCAAAGATCAGACGACTCTACAGTTTCCAGTCGCCTGCAGGTGTACCAAATATTACCTTACATGGTGCCATTTAGATTGATCCAGACGCTGTCGCCGAGCATTTAGCCGAGAATCACACTCACGTATCTGTGTCTGAGAACTATGACCCCACCTTTCAGCTTATAAAACAGTGGGAGAAGCGGATGCACTTATCTTTTGGTACTCACCAGCTGGAGTCATATAAATTCCATTGAGTGAATGGGAACTCTCCAGTGCCTGGGCCATTGTCTTGATATGCCCCAGAGCCTGACTGCATCCAAAACCAAATGCTGAAACATCTCTCAGAGGTTTGTCAACGTCACATCCTTGCCCACTTTAAATGGATCTGAAACGAGGTTTAGTTTCCATCCCAGTGGCGAGAAAGCGCTGAGATGGGAAAACCCATGTGAGTCAACCTCTTCAACCTCTTCCTTCCCACTACCTCCTCGTCAACGCCCCTAAGTCCATCTTCTCTTTTCTCCTCTACTTGTCCATCCACCTCCTCCTTATCTTCTCTCATTCCATCTCCGCCTCCTCCTCCTCCCCTCCTCCTCCTCTCGCAGCCCAAATCCTCCTCTTTCCTTTCTCTGTCTCTCTGCTCCTGCCCTCTCTGACAATCTACTTATTTCCCTTCTGTCCCTCTCCTCCCTCACCCACCTCTAAGTCCATCGCTCCCTCCCTCTCTCTCTCTGTCTGTCTCCCCCCCTCTAGTTGTCCATCACATCCTCCTCTTCTCTCTGTAAATCACCTTACGTGTCCTTGTCTGCCCCTCTTTTTCTTCCCCTCACTGTGTCCATATTCTCCTCTTTCCTTTGTCTTCCCACCTCTTACGTTTTCTTTTATCTGTCAATCTTGTCCCCTCCCCTCTCTCTGTCCAGTTCCTCCTGTTCTCTTTCTGTCCATTTGCCCCTCTCCCTCCCACTGTCCATTTCCTCCTCCCCCCCTATCTGTGACCATCTAATCCTCGCCACTGTCTGTCCATGTCTTCCTACCCTCTTCTCTCTTCACATTATCACTCCCTCACCAATAGGAGGTTGCTGATTCATACCCTCATAATATTCCTTTCCAGACAGTAAGGAGTATGTGTAGCAAGTTTGGCTGAAATCGATCCATGGATTTAGGTGGTGCTTTTTTCCCACAGCTTTGGCCGCATATGCAGATGTTACATGTATTTCACATACATTTTACGTATATCACACATATTTGTACATATAGTTCACCTGCTTCCCTGATGAATTTCGCACTGCAATTTCGTTTTCATGCACCTCAATGTTTATGACGACATATCTCTTGAACTAAGTGTCACAGACTGATATAATTTTGTAGGTTCATTCAGCAGCATGAGTGGATACTGTCTGCTGTATGTGTTGCGAATAGAATTAGTACCGGAGTACTAATACGACGCGGAAGTTTTTACGGCATCTCAGTGTTTATGACTTCGTACAGTACTGATCAAAAGTTTTCTATCAACTACCACAACTATGGATTTTTGGATAAAACAGGAATTTCGTTTTGAATATTCCATCGTATCCCCATTTTGATAATGAAACAAGTATTAAAATGTATAGACTACATGCCTCAGTTGTGAATTTGACTGGCTGTTCGCATAGAGGGATGCTGATCATTGCAACACATACGTGCATTTGCCTAAGACAATTATCTTCGAACAGGTCTCATTCCTTCCGCTGTCTGTGTAGCAATCAGTTCGCTTTAGTTTACAGTACACTGAGTGCATCTATCAGTGCGTATGTATACCCAATCAGGTTGATACCCTGTTATCTCTTAACAGGACAGAAGGGGAGATTGGAATTGAAAATGGTGCTGTAATTGTAGCTCTTCATCACGAAGGTTATTCTCGTAAGTCAACATCAACAAAAATTGGCATAGCACAATCTACAGTGTTTTATATGTTGCAGCAGTTGAAGAAAACTGGTCTCAATGTAAGTGTTTCGCAATCTGGAAGATCCCGAGTAACATAATACGGGGAAGATCAGTTCATATATGTACAGAATAGATGCCACTGAAATCATACTGCACCCGAAATTCGCGAGGAAGTAAATAGTATGTGGGTAGCTCAAACTACTGTCTCAAAAGTGCAACGCCTTCTCCATGCACAAGGCTTAAAGGGGCGCATAGCGTCCAAAAAACCACCATTATGCACACAAAATAAGGTGAAACGATTGTAATGGGCACAACAACATAAACACTGGAGCGTGCAGCAATGATCCAAGGTGTTATTCACGGACGAATCTTAGTCTGAAGTATATGCAAGCCACCGTCGAGTGTTTATTCGCCGATGTTGAAAATGTATGAATACTCAGTGAGAGTGACGTCAACAGTGAAGTATTGTGAAGTTGTGGGGATGATTTGCGGGTGATAAAGTCGGTGATGTAGAGAGAATAAATGGAACATCAAAGAAGGATGGATGTGAGAGATCCATTTGGAAAGAGACTTACTAGTCGTGGGTTTCTTCTGCAGCAGGATAATGATCCTAAACATACTTCTAAATTGTGATGAGGGTATGTCTGTAGAAATGAGAAATGTGTGGGACTGAAGAATATAATTTGACCAAGTTAGTCACCTGACTTAAATCCCATTGAACTCTTTTGGGACAGAATTAACTGGGAGGTCAATAAACTGAGGTCATGTAATGTTTAAGATCTATAGAATAATTTACAGACATGCTGGACAGGAATATCTTCAAAAACAGTACAAAATCTTATCTCCAGAATGGCAAGACTTAGTGCAGTTGTCCTGAGGGCAAAGGGTGGCTACTTTGCAGAAGCTGAAATCTAAATCATATTGTATTTTACTTAATCATATATATATATATATATATATATATATATATATATATATATATATGTGTGTGTGTGTGTGTGTGTGTGTGTGTGTGTGTGTGTGTGTGTGTGTAGAGAAAGAGAGAGAGAAAATACTTTTTTTGACCTATTTACTTTGCGCGATGTGTTCGTACGTTGAAATAAAGTAGATAGCTTTTACGATGGGTAATTTTCGACTTGTAGTGTAGCTACTGAGCTATACATCGTATAGTGATATAATTTGCAGTTATACTCAGTGGTATATGTGAATAATATCTGTAAGATGTATCATGAATACAATCATTAGTAAAGAAGTAATAAATTATGACGTCTTCTTAATGGGGAATTCTTACTGCGTGAACAGCAAAAATGTAATAAGCGATACATTTTTTCCCGTTCATCATTTTGCGGGGGTGACCAGTGAGAAAAAATTTTTCGTAATGATTTGTAATTATGTGTAAAGTTGGTTGCAAGTCCATAAGTGTTCTCACTCTCAAATACGGGAATAATCAAGTGTAGGTATTCGAACTCTGTGAGCTACAATTCTTTTTCACTCCACCCCACCGCTTTGATTGGTAGATGGTTTTTACTCCGCAGCGATTCTTTCCAAACCGTAAGTGATTGTGTAATAAGTTTCTGTGAAATCGGTTCACTGGAGGAGATGTGAAAGATACACACATCCATTTTTATAATGCGTATGGATGTATGGGTTCGTTCAGAACACATAATAAAAACTTTTTCTTTTTTGTATGCATACATTTGCACGAATATCTGTACTTGGGGATTTCTACGATGATTGGAAGTATTCTTGCTCTATAAAGAGTTTTCTTGCCGCCTATTAGTCAGCAATCGCTTGTCGAACTGTAATGCACGAACCAGTTAATGACTTTACTCTTTAGAAAAACCACGATTAACTGCTTCGAGCGTTCTGTGTAAACAGCAACACCAATTGTTTATTAATAGATTTTTGAGAGGAGTTTTTGATATCAGTTTCTTTATAATTTAGGAAAGACCCGATGGTGAAGTCGAGACTGAATTGAAATTAGTCATGGATTGCCTGCATGTGATCGGAACAGCCCCGAGTTTGTCGTAACAACATGCCGCGCCAGTGGTGGCGGGCTCACCAAGAACATGTTCTCCGAAGAGCACTTACGTATGACGTCTCGCTTCAGACCATAAGCTGCTGTCGGAAATTTCTTTGTGCTGACGGGAAATGGCGTGAAAGTAATGAGAACCACCGCCAAATTCCGACACAGACAGATGATGGAAACGACAATCAGTCGCTGGCGATGTTAAAAAGCATTAACAAATACGGAATCCCTCCCTTTCCGCATAAAAAAACTGTCTTCGCCAACTGGAAGATGAATTCCGACAGATCGCCTTTATTGGAAGCCAAGGGAAGAGAGAGGGGGACGACGCAATCTTGTGATCTGATCGGGCAAGACTTGAGCATTCCATTGCGTTATGTCGAGGTGAGATGTGGAGATTCCAACGTGAGACATTTGGCGTCATATATTATGAGCAGCATATATTATTATGTAACATAACAAGACAGACGCAGTCAAGCTGGAGCGTGCGAAAGATACGTGAAGCACTTACAGAAGTGGAGGACTAGTCTATGGTTTTCCCTGACCCAGTGAATGTGTACCTCAGCCATATCTCCCATAAAGCACCATGGAGTCACATTTTATTCAAACTACGGTAGAATTGTAGTTTATTGTTGTTTTATGTGTGATTTATGTGAATAAACTCCTTCAGAGTAAATTGTTCTTTGCTTAGTCAATGAAAACCCTCAAACTCAAGCGGCCTTTTCACATTTTCCATCCAGAATATGCACGTCGCTGCTGTCACCACAGTTTATCTTTCATTATTGTTTGAATATATGTATGATCGTTTCAGGAAAGGATCAAATTATTGATGCTAGCTGCAAGGTATGTGGTGCCCAGCACTTATTCTACAGACAACAGGCAAATGCTTAGAAATGTGTGTACTCAGTCACCTCTATATCAGAAGTATACTTAAATTTGCCATGTGTGGAGTCATATGAACTAAATCCTTCATCACTCTTCAGTAATGTCCAGAGAGGGACCTAACTAAACCAATCACTTATTTCAAAGGCGCCCCATTGTTGCGGGCCCGTTTGACCAGTTTGCACCGCAAATTGCATTAATTCTACTGCTTGCACACTTCCTAACTCTCTGGTAACACTTTGAGATAGTCGATGTGTATTAGTAACTCTCTGGTAACACTTTCAGATAGTCACTGTGTGTTAGTTATACTGGAAAACGAAGGAGCCACACGGACAGAATGTCTGATTATGAACCTGTTAATGTTTTATGTTAATTTGCTTTAATGATTTGATACTAATACGCGGGTTGGAACTTAAATAGTGGCAACTATTTATTCACAACCAATACAAAAGAGTTACATGTTTGCGCCTATTACTGTCCTTCAAAGTAGTCACCAGTCATAAATTTTTAAAAATGTGACACATGAAAAAATTTAGATTCTGACATTTAAGTTTAAAAATATGAACATATTCTTCATTTTTTTTCTTCAAATAATTTATTTATATATAAATGGTAACAGTTAAAAATAAGATTTATAAAAATTGTACGGCTGAAAAATCGATTGACAATTATACTTCACAGGAATATACAAATGGTGGTTACAAAACATTGTGTATGCCTTGTTTAAATCATTATCATAAAAATATTAAAAATCAAATTCTTTATGTATGTGGAAAACATGATTCTAATTATTATTAAAAATCACATTTGGAAAGAATTCCAGCGTTACCTCTCTGAGTAATTACTGAATTCTAAATCAGAAAACTTATTATTCTTAATTCCCTTAAATTTTAGTTTAACAATCCTTTCTTCAAGAAACTGAAACATGTATTTATCAATTGGTTTATTATATCTTTTTGGCAAACACCTTTAAATTCATTATATAGTTCTAAACAGGTTTTTTACATGATTGATATTTATATATTCACAGACAGTAACATTACATGAAAATTTAATTCCATATCACAATTTTTTAAATAAATTAGGATCCCGTTTCTGCACACTCATTTGTAAGATAGAAATTATCATCTTTTTAAAGTAAAGATTCATTTACAAATTGAAAAAACATATTTGTTAGAACTAATTACTGAGAAACAGAATTATTAGACTTTAAGGAATTAATATTTTATTACAGTTTTAAACGAATTCTGTGGTATAAAAATTCAAAAACGGAAATTTGTATTTTTTCATTCCTTTATGTTGTTAGTTTATTATTTCCAACATCAATATAAATAAAATTATATCCATTAATTATCATATTCACCAGTAATAAATCTTGAGTTATTTTCTCGCAAATAGAGTAAATAAAAGGTTTTGGCAATAAATTGAAGGGAACACCCATTCTAAATTTGGTTTAAAAGAAGTAATAACACTAGTTTCTTGATTAAAAAAGTTATCATTTTTCTACAAAAATGCTACAAACTAAATTAAAGTTCATTTTTATTAATTCAAAAAGTATAATTTTATATAAATTACATGCAACATTATTTTGATTAGCTTCAGTAATCTCATCACTAAAGCCTAGTATTTTTCCAGTACTATCTTTTATATCAATCAATATTTAGGCATCACTCTCAATGATGAGTTTATTTAAAATCTTCCTTTGAAGGGAATACTTAGTTTTTTTGTATGAATAAAAGTTTACAAACTTATAGTTTCTTCATCATAATAATATTTATTGTTCTTAAAGTAATTTTCCGAGTTAAATACGTTGCAGAAATGTCAAAAATTGCGGCTTTTATTGAAAATAATAATGAAATTTTACCATTACCTGAATGATGTAACTAAGATGTTTGTATGATGATTTAATTCTTGAATATCATTATATCGTTAAAGAATATTTTACTCCTGAAGAGATAAAGGAATATAGAGATTTTACTGTCACAAACATGTTCAAATATACCAAAACAATTTGTTAGAGAAGCTGATAAGAATCACAAATATCATGAAGTTGACAGTGGTGATTTAAAATTTGATTTTTAAGAAATATGCACTAGATGTTGGTATAATGATAAATTTGAATTTATTGCAACAGATATAATTAGAAAACCTAATGATGGAAAATGCAGATATAGAATAAAAGATTTTTAGCAAGAAAGTTAAAACAAATAAAATAAAGATTTTTAGCATCCTAAACATTAAACATACTTAAAAAACATAAACAAAAGGAACATTAAATATTTCTAACAACATTACTGTTAAACAAAGTTTTTTATGAACCTATACAACACATACCATATTACAAAATTTTAACAACATTATCATTAAACATAAATGTTTAAACATAAGTGATTTATGTTTTACATCCTTATTGATTGTTTCAAAAATATGAACCAGAGACTGGTAAAAAAGCGAATCTAAACTGAAAAATGAAAGAACAATTAATATAAGGATTTAATAATCTGAAACAAACCTAGAACTGAAATGAAAAAATGAAAAGAAGAAAACCCTGCGTTGATATAACCAAAAAATTCTGATAATGTGTTAAATGCAAATCAAGAAAATGGAGAAGTTGAAAAACAAATTATTCCTTATAATCAGCAACAACACTATTTAGAAGACTGTAATGATACACAAACAATAAAATAGGGATAATACTTTAAGTGAATCAAAAATACAATATTTATTGAATGAACAGGACGAAGAGGTAATAAATAAAGTTAAATGCTAATGAACAGTCACCAAATATTAAAAAAATAAATCTGACTGGACGAATGTATTAAGACCCATCAGTTCCTTTATAATTGTTGATAAATTACCAGTAAAATTTGAGTGTGATTATTTAACCATTGATGACAAAACATATGAAGATTCAAATCAATTAATAAGTCGTTTTACTAAAAGAACAGATTGCTATAAATGAAACAATAAAAAAAAATTGATGGGTTAATCTATCAGACTGTGCAGATATAATATATCAGTCAAGTGCTTTATATCCCAGAAATAATGCAATTAAAATGTCAAGAAATACTATTAAATATAAATATCTGATAAAGGAAATCGTCAATGTTTATTTTTCAAAAAATATTAACATTATATTTAGGTTCACATTTAAGTTTAGAAAGAAAATAAGAAAGGTTTTATTAAAAGAACTTTCAGAAACACCAATCGAATATAATTGGGTGAATTATATCAGTCACTTAATTAATAGATTAGCAGTAACTCATTAAACAGAATTACCTGGAAATAAAAATCATTATAATAAAAATGACAGAAATAACAAAATATCAACAAATAAATTTAATGGTTTTATCATTAGTAATTCAAAAGCACCAACTTATTTAGTTACATTTTTGAATAATTTCCCTCACAGAGTTTGGAAATCGGAAAAATATGGAAGAGGACAGTTGATATTTTATCTAATAACTGACTGTTTGAAATGCATCTCCCTGGTTACCCAGAAAAAAGATAGTGCTGCAAGAGAAACTAACCTATTAGGTGATGATTTATAAGACATACATGAAGCAAGAGAAAAATTTCAATTAATTGCAATAAGGAAGAATATATGTTGAAGATGATTCATTTTGCGAAAAATTAGCACCAACAGCAGTTACAACAATAATGCATAGAGTTTGCCACAATGATAATGTTTGGTGATTATAAATTTTTAAATTATATCAAATAGAATTTTCTGTATTGTTTATATATAATTTAAAATATTTTAACCATGTTCAGTGAAATGTTCTTAGAAATTTTATAATCAAAACATGGAAAATCTGAATGATATTCAATAATGTCCATCAGTAAAATGTCATTATATATATTTAATAAAAATTTTATACTTTTTAGTTTAAATAAATGAATATTTTACAATTGAATATATTTCGCTGCTGAGTGATACAAGAAAATCTAAAGGAATGGAAATTAAAATAATAATGAATAATTAAATAGTGCTATAATTCTCCCTGATGCACAAAAGAAAGAACAATATTAAAGAACCTAGTGGAAATTTACTTACAGCATTAAGTTTTCTGATTGCATGAAAACTTATTGAACATCTTAGAAAAAAACGAGAGAACAGTTCCCAATTAACAAACCATGTAGGTAAATTTTTACCATTACTACATGGCTGCATTACCATATTAGCTGCTTTTGGTACAATTGAAAGTACAATTGTTGTTGTTGTTGTTGTCATCAGTCCTGAGACTGGTTTGATGCAGCTCTCTATGCTACTCTATCCTGTGCAAGCTTCTTCATCTCCCAGTACTTACTGCAGCCTACATCCTTCTGAATCTGCTTACTGTATTCATCTCTTGGTCTCCCTCTACGATTTTTACCCTCCACGCTGCCCTCCAATGCTAAATTTGTGATCCCTTGATGCCTCAGAGCATGTCCTACCAACCGGTCCCTTCTTCTTGTCAAGTAGTGCCACAAACTCCTCTTCTTCCCAATTCTATTCAATACCTCCTCATTAGTTATGTGATCTACCCATCTAATCTTCAGCATTCTTCTGTAGCACCACATTTCGAAAGCTTCTATTCTCTTCTTGTCTAAACTACTAATTGTCCATGTTTCACTTCCATACATGGCTACACTCCATACAAACACTTTCAGAAACGACTTCCTGACATTTAGATGTATACTTGATGTTAACAAATTTCTCTTCTTCAGAAACGCTTTCCTTGCCATTGCCAGTCTACATTTTATATCCTCTCTACTTCGACCATCATCAGTTATTTTGCTCCCCAAATAGCAAAACTCCTTTACTACTTTAAGCATCTCATTTCCTAATCTAATTCCCTCAGCATCATCTGACTTAATTTGACTACATTCCATTATCCTCGTTTTGCTTTTGTTCATGTTCATCTAATATCCTCCTTTCAAGACACTGTACATTCCGTTCAACTGCTCTTCGAAATCCTTTGCTGTCTCTGACAGAATTGCAATGTCATCGGCGAACCTCAAAGTTTTTATTTCTTCTCCATGGACTTTAATACAGACTCTGAATTTTTCTTTTCTTTCTTGTACTGCTTGCTCAATATACAGATTGAATAACATTGGGGACAGGCTACAAACCTGTCTCACTCCCTTCCCAACCGCTGCTTCCCTATCATGCCCCTCGACTCTTATAACTTCCATCTGGTTTCTGTACAAATTGTAAATAGCCTTTCGCTCCCTGTATTTTACCCCTGCCACCTTCAGAATTTGAAAGAGAGTATTCCAGTCAACATTGTCACAAGATTTCTCTAAGTCTACAAATGCTAGAAATGTAGGTTTTCCTTTCCTTAATCTATTTTCTAAAATAAGTCGTAGGGTCAATATTGCCTCACATGTTCCAACATTTCTGCGGAATCCAAACTGATCTTCACCGAGGTCGGCTTCTACCAGTTTTTTCATTCGTCTGTAAAGAATTCGCGTTAGTATTTTGCAGCTGTGACTTATTAAACTGATAGTTCGGTAATTTTCACATCTGTCAACACCTGCTTTCTTTGGGATTGGAATTATTATATTCTTCTTGAAGTCTGAGGGTATTTCGCCTGTCTCATACATTTTGCTCACCAGATGGTAGACTTTTGTCAGGACTGTCTCTCCCAAGGCCGTCTGTAGTTCCAATGGAATGTTGTCTACTCCAGGGGCCTTGTTTCGACTCAGGTCTTTCAGTGGTCTGTCAAACTCTTCACACAGTATCGTATCTCCCATTTCATCTTCTTCTACATCCTCTTCCATTTCCATAATATTGTCCTCAAGTACATTGCCCTTGTATAGACCCTCTATATACTCCTTCCAGCTTTCTGCTTTCCCTTCTTTGCTTAGAACTGGGTTTCCATCTGAGCCCTTGATATTCATACAAGTGGCTCTCTTTTCTCCAAAGGTCTCTTTAATTTTCCTGTAGGCAGTATCTATCTTACCCCTAGTGAGTTAAGCCTCTACATCCTTACATTTTTACTGCGTTTTTATATTTTGTACTTTCATCAATTAAATTCAATATTTCTTCTGTGACCCAAGGATTTCTACTACCCCTCGTCTTTTTAGCTACTGGATCCTCTGCTGCCTTCACTACTTCATCCCTCAGAGCTACCCATTCTTCTTCTACTGTATTTCTTTCCTCCATTCCTGTCAATTGTTCCCTTATGCTCTCCCTGAAACTCTCTACAACCTCTGGTTTAGTCAGTTTATCCAGGTCCTATCTCCTTAAATTCCCACATCTTTGCAGTTTCTTCAGTTTTAATCTACAGTTCATAACCAATAGATTGTGGACAGAGTCCACATCAGACCCTGGAAATGTCTTACAATTTAAAACATGGTTACAAAATTTCTGTCTTACCATTATATAAACTATCTGATACCTTCTAGTATCTCCAGGATTGTTACACGTATACAACCTTCTTTTATGATGCTTGAACCAAGTGTTAGCTACAATTAAGTTATGCTCTGTGCAAAATTCTACCTGGAGGCTTCCTCTTTCATTTCTCTCCCCCAATCCATATTCACCCACTATGTTTCCTACTCTCCCTTTTCCATATCTCGAATTCCAGTCACCCATGACTATTAAATTTTCGTCTCCTTTCACTACCTGAATAATTTCTTTTATCTCCTCATACATTTCATCAATTTCTTCATCACCTGCAGAGCTAGTTGGCATATAAACTTGTACTACTGTAGTAAGCATGGGCTTCGTGTCTATCTTGACACAATAATGCATTCACTATGCTGTTGGTAGTAGCTTATCTGCACTCCAATTTTTTTATTCATTATTAAACTTACTCCTGCATTACCCCTATTTGATTTTGTATTTATAAACCTGTATTATCCTGACCAAAAGTCTTGTTCCTCCTGCCACCAAACTTCACTAATTCCCACTATATCTAACTTCAACCTATCCATTTCCCTTTTTAAATTTTCTAACCTACCTGCCCGATTAAGGGATCTGACATTCCACACTCCGATCCGTAGAACGCCAGTTTTCTTTCTCCTGATAACGACGTCCTCCTGAGTAGTCCCCGCCCAGCGATCGAAATGGGGGACTATTTTACCTCCAGAATATTTTACCCAAGAGGATGCCATCATCATTTAACCATACAGATAAGATGCATGCCCTCGGGAAAAATTATAGCTGTAGTTTCCCCTTGCTTTCAGCCGTTTGCAGTACCAGCACAGCAAGGCTGTTTTGGTTAGTGTTGCAAGGCCAGATCAGTCAATCATCTAGACTGTTGCCCCTGCAACTACTGAAAAGGCTGCTGCCCCTCTTCAGGAACCACACATTTGTCTGGTCTCTCAACAGATACCCCTCTGTTGTGGTTGCACCTACAGTACGGCCATCAGTATCGCTGAGGCACGAAAGCCTCCCCACCAATGGCAAGGTCCATGGTTCATGGGGGTTGGGAAAGTACAATAGCAAACAAAATAATGTGTAGAAATCAAAAACATAGAGAATTCGAAAAAAAAACACATAATTAGCAAAGGAAAAGAATAGACCTGCTTAAAAATTTTTTAAAAAACGAAAAATTTTTATATAATTTTGTATAGAATTTCTTGCTAATGAATTAAAAATTTAACATTTTAGACCCATTTTTATGATGATGAAAAACATTTGCATGTGGCATAGTTAAGACAGATGTTTCTTGTGGAGTTCTTATTCACTGGAGTTTTTATAACAAAAAATAATACAAATATGTTCTCTAATCATTTGATAGAAATATAATAAAACAGTTTATTGATTATTTGAGAAGAAACGATATACAATATGATGTTGAAGGAATACATAATTTTAATTTGTTCATTTGGGGTAATTTGCATTTATTGGGTTACAATTTTTATTAGAAGAAGACATTTCTAGTTATTTTAAATTTATAAAATGTACATTTTTGAAATTAGAGTAAAAAAATAAAGAAGAATTAAATAAACTGTAGAGTATAAAATTAATGCTTAATTTAACAAACATTAATTAGAAAAAACGCAAAAAAAATTATAAAAAAATTGTCATCTAAAATTCATCAAGATATTAATAAACACTAATGCAGAGAAACATAAAAAAAATTAATAAAGATTTTTAATCAAATTTAATAGACATAAATTCGAAAAATCTAAAAATGAAATACATCCAAATGTAGAAAATTTAATTAACCATGAATTTAAAAATTCAGAAATTAATAAATATGAATTAGAAATGCATCTGAAATTAATCCAAGAATTAATAAACATGAATAAGAAAAAATAAGAAGTGAAATTGATCAGAAATATTATACTTAATGAAACAGTTTGGGAACATTATTACTCTTACAAACAGAAGATTAATACATTTGAGTGATCGAAGTAGTGGTTACAATACTGCTACCAAAGAATATTTAGAAAAAAAGAATTTAAAAATGTTGTAACTGAAGTTGAGTCTATGAATATTCTAATATAATTTAATAACTGCATTACTAAAGAAGAATTTAAAAAAAAATAAAAATTATGTCAACAGATTTTAACTATGGAAATGCAATTTATGAAAGTGCTGTATAAGAGTATCATAAAAAGGTAACTAACATAAATTCAGAGCTTAATTATAATTTAGATGAATTTAGATTCGAAAATGAGTCTAAGATAAACAAATAATTAAATTTTCATTTTTACACATAATTTTGAGGAAGTATTTACATTTAAAATTATAGAAAGGCAAAGGTCCCCAGTTCAAGTCTCGGTCTGGCATACAGTTTTAATCTGCCAGGAAGTTTCATATCAGCGCACACTCCGAGCTCCAGTGTGAAAATCTTGTTCTGGAAACATCCCCCAGCCTGTGGCTAAGCCATGTCTCCGCAATATCCTTTCTTTCAGGAGTGCTAGTCCTGCAAGGTTCGCAGGAGAGCTTCTGTAAAGTTTGGAAGATAGGAGACGAGGTACTGGCGGAAGTAAAGCTGTGAGGACGGGGCGTGAGTCGTGCTTGGGAAGCTCAGTTGGTAGAGCACTTGCCTGCGAAAAGCAAAGGTCCCGAGTTCGAGTCTCGGTCGGGCACACAGTTTTAATCAGCCAGGTAGTTTCATATCAGCGCACACTCCGCTGCAGAGTGAAAATCTCATTCTGGAAACATCCCCCAGACTGTGGCTAAGCCATGTCTGCGCAATATCCTTTCTTTCAGGAGTGCTAGTCCTGCAAGGTTCGCAGGAGAGCTTCGGTAAAATTTGGAAGGTAGGAAACGAGGTACTGGCGGAAGTAAAGCTGTGAGGATGGGCGTGAGCCGTGCTTGGGTAGCTCTTGGTAGAGCACTTGCCCGCGAAAGGCAAAGGTCCCAAGTTTGAGTCTCGGTCCGGCACACAGTTTTAATCTGCCAGGTAGTTTCATATCAGTGCACAATCCACTGCAGGGTGAAAACCTCATTCTCGTTTCTGACTGTTTGTGCAACTAATTTTGAAGATACGAAGCCTAACCATCAAATAGGTGATAAAGTAAGAATATTTTAATTAAAAGAAATATTTGAGAAAGACTACACAGCTAATCAGTCAACAAAAATTTTAGAAACTAAGAGCTCATTTATTTTAAACCAATCATGTATAAAGTTAATTTTTATGAACTAGAACAACAAAAAATTCATTTTTATATATTGTCAAAAAAGTTATAGAAAAGAAAGATGATGAAGTTTTTGTTAAATGAGTTGGTGTCAATAATTCTCATAATGGTTAGGTATCTGAAAATAATGTACAGTATAGTTTTTAATAAATTTTAATCTTTATAAATCATCAATATTGATAGCTATCAATTTTAGCTTTCCCATTGAATGAGAAAAGTAATAATATTTGAAATATTTCTAATAAAGATGTAGATATTAATAAAAGTATTGGTGATGGTTGTTTTCATCCTAATAGTGCTCAATTATGTATGAATTTTTGAGCTGTTCAAACTGATGGTTCAAATTAGCCTACACATGATGGAAAATCTAATAAAAATTAACTGTGAATTATGTTGTAATGTTTTTGTTTTTTTAACTGTAAAAAAGGAAATAAAATTTTATCAAAAGTACGATATCATTTTATTTCTTTGTCGGATTAAATAAATTTAACCTAATATCTTTCTGATAAACTTTTCATGGAAGGATGTATACTTAATGGTGGTAAATTAAATGTAAAGAAAATTAAGAACTTTCTCCATTAGAAATATTAATTCGATTTTTTGAAGATTATAAAGAAGTAACATGAGAAGGAGGTATAACCATTTCACTGGATTTTTTGAAGATTATAAAGAAGTAACATGAGAAGGAGGTATAACCATTTCACTTATAGTTCAACTTCAAGTGATGCTAGTCTGAGACAGGCTGATAAGAATGATACTGTAATCAAAGTAAAAGATACATTAGCAAATGGAGGACAGATTGTTAACGAAAACATGGAAATTAAAGTACTCATTGTTAAATATGATGCTGATTATCAACCTGAATTAGAAAAGGAAATTTTCAAAAAATCCTAAAATAGCAGTATCTTTCTTTGCATTACATACTACAAAAATAGTTAGATTGAGTAAAAAAACAAATAAATTTAATGTATAAGCAGATCTTTATGCCTTATTTTATTTTTGTTGGTTCCTAAACAAAAATAAAAAATAAACAAGTAGTTAATTCTTCCTTATTTGGTAATGTTGAGCTACAGAATATTTACTTAAAAAATGGGAGGAATGATATTTTTCCTACAGAAATGTGGAATTTAGATCTACCAAATTATTTTGTAAAAGCCTGTGAGTCATGTTTTTATTTTAAGCAAGTAATATAATTAAAAGGAGCTAACCCATAAAATTTCATCACAAATTATCTTATTTATGTTATAAGCATGACTCAAGAAAAAAATATTAGGGCAACACAAAATACAACTACAAAATTATGTGCTAGTTTTAATGACAAAATGCATAATGATGTTTGATGATATTTTATGGAAAACAGGGTGTAATTTGTGATATTCAAAGTAGAACATTAATTGAAAATGTTTAATTTTCATATTTTTCAAAAGAATATTTACCAGTAAAAGTAAAAAATGAAAAACACAATTGTATTTTTAATATTTAATCTGAAAAAATTTTGTTTAGTTTTCACTTACAAGGTTTTTGATTTATTTAACAAATTATGGTTAACTGATTTTCAGTCATTTACATATTCAGTAAAAATTTATTATTTTACTGAGATTTTGTTTATTTTTATATTTGTTAAAATTTGTGTTTTTATACTGTTTTCATTTTTTGTTAATTAAGTTCTCTATCTTATTTGTTTTTGTTAAAATAAAAATGGTGTGCTTGAAAGTGATTTGGAATTCAGCTGATTGTAAATAGAACATGGATCCACACACAAAATGTGTCCTGGTAGTCCCATTCTCTGTCTACTCATATTCCTTCCCTCCGTACATCTTTTCAGGGCTGTATTTGATACTCACTTCACTTTTATGGATGAGAGTGTGTGACCATACTGAACAGCACAGGTTGATGAGCTCTTGGAATGACGGTATATTTGGCCAATAGACTGACTTACTTGTTGTCACAACATAAATCCTATCGGCATATGTGGGATGTGGTGGGGAGATGTACTGCAGCATATCCACATGCACCAACGATCATCCAGCAATTGTCAGCTGCACCGCTGGAAGAATGGAATTCACTCCTAAGTTCCAGAGCAAACAGTGCCATTTGTGGTGATCATACACCCTATTACAAACCATGCTCTGCCTTTTGTTGTGCCAAGGTGGCCATCATAAATCGGGAAGATTTCAGTGTAATTACTGTCATTAATAAAGGTATCATGTTTCTTGGCAGTGACAAATCATGTGAAAGTTACTGTCATTCTTAAATTTTGTAAACCAGCATGTAATGTAGTGTGGAGTTTTGAAGCACAGTTGACCACTCAAGAAGGTTTCACTTACAGTTCTGGCTGTGGGAAGATTTAAAACCATCCCAAGCTGCATTTATACCAACATTTGTTTCAGGACTCTAGTTAACATTTTACTATGTCCACCCTCCACGAAATTACCAGCTGTGTTCTGATGCCAACACAACCTGCCCACACTACATTTAGAGTTTTTTATGTAGTAGGAGACAGTTATGATTGCTTTGTGTGAAAACAACTTCAGATTCAAAAACGTTAGTACAGAGACAAACACAAGCAGAAAAGAGCAAGCAAAATGAACAGGAAGACAGCTTACTTGACAGAGGAATGGCCATCATCAATACAAATAAAATGTTATACATGTATTTCTGGAAATATTTTTAGGAATGTTTCTCTGTGTTTGACTAGAACTACCATCTGTAAGATAATGAAATATTTTTAGGAATGTTTCTCTGTGTTTGACTAGAACTACCATCTGTAAGATAATGGCATACCTTTTCAAAACAAAATGCTGTACATGGGACGAATCAGGAATGAT
Organism: Schistocerca serialis cubense; assembly: GCF_023864345.2. Classification (NCBI taxonomy): domain Eukaryota; kingdom Metazoa; phylum Arthropoda; class Insecta; order Orthoptera; family Acrididae; genus Schistocerca; species Schistocerca serialis. Next base: position 654,131,293 of record NC_064640.1, on the reverse strand, counting down.
GTTCACGCCATTCTGCTGTAACGTCTGGTGCACATTAGGACATGCATCGCTGCATGAGAAATGTGGCTAAATATCGCAATTTCTTTTAACACGTTGAAGACCACGACGCTGCTGGTGACGCATCAGAGCCACCTACAGTGGCCGCCCCTGGCTACATGGCACTCAACATGTGAAAGCTGAAGGCATAGTCGCGTCAATTTCCAATGTACACGAAACTGAGTTCAAATAATGGAAGTATGCGACATCGAGATATGCTTCAAGCTGCAGACACAGACTATCATTACTTACTGCTGCATATTTATCTGTGTGACAGGTATTATATCTTATTTGCAGCGTGAAAGCTTTATTCACAATGCAACATCTATAGTGGTGTGCGTGTAAGGAAAAGAACGAAGGAGGATTAGAGTTTAAAATCCCGCCACTGGTATGGTCCATTGGCTGTTCCCTGTTCAAACAAACCATGTCGGAGTCTGTGTGGAGGATTTAGAGAAATCACGGGAAATCTATACCTGGATGTTCGGATGGGGATCTGAACCGCCATCCCGCTGAAAATGTGCGCAGTGTGTAACTACTGAGCCAGTTCTCTCGGTGTGTATGTAAGATTGCGGCAGCGTCATGCGTTCTACGCAGAAAGAGACAGAAATTACGTTGCAGCGTCGCCATTTTCCCCTGTATCTCTGTCCCATACCACATCCTACAGCCGTTGACTATCTTGGTAACTGGAAAGGCTGGGGCAAACACTACAATGGGTCGTGGTTTGATGCTTCGAACATCCCTTAGAGGATGTGAATTTTAAAATTTTCACGGCGAAATGATTGTTGAGAGAAATTTAGGGCTTGCAGCTGGTCTTCTTGAACTACCCTCCACAATACTTCGGGTGGGTCTGCAGCAGGATAGCTATCGAAGACTGAGGAAGACGTCTTCTCTTCCTTAATGTACTGGTGTGCAAAACTTAAGGACGAAATTAACTTTCGCACGATGTGTCACTGCTAAGTGACATAGCTTTATGAAACTTGGACCACACATAGAAATAACTGCTGCATTATAATACAGCAAATGGTTCAAATAGCTCTGAGCGCTATGGGACTTAACTGCTGAGATCATCAGTCCCCTAGAACTTAGAACTACTTAAACCTAACTAACCTAAGGACAGCACACACATCCATGCCCGAGGCAGGATTCGAACCTGCGACCGTAGCGGTCTCGCGGTTCCAGACTGTAGCGCCTAGAACCGCTCGGCCACCCCGGCCTGCTATAATACAGCAGACAACTGAAAGATGTAGGCAATGAAACGAACAGAAAAGGCACGTTTATTCAAAGACAGTAATAACGCTGACGACACCTCGATTTATGATAGCCGCCTGGGCGTTAAAAAAGACGGGATGTGGTTCTTAAAGGGGTGTATGATCACCACGGTCGACAATGCATTCTTCGCAAAGTGCTCCGACGCCGGCCACAAAATTGGTAAGAAGTACTTTTGGTAGGGTTCTCCATTTCTCCAACAGCACAGATGGTCGTTGGTGAACATGGACGTGATGCAATACGTTTCCCCACCGCATTCCATACCCACTTGATAATATTTAAGTCGGGGCAACAGGAAGATCAGACAGTATGCCGCAAATGCGGTCGTGCATTGTCATCCTTAAAATTGAAGTCAACGCCAAACCTACCCCTTAAAAGACGCACATGGAGAAGGAATACAGGGTCCCACTAAGCTGATCGGTGAGTGTACTGTGTTCAAACATTTGTAAGTCAGTAAACCCATCGAACAATACGCACACCATAACACCTGGGCCACCAAAACGATCGTGTTCGACAGTATTCATGTGTGCATTATGGGTGCCCACCTCTCGCCAGTTGAGGGTACATCCAAAATCACTACTCAGACTGAATCCGCTCTCATCCCGGAAGAGCACGCGACTGCACTCCGTGTTGTTCCAATTCTTATGCTCTTAACAGCATCACAATTCGTGTCGCTGATGTGTGAGTGTCAACGGAACACAATGTACTGGTCATTAGGCAAAGAGGCCACCCGTATGCAGTCACCATGGCACTATGGAGCATGAGATTTCGTTTCTTTCAGTCCTATTAAAAATGTTTTCAACTGCGTGTTCTGCAATGTAGCAGTCATTTGATGCTATGGTTGATCGTGGTCGGCCACCTCCTCTCCTACGCGCAGCAGTGTCTATGCTTCGGAACGCTTCCAATGCACATGAAACAGCGCTGTAAGCGATGCCGAACTCCCGAGCTACAATCATCACACTTCGTGCTTCTTCCACTTCTCCATGATCCTTCCCCGTGTGAACTCATCCAAATGTGTCTCCTGACCATGTTGCAATGAAGAACACCACCACAGCAAACCGTAACTGATCTCTGTCTGGCACACACTGTCTTTTAACGATCCTTCAACTGCCTCGCGATGCGGGGCCAGCCCCATTTGGCGCTATAATCACGTTGACCTCTCGCCATGTAACGTCCAGCTGTCTATGCAAGACCGAGAGACCTCTGGCAACATTCTACAGCACGTTCACTCATTTACATGGAATTGTGAATGTGCTATGTTACTTCATGCACTCATCCTTAAGTTTTACAGAGCAGTGTAGTTCTGCTAAAGAATTCTAAGCTGGATCACTGTATATGCGCAGCTTGCAATTAATTTAAGGATGAGATGGGTGTCACAACGAATGGAATAATAAATTACAGCAATAACAGCTCATGGACAAATGCAAATCCTAGAGCTGTCATGAAAGCAAAGCATCAAATCGCTGAAATATCAGTGTCTGGACAGGAACTGTTGTTGAAAGTTGGCAGACTGGTTGGATCATACAGTTGTTGTGTGTAACCTGCCTCCATGCGCCATATTACATGCACTATTTGGGAACGTTACTCTTTTGTAAAGACTACAGACGTGGTTAATCCACAAAGGGGTATTATCACAGTTTCCACGCCTCGTACGACAGTATCTAACAGAAACGTTTAATATGTGTCAAATTGGTTTAGGCAGTCCTGTAGCATGACCTCCCCACTGAACTGATTTGTATCACTCAGATTTCTTGTTTTGGGATATATAGCGTTCGGCCCTCCAGCCTATTTTATTAATAAATATTGTCATTTTTATATTTTCATTTCCTTACTCTCTCTTTTACCAAATTCAGTTTAGAAGGATTTCTACACGGATTGTTCATAGCGAAAACAAGGAACGAATTGTTTATCACATTTTCATTTATTCAAAAAGAATGAAATGAACAATACATTATTTAAAGTTCAGCAAACAAGGACTAAAGAGCGTTAAAACTTAAATTACGAAGTACAGTGTGATTGATGAGATTGCTTTTGAGAAGAAAGTTTCCCAATACGTGATATAATAACAGAAAAAGTCAATCGAATTTCTTTGCGTTCATTTAGATTTCAACGGTAGTTAGGCTTCATAATTGCCAAAGCTGAAAAGCGAATCCCGTACAAGTATGTTGTTGCAAAATAAATCTGGATCTGCATTGCATTTTGGCTTGCTAATATGTATCCAAAACTCCAACAAAGACACTTCATTAAATTTACTCTTCAGTAAGGTGCCGGAAGTGAGATCAACAAGTTGTTCCTACGCTTTCATATTTAGACATAATGGTGCAGGATTACTTTTTAATGGGTTTTTAATCCAATTAAATTTGTCAAAATCGTCGCTGAAATACTTTCTGAAGTGAACTTTTATTGTTGCAAGATGATGATAAAAGCAGGATTTTAGCTCCATTGGACGTATCGGATAATCATGCCATTTGCCATTTGGTTTTGCCGCAACTCTAGTTTCTTTATCAACGCCTTCACCTTTTCATTCCACAATACTACAGTTGCCTGATTATCTTGAAGTGAAGTGTTATGAATATTAAGATTAGGAAAGTGTCTGATAAGTAATTTGTTTTCAATACAAAATTTCCTGTGATACAGTCTGCCAGAGAGTCACTCTCCTCCTTTAAGAAACAGAATACCTCATTCATCATTTCAAACATTCTCTCCAGTACTTTACCCCATGACAGTCGTCGAGCATTACTAAAAAAGAAGAGCAGTTGAGTGCGTTCAGCACCCATCTCTTCTCACAGCAACTTTAAAAATCCTTGGATTTATAGATTTTGTCTTCATAATGTTAACTGTTTCTGTAAGCATTTGCAGCACATCATGAAGGGGTGGGCTACGTTTTTTAACAGCCAGAGCCTCCCGCTATATCATGCAGTGAGTCCATACTGCATCAGGAACTACAACTTCAACCTTCACTTGCGATCCACTATGAATTCCACACATCGAGTGAGCTCAGTCTGTGAATACTCAATGAACCTATTCCATGATATCCAGTTCTGACTGAAAATATAAGGGGTGTAAAAAAAGAAACGAGCTGGAGGCAGAATTACAGAAACTAGTACCTGTGTATTAGAACTATTGACCCTGGCTGTTGAGACACTTGTCCCCCTGTGACACAAGGCGGTGAATGGCTTTCTCATAAAATTCCTGGGACTGCGATGTTAACCAGTTCCGCACATACAGCTAGACGTCGTCGTCCGAGGTGAATCGTTTGCCCCTCAGAGCCTTTTTAAAGGGACCAAAAATTGCGTAATCACAGTGAGAGAGGTCCGGACTGTATGGAGGGTGGCCGAGAACCTCCCATTTGAATTTCTGCAGGAGTACCGCGACTGTGTTGGTCGTATGAGGCTTTGCATTGTCGTAGTGCAGAATGACCCCACAGGTGAGATTGCCTGGTCGTTTTGATTTGATCACTTGGCAAAAGGTGGTCAAGGTTTGCGCTGGGCATTCACTGTTTTCCCATGCTGCAGGAAGTGAATCAGAAGGGGGCCATCTTGGTCAAAGAAGAACGTCAGCATAACCTTTCCTGCACTCGTGTGGATGGCGTTGGTTTTTTTTTTTTTTTTTTTTTTTTGGTGGTGATCACCCTGGATGCTTCCACTGGAGACTTTGTCGTTTTGACTCTGATCCTAAGCTTTTGTATCCCGCCTGGAAGGCGGCGCGTGAGTCTGCTCCTGTAAACAGAAGGGTAGGCCGAATATAGGAAGTGAGTAGGAGCAGGAAAAGGTGAAATGCTTCGGTACTGCAATTAAAAGTGGTTTTACTATATCACAACACAATACTTGAGTACATATATGGTAACTTAACTTTGGCTGAGATGAGCACGTAGGTGCGAAGCTGTACATCAATCAACATCGGCTAGAACGTACAAAGGCAAAATCGGTAGTGGCCTGCCCACTATGAAATAGAAACAATGCTGCTTAGTCGTCTGCTCGGAATCAAATGGGCTGATCCGGAGCGGCGCTCGTAGAGCTGCTCAGCACCGGTAAGAGGGCGCTGTCCTCAGTGTCGTAGTGCTAACCTAGCAGAGCCCACCTACATTGTGGCATTGTAGCTATTGATACTACAGAAGTGATGACACCATGACTCATCTCCAGACACCACTCGTCCCTTCCTGAGCATACCGTTGCAGAGGAGTAAGACAATGAGCCATTCAACATGCTTCCTGGTGTGGTTGAAGACTGTGGGGCACCAACTGGGCACAAACTTTGTGCATGGGTAGTCGTTCCTTCATGATAGTGTGAACACTTCCGACGCTCAAGCCGTCCAGTGTGGCCGAGCGGTTCTACGCGCTTCAGTCTGGAACCGCGCGACCGCTACGGTCGCAAGTTCGAATCCTGCCTCGGGCATGGATGTGTGTGATGTCCTTAGGTTAGTTAGGTTTAAGTAGTTCTAAGTTCTAGGGGACTGATGCGGAGCCTGGCATTGTCAGGGAGGAGACGGTGGCCTTAACGTAGCCTATTAAAAAGATTTCGAGTAAAAAACTTTTAATGCCTAGACAGCAATTTTCCTGTTACAGTTAAATGTACGATAAATAGTTTCGGTTGCTATCTACAACCACCTTCAGTTCGCTGAAAATGTAAAACAGCAATGAACGTGCATTGGAAAGCACCATGAACTGTAGTCGTGCAATTACATGCCTTCATGAATACCAAGACAACTGCAGTACGCCGTTTAAAAACATCATCCTGAGCAAGCCAGGTTGTGGACCGTAATCTCGCAGGATGATGGTTATAGTGAAGGAAAAGGGCCAGCTGTGTGAGTAAAAGTTGCATCAGAAGCTCATTATCTGAAATTGTATAGCAGGTATTATAGGGAAAACAATTTTTGGAATCGTTGCATATACTGCTCTCACTATAATACCTGCTATACAGTTGCAAATAATGAGCTTTCAATGCAACTTTTACTCACGCAACTGGCCCTTTTCCTTCACTATAACCACCATCCTACGATATTACGGTCTACAGCCTGGGTTGCTCATGGTGATGCTTTTAAACTACGTACTGTCATTGACTTCATGTTTAAAAAAGAATTTCATTGCATGACTATAGTTAATAATGCTTTTTAACACATGTTCACAGCTTTTTTACATTTTGAACGATCTAAAGATGGTTGTAAATATCAACCGAAACTAGTTATCTTACTTTTATTCTAATTGGAAAATTGCTGTCTACGCATTAAAAGCTTTTACTCTTAAAAATTATTATTTAATAAGTAATAAATATCGATAGAGCAGTTTCACAATTGCTCTTTTTTCATTTGATTGCTTGTACAAAATTGTTGTGCTAATACAGCCATACATACAGTGATCCGATTTCACGGTGTTTCTCTAGAGCACTGCATTCCCTTGAAAGGACTTCCGCATGCCGCTGCGGCTGTGTTAGGCAGCAATTTACGTCCAAGGTGACCTACAAGTAAGCCACAGGGTTAACGGCCTACAACACAGCACGTTCGTTTTACTTTCGCTGGGACGGCGTAGACGCGATCGATAAGCCAGTGGCCCCCTGGAATAAAGCCAGCCGCCGGGGCAGATTTACAATGTATCCCCCGGCCGCGCTGCAGCGTCCGCGGCACAAACAACCCGCACCCGCTGCACGCTGCAGCACTGACTCCACACTGTCAATGAATTATTACTGCTACAAGACTAAATTCGTCCTACCTTAATACTTTTCCTTTAAAGGCTTCAACGAACTCGGAAGAACAGGATGATCGTAGCCAGTGGGCCATTCAGCTGTGTTAAGGCCAGTCTGTTCAGAACGGCGGCAGGAATCTTCCTATGTACCTAAAATAAATCACACGATAATTCGAAGGCCCACCGACAGCAAAAATTTAGGAACGAAGTGATTTAGGGTATAACGTCCCGTTGACGGAAAGGTCATAAGAGACGGAACTTAACCTCGGATTTAGGGAAGGATGCCGTAAGCAAATCAGCTGTGTCCTTATGAAAGGAACCATTCCGGCATTTACCATGAGCGACTTAGATAAACCATAACCTGCACGGACAGTTGCAGTTGTGAGTGTTTAAGTGCGACTTACGCTACGGGAATATGTTCCGAACCTGGAGCGAATCCGTCCGGCAGCAGAACGCCGAGGGTCGCTGTGCTGGCCAGCCAGGATGTGATTTTTACACAATTGCCCACATCCCATTAGGTGAATACCGGGTTGGTACCCAAGTCTCGCCGCAGTTACATGATTCGCTAATATTTAGAAAACTTTCGCTCACTTTCCTATAATATTTTTGTTGTTTGTCAATGATGTATCATCAATGTTGTCCTAGTGCAAATATGACATATTCACTGATCATCTCTATTTGTATCTACGTGCAAAACCAATAAGCCCGAAGACAGTTATCGAGAATTTCACTACCGACCTGTGTGCACTATCAAAATGGGCAAAGAAGTTAAGATTAAAGCTCTACCTATCCAAAACCCAAGCCTTACTGGTTGGTCACTCAGGGCTTTTTAGCCCGAAATAGCGGGACTTCCTACCGTATTTGATCCTAAATGGCCGGACAGAGTGGCCGAGCGGCTCTAGGCGCTTCAGTCTGGAACCGCGTGACCGCTAGGTCGCAGGTTCGAATCCTCCCTTGGGCATGGATGTGTGTGACGTCCTTAGGTTACTTAGGTTTAAGTAGTTCGAAGTTCTAGGGGACTGATGACCACGGATGTTAAGTTCCATAGTGCTCAGACCCATTTGAACCATTTGATCCTAAATCTTTTTTCGCTCAGCAAAGAGTCTAGAGGTAATAACAGACGAAAATCTAAAATGGACTGAGCACGTAACTGCAATGTTGAAGAAAGCATAAGCATCTCTACATGCTCTACAAAAATTTAAAAACGCCCTTCCCTCTTGACCTGAGAAGGAAACTTGTACAGACACTTATGCTTCTAGTTACTGATTACAGCGATGCTATATGGCGAGTTCTTTCTCAGGAAAGCTTACGATGCATGGAACTGGTTATGAATGTCTGTGTTCGTTGTATCTGTGATCATATTTCAGCATCATATGTACAGCTATCCTGGATGCGTGCAGACAAGCTCAGACATTTTCGTGCCCTCTGCCTTCTCCACATTCTTATAAACCAACACTAGCCCTCATATCTCCCTTCGACCTTAACACTTCTCTGAACAACATGGCAGGAACACCCGTTTCCATCCTTTCTGGTCCCACTCCATCATTCAGCTCGGAGTCTTTCACAGTAGCAGGAACTTGACTCTAGAGTGACCTTCCGCACTGTATTAGATGGCTCTAAGGTAAGCACTGTGAGACTTAACATCTGAGGTCATCAGTCCCCTAGACTTGGAACTACTTAAACCGAACTAACCTAAGGACATCACACACAGCCCACAGCCATGCCCATGGCAAGATTCGAACCTGCGACCGTAGCAGCCGCGTGGTTCCGGACTAAAGCGCCTAGAACCGCTCGGCCACATGGGCCGGCCGCATTGTATTAGATAAGTGAATAAAATCTCCAGCTTCAGAAGACAGTTAATGACGTATCTACTGAAGCAATGATAATGACTACCATTGTCCGCCGGCCGGGCTGACCGAGCTGTTCTAGGCGCTACAGCTTGGAACCGCGCGACCGCTACGGTCGCACGTTCGAATCCCGCCTCGGGCATTGATGTGTGTGATGTCCTTAGGTTAGTTAGGTTTAAGTCGTTCTACGTTCTAGGGGACTGATGACCTCAGAAGTTAAGTCCCTTAGTGCTCATAGCCATTTGAACCATTTTTTACCATTGTCCCTGCACACATTCGTTACCCTGTTCATTCTTCTTTGCAACCAGGTCTTCCTCAGTTCGCAGTGTTTGCAGTATTTTTAGATGGTGCAGTATCCTTCAATATCCTCTCCTCAAGACTATCTACATCAGAAACATTTATTTTATACACCTATAAATTCTTTCTATCTCTGCCACAATCTTCGTTATTATTATTTTCATTATTATTATTATTATGAATGGCAGCAGCGGCAGTACTGCCAGTAATAACTTTATTAGTTCGTAGTCAGTGTCATTTACTCACATGGTCTCTATAGTCAATCAAATTATTTTAATAGTATTTTTCATTTTAAAATTGTTATTTTTTAGGTAACTATAACGTAAAAAAGATGAAAAAGTGCTGTACGAGTAAAACTCTGATTCAAGGTAAGAGGAACTATTGTGCCTAATAAAATTAGGTTAAATAAATAAATAACATAAACTAAGAACGCTGCAAACAGACAGCTGGGGCCCACATACTTCCTCCCGGGAGAAACGGCGTGGCGACAGGAAAGGCATCTGACCATACCAACTACGTTAATAACCATGCAGACCAAGCGCCAAAACAGGACAAAAGCGCAAAGAAAAGTAGAAGATGAAGGGTTTAAGGGAAGCACAGAAAACCTAAATCGGAATAGGTGTAAGATGAGTTGAACAGCCATCCCCTCAAGTTCCCTCGCTCAGTAACTGTTTAGGAGAGTACCTAAAACACGACTAGACATTAAAAGTCCATACAGAACGTGTACCAATCAAATGTAGTGTTATTAGATGAGAAATTATCACCACGTGACGAAATGGATTTCATTTGTCTAGGAATGTAATAACATTTTATCCAGTCTAATGCAACAGAGGACTAGGAAGCCAAGGTTTGTGCAGATGGCATGCATACAGCTAGTCAGTCCACTGATATAGCGAGGAGACTAGAACGGAGTATGATAGCACATTGTAATTAAGGTTATAGCATTGACGCTATTTGTTACCTTCTTATGCACTCATGAGCAATTAAATGAGAAACACCCATTTCAGTGCGCGTTGCACCCTTTTTCGCGAGTCTCGGAATGGAATCCACGAGTCAACGAAAGCGCTGCCCTCAACTCACGGCGGTGGATCAGACCTAGGTCCAGTGAGCACTCGTCTCACTCAACGGCGTGTCCCCGATGTGCTGAAAAGGCTGAGATCAGGAGGGATGGGGGCCATAAAAGCACCCTCATTTCTGTGGAACGTGTCTCAAAAACATTCTGACACACTCGGGAGCAGTGGGATAGCATCTTCATCAGGCAGCGATATGGAGCCATCAGCTATTCTACCATCGACGAGGGCGCGACCACTGTGAGGCTGTAGACGCTGCTACAAGTACCACTACCGCAGCGTATTTTGGACAGCTCTGCCGGCTGTAATCTACAAACAAATGGGACGGTTCCGTAGTGTAGACCAGTGTTGTGTAATGTAATGCATACCTACTCGCTATTGTAGTTTATCGGATCCTCTGTGAGGATTCGTTTTCTCTCGTCGTGACTTGGCCACTGGTACTTGGATTGTGGATTGTTCTTGTTTGGAGCTTACCTATACCAGATTGCTTTTTATCATACGACGATTGAGCCGCTGATAACTGTATATATCATCATTTTTTTCTGTTTTACGTTGTTCCTTAGTTGCTTCGAAATTCATCGAGGTATGTTCCGTCTACGCAACTAATTGGAGGCAGTTTGCTTATTACCATACGCGTTTCGTTTCTTTTATTTGTTAATCATCCTCAATGGTTTGTAACACGTGTTACTTTTTATACATATAATAAATCTATTATGTGGTAGTTACAATATGTTCAAATGTATGTGAATTCCTAAGCGACCAAACTGCTAAGTCTAGGGACCGCCCTAGACTTACACACTACTTAAACTAACTTATGCTAAGAACAACACACATACCCATGCCCGAGGGAGGATTCTAACCTCCGGTGGAAGTGGCCTACAGTATGTTACTATGTTACATTTTGTCATGTTTTTCTCTTGTTTTTTTTTGGTTAGAATCAACTTTTGTAGCACAAATTTCGTGATGTGATATTATCGTTTGGTGTTATTTACGATTTCCAGCGCTGTTAGCCCACGTGTGTGTTCCAAGAGATGTGTTCATTAGTCCCCATGCTCCAGTTGGCCGATTTCCGGCGTTCTTTCACCCACATTTAATTCAACACATCACATACATCCATTGCATTTTTTTAAATTATATGTATAAAGCAAACATGTATTACAGGTCACTGAGGAAGCTTCACAAATAAAAGAAGTGGAACGCATATGGCAATAAACAAACTGCTTTCAATTAGTTGCATAGACGGAACATACCTCCACAAACGCTGTATATGTGTTTTCAGACCCCTCAAAAGCTTCTACCGAACAGTTTTAATAAACTAGTGCAGACAGAAAACAGTGTATACCTGAAGGTACTAGTCACCTGTGGGGTAATATAATCGAATAACCGTTCCTGTAACTTACGCTAACGAGAGGCGATAACAGGCGTTTCAGGGGGCCCATTTCGTCAACACGTAAATATCGAGACGCGAGAATATCATCCATCACCTTGAGAGGCACCCACATGCCTTGCTCATACTGTGGCATCAAGCAGTCAGGCCTGCAAGATGAGTGGTCTGCCAAGCGAGTGGATTCATTCTTATTTATCGAGTAACATGAACTCTAGTACTCACACTTAAGTTACAAGTTATCCTTCTATATGATTAATACGCAACGGAAACACGCATCTGACTATCAGTAATTTACAGAACTCTGACTGTACACTACGCACTGGCAATACCACATTTTCTTTTTGTCTTTTATTTAACGGCTTTTATCAACACGTGGCCACCGCACTGAATATGAATAGCGCACACATTATAAATTCGGGACATTATTACAACATACAATTCGAAGGAAAAGTCCACCAATATTTTTCTTTTCACTATCTTATTTATTCCGATAAATTCTCTAACCTAAACACACAAATTCTACAACCTACAACAATAACACATAAGAAATTCCGCCCAGTGGGCATGGCTTTACAATGGCGAATCTCTATATTATGGTCTCGTAATTACTTTTAACGCTACAGTGCACTTTCTGGATAGGATGGTGGATCTTTTATTATACCTCACGCTTCGACTCTCACAATCATCATCACTAAGCTTTCCTCCAGACCGAGCGGTACCGAAGGAACAAGCATAACCCACTAATCTTTTGAAACTACCTCGCTACTCTCCCATGCAAACCACACATACCCAAATTACGTGACATACACCACGCTACAACATGAAATACTACACAGAGAATAGTCACAACATTATCACTTTCAGCTTTCCCACTTCAATTAATATTTATCCCAGTTTCACACGTCACTGCCCCACTTCATAATTCTACTTTCCTACTATGAACTCTGGAGATATTTGCACGTCTTCCTGTGCAATGCAAGCCAAGTGGCGTTGCTGGATAGACGGCTGACTCACCTTGCTTCTCTCTCAGAGTTTGAATCTAGCGTCACACGGAATCATATCACGCAAAGTAATATTAAGAACATATTCATCACACACGCGAGTCCTCAACTGATGCCATGGACGAATACTTCTCTTTATCCTTTGTCTCATATACAGATTGAGACTCACACAGTACTCACCACGTGGAAGTACTCGTCTCTAATTTCAAGTCCTGCACACGCCATTTCTTAAATATTTCAACTTATGGTACCCACGCTATTTCTTAAATATTTCAACTTATTGTACACACGCTAGTAATTCAGCTTAACTTAAGCACGCGGAAGTATTTCAACTTATTGCTACACGTGGTTTCATTGTGACCATTGGTCACTTCCGAAGATTACTACAATCCCATTAATATTACCTGCCTGACATTTAATTCTCCCCACAAAAGTTCCTGAAATAGAGAAATTATTATTTCAAACTACTCTTAAATATTCCACATGCATACCATGTCTCCACTCTTTCGTCATTACGGAGCACAACTAAAACAGGTCTTAACAGCACAAGATCCAGCGGCAGAGTGCTGAAACATGGCCGTTCTCTAGGTCCTCTCCCATCTCTGTCGAGGTGCGGGGAGCACCGTGCTATCGTATTGGTCAGCCACATTTCAGGCGCTCAAAGCTCTGGTAAATTTCATCTCTTTGGTCCCACCAAAGGTGGCCAAAGGATCGACTCAAAGATGATCATATATTCACATTCACTATCTGCGGTTAGCAGACGACCATACATTCATTCATCTCACAGATCTCACCAAACAGGATGTAGGGATTTACTTTGTGGGAGTGCACATGTGATCAATTAAATAAATAAATTGTCATTCTTTCCCACACTGGTATCCGGCTTCCCTGTATTAATTATATTGAGTTATTTTACAAAAAAAATGTGTTGTTCTGACAAAAATAATGAAGTATTTCGTACCTATTTTCAATGTCGGGCGGTACTGTACCCTTTCAACCTCCCTGAATAGTGCCGTATTGGTGCTACCAGTAGGTTTTTATGACATACTACCTCCGCATTTCCTGTGTTACATTTTCGTCTTGTTTCCTCGTTTCAGTATGCTGCTGATGTAAAATTTGCTTTACGTCGGAGTCTGTCCTGTGGCAAGCGCGGGTAACTTCATACCAGTGTACCACTTAAACTAATGTATACTCTGAAAGGTCCAAACAAACTGTAACGTAACACTGTCATTCTTCAGTTTCTCCCGGCGTATTTCTTGCTCGAACAATCCACGGGTGCCCGTTGGACACTATGGACCGGCAATACGGCCGTGGACTGTTCGAGCATGTATCATAATAGTTCTAGTGACGAGATGACTGTGTGGGGAGGTTCCAAAAGCCAATAAATTAAAAAATAATAATAAAGAAATCATGCCCCGTTGACAAGTGGGATGTGGTTCTCAGCGTCCCCGCACCTTGCCATTGGTGTGTACCAGAGTGTGCCGTGATCATTCCACGGTTAGGATAGCTAAAGGCCTACATTCCTGCACCTGTGCCAATCTTTGTGCCCTCAGATGTGCATAAAAAAGAAGTACGCCTGTTAGACAGTGGCTGCTGAACGGTTGTTGCCCACGGCGCCGCATTTCTCCAAATCGAAGTAATCACGGCACATCTTGGAACGTATGCAGGAGCAGCCGGTTGAGACACAGGCAGCAACGGGAAATAACCGATTTTGTGACATTTTACGAGTTCCTAATCACGAGCGAACTGTATAGTTTCATCTGTGTGCTTTGGTAGCGTAGTTCGTTGAGTTTCTGCGTGTTAGTTTAATAGGCACAGTTCTCGCGTTTTCGCTTGTGTCGGAAAGCAAACCGATTTTGTTTTATATTACAAGTTCGTAATCAGGAGCGAATTATTTAGTCTCACCTCAGTGCTTTGTTAGTACAGCTTTTGAATTTGTGCCTTTTAATCTAATTTATTAGATACAGTTCTTGTGTTTTCCTCCGTGTCTCCAACAGAATTCTGTAACCCGTGTCGACTGTCCTTTGGTTGTCTGTGTAGTGTGTGTATTGTATGTGTATTGTGTATTGAACAGGGGACCTACGAACCCTGGAGAGGCTTTGCCCCGCCGTAGCCCTCAGTGGTTCACAACCCCACAAAAGGCCACAGCACTCATCCACCCAGTACACCGCTGCCCCTCACCGAACCCAGGGTTATTGTGCGGTTCGCCCCTCCCCCGGGAACGTCTCATACCAGACCAGTGTAACCTGTAACCCCTAATGTTTGCGTGGTAGAGTAATTGGTAGAGTAATTATGGTGTACGCGTACGGGGAGACAGTTTTTGTGCAGCAATCGTCGACATAGTGTAACTGAGAAGGAATAAGGGGAACCAGCCCGCATTCACCGAGGCAGATGGAAAACCGCCTTTAAACCCATACACAGACTGGCCGGCACACCGGACCTCGACACTAATCCGCCGGGCGGATTCGTGCCGGGGACCGGCACGTCTTCCCGCTCGGGAAGCAGTGCGTTATACCGCGCAGCTAGCCGGGCGGACCTGTGTAGTGTAGCTTTCCACTGTCTTTAGTATGGATAGGGACTGTGATTGTTGTGCGCGAATGCGAGCCGAGTTGGCACTTGCTCTCAGCTCCTGGCTGTGATAGCTCCAGTTACACAGCTTGAAGCTGCAGTGGATGGGCATCACTGTTGTGGGCCAGCTGTATGGAACCAACGAACGTACAGCATGTCTGAGTCCGTCGATCGGCCCATACTGGTAGCCACACCAGTTACCGCTTGCACTGAGATTGATCCCTCACCTGTGATCGAGTTGGAGATCGCCCCAGAGGGTGTGAGGCTGGGAGAAACTTCCTAGGCGGCACCGCATAAGGTCTCCCCAGTCAGTGTGACAAACAAGCTCCAGGTGCTGCCTGTGGCTGACACTGTCCCTCGGTCAGATGCAGTCGCATGTCCTTTTTCAGAAGAAATCTTTCAGCCTGTAAGATCCGGGCAATCACAGAGGATGAGATTATTGGTAGTTGGGAGCTCCAGTGTTGGGCGTCTTATGGGGCCTTTAGGGACATGGCTGCCAAGTAGGGTAAGAAAATCAACGTGCACTCTGTGTGCATACCAGGTGGAATCATTACAGATGTGGAATGGGTCCTTCCAGATGTCATGAAGAGCACAGAGTGCAGCCAACTGCAGATATTGGCTCACGTCGTTACCAACGACATGAGTTGTTTTGGATCGGAAGAGATTCTCTCTGGTTTCAAGCGGCCAACAGAAGTGGTAAAGACTGCCAGTCTTGCTTGCGAGATGAAAGCAGAGGTCATCATAGACAGCATAGTCGACAGGACCGATTGAGGACCTCTGGTACTGAAGCACGTGGAGGGTCTGAATCAGTGTCTCAGACAGTTCTCTGACCGTGTAAGCTGTAGATTCCTTGACTTCCGCCATAGGGTGGTTGGGTTACGGGTTCTGCTGAATAGGTCAGGAGTCCACTACACGCAAGAGGCGGCTACACAGGTAGCAGGGACCATGTGAGTGGACTGAGCGGTTTTTTAGGTTCGTTGGTCTCAGGAAACACAAATAGGGCTTCAGTCTCAAAGGGTGCAATTGGAACACAGGAAGAACGTAGATCCAGGAACCATCAATATACAGTTGTAAATGTCGTATCTGTGTTGAGACAGTATCAGAGTTCCAAGCGTTAATGGAAAACACTGATGCCCAAATCATTATAGGCGCTGAAAGCTGGCTAAAGACGGAGATAAATTCAGCTGAAATTTTTGAGAAGAACCTAATGGTGTTCAGAAAGGACAAACTAAACACAATTCGCAGTGGCGTGTTTGTTTCTGTTAGCAGTAGTTTATCTTATAGCGAAATTGAAGTAGATAGTTCCTGTGAGTTAGTATGGACAAAGGTCATTCTTGGCAATCGGAATAAAATAGTAATTAGGTCCTTTTACTGACCTCCCAACTCAGATGATACTATTGCTGAAAGGTTCAAGAAAACTTGAGTTTAATTTCAGACACTTACTCGACTCATACAATTATAGTTGGTGGTGACTTTAATTTACCCTCGATACGTTGGCGAAAATACATTTTTAAATCCGGAGGTGCACATAAAAAATCATTCGAAATTGTGCTAAACGTGTTCTCTGAAAATTATTTCTAGCAATTAGTTCATGCACCCTCTTGAATAGTAATCGGCTGTGAAAACACACTTGACCTCTTAGCAAAAATAATTCTGATCTAATAACGAGCATCAAAACAGATGCAGGGATCAGTGAACACAGAGCTGTCGTGGCGAGACTGAACGTCGTAGCCCCCAAATCCTCCAAAGAAAATCGAAAAATTCAAAAAAGCAGATAAATATTCACATGATGCCTTCGTGAGAGACACTCTCCACTCCTTCCAAATTAACAGTGTAAGTGTAGATCAGATGTGTCTTGAATTCAAAGAAATAGTATCGACAGAAATTGAGAGGTTTATACTAAATAAATTAACAAACGACGGAACTGACCCTCTTGGTACACAAAACGGGTCGGAACACTGTTGAAAAAACAATGAAAATAGCATGCCAAATTTAAACGAACGCAGAATCTCCAAGATTGGCAATCTTTTAGAGAAGCTCGAAATTTAGGGCGGATTTCAATGCGTGATGCGTATAATAGTTTCCACAACGAAACTTTGTCTCTAAACCCGGCAGAAAATCCAAAGAGATTCTAGTCGTACGTAAACTATGCTAGTGGCAAGATACAATCAATGGCTTCTCTGTGCGATAGCATATAAACGACCTAAGAGACAATCTGAGCAGACATCTTAGGTTGTTTGCAGATGATGCTGTCGTTTACCGTCTATCAGAAGATCAAAACAAGTTACAAAACGGTTTAAAAAAGATATCTGTATGGTATGAAAATTGGCAATTGACCCTAAATAATGAAAAGTGCCAGGTCATCCACATGAGTGCTAACAGGAATCCGTTATACTTCGGTTACGCCAAATCTAAGGGCCTCTAAATTCAACTAAATATCTAGGAATTACAATTAAAGACAACTTTAATTGTGGGGAAGGCAAACCGAAGACTGCGTTTTATTGGTAGATCACTTTGAAAATGTAACAGATCTACTAAAGAGACTGCGTACACTACTCTTGCCCGTCCACTTTTAGTGTACTGCTGCGCCACCTGGGAGCCTTACCACATAGGATTAACGGAGTACATCGAGAAACTTCAAAGAAGAATAGCACGCTTGGTATTATCGCGAAATAGGAGAGAGAGCGTCACTGACATGATACACGATTTTGGGTGGCCATCATTAAAAGAAAGGCGTTTTTCGTTGCGGCGGAATCTTCTCACGAAATTTCAGTCACCAACTTTCTCCTCGGAATGCGAAAATATTTTTGTGGCGTTAACCTATATAAGAAGAAATGATTATCATAATAAAATAAGCGAAATAAGAGCTCGCACGGAAAGATATAAGTGCCCACTTTTTGGAATTATTGTGTAGGTGGTTCGATGAACCATCTGCCAGGCAAGTAAGTGCGATTTGCAGAGCATCCATGTAGGTGTAGGTGTAGATGTAGATGTAAAACGCAGTGCTTTTGCGACGTCGGAAATATAGCACGTTATGCACAGGGCACCTACGATCTCGCCACGATCAAATGCGCTAATTGAGCCGTGAGCGGCTCGCGTTGGTGCCGTTGGTAGGCTGGCATCGTGTAATAGGGATAGTGGCATATCGATTTCTTCTTCTGTTTACTGGCGCCACTACTTTTGCTAGCGTTGTCTCTCCGCAAGTGGCAGCAGCGACGTTTATCGATATCCAGTACTTGTACAATTTCTGGAAGGACGTGGAGTGTGTCGACTTGGTGGAATCAATTAGCCGTCTTCTACTGCCTGTTATTAGTATTTGAATTTTATGTTATTATTTGGTGACGTGCAACCAGCGGTATTTTACTGCATAGTGGCCGCTAACGCCCCAGTTACCTGCCATGGAGGTTAGCGTATTTTTGCAGCAGTGTACTTTTCCTCGTCTTGCCGATGCTGTCCGTCATGATGCATAGCTCGACAGTCTCCATGATTGCTGTGTGGACTGTGGTTTCTTTTGTCTACCTTGGTTGTAGTGGTTCCTTCTGCCTTTCGATGTTTTAAACACCGGATTCTGAAGATGCAGTGCTGTTTGTCACTTCGCTCTTGCTTGAATTATTCCATCGTTGTACTGGTTATCACACATTAGGTGAATTGTGTAAGAGTATTGATCGGTGTTTAAACTGTCCCTATTTTGAGTTGCCATCCTGTTAGGTGAGCATAACTGTTGGCTGCCTGTCTCACCGCTTACGCAGCTGTAGGGACGTTTCTCAGATCGGTCCTTGGAGTGCTGTCTGTGAATCACACCCTTCTTTTTATTTGATCTGATTGTCTCAGTTGTTTAAAAAATAATATTTTGTTTAAATTATTCCTGTTGCTTGTGGCCTTCAGCCGACAAATAATTTGAATTATTCTTAATAAGGCCTTCAGCTGTCGGTGTAGTTTATGTTACAGTCAATTTTTTAATGAATGTTTAAAAAATTATTTTGGTATTTTTAAGGTGTAATTGTCTTCATTACTTGTAATTCAGGCCTTCAGCCATTAATTGTTCTTAAGTATTGCTCGTGGCCTTCAATCGACAAATAATTTGAATTCGTTCTTAATAAGGCCTTCAGCTGTCAGTGTAGCTTGTGTTGCAGCATTTTTTTTTTAAATGATTGTTTTTAAAATATTATTTCCTTAAATAAAGTATATGTGTTTACTGTACAACCAACGGTAACTGATTAGGTCCCATCCACACCTTTTCCTGCTTTCCCTAAGTACCACGTCTCACTAATGTTGTGAGTTTACACACCCTGCACTAAGTTTTCAATCCAACAGCTGTAAAAGATCGGACGGTATTCAAATCACGTTACTCACCTAACTATTCCATCACATGGCAACCTGAGCGTTCTGTCCACAACACAGCAACTATCTCCAGTTGTTCCTGGGTTTCATCCAATCCATCAGCAGATGAGCTATGGAGCCTGAGTTCAGGAACAAAAGAAAACAGAACAAACTTTGCGAATACTAGCAGCGCGTCAAAAGAAGCGGGTGATGAGCTAAAAATGAGTCGGATGTAGGAAAAGTGTAGTACCACTATCAATTGAAAGTAAAATTTGCGAGATGTGGTGGAATGTTGTGTTAGCTACCGGAGGCTGTGAGCGCGGGTATCGAAATTTAGGTTAATACAACAAGCATGCGATATTATTGCAAGACGGGCTAACTTTGTTCGACATACCTTTCCAGCACAGTGATAGCACACAGTGCAGGCAACGCAATGTCTCGATCATCGGGATTTCAGTGGTGTTTCCGATACATGACCAGGAGTAGTACAATGGAGCAAAACGTACGCTGTTGTCTGGTTTAAATGTCTGTTGTTTTTGTTGCAGATTCATTCAACAGGTCAGCAGTACCACGAGGATACAGGGCCTACGTCAAACGAGGAGACGACATGGTGCGGTCAACCGTAGCTGCGGGTTTGAATCCTCTCTATGCTACTTGCTTCCTGCACTTAGTGTGCTTTCTGTACTCAGTGCCGCAACACACCGCCGGCCGGTGTGGCCGAGCGGCTCTAGGCGCTTCAGTCTGGAACCACGCGACCGCTACGAGCGCAGGCTCGAATCCTGCCTCGGGCATGGATGTGTGTGATGTCCTCAGGTTTGTTAGGTTTAAGTAGTTCTACGTTCTAGGGACCTCAGATGTTAAGTTCCATAGTGCTCAGAGCCATTTGAGCCACAACACTCCGGGCCTGCCGGCCCACTCCAGCAGCAGCTGGCCTGCTGTCAGGAGGCAGTGGGTCACACCACGGGAACAACAGCTGCCTACCGACGATACGGTGAGCGCACCTCTTGCCGGTCGCCTCGGCCTTCTGGGTGTAGGTACCCATCGAAAAGGGGCTACCTCTGCAAGATTCTGGTATACTCCACTGACGTCAGCTCTGTGGCTCGAGTAACACAGCTGCTGGCCCGGCGAAGAGTGCAGACGTCAGCGAATCAGGATGTCAGCATGTGTCTCAGCCATCTGGACGGAGGAGAGCCGCCGACTGATAAAGACTACTGGCCCACTCTTGGTGGGCAGGAGCGTGATCGCCTCCCCAACATGCAGCTGCAGCAATGTTTAAGTTGGAAATAAAGTTTTAATTTTGATAGCTGCTTCTTTCTGGGCCTCATCGGCCGGCCATCCAGTCTCACCCCTCGGCTACCCAGCCTCCTGACAACATATCAAATGAATTCGCAATTGCTAATAAGGATTACCATCAGCTGCAGAATGGAATGACGACAATGAAAATTTGAGCAGGAAGATTCGAACCCGGATTTTCCGCTTTCCCCGCGCGGTCGGTTTACCATTTGGCTATCAGTGCACGACTCACGGCCACACCCGAACTTCCATACGTCGTCAACCATGCGTCTACGACCTGTATTCGTACATTCATTATATATATTCCCATACAGGTCAGACGTTGTACTTGAAAGTCGCTTGCCCAGAATCGGCAGAGAAATACGGTATTACAGTGCCTGTGTTATTCTGATTATGATGCAAAATTCCTTTGGACATGCATGCATTTCTCTACCGATACCGGGCAAGCGATTTTCAAGTACAACGTCTGACCTGTACGGGAATGTGCATAATGGATGTACGAGTCCAGGTCGTACGCCCATGGTTGACAACATATGGAAGTTTAAGTCTCGCTCTGAGCCGTGCACGGATAGCCAAATGTTAAGACGACTGCGATAAGCGTGAAATGCCGATTCAGGTTCCGGTCAGCAAAAAATTTGCATTGTCGTCATTCCATCCATTCCATTCTACAGCTGATGATAGTTATTATTTGCAGGTGCGAATTCATTTGATGTGTTTCGTAACGGCTGTGGTCACCGCAGTGTCTGTTCCTTTGGGCATGCGTGCATGTCCAGAGGAACTTTGCATCGTAATCAGAGTAACACAGGCACAGCAATATCGTATCCTGACAACACAGCGCACCATGTCACCCCCAGGGTCGGTTACATTAGTAACACCTTAGCTGGTTGCAAAAAGAAATCGTTATTAATGTAGAGTGATGTGGAAAAAAGAAACGCAGAAATAATTGTGGTAATGAGATGTGGTAATGTCTTTTCGAGAAGGAAGTATTCAGGAGTGTATTTTTGCAAATGGCTCTGAGCACTATGCGACTTAACTTCTGAGGTCATCAGTCGCCTAGAACTTAGAACTAATTAAACCTAACTAACCTAAGGACATCACACACATCCATGCCCGAGGCAGGATTCGAACCTGCGACCGTAGCGGTCGCTCGGTTCCAGACTGTAGCGCCTAGAACCGCACGGCCACTCCGGCCGGCTGTATTTTTACAACACCTCGACTATGTTACTTTGTGGAATAATGATGACTGCAGTACATTTCACTAATAGTTATTTAAATTCACATTAATGTGAAAAAGGTGGCCAGGGGAGGTACTAAGAACAGTTACTCCGATGTCGAAGGGAAGTTTGGTAAAACTAGTGCAACTTTGTACGAACGGTGAAGAGAGCACTGCAAATGCTTAAATTTTGTCAAGTTCGCGTGAATCTTAAACCAGCTAAATCAGAGCAGTGGAGCGTGTCCCAGCACGCAGCATTCCGAACCCACGGGCTTTGCCCGCCCGGCATATGTCATTCAACGAGGCCGCCGGTTGGCCCATGTCTGTGGGCATCCTCAGCCATCAGCCCGCCGCAGTCTACCGCAGGCATCGGCGGCAAGTAGACTTCCCACACTATGTTGAGGTGCACAAGTCACATCCGACACCACAAACCCTGCTACGCGGCCTGTCACTTGTTCTCACCGATAGATTTTTAAAGAAGCTTGTCACTGCCGAACTGGAACACAACATCAATTTAAAATACTTTTTTACTGACAAATGTCTTGATCACATTTGTTACATGTATTTTAAATAACCACTGAGACTTTGATGACTGCTTAACGTGTTACTTTCGTAACAAAATACAAGGGGCTAATAAGTAACACCTCCGAATTTTTTATGTGAAAATTCTTAACTCCTTTTCAATCAAACAGACGTCATTTACATTCTACCTGTTTATTCTTCATGTCTAAATATTTGCAGCCCTGTGCCGTTAGAGGGCTCCGAATTGTTGCTTGTAACATGGTGGTGCGTGACGTAACAATATTGGTGCCAGAGAAACAGCGTGCTGTAATCGCTCTTCGAATTCGAAGAGTTCGTCCACACATGGAGCACCTTCTTTTTCAACGTGACAGTTCCAGACCACACACGTGTGCTGTCATCATCATTCTCCATACAGTTCCGACTTCGCTCCACCCGATTTTTATCTTCTTCCAGAAATTAAAGAACCCCTTCCAGGACTTCGCTTTCATAGTGAGGAAGCGGTGAAACCAGAGATGAGGTTGTGGCTCCATCAACAAAGTCAAACATTCTGCAGTGACGGTATCGTCAAACTGGTCTCTAGTTGGGAGAAATGAAATCCCATCCTGCTTGACAGAGCGCAGGGGAACGATGCGAGAGACCCGCAAAACCGCACTAGGCAAGATCCTAATGGAGGTGATTTGCCGTTACCCTCCTCCGACCGTAATGGGGATGAATGAGGATGACGAAGACGACACAACAACACCCAGTCCTCTCGGGGCAGGTGAAAATCCCTGAGCCCGCTGGAAATCGAATACGGGACCCCGAGCTCGGGAAACGAGAACCCTACCGTGCGACCACGAACTGCGGGCAGAATGTTAACGACGTTTGTTTTATTTAAAAAGCTTTAATAGTTTTCACTTAAAAAAACTCGGAGGCATTACTTTTCAACACGGCCTCAAATTTTCTTCAAGCAGGGTGACTTAAAGTTAAAATAGAGCTGCCAATACTACTCCTGCTGCTCAGTAATAATTTGGAAGTAAACTTAGATTTGATTCACATTAATAAATCAAACGTTATTTGAAAATAGTTTACATAAATGGAAAATACGCAACAAAATGTGCAATAAATGAAAACTTTTTCACAGGTACAAACAACGTAAAATGAAACTTAATGGGGTGTAGAATAATAACCGCTGCCAATCACAACAGAAAGTGATTTTATTTAACACACGACCGGTTTCACGCTTGTGCCCATCGTCAGGTGGTTTACATTCGCGAACATGTTTCCATACACAGTACTGGCGATCACTGTGTAAATCAAAAATAAATAATGTGGTGACGACTAAACACAAATGTAATCTTTGGAAGTGGTTAAAAGACATGTAAGTTAAATGCGAGTAAAATCACATTCTGCTGTCACTGGTAGCGGCTACTATTCTACCTGCTATAAGGGAACGGTCGCGGAGTTCAGCTACATCCATTATGAATAAAATACATGAAATAAATGCGTGAAAAAGTTTCAGCACACTTTTTCATTCATTTATCTGTGACAGTGACTACGAAAAACAGTAGGGCGTTAATATTGTCTGGGTGTAAATGTGGTCGTCTTGGGTTCAGACTGAAATCGGTGAAACTGAAACTTCTTTCAGGAGCCGGGATGGAAAATTTTATGCTCTACATTTTTCTAGCGATCTTCTGAAGAGTCATTTTCCAATCAGAGTCCACATTTTCTTCCTTTTTTCTGTTTACATTTATACAACTCTCCAACTCATCTGTTGGAAGTAGGAATAACATCAATATCTGCCCGCAAAGAAAACTTCTCTCCTTTCGCTGATAGTGGAGTTTTTGTGGAGTTAGGTGATACAATTCCCCCTTCGTGGCTCATACATGCCTCTTCCACCATAATGCTTTTTACCAGATGGGAAAAATGCAATCGCTTAAAATATATCGTTTTGCAAATCAGCAGTAATGTGATTTCTACTGTGAATATAAAAGTCAACTGAAAATAAATCCAAATTTTTCTATTGTTGAAGGTATTTGAACTATTTCATTGAATTTCCCGGCTATACCATAGTCACTCACAGATCCGACCGGGTGATCTGATAAAGTAGTCCCATATATTCGACGATTGTTCAGGCGAGGGGATACCGAATCTGAACCTATGAGGTACCTACTTCCGTGTATCGTTCGGGGTTGGCAGTCCCCTTTGAAAATGTCCACTGCGGGATGTGAATATAGCAATAAATGGATTCTATGTCTTTTCTCGACCATGACCTCACGCCTCTTATCTACAGATTTAATTTTTGAGTTCAGGAATGGTGAACAGAGAAAAGTCGTTAGTTCATGATACCTCTGAATAATTGACTGATTCCTCTAAGTATTATTTCGGGTGTTTACGTAAGGATAGTATTTCACAGGCTGCTGTGTCCCGAGGCTTAAATAGCGTAATAATTTCATCTTCCACGACAACATAAAGTGCTATGTAGGCGATTTCTCCTGTTGGCATTTCTTGGACGTCTCCTTGAAGGACTACAAAACCTTCATGTTTTACAATGCTTCCTATAAATTAAACGTTAATATATAAGAATTACAGTAATAGAATAGCACACAACCCGTAAAAAGAAAAATTAGCTCTTTCGTCAACGTGATATCAATTCCTTCAATTCGATCTACTTCGCCCGCGTTAGAGAACTATTCACACAAGGCCGAATAATGTCTTTCCACTGATTCTGAAATAGTTAACAACGTATTCTAGCAAATATCTTTGGAACGTTCCAGTGTTCTGTCAGGTGTTTTGAACAGACCGTCTTTCTCTACATAAGTGACAAGTTCTTTGGCCGCAGTGTAAAGAGCGTGAACTTGTGAACAATTGACGCACGTATAGTCCGCATTTAAAGCATTTCGTAGCACTGTATGTAGCATAAGGCAGAAAATATTCAATCGTGAATAATCACGTAGTACAGCGATAAAGTTGACAGATTAACCAGTTGTAAAGCGCATGTATTTCAAAGAATATTAAGAGACATAAATCGTCTCAAGAACTCTCTTCACATGTTATCACCCATTTTTGTCTCATCTGAAAACTGAATCGTAAGCAACCTGAATTGTTCCAAACAACGAAGTGGAACAGAGTATATGTTAAATAATGGTTACTTCTTGCGCTAGATGCCCACGTGTATGTAGCTGCTGGACATTCACTTCTTGTTACATAAGGGATTGTCTCGTGTATAATTATCTCGCTTAGCCTTGCAGAACTTTCTACCATGTGCCACGACACGATTGTGGGGACACTTTTCGTTAGTCGCTTCAGTTTGGACTAAATTCGGAGTAATATCCAAAAAACCTTAACCTCATACAATACCGTATAAGCTCAAGTCTTGCGCACACACAGCCACACTTTGTTAACAAACATCACCTTAGAAGGCTTAGAAAGGCGTTCCTCGTCAACGTAAGACGAATGTTTATTAGACACGCGTTGGCAACAAGATTGTCCTAAGTGCCAGTTGGTCCTATAGAATTAGCGCAAATTTCACCGCACAGCAAACAATAAACAAAAATTTCCCATCGCTATGCACTATAGACTCAAATACCACCCAATATGAACTTTTAAGATTCTTTTCAGGCTCTGTGGTTCTGTATTCACCACTCATTTGATTTTTTGCTTTTACTTCCCTTTTACTTAAGCTCTCCATCCTTTGCAAACCACTTTTAGTTTACGTGCTCATTTTCTGCAACGAGAAAAAATGAAAAAGTTGGTATTAACGTAAATTAGCCTACACAGTATGCCACAAAACTCCATTAAGCGCTAGCCTACTCGCCGCTGACAGGCCGTAGCTCGCAAAGGCGATCAGGTCTACGACTAGCCCTTGGTGCACCAATGCGTCAGCCTAGCAGTCGCCGCCCCGTGCCGTGACGTCACAGGCTCGCTTCGCCCGAAACTTCCGGCACAGCGTGCATCAGTGCGGCCGAGAGCCGGGCCTCTGTGCTGGAGGTGCAGCTGTAAGTGTACCACCTTCTCGACTGTGCATCAGCTACAGGCATAAACGATGTTCATTATACACCAAAAATCCTTTTATTTTGTACGCCAACAAGAGTTTGGATTATGCTGGATGAAGAGAATGCAGAATACTTTTTAATTCTAAGTTTTGATGTAGCTTGTATTAACAGTATAAACATTATGTAAACAAAGTATGCGAATGGCAGTTACGTAAGGAATCATTGTATCAGTACGGAAGCAGAAAGTATAAGAACTGTAACATGAGGGGCAGAAAGCTACAGAAGCCATAAGTTTATATTTTATGACGAAAATTTTGTGTAAATGGTTACTTCCATTATAATTAGGAAGACGTTATGGCATAATAAACACTTGAAAATTGAAAAGCAATATAAAATTTCAGCCAATTTTTCGTGGCATTCTTATGCGTTTTTTTAAATTCTATTGTCTCTAAAAGTACAATAACACAGGTAGAAGCTAATGATCAGATTGTGATTTCTCGCGAGTACTTACATCAGGCCGCGTGATTGCTACGATCGCAGGTTCGAATGCTGCCTCGGGCATGGATGTGTGTGAAGTCCTTAGATTAGTTAGGTTTAAGTAGTTCTAAGTTCTAGGGGACTTATGACCTCAGATGTTAAGTCCCATAGTGCTCAGAGCCATTTGAACCATTCGAACTACATCAGAATGATACGGGAGATGACTCAGTCCTCTTCAGATGTCATAAAGCCGGTCATACTCTGGAAGTGTCTATGAGGAACCAAGAGTTATGGTAAATACAGCCGAGTTGGTGCGTATAATCCCACCGCATAGCATAAAATTGAACCTCTTCCTTTGTAAGCGATTTTGAGCTGCCGGCATTACGCGATAACATTAAATAACAGGTAACAAGCGGCTGTTTCACCTGTGTTGGCATAAGCCCGTCGCCAGTACACAAGTTGTTGGTCCTGCCTTTCCTCTCTCTCCAGCTTTTAATTTCACCATGTTACAAAACAGTGGAAATTAGTTATTATGTCACGAAACTAGATAGTGATAATTGTATGAAATACATACTATTGTAATAATAATCCACCAGACCCGCTTTCTTATGTTTTACTTACTGCTACCTGTTTCGAACAATGTTCTGAAACACTACCTAGATGTAATGAAGCTATTAGCAGTACGATGTATGTACAGTCGGTGAGAGATCGTGATGCTGAACACACAGCTTTACTGTCTTTTAACACAGCATAACATGCAAGGAGACGAAGTGCTGCCAACATATTATCTACAGCTGTCAAGTCGAAAGACTATCCGAACACTGTCACACTGTTTTAAATAATGTGGGAGACTATACTGCTGCTGACTGATTTCTATTTCGTTTTTTCTTTTGTGTTCAATACACCGATGAAAAACCCCAATTTAGCATTCATCGTACCAATACAAATGAATTACAGCTTATCATGATAACGCTACGAAAAAAAATTTTTTTTAACAAAACAAACTATCCGAAATTGTCACGAATTAGCATGATAACATGTACTTTCGGCTTCTAAATGGTCTGTGTCTGCGTTCAGTCCACAATCCTACTTAAACAGGTTACAGACCTACCACGAAAGTATGCAGTTGTAGCAGTAGGTGTAGGTAGACAACAAACTCCTAAGTCAGTGCAATTGACAGCGGAAAAAACAGGCACTAACGCGTGTGCAATTCAGCAACTTTGTCACCTTTGGATCTACAGGGTACAGAATCAAGGTAGTGACGATAATTATGGGGGGGGAGGGGGGGGGGTGCCTTAGAATGTCCTTACTGATTGTCGATATGCCTGCTAGTGGCTCTTTTGCACAAGTCTCCGGTGAGATTAGACCCGAAAGCTAACACACCCTTTTGCTTGATGGGCCAACACTTTAGCGCTTAGTCTGCATGCAGCTACGTCATATCCAAAACATAGGTACGACAGAGATTCGCAGTGTAAATAGCGAAGTAAACTGCTGTTTCAGTCGGCGCGAGCTTCCTGCATTCAAAACCATACATTTTCTGCCTCTATGTCATCTCTTAAATATGAATGATTCAGAATGCCTTATCCGAATGACAAGAAAATATCGAGGAAGTAAATCGACGCTCGCGTAGTTCCTAAATGTATTCTACAATGATACAAGTTCCCCATTAGACTAGCTACAGGCAGACCACTTACGCTCAGGCGATGTGAATCTTGAACTGGCATAGCTCACCCTCCGAAGACACGGTGTCGCCGCCTGCCACTGCCTTAAATGTGAGTACCTACAGTAGGCCAATAAGTTTTATTCGCATTTCTGTAACGAAGATTTTGGTCTTAAAGCGTTGTTACAAGTAAAATCCAGGTGTACTGACTGCAACTTGAACATTAGAAGCAAAGATCAGGGAAAATTATTTGAGCGGTTCTCTTCTTCTGCAGCTGTCGTAGGTATTCTTTTACTTCTGCCTTAAGTGAATTGCAAACGGAAAACTCATTCACTGAAAGAGATTCACTTTTTAAGAAACCACCAGAAACTGTTAACATTATGAGTAGATAACATTCACATATACATATAGTTATGGCTCACCAGCCATTTGACCATCTTCTTCTGTGCGGGTGCACAAACAGTGCCAGAAATATTACGGGAATCGGCAGTAAAGCCGCAAGTAATGAGTATAATGGGCAGGGGCACTATGAACATAGTGCGGGACAATACGTTGCGAATGTGGTCTCATGGGAGGCGTGCCAGAGATAAGACCCTGCAGACGCATTACCCTCTGGGTCCTCGGTTGCCGGCACGTGAGCTCAGCGTGTTCGGCCAGAGGATTAGCTGCTCTCTGCAATAAAAAAAACTGAGTTAACCGATCAACGACGAACTTAAACCGGTGTCTTACGACGTCCGCCCCGAGCAGATGAAGCGAACAAAATGAGATTTTTTTTTTTTTTAAAGGTGGCTCAGGTGGATTGAGCGTCTGCCATGCAAGCAGGAGATCCCAGGTTAGAGTCCCGGTTGGGGCACACATATTCAACTGTCCCCGTTGAATTATAACAACGCCTATATGCAGCTAAGGGTATTCATTTCATTGTAATTTCTTTCATTTTAATATTACGTACTTGAAAACAGATTGCCTTTTGAATACTTGAATTGTCATCACCTCTAATACATAATACAACAAATCAAAAGGCAACATAACATTGCTTGTGGATGTTCGCGTTTTGTAATCGGATTACATGTGTTGCAGATGACATATAGTTTCAAATCTCAAAAGCAGACTGTGCAAGGAAATTTTTCGCAGTGACCGAAAAACAGGACTCAAAAGCCGCGAAGATAATTAAGCCAGTGAATCATTGCAGCGCAATTTCGACTCCATATTCTGACAACCTGAAAGGACAAGCAGTTGTCATGAGAATGTGAAACATGGAACAAAAAGTGCCGACAGTTTGCTTTTGCTTACGCCTTTGTCCTGCACTTTTCGGCGTGGTTACAATTTGATTTAGTAACGTTAATTTGAAGGAGTGGCCGGATGCTCGTCCTGCCGCCACTCCGTACCCGCCGGGACGGAGTCAGTGTACCCCAGCTGTCAGCATCTAGTGTAAATCATGAAATAGTGTGAACGTGTATTAAATGTCTGTGAGTCATGTATCTGAGGCGGAACATGTGGACCAGTCCGGTACTCACCTGGTGGGATGTGGAAAACCGCCTAAAAACTACGTCCAGACTGGCCGGCACACCGGCCTACGTCGTTATTCCGGTGGGCAGATTCGATCCGGGGCTGGCGTGCTTACCCAAGTCCAGGAAGCAGCGCATTAGCGCTCTTGGCTAACCTGGTGGGTCAAAAAGAAAAAAAAAGTGCCGACAGTATAGCGTGAAATATGTCATTCTTAAACAAACCTGTCATTTATTCTATAAAAACAAAGAGACGAAAAGTATCGTCTAATTGTAACGTTTACTACATAACTACTGGTAATGGTTTGTCAATAACAGCGAAAAGCACCTGATAAATGTGCTTCTCAAGACAGCTTAAAACAAAGAGGAAGCAAAGTAATAACAAGAGGTTATCAAATTTTATTTCATGAGGAAGTGCATGAGCCCAGAAATGGTACTTATTTCAAGTAGTAACAAATACATTAATCAGCTGCAAATAATACAGGACGATGATTCAAACCCGCATCTGCCCATCCTTATTTAGGTTTTACGTGATTTCCCTACATCACTTCAGGTAAATGGTTCAAATGGCTCTGAGCACTATGGGACTCAACATCTGAGGTCATCAGTCCCCTAGAACTTAGAACTACTTAAACCTAACTAACCTAAGGACATCACACACATCCATGCCCGAGGCAGGATGCGAACCTGCGACCATAGCGGTCGCGCGGTTCCAGACAGAAGCGCCTAGAACCGCTCAGCCACATCGACCGGCACTTCAGGTAAATGTCAGGATAGTTCCTTTGAAAGGGCACAGCCGACGTTCTTCCCCACCCTTCCCTAATCCGATGGGACTGCTGACCTTGCTGTTTGGTGCCCTTCCCCGAATCAACCAACCAACCACCCAAATAATACAGGGTGGGGCAAGTAAAAGTGGTCTGGAAAACAGAGTTCCAGGGAACAAATAAACATAGCAGAGGAAAGGAAATATGGTACTAACATGACTATAGCACATGTTGAAAGTGACCACCATTCATCTCTCTTGGCACTATTGGGCCCTGGTCGGCAAGTTGCTGAAGGCGGATAGAAGCTGGACAGCTGAAATTTCTGCTGTACCCTTTACTACTTGGAAGACGAGGTTAACCTTGGTGAGCAAGAGATGGAATCTCTGTGCAGTATCTCGCAGATGATGCATTTTTCCCATAGGTTTGTTTCATGCTTGTTTCACATTAACGACCCCTCAAGGCTGTCACAACATTTACAACTGAATTATCTAGCTGTAATTGTTAAAGCAACCTGCTGTTTTAGGTATTACAGAACTTGTGGTTAAATCTTACTCAGTGTACAACACCAATGATAGTAGCTGGGCAAAGTAGATTCTGGGAGGGGGGGTTTTGTTATTGTGGGTTGCGCACATTCAGGGGCAGACTTGATTCATTTACGGCCTTCTCCCCCTATCCTTAACCTACCGTTCTATTAATTGATTTATGACACCATGGGGCGTTGATTTATGACCCCCTGGGGATAATCCATCCTTCTGAGAAACATGTACCCCTCCCCCTCTTCCACCCTCACCTCTCTGGGAAATCTTCAACCCTCCACACCCCTTCTCTCTGATAGAAGCACACTTTTGTTACCTCCTGAGAAATCCCTCAGACTTCCCTTCCCACCTCCCCATTCAGAAAAAAATGCTGGGAAAGTCGCCCACTCTGGCTGCTAGTGTGGAAGGAGTAAGTAGTACCCTGTCCATCAACTATATGTCCTAATTGCTAATTACACAGTTGCAGATTGCAAGTGTTATCTTGTCTGAAAATGTTTGCATGTGTGCTCAGTCTGATGTACAGTGATCCACTGAGCTAGTGCACAATACCACCACCAGAGGACATCCCTAACACAGCCATCCTTCCCTCCCTCCCAGAAAAAATTGGAAAGAAAAGTCCCTGTGCTGTCAATGTGTGAAGGACATAGAACCCCACACAACCCCCTTCTGTCTCAGAAAACATGCACCACTTCTAATATCAAATTAATTGACTAATTAACTAAACTGATCAAAAATTGGTGGGAATTAGCTTGTCCACTTTTATGACATCATGGGTTTTTGCTTGCACAGTTAGGTCAAAATCCTTCATGTTAGAATGCTATCTTCTGATCAGAAAGGAAAGAACATGAATTGAACACGAGATCATGCACTGAGAGAAGCTGGTCCTTCGGCTCAACCTGGAGTGGCGCCAATCGCAATTTTGGGCAGGCGCCACACCACACCACATGGACTGGGCTGCCAGCAACCCTTTGATTCCCAAGATTTGGATGGGAGGCGTCAGTCACCTGTCGAATTTAATCCTCCTGACGAATGCGTAATACAGTATATCAGCTTCCTTTGAAATTTGATCCATGCTCACTTGCTGCCTCTCTCTGTCTCAAGTGGTTACTTCCTGTTAGTAGTGGGAGAAAGTTTGTGTCACCCCACTCTGCATAGTTGCCAAATTTATTCAAGATGGTGGATCGAAGATGGTGATGGTAGCTATGGCTACATCGCAATGTCATGGCGGGAAGTTCAAATTTTGAAGGGAAAATAGGTCAATTGGGCTACCTCCACTAACCTAACCGCCTCCTCTCCCTTCCCCTCCCCTCCTCTCGCCATGAGGTCCAGAGCCCTACTGACCTAGTACACAGTACGCTCACCAGAGGGCGCTATCGTCCCATGGCGGTCTGTGGGGAGAAATGGAGGGAAAAGGACTCAGCCTGTGCTGGGCTGATGGAGAGAGGAAGGACTGTACATTATTTATCTTGGAAAAATTTACTTAGGGACGGATTTCACCTAGTTTATTTATTACACTGATACAAAACACTCGCCCTGCTGTGCTTGGGGTCACAATGTACAGCATACATACCTGCAAATTACTCGTAAAGCACCGAAATAATGCAGTTCAATGATGTGCAGACACGTAAACAACCCGTAAATTGCAAAATAATGCATGTATAATACTCTGCTAACAAACTCACTAATTCTAAACTGTCCAGATAATGCAATACACAGCCTACAGACCTGCAAACTACTCGTAAATCACCGAAATAATGCATATATAACACTCTGTCAATTCGCTCACAACACTTAAACAGGCGAAAATAATGTAGTGCACAAACACTCATTGCACGTAAAAAACGTTTTCGAACTAATGTCAACCGCAATGTATCAGGGGCTCCAACATGCGCACATGCCGACGCCGCTGACACCGAACAGGCGCTTTGCAGCCTGCCGCCAGCAGGTAAATGTCGCATCTATTTTCGGGTATACAGTTAGAGTTGTTCGAATGTTGTACTGACATCACATGTCTATGTAAATAAGAGCCAAGTCACCCTCTGGGCCGCACACACGTGTTTTCTTAACCACTGTAACTGATGCGTGCCTGCCAGTCTACAGCCAAGAGGGATGTTTGCATAGCAGCTCACCCTTGCAGACCCAGCTAAAAGGTTCTCAATGTTATACTGACGTCACAGGTCACGCTACAGAAATCTGTTCCAATGCTTCCCAAAATAGCACAGAGTGCATTGTTCCTAGCGATCCTAATGGGACAATCGAGCTGCATCTAGCCCTGCACGCGTTTGCCTGCCCAGCATCACCGCAAAATGTTCGCGTGGTGACTCACCATCGCAGGCCCATCTAAAAGGTTCTCAATATTATACTGACATCAGAGGTCTATGTAAATAAGAGCCAAGTTTCCCCTCTAAACGCGCTACAGAAATGTGTTGCAATGTTTCCCGGAATAGCACATGGTCCATTTTCCCCATTGATCCTAACAGCACATGCGAGACACCTCCGACAGCGTATGTGTTTACTCAGCCACCACGCGTACCTGAAGGTCTCGCACAGGCCTAATTGCCAAGCGCAAGATTTTTGCGTAGTGGCTCACCCGTGCTGGTGCAGCTAAAAATTTCTCAGTGTTATACTGACATCACATATCTATGTAAAAAGAGCCAAGTCTGCCTCTCAGAAATAGTAAAGCGCTGCAGAAACAGTTAACGATCGCTTTTGTAGGAGCTTTCGTTATGTCTCAGCTTGTCTGCATGGTAATTTTGGTCCTTACAGGACCTGTTCACGAAAATAGCCCAGAATAACACCGATTGCATTCTTACTGATGGTCCTAATGAGGCATGACGTGTTACCCTTCCCAGAAATCGTAATATCTTGCTTTCAACATACGTCTCAGAAACGGTAAACTTCTCGCCACTAAAAGTCTTCATCACGTATGTGCACACTTGCGAAAACACCGTTAATCATAAAAGCATTATTGTTACCTGGAGAGCGAGAGAGACGATGGTCGCATTAGGCCCTTCCAGAAATAGTGACGTTGTATAAAAGCTTCTCATTGGCTGTACATTTAAATGAAGCTCTTTATTGGTCAACTCGGTCTATATATAAACCCACAACGAACCTCCATTGTCCTTCATTCCCTGCTGCCTGCCTTGTTGTGCATTCCATTGTATCTGTGTGTACTTGTTGTTTTCTCTCCACAAGATGAAGAGAGGTAGCTGCAGCAACGCTTCAGAGTGTAGTGGAAAGAGGCATAGAGTTTTGGGGACAGGATTACCAAGTCAGTAAATTATTTCTAATTTGAGTGTAAATCTTCGTGTGTATGTTAAATTCGTCTTATTAATTCCGTCTCCCTGTTATAGTACAACTCCACGATTTTATCTTGGGGTGTGAAGAGAGACAGGAGGGGGCTGGACCATGGCAGACTCTTGAGGTCCAGCCTCCTGTGGTGGGTTCACAGCCAGAATTGCCATGTGAGTATAATTTTCATTGTAATTTGTTCTTGTATAGTAGCTATTCAAAATTTTCTTATTTCATTCTTTTTTTTCCTCTAGCTCACTTGATGCAAATGCAAACTGAGCTGGAGGCAGAGCTGGGGGCTGATAAGAACTATTCACTGCAGCAGCAGCAGCAATGTTATGTGGATCGGCCTCCAGCTGTGGATAACCAACAACAACACTCACGTATGTATAGAAACAAATATCCGTGTGTGATCTTTCTGTGTAACTCGACATTCAAAATAAATAAAATTTTGTCTCATCCTGTTACAGGAACAGCTCTCGAGGAATAGTTCGATTTATTGGACAGGCAGCTGGAGGCTTTTCATCAGCAGATGCAGGAACAGCCTCCAGCAAATAATGAGATGCCTGAGCTGCATACTTGTAAGTTGAGAAAAAGATTACCTTTGTACGTTCCTCTAGTAGTAGTGGTAGTAAGAGTAGTAGTAGTATAGGAAGTTTTTTTCTGTAACAAATCGGTTTATATATCTTGTTCGTTGTTGTTGTAGATGAGACAGACGAATTGCCAGATGTGGATTCTAATGAGGAAGATGACATGCCTGAATGGGTCAGACAATGGCGCACTCATCTGGCCTTATTAGAGGATGATGATGACATTTTTGAGGGTGTGGTGGAGTCACCCCATGAAGTGTTAATGCCTTGGAGCTAGAGCGAAAAAGGTAATTACTCACTCTGCTTATAACCATGTGATCGTCAGCATTCTTTCCTTCACTGCGCCAGCAGCTGTAAGCAATGTACTTAACTATTATGTATTATATCTCTTTTTCTACAGTGGTTGCGTCTTCGCAGCCACAACACAGTGTGGCACACATACCGGAGTCGACTAAACCTTCTTCCTTCCCAAAGCGGCGCCAGGTAAGGCACGCATCGGCTATAAGGGCGCCGCTAATCGCTGCGCGGGAAGACGCCGCCGCCCCAGCACCGACGCTCTGCCGTCCGTGGGCCGAGCAACAAACCGCTACCCCTCAAGTTACTGGGCCGGGTCTGCAACAGCAGCAACAACAGCATCAGTAAACATCACCACAGCCCGGCTGTTCCCATCGCTCTGACCTGGTAGCACTGCAACATCCTCCTCCGTCATCATCATCATCATCATCATATCAGCCTTGTCAGGATCGGAGTAAACGCAAGGTATGTGTGCCATGGCGCACACCGACTTCTCTCCCCAACACCATCATCTATTAATAGTAATAGAGAAGCTCCTGTGGCTAGTGGCAGTTCTCTCTCCCGTCCTTTTAGTGAAGGACGTCATGTCAGTTAGAATACTCGGTGATTGCAGACACCTGTGAGGAGCGAATCTCGTTCACAAGGATCGAGAACCCGGCAGGGGGGTATTGACCCTGTTGGTTTTCTAAGGACGTGCTTTCCTATCGTGGAAACGCAGCTCCTCAAGGTAGTCAATGATCCGCAGTATTCCGCCATTAAAGGCAGCGTGGTGCTTTGCATCGAATTATCGTACCCTCCCAACGTTGATGCTGGTGTTGAAGAGACAACTCTTCATTATCTTTGGGGGGGGGGGGGGGGAAGGCGTGATAACGCGTAGCACGTCAATCGCCGAGTGGTTTCGTAAATCCACCTTGAGTGCTATACTGGCCCAGTTTTCTCATATGGAGGTCAGAGAGTCAGCTAAAGCACTCAGCCGAATACTACACCTGGACAATCATACACACATCTATGATCCGGTAAATGGAGGGTCTAGCTATATCAAGCTCCCTAAAGATATAGCTAACAAGAGGGCATGCATTAATGTCGAAAATAGAAACGATCAGGTTTGCTTTGCATGGTCAATCCTGGCCTGGGAAAGAAATTACAATTACGGAGATCGTCCTGAGCATCCCAGTACATACCCAGCTATCAACTAATCACCATGTAAAACATATTTGATTAAGGTGCCTGAATTATTTCTCCTCAGACAAGTTATTTGTGGCGCATCTAGTAGACTGTGCTTTCAAGGATCCGGTACTTGTTATTATGCCTACAGAGGAAAACAAATTCATAAAGTTTAAGAATGCTCACCACCAGGAGTGCTGCCTACTTGTGGTGTGCACCAACTTTGAATGCCTCCTAGCTCCCATGACCCACTGTGAAGGTGACCCTACAGCCTCACACACCACCTTTACAAAAAAAACACGTACCATATGTGGCAGTGTTCCAAATTGTATCGTCCTATGATTCCAGTCTTAACCGCTACAAATCTTATATCGGGGATAATCCTGCGGCTTGGCTGCTCACTGAGCTCGAAAAACTTTCATGGGACGTTGATAAGCTTTACAGCGACAACGTTCCCATGACCAGTTGATTGTCATATCTGTTCTGGTACCGAGCGCCGTGGGTTTCGAGTCACGCCAGATGGCATGGACCTCAATTACCACTAGAGATCTCTACATCCGTCATGCTGTAAGCCGTGACTGCACGCGTTCCT
This sequence comes from Schistocerca serialis cubense, assembly GCF_023864345.2. Lineage (NCBI taxonomy): Eukaryota > Metazoa > Arthropoda > Insecta > Orthoptera > Acrididae > Schistocerca > Schistocerca serialis. The sequence goes on along the minus strand of NC_064640.1, from coordinate 654,093,952 downwards.
GGCCCGCCTATAACGTGAGCACGTGGTCTCAGCAGCCAATAGCGACGTACTGTATCCTGTATACAAGCACCTCCCTCTTGCTCAGCTAAGCAGTCTGATATTCGTGTGAGTCTATCGACATCTCGGCTACAGACAGCTTCTTTACTGTACTTTGTTTTCGTTTACAAGTGTATGTTGTGGATTCGTTCAGTTTTTGCTTGTGCCCCGTTGTTTCTTGCGTGTTGTCGTCGTAAGGTCTTGCTCGGTTGTCTGTCGTTGTTCGTGTCTGTCCTTTTCCGTTCGTTTGTTTGTTCGCAGGCCGCTCCCGTTTGGTCCCGCCACACTTCGTTCTCAGCAACATCTGTGGTCTGCCGTTAGACAGAAAAGCAGAAACTCTTCGTAGAGACCACTGTCAACTTAAGGGGAAGTTCCATGGTGTGGCTCACAAGGTGTGCAATTTGAAGTACCAGCTACCAAGTAACAAACCCGTTTTCTGTCGGAACTGAAGTGGATATGACGCTCACTTTCTAGTTGAGCACTTGGCTGATTTCGGTTTGGAGAAAGATCAGGTCAGTGTCCTACTTGAGAACGTCGAAAAATATATTTCATTCTCCAAACGAATTACACCAAGAATTACGCTCCACTTCCTTGATAAGCTACGTTTTATGCAGGTGCCACTCCAGAAACTCATTGAAACTCTACCTTGGGAGGATATGAATATCACTCGAGCTTCATTCCCCGATGAGGAAAAGTTTCAACTTGTGACTAGGAAGGGGATTTCCCATTGGAGTATGTGGAGAGTATAGTGAAACTCAATGAAACCAGGCTACCCGAAATAACTACATTCTCCAGAAACCTTACAGGCAATGCCATAACGCATGCAGAGTATGGGCACGCTCTGAATATCTGACAGGAATTCAATATTTCCACTTTCGGAGAGTACGCACAGCTTTACATGGACAGAGACGTGGGCTTGCTTGCAGACGTTTTCGAGAAATGCATGGATACATATTCTCCAGACCCCCGCCTTTTATTACACGGCACCTGGGTTGTCTTGGGACACAATGCTCAAGAAAACGAAGTGCAGCATTTAATTATTGACCAATGCTGATATGCTTCTTTTCTTTGAGTGAGGGATCAGTGGGGGAATTTACCAATGTGTCCATAGGCATTTGAAGGCAAATAACCCGCAGATGGATGATGGATTCAAGGCATCCATTGATCCGAGTTACATAACGTACCTGGACGTAAATAACTTATACGGGCACGCCATGCAGCAATCACTGCCGATTGGTGAGTTTCGATGAGTGCCCGAAGACGAATGCAGAGGATTAGGTGGAAAAATCATAGGAGTATGGCAGTTGATTCTGATGTAGGGTATGTAGTGGAGGCAGAACTCACATACCCTGTTAGTTTGCATGATGTGCACGCTGATTTGCTTCTGTGTCCAGAGCAACTAGTTCAGAGAGGTGTCTCCATGCCAAAACTGATGACAATGCTGGGGGATAAGCGGAGATACATTATTCATTACCGTAATCTCCAGCAGTGCCTCAGCTTGGATATGTAGCTGGTTAGAAACACCTGGGCTATCTCCTTCAAGCAGTCCCCCTGGTTGAAGGACTATATCGATTTGAATAGGACACAGAGAGCTTCCGCAATGTGTGACGCTGAGAATGAATTCGACATGTCCTCGTACACTGCTAATAATCCTTATGGTATTATTCCACAGAATAAGAAGGTTATCGGTCGGTGAATGGAGTTTGTAGGTCTACGCTCAAAAATGTATGTGTATTGCATATTGGGAGGTACCACCGAGAGGCAGGCTAAGTGTGTGCGTCGTGTGGCATCAAGAGCCCTCTCTATCGAAGACTATTTGCGGTGCCTGTGCAGTGATACGGCAGACCAGTATTTGGCCGAGAGAACACTAGGTGTACTGTGCTGCAGTCTAAAGTCGGTCTGTCGCGTCATGACGATGAAAGAGTCATTTGTGATAACGGAACTGAACTCTCCCGTACTCACGATACACACTTGTAGCGGGAGAAGGGGTGGGGTACTCTGATTGAGTGAGATTGAGAGAGAGAGAGAGAGAGAGAAAGAGAGAGAGTCTGCAGAGTAGTAGTATGACCCTTTTGTCATAGTGTAAGTAGTTTGTATGTGTTGTGTCAATATTTTTGTGTACTATGTTGTTGTTGTTGTTGTGGTCTTCAGTCCTGAGACTGGTTTGATGCAGCTCTCCCTGCTACTCTATCCTGTGCAAGCTTCTTCATCTCCCAGTACCTACTGCAGCTTACACCCTTCTGAATCTGCTTAGTGTATTCATCTCTTGGTCTCCCTCTACGATTTTTACCCTCCACGCTGCCCTCCAATACTAAATTGGTGATCCCTCGATGTCTCAGAACATGTCCTACCAACCGATCCCTTCTTCTAGTCAAGTTGTGCCACAAGCTCCTCTTCTCCCCAATTCTATTCAATACCCCCTCATTAGTTATGTGATCTACCCATCTAATCTTCAGCATTCTTCTGTAGCACCATATTTCGAAAGCCTCTATTCTCTTCTTGTCCAAACCATTTATCGTCCACGTTTCACTTCCATACATGGCTACACTCCATACAAATACTTTCAGAAACGACTTCCTGACATTTAAATCTATACTCGATGTTAACAAATTTTTCTTCTTCAGAAACGCTTTCCTTGCCATTGCCATTCTACATATTATATCCTCTCTACTTCAACCATCATCAGTTATTTTGCTCCCCAAATTGGGGTAACTCCTTTACTACTTCAAGTATCTTATTTCCTAATCTAATTCCCTCAGCATCACCTGATTTAATTCGACTACATTCCATTATCCTAGTTTTGCTTTTGTTGATGTTCATCTTATACCCTCCTTTCAAGACACTGTCCATTCCGTTCAGCTGCTCTTCGAAATCCTTTGCTGTCTCTGACAGAATTACAATGTCATCGGCGAACCTCAAAGTTTTTATTTCTTCTCCATGGATTTTAATTCCTACTCCGAACTTTTCTTTTGTTTCCTTTATTGCTTGCTCAATATACAGATTGAATAACATCGGGGATAGGCTACAACCCTGTCTCACTCTCTTCCCAACCACTGCTTCCCTTTCATACCCCTCGACTCTTATAACTGTCATCTGCTTTCTGTACAAATTGTAAATAGCCTTTCGCTCCCTGTATTTTACCGATGCCACCTTCAGAATTTGAAAGAGAGTATTCCAGTCAACATTGTCAAAAGCTTTCTCTAAGTCTACAAATCCTGGAAACGTAGGTTTGCCTTTCCTTAATCTTTCTTCTAAGATAAGTCGTAGGGTCAGGATTGACTCACTTGTTCCAACATTTCTATGGAATCCAAACTGATCTTCCCCGAGGTCGGCTTCTATCATTTTTTCCATTTGTCTTTAAAGAATTCGCGTTAGTATTTTGCAGCTGTGACTTATTAAACTGATAGTTCGGTAATTTTCACATCTGTCAACACCTGCTTTCTTTAGGATTGGAATTATTATATTCTTCTCGAACTCTGAGGGTATTTCGCCTGTCTCATACATTTTGCTCACCAGATGGTAGAGTTTTGTCAGGGCTAGCTCTCCCAAGGCTGTCAGTAGTTCTAATGGAATGTTGTCTACTCCGGGGGCCTTGTTTCGATTCAGGTCTTTCAGTGCTCTGTCAAACTCTTCACGCAGTATCATATCTCCCATTTCATCTTCATCTACATCCTCTTCCATTTCCATGATATTGTCCTCAAGAACATCGCCCCTGTATAGACCCTCTATATACTCCTTCCACCTTTCTGCTTTCCCTTCTTTGCTTAGAACTGGGTTTCCATCTGAGCTCTTGATATTCATGCAAGTGGTTCTCTTTTCTCCAAAGGTCTCTTTAATTTTCCTGTAGGTAGTATCTATCTTACCCCTCGTGAGATAAGCCTCTACATCCTTACATTTGTCCTCTAGCCATCCCTGCTTAACCATTTTGCATTTCCTGTCGATCTCATTTTTGAGACGTTTGTATTCCTTTTTGCCTGCTTCATTTACTGCATTTTTATATTTTCTCCTTTCATCAATTAAATTCAATATTTCTTCTGTTACCCAAGGGTTTCTACTAGCCCTCGTCTTTTTACCTATTTGATCCTCTGCTGCCTTCTCTATTTCATCCCTCAAAGCTACCCATTCTTCTTCTATTGTAATTCTTTCCCCCATTCCTGTCAATTGTTCCCTTATGCTCTCCCTGAAACTCTCTACAACCTCTGGTTCTTTCAGTTTATCCAGGTCCCATCTCCTTAAATTCCCACCTTTTTGCAGTTTCTTCAGTTTTAATCTACAGTCCATAACCAATAGATTGTGGTCAGAGTCCATATCTGCCATTGGAAATGTCTTACAATTTAAAACCTGGTTCCTAAATCTCTGTCTTACCATTATATAACCTATCTGATACCTTTTTTATATCGCCAAGGTTCTTCCATGTATACAGCCTTCTTTCATGATTCTTGAACCAAGTGTTAGCTATGATTAAGTTATGCTCTGTGCAAAATTCTACCAGGCGGCTTCCTCTTTCATTTCTTAGCCCCAATCCATATTCACCTACTATGTTTCCTTCTCTCCCTTTTCCTACTCTCGAATTCCAGTCACCCATGACTATCAAATTTTCGTCTCCTTTCACTACCTGAATAATTTCTTTTATCCCCTCATACATTTCATCAATTTCTTCGTCATCTGCAGAGCTAGTTGGCATATAAACTTGTACTACTGTCATAGACGGGGCTTCGTGTCTATCTTGGCACAATAATGCGTTCACTATGCTGTTTGTAGTAGCTTACCCGTACTCTTATTTTTTTATTCATTATTAAACCTACTCCCGCATTACCCCTATTTGGTTTTGTATTTATAACCCTGTATTCACCTGACCAAAAGTCTTGTTCCTCCTGCCACCGAACTTCACTAATTTCCACTATATCTAACTTTAACCTATCCATTTCCCTTTTTAAATTTTCTAACCTACCTGCCCAATAAAGGGATCTGACATTCCACGTTCCGATCCGTAGAACACCAGTATTCTTTCTCCTGATAACGACGTCCTCTTGAGTAGTCCCCGCCCGGAGATCCGAATGGGGGACTATTTTACCTCCGGAATATTTTACCCAAGAGGACGCCATCATCATTTAATCATACAGTAAAGCTGCATGCCCTCGGGAAAAATTACGGCTGTAGTTTCCCCTTGCTTTCAGCCGTTCGCAGTACCAGAACAGAAAGCCCATTTTGGTTAGTGTTACAAGGCCAGATCAGTCAATCATCCAGACTGTTGCCGCTGCAACTACTGAAAAGGCTGCTGCCCCTCTTCAGGAACCACACGTTTGTCTGGCCTCTCAACAGATACCCCTCCGTTGTGGTTGCACCTACGGTACGACTATCTGTGTCGTTGAGGCACGTAAGCCTCCCCACAAACGGCAAGGTCCATAGTTCATGGAGGGGTGTACTATGTACTCATTTATATACATACATAGAGAGAATGTGTGGAAAAAAGGATAAAAAGAAAAAGTAAAAAATTGATTACATTCTCACCACGTGTGAGAAAGAGGGAATTTAAAAAAAAAAGCATGGGAAATTTTATAAGGCATAAACACGAAAAATATTTATATATTTATTTATTTATTTATTCATATGGAACATACGTGTAGCCTTTAAATATATGTATCTTCGCACCATGTGCGTCTTGTAAATGGAATAGCTTTTAAGTTTTTCACCTGCTGCTAGCCATCCAAGTTAGAATAGTTTGTAAGTGTATATATATATATATATATATATATATATATATATATATATATATATATATATATATATGCTGTTTGTAGTAGCTTACCCATACTCCTATTTCTTTTTTCATTATTAAACCTATATATATATATATATATATATATATTATGCGACTACATGGAGACCATCATCTACGTGAAGGGATATATATATATATATATATATATATATATATATATATATATATGCTGTTTGTAGTAGCTTACCCGTACTCCTATTTTTTTATTCATTATTAAACCTATATATATTTTACCCAAGAGGACGCCATCATCATTTAATCATACAGTAAAGCTGCATGCCCTCGGGAAAAATTACGGCTGTAGTTTCCCCTTGCTTTCAGCCGTTCGCAGTAGATGATGGTCTCGATGTGGTCGAATAATTTAAGCGCCATCACCATATCTTTATAGAGCATACCTGGATCATCCCAGTGAATTCCATGGTAGAAATGTGTCTTAGCACACTTCACGTACTTGAAAGACTTTGGTGATTCTATGTTTGCTAAGAATGTCTCTATTATTCCTGCATATTCTGTGTGTGCTGTGAACACGATATCTTTAAATATGAACTGTCTAAGCTCACCATCATAGAAACCCTGAGCGTCCACAATGATGTTCACACGCACATCTATATGCTCAGGCTTAATTATCTCGTTCTGTTTTGAGCAGTCTATTATGACGATCGGTGATAGCTCCATGAACTTCGATGGACTGAGTAGACACCCTCCTCCTTTTTCTTCAGCACTTTCATAGTAAGAAGCACGAAACCTTGCATACATGTCATATGCTAGACTGTATACATTTTCATTACATTGTAGGTGTAAATTGTCATATGGGTAGAATTCGGAGTTCAGGTGGACTTTGGCATTAGTTAACTTGCAGTTGGAATCATTTGCTATATTCCCTCTTCTGTCTGTCTGAGACGCAAGTACGATAAATCTAGGTCTCTCTAGCTGCGAAGAGGTTTTAATAGGCCATGTCTGTCTGCTCGAACTCGGTAACACTGCGTACTCGAAAACCTGCCATGAGTGAAATGTCAGTGACAGAAATGTACCGGAATTCAGGACTTTTAAAAGCTTCAAACGCTCCACGATACTTGCCTTCAGGTGACTGAATGTTCAGTAGCGATGTATTCTGTACCGCTGCATGACGGTCTTGAAATACCTATTGTAGAACTCCCCACCATGATCGGTTTGGAGGTTGTATGGGCATCGATTCGTCCCTGTCTGTAGCAAACACTCAGCCACATCCGCGACGTTTCTACCCGTTTTTGTTTTAATAGGTAATGCACAGTCAAATTTGGAACATGTATCAATAACCATTAAAATATATTTGAATCCATTATTCTCATGTGAATATTCCCTCATATCTACAAGATCAGCTTGCCATAAGTCATCCAAACCTTTAATCATAATATGCCTATGAGGGTGTGTTTTGCATGCTGGTTTGCGCAGTTCTCGAAATATTGTCTCTATACTTATTCGATGATATCTCTCTCGCTAAGTTCAGATATTATTATAACAGCCTCATTCGAATGAGCTGTATTACCTGGCCGGCCGGTGTGGCCGTGCGGTTCTAAGCGCTCCAGTCTGGAACCGCGTGACCGCTACGGTCGCAGGTTCGAATCCTGCCCCTGTCATGGATGTGTGTGATGTCCTTAGGTTAGTTAGGTTTAAGTAGTTCTAAGTTCTAGGGGACTGATGACCACAGATGTTAAGTCCCATAGTGCTCAGAGCCATTTGAACCATTTTGTATTACCTGCAGCAGTTGATGCCACGAGCAACTGTTGTCGATCTTGTCTGAACAGAACAACAATAGGTCGAATGTGGATGCGTTTTAACCTTCGTGGCTCATACAAATGGACAGATATTTTCCCAGAAACAACTGCTCGGTATAATCGCACCAAATATAGCACGTTAAGAATGAGACCAATCGACGTTCGTGATAATGGACTCATGGATACGGTGTACTATCGCTTTAAAATGCTGAATCCATGCAGACGGAAATTTAATGTAGGTGATTTGGCACGTATCTCAAAACACAAGACGGCATTTGAGAAATCATACATACCGAACTAGTCAACAGAGATATTTAAGTTTCAGAGGTTCAAACAACGAACCCTGGAACTTATATTCTGAAGGGTAGTAAAGGCGAAGAAATTTCAGGCTGCTTCTACAACGAGGAGTTGCAGAAATGTTCACAATCGGATGTGTTTCTCGTGGAGAGAGTCATAAGAAGTCGGGGAAACAAAGCTCTAGTCAAATGCCTTGGTTTTCCTGCTGCACAAAACAGTTGAATTGATGCTAACGATGTGCTACATAATGTATTGGTAGAACTCGAAGTGCTTTAACCGATCCTCTTCTTCTTCTTCTTCCCGCACCTTTCTGCTTCAGTGCGTTTTTAGCTCTGCTTCCCGCCCTTGTCCTTCTTCTTCTTCTCTTCTCCGTATCGCCATAGCCTTATGAGCTAAAATCCTATCTGCAATGTGACGACTGGAGAGATCTTTACTTGCAGCGTATGCAATGTTATGTCCCATACACGCTTCGTCGAGCAGATTAACCCCCTTATCACCTCTTCCCAAGCGTTTCTGAAGCTAGTCCCAGGTCCATAGCAGTTATATCCCGGGATTGTAATTCTACTAGCAGTTTGTCTAGAATACCACCAGTACACGTCCATCCGCTCGATGCAATCTGAAACGAGACTCGTCCGACTAGGCAACATCTTTCCAGTCATCAGTGGTTCAATATCGCTGTTGGCGGGCCCAAGCGAAGGGTAAAGCTTTGTGTCGTGCATTCATCAAGGGTACATGGGTGGACCTTCGGCTCAGAAAGCCCGTATCGGTGATGTTTCGTTGAATGGTTCGCAAGCTGACGCTTGTTGATCGCCCAGAATTGAAATCTGCAGCAATTTGCGGAAGGCTTACACTTACGCCACGTTGAAAGATTATCTTCAGTCGTTGTTGGTTCTGTTCTTGCACGATCTTTTTCCGGCCGCAGTGGTGTCGGAGATTTGATGTTTTTCCGGATTCCTAATATTACAGTACACTTGTGAAATGTTCGTACGGGAAAATCCCCACTTCATCGCTACTTCGGAGATTCTGTGTCTCACCGCTCGTGCGCCGAGTGTAACACAATGTTGAAACTCACTTGATAATCTACCATTGTAACAGCAGTAAACGATCTAACAACTGCGCCAGTCACCAGTTGTCTTGTATAGGCGTTGCCGACCGCAGCGCCGTATTCTGCCTGTTTACATGTCTCTGTATTTCAATACGCGTGACTATGCCCGTTTCTTTAGCGGTTCACTGTATATGCGGACCATCAAGCTGGAATGTCTGTTAGTGCATTTGACCCTTATACTACGTTCAAAATCAATGCTATCGTAGATCTAACAGCCAGAAAATGCATATTTCTCGACTAAGACATCATTGCGAGTACAATACACTTGAGTACGTCCACTTGGGGTTAATTTTCAGGGGCCAAGCAAAAGGATAGAGAAACTTTTGCATATCGCAGAATTATTCTTTGTGGAATCCAAACACATTTAATCGCCGTACCTGTTTAACACTTTGGAGGAGGAGCACCCTGAGACGGATCTGATGTAGCTGACAAAAATCAGTTTATTACTAAAGAAAAAGAACATGTTAGAGCGTCATACAAAGATTTTGCATGTTACATGTGCAAGAAATGGTTACTTAATGATACACATACAAAAATGTGTATGTTTAGATCTTATAACATGCGTGTCGAAGCTGAATTTTCGAAAGGAATACCATGCTATGTAGAAACCTCCTATAGGCTTGAATGCAAAGCTTGCTATATTCCTAGCGCACATTAGACTTCTGTTTATCACTTCAGTGTACCAGCCGTATACAGGGTGAGTCAGAAGGAAAGGTACGTGTTTTGACGGGTGATAGCATTACTAATTCTGAACAAAAAACTTGATGTGGACATATGCCCTATTCCGAATGGTTTCGGAGATAGAACACTTTTAATGTACATTTCTTTTTATTTTCTGTATTATTCATTGTCATTGTTTACAACGTACCACATTAATTTAAAGGACGTTGAGACGAACATTTTGATACAGGACGCTTGTGGTCTATAAAGTCGGAAAACTGCCTCAAACTGGCCTACAAAAAGAACCTAAGCTACAGCGCACGCACGTCGCGCGAGATTTTCAATATTCCCGCGATCTCTCAGCGCAAACTGTTAGTCCTAGACAAAAAATAAATAGGACCTTTTTTGTAGCAAATTTAATTTAGTTTAATTGTGTACTGAGACACGTTTTCGTTGGAGTGTGCGGTTTTCGAAATATTAAAGAAAAACGTACAAAAGTGATATTAGACGTGTTCTATCTCGGAAACCGTTCGCAGTAGGGTATATGTCCATATGAAGTATTTTGTTTAGAATCACTAATACTATCGCATCTCAAAGCATGTAGCTTTCTTCCTGACTCACCCTGTATAACCGAACAGCCACTACGAACCCATCATCATTTCGTTGTTCAACTTCAAGTGCGTGCAGGATGTCTGTTAATAAGGGGATGCTGTTATAGGCTAGGAGGGACAGTAGCAGCGCCGTAATTCTAATAGTGAATTTGAGCAGTGGTAGTGTGTCTTGTGCAAAGTATGGTCGTGGATACTGAGGTTCATGCTTTAGTTATCGCTATCTCAAAACTATTAGAGGGGAATAGTGACTGAACGGCTCTGCTTTATTTAAGAACACATACACTCCTGGAAATTGAAATAAGAACACCGTGAATTCATTGTCCCAGGAAGGGGAAACTTTATTGACACATTCCTGGGGTCAGATACATCACATGATCACACTGACAGAACCACAGGCACATAGACACAGGCAACAGAGCATGCACAATGTCGGCACTAGTACAGTGTATATCCACCTTTCGCAGCAATGCAGGCTGCTATTTTCCCATGGAGACGATCGTAGAGATGCTGGATGTAGTCCTGTGGAACGGCTTGCCATGCCATTTCCACCTGGCGCCTCAGTTGGACCAGCGTTCGTGCTGGACGTGCAGACCGCGTGAGACGACGCTTCATCCAGTCCCAAACATGCTCAATGGGGGACAGATCCGGAGATCTTGCTGGCCAGGGTAGTTGACTTACACCTTCTAGAGCACGTTGGGTGGCACGGGATACATGCGGACGTGCATTGTCCTGTTGGAACAGCAAGTTCCCTTGCCGGTCTAGGAATGGTAGAACGATGGGTTCGATGACGGTTTGGATGTACCGTGCACTATTCAGTGTCCCCTCGACGATCACCAGTGGTGTACAGCCAGTGTAGGAGATCGCTCCCCACACCATGATGCCGGGTGTTGGCCCTGTGTGCCTCGGTCGTATGCAGTCCTGATTGTGGCGCTCACCTGCACGGCGCCAAACACGCATAAGACCATCATTGGCACCAAGGCAGAAGCGACTCTCATCGCTGAAGACGACACGTCTCCATTCGTCCCTCCATTCACGCCTGTCGCGACACCACTGGAGGCGGGCTGCACGATGTTGGGGCGTGAGCGGAAGACGGCCTAACGGTGTGCGGGACCGTAGCCCAGCTTCATGGAGACGGTTGCGAATGGTCCTTGCCGATACCCCAGGAGCAACAGTATCCCTAATTTGCTGGGAAGTGGCGGTGCGGTCCCCTACGGCACTGCGTAGGATCCTACAGTCTTGGCGTATTCCGCGCGTCGCTGCGGTCCGGTCCCAGGTCGACGGGCACGTGCACCTTCCGCCGACCACTGGCGACAACATCGATGTACTGTGGAGACCTCACGCCCCACGTGTTGAGCAATTCGGCGGTACGTCCACCCGGCCTCCCGCATGCCCACTATACGCCCTCGCTCAAAGTCCGTCAACTGCACATACGGTTCACGTCCACGCTGTCGCGGCATGCTACCAGTGTTAAAGACTGCGATGGAGCTCCGTATGCCACGGCAAACTGGCTGACACTGACGGCGGCGGTGCACAAATGCTGCGCAGCTAGCGCCATTCGACGGCCAACACCGCGGTTCCTGGTGTGTCCGCTGTGCCGTGCGTGTGATCATTGCTTGTACAGCCCTCTCGCAGTGTCGGGAGCAAGTGTGGTCGGTCTGACACACCGGTGTCAATGTGTTCTTTTTTCCATTTCCAGGAGTGTATTTTACGACATTTAACCTTGAGGACTACGGATCCGTTGGGAAAAGAGAATGTTACTGCTTACAGCATGTTTGAAAAGCATGAAATGTGCGTAATGTGCTCTCGGATATTTATATGAAAGTGATCAAGAGTTGTCACCACCTAACCGCTCTTGATTACTACATGTTTCCTGCTCAACTTATACCATTACTGTGTGTTACATTGCACAGATTCAGTTTGCTACCTGGTGTGTTGAAGAGGCATGAACTCATTTCAAATTATGAACCCTGCTTTAAGTACTATGACTCGAATACGCGATGCCAGATTGATGGACTACCATCAGTTAAAAAGTATTGTGTTGGATGTATAGCTGAAATGATTAATAAATCACAATGTTTGTTCCATAATCACAACAGCCAAGTTTTGATAACCTATTGCTTTACTTCATGGATTCTATGATGATAAGTGTAGACAGTTCATATTTAAAGATACTGCATATACAGAAGATACTGGTATTATAAATATATTCTCAGCAAGCACTGCATTGCTGAGTTCTTTCAAGGATGTGAAGCGCGCTAAAACATGGAGGTGTGCAAAGTGGTTACCATGGAATTCACTGGTATCCCCTATAAAGACATGGTGACGTCGCTTCGATTATTCGACCATTATCTATACCAAGGGGATCAAGACGATGGCATGGATGTGTCGAATCTTCAAGTATGCTGCTATTCAAGACCTACAATTCTACAGGGGCCTTGCTCTCTATCGAGTCAAGAAAACGATGTGTGAAAATATTGTGTCGTATCTGCTTATGAAAATGTAAAATTACTTATAAACTGGATGAGAATTTTTTTTTTTACCTCACAGTCTATGTAAGATTTCTCTCCATCCTGTTCCCATTTGGATAGTATGCAACTTTCTCCAGGTACCACGTCCGTGGTTTTCTTCAAGTACAGGAGATATAGTTTTAGACATTGTTTGCTTTATGTCTTTGGGTGCGGGTACTTGCTCCTATAACCTAATATGTGCAGCACGAAACGCAAAATCGCATGCAACCATTCTATATGTTTTGTTATCTTCCATCTTTAACTTCTCCCTCATATTCAAAATTAATGGCATTTGTGTCCTGCACATCATTTACATAAATAGTGCAATAGGGGATAGGTTTTTTTGTAAATAACAGCAAAGACATATGGTAACGAATTTATTCATTTATTCAGTTCACGCAGAAACATTTTGATTTTTAAGATGCAGTAGGTTGTTGAGGTGCAATATAGTTCTTGATATTACAGTTTAGTTATTGAGATTATAATTCATATCTTGTGGTACAGATCAATTCCTGAGATACAATTTGCCTCTGACATTTCAGTGCAGAGATACTTTTAAATTACACGCTATTGTTAATAACTGCAAAAAAAAGAACCTCTCAACAGTAGTGTGAAACGTCCCCTTAGAAAAATTGTACATCACTGTGCTTAAACTGACACACAATATTTTTAACGCAACGCAGTCTTACTTTCAAAAATCCCTACAAAAGAATGGCCCTGACTAACATAACCTATACGTTTCACAAATCACTTACCTCACAAAAATCTTGGTTACTCGAACTACTGCAATACAGCGAGCGCCACTACTGCTAGCTAAATAAAAGATTCAAACTACGGAAGGCACTAACTACTGATAGACATAGTTAGCAAATGAAAGATTTTAATAGAGAACAAACAATGTATTTACCTTAATAGTCATCAAAAGTCATAATATACTCGTATATAGCAGTTCATGACATCCAGTATTACAAATTTCAAAACGTCGCCATTTCTCTCCCCACATCCAACACTGCTGGCGGCTCACCTCCAACTGCGCAACGCTACGCGCTGTTAACATCCAGCTGCCCAACACTACAGTAGCCAACAACAATGCAAACCAGCCACAGACTGCACACAGCACAGCCAGTGATTTTCATACAGAGCACTACGTGGCGTTACCAATATAAAACCTAAACAGCCTACTTACAGTAGCACTGGTTGAAAATACTTTTACGTTTTTCTAGTAGCACTGAATGAGAATATTTTACAATTTTTCTTATAAATCTACGCTAAAAACTGATGTGGGGATACTTTTTTGCTGCAATTAAATTCCACAGACCAAACAGGCTGAACAATAATTTTGATGGACTGTGAACTGTACAAACTTAAAAACTAATCACTCTCGGACAGCAAGCGGCAGGTGAAGCTTAAAAACTATTCCATTTAGATGACACACACGGTGCTTACATACACCTTGTATGAATAAATAAGTATGTAGATAACATATATTTGTCTGTGCTTGCTTACATTTTTAAACTGTTTTCTTTTACATATTTTCACACACACACACAGTTACCTACACTATGATAAAAGGGTGATACTTCTACTATGCAGACACACACACTACCTCATTCTCTCCCTCTTACTCAATCAGAGTCCCCCACCACTTCTCTCGCTACACGTGAACAGTGTGAGTATGGACGAGTTCCCATCCAGCCATCACAAATGACTCTTTTATCATCATGAGGCGACAGGCCGATTTTAGACTGCAGCACAGTGTACACTTCGTGTCCTCTCGATCAAATACTAGTTTGCCGTACCACATGTGGCGGCTGTGTGCAGCACCACGAACACCGCTGTACAGGCAGGCCACGATCTACAGGGAAGGGGGCGAGGTGTTTAAACTGGGCTATTTGACACAAGCGGCAATTCCAGGGGGCGATAAATTCATATTCTTCAAGAAGTAAACCTTGCTTCGCAAACCGTCTAGCATCCAGCGCACGCTGGTCTATCGTCTATTCGCAAGATTTTGAAACGCATCCCTGTTGGTTTTTGAACATTTTTGAACTCGTTCTAAGGTGATCTCTGAACGAATCATGAGCTGATTTTTGAATACGTGCGTAGTGTGATGTGATAACACTGCCAGGGGAGTCCCCGTCGCATCAAGAAATAAAAGACTTTCCCACAGACAAAAGAGGTCAAGCTATATGACCTGAGCCGAATGAACCCGAAAGGATTAATACCAATCGCTGTTTGTTTATGTGGTTGATTAGGTGTGTCAGTGACAAGCGTTATTATAATTATCAGCGAAATCCGTACATTCAGACTACCAGAGTGGAAATAAATAACTAAAAGGGATAGCAGGTAAGAAAGATTACATTTTGTCTTCTCGGTGTATCCAAGAAAACGAAATTTTGTCAGAAAATCTTCACCAGAACGCTACACTACTAAGGGACAGTTGTACAGTCCCCAGTTAGCAGCCGCTTAAGTTCTATTCTCGGAATAGCACGGAAAACGCGTTGTGCGTAAACGTAATAACGCTTAACCGGAGATTAAACGCCGGACGACTGAACCGGTGATATTCGGGGGGTTACCGAAGTTAATTGGAGAATAAGTTGTGACAATACCAGGCATAGATACAGAATTAGTGATGACAAGATGGTTTGTTACAAAGAAGAAGAAGAAACGGGGACATCACACAAATTATAAGGAAGAATATGACGATTCCAAACTTGTATAAAAAATTCGTACTGCTACTACTTTTCGATCATATTCTTTTGAAATTGGAGCATATGAATGAAATATGAAACTATTTTCCAAAATAAAACTTGTTGCTTGTAGTAGGCCTAATAGGCATTTGATAATGGTACTTCGTGAATTATAGTCTGTCGTGTTATTTATGTAACTGAGGTAGATGAAAATGATCATATGAGCCAAAACAGTCTAGTTTATTTGGAGTGTGTTATAACTGCTGCAATACTATAAGGGCCTGTTTCGTTTTTTCTACCAGACAGTGACAAAACCAACGTAATCAAATCGAGAAACCACGCCAGTCTTTCGTACTATTCGTATTAACAGCTTATTCAATATTAGACAACGGCATTTGATTTCTCATGTAACAAAAAGTTTGACGAACTCTGGTGAGGTAACAGATTCTTTCGACAGAAAGGAAAGCCCGACATGTAAAGATGTAATAAGATTAGAGAGAAAAGTATGCTGAGGCCTAAGGATTGAAAAAAATGTGAATTGTCTTGCTTGTCTCTTGTCTTTGCTGGTTTTGTGTTTCCTATATTTCGTTTTATGTCACACAAAAGTGCAAGTTATTAGCTAATAGGCAATAAAGAGTGTAAATTTTATGAAGAGTTCTTATTCTTCCGGTCACAAATAATCCCACCTAGTATTAATAAGGGGCTAGGATGTCAAACAGGCTGACTGGGAACAGAAGAGGCACCACAGGACATTACAATATATACACGTTTGAATTCCACAGAGCAAAACACAATGAAGTGCGATAGAAGAATGCTGTCTGCGCTTTGGCATACTTGAGACCAAATAATATGTCTTATATTTCCTCGACATACATATCAATCTCTTCAGAAAAATGTGTGCTACGAAATGGACATATTTTTGAAAAAGCGATTTTTTAAAAATATTTGGCGTCCTATCTCAAACGGGGAGGGGTGGGCGCCATTATCAAGTTTTTCCCCAGGTTCGGAAATAGATCTGGGGCTGTGTACAGGCACTGCAAATAGTCTTCGATAGAGAGGGCTCTCCATGCCATATGACTCACCCTAAGCCCGCCTCTGGGTTGCACCTTTCAATGTGCGATACGCGTACATTTTTGATTGCAAACCCACAAACCCCACAATCAGCAATCAATTCGCCACCTCTTTCATAACACCGTTAACCTCCTTGTTCTGCGGAACAATACCATAAGTATTATCGGCCGTTTATGATGACGCGTCGAATTCATTACCGAGTTACCTCATTACTTTATATGGATCGCAGCTATTCATCCAATAAATGAAGTTATCTGTATCCATACAAAGTAATTTACGATGTAAGAAATGAGTTTTCGGAAACTCATAATGGAAGCGATACAGGGGACTTTGGATAAGTGTAATATGCACAGCTCAACAAAAATAGGCTTCGTAAACACTCTGCAGTCTACGCTGTCTTCACAGCAGCAAAGCTCGCACTGAATATATTGACCTTCATAAAATTTGACCTGTCAGTGCATTTTCTTACGCCATAACGCCCATCCCATTCGGTTTTAACCAAAATTTCAAGCCGTTTCCCCAAATTTTCCGTTGTTTTGCTGAAAATTGAATTATTTATTAATTTTTAAAAAATCTTTCTCAAAGCCAAACTTCGCGTAAGCTCTCAGTCACATATTCAAATCAATGTACTCCTTAAAACAGGGAGACTGCTTGAAGGAGACAGCAGAGGTGACTCTAGCCAGCTCTATCCTCAAGCTGGGATCTGCTGAAGATTTCGATAATGAATCATATAGATCAGAAAAGGAGTGGTGTTTGATTGGCATCTCATACATTGGAGTGGAAGCTATACAAATTCTATCCTGAATTAATCTCTTTTATCACAGTTTGTCTTTGTTTACTGTGTGGCTGGTCCCGGCGGAGGTTCGAGTCCTCCCTCGGGCATGGGTGTGTGTGTTTCTCCTTAGGATAATTTAGGTTCAGTAGTGTGTAAAACCTTAAAAGAGAGATGGAAAAGAATCATATGGACCTCGTAGGAGTTGCTGAAGTAAGATGGAATGGACATGGAGAGTTGCAGTCAGATGAATATGTATTCTACTACTCAGGAGGAGAAATAAAAGGAATTAATGGAGTAGGAATGATTATGACAAAGGAATTGGCTAAATGTGTGGAATATGTAGAGTATGCAAATGACCGGGTTATTGGTGTAAGGCTGAAAGGAGCACAAAAAGATTTACTGATTGTCCAGGTGTATATGCCAACTTCAGAACATGATGACCAAATTGTAGAGGAAACGTACAATGTAATAGAGAGAATAATGGACGAAAATAAAAAATGCTGCAAAATAGTAATGGGAGACTGGAACGCCATTGTGGGAGAAGGGAAAGAGGGAAACATAGTAGGCAGTCATGGTCTTGGAAAGAGAAATGACAGAGGTGAATGGTTAATTGACTTCTGCAGGGAAAGGCAGCTGATAGTGGCAAACACATGGTTCAAGAACCATAAGAGGAGGCTCTACACTTGGAAATCACCAGGGGATAAATATAGAAACCAAATCGATTTTATACTGGTAGAAGAAAGATACAGGAATGGAATCAAGAAGGTGCACACATTACCAGGTGCAGATATTAATAGTGACCACAACTTACTTATGGCAGAAATAGAAATAAGAATGAAAAAACTGAAAAAGGCGACAATGGTGAAGAAATGGGATCTAGAGAAGATAAGGTCCAACAAAGAACAAATTACAGAAATGCTGTCTCGGGACTTTCTAAACACATTACGAGACAAAGAAGCACCTGATAATGCCAACGAGTACTGGAATATGCTGAAAGAAGGAATCATTAAAGCAGGACAGCAAAATATAGGATATGTAAAAGGGAAAAGGTCAAAAAAACCATGGGTCACACAAGAAATGATTTCCAAGATGGAGGAGAGAAGAAAATTGAAAAACAAGAACACTGAAGATGCAAGAAAGATATACCGAAGGTTAAATAACGAACTGCGAAGAGAAACAGAGCAGGCTAGGAAAAAATGGCTAAAAGAGGAATGTGATGAAATTGAAGAACTGGACAGGAAAGGAAGATACGACTTACTATACAACAGAGTAAAGACTATGACATGGGAACAAAACAGAGCAGGAAGTGCTACTATGGAAATTTTGAGTAAAGACGAAGAGGTAGTGTATAAAGATCGTGACGATGTCCTCCAGAGATGGGAAGAATATATAAAAGAGCTATATGACACAAATAGCAAACCAGAAACTCTGGAACTTGAATCACACAACAGTGTAAGTGATGAAGAGAAAGGACCGACCATCATAATGGAAGAAGTAAAGTCTGCTATTGCTGCAATGAAAAATGGCAAAGCAGTAGGTACAGATACAATACCGGGAGAAATACTAAAATGCTTGAACCACAATGGAATAAGAGAAATATTGAGGTTATGTAATAAAATATATGACAGTGGTGAATGGCCTGAGGACTTTTTGACAACAGTAATGATTCCATTGCCGAAAAAACAAGGAACCAAGAAATGCAGCGAGCACAGGACAATCAGCCTCATTTCACATGCAGCCAAAGTGATGTTAAGAATAATTAATAAAAGACTTGAAAAAGTAATAGAGGAGAATCTCGGCGAGGAGCAGTTTGGCTTTAGACGGAATACGGGCACCAGAGATGCAATAGGGCTCCTACGAATCTTAGGAGAAAGGTTTATTGAAAAAGGAAGAGACCTATATATGTGCTTCATCGATTTAGAAAAGGCATTTGACAATGTGGTTTGGGACAAGCTGGCGACTATTATGAGGGAAAAGAGAGTGGACTGGAAAACCAGAAGACTTATAAACTCATTGTACCTTAATCAAAAAGTTTCAGTTAAAGTGAGAGGAGAAAGTACAAACTGGATCAGACTAGGGAAAGGAGTAAGACAAGGATGCTGTTTATCACCTACTCTTTTCAACCTGTACTTGGAAAATATGATTGACCAATGCTCATTAGATGACAAAGGAGTAGAAATTGGAGGAAGAAGAGTAGGGTGCTTGAGATTTGCTGATGACATGGTCCTTCTAGCCACAGGGGAAAAAGAATTACAGGATTTGGTGGACACCATTGCAACTAACGGAAAAAAATATGGAATGAAAATTAACACAAATAAAACAAAAGTATTGGCAATAGGAGGAAATAAGGAACTAAAAATTGTGCTGAATGGAGAAAAACTAGAACAGGTGCAAAATTTTAAGTATCTTGGAAGCAGGATAGACACCGACTGGAAGTGCACCACAGAAATTAAAACAAGGATAGCAATGGCAAAAGAGGCGTTTTATAAGAAAAGGAGAATCTTCTGCAGCGGTATGGACAGAGAACTCAGAAAGAGACTCATAAAATGTCTTGTATGGAGTGTTCTTCTATATGGCGCTGAAACATGGACTATGAGGAAAAAAGACAGAGAAAGGCTGGAGGCTTTTGAGATCTGGACATGGCGGAAGATGGAAGGAATAAGTTGGATGGACAGAGTAAAAAATGAAGAGGTACTGAGAAGAGTGGGAGAGAAAAGGCAGTTACTAGATGTAATAAAGAGAAGAAAAAGAAATTGGATTGGGCATATATTAAGAAAAAATGACGGACTGATAAAAACAGTTTTAGAAGGTTATGTAGAAGGGAAAAGGAAGCGAGGAAGGAAGAGATTCCAGATACTGGATGACATGATGGACGGTACAACATACAGCAGCCTTAAGAAGGAAGCAATGGATCGCAGAAAATGGAGAGGCAAAGGACCTGCTAATATAGCAGATAACTGATGATGAGTGTGTAAGCTTAGGGACTGATGACGTTAGCAGTTAAGTCCCATAGGATTTTACACACATTTGAACATTTTTTTGTCTTTGTTTACATGAGTCCACTGTGAGACCCAGCTCTATTAAAATTGAATCAACTACGACAAAGTATACCACAAACTATGGTTTGCCTGAGAACAGAGAGCTGTGCATATCATTTAACAACCCTACGCTTGTGCAGCAGTATTTTATCCTTTCACTTTGATTCCAGCGGCAGCAGAAAACGGCGCGCTGTGGGCGAGGAGCGGTGCACTGCGGCAGCTGTGATGTTCTGATGCGTTCAAAATGGTTCAAATGGCTCTGAGCACTATGGGACTCAACTGCTGAGGTCATTAGTCCCCTAGAACTTAGAACTAGTTAAACCTAACTAACCTAAGGACATCACAAACATGCATGCCCGAGGCAGGATTCGAACCTGCGACCGTAGCGGTCTTGTGGTTCCAGACTGCAGCGCCTTTAACCGCACGGCCACTTCGGCCGGCTTCTGATGTGTCCACGAAAATTTGCCAACTACGCGGTTTGGCGTTCTGATTATCAGAACGTGGGAACTTCCGTATCACAGCCCTGAAATTCCGCCAGATTTCAGTGTGGGCTGCATCCGTTCGCTGATTTGGCCATACCAATTTGACTTAAAGTCACGACGGTGCGTGCTGGAATTGTCAGACGACAGACGCCCGAACCAGGACGTGTAAGTTCACCCTCGTGACACACGATATGTCCGAGATGATACGCAGTTCCACTATCAGTACGGTTGGAAACTGTCACTGGCTCTTAGTCCACCGCAAGATGCAGACTACAAGTCTTACCAGTTAGGGAAAGACCTGAGGTTCTCCACCAGGGGATCTGAATTTGCAAAAACTAAATCGCCCCCACGTTACAAAAACCAATCGAACTATCCTTTACTCATTCATTCTCCCCTCTTGATTGTTCTGTTGGCCTGGTAGCCAATCCAGACACAGCACTGGGGTGCCCACGCTGAGGGGCATGCCCTGAGAGAAGCCAGTCAGCCACTCCACATCTGTCTTGTCTGAAAAAAGATTATTTTTGACAAGGGAGTCGTCGTTCTCGCGGTAAGCATAGCCATGTTTTGTCAAAAACATCTACCTAGCAGCGACAATAAACCCTCATTTATGGAGAGATCTAATCTTTCTGGGCCAACCATTTCCAATTTCTGAAAGAAGGCTCTTCAGCTTCCAACACAGTCGTGCCCCTGAAATATATGTTTTTGCCGCTAGTTACAAGAACCTGGCGACTTGCTGGCATCAGAGTGGTTACAGTCTTGCCTCCACTAAACAGGTATACCAGCTGCTCTCTAACATGAGAATCCACGGAGTTATAAGGCTTTCCCATCGTTTGCACAGAAGATCAGTTTACAGCAGTCTCTCTTAAATGGCTTCCTCCATCCACCTTCCGCCAACTGGCTGCCTTCGTAATGGAATGCTGCCTCGCAAAGGTGAAATATTTTGTGAACCGGCGCCCTTCTGCTGAACCCTAAGTAGGAGGAGGAGAGGCCTTTGGCCAGAAGTCCCTTTGCAAGTACGATCCACTGTGCGCTGCTTCCCAGTCACCCACACAGCCTGGTCGCTGCATTCAGCATTTGTAGCCCCCAATTCATCTCCCTCCCTGTTCTCCATCGCCTCCACTGTAGCCCCTTGAGTACAAGTTCTCTACAGGTTACACATGCAGTTACGAGAACATACTGCCCATATACCAAATGTTGTACTGGGGAACACCAAGATCATGACCTAACTTGAACATTGACTGAAAATGTTGCTAAAGTGTGAGAATGTCGTACCACCTCTCAATGTCTCGTCTTATTCCCCAGCACTGTCATCAGTTATGGGGTGGAATCTCCTCGGGGAACAAGTTGCTCCAGACAGAATGGCACATCGGCATATGCATCATCCAAAGTAGTATGGTATGTGAGTTCTACCTCCACCAAATACCCCACATCAGAATCAGCCGCCATACCCGCCTTGATTTTTCCACCTAATCCCTTGCATTCGTCTTCGGGCACTCATCGAACCTTGCCATCAGCAGCGATTCTTGCATGGCGTGCCTGTACAAATTATTTACATCCACGTACATGATGTAACTCGAATCAAGCGATGCGTTGAACCTGTCACCAATGCAAACCCCTGATGGGTCCCTTTCTCAAAGAAATGAAGTATGTCGGGATCGGTCAATAATTCGTTGCTGCAATTTGTTTTCTCGAGCGTTCCGTCCCAAGACAACTGAGGTGAAATGTTAGGATTTTATGATGTAAGGTACTGCCAATAGTCGATTTGAAAAAGTTAATACCTATTTTCTAGGTACTAAATTTAGAAAAAAGGAAGGGAGAAAAGAAATTCTTTCCAGTAACTTCTCAATTATCGGAACTGTAGAAGGAAAATAGAATACAGAATACGTTTTGTCCTCCCTTAAATGTAAGTTGAGAACAGAAGCTTAGGCTATTTTATCTGCTTATCAGGGACATGGCAGCTTCACGAACGGCAGCCTACAAGCTGTAGTGGACAAGGAAGCGAGGACGACACGATCTACAGTGAATCCTCCCCTTTACTTTTTGTAATAAAATATAATGGAAAAATGACTTCCCACCCCATACCTATAATGATTTAGTGAAAGTGTTGTACGGACGCTCACATTGGTGCATATGATTGTGATTAAATAAATGAGTACTGAAAAGTGAAAAATTTCCTGTGTTTCTTTTTCAGGCAAGGACTGAAAAAAAAGAATTTTATAGAAAAAGTAACTTTGTAATAATCGAAAGCTTTGTTTCATTTTTCTATGTAATTTATGTATATGATTTGTAAATGTCCATTATGTCATTTTTTCTATGAATATATATACGATTATTTTGTGAGTGTAGTGCTAAGGAATTTTGCTAAAACCATTTTTATTTAAAAGAGGGCAGCTATAGTAACATCCCTTGTTTCTAATATTTGATTTTGTTCAAAAATAAATTTTTTGACAAAACTAAATACAGGGTGTTGTGGCGAAACAAGCGCTGTATCATTTGAGAGATACAGAGGCGAGGGAATGTGGCGAGACTTACCCCAGTTCACTGCTACTAGCGCCACATCATCATAACACGCCTGTGCTTAGCATACAAATATTGCGCCATAATTTATGAATGAAATTAAAGATTAAAAAAGCTTTTCCAAACTTCGTCAACATATGCGTCACTACATTAATGTTTAAATTGTCAAATCTCAGAGTGATCAGATGAATATGTGTCCCTAAATACATCGTTTTAATTAAAAAAACAAGTGGCGCTAAATAATAAAGCTAGAAAGCCAAAAAATTGGCCAGAATGTGCAACTGTATGTTAAATTTCAACTTGATTCGAACAATATTTCGATCCAAATAGGATATTTTCCGTAAAATCGATGGTACTAAATATTGGACGTAGAAAGATGAAAATTCGTATGAAGCGTCAATTTGATATAAAAACCTTACCTATATGACACCATTGAACTACCTCTAATGGTTTTCTGGTAATTTACTGAAAACTAAATTTGGAACAATAACGTCCTTATTTGTAGTAGATTATGTATCAGTTATGTTAATGCTAGGAAGTTCTGATTACAGCACGTATTAAACCCATTAAATTATAAAACTATAACAAGTTTCAAGACTTTGACGGAAATAACAATCAATACAAGGTCTCTTAAAGTTGTAGTTCAGAGGCTATCTTCTACTGTCAGTTCCGTTCTAAAAATTCTAGATGACAAAATTTATATACAGGCTAGCTAAATCTTTTTTTGTAGTTATAGCTAACTTGATTCCATTCATACAAAAATTACGAACATTCTAAATTAATACACAACAGTGTTATAAAATATTATGTTTTCGAGAAAGCGGCCATTTACAGGCTACTACCGGGCCATAGAGCGGATGACGGCAGGTGTTCCCTTGGCCGTCCGCGGCGCCCATATATAAACACAGCGTGAGAAGCAGTAATCACTTCACTTCGCACCCAGTTATCAATCAGTCCGCATCAGTCAAACTCCGGTTTACGTGCTGCCTCGGGTGACGACACAGTCAGATTGCAACTAAACGCATGTTTTCGGTACAAATTGCAAGTGAACTCGCAAGGACTGTACACCGTCCTGGATCGCTAAGATTACGGTGAAGTAAATGTTTGTGTGCCGCCTGTATGGGTGGAGTTTATACTTAACAGCCGAACTAAGTTAATAATTGGCTCCTTCTACCGACCCCCAGACTCCGATGATATAGTTGCTGAACAGTTCAGAGAAAATCTGAGTCTCGTAACAAATAAATATCCCACTCATACGGTTATAGTTGGTGGGGACTACAACCTTCCCTCGATATGTTGGCAAAAATACTTGTTCAAAACCGGTGGTAGGCAGAAAACATCTTCCGAGATTGTCCTAAATGCTTTCTCCTAAAATTATTTCGAGCAGTTAGTCCACAAACCCACGCGAATTGTAAATGGTTGCGAAAACACACTTGACCTCTTAGCCACAAACAATCCAGAGCTAATAGAGAGCATCATGACTGATACAGGGATTAGTGATCACAAGGTCGTTGTAACTAGGCTCAATACCGTTTCTTCCAAATCCACCAGAAATAAACGCAAAATAATTTTATTTAAAAAAGCGGATAAAGTGTCACTAGAAGCCTTCCTAAGAGACAATCTCCATTCCTTCCGAACTGACTATGCAAATGTAGACGAGATGTGGCTCAAATTCAAAGATATAGTAGCACCAGCAATTGATAGATTCATACCTCATAAACTGGTAAGAGATGGAACTGATCCCCCGTGGTACACTAAACAGGTCCGAACGCTGTTGCAGAGGCAACGGAAAAAGCATGCGAAGTTCAGAAGAACGCGAAATCCCGAAGATTGGCTAAAATTTACAGACGCGCGAAATTTGGCAAGGACTTCAATGCGAGATGCATTTAATAGGTTCCACAACGAAACATTGTCTCGAAATTTGGTAGAAAATACGAAGAAATTCTAGTCGTATGTAAAGTACACAAGCGGCAAGACGCAGTCAATACCTTCGCTGCGCAGTGCCGATGGTACTGTTACCGACGACTGTGCCGGTAAAGCGGAGTTATTGAACGCAGTTTTCCGAAATTCCTTCACCAGGGAAGACGAATGGAATATTCCAGAATTTGAAACACGAACAGCTGCTAGCATGAGTTTCTTAGAAGTAGATACCTTAGGGGTTGCGAAGCAACTCAAATCGCTTGATACGGGCAAGTCTTCAGGTCCAGATTGTATACCGATTAGGTTCCTTTCAGATTACGCTGATACAATAGCTCCCTACTTAGCAATCATGTGCAACCGCTCGCTCACCGAAAGATCTGTACCTACAGATTGGAAAATTGCGCAGGTCCCACCAGTGTTTAAGAAGGGTAGTAGGAGTAATCCATCGAACTACAGACCTATATCATTGACGTCGGTTTGCAGTAGGGTTTTGGAGCATATACTGTATTCAAACATTATGAATCACCTCGAAGGGAACGATCTATTGATACGTAATCTGCATGGTTTCAGAAAACATCGTTCTTGTGCAACGCAGCTAGCTCTTTATTCACACGAAGTAATGGCCGCTATCGACAGGGGATCTCAAGTTGATTCCGTATTTCTAGATTTCCGGAAAACTTTTGACACCGTTCCTCACAAGCGACTTCTAATCAAGCTGCGGGCCTATGGGGTATCGTCTCAGTTGTACGGCTGGATTCGTGATTTCCTGTCAGGAAGGTCGCAGTTCGTAGTAATAGACGGCAAATCATCGAGTAAAACTGAAGTGATATCAGGTGTTCCCCAGGGAAGCGTCCTGGGACCTCTGCTGTTCCTGATCTATATAAATGACCTGGGTGACAATCTGAGCAGTTCTCTTAGGTTGTTCGCAGATGATGCTGTAATTTATCGTCTAATAAGGTCATCCGAAGACCAGTATCAGTTGCAAAGCGATTTAGAAAAGATTGCTGTATGGTGTGGAAGGTGGCAGTTGACGCTAAATAACGAAAAGTGTGGGGTGATCCACATGAGTTCCAAAAGAAATCCGTTGGAATTCGGTTACTCGATAAATAGTACAATTCTCAAGGCTGCCAATTCAACTAAGTACCTGGATGTAAAAATTACGAACAACTTCAGTTGGAAAGGCCACATAGATAATATTGTGGGGAAGGCGAGCCAAAGGTTGCATTTCATTGGCAGGACACTAGGATGATGCAACAAGTCCACTAAAGAGACAGCTTACACTACACTCGTTCGTCCTCTGATAGAATATTGCTGCGCGGTGTGGGATCCTTAGCAGGTGGGATTGACGGAGGACATCGAAAGGGTGCAGAAAAGGGCAGCTCGTTTTGTATTATCACGTAATAGGGGAGAGAGTGTGGCAGATATGATACGCGAGTTGGGATGGAAGTCATTAAAGCAAAGACGTTTTCCATCGCGGCGAGATCTATTTACGAAATTTCAGTCACTAGCTTTCTCTTCGAAAATATTTTGTTGAGCCCAACCTACATAGGTAGGAATGATCATCAAAATAAAATAAGAGAAATCAGAGTTCGAACAGAAAGGTTTAGGTGTTCGTTTTTCCCGCGCGCTGTTCGGGAGTGAAATGGCAGAGAGATAGTATGATTGTGGTTCGATGAACCCTCTGCCAAGCACTTAAATGTGAACTGCAGAGTAATCATGTAGATGTAGATGTAATGTTAACAAAACCGCGTGGCAAGTGGTCCGATTATTTTCCACTTTTGTGGCGAGCAATTCACTTAGGTTATTAGAAGTCAGGGCGAAAGATCATTTATTGGGGACTTACAATAGAGGTCGCCTCTGAACTGCAATGCTCATAGTGCTGTTCATGATAGATATATCATATTTATTATTGTTATTATTATTATTATTATATCATCAGGGATGTTACTATGTAGTGCGTGTGAAAATTTATCAAATATATCTATCAATTAAAACTCAAAATCTTCATTTATTATCATAGTTCCTGATTCTGCAGAGTAAATATAGAATATAAATATTTCTTTCGGTGAGCTAGACAAGAATACGGACTTGCAGACTGGAAATTATAGTCAGTATGTTTTCCATCGCTTTCTGGCTGACCACAGAAATAGTTTTCAAGCTCTTGTGAAAGACGGCGAACAACATATTTCCAATATTTCCCGCCGCCCCACACCGTGTAATAAAATGTGATCCAGAGAATATGTGGTCATGCACAGACCCCGGAATTTCTCGAAACCATCCGCAAGCAAGTGCTTGCAGTGTCCATGTAAGGCCGTGTGTACTCTCTTAAATTGGAGATGTTGAATTCCTGCTAGAGATTCACAGCATGCTCATACTCTGCATCCGTTATCGCAACCCCTGAAAGGATGCTGGAGAATGCAGTTACATAGGGTAGCCTGGTTTAATTGAATTTTGCCATACTATCCAAATACTCGTAAAGGAAACTCACCTTTCTAGTCATAAGTTGAAACTTTTCATCATTGGAAAATGCAGCTCGAGCGATGTGCGTATCCTCCCGAGACAGAGTATCAACGCGTTTCTGATGTGGTGCCTGCATGAAACGTAGCGTGTCAAGGAAGCGGAGCGTAAATATCGGCGTCATTCCCTTCGCAAATGAATTGTATTTGTCGACGCTCTCAAGCAGGACAAAGACCTGATTTTTCTCCTTGACGAAATCAGCCTAGTGCTGAACAAGGAAGTGAGCGTCATACCCGCTCAAATTATGGAAGAAAATGGGCATGTGTCTTGGTCACTGACACTTCAAATTGCATGTATTGTGAGCTGCACCACGGAAATTTTCCGTAAGATGATAGCGGTCCATACGAGGAGTTTCCGCTTTTCTGTCTAACGGCAGCGCACAAATATTACAGTCAACTGCGTTATCGTACAGATCATCGTTCTGCTTCGACTTGGTCATGGGAACGTTATCTCTGTAAAGCTAATCAACCTCTATGAAAGTTTTTCAAGCAGTGACAAGCCAAATCGCAGGATTATTCCCGACATAAGATTTGTAGCGGTTAAGACTTGAATCATAGGACGATACAATTTGGAGCGCAGCCGCATGTGGTACATGTTTTTCTGTAAAGGTAGTATGTGAAGTTGTCGGGTCACCTTCACAGCAGGTGACAGTAGCGGTGGGGCATTCAAAGTTGGCATACACCACGAACGGGCATCGCTCCTGATGGTGAGCATTCACAGACTTTATTAATTTGTTATCCTCAGTAGGCATAGTAACATGTACCGGGTCCTTGGAAGTGCAGTCTACTAGATGCTTCACTAAGTACTCGCTTGCCGGAAAGATATTGAGGCACCTTAAGTAAACATCCTTTTTACCATTATATTTACTCATCTGGGAGACTAGGAGGCAGGACAAGTCTTTGATCCAAACATAATGACAATTGCCTTTCTCCTTATTTTTCTGATCGGAGAATGAGAGCATGTCTACGTGCATCTTACACTCACCGGCAAATTTTGAGGAATGGTGCGGGTCGACGACTATATGCTTGTTCAGCTCAGACTTGCGTTTCTCCAGGCCATAAACATGATAGTCCGGTATTCTGAGCCTCAAATGTAGGTATATCCTGGAGTTTAAAGAGGAACTCGAAACCATCAAAGTTATAACACTTTTGAATGTCAAGGTACCTATCATACCGATATGTGCCCTCTGGATTCTCTTTAGTATTTCTTTCGCAAGCCAGGATTGACCATGCAAAACAAGCATGATCCCCTTCATTTTTGACATTAATGTATGCCTTCTTGTCTGCCATGTCCTTATGTAGCCTGATACAGCTGGACTCTCCATTTACCGGATCATAGACATGCGTATATCTGTCCAGGTGTACTATTTGGCTGAGTGCTTTAGCTGACCCTCTAACTTCCGTCTCGGAAAACCGGGCCATTATAGCTCTCAGGGAACACCCGGTGGCTGACGTGCTCTGCGTAATCACGCCATTTTCCCCGAAAGATAACGAAGAGGCAATGGAAACTTTGGAGCACGGGAGGTGTGGGTGCGCCAGCTCAATGCACAGCACTGCGCCGCATATTTAATGGAAGGATATCGCAGATCACTAACAACCCTGAGGAGCTCCGTTTCCATGACAGGAATGCATGAACTTAGAAAGCCAACAGGGTACCGGTACCCTCCTGCCAGATTCTCGATTCTAGTGAATGAGATTTGCTCCTGCAAGGCGTTCGTAATCACCGAGTCTTCCAACCACGGTATGGTGTTACTGACCTGATGCCCTTCACTAAACGGACAGGAGAGGGAACTGCCACTTGCTACAGGATCGTTGCTATTACTGGTACTATAACCCAATATGTCCCAATGTGTTGAAGCAGGCTTCGCTGTCCCTGGGTACTCGCGCCATAGCATATTGCAGGAAGTGTTCCGCTGACACAGCCGCTGTAAAAGAGAGAGAATAACGAAAATTAAGTTCAGACTTCCAGACATCTCCTGCTGCTGAAAGGAAAGAGAGAATATTGGTTATTTATAAACAGAATGAGTACATGAATATGTAAAACACCTATTTCGTTCTGGCTTCTTGGTCTCTCCCTCAGGTCATCCAACATCTCTTCATGGCTATGCAGCTCCCTCTCCATCCCCTCCACCCACTGTGGGATTTCGTCCTCTCCAGAACCGGGTCGGAGCTGCCGATCAGTCTCATTGATACCACCTACGACAGCAAAATATTGAGATAATAAAACAAAAATGTACACACGAGAAAAACGTCGAGAAAAGATTTTTTTAAGAATATACACTTACAGGAGATCTGCATGGCTCCTGCTTATCCTTGGTGTGTACCCCTCCCTGTGCCTCTTCTTCTACCACGAAATCATCTACGACAACAACGACACAGAATATACACCGCAATACATATATGATGAAATTTTTGTCAAACTGCTACATTTCGTTTATACAGTACTATGAAGAAGAAAAATATGTATACCCCTTACAATGCTGTTTCTGCTTTTGTTGCTTCTTCTCAGCATTCAGCTGGTCAATTATCCGTTGGTCAAGTACTTAAACAATAAAATAATGTGTATCTAGTAATATTACGAAATTCTTAATGAAAAAAAGTTACAGTCATCTGTTTTGATCCTGAAAATCATCTACATTAACACATAATATGCAACATACGACGGTTGGAACTTAAATAGTGGCAACTATTTATTAACAAACGATACAAAAGAGATACATGTTTGCACCTGTTACTGTCGTTCGAAGTATTCACCAACGTTGTGTAGAACCTTTTGCCAGCGATGTGGAAGGCGTAGTATACCGTTAGCAGAGCCTGTTCTGTTGATGGTGCGAATGGAGCGGTCTACTGCCTGTCGAATCTCTGGAATGCCACGAAGTGGTTCCTTCATCTTCGGAATCAAATCAAAGTCACAAGGACTTAAGTCTGGGGATTATGGTGTTGGTACAGCACGTCCCATTCCCAGCGACCGAACAGAGCAGCCACAGCTTGCGCTGTATGCGCCCGCACATTGTCGTGCAAAATGATGGGTGGGTTGTGCAGAAACTGTCCCCGCTCCTTTCGTAAAGCTGGTCGCAGGTGATGCTCCAAAAACAAACAGTAATACTGTGTATTGACAGTCTGCCGTGGTTTCTGTTGTTCCTGTTTCGAAAATATAGTGACACCATTACGTTAGACCGCTCGCTCACAAGTGACTGTGTTTCCCTCGATTGTGCGTACGCCGGTGACGTGAGACGGGCGAGCCCATTTGCTCGGAGGTAAGGTAGGTATGACAACAACGTGTGGTATCAGTGACAATAGTAGATTCCATTTCATAGTTTCTCCATAGCAGTGTTACCACTATGTAAGTTACAACACAGCTGATAAACGTAAGAGATAAATAATTCAGCACCAATATTGCCTCCCACATTATCTAAAAACAGTCTGAAAATGTTGAAATAGTTTTTCCGACTTCACAGCAATAGACTATGTGTTGGTAGCGCTTCGTCTCCTTGAATGTCACTCTGTGTTAGTACACAGCAAAGTCGTTGAGGTGAGCTTGACGATGAGTGAGACGTCTGCCGAATTCTGTCAACGTCTGCATGTCCCACATCTCCTCCTAAACCAGTAGACCGAGTTAAACCAGACTTGTTACATATATCACTTACTGTCTGGAAAGAACCGCTGTGAGAGTAAGAAACCACCTCCCTCTCAAGGGGACAGAGATGGGGGAGGGGGGGGGGGGCAAAAAGTAGCGTTGCTGACGCAGCGCAAATAGCGAATACATTCATTCAGGACTACAGAATGACAACACTTAGTGACTTGCAACCAACTTTACACATAATTTCAAACGCTTACGAGACTTTCTCTCTCTGACACCCAACACAAATTGAAGAAAGAAATAAAGTTTGTAGCTCACTACAGTTTCACTGCTCATACAGTAAAACTGCTGCATCGGCCATGACGTTTTTATTTATAACGTTTTTGCTATTAACTCTATTTGCAACATATTTTGCATCACTGTGCAGCACAGAGTTCAGGATATATTACGTCATAAACATTGAGATGAGCGAAAACGAGACTGCAGGCCGAAATTCCCTGTATATACATTGAAACATGGGTACAAATATACTAACGGAAAAAATCGCAGTACCAAAAAGTAATTAATGGAGAGTAATGAAATTTCGGGAATACATTTGTCTAGGTACTATATGCAAGCGATTAACATAGCAAGATCACACGTTATATAAGCACGAGAAACGTCATTGCAAATGTGAAATGCTGGCACATTAATAAAATTACATTGTACACGCGCCGGACGTCGGTTTGAGGGACGGAGTTTCATGCCTGTTCCACTTGGACGATTAATGCTGGTTTTTTCTTTTTTTTGTCATGTTCCGTAGATCATTTTTCGGATTATTTTATCGATATGATGTGGAAGGAGTCAGATTATAAGATATACAGGGTGGTCCATTGATCGTGACCGGGCCAATAATCTCACGAAATAAGCGTCAAACGAAAAAACTACAGAGAACGAAACTTGTCTAGCTTGAAGGGGGAAACCAGATGGCGCTATGGTTGGCCCGCTAGATGGCGCTGCCATAGGTCAAACGGATATCAACTGCGTTTTTTTTAAATAGGAATCCCCATTTTTTATTACATATTCGTGTAGTACGTAAAGAAATATGAATGTTTTAGTTGGACCACTTTTTTCGCTTTGTGATAGATGGCGCTGTGATAGTCACAAACATATGGCTCACAATTTTAGACGAACAGTTGGTAACAGGTAAGTTTTTTAAATTAAAATACAGAACGTAGGTACTTTTCAACATTTTATTTCGGTTGTTCCAATGTGATACATGTACCTGTGTGAACTTATCATTTCTGAGAACGCATGTTGTTACAGCGTGATTACCTGTAAATATCACATTAATGCAATAAATGCTCAAAATGATGTCCGTCAACCTCAATGCATTTGCCAATATGTGTAACGATATTCCTCTCAACAGCGAGTAGTTCGCCTTCCGTAATGTTCGCACATGCATTGACAATGCGCTGATGAATGTTGTCAGGCGTTGTCGGTGGATCACGATGGCAAATATCCTTCAACTTTCCCCACAGAAAGAAATCCGGGGACGTCAGTTCCGGTGAACGTGCGGGCCATGGTATGGTGCTTCGACGACCAATCCACCTGTCATGAAATATGCTATTCAATACCGCTTCAACCATCGATAAAATGGGGGCCAATTATCCTTCCTCCCATAGCGCCGCACCTTACATTAACCCTCCAACGTCGCTGATGTTTCACTTGTCGCAGCCATCGTGAATTTTCCGTTGGCCAATAGTGTATATTATGCCGGTTTACGTTACCGCCGTTGTTGAATGACGCTTCGTCGCTAAATAGAACGTGTGCAAAAAATCTGTCATCGTCGCGTAATTTCTCTTGTGCCCAGTGGCATAACTGTACACGATGTTCAAAGTCGTCGCCATGCAATTCCTGGTGCATAGGAATATGGTACGGGTGCAATCGATGTTGAAGTAACATTCTCAACACCGAAGTTTTTGAGATTCCCGATTCTCGTGCAAATTTGTCTCCTAGTGATGTGCGGATTAGCCGCGACAGCAGCTAAAACACCTACTTGGTTATCATCATTTGCTGCAGGTCGTGGTTGGCGTTTCACATGTGGCTGAACACTTCCTGTTTCCTTAAATAACATAACTATCCGGCGAACTGTCGGAACACTTGGATGATATCGTCCAGGATACCGAGCAGCATACATAGCACAAGCCCGTTGGGCATTTTGATCACAGTAGCCATACATCAACACAATATCGACCTTTTCCGCAATTGGTAAACGGTCCATTTTAATACGGGTAATGTATCACGAAGCAAATACCGTCCGCACTGGTGGAATGTTACGTAATACCACCTACTTATACGTTTGTGACTGTTACAGTGCCATCTATCACAAAGCGAAAAAAGTGGTCCAACTAAAACATTCATATTTCTTTACGTACTACACGAATACGTAATAAAAAATGTGGGTTCCTATTAAAAAAAACGCTGTTGATATCCGTTTGACCTATGCAGCGCCATCTAGATGGCCAACCATAGCACCACCTGGTTTCCCCCTTCAAGTTAGACGATTTTTGTTCTTTGTAGTTGTTTCGTTTGATGCTTATTTCGTGAGATATTTTGCCCGGTTACTATCAAAGGACCACCCTATATATACACACATGAATAGTGGTAATATTAATATTACTGAAATTTTTAGTTCTACACGTGCAACTACATTTAGAGGTACAATTTTTTAACCATTTCTGAAACAGAAACTTGTCCATGGAGTAGAAGGAGTTGTCCAAAAGAAAAGATTTTAAGCTAGATTTTAAACTTCATCTGGTACCTGCCAGACATTTTATGTTGTTGGGCAAATGATCAAAGATTTTTGTTGCTGAATAATGTACTCAACTAACAGCTTTAATAACGGATAGGAATGGTCACTTTTCCCTCTAGTGTTGTACGTATGAACATCACTGTTCTTCGCGAATTGAGATGGATTATTTGTAACGCATTTCATCAGCGAATGTATGTACTCTGATGGTGCAGTTAAAATACCTAACTCCTTGAAAAGGTGCGTACATGACTTCCTTGGGTGAACACGACTAATTATTCTCACTGTTCTCTTTTGTGTAATCAATACTTTATGTCTAAGTGGTGAGTTACCCCAGAACACTATTCCATAAGACATTATTGAGTGGAAATATGCAAAGTACGTTAGGAGGCTGATCTGTTTATTACCAAGACTAGCGATTATAAGAAGAGCGAAAGAAGCTGAACTTAATTGTTTGAGAAGCTCAATAATATGCTTCTTCCAGTTCAAGTTGTCATCAATGTGAACACCCAAAAATTTGGAGAAATCTACCGTGTTAGCTGAGCCCTATTCATAAGCAGCATCAATTGTCGGTATGACTATTTGGTGTTCAGAACTGGGTATAGTGAGTTTTTTTCAAAATGACGGGAGAGTCCATTTTCTGAGAACCGCTTAATAATTCTTTTAAAGACATACTTAACAATGTCTTCAGCTGCTTTTTCCGGAATGGGATTTATTATAACACTCGTGTCATCTGCAAAAAGTACTAGTTCCGTTTGCTGAACGTTAAGTGGGAGGTCATTCACATGAATAAGGAACAGTAGAGGACCTAAAATTGAACCCTGTGGGACTCGCTTTGTGATAACTCCCCATTCACTAGAATTTACCACCCTCCCTATTCAGCACAACTTTTTGCTTTCTACTCATCAAGTATGATTCAAACCAGCTGTGGGTATATCCTTCAATTCCTTAAAACCTGAGTTTTTCTAAGTGTATGACATGATCCAACCAGCCAAATGCCTTGGATAGATCACAAAAATACCAACTGGCGATAATTTGTTATTTAGGGCTTGTACTATTTGATGGGCAAATGTGTAAATGGCATTCTCAGTCGAGTAACTCTTCCGGAATCCGAACTGTGACATGCTGAGTAAATTATTTTCACTTAAGTGTGAGACTACCCTTGAATACATTACTTTTTCGAATATTTTAGAACATGAAGTCAGCAGTGAGATTGGTCTATAATTATTTAAGTCACTCTTGTCCCCTTTCTTATGAAGAGGTTTGACAATTGCATATTTCATCTGTCTGGAAAAATTCCCTGTGCCAGCGAAGCATTACATACATCACTAAGGACTCCACTTATTAAATTAGAAAAACACTTCAAAATTCTGTTAGAGACTCCATCAACATCACATGAGCTCTTGTTTTTCAGTATATTTATAATTCCCTTAATTTCAGTGGGGGATGCTGGTGCTATTTTTAAAGGCCTAAAGTCCTGAAGTCCTGGGGAATTATATATATATATATATATATATATATATATATATATATATATATATATATGTATGTATATATATATATATATATATATTGCTTTTTTCAACTGAACCCTTTAACTCGATTTTTGCTGCTACATTCAGAAAGTGATTGTTAAAAATACTTGCTGCTTGTGAATTAACGTTCACAACATCATCATTTAGCTTTATTGCTATGGTATGCTGGTATGCTGTGCACTGTCAGGCTGCCCCATCTCCCGTTTGACAATATTCCACATAGTTTTAATCTTATTATCCGCATTATTAATTTCTGTCAGAACACATAAGCTTCTCGACTTCTTAATGACTTTCCTTAAAATATTACAGTATCTTTTGTACCAAGCAAGTAACGTCGGATCCTGGCTTATTCTGGCCTGTCCATATATTTCCCTCTTCCTCTTACACGATATCTTAATTCCCTTAGTAATCCATGGCTTACTTGACTTTGAAATGGCTTTTTTGGATAACGTTTCAGGAAAGCAACTCTCAAGTATTGAGAAAAATTCGCGGTGGCATCAGCATTATTTTCTGTGTATACTTCATCCCATTCTACCTCTTCTGGGCTGCACTTAAAGCTCTGTATCCTGTTCGCAGTAATAAGCCTATCTGTCATGTATGAACCTGCCTGAAACCTGTAAGGTGCTATGTGTGTTATTTCCATTAACTGTGAATCATGATCAGATAGCCCATTAACAACTCGGAACACATTAATTATTTCTACATGAGCACTGTCTATGCAAATGTTATCGTTAAGTGGCCTACTATCCTGCTGCACACGCGTTGGAAAATTTACAACAGATACTAAATCTTTTAAGAAATCTACATTAAAATCACCACGAACCACTAACTGCTTCTTTTTGTCTGACTGGTAGATCAATAATGCCTCAAGATTTTTCATCAATAGTTGAAAGTTACCTTGAGTGGATCTGTAGATTGTTACAATTACTACAGAAGTGTATTACAGTAGCAACTCAAAAGGACATGCTTCAGTGATCTGATTGTGAATGATGCTGGAGTTGTCGTCCGACGATTTACTCGACTGGATACAGATCTGTTGATGGAGCAGGTCAAGGCAACATGTGAACATTCTGTACAGCATGTTATGTTACAACAGCGGAATACGGGCGCTGCTGAAAAACACTACCCGTAATGCTATTCATGAATGGCAGCACAACAGGTCGAAAAAACAGATTGACGTACAGATTTGCAGTCAGGATGCGTGGAATAACCACAAGAGTGCTCTTGCTGTCATACAAAATTGCACCCCAGACCATGACTGCAGGTGTAGTTCCAGCGTATCTAGCACGCTGACAGGTTGGTTGCAGGCCTTCAACTGGCCTCCTAATCAACACACGGCCATCATTGGCACCGAGGCAGAATCAGCTTTCATCAGAAAAAACAACAGACCTCCACCCTGCCCTCCAATGACCTCTCGGTTGACACCACTGAAGTGTCAAACGGTGGTGGTTTGGAGTCAGCGGAATGGACGCTACAAGAAGTCTGGCTCGGAGCTGTCCTTGAAGTGACGGATTTGTAACGGTTCACTGTGTCACTGTGGCGCGAACTGATGCTCAAATTGCTGCTGCAGATTCTGTATGAAGCGTCAGAGCCGATCATGATGGTCTTCCCTCTCGGTAGTGCCACGTGGCTGTCCGGAGACCGGTCTTTTAGCAATCGTACATTCTCGTGACCAACTCTGCCAGCAACCAAGTTCAGTGGCTACATTCCTGCCAAGCGATCCTGCAGTGTCGCAGAAGGAACACCCAGCTCCTCGTAGCCCTATTACACGACCTCGTTCAAACTAAGTGAGGTGTTTATAATGGCGTCTTCGTGGCCTTAAAGGCAATCTTGATTAACATCAACTCACCATGTCCAATTTCAAAAGTAACTAACGCTCACGACCGCTACAGCTTGTATTTAAAGCAAACCTGATTAGCATCCTCATAGACGAGCTACTAACGCCACTCGTACGCGACTGGCCCGGAATTTGAATGGACATTATCTTTTAGAAGTATAAATACCTCTACCAACTTTCGTTTATATCTCACAACTCCTTGTTGGTGTTGCAATTTTTTTCGTCAGTGTATGTGTGAAATATATTAAACATATGTGAAGTTTGTGTGACACGTTCACACACGTTCAAAGACCTGGGTGCAAAACTCCTTTTAAACACCTGAATCGATTTCAATGAAACTTGGTACACAATTACTTACTCTCTGAAAAGAAGTACTGTGGAGTAAGACGCAGCAACTTCCTATTGCAGTGGAGGTGAAAATTTGGAGATAGAATGGAAAGGGGGGGGGGGCACATGGACTGAAAGAAAGGGGGAGGAAGCAGATCGACACACACAGAGGGGTGGTGAAATTGGACACAGAGAGCGCGAGGGGGAAATGGAAAGAAAGGAAAGACGACGAGATGGACAGAGTGGAGAGGAGGAGATGGACAGAGACAGGAAAGAGGAGGTATGGACACAGAGAGGGGCAAGAAGAGATTGACAAAGAAAGGAGGTGGAGAAGGGGATGGACACAGAGAGGAGTAGGTGGAAATGGATAGAGAAATGGAAGACAAAGAGATGGTCAGAGAGAGGGGAATAGAAAGGTATGAGGAGAAGATGGACAGAAAGAGAGGGAGGAGGAGATGGACAGATAGGGGGGAAGAGGATATGGACAGAGGGAGGGGACAGGAGAAGGTATACAGGAAAAGGAAAGAGAATGCGATGGACAGATAGAGGGGAGAGAAGAAGTGGACTGAGAAAGGAAATAAGAAGAGGTGGACACAGAGAGGAGGGGGAGGAATAGATAGGCAGGAAGGTTTAGGATCAGATGTACTTAGAGGGAGTGAGAAGTAGATAGAGAGGGGCGGTGATGGACTTAGAGGAGAGAAAGAGATTGACAGAGGGAGCTGGAGCAGATGAGCAGAGGAGGGAGTAGCAGATGGACAAAGAGAGGGGCAAGAGGAGATCAACAGAGAATGGAGGTGGAGAAGTTGGAGAGAAGGAGGGGGTGACACAGATAGACAGAAATATGGAAAAAGAAGATGGACATAGAGGAGAAGGAGGAGGTGGGCTAATACAAAACTGGAACTAATACATGCAAAGATAATGCTAGTTGCTCAGTGTGCATGTGTCTGTGTGTGTGTGTGTGTGTGTGTGTGTGTGTTTGTAGAGGGTGCCTCTCCTAAGAGTCGTCAGGCGCATTTTCTCCGGTGTTTCAGCAGATATTTGCAATGTCAAAATATGAAGCAGGAAGCAGCCCAAACAAATACTGCTCATCACATCTCTCAAGTGACGTCCAGTGTGTACGGAAAGCGTCACTTTATTTCCAGTTAAGACAAAATGGTTTTTAAAGCGTAATTTTACGTGTCCATTCGGTAGACTGGTCATGAATTAGCCATGTGTGGTGTTTGTGTTATATCTATATGTATTGTTGCGGCCACATGTAGTAAGCGTTGCTTCATGCAGTGGAGAGTGGCAAAACAGAGGCACGCCGGCGACCGAGGCGTTGCGAAGTAGGCAGGCACAGATAGCCTTGATGACAGCAGCAGTCTACCAACAGACTGACTCAAGGACGCACACTGACCAAGCGCCGAGCGAAGTCTGGAGAGTACTGAGTAAAGGGAAGTGAGGCCAGCACGCTAAGTTACGCTGCAATATACTGTGGGAGTAATAACAAAAAGCTACCACCGAGGGTAAAAAACGTCCTCCTGCCGGATATAGATAGTGGAGCGCAGGCAGCAACAGACAGAAGCCATTAGGAAGCAGTTCGGATCTGAGGACGGACATGGTCCGTGTCTGAACGTTCAGTTTTCGCAGGTGACGATTCCGGAAGTCTGTTCCAGCTCGCAGGAGTCATCCGTTCGCCGCCAGATGTCAACTTCAGCTCTGGAGGTCGGCCCAAGTTCAGCCGGCACCATGGCTGACTAACTACAGCGAGAACTTCCAGCAGGACCAGCTGCAGCGCGGTCTTGGTGTCAGGCGCAGCTCGGGACTGACGCCCAGACTTCACGGCAACCTGGCCCCACGGCGAGTGGTCCATCCATGACGGGACCTCGAGGACATCGCGACTGACGGCTTCCCAGCCGCCGGTGCAGCAGGCGTCGGCAGCTGACCTCCCGGCGACGCGGCTCCGTGGGCGTGCCGTACTGGGGCGCCGAGCGGCGACGAGTTCATCTCAACCACAGGGCATCCTGGCTTCAGCAGAGTGCTGGTGGCCTGAGGCTCCCGAGTACGATCAGCGGCGCGCGTTGCGCGCATTGTCGGAGAATCTACACAGCAACAGCCAGGCGGAGGAATCTCCAGGGCTGGGCAGCGACGACGAGGGAGAAATTGTAAAGGAAGTTCAATAAATAATTGTAAAACTCCACGCTGTCTCAGTCTTTGGTGCAGCCACTGTATCTGCTGCTAACTGGTGTAGAAGTCGTAAAAAGTGATGTCAGGCGCACCCACGCCACGACTATGACTAGCACCATGTGGAGCAACCGAGGAACACCGAATAGGGTGAGTCCAGCAACTACCTTCTCTCTATGTTTTCTGTGTAGCTAGACATGTCGAGGGTAACGTTAAGGGATGTGAGAGTGTCATTTGAAAGGTCTAGCAGCCCTGTAGACTTATCGCAGTTTCGTGGGAATGATAGTCACGTTAACTTAGTACCATCTAAATGTGTAGTGTGTGGATTAACAGGTCATGTCGCTTCTTGCGATAAATTTGTACCAAGCACTTGTGATGTGTGTGGCTTCTATGGTCATGTAACAGGGCAATGTGGTAAGTCTAGATGGCTTGCCATTAGACGTGCTAGGAATTGTCTTGCTTCTGGGTAATACAATTTTATTTTTGTGAGGTGAGGTATACCTCATGGAAAATGCCAGAGGCACGTGCAACTGGGACAAGTGACGCCGTAGTCGCATTGACAGAGTAAGTTAAGAAACTGATTGAAGAAAATAAGTTGCAAAAGCAGCACATGCAGAGGATGGAGCAACAATTGTTGCAAAATACTCAATCAGGCTCGGGTAGCGATAGTGTAGAATGCAAGGGTACTTTCTTTTCCGGTGTGGCAGATTGTTCAGCCGCTAATTTGATACCTTCCTTCTCAGGTAAAACATCATAGGATGTGAATGTTTTCATTGGTGACGTACGCAGTACGGCTAGACTATGTGGCTGGTCGGATGAAATGTGTTTGCAAATGGCTAGGTTACGGTTAGTAGGTGACACAAAGACTTATGTGGCATACCACGAAGGGTTAAAGGATGCTACTTTATTCACAGAGTTGGCTGAGGGATTATTGCAAAGGGTTAGGAAACAAAGCAGTGCCAGATTTCTTAGAGAAAAATTGGGGACGATGATGCAAAAAACGGGTGAAATGGTAGAAGAATTTTCAGACAGAATTAGGAGAACGAATGCGCACACGAATGAGTTAAAACAAGATGCGCGTGCAAATGAAGTTCTATTGAGAGAAGCAGAGAATAGAGCTTTAGACGCATTTTTGCGAGGGGTCTCGCCGGATTTTTCACGCCGGATACGGATGGTAAATCCAAGTGACTTAGCAGCAGCATTGCGCATAGCTATATATTTGCAGGAAGTGGATAGTGCCACTAGAAGTCGCAATGACAAGAAAATTTTTTCGTATTCAAAAGAGTGTTACCGTTGTGGGAAGCAAGGTCGTTTTAGGGGACAATGTCGGGAACTGTAAGTGTTTCAATTGTCAGAAAATAGGGCATGAGGCACGGCAGTGTAAAGCTAAGAAACGGGTTAATGATACAGCAGGTAAAAACTGTTAAACGAAAAAGGGAGTGTTCGTGCCGTCGGGAGGCATTCAAATGGTTCAAATGGCTCTGAGCACTATGGGACTTAACTGCTGAGGTCATCACTCCCCTAGAACTTAGAACTACGTAACCCTAACTAACCTGAAGACACCACACACATCCATGCCCGAGGCAGGATTCGATCCTGTGACCGTAGCGGTCGCGCGCTTCCAGACTGTAGCGCCTAGAACCGCTCGGCCACTCTGGCCGGCAGGAGGCATTCCCAGTAAAAATAGGTACTCAGAGAGTGCACGAAGAGGAGGATTGTAGTTTGATGGTTTGGAAAAAAGATAATTGGCGTAGAGTTTTAGTGGATACTGGAGCTCATTTATTAGTTGTCAGTGTGGACCTCGTGGGCAAGAAAGGATTGGAAGCTGCGAGATACAGATTGCGCGCAGTAGGTGATAAAAGATTAGGTGCACTAGGGACAACGCAACTCAACTTTAAGATAGAGAACATGTGGTTCGGGGAGCAAATGGTGTTGTCAACTGTGGGACAGTGATTTTCAACCATACTTGGGTTGGACTTTCTGATTAAACATCACGCCAAAATTGACCTTTCGCAACATACACTGGAACTCGATGGGAACTTGTTCTCAATGGGTACAGCCATTGCAAATGTTTCAGAGTCGCAAGGTGCACCGATAGCTAAGGTGATACTAACTAAACTGCGTACAAGTGCAATAAAGTTGATTCCGTGTGACAAAGTACGAACAGGTACAGGGAAGTTGATCTGGGTACCGGTGGATGTCGATGTGCCGCAGCAGGGACTATTCTTGGTAGAGCCACTACCGAGTAATGAGGTTTTAGACAAAAGGCATTGCTTTGGCTCAAAAATGGTTCAAATGGCTCTGAGCACTATGGGACTTAACAGCTGTGGTCATCAGTCCCCTAGAACTTAGAACTACTTAAACCTAACTAACCTAAGGACATCACACACATCCATGCCCGAGGCAGGATTCGAACCTGCGACCGTAGCAGTCGCACGGTTCCGGCATTGCTTTATTCGTAGGAGTGTATCACGGGTACCGGACATAAACGGGCAGTTTATGGTTCCGGTGAGTTTAGATAACTTCCGGCGGGATGATGTCGATCTGCCGAAGGGATTAGTAATAGCCACAGTGGAGTTAATGGATGCAAAGGACATCAATAGTTCGAGGCTAGACTATGATGTAAAGCAAACCGTCAGCACGTCTGCGCTTGGTGACAAGATAAATAATTTGAGAGGAAATGATCGTTCGGGTATGGAAGCATTGTTACTAAAGTATAAAGCATTGTTTGAAGCACAGGGTACGTTACCTGCTACACAGATAACACAGCATCGTATTCTGACAGGGAATTACGCTCCGGTGTATCGTAAGCTATACAGACTACCGACACAATTACAACCAGTAGTAGAGCAATTAATAGAGCAACAACTGGAATATGGGATAATCCAGCACAGTAATAGTCCTTGGTCTAATAGCGTGGTCTAGTTCCTAAGAAGACACGGGACGGGTCGAAAAAATTTCGCTTTTGTTGCAATTACAGACATTTGAATGAACGGACGGTGGCGGACGTATATCCGATTTCGAATATCACAGGAACGTTAGACAACCTAGGGCAGTGTAAATTTTTCTCCACTATGGATGTGCGAAGCGGTTATCACCAGATTGAAGTATGTCCGGAGTACAGGCCAAAAACAGCATTTACGACGCATTGTGGTCACTTCGAGTATAAAAGAATGCCGTTTGGACTAAAAAACGCTCCAGCAACATTTCAGAGGTTGTTGGATGGAATCCTTCGCGGGTTGAAGCCGAAAAAATGCATAGTGTATCGCGATGACATTATAGTATTTTCAAGAGATATAGAGCAGCATGTGGAACGAGAGGAAGTGTTTAAGAGATTAGAGGCAGCACGGCTAATATTAAGTTTGGGCAAATGCCATTTTGCGCAAGCACAAGTAAGTTATCTCGGGCATGTTATCAGTCAGGACGGGGTACGGACAGATCCTCGTCTCACTTCTGCAGTACGAGATTTTCCGGTTCCGCAAACGGTTAAACAACTGGAATCGTATATTGGTTTTGCGAGCTATTATCGAAAATTCGTACAGGGGTTCGCAGAAATAGCGGGGCCACTTACTAAGTTGCTAAGAAAAGGTGTTACCTTCCAGTGGACGTCAGAGTTCGAGAAAGCATTTCAAGAGTTGAAACGGATATTGATATCAGGTCCAGTTTTGAAGTTTCCAGACTTTTCGAAGGAGTTTATACTACAATGTGACGCGTCTAATCACGCTCTTGGGGTTGTACTTGGGTAAGAAATTGATGGCAAAGAACATCCGACTGCGTTCGCGTCTCGTCAACTTAAGAAGGCGAAACAAAATTACTCCACGACGGAGAAGGAATTGTTAGCGTTAATATACGGGATTTCGTAATTTCGATGTTATCTGTACGGTAGAAGGTTTAAGGCTGTGACGGATCATTCAGCTCTGAAATGGTTATTAGGTCTGGAAGACCCAGCGAGTAGGCTAGTGAGATGGGCGCTGAAACTCAGTGAGTTCGATTATGAGGTGATACACAAGCCAGGTATGAA
The DNA here is from genome assembly GCF_023864345.2 of Schistocerca serialis cubense. NCBI lineage: Eukaryota > Metazoa > Arthropoda > Insecta > Orthoptera > Acrididae > Schistocerca > Schistocerca serialis. The sequence goes on along the minus strand of NC_064640.1, from coordinate 654,049,940 downwards.
ACATGCCAATGCTGAGGCACTGAGCAGGAAAGTGACAGTATTACAAGTAACAGGGGTGACTGAAGATGAGTGGAACAGGGCACAACCGTGGATAGTGATTGCCAATTGTTCAGAAAGCAACCGCAGTTCCTAGTACAGGACGGGTTACTTTGTAGGTCGACGAAATGCGGCCCGCGCGTCGTAGTACCAGCAGCGATAAGATCTGAAGTTTCGCAACAGCCGCATAACTATTTTCTTTCAGGACATGGCGGGAGAAGAGCTACGGATAGACGGATAGCGGAGAAGTTTTGGTGGAGGACACGACGTCAAGACGTGGACGAGTACGTCAGGAATTGTGTGCCATGCGCACAGCGTTCGGACGGAGTCTAAAGCAGGCAGAGAGAGAGTTTCCAGAGGGGGCAGAGCACGTAGTGCCGATAATTCAAGCGAGTATGTCACTTTTTTATCATATGTTTAGGATTAAGCCAACAACGAATCTATTTAAGATGTATATAGAGATTAGATTTCCAGTAACTAGTGTGGGGAGACAGTATCAGTGTTACACAGTGCATCCATATCCGGTTGGATGGGAGCGTATGGGGAAGGGCGTACAGTTCAGGACATAGGAGGTTTTATTAATTTCTAAGGAGGGGGATACTCATGCTACTATGTCGAGTTGAGAGTTGAGTAGATGTCTAAGGGAGTCAGTTTCCATTTGTCCATCACAGGTTGTTTTCACGGGCAAGGGTTCGTCTGAGATCCAGTTATTTAGGGCAGAAGCAGAAGCTTCGGAGTGTCGGACAATAGTAGTGAAGCCTTCGCCACATTTTCAGCAAGTTGGGAGGCATTGGTTGTATTCAGTATTCGCCACGGAGAGGATATCAGCCAAGTGTTATGACAATGGGAATTGGACAGCAACCACGGAGATGGAATTACAGGACAGTGGTTTGCTAATCAACGGGACAAATTGTGAAATAGTAGGGGATCGTTTCAACTTACCAGCGACAGTCACGGGAGTCACCAAGGTTACAGATACTCATCTGACGTTGTACTGGCCAGATGCGTCATTCAGCATCGCTCCAGGAGAAAATTTGACGTGTATTAAGAACACCTTGGATGCTAAACTATTGCAAACGATAGATAAACTAGTAGATTTGGAGAAAGGTCAAATTTCAATGAAGCAATTATTAAGGCATGTGGAGGAGTACGATACCACGCGGAAACGTAGCATAGTGACCATTGGTATTTCAACCAGTACTATTACTGTGTTTATTGTATTTATCAGTGTGGTATATATCTTATTAAAATGGAGGATTCAGCATGTTAATGCAAGACCGCTCCATGAGATTCCTGTAGAATGGATTACCAGTAGGGCATGAGTCAGGGCAACCTGGATGTATATAGGGAAGAAGTAGAATATAGGATAGAACTAGAGTTAACGTATAGGGTAAATTCAGGGACAAATTTAATTTTTAGGTGGAGGCAGTGTTGCAGCCAAATGTAGTAAGCGTTGCTTCATGCAGTGGAAAGTGGCAAAACAGAGGCACGCCGGCGACCGAGGCGTTGCGAAGTAGGCAGGCACAGATAGCCTTGATGACAGCAGCAGTCTACCAACAGACTGACTCAAGGACGCACACTGACCAAGCGCCGAGCGAAGCCTGGAGAGTGCTGAGTAAGGGTAAGTGAGGCCAGCACGCTAAGTTACGCTGCAATATACTGTGGGAGTAATAATAAAAAGCTACCACCGAGCGTAAAAACGTCCTTCTGCCGGATATAAATAGTGGAGCGCAGACAGCAACAGACAGAAGCCAATACGAAGCAGTTTGGATCTGAGGACGGACGTGGTTCATGTCCAAATGTTCAGTCTTCGTAGGTGACGTTTCCGGAAGTCTGTTCCAGCTCGCAGGAGTCATCCGTTCGCCGCCAGATGTCAACTTCAGCTCTGGAGGTCGGCCCAAGTTCAGCCGGCACCATGGCTGACTAACTACAGCGAGAACTTCCAGCAGGACCAGCTGCAGCGCGGTCTTGGTGTCAGGCGCAGCTCGGGACTGACGCCCAGACTTCACGGCAACCTGGCCCCACGGCGAGTGGTCCATCCATGACGGGACCTCGAGGACATCGCGACTGACGGCTTCCCAGCCGCCGGTGCAGCAGGCGTCGGCAGCTGACCTCCCGGCGACGCGGCTCCGTGGGCGTGCCACACTGGGGCGCCGAGCGGCGACGAGTTCATCTCAGCCACAGGGCATCCTGGCTTCAGCAGAGTGCTGGTGGCCTGAGGCTCCCGAGTACGATCAGCGGCGCGCGTTGCGCGCATTGTCGGAGAATCTACACAGCAACAGCCAGGCGGAGGAATCTGCAGGGCTGGGCAGCGACGACGAGGGAGAAATTGTAAAGAAAGTTCAATAAATAATTGTAAAACTCCACGCTGTCTCAGTCTTTGGCACAGCGACTGTGTCTGCTGCTAACAAGTAGTGTAGAAGTCGTATCAGTATTAACAGGGGTAGTGAAAGAAGTGGCATAACCAGTACTCCGGCAGTGACTGAGAAGCGCTGCTGCTGCATAGCAGTGGCAGTCAGCACTGGCCAGGGCTGTGCTCTCACTGCTGGAATACTGGTTACTTTTCATGCTTTACTGTCCCTAGGAATACATATCGATATAACATGAATATCGCACTAGACTAATTCAGACCACTCTATAGAATGGGCGTGTAAAATTTCCCTTAAAAAGCCATTTTATTTACAACAGGAAACAAACTGATGCTTTCTGTCCCCATTGGAAGTCACATGAAAGACATGATGAGCAACATTTGTTCGGGATGACTCCAACTACACATCACAAAAATGAAATTGCAAATATCTGCCTGTATATACCTGTCCACTGGCACAGGGTAGGTTCGGGAAAGGATCAGGACAGAGCTCATAGGTAGATCCACCACGCGTTACATCAGGGATAAGGGTCAGGGGTTAATGCACCACGCTTTATGGTCAGAATAGAGTTCAAAGGTGCATTCACCATGCGTTATGGCCGGGGTTATGGTTCGGAGGTTGCTCCATCACGTGTTACGTTTGGGATAGTGTTCGAAAGTGGATCCACCACGCGTTATGGCTGGCATATAGTTCACAGGTGGACCCACCATGCCTCACAGCTGTGATAGGGTTCGAAGGTAAATCCACTCCCTATATGCCTGGGCCGATGTCTGAGGGTGGATTCATTGGTGATAGGTTGAGTATAGTCTGGAAGCATCAACGTTAAAACGATTCAGGCATACACACGCATACAGAAAAATTGCGGAGTTGTGCTAGATGTTGATAGCTGTACTACTACATTTACAAGCAATTCTAGAATACGGGACGAGAAGTGATGTCATGATCATATGAGCAAAAGTAAAATTACAAAAACTGATGGAATGTACGCATAAGTTGAGGCAAAATACGCTAAAATGCGGGGAAATTTAGGGAGAATGAGGGTGTACTTACATGTCTGCTTGATGCAAGAAACTTGTACGTCGGAACGAGTATGTGACAGCAAGAGGAATATGAGAAAAAGTTGACATGGAAGCACTCGGAACCAGTGAAATAGTCATATTTCATGGACGGCGATGATACGACTGGAATAGATTGTTTAACTTGCATGAGCAGCAAATAGAAATTATTAAATTTATAGATACATGGGTTCACAAGCCCATGTGTGACTCCAAAGTTTTCGGCAACCACCGTATAGATTTTTATAAAATGTTCTTAGCTAAAGAGCATTGTATTACCAGCTTGGGTTGCTGCAATATACAACTACAGAATTGATCGCATTTTGCACTCTATACAAACTGTTTACGTGTTTTAAACTTTAACGAACAGTATTTCCAATGTGCTTCTTTGTACTCTCTACCAATCACAGCCATGCCGTGTCAGCTAACAAATACCTCACAGAACAGTTGCCGCATGGTTTTTAACAACATTTTGCTGTATGTGTGTTGAGGTAATAGGAATATATACAAGTTGACTGCTGTCTTTGATGTTTTCCTGGAAAAGAGAACCATCTGCCTCTGAACTGAAGTGGATCTCCGTTAAAGAAAGATAGAAAGTAGATAGAGTAAACGGTTGAGAGGGGTTATAACGAGGTATGATTTAATGGTAGACCGATGATGCATTCCAGAGAGATGTTGCGGCGGGTCAATTATCACACATTTAATCATTCTTCCCGTTGTTCTCTTGGGGTGTGTCATTTGTGTGGTATAACCTGCGCTCGACTCGTATACAATTACGTGTTCTGTGTGTGACTATCTACCTGCGATCGTTAACAGCAAACCTCTCCATACTGCAGTCAGCAGGGGACTTCCTACGCATGTGTGATGAATCATGTCTACCAAGCCGACGGAAAACCTACTTCGGCACCCTCGTCTAGATGAAAAAAGAAGTATGCGAAGTTCTCCAAAATCTGCCACGTCTTGGACATAAATCGAGTCTTCAGTTTCATAACGTCAGTGATTCTAAGTTAGTAGCAGGGGTTTATGAGATACCTCAGTCTCTGCGTATGCATTTGCTTCACACATGTCGTTTGTGGAAGAGACTGTGATCAGTTCATGGAGTTAGAGCAGCACGACGTGTAAATTTACATATCAGACACTGCTGCTATGCGTTTGTCTATTTCCTCATAAAATGTCGTCGCTTCATCCATTTTCAGTTATAGGATTGATCCGAGCATAACACAATACATATGGTCGATGTCAATATGCATGTGGTATTTGTTTCCCGATATTTGGAAGAGAGAGACGCGCAGTAAAATCTTTGTTGAATTCTTTACTAGGTGATATTAGCGAAGTTGCTACAGTTCATGTTTTTGCCCTGTTGTGCGTTATAAAAATAACGAGGGGAGAGAGAGACTGTCCTATCAGTGAAGTCTCAGACACCATTACACTGTGGTATTTCAGGTGTGATAATCATAGGAATAAGATAAAGGAAGTCACGGTATTTATAGGGTGATATTTTAAGACGGTCATTCGGTATTGATGGATTGTGGGTTTTATGCTTCTCAATTGCTTTGTGTAGTCCATCGTTGAGAATTTCCTCCCGAATGTTAGTGTGCTATTTTTCTCGTTGTGATAGCTCTCTACCTAGTCAGGTTACTAACTAATGGAACAGCGTTGTTGGAATGTGATGGGATTTCGAGAAAATTAGCCGGTATGTGACTTGGCTGGAGATATCAGTTCTACTTGCTCTGACAAACGTCGGCTATCAGGTAAAGTATAAAGGGGAGAAAAAAGTAGATAAAATAAAGGAACAAGTAGAATCTGACATTAAAATTGAAATCAGTGAAGTTAAAAAGCATATCAATGAAATAAAAAGCGAACTGAATTCTTTAGCTGCACATCAAATTGCTACAGCAATCAATGATACGTTCACTACCTACGAAATATTTGAAACCAGTTTCCTCAAAAAGTTCTGGAGTGAAGAGAAGCAAACGCTACTCCAAAATGAGTTTCTGAACGGGCCAACATTTAAATATGGGAACGGGTCGACGCGAGAATTTTGTAAACGCGAACTTGCGAGATTAATGCATGGGAGTGCTTACTGAAACCACGACGTTGAAAAGGCAGTTACCGGAAAATTTGCAGTGTGATCTAGAGCACAGTTATAGCAACTTAATAGACGAATTTTTGGACTTTGTAGAAAAAATTAGAACGAGCGTTGAAATTTAAACCGTCAAGTAAGCAGACAAATAGTTTTCAGAGTGGAAATCATAACTACAGTCCCAGTGATCGCTATGAAAGACATCCGGGAAGGTATCAACAGAACGCAAAAAGCAGTTTTGATAAGGAAAACGGTAACAGGAACAAATCCAATGATGCCGGCCGCGGTGGTCTAGCGGTTCTAGGCGCTCAGTCCGGAACCGCGCGACTGCTACGGTCGCAGGTTCGAATCCTGCCTCGGGCATGGATGTGTGTGATGTCCTTAGGTTAGTTAGGTTTAAGTAGTTCTAAGTTCTAGGGGACTGATGACCACAGATGTTAAGTCCGATAGTGCTCAGAGCCATTTGAACAATTTGAAATCCAATGATAAATTTCAAAGGGGTAATGGGAACGGATACTTTCGTGACAGAGACCGACACCAAGAATGTAGATTTGAGGGATCGGCACCTGGCGAAATGAACCAGCGTAATGGGAAATCGGGAAACTAAGTTTCGCCGCATCTCAGGTCCGGAGATGGCAAAATAAACCGGCGATGAATAGGACACGAGTAAACGGGAATGTGATAGGCGTTAATAAATCGGCGGAAAGGCGTCAGAATAATGAAATGAAATTAGTAAGAAATAAGAATCAAATAAGTAAATTTTCACATCAGATCATACGTAAAAGGCGTAATCCTAAGATAATGAAAGATAACGATAAATGTAATGATGACGATTTAGGGCTAAATGATTTGTTTTATGAATTTGACAAAACAGTGTGTGAATGTTAATACAATGAAAGATTCTATGTGCCAAAAGGAGGCTGAGGTGGAGCTGAATTTGGTGGAGTTAGATGGCATAGAAAACCAATCATAGTGATGAAGGTGATGATGTTTCAGGTGATACTGTGACGGCGAAAGTTGTTAAGGAGGTTAATAAGGGCAGTGTAGCACTAGTCTCGTTAGCTGTTGATGAGTTTGGGTATTTATCGTCGGATATTGGTGAATTAGTTTTGAAGGAAGGTAGTAATGATGTTTTATGTGCTGAAGTGACAAAAGTTGAGTGTAATAAGAAAGTGATATTTGGACAGAATGGTATCTTAAGGAGGAATGTGATTTTACTGTAACTGATTGGCGATGTTGCGGCAGAACATTACGATCGTTATTGCCTCATTTGTGGACTCGGGGGAAATTTAAGATAGCGAGATGTCTAGAAGGGAGAAAAAATAAAATTGGGGCGAAAGAAGTATTTCATGAATTATTTTGGGACGAGTACGAAATTGGGGGCTGGATCGAACAGGATATGTGTACTCTAGAGATGGAAGAGAAGGGACGAGACATAGAGAATGACTTACTGAGGGAACAGTGTTTAGAGCGGAAAGAAATGATTAATGTACAGCCTATCATTGAAATTAAAGTAAATGATCAGAAAGTAGATGCGCTGCTCGATTCTGGAAGTAATGTGTTGGCAGTGTCGGAAGGTTTTGTACGTAGGATAAAGAATAAGAAATTAGTATTACTACATGTAAACAGTGTAAAAATTAAAACAGCAGTTGGCGGTTTAAGTAAGCCGATAAGGCAAGAAGTGCTCTTGGAATTCAAGTGTGAGGAGAATCATTCTAGTATAGGATGCTTTGTAGTGAATGGACTTGTAAAAGATGTGGTGCTCGGAACAGATTTCTTATGTAAATATGAAACCTCGCTTCACTGCATGGGAAGGTGCTTGGATTTTGAAATTGAGGGTGAAAAAATGAATGTAAAATTTAAGAATCTTTTGACGGGGGACAACCAGATTGTACACATCATAATTACACATGGTTTGGATGAGGAGAACAATATGTGTGACAAGATAAAGGAAACAGTGGAAGCAGTCGAGGGTACATCGTAGGTAGAGAAAATGGAGTTATGTGAGTTGTTGTGCCGTTATGAGGACATATTTTCTAATCGTCCTGGTAAAGTAACAGACTTCGAATACTCTATTAAAGTGAAGCCGCATAAGCCGATTAAGTATAAGCCTTATATAATTCCTACTGCTGATCGGGAAGCCGTCAGAGCCGGGTTAAGGCAAATTCTAGAATGGGATATTATAGAGTAGTGTAGGAGCGATTATAGTAATCCCATTGTAATTGTAAAGAAAAAAGACAAATCGGTTAGAATCGTGTTAGACGCGCGTAAGATAAATAAAGTAATTGTGAGAGAACTCGACCAGCCTGGTAATATGGAGGAACTGCTGCAAAACTTCAGGAACGTAAAACTGATGTCTAGTGTTGACTTGACCTCAGGATTTTGGCAAATCTCATTGGCGGAAGAAAGCAGACGTTACACAGCTTTCTTATTCGAAGGACGAAGCTACCGCTTTAAAGTTGTACCCAGTGGCAGTATTTGTGAGAACGCTAAACCATGTCTTGGGAGAACGCTTAATGAGCAAGTTGGTGATTTCTGGACGACATTTTAATAGCGACGGAATACTGGTACGAACACTGTAAATTGCTGGAGGAAGTGTTTGTGGCCTTAAGACGAGGAGGGATGACGTTAAAGATTGCCAGATACGAATTTGTCTGAGCGGAAATTTAGTTTATAGGACACACTCTTACATCTGAGAGAATTATACCAAGTACCGAGAAACTAAAATCAATCACAGATTGTAAAAGGCCAACCAACAGAAATCAATTAAAATCATACCTCGGATTATGGGGGTTATATCGAAAAGTCTTGGGGGATGGTTGAATGAATAACCAAAATTTATGTAAATTACTAAAGAAAAGCGCATCATGGAAACTGCCCGAGGAATGAGAAAAGGAATTTCAGAACATAAAGGATAAACTGTGTGCGAGCAAGATGCTCTATTATCCTGACATGACACTTCCGTTCTGTTTGTCGTCGGACAGTTCAGATTATGGAATAGGCTGCGAAATCTTCGACGAAAAACAAATCAACAGGAAGATGGAACATCGGAGTGTAGATTTCGCCAGCCGCGTGCTCAACAAACACGAACGCGGATACAGCATATCAGAGAAGGAGCTGCTTGCAATCGTGTATGGATTCCAAAAGTTCCGTATGTATTTGGAGGGTAGAGAGGTAACAGTGCTATCCGGCCATAAGGCCCTTAGCTTTCTGTAAGACTGTAGAATAATAAACGACCGTTTGATGCGCTGGAAAATGTTCCTGCAGCAATTTAGTTACTAGATACGCTACATTAAAGGGACCGAGAATTGTATTGCCGATGCTCTGTCGCGGCTGTCCGTTGGAGAGGAAGACAATGAAGGGGAGGAGACAAAGAACGAATTTCAGCTGCTGTACATGAAAGGAGTACCGGGGAAAAAGGAAATTAGTGCGGTCTGCAGGAATATACGGGGAGCGCAAAATGATGACCCTGAATTGAAGAACATCAAACTCAACTTTGACAGCAAGTGCTACGAAAAAATACCCCGCTATTTCAAGATCCACAAGGGTGTGCTGTTTCGCAACGGAGACTAGAAGACGGATCGCTGGAGACTGTGCTTCCCAGACAAATATGTGGAACAGCTGACAGATTACGTCCATGTAAGCCACGGTCATTACAGGGCCTAGGAGTGCACGGAACTTAAAGAGCAATACACCTCGCCAGACGAGTACGCACCCAGCTGGCTGCCTGTAATCGATGTCAGCGAGTAAAATATTTCTCTATAACTCAACAAGGGGAAATGCAAAGTATAATTCCGACCAAGGTGGGAGAGATACTGGCGGTTGACAATTTTGGCCCACTGCCCACAGGACGCGGTGGTATGAAGTACATATTTGTTGTTGTAGAGCTCTTTTCAAAATTTGTTAAATTTTATCCGATACGGAAAGATAACAGCAATACACTGATAGCCAAATTAGAAAAGGATTTCTTTAAAAATGTAATCAAACCAGAAAGGCTGTTATCTGACAACGGATCTCAGTTTACATCAACTTTTGGAACGAATTTCTGAACGGCCAGGATATAAAACACATTAACATATCCGTGTACCACCCGGCAGGTAATCCTTGCGAGCGGTATATGAGAGAAGTTGAACGACTGTGTCTGACTTGCGCGAGTGACAGACACTCAAAGTGGGTGGAATACGTACGTTCATTTGAGGACGTTCTGAACAGCGTGAAAAGTAATGCAACTGGATATTCGCCCTTGGAGGTGATGACGGGAGTCAAACCGAAGTTTCTGTTAACGGAAATTATGGAGTTCCCGCAGCGTCTAGCTGAGTCGGACGCTGAGAGGGAGCAGGCGATAAAATCCCTTATGGGGAAGTTGGCAGCGGAAAGGAAGAAACGGCATGATGGGCGGTATAAAACAATTAAATACAAAATAGGAGACAAAATCCTAGTACGTACGAAAGAAAAGTCCAGCGAAGTGGATGGAGAAATAAAAAAGTTGTTTGAGCTGTACTATGGTCCATTTGTCGTGGCAGAATGTCCGCACCCTAACGCCTACCTACTCGAATACCCTGTTTCAAGTAAACTTCTGGGATTAAGAAATGTGACAGAATTGAGACTGTACATTGAGAAGGGGAATGTAGGCTAAGAAATAAGTGTATCTGTGTTTAGATTATAATTTTATTTCGAGGGGTAATTTGTAATGTTTTATTTCAGGATTTATTGTAGCTTGTTCGCTGTTTCGTCGCATAAGGATATTTTTTTGGGGGCACAAGGTCTGTGCAATTATAAAGAGATAGTTTAGACGCACATTTGGGTGCGAGGAGATCGGGCAACTCAGTTATTTGGTGAACGGTACCAAGTCAAAAATCAGTGCACAGTATGCATATAAATTAGATTTTTGGGGGTACATAAGGGATTTATTTATGTGTATGTATGTGCTAGACCTACGTTTTCGGATGGTTTTACGTTAGTTGTAATTTCCAAATTATAAGTTATGGTCACGCCAACTTCGATGCATGGAGGTCGGAGAAATTTGGAAAATGAAAATTAATAATGCTTACCTAGGAAGACAGATGTATGTTTATCTACTTATCTGAGAATATTTTGGGGAAATAATTTATTATTGTATGGACTAACGATTTGTGTACATAGTTTCACTGCACGGAATTAAACGTGGGATGAGAAATGTTCATATTCGTTGTTAGTTTTGAGTCTAAGGGAGTTATTTAAATTTTAAAAAAATATTGATTTGCCGATGGAGTCGATTGGGAATCTGTCACGAGATGCATGTCTCTAGTGAGACTTGAATAACGTGTCAGAATCATTGAAGAATTTACGAGCATCTTGCAAACGCTGTGAAACAATTGTTTACTGTGTAGTTCAGATCTGGTTTCGGAAAGTGTTTGTTTCCTGGAATCTACACCCGATTCGAATTTCGACAGATTTGTTCCCGCAAAACTATGGTGATGGAATGCAGAGCCATACACAATTTCGGCGGGGTACTCGGCTCCGAATCTGTGGAACGCCGCTGGAGACTTCGTTGTGTCGAAAAAGTGTAAGTAGACTGTTTAGGTTTTTATGTTGGTAACGCCACGTAGCGCTCTGTATGAAAATCACTGACTGTGCTGTGTGAAGGCTGTGGTTGGTTTGCATTGTTGGAGTATATGCTACTGTAGTGTTGGGCAGTTGGTTGTTAACAGCGTTGCGCAGTTGGAGGTGAGACGCCAGCAGTGGTGGATGTGGGGAGAGAGATGGCGGAGTTTTGAGAGCGGACGATCTGGACGTGTGTCCATCAGAGATAGTAAATTTGTAAGACTGGATGTCATGAACTGATATATATATATTATGACTTTTGAACGCTGTTAAGGTAAATACATTGTTTGTTCTTTATCAAAATCTTCCATTTGCTAACTACGCCTATCAGTAGTTAGTCCCTTCAGTAGTTAGAATCTTTTATTTAGCTGGCAGTAGTGGCGCTCGCTGTATTGCAGTAGTTCGAGTAACGAAGATTTTTGTGAGGTAAGTGATTCATGAAAGGTATAGGTTATTGTTAGTCAGGGCCATTCTTTTGTAGGGATTTTTCAAAGCCAGATTGCGTTGCGCTAAAAATATTGTGTGTCAGTTTAGTGTTGATCAGAATAAGTAAAGAGCGAAATGTCTGAGTACGTTCAGTTCTGCTCAGCTGTTTGAAAATCGAATAATGTAAGAGGTTTATCAGCACAGTAATTCACTAATTTTTCTAAGGGGACGTTTCAAAAGTTCTGTGAAAACGAGCGCAGTGGCGCTGATATTTCTGCGGCACTTCAATAGAGTGTCGATTTTAATAAATGTACAGTTTTATTTGGTGTTTAATTAATATGCCGCAATTCACAATTTATGTTAGATATTAGTTTCTTTAAATTTAAAGCAGACTGCATCAACACCACTACAAATAATTATACTATTGATCTGGCGCTTAGGATATGTATGTTATTGTATTATGAATTTGTGTCTTGTAAATTTGGGTGCTACTTCATTACATATATGGCACGCCAACATGTTATGAAGTGGAGGTGTGTGAGTTAAGGAGCACTGCGCTCTCGTTTAAATATATGGCCGAAAGAGTCAGCCTACAGGAATTATGAAACGAACCCTGTCGTACAGGATCGTGTGCCACACAGGGTGCAGATTAACCACGAGATGGGGAAACTCACAAGTGTCTATTGTCTATTGAGGCCTAAGTGCTGCAGTGTGCGAGTGAGACAGACAGGAACCTACGTCATAAGAAAACCCAGTAGAAGGCGTTTGTGGCCGGAGAGACGTAGCAGTGTTAAATATGGCGGACCCAAGGTCGGCCATAAAGGGAAACATTCATGAAAACTATTTAATTCTGTAGTAATGCAGGGAATGAAGCCACAGTAATTTTAATCTACCTTCCTTCATAAATTTTTATGGTGATCCCAATAAAACTTGAATATCGATCATATCTATAATAGTTTAGGATTTACTGTTAAAGTGGAATTCACAAGTTTTGTAACAAAGACCTGAATGCTAAAATCTGAACGCTTTAGTCGATCTTAACGATCGACATTTCATGTAGAAGCGCATCATTAAAATGACAAATTTTGTAAATATAAACTCTGTAACTTCATTTGTTTAAAAGATACAGTAAATTTAAATTATCAATATTTTCAGTTAAGCATCAGATCATCATTTCCTCCACACAAAACACATTCGTTACTGAACCATTAAGTAATAGAATATTTGTTGCACAGTTTAATGCATAATAGTTACTTTTGTTCTTTATTTATTTATCAGAAAGCACATTGTTGCAAGGGTACTGGCAGTGACATTAAGTTAAGAAGGTAATTGTGTTGGTTTTATGTAACAGAATTTAACAATGGATATTATTGTTACTTTATTTAAAATGTGAAAGTGGTCAAGTTTTGATTATTTAAATATGTTGAAATTTAAAATCATGCAGAATAAGCCAACCAGATGGAGGGCTTCAGGAAAGGAAACTGCACTAGTCAGTTGAGCGATTATGCTCGGCGCGCGGGAAGTGGGGCCTGCTACGGGCAGAGGGATAGTGTTGGTGCAGACGCGAAAGCGGACTGTCGGTCTTTAGGCAGCTAGGAAGTGAAACGACTTAGAAAATTTCGCGTTGTGTGGTATCGCGGGACTTAGTCTCTGAGCGGCGAGCAGCCGAGCACCTGGTATCAACTCTAACTTTTCGTGTAATTATAGAGGTGGAGTATTGGACTTGTGTTTCGCGATGAGACTGAATGATCGAACTGTTTCAAATGTCTATGCGCTCGAGTGTAATAGTAATTCTAAATACTACCACTTCCGCTATTAGTTTGCTTTCTGAATAAACATTATTCTAACCAAATCGCAACTGTGTGGCCTACATGATTTATGGGACGTTAATTTAGTCCCCGATATTATTGTTTCTGTTATTGTACGTAATATGAACTTTGTATTTCGCAAACTTGCCCTCAGCCAGACAATTTAACCAAAGGGTCACAAGTGTCTAATTTATGGCGTGTAATGCGACACGTGCGGTTCAACCCCTAGACGAATTTGAGCCAAGACATTTCGACGAAGAGGAACTGCGTATGAGCCCGAACATCTTTGGGATGTTAGCTCGCAAGTCTCAGTTCAGTTCTGTTAGAGTTCATTTGTGTCTGAGTGCCAGTTTCGCTAAAGTGGAGTCTGTACGTGATGACTGTGAAAATATTATGTTTGATGTTCGTTCACATGATACGGAACATAGATTTTCTAGAGACTTGTAGATAATGATGACTAATTCTTCAAGTAACGTTGTATTTCTTACAGACGCTCGCTATGAAAAAATAATAAGGTGTGTTGGTACAGTCATTATTGGTTAATGAAGAAGTACGTCCAGGAAACACAGAAATTTACACAACTGCTGAATGAAATACGTTATGCCATCAAATTTTACGTACCATGGTGAGTTGTTTAACAAGCTTTATGAGACTCATTCTTCTGTTGGCCGTAGTGGGCGAGAGAGGATGATAACGGCGTTGTCTAGTAGATATGTTAATATAACTCGTCATGATTTAGAAGTGTTGTGATAATTTTCATGTTTTAATTTAAGTTTCATAATACATAAATTATTAGTTTAAACATGTTAGTTCATTGTACTTTTCCAGTGTCCACTTCGCATTTCATAAATTTTACACGTTTCCTAGGGAAAATATGCCAATAAAATCAAAATTAAAAACCTTGCCTAAAAGCTCTAGGCTTCGAAATATCGCCTAGGCATATCATATAATGCGTAGATTTGACGCCTTACTGGTATGGTATACAGGGTGAGGCAGCTAAGACAGGCCACTGCAAATAAATCTAGAATGAACAAATATATCCAGGTGTTGTTTTCGCCGAATTGTGGCGGACACTATGGCGAATTTCCTGAAGTTCACACGTAATTTTATCGTTTATAGTCGCCAAGTTAAGCACAGTCTGTGTTTTTTTTCTAATGGAACTACACATCTTTTTGCGGTATTTCAAACAATTTTCTAAGAGGACTTCAACGACATAACGTGTATGGGACTCGATCAAATTTCTGTCCTGTTACATCAGATGAAAGCAAGCACGTAACTCAGATGCGTTTCGTGTGTTTATTATCAAGGCTGTTGTACCCAGTGCTCAGAACGTTGGCTCTGAGCTTTACTACCTGCTATAAAGTGAGTCTGAAGAAACAATGCTTCACGTTGGATTTCATCTGGAATTAACGGCAGCACATGCCCGTATTATAAGGCATTTCGTGCCTTTGGGAGTTGCCGGTGTTTCCTAAAAGACCTCTTGTTTTAATCTTCGCGACAGACAAAAGTACAGAACTGGCTCGTTTGGTGCGTGTGTAGACCATTTTGCGTTTTCTGAACAACCATTCCAATGATCTCCTAACATCCTCGTGAGAGGATCTGTCATCTTATTGCCGAATGGGAGGGACATCCGTCATGTTGGTACCATACTGACTGCCTTATGTCCAGTGTGATATCTTCCAATAACTGCGGCGGCAGCATATCTTAGGAACTCGAGATACTATAGCGTATTTAAATTCTCATCAATAAAAAAAGACTAATGATGCGGATCTTGAAGAAGAAGTACGATACATTGACAGACAAAGAGTGTTATTTTTATCTATCTCTTTGAGTCAGAACTGATTTTCAGCTGACGATTAGTGCATATTGCGAAGATTCATTTGCTCATAGATTGTAAGCAATGCTTCTTCCCTAGACAAAATTTAGCATAGATGTGACGCATCACTTTGCCCTTATCGTAGATAACATTCGGAGAACTGTAACCAATTTTAGAAGTCATTGTAAAGAAGCTGTAGATGTAGCGAATTGTGAGGAGCATAAAACACTCGCTTGGTTGACTCCCACGTATTTCCGAGATGCCACCTAGACATTGTCTGTTATCGCTGCTTTCGTTCATCGATTTTTTTTGCCTATTTTACTCACCAAACTTCCAGTTTCAAAAGTTTTTTTTAATAATGTTTGCAAAGACAGATAGTGAGTGCTTGGCACGATCTGGATACTCTCCAGCATACAACCCCACTGCTGCGACATTCGCCGTAAAAGATATTCGTATTTTCGACTGTTGTGTACCTAGCGAATGTCTCAATAGTTTTACGAGTTATCTCATTGCTAAAACAGCAGAACACAGACTGATGGGCTTCAAGCGCACAGGTAAACACGAGAACCATGCCTGAGTTACGCGTTTGCTTAATCTGGTATAATAGGACAGACACTTGTGGTACCTCTTATTCTGAAGGCGGGACAGTGGTTTCCGGCGCTTTTATCTTGATACTACTTGTATTTGATCAAGTTGCTGAAGTTTTCTTGGAAGGTTCTTTCAAATGACACAGAAAAAGTATAAAGTTCCATCAGAAAAAACGAAGTAGATTTTGTAATTCGGCGAATATAAACGATGAAAATTACTTGCGAAATTCTCCAAACTGTTCGCTATAACTTGGCAGAAACCGCACCTCGACAGATTTATTCATTCTGAATACACAGGGTGTTTCAAAATGTGTATACGGGATTTAAGGCTTTGTAGCACATATTACATTCACCTTACAATTATAAATAATACACAAAATGAAAGAGAAACACAAACAGTTTTTCTTACAATTATTCAGCTTGAACACCGATCACACATCGAGTCGACAGGCGAGCTGTTCCGAAACCTTGGTCAGTGTGTCAGGATTGTTTCTAAAGTCGGCTAGATCAGCTGGTAGCGGAGGCACATACACATGATCGCGTCAGATCGTGTGTGAACGTGGAGGTCATGCATAACATGCTGTGTCAACCGGCCCCTTGCACCTCATCCACTGGTCGGATACAACGTCATTTAACCAGTCCGTACAGAGTTATGCCAGTGAGGCGGCGCACCATCACGCTCCCAAGTAAAGATGTGTTGTTTAGCTTCTTCCCATTGAGGCACGGGCAATAGCTGTAACACATCAAGATAAGAAACACCAGTTACAGTTGATTCACCGAAAAAGAAAGGCCCACAAACTTTCCGCGGGGATATTTCTTGGGGCTAAGCATGAAAGACTCGCACTCGCTCAACACGTTTTTCACGCACTCTTTGTCATTCCATACTCTTCCCATTGCGCACAGGTACACAAACAAAACTGTTTGAGTTGCTCTTTCATTTGGTGTACAGTTGTAAGTTGAACATAGTCAATGCAAAACGCCTTAAAATCGGTATGTTCATTTTGAAACATATGGGGTGGCCTGTCTTAGCTGCCTTATCCTGTATAAGCGGAACAAAGAGGAACGAGGGGCATCCTAGCGACGATAAGGGCCGCAAATGGGTAAATCCTCTGACATAAGTGACGTTGACAAAGGACAGATTAATACAGTCCGTCACCTCCGTGTTCTCATGTTGAACTAACATATACGATTGCAGTGGTCACGGGATCGTCGAGACTGGAGTGTGCATTAATAGAAACATGTCGCCTGGTCAGATGAATCACGTTTTTTATCACAACAGGTCGACGGTCGTGTCTAGATACGCTGTCACGCAGGAGTACGGCTACTCGAAACATGCACCGCGCCATAGACAGACTTGCGGAGGCAGCATTATGCTATGGGGGATATTCACCTGAGCTCTCTGGACTCTCATGGAACCTGTGGTAATAAACTAAGGCACCATGTCATCTGTAGACCACTTGGACATTATTGCGGTCCCCCTGGCTTCACTTTGTGCTCGATGTCTTCCTCGAAGACATAATCATTTTATACTGGTTTGAGGAGTAAGAAGATGAACTCACGTTGATGTTTTGGTTCCCATATTCCCCTGATCTGAACCCTATAGAATACATTTATTACGCTGTCGGCACCAGCTGCGTGGCCACAAATCATTGGGTTGTAATTTACGGGAATTGCGGACCTGTGTTAGGGGCACATGCCTCAGGAAATATGGTAAGAATTTATCAAATCCACACCAAGCAGAATTTCTACCGTACTGCGCTTCAAAGGTAGACCAACATGTTATTATGCAGGTGGCCATAATGTTTTGACTCATCAATGTGTATTAAATGAAAGTCCTGCATACATGAATTTGTGCTTCCTGATCACCCGGCCAATAATGCCACACTATCCATTCATTTCGTTACCGCTGTTGTATTCACTTCCTCTGCGTACAGATGCCAAGTTATGAAGACTCATCTCATTAACAGACACTGTATGACAGTCGTTATTCTAAAATTTTGATTATCTACTGTCGTTTGAAAGAGGGGATATTAGATAGTAGTTATTAAAAATACTAGTTAAGTAATTTCAGAAGCAAGGCACTTAAAATTGGCTGCTATGGTTTTGGTTCTCAGTTTGTTGGGAAAGGCCTCGCTGTCTAGCTCCAAAACTCTATCCTCAATGGTTGTGATTTTGGTTTCGTGATTCATAGTCGCTTCTTAAAGTGCCTATTTCTATTCTCTCAAGCTTTTTCTAAGGTACAGTGAAAGAACAATGGTCAATTAAATTTCGAATTTGGCAGAAATGTTAATGAGAAACTTCACTGTAGATATAATATTTGTTAGGGACTGTTTGATTAAGCTTTAGAGCTTGTTGTCTACTTTGAATTAACAGCGTTTGAATAGCAAGTGTTCAACCGTCTGTAGAATGATATGTCTACAGAGACTTGGCTGTCAGTTGGTAATGTTTCATTACTAAGCTGAGGTTGAAGATTTGCCCGAAACATAGCCGCTATCTTCAGTATCCACCCTGATAGTTGCCAGTTTGTTTGTCGGTTTGGCTTTCCATAGTATTTTACACTAAGATGACAAAAGTCATGGGATTCCTCCTAATATGGTGTCGGATATACTTTTGGCCGGCATAGTGCAGCAGTTCGTCTAGACGTGGACTCAACAAGTCGTTGGATGTCACCTGCAGAAATACTGAGCCATGCTTCCTCTATAGCCGCCCGTGATCGCGAAATTGTTACCGGTGCATGATGTTGTGCTCGAAATGATCTCTTAATTACGTTCCATAAATGTTCGATGGGGTTCATGTCGGGCGATCAGGGTGGCCAGATCATTCGCTCAAATCGTCTAAAATGTGGCTTAGATCAATAGCGATCAATTATGGCCCGGTGACATGGTGCATTGTCATCCGTAAATATTCCATCGTTGTTTGAGAACATGAAGTCCATGAATATATGCAAGCGGTTTTAAAATAGACGAATGTAACCATTTCCAGTCAATGATCGGTTCAGTTGAACCGGAGGATCCAGTCCAGTCCATTTAAACACAGCCTACAGCACTATGGAGACACCACCTACTTACACATTGCCTTGTTGACAACTTGGGTACATAGCTTTGTAGATCTGCACCACACTTGAACCCTACCATCAACTCTTACCAACTGAAATCGGGACTCATCGGACCAAGCTACAGTTTCCCAGTAGTCAAGGGTCCAACCGATATGGTCACGAGCCCAGGAGAGGCGCTGCAAGCGTTGTCATGACATTAACAAAGACACTCGTGTCGGTCGTCTACTGCCGTAGCTCATTAAAGCAACATTTCGCCACATTCTCCTAACGGATACGTTCGTCTTACGTCCCACATTGTTTTTTGCGGTTATTTCACGCAGTGTTGGTTGTCTGTTAACACTGACAACTCTACGCAAACGCTGCTGCTCTTTATCATCAAGTGAAGGCCGTCGGCCACTACGTTGTCCGTGATAAGAGGCAATACCTAAATTTGTGGCATTCTCGGCACACTCGTGACACTGTGGATCTCGGAATGTTAAATTTCCTGAGGATTTCGGAAATGGAGTGTCCCATGTTTCTAGCGCCAACTACCATTTCACGTTCAAAGATTTAATTCCGGTCGAGCGGCCATAAAAACAAAACCATCATAACTCTTACGTTTTCTATGTCTTTCATGCTAAAACTCGATCTTTGGATAGCACAGTTACCGAAATTAAATGTGAAACACTTTCCCCAAATACAGTCAGAAGTGTCGGATCGACAAGCGTCATTGAATCAAGAAGCTGCAAAGAAGTATCCGACCACCCTGATACCACTGAAGACAGAGTTTGATAACCTAGCTTTCATAGCTCAACTTTTGTAAAAAGTTGATATGAAAGACATTTGAGGTAAAGTGAGTACTCTTTTCTCTTATAGTGAGACTCAACTTCAAGAGGATATAATTCCACTTCGTAATAGTTTCCTTAGAGTCAGAGTACAATGAAGATAACTTTTGGAAATTACTGAATGTAAAAACGTACTCTAACACTGTAAAAGTGGCTGCGTAACTCTGATAGGTTTTTGGATCTACTTATCTACGTAAGGCAGCATTTCCAACACTGAACATAGTGAACTCTAAGTGTAGAAATAAACTGACCGAGCTTAATTTTTCATACTGAGTAAGGCTGGCTATGGTAAATTATTCACCAGATTATAGTAAACTTGCCAATAATATTGCAAAGCCAAGTTTCTCACTAAACGTTTTTCAACATGTATGATGATATATATTTTAATTTTTTTCACCTGTGTATTGTCTTGAAAATTAAGTAATAGGCCCAGAACCTTTGATGGAGAGAAAATCACCTTTTATATATTTCGTGTAATTAAAATAGTTCATTTTGGCTATGATGTTGTTTTGTTTTATGAATTTTTAATACATTAGATTTTTAAGTGGACAAAGTTGTGTGTAATAGATCTCAAACATAAAGAGGTTAGTACGCCTGGTGTAGACTCATGAAGCAACCAGGGAAACGTTAGGATAATCATTTGCAATGTGGCTTATTGTCTGAATGTCACCTCAGTCACATGTACTTTCAGTGTAAAAGCCCCAATTATTCATTCCGATATCTGTTAAGCTGTACTCACACCTCCATCAGGTGATGACAGCATGGAGCTTTAATAGTCAGATTATCAGTAAGTTCGTGGTTCCGGGCTTCAGTGGCTTGCCACTCACGTTTCCACGCAGCACCGCTGTCGAACGCATCGGATAGCATTTGGACGACTTCTTCATATGCTGGTCTTTTGTATTTGAAGCGTTTCCTAGGCAGTGACAGTAAATCTTCGTAAAGAGGAACTGACTCATTTCTCATTTTCAGAAACTTACAGGCAAGGGTTGTAGAGAGCCGCCATTCAACAAAGGTGAGCTGGACAGATTGGCAGCCAGAATATAGGCGTAGATCTGACTGTGTCACTAATGGTTCTCATAGCTGCAATCAAATATCAACTTTCTTCACATGAGCACTGCGGAGCCAAACTGGTGCGTAATATTCTGCAGCAGAGTATACCATCGCAAGGTATGCTTCACGGAGAACTGGATTTGCTCCGCAAGTGCTATATGCCAGCTTCTTCACCAGGTTCACTCGTGCTTTTACCTTATTAGTTGTGTTGGAGAGGGGTTAATGACGTGTCAGAGTTTCGTCTAATGTGACACCGAGGTTTATTTGCTTCTCGTTGTACACTCCTGGAAATGGAAAAAAGAACACATTGACACCGGTGTGTCAGACCCACCATACTTGCTCCGGACACTGCGAGAGGGCTGTACAAGCAATGATCACACGCACGGCACAGCGGACACACCAGGAACCGCGGTGTTGGCCGTCGAATGGCGCTAGCTGCGCAGCATTTGTGCACCGCCGCCGTCAGTGTCAGCCAGTTTGCCGTGGCATACGGAGCTCCATCGCAGTCTTTAACACTGGTAGCATGCTGCGACAGCGTGGACGTGAACCGTATGTGCAGTTGACGGTCTTTGAGCGAGGGCGTATAGTGGGCATGCGGGAGGCCGGGTGGATGTACCGCCGAATTGCTCAACACGTGGGGCGTGAGGTCTCCACAGTACATCGATGTTGTCGCCAGTGGTCGGCGGCAGGTGCACGTGCCCGTCGACCTGGGACCGGACCGCAGCGACGCACGGATGCACGCCAAGACCGTAGGATCCTACACAGTGCCGTAGGGGACCGCACCGCCACTTCCCAGCAAATTAGGGACACTGTTGCTCCTGGGGTATCGGCGAGGACCATTCGCAACCGTCTCCATGAAGCTGGGCTACGGTCCCGCACACCGTTAGGCCGTCTTCCGCTCACGCCCCAACATCGTGCAGCCCGCCTCCAGTGGTGTCGCGACAGGCGTGAATGGAGGGACGAATGGAGACGTGTCGTCTTCAGCGATGAGAGTCGCTTCTGCCTTGGTGCCAATGATGGTAGTATGCGTGTTTGGCGCCGTGCAGGTGAGCGCCACAATCAGGACTGCATACGACCGAGGCACACAGGGCCAACACCCGGCATCATGGTGTGGGGAGCGATCTCCTACACTGGCCGTACACCACTGGTGATCGTCGAGGGGACACTGAATAGTGCACGGTACATCCAAACCGTCATCGAACCCATCGTTCTACCATTCCTAGACCGGCAAGGGAACTTGCTGTTCCAACAGGACAATGCACGTCCGCATGTATCCCGTGCCACCCAACGTGCTCTAGAAGGTGTAAGTTAACTACCCTGGCCAGCAAGATCTCCGGATCTGTCCCCCAATGAGCATGTTTGGGACTGGATGAAGCGTCGTCTCACGCTGTCTGCACGTCCAGCACGAACGCTGGTCCAACTGAGGCGCCAGGTGGAAATAGCATGGCAAGCCGTTCCACAGGACTACATCCAGCATCTCTACGATCGTCTCCATGGGAGAATAGCAGCCTGCATTGCTGCGAAAGGTGGATATACACTGTACTAGTGCCGACATTGTGCATGCTCTGTTGCCTGTGTCTATGTGCCTGTGGTTCTGTCAGTGTGATCATGTGATGTATCTGACCCCAGGAATGTGTCAATAAAGTTTCCCCTTCCTGGGACAATGAATTCACGGTGTTCTTATTTCAATTTCCAGGAGTGTATTTGACTATGCCAAGCGGATCAAACTGAGAGGCGATCTTTGCTGATGCTAGACGATTAGAGAGGTGGGAAAGATATATTTCTGTTTTAGAAACTTTACGTCTAAGTCGCCATGTCTGAAAATATTCATAAAGTTTAGTGAGGCTGTTAGGTGTTCTCTACATTCAGAAAGATCTTCATTCTGATGTGAAATTGGAAGGTCACCTGCATATTGGAGTCTCTGGCATATCTGTTGTGTAGAGACTGAATAACAGTGGAGCAAGAACAGAGTCTTGAGGTAACCCCTCATTTAGCACATGCCATATGCTCTTCTTTTCACATTGGTATACTTAAAATCACCGAGTGCTCAACATGTGGTTTGAGACGTTACGTAGAGTGTTTTTCGAAAATTTCAATATTAGGCTCTCGTGACACATCGTGTCATAAGCTACCAGTTCAACGAAAACCACCCCTGTCTTGATTTCCTTCTGGTAGCCAGTTTCTATGTCTAGTCAAGCAGAGCGCTTGATCACAGCACCTTCTATGAGATCTACATCCGGCTTGTTCAGATGGTACCACAGAACTAATTTGGTCTCGCATTCGGTTTAGTATCATTTTTTCCGCGAGTTTCTATGCCTAGTTGAGATACTTGGAAACAGTGTTTTCAGCTGTTCCTTCTTTGCGTGGCTTTTTGATAGCAATAATTTTAGCTCTCTTATCTTTTGCTGATATCGCTCCTGTGC
Organism: Schistocerca serialis cubense; assembly: GCF_023864345.2. Classification (NCBI taxonomy): domain Eukaryota; kingdom Metazoa; phylum Arthropoda; class Insecta; order Orthoptera; family Acrididae; genus Schistocerca; species Schistocerca serialis. Next base: position 654,026,825 of record NC_064640.1, on the reverse strand, counting down.
GAAGAACAAGCCATTTTCGCGTCGTAGGACGACTGTGCACCAAAAATTCAGGGTAGAGCCAATCTACACCTACAGCTTTTCTACGCTTCGTGTGGATATTAGCTGTCTCCAGCTCAGTGATCATGAACGGAGAAGAGAACTTTGGGTTATGTTGTAGAGATTTCTTGACTTCAGTAAGTTCTTTCTTTACTTGCCGAACATTTGCTTTATCTGCTGAAAACTTGAGAACGCTCAGTAAGTAACTGGCGATTGTATCGCATGAGACCGTTTACTACTATGTGTTGTAGAAAGGGTCTTCTCCCAGTTTCTCCATGAAAGTCCAAGCTTTTATGCTGGAATGTGTGAATTCAAGGTCCTTGGTTTCTTTGTGCCATTTTTTTTCTTCTTCGTTTACTCAAGGAATCCAACATATTCGTAGCTGTTTCTTGGTCTACACTTTTCTTCAAACTATTAAACAGCTGGTGGATCTCTTGGTTCCATCCATGAATGGTCACTTTACGGCATTCTCTGAGTATGCTGTTTTTGGCAGTGGATGTGACAGTCATCAGAAACTTTGAGTACGAGTTTGACAGTGCAAGAATCTCTTCTACTGAAACATCTAATGCTTTTGAGAATTTATCCCAATTTTCGTTTTAAAAGTTCTAATGAGATACAGGAGCAAATAGCACTGGGGGAATATGTAACCCGTAGGAGATGAGAATTTTGCGATGTCGACTTCTAGGAAAGTCGTGAAGAACCATTCTGATGACAGTTCCAGTATTACTTCCAGAAGTGCCCACAGTTGACGGGCAGATGTCAGCTGTGGTCTCTGTACCCCATATTCTAGACTTGAATCTGTTCTTTCCTTTTGCATCATAATGGAACCCCAAGTTGTTTGCTTCCATTGACTCTGCGAGAGTTCTTCCAATTTCGTCCTCTTCAGAATAGCCCCATTCATGGTTGTGGCTATTAAAGTCGCCTGCATATATTGTAAGATGTTCTAGTATTGTAAGTTGCTTGGGACGAGTGATGTTCGGTGGTTTGTAGATATTTACTACCTTTATGTTACCAATTTGTATCAGCTCTACCATCACGTTTTCTTCAGCCGATGCCTCTTCGAGGATAACTGATACATATTTAAGTCACTGAAAACAAAGGTAGTAATCCCATATTCAGGGTGGTTAATGCTGGACACGATTTTATATCCAGGAATATGACCTCCCTTTCACAGAGCAATTTCGTCTTCGGTGTGAGGCTATAACATCCACCCAATATTCACGTAAGATTTTTGACAGCACTTCGCTCTTATTTCTGGAGAAACTCTCGCGGAAGGCGTTTTGGAAAGAGAGAGGGAGAGTCAGTACTTTCAGATTAAAGTCTTACCATATTCTTTCGATCATATACAATTCTGAATGACCTTTTTGTGAAGGTTACACTCCTTACAGTCTTCTGCAATGGCTTTTCGTTTTCAGGTTGAGTATTCAAGACTCCCAGTAACATTTGGGATCTTATTAGGTATTACAAATCTTACACTATTCCTTCTAATTTTCTCCGTTTTTCTGTTAATGAGTTGAGATGTCTGTTAACCAAAGAGCACGATTTTATTGCACATTTGGCAAATAAAAGTGTTTGTGGCCTTGACAGGGAATGGACGTTATGTTGAAGTTCAATATTTTCTCTATTGACGCAGAATGGAATTTGAAAATGTAGCGTTCCCATGATCCTATTGCCAACTTTTTCTTCCAGATACCTTTAGTTTTTAGTATCAGCCAAGCTGTATTCCAATATTTTCGTTTCTAGTAATGCCAGAATTAAGATGAGATCTTCTTCCAAATCTCGATTTCATTGACGTGATTTAGCGACTTTTAGCATGGAATTGACGTTGTAGTGATCGGAAGAAGTGTATAAATTTTTCATTTCTACGCTTTGACGTTATAGTGTGCTTAATAACCCGCTAGCGGCGCGATAATCGAGTGAATGTGGAACGATTTGTGGGAGCCCGAGGGAAGATGCGGTGCGGACCGCGTGGCAGGCACGTGCCGCCGGCGGGGGTGGGGACCGGGCTGCTGCAGCTATCGACCCGCCCGGGGGCGCAGCCCGGGGCCTCCCCGAAACTGAATAAATGTTTCTTACACACACACAGGAGGGCCCCTCACCGCGACAGCGTTCGCCCTCCGCGGCGAGCGACCTCCCGCCGTTCGTTCACCCGACTTTCTATTTCAAACGTCGCACCAAAACATAAAACACTTCGCACAAGATGGGTGTTGTCAACATGAAGCACACTGCGGATTCCTCTGCCCATCTGCCGATTAGATGTGTTGAAACCTCGCAGCTTCTACCAGAACTGCAAATGTGAACAAGTCCAAAAATTTCCCATCCCCAGCATCTACACAAGAGTGATGAATCTTATTAAGAAGATCTTGAGTTCCACCATAATCACAGTGTAGTTTTAGAGCTAAGTGAAACAGCCATCATTACGAAGGTAGGTTCAAATACCACAGTGCTTCACGAGACACTGTCCTCCCATGGACGTCCGTAGAAAGTTTTCCAGGGAGTTGGGGGCGGGGGCGGAGGGCGGAGGAGGGGGAGACTTTAAAATAGCCATTTTTATATAAGTTCAAAATATTCAAATGGTTCTGAGCACTATGGGACTTAACTTCTAAGGTCATCAGTCCCCTAGAACTTAGAACTACTTAAACCTAACTAACCTAAGGACATCACACACATCCATGCCCGACGCAGGGTTCGAACCTGCGACGGTAGCGGTCGCGGGGTTCCAGACTGTAGCGCCTAGAGCCGCTTGGCCACCACGGCCGGCCTTTTATATAAGTGAACTGGTCAGTTTCGAGACATGTCTTGCTATAAGAACTATATTTTAAATGTGACACAAAAACTTATATGACACGAAATTGTTGGTTATCCACTCAGTGTATGAATAAATGTCTGTACTCCAGGTTCCGGCTGGTCCCGGCGGATGTTCGAGTCCTCCCTCGGGCATGGGTATGTGTGTTTGTCCTTAGGATAATTTAGGTTAAGTGATGTGTAAGCTTAGGGACTGATGACCTTAGCAGTTAAGTCCCATAAGATTTCATACACACACTCCAGGTTCCGGGAGGGGAGGGGGGGCGGAGAAACCCCTCTTGTCACTCTTTAGGACGTCTATGAGTCCTACTAGATATGGTAAGCTGTTGCTGTTCTCTGATCTGAAAAACCAACCAACCAACCTGTCACAGAAGGACCTACAGTTCCACATGGAATCCTAACCTAGATTCAAAAATGGCTCTGAGCGCTATGGGATTTAACTGCTGAGGTCAACAGTCTCCTAGAACTTAGAACTACTTAAACCTAACTAACCTAAGGACATCATACACATCCATGGCGGAGGCAGGATTCGAACCTGCGACCGTAGCGGTCGCGCGGTTCGAGACTGTAGCGCCTAAAACCTAGATTCAAATCGATACTTTCATATAAATTATACAATGCCATTCTAACACAAGATTGCTCACTCATGCTTATGCGGCGGTGGTGGACGAAATTTTCACCGCTGTTATTTGGCAAAAAAGCGAAGCAGGGGTGTTCGTGACAGGTTCCTGATTTTCCACGTGCCGTTTGAGAGTGAATCGCTGGAGAAATAGCCTGAAAGTGGTTCTATGAACCTCCGTCAAACACTTAAAATTGCATTTCAGTTTAAATTTGCAAGCACCTTGCTGCCTTGAAAGTTCTAGCCACTAGTTAATGAAACCAACTTGTTTCGGAGTGGCCCAGCGGTTCCAGGCGCTACAGTCTGGAACCACGCGACCGCTACGGTCGCAGGGTCGAATCCTGCCTCGGGCATGGATGTGTGTGATGTCCTTAGGTTAGTTAGGTTTAAGTAGTTCTACGTTCTATGGGTCTGATGACCTCAGCAGTTAAGTCCCATAGTGCTCAGAGCCATTTGAGCCAACTTGTACTACAAGGGGAGTGAGTGTAATGCTCGTCGCTGTCGCAAAATAACACATAAAGCCAGATCCTACTGATACAAAACAAGCGAGTACAATCTTCGTTGCTTTCACGAAACAGTAAGTAAATTATCCTTGTAGTTGACCTCCGTGCCCAAGGACAACACCGACACAGCGAAGTGAATCAGCTGGAAATACGACAGGTTACATTTACTTTTTAATGGGTCCCCTAACCAGAACAAGGTGTAGGACAACTTCAAGGTTCTTGAAATCTAAGTCAGAGCTAAGATTAACAGTTATTTATTTGCTCTAATAACTGACATAAATCACAATGAAATTAAGACGGAGAAAAACCAAATTATAAAATGATGGTAACGCAGTGAGGAGGCACCAAAAAGTGTAGAAGACTGTATGGAGGAAGCACAAATTAGAACTGCTTCTCTGGGCAGCTTGTGAGATCGAAGTTAATGTTACAACAAGAAGACACAAATTACAGCAAATTTAAGCAACGCAAGTTTTGTGAAAAAAATTCAAATAGCTCCGAGCACTATGGGACTTAACTTCTGAGGTCATCAGTCCCCTAGAACTTAGAACTACTTAAACCTAACTAACCTAAGGACATCACACACATCCATGCCCGAGGCAGGATTCGAACCTGCGATCGTAGCGGTCGCATGGTTCCAGACTGTAGCGCCTAGAACCGCTCGGCCACTCCGGCCGGCTTTTGTGAAAAGTAAGCAAGTAACGGGCTGCACAGAATATGCACCGCGCTACCGCCATTGTGACACATTCCCCTAAAAGGCTAGCATACGTTGATCAGCACCAAATATCAGCCAGAGATGATCCCCTCAAGAAAAAGCGAGGAAAGCACACATAACTTCCCTCCTTTTGTGTAAAAGACATACATTTTTAAAAATGAAGTTGACAGTGGACTGAAGCAGTGTTTTCATGATTGGTCAAATTTACACACCATGAACACTGTCCAGAGCGACGCAATAATATTGGCTGAAACAAATTTATATAGTGAACGCAGCTGACTCTCCCGCGCTGGTCGGATGGGGCTGCGGCATCTGGCTCTAAAGTACAGACAGAAAGGCTAGAACGTTGTGTGGTGGCTGTGGAGCAGCTGTGGCGTTTACAGACCACAAGGCAGGGATCTGCCCAGCATTCAATTGTCGTAGAGCCAGTCGCTTCCCGACCTCTGCAAAACTGCGCGTATCTTCAGAGAAGTTCTTTTAGACTTATGAGATACACAGACTGCCTTCTGCCGACAAAAAAGGCCACTCAGACGTTTCCGGCGTCACATCCGCCCCAGTGTAGGGATCACAAGGCAGCCCTTCCGAATACAGCACTCCAGTATCCTCACTAGAAACAGCACGAAATAGCGGTAGAAAATGAACTTGTATCGCATAGCAATATTTGACAGTAACGTCACATCACGATAGTAACGCCACAGCATGTTGGATGGTATTCTGCCACCGTATTTCATTCTCTCCACTCCCTTCATTCTATAGTTATCCTTGAAAACATAAACAGAACACTACAGAGCACAACAACCAATCACAATTATACACACGATTCAGAATCATACGTGACACCTCATACAAAGTCAGTTACGGCAACATCAAACTAGTCCAGTAAGGCCTTGATAACAACGAGGTGTTCGTAAGTAGCATCCAAAGTCAATAAGCTGCTGTCGGACCAACTTTGAACATGAAAGCGTTTTCAGATGTGAAACTCAAGTTAACTGCTGTATCGTAACGCCAGTGACACCGCGACTGCGGTGTCAGCTCTCTACAATGAACGGAACACTTTCATTAAAGTTTTCCCATGACGACAGTTTTCTGCAGAAAAAAAGATTTCGTTAGTGGCAAATTTCAGATGGTTTCTCTCTCTCTCTCTCTCTCTCTCACTCTCTCTCTCTCTTTCTTTCTCTCTCTCCCCTTTTTCTCTATCTCTCAGTCATGGATCCTTTTTACACTTTGTGAACGCCAGCAGCTTCAAACGCTTTATTGTAACAGGCGTAGAATTTGTTCTGTCCTTGATGAATGCTCATAGTCGCGGCAATATACCAGGCCTGTCATTCATATAAGAGATGTGTCAGAAAAGTAATTAGACTGACAACACTGTGAGCAATTTGGCAATGCTGCGTTTTGCTACTTATGTAGACGGGTGTGTTCATCCCTTCCGGATGCTCCGTCCGAGTTTCAGCTCCGTGTAGCCATCACATGATTGTGGGAGCGCCATCAGTGAAGCTGTGTTTTTGTTGTGTGTTACGAAAATGGAACAGCGGAATTTAGAGCAATGTTATGCCATCGAGTTTTGTGCTAAAGTTTGGGAATCCGCCAGTGGGACCTAGGGGAAGTTGAAAGATGCCTATGGGGAACATTCTTTATCGAGATCAAAAGTTTCTCGCTTGCACAAATAATTTTTGGGAGGTCGAGATCACGCTGAAGGTGAACCTCGCTCAGGAAGACCTTCAACTTCCAAAACTGACGAAAACGACGAACGTGCGTGCACTCTTGTGAGATCTGACCGACGTTTAACAAAAAGGATGATGGAAGAACTGTTAAACGCTTTCACCATACATCAAGTTTTGACAGAAATTTTGAACATGCGAAAGGTTTGTCCCAAGATGGTGAAGAAAAACCTCAGAAGTGCACAAAACGACAATCGAAGCAACGTGTTCGTTGATCTTCTTGAGGGGATTGCCAATGACCACGAATGGTTAAGTCGTGTGATCACAGATGATGAATCTTGGATTTTTGAGTACTACCGTGAGACAAAGCGGTAAAGTGAGGAGTGGCACACTCAGGCATCTCCTCGACCGAAAACAGCTCGAATGAGCACATCAATGATCAAACCAATGCTGACTCACTTTTTTTGACACTAGGTGTATCGTGCATAAAGAATTTGTGCCTCCAGGACGAACTGTAAACCAAGTGTTTTACAAAGGTAGCATTCAGAGGCTAAGGAAAAGAGTGAATCGAGTGAGATTGGATACAGCCGACAAGTGGATGCCGCATCATGACAACGCCCAATGTCACAGGGCCACTTCCATCACGGAATTTTTGACCTCGAAAGGCATTCCTGGTGACCCACAGCCCCCTATTCACCTGATGTCAATCCTTGTGACTTTTTTCTTTCCCTGAAACTGAAAAACTTCTTAAAAGGACGTCATTTTCGGACTCTGGAGAACATTCGAAAGAATGTGACCACAATGTTAAAGGACCTACCAGTTGAACCCTTTCAGCGCTACTACCGAGACTGGGAGTAACGACTCTGTCGGCGTACAGCTGCCGAACGGAATTACTTTGAAGAGGACAATATTTTTGTTTGAAAAAAAAAATACAAACTTCAGTAAATAAAAAATCTGTGGAATTACTTTTCTCCCACATCTCATATCTGGGAGAATATGACCGTATTTCCTGTCAATACGTCACTCCAATTCCGCAATGTGTATGATACCACCCGTCGAAAAACGATCTCTTCAACTGATCAATTATTTTCTAAATCTGTGTTCACTTTCAAACACGAAATCGAATTAAGTTGTGCAAGGGGTGCTCAAGAAGAAACCATCCGAAAGCTACAAAATGAAAACCGCTGAAGGTATAGTAACGTCATTGCCTACTGTAACGTGAAATTCTCCTCTAGAATTACTTTTCCTCAACAGTAGTTGTCGATACCAGTATTATTTTTCAAATTTTGGACAGGTCAGTATTATCTCAGCTGCTTTTCTGAATGTTATACGCAATAAGCTATACTTCAAGTTAAAATTTATGAAAAGAATTTCCTTTTTTCGATGTTACAATCGATAAGTACTAGCTCTGAATGTACAATTAAAATTATTTTCTTAGAAACATTTGAAATTACGAATTATTTGGCACACTTAAAATATCTATTATTAATTACACAATCTAGTACTGTTTATTATGTTTATTTCTGGATTCATTTATGAAATAATAATTGAAACTAATAGAAATTCATTTGTCAAGAAAAACTGTAAACCTTTTGAAATATTGTTATTACCGCAGAGAGAAGTGGTAGTAAGCATGCCTCTGATGTGATCGAACGTATTTTTATATTTTGGACGAACAATGTAATTTCGGCTCTGTTAATATGGAAATTTAAAAGCATGTATGATATACTAAAATGTGCAAAGTATATTAACGTAACAACAAAAATTCTGCGACAACAAACTTCAAATTTATTTAGATCAGTTCAACCATGAGGTCCTAAAATGTGAGAATTTCAGCTTCAAGAATCAGACCCCTAAACAAGAAGAACTGGAGCCAACACTACACGAAAAGCTAAGTAAACTAGAAAGTTTATTGTAACCTTCGCTCTTATCAAATTTTTCATAAAAGACTTTGCTTATTGTGTACAATAGCCGAAATTAGGAATGAGGATGGAGATTACACTACGAAAGAAGGTTTGGTCCTTAGAAGAGCGATGAGGACAAAAACTTGCCGCTAGAGGGAGATGGGCGCACACCCACGTGACAAAAGAGCGAGCACGCGCACTCGTAGACCGTCCACTGCACTCAGCCGTGCTGAAAACGGTGAAATGGAGGCGTAAAAGAATGAAAAAGGGTTGTAGTGCGTTTTCTGGCAGCGGAAGGAGTTTTGCGAACGGAAATTCGTCAAAAAATGGCGTAAGTGCACGAAGAGTTCTGCAAGGGTTAAGGCGCGGCACAAACGATTCGAGGAACTAAGGATGTCGTTGGCCGATGTCTCACGATATGGAACGCCACACCGCATTACCGACACCATTGTCCAGCGCGTGTGTGCCCTCATTCCTGAAGACCGACGAGTTACATTGACAGCAATTGCCCCAGAGGTCGGACAGCATCGTAACTGCAACGGTGATACAGTGCCCACCGTAAACTTGTGCCATTATTCAATTAATTTCCCTTCGTTACACACCTCCCACTGTAAGGAAACACACTATACAACTTTGTTCTTCTTTTGAAGTCTCCATTTCCCTGTTTCGAGCACTACGGAATTAAGTAGACGGTCGACGCCTGCATGTACCCCCTGCCCCCCCCCCCCCCCCCCCCCCACTCCCTGTCACCACGTGTGTTTGCGCCCATCTCCCTCTAGCGGCGAGTTTGGTGCCTCAGTGCTCTTACAGACAGTACACTTTCTTCTACTGTCATTGACGTAACGATCCCTTCAGTGGTTTTCATTGTACAGCCTCCGCCTTTGTTCTTTTTGAATGCACCTTATTCGTCTACACACAAAATCTATAAGTCAGTATACAGCGCACAGTAGAGGGTAACAAGTAACGAAAATAGCCGTGTATAGTGTGCATGCGAATCTTGAAAATTGGCTACTAATTCGCAGCTTCCAACATTTAATTTTGTTATTCTATAATTCGGTCGTTTTCGCTTAGTAATTATCGCAGGGTTACTCAATAGATGTGATTCTGGATTCTGTCCATACTACCTACTGTAAACACAACTTGTTTGTCTTTGGAGAATAGACTGTGAGGTTTACGGAAAGTACGATATACGTTTCCGGGTGATCGGGACAATGAGAAATGTGCCTGCACGCAGGATATGCTGGAGTCCAGCGTTGGAACAAGCTCTCTCGCGTGTTCTGGGGTGTGAAGACGACGCGTTCGGGGTTGAATGCCGCTGGACGCTGAGTTTGTTGTATGCTGAGATGGTATCTAGAGTTGCACTCTACCAAACCTACGGTTCTATAGTTTTGGTACAGTACATAAACGATGTCGTAAATGGTAAAGTACGGTGCCACTAGTAGCATTTTTAGGGAAAGGAACGTAAATGAATGTGTAAGAGATAAACTGGAAACAGATGATTTCTCTTTGTTTTTTGTTGTTGTTTCTTTGCTTTTTTCTCTGTTTTACACATAACTATAACAGCACATCGTTCAATCTAAGTCAATTTTAATATTTTATATCTTTATAGAATATAAAGTCAGTTTTATAAGTAATAAAAATAAGCTGATCCCGTAACTTCTGCGCTTTTATTTAACCCAAGGAATTACTTCTGATGTAAGTACAGTTTACATGCACAAACAAAAAACCTATACACACTGACAGAAAAAGTCACAACACCAAGGAGGAGTTATGCGACATAAACGAAAGTTGGTAGACATGTTTAAACATCTGAAAGATGATGTCTGTTCCAATTTTGCACCACTCGCGTAAGAGTGTAGCTAGTAGCGCCGCTATAAACATGCAAATCAGGCTTGTGGTAAGTTCTATAGGACCAAACTGCTGAGGTCATCGGTCCCTAAGCTTACACACTACTTAATCTAACATAAACTAACTTACGCTAAGGACGACACACACACCCGTGCCCAAGGGAGGACTCGAACCTCCGAAGGGGGGAGCCGCGCGAACCGTGACAAGGTTCCTTAGCCCGCACGGTTTGCTTTAAATACACGCTGTATGGTTGTGAGGGTGAGTTACCTTTTAGATTGGACGTGGTGATTTGACAGCAGTCAAGAATCCCTATAAGGCGACAAAAACGTCATTATCGACGTCTCATTGAGGTTGAACGAGGTCGAGTAATAGGGCTACGAGAAGCAGGATGTTCCTTCTGTGTTGTTGCAGAAAGACTTGGCAGGAATGTAGTCACTGTACATGATTGCTGGCAGCAGTGGTCACGAGAACGTATGGTCTCAAGAAAGCCGGTCTCCGGGCGGCCACGTGGCACCACTGAAAGGGAAGACCATCGTGTTCGGTGTATGGCGCAGGCGCATCGTACTGCATCTGTTCAAAGAAAACTTGAGTCTCATTTCAAATAAGTACCCCGCTCATACAATTATAGTCGGTGGTGACTTCAGTGTACCCTCGATATGCTGGAAAAATTATACGTTAAAGCCGGCGGCAGGCATAAAACATCATCCGAAATTGTACTTAATGCTTTCTCAGAAAATTATTTTGAACGATTAGTTCATGAGCCCACTCGAAGCGTAAATGGTTGCGAAAGCATACTTGACCTTTTAACAACAAATAATCCTGGACAAATAGTGACTGTTGTGACGAATACAGGGATTAGCGACCACAAGGCTGTTGCTGCTAGGCTGAATACCGTAACATCCACAACCATCAAAAAGAAATGCAAAGTATATCTATTTAAAAAAGCTGATAAAAATGCTCTTAACGCCTTTTTAAGAGACAGTCTTCACTCCTTCCGATCTGATCATGTAAATGTAGAAAAGTTGTGGAATGTTTTCAAAGAGATAGTATCAACAGCAATTGAGAGATATATACCACGTAAATTATTAACTTATGGTACGGATCCCTCATGGTACACAAAACGGGTCAGATCGTTGTTGCAGAAGCAACGAGAAAAACATGCCAAATTTAAAAGAACGCAAAATCCCCAAGATTGGCAAAGTTTTACAGATGTTCGAAATATGGCGCCTACTTCAATAACGAAATTCTGTCTCGAAGTCTGGCAGAAAACCCAAAAAGATTCTGGTCATACATAAAGGACACCAGTGGCAAGACACAATCAGTACCTTCACTGCGCGATAACAACGGTGAAGTCACTGATGACAGTGCCACTAAAGCAGACATATTAAACACGGTTTTCCGAAACTCCTTCACCAAAGAAAACGAAGAAAATATTCCTGAATTCCAATCAAGAACAACTGTCAAGATGATAAACATAGAAGTAGATATCCTCGGTGTAACAAAGCAGCTTATATCATTTAAAAAAGGCAAGGCCTCCGGTCCAGATTGTATACCAGTCAGGTTCCTCTCAGAGTATGCTGATAAAATAGGTCCATATTTAGCCATTATATACTATCGCTCGCTCTTAGGAAGTTCCGTACCTAAGGACTGGAAAGTTGCTCAAGTCACACTAATTCCCAAAAAGGGAAATAGGAGTAATCCGCTGAATTGCAGGCCCATATCAATAGCATCGATTTGCAGTAGGGTTTTGGAATATTTACTGTGTTCGAAAATTATGAAATACATCGAAGAAAACAATTTATTGACACATAGTCAGCACGGGTTTAGAAAATATCGTTCTTGTGAAACACAACTAGCTCTTTACACTCATGAAGTAATAAGTGCTATCGACAGGGTATGTCAAATTGATTCCATATTTTTAGATTTCCAGAAGGCTTTCGACACCGTTCCTCACAAGCGTCTTCTAATTAAACTACGTGCCTACAGAGTATCGCCTCAGTTGTGCGACTGGATTCGTGATTTCCTGTCAGAAAGGTCAGAGTTCGTAGTAATAGACGGAAAGTGATAGAGTAAAACATAAGTAATACCCGGCGTTCCCCAAGGAAGTGTTACAGGCCCTCTATTGTTCCTAATCTATATTAACGACATAGGAGACAATCTGAGTATCCGTCTTAGATTGTTTGCAGATGATGCTGTCATTTACCGTCTTGTAAAGTCATCAGATTATCAAAACGATTGGCAAAATGATTTAGATAAGATATCCGTATGGTGCGAAAAGTGGCAATTGACCCTGAATAAAGAAAAGTGCGAAGTTATTCTCATGAGTACTAAAAGAAATCAGCTAAATTTTGATTACACGATAAGTCACACAAATCTGAGGACTGTAAATTCAATAAAATACTTAGGGATTGCAATTACAAATAACCTAAATTGGAACGATCACATAGATAATATTGTAGGTGGAGCAAACCAAAGACTGCGATTCATTGGCAAAACACTTATAAGGTGCAACAGGTCTACCAAAGAGACTGCTTACACTATGCTTGTCCGCCCTATTCTGGAGTACTGCTGTGCAGTGTGGGATTCGCATCAGGTGGGACTAACGGATGACATCGAAAAAGTACAAAGAAAGGCAGCTCGTTTTGTATTATCGTGAAATTGGGGAGATAGTTTCACAGACATGATGCGTGAATTGGAGTGGCAATCATTAAAACAAAGTCGGTTTTCGTTGCGGGGGGATCTTCTCATGAAATTTCAATCACCAGTTTTCTCCTTCGATTGCGAAAACATTCTGTTGCCACCCACTTACATAGGGAGAAATGATCATCACGATAAAATAAGAGAAATCAGGGCTCGCACGGAAAAATTTAAGTGCTCGTTTTTCCCGCGTGCCTTTCGAGAGTGGAACGGTAGAGAGACAGCATGAAGGTGTTTCATTGAACCCTCTGCCAGGCACTTTATTGTGAATAGCAGAGTAATCACGTAGATGTAGATGTAGATCTGCAGCATCAGTTTTAGCAACAGTCAGCATCTCAGTGACACAATGAACTGTTACAAATCGGTTACTTCGAGGTCATCTCCGAGCCAAACGTCCGGTAGCGCGCATTCCACTGACTCCAAACCACCGCTCTTTGCGGCTTCAGTGGTGTCAAGCGAGACCTCATTGGAGGGCAGAGTGGAAGTCTGATACGTTTTCTAATAAAAGCTGGTTCTGCCTCGGTGCCAGTGATGGCCGTGTGTTGCTTAGAGGGAGGTCAGTTAGTGTCGACTGTCGCCTTGGCCTGCTCGATCACTAGATCTGTCTCCAGTCGAGCACCTATGGGACATCATCGGACGACAACTCCACCGTCGTCCACATACAGCATTAACCATCCCTGTATTTACTGACTGAGTGCAACATTCGTGGAACTCCATCCCACAAACTGACATCCGGCGTTGCGATTTTTTGCCATCGATGTAACTATTGTAGTTATTTTGTACTCAATGGAAAGTTCTTCATCGTGATCAGAGGCAAGAGTTTCCTGTTATTAGTGATAACGCGAAAAATGTTTATGAATAACAGAAACATGTTTTATATGTGCTATACGAACTACTGAAGCGATGTTTGACACATTTTTTGATTTTTTGTTTTTAGTTTTTTTCTAATAAAATGCGTTTTCCACCGCTGCATGATAAAACTGTGTTGATTTTTTATTTTTACTATAACTTCCGCATGTTTCACGTTACAAATAAACAATTTTCGAATTGACCCTGATTTAAACATTGACAGTTTCAGTTTTGCTGTAACTACTATTTATTTTTAAATAGTAGACACGAGGGTAACTTTGAAGAACTAAAATGATACAATTTTTCGTACAGAGCGTCCAGCGAATGAAACTCTAATTTCAAAATTAAATATCTCGAAAATTAATATTGATAAGCGAGTGCCATAAAAGATATGTTTATTGTGAAAGCAGTAACAATTATATACGTAATTTACATAGAATTTTCGAAATAGCTCGAAAAGTTGCTAACAAACTGCTCGGTACGCTGTGCAGCTCGTACAGTACGAGCGTGCATAGTCTAACTCGTCCTCTGCAAGTAGTCTTTGCAGTCACATCGCAATATTTTCGAAATTTCTACCCCCGGCAGTACCGAGGCGGCGCAAACGGACAATGAAATTTGTCATCACATCCTGTAGTTTCTCAATGGAAATGGATTTAGATGTCCTAAGATTGCCGATCCAAGCTCGTCCATCATGGTGGGATGGTTCTTGTAGACTGTATCTTTCAATGAGCCCCACCAAAAGTAGTCGCAGTGATAGGGCGAATATGGAGGCCAATCCATGCCTGCACCAGTAAGTTTGCAATAATCCATTGCACTGACTCTGTTCCCGAAGAGTTCATCACGAATGGACTGAAGGGGAAACGATGGATTCTAGAGTAGCCCCCTTGTTCTTCATTAGTCTCCCAAAACTTATTAAAGCTCCACCCTAACGAGTTGATGAGGCATGTTTCAATGTTGCAGCCGAATTTCCGGACTTTTCTTTCTGCTTCGATTCCGACAGAGCATGGGGTACACGACTGAATTTGAATACTTTGATTATTTTCTTACTGAGGTGGAACAGCTCCTGGAGTACAGGCACACCTATAATGTCTTTGATGAGTAGATTGATGCTATTAGCAGCACATCCTACATATTTTATATGCATGTACTTTTCTTACAATATTCCCGAGGCAGCCTGTATATTTCTTGCCTTGTCGATGATCATCGCTATGAACTTTATCCTATGCCTTTGTGAGTGCAGTAGGTTGCGAGCCTTGGTAGAAAATCTGCTTGTAATCAATTTATCTGAATGGTAGTACTGTCAACTTAGTCACTCTTACTGTCAAGGAAACTTTCTAAAGTCTTTTCAACTTGTACTGAACTTTATTTATTTTCGGTTATTACATAACATAAATTTGTACACCAGTAGCACATGAGCTACTAAGACTTTTTTGCTTTTTGAAGTGAATTATGTGTACTTACATTTATGTGCTCTGTCTCATTCCGACTTCCTGGTCACTTATTTTCTGTTTATACGTCTTATCGTGATTTCTACCTTGCAGCCAATATACGATCGCCCGATGCGAAGCGTAACATTTAATTTGAGCAATTGGTAACATTTTAGAAGTTTTTAACTTCATTTCACATCAACGATAGCATCCTTTAGTACAAATATCATTTACCTCATTTTTTGCATGATTTTTCAGCCAAAAACTATGTTTTTGTGTTGACGCATATGACAGAGTAGCAGCACCTCGGCAAGTGCATATGTTCGATGCATTATATTTGAGTGTTATTATAACATTCTGGCGCTCACCTCCTCATCTGCTCTGCAGCTGGCTACATGACACTTTTATAGTATTTGTAGACTTAGAGAAAAATTTTTACAGTGCTGACTGGAGTATTCTCTTTGAAGTTCTGAAGATAGCAACGGTAAATTACAGGGAGTGAAAGGCTATTTACAACTTGTACGGGAACCAGACGGTAGTTACAAGAGTCACAACATGTGGGTGAATTCCTAAGGGACCAAACTGCTGAGGTCGTCGGTCTCTACAGTTACACGCTACTTACACTGATTTAAACTAACTTATGCTAACAACAACGCACATACCCATGCTCGAGGGAGGACTGGAATCTCCGGCGGGAGGGGCCAAGCAATCAGTGACATGGTTCCTCGAACCGAGCGGTTACTCCGCGCGGCATCTAAGAGTCGAGGGGTACGAAAACGATGCATTGGTTGAGAAGGGAGTGAGATAGAGTTGTAGCCTATCTCAAATGTTATTCAATTTGCACACTGAGCAAGCTGTGAAAGAAACTAAAGAAAAATTTTGAATACGAATTAGGGCTCACGGAGAAGAACTAAAAACTCCGAGGTTTGCCAATGACACTGTATTTCTGTCGGAGACAGAAAAGGACTTGGAAGAGCAGTTGGAAGGAATGGACAGTTTCTTGAAAGGAGTATATAAGATGAACACCAACAAAAGGAAAACAAGGATAATGGAATGTAGTCGGATTAGATCAGATGATGCTGACGGAATCAGATCAGGAATCGAGACACGCAAAGTAGTAGATGCGTTTTGAATATGGGCAGCAAAATAACTGATAATGGCCGACGTATGGATGATACAAAATATAAACTGGCAATGGCAAGAAAAACATTTCGGAAAAAGAAAATTTCTAAACATCGAATATAGATTTAAATTTTAGGAAGTCTTTTCTGAAAGTGTTAGTATGGAATTTAACCACGTATGAAAGTGAAAAATGTACGGTTAAGAGTTTATACAAGAAGAGAATATGAGAATTTGAAATGTGGTGCTACAGAAGAATGCTGAAGATTAGATGGGTCGATAACGTGACTTGTAATGAGATAGTGAACGGAAGTGGGAAGAAAAGAAATTTTGTGGCACAACCTGACCAGAAGAAGGGACCGGTTGATAGAACACATTCTGAGAAATCAAGGGATCACCAATTTAGTAGTGGATGGAAGTGTAGAGATAGACCAAGAGATGAATACAGTAACTAGATTCAGAAGGATGTAAGTTGCGGTAGTTGTTCGGAGATGAAGAACCTTGCACGGGATAGGACAGCATGGAGAGCTCCATCAAACCATTCTTCGAGCTGAAGACGACGACAACAAAACCATATAATTATGTTTTCTATAATATATATTATGATTTCAGGTTAATTACGGTTTCAAGTGTATGGTGTGACTATGTCAATTTTGATTGTGAGTTGTGAACTGATTGCTGAATGCAACATGGAATGTGAAACATATGAAGGCTAAGTGGTAGTGTTGAGGGAATTTTACCAGCAAGACGGCTTAATGGACGAACTGGAATAATTGGATATCAGGAGGAGACTGCTAACCAGTATTCCAAGTGCCGACTTACGTTAAGGTGTCAGTAATAGATAGAAATTAACGTAAAGAGAGGGTGAAATGCTAATCTTGGTACACCTGAACCAGTAATATTTCTTCATTTATGCATTTTGAGTTGTATATTGTTTTGTTCTAAATGTGTCATGTTTGTGAATAAACCCCTTTGCTCCACAGGCACTGTGAAGGATGAAATAGGGCGATAAGTTGTGTACATAAAAGTGCCGTTCACATTTTTCAGATGTAGAACCGGAGTGTAGGGGCTGGCAGACTGTTATAATGCGATGTTTTGTACCGACCAATTTTTCACTTCCAAGGAAAGCTGATTCAATGTGGATGGTGTTTCAATACAATGTATATGTGCTACTGTTTTTGATGTGTCTCATTTTATTGCAACTTTTGTGTTCCTACACGTTAAAACATTCACGTCGTGTGCAAGAAAAACATCCATTCTGAGGAATAAATAGAATGGAGAGTTGTGATCCACACACAGACCCGCCAGGTTAGCCGAAAGCGCGCCGGCACGGTAACTCAGCGTGTTCGGTCAGAGGGTTAGTACCCATCTGTAATAAAAACACTGAGTTAATGAAACAACAACGAATTGAAACGGGTGTCTTGAGACGTCCGCCACGAGCAGCCACAACGAATGAAAACGAGCAAACTGACACTAAAAAAAAAAGAGCTCTAATGCGGTGTTTCTTGGACTCAGGAAGGTGTGCAGGCCGCGGGTCGAATCCGCCTGGCGGATTAACGACAGGAGGCAGTGAGCTCCCCAGCCTGGACTTTTTTTTTTTTTTTTTGCTGTTTTCCACGTCCCACTACGTGAATTCCGGACTGGCCCCCAAGTCCTACCTCAGTTACACGACTCTTAGACATTTGAAACACATTCGCACTATTTCATGGTTTACACTAGACGCAGACAGCTGGGGTACACTGATTCCTTCCTGGGGGGTACAGGGTGGCGGCAGGAAGGGCATCCGGCCACCCCTTCAAACTAACCATACCAAATACGATTGTAACCATGCCGACCCTTCGGAAACTGCGGGATAAAGTCACACGCAAAAGAAGAAGAAGTCGTGATATAGAAACACTGTTGTGCTGTCAGTGCTATGGTATGATGTTTGTTACCAGTCTGCATAAATATCATGGTACGATATGAGATCACAAGTATCCGGACACCCCCAAAAACATACGCTTTTCATATTAGGTGCACTGTGTTGCCGCCTACTGCCAGGTACTACGTATCAGAGACTGCAGTAGTTATTAAACATCGTGAGAGCGTAGAATGGGGCGCTCCGCGTAACACATGGACTTCGGACGTGGTCAGGTGATTGGGTGTCACTTGTGTCACGTCTGTACGTGAGATTTCCAACCTCCTAAACATCCCTAGGTCCACTGTTTCCGACGTGATAGTGAAGTGGAAACGTGAAGGGGCGCATACAGCACAAAAGCTAAAGGCTGACTTCGTCTGTTGCCTGACAGAGACCGCCGACAGTTGAAGAGGATCGTAATGTGTAATAGGCAGACATCTATCCAGACCATCACAAAGGAATTCAAAAGTACATCATGATCCACTGCAAGTACTATGAAAGTTAGGCGGGAGGTGAGAAAACTTGCATTTCACGATCGAGCGGCTGCTCGTAAGCCACACATCACGCCGGTAAATGCCAAACTACGCCTCCCTTGGTGTAAGGAGTGTAAACATTGGACTATTGAACAGCGAAAAAACATTGTGTGGAGTGGCGAATCACGGTACACAATGTGGCGATCCGATGGCAGGGTGTGGGTATGGCGAGTACCCGGTGAACGTAATCTGCCAGTATGTGTAGTGCCAACAGTAAAATTCGGAGGCGGTGGTGTTATGTTGTGGTCGTGTTTTTCATGGATGGGGCTTGCACCCTTTGTTGTTTTGCGTGGCACGATCACAGCACGGGCCTACACTGATATTTTAAGCACCTCCTTGTTTCCCACTGTTGAAGAGAAATTTGGGGATGGCGATTGTATCTTTCAAGACGATCGTGCACCTGTTCATAATGCACAGCTTGTGGCGGAGTGGTTACACGACAATAATATCACTGTAACGGACTGGCTTGCACAGAGTCGTGGCCTGAATCCTGCAGAGCACCTTTGTGATGTTTTGCAACGCCGACTTTGTGCCAGGCCTCACCGACCGACATCGATACCTGTCCTCAGTGGAATACTTCGTGAATAATGGACTGCCATTCCCTAAGAAACTTTCCAGCACCTGACTGAACATATGCCTGCGAGAGTGGAATCTGTCATCAAGGCTAAGGGTGGGCCAACACCATATTGAATTCCAGCATTACCGATGGAGGCCACCACGAAACTGTAAGTCACTTTCAGCCAGGTGTTCGGATACTTTTGATCACATAGTGTAAAAGGTAATGTATTAACATGTGCGAGGAATAGTGATCTTGAGATGTAACTAATTATTATTAGTTTTTTTATATTCACAGAACAGACGTTAGAGCTCTTGCCAGTTCCATATTTGATATTCTATTCCTTTGTTGGTGAAATTCGTTAATTTCGTCAACATAACATCGGTAATAAAGATACACAAACAACGGACTCCTATTAGACCTCCTGTAAATTACATAAACATTCAACTACACTTATTAAAAAAATAAAATGAATTGCTTAGCCAGTACTATAAATATCTATAAATGTAGGGTAAGAGGAGTAAAGTGGTCACTCTAAGGGAAATTGAATTTTCACCAGTCCATTGTTACTGATAGTGGCGTGCTGCTAGACCATTTGAATTTACATACTGTAGAGTATCACGCCAAACTGCTAAAGCGAAAAAGAAAATAACATATAGGAACGATATACCTTTTTCTAAATTTGTACATACTGGCACTTTTCTCTCAATAAGGGGGTAAAGCCGACACCCCCGGGATAACAAGGCCGTCCAGCAGTGTTAGTGACGTCACACTAAGCGGCCCATAGCCGAAGCAGCAGTCCACGGACACCTCCGTACAGACGCGCCTGATGCTAACGATCTTCTGTCCGTCATTCAGAAAGGAGCGAACTATGATTCGAACCAAATACCAAATTATATATATTCTTGTAAACAGCATAAAGGTTCATAACGAAATACCGATTACATATACGGGCAGGAATAAGTTTAATCGATTGAGGAACTTTGCCACTATTTTATAATTGTCACAACACTATTTAGCTTTAAAACTTGCATACAGGTGGTGACAAATGCCAACTGACAGCAGGACTTAACATTTTCAAGCTATTACACTGAAAGTAAATTATCTTAAACACTGTCATACATAGCGAAACCCTCACAACTTTCGTTTACAATAAGATAACAAGAGTTCGCTTTATCTCATAAAACACATGACTATTGTGAATTTACTCATATGTTCATGGTGACAGCTCTTTTCAAGAATTTTTACAAGTGTATCCCCAGTAATAAAGAATGGAAACGAAAGATAGATATCAAATATTCTCCTTTTAACATAGACATCACTGAACACAAGATTCTGTCTTGCACTGTGATACTAAGGGACTGTTCTTCCCTTTAAGAAAAGCCTGACAATTTGAAGTTCACTCTGCTATTGAAGATACACTTCTTGAAACAATATTAAAAATGTTATGAAAGGTAAGGAAATGAAAAACAACCAAGTGCATTACATGTAAGAATGTGAGCAAAAGGCTGAGGCTCTCTTTACTTACCATTTTCAATCTCTCTACAGCTTTTCCACGTAGAAATCACCAACTGCAAGTCTCATTATTGCTGTCTGTTACTAACAAAGTGCTTTTCTATTTAGAAAGCCTGACAATTTGATGTTCATTCTGGTACTGAAGATAAACACATTTCAGAGGAGTTCTAGAACCTATTCCTGCCCGTATATGTAATCGGTATTTCGTTATGAACCTTTATACTGTTTACAAGAATATATATAATTTGGTATTTGGTTCGAATCATAGTTCGCTCCTTTCTGAAAGACGGACAGAAGATCATTAGCATCAGGCGCGTCTGTACGGAGGTGTCCGTGGACTGCTGCGTCGGCTATGGGCCGCTTAGTGTGACGTCACTAACACTGCTGGACGGCCTTGTTATCCCGGGGGTGTCGGTAAAGCACCCAGTACCTCGCCATTTTTTTAGGTGCGTTATTAGTGCACAGTACAGTTTTATGTTGTAAAAACTGCATTTTAGGTGCCTAAAATAGGCTCCCTCAGTACTTCGTTTAGACTTTGTAAAACCTAAAACAGGCCCTAAAATTATTATGCATAAAAAATAAACATAATGTAAAATACACACTGGTTGATATATGAGCATATTACTACTCACCAAAAACAAAGAAAATGAAAACATACGTAGCTGCACAATACAGCAAACATTGTCGTTGTTGTTGTTGTTGATGTTGTTGCTGTTGGTCTTCAGACCAGAGACTGGTTTGATGCAGTTCTCCATGCTACTCTATCCTGTGTAAGCTTCTTCATCTCCCAGTACCTACTGCAACCTACGTCCTTCTGAGTCTGCTTAGTGTATTCATCTCTTGGTCTCCCTCTACTATTTTTACGCTCCACGCTGCCCTCTAACGCTAAATTGATGCCTCAGAACATGTACTACCAACCGATTCCTTCTTCTAGTCAAGTTGTGCCACAAATTTATCTTCTCCCCAATTCTATTCAGTACCTCCTCATTAGTTATGTGATCTACCCATCTAATCTTCATCATTCTTCTATAGCACCACATTTCGAAAGCTTCTATACTCTTCTTCTCTAAACCATTTATCTTCCACGTTTCACTTCCATACATGGCTACACTCCATACAACTACTTTGAGAAAAGACTTCCTGACACTTAAATCTATACTCGATGTTAACAAATTTCTCTTCTTCAGAAACACTTTCTTCCCATTGCCAGTCTAAAACTTATACCCTCTCTACTTCGACCATCATCAGTTATTTTGCTCTCCAAATAGCAAAACTCATCTACTACTTCAAGTGTCTCATTTCCTATTCGAGTTCCGTTAGCATCACTCGATTTAGTTCCACTACATTCCATTATCCTCGTTTTGCATTTGTTGATGTTCATCTTATATCCTCCTTTCAGGACACTGTCCATTCCGTTCAACTGCTCTTTCAGGTCCTTTGCTGTCTCTGACAGATTTACAATGTCATCGGCAAACCTCAATGTTTTCATTTCTTCTCCATGGATTTTAATTCCTACTCCGAATTTTTCTTTTGTTTCCTTTACTGCTTGCTCAGTATACAAATCGAATAACGTCGGAGATAGGTTACAACCCTGTCTCACTCCCTTCTCAACCACTGCTTCCCTTTCATGCACCTCGACTCATAACTGCCATCTGGTTTCTGTACAAATTGTAAATAGCCTTTCGCTCCCTGTATTTTACCCCCGCCACCTTCAGAATTTGAAAGAGAGTATTTCAATCAACATTGTCAATAGCTTTCTCTAAGTCTACAAACGCTAGAAACGTACGTTTGCCTTCCCTTAATCTACCTTCTAAGATAAGTCTTAGGGTCAGTATTGCCTCACGTGTTCCATCATATCTACGGAATCCAAACTGATCTTCCCCGAAGTCAGCTTCAACGAGTTTTTTTCCATTCGCCCTTGAAGAACTCGTGTTACTATTTTGCAGCCGTGGGTTATTGAACTGATAGTTCGTTAATTTTCACATCTGTCAACACCTGCTTTCTTTGGGATTGAAATTATTATATTCTTCTTGAAGTCTGAGGGAATTTCGCCTGTCTAATACATCTTGCTCACCAGATGGTAGAGTTTTGTCGGGGCTGGCTCTCCCAAGGTATCAGTAGTTGTAATGGAATGTTGCCTACTCCCAGGGCCTTTTTTCGAGTTAGGCCTTCCAGTGCTCTGTCAAACTCTTCACGCAGTATCATATCTCCCATTTTATCTTCGTCTACGTCCTTCTGTATTTCCATAATATTGTCCTCAAGTACATCGTCCTTGTATAGACCCTCTATACACTCCTTCCACCTTTCTGCTTTCCCTTCTTTGCTTACTGTTAGAACTGGGTTTCCGTCTGAGCTCTTGATATTCATACAAGTCGTTCTCTTTTCTCCAAAGGTCTCTTTAATTATCCTGTAGACAGTATCTATCTTACCCCTAGTGATATATTTCTCTACATCCTTACATTTGTCCTCTAGTCATCCCTGCTTAGCCATTTTGCACTTCCTGTCGATCTCATTTTTGAGACGTTTGTACTCCTTTTTGTTTTCCTCATTTACTGCATTTTTATATTTTCTCCTTTCATCAGTTAAATTCAATATTTCTTTTGTTACCCAAGGATTTCTACTAGCCCTCGTCTTTTTACCTACTTGATCCTCTGCTACCTTCACTACTTCATCTCTCAAAGCTACCCATTCATCTTCTACTGTATTTCTGTCCCCTATGCTTGTCAATCGTTCTCTAATGCTCTCTCTGAAACTCTCTATAACCTCTGGTTCTTTCAGTTTATCCAGGCCCAATCTCCTTAAATTCCCACCTTTTTGCAGTTTCTTCAGATTTAACCTACAGTTCATTACCAATAGATTGTGGTCAGAGTCCACATCTGCCCCTGGAAATGCAGACATTATGCTACTTTAATGTCCAAACTGTTCCCAAAGTTTTTAGTTTTCCCAAGATAAAAATATGGTATTAAACGCCTACAGCCGTATGTTGAAATACGTGTAATATACCGGGTGAGTCACTAACTATTGCCACCTATGATAGTAGCTGAAATGTTTGTGGGACAAATGTTGCATGGGACAACGTCAGCCATTATATGACGTTGGTTTTTTGTTGCTAGGTGGAGTCGCGTTAGTGATGTGAAGGTCAAGTTTGTCTTTTTTTAATGGGGTGCTATAATTTGGTACTTATTTTCTGATAGCGGCTATCGAGACGAATGCAGTGCTGTGTAACTTTTGGAGTTATTCTTGGTGGCAATAGTTAGTGACTCACCCTGTATAATTTATTAAATGTTTGTTAAACCAGTGGTTTCAAACATTCAGACCATAGTTAGCTTGCCGGTCCTGGTGGCCTTGTGGTTCTAGGCGCTTCAGTCCGGAACCGCGCGACTGCTACGGTCGCAGGTTCGAATCCTGCCTCGGGCATGGATGTGTGTGATGTCCTTAGGTTAGTTATGGTTAAGTAGTTCTAAGTTCTAGGGGACTGATGACCTCCGATGTTAAGTCCCATAGTGCTCAGAGCCATTTGAACCATAGTTAGCTTCACAGTAAATAACTAAAACCTTTTCTAGGTTCTACAGAGAAAAACTATGGCACTTGTCGGTCAGTATTAATTTATATCCCTAAAAAGAGCGTTCTACATCAACGAATGTAACAGAAGCACATTTCACTTTCGGCACATGGTGGATAGGAATGCTGCACTCAGGGAGCTGCATTAAATATGTATGCTGATGCCCACAAGTCCTTGAGGCTGGTGTTCTGCAAAACCTTTTGCATTTTTGCCCGTACTTTTTCTCCTACTTCACCTGGTGCTTCATTACTTTTCTTTTTAATTTTCTCCAGTAAAGAAATGTTCTCGTAGATAGGTCTCTCTGAACCTTCTACTTCAGAAATAACTCTTGCCATAAACGAGTAGTTGGCTCTAATATAAGCCAAGTCCCGTTGGATTGAGGGCTCTTTGGGTAATTGCTTCTCTGAAGTTACAGAGGCGGCATTCTTCTCTAGATTTACAATTACCTTTCTGAACTGCTGTGAGATGCTTACTGCAGTTTTCTGCTGCTGCTAACCAAGTGCTCCAGCGGGTGACAACAGGTTCAGGTGGCAAGGGGACATATGGTAATCGTCCTTTAAACGCCTGTATCCTTTACGGCTTCTTAACAAAAACTTTCTTTAACATGGAAAT
The DNA here is from genome assembly GCF_023864345.2 of Schistocerca serialis cubense. NCBI lineage: Eukaryota > Metazoa > Arthropoda > Insecta > Orthoptera > Acrididae > Schistocerca > Schistocerca serialis. The sequence goes on along the minus strand of NC_064640.1, from coordinate 654,001,970 downwards.
TAATTTATTCACATTAGGAAGTTCTGGACTTACTTGCCCTGCTATACAATTGGTAGCATATGCTACACAAGGCACATGCAGCATCAAAGGGTAGAATATTCGAAGCAAATGAAACGCTGCAACCATCGGCATCTGTTAAGGCCCAGAGCACCTTGTCTTCATGCACTCCATTTTGTTACAGCAGCTTCAGCCCACTGTTGGCAAAGTGTGCAACTGTTTGATGGTTATGTTTTGGGAGTTGTTTTGTACAAATCAAATAAGTGCGGGACGGTGCATCTGGATCTAACTTGCCAACAGTCAGATTTACAATGATCCGCCAACACTCTCAACAGCTTCATCAACAGAAATCCATATGCAATTCTCTCTAACATCTCCTCGGATTCTGTGCAATGCAACAGCTTAAGTTGAATCCACATAATATTTATATAACGCTGACTCTGCAGTAACTGACTGGTGGCGGTACTTCTCAAGAAATCTTAAAAATAGTATTTTCTAATTTTCGAAAAAGGATGTTTGCTGCCACAGATGTATGACACAGATCACTCCAGAATTAGTTCTTTTTGGTGGATTTATCAGATGTCTTTGTTAAAAGCGTCTACTTCAATTCTGATTTTCGTTTAACATCTCCTTATGTTACGTCCATCTGCATGCTGAAAAATCTGGCTCTGAGTACTATGGGACTTAACTTCTGAGGTCATCAGTCCCCTAGAACTTAGAACTACTTAAACATAACTAACCTAAGGACATGACACACACCCATGCCCGAGGCAGGATTCGAACCTGCGACCGTAGCGGTCGCGCGGTTACAGACTGTAGCGCCTAGAACCGCTCGGCCACCCCGGCCGGCCTGCATGCTGAGTTAAGTGGGACGTTTATCAGTCGAAACCTAATACAAAAAAGAAACAATATGCTATATAGAAGTGTGTATAAAAGGCATTTTGTATTGTTAAGGAACACTAGCACTTAATTTTAGCAAAATAAAAAAACATACAAGAAAAAGTAGCAATTTTAGTTTTCCAACTATACTGTCACTGAAGAGACTTTTTTTATACAACTCAAAACATTTAAAAAAAACAAGACTTGGTGTGCTGTCTTAAAATCATTTATGCTTTGTCCAGGAAGTATGATATTTTCACACGGCTTACTTTTTCTTTATGTCAAAGCTGAACTCAGCAATTTAAAGTTATAATAATAGTGAACAACTGAGTCCTGATGTCTATTAGTACAATTTTAAACAATATTTACAAAATAATCGCCGGTCGGAGTGGCCGTGCGGTTCTAGGCGCTTCAGTTTGAAACCGCGTGACCGCTACGGTCGCAGGTTCCAATCCTGCCTCGGGCATGGATGTGCGTGATGTCCTTAGGTTAGTTAGGTTTAAGTAGTTCTAAGTCCTAGGGGACTGATGACCTCAGATGTTAACTCCCATAGTGCTCAGAGCCATTTGAACCATGTTTGAACAAAATAATCTACTTGACAAATGCTCTGGTGTCGAAAGATGTGAGAATAAATTCGCAATCCCGGAGTGGCAGGAAAAACTAAGAAGCAGAAAAACACAAAAACTGACCACTTTATTGCATGCGTGGCAGAACATAGTTTCTCCGTCCGTCGTATACAGCGGAAACTCTGGCAGCCACAGTCTTATACGACTAGACTTTGAACTATCTGTTTTCGGCATTTACTTCTGTCTAATTACTCGCGCACTGAAACTGGAATAGATTTTGAGCGATGAACATGTTACACTTTATATATCCATTAGTACACTACGTACTAGTTTAGTTTGGTGGTTGGATGACAAAAATTCGTCAATGGCCTCGATTTCCTTCCATGTGTAACAAAGGAGAGCGGTGAGGTTTCTTTACTATAATGGATAGTAATCTTTAACTCTCCCCTTGCATATCTGGTTTTCTTTCATATGAGGTCATTTCAAGGCCTATGAACAGCTTTCTCTGTAGAAATAGGCAGCTGGCCAGGATTCTATAACCTACAGTTCTCCCACCTTCGATTCTTGTAAGCAGTTCTCATCTTTTGAAAATACAATACTTTTATGTTACATTAAAGAAAGAGGTGCCGTTTAGGATAAGCTAAAATTGGCAAAAATAGGCGTTAATGTCGAAATACGCTGTTTTAGATGCAATAAAATTAGCGGCTTGGAGTTTAATTAGTCATGAAACGCATAAGTATAAGTTTATTTGCAACTGGGAATTAAGGAAAGAATTGGTTTTAGCGTAAAGGTCCGCGGTCTGATTATTAGTATAAAAATGAAATGGTATTATGTTTTGCTCTGCGAATTAAAATGCTAACCTCCTAACCGTAAATGCTAACCTCCTAACCGTAAATACATAAAAATCATTTATTCATTTCTAAAATATAATTAAGAGTTTCTTGTTCTCCTTCTTTGTTGACCATACTCTGAAACGGCTGTGTTTCGATCAGTTCTAATTGTCGTAATTTAACGTCGTGATTTAGAGCCACCTGAGGGCACCCCGATTTCGCTCATGCGCGTCATATTCTTAGCCTTACATGACCATCTGATATGTTTCTTACAAACAACAGAACCAGCCTAATAAGAAAACTTATAATTATTATTATTCCTGCATAATGGATAACTAGGATGAGAGCCTTCTGATTTCTTGATAGGCTTATTGGGGGAACGAAGATTACGTTATGAGTAGTGCAATGTTTCCTGATTCCTTTTCTACTGCCTTACTCAAAAACACTCTTTCGTTGATTCAAAATATATCTAAGAGCAAGATTCACACTTGTACTTTGGGGTCTCATAGTATAGATTTGGGATGAGAGATTGTGTATTACAAGGAGCGATAAATTATCTGAAGATACTTTAAACACGAGGTGAGTTTATTCATCAATTATTATGAATCATCACATAAGCGTGAGAATTATATGCCATGTGACGGCTCCTGTCAATATCTGATTAGACCTTGTTCCTCCACCGCAGCGTGATTCTCTTCGCCACGACCAGACAGGAGGCGCGCGAAGGAAAAAAAGTGAAAATGTAACTCCACACGGTTGAGGGAGAGAGGGGTGTTGCTCGCTATGTGTTGCACTAGAGCTCTTTTGCCGGCCGGTGTGGCCGTGCGGTTAAAGGCGCTTCAGTCTGGAACCGCGTGACCGCTACGGTCGCAGGTTCGAATCCTGCCTCGGGCATGGATGTGTGTGATGTCCTTAGGTTAGTTAGGTTTAATTAGTTCTAAGTTCTAGGCGACTGATGACCTCAGAAGTTGAGTCGCATAGTGCTCAGAGCCATTTGAACCATTTTTGAACTAGAGCTCTTGTTTGGTACGCTGCCTGGTGAGGAAGAGCGCAGAGGCGTCACACATTGCACTGAACGGTTTGACCGGCTTTTTATCGGTATGTGCTGCACCACGAGGAACAATATTATCGAGCAACGTCGCCCGGCAGCGTGTAGCGTGGTTTTTACTGAAGATTTCTGAAAGCTGAGGTTTAAGCTTAGCTGCAGTTTGCTGAGGCATATTCGTCGACGATTTACGGCCATCTCATGTGCACAGACGGATTGTGTTGGATCTAATGAGGTTTGATTTTTAATCTGTGCCAGTGTGTTTGGATCTGTGGGAAACCTGTTTTGCTGCTACTGACCGTGGCCTGGCTTTGGCGATATTAGATGTATTTATGTTGCACATCGTTTTAAGTGGCTTTTCTTGTAGTGAATCAGTTTGTGTTCTGTTTAGTTTTCAGAAGTCTGTTAATGTAAAGTATTAAGCTGACCGGAAAGTAATGTCGTTCCTACGTATGTCGATATTCGTTTGTCATTTATCAGTTCGTTTTATACTTAAAACTAGTGTCAAAGACATTTTAGACTTAGAGTGACTTGTTTGCTCGGAAGCGATGAAATCTGAACTGCCTTTTTGCAATTAATGGTGAAATGGCCAGCCAAACACCATAAGAGATATATGTGAAGCATCGTATGCTTTTTGATTTTCGTAAGTGTAAGTACGCAACACTTACTACTGAAAATCATTTGCAATGATTATCCAAGTGCATCAGACGTTTGTAAATGCCGGAGGTGGTTTTCTGAGTTCAGATACAGTAATTTTGATCTTTCCGATTAGTACCAATCAGGAAGACTATCAACTTTATAAATGACATGTTAAGGGCGGAAGTCGAAGAAAATCCGTGTCTGACAATCGATAAACTGGCACACACTCTTAATCATCCTTGGTCGACTATTCAAGAGCATTTGCAACAGATAGGCAAAGACAAGCAAAACTAACCGATCCACCACTTACTATTTATTTCTTTAGGGGTAGAATACTGAAGCGTTTTTTTGATCGCTTGATGACTAGGTATGAAACATGGGCACTCTATGATAATCCAAAACGCAATAGACAGTGGCTCTCCCCGAACGACTCGCCACGAAGTTCAACTAAGCCATGTTTACACCTCAAAAAAGCCTTTCTGTGTATTTGGTGGAGTATTCGCGGGGTCGATCATTTTGAAATGCTGAAACCTGGACAAACTGTGAATGCAGGCCTTTATTGTTAACAACTCGATCAAGTAAATCAATCTTTGATTGAAAAGTGTCCAGCAACTGTCAACAGAAAAGGCGTTATTCTGCAACACGATAATGCAAGATCGCACGGCGCATGTCGAATCCTGGAAAAAATTAATGAGTTGGGGTGGTAGGTATTGCCTCACCCACCACACTCGCCTAATATTGCCCCACCGGATTTCCATTTATATCGATGGCTACAACATTTTCTAAGTGGTAAAAAATTTGAAAATGTGGATGAAGTCCAAAATGCCATCTCTAGATATCTTGCTCAAAATCAATTGATTTTATTAATCCGAAATTGAAAACTTGCACAATAGATGGCGAAAATTTATAGATAACTAGGGTGATTACATCATAGATTAAAAATAAAAACTCGTTAACCATTTATCATGTTAACTGAGGCACCTCCTAGTGTACACGACGCGGCGGATCCGTCCTCACAGCAGGGTGAGTGGCGGGTGGTAGCCAGTTCGTGTCGCTCGAGGAGGAGGGCCAATGTGGAGAATCGCCACCTGTCCTCGCTCATTCACCCTGTGAGTGGACAGGTGGCCGCTTCTTCAGCAGGACCCGAGCAGGCACAAAGGGGTGGAGGTGTTTACTGGTTATTGGGAGCTCCAATGTTAGGCGCGTTATGGAACCTCTTAGGCAGATAGCGTTCGGGACTGGAAAGAAAGCCAATGTGCACGCGGTATGTCTCCCGGGGACCTCATCCGAGATGTGGAGGCTATCGAGCGTGCAGGGTGAAATAGTCTGCAAGTTGTGGCTTACGTCGGCACGTACAACGTCTGTCGCATGGATTCTGAGTCGATCCTTAGTTCTTAAAGGGGGCTGGCCTCGCCCGCTAGGTGCAAGCAGAGCTCACAATTTTCAGCATCGTTCCAAGAGCTGATCGGGGTCCTTTGGTTTGGAGGCGAGTGGAGGGTCTCAACCAAAGGCTTCGTGGACTCTGACGGAGTTGGCTGCAAATTTCTGGACCTGCATTATTGTGTGGGGATTTGTAGAAATCCCCTTGATAGTACAGCTGTGCACTACACAAAGGAAGCAGCTACTAGGGTACCAGAGTAAATGTGGAATGCACATAAGAGTTTTTAGGCTAGACGGTAGTTTCAGGTGCTCTGATGAACACTCACCAGTCGGTTCACTGCAAGGGAAGTCAAAAGACGTTCAGAATAGACAATTCGACTGTCACAATTTTATCAGTAAACTGTTGAAGTATACGCAACAAAGTTCCAGAATTTACTGCCCTCTCGCGCTCAGATTATTCTTGGGACTGAGAGCTGGCTGAAACCCGAAGTGGAAAACTCTGACATGTTTAGCGAGTCGTGGAACGTATACCGGGAAGACAGATTAGAGGCCATAGGAGGGGGAGTTTTCATTGCAGTTGACAAAAATATTGTCTCTAGTGAGGTCGAAGTTGAGTGTGACGGTATAGTTATCTGATAGCGTGTAACAGGTCTAGGTGGAACCAAGTTAATTGTTGGAAGTTTTTACCGGCCACCCGATTCCGCTGTGACAGTTCTAGAGTCATTCAAAAGAATTTACGGTCAATAGCGCGTAAATACTCAGATCGTGCAATACTAGTTGGAGGCGACTTCAACCTGTCGAGTATAGACTGGGATGTCTATGCATTCGAAATACTTTTGAACACGTTTTCTGAAAATTGTCTTGAGCAGCTAGCTCGGCAGCCCACACGCAATAGAAATATCTTAGACCTCGTAGCTACAAATAGACTGGGCCTTATGGACAATGTCAGTAAAGAAACGGGGATTAGCGATCATGATGTCATTATAGCAACTATGATTACGAAAGTTAATAAATCAATCAAGAAGGCTAGGAGAGTGTTTCTGTCAGATAGATCAGATAAGTGGTTATTAAAATCTTACTTAGACAGTGAACTGGCATCACTTTGTAGCAGTAAGATGGATGTAGAGGAATTATGGGCAAAGTTTAAGCAGACTGAAAATCGTGGTCTGGAGAGCTACGTTCCTAGTAAGTGGATAAAGATTGGAAGAGACTCACCATGGTTTAATAACAAAATTCGTAATATTCTGAGGAAGCAGAGGCTATTGCACTCTCGGTTCAAAATGGGACTCACAAACGCCGACAAGCGAAGGTTAGGAGAGATTCGTGCGTCTGTGAAAAGATCTATGCGCGAAGCATACAACAACTACAACCCTCACACCTTAGCAAAAGATCTGGCAGAGGACCTGAGTAAATTCTGATCGTATGTAAAATCGCTGAGCGGGTCTAAGGCTTCCATTCAGTCCCTTGTTGATCAGTCTGGCGTGGCAGTTGAAGATAGCAAAACGAAAGCGGACGTTTTAAATTTCACGTTCAAGAAATCGTTCACGCACGAGAACCGTACAAACATACTGTCATTTGGCCATCGGACAGACTCCCGTATGGACGACCTAGAAATAAGCATACCTGGCGTAGAGAAACAACTTAAAGATTTGAAAACAAATAAATCACGAACTCCGGATTGGAATCCCAGTTCAATTTTGCAAAGAGTACTCTACGGCACTGCTCCCTTATCTAGCCTGCATTTATCGTGAATCTCTCGCCCAGCCCAAAGTCCCAAGAGACTCCAGTATATAAGAAAGGTTAAAGACGGACCCGCAAAATTACAGACCAATATCCCTAACTTCTGTTTGCTGCAGAATCCATGAACACACCCTCAGTTCGAATATAATAAACTTTCTTGAGGCTGAGAAGCTTATGTCCACGAATCAGCATGGTTTTAGCAAGCATCGCTCGTGCGAAACTCAACTCGCCCTTTTCTCACATAATATACTGAGAACTATGGATGAAGGGCAACAGACGATTCCATATTTCTGGATTGCCAGAAATCATTTGACACGGTGCCCCATTGCATGCTGTTGACAAAGGTACTAGCATATGGAATAAGTTCACAGATATGTGAGTGGCTGGAAGACTTCTTAAATAATAGAAGCCAGTATGTTGTCCTTGACGGCGAGTGCTCATCAGGGACAAGGATATCGTCAGGTGTGCCACAGGGAAGTATGATAGGACCGCCGATGTTCTGTATGTACATAAATGATTTGGCCGACAGGGTGGGCAGCGGTTTGCGGTTGTTTGATGATGATTGCGTGGTGTACGGTAAGGTGTCAAATTTGAGTGACTAGGAAGATACAAGACGACTTAGATAAAATTTTCAGTTGGTGTGATGAAAGGCAGCTAGCCCTAAATGTGGGATAATGTAAGCTAATGCGGATGAGTAGGAAGAACAAACCTGTAATTTTCTAATACAGTATTACTAGTGTCCAGCTTGACATAGTAAAGTAGTTTAAATTTCTGGGCGTAACGCTGAAAAGCGATATGAGGTGGAACGAGCATGTGAAAACTGTGGTAGGGAAGGCAAATGGTCGGCTTCCATTCATTGGGAGAATTTTAGGAAAGAGTGGACCACCTGTAAAGGAGACCGCATATAGGACACTAGTGCGACCTATTCTTGAGTGCTGCTCAAGTTTTTGGGATCCGTACCAGGTCGGATTGAAGGAAGATATCGAAGCAATTCAGAGGAGAGCTGCTAGATTTGAGACTGGTAGCTTCGAACAAAACGTAAGTGTTACGGAGATGCATCGGGAACTCAAATGGGAAACCCTGGAGGGAAGGCGGCGCTCTTTCCGAGAAACACTATTGAGAAAATTTAGAGAACCGGCATTAAGCTGACTGCCGGACGATTCTGCTGCCCCCAACATACATCGCTTGTAAGGACCACGAAGTTAAGATACGAGAAATTGGGGATCATACGGAGACGTACGGACAGTCGTATTTCCGTCGCTCTATTTGCAAGTAGAACAGGAGGCGCAATGAGAAGTAGTAGTACAGGGTACACTCTGTCAAACGCCTTACGGTAGCTTGAGGAGTATCTATGTAGATGTATATCTCTTTTCCGGCCCCTCTAATACGAGCCAGCTAGGCACTGGTGTTAACTAAAATGATGATATTTGTGCCTTCGGATTGTTAAACCTAGTGTACCGCCAAGTGCAGCTTAAACGAGTAATTGTCCTTGGCGCGCACATTTTACGCTGTAATGTCCATTGAGTGCTTATACTTCTCATGTGTTTAAGTGTATGGCATGTGTGTAAATTTCATTTCTGTAGCCCATTGGCGCTAGTGGTTTTCGTAACTTGAAATGCACACACACTACCTATGCGGAGCCGAGAATTTACTTGGTGGGTTGACCAGGTGCCCTCGCTACAAAGAAGCTGATGATGAATTGTTATTTGTTTTGAAATCTGTCCGTCTTTAATTCTTGTCAGTAACCAAGTATTAAAGTTGTGACTGAACTTTGTCATCTTACTCTTTTATTGATTTTAAAACTGCTTTGCTAATTGAAATTCGTTAGGCCAAGATGTAATCTTAGAGGTCAAGATCTCTACAATAACTTTTTATTTATTTTCAATTGATGGATGGTTCAGAGTGCTTTGTTTAAACTATTTCATTAATTGAAAATTGTGTTTTAGAAGATTGTGCCAAATTTCCTTTGTGGAGACCTTCGAAAAATAAAAGCAATTATTCATCTACATCAACATCTACGTGATTACTCTGCTATTCACAATAAAGCGTCTGGCAGAGTGTTTAATGAACCACCTTCCACCTTCATGCTGGCCCTCTACCGTTCCACTCTCGAACGGTGCCTGGGAAAAACGAGCACTTCATTTGTTCTGTGCGAGCTCTGATTTATTTTATCGTGATGATCCCTACGAAGGGGGGTACCAACAGAATGTTTTCGCAGTCACAGGAGAAAAATGGTGATTTAAATTTCATGAGAAGATCCCATCGCAAGGGAAAACTCCTTTGTTTTAATTATTGCTACTCCAATTCGCGTATCATGTCTGTGGCCTTATCTCCCCTACTTCCGGATATTACAGAACGAGTGACCTTCTTTGAACTTTTTCCATGTCATCCGTCAGTCCCACCTGATGTGGATCCCACACCGCACAGCAATACTCCAGGATAGGGTGACCAAGCGTGGTGTAAGCAGTTTCTTTAGTAGACCTGTTGCACCTTCTAAGTGTTCTGCCAATGAATTGCAGTCTTTGGTTTGCTCTATTATCTATAAGATCGTTCCAATTTAGGTTATTTGTAATTGTAATCCCTAAGTATTTAATTGAATTACAGCCTTCAGGTTTGTGTGACTTATTGCGTAATCGAAATTTAGCTGATTTCTTTTAGTACTCACTTGAATAGCTTCACAGTTTTCTTTATTCAGGGTCAATTGCCACTTTTCGCACCATACAGATATCTTATCTAAATCATTTTGCAATTCGTTTTGGTCATCTGATGACTTTACAAGAGGGTAGATGACAGTATCATCTGCAAAAAATCTGAGAGGGCTCTTCAGATTTTCTCCTATGTCGTTAATATAGATTAGGATCAATAGAGGGCCTGTAACACTTCCTTGGGGAACGCCGGATATTACTTCTGTTTCACTCAATGACTTTCCGTCTATTACTACGAACTGTGACCTTTCAGACAGGAAATCACGAATCCAGTCGCACAACCATAGGGACGTAGTTTTGTTAGAAGACGCTTGTGAGGAATGGTATCGAAAGCCTTATGGAAATCTAAAAATATGGAATCAATTTGACATCTCATAACGATACCACTCATTACTTCATGAGTATAAAGAACTAGTTGTGTTTCACAAGAACGATATTTTCTAAACCCGTGCTGACTATGTGTCAATAAATTGTTTTCTTCGATGTAATTCATAATGTTCGAACACAGTAAATATTCCAAAACCCTACTGCAAATCGACGCTATTGATATGGGCCTGCAATTCAGCGGATTACTCCTATTTCCCTTTTTGGGAATTAATGTGACTTGAGCAACTGTCCAGTCCTTAGGTACGGATCTGCCTCAGAGCGAGCGATAGTATATAATTGCTAAATATGGAACTATTTTACCAGCGTACTCTGAAAGGAACCTGACTGGTATACAATCTGGGCGAGAGGCCGTGCCTTTATTAAGTGATTTAAGATGCTTTGCTACACCGAGAATATCTACTTCTACACTATGTGATCAAAAGTTACCGGATACCTGGCTGAAAATGACTTAAAGTTTGTGGCGCCCTCCATCGGTAATGCTGGAATTCAATATGGTGTTGGTCCACCCTTAGCCATGATGACAGCTTACACTTCCTCAGACATACGTTCAATTAGGCGCCGGAAGGTTTCTTCGGGAACGGCAGTCCATTCTTCACGGAGTGCTGCACTGAGGGGAGGTATCGATGTCGGTCGGTGAGGCCTGACACGAAGTCGGCGTTCCAAAACATCCCAAAGGTATTCTATAGGATTCAGGTCAGGACTCTGTGCAAGCCAGTCCGTTCCAGGGGTGTTATTATCGTGTAACAACTCCGCCACAAGCTGTGCATTATGAAAAGGTGCTCGATCGTGATGAAAGATGCAATCGCCATCCCCGAATTGCTCTTCAACAGTGGGAAACAAGAAGGTGCTTAAAACATCAATGTAGGCCTGTGCTGTGATAGTGCCCCGCAAAACAACAAGGGGTGCAAGCCCCCTCCATGAAAAACACTACCGCACCATAGCACCAAAAGCCTCCGAATTTTACTGTTGGCACTACACACGCTGGCAGATGACTTTCACCGGGCAGTCGCCATGCCCACACCCTGCCATCGGATCGCTACATTGTGTACCGTGATTCGTCACTCCACATAACGTTTTTCCAGTGTTCAGTTGTCCAATGTTTACGCTCCTTACACCAAGCGAGGCGCGGTTTGGCATATGAGCAGCCACTCGACCATGAAATCCAAGTTTTCTCACTTCCTGCCTAACTGTCATAGTACTTGCAGTGGATCCTGATGCAGTTCGAAATTCCTGTGTGATGGTCAGGATAGATGTCTGCCTATTACACGTTAGGTCCCTCTTCAACTGTCGACAGTCTCTGTCAGTCAACAGGTGAGGTCGGCCTGTTCGCTTTAGTGTTGTACGTGCCCCTTCGCGTTTCCACTTCACTATCACAACGGAAACAGTGGACCTAAGGATGTTTAGGAGTGTGGAAATCTCGCGTAAAGACGTATGACACAGTCACCTGACCACGTTCGAAGTCCATGAGTTCCACGGCGTGCCCCATTCTGCCCTCTTACGATGTCTAATGACTACTAAGTTCGCTGATATGAAGTACCTGGCAGTAGGTGGCAGTACAATGCACCACAAAGCCAACGATCGTACCCTTCAGGACGTCAGATAAATCGCTTCGTTTCCGCAATACGATCACATAGTGTATGTTTTTCTTCTTGGCAGTTGGTCTTGCTAGGAATTCAGAACGACTGCATCCGGTTCAGAGACGTCATCAGCCACAGATAACGCCTGAAACCTATTCGTCAAACGAACTGGAAAGGTCCTACGATCGGCGCCTTGGAAAGTCTTTCGCTGGCTGCCAGACTTTGGTATGTTCTCCCAATCGACCACGGGTGAGAGGTCAACCTCAGTGCAGGCAGTAAACGGGGCGGCCACAGCACTGGACCGACTGGGGGACACATGGGACGTGCTCGACTTGCCTGTGCGACGGAAGCCAACACCACCTGAAGCTGTGAGCGAAGGGTCACCAACTCAGCTCACATCTGTGCACAGAAATCACAGTTCCCATCCATTACTGAAGTCACTCCTGTTTGAAGCTCGTAAAAATATGTAACAAACGAACGGTGTACTCGCCTTATTAGCAGCAGGAACTCGAGATGTTCTCTCACTGACGGTCTAACTGACACTGAGCGTTACTAACCAATCTCACTCTGCTGGTACCCAGTTCCTACCGCTCCAGTGCTCCATGCAGTTGCTACCATGGTAAAGATCTGTCACTATATCAGTGGTAGTAAGAAAGTGGTTGTGTAGCAGGAAACACAGAGGAAATTTGGCAAACTTATGAAATTAGGTTAGTTGAGATTTATTTCTTAGTATCGTTCTCTGTGTAGTGTTACAGGTTATTCTAATGTCAAGCATAGCTACCCGAAAATTAACGGGCATCTCACATTTAAAAAAGAAATTTCTCCAATCCTAAGTGAGGGACCAAATCACTGAGGGAAGCTTGACGGAACTTCCACAGATTTTGTGGGCCGCTTTGAACTGCCCGTTACAGCTGAGTAAATAGGATGTAAGTGAGGTAGGTTCGGCTGTTAACCTCTGCTTCGAATACCTCACCGCGGTGGAAGCTAGTATTGAGTTGTTACAGGATAGCTGCCCTTCCCGTGAACAAACATTGCTTATTTAAGCTGTAACGCCGGAAATGCATATCCTCTTATTTCCATCTATTGTACTATAATTTGTTTTCCTTATTTTTGTTACCTGAATATATGACATTTCTGTGTCTTTACGTATTGTAATTGTTTTACTATTTGTATATATATATTTATGCATTTATGTCGATGTATAATTGGTTTGTTTCGTAAATATTATTTGTATTTTTACGCAGGGTCTTGCCTAGGGAAAACTGCTATCGAACGATTACATCGATAGGTCGTGTGAAGACTCAAAGTGTGTAGGATCTTTGGTAGTGTTAACTCTGCCGCGTGGAGCGCGGGCAGAGCTGTGAGAGTCTGGCTGGAGTAGCGAGTGGAGCAGGTGTGTTGTGTGACGCTCCCGCGAGTTGCCGCGCTTTCGGGGTTTGGCAGCATGTAATTGCGCTCGACTCGCGATGATAGTTTCTGACATGGTGTCGCGGACGGGAAGCATTAGCTAGCGCACATCAAGAGCCCGTTTCGCCTGGTGACCTTGTCGAGAAGAAGGCGCGCCAACATCCAGCTTCTGCAACAGCGACGGCCGACAATGAGTGACTGTCGCCACCTCCTCGATCGACGGCTTAAAACCTTCAATCAACCAACAAGGAAGACTAAAAGCACGTAAAGTTTAAGAACTGTATGAGAGACCTCAGCTTTTCAAATTGTTCCATTTGCCTCGCAAAATTACAGCAACTTAGCATGAACCTTTGTTGCTCATTGTCCCAATTGCATTGCCAAGCAGGGTCCCTTCCTTTTCCGAAATGAACCCGAGTGTCGTTGAAATTCAAACGCCAGCATAATTCCATTTCACTGCTTTAATTTCAAAGTTCAATTTAAGTATTCATAGCTGGCTACAATAGTTAGATTACACAAGCACAAATTAAGAGTGCGAGTTTTGTTACCGTATTTTAGCTTACCTGTGACTGCAGCTCAGCTTGGTACGTACTAAATTTTACTATTGTTAATTGTTCAGAATCGTTTAATTCAAGTTCAAAGTTAAATCTCTTCTTTCTAAATTGCGTAGATTCAAGTAGCTTTAGAAATTATTGTTGAGGTAGTCCAAGACTAACTGTATTTCGATGTGCTTCAGAAAGAAAGCTCACTATTAACTTCAGTCACTAAATTAACTTTCGATTTTCCGGTTTCATTAATTCTTTTGCTAAATTAAGTGTAGCGAAATTTATTACTTCTGACAAACTTTCAGTTTTCACACTACACGTGTCAACCTTCAGTTGCCACGCTTCTAGTGCTAATTATATGTGTAATAACCTTTCTTTTTCAGTTATTATAGTAATTGTCCATAGGACTGGCGACCGTAATTTCCCCCAAATCTCAAATATCTAATTACCGCTAGTTGATTGTTAACGTAACGGCCGCACATTTACTTTCTTTATTAACTTTATCCCTATTTCAAAATTGATTTCCACCAGTTTCACTTGCATTTTTCCTTTCATTTCGATGTAACCCTTTCCTCCCTCTTTACCGACAGGTTAACTTCGGTGACGATTGCTTTTCCAAAATTCCCATTAGGTACACGCGGTTTCATTTTTCACTGTCATTAAGGTCGATAAGTGAGGGGGAGGTTACACGTGGCGACCTGGTGACAGGACAATCTTCAAATTTGAGGTTGTTCTGGACACGAATTTTGCATTGTACAAATCTCGTAACAAAATTACCAAAATTTGGTAGGCTTGGATAAGGAACAATCGGTCGAACAGTGGGATACGCGCACCGCGGTACCCATTGTTCAGGGACAGGCGGCTAGCATGAAAGACGCGACCGCCGAAACGCAACAAAGAGCAGAAATGGAATTCCACACTTTAGAAAATGTTTCGGAGTCGGAAGTGAAAATCAAATGTGAATCCCTTGATGACGAATACGGGGGGACAATTAAAGAGGAAGCCGCTACGGGAGTAAAACCGGTAGTTTCCGGGAATTTAACTGATTTATTGAATGTTTTGATTAACGATATCAAGAGTCAATCGGCCAAGCAAGAAGCTCAGTCTGAAAAAATTGAACGAAAGCTAGACAGTCACAACAAAGCTATTAATGTTGTTAACAACCATGTTGGAGTTGTTAACACAAAAGTTGATAAAATCAAAGAAGATATTGTTGTGATTAATAGCGAAATCGGTAATCTTAAACAGGAAATGATAGGCGTTCAGGCGGAAATTGCGAGCATAAATACTCGTTTTTATTCCGAAATTAGCAGAATCGAGAAAAGTGTAGGAGAATCAGTTGCTCCGATCATCGAGAATAACGAAATCAAGAGTCAATCGGCCAAGCAAGAAGCTCAGTCTGAAAAAATTGAACGAAAGCTAGACAGTCACAACAAAGCTATTAATGTTGTTAACAACAATGTTGGAGTTGTTAACACAAAAGTTGATAAAATCAAAGAAGATATTGTTGTGATTAATAGCGAAATCGGTAATCTTAAACAGGAAATGATAGGCGGAACAAATTCAATTAGTGAAAAAAGAGGATCAAAAGAAGGTGGAAACTTTAAAGGCTTTAGTATCCGAAATAGATACCAAAGTGACGAAGCAGGCTAATACCTGCGAAGAGAAAAAAAGGGAAGTAGAAACGCTTGCGACAACCACTTGCCAAGTAATTACGAGAGTGTCGGAATTAGAAAAGAAACTTGACAAAAAACAGAGCTATGTGCCAATCTATGCACATAGTTCGGAATTGTTGACGAAAGAGGAGCGGTTCGACCCCTTGAAAAAAGGCGGTATACACGCTACGGATTTCATTAAGAATTGTGAAAGAGTTTTACCCAGATCATGGACTAATGAGAGAAAAATTAATGCGATTATTGATGTGTTGGCTGGTGATGCCAAGCGTTGGGGCTTAAACCTCAACATTACGGACCTGACTTTTGACGAATTTAAAAATTTGTTTCTGGCTGAATACTGGTCAGAGCAAAAACAGCGAATTTGACGTATCGAGGCCTTTCGATGCGAATTCGCGCGGTTCGATGAAGGAGTTTTGTGAGGGCTGGATCCGCAAGTAGGAATATTTGCGTGATCGCCGCACGGAATCCGAAATATTCTGGGAACTCTACAAAAAGCTTCCAGATGATACAAAACGCTACGTAGGAAGCAATTACAGAACAATAAATGATTTCCTGGAAAGAGTGGAGGACGAGGACAATTGGCGCAATAATCGCGACAGTGGTAGAGGCCGTGATAACAACAACGGGTACCACAGTAACCACAACAACGATAACCATGGGAATAATGCATACCGCAACCATGGCAGCAATAACAATAATGGTTCGGATCGTAATAACAATCGGTACAATGCAAATAATAACAGGAATGACGGAAACCAGTATCATACTAACGTGATACGGGCTTCACAGAATAGTAATAACGCCAGAGGGTGTGATCAGCCGCCTCAGCAGCATCCGGGGACCGTATCTGCTGGGACGAGACAGGGAAACCATTAGCCGCGCCGGTGAGGGGCCGACCGGGCGTGGAGAAATTTTGGCGGCCCAATAGCAGGAGAAAACCCAGGTGTCGTCGATATGAAAATTCCGTGTGGAATAATCAACGGCGGGAGAGTGTGCCAGTGTTAGGAGAAAGGAGTGCGCCCACAAGTAGTAGATCAGCTGTATACACGGCAGTAGGAAGTACATTCACTGTCAGTGAGAACAATTTAAGTAGTGTTCCGGAAATCGATTATAAAGTGGCAGCTGTAATACCCACAGCGGAACTGGATATTGAGTTTAAGAATGATTCGCAAGTGTTGAGAGAAGATCAGATGTCGGATAAAACGTCCGTCATCGAGCGAGGGGATGCAGAGAGGGATGAGGTCTGGTTAAGGCAGTTCGGTCGCTTATACGACGAACTAAGAGATTATAGGGGCCTGTATGGGAGAAGTGTTTATGGGGAGCGCGTGCAGGATTTTCCGCGTCTCGTCCCGCAGGAAGATAGTGTTTGTGAAATGATAGAAAGTTCTGGCCCTAACCGGCAGACTTTACTAGAAATAGTTGATGTTAATGGGAGCACGAGGAAGATTGGTCGTGTTTCGTCCCGCAAGAGTTGGATGTTGAAGTAGTAACGGAAAGTTCTGGCCCTAACCGGCAGACCTTACCGAAAGTTTCAGTGGTAGAAGTAGCCGACCCATCCGACGCAAACCTCCAGTTTAAACATTGCGAAAGTATTAAGGAGAAAGATTGCGAAAATTTTAGTGATAGCCGGACACGATTGGTAGAAAACCACGTAGATTACAGTGTGTATGAGGTTAGAGCTGACGTTATACGGTCAGACGATAACAGTGTGGGTTGCGCAGATCTAGAGGAAGTAATTGCAGATACTACTGGGCACATTTCTCCAGGTAGATTGGCAGATGAGATCAATCTGGCTAAAGAGGAATCAACGAAGGTGACAATTAGTGAATTGATAGCAAAGCAACACTCGGTAGTTGACGAGTTACAGGAAAAGGTTTCGGTATTGGAGGCGAAGCTACAGACAAAGCCTCAGGACAAACGTGTTGAAATTAAAACTGTATGTGAACAGAGGCTGAAAAAGCCGCCAGATAAGCCGGATTTGGGATCAAAGCCAGATGGTTTTTTTCTGGAATGACCTGGATATAGACGAGGATTTACTGTGGGAAAATAAAGAAACAGTCGAGGACAAGTGTAGACGGGTAGTAGTGTCTGTTAATATGCACGACCTACAACTAAAGGTGTTGATTGACACCGGTGCAGAATTGAGTGTTGTATCTGGGAAAATATTTGAGTTACTGAAAGATAGACCTGGCATCGTAGTTATGCCAGTAACAGGAGTGAAAATTATCGGTGCTACTGGGAAGGCCAGTAAACCGGTCACAAAACAGATTTTTGTCCACTTCGAGATATGTGGGGCACGATTTGAACAAGAGTTTGTCGTCGTGCCAGACTTGACTACGGAAGTAATTATCGGGTTAGATTGGCTATTAAAGTACCGTGCAGTAATTAATTGCGAAAGCAAAACTTTGACATGTACGTCACAAGATAAAACAATAGTAGTTAGTTTTGACGAGGCAGGAGACGGTGTGCATAGGCAATACCAGCCTATACACATTGTTAACTGGACGGATGCTATTGACGTAGGTATGAATTTGAACTACTGTAATGTGAGGAATCTCGGCATTGACAATAGTGTAGAAAGTGAATTGGAAAGTATTGTAGACGGTGTGTCAAACGTAACACACGAACAAAGACGAAGCCTGTATGAAGTAATAATGAAGAATAAGAGTGTGTTTTCAGACAAACCGGGACTTGTGGAAGGATATAAATGCAAGTTGCATGTGATTCCGCACGAACCATTCTTCGTGAGACCGTATGCTATACCGCTGTCCAAAAAGGAAGCAGTGCAACGGGAGATAGATGAGATGATCGAATGGGGAGTGATTGAAAGAAGTACGAGTCCATATAATAACGGTTTGGTCATTGTAGCAAAACGGGATGGTAGTGTGCGTATTGTGATTGACGCACGCACGTTGAATAGGGTCGTTCATCGTGAAACAGACAGACCAGAGAGTATGGAGGACATTTTGCAACGTTTTCATGACGTTAAATTCATGACTAGCCTCGATCTGACGGCTAGTTACTCGCAAATAGAACTCGAAGAAGAATCTAGGCCATACACCGCCTTCTTGTTTGCGGGCAGGTGTTATCAGTATAGAGTACTGCCGTTTGGACTTAATATATTTGTGTCCGTATTCATCAGGGCCCTAGATAAAGTGCTAGGACCGGCTTTGAGTTCAAGATTAACTGTATATGTTGACGACCTATTGTTGGCCAATGCCACTTGGCATGACCATTGTGACCTGTTAGATGAAGTTTTTAGAGCATTGCGCCGTGGCGGAATGACTAAAGCTAAAGAAATGCGAATTTGTGAAGCAGGAACTGAAATTTTTAGGGCATGTAATTACCACTGCTGGTATTACAAAGGACCCACAGAAACTAGAGGCAATAAGGAATTGTCCTCCACCCAAGTCTAGGAAACAGTTAAAAAGTTTTCTAGGGCTAACAGGATTTTACCGTAAATTTGTAAAAGGACAAGTGTTTAATGATGAAAATTTGAATAACCTCTTACGCAAAAACGTTCCGTTTGTGTGGACTGACGGGTGTCAGGCCGCTTTCGAGAGATTAAAAGACGAGTTGTTAAGATCTAACATACTATTTCATCCTGATTTATCGCTACCCTTCCATCTGGGAACGGATTCGTCGAATTATCGGGTGGGGGTAGAACTGTTCCAAGAAGTTGGTAAAGGAGAGGATAAGGAACACCGGACGATAGCGTTCGCGAGTCGAACTTTATCAAAAAGTGAGCGAAACTACACGATTTCTGAGAAAGAGTGTCTCGCTATCGTGTGGGGATTCAAAAAGTTCAAGGGTTACCTATGGGAACGTAAGGTGATTATTCATACGGACCATAAGGCGCTCACTTATCTGAAGGATTGTAAACTACTTCACGAAAGACTGACTAGGTGGTCGCTGTATTTACAGCAATTTAACTATGACATCTGTTACGTAAAAGGGACCGACAATTGCGTAGAGGATGCGCTGTCGCGTTTGCCCGAGTCTAATCAAGAGATATTGAAAGATGAGTCAGATGGAGTGGTCAAATTATACTATTTTAAAGAAGCTGAGGGACGTAAATTAATAATGAACATCTGTAAGAATCTACGTCGTCATCAGAACGAGGACGGTTGTTTAAATATGGTGAAAACCCGATATGACGAAAGGAGTCCAAAAGGAGAAAAATTAAGGAAGTATTACGAGATATACGATCATATCTTGTACATATGTAAGAGTGAAGATAGTAATATTTGGCGGGTATGCTGGCCCACCAAATACATCACGGAAATAATTGACTACTACCATTTGGCGTATGGTCACTGTGGACCAAAGAAATGTACGGAAAAGCTGAGTGAAGTAGCGCATTTTAACAACATGTTAAAACGCGTTACTGACAGAGTGAAAACTTGCGATTTATGTCAGAAGGTGAAGGTTACCAACTGTACGAGTCGTGGTCCTATGCAAAGTATAAGGCCTAACGACACCTTTGAATTACTGTGTTTGGACTTGTACGGACCTTTGCCCAAGTCATCAGGAAACTTCGCCTACATTTTAGTAGTGCTAGAAGCTTTTTCCAAGTTCATCAAACTATACCCGATTAGGAAAGCTACAGCCAAAGCGGTCTATAGCAAGCTTGTGAACGATTATTTTGTTCATATTGGTAAGCCCAAGGCGATTCTATCAGACAATGGGGCACAATTTACTTCTAAGTTGTGGAATGAAGGCATGGAAAGTAATGGGGTCGAGGTGATCCATATTTCAGCTTATTGTCCGGCTGGGAATCCCGCTGAGAGGTATATGGGCGAGCTAGGCCGACTTTGCCGTACCTATTGCCATCACAACCATAGGGCATGGGGCAAATATGTAGCAGTATTTGAGAGAATTATGAACACCTTGAGACATGAATCTACGGGATTTTCTCCAGAGGAAATCCTGTTGGGTGACAGAAGTAAAAGTTTAGTGGAAGAGATAATCAAATTCCCTCCACGGATTGACATTAGTATTTGTGTGAAAAAAGATCGTTTGCGAGAAGTAATGAAGCTAAAAGCCGATGCTCGCATACGTCGTCATGACGCTAAAGTGCGTTTTGCTAAGTTTGCAATCGGAGACTTAGTACTTGTAAAAGCTAATGGGAAATCGAGCGAGATAGACAATGAAATCTCTAAATTTAAGTTTGTTTATAATGGACCGTTTAAAGTCATTGGTATACCTCACACAAATGCTTATTGCTTAGAGTATCCAAGCTCTGGAAAACTATTAGGTATACGGAACATTGTAGACCTGAAATTGTACCAACCTAGGATTGATTAATACCACAGAATGGGTAATTTGTACAGTATGTAAAATAGAGTGTAAGATTTAACGATTTGCTAGATTGCCATGCTTTTGACTGACCAAGGTCATTGAAGAAGTTGTAATTAATAAGTAATTAATTTTGATTAATCAATTTAATTTTAATCAATTTAATCATGATCTAATCAACTGAAAAATCCAAGCTGCTAGTTTAAGTTTTCAGCTGAGTTACAGTAGATTAAGGAATGTAAATATGATTTTGTAAATAGCTGTAAGATTCCATAAATATGTGATTTACTAGTCATTGCCGATGTACTTAGACGCTGTTTTAAGTTTCGGGCTAGTACAAGCACGTACAGTTTCAGAACTGTATGGCAGACCTCAGCTTTTCAAATTGTTCCATTTGCCTCGCAAAATTACAGCAACTTAGCATGAACCTTTGTTGCTCATTGTCCCAATTGCATTGTCAAGCGGGGTCCCTTCCTTTTCCGAAATGAACCCGAGTGTCGTTGAAATTCAAACGCCAGCATAATTCCATTTCACTGCTTTAATTTCAAAGTTCAATTTAAGTATTCATAGCTGGCTACAATAGTTAGATTACACAAGCACAAATTAAGAGTGCGAGTTTTGTTACCGTATTTTAGCTTACCTGTGACTGCAGCTCAGCTTGGTACGTACTAAATTTTACTATTGTTAATTGTTCAGAATCGTTTAATTCAAGTTCAAAGTTAAATCTCTTCTTTCTAAATTGCGTAGATTCAAGTAGCTTTAGAAATTATTGTTGAGGTAGTCCAAGACTAACTGTATTTCGATGTGCTTCAGAAAGAAAGCTCACTATTAACTTCAGTCACTAAATTAACTTTCGATTTTCCGGTTTCATTAATTCTTTTGCTAAATTAAGTGTAGCGAAATTTATTACTTCTGACAAACTTTCAGTTTTCACACTACACGTGTCAACCTTCAGTTGCCACGCTTCTAGTGCTAATTATATGTGTAATAACCTTTCTTTTTCAGTTATTATAGTAATTGTCCATAGGACTGGCGACCGTAATTTCCCCCAAATCTCAAATATCTAATTACCGCTAGTTGATTGTTAACGTAACGGCCGCACATTTACTTTCTTTATTAACTTTATCCCTATTTCAAAATTAATTTCCACCAGTTTCACTTGCATTTTTCCTTTCATTTCGATGTCACCCTTTCCTCCCTCTTTACCGACAGGTTAACTTCGGTGACGATTGCTTTTCCAAAATTCCCATTAGGTACACGCGGTTTCATTTTTCACTGTCATTAAGGTCGATAAGTGAGGGGGAGGTTACAAAGCTCAGTTAAGCCACTTGGTTAATTGTGTGGAAGATTTGTTTCGGATTAATACAGGTAGGGAGCAAATTCCAGTCCTAAAAAAATGTGGAGGAAACTGATGGGGACTCAGATCTTGGCCAATGGAAGGATCGGAAGACGGTGTTAATGTGAATGTAGAGCATAAGGCTGTGGCGACAGGAGGTAATGTGGAGTATGACGTTGCTTTAACAAACTTCCCAACTCGATTGCTAGGACACTACAGGCAATAGAAGTTTTGTCAATTGAGTCGAATATGGAGATGGTTCTGTTTTGGCGTGAACGGTTAGGTTACACCGTCAAGTTGATGACCTACAATTTTCCCACCTTTCGATATTTTAGGTGATTAATCCTCTCGGCACTCGGCACTAGTAGATTTAGTGGGCTAGTTGAGCAAATTATTCACGAGCAAGGATCCTGTAGGAACTGCGTCGGACAATTGTTCATCAAAATCTCTCCAGCAAAAACAAGAATGAGTTAACAAGCAGGTTAGAGGAGGAAATGAAAGTTTTGCTCATTACATGGAGAATACTAGAGAAGCTACGCTGGCGTTATGTTTAGAAACTACAGAAAGTGACATTGTTGAAGATAATTCGGATGGCATGCGACTTGAGGGCCGCTGGCGGGTGATTTTCGCGGCAAAGCCTAAACATTTTGCAGAACTTGATCAGTTAGTACCCACTTTGGAAAGTTTCATCTTTCATGACGGAAAGAGGACGACAACAGCGTACGAATCTGTAGAGAAAAGTCCAGTATATCTAGGAGCCGAACAATACAGGTAAGGTTCTTTTCGCGCCGGTAATTGTTATAGATGTAAGTAGGCGGTTCGCGATTGTAAATTTCGGCAAAGTAATCTTAACAAAAGCTGACGGTATTGGCGAAACGATGGGCCGTCAAAGGGTTGTAATAATGTTATGGGGCTGAAGCGCGATTATCCCTTCAGTTGCACGACAATCAATCACGAATCGGTCTGTAGTTTACTGGATTCGGGGAGTAGTTGTTCCTTAATGTATTAGCATTGATAACAAAGACATAGGTCCATTTGTAAATTCCCTTTCTTGCAATCCGTTAATCATAAATGTCGTACGGTGAGTGGGAAAGTTTGCCGTTGCAAGGCAAGATACGGGTGCAAGTAAAAATTCTGGATTTATCTTGACGGTTAGAACTCCTGGTAGTTATGGGCCTGTCTTCAAGTCTTATTATGGGTTGTGACTTTATAGTCAAGATGTAATATGTTTTCGATTATGCCGGAAAAACTTTTTTCTTCAAATTTATTGTGCAAGCATAAGCGGCCGGTAGATTCATCGCAGTGGAAAGCGTCGAGCAAACAATTCCAATCAGACCATCTTAAAGCCACAGGTAGCTCATAAAACGATAAATTTGATGGATGAGTTCCTTAATATTTTGACAGATTTGTTGGGTGTCACTAACAATATCGAATATGAATATAACATTCAATGAAGGGATCAGGTGCCAGTACGGCAGTCGCCTTACCATCTGTCTCCACCAAAGCTGCGTGAGTTGAAGGAGTTCCAGAAGGCTGTGCTGGAGTCATTCCCTTTACTGAATCTCCACGACTGCTTTACATGGTTCGTGCGAGCCCATTATTGACAGTACTAGATTTGAATGAGGCCTATTATCGAATACGATTCATCGAAAAATCTAAGCCCCAACAACCTTCCGTACTGTTTGCAATCTGTTCTAATTTACCAGAGTCCCATTTGATTTGGCAATGGGTGCTGCCGTGCTATCCTGCTTACTGCATTCCATCTTGGGAGACTAAAAATTTCAGTGTGTTTGTAACTATTTGGTCGAAGTTGTCGTTTACAGCCGAACTTCTTCAGGGCACCTTAGACACTTAGGACCGGTTTTGGAGCGCCTATGGTAAAGCCTTCTTAGTTTGATTTAGTCTATCCGGAAATTTCTTTCCTGGGACACTTGGCCGGCCGGAGTGGCCGTGCGGTTCTAGGCGCTACAGTCTGGAACCGAGCGACCGCTACGGTCGCAGGTTAGAATCCTGCCTCGGGCATGGATGTGTGTGATGTCCTTAGGTTAGTTAGGTTTAATTAGTTCTAAGTTCTAGGTGACTGATGACCTCAGAAGTTAAGTCGCATAGTGCTCAGAACCATTTGAACCATTTTGAACACTTGGTTTAGGCCCAAGGAATTACAATCCACGAAGAGCGAACGAAATCCATACATGATTATCCACCCTCAAACGACAAAAAGGGAATAGCCAGATTTATGGGGGATGTTTAATTTCTTGCGCAATTCATCTCCGGGTTTGCACAGTTAGCCGTGCCGTTAATTCAGCTCTGTAGGAAAGGTGAGCTTTTTGCTGCTATGAGAGCCACCAGACGGCGTTTGACCCTTTAAAGTTGGCTTTCAGTAAATCCACCGGACCTAGGAATCCTAGATTTTGAGAAGGAGTTTGTTCTTCTAGCTAAGACGTCCAACGCTGGGGTTCTGTTTCAGAAGCAAGAGGGGGAATGTCGGCCTATTGCTTATGCTTCTAGGTCCTTGTCTGTTCACGAAATGACGTATTATTTTTATGAATTGGAGGCTCTCACCATGTTATTTGAGTTAGAGAAGTTTCGCTTCTCTCTCGAACATAAATGTGTCATACTGGTGAGTCCGCAGCTCGTGGTCTAGTTGCTGCCTCTGGATCAAGGGGTCTCGGGTTCGAATTCCGGCCGGGTTGGGGATTTTCTCTGCCCAGGGACTGGGTGTTTGTGTTGTCCTCATCATTTCATCATCATCGTTCATGACAGTGGCTAAATTGGACTGAGTAAAGAAATTGGAATGTGGAAAAAACTGGGACTTTTGCATGAGCGCTGCTGACCGCTCAATTGAGCGCCCAACAAAACCAAACATCATCATCATTATACTGATGACCGATAACCAAGCCCTCAGCAGGGTTTGGGCGGGGCCCAGGAAAACCAGAAAGACAGCCTGCATGTTTGTGTTTTAAGTTTTCAGTGAGGCATATAAAAGGCTCTGATAATCAAGTGGCTGACGCCTTAAGTCATATGTTCGAGACCAAGCAAACTGTCGCTGAGGTACTGTGAACCGGAGAACAGGTTTTACTGAATGCTGCAATTCTAACGGAGATCACATCCTTGCTCGAAAAATTACAGGAAAAATATGATGATGAGATCTCCGGGGTCGCAGAAAGGCAGTTTAGGAAAGGCGGCTCAGAATATGGATACCAGCTCATTAGAGGAGTCTTATGCTACCGTACCCACCGCGATAGCTGGCCGAAGCTTTGTTCGCCCAAGCAGCTTGTGCCAGCAGTCTTTCAGTATTTCTATCGGCCATTATGTGGGGTACACTTAGGAACTTACAGAACGGTCAAAACATTAAGGTGTACCTGAAGTCGCCAATGTTGAATTCTGAAATGAGAAACTTAGAGGCTTTAGTGGCTGAATGCTCGGAATGTAAGGAGGCAGACGCGAATACGAATATTCATAGAGTTCTAAGCGGGAACATAAACATGTGGAAAAGTTGTTCATTGACTATTTGGAGTCATTGCCCCTGGACCAAAAATGATAGATCTTAGTCGTCGTAGACGCATTTAGCCGTTTTGTGTGGTTGTTCTCTAGAAGGGTGAATGACCACTGGTATTACCACTAAACACCTACAACGTCTATTTCCCACAGATCTGGGGTGGCTCAACATTGCCCTGAATTCAGCGGTCCTTGAGGCCCTTAATACCAGCCTGCAAGGTTAACTTTTGGCCATCCACTCAATTCAGTATTAGCAAATTTGTGGAATATGAATGATTAGTTGCCAGAGAAAAATGATGCCTAAATGATTAAAAAAAACTTGTCTAGGGCACTCATAAATATTCAGCTTGCACACTGGAGATGAGCTTGGCGTTATAGAGAGGGGAGGCGCCCAGCCTCGGTGGAAGTCAGGGGTTTAGTATACATCAAAAATTTTCATGTCCGAAGTAAAGCTGCCGAAAAATTTTCCACATTTCCACGTTTTCGGTGATATAACAGATTCCAAATCATCCTTATAATTAACAAAGTCAACTAAGGTGTTTCTCATGTCTAGAGAACCAGCAAATGTGTCTTCCACCCGTCTTTCACCTGCTAGATGTGCACACCACAATCGGTGTTCTCTCAAGCAAATAAAGACGGGAAATGTGCAGCAGCAGTCAATTGGACAATTGACATGGGAGAGAATAATGATCCAGTGCAAACACACATCCATATTGAATCTTCTCAAATTTCCACAGAGAACACATGTGATCACGAAGACTGCCCACACATACTGAGTATCAGTTCGGTATTCAGCCATCCAGAGGACGATACAATTAGGTCAGGTACATTCCTATACCTCCAATAGGCCTTTCCATTCGGACAGCTCCTGCCATTAGCCAGAAACGTTAATCATTCCCGCCACAAGCTACCGCCGCTGTGCGCCACGCCCAGGCAGAATCGTCCTAGGAAACTGGCCACATACATATTTGATCGCTATACTTACAATTAAATATTACGATTGTGGTCTCAGTTGGACGACATTCGACAATGAGCGAAGTATCAGAAATACCCCCTGCTGACGGCTGTGACTCTGAAAATAGAAATATCTGTACCATTCTTATGACCTGACATACTTTTCCAAGTAAGAAAACATAATCTTTCATTCCCCTTACGGCTATCACAGTATTCCACTTCAATTCCATACCCTCCCTTACGTTTCGTAAGTCCCTATGAAGTTGTGGAAGTCACGGCCATGACAGATTAAAAATGGAAGAAGCTCAGATCAAGAAGAAGCCAATACTGATGCCCCCTACGCATTTGGTTAGGGCTGGGAAACCGACTCATGCGTCGCTCCTACCGATACCTGATGACAGCAATCAAAGACCGTGCTACTGCACCGCGGCGTGATGGTCTTCGTAGCAGCCCGATTAGAGGAGCGTGAAAATAACAAAATGAGGACGTAACTCCGCACGGCGGAGGGAGGAGGAGGAGGATATTAATTTTTAAAGTAAAGGAACTTTCCCGGCATTTGCCTGAAGGCATTTGGGGGAATCACGGAAGACCTAAATCACGATGGCCGAACGTGGGTTTGAGCCGTCATACCCCCCAGTGCGAGCCCAGAGTGCTAACCATTGCGCCACCTCGCTCGGTACAGTGGAGGGTAAGAGTGGTCTTGCTCGCAGTGTCTTGCGACAGAGCTCTTGTTCGATACATCACCTGGTGTAGAAGAGTGTAGAGATGCTAGACACTGCAGTGAACAGTTTGATCAGCTATTTATCGGGGTGTGGTAGGCTGTGAAGAATCTTATCATCAGGCTGTGTGAGCAGTGGGATAAAGACCGTTCTGATGCAATTTTGATATCAAATTGATATCAATAAATAAATTAATTGATCATTTAATTATCCCCATGGGTTGTTCCGAGCCAGCATGTAGGTCCCTCTCAGGGAACTCCCAGTCTCCCCCCCTCCACCCTTGGAAATGGTGGGAAATTGAAATGTTGGGAGAAATTCAAACATGGCGGGAAATTCGAATTTAATAGTGGGAATATCAAATATTGTTTGTGTTCACTTCAGGGTTCAGACACCAGCTAGCCTAGTTCACAACACCACCACTGGAGGGTGTTGTTAGCCCTCCCTCACTCCCCTCTCCCATCTGTTCCTCCTCTCCCCCCATGATATAATCCAGAAGAAGGAGCAGGAACCAATAGCAATGCTGAATCTGGTAACATGATAGGCTGAAGCCTATAATTCTTCAACAACAATTATGCATCCTATATTTTTACAGCTAACACATGAACACAGAAACTACACAGCCTGGCATTGAGATCTAAATGAATAACTCAGAATCCAGTGGAATCCACATCAATGTCATTCACACACCTGCACAATTCGCTTGTCCCTAGTTTTGATGCTGAATTGGAGAGCTTATGTTCTTCATTTTGAGCTGCTTCCTCTTTTTTGTTGGTAAACCGATTTCCATGAAACCTCCATTTTCTAAACACAGTTCTTCCACAACCCATTATACATAAATCTTGACTTCCACATAAAGGTTTACGAATTCAACCGTCCACCTACTAATATGTGTTGGTATTGTCAAAATGTAAATAAACCACATGCAAGAAAGTTTTCTGGCAAAGATGTACATGTCACCCAGAGATATAGATGTGAACCAAAGATATCGAAAGAAAATAGCCTTCACAGTGACAAAAATTCCTCTGAAGCAAGCTGTTTGCCAAATATCAGGAAAGGTGGGAGTGGCCACCAGTGCAAGTTAATCATTTTAACAATTTAAAGGCATTTCTAAAGCTGCTATCATGATAAAATTCACACACAACATAGTTTAACTGTGTAGATCAAGAAAATAATATTTTTTAAAAATCAATTTTTTGGACCAAAATCCATTACCTCCCCCTTAACTAATTCTTAACCACATTTTTCCTTTATTCCAATACATATATGGTAACTATATTAAAAATCGAATTAAACACCTTTTGCATTAATAATGGTACAATCATTAACATATTAGTTAACATTTCTATACACTTACATTTTCGTTATTATAATAATTCTCATTTTCAGCTCATTCATCACCATGAGCTATCATTAATCTATCAATTAAAACCCTAACATCATTCATCAAAACATATTCAAGTAGTTTTTTCTCTGCATTTTTTATTACTCTTTCACCTGTCTTCTCACTTTCTGAAAAATTTCTAATTGATTGTCTAAATTTTGGAAAAGAATTCAGTTCCTTTCATCAAATTGTTCCATTTTATATCTCTGCTTGATTTGATTTTATTTGGATTCTTTTCAGCATATAGAGCACCAGAACCAAATAATGTATTCGCATGAACTGATCAAATGACAGAATCAAATCTTGTACTTATATCATCCATAGACAATATAGTTACCTATTGTTACTATATCAAATAGTTACTATAAGATCTACAGATGATATAGTTAAAAAGATTAATTAATCTATCTATACCTTCCAATTCTATTTCACTGATAATTAATTTGTCTTCATCAAATTTTCCTCATAAATTACCAATATATTTAAACATACCAACAGGTGTTAATTAAAAATTTGTTCTTTTCGATTTTTATACTCTTCATATTTATTTAATACATCTAATATTTGTGATTCACTTAATATATAATCACTAGGTGGTATATCTTCAAATTTTTCTAAATGTTGTTGCTATGATGAGGAACAATTTCTTTTTAACTTATCTGTTTTCTTCAATTGCTTTTAACACATTATCACCTAAACATTCAGTTCCTTTTTTACCTTTCTCAATTCATTAGTAACAGGTTGATTTTCTTTTTGAAGTTTCTCATATCCTGTTCTGGTTCTTTTTTCCACTTTTTAAATTATTCTTTTAATTGTTCAACTTTTTTCTATTTCATTTAGCTTGTTTAACAATTTCTGAATCAAAAATAGTAATTTTGGATATTATTTTGCAAATGCTTAGTTAGAATAAAAAACATTAATAATTTTTTCAAACATTTGTGTATGTGTTTAACATTTATGTTTGTGTTTAACATTTAGTTTTATGTTTAATGTTTCTGTTTAACATTCATGTTTAATATCTGCATTTAATATCTATGTTCCATTTTTATGTTTCATGTTTACATATTACATTTATGTTTGCTGTCTAATGTTTATGTGTCAAAGCATTAATTATTTTATTTTATTTTCAGCATACAGTCTTAAAAGAGATCAAAATTAAATTATATTAACAAATGTTTAATACCTTTTCTTGAGGTAATTTGATCAAGATAGAAAAATACTGGTTTTCATATGCTTAGCAAAATTTCCATCATTAATTTTACTTAACATAGCTATAGTAAAAAATAAGAAATGATCCTCATACCAACATTTAATATTTTTTCTCTAAAATCATCAGGATCTAAATATGCACTAACAAATACTATTTCAGTTTGTGCCATTTAGTCTACATATATTTAAAAAGGTCATGCTAAATTGTATATGGATGTAAAAGAAAGTGTTGCAACTGTGTTAGGATTTAATAATTAAATTATTCTGGCTAGTGATAGAATTAACTACTAATAATATTCCACAAATTATACCATTTGAATTAATTAATTAATTAATTTAATTTAACTGAAAGTATGTTTGTGAAAATGATGATTAATATCATTGAGAAACTAATAATCTTGCTTAAAGTAAGTATAATACTGAAATTGGTAGACAAATAATTCAGGGTATAAAATTAATGTTAATGATGAAAATGTTAATTCGATTGATTTCAGTGATGCTAGTGTGACAGTTCTTTTGAAAACGAATTAATAAATTTTAATCTTTATAAATGATCAAGATTAAGACTATAAGTCTTATTCTTTTCTTGTGAATGGTAATCTTAAAATAACCTACATATTCCTAATAAAGATATAGAAATTAACATTAATATTTGGTTATGGCTGGTTACATCCATATCATGCAGAATTATACATAAATTTTAAAATTATTACAGCTGATTGAACAGATTATCCAACTGATGATCGAAAATCTAATAAAAATAATTGAAAACTATGTAGCAAAACCATCCTGATTTTGTAAATACCAAGAAATTAAATAAGATTTTATCTTGAATAGAATATCCTTTTATTTCATCATCAGTTTTATAACATTTAAATTCGTCATTCTGATAGATTTTGTATGGAAGAACATATAACTGATAGTAGTAAAATAAGGAGCAAAAAATATAGTACTATTTTTGCTTGAGATTTTTGGTAGGTTTTTAAAGATTATAGAGAAGTAATGTGAGAAGAAGATTTAACCATAATTTTTATTTGGAGTTCGAGTTGAAATGATGTTATTCTTTGATGGGCCACCTATAATGATTCTTGAGCAAAAATAAAAGATATGTTACAAAAAGAAGATAAAACTGTACTTGAGAATATAGAAATACGACTGCCATTTGTTAAATATTAACCAGTTTATGAGCTTAGACAATGGGAAATTCTACTGAAAAATCCTAAGATACATTTCTTTTTACAGACTAATGAGGTAGCACAATTAAGTGGTATGAAAAATTTTGAGACAGATACAACAAATTATTATAATCCAGTGCAGTTTAACGTGCTTAATATTATTTTTGTTGCGTTTAAAACTAATTGTAAAAGTAATCAGATGACTCATTCATAATTGTGTGATCATTTTAAATTACATAAATTAGATCTGAAAATGGAAGAAATATTCCCATAATAAATGTGGAATTTAGAGGCACCACATAATTATTGGATAGCTTATGATTCATTTCGTGATTTTATATGCGTTACACAATTAAAAGGAGATGCTGCTATAAATCCATATTATTTTGTTACAGCATACACTACATATATATATATATATATATATATATATATATATATATATATATATATATACACCCTACATATATATATATATATATTAACTGGGAATTTTTGTATTTTTCACATTTTTAAATTATCACCTTTTCTCGGTTTTTTTATTATATTCTTCAACTTCCTCATCAAGAAATGGAATATTTTTGTCCATCAGTTTTTATTATAAAGAGATCAGTGTCCAAATTATTAAAAAGATGCACTATCTCATCAGATGTATAAATTTCTAGTTTTAATTTTTTGTTGTTCTTTGAGTCCATTTACAACAAAATAATTCATTGTAAAAATGTTTTTCTATATTTGCATAATGGATAAATTACATTTTTATATTAAATATGTTTTCCATTTTTTACAATGAATAAATTTAAATTTTTAGATACATAGAGAATATATGACCCTAGTTATATTATTAATAATCAGATATATTACGAGAGATAAAGAATACCTTAAAGTGACAATCTGGAAGCCACTGTCAATCGTTTAAAACCCTTGGATGAAGAAGCAGCTCTTGTACAGAAACGCAAGAAACATGCTTTGTGGAATGGGGAATGTGATGTAGCCATTCAACATAGACATAAGGCCTGGTTAAATGACCAACAAAAGAGAACTCAAAGCTCCAGGGAGGAATTAATAAATGCCAGACGATCAACAGCCAAAGAAATTAGAAAGGTCAAAAGGCAATTTTATAAGGACTTGCTAAAATCTATCGAGGATGCTTAAATCACCATAAGACGAGAGATTACTATCAACCATTCAAACACTACCAGTCGAAATACACTCCACCTACTTTATGATTAAGGATACTAACAGAAAGGTAGCATATAACAATTATGACACTTCAATTATATTGGTTAAATATTTCAAACAGTTACTAAATGGTGCAGAACCTGAACATCATTTGGAATTTGACCCCTATCCAAGAAACAAAACGCATTTACAAAGAGTTATACCACCACATCCAGATGAAGTACAAACAGCGATTAACTCACTTTGGAGTTATAAAGCAACAAGTGAGAACCAGCTAGTGGCAGAACTTTCGAAATATGTGAATGTACAAACTATTCATAACTTACACAAACACCTTACTGACATTTGGAATACTGAGAAGTTACCAGAGGAATGGAATGTTACAATAATCCATTCACTACACAAAAAAGGAGATAGATCGGATCCAAATAATTATAGGGGTATATCTCTGCTGGATATTACTTATAAAATTTTTCCAAGGTTCTGTATTTCAGAATTCATGATGGTGAACTAGGTGAATATCAAGGAGGCTTTCGTCCAGGACGAAGCTGTCCTGATGAAATTATTAGTCTCAAAGGGATAATGAAACATCAAAGGGTCAGAAACAAGAAGCTAATGACCAAATTTGTCGATTTTAAAAAAGCCTATGATATTATTCATTGTGGATCTCTGCTGTCAATTCTTAAAGAATTTGGTTTATATCAGAAACTTGACAACCTCGTTACAGTCACCCTTCGAAATACCAAAGCTAGAGTGAGGTTCAGAAATGAATTCTCTGAACGTTTTGAGATTCATACTGGCCTTCGACAAGGCGATGGATTGCTTCCATTATTGTTCCATTGTGTGCTGTAGAAAATCATGCATGAATAGAACAAGATACTCCATAATGATCAAAAAATTAAAGTAGGAAAAATGTTTAAATATCTAGGTGAGTTCATTACCTGGAATGCTAATGAAAGAGCATCAATAGAGAGTAAAACATTAAAACTACAGCGAGTGCAGAGAACCACACGGCCAACCTACAAGAAATGACCTCTCTCCATACATGGTAAATTTCGACATTACTCATCCATCGTTAAACCAGAACCAACATATGCAAGTAAAACAATATTCAAACTAAATACCCTAAGCAACAACTGACAAATTGCAGAAATTTGATAGAAGAATATTCTGAACAATTATCAGTAAAAAACATCAAGTTAATAGGCAGTGGTTACTTTTGCCCAATTCAGTAGTGTATAAAGAAAGTTGATCCATTATTGATACAATGTGGAAAAGAAGGATTGCATTTTTCGGCCACATATCTCGCCTACCAATTACTAGAATCCTGAAGTAACTTTTTGACTACTTCTGGAACAGTAAACCCAAAAACGTCTGCTTTAAAGAAGTACAAAGTGATCTGGATGAATTGAAAATCACCACACATCAAATTCAACACAGAGAAGAGAAACTGCTTCTCAAGAACAAATACACATGGCTGACATTCAAACAATTAGAACGGAAGAAGTATGTCATATCTGCGGAAGAATGAGCAGTCAGATCACAGCGAATGAAGAAATTTTGGAAAACAAAGAAATTGCTGACTGCTAAGATCTAAATTTAATCATTTTAGACTCTGTTGTATTATGTCTTATTTTAGTGCTCCAATGTGGGCGTAAACTATGTAACTAAATGAATAAAATGGAGAATGTACTTGAAAAGCTCAACAGTGTAAACAATGCAAAATTGATTGAGAAAACCAATAAGATATAATTGCCTAAGTACACAAAATGGAGAAAAATTTTGTATGGAGATCAATAATGATATTTAACTAATTTTGCCAAACAGGTTTTTGAAATTAAGTAGTGGGTTTGATTTTCAATTTTTTAAAGATGGATATCTTAAACTGAGAGACAAATAAAATAGCTATAATGTATTTCATGATATTGAGGTTCTAGTTTAAATATTATTGCACTTGAACATTTTCACTTTTGTTTGTTTAAAGAACTATTTTGAGCAGATAAGGTTTGTGGTTTCAAGCTCAATTTCCGAGAAAATGAAATACCGTGAAATTTCAAATAAATATTGAGGTAAGTGATAGAAACTGTGACAAAATGATAGGAGAATGATTTGTCATTAAAAAATGATTTAGTAACAAGTTGTGAGAAAACTTGAAAAATAGTAAAGTATTCGTAAAACGATTAAAATATTAGAGAAAAATGGTCGACAAGTGATGAAAATGGATGAAAAACGAGTAACTTTATTTGAACATGTGTGATAAAAGTTTTTGTTGTGATTTTTTTATGTCATGGAAAACATGAAATAAGGTGTAAAGTGACTTTGGTATCATCTAGGAAAACCATGTTCTAATACTGAAGCACATGCAAAATTTTTGCACGTGCAATTCGGTGTGACATGTAAAATTTGTTTAGTGTTATTTCAGTTTCACATAAGTAAACTCTCAAAATTTTACTGACCAATACGTTCCGTTTCTTACGAGTTGATTCACTACTGCAGTAGGCTAAAGAGGAGAACCAGCGGAAAAATGCTCCTTTTGGAGCACAAAAAACGCTAATAAGTTAGGGGAGTTTGAGATAGTGAGAGGTGAGTTGCATATTAAAAAGATCATTAACATGCCCATATGCCAAAATTTTTAAAGCTGACAAGAAAAGTAGAATGAGGCAGCTGGTACACAACTTTTCAGTCAGAGCCTTTTAAACAGGAGCATATTCGCCTCTTTCGTGTGCCCATTTGGTGCACTTTTCCACTGGTGATTTTACACTTACAACTGAGAATGCAAGTTATTTTATCTGTCAGGAAGTGGTACATCTCTGATGACGCTTCATAATGATGTTCTTCCTCTCACTATGGAGTAAAGAGAACAAGTGGCAGATCCATTTCACAGATAGTAAGTATGGGCATTGAAGAAGAGTGGTGGAGGTAGACAACCACAGCAATACAGAAACTGGAATAACTATTTTGGTCTGCGCCCATATATTCAGGTCAGTCATCTTTGATTCTGATGTGGTTGCTGATGTTATGGATCGCCAGCTTGGAGTCTAAACTTAGAATCACACAGCATAGTACCTGTAGGGAGACATCATAGAAATACTGTTCAAAAAATTTCATTCAAAGATATATACCATTCGCTATGGGATATTGGAACAAATATGTAACATAATTAATTATAATAATGTATAAATAATTAAAAATTAACATTTACTTATAAAATGTAGTTAACTAGTTAGTAATTTGTACAAGTCAAACATGAGCTTTACTTTAAATACTGTTCCACACACACTGAAAAACACGAAATAAAATCAACTGTTATTTTATGTCCCAGTTGCTCTCTGTCACCAACAGCTGGCTGCACTGCAGAATACGTGCACTGTTTGTTCTTTGTATCACGAGTTTCTTACTGTAAGCAACAGACATAGAAAACGCGAATAGTTTCATATTTAGTGCACCCGTTTCTTCCTGTCGCCCAGAGATGTCCGCACTGGTAAAAAACGATAACTGTTAGTCCTGTTTACAACAGAATGTGAAATTAATTCTTTTCGCATGTACAATGCTTCTGAAAGGTCACATTCTTCTAAAATGTCTGAAAAAAAAGTCTGAAAAGCAAGAAAGTGCAAGTATCATAATGTTAATTTCGACATACACAAATACTTACCAAATTAGTGCCTAAAACTGTAAAGTAAATGCTCCAATGCTATTTACATGTCCAATAACAGTTGACATATTATAAGATAGGCAAAGGAATTGATGTCGTAAAACTAACCTGATCAGGTTTTTAGCTGCATAAAATTACATATTCGCTAAAATACTATGGAAAGCAGGCAAGCACAGAAACAGACTGACACTATGAATGCAATTAATTAGGCTCACTCTTGATGTAAGCCACAATACATCATTATACTAAATATCTCCACATTTAAATTGTTCTCAAGAACCATTTTAGGAGGGATAAAGATAATATATCACATTGTACACTAGAAAAGTATAATCAGTGATACTAGTTAACAATTCTTGCTATTATTACAAATGACAAAGGCCTGGTGGTAGTAACGCACAATAACAACATTCGACAAACTTTGCAATAAGAGCTACGGTGCCAAGTCTCTCTATATGCCTTACAGATTGTATTTTCTCCAATCAATACAATTAAGTAACCCATTCATCTAACAACGAAAGTGTGAAAGTATCACACACACAAACACAAACACACAATATAACTAGAAAACAAACACCATTTTAGAAAGGAAGGAAGAAAGGAAAGAAGAAGATGTTCAATTTTAGGAAGGAAGAAGTTTTTTATTACAATATGTTATTTATACTGCAGAACGATGTGCAGTTTTTATACACATCCACGAGATGACCAAAGATGATAATGGAGAGAGATGATGAAAGAGTCAATATCTCGAAAATAAATAAAATTAGTTATCACTTATTCTGTTATATGTGAGTTATCACACTTGCAAGCTCTATGGAACATTAAACTAAGTTCAGTTCTTAATTGTCTGTATAAATTATTAAAAAACATGCCACTTGCATGCTTATTATAATATGTAAGACCTCCACAAATATTAGAGCAAAAATATAGTTGTATTTTATGTAATATTTGACACATTTTGCAAGCACAATAATGCATCAAATTAATAATTTTCACACCTAAATAGTTTGTATTGCTAAAAAAAACATGGGTTAGCTGACAGCAGTAGTTTAACTGCGTTAAAGTCATCTAAATACATAAAAATTGGTTGGACATGAGCATGTAGACTCATTACCATCCCATTTAGTCATTTAAGAATTTACAATAGATGTTTAGTCAGTGTAGCTCAGCGTGTAAAGAAGCTAATTTAAAGACACAGGCTTATACATGCATGAAGTAGAACAGTCCCATTATTTGAACTACAATGGCCACACATTTTTTCTAAGAAAAATATGTGTATTACCAAAATTTGATTGTTGTAAATTATTAGATGCTTTGCATTTCAAATTCTACAATAAGGCAGAAAATGTTAGTCCACCCACTCCTCTAGGTGAACTGTATGTGACTGGGGGCTAAACCACGTAAAAACAGTAGCCAGTATTGGCATAATGAATGTCCACCTCCGAGTTCCATATATTAAGGAACACAACTAGCAGCAAAGTATTGGACATTCTCTTCTGTGAGCACTCCATCTCCATTGCTTTTAGTTCGAGACTGTGGAGTAAATAAACTACTGCTGCAATCAAACACTGCCTCTACGAATCCTGCTGTGTACATTTACATTAAATATTCACGTGCAACTGAATATGGATTGTCTATGCTATGCGTTACTTATTGTGTCAGACAGACTAAGCTGCTGGCATCTGTATGTTAGAGATGCGTACTATGACTCTGTAGAGTATTTGTTTGGTATAGTGTGACACACATGTCAGTTTGGCAGTAGCAACCCTGAACTCGCAGACTAAGCATTTTTGCAAGCCTCAGCCTGTCCTAAGAAAAGCATAGATCAATTTTTGTCTGTCAAGACAGTAATGTACTGGAGATCGCACAAGTATTGACTCACTGACTAAGTGTTTCCGCAAGCCCCACCTCTTCAGGACTTTTCGAGATGGTGAAATATGAAATTTTAGACGGTCATTAAAATAAGATCCATCTACTAATCGAATTGGATGTTGGGTGTAAACCAGTAAACGACGAGTATGCAAATGCCATTGTGCTCCAACACTCAGTTAAGTGCCATCAGAACCCTACTATTCGTCATTATATACAGTTTGATTGCTAGCAGATCTAAACACATGAATGTGGGCCTAGCACCAAACTGCAATTTACTAATTATTCAGTGTCCATCACCCTGGTAATGTTAGTCTGGGGGACATTGGTAGGAATGGTTCAATGTGGTTCTAACAATGGAACCTCCCCATCGCACCCCCCTCAGATTTAGTTATAAGTTGGCACAGGAATAGGCCATGAAAAACTGAACACAGATCAATCGAGAAAACAGGAAGAAGTTGTGCGGAAGTATGAAAAAAATAAGCAAAATATACAAACTGAGTAGTCCATGCGCAATGTAGGCAACATCACGGAAAGTGTCAGCTTACGAGCGCCGTGGCCCCGTGGTTAGCGTGAGCAGCTGCGGAGCGAGAGGTCCTTGGTTCAAATCTTCTCTCGATTGAAAAGTTTAATTTTTTATTTTCAGACAATTATCAAAGTTCAGGCACTCACACATAATAAACTTCGCTCTCCAAAATTCTAGGACATGTTCAGATTTGCTTGGACATACGTAGGATTTGACGGTCTACACACGGAAACATTTGACAGAGCACAGGGAAAACTGTGCGACTGTGAAACTGTTGAATTCATTTGTTGCAGTTTATGTGACAAACTCTTATGTTTTCATCACTTTTTTGGGAGTGATTATCACATCCACATGAAAACCTAAATCGGACAAGGTAGAAGAATCTTTTTACCCATTCGCCAAGTGTGCAAGTTAGGTGGGTCGACAACATATTCCTGTCATGTGACGCACATGCGGTCACCAGTGTCGTATAGAATATATCAGACGTGTTTTCCTGTGGAGGAATCGGTTGACCTATGAATTTGCGATCAAATGTTTTCGGTTCCTATTGGAGAGGCACGTCCTTTCGTCTACTAATCGCACGGTTTTGCGGTGCGGTCGCAAAGCAGAGGCACTAAACTTATTACAGTGAACAGAGACGTGAATGAATGAACGGTCAGATCGTAACTTTGCGAAAATAAAGAAAGTAAAACTTCAACCGAGGGAGGACTCGCACCAACGACCTCTCGTTCCGCAATTGCTCACTCTAACCACGGGACCACGGCGCTCCTCAGCGTACATCGCCCTTGATGTTGACTATCTTGCACATGAACTACTCAGTTTGTATATTTTGCTTATTTTTTCATAGTTCCACACAACTTCTTACTGTTTTCTCGATTGATCTGTGTTCAGTTTTTCAAGGCCTATCCACTGTGTCAATTTATAACCAAATCTGAGGGGGGTGCGATGGGGAGGTTCCCTTGTAAGGACGAAACTGTCTTAGTCTCCTACACACGAACCATATGGTATCAGCAATAGGAATAATGGAAAAAATTGAACAACAAATACACGC
This sequence comes from Schistocerca serialis cubense, assembly GCF_023864345.2. NCBI lineage: Eukaryota > Metazoa > Arthropoda > Insecta > Orthoptera > Acrididae > Schistocerca > Schistocerca serialis. The sequence goes on along the minus strand of NC_064640.1, from coordinate 653,962,750 downwards.
CTGCTTATACTTTATGCAAGTGCATTGACGAGTGACACATACCTCCATCACTATTTAATGGTGTGTTGGATGGCTGACAAGAGGCTATTGCAGTTGTAAACACTCTCTCAAGCACTCTATCTATGATGTCCCCACACTATTGCCATATGATGACATGTTGTGTATTAAAATGGAAACTTGTCCTACCGACAGAATTACTATAATTTAGTGATGTCATGGCGTTGTTTTTAATCACCTCAAAGTATAACCACTACACAGTATTCCAAAACACGTATTTAAATATGAGGGTGCCTCAGATGTTTAATAAATTCTACCATTGATTATTTAGCAACAAATACGTATTAAGTCTACAGTGCTCTGTCATTATTACTGTGACGCCTGTAGAAGACAACCCTGGTATATTCATGAATAATAAAAACGATGGAAAAAATCCGAGTATGTCCACTCACAACGCATAGATAGTTACATTACGGTGTCTTATTTGTTTTCTCCTTAGTATGCCAAAGAAACAAAACGTGACTGAACAACTAACACACTGCAGTATTGAAAACTATTGCGTTGAATGACTTGTTTCTGCTTTACTAAAATCAGCGACATAAACAAACCAATATATGAACCTCGTAATCCAAAAACGCATGTAAATACGTATCACGTGGATGCTTCCTCGCTGCAACTAGACTAACTTCCTCAGCATTCAACAGGGTCCAACATGCTGACATCACACCAGAAACGTCTGCTTGTCAGAACTAACGACTGCACAGCAGATGAAAGAGATGGGACAAACACACACACACACACACACACACATACAAGACTCCTGGCAACACTGTCGCCCGCAGTCAGTGGGTTGTGGAACATAGTGACAGACAAGCAACGCAGTTGCTAGTAAAAACTACACAAGGCGAGACCTGCTGCAGATACACTGTGGTTATTGTGCTGTTATTTGTGTTACTGGAAGAGGAAGATGGTGACATTTTATTATTACATACCCGTAAAAGGCGAAAGCTGGCAATACCTTTATATAATAGTAAAACAGCAGAAGAAATTTACATAGTGTTGATTAAAAAACATTTTTATTTCATGGAAATTTATTCAGAAACTATTGTCGTTTAAATAAGAGATAGTTTAATTTCGTGTTCAGTTTTATTAGTGATGACATAAAACCACAGTGCGTAAGCAGTGCAATAAGTGCAGAAATAAAATTGTTTTTGACACCCAGGAATGTTTTTGGGGGGAAGAGACCAAACAGCGAGGTCATCGGTCTCATCGGATTATGGAAGGATGGGGAAGGAAGTCGGCGTGCCTCTTCCAAGGAACCATCCCGGCATTTGCCTTGCTTAGAATATTTTTATTTCATTTCAGCTTGAGTATTAGAAATGACTCCTTCAAACGTATGTCGTTGTATTTCGACAGCAGCAGAAGGTGATTACTGTACCTATGTGCCTGTTTCTTTAACTCAAATAAAACTGTAAAATTCTTGCCACATTCATTACTGCTTATAGTCACTGTCATAGTAACAGTCACAATTTGCTGAGGCGAAAATGGCGATAAATGTCGCTATGATGACGTACCATCAGGCGTTGCTCTCTGTATTTTCGAATCCTTAAATGTGCTCTATCTGCTCAGAACTACCTGGGCACCTGTTAGTGTCATTAATATGGGATATGTCCACCATTCGCCTTTACGATGGCTTGAACCCAGCTGGGGATACTTTCAATGAGGTGTCTGAACGTCTGTGGAGGAGCAACAGCCCATTCTTCTTAAATAACCGCAACCACAGAAAGAAGTGAGGATGGACGCTGGAGTCTGGAGCGAATTCGACGTTTTAACTCATCCCAAAGGTGTTCCATTGGGTTCACGCTGGGACTCAGGACAGGCGAGTCCATTGGAGGAATGTTACTGTACACAAACCATTGGCTCACAGAAACTCCCTTACGAAAGACTCAAGTGCCATGCTGATACAAACAATGATCAACCGCGAAATGTTCCTGCGCGTTACAAAATACGTGTGCTGTAAAATGTGTTCATATCCTTTCGCATTTAGCATTTTATTAAGTGCAATAAGGGAACCACACGCCAACCACGAAAAATACCCTCACACCGTAAGACCACCTCCTCCATACACTACTGCTGGCACACGATGGCGTCCTTCAGGTATTCACAAAACCAAAACCCATCCATCGGATTGATACAGGCTATAGTGTTATTAATCACTCAAGAACACTCGTTTCCCGTCACCCACTGTCCAGTGCCGTCACTTTTTACATCACTTCAGACAGAAATCAGTGGCTACTGAGAAGCCACTCAACCATGTATCCTATTCATTTTAACGCCCTACGTACAGTCATTGCGCTAAGTGGACGGCTGATAGCACTTTGGAACTCACAAGCAATTCCTTCTGCTGATTTCATGAGATATTTTACAACCATTCTGTGCAATGCTCGACTGCCAGATTTCGATAACTTCGTCGTGTTCTTAAAATGCTGCTTCAGTATGAAATAGGACTTCCTGTAGACATGCAACATATCAAGGTCAGAACTATGTAATACCTTAAGAATAAGCGAAGATTTTGGCAGGCTTGTGGTCAGTAATTTTTTTGTTTATTAGAACATTCATTTTTCATAAAGCTACGACACTCTGTGTTAAATATAACCAGAACGAGATAATATATCTAGATGTGGTTTTCACTAAGCTATAGCAAACATTATGGCGAAATTTCTCGCTCACGCAAGTAGTTTACAATGTCCAGAGCTGCTGAATTATGACACGAAACTTGTGTTTTAAATAGAACTAAAAACTTTTTCCTGTGCCATCGGAAAATGCCATCGAAGAGGATGTCAGCGACAGGTGTGGCACATTACCAAATAGTAACAACATAACTACGCCGCAAATCACTAATCAGCCGTCAGGGTAAGAGGTCCCAGAAACTTCTGGCATGCTGTGCCAACTGTACATAAATACACAACTGACTGTCAGGTACACTATGTGTGTTTACCTGTGAACTATAAGCCCATTAATCTGTGTTCTGCTGCCGTAGCAATCAGAGCACATCATGAAACTATTCAGATTTTCACCGTGCACACAACAATTGAAAAAATGGTTACGGTCTTTGTTAGTAGTGGGACAAAGACTGGGTCGCCTCACGCTGCGGATCCAAGATGTGTTCATAGTGTACATGTTAAACACTTGCAGCAGTACCTTTATTTGCAGATGAACACAGAGCCAAAAGAGAAATATGTTAAATGCGCATGTGAAAAACCAGAGTATTGTGAGGCGCCCATTGGTTTGAAGGAGTTACACATGGAATTTATCGCATATCAAAAAACTTTATTTGGGGACTGTTGTACAGGTACAGAGAAGATAAAGAAAGACTCTGATGATTTTTTTGAAATACTGCATTCAAATCTCAAACTGTGTCTGTGTTTTATTTCATACCTCTCTCATTGTAGTCCAAGTATTACACTTATTAGCACCATTATTTTCAATGCTGCACCTATAATCAGGCAGCAGCAGACAACTGCCTCAAACACCTCATCACCAGTTATTGTTTAAATGAATGACGAAGTTCTGTATCGCCAATATAGCTCAGTTGGTTAAGTGAAGGAGCTATAGTGGCTATACATACTATTACCATCATTACAAATGTGTCTTTATATACAGGGCGATTTTTTCCACCATGTACAAACTCTAGGGGTTGACCAATGAGAAGATACAGAACAAAAAAGGTTTAATGAACTTAGGTCTGGAAATGCATGGTTTCCATGCTAGAGACCATTCATTGAATCATACTTTGTTCCAGAGATGGTCGTCTAATAGGAGCTGTGCCATGGAGCCACAGATGCAGTATGTATGGTTTCCTCCTAGAAGGTAGTACTGTTCCTCATACGTAATGCCCTAGCACCCTCTTCTGTCATAGTAATTGATAATGTTGTGTGTGATTCACCCATCTTGGTGACTCACCTTGTGGTGAATGTGATACAACATTGTACACAATGGTCCCACTTTCGAATCGAGAGCTTGCTGAAATGATGTTTACTTAAGGAAAGGCAAATGGCAACGGGTGGCAGGCAACAAAGTTGTATCAGGAAACCTATCCCGACCGATAACAACCACAGCATTCGATGTTTGCAACAGTTTTTTGCCGTTTGTCTGAGACATGGTCGCTTCAGGAAGCAGGAAATCATGAAGGATGTACCCAAAATGTTCAGAAACCAGACTTGGTGGAAAATGTAATTAACACTGCAAAAGGTGACCACTGTGTCAGTATCATGCAGTTGGCCTGCCAATACAGGGTAAGCTAGACGATCGTGTGGAACATTCTCCATGACAATTGTTACAAGCCTTATCGCATACAGCATGTGCAGGGCTTACCAGCGACAGACTTTCCACATCGGGAGCAGTTTTTTCACTGGTTTCTTTACCAGGCAACCACGATTCTGGGATTTGTGTCATCCATCCTATTCATCATTTACACGGAGTGGTATCTTCAGCTTTCATAACAGTCATCAGTGGGATAGTCTGCAGAACCCCCATGGTGACAGCAAATCATCAGCATCGGTGCAGCCAGAATGCGTGGGCTGGGATAATTTGTAACCATACTTTGGGACCAGTCTTCTTTCCATGTCGCCTAACAGGCTGGAACTATTGGCGTTTCTAACGATTGACTTCGTGTCCCCTACTGGAAGAAGTGGCACTGATGATTCAAAGGGTTATGTGGTTGCTTGGTACATGATTGCACTCCAGCCCACTTCGCCATTAACACCCGGATGCATTTCAATCATGTCTTCCCTGATCAGTGGATCACGCGAGGAGGTCCAGTTGCATGGCCTGCTCGTTCACCGGATCTCTGTCCGTGCGATTTCTAGTTATGGGGGGATCCCAAAAGTATCGTGTATGCAGAGCCCATTCCAGATGTGGAGACAACGGAGCAGTGTATTCATGCTGCCTTTGACACAGTTCAGATGCAGCCTGGCAGATGTGAACATGTGAGACAGAACATGCTACGGCGCATGCACGCATGCGTTGAGACACATGGGAAGCATTTTCAACTTATTCTGTAACTGTGGCTGCACAGTACAGTACATATTGGACTGCAGTCTCTGTAACAATGTGTGATTAAGTAAACAGTCTTTAACATGGAAACCATGCGTTTCGAGACCTTTTTTTTCTGTATGCTCTCATCGATCAATCCCTGCAGTTTGCACACGGTGGAAAAAAATCACACTATACATGCCCACTACTTGTCAGTATCATGGCAGGGCAGGTGAAACATCCTCGTTGCAAGGACTCTGTTGTTGGTGACTGATCCTGTGAAGATGAAAAGAAGACCCAAAGAAGAAGAATGGAATATTCCTTCCTGATAATATACGAGCAATTATTGTTGGTCGATTCAATTTTGGCAAGATTAGTGTCCTTATGACGCTGCTAACACACGTGGATAGACTTGAACATGTTTGTGTATTGTCAATAACACTGTTATAGCCCAAGCATCAGCTATTACAGGAGATATTGCGTGGTGTAAAAGGCGTTGCATACACGACATTCAGTGAAAGCGGTGATACCCCCTCAACTGAAAAATAAAGCCAAACACTGTGATCATATTTGTCACGGTTGCTGTGTAAAACCAATACAAAATTTGAAAATTATTTCTGTTTCCGTCGTCATATGGGTCTTTCTGTATTTCATCTAAGCCAAACATATTCCAGAATCCCGAAACAGTTGGTTGAGGATAATGTAAACCTGATTATAGGCTTCAAACAGGACTATCTGAATTTAAAACACATTTACCAAGCACATTTAGGAACTGACATGTCGCTCAGTGATTTTGTAAAGATATGAGCCTATTGCTGGACTCATTCACAGTATGGGTATCTCGTTATTGATAAATCACAAAAACTGAATGATAGTATATAGAGGCGAAACTTGCAAGAGTTTCTGTATACAGGGTGGTCCATTGACAGTGACCGGGTCAAATATCTCACGAAATAAGCATCAAACGAAAAAACTACAAAGAACGAAACTCGTCTAGCTTGAAGAGGGAAACCAGATGGCGCTATGGTTGGCCCGCTAGATGGCGCTGCCATAGGTCAAACGGATATCAACTGCGTTTTTTTAAACAGGAACCCCCATTTTTTATTACATATTCGTGTAGTACGTAAAGAAATATGAATGTTTTAGTTCGACCACATTTTTCGCTTTGTGATAGATGGCGCTGTAATAGTCACAAACGTCTAAGTACGTGGTATCACGTAACGTTCCGCCAGTGCGGACTGTATTTGCTTCGTGATACATTACCAGTGTTAAAATGGACCGTTTACCAATTGCGGAAAAGGTCGATATCGTGTTGATGTATGGATATTGTGATCAAAATGCCCAACGGGCGTGTGCTATGTATGCTGCTCGGTATCCTGGACGATATCATCCAAGTGTTCGGACCGTTCGCCGGATAGTTACGTTATTTAAGGAAACAGGAAGTGTTCAGCCACATGTGAAACGTCAACCACGACCTGCAACAAGTGATGATGCCCAAGTAGGTATTTTAGCTGCTGTCGCGGCTAATACGCACATCAGCAGCAGACAAATTGCGCGAGAATCGGGAATCTCAAAACGTCGGTGTTGAGAATGCTACATCAACATCGATTGCACCCGTACCATATTTCTGCACCAGGAATTGCATGGCGACGACTTTAAACGTCGTGTGCAGTTCTGCCACTGAGCACAAGAGAAATTACGGGACGATGACAGATTTTTTGCACGCGTTCTATTTAGCGACGAAACGTCATTCACCAACAACGGTAACGTAAACCGGTATAATATGCACTACTGGGCAACGGAAAATCCACGATGGCTGCGACAAGTGGAACACCAGCGACCTTGGTGGGTTAATGTATGGTGCGGCATTATGGGAGGAAGGATAATTGGCCCCCATTTTATCGATGTCAATCTAAATGGTGCAATGTATGCTGCTTTCCCACGTATTGTTCTACCGATGTTACTACAAGATGTTTCGCTGCATGACAGAAGGGCAATGTACTTCCAACATGATGGATGTCCGGCACATAGTTCGCGTACGGTTGAAGCGGTATTGAATAGCCTATTTCATGACAGGCTGATTGGTCGTCGATGCACCATACCAAGGCCCGCACGTTCATCGGATCTGACGTCCCCGAATTTCTTTCTGTGGGGAAAGTTGAAGGATATTTGCTATCGTGATCCACCGATAACGCCTGACAACAGGCGTCAGCGCGTTGTCAATGCATGTGCGAAAATTACGGAAGGCGAACTACTCGCTGTTGAGAGGAATGTTGTTACACGTATTACCAAATGCATTGAGGTTGACGGACATGATTTTGAGCATTTATTGCATTAATGTAGTACTTAAAGGTAATCACGCTGTAACAGCAGAAATGATAAGATCACAAAGGTACATGTATCACATTGGAACAACCGAAATAAAATGTTCAAACGTACCTACGTTCTGTATATTAATTTTAAAAACTTACCTGTTACCAACTGTTCGTCTAAAATTGTGAGCCATATGTTTGTGACTATTACAAAGCGAAAAAAGTGGTCCAACTAAATCATTCGTATTTCTTTACGTACTACACGAATATGTAATAAAAAATTGGGGTTCCTATTTTAAAAAAAACTCAGTTGACATCCGTTTGACCTATGGCAGCGCCATCTAGCGGGCCAACCATAGCGCCATCTGGTTTCCCATCCAAGCTAGACAAGTTTCGTTCTATGTAGTTTTTTCGTTTGACACTTATTTCGTGAGATGTTTGGCCCGGTCGCGTTCAATGGACCACCCGGTATATAGCACGGTAAGAGAGGTGAGTAAATCAGTATACGCTGCACCATGGACAAATTCGCGCTCATGTCTGGCTCTCATCCTCAAGAGAATGTGTATACATGGACAGAATATTCGCTTGTATGTGGATGCGAAAATTCAGACTATCGTGCATAAAGTTGAATGTGTGCGCAGGGACCTACAGACGTATTACCGGACTCTTCTGAGAAAGATCAATGCATTACATGAGTTTGTGGTATTCTGCCCACCCGTCTCTTATAGAGTGCATAAAGGATGCTACTTTCTTGGATAACTGTACAACAATTCAAGCAAATCACATTAATGGTTTTTATTACAATAAAGTAGATTGAAATTACTTAACTTTGGGTCGCAAGCAATTGGCGACATGCCTCGCGCCCACCGTCTGCTGCCGCTGAAAGCCCTGTAAAAGATAATATGATGCGGCGCGAAGCGATACTTGCGGCTTTCCTTTGGCACGGGGTGCTGCAGAGGATACAACAGGGGAGCAGTGTCCGATGGCGGCGGCCGTGAAGCAGTTCCGCTGGCGATGGCCCATCTCGTGTGTGACAACGATAGGAGGCGAGAAACAGTTACAATGCTTGATCTCTGGTGTGTGCGGAGTGAAGCTTGGCCATCTGTTCCTTGAAGGTTCTGACGAAACGTTCCGCTTCGTCGTTTGACTGTGGATCGAACGGTGCACTAGTGAGATGCTGTATGTCATTGAGTTCACAGAATGTTTCAAATTGAGGGCAATTGTCTGACATTATGACTTCAGGTAAACTTTCGAGACAAAACATAGAGGATAACACCTAAATTGTGCTACGTGAAGTTGTCGAGTTCATTGGCACAGCGAAAGGAATCTTGCTATACGAGTCAACCACAATCAACCAACGAGTGTTCCAAAAAGATCCCGCAAAGTCTATGGGCACACGTTGCCATGGTGAGTGTGACTGAGGCCATCCAGAAAATTTTTGTGGCGGAGCGGGCTGATTTTCCGCACATGCGTGACAGTGTGACGTCATCTGTTCTATGCCAAGTACAGTGCCGACGAGCTAACTGTTTTGTACGAACAATCACCCAGTGTCCTTGGTGAAGTAACTACAACACTTCTTTTTGCAAAGCTTTAGGGATCAACATACGCGACTTTCCACTGCCATTTTCAACAAGAATCGCACCTTTCTGTACGATGAGGCTATGAAGACGTGCAAAGTATCGGCGCACTACAGAGTTCTTTATGCTATGCAAGGAACGAGGCCAAGATGTGCGAATATATGTTAGCAAAATGTTCAAATCTGAATCAGCTTCCGTGGCCTGTGCAATTTTCCTACAGTTCATGAGAAAAGATTGAAGCAATTCAGAATCCTGAGCATCGATGTGATAACAAGATGCAGTAGGAGCGTCAGAGTCTGTATCAGGGCCAATCGGAAGACGTGAAAGTGCGTCCGCACCATGTTGAGCTGTCGGTCGATACACAATCTCGTACTGGTATTGAGACAAGAACGAAGCCCATCTTTGCAAATTTTTGGGCCGTTCGTACAGGAAACGGTTTCGTCGGATGAAACAAGGACTTCAAAGGCTTGTAATCCGTCACTAAGTAAAATTTTCTGCCATACAAATAGTGGTGGACTTTGGTGACACCATACACAATAGCCAAAGCCTCTTTTTCAATTTATGAATAGCTACACTGAGCTTTGCACAACATTTTTGATGCGAAAGCGATAGGCGTGCCTTTATCACCAATTTTGTGCGAAAACACTGCACCGATTCCGTAAGAGGAAGCGTCAACTTGCAATACAACTGGTTTGTCAGGATCAAAGTGAACTAAGCATCGATCACTGGGCAATGCATCTTTAAGTGTTTGAAAAGCTACTTGGCGCTAACCTGTCCAAACAAAGGGGACATTCTTTCGACGCAAGCGATGCAATGGAGCCGTTATTTGCGCAGTATGAACCGAATATAGTAGTTCATTTTCCCCAAGACTGAGTGCGGAACTTGCAAATCTCGTATGGCTAACAAATGCGACTGCAGAGGATGTACACATTGCCTGTTTATAAAATGACCAAGATACTACAACTCAGATTTAAAAAATCACACTTCTCCGGTCTACACTTTAGCCCTGCATCAGATAACATACGAAACAAAGCACGTATATTTGCAATACGTTCTTCAGATGTACGACCTGCTACGACAATATCGTCCAAATAGTTTGAACAGTTTGGCACTTGTGCAGTCAGCTGTTCTAAATACCGTTGGAAAATAGCGGGTGCGGAAGCACTGCCAAAAGGCAAACGTAAATATTTAAACAAGCCCAAATGAGCATTCATTACACACACTTTTTGAGATTTTTTTATCGAGTGGTATTTGAAGATACGCATCGCGCAAATCAGTTTTTGAAAAGTAGCGTCCGGCACCTAATCTGTTCATGAGATCCTCTCGGCGTTGCAATGGATAAGTATCAATTACAGTTTGTGGGTTGACTGTAGACTAAATTCAACACAGAGGCGAATGCGATCTGAAGGTTTGGGGAGCAAATCCAGTCGACTTGCCCATTGACTAGCTGATATGGGCGCAGTAACTCCGCTATCTTGTAATCCATTACGTTCAGTAGCGGCTTTGTCCCATAATGCAATGGGAACAGTTTTGGCCCCGCAAAATTTCGGCTGAGCATTTCTTTCAGAGTAATATGTGCAACAAAATTGTTAGCTTTGCCTAAATCTTCAGAAAAAAGTTCAGAGAATTCTTTTAGCACGCTACACTGTTGTCTGCGTGGAATTCAGATCCTGAAATCACATTGTCCTCAACGTTAAAGCCAAACAAATCAAAAGAATCAAGACTAAATATGTTCTCACAATGGCGTGATTGTAGCACTGTAAAAGCCATTGTTCGCATATGCTAGCGATACATGACAGGCAAAGTACACCTTCCGAGAACGGGAAAGTCTTGTCCATTATAAGCTGTCTGTTTTAGATAGGCATCGGGAACCAAACAGTTCATATGTGTGACGGCATAGCAGTGTGACAGAAGCACCCATGTCCAATTGAAATTTCATACGTTTCCCACAAAGGAGTAAATGAACAAAAAGTTTGTTTGACTGGTGTATCAGTGAAGAAACTGTACGCTTGCTAGTTTCGCGAATGCCTGTTGCAGACTTTGAATATACTTTATTAATGACATGGGCCTTGCGACTAAATTTTTCTGAGTGGGCTCAATTCTTATGTTTGTTCCATTGCAAACATACGGTTTGTACGTGTCCATTGCTACCACAAGCGTAACAGTGAGCTTGTCAGGAGGGGTAGTCTTGGCGTTTGTGCCATGTATAACACCGAGGGCAAGACTTAATTCTGTTCGCCTGTGTAGCCGCCCGTTTAGCGAACTGCTTACGCAGCGTGGAGCGTTGTTTACTGATCGTGGCTAGTGCAAGCTGCTGCGGGCTGGTTGCAAACACGGGACTCAACCCGACAAATAGCTGGCTGCTCAAATTTATGAGCTCACAGGGCACCTGAATCATACTGATCTAGTATTTGCACTACCTGCTGCAATGATGGATCAGACTGTTTCGAAATCTGTTCTCTGAGTTTGACATCGGGTACATTGTACACGATCGCATCACGCAACATAACATCTGAATATAAAGCATCGCAAGCACATTTGATTTGCATTTCCGTGTCATACCCTGTAAATCTGTTACCCACTCGCGATAAGTTTGTTCTGACCTTCTTTGCTATTCAAGAATTGATGTCTAGCTGCTATCACAATCACTTGTTGGACATAATAATTAGTTGGCAGCTGTACCACTTGTTCACAAGTAAGTTCACTCGGAGTGGCGTTAGGAAATAACTTCAACACTGCACTTCCTACCGTTGGTAATAGCTATGGAAGTTTCACAGTACCTGCCTCGTACGTTTTGAGTGCCTCGAAATGGTGCCACCACTCAAGACATTCCTCTTCTTGTTCACAAAACTGTCGAAAATGCGGTATAGCAGTAGGTGTTGCTGTAGATGGTGCTTGTTCCGTCGGGCGTGCAGCGTTGGCCAGTAGCTGCTGCACCGTGTTGAGTAAAGTAGAGATTTGCTGCGTCTGGAACTGAAATATGTCCATTAACTGTGTGGAATCGAACGCTTGCGGCTGTGGCGCGTGAGTAGGGAGCGGGAGAGGTGGGGTGGGCATTTTTGGAAGAGACAAATCACGGCCCTTCTAGTGCCTTTCTTCTAGTGTGTGGTTTCTAGTCTTTGACTGCTAATGCCTCGCTAGTACGCGTCTTCTGTTGTCTGGTCGAGGCTGGCAGGAGCGACTCTTATATTCTCTACGGACAGAGGCCACTCCTGTCGTGGTGCTGGCAGACGTCGTCTAACAGCCTTCTCTGCTCTTGCGTTCTTCATCTTCGTGCCGGCGCTTGTCGTTACTCCGGAACAGAGTTAGTTAGTGAAATCCGTCAGAAAGCAACCGACTTAACTGGAAAGGCTGAGGCTATTGAGGGGAAAATACATGTAGAGTCCCCAGTTGTAGAAAAGGGGCTAACCACGTGATAAGAGGAAGAAGAGTAGATATATAAAGCCTCTCGCTGCAGATACGTATGACTAGTTTACATCTAGATGTCAACGAAACAGAAGATCACAAATGCGTGGAGGGCCGTTAGTGAGAAATTACTGTTGCTACTGTTAGGGCATATGGACCAGTAGCAAAAACTAAGAGAGTTCTTTAAGCTGGTTACTGTATTTCTCAGGCAACTCTCAGCAAAAACAGAACTACACTATAACGATGGTGTTGCCATTGACGAAATTATTATTCGATATGCCCCTGGCCATATATATAGAACATTCGGTGTCACCAGGGGAAGACCATACACGCTGGGTACACAGCCTATAAATGTAACTGATGACACAATAGAAACTGGTGATAGGCAGTTTGAGAGAGCACCTGGCTTAATGAATCTTATTTTCCTAAGACCCACGAAAAAATCCATAAATTATTCAGTTACTGATAGGGAAATGTACCGTGAAATACTACATTAGACGGGTGTACGAAAGATCGCAAAAAGCCAGAGCAACAAGAAATACAAAACCGTTATAAAACCAATACTTGATTGTGAAATTACAATGAAATGAATATCCCTAGCTCCATACAGGCGTTCATATAAGTCAACGGGGACAGTTGAAAATGTATGCCCCGCCCGGGAATCGAACCTGGGACCTCCTGCTTACGTGGCAGACGCTCTAGCCTTTTTTTTCATTTTGTTCGGTATTGTTCGTTTTGTTAGGTCGGCGCGAACGTTACAAGACATCCATTCACGTTGATCGTTGATTCTTTTACTCAGTTTTTTATTACAGAAGGCGAGCAGCCGTCTGACGGAACACGCTGAGCTTCCATGCCGGCGAGCCAGCACGAAAAACATGCTCTCGTAGGCATGTTATGATTAAAGGTTTGGATGACTTATGGCAGACTGATCTTGTAGATATTATGAGGGAATATTCACATGAGAATAGTGGATTCAAATATATTTTAATGGTTATTGACACATACTCCACATTAGCCTGGGTACTAATTGTTAAAACAAACACGAGGAGAAATGTCGTGGATATGTTTGAGCGTTTGCTACTGACAGGGACGAATCGGTGCCCGGACAACCACCAAACCGATCACGGTGGAGAGTTTTAGTAGGTATTTCAAAATCGTGATGCAGCGGTATGGAATAAATCACTACTCAACATTCACCAACCTAAAAGAGAGTATTATGGAACGTCTGAATAGAACAATAAAAGATCAAATGTGAATGCGTTTCAGTCTTCGCGGCTCATACAAGTGGACAGATATCCTCCCAGAAATATTTGCACAATACAACCGAACCAAACATAGCACAATAAAAATGAACCAATTGATGTTCGTGATGATGGACTCCTGTATACGATGTACTATCGCATTAAAATGCTCTATCCACAGAAACAGAAATTGAATGTAGGTGATTTGGCACGTATCTCAAAACACAAGACAGCATTTAAGAAATGCTGGTCAACAGAGATATTTACAGTTTCAAAGCTGCAAAGAAGGAATCCTAGAACTTATATCTTGAAGGATAGTAAGGGTGAAGAAACTACAGGTTGCTTCTCCACCGAAGAGTTGCAGAAAAGCTCAGTACCGGATGTTTTTCACGTGGAGAGAGTCATAAGACGTCAAGGAAATAGAGAGCGAGTCAAACGGCTTGGTTTTCCTGTAGCACAAAACTGTTGGACTGATGCTAACGATTTGCTATACAATGTTGTGCGCAGTCCACAACCACCGCAGTAGCATAATATGCGTGCTAGGAGACGCATTAGAGGAGGTAGTGGTATTCTAGACAAGCTGCCAGTGGAATTACACATTGCGGTGCATAACTGCTGTGGACCTGGAAAAAATTTTCAAAAACGCTTGGTACAATGTGAAAGGGGATTAATCTTCTTGTCGAAGCGTATATGGAACCTGACATTGCATACCCTGCAAATAAAGATCTCCCAAGCCATCACATTGCAGACCGGACGTTACCTGAGGATGCTAAAGCGATACGCAAAAGAAAAGCTAGTGGTATAGGGCAAGCGCATTGCTGCATTTACAGTTGATAAAACCATGCGTGGAAAATTAAGTTGGGTTTAGGAGTAACGAATTCCAAACGGGTTTTGAATGTTGCACGTTGTGCATTAAAGAAAAAGAAGAATGGTGGAAAGCAAAGGTGTTCGAAGAACTACAGAGGGGTCCAAAAAAATGTATCCACTGTTTAAGTCCATAACTTGCAAACGGAGTTGTCTCATTTTTGGTGAAAGTGTAGCTTAAAGTCCAACTTAAAGATATCACTGTAGGTGTTGGAAATGGTCACCATTAACACAACCACATAAATGATGCCGCCGAACTGCAGCACGAACTAATGACTGCAACGTGTTCAGTTGGATACTTGCACATGAATGTACGATGGATTCTCGAAGTCCATCCAATGTGCGTGGCTTTTGTCGATAAACGATGTCCTTTAGTGTTCCTCACAGGTAAAATACCAGAGGAGTTAGGTCTGGGAAACGTGGTGGATACTCCACAGCAACTCTACGGCCTATCCATTTTACTGGTAGATTTTCGTCGAGATACGCCCTAACACGATTTTGGTAGTGGGCTGGGGCACCATTTTGTTGAAAGTAAACTCTTCCGTCTCTATGCAAGTCTCAGATGGCAGGTAAAATGTATGTCTGAAGCTTCTGAAGGTACACCTCACCGATAACTGTATCGTCAAAGAAGAATCGCCCAATGAAGCCCCGGTAAGACAACCCATACCACACATTTACTCCCGGCAAATTCACGACTTTGTCTACATGGACGTTCGGATTTTCGGCGGCCCAGTAGATGCAATTGTGGGGATTTACTGTGCCATTGAGTTTGAACTGCGCCTCATCAGACCACACAATCATCTCTGCAAACTCTTCATCGTTACGCACCATGTCAGTTCAAAAATGGTTCAAATGGCTCTGAGCACTATGGGACTCAACTGCTGTGGTCATTAGTCCCCTAGAACTTAGAACTACTTAAACCTAACTAACCTAAGGACATCACACACATCCATGCCCGAGGCAGGATTCGAACCTGCGACCGTAGCAGTCGCACGGTTCCGGACTGCGCGCCTAGAACCGCGAGACCACCGCGGCCGGCACCATGTTAGTAAACCACTCGCAGTACTCCATTCTACGACCTGGGTCGTCCTCGTTCATTGCGTGTAGCAGTCGTGGGATGTAGCACTTCCACTTTGCTGTCTTCAAAATTCGCCGATCACTTGAGCGACTCACTCCAGTTTCGCGGGCACACTGTCCCACAGACTTCTGTGGTGGGCGAGTGAATTGTTGTAACACACGGTGGGAGTTAGCTGGACTTGTTACTGTTACAGGTCGTCCGGATCGTTGTTTGTGTACATCTTTAAAACAGCCTTTGGCTTCAAATTTGTCTCAAATGCGACGAATCGTTAAACGTGTCGGTGGCTCTGTTTGATACTCATTTCGCCATTGCCGTTGAACGTCATTAATGTTTTCGTACTTAAAATACCTCTTCAAAACTGACTTCCTTTCATCGGATGTAAGCCTTGCGCCAGCCATGTTCACTCGAGTAGCTAGGTGCAACTATTAACAAAACACTGACTATCTGGTGACTGTCATCTGACAAAACAAAACAACGCAATGCAACGTTTGTGTGGCGATTGCCGGAACTACAAACTATTAAAATTCCCAAAAATGAGACAACTCCGTCAATTAGTTTGCCAGTTATGGGCTTTTAAAAATTGGATACATTTTTTTGGACCCCTCTGTATATTCTGACAGCGTTGTATGCAGCTAAAAAGAACTGAAGCAGAATATTGCGGAACGAAGAACAGGATATGTTAAAGCGCCCCGAGTTCTACCAGTATCCAAGACATCTGGTTGTTTTCTCCCATTCCTCAGCTCTCTCGGCAGTAGAGTCCCTCGCTGATGGAGCTGCAACTATTGCTCGAACAGTTAATAATGCGCGATACTCTTAAGTGCAGTTAGTAGAAGCAAGAAGATATAACCGCATGATGGTATCCGTAGCCGTTGGAAAATCACTATACTTGAAACCGCACAGGAAAGGGCTTGGTCTATTCACAAATAAAAACAAAAAAAGCCCATTAGCGGTTCTACCAGATCGACCACTCACAAATAGTGATCTTCTTAAGTTTGTTAGAAACCAGTTCAACATTCCAAGATTCCGTGGTGTGTTTATACGGGATACATTACCGAAGACTGTGTGGAAAACTAGTGAATGTGGTACTGTGAATTTAGATGTTGCTGAAGGCCCCGGCACCCACTGGGTATCATATTTTATGAAAAATGCGGATACCGTCTACTATTTCGACCCGTTTGGTGACCTTCAACCGCCAGAAGAATTACAACAATACTTCACTTGTAGAAGACGTGTGTTCAAAAATTTTCGCCGCTATCAGTGCTTTAATACACACCTCTGTGGACACCTATACATCACGTTTCTCTTGTCGTTTACAAAGAGGAAGAAGGATACATATAAGGAAGAGCTTTAAACATTCCTTCATCAGTTGAGGTTCAGAAGCAATGTCGTACACTTTGACTTTAAAAGAACGCTCATCTACATTACGTGCAAATTATTTTTCACCAACTGATTTGAGCATTGTTGGATGGAGTATTGCATTGATTGGAGACGTACAACAGCATCCCAAATATCACCGAGGCTAACAATAAACTGCATCTGAATATTAATGGTGAAAAAGACTTGTGGAAATATAACCTGGAGCAAACGATATCGACGATCTAAACGAAGTCTTAAAACAGCCTGGAGAAAGTATTGAGCTACGTGCAAACATCAATATGCTTAAATTTGAAATAAGGACTGTGAATGCAAGGATTGACTTTAACCAGAAAGGTTCAGGATGGCGCCTAGTAGGTTTCACAGAAGGACAGTTTTTGAAGAAGGATCGTAGTAAATTTTAGAAGTCAGATCGGACTGTGGACATACTGTCTGTCAGCACAATCCGAGTCGAGTGTAACATTGCAACGAACTCCTACTTCAACGACAGTCTGATTCATACTATTTACGGTTTCTTCCCCCAGTTGCAACATGGTAATAGGTTGTTGAGACTCCCACCAATGCAATTCACCTTCCAGTGGCAGTTCAGACATTGTACTATTTGGATTTGTGTATTGTGAACGAGAATAATCAACTTGTTGACTTTCGCTGTGAGGAAAGCATTGTACGATTACATCTAAGGCAGAATGGGTGTACGGTATAAAACCAGTGCACGCAGTCAACAGCATGTCAGTTCGTTGCCAAACCACAAAGTGATAAAACGTGCGAACTACTAGTTTCTTAAATCAGTTAGCTTGAAACCTCGCAATGACAACTTCATTCAGTATAATCAGTCCAGTAGAGTATGATAAGCGAATTATACGTCGGGAAGACTTCTCACAGAAACCTAATGCTTCAACCACATTTTACAATAATGATGAAATTAGGATTGTCGCCGGCAGGAGTGGCCGAGCGGTTCTAGGCGCTACAGTCTGTAACCGCGCGACCGCTACGGTCGCAGATTCGAATCCTGCCTCGGGTATGGATGTGTGTAATGTCCTTAGGTTAGTTGAGTTAAAGTAGTTCTAAGTTCTAGGGGACTGATGACCTCAGAAGTCCCATAGTGCTCAGAGCCATTTGAACCATTTGATGCGGTGTAGGTGTCTGCAGACCACTGTGCAGCACCGAGCGAGGTGGCGCAGTGGTTAGCACACTGGACTCGCATTCGGGAGGACGACGGTTCAATCCCGTCTCCGGCCATCCTGATTTAGGTTTTCCGTGATTTCCCTAAATCGCTTCAGGCAAATGCCGGGATGGTTCCTTTGAAAGGGCACGGCCGATTTCCTTCCCCATCCATCCCTCACCCGAGCTTGCGCTCCGTCTCTAATGACCTCGATGTCGACGGGACGTTAAACACTAATCTCCTCCTCCTCCTCCACCACTGTGCAGGACGTTGTCGGTTTTCTTGACCTAGGAACCGTTACTTCTCACTCAGGTAGTTCCTGAGACAGCTTCAAGAGGCTGTGTGCACCCTGTCCCAGTCCTGATATCAAGGAGAAATCCCTGGCAGTACACGGAATCGAAGCTCCACATAGCAGCTAGACACGCTGACCTCTGAGCTATGGAGGTGGGCATCTGTCTTGGCAGCCATTACCAAAAAGTTCAAGAAACTGGAAAAGTGAAGAATAAAATAAGCAAACGAAAAATAACAGCAGCTGATGAAAGAAATGCAACTAGCATTTTACCCGCGGTAACACAAAATCCACACGTCATTACGCGACAGTTTGAATGTTCGAATGGGAGTAGCCAAAGGACTATTCTACAAGTACAACATTCCAACGCATTTCATTGTTTCCACATTTCACTCTATTGATAACTTCACAGCAACGACTTTCAAAATTGGTTACAGTGCTGGGAATGGTATCTACGAAAAATTGAATGTAATGCCTCGCTACTGTGCAAAATTTTGTTTACGGATGGAGCATCGTTTACAAACCAGAGGCTAATCAGTCTTCGCAATATGCACGAGAGTTAACTGAAAATCCGCACTGGCTGAGAAATGTGGTATCCCGATTTTCAAGAATCACGTCACTGGCCCCCGGTTCATCAATGGGACTCTAAATAGCCACAAGTATCTATAGTTGCTAACAGATATGATGCGGCAGTTATTACGACACGTCCCACTGGCCATGGGCATCCCGTCCAGCCCACGCAGATAATTACAGACCTTCTTAAGAGAACTTTTGGAGATAGTTGCATCTGTCGTTTGGTAAACATAAAATGGCCTGCACACTTATTTGTCCTAACAACCCTGTCTTTTATGTGTGTGCCGGCCGAGGTGGCCGAGCGGTTCTAGGTGCTACAGTCTGGAACCGCGCGACCGCTACGGTAGCAGGTTCGAATCCTGCCTCGGGCTTGGATGTGTGTGATATCCTTAGGTTAGTTAGGTTTAAGTAGCTCTAGGGGACTAATGATCTCAGAAGTTAAGTCCCATAGTGCTCAGAGCCATTTGAACCATTTTTATGTGTGTGGAAAATTAAAACCAGAGGTCTACAAGAAAATACCGACTACTTCCGAAGACATGAAATGCCGTATAAAATGGACCTGTGCTGCCATAAATCAAGACGAAATTCAACGTGAAGTAGTGTTCGTCCAGTATCACTTAATAGCCGCCGGCCGTTGTGGCCGAGCGGTTCTAGGCTCTTCAGTCCAGAACTGCGCTGCTGCTACTGTCGCAGGTTCTAATCCCGCCTTGGGCATGGATGTGTGTGATGTCCTTAGGTTAGTTAGGTTTAAGTAGTTCTAAGTCTAGGGGACTGATGACCTCAGATGTTAAGTCCCATAGTGCTTAGGGCCATTTGAACCATTTTTTAAACTTAATATCCCATATCAATGTTCAAGGGCAACATGTGGAGCATTCAATATCACAGTCATAGTAATAGAAACATGAACCAAACTCGAGTTATACGTCTGTTTACAGTTGGTGCAGTAGGACAGCTGGCCGTGTTGGTCTAGCGGGTATAGCACGGATTCAGTCGTACATAGGGGCGGGAATGTTTCCACCTTCCAGTTCCTAGAAACAGTCCACGCAGCGTGCCATCAAGTGGCTACTGCGAAAATTTTCCGGCCGTAAAATACAGCAGGAGCGATGGACCCGCCACCTTTTCTTCAGAAAAGTTGCACTCTTACCTGCCCTCAGGCCAATGGACCGGTCACGGGCTTTCGCCACGGACAGGGCAGACGTTTGTGAAACCTCTGCTGCTGACGCCGGGGCAGCTGTTTGCGGCGCTGTTATCTAGTTATTATTTAATAAAGTTCCACGATTGTTACGTCGTTGATGTCCTGCTCGAATGCTCTTTATACTTACGTGGATAAATTTATACAGTTTCATTGAAAACACGATGTTGGTGTCACAATTCGACAGCTATAAACCTTAAAAATTACTTCTGTACGTACGTCAAAAAATTTGTGATCTTAGCGAAACCTGGAAAATCTGGAAATCTGTGTAAAGTTCCTATGGGACCAAACTGCTGAGGTCATCCGTTCCTAGGCTTACACACTACTTAATCCAACTTACGCTAAGGACAACACACCCACCCATGCCCGAGGGAGGACTCGAACCTCTGACGGGGGCAGCCGCGCGAACCGTGGGAAGGCGCCTAAGACCGCGCGGCTACACCGCGTGGCCTTAGCGAAGCCCGCACTTCTTAGATATACTCGTTATGTCTTCCTGGATATATCTGGGGTGGCCAGCCGTAGCTGTCTTTGCCTGTATACAGGCGGGCGCTGTGAAGGTTGCCGATACCGCCCTGGTAAAGGTAGCCTCGTATGCGAAAAGGATGGAAGAAAGATATCCCAGCACCGTGGTGGCCTGTGCAAGGAACCGACAGTACCGTCTTCGCTGAGCAAGTCCGTGGGTAATCTGGCCTGCACGCATTGTAAGTAGTACGGATACGGACATGAGTCGTGCAGAAAGTACAACCTGGTCGTCTGGCTTACCCCATGCTGGCACGCCACCTGCCTGGTGCTGATACTGGGGTCACTGTCAAAGATCTTTTATCTAACTATTTCATCAGATGTGCAGTTTCTTCCAGTAAACTCTTTACAAAGTATAGTAACGATGAATAGGCCTCGCGGGATTAGCCGAGCGGTCTGGGGCGCAGCAGTCGTGGACTGTACGGCTGGTCCCGACGGAGGTTCGAGTCCTCCCTCGGTCATGGATGTGTGTGTTTGTCCTTAGGACAGTTTAGGTTAAGTAGTGTGTAAGCTTAGGGACTGATGACCTTAGCAGTTAAGTCCCATAAAATTTCACACACATTTGAACATTTTTTGAACGATGAATAACCCATTGACATCATTCTTATTGTTCTGGTCCTTCTCTTGATCTTAGCCAGTAAGGAAGTCTCAATACCATATTATATCAGTGATACACGATGGCTTTCTAACCGGGGAAAGGAGGAGGGCAAGAAAGGAAGGGGGGGGGGGGGTGTCGCGCGGGTGACTTTTACACATTATAGCCGTCTGTCGTTTATTGTCCCTTACCCCACCCCTTGTAGCTCACAGGCAACCGGGTGTGTGGATCAAAGACAAACAGAAAAATCACTTCCCCTGAGATGACGTTATTTTCCATGTTCTATCTGCAAACTTTTGTCAGTCTTGTTTATTTTCGAAGGCATTGATTCGTCATCAGTTGAGTGACAATTGGACTAGGACGTTAGTTCTCATTACCACTCAGTGTGCAGTGCCCAGAGCCCACGCCAGGTTTTCTGTTGTGTGTACGAGTTGATTATTAGCGACTCAGCTGACGGGAAAGGTGAAGTTCGATTGAAATGGGGGACTGTCGATTGAATATGAAAGCTGTGTTCAGATACGTGGATAAAGGCAGTGAGAGAAGTTTTGTAGCATGACGAATCCCATACGACGGATACGCTGTTTGCCGGCCGGAGTGACCGAGCGGTTCTAGGCGCTTCAGTCTGGAACCGCGCGACCGCTACGGTGGCAGGTTCGAATCCTGCCTCGGGCATGGATGTGTGCGATGTCCTTAGGTTAGTTTGGTTTAGGTAGTTCTAAGTTCTAGGGGACTGATGGCCCAGGAAGTTAAGTCCCATAGTGCTCAGAGCCATTTGAACCATTTTTTGATAGGCTGTTTGGTAGGTGATCAAACACTTCCCATCGCAAACGCTGCAGGAACGTCTTCGTTGCACATGCAGAGTGCAGCTGAGAATTATCATGATGAAAGCAACACGTGGTAGTTACGTTATACAGGGTTTTACAAAAAGGTACGGCCAAACTTTCAGGAAACATTCCTCACACACAAATAAAGAAAAGATGTTATGTGGACATGTGTCCGGAAACGCTTAATTTCCATGTTAGAGCTCATTTTAGTTTCGTCAGTATGTACTGTACTTCCTCGATTCACCGCCAGTTGGTCCAATTTAAGGAAGATAATGTTGACATCGGTGCTTGTGTTGACATGCGACTCATTGCTCTACAGTACTAGCATCAAGCACATTAGTACGTAGCATCAACAGGTTAGTGTTCATCACGAATGTGGTTTTGCAGTCAGTGCAATGTTTACAAATGCGGAGTTGGCAGATGCCCATTTGATGTATGGATTAGCACGGGGCAATAGCCGTGGCGCGGTACGTTTGTATCGAGACAGATTTCCACAACGAAGGTGTCCCGACAGGAAGACGTTCGAAGCAATTGATCGGCGTCTTAGGGAGCACGGAACATTCCAGCCTATGACTCGCGACTGGGGAAGACCTAGAACGACGAGGACACCTGCAATAGACGAGGCAATTCTTCGTGCAGTTGACGATAACCCTAATGTCAGCGTCAGAGAAGTTGCTGCTGTACAAGGTAACGTTGACCATGTCACTGTATGGAGAGTGCTACGGGAGAACCAGTAGTTTCCGTACCATGTACAGCGTGTGCAGGCACTATCAGCAGCTGACTGGCCTCCACGGGTACACTTCTGTGAATGGTTCATCCAACAATGTGTCAATCCTCATTTCAGTGCAAATGTTCTCTTCACGGATGAGGCTTCATTCCAACGTGATCAAATTGTAAATTTTCACAATCAACATGTGTGGGCTGACGAGAATCCGTACGCAATTGTGCAATCACGTCATCAACACAGATTTTCTGTGAACGTTTGGGCAGGCATTGTTGGTGATGCCTTGATTGGGCCTCATGTTCTTCCACCTAACACCATATCATGGTTTCATACGGGATACTCTACCTGTGCTGCTAGAACATGTGCCTTTACAAGTACGACACGACATGTGGTTCATGCACGATGGAGCTCCTGCACATTTCAATCGAAGTGTTCGTTCGCTTCTCAACAACAGATTCGGTGACCGATGGATTGGTAGAGGCGGACCAATTCCATGGCCTCCACGCTCTCCTGACCTCAACCCTCTTGACTTTCATTTATGGAGGCATTTGAAAGCTCTTGTCTACGCAACCCCGGTACCAAATGTAGAGACTCTTCGTGCTCGTATTGTGGACGGCTGTGATACAATACGCCATTCTCCAGGGCTGCATCAGCGCATCAGGGATTCCATGCGACGGAGGGTGGATGCACGTATCCTCGCTAACGGAGGACATTTTGAACATTTCCTGTAACAAAGTGTTTGAAGTCACGCTGGTACGTTCTGTTGCTGTGTGTTTCCATTCCATGATTAATGTGATTTGAAGAGAAGTAATAAAATGAGCTCTAACATCGAAAGTAAGCGTTTCCGGACACATGTCCACATAACATATTTTCTTTTTTTATGTGTGAGGAATGTTTCCTGAAAGTTTGGCCGTACCTTTTTGTAACACCCTGTATAGGCTGCACTAAATCAGGCGAAAACCCTCAGTAGGACTTCACACTTGGAGGGAGATACTATTTTCTAGGCATCTTTCCTTACTCACTGAGCACTCTGAACTGAAAAGTGTGACATGACGCAGTAGAGAGGCATACTGCGCAACACATATCTTCAAAGCTTCCCCACGTTTCACGAGCAATCGCAAGTTGAAAAAAAAAAAAAAAAGTATCTGTAGTTAACAGTTAATGACTGTTTTCTGTTATCTGTGTGTTCAGCCAAACATAATTTATCGTCATTGTGTATACAGCAAATATTCCGAAAATTCCTGTGAATACAGAGGACTCTGCACAGTGTATCTACCTGCAGAGAACTTGTCCAGTTTGTACTACGTGATATAAGAGTGTATTTCTATGACATAATTTATCGTCATTGTGTATACAGCAAATATTCCGAAAATTCCTGTGAATACAGAGGACTCTGCACAGTGTATCTACCTGCAGAGACTTGTCCAGTTTGTACTACGTGATATAAGAGTGTATTTCTATGACAAGACTAACTCGGTAACAGTAACAAAAGAGATCTACATCGAACTGTCTTGTCAGATACCTGACTGAACATGAAGCCGTGGAGAGAGTGATAGGGGAGTGCGTAAGTGTAGTGTCTTATAGATCAGAAATGAGCTTCGAAAACTCGCTTTAAGCTCGTTCCGAACTCACGGGGCCAATGGGATACACGGGCCCTGCAACGAACTTGTGACGTCACACTAGTCGGCTTGTTCGCCACACTTCGCGAACGCTCAGCTCCGCGCAGGGCCCGCGGGAAATCAATACTTAATTTGAAAGACACCCAGTAAAGGTCTTATTTTTGTTTTGTGCCATCGAGAACTTGCATGCAGTTCAACACTGAGTAAACAATTATTAAACACGCCTGAAATAGTTACTCGTTCCCAGCCGGAGACGGCTGCTGGCATCCGAAAGACCCGCAGTGTCACGGGCTGTGTACGCGCCACGGCGTGACTTTCTCGTGGGCCTCGCGATTTCGCCGTTCCGTATGCTCGGAGACTCGGCTCGCCGGTCTCCGCCGCTACTCATGTACCCGACAACACGTCACTTGAGTCTGTTGGCGGGTACAAACGTACTACACGAGAACCCCAGGCAAATTAGCAAGAGAATCACCAAATCGGGGGAAAATACACTCCTGGAAATGGAAAAAAGAACACATTGACACCGGTGTGTCAGACCCACCATACTTGCTCCGGACACTGCGAGAGGGCTGTACAAGCAATGATCACACGCACGGCACAGCGGACACACCAGGAACCGCGGTGTTGGCCGTCGAATGGCGCTAGCTGCGCAGCATTTGTGCACCGCCGCCATCAGTGTCAGCCAGTTTGCCGTGGCATACGGAGCTCCATCGCAGTCTTTAACACTGGTAGCATGCCGCGACAGCATGGACGTGAACCGTATGTGCAGTTGACGGACTTTGAGCGAGGGCGTATAGTGGGCATGCGGGAGGCCGGGTGGACGTACCGCCGAATTGCTCAACACGTGGGGCGTGAGGTCTCCACAGTACATCGATGTTGTCGCCAGTGGTCGGCGGAAGGTGCACGTGCCCGTCGACCTGGGACCGGACCGCAGCGACGCACGGATGCACGCCAAGACCGTAGGATCCTACGCAGTGCCGTAGGGGACCGCACCGCCACTTCCCAGCAAATTAGGGACACTGTTGCTCCTGGGGTATCGGCGAGGACCATTCGCAACCGTCTCCATTAAGCTGGGCTACGGTCCCGCACACCGTTAGGCCGTCTTCCGCTCACGCCCCAACATCGTGCAGCCCGCCTCCAGTGGTGTCGCGACAGGCGTGAATGGAGGGACGAATGGAGACGTGTCGTCTTCAGCGATGAGAGTCGCTTCTGCCTTGGTGCCAATGATGGTCGTATGCGTGTTTGGCGCCGTGCAGGTGAGCGCCACAATCAGGACTGCATACGACCGAGGCACACAGGGCCAACACCCGGCATCATGGTGTGGGGAGCGATCTCCTACACTGGCCGTACACCACTGGTGATCGTCGAGGGGACACTGAATAGTGCACGGTACATTCAAACCGTCATCGAACCCATCGTTCTACCATTCCTAGACCGGCAAGGGAACTTGCTGTTCCAACAGGACAATGCACGTCCGCATGTATCCCGTGCCACCCAACGTGCTCTAGAAGGTGTAAGTCAACTACCCTGGCCAGCAAGATCTCCGGATCTGTCCCCCATTGAGCATGTTTGGGACTGGATGAAGCGTCGTCTCACGCGGTCTGCACGTCCAGCACGAACGCTGGTCCAACTGAGGCGCCAGGTGGAAATGGCATGGCAAGCCGTTCCACAGGACTACATCCAGCATCTCTACGATCGTCTCCATGGGAGAATAGCAGCCTGCATTGCTGCGAAAGGTGGATATACACTGTACTAGTGCCGACATTGTGCATGCTCTGTTGCCTGTGTCTATGTGCCTGTGGTTCTGTCAGTGTGATCATGTGATGTATCTGACCCCAGGAATGTGTCAATAAAGTTTCCCCTTCCCGGGACAATGAATTCACGGTGTTCTTATTTCAATTTCCAGGAGTGTATATAAAATTTTGAAACATCGGCAAAATACTCATATGGGGTGTAGTAATAAGAAACATAATAATTCCCCTTCGTAAGGGGGTTTAGGGGGGCGTGCCCCCCTTTTATCTCCTGCGAAATTCAGTTTGTATCATATTTTAAATTTGTACGCAAAAGGCTGATTTTTCGAAAAGAGATCTTATTAATAAATATATTTCTCGCAAAATTGTACACGAAAAAGATACTGTTCGTCTTTTCATTTATACGAATGGTATTTGAGGTATAAGAATTGCAATAGAATTCTGTTAACGTAATAGTTCGGAGTTTTTGTTACTTGTTCAAAAAATGTTCAAATGTGTGTGAAATCTTATGGGACTTAACTGGTAAGGTCATCAGTCCCTAAGCTTACACACTACTTAACCTAAATTATCCTAAGGACAAACACACACACCCATGCCCGAGGGAGGACTCCAACCTCCGCCGGGACCACAAGCGCCCAGAAAATTAGTCTGCTACCATTCCGAAGGCAGAATAGATTTGGAATTAAAGAAATTGTTCTGCAAAATGTCTACTCAGAACGATCATTCACTAAAGCAACAGTGCCTACCAATCACGATTTTACTTGGATGATGGGAAAGTTTTTACAGCTGCATGGCAATGTTTTATGGAGAAAATCACAACTGGAGAACCTTATACGCAATCAAACAACATTCATCAACAACCTGCCCACAGATTATAGTATTATTTTAATTGTTTTAACTTATGCCATCACGGAGATTAAGAAGACTACACAGCAAACGTGTATCATGACGTTTGATCAATCACTCTACAT
Organism: Schistocerca serialis cubense; assembly: GCF_023864345.2. Taxonomy (NCBI): domain Eukaryota; kingdom Metazoa; phylum Arthropoda; class Insecta; order Orthoptera; family Acrididae; genus Schistocerca; species Schistocerca serialis. The sequence continues at coordinate 653,935,649 of NC_064640.1, read as the reverse complement.
GAAAGCTATAGTTGCGGTGGAGGCTAATGGAGGGAATGAGCTATTCACTAATGTAGCTATTCGACTAGGAGGCTTTCACGTGATAATGTCTTTTCTAGGAGCAAAAGGATTCTTAATGAACGACAGTGGAATCTCTCAACTTTCGGAGACTGTATATTCTGCAGCTTCAGTTCCCCATATACTATCTGGTCGTGCATACACGAGGGCAATTCAGGCTCACTCTGCAGTCACGTATGCTCTTTCAATCATAAAAGTGGAGGAAATGGCAGGCATGGAGAAGGAGAAGCAACATATTAAAAACTGTATTTCTGATTTGAGTGGAAACGGTGTATCTTGTGGCGATTTGGAAAAAGATCAAGTGTTTGAAAAGCTGAAAAATAAATTTGTCAATACAATGGATGATATTAAGCAAAGAGGGAATACTTCCCAGTTATGGATACAATACATTCAGCTTGTCATCTTGGCATTGAATTTCATGCAGGCAGATCGTATCGGGAATTAGAAGATCCATATAGATCTTGTGAGAGCTATGCTTCCAACATTCCATGCAACTGGAAACTTCCCTTATGCTAAGGCGAGTCTTTTGTATCTTCAGGACGTGGAAAAACTGAAGAAACCATGAAAACCGCGGATTTCGATAAGTTCACCAAGGACAGCTTCTTCACGGTTCGACGATCTGATAAGTATTGGTGTGAAGTATGGACCGACATGGCGATACAACGAACGCTTATCAAGAACCTGAAGAGTGTTGGAGGTGTTTCACAGGGAAGAGATTTTACCGACAGTGTGTTGAACCCATGGATTTGCGGTATACCAACAGCCAATCACATATGTGAAGCTATGGAACAGTTCTGCAACTTACATTTGGTTTCGAGTGAGCAACATGTTGAACTGAGGAGTGGGAGGATAGAAATTGACGCGAAAATTCGCAGAATATTTCAGCTGTGATTGCAACAACATACTCCATTTGTTTATAAGGAGCAATTGTATTCATTAGGATCTGGATCAGTAGCTTCTCAGGAAGTAAACTGCTGCAAAGCTGTGTCTGTGTGCGTAGTTACTGTCTCTTCAAAATTCGGTTCCCTGAAACTTAAGCGATGCAGCATGGTTAGCACAATGTGCATGTCACCTGTTAGGCTTCAAAAAATATAACTGAAGTAGACACAATGCAATGATTTGAGAGAATTCTGTGCACGTTTCATTCACCTGATTATTTAAAGGATTACTTCAAGTACGAATTATTGAGTGTACCAACGTCTCTGTTTGATAGCAGTGGATTGATGACGAAAACAAAAAGGTCATCGCTGTACAATCTTTTCAATCAAGTACCTGAAAGGAATATTGTCAACAATGAATCGATGTTCTTTGTTATAGATGGAGGCTTTCTTATCCATTATGTCGTGTGGCCCGAGAACTGAACTATTGGATACATTTATAAAACCTTACTAGCCTATAATCAGAGACATTATACAGATAATGTTGCTGTTTATTGAGGGATGTTCAGGAAGTTCTCTAAACATAAAAATTATTGATCGCCAAAGGCGAACGATGAAGTGGATCTCGCGAGAAAGTTTCTTTAATGACGAGACGTTGTGTGTTGAATGACAGTCTACCATTCTTAGTAACTACATCAATAAGTAAATGTTTATTAGACAGCTTGTGAAAAAACTAGACAGTTTTGGTATTGAAACCAGGATTGCGGATGACAATGCAGGTGTTAAAAATTGTTACAACAGCAATAAATGCCTCAAAATATTACCAGCAAGTGATTACAGTGGGTCAACATGTAGATCTTCTTGTGCTAGTTATCGCTCTTGCTCCAGACGACAAAGACATAATCCTGATGAAGGAAGGTAAAGGTGGCATCAGAACAAGGTGTTACAGTTCTGCTGCACTAGTAATACCCTTAATCGTAGGAAAGGAGAATTTTGTTAAAAATTCAGTAAAAGCGCAGTTGGGGGATGAATTCTGGGGCCGCTGGCAGTGTGTGGTAAGTCAGCAGCCAGTAGGCCAGGTACAGTAAACATGGAGCAGAGCTGCAGTGGTGTATTCCACGTACGATTTGTTTGCAGTTGAGCAACAGTGAGGCAGGGAACTGCAGCGCTGCTTTAAGTTATTGCAACGTATGAGGCGAGGCAGTAGGCCAGAGCCAAGAGTGGCGATGTGTAAGTGGCTGACGTATGGGAATTTACCCCTGCTATAGTTTCTGTCTCTCTCTGACACTGGGGAAAAGCAGTTTAAATAGACAGGCACTTTTAGCTTGAGGCGTGTGCCAGGTCAGTCGAGAGTTGAGTCGGACCAGTGCTGGTCTATGTTTATAGGGACCAGTCTGGCAGCGATGTTGTAAATATTCTGTGTAATCCTGTACTTTGTTTCTATGTACCTGTTCCGGCTGTATTCCGCCTCCGAAGACCCAACACTGGGGCAGGACGGAATGGCAGCCGGGTATTTGGAGACTGCACGGTCTGCCTGAAGGAGGGCAGTGACAGCGGTCTGCAAACGGTCCAGGACGGGTCACGTCCGCTTCCCATCTGGCATAGCGGAGTCCGTGCGAGGTGTACACTGCGGAAGACGCAGCAGTGCTGAAACAGCATTAGGGATGGCGGCGGGTGTTGCCATCTGGCAAGCTCCACTAGCGGCAAGTTGCAGAACGACATCCAGGAGGGCGCCGGTTCAAGTCCGTTCCTGTCATGGGGGCAGCAGCGGCTGAGGGCCACGGGTGACCAGTACACCCACCTTCGTCCTGTGGTCGGACAGAGCAGGCCAATTGGGGTGGAGGATGGCGGGGGCCAGGGACTGTAACAGTCTCCGAAATCGCACACAGTAGAGCGACGCCACTCGCTGCACCTCGGCGAGCAGCAACCAGACAAGCGCGGCTGATGACCGCAGCAGCGGTGTCAGCAGTCCAGGAGTGCTGACACGGCCGGACTCGTGGAACAGCGGGGTGGGGGGAGGGGGGCGGCGAACCGGCATTACACTTCTGTAAACTAGCTAAATAAAGGAATATTTCCGAATACCGCTGTATCACTCTGCACTGCCCCTTGACGCTATTGAACTGACTCGATCTCCTGACGAGGAACGGCGTGGTGGGCCCTGGCTTCAGCTCTGCCAACTGGAGTTTCGGGTTCGACCATCGACAGTGTGCAACAGTGGTGTCAGAAGTGGTGCCGCTTACAACGCTGGTACCGGATTTCCACTCCCACATCTCATGTCAAGCAAGTAGTGTTGAGGTGTGCCTGTGTAGAGGGGTGGGTGAGGTTTTTGGTTGCGTTCGTGATGAAGGGTCGTCCACTTATTGTTATGTCTTGTCGTTTGGGAAGTGTTTGTCCGTAGCAGTATAGGGAGGAAAGCAGGACTGTCACCTGCGCATGAGCACGATGGGGGTGGGTGTGTAATGTTTGATTTACTGTTTATGTGTCATTCTATTGTGTTTTAAGGAGTTAAGTGTCAATTAGGTTGGACTTTTTGAAGGTGTCTTTTGTAAGACTGGACGAGCCTGTAGATCTATCTGAATTCAGGGGAAATGGGGGACATGACGATATAGCGCCTAAGCGATATATTTTTTTTAACCTGTCAGGTCACAGATTACCATGTACAAAGTGGGTACCAAGGAGTTGTTTTATTTGTAACAGATTTGGATGTTTGGCGCATCATTGTTCAGAATGTAGATGAGCAATGATTCGCCACAAGAACTAAGTTTTAGGAGTAGCAGAATGGAATTAACACTAACAGTAGAGCTATAAGCAAGAATGGTGGAAACATGGCAAGCAGCAGAGGCTGCGGCAGTGACTACAGCGGAAGCTGTAGCCACTCTACCTGAGCAAATTCGGGTATTATTGGAGGCAAGCATAAGGGAAAAAGAAAAATATGATGAATCAGCAGAGAGATTTGAGGCATTGCAAGTAGGGGAAGGAATGTCAGGTGAAAGTAGATTGCAGGTCGGGGAGTGTCATAGACCGTTTGACTCGGCAATCGCGGCATTGATTAACCCCTTTTTGGGTAAGACAACGGAGGGTGTTTCAGTATTCCTTAATGACATTATCACAATGGCTGAGGCCAGTGGGTGGTCGGATGTTGTAATGTTGAGAGTGGCGAAGTTATGCCTGACAAGGGATGCCAAGTCGTACGTACTGTACCATGAAACGTTGAACAATGTGGGGACGTTTGCAGAACTTGAGGCTGGGTTACGACAGTGGTACCAAAAACAGAATATTACCAGGTCTTATCAGGAAAAATTAAGTGCGTTGGTTATGAGACGAAATGAGAATGTGGAGGTTTTCTCAGACAGGAGTCGAAAGCTGAATGTACAAACGTTCGAACTATCACCGAATGGAGAGACGAAAGAGTGCTGTTACAGGAGGCCGAGTACTGGGCGTTAGATGTGTTTTTGCAGGGAGTACCGCCGGAGGTGTTACGTCAGGTGAGAATGGAGAATCCCAGTGATCTTGCAGCTGCTCTAAGGATTGCCACATACTCAGAGGAGGTAGATTATGAGGCGAAGCAAAGGGTGGAGCATAAGGAGCTGGCAGCGGAAATTAAGTGTTTTGGTTGTGGCCAGGTAGGGCATATTAGGAGGCAGTGTCAGCGTCAATTGCGGTGTTACTCATGTGGGAAAATGGGTCACCGGGCATTGAACTGCAGGAGTAAAAGTAGGGGGGGTGCCTCGGCGACATCAGCCATTAAACGAGAACGGGACTGCTTCAACCGTCGGAGGGCAGTCCCAGTGACATTAGGTAATGCGTTTGTTGGTGCACAGACAGAATGCTGCTTATTAGGCTTGGTGAGGGGTATTCGGTGATTCTCGGACTGGACTTACTTGACAAACATCATGCGAAGATGGATCTTTGGTAACAAACAGTGGAACTCAGTGAAACAATATTTTGCATGGGGAAAACGGTTGCAAATGGACGAATGTCGCAAGGCGCAATTAGCACGAAGGTTCAAATGGTTCAAATGGCTCTGAGCACTATGGGACTCAACTGCTGGGGTCGTAAGTCCCCTAGAACTTAGAACTGCTTAAACCTAACTAACCTAAGGACATCACACACATCCATCCCCGAGGCAGGATTCGAACCTGAGACCGCAGCGGTCGTGCGGTTCCAGACTGTAGCGCCTTTAACCGCTCGGCCACTCCGGCCGGCTAGCACGAAGGTGACGCCAGCTAAATTGCGAACGGATTCATTAAAGGTCGATCAGCAGGATAACGTACCGGCAGGTACAGGGAAAATAGTCTGGGTTTCGATAAATACAGACTTACCAAAGGAGGCGTTGTACATGGTGGACACACTCTCGAGTAATGAGGAGTTCGTTAATGTGCACTGTTTTGTGCGGAGGAGTTTAGCTCACGCAAGTTATGTGGAAGGAGATTATAGGGTTCATGTATGTATATATAACTTCGGCAGAGCGGATTTTAGCTTGTCGAAAGGGTTGTTATTGGCCACATTGGGGTTTTTTGGTGAAGATGACCTCGATAGAGAGGATTTAGAGGCGACCCATAAGCAAAACGTCGATGCAGCGAAATTGAGGGGAATACAGCATCTGCAGGAAGACGACAAGGTCGCGTTGGAGGAATTGTTATTGACATTTAGCGATTTATTCGGAACGGAGGGTAGGTTACCGGCAACACCAATTACGAAGCATCACATACCAACGGAGGATAATACACCAGTGTTTAGGAAACCATATAGGGTAGCACGTCATATGCAACTGCTGCTAGAGGAGTTTATAGAATAACAACTATGGGATGGAATCATAGAGCATAGCGATAGTCCGTATTCAAGCAATGTAGTTCTCGTTCCTAAGAAGTCGATGGTTGGTACAAGGAAAGACTGGTTTTGTTGTGATTATAGGTTTCTGAATGCGAAAACCATTCCGGACGCATATCCGATTCCTGATATGACAGGCACATTGAATAATCTGGGACAATGTAAGTATTTTACGAAGATTGATTTACAGAGTGGATACCACCAGTTGGAAGTAGCGCCAAAGGATAGGGCAAAGACAGCTTTTACTGTATGTATTTATGCCGTTCGGGTTGAAGAAAGCACCGGTCATTTTTCAGCGATTATTAGATGGTATTTTAAGGGGATTGAACCTAAAGACACGTATGGTTTACCTAGATGGTATTACAGTATTTTCGAAGGATATACCATAACACGTCGGTTCTAGGTGTTTCAGTCTGGAACTGCGCGACCGCTACGGTCGCAGGTTCGAATCCTAACTCGGGCATGGATGTGTGTGATGTCCTTAGGTTAGTTAGGTTTAAGTAGTTCTAAGTTCTAGGGGACTGATGACCTCAGATGTTAAGTCCCATAGTGCTCAGAGCAATTTGAACGATTTGAACCAGAACATGTATCGCGTTTAAGAGAAGTCCTTAGAAGAATACGGTCGGCACGGTTAACATTAAGTTTACAAAAATGTAATTTTGCGCAGACGCAGGTCGAATATTTAGGTCGTGTAATCAGTGAACAAGGGGTTCAAACCGATCCACGGTTAACAGAGGCAGTTCAGAATTTTCCGACACCACGTACAACGAAGCAATTACAATCGTGTATTGGGTTATGTTCATATTACCGTAAATTTGTAAAGGATTTTGCTAAAATAGCCGAGCCGTTAACAAAGCTCTTAAAGAAAGGGGTAAATTTCATTGGACGGAGGAATGCCAGTAGGCTTTCGATTAATTAAAAATGAGATTAGTTTCTGCTCCGATGTTGGTGTTTCTGAATTTTGAAGAAGACTTCATCATATCATGTGACACTTCAAATGGCGCAGTAGGATATATTCTGGGGCAAATGGTAATGGAACAGGAGCATTCAGTGGCATATGCTTCCAGACAGTTAAATAGGGTTCAAAAATGGTTCAGATGGCTCTGAGCACTATGGGACTTAGCTGCTGAGGTCATCAGTCCCCTAGAACTTAGAACTACATAAACCTAACTAACCTACGGACAGAACACACATCCATGCCCGAGGCAGGATTCGAACCTGCGACCGTAGAGGTCGCGCGGTTCCAGACTGAAGCGCCTAGAACCGCTCAACCACCCGGCAGGCAGTTAAATAGGGCAGAGGGGAATTATTCCACAACGGAAAGGGAGATGTTGGCTGTAATATATAGATTAACATATTTTCGTTGTTACCGTACCTTTATGGTAGGAAGTTTAAGGTCGTGACAGATCATGCAGAGTTGAAATATTGAAATGTGTGTGAAACCTTATGTGACTTAACTGCTAAGGTCATCAGTCCCTAAGCTTACACACTACTTAATCTAAATTATACTAGGGACAAACACACACACCCATACCCGAGGGAAGATTCGAACCTCCGCCGGGATCAGCCGCATTGTCCATGACTGCAGCGCATCAGACCGCTCGGCTAATCCCGCGCGGCTATGCAGCGTTGAGATGGTTACTGGGACTCAAGGATCCTTCTAGTCGGTTAACAAGGTGGACTCTAAAATTAAGTGGGTTTGAGTTTGAAGTAATTCATAAGCCAGGAAAGAAACACAGGAATGCAGATGCATTAAGTCGCAAGGTAGACCCATTAGAAATAATAGGTAAGAGTGTCACAGAATGGCAAAGGGCACAAGTAGAGGATGAGGACTGCCAGGGTTTTAGAACTCAACCACATTTCATTGTGGAGGGAAATTTGTTGTGTAGAGTTACCAGGTGTAGTAGCAGAACGATTTTGGTGGCGCACTCGGAGAAGGGATGTGGAACAACATGTAGCAAATTGTGTACCGTGTGCGCAGCGAGCGGATGTGATGCACGCAAGAATTCCATTGCAACAGTTACCAGAGGCTTCGAAACCTTTCAAGTTTATCGGGCTAGATGTCTGATGTCTGCGGGTCATACAACAAAACACCGGCAGGGAATCGTTACGTTTTAACTATAATTGATCATTTTTACCGTTTTCTAGCCATGGTCGCAATACCAGACCAACAGGCAAGTACGGTAGCACAAGCTTTAATCAATAACTAGTTACTGAAGTTTGAGATGCCTGATTCCGTAATTACGGATCAGGGAACGAACTTCATGTCCGAATTAATGACACAGTTGCGTCGGTTATTGAGAATTAAAAAACTACGGACCAGTCCATTTCATCCGCAGGCGAATGGGAGAACGGAGCGAGTACATAAGATAATTTCAAAAATGCTAAGTTATTATGTGAATGGAAACCATAATTGGGACGTTTATGTTCCGTACGTAGTATTGAGTTATAACACCAAAATACATTCGGGGGTCGGAATGTCACCATCACCGTTTGACGTTCTATGTCCGAAATCGGAACTAAATGGGACGCAGTGAGGAAATTTGCACGGACAATACGGGAAGTCTGGAAGAGGATACAGAAGGCCAATACGAAAGCGTTGGAAAGACAGGAAGAACAGAATAAGCGGTTGGGACATTTACCACATGACAGGGTAGGTCAATGGGTACTGATCACGAATCCATATAAATCTACAGGAAAAACGAAGAAAATCTTGACGAAGTACCACGGCCATACCACGGCCTGTAAATGTTAAAGTGCAGCTGCCAACAATAACACCCGTTATCCACGTAAGTAGAGTAAAGCCTTTTGAAGGAATGGAGGACGGATTACCTCAGTTACAAGCAAATGACCCAATTGCAGAGGCTAGGCAAAGCAAACGGAAGAAGAAGGTCGCAGCGGAGGGACAACAGCGGACGCATAACGTTCCGTATGCGTTATGGTCACAGAGGGAGTAAATTATTATATGTGTAATATTGTATAGCAGGTTTACATTTTGTGTTTTTTTATCAATGGATAAAAAAAATGGTTCAAATGGCTCTGAGCACTATGGGACTTAACATCTGAGGTCATCAGTCCCCTAGAAGTTAGAACGACTTAAACCTAACCAAACTAAAGACATCAAACACATCCATGCCCGAGGCAGGATTCGAAGCTGCGACCGTAGCGGTCGCGCGGTTCCAGACTGAAGCGCCTAGAGCCGCTCGGCCACAACGGCCGGCTATCAAGGGATAATATGCGTTTTTTTGTGTTTTGGTTCAAATGGCTCTGAACACTATGGGACGTAACTTCTGAGGTCATCAGTCCCCTAGAACTTAGACCTTCTTAAACCTAACTAACCTAAGGACATCACACACATCCACGCCCGAGGCAGGATTCGAACCTGCGACCGTAGCGGTCGCGCGGTTCCAGACTGAAGCGCCTAGAACCGCTCGTCCACACTAGCCGGCTGTGTTTTGGTGGGTCAGATAATAGTAACGTTTTCCTTGTTTGTTGTTTTAGTTTTGTCATGGGGGAGACTATTTTCAGAGAGTTCGATAGGGGCAGAGTGTACTATCGGGAATTTTTGAGTATGTCGTACGATGTTGTAGTAACTTGTAGTGGAAAAGAGGTGGTGCACGCATGTTTCGTTTCCCTTTTCTTCGAAGGGAAGAGTGATGATTTGCCCTAATCGACTAATTTTTTTTCGGATATCAGTACATGTGAAGTTGGGTTATCCTTGGGGATTACGAAAGGCTCAGATTGTGAACAAGAGGTATTATCGACACATTCCTACTTCCAGAAGGTAGGTAGGCATTGTTTATATTCGGTACTTACGCCGACATGGGTGATGGTCTCTTGTTATACCAATCAGAGAGTGGATAAAATAAGGTGGTTGCAACTGCGGGAGAGTGGAATAATTATAAATGGTACGGTTTGTGAAATTGTGGGGAAAGATTTCCGTCTTCCAGCATCACGTACGGGTGAAACAGCTTTCACTTTGTCATAGGGAAAGTTGTTTTCTCCGGAAGGGGTTTTGGAGATATTACGAATGCATAATGTGACATATTTAAACTCCACGTTAGGTTCAGAGTTTTTGGAAATGTTGCATCGCTTTATTAATGCACAGGAAGGATCTATCGCGGTTAATAAAGTATTGGAACACGTTCGAACGTTATACCCGCATCGCACCGACTGAGTAATGACAGTCAGCATTTCAGTCACAGGGTGTGCCGTTTTACTGTTTTTCTTGATTATAGCTTCGTGGAGAGTGTGGAAACGTGCACCAGTAGAGGAGGTGCCAACACATCAGTTGCCTACGGCATGGGTAACCAGTGTAAACAATGTATAGGGGTAGCATTAAAGTTTTTATGTTCTCGTTAGTTTTAGTCTGTAGCATATAAGTTTTGCGAACAAGGTATGTTTACACAGCCACAGGCCACGGCTGTTATATTTCAGTTCGGGACGAATTTTGAAAGGAGGGAGGTGTGCTGTGCTAGTATTAGTCTTAGTCGTAGGAAAGGGGAATTTTGTTAAAAATTCAGTAAAGGCGCGGTTGGGCGATGAAGTCTGGGGCCGCTGGCAGTGTGTGGTAGTAGTTGACAGCCAGTAGACCAGGCACAGTAAACATGGCGCGGAACTGCAGCAGCGTATTGCAAGTACAATTTGTTTGCAGTGGAGCAACAGCGAGGCAGAGAACTGCAGTGTTGCTTTAAGTTATTGCGATGTATGAGGCGTGGCAGTTGGCCAGAGCCGGGAGACTGTGATGTGTAAGTGGCTGACGTATGGGAATTTACCCCTGCCATAGTTTCTGTCTCTCTCTGACACCACGTCAGAAGCGGGGGGAAAAGCAATATAAATAGTCAGACACTTTTAGCTTGAGAATGTGTGTGCCAGGTCAATTAAGAGCCGGGTCGGACCTGTGCTGGTCTACGCTTATAGGGGCCAGTCTGGCAGCGATGTTGTAATTAATCTGTGTAAACCTGTATTTTATTTCTATGTACTTGTTCGGGCTGTATTCTGCCTCAGGGGACACAACACCTGGCCGGGACGGAACGGCAGCCGGGTGCTTGGAGATTGCACAGTCTGCCTGAAGGAGGGCAGTGACAGCGGTCTGCAGCGGGTCCAGGATGGGTCACGTTCGCTTCCCATCTTGCGTACCAGGGTTTGTGCAAGGCGTACGCTGCAGGAGGCGCAGCAGCGCTGAAACAGTGTTAGCGACGGCGGCGGCTGTTGCCATCCGGCAAGCACCAGTAACAGCAAGTTGCGGCACGGCATCCAGGAGGGCGTGGGTTAGAGTCTGGTCCTGCCCTGGGGGCAGCAGAGGCCAAGGGTGACGGGTGACCAGTACAACCACATCCGTCCCGTGGTTGGACAGAGCAGGCCAAATGGGGCGGAGGGCGGCGGGGACCAGAGACTGTAACAGTCTCCAGAATCGCGGGCAGTAGAGCGGCGCCAGTTGCTACACCTCGGCTAGCGGCGACCGGGCGAGCGTGGTTGTCTTCCATCGTCGGGCAGCCTTGATGACTGCAGCAGCGGTGTCGGCAGTCCAGGAGTGCTGAGACAGCCAGACTCACGGAACAGCGCATGGGCGGCGCGCCAACATTACACTTCTGTAAACAAGCTGAATAAAGGAACGCTTCCGAATGCTGCTGTATCACTCTGCGCTGCCCCTTGACGCTATTGAACTGACTCGATCTCCTGACGAGGAACGGCGCGGTGAGCCCTGGCTTCAGCTCTGCCAACTGGATTCTTGGGTTGGACCGTCGACGGTCCACAACAGTTCTAAATATATACACTATGTGATCAAAAGTATCCGGACACCTGACTGAAAATGACAAGTTAGTGGCGCCCTCCATCGGTAATGCTGGATTTAAATATGGTGTTTTCCCACTCTTTGCCTTGATGACAGCTTGCACTCTTGCAGTCATCTACATCTACATGGATACTCCGAAAATCACATTTAAGTGCCTGGCAGAGGGTTCATCGAACCACCTTCACAATTCTCTATTATTCCAATCTCGTATAGCGTGCGATAAGAATGAACACCTATGTCTTTCCGTACGAGCTCTGATTTCCCTTATTTTATCGTGGTGATATTTCCTCCCTATTTAGGTGGGTGTCAACAAAATATTTTCGCATTTGGAGGAGAAAGCTGGTGATTGGAATTTCGGAGAAGATTCCGCCGCAACGAAAAACACCTTTCTTTTAATGATGTCCAGCCCAAATCCTGTTATCATTTGCCGCGCAGGATTAGCCGAACGGCCTAGGGCGCTGCAGTCACGGACTGTGCGGCTGGTCCCGGCGGAGGTTCGAGTCCTCGCTCGATCATGGGTGTGTGTGTTTGTCTTTAGGATAATTTAGGTTAAGTAGTGTGTCAGCTTAGGTACTGATGACCTTAGCAGTTAAGTCCCATAAGATTTCACACAATTTTTTTTTATCATTTCTGTGACACCCTCTCCCATATTTTGGGATAATACAAAACGTGCTGCCTTTCTTTGAACTTTTTCGATGTACTCCATCAGTCCTATCTGGTAAGGATCTTAGGCCGCACAGCAGTATTCTAAAATAGGAATGACGAGAGTAGTGTAGGCAGTCTCCTTAGTAGGTCTCTTACATTTTCTAAGTGTCCTGCCAATAAAACGCAGTCTTTGGTTAGCCTTCCCCACAATATTTTCTGTGTGTTCCTTCCAATTCCAGTTGTTCGTAATTGTAATACCTAGGTATTTAGTTGAATTTATGGCTTTTAGGTTAGACTGATTTATCGTGTAACTGAAGTTTAACGAGTTCCTTTTAGCACTCACGTGGATGACCTCACACTTTTCGTTATTTAGGGTCCACTGCCACTTTTCGCACCATTCAGATATTTTTTCTAAATAGTTTCGCTGTTTGTTTTGATCTTCTGATGACTTTATTAGTCGAGAAACGACAGCGTCACCTGCGAACAACCGAAGACGGCTGCTCAGATTGTCTCCCAAATCGTTTATATATATAAGGAACAGCAGAAGGCCTTGGGGAACGCCAAAAATCACTTCAGTTTTACTCGAGGTCTTTCCGTCAGTTACTACGAACTGTGACCTCTCTGGCAGGAAATCGTAAATGCAGTCACATAACTGAGACGATATTCCGTAAGCACGCAATTTCACTACGAGCCGCTTGTGTGGTACAGTGTCAAAAGCCTTTCGGAAACCCAGAAATAAGGAATGGATCTGAAATCCCTTGTCAATAGCACTCAACACTTCATGTGAATAAAGAGCTAGCTGTGTTTCACAGGAACGATGTTTTCTAAACCCATGTCGACTGTGTGTCAATAGACCGTTTTCTTCGAGGTAATTCATAATGTTCGAACACAATATATGTTCTAAAATTCAGTTGCATATCGACGTTAACAATATGGGCCTGTAATTTAGTGGATTACTCCTGCTACCTTTCTTGAATATTGGTGTGACCTGTGCTACTTTCCAATCTTTGGGTACGGATCTTTCGTCGAGCGAACGGTTGTATATGATTGTTAAATATGGAGATAATACATCAGCATGCTCCGAAAAGAACCTAACTGGTATACAGTCTGGACCGAAAGACTTGCTTTCATTAAGTGATTTAAGTTGCTTCACTACTCCGAGCATATTTACTTCTACGTTACTCACGTTGGCAGCTGTTCTCGATTCTAATTCTGGAATATTTACTTCGTCTTCTTCCCTGAAGGCATTTCTGAATCCTGTTTTTAGTAACTCTGCTTTGACAGCATTGTCTTCGTTAGTATCTCCACTGCTATCGCGCAGAGAAGGCATTGATTGTTTCTTGCCGCTAACATACTTCACATACGACCAGAATCTCTTTGGATTTTCTGTCAGGTTTCGAGACAAAGTTTCGCTTTGGAAACTTATAGGCTCTCGCATTGAAGTCCGCGCTAAATTTCGAGCTTCTGTAAAAGATCGCCAATCTTGGGGATTTTGCGTCTGTTTAAATTTGGCTTGTTTGTTTCGTTGTTTCTGCAACAGTGTTCTAACCCGTTTTGTATACCAAGGAGGATCAGCTCCGTCGTTCGTTAATTTATTTGATATAAATCTCTCAATTGCTGCCGATACCATTTCTTTGAATTTAAGCCACATCTGGTCTACACTTCTATTATTAATTTGGAATGAGTGGAGATTGTCTCTCAGGAAGGCGTCAAGTGAATTTTTATCTGCTTTTTTGAATAAGTATATTTTTCGCTTATTTTTAGAGGATTTGAGGATTACAATATTCAATCTCTCTACGGCAACCCAGTGTTCACTAATACCTGAACCGGTTTTGATGCTCGTTATTAGCCCAGGATTATTTGTTGCTAAGAGGTCAAGTGTGATTTCACAACCGTTTACTATTCGCGTGGGCTCATGAACTAACTGCTAGAAATAGTTTTCAGGGAATGCGTTTAGATCAATTTCGGATGATATTTCATGCGTACCTCCGGGAGTAAACATGTATTTTCGCCAACATATCGAGGGTAAATTAAAGTCACCACCAACTATTATCGTATGAGTCGGGTACGTGTTTGAAATCAAACTCAAGTTTTCCTTGAACCTTTCAGCAACTGTATCACTGGATTGGGAGGTAGGTAAAAGGATCCAATTATTATTTCATTCCGGTTGCCAACAATGACCTATGCCCATACTAATTCACAGGAAGTATCTACTTCAATTTTGCGACAAGTTAAACTACTTCTAACAGCAACAAACACGCCACCGCCATCCGTGTTTAGCCTATCCTTTCGGAACACAGTTAGGTTCTTTGCAAAAACTTCGGCTGAGCTTATATCCGGCTTTAGCCAGCTTTCAGTGCCTATAACGATTTGAGCATCAGTGCTTTCTATTAGCATTTGGAGCTCTGGTACTTTCTCAACACAGCTACGACAATTTACAACTGTTATACCAATGGTTCCTGTATCTACGTTCTTCCTGTGTTCAGCCTGCACCCTTTGTGACTGAAGCCCTTCTTGTGTTTTCCCGAGACCCTCTAACATAAAAAAACCTGCCAGTCCACGCCACACATCCCCTACTACCCGTGTAGCCACCTCCTGCGTATGGTGGACACCTGACCTATTCAGCGGAACCCGAAACCCAACCACCCTTTGTCGCAAGTCGAGGTATCTGCAGCCTACACGATCGCAGAACCGTCTGAGCCTCTGATTCAGACCCTCCACTCGGCTCTGTACCAGAGATCCGCAATCAGTTCTGTCGACTATGCTGCAACTGGTCAGCTCTGCTTTCATCTTGCAAGCAAGACTGGCAGCCTTTACCATTTCTGTTAGCCGCTCGAAACCGGAGAGAATCTCTTCTGATCCAAAGTGACACATATCATTGGTACCGACGTGAGCAACCAAATTGCTCTGAGCACTATGGGACATCTCAGGTCATCAGTCCCCTAGAACTTAGAACTACTTAAACCTAACTAACCTAAGGACATCACGCACATCCATGCCGAAGGCGGGATTCGAACCTGCGACCGTAGCAGTCGCGCGGTTCCGTATTGAAGTGCATAGAACCGCTCGGCCACCACGGCCGGCCGTGAGCAACCACCTGCAGTTGGCTCCACCCTGTGCTCTTCATAACATCCGGGAGGACACTTTCCACATCTGGAATGAATCCACGCCGTATACACACGTGAAATGTCCCCTTAGAAAAATTATACATGACTGTGCTTAAACTGACACACAATATTTTTTTAGCGCAACACACTCTGACTTTCGATAATCCCTACAAAAGATTGGCCCTGACTAACATTAACCTATACCTTTCACAAATCACTTACCTCACAAAACTCTTCGTTGCTCGAACTACTGCAATACAGCGAGCGCCACTACTGCCAGCTAAATAAAAGATTCTAACTACTGAAGGCACTAACTACTGATAGGCATAGTTAGCAAATGAAAGATTTTGATAGAGAACAAACAATGTATTTACCTTAATAGTGTTCAAAAGCCATAATACATACAGAGTGAGTCACCTAACATTACCGCTGGATATATTTCGTAAACCACAGCAAATACTGGCGAATCGATTCCACAGGCCGAACGTGAAGAGAGGGGCTAGTGTAATTGGTTAATACAAACCATAAAAAAATACACGGAAGTATGTTTTTTAACAAAAACCTACGTTTTTTTAAATGGAACCCCCTTAGTTTTGTTAGCACATCTGAACATATAAACAAATACGTAATCATTGCCGTTTGTTGCATTGTAAAATGTTAATTACATCCGGAGATATTGTAACCTAAAGTTGACGCTTGAGTACCACTCCTCTGCTGTTCGATCGTGTGTATCGGAGAGCACCGAATTACGTAGGGATCCAAAGGGAACGGTGATGGACCTTAGGTACAGAAGAGACTGGAACAGCACATTACGTCCACATGCTAACACCTTTTTATTTATCTTTTTCACTGACGCACATGTACATTACCATGAGGGGGGAGGTACACGTACATACGTGGTTTCCGTTTTCAATTACGGAGTGGAATAGAGTGTGTCCCTCATGTCAGGCCAATAGATGTTCAATGTGGTGGCCATCATTTGCTGCACACAATTGCAATCTCTGGCGTAATGAATGTCGTACACGCCGCAGTACATCTCGTGTAATGTCGCCGCAGGCTGCCACAATACGTTGTTTCATATCCTCTGGGGTTGTAGGCACATCACGTACACATTCTCCTTTAACGTACCCCACAGAAAGAAGTCCAGAGGTGTAAGATCAGGGGAACGGGCTGGCAAATTTATGCGTCCTCCACGTCCTATGAAACGCCCATCGAACATCCTGTCAAGGGTCAGCCTAGTGTTAATTGCGGAATGTGCAGGTGCACCATCATGCTGATACCACATACGTCGACGCGTTTCCAGTGGGACATTTTCGAGCAACGTTGGCAGATCATTCTGTACAAACGCGATGTATGTTGCAGCTGTTTGGGGCCCTGCAATGAAGTGAGGACCAATGAGGTGGGCGCCAATGATTCCGCACCATACATTTACAGTCCACGGTCGCTGTCGCTCTACCTGTCTGAGCCAGCGAGGATTGTCCACGGACCAGTAACGCATGTTTCGTAGATTCACTGCCCTGTGGTTTGTGAAACTCGCTTCATCGGTAAACAGGTAGGAGTGCAACGCATTCTCTGTTAATGCCCATTGACAGAATTGCACTCGATGATTAAAGTCATCACCATGTAATTGCTGATGTAGCGACACATGAAACGGGTGAAAGCGGTGACGATGCAGTATGCGCATGACACTACTTTGATTCAGTCTTCCGGCTCTCGCATTGTCCCGTGTACTCATGTGTGGGTTCATGGCAACAGCAGCTAACACACCAACTGCACCCGCTTCTCCTGTGACGGGCCTGGATGCTCTCTGTCCGGGTACCGTTCTGCATACACCCTGTAGGCTTCAACTGCATTTCGTCGACACTCGCCATAGATGAGTATCATCTCCGCCTTTTCAGAGTTCGAATACACCATGGTTACAGTTCACACAACACTACACTATCACAGACGTCTGGTAACACGGTGTACTACAGTTGGTCTGCGTGCGGAGACGAATGCAGAATAACAATAGCAGCAAGCGCTACATGCGGACACTGCGACAGCTAGACCAAACCACAACAGTGCACTACAGCCACACTCGTAAACACGGTCGTCATTGTAAACATGTCCCTGCAGATGCTGCTCGCCGACCGTGGCCCGTGTTTGTTACAACACGCAACTGAACGTCGGAGGTTTCAAGCGTCAACTTTAGGTTACAATATCTCCGGATGTAATTAACATTTTACAATGCAACAAACGGCAATGATTACGAATTTTGTTAATATGTTCAGATGTGCTAACAAAACTAACGTGGTTCCATTTTAAAAAAAAACGTAGGTTTGTGTCAAAAAACATACTTCCGTGCATTTTTGTATGGTTTGTATTAAACAATTACACTAGCCCCTCTCCTCACGTTCGGTCTGTGGAATCGGTTCGTCAGTATTTGATGTGGTTTACGAAATATATCCAGCGGTATATAGCGGTGTATAGCAGTTCATGACATCCATTCTTACAAATGTACTGTTTCTGATGGACACACCTCCAGATCATCCGCTCTCAAAAATCCGCCATCTCACTTCCCCACATCCACTACTGCTGGCGGCTCACCTCCAACTGCGCAACGCTATGCGCTGTTAACATCCAGCTGCCCAACACTACAATAGCAAACAACAATGCAAACCAGCCACAGACTGCACACAGCACAGCCAGTGATTTTCATACAGAGCGCTACTTGGCGTTACCAATAAAAAAACCTACACAGCCTACTTACATAGCCCCCATGCTCCGCACAAAACATTTAACAAATTGTTTTGGGCAGTGGACAATACAGATTTGAAAAAAAATTTCATTCTTACTATAACAAAGATATAAAATGCACATACTTATTGTTACACTGTTGGTCAAAAGCAAAAATTGTTCTCATAAAGACAGTCCTGATCATTTATCACAATAGTAATTACAGTTTTTTTCACAGTCTCATTAGTAAAAGAAATTGCACACAGAAGTAGTGGATTTCCATGCAGTCTTGAAGAAGTAGTATTGTCCTTCCAACAGAAAGACAGTGCTGACTCTTGACATGCAGACAGGTAATGGGTCACAACAGAGCAAACCCACAGCAGAATCAGTCGAAGTTTTGAAGAATATTGGTAGGTAAGTCATCACAGAGCAGACCACTGTAGTCTTGTTAGAGATTACGGTATTGGTGGGCCACTAGAGGTGCAGACCCACTGTAGTCCTTGTAGAGACGGCCAGCAGCCATCTTTCGCGACTGTGCAGATGCACAATCACCATCGAAGAGTCTTTCGGACAATACAGCAAGTCCATAAACCACCACTTGTGCACTCACAAAGTTTTTGGAATTGTCCTTAGAACCAGCAATGTTGTTAACCAGTCCCTTGCTGAATTATCAACACACGTGCAAACGCTAACAGTCCCAACTTCTCATCTATTGTACATATACTATGACCAACAGAAACGTGTGCAGTGCAATATATGATTACAAGTTACTTAATTTTATGAACTGGTGTCCATTACAATTTTACACAATGAGCATACAATTACAAAGATACAGAAAACATCATTAAAACATAATAATACAGATAACATTTGTAGTAATATATGCTTTACAAAAGAATCGAAATAACATATACATCAGTGTTACAGGAATTATGACATAAGTAAATACATAAAAGGTCAGAATAACTTTCGAAACATCAACTTCACACGTGAGCATTAAAACAAAAGAGAATAAATAATGTCTAAACATCTTTACAAAGTAAATAACATAGTATCAGAAAAATTCTACAACATAACTTATCAGATAAACATATAAAGACAGGAAAAACACAAATACACAAGGTACACAGACACATAGCGTAATAACACAAAAGGACAGGTCAGGGTTTGTTTTCAGTGTGACATTTGGTACTGCAGTCCAACCCAAACTTCATTTCATAAATGTTTCCTCTTATTTCACCTTTTTTTTATACCTTGTCAATGCATTTCTTCCAATTCATCACAACTCATTCTCATATTTACCCTACCCCCTCTTAAGCTAACTTAAATCTACTGAGCTCAGATGCTAAACTAATGGACGAGGCAATGCAGCAGCACGAAACAATTAACACAAACAGCAATGACAAAAAATGGAAATTGGCAAAGCAAGCAGCAGTATATCTAAATTAGCAAAGCAAATGCAACATTACAACTAATATAAGGCAATGTGCAGCAAATAAGAAAAAAAAATCAGTAGGAAAACTGGCTTAACAGAGTAATACAAAGTGAAATTCAGTAGCTCTATGCCTGGCAAACAGCAGCAGCAAATGCAATAACTTATATCTAAACATGACAAACCCACAAGCAGAAAAAATAGTACACTAAAGACAACAATGCAGATAAGGGAAATGTATATTCACATCTTAATGTCTATGTAATTAAAGTGGTGCACCACAAAAACTTATTCTACAAAAAATTACCAAGTACTTGAAAAGAAAATTATATATGCAGTTACTGTTATTAGTCCCTTCTTGTTGTTCTTTCCTTTACCGCTGGATATATCCTTTTTCGAAGAATGTGGATCATAAAATTATTATTTAATAGATCTGTTGACAGAAAGTGTTCACATTAGCAAATGCATTTAATTTTATTTTATATATCCAATGCTGCAACACAGCTGGAAGCCAGATATCAAATGAAATAAGCAACTATGTAAAGCAAAGCTTAAAAACATCATTCAATAGCCATGTGGCATTTCATAAGTCAGTAGAAATTCTCTCAAGTCTCGTAAAAAGACACTTGTCATAATCAGGTGTGCAGATGTAAGAATATTTCCCATCAACTCATAACCATATCAACAAGTAGCACAAAGTACGTGCTCCACAGTATAATCATATGTTTCCAAGTAATAGCGTGTCATATTTGCGATGCTTTCTATAAAGGAATGTCAATAGAAAGGTTAATGTCCTCGTTTTCTGCACCTAATGGTTTTTTCTCTAGGCTGCTGGCACAGCTGGCCGCTCACAATGCATTACGTCAGGGGCGGGCAAACACTGCACGTGGCTCATGAGCACACAGCGCTGCACGTGTGCTGCTCGCGTGCAATCGTCGAACGGGACAGTGCCGACAGCCTGCAGGTTGCGGCAGTGTAGTACCAGGCTAAGCTGCAGGCGTTGAAGCGAAGTGACCACTACGTAGTGAACGTTGTATTTCAATTACCGGAAAATGCAGAGTGAATCAAGGAAATGGAGAATTGGAGATTTGCTATCTTTTAAAAAGGAATGGGAGAATCATTTGTTCTCTGTGGAAAAACGTGAAAATTGGAAATGTATAATATGTGACAGCATTGTCGCTGGTGAGCAGAAGTTTAATATTGAACGCCATTATAATAAATTTCAGTATGTTGCCGTTCTTAGTGCAATAAAAGAGGAATTTCTCAAGCGATTTGGGGATATATCTTACTTATCCCAAGGTTTTGAATAGTTCTCGAGAGAATCTGGTTTCTGTAGATGATATTCATCTCAGTTTGCAAATGGAATTAATAGATCTACAGTGGAATTCTCGTCTGAGAGACAAGTTCCTTTTGCAAGACGTGTAATAGATTTTTATCACGACTTTCCACAGCAAGAGTTTCCTCGTCTCCATCGTGAAGCCATGAAGATAGTCAATGTTGGGCTTGACATACTTTTGTGAGAGATTTTTTCTATTATGAAAATTAATAAGTCTCGGTTAAGAGCAAACATCAGTAATGAAAATTTGCGTAACTGTTTGCGTTTGTCTATATGTAGAAATTTTGTTCCAGACATTAAACGTATTGTAAACTCCACCTGTGATAATTAAATAAAACGTATCGTAGGTAATAAGTACTCTTTCAAACCATGATTTCTGTCAAGCACTCCTACTAACCTTATTCCTTCATTTAATAAAGCAGGCCAGGAAACAAAACGCATTACAGAGGAAGAAGCAGAGAGACGGTATGGTGGGGAGGGGTGAGAAGCGGGTGGCCAGCTTGCCCCTGTGTGCACGCAGAACACCTGTTAACTGCACACGTGCAGAATTCCTGCCCGCCCCCGCGTTACGTCGTCACTTGGCTTTCTTACCGAAATATTTACGACAGCAGTTTGCACTACAGTGACAGTCTCATATAAAAAATTTCACAGGTCGAGATTTTGCGTTACAAATGTGTAGAAACAAAATCCTATAAATATAACAGTGTCCAAAAATTTTCGTCGGCATTGTAATACATTCACGCATTTACACACATTTCATAACTCTTGAAGTACGATTCTTGGTTTCCACCATCCTTTTTCACAAATCAGCGTCCCTAACCACTACTCATTATTCCTTACCTTATTACACATATACATATTCGTCGACATTATTCAATATTTCATCATTATAAATATGTAGCATAATCAAATTCCTCATACAGCATCAGCTTATTGATCATAAACATACCTCAACAGCACAATACACATCGTCGTCGTAAAAATAACATCATAACACCTCAGTCAAATCTCAAAAACGTCGTAGCTTTCTGCAATAATGTCAAAACAAACAAAAAAAATTCTCTGCTCATTTCAGTAGTGTCATCTACATTCAACGTACTTTAAAAATTATGCTACCTTACCAAATATGACATTCAAAGCTCTCATAGTATCACAATGGTGGTGAAAAAATATGAACAGTTCACACAGTACAGACAAAATACAATTTCATAAGTGTGAAATTTTCCAGCTGTGTAAGTGCATAAACATGTGTCACTGACATAGTAAAAAAAATTTTTTGTTTCTCTGTTAAATAATCAGATAGCTGTGTAATTCAGTGTTAGAGAAATATGGTACCGATGTGTAAAATTGTATAAGCAAATACCATATTAGATAGGGCTCCTTGTGCTTGCCAAACACATGGTACACAAAGTAAGCGTGTACCCCCCTGAGGATTAATGTAATTATACCCTGAGGTGTTACAGATTACAGCAATGGAATGAAATGTATCACGGAAAACCTTTGCAATTCAAATATCTTTAAAAATAAATGTTTTAAGTACAAAATTAATCACTCAAATGCGTGTCCTGTAGCGCTAAATGTGCGTCTTGTTGTAACATAATCTCTGTCATTACTTAAGGGTAAAAAATGTGGCAAGTGTCGTAATTATCGTCGTCCATAAGCAAAGTTCCGTGGAAGTCAATGTACTTACCTCGTAATAAACAAAAGTGAAATGCTTTGCCTATAGATATCGTAGTTATTACGCTTATTGCCGTGATGAAGTAAGTACTGTAATGTAACGTATTGTTGTGCTACGGAAAAGGCTGTCTCATTGTAGCTGTACCTCAAAGTTACTACTAAAACATGTTTTACTTTCCAGAAGAATTCAGAAAAACTGTGCAGATATAAAACAGATACAGCGCAAAAGCAATTATATAAATTGTGTCACTCATTAGTAGCGTCGTGATATAATCGTGTAGCTGTCAAATAAACTAACCACTGTGTCATCTGGTATCTCTCAGAAAGTACTTTAAATCCAGAATTATTTTCAAGTAAACAAAAATGTTGCATTAAAATCTCATTAGCAGTACCGGTACATGTTCTAAGTATGTGAGCCTTATAGTCGTTACGTAATCGTGCAACTAACAAGCAAGAATGTACAAATAACAACACTGTGTCGTCTGTTCACTATAACAATGCATTCGTAATTTATGTTTAAATAAGTTCTCTTGGTTCCTGACTGGATATTTAACTTCAAACATTGTTGCATGTTAACAGTTTTACTAGTAACGTGAAGTGAAAAGTTGTATGGCAAAGACAAAGTTAAAAAGCGGATTATCTCTCAATAAATTGTTTTACATGTGAAATATGGTGTAAACCTCTACTCTTCCTAGTACGCAAAGTTTCAACTTCAAAGCAATTATCATGTTGTATACGTCGGTAAGGCATACTGGAATTTTTCCCAAGGTTAGCTTATGTTATTTTCCTCAAGCCGAGCCGGCGCACGTGGCTGCCTGCGGTGCGAGTCATTGTCTGTCTCTTTGTTGGCGCGCGTCGTTATTAGGATTAGGAGACCTAACTTCTACAAATTCGCCTTGTCGAGAGGCCCCTGCACTGTTTGAATCCCGCCAGTTCTGATGCAATTCAGGTCTGTCGTTACGATCATATCGTCTGTCGTCATGTCGGTAGATTCCATAGTTTCTTTCTTGTCGGTCACGTGGTGGAGGAGAATTTCTCCCTGAATCGTAACTGCGCGCTGGACCGTTGCGTCTGAAGTTATTCTGTCTCCCCTGATAATAATTATTTTGGTTCCTATATTGTCTGTTTCTCTGATTGTCTCTGTGATAGTCATTACTGCGGAGAGGTGGTCTTTCCCTGTAATTATTACTACTCTGCCAACGGTTGTCATACGTGTGGTGTCTGTTTTGGTCACGATTTATGTTGTAAGAATAGGCTTGTCGTGTCCAGTTAACATTTCTGTCATCGCGGAATTGTGACGGATGTGACATGTAATTGTTGTGCTCCTGTTTTCGCGTTCCGCGATTGTCAGTGTCAATTTCCGATTCTTGTAACAGTCCCTGAAAAGCCTCAATGTCGTCTTTGCAACGTCCTGCCAAAATAATATGTCGTAAATGTTCAGGCAATTTGATTAAGCAAATGCGGATGAGTTTTGAGGGGCTGTATGGGTTTGAAAGATACTGATTCTTGTGCAACATGTCTTCAAAATATTTCACAAGACTGGAAAATTCAGATTGTTCGAAATGTTTCACCATTATGATGATTTTACTCGGTCTTGTGTAGCTTGAGAACAATATGCTGAGAGGAAGGCATGATAAAATTCTCCTTCGCTGTGACAATCGTGAATGACCGATCGCATTCTAACAGCTGGTTTATTTTCTAAATAGCCACACATAAATTCTAATCTGTGCTCTAATGAGCAGTTGGGAGGAAAACAATGAGAGAACTGATGAAGCCACGCTTGTGGATGAATGTCATTGCCGGAATTCTTAAATGTTTTGAATTTACGTGTAGTAATAAACAGATTATAGTCAAAATCATCATGTCGGCAAGTCGCATATCGGTCATCGTTACTTCGTTTCGGCGGTTCCATCTCATAATTCGGTGTACCTTCCCAATTTCTTTCATAATTTACGAAGTGGCTCGTGTTATTATTTTGTGGCTGCTTTGTATTTCTACGTCCCTCTTTCCGTATTGGAGCGCGAGTGTCCTCTGAAATATGTAATTCTTGTATTACCTGCGTCAACTATCTAGTACTTCCCGGATTTCTCTTTTGTCCTGTGTATTGATTTGATTTTGATTTTGTTTGAATTTTCTAATTTGTTCATACTCTTCTGTGTCAGTGAAGGCTACGGGTCTTGTGTCATTCAGATCATCATCTACCTTTGTAGGTAAGTTAGTGAACTGATACGAAAGTTCGGCTACTTTCTCCGATAGTGAACTTATTTCCTCAGTGTGTTTTTCTGAACCAAGTTTCAGAGTGTCCATTTGTGTTGAAATCGTATCTACTGTGTTCTTTAAGTTTTCCTGAGTTTTTGCAAGTTGCGTAACCGAATCGGTAGATGCAGCTGAGTCAATTTTAGCTTGCAAGGTGTCGTGATTTTCATGAACAATAGTTTGCAGTTCTTTTATGGCTGCTTCGTGATTCTGTAATGCATTTTCATGACGCGAAAAAATAGGTTGAAAATGCTCACAAATTTGTGTTTTTACGTCATTACAGACTTTTTGACATTTCGATTCGATTTTAAGTAACTCAGCAGTTAAACCTTCACGTGTTTGTTCAAGCATTTGTTCCACTGAGTCTAACTTTTCAAGCTGTTGCTGTGTTTGTCTCTGATTTTGTTCCATCGTGTCTAGCTTTTGAAGATTTTGTCCCATTTGTTTCTGATTTTGTTCAAGCGTTGCGTCTAACTTTTGTAGCCTTTGTCCCATTTGTTGCATTAACTGTAATAACAATGCACTGGTGTCTGAAACATGTTCCTCAGTGCTATTCGGCAGTGCATTTGAACCGGCAGTATTCGCATTTTGAAAAGCAGAAAATGTGTCTTGACTTATTTGAGAAAACGGTGAGGACGCAAAACCGGAATCTACAATATTTCCAAGATCGTGTCCTGTCATTTCGGATTCCTGAGGCGAGCTGTTGCCGACCGATCGATCGATAATGCTTCCCTGTTCACTAATTGTTTCACTGTCTACACCATTATTTGCAGCCCGCTCCATTTCCCTGTGCACAGTTACCAAATTACTACTTTGAACATTAGTTAATTCATTATACGGTGGCGCTAACACACTGTTTTCGTCTTCACTGTCATTTCTTAGTTTACTTTGGAGCCTAGTATTACGTTTTTCATACGCCATTATTGTCACAATATTTCACACGATAACACAGAAAAGCACAATTTGAAGAGCAAAATAAGAAAACACATTAACATAGCACTGAAAATAAGATCTCCTTAATTGCAAGCGCAGTTGCGAAATACTTGGTGCAAATCTACATGCGTGCCACAACTGTTTTACTGTTCAACAATGTAAAACTACAACTACAAAGGAAATTCTCTCTATAATTACGCGCAAGCAATAAACAATAGCTACACTAATTACACAAACTACAAGAAAAAATTAGAAGATTCCAGTGAGGTATCCTCGGCTAAGGGTCGACATATGAAACGTCCCCTTAGAAAAATTATACATGACTGTGCTTAAACTGACACACAATATTTTTTTAGCGCAACGCACTCTGACTTTCGATAATCCCTACAAAAGAATGGCCCTGATTAACATTAACCTATACCTTTCACAAATCACTTACCTCACAAAAATCTTCGTTGCTCGAACTACTGCAATACAGCGAGCGCCACTACTGCCAGCTAAATAAAAGTTTCTAACTACTGAAGGCACTAACTACTGATAGGCATAGTTAGCAAATGAAAGATTTTGATAGAGAACAAACAATGTATTTACCTTAATAGTGTTCAAAAGTCATAATATATATAGCAGTTCATGACATCCATTCTTACAAATGTACTGTTTCTGATGGACACACCTCCAGATCATCCGCTCTCAAAAATCCGCCATCTCACTTCCCCACATCCACCACTGCCGGCGGCTCACACTACACAATTACACTAGCCCCTCTCCTCACGTTCGGTCTGTGGAATCGGTTCGTCAGTATTTGATGTGGTTTACGAAATATATCCAGCGGTATATAGCGGTGTATAGCAGTTCATGACATCCATTCTTACAAATGTACTGTTTCTGATGGACACACCTCCAGATCATCCGCTCTCAAAAATCCGCCATCTCTCTTCCCCACATCCACTACTGCTGGCGGCTCACCTCCAACCGCGCAAGGCTACGCGCTGTTAACATCCAGCTGCCCAACACTACAATAGCCAACAACAATGCAAACCAGCCACAGACTGCACACAGCACAGCCAGTGTTTTCATACAGATCGCTACGTGGCGTTACCAATAAAAAAAACCTACACAGCCTACTTACACACGGAGTGCGCATTGGTTCAAAAGGTTCAAATGGCTCTGAGCACTATGGGACTTAACTTCTCAGGTCATCAGTCCCCTAGAACTTAGAACTACTTAAACCTAACTAACCTAAGGACATCACACACATCCATGCCCGAGGCAGGATTCGAACCTGCGACCGTAGCGGTCGCGCGGTTCCAGACTGTAATGCCTAGAACCACTCGGCCACCCCCGCTGGCCAGTGCGCATTGGTTTTCTTACCCTTCTTGTCAGCCTAGTCCCTAAGGAGCCCCATAACGCGCCTAACGTTGGAGCTCCCAACTGTCGGCGGTCTCTGTTAGTCAAAAGACGAGGTCGGCTTGTACGCTTTTGTGCTGTACGTGTCCCTTCACGCTTCCACTTCATAATGACATCGGAAACAGTGGACCTAGGGATGTTTAGGAGTGTGGAAATCTCGCGTACAGACGTATGACACAAGTGACACCCAATCACCTGAACACGTTCGAAGTCCGTGAGTTCCGCGAAGCCCCCCATTCCGCTCTCTCAAGATATCTAGTGACTACTGAGGTTGCTGATATGGAGTACCTGACAGTAGGTGGCAGCACAATGCACCTAATATGAAAAACGTATGTATTTGGGGTGTCCAGGTACTTTTGATTTCATAGTGTATGTAACTCCTCACTCATTCACGAATGCAAGAATTCAGTACTGCTTTTGCAGCAAGTGGTTGCGACAGCACTTCAGCCTTCTCTGGGAAAGGAAAGCTGCAAGATTTCCAACTATTCAACCGGTGTCTCCAACTTCATAATATTTCACGGATATTCAACGATCGTGCTTCCTATCCTGATACCATTGCAAAAGCAGGAGATAAATTTATACTCTGCCTCTCTGTATACAAAAACAGTAGTGTCCTGATGGTGACAACTTAAATGCCATTCGATTTAAATGTTATAATGTACTTGTGGGTCAGGCAAACGATGCTGTCATACTCTCTCCTTTGCCACTCACTACTGGTGCAGGACGGCTACACTCTTACCGAGTTTACTTACAAGTCCAGCCATGGCGGCGGAACAAATTGGACCCCAGAAACTGGGGCTGGAGGGTTCAAATGGCTCTGAGCACTATGGGACTTAACAGCTAAGGTCATCAGTCTCCTAGAACTTAGAACTAATTAAACTTAACTAACCTAAGGACATCACACATATCCATGCCCGAGGCAGGATTCGAATCTGCGACCGTAGTGGTCGCTCGGTTCCAGACTATAGCGCCTAGAACCGCTCGGCCACCTCTGCCGGCGGGCTGGAGGGAATCAAGCTCATCCCTCTTCCCGATTCACATGAAACTACCATCTGCTCCCTAGAAAATCCTTCTACTGGTTTCATGTGGCTACACTCAAGGATGCGGAAGAAAGTGCGGATGTGTGAAGGCTGACCTACATAGCACAACAATGTGCAAAAACTGTCGTGGACAAAGCTGCACTAATTTGCCTCGCATTGATGTGACCGAAGATTTGGATGATGGTTTTATGTAAAAAAAATATTGACAAGAATTTGTTTGTTTGATAAATATTGTCGTATTTTCTTTGTCCACATGCTGTACATATGATCGGAAATATAAAATGGTTCAAATGGCTCTGAGCACTATGGGACATAACAGCTGAGGTCATCAGTCCCCTAGAACTTAGAACTAATTAAACTTAACTAACCTAAGGACATCACACATATCCATGCCCGAGGCAGGATTCGAATCTGCGACCGTAGCGGTCGCTCGGTTCCAGACTGAAGCGCCTAGAACCGCTTGGCCACACTGTCCGGCATCGTAAATATAATACAACGAAAGTTATCGTTCATTAGTTTCACAGTAATTTTTAATTTACATGAGAAATGATTTTCATTCCAATAATGTAAGTTGCATAAATCTAAAGTAAAAGACTATAAAGCAAAATCTTCCATATAAATATTTTAGCACTCATAAACTAATTACCTTGCTTAAACGCGCATTTGACCTTCTCTGAGTAGAATTTCACCAGATATATATTTTCTGTCATGTAGATAACTTAATTAAATGAACCGTTTTTCGTAAAGTTTGAAAAAAGGAAAACAAATTACATTAAGGGGTGGGGGAGGGGAAGCTCCCCCAGTAGGGGAGGGAACTTTCTGTTTTTAACTTTTCATCCCCTAAGAGTGTTATCCCAAAAAGCCGCGCAGAGTGGCAGCGCGGTTTAAGGCATCATGTCACAGACTGCGCGGCACCTCCCGCCGGAGGTTCGAGTCCGCCCTCGGGCATGGGTGTGTGTGTGTGTGTTGTTCTTAGCATAAGTTAGTTTAAGTAATGTGTAAGTCTAGGCACCGATGACCTAAGCAGTTTGGTGCCTTAGGAACTCACACACACATTTGTTATCCCAAGGTTTCAAAACTTTATAAATGTTTCCCCCATTTTTCCTAATTTGCCTGGACTACAGCGTGGAAAGGAGAGTAAGTACATGAGTTCACGAGTATAATCGAGGACTCGCGGCATTACCGCTACATTCACGACGGTTGGGCTTGACGAATATCTAGGTATATTGTAATTTGAAGTCCTCCGACGCGATTTTCTGTCTGTGTGTGAAACCAGTCTCAGGAACCACTGGCGGGATCTTCATCTACATCTACATGATTACTCTTCAATTCACAATTAAGTGCCTGGCAGAGTGTTCACCGAACCACCTTCAAGCAATTTCTCTACCCTTCCACTCTCGAAGAGCGCTCGGGAAAAACGGGCACTCAAACTTTTCCGTGCTAGCTCTGATTTCTCTTATTATATTACGATGATCATTTCTCCGTACGTAAGCTGACGACTGTAAGATATTTTCTCATTCATAAGAGATTTTTCGTGATTAAAACTTACTGAAAAAACCTTTCCGCAACGAAAAACGTCTTTGTTTTAATGATTATCTCCCCAATTCCCGTATTATATCATTGTCACTCACTACCATATTTTGCGATAACACAAAAGAAGCTGCCCTTGTTTGAATATTTTCCGTGCCCACCGCCAAACGTATCTCATGCGGATCCACACCGCGGAGCAATTCTCCAGAAGAGAGCGGACGAAAGTAATGTAGGCAGCCGGGTCAATTTTAGTGTCCCATTCCACTCGTCAGCTTTGAGCAATGATGTCACACTTAAGGCAGAGATGCTATATAGAGACAATCTATGAAGGCAACGAATCATACTCGTAAACAAACAAAGCGATAAAATTACAAACAGTTCACGTGATTAATTACTTAGTCACATACAGGGTGTTTCAAAAGTGACCGGTATATTTAAAACGGCAATAAAAACTAAACGAGCAGCGATATAATTACACCGTTTGTTGCAATATGCTTGGGACAACAGTACATTTTCAGGCGGACAAACTTTCGAAATTACAGTAGTTACAATTTTCAACAGCAGATGGCGCTGCAAGTGATGTGAAAGATATAGAAGACAACGCAGTCTGTGGGTGCGCCATTCTGTACGTCGTCTTTCTGCTGTAAGCGTGTGCTGTTCACAACGTGCAAGTGTGCTGTAGACAACATGGTTTATTCCTTAGAACAGAGGATTTTTCTGGTGTTGGAATTCCACCGCCTAGAACACAGTGTTGTTGCAACAAGACGAAGTTTTCAACGGAGGTTTAATGTAACCAAAGGACCGAAAAGCGATACAATAAAGGATCTGTTTGAAAAATTTCAACGGACTGGGAACGTGACGGATGAACGTGCTGGAAAGGTAGGGCGACCGCGTACGGCAACCACAGAGGGCAACGCGCAGCTAGTGCAGCAGGTGATCCAACAGCGGCCTCGGGTTTCCGTTCGCCGTGTTGCAGCTGCGGTCCAAATGACGCCAACGTCCACGTATCGTCTCATGCGCCAGAGTTTACACCTCTATCCATACAAAATTCAAACGCGGCAACCCCTCAGCGCCGCTACCATTGCTGCACGAGAGACATTCGCTAACGATATAGTGCACAGGATTGATGACGGTGATATGCATGCGGGCAGCATTTGGTTTACTGACGAAGCTTATTTTTACCTGGACAACTTCGTCAATAAACAGAACTGGCGCATATGGGGAACCGAAAAGCCCCATGTTGCAGTCCCATCGTCCCTGCATCCTCAAAAAGTACTGGTCTGGGCCGCCATTTCTTCCAAAGGAATCATTGGCCCATTTTCAGATCCGAAACGATTACTGCATCACGCTATCTGGACATTCTTCGTGAATTTGTGGCGGTACAAACTGCCTTAGACGACACTGCGAACGCCTCGTGGTTTATGCAAGATGGTGCCCGGCCACATCGCACGGCCGACGTCTTTAATTTCCTGAATGAATATTTCGATGATCGTGTGATTGCTTTGGGCTATGCGAAACATACAGGAGGCGGCGTGGATTGGCCTCCCTATTCGCCAGACATGAACCC
Source organism: Schistocerca serialis cubense (assembly GCF_023864345.2). Classification (NCBI taxonomy): domain Eukaryota; kingdom Metazoa; phylum Arthropoda; class Insecta; order Orthoptera; family Acrididae; genus Schistocerca; species Schistocerca serialis. The sequence continues at coordinate 653,904,445 of NC_064640.1, read as the reverse complement.
CTGTGACTTCTTTCTGTGGGGACACTTGAAAGACCAGGTGTACCGCCAGAATCCAAAAACAATTGAACAGCTGAAGCAGTACATCTCATCTGCATGTGAAGCCATTCCGCCAGACACGTTGTCAAAGGTTTCGGGTAATTTCATTAAGAGACTACGCCATATTATTGCTACGCATGGTGGATATGTGGAAAATATCGTACTATAGAGTTTCCCAGACCGCAGCGCCATCTGTTGTTGACAATTGTAACTACTGTAATTTCGAAAGTTTGTCTGCCTGAAAATGTACTGTTGTCCCAAGCATATTGCAACAAACGGTGTATTTCTATTGCTGCTCGTTTAGGTTTTATTGCCGTTTCAAATATACCGGTCATTTTTGAAACACCCTGTATTATACCGACAAGAATTAAAGGTAACGAAAATAAATAAGAACAGGAAAAAGAAGTATGCATGCCTGAAACAAATTATTGTCGTAATTTATGCGAGTAAGAAAAGCACAGAGAACCTTTAAATCCAGTACAGTATAGCGCATGGTGAAATCATAATACTATGGATCAGCGTTAACACTACTGGCCATTAAAATTGCTACACCTAGAAGAAATGCAGATGATAAACGGGTATTCATTGGACAAATATATTATACTTGAACTGACATGTGATTACATTTTCACGCAATTTGGGTGCATAGATCCTGAGAAATTAGTATCCAGAACAACCACCTCTGGCCGTAATAACGGCTTTGATACGCCTGGGCATTGAGTCAAACAGAGCTTGGATGGCGTGTACAGGTACAGCTGCCCATGCAGCTTCAATACGATACCACAGTTCATCAAGAGTAGTGACTGCCGTATTGTGACGAGCCAGTTGCTCTGCCACCATTGATCAGATGTTTTCAATTGGTGAGAGACCTGGAGAATGTGCTGGCCAGGGCAGCAGTCGAACATTTTCTGTATCCAGAAAGGCCCGTACAGGACCTACAACATGCGGTCGTACATTATTCTGCTGAAATGTAGGTTTTCGCAGGGATCGAATGAAGGGTAGAGCTACGGGTCGTAACACATCTGGAATGTAACGTCCACTGTTCAAAGTACCGTCAATGCGAACAAGAGGTGACCGAGACGTGTAACCAATGGCACCCCATACCATCACGCCGGATGATACGCCAGTATGGCGATGACGAATACACGCTTCCAATGTGCGTTCACCTCGATGTCGCCAAACACGGATGCGACCATCGTGATGCTGTAAACAGTACCTGGATTCATCCGAAAAAAATGACGTTTTGTCATTCGTGCACCCAGGCTCGTCGTTGAGTACACCATCGCAGGCGCTCCTGTCTGTGATGCAGCGTCAAGGGTAACCGCAGCCATGGTCTCCGAGCTGATAGTCCATGCTGCTGCAAACGTCGTCGAACTGTTCGTGCAGATGGTTGTTGTCTTGCCAACGTCCCCATCTGTTGACTCAGGGATCGAGACGTGGCTGCACGATCCGTTACAGCCATGCGGGTAAGATACCTGTCATCTCGACTGCTAGTGATACGAGGCCGCTGGGACCCAGCACGGCGTTCCGTATTACCCTCCTGAACCCACCGATTCCATATTCTGCTAAGAGTCATTGGATCTCGACCAAAGCGAGCAGCAATGTCGCGATACGATAAACGGCAAACGCGATAGGCTATAATCCGACCTTTATCAAAGTCGGAAACGTGGTGGTACGCATTTCTCCTCCTTACACGAGGCATCACGACAGCGTTTCACCAGGCAACGCCGGTCAACTGCTGTTGGTGTATGACAAATCGGTTGGAAACTTTCCTCATGTCAGCACGTTGTTGGTGTCGCCACCGGCCCCAACCTTGTGTGAAAGCTCTGAAAAGCTAATCATTTGCATATTACAGCATCTTCTTCCTGCCGGTTAAATTTCGCATCTGTAGCACGTAATCTTCGGGGTGTAGCAATTTTAACGGCCAGTAGTGTAACTGTTAAATCTAATGGGACGTGTACGCAAGTAACGAAAATTGACAAATAGTGCCATCTAATAAATACTGATATTCGTAACTGGAACTGACCTATATGGGTTAATTCTAGTTACCGATTCCAACCATTCCACGGTTCGTTATTTGTATCGTTTTAACAACACGTGTGCGCATTAAAGTGTTACAGGATTTCTACATATGGTATTACTACCTTCATTACTACGAAAAAGAGAAAAATTTGGAAGCTGTACCTAAAATAGTTATTAGGTATTCGTAGTAGTTCAGAGATCAGTAAGAAATCAAAAAATCCTAAAAAAAATAGTCCACAAATTTACTGCAAAAAGTATAAAATTATGAACCTTATAAAAGTTGGAATCAGTAATTAAAATCGACCTCCTATGTAGCCAGTACATGACAAACGAATTTCTACAAAAAATAAAGAATATTGAAATCGATAGCTAGAATTAACCCATGTAGCTAAATTCCAGTTACAGATTCCAACCGCTTCATGAATCATGTGTAAACTATGCAGTTGTATGCACTGAAACGTAACACCATTTCTACATTTGTAATTGCTCTCTAAAGCTGCTGCGGCGTATAACAAAAATTGAGTGTGTCCGTTTCTCCACATTTCATACTGCTGTTTCATATTTGTTGTCATTCATTTAATTTTCCCGTTTTCCTGATACATTTTAGTTTCTCTCCGCCCAAAGTCTCCACTTTCCTCCGCTTCTCCCGTTAGATTCAATAAAAAAATGGTTCAGATGGCTCTGAGCAGCATGGGACTTAACATCGGAGGTCATAGGTCCCCTAGAACTTAGAACTACTTAAACCTAACTAACCTAAGGACATCACACTCATCCATGCCCGAGGCAGGGGATTCGAACCTGCGACCGTAGCAGTCGCGCGGTTCCGGACTGAAGGGCCTAGAACCGCTCGGCCACTGCGGCCGGCTTAGGTTTAACAATTAATATAAAATTAACGCTATTTTATAGCAGAATCACTTCTCCATGTGCTTTACTGTGGTGCAATTTAAAGGTTCTCTGTGTTCTTCTAGTCGCAAAAGTTGCGAGAATACTTCTTACAGACATGAAATTTTTTTTTAAATTCTTGTTCTTATTTTCGTTATCTTCAGTTTGTTTCGATATAATTCATGAGTAAGTAAATAACTGAGTGAATGTGATTGTAATTTTATCGTATGCTACATTCGTTTGTTTACAATTATGATGGAAATGAGCGGACGGCACTGTGGGCCGGGAGTCTCGTATTCGGGGAAGTTCGGCCGCCGAGGTCAAGTACTTATTGCATTCGACGCCACATTGGGTGACTTGCCCGCCGGAGATGGGGATGAAATGCTAATGAGGACAACACAACACCAAGTCCCTGAGCGGAGAAAATCTCCTGCCTCAGACGGGAATCGAACCCGGGCCCCTTGGCGTGGCATTCCGTCGCGCTGACCACTTCTTTTTTTTTTTTTGTTCGCTTTTGTTCGTTGTATCTGCTCGGGGTGGACGTCGTAAGACACTCGTTTAAGTTCGTTGTTGATCAATTAACTCAGTTTTTTTTTTATTACAGAAGGCAGCTAACCCTCTGACCGAACACGCTGAGCTACCGTGCCGGCATCACTCAGCTAACGGGGGCGGACACGATTATGATCCGTGGCTTTCATAGACTGGCTATACGTTGCGTCTTTGCCTTAGGTAGAGCTCCCAAAAACACTTATAAGAGCCTTAGCCTTAGGTATGACGTCATTATTCAGTCTGTTTAGTAGACTTGTTGCATTCTCTAAGCGTTCAGTCAATAAATCGCTTTCCCCCCAGTACGGTTTTCACTAAAACATCGACTGATACTCGAGGAAGATTTGTGTATACGATTTACCAGCGGAAAAAATGCGCCTATTAGTGCACAAAAAATTCAAGTATCTTCTGTTTGTCCACAGCTCGTGGTCTCGCGGGAGCGTTTTCGCTTCCCGCGTGCGGGCTCCCGTGTTCGATTCCCGGAGGGGTCAGGGATTTTCACTTTCCCTGAGGTGACTGGGTGTTTTTGTGTCGTCTTCATCATCATCATTCATCCCCAGTACGGTCGGAGGAAGGCAACGGCAAACCACTTCCATTTAGGACCTTACATAGTACGGCGGTGCGGGTCTCCCGCATCGTTCCCCTACGCTCTGTCAAGAAGCATAGGACTTCATTTCCATCTTCTGTTTAAAGACCCTGACTGAAAAATGGGGTTCCAGCTGGCCTCATTCTAGCTCCCTCAGCACCCTTAAAAATTTTCACAAAAATTTTGGCATGCGAACTTTCGCACTTTTTTTAACATGCAACTCACCTCAACATCACACAAGCTCCCCTATCTGTAACTCTTTCACGCCCGTTAGTGCAACGCTGAAAGTCGCTCACACCTGTCCACAACCAGTTGCCCTTTCTCACTGACTCACTCAGCCCAACTCATTGTCAGTGTCCTTTGTGTTTCTCTATCATTGTCTCCTGTCACAGCCACAGTCCCCTTCCTTCTGTTCTACTAGTGCAGCTTCCTGTCACTGCCACTGTCTCCCTCTTGCTCTCTCTTACTGCTACTATGTCATTCATTCCTTTCTCTTGCTACTGAGTCTTCTCACTATCACTGTCTCTGTCTTCCCCGTTGTCACTGTCATATACTCTGTCTCTTATTATCACCAGCTCTCATCCACCTCTTCTTTTTCTTTATTCCTCTCCAACTGGCCAGGTCTTCTTCACTATTTTCGTAGCACTGTTCTGTCAGTATCAATTATGTTCCACTGCCACTGTGAACCTCTTTTTCGCTGACATAACAACTGTCTACTGTCTTCCAGCATTTATTACTTTTCTATCTCTTTACCACTGCCACTGTCTTCTTCTCTCTCAGCATAAAAAAGCGCGAATACATTAAAAATTTCAAAGGTGCTTGCGAAGATAGGCTGAGGCAGCTGGTACCCCACTTTTCAGACAGAATCTTTTAAATGAACAGAAATATATTCGCATTTTATTTGTGCTTCGATAGGAGCATTTTTCCGCTGGTACCCTTCTTGTCCCTGTTGCACCGGAGATGTGACTCATATGAAAAGAAATATATTGATCATTAAAATTCAGATAGTTCACTCATGTGAGACTCACATAATGCAATACTAATTTTACACCTCCGGGCGGATTTTATGCGCAAAACAATTTAGCATGTCCTTCAGTACTACAAGATGAAATTCCCAGATGATAAAGGGGACACATATCTCTCCGTGCTACGCCATTTTATAAACAATGTTCTCCCCTCAAACCGGATTTTAAGTGCCTGTTTTACGTGTATAAGTAGGGTAACTTTGAACCATCTCGGAAACGGACAAAGATATGAAGAAAATTTTCAACGCTGGTAGAGATAGGGATCTTAGGAATACATAGTAAAAATTACAGCCATTTTCTGTGCATAGCCGTCTCGGAATCAGCTACTGGGTTTTGGTACCCAAAAAACAAGTTTTGGGGTGTTGCTCGATAACGGATAAAGATTTTTGACCGCGCGGGGTAACCGCGTGGTCTAGGGCGTCTTGTCACGGTCCATGCGGCTAACCAACGCCGGAGGTTCGAGTCCTCCCTCGGGCATAGGTGTGTGTGTCGTCCTTAGTGTAAATTAATTTAAGTTAGATTAAGTAGTGTGTAAGCTTAGCGACGGATGACCTCAGCAGTTTGGTCCCATAAGACCTTACGACAAATTTCCAATTAAGATTTTTGAAAACAGAGACATGGTTCTTCTAGATAAATGTCTAGAGAATGTACTGTTATAATTTGAGCTATTTACTGTGGTTATTTATTATTCAGATTTGACCTGATATCGCATTTTACATATAGAAGTAGGGTAATTTTGAGCCTCTGAATCTTGGAAACGGGTAAGGTGTCAAAAAAAATTTCAAGGCTGTTCAAGATCGGGATTTTGGGAATCTATCGTAAAAATTTCAGCCATTTGCTATGTGTAGCCATCTTAGAATCCTCGGGTGGGTCTTCGTTTGCTGGTGACGGCGAAAATATGATAAAAAATCCTTTTTGTAGGGTTTTCCGAGGATCCGCCCACGAATTAAAGGTGCCTCCAGAAGCCTCATCAAGCCCACCGTAGACCACATCAAATGAAAACTGAACCAACCGATTTGCTCCATTTGCCGAAGCAGGAGAAGCGTTTAATATTCATAATTTGACCTTGAACAGTAGGACACTGACACTAGGACATTCCTTCTGTTGTGTGTGCAAATGGTCCCAAGCCCAAGGACCATCAAAAACAATTGATCCTATCTTTTTATCACCAATATAACCCGATGTATGAGCACAGGAAGGTCCCATTTTTATTTGCGGCGTTTTGGAACACAAAAAAGATCGTAACAATGCTTTTTATTATTTATCGAAAAAGTGTTTGCTTGGAATGCTGAACGCCACAAAATCTCCGCAGCACATGAGTTCGACTGAATCACAAATAGCACGCTTTTTGGTTGCAGAGGCACACGTTACAGAGCCAGAGAAACTGGTATAGGCATGCATATTCAAATACAGTGGTATGTAAACAGAATACGGCGCTGAGGTAGGCAAACAACACAACAAGTGAAACTCTGGAAACACAACAAGTGTCTGGCGCAGTTGTTAGATCTGTTACTGGTGTTACAATGGCAGGTTATCAAGATCTAAGTGAGTTTGAACGTGGTGTTGTAGTAGGCGCACGAGCGATGGGACATAGCATCTCCGAGATAGCGATGAAGTGGGAATTTATCCGTACGACCATTTCACGAGAGTACCGTGAATATCAGGAATCCGGCAAAACATTAAATCTCCGACATCGCTGCGCCGGAAAAAGATCCTGTAAGAACGGGACCAAAGACGACTTAAAAGAACCGGTCAACGTGACAGGAGTGCAACGCTTCCGCAAATTGCGGCAGATTTCAATGCTGGTCCATCAGCAAGTGTTAGCGTGCGAACTGTTCAACGAAACATCATCGATATGGGATTTCGGAGCCGAGGGCCCACTCGTGTGCCCTTACTGACTGCAAACACAAAGCTTTACGCCTTGCCTGGGCCCGTCAACACCGACATTGGACTGTTGATGACTGGAAGCATGCTACATCCTCGGACGAGTCTCGTTTCAAATTGTATCGACCGGATGGGCGTGTACGGTATGGAGATAACCTCATGAATGCATCGACCCTGCATGTCAGCAGGGGACTGTTTCAGCTGTGGAGGGTCTGTAATGGTGTGGGGCGTGTACAGTTTGAGTGATTTGGACCCCCGATACGTCTAGATACGACACTGACAGGTGACACGTACGTAAGTATTCTATCTGATCACCTGCATGCACTCATGTCCATTGTTCATTCGGAAGGACTTGGGCAACTCGAGCAGGAAAATGCGACACCCCACAAGCCCAGAGTTGCTACAGAGTGGTTCCAGGAACACACTTCTGAGTTTACACATTTCCGCCGGCCAGAAGACTCCTCAGACATAAACATTATTGCCCGCATCTCGTGGTCGTGCGGTAGCGTTCTCGCTTTCCACGCCCGGGTTCCCGGGTTCGATTCCCGGCGGGGTCAGGTATTTTCTCTGCCTCGTGATGGCTGGTTGTTGTGTGCTGTCCTTAGGTTAGTTAGGTTTAAGTAGTTCTAAGTTCTAGGGGACTGATGACCATAGATGTTAAGTCCCATAGTGCTCAGAGCCATTTGAACCATAAACATTATTGAGCATATCTGGGATGCCTTGCAACGTGCTGTTCAGAAGAGATCTCCACTCCCTCGTACTCTTAAGGATTTGTGGACGGCCCTGCAGGGTTCATGGTGTCATTTCCGTCCAGCACTACTTCAGACATTAGTCGAGTCCACGCAACGACTTGTTGCTGCACTTCTGATTTCTCGCCGGGGCCGTACACGATATTAGGCAGGTGTACCAGTTTCTTTGGCTCTTCAGTGTTATAACGAAGTCGTTCTGTGTCCTGTTTTCGTTTGATGGAACACCTATGTTTTCTCATGGTGGAGACTGAAGAACAAGAATACAATGATTTTGTGTTCTCGGTGTCTTCAGCGGCGGCATGTCTGAAGAAAATTTCTAGGTTTTAAAGCCGCATCAATTTGAATAAAATACTCGAGCTGGCCACCATCGTCGTCAGGAGTAAAAATCACTGACTGTCGGGACTGGCACCGTTTTCCGCTTACATAAGCACAATTGTTGCATCTGGCAACAATCAGGGAGGATCGAAACGACACATACGCGGAAGCTGATTTGGATAGCTCATAGCAACTCCGGGGTGCCGCGGGACCGAATGATTTCAAGTGGGGGCGATGCGTCGGCGTCAAGTTTGAACCAGCCGCTTCCGCCTCCCTACAAGAGTCAAGTATCCGTCTTCGCTTTATTTCGATTCCAAAGCCTGCCACACGCACTGCTAAGTGTGTACCCCTGGTATCTGTTGCGAACGCGGCAGTATCTACACACATCAAAAAAAGTTTTGCATCACCACGGTTCCGAGAGTTCCGGAGCCAGTACAGAAAATTGGAATAGAGATCAACATAAATATCATTTCCGCCCTTTTTATTGCTCATGAAAACCACAAACTGCATGTTGTACCACCATACAGGGAGACCTCCAGAGGTGGTGGTCCAGATTGCTGTACACACAGGTACCTCTAATACTCAGTAGCACGTCCTCTTGAATTGATGCACGCCTGTATTCGTCGTGGCATACTATCCACAAGCTCATCAGGGCACTGTTGGTCCAGATTGTCCCACTCCTCAAAGGTGATTCGGCGTAGATTCCTCAGAGTGGTTGGTGGGTCACGTCGTCCATAAACAGCCTTTTTCAAGCTATCCCAGGCATGTTCGATAGGGTTCAGGTCTGGAGAACATGCTGGCCACTCTAGTCGAGCGATGTGGTTGTCCTGAATGAAGTCATTCACAAAATGTGCACGATGGAGGCGTGAATTGTCGTCCATGAAATCGAATGCCTCGCCAATATGATGCCGATATGGTTGCACTATCGATCGGAAGACGGCATTCACGTATCCTACAACCGTTACGGCGCCTTCCATGACCACCAGCGGCCTACGTCGGCCCCACATGATGCCACTCCAAAACAGCAGGGAACCTCCACCTTGCTTGTGTCCAAGGCATTTAGCCTGACCAGGTTGCCTCCAAACACGTCTCCGACGATTGTCTGATTGAAGGCATATGCTTCACCCATCAGTGAAGAGAACGTGATGCCAATTCTGAGCGGTCCATTCAGCATGTTGTTGGGCCCATCTGTACCGCGCTGCATAGTGTCGTGGTTGCGGAGATGGACCTCGCCATGGGCGTCGGGAGTGAAGTTGTACATCATGCTGCCTATTGCACTCAGTTTGAGTCGTAACACGATGTCATGTGGCTGCACGAAAAGCATTATTCAACATGGTGGCGTTGCTGTCAGGATTCCTCCGAGTCATAATCCGTAGGTAGTGGGCATCCAATGCAGTAGTAGCCCTTGGGCGGCCTGAGCGAGGCATGTCATCGACAGCTCTTGTCTCTCTGTATCTCCTCCATGTCCGAACAACATCGCTTTGGTTTACTCCGAGACGCTTGGACATTTCCCTTGTTGATAGCCCTTCCTGGCACAAAGTAACAATGCGCACGCGATCGAACCGCAGTACTGACCGTCTAGGCATGGCTGAATACAGACACACGAGCCGTGTACTTCCTTCCTGGTGGAACGACTGGAACTGATCGGCTGTCGGGCCTCCTCCGTCTAATAGGCGCTGCTCATGCATGTTTGTTTACATCTTTGTGCTGGTTTAGTGACATCTCTGAACACTCAAAGGGACTGTGTCTGTGATGCAATATCCACAGTCAACGTCTGTCTTGAGGAGTTCTGGGAACTGGGGTGATGGAAAACATTTTTTGGTGTGTGCATATAGATCAAACAGTACGGACATTGCGGACTGTTGTACCGACATATTAAATAGAAGAAGGTTGACATGTTGGCCATAGCTGAGTATTTCCTGGAAAACAGACACAAAATAAAATTTGAAAAGACGAGCGTCTTGGCTCATGCGTCAACATATTGGGATTCCTTTATAAAGGAGGGGGATGAGATTAGAATAAACAGCAACATGTTGACAGAGACCAGAGGCACAGACTTACTAAAGCGTGAGGGTAGGCTCAGGATGTCGAAAGAAAGCAGAGACGGATGCTTGACGCTTGTGGGGAGGCGGGAGCGGCAGTTTCGAACTTGGTGCCAGCCCGTCGCGCTACTTGACTGTCCTCTGCCCCGCGGCGAGCCGGAGCTGCTATGAACTGTTCGACTCACCTTCCGCGCACACATCGTTTCGACCCTCTCCGACTGGTGCGCGATGCTGTAATCATGCCTTTGTAAGCAGAAAATGGTGCCAACTCAGACAGTCAGTGTTTTGTACTCCTGACGACGTTGTCGGAGATAGCCATAGAAAACTCGAGTATTTTATTCGAAATGACGCGGCTTAAAAACCGAGTTTTATTCATACAACCATTTTGTTTGCACTATACAAACTATGTACAATTTTCGTCTGCAGCGTCGAAATTTTTAAAACGTCACTATTTCTCTTCTGGAGATTATTTGCAATTATGCACACTCCACACTTGATTTTCGTTTTACATCGTCTACAGCCTCACAAAACACAGCTTCGTTAGAGGCCATCTGATCCTGACGGTCGGTCATTTTCGCCCTGTCAGTACTACACACCAACAGTAAGACAGTGCACTCAGCATCAGTATTGCATCACGGCTAGTGACGAGTCGACGAGTACGAAGCGACCACAGCGCCACCGTTCTCAGATTCGTCATACTCGCGGAACTACAGCGGGAAGGAGAGAAGCCAGAACAGACTGCCGTCAGAGGGGCGCCTTGATTTCTAATGTATGCCACCCTCAGCATTAGACACCTACTCGCTCCGTTTCTGATCTCAAATGTTCAAATGTGTACGAATTCCTAAGGGACCAAACTGCTGAGGTCATCGGTCCCTAGACTTACCACTACTTAAACTAACTTAAAGTAACTTATGCTATGAACAACACACACACACATGCCCGAGGGAGGACTCGAACCTCCGGCGGAAGGTTCCGCGCAATCCGTGACATAGCGCCCTAAACCGCTCTGTCACACCGCGCGGCGTTTCTATCTCTGATGTGAATTGTGTGCGCTGTGCGTATAGCCCAGTCAAATTAAGAAAAATGAACCATAAACCTGGGCAAAATGCCTTCACAAGCGATTGAAGTGGTGTTCAACCCAACAACTGTCCGAAATCAGACAAAATTGGACTATGGGAAAGTAGAGAAAAATCAAATTAAATATTTTGTCTGTTTTTCGAAGTATTGATTAGCTAGTTTGAAGGTACAGGGTGACACAAGTGAGATGGGCAGTTTTTAATAAAGGGTGCTTGGTCACTTTTAAAATTAATGTATGTTTATTGACATTAAATGAAAGCCCATAACTTGCCATTTAAAGTAAGTCAGATATACTTGTGAGAAATTATGTCGTCGAGTTGATGTCCATCATTTCAAATGTAGAATTCAGGTCTCTTCTTCAAAACCCCCATCACACGGACCAATGTCTCTGCAGGAATGACAGCAATTCCTTGAATAACTGCGTTTTCCAACTGGTCCAAATTTCGCGATTTGTGTTTAAAGACGCGACTCTTGAGTTATCCCCAACAGAAAAAATGTCACACACTGATAAGTCCGGATATCTGGGAGGCCAAGAAACACGAACTTACCTCTCGATTATGTGCGATAAATGTTTGATGGGATCCGTGTTGAGCCATGTGGGTGGCCAGATCATTTGCTCGAATTGTCCAGAATGTTCTTCAAACCAGTCGCGAGGAACTGTGGCCTGGTGACATGGTGCATTGTCATTCATAAAAATTCCATCGTTATATGGATTTAAAAAAATGGTTCAAATGGCTCTGAGCACTATGGGACTCACCATCTTAGGTCATAAGTCCCCTAGAACTTAGAACTACTTAAACCTAACTAACCTAAGGACATCACACACACCCATGCCTGAGGCAGGATTCGAACCTGCGACCGTAGCAGTCCCGCGGTTCCGGACTGCAGCGCCAGAACCGCACGGCCACCGTGAGCCGGCATATGGATTTAAACTAGTTGTAGCGCTGTCACGTCAAGTAGTGTCAAATTCAAATACGATATAGATCTCTATAGTGTCTCCCAGCATACGAAAAATTTGTGCTTAGTTTTAATTGGGGAAAGAGCTTTGTTAATGTTTTTCAAACAGATTAAGTTTTCCTATTAGTAGATAGCTTCAAGCGTATCACAGTTTATCTAAAAAACTATTGATCCACAGCAATAATTTGTTTTTTCGTTGATAACCAAAATATCTCGCTCGACAACGTATCTCATAAAATTTTCTTATTGCGTTGTGTTTCCTATATAAGATTCTGAAAACGGCTTTCTTATTCCAGTTGTGACAGTATAAAACTCGTAAGAAGTATGAAGTGTAAAGTCTCTGCCTCCTACAAAAATAATGTAAAAAATCTGAAACTTACATATGGGATCGCTCTTGGTAGTATCTCTAACCACGTCAAAAATCTTTTCTTCATTTTAATTAGAGCCGGCATTACATTGGTTACAGAAATAGGAGAACTTGTCACGCCTGGGGAAGTCTCCTCCGTATCATTCTATGTCTCGAAAATTATTATTCGCATGAAATAATCTTGGTGTGCACACAGAATTATATGTATTTGAAATGCAGTTTAACTTACCATAAAAAGATGATGGTAGCTGGCTGAACAGTATTCCTTAGTCTCACAGAAGGAAAGAGAAACTTATCGAATAAATTCACAAACAAGATTTAGTGGAAGTAATACGTTCGTTAAAAGACACTATACACAAATCAGAGAATGGGAAAAGGCCGCTTAATTCAGAATCAAAGTCAGTGGAACTATCGATGATTATAGTGTAGCAACATAACGTTTTACCTGAGCCCAAATCAGTTCTATTGCGTTGAAATAGCGATGGTAGTATGTCAGTCTGAGCACATTATTTATGCCCGTATTTTTCTGCTGTTTAATCCACTGTTTAAACCGGGTTCTTTGGCTTGTGTTGCGACACAGGTTCTAACAATTCTGCCCTAGTCAAGTTCAAGAAAGCCCATACACAGGACAAAAAGGTGGGAAAGGGGGGGGGGGGGGGGGAGGCGGACACAGAGGCCGCCGCCGCCGACCGCAGCGCTTGGGAAAATATATACTGTAGCCAACATGTTTTTCTTTCAAGAAAATGATTTAAAATTCGGTATAAGGCAGGCTAACTGGGTTGGAACTGGAATTTTTTTATGATTGCTTACAAGCCGCCATTGGCCTGCCGAAATATTAAAAGTACTCGCCGGCCGCTGGTGGCCGAGCGGTTCTGGCGCTACAGTCTGGAACCGCGCGACCGCTACGGTCGAAGGTTCGAATCCTGCCTCGGGCATGGATGTGTGTGTTGTCCTTAGGTTAGTTAGGTTTAAGTAGTTCTAAGTTCTAGGGGAATTATGACCTCAGCAGTTGAGTCCCATAGTGCTCAGAGCCATTTGAACCATTTTTTTTAAAAGTACTCCATGCGCCCTGGTACTTGGTCAAGTTATTGTCAAACAGTATCTTACGTTTCTAAAGACACCAAACAATATTCCTTCGTTATCTTTGTGGGCACCTTATCTAGTATAATCGAATGATATGGAGCGTCATCCATAACAATTATAGAGTTTTTGGTTCAGTTTTGAAGCACAGTCTATAAATCATTTCACATAATTATTGTGATTCGTCTCTTCGTGGCAGTTGGAGGTCTTGTTTGACTTCAATAACAGCTGCCATAGTACCGCTGATGGTATCGTCTGTCCAGCTTTTGTTTAAGTTGTGTCCTGCATTCACCCATATTTCAACAGGCCCAACTGGGGGAACCATACCTAAGACTGCGAAGTTAAGGAATAACCTTAAATATCTGGGTTATTATCAATAGGGAAACAAAATCATTTTAGATTTACATTTACTAGCACAAAATCTACATGTGCAGGAAACTACAGCTGCAGAGAGGTAATACTTCCATTGAACTTTTCAAAAATATAAAAAACGGGAAATGCGCATGTGGTGTCACCGCCAGACACCACACTTGCTAGGTGGTAGCCTTTAAATCGGCCGCGGTCCGTTAGTATACGTCGGACCCGCGTGTCGCCACTGTCAGTGATAGCAGACCGAGCGCCACCACACGGCAGGTCTAGAGAGACGTACTGGCTGTGAAGCATGTATCATCAAGAGAGATGTTCTACAATTGTGGATTAAAGTTAAGTATTACATCATCTACGTACTTTATTTGCAATTCTCAAGATATTGTCCTGTTCCAGACCTCACGCCAGTCAGCGTGTAATTAAACGCGTGCATTTCGGCCTCCTCTAGAAACACAGTGTTGGTTCTTCTGCCAACACTACAAATTGGCGACGAGGATGGAATTTAACGGTCGTATTGCTCTAATTTACTTGTGTCATGGCTTCGCCAAATTCTCCAGATGTACTGTCCGAATTTTATCGCTTGCAGAATCAGCAGACGCAGGCCTTATTGGATGCCCTTGGACAGCTCGTGCAATGCAAAACGATGCGGCAGCCGCCGCTCCACCGCTACCGCAGCCACAACACGCAGCAGCACCACCTTTTCGTCCATTTGATGCGGCACTGGAAAGCTGGACGGAGTGGTCATGCCAATTTGGATTCCATCTCGCCGCCTACAGAATTCAAGGTAATGAGCGGCAGCCTCACTTATTATCATGTGTCGGCGTCCAGACGTACCGTGTGATAGTGAAATTGTTTCCCCGACGCGACGTAGCAACTCTGTCCTACGAAGAAATTTTGTCTGTATTAGATGCATATTTCAAGGAATCAGTCAATGTAGTTGCAAAAAGGTATACGTTCTTTCGTACAAAACGTCGCCTGTCAAACTAATCGGGAGTGGGTTGCAACTTTGCAAGGCCTTACAAGGGATTATGCTTTTGAGTGTGAATTTGGAATCCCTTATTCAGATACTATGGTACGTGATGCAATTGCACAGAACGTTTCTGATGTTCGTATACGGGAGCAGATTTTGAAACTAGTCAATCCCTCCCTTCAACAAGTGATAGATATATTGGATAGGCAAGACACACTTGACTTTGCTCAGGAATCATTTGAAACTTCGCCAGCTGTGTGTCACATTAACCGGCCCGCCGGGCGAGCTGCACGGAACAGTAAAACAGCCCTCGTGCCCGTCTGCGCAGCCACGTGTGCCGCGCAAGCACGCAAATGCAGTGAAATCATGCCCGCGGTGTGCTACTAGACATTCGCGTTAGAATTGCCCGTCACGCCAAGCTATTTGCTTTTTCTGTAATAAAAAAGGGCATGTTCAGAGTGTTTGCCAGAAAAAGCTCAGATCGGACACTCACAACCATTCCACGCCCTTTGCTTCACGCCGGAATCGGAATCGAACCAAGAATACTCAGGCTCGTGAACCTTCGCCCATGGACATTCATGTAGTTAATTCCACTCCGCCCAGTGCCACTCTCTCTAAAAGTGACTGTGTGCGTCCCACAAAAAGTGTGCGTCGACGTCGCCGGAAATCACGTCAATTAGCAAGTGATTCTGTACCAGTGTCTGTTCAAATTGCACGAGACAGTCGCTCTTGTCGTCAGCAGGACAATAAACTTTTTGTAGACTTGGACATTCATGGCAACGTGATCCCATTCCAGCTCGATACTGGAGCTGCAGTTTCATTGATCAATAAAGACACGTACAAACAACTGGGCACACCTCCGTTGCGTGCCGCAAATGTTACGTTAAATAGTTATTCAGGTCAGAATATCCCTGTGTTAGGACAGTGCAGCCTTCTTGCAACATACAAGGAACAAACAAAACTTGTGTCTTTTTACGTCCTTCGTTCTTCTTCTGCAGTGAACTTGTTTGGTTTAGATTTATTTCAGTTGTTTAACTTGTCTATAATCAATCAGGTCCTATCAGTGAACCAGAATGTGCCTTCATTCAGTGTTTCTCGTCTATGTCAAGAGTTTGCAGACATTTTTGCACCGGGCCTCGGTTGCGCTAAGAACTATAAAGCACATTTGGAACTGAAAGTAAATGCGCAACCAAAATTTTTCAGAGCGCGCGATGTTCCTCACGCATTGCGTGATGAGGTCGCAAGAACATTACACGAATTGGAATCACAAGGTGTGATTGAACATGTGCAGGCTTCTCTCTGGGCATCACCCTTAGTAATTTTGCCGAAACCTTCCGGAAAACTGAGACTTTGTGTGGACTTCAAAGCTACAGTGAATCCACAACTGGTGATAGCAACTTATCCTTTACCCCGCCCGGAAGATATTTTTGAAAAACTGTGCCCGGGTAAATATTTTTCGAAGTTGGACCTAGCAGATGCGTACTTGCACATACCAGTGGACGACGAATCCCAGCACGTCTTGGTGGTTAACACGCATCTTGGTTTGTACCGATTCAAAAGACTGCCATTCGGGTGTGCATCCGCCCCTGCATTGTTTCAGCAATATCTACAAACTGTTTGTGCGTCGGTCCCTACTGCAGCAAACTATCTGGACGATATTGTGATCTCCGGAAAGACGGAAGAAGAACATTTAGCCAACCTCCGAACATCATTTCAGGTCTTGCGACAAAATGGTCTTCGCTTGCGGAAGGACAAATATGTGTTTTTTGCTCGTGACTTACCATATCTGGGCCATGTACTCAATGCCCAAGGCATACATCCCAGTCCAGATCACCTCCGTGCCATACAAGACTTGCCTTCGCCGCAGAATTTGAAGCAGCTACAGAGTGTGCTGGGTAAAATAAATTACTACCATCGCTATGTGCGCAATGCCTCTTCCATTTCAGCTCTGCTTCATCGCTTACGCCGTAAAGGTGTTCCGTTTGTCTGGACGACGGAATGCGAACGCGCCTTTCGCCAGTTGAAATCGGCGTTGCTTTCAAATACTTGCCTTACGCCATTCGATCCCCAGAAACCCCTTTTGTTGATGGTAGATGCATCGGATCTCGGGATCGGTGCTGTGCTTGCGCACAAAGATGGATCGCATGATCGCCCTATTGCCTTTGCGTCCAAATTGCTCTCGTCTGCGCAAAGAAATTATTCACAGATAGAGAAAGAAGCTTTGGCTCTCGTATTTGGTGTTACTAAGTTTCATGATTTCTTGTATGGTCGTCACTTTACCATCATCACGGACCACAAACCTTTGACATCGCTTTTCTACATCTACATCTATACTCCGCGAGCCACCTTACGGTGTGTGGCGGAGGGTACTTATTGTACCACTATCTGATCCCCCCTTCCCTGTTCCATTCACGAATTGTGCGTGGGAAGAACGACTGCTTGTAAGTCTCCGTATTTGCTCTAATTTCTCGGATCTTTTCGTTGTGATCATTACGCGAGATATATGTGGGCGGTAGTAATATGTTGCCCATCTCTTCCCGGAATGTGCTCTCTCGTAATTTCGATAATAAACCTCTCCGTATTGCGTAACGCCTTTCTTGAAGTGTCCGCCACTGGAGCTTGTTCAGCATCTCCGTAACGCTCTCGCGCTGACTAAATGTCCCCATGACGAATCGCGCTGCTTTTCGCTGGATCATGTCTATCTCTTCTATTAATCCAACCTGGTAAGGGTCCCATACTGATGAGCAATACTCAAGAATCGGACGAACAAGCGTTTTGTAAGCTACTTCTTTCGTCGATGAGTCACATTTTCTTAGAATTCTTCCTATGAATCTCAACCTGGCGCCTGCTTTTCCCACTATTTGTTTTATGTGATCATTCCACTTCAGATCGCTCCGGATAGTAGCTCCTAAGTATTTTACGGTCGTTACCGCTTCCAATGATTTACCACCTATGGCATAATCGTACTGGAATGGATTTCTGCCCCTATGTATGCACATTATATTACATTTATCTACGTTTAGGGAAAGCTGCCAGCTGTCGCACCATGCATTAATCCTCTGCAGGTCCTCCTGGAGTACGTACGAGTCTTCTGATGTTGCTACTTTCTTGTAGACAACCGTGTCATCTGCAAATAGCCTCACGGAGCTACCGATGTAGTCAACTAAGTCATTTATGTATATTGTAAACAATAAAGGTCCTATCACGCTTCCCTGCGGTACTCCCGAAATTACCTCTACATCTGCAGATTTTGAACCGTTAAGAATGACATGTTGTGTTCTTTCTTCTAGGAAATCCTGAATCCAATCACAAACCTGGTCCGATATTCCGTAAGCTCGTATTTTTTTCACTAAACGTAAGTGCGGAACCGTATCAAATGCCTTCCTGAAGTCCAGGAATACGGCATCAATCTGCTCGCCAGTGTCTACGGCACTGTGAATTTCTTGGGCAAATAGGGCGAGCTGAGTTTCACATGATCTCTGTTTGCGGAATCCATGTTGGTTATGATGAAGGAGATTTGTATTATCTAAGAACGTCATAATACGAGAACACAAAACATGTTCCATTATTCTACAACAGATTGACGTAAGCGAAATAGGCCTATAATTATTCGCATCTGATTTATGACCCTTCTTGAAAATGGGAACGACCTGCGCTTTCTTCCAGTCGCTAGGTACTTTACGTTCTTCCAGCGATCTACGATAAATTGCTGATAGAAAGGGGGCAAGTTCTTTAGCATAATCACTGTAGAATCTTAAGGGTATCTCGTCTGGTCCGGATGCTTTTCCGCTACTAAGTGATAGCAGTTGTTTTTCAATTCCGATATCGTTTATTTCAATATTTTCCATTTTGGCGTCCGTGCGACGGCTGAAGTCAGGGACCGTGTTACGATTTTCCGCAGTGAAACAGTTTCGGAACACTGAATTCAGTATTTCTGCCTTTCTTCGGTCGTCCTCTGTTCCGGTGCCATCGTGGTCAACGAGTGACTGAATAGGGGATTTAGATCCGCTTACCGATTTTACATATGACCAAAACTTTTTAGGGTTCTTGTTTAGATTGTTTGCCAATGTTTTATGTTCGAATTCGTTGAATGCTTCTCTCATTGCTCTCTTTACGCTCTTTTTCGCTTCGTTCAGCTTTTCCTTATCAGCTATGATTCGACTACTCTTAAACCTATGATGAAGCTTTCTTTGTTTCCGTAGTACCTTTCGTACATGATTGTTATACCACGGTGGATCTTTCCCCTCGCTTTGGATCTTAGTCGGTACGAACTTATCTAAGGCGTACTGGACGATGTTTCTGAATTTTTTCCATTTTTGTTCCACATCTTTTTCATCCGAACAAGCCTGTACCTCCACGTACAGTGCAGAAATTCATTCGCTGGTCTATTTTCCTCTCGCAGTACCGCTAAGATATCTTGTATCGGTCCACTGCTAAGCACGGAAACGCCGATGCGTTGTCCCGTTTGCCTGTTGCTGAGGATCGAGCATTCGATTCTTCCGAACTTGCTTGCACGTTCATTGATTCGGAAACCGATGACGTGGTCGAATCGTTTCCGATTGATTTTCGTCGTGTAGCTACAGCCACAGCTGCTGACCCTGTCCTTGCTACCGTTTTGCGTTTTGTTGCTACGCAATGGCCCTTGTCAAAGTCACGGATCGAGGATCCGTTGGTTCGCCGGTTTTTTCCTCACAAGGAGAAACTTTTTGTTCGACGTGGTGTTTTGCTGTTGCGCTCTGATAATGATCAGTCCCGGGTCGTGGTCCCACGTTCGTTAAAGTCCTCTGTCTTACGACTTCTCCACCGATGACATTGGGGTATAGTGCGAACGAAACAACTTGCTCGTCAGCACTGTACTTGGTTCGGAATCGATGCTGCGATTACGAATATGTGCTCTTCTTGCATGGCGTGTGCCGAACAAAAATCCGCACCACCGCGGAAATTCTTTGCATGGCCGAAAGCCACTTCCCCTTGGCAACGCTTGCACATAGATTTTGCTGGTCCATTTTGGAATGCTCGATGGTTGGTTGTTGTCGATTCATTCAGTAATTTTCCTTTTGTTGTCCGGATGTCTTCCACGACGTCATCTGCCACCATTCAAGCGTTATCCGCTATCTTTTGTATTGAAGGTCTTCCACAGACTACTGTTTCCGACAATGGCCCACAATTCATGTCCGCAGAATTTCAGTCATTCTGCAAGGCCAATGGTATTCAACATCTGACATCCGCGCCGTTTTCACCTCAGTCAAACGGTGCCGCTGAACGATTGGTCCGGACTTTCAAGTCACAGATGTTGAAGTTGAAAAAGTCGCATTCTCAGGAGGACGCGTTATTGCTCTTTTTGTCCTCGTATCGCTCTCAGCCCCGAGATGGTCGCTCGCCGGCTGAGTTGCTCCACGGTCGTCCTCATCGAACCTTGATGTCTTTGCTGCATCCGCCGCATCAGGTTCCTGTGCAGCGGCAGACACCTGCTTTTGTTCCAGGCGACGTTGTATACTATCGCACCTGTCGAGGTTCACGGCGATGGCTCGCAGGGCGCATTCTTCGCTGCCTCGGCCGCGCTATGTATCTGGTTTTGGGGGCCTCTGGTGAGGTGCGTCGGCATCTCAATCAGCTGCGCCTCTGTCGTCGCACGGGTTCTGCCGCTCCCCGTCTGCTTTCAGCGACGGTGCCGTCCGGTCAGCGCCCTGGGGACCCATCTACTGGCTCGCCTCATCCCCAGGTGTTACCGACGCTGCCTTCCATTTTGCCACATGGCGACGCGCCGCCGCCGCCGCCGCCGCCGCCGCCTGTTCTCCCGCCGGCGACGCCCGCAGTGGACGCTTCCCTGCAGCCGCCAAGCGCCTCCCTGGGTCACGCGCCGCCGATCGCTTCCCGTGACCAGCTGTCCTCCGACATGGACCTCTTGCCCGCTCCGGACCAGATGTCGTCTTCGCCCGTCGGCTGCCCCGCCCCGATGGAGGTCGAATCTTCGGCCCCTCCTGTCTCTTTACGGGCGCATACACCGCATGTTGGCGTGCACCCTGGACTAGATTTTCAGGCGTTTCCTAGCTCCCCTCGGACCGAATGGCCGGATGCGGGTGGCACAGCCTCGCCTGTTGTTAGGCTCCCCACCTCGTCGCATACGTCAACATGGGGTCCTCCCCACGGCGGGCGGAAGCCTTATAACACAACCGTACGCCGATTTGCGGGGGAGGAATGTGGTGTCACCGCCAGACACCACACTTGCTAGGTGGTAGCCTTTAAATCGGCCGCGGTCCGTTAGTATACGTCGGACCAACGTGTCGCCACTGTCAGTGATAGCAGACCGAGCGCCACCACACGGCAGGTCTAGAGAGACGTACTGGCACTCGCCCCAGTTGTACAGCCGACTTTGCAAGGAAAGGTTCACTGACAACTACACTCTCATTTGCCGAGACGATAGTTAGCATAGCCTTCAGCTCGTCATTTGCTACGACCTAGCAAGGCGCCGTATTCAATTGATATTTATTATGTGAAGCATGTATCATCAAGAGATATGTTCTACAATTGTGGATTAAAGTTAAGTATTACATCATCTACGTACTTTATTTGCAATTCTCAAGATATTGTCCTGTTCCAGACCTCACGCCAGTCAGCGTGTAATTAAGCGCGTGCATTTCGACCTCCTCTAGAAACACAGTGTTGGCTCTTCTGCCAACACTACAGCGCACTCTTTCGTTCACCTGTTATTGAGAGAACGCAAGGCATGCCCAAAGAATACGCGTTTAGCAAATGTCACAAATGAACGCAGTATCATACCCAAATAATGAGCACTGTTCGTGGCACCATATCCAACACTTAACTGCACTGGATGGAATCCTCTGTAAACGCTAAAATCTATGTTCTCTACTCACAGCTTTCAGTCTCTTCCTTAAATTCGACTCATTCGTACCAAGTTTATAACTATGTTGTTTCGGTGTTTGATATTACAGTTACGAAAGTATCAGAATTTATCAACAGCTTGCGAGATTTTTTAAAAACATAAACAGCGCAACCGCAAGAAACTAACGCAGTGTTCGAATTTTGAAGTTTACAACTGGCGTGTGGTGGTAAGGATAACAGAGAAGAAGAGCAGCTTGAAGAACGCAATGTGATTTCTAATTTCGACGAGAGGACTGAGTCATATCTATGGGTTTAGTGTAGTCATAGAGTCAACGAAATACTTTGGCTGTTCGACGAAGAGATCAGTGGTTATGAAACGCACAGTGTGCGATCATCATGGTGGTGGGGGGGGGGGGGGGTGTTCTTTCAGGTGCATCTTTGAAGAACTCAGGCTTCATCCTCTTTTGCGGAAAGAATAAGGCCTTTGGTGTGAAGAACCGACAGGATTCACTCCGGTTTGGCCTCTTTCTGCTGACACAACCTTCCCAACAAAATGTTTTCCTTTTGGAGTTGTGGTCTTTGGGATCTTGTTAGGAGCAGAAGATATTCCTATCTCATCCATGTTATAGAGGCGATGAGCAAGAAATATTTTCACTGCATGCTTCAAATTTTTAAAAACGTCTCAGTTTACTGAAACCAATATTCCTGGAGTCCGAACTGCACGATGGTGCCTTTTTCAGAAATCTTAAACCCTGTGCTGCCCACCTACCATAGTGTCCTTCCTGAAGTGGTGATCCAGCCTCTGCGTACTCATATGCTAAATTCATGAGCTGCTTGCTGCTATACCGTAGAATCTAGTATCAAGATCTCTGATGTGGTTTGGTAATTGAACATAGCCTATGCACCTGTATATAACAAGGAAACGTCAGAACTATGTTGTCTACTTGCAGCTTTCAGACTCACTCAGTCTTTTCCTTAAGCCAGGCTCCTTCGTACCAAGCCCAGCGGCAAACTTTGTTTCTTTTCTCCATTTTCAATTCATTTTCTGCCCTCAATGAGCAGCTCTTCAGTATAGAAGAGCTTCCTGCCCGATTTTCGAACTTAATTTGAAGTCATTCAGGGACAAAACCTATCATTCGGGTTCTCGCTTCCCGCACCCGGGTTCCCGGGTTCGATTCCCGGCGGGGTCAGCGATTTTCTCTGCCTCGTGATGACTGGGTGTTGTGTGATGTACTTAGGTTAGTTAGGTTTAAGTAGTTCTAAGTTCTAGGGGACTGATGACCATAGATGTTAAGTCCCATAGTGCTCAGAGCCATTTGAACCTATCATTCGGACTCCGCAACGCACTCAAGAGCTACAGATTTACAATAGTGTCCTGAAGAGAACGCACGCACACTTTGGGGAGGTTATGTGGGCGCTCATTCGTACAGTAACAATAATTGCAGGCGATGTCAACAAATGGCAGCACACATCACATTTGCAAAACATGTGGATGCAGTACGGTAGAATGCAAGCCAACTTTTCAAAATGCAATCAAGAATTATATTATTTATACAACTTATGCAGCAGAGCACCAGAACTACGTTAAGAAAGCTGAAAAGTGATTCTTACCCGTTTCACTTCGGAATCACAGAATATCTGCACATAACTTCTACTAGGTGTTTCCGATATCACTCTGAATACAATTATGTCAGTGGCGGGCTGATCAGTTTAGTCAACTGCGCTCTCTTTGGGACTGCGCGCTCTTTGGTACATTTACCCTGTATCGTCAAAATTTGTCTGTACTAATTCGTTAATCAAGCAGCATTGCCAGGCTGCAATATCTTGGCGTTTCATTAATAGATTTATAGCACAATCGTAACTCCTTCATGACTCGCAGCAAGGACGATCTACTACCCTGAAACAGGTCCGCTGCTACAAGGGCAGCATATAGCTTTTTGAGTGTCAAATATTCCTTCTTTGAATGTCTGCATATATCTCACGACGAATCGCATCTTCCTGAAAAGGGTTCTGTGACCGTTACTCCGTGATAAATCGTATTTCTTGTGTCACAACGTAGCTTTAGCTCCAAATGTTCCAAGATTTTGCCAGCATATGGCAGAAGCATCCAGGAATCTAGTAAGCCCTCGCGCTCCGTCTCTCGGTCGTTCAAAGAAGTCTTACAAAGGTATTCATACTATGATATCGTGTGAGCAGGTCACGCACGGGCAGTGAAATCAGTAGTGAATATATCAATTTCGTACAAACAGCTGTTCTAGTGTATAATTTCCACTTTAACACTAGTAACAGATAAGATACAGATCATTCACAAATAAAATTGACTTGGAAGTTGTGTCACACGTGGCAAGTGCTTGATCTTACAAGGGAACCTCCCCATCGCACCCCCTCAGATTTAGTTATAAGTTGGCACAGTGCATAGGCCTTGATAAACTGAACACAGATCAATTGAGAAAACAGGAAGAAGTTGTGTGGAACTGTGAAAAAATAAGCAAAATATACAAACTCAGTAGTAATTGGGCCACATAAGCAATATAATGGAGCACGTAAGCTTACGAGTGCCGTGGTCCCGTGGTAGCGTGAGCAGCCGCAGATCGATAGGTCCTTGGTTCAAGTCTTCCCTCGCCTGAAAATTTTACTTTCTTTATTTTTGCATAGTTATTATCTGTCCGTTCGTTCATTGACATCTCTGTTCACTGTAATAAGTTTAGTGTCTGTGTTTTGCGACAGCATCGCAAAACCGTGCGATTAGTAGACGAAAGGACGTGCCTCTCCAATGGGGACCGAAAACATTTGATGGCAAGGTCATAGGTCAACCGATTCCTCCACAGGAAAACACATCTGATATATTCTATACGACACTGGTGACGGCATGTGCGTCACATGACAGGAATATGTTGTCGTCGACCCACCTAACTTGTACACTTGGCGAATGGGTAAAAAGATTCTTCTACCTTGCCCGATTTAGGTTTTCTTGTGGATGTGATAATCACTCCCAAAAAAGTGATGAAAACAAAGAGTTTGTCACATAAATTGAAAATAAAAAATTAAACTTTTCACTCGAAGGAAGGTTTGCACACGGACCTCTCGTTCCGCAGCTGCTCACGTTACCACGAGACTACGGCGCTCCTGCGTTAACATCGTCCTTAATGTTGCCTATCTTGCCTTGAACTACTCAGTTTGTATATTTTGCTTATTTTTTCACAGTTCCACACAACTTCTTCCTGTTTTCTCAATTGATCTGTGTTCAGTTTTTCAAGGCCTATCCACTGCCAACTTATAACTAAATCTGAGGGGGTTGCGATGGGGAGGTTCCCTTGTTAGCAATGGCCTGCTTTACCTTAGGTTTGGCGCCGAGATGGCGCCAAAGCGGGATAAAGTGGGGCATTCCGACGCAGCTGCAACACTTAAAGGAATATATACTAAGATGGTATCTGTTCTTTCGGACATGTAATTCCATTCTAACGAGCTGCATGGTCACCGATGGTGTCCGTTCTTTCGGACATGTCCAAAAAAACAGGTACCATCTTAGTATATATATCGTTAATGCTCACCGGCCACTTGACCCTCTTCTTCTTCTGTGCGAATGCACAAACAGTGCCCGAACTCTTACGGGAATCGGCAAAGCGCCGCGAGTAATGAGTATAATGGGCGGGGGCACTACGAATGTAGTGCGGGACAATACGTTGAGCATGTGGGTTTCGCGGGAGGCGTGTCCGACATAAATCCCTGCAGTCGCGCTGTCCTTCGTGTCCTCGGTGGCTCAGATGGATAGAGCGTCTGCCATGTAAACGGGAGATCCCGGGTTCGAGTCCCGGTCGGGGCACACATTTTCATCTGTCCCCGTTGACGTATGACAACGCCTATAAGCAGCTGAGGGTGTTCATTTCATTGTAACATAAAGGAACTTCGCGGCTGATAATGAACGAATGATGGACATTGTAAAAGGCCAGTGAACGTTTTGGTATTCCGTAGAGTATATTGAAGTGTAATTCCATGACATTTCCATCCGATCAAGGAAGTGCAATTGTTTGAAAAATTGGGAAGCCACATAAACCTGAAGTAAAGATAGTGAACTAAGTAACAACGATGGAGTCATTAGGCTTTGGGATTACAGTTAACCAAGTCCGTCGCGTTGGGTGTAGGGTTTCTGAAGCTAAAGGAATCAATCAACCTTTCTCTAGGGATAAGCAGATAGGTGGTTGGTTTTGGTGGGATACATTAATGCAGAGATGTAATATGACTTCCAGAACATCAGAAAACCTGTCACTCGACCGTGCTTCAACGGCAAATCGAGGCCAGCTGTATGATTTTTCTGATAAACAAGTCCGCCCCCGGTAGCTGAGTGGTCAACGCGGCAGACTGTCAATTCTAAGGGCCCAGGTTCGATTTCCGGCTGGGTCGGAGATTTTCTCCACTCAGGGACTGGGTGTTGTGTTGTCCTAATCATCATCATTTCATCCCCATCGGCGCGCAAGTCGCCGCAGTGGCGTCAAATCGAAAGACATGCAACAGGCGAGTGGTCTACCCGACGGGAGGCCCTCGTCACACGCCACCACCATCTGATAAAACAGTTAACGGGCGAATTTAACTTAGAGGGGACAAGCCAGTATGAGAAGTGGATCAAAGCAGGAGCGGCGACACATTCCATTGTTGCCAGAGGTATCCAAGGTGGCGGCGATGATGAAGTCCAAGATGGCGGCCTCTGGACTTGGCAACTGCACATGATGTCATGCACGATGGTGGATTTTGGTGGGAAGATAGGACAATTGGGCTACCTCCACTAACCTAACACTCTCCCCTCCCCCTTCTGCCAGAAAATAGCGGGAAGTTCGAATTCCATCAGGACAATGCAACACAGCTCTACTAACCTAAGAAAATTATGGGAAAATAGGTCACTTGGGCTACCTACACTAACCTAAATCATCCGACCACCGCCTCCTCCTAGGGATTGGAGGGAAATTTGAATTTTGGCGGTAAAGAAAGGCCACTTGGGCTATCTCTACTAATGTAAGAAAATGGCAGGAAAGAAAGGGCAGTTGGGCTCCCTCTACTAGCTTAAGTCATCCAACCACCACCTTGTCCTAGGAATTGTCTGGAAAAGGACTCGACCTGTGCTGGATATAAACCTTTATTTTGCATGCACTATTTATTTAAACAATTAGAGGCAGTATCGCCATCAAGTGTGTTCACTCTAAGGTCCTGAGTTCAACTGACCTAGTACACTGTACTGAAACCAGAGGGTGCTGTCGTCTGTACCATGATGTAACCCAAGATGGCTGTCTGGTGGAGGGACAAAATGACTCAGCCTGTGCTGGGCTGCTGGAGAGAGGAAAGAATGTACTTTATTTATTTCGGAACAATTTATTTAGGTCTGGATTTGAGATAGTTTATTTATCACATTGATACAAAACACACTCTCTGCATGCTTGGGGTCATGCCGCACAGTCTACAGACCTGTAAACTACTAATAAATAACGCTCTGCAGACACGCAAACAACTCTAAATTACCCAAATAATTTCAATACACAGCACACAGACATGCAAACTCCTCCTAAATAATGCAGTAGACTGACGTGCAGACACGAAATCAACTCATAAACTATCCCAATAAAGCATAGCACAGCCTACAGACCTGCTCACAGAATACTGCAACAGACTTGCAAACAACGTGCACAGGCACCACCTGCCGCCCCCTGTCCAACTGGACCACACAAGAGGCTAGCGCATGTACTCCCAGAAGTCGGGATGCACTGACAGACCCTGCAGCCATCAGTTGCCACGCACAGATGCCTGTTCGGGTCCCTCAAGCACGAGGCTGCGACATCCCTTTCATACTTAACACCTGTGAAATTCCTCTCAAAATATGTGATCACCTAGGCACCATTGCTGATGCAACTGGACGGGAGCGAAGACCTATTTGCAGAGCGCAGATGCTCCGAAGGCGCACACGCGCCGATGCCGCTACGACCCACCACCGGGTGCAAACCGGCGGGAGCCATCACCCTCACGTCACTGCTGCCTACAGCGAGCAGGTGAAAGTTGGGTCTATTTTCGGGTATACAGTTAGAGTTCTTCGAAAGTTATACTGACGTCACGAAACTCCAAGGCGCACTCATGCTGGCCACATACTCGAGACGACTCTGAGCAGCACGTGTGTTTACCATTGCTGATTTGATCGCTCTCTCTACCTGCAGTCCAACGAAGACCTAACTACCGAATGACTCACCCTCGCAGAGGCTGCAAAAATCTGCTCCAGACGAGCACAGGGCACGTTGTTCCTAGCGATCCTAATGGACCATGTGAGCTATGTCTACCCTTGCATGCATACCAAGCGTGGCTGACGCATCGCACGAAATGTTCGCCCTGCTATCAATACATGTCTCAGAAACGTTAAACATTCACAATGCTAAAAGCAAGTGCATGCTCGCGAAAACAGCGTTAATCATAAAAGCATTTTTGTTGTTTGGAAAGAGAGCTCTCTCTAAGCACAGGTGGCGAGAAATCAGAACAATTATGCAAACAGAAATTTGAAGCACCGTCTTACACAAGAGAGAAAAAAATTCCCGGAATTTTCGGTATCCTACAGCTACAGGCCTGTAGATGTCCTAACACCACAGAGGCAGATGAGTGACGGTATCCCCGCCAGCAATTGATCGTCTGCTTCAACATGTCTTTGAACACTAACGTCCTTAGAACTTTCCATACATGCCTTGCATCCATTTTGTTTGAATCTGTTTTTTAGATGTTCCTGCGCCCCAACACAAAGCATGTCTTCTGGATGAATTGGGCATTATGATTGGCTCTTATTGAATTTACCCTCCGAATTACTGATATCGCCAATGTGGAAGCACCGTCTGTCTTTTCTTTCTTTCTGCAGATAAGACTTTTAGCGGCAAAAAACTATTTTACACAGATCGCTATATTGCTCTGACAATTAAACCCTGCAATGTACCTCTACATAAAGCCAAATACTGAAATACTCTTACTCAATTACACTGCTCTGCCACTGAGGACAGGAGCTTGAATATTAAAACATGAAACCGATCTCCGACCCATCAATATATCACCGCATACTGTGTCGATCTAGTAAACATACAATTCGTATCCTGCACCATACTAAGTCAGCCCTTTTACATCATTCGTACATGTACCGCAAAGACAGACAACACCGTAGGTATACTCAAGGCACTAGATATTTACGGCAAAGTTGGGCAGGTGTCCACCACCAATGCATGACCAGAGTGCCCTCAGTGGATCGAAGTCACTGTCAGAACTGTACAGCCGGCCGGAGTGGCCGAGCGGTTCTAGGCGCTACAGTCTGGAACCACGCGACCGCTACAGTCGCAGGTTCGAATCCTGCCTTGGGCATAGATGTGTGTGATGTCCTTAGGTTAGTTAGGTTTAAGTAGTTCTAAGTTCTAGTGGACTGATGACATCAGAAGTTAAGTCCCATAGTGCTCAGAGCCAGCCAGAACTGTTCTACAAATTCGGCCTCGTTCCCCCCTCAGCACAAACCCGTTACTGTTTCTGGTCCAGATCTGGTTGCTTCCTTGCTCGCTTTTCTACACCCATTACCAGACTCTGGGATTACAAGAACATATCTAATTTCGCATGGCTTGCTAGAATATCATACCATTTTCGCGGTACTTCCCGATATCAAACACAAAGCAGTGTCCTACCGATCGCTCGCACAACATAATTCTGAGGGAACAGACTGGAAATTATTTCTCTACAAACCCAAAACATTAGCTAGGTGGGGTGTGCTGTAAATAACTGACTAACTAGAAACCTGTCACGTCTGCGAAGACATTTATGTGGAAATTCGAAAAAAACCGGAATAACGGATATTTCCACCCTCGAATACCGATGTTGGTAATGTAGCAGATTCCAAAGCCTCCCTATAATTTACAAGCTCAACTAAAGTATTTCTCATGTCTGGAAAACTGGCAAACGTGTCTTCCACGTTCCTGATGCACACACCACAATCGATCTTTTCTCAACTAAATAAAGGCGCGAAATGTATAGAAGCAATCACACGAATAATTTACATGGAAGGGAATAACGGTGCAGTGCGAACACACCACAATTTTCAATCTCCTTAAATTTCCACGAGATTACGAAAGCTATCCAACCAATACTAAGTATCAGTTCGCTATTTGGTCGTCTAGAGGACAAGGTGTTTAAGTCATCTACGCTCCTACACTCTAACAAGCCTCTCCATTCGGACAGCTCCTACAGTTAACTGGGAACATGAATCATCCCCGCACAGGTCACTGGCGCTGCACGCCAAGCACTCACAGGTAGAATCATGACCCTAAGAAATCGGTCACATATATATTTTATCCCTGTACTTACAACTAAATGTTACGATCGCTGTCTCAGTTGAACGACATTCGACGGTGAGCGAAGTATCGGAAATACACCCTGTTGGTGGCTGTGGCTCTGGAAACAGAAATATCAGTACCATTCTTACGACTTGACATACTCTTCCCTTTGTTATCACAGTACCCGACATCAAATCCATACCTTCCTTATAAACAGACATAGTCATTTCCTTTGCACACGTCAGATTACGAACACATACTTTATAAGCCTGATGCTCAACGCGAACCTAACACGCACCCCCTACTACTAAGTACAGTACTTCGTCAATAACTGATCGCTGGCGATACGAAATAATACTGACCAAAAATCAACGATGGGTGGACATGCCTCATAAATTTTTCTTGCTAGTGCTACCACCGTGTCTTAGAAAGAAAGTGAGGTTTAATCGTCTTACAAACTGTCAGATGTTACAAAAAATCAGATCCCAACAACTACTGTATGTTACCGTCACAAGCGGTCTTGGTTCTACATGTGCTCACAAGTATCCATGTTTAAGCTATATCGGCTTTATAAATCCACATATGGCATTACCTACGAATCATGTGGTATTTCCGGACAAATACCGAGACAGTGATCGCTGGAGTGTATATTATCAGACCGTCAGACCGGTTACACGTAGCCCACGATGCAACCTCAACATAAAATCACTCAATTTTAAAACTGATTTGGCTATGGAACGTGGTATGAAACCGCTATTTGCAAACCCCTCATGCTGCCGCCACTAGATAGTTCTCCCGGATTTGTAACGTATTCTATCTCAATGCCATGTCAGGGGCTCTTCGATGTATCCAGTGAGCTATAGGCGTTGACTGATTGAGAAGAATCACAAACAGTAGTAGATGTTGTGCAGATTGAGGTCGTAAGAAATGTACACATACTTTCCGGATCTCTAGTGCTACGCTATCCGCTAGAAAGCTAGAAAGGAAGTCTACGATTTGGAATCAAGTCTTTCCATTCAACCACATACATTCATTGGATGCCATGAAGAAGTCTTTTAGTGATTACAGTCAGAAGCGAATCACATTTCTGGCACTCTCGTATCTCGAAACGAGTCACCGTTCTCGAACCTATCTGCTACAGTAAAATTCCCACCTCATTTTAGGTAGCTCCTATGCATCCTGCAATTGCCCCCCCAGACTCTGCGCTACCACCCCTGCAGCTTTGTGCACATGATCATTCCAATCTAAGTCAGAACTGATTAGGGGTTGGAGGAAAACTATATCTACCAGCTTCTGCAATCCGAGTAGAAATACGTGAAACTGAGTTACTGCGACAGAACTGTGTTTTGACCAATCGATGGAAACAAAGCCTGCTCCTGCAACACGAGGCAGTATAAAAGACAGTACGGGAACTGGGTGAAGGACGTGGATTTTGCTACTGCATTGTGGTTCTTCTCCAAACTACAAGCAGGTACTATAGATCCACGACCCTCAGGGACCATTCACGTCTATCTTCCAACATTCTATCATCGTTACTCTATTCCATCCACCAGAGAAAAATTACGAACTATAAAAGCTCCACTAACTTCAACCGTTAGAGAACTCAATAAGATTTTTACCACATCTCTCTCCTCCCATATATCGAAAACAAATACTGCATGCGTGCCGGCATTGAGTACACGTGACGATCCTATTAAATATACAGGTATTGATCCACTGCACAGACCAGTTTAAAGTTTCATCACCTGTACTGTAGAGGGATGACAGTATCCCACAGACCATACCGTAAGTCACAAGAGATGCTCTCTGCGAGCCTGAGTTGTTGTTTGAAACCATGTTTTTTTCTGCTGTAATACAATTTGTACACTGCCATACATAGTGTTTAATTTATGCCTGCCGGAGTGGCCGAGCGGTTCTAGGAACTTCAGTCTGGAACCGCACGACCGCTACGGTCGCAGGTTCGAAACCTGCATCGTTCATGGATGTGTGTGATATCCTTAGGTTAGTTAGGTTTAAGTAGTTCTAAGTTCTAGGGGACTGATGACCTCAGATGTTAAGTCCCATAGTGTTCAGAGCCTTTTTTTTTTTTTTTTTTTGCTTAATTTATGATCTATGCTGATGGGAGTCACAGAGCATTCTCGCAGTCTTAGGGTAAAATTGCAGACTGAAAGACCACCCTCAGACTGTCATTGAGCAACCCGTCAGCAACACAGTTACCGATTTAATCTGCAATCGACCAGAAGTAGAGCGTTATATTCCACGTCTCATGAATGAATGGAGCTTGTCGAGTCCTCGCCCATCCAGGTGCACAAGATTTCTCGAGATGCGTCAGTATCAGAGAGATTAGCTCTCCTTATCGATGTATAGTAACAGATTTGAAAGTATTGTGATGTAATAACAGACGTTGAAGAAGAACAAGAAATGGGTGATTTTTATGCACGATGGAGCTCCAGACGGATGGAGTTCGAAGCATTTTTATGTAAATCAACCAAGCTATTAATTTTAAAGTATTGTTCCAGAATCTAAACACACGTACTCCTAAGGCTACAACGTTCTACACTTAAAACGGGCTATAATGTTAGATCACTTGCGTTTCCGACACATCAGTCGTGTGGAATGTAGTCCTGTTAATATTCAAATGTAAGAAATATATTTGAAGCGCGTGACATACATCCTTCTTCCCGGTTTCTCTACGATACACTATCTTATCGAACTGTAAAACAAGAAAACTACCTCTTTAAAACATTGGGTCTGTGTGACATATGCACAATATAGCTTTCCAGAGATATATAGCGTCCACTGTTCACATCTGATCACACTTCAGAAATTATACTATGCCTGCATCAGCCCTATATGCGATTACGGTTAGTAACGGGGAATCCCTCTTACAAGGAAACAGATAAACGCATGGCAGCGGCATCCGACATGAGAAAATTACAAGTCATTCCGCCACTAACTCTGTTAACAGCACAACTGTCATGCAAATGTATACACGGGGATTGCAGTGCCTCACAAGCACCTATCGCTAACTTAGTTATGACGCTGAAATCTTGATTTTACATCCAAGATGTGACAGCGGGATGGAGAACATCGCATAAATCATAGTTCGTTTAGAGGAATGTGTCATGTTTCATCACACATGAGATGGACGTCCTCTGATGACCAACAGGTTTACCATTAATGAGTGCAAGTAGATAGTGATTTAAATCACATACAGAACACGTGGATGTATAAGAGTCGAACGCAGGCTATGTCACGCGTCTGATGCACCCTGACAGAACAGTGGAAAAATTAACCTACAGCAACTTCTCCCTCTCTAGAATGCATCATCAGTCCACCATTAAATTGTACATCGTTACAGCTAAATCTCAATCGATCACCCCATCCACTATCTGTCATCCTTTACTGCAGATGCATGTAAGTTTAGAGGCGGATGGTTCTCTGCCTTTCTGAAAAGCGTCAAATACAGTAGTCAACTCGCCTGTATCAATGGTACTTCAATAGCCATACAGTATAATGCTGCCTCGATGGAAAAAAAAATTACAGCTTCCCTGATTCCCTTCGCTTCCATGCCGACAATTTCTCAGGTTCCTCTTGGCGTCGCATACTTGTTCCCATGTACAAATTGCTCTGCGCCAACCAGAAGATATGCAAGTACTTCCTCAATTTCCCCGCGTTTCGGTGTATATTTGGTCAATTTATACCCATCCCCCCGTCAATTTTAGCAATGCTATCGATTTTATGTCAGTTCCATCCATATGATCATGACATAACGTCTCGTTCTGTGATCCAAAATTGCTTGTAAATGTAGTACATCTGCCAACACCTAGCCCAAATTTTCTGATCGGGAGGCGTAGTATAGCATTGTACTCGATTGTATCCAGTAACATCCACATTTGGAGAATGTTTGCTCTGTTTTCTGTATATCTGTGTATATCCATGCATCGCAGATGGCTCCCAGGACCCGCAGTAGACCGGTGTTAGTGTTTGACTTTGGATCCACTGCGCGTTATTTCCGGAGCGATGTTCGGGTGCGAATCCACAATACGCCATGCTCGGGATTGGGTTTGAAGGTGGATCCGCCATGCACAATGTACGGAGCGACTTCTCCATATGATCCAATGCATGTATGTGGTTGAATGGAAAGACTTGATTACAAATTATAGACATCATTTCCAGCTTTCTATCGGATAGCGTAGCACTAGAGATCTGAAAAGTATATGTACACTTCTTACGACCTCAATCTTTACACCATCTACTACTGTTTGTGATCCTTCTCGATCAGGCATCGCCTATAACTCACTGGATATACCGCAGAACCTCTGACATGGTATTGAGATAGAATATGTTACAAATCCGGGAGAACTATCTAGTGGCGGCGGCGTGAGGGGATTGCAAATAGCGGTTTCATACCACGTTCCTTTAGCCGTATCACTTTAGAAATCCAGCGATTTTATGTCGATATTGCATCGTGGGCTACGTGTAACCAGACTGCTGGTCTGATAATATACACTCCAGCGATCACCGTCTCGGTATTTGTCTGGAAAAACCACATGATTCGTAGGTAATGCCATATATGGATTTATAAAGCCGATATAGCTTTTAACATGAATACTTGTGGGCACATATAGAACCAAGACCGCTTGTGACAGTAACATACAGTAGTTGTTGGGATCTGATTTTTTTTTAACATCTGACAGTTTGTAAGACGATTAAACCTCACTTTCTTTCTAAGACACGGTGGTAGCACTAGCAAGAAAAATTTATGAGGCATGTCCACCCATCGTTGATTTTTGGTCAGTATTATTTCGTATCGCCAGCGATCAGTTATTGACCAAATATTGCACTTAGTATTAGGGGGTGAGTGATAGGTTCGCCTTGAGCATCAGCCTTATGAAGTATGTGCCTGTGTTCCAACATGTGCAAAGGAAATGACTATGTCCGTTCAGAAGGAAGGTATGGATCTGACGTCGAGTACTGTGACAGCAAAGGGAAGAGTATGTCAAGTCATAAGAATGGTATTGATATTTCTATTTCCAGAGCCACAGCCACCAACAGGGTGTATTTCTGATACCTCGCTCACTGTCGAATGTCGCTCGACTGAGACACCGATCGTAACATTTAGTTGTAAGTACAGGGATAAAATATATATGTGACCGATTTCTTAGGGTCATGATTCTACCTGTGAGTGCTTGGCGTGCAGCGCCAGTGACCTGTGCGGGGATGATTCATGTTCCCAGTTAACTGTAGATGTCCAAATGGAGAGGCTTGTTAGAGTGTAGAAGTGTAGAGGTCTAGATGGTCGAATGGCGAACTAATACTTACAAGGGAACATCCCCATCGCACCCCCCTCAGATTTAGTTATAAGTTGGCACAGTGGACATGCCTTGAAAAACTAAACACAGACCAATCAAGAAAACAGGAAGAAGTTGTGTGGAACTATGAAAAAAAAAGCAAAATATACAAACTGAGTAGTCCATGCACACGACAGGCAACATCAAGGCTAATGTCAGCACAGGAGCGCCGTGGTCCCGTGGTTAGGGTGAGCAGCTGCCGAGCCAGAGGTCCTTGGTTCAAGTCTTCCCTCAAGTGAAAAGTTTAGTTTTTTATTTTCAGACAATTATTATCTGTCCGTCCGATGTGATCACTTTTTTTTGGGAGTGGTTATCACATCCACAAGAAAACCTAAATCGGGCAAGGTAGAAGAATCTTTTTACCCATTCGCCAAGTGTACAAGGTAGGTGGGTCGACAACATATTCATGTCATGTGACGCACATGCCGTCACCAGTGTCGAATAGAATACATCAGACGTGTTTTCCTGTGGAGGAATCGGTTGACCTATGACCTTGCGATCAAATGTATTCGGTTACCATTGGAGAGGCATGTCCTTTCGTCTACTAATCGCACGGTTTTGCGGTGCGGTCGCAAAACACAGACACTAAACTTATTACAGTGAACAGAGACGTTAATGAACGAACGGACAGATCATAACTTTGCGAAAATAAAAAAAGTAAAATTTTCACGTGAGGGAAGATTTGAACCAATGACCTCTCGTTCTGCAGTTGCTCGCGCTAACCACGGGACCACGGCGCTCCTAAGCTTATATAAGCCTTGATGTTGCTTATCTTTTACATGGGCTACTCAGTTTGTATATTTTGCTTATTTTTTTCATAGTTCCACACAACTTCTTCATGTTTTCTCGATTGATTTGTGTTCAGTTTTTCAAGGCATGTCCACTGTGCCAACTTATAACTAAATCTGAGGGGGGTGCGATGGGGAGATTCCCTTGTTAGTATTGGTTGGATAACTTTTGTAATCGCGTGGAAATTTAAGAAGATTGAAAATTGTGGTGTGTTTGCACTGGACCGTTGTTCCCTCCTATGTAAACTGTTCGATTGACTGCTTTTTGCACATTTCGCGCCTTTATTTAGTTGAGAGAAGATCGATTGTGGTGTGTGCATCAGGCATGTGGAAGACACGTTTGCCGGTTCTCTAGACATGAGAAACACTTTAGTTGAGCTTGTAAATTATAGGGAGGCTTTGGAATCTGCTACATCATCAACATTGGTATTTGCGAATGAAAATATCAGTTTTCTCTGTTTCTTTCTTCGTGTTTCCACGTAAATGTCTTGGCAGACGTGACAGGTTTCTAGTTAGTCAGTTATTTACAGCACGCCCCACCTATCTAAACTTCCAGGTTTGTAGTGAAATAATTTCCGGTCTATATCTTCAGAATTATGCTGTGCGAGCACTCAGTAGGATACTAGTGTGTGCTTGATATCGGGAAGTACCGCTAAAATGGTATGATATTCTAGCAAGCCATGCGAAATTAGATATGTTCTTGTAATCCCAGAGTCTGGTGATGGGTGCAGAAAAGCGAGCAAGGAAGCAACCAGGTCTGGACCAGAAACAGTAACGGGTTTGTGCCGAGGGGTGAATGAGGCCGAATTTGTAGAACAGTTCTGAGAGTGATTTAGATCCACTGAGAGCACTCTGGTCATGCATTGGTGGTGGACGCCTGCCCAATTTCGCCATATATATCTAGTACCGCAAGTATACCTATGATGATGTCTGTCTTCATGGTATATGTACAAATGATGTAAAAGGGCTGACTTAGTATGGTGCAGGATACGAATTTTATGTTTACTAAATTGACACGGTATGCAGTGATATATTGAAGGGTCAGAGATCGATTTCACGTTTTAATATTCAAGCTCCTGTCCTCAATGGGAGAGCAGTGTAATTGAGTAAGAGTCTCTCTGTATTTGACGATATGTGGAGGTACATTGCAGGGTTTAATTGTCAGTGCAACATGGCGTTCTGTGTAAAATAGTTTTTTGCCGCTGAACGTCTCATCTGCAGAAAGAAAGAAAAGGCGGATGGTGCTTCCACATTGGCGGTATCAGTAATTCGGAGGGTAAATTCATTAAGAGCCAATCATAATGCCCGATTCCTTCAGAAGACATGCTTTGTGTTGGGATGCACAAACATCTAAAAAACTGATTCGAACAAAATGGATGCACGGTATGTATGGAAAGTTCTGAGAAAGTTAGTGTTCAAAGACAAGTTGAAGCAGATCATCCATCTCTGGTGGGGATGCCGTCACTCATCCGCCACTGTGGTATTAGGACATCTCCAGGCCTGTAGCTGTAGGATACTGAAAATTCCGGCCATTTTTTTCTCTCTTCTGTAACGCAGTGCTTCGAATTCTGTTTGCGTAATTGTTCTGATTTCCCTCCATCTGTGCTTAGAAAGAGCTCTCTTTCCAAGCAACAAGAATGCTTTTATGATTATCAGTGTTTTAAAACTAGAGACTTAAATTAAAAACTGTAAGACGCAATCGCCAGCTCCTAAAATAACGCGGCATAACTAATTTATCTCGATGCTGCTGCATGTGCTGCTGCTCGACGACTGGCGCTGTCTTTCGAGATACATTACTTATATAGCTACCAGTTATCAAACCACAACTTCCGGGGTGCGGCGCAGTGGCAGCGAAAGCGGAAGGGCGTTGACCGGAAGTTTTGAATTTAGTGCTGCGGCCGTCTTGTTAAAACTAGAGACAGCCTGGCGCGGCAGATAGGCAACCAGCTACACCACTTTCGAGACGGGCTATTCGCCCAAATGAACAAATATTAATGAGCATTTAGCATCACAGGATACCCTAGAGAATATCCCAGGTTGCCCCAGAGAGCTACAACACCAACAAGACTCGCTTCTCGGCTTTTGGCAAGATCAATGCGTAGTTTTTTTAATACATAATTATTAAGTATAAGGAAGGGAAATTTATTTAATTTCTATAATAATGAGTCAGATCACCAACGAGTGCTATCTTATTACAGTTGTCAGCACCTTTCACCCACAGTGGGACAGGTTCTGATTCATTTATTTTACGATGATTCCTGGTCCTGAGAACCAAAGGCATAGTCGACATGTAATAAGATGAACCCTTATCTCTTTTGTAAACTTCAAAAATCTGAAATTTCCAATAAGCGATGACATCATGTGAATTGAAATTATCTAGCCCTTTTACA
Organism: Schistocerca serialis cubense; assembly: GCF_023864345.2. Taxonomy (NCBI): domain Eukaryota; kingdom Metazoa; phylum Arthropoda; class Insecta; order Orthoptera; family Acrididae; genus Schistocerca; species Schistocerca serialis. The sequence continues at coordinate 653,865,842 of NC_064640.1, read as the reverse complement.
TTATCGACTTTTGGTCCACGTACAAGAGCGAGAGTGAACAAATGAACACGGTAATGGCTGGGTCACCGTTGCTCTTGTACGTGGACCAAAAGTTGATAAAGTAAAAGGGCTAGATAATTTCAACGCACGTGATGTCATCACTTATCGGAGCGTCCCAGCACTTGCTTCACAGTTCCACTTAGCACAGTGGGTAGGAAAGGTCAGTTGTATACGTGGCTTGTGAGTATGTTTGGTGACAAACTTTTTGAGTACTGTATTGCTGAAGTGGATTACCATAATCATACAGGTAAACACATACACAGTTACTTCACACTTAAAGAAGAAGTGTACCTCGATTACATTAGAGCAAAGTTTGTTGAGACATATCAGTATGTGACAGGTTTTGATTTGCTGAATATTAGGTTTAGATGGAAGTGGTTAAAATATGTAACTAAAGAAAATTCAAATCCTTTGACCAACATTAAAAAAGTGACTTAAGTTTTTATTAGCAGTTGTGCAAATTTGCTGAGAAGTTTGATTCATCTGTGATTGACATTACACATCCATTTGTAGTTAAGCATTCATGTAAACTTAAAGTTATGAAGATGTTTGTTCACGATTATAGGCTGAAGAATTCAAGGTCAGTTACATTGACTAGTGAGTGTGCACAGGCTTTTAGTGGTGAAAACGTTTAATGTTTCTGAGACATGTATTGATAGCAGGGCGAACATTTCAGGCAATGTGTCAGCCATGCTGGGTATGCGTGCAAGGCTAGACATGGCTCGCACGGTCCATTAGGATTGCTAGGAGCAATGCACCCTGTGCTATTCTGGAACGGATTTCTGCAGCATCTGCAATGGACAGTCATTCAGTAGTTGGTTCACCAGCAATGATAAACACACATGCTACCTAGAAGCATCTCGCATATGGGGCCAGCACGAGGGCTCCTTGGAGTTCTGTGACGTCAGTATGACACTCAAAGAACTCTAACTGTATCCCCAAAAATACACTTAACTTTCACCTGCTCACTGTAGGCAGCAGCGGCGCGAGAGCAATGGCTCGCGCTGGTTTGCATCCAGCAGTGGCTCGCAGCGGTGTCGACGTGTGCACGCCCTTGGAGCGTCTGCACTCTGCAAATAGGTCTTCACTCCCATCCGGTCACATCAGCAACGGTGCCTAGGTGATCACAAATTTCGAGAGGAATTTCTCAGGTGTTAAGTATGAAAGGGATACCGCTGCCTCATGCTTGAGGTACCCAAATGGTCACCTGTGCGTGGCTTGGCAGTTGGCAGCTGCAGGGTCTGTCAGTGCATCCCGACTTCTGGGAGCATGTGCGGTAGCCTCCTGTGTGGTCCAGTGGACAGGGGGTAGCAAGCAGTGCCTGTGCACAATGCTTGAGTGTCTGTTGCATTATTTTATGAGCAGCTCCATAGGCTGCACTGTGTGTTATTGAGTTACTTTATGAGTTGATTCCGTGTCTGCACATCAGTGTACTGCATTATTTAGGAAGAATTTTCATTTCTGTTTGCTGTTTACTGAAATCATTTGGGTAATTTAGGAGTTGTTTTCTTGTCTGTAGAGCGTTATTTAGGAGTAGTTTACAGGTCTGTAGGTTGTGTGGAGTGACCACAAGCATAACAGAGCTTGTATTTTGTGTCAGTGTGATGTCTCAAATCGATAACTAAATAAATTGTTCAAAAATAAAAAAGTACACTCCTTCCTCTCTCCAGCAGCCCAGCACAGACTGAGTCATTTTGTCCCCACTCCAGACAGCGATCATGAGTTATGTCATAGAACAGATAAGAGCACCCTGTGGTGGTGGTACTGTGTACTAGGTCCAGACCTCGTGGTGACGAAACTGTTGCATCCATTTCTCCCCACCATCTTGGGTTACATCACAGAATGGATGCCACTGTCCACTGGTGGCAGTACTAGGTCGAGACCCCGTGGTGAATACTGTTTCCCACCATTTCCCCATCCCCACCCCCATCCCAGACTACCACCTTGGATTGCGTCACGGAATGGACGACAGCGCCCTTTGGTGGCAGTACTGTGTACTAGGTCAGTTGAGCTCTGGATCTCGGGGTGAACACACTTGATGCCTGTATTGCCTCTAATTTTTTAACTAAATAGTGCATGCAAAATAAAGACTTATGTCCAGCACATGTTGAGTCCTTTTCCAGCCAATTGCTAGGACGAGGTGGTGGTCAGATGACTTATGTCAGTGAAGGTAGCCTAACTGCCTTTTCTTTCCTACCATTTTCTTACGTTGGTAGAGACAGTTCAAGTGGCCTTTCTTTACCGCCAAAATTCAAATTTCCCTCCAATCCCTAAGAGGATTTGGTGGTCAGATGACTTAGGTTAGTGGAGGTAGCCCAAGTGACTTACTTTCCCATCATTTTCTTAGGTTGGTAGAGGTGTGTTGCATTTTCCTGATAGAATGTGAACATTGCTCCATTTTCTTGGGGAGGGGAGGGTGGAGGGGAGGGGGTTCGGTTAGTGTAGGTAGCCCAATTGACCTACCTTCCCGCCAAATTCCGCCATCTTGAATGATGTCATGCGCTGTTGCCAATTCTACAGGCCACCATCTTGGATGACGTCATCGTCACCATCTTCGATACATCTGGCAACAATGGAGTGTGTCGCTGCTCTGGCTTTGTTCCACTACTAGTATGGCTATCGGATTGTGACAAAGCAGGGCTTTCATAAGTTCATAAGTCTGGCATGTTTGTCAGTCAAGTAGGAAATAAACACATTTATAAGCAAAGAGCTGCAGAGAAATGGGAAATACTACGACTGTCCTTTGTTGGGTAAGTGCTTGTTTGCGAAGGGGTATAGATGAATGACTAATTGTCTGAGTCACCCATGCCTTCACTAACCACCTCTCTACAAAAGGTTGAATAAATGCAGATCTATTTCTGGATGGTTTCGGGGCAGCTGAGAATGGTGTTCACATTGTGACATTCCCTGCTGACACACCTCACCATTCCAAGCCTCTGGAAGTCAGGGGGTTTATAAACCTCTTAAGGAATTGTGGAAAAGTAGTTTGCTGGATATGTGACTGTTCGTCTTAGAGAGAAACAACTTTGTTATGATTTCAATAAACTTCTTGCTGCAGCTTATCAAGACGCCTTTCAGCGTTCTGCGAACGTAATTTCTCCAAGAAAACGACATCAGGAGGCGGCAGGCATATTATATACTGGGTGTTACAAAAGGGTACGGCCAAACATTCAGGAAACATTCCTCACACACAAATAAAGGAAAGATGTTATGTGGACATGTGTCTGGAAACGCTTAATTTCCATGTTAGAACTCATTTTAGTTTCGTCAGTATGTACTGTACTTCCTCGATTCACCGCCAGCTGGCCCAATTGAAGGAAGGTAATGTTGACTTCGGTGCTTGTGTTGACATTGCTCTACAAGTACTAGCATCAAGCACATCAGTACGTAACATCAACAGGTTAGTGTTAATCACGAGCGTGGTTTTGCAGTCAGTGCAATGTTTACAAATGCGGAGTTGGCAGATGCCCATTTGATGTATGGATTAGCACGGGGCAATAGCCGTGGCGCGGTACGTTTGTATCGAGACAGATTTCCACAACGAAGGTGTCCCGACAGGAAGACGTTCGAAGCAATTGATCGGCGTCTTAGGGAGCACGGAACATTCCAGCCTATGACTCGCGGCTGGGGAAGACCTAGAACGACGAGGACACCTGCAATGCACGAGGCAATTCTTCGTGCAGTTGACGATAACCCTAATAACAGCGTCAGAGAAGGTGCTGCTGTACAAGGTAACGTTGACCGCGTCACTGTACGGAGAGTGCTACTGGAGAACCAGTAGTTTCCGTACCATGTACAGCGTGTGCAGGCACTATCAGCAGCTGATTGGCCTCCACGGGTACACTTCTGCGAATGGTTCATCCAACAATGTTTCAGTCCTCATTTCAGTGCAAATGTTCTCTTCACGGATGAGGCTTCATTCCAACGTGATCAAATTGTAAATTTTCACAATCAACATGTGTGGGCTGACGAGAATCCGCACGCAATTGTGCAATCACGTCATCAACACAGATTTTCTGTGAACGTTTGGGCAGGCACTGTTGGTGGTGTCTTCATTGGGCCCCATGTTCTTCCACCTACGCTCAATGGAGCACGTTATCATGATTTCATACAGGATACTCTACCTGTGCTGCTGGAACATGTGCCTTTACAAGTTCGACAAAACATGTGGTTCATGCACGATGGAGCTCCTGCACATTTCAGTCGAAGTGTTCGTTCGCTTCTCAACAACAGATTCGGTGACCGACGGATTGGTAGAGGCGGACCAATTCCGTGGCCTCCACGCTCTCCTGACCTCAACCCTCTTGACTTTCATTTATGGGGGCATTTGAAAGCTCTTGTCTACGCAACCCCGGTACCAAATGCAGAGACTCTTCGTGCTCGTATTGTGGACGGCTGTGATACAATACGCCATTCTCTAGGGCTGCATCAGCGCATCAGGGATTCCATGCGACGGAGGGTGGATGCATGTATCCTCGCTAACGGAGGGCATTTTGAACATTTCCTGTAACAAAGTGTTTGAAGTCACGCTGGTACGTTCTGTTGCTGTGTGTTTCCATTCCATGATTAATGTGATTTGAAGAGAAGTAATAAAATGAGCTCTAACATCGAAAGTAAGCGTTTCCGGACACACGTCCACATAACATATTTTCTTTTTTTGTGTGTGAGAAATGTTTCCTGAAAGTTTGGCCGTACCTTTTTGTAACACCCTGTATATTATGTGTGATGGGGTGAGGAATCAAATAGTGGCTATGAACAGCTCTGTAGACTTAAAACAACAGCATACATTTTGTTTGAGTATTTCTTTTCTGGAATTCATTTTCTTGTTTTTCTAACTATTTTATACAGTAGAGTGTTTCACAGTGGTCTGTAAAAGGTGACAAACTTATGCACATGATTTGAATACCTCTCTTACATTAAAAGCTAGTTTCCAAAATCTAAAAGTTACTCTTCATCGTAAACAGCTTACTATCACGGAATAACTAGGACACTTTCATGGCGTATCTTGGATATCACGGCTTTACCTACTCCTACTACCAATATTTGTATGTTCATTCCAAGAAATAACATGCAGTTATTTGTAATATATACTGAGGTTACAAAATTCATGGGATACCGCCTAATATCGTGACGGATACAAAAACATAGTGCAGCAACTCGACGTGGCATGGGCTCAAAAAGTCGATGTAAGTCCCCCACAAAAACACTGAGCCATGCTGCCTCTATACCCGTCCAGAATCGCAAAAGTGTTGCTGGTGCAGGATTTCGTGCACGAACTGACCTCTCATTTACGTCCCACAAATTTTCAATGGGATTCATTTCGGGTGATCTGGGTGGCCAAATCATTTGTTCGAACTGTCTAGAATGTTCTTCAAATCAATCACGAAAAATTGTGGCCTGGTGACACGGCGTACTGTCATCCATAAAGATTCCATCGTTGTTCGAGAACATGAAGTCCATGAATGACTATAAACGGTCTTGAAGTAGCCAAACCAACATTTCTTGTCAATGATCGGTTCAGTTGGACCAGAGGACCCAGTACATTCCATTTAAACACAGCCCACAGCATTATGGGGCCACCACCAGTTTACACAGTGCCTGGTTGACAATTTGGGCACATGGCTTCGTGGGGTCTGCAGCACACTCGCACACTACCGTCAGCTCTCACCGACTAAAATCGGGACTCATCGGACAAAGCTACAGTTTTCCAGCCGGCTAGGGTCCAGCAAATATGGTCACGAGCCCAGGAAAGGTGCTGCAGGCGATGTCATGTTGTTAACATTCGCGTCTGTCGCCTGCTGCCATAACCCATTAGAGCCAAATTTCGCCGCACTGTCCTAAGGGATACGTTCGTCGTACGTCTCACATTGATTTCTCCGGTTATTTCATGCAGTATTGCTTGTCTGTTAGCATTGAGGACTCTACGCAAACGCCTGAGCTCTCGGGCGTTAAGTGAAGACCGTCAACCACTACGCTGTCAACCACTGCGCTGTTCGCCGTGAGAGGTAATGCCTATAATTTGTTATTCTCGGCACACTCTTGACACTGCGGATCTCGGAAATTAAATTTCCTAACGATTTGCGAAATGGAATGTCCTATGGGTCTATTGTACTGTACCTGTACTGTACTGTACTGTATGTTAACCGGGGGCCTAGAAACGACGGAGATGTTCCGTTCCCGCCGCAGCCCCAGTGCTCCACAACCCCACAACGACTACCGCAGTCCACCTCACCCCTCCGCCGTCCCACACCGAACCACTGTTTCAGTGTTATTGCGCGGTTCGGCTCCCGGTGTGCGTGGCAGAAGCACGAAGGAAGGTAGGTCGCCGGACTGTGGTCATGCACTTACTTCCTTCGTAAGTCTGCAGACAGAAGGTCAAGCGGGCGGACGGTTCATTCCCCCTGTCCCTCCCAGTAAGTCAAACGAAGCAACTACAGGATCGTTAGCAAAGTTATACTACCGTTCACTGTTGTCCCTTATGCATCACTGGTGACAGTCGCAGACATGCTCGGAGTGTGTTTCTTTTGCACAAAATGGAGTGCAGATATGAGTTACTAATAATATGAACGCAGGTAATGCATGTGGAAAGAATACGTGTAAACCTCTGCACACTGGGCTACACTAGTAAGAGGAGAAATTGAGTCACAGTTATCCTATACAGCAGCTGTAGTTCTTCTGGGAAAGGCAACTTCCCCCACAGTGAGTGCCGTTTGGTTTTCAGTTTACAGGCAGACTATATCTCCCCAGTACTTCCTATCCGGTTCTCTTGTGCGAATAGACCTAATAACTTCGCTGAGCTCGTGTTTGTATAATGGAATTATTTTTAACTTATCAAGTCAGTATTCATTTGCAGTTGTTAAGCGAGTTATGTAAAATACGTTCCTGTGTGTTTGATTTGTAAGTGTGATGTCGTCAGCAACCTATGCAGTGTTCGGGCGAAAGGGATTGGATTGGATTGGATTGGTAAACGTGGCACCTTGTTGCAGTCCATCGTTGACAACCTATTGTAAAGCCATGTTATTGTTTTTTCCAGTCACTTGGTGGCGAATTAATGAATGATCAAAAAAGTTACTGCGCTTCTCTCACCATAAATTGTGTTACTGGTAGTCTACATGAATCTTTTCCATTCAGAAGCTGGTGGCACTTGTAGAGTGGGCTGCACTAGGTGGAACCACTTACCACACATCCACAGTATGTCTTTCATGATAGGTGTGTATATGTGTGATGGAATGCGACTGATAATGTTAGAGTCTAGAACAGCAATGTATGTCTTCAGTTACGTTGCAGTATCTGAAATTCTGTTGCTGAGGGAGACAAGTTAAGCCTCTGGGCCTTTTCGTATTTTTGGAGAGCTGAGACAGAGGTAGTGGAGACAATGAAATCGACATTGTGGAACACACACTAACAGCATTACACTTGTCCTGCCGCGTGAAGAAGTTCTTAACTTGCTGCCACATATTCTTGTCGGACATACTGGGAAATCATCTGCTCGACTTCCAGTTCACAGACCTTTAAACGAGGACGTATCTTCCCTCGCGCTTACACGTCTTCCCCCCATCCTGTTTCACCCCAAGAACACACTTTATCCCTTAGAGGTGGTACAAACATTTAATATTTGTTTTTAATCCCACTCATTTAAAGATAAATGATAATATACTGTTAAAACTATATATATATATTATATATAATAATCTGACTTTTCCATTCTCTAAACGCGATAAATACTCGTTCTACAGAAAAAATTAAGGGGGCTGTTTTTTTAGTAAATTTAATGCAGTTTGATTTCGTATTGGGAAACATTTTCGCTGGAAGTCGTGGTTTTCGATTTTCGAGTTATTCCAAACATACCAAAGTGACCTTCAAACCCATCCCAACGATCACGCCGTACCAATCACGATTTTTTTTGTGTGTTGTTTAAGGCACTCTTTCCTAGTGCAGTACAAAAGTTCGCTACTACACAGTCTCCCCCAAATTTCCTTCGTTGACTTACCTGCCAGCACAACTCCCACTGGAGTACTGGTGGCGAGAGTTGTGCAGCTCGCTACCTGTCAAGTGACAACTAGTTCAAATCAGACTATAGTATAACATGGACAGCAGTATTGTACATTAAACTGTATTCCTTCAGTGAGTTGACGCTGGTGTACAGAAAATCGGCTGCAATACCTTCAACATTTGAACTTGATGGGGGGGAAGGGGGGGGAGGGGAGGGGGGTTTGGTGGTGGTGGTGGTGGTGGTGTTTTTTTCCCTCCGCCCCCCCCCCCCCCCAACTTCACACCCCATCCAAAGAGATACTGTATTACATTTAGTAGAGCGCGGCATCGCTGCGGCAGTCAACGTGTTTTAAATTGTCCCTGTAAAGCGAAAAACAAAAAACTGGTAGACTTTTCCTGAAGTGGGTTCACTCTCTAATTTATTTTTTTTGGTTGGGGAATTTGACTACTTCTGTTTTATGCTTTAGCAGCTCGTTTGTTCTCCACAAAACTTTCACGTTTGTTTGCATAATGGTGAAGTGTTTGCTGACATACTTTTAATAGATTGCTGTCGTGCTATTCACAGAGTTTTTTTGGACGCACCTCGCATACATTTTATGGAAACTGTGCCTACATCTGTGATTTCATACGTAGAGCCATGCTAATGTATAGTCCTACATGGCTTGCAACTTCCATCAATTATAACTTCTCAGTCACCAGGATCAAGGCACAAAAGGAAGGAAGGAAGGAAGGAAGGAAGGAAGGAACGTTAAAACCTTACTTCCCGTCGACGACGAGTTCATTATAGGCCAAGCAGATCTCAGAATGGGAATAAAACAAGCACTTTTTTCCTTAGGCTTTGTAGAAAAACTACGAATAATCTAAATCTGGATGGCCAAATGAAGATTTAGTACCGGAACGCGAGCCCAGTGCATCAACAGTTGCACAACCTCGCTCGGTAATCGCGACACAGATTTTTTCGCAAACTGCATATGAGCGTCCTGCGCGCTCTCTCTCTCTCTTTCCTTCACATTCGTTACGAATTGTTCAGTCCATTGCTAAACACTTTGCCCTGCTAAAACATTTTATCCGCACTGCACTACACGTCTGCATTGGATTTCCGCTCCTCGTATATCCCTTCAGGAGGGGGGGGGGGGGGGGGCGAGAGAGGGAGAGAACATAATAGGACGCTGCTCTTTGTGGGAAACAGTGTAAGCGCAGTCACATTTACTTCGTGATAATGTGTCGTCTAACGGCTGATGATGGCACTAAGTCGTACAGCCCGCCTAAAGACAACAATTTACGCGCAGATACATCCTAATCCCGCATTTAAGAAACTGACTGACTGACACACACACACACACACACACACACACACACACACACACACACACACACACACCACTAGCCTGTTCAGGACCACAATAGCTTAGGATCAAATGCTGTGATTACATATTCTAGGCTGGTTCCTTCGAAACGATACTGTTGATTTAATTTCCCAGTCCAAGCTTGTGCTTAGTCTCTAATGAAATCATCGTGGAAGGGAGCAAGAAACCTAATCTTCCTTCCTGCATTCCTTGTATGGTATAGCAACCCCTTACTTACACCTCTTTTCACGAATGCTTGGTGGGGAAAATTTATTGCGTTTCTTCAGGTGGCAACTTATTCACATCCATTTGAATTAAGCGTTTCATCGCCGGGAATGATATCTGATCGCTTTTAGCTGTGTATTCTTCACCAGTTGGCTAATTACCGAATAAGTCAACCGCGACCATTGTATCAGAACGAATATAATGAAAATAGCCTTAAGTGTTAAGTTGTATGATTCCGTAACAGCAGTGAAGTGACAGAATCGTAGATCGAACTGGATAGTTCACGTTGTGCATGATTTATGCTTGATGACGAGTGGAACCCACTCCACGCACTTTGCACCTAAATGTGATAAGCTAAAGTTATTTTAAGCAAATAACGAATTTTGGCATAAGGAAAGAAAATTATTTTGATAATCATGGCTTCCCTTCCTATGTATCCAGTCGTGAAACTAAAGGGGAGTGTGTGTGTGTGTGTGTGTGTGTGTGTGTGTGTGTGTGTGTGTGTGTGTGTGGAGGGGGGGTTATTTTTTATTTCTCCTACGGCTAGTGCTTGTAACACATCTCATGTAACGGTAGCTGTAATTTTTGATGAGAAGCCGTATAGTTTTATTACGTTTATCATTGTTTAACGGTATTGAACGTTTATTATTATTATTATTATTATTAAGCACCTGCCTTTTTTGTGTTTTACATGTGGTAGTTTTCACAAATTATTTTTATCCTTCAAGTTCTTTCTACACAGACGGAAAAAAATCTGAACACCAAGGAGGAGTTGTGCGACGTAAACGGAAGTTGGTGGACGTGTTTCTACTTCTGGGTGATGTCTATTCATATATTGCGCAAGTCGCATAGAAGTGGAGTGGAGCTAGTAACGCCACTATGAAGATGGAAATCAGGTTTGCTTTAGATACACGCTGTAACGGTCATGAGCGTTAGTAACTTTTGACATTTAACGTGGTGGGTTGATGTTGGTCAAGAATGCTTTTCAGGCGACAAATGTGCCATTATCAACGCATCACTGAGTTTGAAAAAGGTCGTGTAATAGGGCTAGATGAAGCTGGATTTTCCTTCTGCGATATTGCAGAAAGGCTTGGCAGGAATGTAACCAGTGTACGTAATTGCTTGCAGCTGTGGTCACGAATATGTACAGTCGCAAGAAGACCGGGCTCCGAACGGCTATGTGGCACTACCGAGAGAAGACGATTGCGTTGGTTAGGAGCAGTCCGTTTGACGGCCTGTTGCCAACCTGTGTGCGTGCTACACACGCTAGACCTACACTTGAAATTATGGTTTGGGGTGAATTTCGTTTGACATAAGGAGCACTCTCATGGTTATCCCAAGCACCCTTACCGCAAATTTGTACGTCAATCTGGTGATTCAACCTGTTGTGCTGCCATTCATGAGTAGCATTACAGTCTGTTTTCCACAGAATGAAGCTCGCCCACATTCCGCTGTTTTAACACAACGTGCTCTACGTGTGTCGACATGTTGCCTTCGCCTGCTCGATCACCAGATCTGTCTCCAGTCGAGCACATGTACGGACATCATTGGACGGCACTCCTGCATCAACCACGAACAGCATTGACCGTCCATGTGCCAGCATGGAACTATATACGGCACTAGTACAACTCAATGCAGAACATCTGCACACTTGCATTCAACATTCTGTCGGTTACATATGTTATATATGTATCAGCATTTCACATTTGCAATGACTTATCTCGTGCTTTCATTAACCTGAGATCTTGCACTGTTAATCACGTATGTTACCCAGACAAATGTATTCCCAAAATTTCATTACTCTGCATTAATTATTTTTTGGTGCTGCGATGCGACTTCTTTCCCGTCAGTGTATCATCAGAACACTTCGCTTTTCACAGGTTTTGTCAAGGCTCCCTCGAACCTCTTTCTGGGGTCTACTGATTATGTACATTCCTGCGTAATAGCATTCGACTTTTCCCTCTGGCGAATAAGGGGGGCAGATGGGTATTCACATTTCACTATATAATGCGCATTTTCCCGACGCAGTGTGCTGCTGAATCATTGTCGTGCACCAGCGGTTGTAAATCTGTGAGAAATTTTTGAAAACTTTTTTTTTTCAAGTCCACTTTGTGGGTCATTTAAAAACACAAACCACACACTAGTTTGTGCGCATCAGTCACATTCATCTGTTCATAATCAGCACTGAACACCTCTACGCATAGCCATTTGCACCGAAATTATTTTTGCAGGGCAGAAGCTATTATTGAGATAAAATGCAGTTTAGCCATGTACTGCATGTTATTGCCCACGAGGCACCTATGAACAAAATTTAGTTAAGGTCTGGTCAAACAACTGATTGTAAGCAAAAAAATTAACAGGATTTTCATCTGTGGTCCTTTAAGCCTTCTCTGTTGACATACCAAGTATTGTAGAAGTAGGGATCCTTTGAGCAAAAAGGTGCTTTAGTTTCACCAGTGTGATGCACAGCCAAAAGGAAAAAACAACCGAATTAGTATTCTCAAAGTGGCACGAGGTGGCTAAAACTAAGGACAGTTCAAACATTTTTGAAAATATTTAAAGAAATTCCTAATAGGGATGGAAATTCATTGAGTAGCAGCAAAATCCAAATATGACTTTCATGAAGTATATAGAGGCGTGTTGAATTATTGTTTATGTAACAACTACTCCACGGGCATGAGGCCATTGCGTTAAGACTAGTCACACTCTCAAAAGCACAAGAGTGCATAACTGACAGTCGCTAAACCATTTGTGTATATCGATGAGGATTTTCAGTGTATCTGCCAAAACATCTGTTTAAACTGAAAACAAAAACAGTTCATTTACAAAAATAAATGGCAGAACCAAAGTCACTTTCACCAGAGACGATTTACCATATCCATGTAGCGTATGTGGGTCCTGCACACCATTACTCTTACAGATTGGTAAAAAAGAGTATTATTTACATGTTATGTCCCACAACAGTCGATTACAGACTATTACAAACTTGCACCACATTACTGCCAATAGATATTGGTGTTACATAGTTTTAAGTTCACCTCAAAATAGTTTGTTGATTTAAGTTTGCACCACATGAAGTAGACTATTCAGCAAAATTAATTTAAAATCAGGATACTCACAGTCTGACACCTATTAGTTTGAATTAAGGTTAGTAATAACCTCAAACACACACTGGTGACACTTCCTTTCATTAATTTTGAGTTCAGAAACAGTAAACCTTTACAGTGTGTTGTCTATGATATTTCGATTCTGTGGAAGTTTTCATACACGGTTTAGCTGTTAACCCAATTAGATACACAACTGTTCTGATTGTTTGTTGCACTGTGAGGTTTCCGTCTTCTAACAACCACCACAGTTTAGAGCTGAGTTTCTTAAACAGTGTGTTTAGTTTCACTGTGCGCTATGAAACTATGGACGGTCTCAGAATTGTTTCATCCAGAAGTATGAAATTAAATTTGTAGTGGATAAATTTTAATTTTTAACAAGAGCTGTGTTAATTTACCATCAATTTCAAATTTAATCCTTGCAATGGCAGGCAACTGTTGTCCTTGCCAGCAAATGGAAACTAGAGTAAGAAGTTGGCCACAGTTGTTTTCACTGTATACACATCCTAAGTATGCAGTGGTTTGAAAATTTTACTTCACTTTCATAATGGAGAGACAGTTTATTCGCAAACTGTGAACTTACTTAATATGTGAATGGAGTGTTTAAAGTCAAGGATGATGTGACTTAGTATTTTGAGTAAAATTATGTTACCAAGATACTCAAAAACGAAGGTGCACAGATGTTGTGATTACATGACACACACAATTGCATTACATGTTAACATATTACATGGAAAATAGTAAATAAAAAAGTAATAGTACGTGTTGAATAGGGGCCCCACAGCTGTTCAGCATCACAGGCCCTGCACAACCATAAACCTTTCCACTAACTGATGATAAACTTGCTATTCCACTGAATTAACCCACAACTTTTTCTATTCTCCCAAATTTTTTTCAAGACCATAAATGCTTAGTTGGAAAAAACTTCCATTCCCTGCAGTCAATAATATACAATAAAATGAAAATAAAAAGAGTTCATTTACCTCTTCAGGCAAATAACAATGTATTCTGTATCCAAGATATTTATTTCCACTGTAACTCCTCTTATGTTTAAAGCACATCCGGCCATCACACACTTGCAGATCTAACAAACACGGTCACTCCAACCACGAACAGAAATTTGCATGTTACAGAAATAAAATTAGTGTAATGCTTTATAAGCTTAATGAGATGTGTACCTGAATTTTGAAATATACAACTTGCAGGAAATTGTAAATTAAGACTTGAAGTGTCACTTTCAGTCTCCAGACAGTGATCTTTTCCACATTCTTTGCTGTATCCCCAAAGGGCACTAGCCTTATTTTTGTTATAATTCAAAATACGAGAGGGGACCCAAAAATTTTTCAAATACAACCTTAATCTCCTTCGAAGTACTCTCCATTAGCATTAATACACTTCTCCAAACATTCATTCCAGTGTTTGAAGCACCTTTTAAATTTGTCCTCTTTGATACCTGCTAGCACTTACACGACATTGTGTTTTACGTCTTCCACATCTGCAAAACGCTTCCCTCTCGAGTCTCTTTTCATCCACAGGAATAGGAAGAAGTCTGAGGGTGCTAAATCTGGCAAATCCGGTGCGTGGGTCAAGGTAGTCATCTTTGTTGATGCCAGAAACTGGCGAACGCCAAGAGCCGTGTGCGCAGGAACCACACGCCAGAATCCCACAGAGACGGACGTTTTCACGACAAACTTCTGCAAACCCATTTCATAAACTCCAAATAGATTTGTTGGTTTATTGTTTGGTTTTCAGGGACAAATTCAGAGTGTACGATCCCTTTGATGTCAAAAAAATAGATCAACATCGTTTTGACATTCGGTTTCACTTGTCAAGCTTTTTTTGGTCGAGGTGAGCCAGGTGAATTCCATTGTAATGACTGTTGTTTACATAGCACGCCTATCACCTGTAATGATTTGGTTGGGAAAATGTGGTTCATCTCTGAACGTGTCCATTTCGAGACGGGCTTTAACGCAACAATCCCTTTGATCTCCGGTAAGAAACTTCGGCACGAATTCTGCTGCCACTCTTCGCATCCCCAAATCGATGGTGAAAATGCGCCGAATTGAGCTCCAGGACAACCCAGACAAGCTCTTGAGTTGGTCGATTGTCCTGCGTCAATCTTCACTGATGAGATCACAGATTTTGTCGATGTCTTCACTTCGAGCAGTTGAAGGTCGACCAAAATGGAGCTGATCTTCAACCACCATTTCTCCGTTTTTAAAGCAAGAAAACCATTCATACACTTGGGTTTTACTAAGAGCATGGTCTTTGTAGGCTGTCTGAATCATCACAACAGTTTCTGCTGCGTTCTTGCCAAGCAAGAAACGAAACTTCACTGCCGCACATTGTTCGTAAGAATTAGCCATTTCCTCATGTCACGTCTGCACTGTACGCATATTCAAAGAACTGCCAAAGAAACCGCACTTCTCACTGTTGGGTGATGCCGCATGGCAGAATGACTCAGCAGAGTTCCTACTACAGCCCTCTGGTGGCGCAACCTGCTACTACAAGTACATGATGTGCAGCATTACAATTCTGGTTACTTTTGGGTCCCCCTCGTACAGAATGGTTTCTCCCTCTATAATTTCTACTTTAGTTGTCACATTTATATTGGATACATGCATTTTGTATTTTCTCATCAGAAAGAAACTTTTCTACTGTGTTTCCACTTCACAAGAAGCAAATTGTCTCATCTGCAAAACGAGAATTTTAACACCACGGTGCAAACAATTCACCATGTTAAAAACAGATGTAGAAATTTCAACAGCCCTGATCATTAATTAAAATTTTGCATGTGATGACTTGTTTCAGCAAATCGATGTTGCCATCATCAGATCTTATGCAAATGTATCTCGATCATTTGTAAAATATTGTGTGTCCAGTTGTTATGCATCATTTCAGAGGTGTGCAGGAAGTAATGATCACATTTCAACAAGAAAAAAAGACTTACCTAAAATATGCTAACTGCACTGACTGCCCAAGCTCATATTAACATTGCATATGAAAGCTGTCTCCTTTCACATGGTTGTGTAAACATAATCTTTGACAGTTGGTGCAATATTCATATTTTATTTAAATCTTGTGTTGTTATCGACATGCCTATGTCTAACTTCCCGCATGTTCCTGGGATGGTGTGTGACAATATATTGTACATATGATGAGTTTTATTTGCATAAGATTTGGTAATATGAGCTTAGATTTGCCGAAACCAGTCATCATGGCCAACTTAGCTATTTATGTTTTTACTTCTGTGTTTCACATTACTGTAGATCACACCCACACTTTAAGAATGTCAAGTATATGTAACACCATGTTGTCTGTATACCTTCCTCAGCGAATACCTTCCTCAGCGAAACGAGTGACAACTGATGCCACCTGTGTGGTTTTTGTGGCAGTACAAGCATCACTGAGTACCTTTATGGAGACAACAGACATGACATTTTAATACATTTACATGGTCGAGAAATGACAAATGTTAAGTCCTACATTGCTCTTCTTGTTGCAGTATAATCCAGATTACGTAGGAACTATGTGACTGATCTCTGAAGTTTTCATTATTATGAGGTAAGAGTAGGGCATGTTATTGTGAACGGATATCTTGAACATACAATTTAGACCACTTGTCAGTTAATGTGTTTCAATTAATTATTACTGATATTTAAGTGAATTGCAGTTGCTCAGTGGCCAGATTTACAGTCAGCAAATCATGCCTGAAAAGTAGAAACATGTTGTATGACAACTAGGTGAAACATGAATTTAAGCGCAGTTTTAAAACCTTATGCTTTTTTTTTTTTTTTTTTAACAAAACTTTTGACCATCTTTTCACTGTATCAGTTAATCCCGAGAACATGCTGAGTTTCCACATCCCTATATTGTTTGAGTCAGGAACCAGAAGTACTTTCACTTCACAAGGAACGTAGTTAACTGGAAGTCTCTGCGATTGTTCATTCCACCCTCAAAATAGAAATATTTGATGTAACTGTAACAATTTGGTTGCAATGAGTGTTCAAAAAGTGTAAGAACTTCTTGTAATTATATGGATTAGTAACATATCTAGTCCTTGCCTTAAATAAATAAATAAATGAAAGAGCAGTGTTTTGGCAAGACAAAGAGAAACAACAAAACAAGCATCCACAAAATTTTGAGTTGATAACATACAAAGACTGTGGAGGGAAAAAAATAAAATAAAAAAATAAAAAATGAGAAAGCACAATCCGTGATCAAACAGGGATGGCAGAGGAAACTGACAGTGCAGTTTCAGAAGGTATCCATCATGGCATCAACATAAATTGTTTAAGGAAACCACAAGAAATATAAATCAGGATGGCCACATCTCCCAGCACAGAATGTGGCGCCACTATGTCACTATCCCTCATATTTGGGAAGACAAATAACAATTACTATGCTAGATGTGTAACATGATAATATCAAAGTTGAGGGGAACCTACTAGCTGCAAACCAGTAGCATTTGCCTTCACATCCAGTGAAACTAATGCGAGTGTTTTTTGTGTTTTACAATTAACTCTTTAAAGCCCTCCTTTCTACCATTTTTCCACAACTTCTGAAGTGTTTCAATTGCTAGTCACAAATTTCATTTAATTTGTTCAGTATAACTGTTAGTGGCAACACCTTAGGTCTGGAAACTTCACCACTACGCAGTGACCTATTTTTCAAATGTTACTGTACACAAAATATGCTATTTTCCTGCCCTTCTTTTTATATTAATTTAAGTATCTTACAGACGCTACCACTCACCTATTTAAGAATTTATACTTCAACTAATAATGAAGTCTAACACAAATGTTGGGTTCACTGTATATTATATCTGTAGTAAGGGTAGCAATGCATATTCAATACTCTTATTTGAAGTTGACACAGAACTGAATTTGTTTGTTGGCAAAACTTAATATTACGAAGAAAATGTATTAAGTCAAAGGAAAAAGTTAGCTAAAAACCTGATTAGGGCAACAGAAAGAACACTTTACACACTCCACATCCGTGACGAGGCAAAGAAACAGTGTCGGGTGTCCAAGTTGTCAAAGCTTAGTTAATGAGACATCCTTACAGTAGGAGAAGTTTCTGTATACAAGTGTGTGTGTCTACTGACTGCTGATCCCTTTCTTTTTTTTTTTTTTTGTTTGTGGTTTGAGGGCGCAAAACTTCTATGGTCATTAGCGCCCAGCCCGTGACGTAGAAAACAGGAAAAAAACGAAATTTAAAATCAGCAGCAATGGAAACAAAGTCAGAAAATTTGAGAAACTAAAGGCAGAAGGAATGCTTAAAAGTCCACTATAGAAAGGGGTTCCCTTTCATTCTGTATGTTATGAAACAAAAGCTTCCACTGTGCTCTCAATTCTGAATTTAACAGTCAACTGCAGTTTTTAATTTAATTCTGACACATTGCGTGAGACTATTCATATGACTTACCTTGAGAATAAAATAAATAAATAAAAATGAAAATTAGATGCCCTCGATTTAAGTCATTTGTGGTTTTGTTAATGGCATTGCGATGTACATTCACTATATTCACATCCTATGAAACTGAACTGAAATTGTACTACAGTGACAAATGAAAAATTGTTTAGCAGCAGAAAGTGTACTGCTATATCACCCTGTTAGAAAGTATCACACATTTTTATGGGTTCACAACCACATTATATACTTACAAATCATTATCAAAACCTGTACTTTCTTGCATAATCAGTCAGCAGCTGTCAGTCACACACATGTAACTGTGATATCTAACCACAAAATCTCAACCAACCAGTTTATGTTAAGGTATTGTAATACTGTGTAAAAGTTCTCCATATGTATGTAAAGCAGCAGGGCTTCCTTTTCTGAATATGGTAAGGATTAAATAACTGTATTTGAAATAGTGCTTAAGTAATTTAAGATGCAAGCTATCTGCATTGTCAAAGTAAATTGCTCAAAATCTGATTACAGATCTTTAATTCATACTTTAGCACCAGTCCCTTCTAAAATTTAAAAATTAACGTGAAAGAGTAGGTTCTAATCTAAATCCTTCTACAAAATAAATTTTGCACACACACAACACACACACACACACACACACACACACACACACACACACACACACACACACACACACACACACACGCTCTCTCTCTCTCTCTCTCTCTCTCTCTCTCTCTCTTTTTGTGTTGCTTTTACTTTGTCTCTGCTTATTTGGGAGGAGAACAAAATTCACTTTGAAATAATGACAACACAGCTTCTTCAGTTATTTATTTTCACTTCCTCTTCTAATCAAAACAAAAAAAAATGACAGTATTGAGAAACTTTGAATGGAGCAGAGTTAGGCCTTTTGTATGGTGGATTATCTGCTTTCAAGGTAGGCAAAATAACAAGAATATGATAATGTATGTGTATATATATGTATATGTATATATAATATTACACAGTACAATCAAATCCAGTAAATTATATATTTCAGAGAAACTATTTATAAATTACAAAGATATCAAAACACATATAAATGCAATCAATGACTTTCAAATGTGCTAACAATATAAGTAGATTAACCTGACCATTTTTGATTTCTTACGATTATAGATACTGGTAATTAGCTATAACTGGTGAATCAGCACATGGTAACCAAACTTCATTCTGCTGAAAGTAATTCTGAACATGTAGTAAAGTTTTAGTACTGATATCAGGTACTTTGATGAAGTCGTCACCTACTGGTTTGCATTAGCGTTTTCCTTATTTGACAATTACAGTTGTGAAGAATTAGAATATAAAATTACCGTGTTCAGCACATGAAATCTGTTTGCTTTTGGTATAGCAAATTTTACTTTCGAACACGCTGGAGCACGAACACAAGTTTTTGTTTTCTCTATGAAAAAACTTAAACAAAAAACTAAGCTGAAATGCAATTATTATGAAGTAATTCTGCTCAAATCTTTAAGATCTGATTCAGATAGTGAAAGTAATTTTACTACATACAAATATTCAGAACTATGTCAATGCAAAGTTAAATCTATATTTTAATAAATACTTTGGTTTCCCCTGAATTGGGCACAAGCTGATAAACTTCAACTAAGTATTTCACACATCAAGTGGGAACTTTTTGCTCTAACTGATTATGCTTAACACACAAATAAAATTAGGAGCCTCTAGAGAATCTATTCGTACACAATATAGTGTCATGATCTCAGGAGAGTTTTTCATTCAATCCATAATGATCCGCATCGTGGCAATTCTAACATGCAAAATACTGATATGTAAGACTTCAATACTGTTTACAGCTAGGCTTTGCCAAGTATAATACTTCTAAATTCCCAGTATTGTTGTATTTTGATGTTTTCATTAAGTGTTTTTATATAAAGATATGAGTAATTAAAGAAATGTTACAAAGGAAATATATGGTTAAACGTACATTTCAAACCAAGTTCACTCATACTACCAGAAGTAGTAAACAGTTTAATTACTGAACACCATTACAGTCTGTACACCGTACAATATGTGAATGATCATACTATAAGACTACTCACAGTATGTTCGGAGTACCCAGGAAGTAAGTTATTAAAACACATTAACAGCCAGAGATATATATATATATATATATATTAGTGGAGATCACATTACTGAATGCTTTCTGCCACTAGAAAAGAAAAATTTAACTGAAAGCAACAGCACCAACAAAATTTTTGTAGTTTAATCACAGTGAATTATAAATATTTTCGACCATTTATTTCCTGAAGCATTTGTGCATAATCACAAATGCGACAAAACTGTTGTTAAGTTCTGACATGCCAGAGCAATTGGTAACTACTGAACTTTATTGTCAGAACAGTACTGAAGCTTTGAATTCAGCCAAAACCTCTATTTTCTGCATTTAAATTATTTCCACGGAAAGTTTTGTACAACAGTGTAGTTTAGCCACTGATCACTCATGTTGCTAAAGCTTATCAGCACCTTTAGTTGGCTATTGCGAGTAATGCACAGTGAGAAGGTAGGAGGAAGCAAAGCTGAGAATAACAACACAAAGGTTTGTACTTTGAAAGAGTTACACAAAGACGTGTCTGTTCAGTTAACCTCAAACATGTAATACACTGAATCCAAGTTTTAAATATCTAATTTTGATTTTTTCACAAAGGCAGAGTTATTCAGTTACTGAAAAATCTGCAGATCACATGAATTCTGTGTGCTGCTATAATGGAATATCTTTAAAGCTAAACCAATGCGGCTTCTCACATTTCAAACTACATGAATTCATAGAATTTTATTTATATTCATGGACAGTACACTGAACTGCTCAACCAAAATTTGCAGTTTCAGGAGGTAGAATTGTGACTACTCCAGTAAATTCATGCTTTTCACAGAAAAGCCTGTCATATAATACTGAATGATAAAATCTTTCATCAACACTAGGAATGTAACTAACTGCCAAGAGAACATAGGCCACAAGCACTGAACACAATTTCTGTGCCACAAATTTAAAGTGCTCCAAACTGTATTGCAATTGGATGTTTTTTTCACAGCTGTTTGACTGGAAAGGAAACACATTTGCTTACGCAGGAAACTAACCAAGCATTTTTGTTACAGTGATAGAGACTATAGAAACACACACACAGAGAGAGAGAGAGAGAGAGAGAGAGAGAGAGAGAGAGAGAGAGAGAGAGAGAATACAGTGTGCACCTGCCATTCTCCTCCGATTACCCTACCAACTAAAGGAAAATCTGTGACTGCTAATATCATACCAGACAATTTCTTACACAGCTTTTAACTTTTAACTGAACTGACAATTTTTATCAGCATGTTGACTAGGTGATTAACTGTAGAGAAATAATATTTTAATACATTTAACAGCAATATACACAAAATTTTAAAATTTGTGAAGACCTAACTAATGATACTGGAAATTCATCCCAACTCAGGCTGCTGTATCGAACTCGTATGCTCATAAATAAATATTTTTCTTACAGTATTTAATTTAGTTAATAGTATTACTGTAAATGCACTTTTGCTAGTCTTTTATTCATCCAGTACATCACTGTAAAAGGTAACGGATCATCTTATATCCTCAGCAAAGAGAATAAATACAGTTCATAAGGACTGCTGGTATTGATACTATTAACTAGTAAAAAGCAATAATTAGTGAAATACATGAATTTATAGGAACCAGAAATACGTGAAAACATATTTAGTCCAACACTAATTTTATTAAAATATTATGAATAGGCAATATATTCCTTGCTTACAAAATTGAACAATTTGTAACAATTAATGTAAACATGGAAAAATAGACAGTCAGAAAGTTGACTAGAAATGCCACTGCCACGACACTGAGTATAGTAATGTCTAAAAACTGTAGAGTAAATCGGACAGTGTTCTCAGGTAAGAGGTTCAAGACAGAAATGGAAAAGGAAAGAAGTGATACATAGCCTAGGCCTATGTATTATTATTCCCTGACCATCCATTCTATTCATTTATTCTGAGACACTTCACACCAAGGATAACGTGTTGCATAGTGAATCTTTCATTTGTAAAACTTTAGAAAAGATGTACACATATACACTGAGGTCAATTGTTATATCTTAACAATACATCATACAAGCACCAGACTAGAAAAACAAAGTGAGCTTCATATATTGCAGCTTATCACTTAAACAATCATTTACCTACAATTCTACTTTTATCTAACACAGTTAAATAATGCACTAAATGTGTAATACATACTGTTATGGGAACAAATTAATGGCCACACTACTATTAATTTACTAAAAAAGCATCAACAGTCTCAAAATTAGGTTCATAAATATTTGGAAGCTATTAGTTTCCTAATGTAATTTTCACTTTATACAACAGACAAAAACATAACCAGCCTCCAACCACACTTTTTCAGCAGCTGCAGTGGCACTGCTTAACTGACCAAACATCCCAAAAACAGTTGTGAAACTCAAAAGCAAGAAAAACCTACAAATAAAGTAATAAATTCCAAAAACGTTTTTACATATGATTTAAACTTTTAAGTTTTCCTAGACGAGCAAATCAAGAGTAAGAATGGATGACAGTGTGTCCATCGACATGATCTTTGACTTCACAGTAATTCACATTATATGTGGTCAGACTTCAAACCATATATCTTAATGTTTTGCTTCCTACTACCTTATCACAACTGAATGTGCAAGAGATCCTTGGGATGAAATGGCTGCACACAGCACAGTATTAAGTACTTGTACTTATAACCAAGAAAACTACTGAAGTACTCTAAAACAACTCATAACTGACTAGTTTCTTACTCTTAACAACAAACACAATAAATTAAATGGGATAGAATTTGGCCATTCTAGTTAGCAATCATTCTAGCTTTCCTGACTGAAGTTCAACCTATTTTCCTTGCATTTCCCATTGGCTGTTTTCTTGTACTATAACTCAATTCCAACCAAAATCCAACCCATTAATACCACAAGTTTAGTAATAAATTACTCAAAAATAAACGACCAAGACAAGTAAGGTGAAAGCTCTAGCTCTAGTGCTGATACTTCTCCTCCTCATCATCACTTGGCTAATTTAATGAAACTAGAAGTATGGCACCTGACACTCAGAAATGTTTCCTGAACTACCCATGTAAGTCTACAGCTATATGGAAATTATTTAAGTAGTGAATCATTTCCTTGGATAAATACAACCAATTGAATACGTACACCTAAATGCAAAGTGACACTAGACAGAAGCAATGAAGACATGCACTGCAAGGTAGAAGCAGTAACAATAGCAGCAGCACAACAGCTTTTAACTGTATTTCAACAGTTATTTAAATGGTTATTACATAGAAATTACAGCACAAAACAGATCAAACTCACTTTTTTTGTTTTGTTTTCAGAATGTCCTTGTGCTTAAAGCATTACCAGTCAGCCCATGGCACATATAATATTATGCAAGGAGAAAAAGGACTACAGCTATTAGCTATGGGTGAAATAGGATGGAAGGGAGAGAAGCACGTAACCAGAATGGCCGCCCACAAAAGTAACATTCACAGAACACTAAAACTGAGATGTGTGTTAATCTTAATTCGTTACTTCAGTGAGCAGGGACTATAACAGGAAACTGGCAGGACACATCATGACTACAACAAACCAACTGGCAAGAGGCCATGTGGACAATAATGGTACTCTTGACAGTTACCAGTCTGTACGAAGTCACTGGCCAGTGGATCTATATTCATCACTCAACCTAAAGCTACACATTTAAGAACATCTTTTCTTATTGCATTGATTACAGTGTGAGGTACTGTAATACAGAAACCCCGTCTCTTTCTATAAAAGTATATGGAATGCTTAGTCACAAAAAAAGGCTCAGTCCTACATCAGAGTGTAGCTTCAAATGCTATTGTCCAGTGTTGGAAAACGATACACATAGCACGAGTCTGGCCCTCACAACGCAAATTTTATAACCTAGAGCTACATCACACAAAGATGAATACAAGTTCTAGAAAGATAGCAAAAGCATTCAAGTGCAGTCAAGTTCTTCAAATTTTAACCAGTGACTCCTCTTCACTATTTAGGCCAGTTAAGAGTCACTACATGAGGACTGACTCCCCATCAGTACAACACAGAGGAGTCTACACACTACAGAGAAGCCAACCAAGCATATTTTGTGCTTTACTTTACAATTTTATATATATCTATATAATTATGTATTAGATAGAAATGAAAAGAGGGCATCATTAAAAGGGATAGGGACACAGTTGCTTGTATTGTGCTGTAGTATCAGTCATCTGCGATGTCCAAACAAAATTAGGGATCAGTAAATGAAGACATAGCGAACAACCACTGCAGTGAAGCAAACTACATGCTAAACCAGGACTTACATATTAATTTACTTATAACCACTTTCTTTCACATATGTAACAGTTACATATTACCGTTTTAAAAACTTCTATAGACCACTGCAATATGCA
The DNA here is from genome assembly GCF_023864345.2 of Schistocerca serialis cubense. Taxonomy (NCBI): domain Eukaryota; kingdom Metazoa; phylum Arthropoda; class Insecta; order Orthoptera; family Acrididae; genus Schistocerca; species Schistocerca serialis. Next base: position 653,841,213 of record NC_064640.1, on the reverse strand, counting down.
GGAACATGAGATAGTAAGAGGAACTGGTTCATTTTATACTGTGTGTGGGGCACCAGGGTAATATGGCAATTGAGGTACTGTATGCTATGTCTTAACTGTTGCATTACTATCCCCCCGCAACAAATTTTTCTTTTTTTGTTTGTCCACGCTCCTGCACATCTTCAAACTACAGTGCCACTGTCCCACTTTCACATGTTATTGTCTCTTTAATTCTATCCAATTTATTATACATATATACATAAACTTTATATATATAAAACTATTTACCTTAAAATCAATGAGTAATCTTGGTTTGTGTAACTTCTTTGCATTTCTTTAACTTTTAATCCAACAGACTGCAATTGACTGATCTTGCACTTTGGTAAAAAGAATAAACAACTGCAAGTAATGTTTAAAAAAGAGTATTACAATGTATAATCAAGCAAACCCCTATTTAAGAAGAATGAGGATTACCAAAGTTAACAAATCCAATTTTTCCCACATTTAGCCAATACCACTTGGCTATATTGCATCCATCAAATACACGAACAAGTTCTATAAAGCTTCAAAAGTTATTTATACTTTAAATGTAGAACAAGTATCATCACAATCTTGATAAATGCAGAAGCAGCTTTCAAAACTATTATCCACAACCCAAAATATACTTTGACCCTCCTTATATGAATGGCTTTTGTATTAGCTTAATGATCACATCAGAGGTTTTTAAGTACTTCAATTGTCTTTATGGAATTCCTCTTTGTACAGTTTTATATATAATTTAACAGATGTATGCACCATTTGAGTATCATATAAAATATTCCACTTATTCCTCTAAAGAGCTGTTGTGGTATCTAAGAGGGAAGAAATGCTACTGGCTGCAAGAACCAAGTCACTGCCACTGAATAAAGTGGATCTCCTTTCTCAAGTTCAACATAGTTTCAACACTAATGGATCTCACAGAATTACTTACATTGGTATTAATGACAAAAGGGCCCACCTGTGAGATATTTATCAAGGAATGTTCTCAAGTAACACTAACGTACATCTGCTTCGTTGACTCATGAAGGGAGGGGGATGGGGGAGATAAATAACACTGAAAAGTGCATCGAGTTGACTGAACGCCATTTAATAATCTACTCTTTAGTAGTTAAACTCTTATCCTCAACAGCATGATAAAGTTTTTTTATCAAAAAGGTTTCTCTATCTCTTTCCTAATCTCAGGCAAAGTATAATATATATACATTTTCATTTTTAATCTTTACAATTGTGACCATGAAAGATAAAGTCCATCAAAATTTTGTATTCAAAAACTGCTGACGTATTGCACGAGTCCTGATTCCTTCCACAATGAGCGAGTTAAGATATTTGCACTGTCATAGCATGGTGCGCTTGGTACAACAGGAAGTTAATCTGTTGTAAGGCCCAGTGTGGGGGTAAGGGGGGAAAGGCCGGAAGAATGGAGGCCCCGGCCAGCCTTGTGCTTCTGCTGAGCACGCCTAACTCGGAAACTCCTAGTGAAATGGGAACTATCTTGACACTATATAAACTTTAAGAAGATGAAGAGATACAAAGTCTCATTCGTTATATAATTAAATTTCTTCGTACTTTTCATGTCTTTCATTTAAAATCCTTTCGCCCACTAGGAATGCATCATTTGTTAAATTTGATAAGTGTTCTTATAAAAATAAATTTCTTTCATGGAAGTTGACTTATCAAGTTGGGCAGCATATTTCATAGGTTACCTGATTTATTTTCAATATTTATATTATTTATTTACTTAATAAATTTGTGCAAGTCTGTGTGGTTCCCCAGAAAAAAAACAATATGTAAATGAAAAGAAATTGCGTAACCATGAACAATAAAACAGAGCCAAATGAAGAGAAGGATTCCAGTTACTTCACTGTGAGGAGGAATATTAGTTAGTGCATGGGTTGTGGAATATATCCCTTCATGTAAAAAATTATTATAATAAATACCATCAACTGAACTAACACACTGAAGTTTCATGGGAACAGCCAAATTTTACGTAGACAGTAGGTCACCGTGACACTAACTGAAATTAAAAAAAAATTAAAAAAAAAAAGGGTAGAAACCTCCAAGGAAAAATGAGGTGTGTGTGTGTGTGTGTGTGTGTGTGTGTGTGTGTGTGTGTGTCTCTGCGCACATGCGCGTTCGCCAACTTCTGGCAGAAAGTAAGAACCATATGCAACATAAATTAGAAAATAATTACATAATGCAGGTTAACTATATCAAAAAACAAATGGGTGAATTAAGTTTTGTTAAAAATGAAAGCAAACGTTGCACACACAAAAAGAAAGAAAAAAAATATATATATATGAATGGGCCAGTACATTCTGGCCAGCAATGTTACAAGAATTGTGTGCAGAATGAGAAATTTCATATTTTGTATATTCCTACAAAATGATAGCATTAATAGCTGCTTCATATATCTTAAGATATAGTTTACAACATATTCTTTGGCTTGCAATGCTGGACACTGAAGTATCGAATGTCCAGTTTGCACACAGCTTGAGTAACATTACTGATTAAAATATTTAATAAATTACATAATAAAATGTCTAGAATTGCCACCAAGGAGAATGAGGAGGATTTTATAAAATGCCACTTTGCTCCTCATACACCTTTCTTTAGGAAACACATGACTTGCACTAGTCTTGACTAGCTCAAAGTTGGCTGCGTTTTATCAGTTATAGTCAAGTATATTATTGGGCAATAAAACCATAATACACCTGGAAAGTTAACCCTTCTGGAAAGCTGCATTTGTTCCAAAAATTATTTCAGAAAGGACACTAAAAACTCTATGGAACTGTGAAGAACACAGGGATTGGAATGGCTGATGGGGAAAGGGAACAAGGATGAACAGGGAGGATAAGGGAAATCTAGCAACCAAATGAACTAATTGCCAACAATTATTAGCTCCACAATTCCTGGTTTCATAGAGTGATCATTATTAAACAAGTGCAGCCTTCTCACCTGCTTCAGCTTATGACTAGCACGGTCACGCAAAATGCACTACAGCAGCCAATGTGACAGCAGCTGTACAAGTTCTTTCAGCCACTTATGTGGTTTTGCTTTTGTTTGTTTTGAACGACACCTGCAAGACACGATTTCCCAAAGTGTATCCATTTAGTGACTGGATAGCTACTACAGCTTCATCATAATTTGTCATCGTTACAAAGCCAAAACCTTTGCACTTGTTGGTTTGGAGGTCTCTAATAACTTTAACACTCTGTACTGCACCAAATGGGCCAAACAGTTGCCATAGGACATTTTCTTCTGTTTCCGGTGCCAAGTTGTACACGAAGATGCACCATCCCGAGCCATTCATAGCATTTCCTGGTAGCATTGAATTGGCAAGCAGATCTCCAGCTAGCGGTGAATACCTAAAATATTAAACTGCTGAATGAAAAAACAATCACAACTTCATGAATTAACAGGACATGCTACAAACTTCATTCACATAACAAATCAAATGCTCATACTTCCTTCGTTTCTGATATATTTATTTTCACCAAAACGATAAAAACAGATGTTTAAAATGTTTAGGACAATGCTGATTTTTACAGCTCCAGAAAGTGGTGGGTGTATAAGGCAACATTTGAAATGCATATCTTGTTATGTGAATAAAGCAAAAACAGGTCAAGAGCATGTTTTAACATTTAGTACATGCTTTCCACTAGACAGGGAACTTGTCACACTGTGCAACTAAAGACCCCAGATGATGCCATCTGGCCTTATGTTGTCTGTGCCTCAATGAAGTGCCCCAACCCTACCCTTTGTATAACTGCGTGGCTGCCAAAGGAACACAGATGGTACTACAAAGGGAGTAAACACAAAACACAAAAAAAAAAAAAAAAAAGAAAAAAGAAAAATGAAAGAAAAGAAAAAGATGAGAGGAAGGGCATGCTCATCACAAAGAAACTGCTAAATAAACATCAAAAACGAAACAGTACTGTAAGTTTAATGGAATAAACTCTTTAATACTGACCTCTGTAAGCCTTTGTTTATGGCTAGCATGGTCTTGCCAGTGCTAAAACAAAATACAGAAACCAACATAAGAAAATTAAACAGCGAGTATATATAATGTGAAGCTAAAACGTCAAGTCTAAATTAAACAGGAAATTGAGATTTGTTTCCAGACAAGAAAGCCAGAGAAAGAACTATGGATACTGGGTTTCATCTGAATGCAAAAAAACTTGAATTTGCTTGGATTTAATAAGAGACCACATGAAATGCAGAGATGGCAGCCATACCAAAGAATTAAGGCAAGTCTTCAGTCAAGTTAGGTACACCACTAGTTCACTAAGACCCTTCAACAGAAATACTAATGCTCCAACGTTCAGGATGCCTTGTAAAAAATGGAAAGAAAAACTAAAAAGGGAAGCAGCATATTCAGTATGCCACATTTAAATAATAGTCCTGTATTGTTTAAACAGTAGATATTACATTTTTGATTTCCCCGAGATATGAATAAATTAGAGATTTCACATTTCAGTTGAGGCCGCACTACAGATTTAGTTGCATACATCTAGCAGCCAACTAATGTAGCCTGGAATATAAAACCAATTAATAAAAGGTTTAATATAATTTCCACAGAAGCAAATGAACATCATGCTAGGAGTTTTGAGCATCTTGGGGCTTTAAGCATATAGTAAACACACTACAAAAAAAGAAAATTAATATTTTATTAATACACTGCACTGTACACATTGTCATTTACCTTCACAGTAAAAAGAGCTAATTCTCGCAGGCACAAACTTTAGTTCCCCCGAGTTAATGGAAAAGACAGTACAATTAATATTAGGAGAATAAAATCTCCCTAACCATGCAACAAAAAACTGCTGATTTGCCAATTCATTTAACATAGCAACTCAGCAAAATCACTGCTATTACTTACCAGTCTCTTGCATCAGGCCACAGCGGCAGTCCGTATGGGCTGCTTGGTGGAAAGGCAGGCCAATGTAGCAAACAATCACGTGACATTTGGAGGAGGAGAAAAGTACTACGCCTATACTAAGTATGCCAAAAGCGGCAGCAAGTATATTTACTCACAAATCTAAAGTTAAAGAGTCTTGATGGTGTAACTACCACCTTTAATCTCTTTCCCATTAACACTACAGAAGTGTCACCATGACCTTTTGAGCAAATTTGCTGGAAGGGTGGGAACAGTATTTGGGTAATATATTGTTAAAGGGTACTATTCTAGTACAATGCTAAATTTGCCAATTATACAAAGCTATATTTCAGATGTCATACCTTTCCACGGATACAGGGCATTTAAAGAGTTGAAGCACACAAATTGTGTAGGCTACTAAAAAAAAAGTCTTACAGAAAATTTACAAGAAAAATTAATAAAAATTAATATAGTCAAAGGAATATAAAAGGAAACTAACTGGAAAGAACTAGTGGTAATGAAACGAACTGCAACTGGGAAAGTCAAGTACCTGGAGAGTGGTGACAGTGGAATGTACCTGAAGCGCCCCGTCGGGTGGTGAATCGGTCCGCCAAAGCGCCGAGCTTGAGGAGCTAAGTAAGCTGCTAAAGGAGGGATTGCTTTGTTGTTGTTGCTTGGATTATTTGCAAATTTCACTGTGATGGCTTCTGTGGAACCTTTTGGAACAGTGCCATTAAGTTCCTGGATTGCACGTTCAGCTTCAATACGTTGGTCAAATCTAATGAAGCCAACACCCTTAGACAGACCTGTAAAATTGAAACTGATTTTAGGAGCATATTTCAACTATAGTTTAATTGTAAAGTTTTTCAGTACACACACTAAGCAAGCAACAAAAGCAAAAAGCAAAGAAATTTGCATTCATTTGAAAACTATTTCTATTGGTTAGCAAGCTACACAAACAAAAACCTAGGAGCAAAAAAAAAAAAAAAAAAGAGTAAGTTACTACCATGGAAGCCAAGACATGTAAAAGGTTTCCAAGCTACCAATATTTTTACTAACCCTCACAAATGTCTTGATATTCTGATATAGGTAAGTCTTCTGCCATGGACATGAACACCAGGCGAGGGCAGAACATGCATATGTAAATCATGCTTTTGATCAAGAAAGCAAAAACCCAAGGTATTAATACAATCAGGAGAATGTAAAGAGTTTAAAACTTTTAGATAATGTGAACTACATACACATCATACAAAAGGCAACTTTAAGTTGCAAATTTTTAAATCCAACAAAAAATATAGAACAGCAGTGAAGATTAAATTTAATTTCATATGAATAAAGGTCTTCAACAGCTGCAAGCAAAGTTAACAATGGCTTTGAAGAGAGAAAAAAAACCAAACAAACACACACACACACACACACACACACACACACACACACACACACACACACACACAATGGACCTTCGTATGTACACACATTTCAAGATACACTAACTTCATGATAGCCACACAGAAACATAATTTGTCAGAGTATGTTTCTTACAGAGAGAGATGGAGTATGATAAACTTTCATTCAGTAGAAAATGAAAATATTTTCTCCTGTTAATACTTGGATGACTGTTACACCATGTAATTTCTTGACCAACATCCCACACGAACACTAAAGTGATATAAATGACCACAATTATTGATTATCTGGCCACAGTATTTCTTACTGTAATTAAGTACCAGCTTGTACCAGATAACGTACCTATATACAGTTCCAAAGTATTTTGTGTTCAAACAAAAGTAAGACTCATCTAGTTCTGCATTTGATGCGAGGCCTGGTGTTCATATGATGCCATGGCAGGACTATAACATTATTGCAACAGTCAATGGTAACCAAACAAAACTGCAAGAATTTCTTTTCATATTAGTTATCTTTAACATTTGCTGATTTGATCCCATGAACTTTTAGTAAGCTGACAATAATCCACATTTAAAACACTTAACTACAACCCATTACAGAAAGCTATTTCAAAATACCTACACTGTGAGTTCAGTTACAATTTCTTTTTTCTTTCACTGAGAGAACAGTGTTTAAGTAGCTCCCACGATAAATACTTCAAATAAGCCTACATAGAGGAGTTTCACATGATACTAAATATTGGTTAGTCAGGAGTCAGTACATAAAAACTACTGCTAAGAATCAAAACTTTTATATATAGCCAAACAGCGTGCACTAAAGAACTCGTTATGTTATTTGAAGCTGTAAGTGGTTTATAACATTTTACAGTTACTTGGGTTAATCTAGAGCAGTGGTCTCCAATACTAAATACTTCCTTAGAAGAAGAAAACTCCACAATAATAGGCACTGCACTTGTGCAATTTTATATCAGCTGAAAAAATGTAGCAGTTTGTTGCTCACTGCAAGAAATACAGTTGTACTCCACCCTTTACCAAATCATTATGCACTGAGGATAGATGAAGACCACTATTCTAAGAGGAAGGCACATCCTAATTTAAAAACAAACATTAATCACTCACGTACAGGGTAAACTGTCTCCGGCTCCACTGACAAATTGGCGGACTAGGGAAAAGAAAACCAAAAATGTACAACAATTTCCTAATTGATATGGCTCAAAAACTAAACAACTAATACTAAACAGCAAAATTTGTTTAAAAACCACACACAAAATTCTCTCATACATATAATTTTCTCAGATTTAGTGTGCGTTGTGTGTAATTTCCCTTCTCTACTTAGAACCCCAGCTAACATAAATATGAACACACTGTCAATTATTACACAGGGATTTGACAAATACAGGCTGTATATAAACACCAGACCTCATTACTCTGAATATCAAACAACTACGTACGACTTATTCCTATTTGCAGGTATTAAAACTTTTCCAACACACACACACACACACACACACACACAAATGAATGAATACATAAATAAATCATGCACATAACCTAAGTAGTGTGGTTCATGGGATATATCAGGGAATGGATGAGCCACCAGTTTGAGTAATCAACATGACTCATTCATTGACTCCTCTAAGCAAAATTTGCACATACTATCTGAAAGTGGAACAAAGTCAATGCTTATTGTCTGCTCACCTTTTATGACATAGTGTGCACATACACTGTGTGTGTGTGTGTGTGTGTGTGTGTGTGTGTGTGTGGTCTCAATTACTTGGCATTTTCACAATTTATTTCCTAATAATCTCAGATGTAGTCTTAAAATATGTGCACGATTATGTACTTTTATACCAAGTATGATCTCAATGGGGATACGTAAGATGCTCATGGCAATTAGCTTCTTATCTTTAAGAATACATGGTCAGTTCTATCAGTATTACTACACAAAGCTAACTAAAGACCTGTCCATGGTGGCAGCACTGCCGTGTTCATGTAAAAGAAACAGGGCAGAAGCAGTAGTGTACATTCCTTTGTTTTTACGGGGGGGAGGGTGGGGGGTGCTTTTACAAGTTACATGTTACATGTTTTTAAGTCAATGCCCTCCATAGCACAGAAGTAACAGCCAAACAGTCCTACTCACACACTACATGGCATTTATTTGAAGTCTAATACATGTGATTTCAAGTTTCATCAGAGAAAACCAAAGGCTACTTCAGTTCATATGTGGTTTTTGTTACTATCTGAAGATTGTTTTCACTATTGTATTCCTGCTCACATATGACTGGTAACTTTTTACACCAAATGCCATATGCCATTATTCCCCAAGCTTTGCCAAATCATTATGCTATCAGAAAAGACAAAAACCATAGTTTCAACAAGGAGGCACATCCTAATTTAAAAACAATCTCTCACCATGAGGTTTTCTTGCTACATTTTCAGTACCAAATTAACCACATGGGATGAACATACTTTATCTTCATGACTGGTTTCCATCTGTGAGCTACACTCATTTTCACATCCAATTTTTAGCATGAAAAACCTCTTAATATCTGATGTGCACATGTTCTATAACATCACATGCACCTCCAAGATTTCTACTTGCTGTCCTGCAACATTTGCTCTGAAAGGAACTGTAGCATACCATCAAAACCACTGTATGACAGATGTGGTTGCCATCCAAATGTAGAGTGGTCAAGAACCTGTTCATCATCTCCCCCCCCCCCCCCCCCTCCCACTTCAAATGTCGCTGATGATTATATCTACTGTGCGACCATCTATAGCAAATGCCTCCTAAAATAATGATTTTTCATGCCCGTTTTGTGACTGAATTTGCACCTCTAATGTTAACAACAGATTAAGGAACAGACAGAGGTTGCTATCTCACTATTGTCTGTTCCAGACAGAGGTTCCTATCTCACTTTTTGGGCGCTGATGACCACGCTGTTTAGTGCCCGAAAACCTCAAACCACACACACTATCTCACTTTTAGTCTGATTTCCTATGTTCATTAGAAATATAGTTTAAATTACACGATACTGTACATTCCACAGATTCAATATGATGATATTATTTATTTTATCCTACTTCGGTGAAACTACTCTCACACCCTCCAGCAAGAGTCATAAGAAATACTATATGGTACCTAATGCACAACTGCATTATTTTAATGAACATTCTGTAAGCTCTACTGTGCACTCTGTTTTCTACAGTTAATCCACAAAGAAAAGTTGCATGAAGGTTTAAAACTGGGTCACTTCTTGTTCTGCACCCACATCCCCACCTAACTGCCTTGAGCAACCAGTGTAACAGATTTTGGGGGAAACTGAACTGTGTTCTCTATTACTAACAACAATTTAAATTAACAGTAGCAATGCTGCATTTTCTGCAACTGTTAGTATTGTTTTTTAAAGTGTTAGAAATGTTTTTAGATAACTGAGCCATTATGGACTAAATACAAACAGTACATCACATTCATGCAGTCACACACAACTTTTCAGAGGTAAAATGTGTTAAGCAGTTTTCCAACAACATAATGGAGTGAAACCTACCTAAAACCCTGAAACTTCCATACTACATTAAGATTTTGTTTTACACACTATGGAAATGTAGCTTCTCCTATTAACTACAGTGAGAATACTGTATTTCATTACATAATTAGTTTAGCACCAAATCTCATTAAAACTGGAAGAATGAGCAGTTGAGACTTTAGCATGGCTTTAATGAGGAATCTAAGGGTTATATTCGAGTCACAGTATTTTATGTTAATTTCAATGACATATTGATACATAATGTTTGGATAATCTGTAGCAATGTTTCAGCATAGAAAGATAGATCCACAATTTTATATTACTTCCTGTCTGTAGGTACATGAAATTACACCGAGTTCCTGCTTTAATAAAACCTAAATTAGCTGTTGAACCATCTCAATGTTCAACTTTCAATTTTATCAATGCAAATTGCATAACTCAACCGAGGTGACAATGAATACCACACTCCTCACATCATCATCATCATCATCATCATCATCATCGTCATCATCATCATCGTCATCGTCATCGTCATCGTCTACTGAGAAAGGAAAGTAATACCCAAGACTTATTACTCTCATTCGACAGGCACATTGTTTTTTATCAGGTGTTCCCCATTCAGCAGTAATAAAACAGCCTTAATCAATTCCAAATCCTGAACTTTTTCTTTTCCATTTATAATTCACTAGTGTTCATTGCTACTACATAACCTCCTACAATGAACACATTTTTCATTATTTTAGATTCGGAGCTCAGTGAATTTATAGTTTTGTTACCTAATCAGCTCAAATCAGTTTACAATAAATGATTTACCGAAGTATCATAAAAGAAATTCAATGCATTAAAGTTTTAATTATACAAATTCGTTCTGTTTGGTGCCATATTTAATGGTCCTCGTCAGTGGATAAAATACAATGTAGTCTACATTAATTAATTAGAAAGCATCCCAATGAATGGGAGAAATGCCACTCAATCACATCAATGGATAATAGCTATGTTTAAGAGTGCCAGAGCAGCTTTTTGACACTGTCAGTACATGCTAAACATACAGCTAATTATAACGGAGTTGGCTGTTTTGCATCTGTTTCCTCTCTGATGTAATCACATCAGTGAGAGTGTGTGGCACAAATGTAAACTTGCTTCAGGGATCTGCTGAGCTATATAGCTCTTGTCCTCATACAATGTCAATAGGTTAACATTTCGGAAATCTCTTGTCTGTAGCAAATTCAAATTACTGTAGTTCCAGTTAACTGTCCCACAGTGATACATTTCACCACATTTTCCCACCAATAAAACAAGCCACTATATGAAGAAAATTGCGTATCATTTGAGGTTATGCAACTTCAAATCTCTGGAGTACAGACAAAATGCTTTTTTTTTCTTCCTCCAAGGAGGAGGATATTTACCACACCAGCATGTACATTTTTGAACAACTTCCTTCACTGAAGTTATCACTGTAGGCAGATTTCTTGAATATTAAAGAATACGATTGTACAACCGATAACCACTTTCTTGTATTACAAGTGCTGAGAATAGAGTAGAACAGAACTGTCATGTATTTGCTCATACTAAGCTTGAACAGTGTCACAGGCTGTATGTCTGTATTCATCAAGCATAGAAGAAACTGATCTTGTGAACTCTGAATACTACAGGAAATCACCACAACATGTAGTAAATTTTAGTACCTCAGTTTATCCCCCCACTGTCCTCTTACTACTCCACCATTTTTCGATTGATAGCCTTATGTACATTCTTTCTTCACAACTATTAACAGCTACTAAACTCAACAACAAATCTGCAGCACAACAATTACCAAGGATCCAATGCAGAGTGCCATTTTCCACATAGATTCTCATGCAAAGTGTCATTCACTTCTGAAGCTGGCTTAGATGAAAGTTCAAAGGCAAGTGGCACCCACTTTTTGTCTACCTACATTTGCAAAACAAACAGCGAACTTAGATGTTTACAATAATGTCGAAACAAAAAAAATTCTGTATTATACTTGCGCGTTAAGGAAGTAGGCTCCATGGATTCTGGCTCGGAACTGCTTGTTTTTTCGCTGGTTTCTGCAAGAAAAAATGCCTTATAGGGCGATTGTGTCCTGTGGGTTGGCATATGAGTGCGAATCCAGGATGCCTTTTGTGTGTGTGTGTGTGTGTGTGTGTGTGTGTGTGTGTGTGTGTGTGTGTGTAGCTTCATTGTTAAACATTTACAGTTGTTAAACTTTATGAATAGTATATCCACCCAACAACTTTGTATACTGCATTGTACCTCATTTTGTAATAAAATTTCAGTATTTTAAAAAAGAGAAAAAATACAGCCTAGATTGCCCACATATCATAATTCAGCCTGCAAATCTTGGAAGGGGGTGGGGGGTGGGGGAGGGGGAATGATATTGAATGATACTTTACTTAGTAACAAATACATACTGTAAGAACAACTGAACATTCAGTACCCAGCAATAAAACAACTTACACATTGCTCTGTATTATAAGCTTCCACTTACTATGTTTTAGTGGTTTTTTTTTTATATGTGGTCACTATTATAGTATCCTGAGAATCGCACATTAACAAGTGAGCTCTACTTGCTGACTTGGAACTAAGGCAGAAATATTTCCTGAACTATTAAAAATCTCACTGGATTCTTAACCTTGAAAGGTATTCTGCTTTCACAGACAGTCTGACAGTGGCATGATGTCAAATTAAGATAGTCAGAGTAAAACTTTGTTTAATGTGTTGCAAAATACCAAAGTTTTTGTATTACACTTAATTGTCTACATGATATTCACCTTTCTTTGTATTCGTACTGTCAGATTTTACTTCATGCAACCAGCCCAATACCCAATTACAAAACAATACTTTTCAATGATGTCCCACCTGCACAAATGAAATTAATTTTGCTTAACATCTATATACTATCAGATATTGTCACTGTTAAACTGAAACAGTCTTCAATGCTTTACATCAATTTATTATCAAACCAAAATTGGGTATATTTATTAACTATTTTAAACATCAATTTGCATGAAGAATTTTATGCACAATTAAAGCAATTTTTGATGTATATAACAACATAGGTTTACAGTGGAAAGGAGATAATCTCTCCATCCATTATGCATTTGTGGAGTTCACCATCCATGTTAGTGTATGAAACATCATTTATGCTGTCCCACATCACTTTGGAATTGGAATGAATATTTCAAAATTGAGCTTCGGATAGACTGTTATCATCACCACAATCTTTCTCGGTTTCTGATTGGATATTTATCTGTACATATCTGTGGGATTCTTTTCAATCAACAACCATGTGATTCTTAGTAAATTTACTCTAAATAACTTTTGGAATGCTATTACTGCAAGTTAGCATCCAGGCTCTATAATGTGCCATTTTTAATTCTGAATTTTCTTACAAAGTTTGTAGTAGAAGTAATTCTGTCTCTGAAACGTTTACAAATACTGCAACATCCAACTTTCAGGATAATCTTGCAACCACTGCATCCAAAGTGATTATTATAGTAATGGCAAGTAAGCTGCCCACTGAGGTGATGAAAGTCCTAGGCCAGTGATATGTCCATATACAGACAACGATAGTATTGTGTGCACAAGGCATGCAAGAGCAGAGCAATGATGGAGCTATCATTTGTACTGAAGTAATTCACGTTTTGAACATGATTATGGACGTACGATGCGAATTCACACACCAAATGTTAAGGAATCCAATATTCCGAAATCCAACATGTTAAGAGGTGTGCCAAGAATACCAAATTTCAGGCATTGCGTATCACCACAGTGGTCAACAGCCTTCACTTAACAACCAACAGCAGTGACATTTATGCAGAGTTGTCAGTGTTAACAGACACCCAACACTGTGTGAAATAACCACAGGAATCAATATAGGGATGGTTTATCCATTCAAACATTGAGGTAAAATGTGGTGTTAGTGGGCTGTCACAGCAGATGACCCTCGTGAGTGCCTATGCTAACAGCACGAGTCCCTATTTCAGCTGGTAAGAGCTCATGGTAGGATTAAAGTGTGGTGCCGATCCCACAAAGCCATGAACCCAAGATGTCAATGACACTGTACAAGATGGTGGTGGCTCCATAGAAGTGTGGCCTGTGTTTATATGGAATTGACTGGGTCCTCTGATCCATCTGAACTGATCATTGACAAAATGGGTCTGTTCAGCTACTTTGAGAGCATTTGTAGCCATTCATGGACTTCACGTTTCCAAACAACGGAATTTTTATGGATGACAATGTATCATGTCACCAAGCCACAGTTGGTTGTGATTGGCTTGAGGAACATTCTGGATAATTTTAGCAAATCATATAGTCACCCATTTTACCTGACCTGAATCCCATCAAACATTTAAGGGATGTAATTGAGACGTGAGTTTGTGCACCAAATCCTGCACCACCAGCACCTGTGCAACTATGACACCTGATGAGGCAGCATGGCTCAGTATTTCTGCAAGGGACTTCCAATTACTGAGTCCATGCCATGTTGAGATGATGCACTGTGCTGGGCAGAAGGTGGTCCGACAATATCAGGAGGTATCTTATAACTTTTGCCTCCTCAGTGTATATAGTAGAAAGCATTTATTTAGTTGTTGTTGTTGTTGTTGTTGTCGTCTTCAGTCCTGAGACTGGTTTGATGCAGCTCTCCATGCTACTCTATCCTGTGCAAGCTTTTTCATCTCCCAGTACCTACTGCAACTTACATCCTTCTGAATCTGCTTAGTGTATTCATCTCTTGGTCTCCCTCTACGATTTTTACCCTCCACGCTGCCCTCCAATACTAAATTGGTGATCCCTTGATGCCTCAGAACATGTCCTACCAACCGATCCCTTCTTCTGGTCAAGTTGTGCCACAAACTTCTCTTCTCCCCAATCCTATTCAATACTTCCTCATTAGTTATGTGATATACCCATCTAATCTTCAGCATTCTTCTGTAGCACCACATTTCGAAAGCTTCTATTCTCTTCTTGTCCAAACTATTTATCGTCCATGTTTCACTTCCATACATGGCTACACTCCATACAAATACTTTCAGAAATGACTTCCTGACACTTAAATCAATACTGGATGTTAACAAATTTCTCTTCTTCAGAAACGCTTTCCTTGCCATTGCCAGCCTACATTTTATATCCTCTCTACTTCGACCATCATCAGTTATTTTGCTCCCCAAATTGCAAAACTCCTTTACTACTGTAAGTGCCTCATTTCCTAATCTAATTCCCTCAGCATCACCCGACTTAATTAGACTACATTCCATTATCCTTGTTTTGCTTTTGTTGATGTTCATCTTATATCCTCCTTTCAAGACACTGTCCATTCCATTCAACTGCTCTTCCAAGTCCTTTGCTGTCTCTGACAGAATTACAATGTCATCGGCGAACCTCAAAGTTTTTATTTCTTCTCCATGAATTTTAATTCCTACTCCGAATTTTTCTTTTGTTTCCTTTACTGCTTGCTCAATATACAGATTGAACAACATCGGGGAGAGGCTACAACCCTGTCTTACTCCCTTCCCAACCACTGCTTCCCTTTCATGTCCCTCGACTCTTATAACTGCCATCTGGTTTCTGTACAAATTGTAAATAGCCTTTCGCTCCCTGTATTTTACCCCTGCCACCTTTAGAATTTGAAAGAGAGTATTCCAGTCAACATTGTCAAAAGCTTTCTCTAAGTCTACAAATGCTAGAAACGTAGGTTTGCCTTTCCTTAATCTTTCTTCTAAGATAAGTCTTAAGGTCAGTATTGCCTCACGTGTTCCAGTGTTTCTACGGAATCCAAACTGATCTTCCCCGAGGTTGGCTTCTACTAGTTTTTCCATTAGTCTGTAAAGAATTCGTGTTAGTATTTTGCAGCTGTGACTTATTAAGCTGATAGTTCGGTAATTTTCACATCTGTCAACACCTGCTTTCTTTGGGATTGGAATTATTATATTCTTCTTGAAGTCTGAGGGTATTTCGCCTGTTTCATACATCTTGCTCACCAGATGGTAGAGTTTTGTCAGGACTGGCTCTCCCATGGCCGTCAGTAGTTCCAATGGAATATTGTCTACTCCGGGGGCCTTGTTTCGACTCAGGTCTTTCAGTGCTCTGTCAAACTCTTCACGCAGTATCATATCTCCCATTTCATCTTCATCTACATCCTCTTCCACTTCCATAATATTGTCCTGAAGTACATCACCCTTGTATAGACCCTCTATATACTCCTTCCACCTTTCTGCCTTCCCTTCTTTGCTTAGAACTGGGTTTCCATCTGAGCTCTTGATATTCATACAAGTCGTTCTCTTATCTCCAAAGGTCTCTTTAATTTTCCTGTAGGCGGTATCTATCTTACCCCTAGTGAGACAGGCCTCTACATCCTTACATTTGTCCTCTAGCCATCCCTGCTTAGCCATTTTGCACTTCCTGTCGATCTCATTTTTGAGACGTTTGTATTCCTTTGTGCCTGTTTCACTTATTGCATTTTTATATTTTCTCCTTTCATCAATTAAATTCAATATTTCTTCTGTTACCCAAGGATTTCTACTAGCCCTTGTCTTTTTACCTACTTGATCCTCTGCTGCCTTCACTACTTCATCCCTCAAAGCTACCCATTCTTCTTCTACTGTATTTATTTCCCCCATTCCTGTCAATTGCTCTTTTATGCTCTCCCTGAATCTCTGTACAACCTCTGGTTCTTTTAGTTTATCCAGGTCCCATCTCCTTAAATTCCCACCTTTTTGCAGTTTCTTCAGTTTTAATCTACAGGTCATAACCAATAGATTGTGGTCAGAGTCCACATCTGCCCCTGGAAATGTCTTACAATTTAAAACCTGGTTCCTAAATCTCTGTCTTACCATTATATAATCTATCTGATACCTTTTAGTATCTCCAGGGTTCTTCCATGTATACAACCTTCTTTCATGATTCTTAAACCAAGTGTTAGTTATGATTATGTTGTGCTCTGTGCAAAATTCGACCAGGCGGCTTCCTCTTTCATTTCTGTCCCCCAATCCATATTCACCTACTATGTTTCCTTCTCTCCCATTTCCTACACTCGAATTCCAGTCACCCATGACTATTAAATTTTCGTCTCCCTTCACAATCTGAATAATTTCTTTTATTTCATCATACATTTCTTCAATTTCTTCGTCATCTGCAGAGCTAGTTGGCATATAAACTTGTACTACTGTTGTAGGCGTGGGCTTCGTATGTATCTTGACCACAATAATGCGTTCACTATGCTGTTTGTAGTAGCTTACCTGCATTCCTATTTTCCTATTCATTATTAAACCTACTCCTGCATTACCCCTATTTGATTTTGTGTTTATAACCCTGTAGTCACCTGACCAGAAGTCTTGTTCCTCCTGCCACCGAACTTCACTAATTCCCACTATATCTAACTTCAACCTATCCATTTCCCTTTTTAAATTTTCTAAACTACCTGCCCGATTAAGGGATCTGACATTCCACGCTCCGATCCGAAGAACGCCAGTTTTCTTTCTCCTGATAACGACATCCTCTTGAGTAGTCCCCACCCGGAGATCCGAATGGGGGACTATTTTACCTCCGGAATATTTTACCCAAGAGGACGCCATCATCATGTAATCATACAGTAAAGCTGCATGCCCTCGGGAAAAATTACGGCTGTAGTTTCCCCTTGCTTTCAGCCGTTCGCAGTACCAGCACAGCAAGGCCGTTTTGGTTATTGTTACAAGGCCAGATCAGTCAATCATCCAGACTGTTGCCCTTGCAACTACTGAAAAGGCTGCTGCCCCTCTTCAGGAACCACACGTTTGTCTGGCCTCTCAACAGATACCCCTCCGTTGTGGCTGCACCTACGGTACGGCTATCTGTATCGCTGAGGCACGCAAGCCTCCCCACCAACGGCAAGGTCCATGGTTCATGGGGGGGATTTATTTAGTAAGGCCAGATAAATTAGTCTACTAACTCAAGATGAAGATTGACACCAGAAGTGTTCTATAATTAAAAAGTGAGAGTAGTTTTAGCCCCACATTGCCAATGAGACCAGCACTATGTTGCTCAACAATTCTCAAAGATGATGAAATTGCAGTGTATTTTAACTACCACAAGTGTCAAAACCAGATTCGAAGTAGTGCACATTTTTCACCTCTTAACTAGTGCACCATTACCTTCAGCCAAACAAGGAATGATAGATTAAAGAGTCAAAGAGAAGATTTTCTGTGATTGTTCAATCTTCAAGCGAATAGTATTAGCAAAAACCCCACAGTAACAACATGCGAGATGAAGGGAATGAGCGAAATAAATGGACACACCTGCTAACACCAATAGAGTCTGTGGCCACTCCTACATAATTCATGGCTGCCAAACTGAGAAAGGCAGTTCAAAATTTTGCTAGGAAAATAATGTACACCAGCAGATCACTGTACAACCAACACTTACTAAAAACTGTGTGTGTTATCTAAAAGTTAAACAATGGAAAATCCCAGCTGGATAGATTGCTACTCACCTTCTTGAGGAGATGAGTCCAGATAGGCACAAAAGGAAGACTGCTGAACATGTGAGATTTCGGCCAAAATTTCTCTTTTGGCTGAAAGCTAAGTATTTAGTACTATTTTTGTTGCAATAGTCAGCAACTCAATCTCCCATATATGGTGAGTAGCAATCTATCCTTTTTATAATGTTATGTAGATATCATATATTCAAAAAACTTCTTTATTAAGGTGACTCAATTTTAATCAACATGGCCATAGCTGTGGCACTCCAAAGCTCCTGGAATTTGAACACACGAAACTAGCACAAATGGAAATATCTTTCATTAAAATTCTAGCAGCTTTGGATACTGCAGCTGCGGCATTGTCAGTAAGAACACGATTCCTCTATGAATGTTTTTCTTTCCTTTTACATGTCATTACTGCCCATATTGGTTGGCAACTCATAGTGTCAAAACGTAGTGACAAGATGCCCTTAAAAATTAATCAATTGTTGCTCCTACCTTTTTGCCTTCCTGGTAATATGAACCACAGGATTTGCCAAGGTCAGTATTATTACTGGTCACTAGCATTCCTGACAGAAAACACCAATTTGGACAATGCATTCATAGCTGGGCAATGCTAAATGACCTACAGAGCATGTTTCAGAAACATTTCAAAGATCTATTGTTTAAATTGGGCCTCAATTCCCTAGGCAAGACCACTAAAAATTTTTAGGATTTCCACAAGCACTTTCTCAGAATAATTTTAAATCTGCAGGAATTGCCTTGAAGCTGGATTAACATTTGTCTATTTCTTAACTTCCAAAGAAATTGAATGAATTCATCCAAGAGTGTGTAAAGACTTCTTAACAATGCTAAGGACAATCTCTTTATAAGTTTAATTAATGTTCCAATACCTCAACTCGCACATCTTTACATGATACACTAATATGCATCGTAACATCCTCTCCTCCCAGGAGAAACATGGGGAATGTGATTTAGTCTGCTTTATTTATTATTACTAAAAATGCACTCAATGTGTAAATACAAAACTGAGTCACATACTCTAGTTTTATTACTGACGTTAATCTGTTTCTGCCATTTTTGCATGGTATCTTCCACGGTGTTCGTGGCACAGTTCACACATGTAGTCTTCAATCAGCTGGTGGAAATCTCATTTTGGCAGAACGTGTGGTGAAAAACACATGTTGCACATCATGAATTTCACAGCTTACCTGTTTCTAGACTTCTCTCATTATGGCGCCAGTTGAATAGAAGTCAGTCCAGACTGATTTGTGTTTCTCTTTGAGTTCTGTGATTTTGTAGGCCTTCATATGTGGCAGTAGTATCTGCATTTTGATGTCTTCTATGAAGAAGGGTCCTTTCATGAAGATACAAGCCAGTCTTTTAAGGCACTGTTTTCTTGATGCCCAGAATTTATTTCCTAGTGTGGGATTTGACTCACACTAATATTAAGAGGTCATTGACTTTTACTTTTTCTCAGATTACATGGCTCCCCTAAGTTGCTATTGGTGCTATGAAGTTTTACATTATCACTGTCAAATTTATTGTGAGTTTTGGAAGTTCTTGGATGTTGAAATTGCTTTCATTGCTGCTGTTTTATTTCCATATCACTTCTAACTGATTATTTTCAAGAAACATTGTGTCTTATGGAGAGTGTTTACAACCTCTTCTGAGAATCATCTGTTTGGTTTTGCTGGGTTTATTTGTCAGCCACTTTCCAGAGCCCATGACGTGAACCTGTTTAGCGCCTTTTGTAACTGTTCTTTGCCTCCTGAACCTTTGCACCTCATATTAACAGGCCATTTTTTTTTAATTTGCTGTTAATACTGTGAAATTTTTTTCTGTAGTCTATAAAGACTGCAAAATTTTTTTCCTGGATATATTAGTCTCTCTTGGGTTTTCTCTCTTATTCAGTTCCTCACATGTAGGGCGCTCCTTTCATTTCTGAAACGAAATTAGTTTTCTGGTAGTTGGGCATGTACGTCACAGTAAATCTCCTGGTTAATATTGCCAAGAAAATTTTGAAAGATGGTTTTTCACGAGCTATGCACTCTCGCTGAGTCCAGGCTGCACGTTTCTCCTTCCCTTTGGAAAGGATTTTCATCTTTGATGCTGTCCATTCCTCTGGTATTTCTCCTGCGCTCATGCATTTCGTGAATACATTACTTCCATTGAGTAGTCTTCTGTCATGACAGGATTTTTTTGAAGTGTTCTGTATATATGCTCTCTGATCCTGAAGCCTTTTGTCATTTGCCTTTGTTTTTGCTTGGATATTCACTGTCTTGTTGTATGGGTGTAGCAGTCTTTAGTTTTCTTTGTACTGTATTCAGAGACTGTTTCCTTGTGTAGGAGGTTCCAGATGGATTCAAAATGGTTTCCCCCATATGCCCATGCAAATCTTTCTATAGTTTGTGATGTGTTTTCTGAGTGCTATGAATGGATCTCAGTGTGTTCTGCTCACTGTCTGTCATTTGGTTCTATGTCCTCCACCACCAATTATTTTCTTGTATGAACTCCTTTGCCTTGTATAAGCTCACAGGTTATATTGTTGCATTGTTGTTCTAGACATGTTGCTTTCTCTATTTTTCCTAGGCTTCATTTCAAATTCTGTATGTCCCATTTCTTGGATTTCTTTTCTGACATGGACTTCGAAGAAAGACATACATTCAGCAAATTCGACACAGAAGCTGTAGTGTCGCACCTCAATAACAAACTTTTAGGCTCATGACAGGAGCATGTAGAGAAACTATGGCTCAAGTTTAAAAGACTAGTTGACCATGCAGTAGACACACACATACCTAGTACAATAGTTTATGATGTGAGAGATCCTCCACAGTAGACAGTCACTGTCAAGAAACTTCTTAACAGACGACTGGGTCATAGAAGGGAATGCCTGAAAGTAATGCCTCCAAATGGTTTATGTGGAAACTCTTTAAACTAAAACAAGTGTTATTAAAATTCAACATCTTTTCCCTTCATCTGCATATTGGCAATCCTCTGCCAGTACAGGGCTCTGAATCATAGCATGTAAAATGACGAAGTTTAAGGTAACAATGTCAGTGTAAAAGGAGCAGTAAGCTGTAACCAAGTTTAGAATTCAAACAGTTCATCCACACATCGAGTACCCCTCTTTCAGTAGGGCAAAGCCAGACCACATAAGCCCTTTGACATCTGCAACAACCCATTTTTTGCAGTCATCAATTGCATCCCATACAGTCCTGACTTAACCCCATCCAATTTTCATCTGTTTCCAAAACTTAAACAACACCTTTGAGAGCTCCGCAGTACACACAGACACGAGTTTGTGAATATGTTGAAATCAAACATTCTACAATGACAGTAGCAACAAACTGTTCTAATTGCAAAATGTATTTGTCACCATGTTGACCATCTTGAGAGATAAATATGTAGACAAACAGAAGAAAGTGGTAGATTATTGATGATAGAAGCTTTATGAGTTTTCATGTAAAAAGTTCAGAGGCTTTAATTTTCAGTACACCCTTTTAAGTACAAAACAAAGTATTGCCCTACGAGAGAGAGAGAGAGAGAGAGAGAGAGAGAGAGAGAGAGAGAGAGAGAGAGAGAGAGAGAGAGAGAGAGAGACACTGAATGAAATGTGTTTGGCAGTCACGAGTAGTGTGACAAAATTTAAACGACTACCGTAGCAGGGTATTGTCAAACATTCTTTCAAAAAATCCAAAGACATTTGGTCATATGTAAAGGCTGATAGTGGCACCAAATTTAGTGTCCATCAGTCTTTGAGAAGGCAAGAGATGAAATTTAAAGTAGCAAAGCAACAGCATAAATGCTAAACTCCGTTTTCAAATGTTCCTTTACAAAGGAAAATCCAGGAGTACTGTGCCAATTTAATTCTCGTACCACTGAGAAGACGAGTGAAATAGATACACTATGTGATCAAAAATATCTGGTCACCTGGCTGAAAATGACTTTTAAGTTCATGGCACCCTCCATAGGTAATGCTGGAATTCAACATGGTGTTGGCCCACCCTTAGCCTTGATGACAGCTTCCACTCTTGCAGCTTATGTTCAATCAGGTGCTAGAAGCTTTCTTGGGGAATGGCAACCCATTCTTCACAGAGTGCTGCACTGAGGAGAGGTATCCATGTTGGTTGGTGAAGGCTGGCATGAAGTTGGCATTGCAGAACATCCCAAAGGTCTTCTATAGGAATCAGGTCAGGACTCTGTGCAGGCCAGTCCATTACAGGTATGTTATTGTCGTATAACCACTCCACCACAGGTCGTGCAGTATGAACAGGTGTTCAATCATGTTTAAAGATGCAATCTCCATCCCAGAATTGCTCTTCAAGAGTGGGAAGCATGAAAGTGCTTAAAACATCAATGTAGGCCAGGGCTGTGATAGCGCCATGCAAAACAACAAGGGGTGCAAGCCTCCCTTCACGGAAAACACGACCACACCATAACGCCACTACCTCCTAATTTTATTGTTTGCACTACACATGCTGGCAGAGGACATTCACTGGCTATTCGCCATACCCACCACCCTGCCATCTGATCGCCACATTGTGTACTGTGATTCGTTACTCCACACAACGTTTTTCCACTGTTCAATTGCCCCATGTTTACACTCCTTACACCATGTGAGGCATCGTTTGGCATTTGCTGGTGTGATGTGTGGCTTATGAGCAGCCACTCTACCATGAAATCCAAGTTTTCTCACCTCCCATCTAAGTTTCATAGTACTTGCAGTGGATCCTGATACAGTTCGGAATTCCTGTGTAATGGTCTGCCTGTTGGCGGTCTCTGTCAGTCAACAGACGAGGTCGGCCTGTACACTTTTATGATGCATGTGACCCTTCATGTTTCCACTTCACTATCACATTGGAACAGTGGAACTAGGATTGTTTACAAGTGTTGAAATCTCACATACAGATGTATGACCCAAGTGACTCCTAATCACCTGACCACATTTGAGGTCAATGAGTTCTGCAGAGTGCCCCATTTTGCTCTCATGTCGTCTAGTGACTACTGAGGTCACTGACATGGAGTACCTGGCAGCACAATGCACCTAATATGAAAAAAATATGTTTTGAGCATGTCTCGATACTTTTGATCACATAGTGTATTATTCTCAACGGTGTTCAGAAACAGCAGAGATCATTGAAACTCAGCAATTCCATCAGGCCATGGGGATTTATCAGAATCTATACCCAATACGTAGCTAAGTCAGCTCCTCTGTTAACTATAATCTATCAGAGGGAAGTTGGGAATGGGGAGAGGGGGAGAAAAAAAAAATTAAGTGCCCAGTAACTGGGAGAAAGCAAAGGTCATGCCTATCTACAAAAAGGTCAGCAGAAGTGATCCATGATACTACCATCCAATAACTTTGACATCCATTTGTTGCAGAAGCTTAGAACATATTCTGAGCCAAGCAGCACAGATACTGAAACCATTGATCAACGAAACCCAACTCTCACGTTTCTCTCATGGCGTACTTGAACCTTTGGATCAAGAATGTCAGGTAGATGTAGTCTTTCTTGAGTTCCCAAAAGCATTTGGCTCCATGCCACATTTGTGCTGACCACAAAAATTTAATCTTATGGGGTACAAGGCAAAATTTGTGACTGGTCTAAGAATTTCTTGGTAGGGAGGGCACAGCATATTACCTTGGACTCATCAACAGATGAAGTAACTTTGGGTGTAGCCCAGGCAGTGCCACAACTATCTCTTTTCATTTTGTATAGTAATGACTGTGTGGGCAATATTAATAGTGATCACAGACTCTTGCTGATTCAGTTATCTGTCATGAAGTATTGTCTGAAAGACGCTGCACAAGAATTCAGTCCAACTTTGAAAAAGATTTCAAAGTGGTGCAAAGATTGTGAACTTAGCTTCAATGTTCAGGAAAATGAAAATTTTTTAGTTCACAAAATCAGAGAAACATATTACCCAATGAATCTGCGAGTCAGTTGGAATCTGAACCCGTACAAATACCCATGTTTAATGCTTAGAGGGAGAGAACACCTACTTGTCATCACCTAATTCATCCAAATTCATGGTACATGTAGAATGTGGAGAGACATGAAAGTTCCCAAGTGGGAACCTCAGATGGTCAACCATTTAGGAAATTACAGGAATTTTGATACTGATCTATCACCAAGTGCACCTATCAATTGTTCCTGGACAATGTGTTTAGGAAATGCAGTGTAGCTCAGCAGTAAGAGATCAGATTCTCATTGAGTTGCAGGTTTGACTGCCAGGTGGCAAATATTTTCGTGCTCCTTGGCAATGCATACACTACTGACATTACTAACCACATCATCATATAGATTAATTTATTTAAGCACAAAAAGTATAGGCATAGAATGAAATGCGGGACAGCAAACATTTAAAAAGGGATTGTAGTTAACGCATACATAGGAACATTGTGTATGTAAATCTATATTTCCATTCTTTTGCAATTTATCAATTACATGTACTGGGGTGATATTCATCAAACAAACAGGGGAAGCAATAATTTTGACCACATCTTGCTCATGTTGTAAATGCCGCCTTTTTTCAGTGACATGCTTTTTTAATGTCACCGTAGACAAAAACTTGATTGACATTCTGAATGCTAGAATAGCTGGTGATGCATAATGGAATGTAGTCTGATGCAAGCTTTTCGGGAAGTGATTTCTTCTTCTTTCTTGATGAGCTAAGTGCAGTTTTGACATTTTTTTATTTGATTTTTTACCCGACAACAAAAATATGCATTGGAGGGTTGCACTGGTGGCGTACATTTTGGTGGCGTGGTGGCAGGGGGGGGGGGGGGGGAATTACTTTGATACTGCATGTTGGCAATCCGTCTTCTTCTTGGAACAGTTCATCATATATTTAAAGACTTACGTCCCATGCTGATGATGTGCACATAGAAATACAAAACAACCTATATGATGTGGCAGTTAATTGTGACGTCAGTACTGTATGCACTGCCAAAGAGCACAAAAATATTTGCCACTAGGTGGAGTCAAACCTGCTACCCTTTGAATACATATTCATTCTCTTACCAATGAGAGAAACTCCACTTTATGAACACATTGTCCAGGAACGATTGATAAGGTGCACATGGTGATGGATCCGTATCAAAATTCGTTTTATTTCCTGAACACTTGGCCATCTGGAGTTTCCACTTAAGGCACTTTCTTGTCTCACCATACCCTACATGTAGCATAAATTTGGGTGGAGACGAGTAAGCATCCTTTCCTTGTTAGTAGGGACATGAAATGGAACTATCAAATTGACCCAGTCATGAGTGAAGCAGCTAGCAGACTGCTATTTATTAGTAGAATACTAGGGAAATGCAAGCTGTCTATAAAGAGACTGCTTACAAACTAATCATGCAACTTATCCTAGAGTACTGCTGTAGTGTGGGACCAGGACCAAATACAACTAACAAGAGAGATTAAACATGTACAGAGAAAGGCAGCACGAATAAATGGTTTCACATTTATCTGGCCTAAGGGAGAAGGTCACTGGCACTGAAAGAACTAAACTGGCAGATTCTAGAAGACAGACAGAAATTATCCTAAGAAAGCCACTTACAAAGTCTCAAGAACTGGGTGTATTTGACTGCAGGAAGATACTACAAAAGCCTCTAGATATTGCTCCCACAGGGATCCATACATGGAGGCATTTAAACTATCATTCTCCCTGTGCTCCATACATGAATGGAATAAGAAAGAGCCATAACTACGGGTAGATGTATAATGGTGGTTGATAACTGCTGATTACATTCGAAAGTAGTTGTGACTGGTAATGTTTTCTTGTTGGTGCTACAGCTAATGTCTGGACTGCTTGCTCATTTATTGCCTCTATGCCTTCTCATTTTTAACATGAGGTCTACTGGGCTTTTTCAGCTGGCTGCCACGTATATTACCATGTCAGGTTAGCTGACATGCGAATGCAGTCTTAATGTTTTCAGGATCAGTTCTGTTTTAATGTTCGGTTTGTCTATCCTTGCACTTACATCACCTTCAAGGATTACTCTAGTCGACCTTCGCTTGTGTTAGCACAGTGTGATTATAATTATAAATTAAACTTCAAAACACTGTAGAAGTAACACCACTGGTCAAAATGACGTCACACTGCAATGGAATATTATCGAAGAAGAGGGAAAACATATGGCAGATGAAAAGAATAGTGTGAAAATTGATCATCAGATGGCACTGTATGTGTCAGAATACATAAATGTTAACACTTGCCATGTGCATGACCCACTGAAGTTAGTATAAACACTCCGGGTACATGGCTTTTCCTCATTTCGCATCTGCAATGTTTACCATGAATGTCTAAATGCAGGATCACGCTCTTCTTGTGAAGTTTTATTAAAAGACTGATGACTGTGCATATGTCGCTCTGCTGACAAAGACACTGAAGGGTTTGAAAGAAGGCATTAGTCCAATGACTGTCATGGTTCTGGTGAAAATGATTCAGAAATTCGAGAAGATGGGTTCTTTTCATGTGCAACCTGGTAGAGGGAGAAACGAATTGATCTGACGTCAGTGGCAGAAGTAGCCACAGCAAAGCACGAGGAGATGAGTGGAGGTGTGCAAAGATGTAGTGCATGGAGAATGAGCACAGTGCATAAAATCCCATGAAACATCCTTCTTTGCTATCCATTCAAAATTACCGATGTGCAAAAGTTGCTTCCTGTAGACCTGCCAGCAAGAGAGACCTTTGCTTTAGAATTTCTTTCTCGCATGGTAGTGGACAATGATTGCCCATGGAAGATTTTGTGGAGAGACGGAGCCACTTCCACACGCAAATCATCCAGTACCACTTCATCCTGAAAAGGTCACTGTGTGGTGTGGGTTTACGGCATCATTTATCATAGGGCCCAATTTTTTTGTAGGTACAGGTGGTTCTGGTCCCGTTACCTATACTGCCACTGGTAAGCACTATGAGTGTTTTGTGCAACCATGTCATTCCAGCTCTCTAACAATGTGGATGTGATCGTTTTTATGCAAGATGGCGCACATCTGCGCATAGAAAATCCAGTTAAGCAGCTTCTGAAGCACCATTTTGGAAATGCTAGAATTATCAACCGCCATTTCCCTACAGCCTGGCCGTCCCTGTCACCTGATCTTAATCCTTGCGACTTTTTGCTGTGGGGCTGCCTGAAAGACATTGTGTTCAGCATTTCAATTGCAAACTTAACTGCGCTGAAGGCACGCATTGTGCAACATATTCTGAACATGATCCCGGAAACACTTCGATCAGTTGTGGAACCTGCTGTTTCTCAATTTCAACTTGGTGCAGAACATGGTGGACAGCATACTGAACATGTTTTGCTCCAGTCACATGGAAATTAATAATCTGATTTGATTTTGATTTATGCTTTTTATGCAGTTTTTGGTCTGAGGACAATTAAAAACAGATTTTTTCCATCCAATGTGATGTGACCTTGCCGTGGTGGATGGGCTTATGTAACTAACAGTATCGCAACTATACACCCATGCACACTGAATAGTACAGTTTGTTTAACATCATACACCTTAGACATTGTTGTATGACCATTTGTCATTTGTTGTCGACTATATTAAATTATTCTACATTTTGTAACTATTTATTTTTCTTCTGTCATATATTTTCCCTCTTTCTCCAATAATATTCCATTACAATTGGACATAAGTCTGACCAATGACGCTATTTCTACAGCAGTCAAAGTTTAACTGTACCCTGTACTTCTGTTATCCTTTTGATTTCATCTTCTGCCTCCATCTATGGTTTAGCATGTATGTCTATTATTACGATGTGACTTGTTTTAAAAATATTGAAGTTTTTGTATCTTATTGCTTCCTTTATTAATAACAGGAATGGTTTGAAGAAGATGGGAACTACTATTGCTGGTCTGCATATAGTTTTTCATGCAAGAAAGCACACTTTTCTGTTAAAAAGGTTTCTGTGATGACTTTGGCATCTTACATTGCTGGAAGATGATGTAAATACTAATATACCATAAACACTTTAACATTGAGTTTTAGTTTTAAATTGCACTGGAAGTATATAGATAAAATAAACTAACAAAAGATAATACACTATTATTGACATATTTCTATCAAAAACCTATCACTGAATACTCACAACGATGCAAGTTTGTAATAAACTTTTACCGTAAGCACCAGTAAGCGACTGTGCCAAATCATCCTTTTACAGAAACCGTATTTTATAACCAATATTTAACCACAAAAGAGGAAACATCTACTCTAGAGAGGGGTAGGCACACTAGTTGGCAAGATTTTGTAAACTGGAAAGAAATTATGCAGGTGTCATTATTCAGTGTTGTATGCTCTATTGACTAACTCAACGAATCATTCCCTCTCTCACCTATGAATGAAGTATCAAATATCCCGCCTATAAATGAATTATCCCCTATAGAAAACAGGAAGATGTAGTAAACAAATACGAGGCAGTTACAGAATTTGTTGTGGCTAGTGAAAAATTTATGTTGGACCAAGACTAACCCATATTTCCTCCAGCTGCTTTCTGTGGAGATCTCAGGTGAGGAGACCTGTGACAATGATTCAATTCTGAAGGCTCACTCAGATAGCCTGATGGGTAAGATTACTTCTCAAAGTGCAGGAAATTTGAGGTTTACTCATACTTGCAGTCTGGTACAAATTTCCCTTACATACAACTGTTTATAATGTAAGGACTGATCTATATTTGCTATTAATTTCATTACATCTTCATTGATTTTATCCTTAAAATCCATTCATTTAATTTTGTTTCATTAAATCTAATTTAAATGAAGGATCTGGTGTCAATGAAAGCATTCTAGTGATTCTGGTATAAAAACCTACCACAGAATCTGTGTTCAAGGAGTCAGCTTTCAAGCCACCTACCTAAAGATTCATAAGTGCTGTGACTTCAATAAAATCCAATTAAAATCTTGACAATGTACTTAAAGACCCTGAAGGTCTAGTAATGCTCCTGGAAACTGAAATACTGGTTTCTTTTGCACATGCTGATAGGGTCTGTTTAAAAATAAATTTTAGATGGTAGTCACGATAGTCTCCATGTGAAATGACAATGTTGCTAGCCAGTGCATTGTCCTGAATCATTAATAGATCATTTTTCCTTACCCTAAAAAAATACTAACCCCTAAAATATGATCCATTAATTATTCGGTTAATAATGACTGGCAGTAAGTAAGTCTAGAACAGCACAGTATCAAACTAGATATGAAATGGTGACTCTTTTTATCTACACTCTAAGTATCAGGTTAGAGAGGTTTGTTCTCACTTACTGATTGATGGATTGAGAGAGAAATGACTGGTTATATATATGCATGCTTGAGTCATATATATATATATATATATATATATATATATATATATATATATATATATATATATATATATATATATATATATATATATATATATAAAAACAAAGATGAGGTGACTTACCGAACGAAAGCGCTGGCAGGTCGATAGACACACAAACAAACACAAACATGCACACAAAATTCAAGCTTTCGCAACAAACTGTTGCCTCATCAGGAAAGAGGGAAGGAGAGGGGAAGACGAAAGGAAGTGGGTTTTAAGGGAGAGGGTAAGGAGTCATTCCAATCCCGGGAGCGAGAAGACTTACCTTAGGGGGAAAAAGGGACAGGTATACACTCGCACACACGCACATATCCATCCACACATACAGACACAAGCAGACAAGTCTGGTCTTTAAATA
Organism: Schistocerca serialis cubense; assembly: GCF_023864345.2. Classification (NCBI taxonomy): domain Eukaryota; kingdom Metazoa; phylum Arthropoda; class Insecta; order Orthoptera; family Acrididae; genus Schistocerca; species Schistocerca serialis. Next base: position 653,811,204 of record NC_064640.1, on the reverse strand, counting down.
TGTCTGCTTGTGTCTGTATGTGTGGATGGATATGTGCGTGTGTGCGAGTGTATACCTGTCCTTTTTTCCCCCTCAGGGAAGTCTTTCCGCTCCCGGGATTGGAATGACTCCTTAGCCTCTCCCTTGAAACCCACTTCCTTTCATCTTCCCCTCTCCTTCCCTCTTTCCTGATGAGGCAACAGTTTGTTGCGAAAGCTTGAATTTTGTGTGTACGTTTGTGTGTGTATTGACCTGCCAGCGCTTTCGTTCGGTAAGTCACCTCATCTTTGTTTTTATATATAATTTTTCCCACATGGAATGTTTCCTTCTATTATATATATATATATATATATATATATATATATATATATATATATATATATATATATATATATCTCTCTGTGTGTGTGTGTGTGTGTGTGTGTGTGTGTGTGTGTGTGTGTGTGTGTGTGTGTGTGTGTGTGTGTGTGTGTGGGCGCGTGCGCGCTTTCGTTGTCACAATGGAGGCAATATGTAGATTAAATGGAAGTGTACTGCATTTAATGTAAGCTCCCTCATCAACTAACAAATCAAAGCTACCCATCACTATACAAATGACCCTCAGCCTGCCATTTGCTTTACCTACAGCTTAACATCTTGCCAAATATACTTCATACTCCCAGATAATACTGCAAGTATGCACCAATTGCAAATGTAAAATTGTGCACTTCACAAAACACACGAACATGGCTATTTTATTGGTAAGTCACAATTGGAGTCAATAAACTTGTGCAAATAAATGTGTTTAGCAATTTGTGGAGATACAAAATGGAAATATCACACATGTTTAATCACAAGTAAGCAGTTGGTAGATTTATGTTCATTGGTAAGATGATATGATTGACTGCTTACTGAGTTTCAAGATCAAGTACCTTGTGTGTAATCTAGGATTATTCAGCCTCTAACATGTTGCTGCTGTAGTGACTGCAAGGCAAGACTAAACTAAATACAAGCAACACAGAGGCATTTAAGTAGCCATTTTGCCCCCACAATCCATATGTGAATGAAATGGGAATAAACCATAATATTTGATACAATGGGAAGTATACTCCATCATGCCTTTTACAGCAGTTTTTTAAGTATGAAAGACTCCAACTCTAGGAACCAAGTCCAATACTGCTACATTTTATCACTTGATGATGTGCTCAACTTCGAGTTTTTTATGTTAAAGTGTAATAACTAATATGTCCATAAATCATACACACAATCATTCTGTCTGGAGAACAGTAACAAAATTATCTACGAATACGTTATAGAAGTAACTACAATTTCCCTAAGACACACTGCAACACTACATGCTATCATTTCATCATTAACCATAATAACCCTATTACAATAATATCAATAACAACCATCATAACTTTCATACACATTTATTATCTCACAACTGCTTTCATTGGAATGAACATCAGGTTTCAATACCAAATGTCTTTGTAAAATATCCTCACAGAGTTGTGTCAATATCACCATTCAAGAAATCAATTACTTTCAGTAATACTTAAGGTAAATTCTGGAACGTGATTATTATGAGCACTACACTGACTGGCTAGCGCAAGCACAGCAAGCAGCAGAAGCAAGCAACATGACATGCTGTGTACATTAGGCAGTCAACATGTTTTATTTAACAGTCACTTTTCAGAATCATCGTTTAAAGTTATCTAAGGTAACTAGACTTCTGAAGATATGGTACTGGCACAACCTCATGAACATTTCTTACAAAGACTGCTGGCAGTGTGACCCTATGTTCTTTTGAACAAACCTGCCACTACATAATGAACATATATTAATACAGCTCAAGTGGTTCTTACTAATATAAACAATAACCAGCTGTGTAGCTCACTATGATTGAGGTTTTTGCCATATTACACTTAATTTGGATCATACTTTAAATTGTGTCCATACCCGTGAATCAAAATGTGAAGCTGAAAATCTAGTATCAGTCTGTAAACATTCAAGCCAGTGGAAAACCTGGCTGGGCATCTACACATATTACTAAATTAAAGCATCCCACTATGTTTTTCTTTCTGTATGTGAAAGCTAAACTTGGGAACTGCAGCTGGGATTTTGATATGGTTTTCACTAATAAACTGAGTTACAAGGATGATTTATGTATGTAATTTATCACCCCTAAGCCAGACATGCCCATGTGTGGGCAGGCCACTTGTGCCGTGTAAAACAAAGCATACATGACCAGTATCTACATGCTTGGTGGTTTCTGTTGAAGTATCATTTAGACCATGGTCCAAGGCATGTTTCTGTGCCTTAACTTTCATGTCCTAATGCTGGAGAATCCTCAGTGGTTACAAGGCTGTAGGCAGTTAAGTTCAGCCACCTCTGCTGAATTCTTATATTGGGTTGGTGAATAGTTTGTAGTATTTTTTCCATAAGTTTAATAAACACAACAGATATACATAACAGGTTCTTTAGTTACCAGTAATATATTCTCCTTCACTATTTAGAACAGCCTACCAACACTGGGATAACTTTTCAGTTCCATGACTGTTGAAATCATGTGATTTTGAGGGGAAGAACTAATCTGGTCGTATTTGGAGAGCATCTCATTTGGACAAATGTACCTTGAAGGCTGTTAAATAGAGAGTGGAAAAGGTGGAAATCTGAGGGTACAAGGACAAGTGAAGAAGGTATGTGTGAAACTACTTCCCAGCCCATCTCCTGTGTAGTGTTTTTTTTGTGGGTGGGTATCATGGTGGAGTAGCTCACTTCATGCAGTGTTCCTGGAGATCTTCCTCCAATTATATCTGCAAGATGTCTCAGTTGTTGAAAAACGTCAGCAGTCTTAGTTACACTGGTTGTCTTCCTCTGATTATATCTGCAATGACATTGTCGAGTAATGTGTTCAAATGATCTTCGTGAAAACTCAAAGCTCTAGCTGAATATGGAGAGTCCCTACTATCGAAACTAGCCTCTTTAAAATCAGGAAACTATTTTCATGCCATGCTCTGTCCAATAGCACTATCATCATACAAGGTGCAATGTTTCTGGCTGCCTCCACTGCTGTCACTCCCTCTCCTGAATTCAAACAAAAGAATATGTTGGAAATGTTCCAATTTCTCCACTTTACACTCCCTTTTCTACTGCCCACAGTTCCATTCACAATCTCCAAATGGCAATATATGTACTCAATTTGCAATAGTGAACTACAAATGAAAATGACAATTGTCAAACCCCCAGCAATCTGAATACCACATGCAAAGCAGAAATGCTATGAAATTGTGCACCAACCTAATAGAGAACCATGATCTGTCTTTGCTCATGACTTCATTCAACTGCTGGAGTTTTTGCATCAGTTGCTGCCATTTGCTTTAGTTACCAGCACAAAAAACAACCTGTTTAATGCAATCCTTCACCTTTAGTGTTAAAGTAGTTTGAATGTTTTTAGTTTTTATGGCCCCTCTACATCCTAGTATAGTAATGTTAGGCTCTGGAAAAAAAACTGTAGTACAGGAGAATGGAATTTGACAATTGCTTGCCCCCAGCACATATACTGCTACCACTTTTGTATTTGTGTTGCTCACATGGCAATCTCTCAATCTCAAAGTCAGGTATTGATGCTTCTGTTACTAGCTCCTAAGTAAACTTTAGGTTACATGCAAGGTATTTCATATTGTCGTGCCATGTAAATGGCAGGCCTAAGTTTTAAACAATATTCAGACAAGAAGACACGTGCAGAAAAATGGGCTAACCCTTAAATGTAGAAACTTATTTCTAAGTGTTGTCATCTGTTGTTGAGTACAGGATCTATCAAAGCTGACAATGGTCTCACCTGTAAATATCACTTAGGGGTGAGACCAATGTCAATTTTGATAGTTCCCATAACCAGCAACAAATGACAACACTTATCTCACAGCTTTTACTTTTGAGGGTTAGTCTGTTTTTCCACACGTCTTCCCATTCACACAGCTTTCTTGTTAGCTTCAACACTATGTCAATACTGAGACTTCTCTGTACTCTGTTTACATTATTAGTGACTTTTTGCATATGGAGGAAAACTTCTCATTTAAGTGGTTCTTTTTCACCTTCTAATATTTTAGGGTGTATCACACATGGCTTTTCTCTTGTACAGAAGCTATTTATTATTGCTATCAACTCTTAAATAATTGATATCTTCCTTGAAGTACTGCATTACATAGTTTTTAGCCTGGACTATCTGTGTTTTAATCACTCCTCTTTTCTACTTGGAACAGTGAGTGAAATGTTTGTGAGGTCATTTATCCACCTGAGTAGGCTTTCTTGGCCTTCTGTAGACCACTTCTGTTTTCCACAGTGAGCATCAAAGAATTAACAACATGAATAAAAACAGTCCCAGTGCTAATTTGACACCGTGTTTAAACTGGAAAGAAGAAGAAGGAGGAGGAGGTACAATAATATTGGTATCATTGTTAGGGAAATAAACATGAATGTAAGAGAGAACTGGGAGCCTACAACTTCTGTTTTCTTTGCACATAATTAGAACCACACATCAAAGAGTGATAGCCCATTATTCATTTTACATCCTTAAGGAATATAAATTGCATTTTAAAAGTGATAAAAATTTGTTGATCACACAACTTCTGCACTCTTATGCAACCAAAGCAATTACTTTTGATGAAGAAGGAGTTTACACACAGAAACACTAAAGACTGTAATAACTGACATTATTAAGTACTCAAAAGCTCACTATGATCAAAATCAAGAGCTTTCCATTACTGATAAATGCAAAAGTTGTTTACGACCAACGAACATGTTTTATGTAAGTTCGATTAAGTATTGAAGCAAAGTTTGACACCTACATCTGCATGACTACTTCGCAATTAATAAGTAAGTGGCTACCTGAGAGTTCGCTGAACCACTTTCAAGCTATTTCTCTACCCTTCTGCACAAACAGCACCCTGAAAAAATGAATACTTTAATCTTTCCATGCAAGCTGTGTTTCTCTCATTTCTCTGTGATGTTCACTTCTCCTTATGTAGTTAGGTGCAAACAAAATATTTTCACACTGTGACGAGGAAGTTGGTAACCGAGATTTCATGAGAAGGTGGTGCCGCAGTTAAAAATTGCCTTTGTTTTAAAGGCTGCCACCCAAATTAGCATATCATATTCATGGCACACACTGACTTACTCAGTCAATCCCCTCTGATCTGGATCCCACACTGCACAGCAGTACTACAGGGGAGTGTAGACAAGCCTAGTGTCAAGTATCTCTAGCAGACCTGTTGCATTTTCTAACTGTTCTGTCAATAAATCTCAGCCTTTGGTTTGCTTTCCCCACAACATTATCTTTGTGACAGTTCCAATTAAAATCATTCGTGACTGTAATCCCTAACTGTTTAGTCGAATCTACAGCCTTTAGATTCTACATCTACATCTACATGACTACTCTGCAATTCACATTTAAGTGCTTGGCAGAGGGTTCGTCGAACAACAATCATACTATCTCTCTACCATTCCACTCCCGAACAGTGCGCGGGAAAAACGAACACCTAAACCTTTCTGTTCGAGCACTGATTTCTCTTATTTTATTTTGATGATCATTCCTACCTATGTAGGTTGGGCTCAACAAAATATTTTCGCATTCGGAAGAGAAAGTTGGTGACTGAAATTTCGTAAGTAGATCTCGCTGCGACGAAAAACGTCTTTGCTTTAATGACTTCCATCCCAATTCGCGTATCACATCTGCCCCACACTCTCCCCTACTATGTGATAATACAAAATGAGCTGCCCTTTTTTGCACCCTTTCAATGTCCTCCATCAATCCCACCTGGTAAGGATCCCACACTGCGCAGCAATATTCTAACAGAGGACGAACGAGTGTAGTGTAATCTGTCTCTTTAGTGGACTTGTTGAATCTTCTAAGTGTCCTGCCTATGAAACGCAACCTTTGGCTCGCCTTCCCCACAATATTATCTATGTGGTCTTTCCAACTGAAGTTGTTCGTAATTTTTACACCCAGGTACTTAGTTGAATTGACAGCCTTGAGAATTTTACTATTTATCGAGTAATCGAATTCCAACGGATTTCTTTTGGAACTCATGTGGATCACCTCACACGTTTCATTATTTAGCGTCAACTGCCACCTGCCACACCATGCAGCAATCTTATCTAAATCACTGATACTGGTCTTCGGATGACCTTACTAGACGGTAAATTACAGAATCATCTGCGAACAACCTAAGAGAACTGCTCAGATTGTCACCCAGGTCATTTATATAGATCAGGAACCGCAGAGGTCCCAGGACGCTTCCCTGGGGAACACCTGATATCACTTCAGTTTTACTCGATGATTTGCCGTCTATTACTACGAACTGCGACCTTCCTGACAGGAAATCACGAATCCAGTTGTACAACTGAGACAATACCCCATAGGCCCGCAGCTTGATTAGAAGTTGCTTGGGAGGAACGGTGTCAAAAGTTTTCTGGAAATCTAGAAATACGGAATCAACTTGAGATCCCCTGTCGATAGCGGCCATTACTTCTTACGAATAAAGAGCTAGCTGCGTTGCACAAGAACTATGTTTTCTGAAACCATGCTGATTACGTATCAATAGATCGTTCCCTTCGAGGTGATTCATAATGTGTGAATACAGTATATGCTCCAAAACCCTACTGCAAACCGACGTCAATGATATAGGTCTGTAGTTACATGGATTACTCCTACTATCCTTCTTAAACACTGGTGCGACCTGCACAATTTTCCAATCTGTAGGTACAGATCTATCGGTGAGAGAGCAGTTGTATATGAGTGCTAAGTAGGGAGCTATTGTATCAGCGTAATCTGAAAGGAACCTAATCGGTATACAATCTGGACCTGAAGACTTGCCCGTATCAAGCGATTTAAGTTGCTTCGCAACCCCTAAGGTATCTACTTCTAAGAAACTCATGCTAGCAGCTGTTCGTGTTTCAAATTCTGGAATATTCCATGCATCTTCCCTGGTGAAGGAATTTCGGAAAACTGAGTTCAATAACTCCGCTTTAGCGGCACAGTCGTTGGTAACAGTACCATTGGCACTGCGCAGCGAAGGTATTGACTGCGTCTTGCCACTTGCGTACTTTACATACGACCAGAATTTCTTCTTATTTTCTACCAAATTTCGAGACAATGTTTCGTTGTGGAACCTATTAAAAGGCATCTCGCATTGAAGTCCGTGCCAAATTTCACGCGTCTGTAAATTTTAGCCAATCTTCGGGATTTCGCGTTCTTCTGAACTTTGTATGCTTTTTCCATTGCCTCTGCAACAGCGTTTGGACCTGTTTTGTGTACCATGGGGGATCAGTTCCATCTCTTACCAATTTATGAGGTATGACTCTCTCAATTGCTGTTACTACTATATCTTTGAATTTGAGCCACATCTCGTCTACATTTGTATAGTCAGTTCGGAAGGAATGGAGATTGTCTCTTAGGAAGGCTTCTAGTAACACTTTATCCGCTTTTTTAAATAAAATTATTTTGCGTTTGTTTCTGGTGGATTTGGAAGAAACGGTATTGAGCCTAGCTACAACGACCTTGTGATCACTAATCCCTGTATCAGTCATGATGCTCTCTATCAGTTCTGGATTGTTTGTGGCTAAGAGATTTGTGTAGTTTATCATGTAACCAAAATTCCCTTTAGCACTCATGTGGAGGACTTCGCACTTTTCGTTATTTAGAGTCAATATAGTTTTGTTTTGCCCTTTTGTTAATTTCTCTTTTTTTTTAGGACATTCCTTTTGCTATTGTTATAGGAGAAATCTGTACTTTCTTCATTTATTCTTACTACAACACCCCTATAACATCACCAATTTTCAAATAAAACCTGACTTCAACATGGACTATTGAAGATTTGCTATAAATACTGTCTATTTTCAAGTAAAAGACAGGAGGATAACTATATGTAACAGAAATATGCCATAGGTTACGTGGCCCTTTATATCTTCTCACTCAGTTTCTACATGGTTCACCACTTCCAGTTTCTAGAGAAATCTAGCAATAAACTTACCACATACATAAAGTGATTGATATGAGGTTGCACACTATAGGTACGCAACACACTTAATATACAGGTAATGCAGGTATGACCTTAATTGACCCATGCTACTACAAAAACTACCGTAGTCTAGGCTTGCTTATGATAGTATACAGTATCCTATGGTAGTTTTATAGCTCTATGCATGAATGTATGACCACTGCAATGTATCTTTGTCTTCTTTTTGCCACAGCAAGACCGTTCAAAATTCCTTGCCAATGTAGTCAAATGTACTTGGTGACTACTGAAAGAAGCACTGATGCCAAACTGAAATAGCACTAACAATTGTCTGGGCAGCACAGATGAAGAAGCAGTACCAGATATCTCACTGATCTCAGCAAACTGTAAAGTCCTATGCTCCAGCACCACAGTTTTTTAAAGAAGCAATCGTTATTATACTGGTGTGTACGAAGGAGCCACAGGAATACAAGAGCATGAATACTTCCAACAAAGAAGGTTAGTGAAGTTAAGTAAGTTGTGGGCCTTAGTGCTAAATAAACACATTATCAACTTGTTCGATGTACAAGATTGTGTGACTAGGCAATCACAGGCAGTACAGAGATTCCACACAAAATTTAAACCTAAACCACCATCTCTATTTATAATGTTACTTGCTAATTTAATTTCAACTGCTTCCTTGATAACACTATCTCAGTAACTAAGTGCGTGCCAGAATCTCCATGTCGTCATATTCCATTGGATGACCGGTGCCAGGACAATGTTCTGCAGTGGTGGAGTTGCTTGGCTATTTTAAGCATGTGTGACACTTATGCTCAGTGCACTGGTCCTCAATACTGACAGTCTGACCAATTTATGCCATGCTAGAACAGCAAGGAATATGGTAGAAACCCACCTTATGCAAAGCAGAAACATACTTTAAGAACCTAGAAGGACCCTGAGCTTAGGTAGTGGTCAAAAAACATGTTTCACATCATATTTCCACAAAATATGACCAATCCTGTTTGATGTACCCTCTGTGTAAGGCACTGTCAGCCTCCTGAGCTTGTTTCAGTTTCAAAATACTAACAGCATCTTTAGAGCCTCCGATGATGTCCCTAGCTTTAGGGGACTCAACATTAGACATAGGAACTTGCTACGACCACAGCCCAATGCCTATGCAATAATCACTAAGGATCCCACAAAATTTTACTTATAATTTGTGTACTGGATTTGAAGCTTTTAAGAGGATTTAAATATATTCACGACATGTTATCATAAGAATGGCACAAATTGTTTGCAATGATGCTTCTCTGTTACAGGAAAATGATCAGTGGACATTCAACCAGTAAGTGTGAAATTATGTCACTGTAGACATGTCTACCTTGGCTTTTTTCTTCTAGACATTTTCCTCTGACAAAACTCAATTTTCTGCATAGCATTACCAGTTTCAGTTTTCACAATCAGCTCACATTACTGCCCTTAGTGTGTAAAACTAAGTCACACATATCTGACCTTGCAGTAATTAGTTAATATGCAGTCATGGCAGCAATATGAACTGAAGATTACTACTGCAAGACAAATCAGTAAAATGATGTAACTGCTCTGACATGATAGGGTTTTCATCATCATCATCATCATCATCATCATCATCATCATCATCATCATCGTCGTCGTCATCGAAATATTTAATATTCTTGCTCAACCTGGAACTTCTTTAAAATTTAAGTGAATGGTTAAGGTGGCTGTCATGTTCTGTGGTATGCTCTGATAAAATTTCGAATAAGCTGTGAAGTTTATTATTAAACTGACATCCTAATGATTTCTAACAAAAACCTTGCTAATTAAATCATTCATTAGGATTCTTTGGTCAGTCTGCATCAAAATCTGCCAGGACAGCAGTTGATGACATAGAATGCAGGAAAGCTTTAGCCTAAGTCACTTACTCAGACTCATTCTCACTACCAGCTAGAAATAATGTGCAACAATTTAGGGGAAAAAATGGTAGTTGCATCAAGGTGCTAGGGACCAGATTTCTGACTCTCTCTTCATTTCCACCTTCTCACTGCAATTTGGAGTCATCCTTCTAAAACTTTACTTTTCAGAACTGAACAAGGGAACTGAAGGGGAAATTTTCTTTGCATATTAAAATTTTTTGGGCAATATTCCAAAGCTCCTCCACCCATTAGGCTGCAACAGCTATTCTTTCTGCCCAATACAAGAGATTTTTAATTAAATGATGAAACTACTTGAGTTATCTATGAGAGCTAGTAACTTTTTCAGTTTTTCATTTATAGATAAAAATGTGGCATATCTGATCAACAAAATATTTCAAATTTTAATAATTTTTATTGAAAATTATTATGAAGGACATAAACCTTATACCAACATCAATTTAATGTATTGTTTTGATTTCTGAAAATTACAAACCACATAGTGTACTACTATGTAGCCAGTAATTCCTTCATGCAGTAATTCAAAGGGCAGAAACATGGAATCAAAATTACTGCAGATAAAAACAGTGTTGTCTTCTAGATATCTCACAACATACTTTGGCCTTCTTTTACCGTTAGTAAGCTGCGTAAGTTTTCAAGGAATCAATACATAGATGAAAATTCACATACACAATTTATTTTTAAGAAAACTCTTAAGCCAAACTGCGATGACCACAAACACTTCAAGTAACACACAGCTTAATGCCTACATTCTGTTATGGTTTTATTTTTACAACCACAATGTTCCTTAGAGAGCAAATTTAACTGTACACTTCTCACTACTAATTCCCAATTCAAAATATTACAATATAGGTACATTATAGGTACATTATCTGGGCACGTAAGGATGACCTGAACTTCACACATAGAATACATTTTGTAAAATCTGAATCATCTATTATTATACTCAAGTTTTGATGTTTATGAATCACATGAATTATAGAAATAGCAAATGTCCTCACCACAAAGTCACTAAGTTTTTCCTTTTCTGTTGCCTAATTCTTTGTGTATACCATCACACACAAATACAAATTTCCTGGTATTTGAAGAAACTTGTAAGAGGAGAAAATCTAATTTTGGACCTTTGGTGGATTAAATCTTCAGTTAATTTCAGGTTACTTTCTGAGAATGTTGCATGTAATAAACATAAATTTCAGGAGTGTAAATATGACTAGTCCATTGTGTATGTGCACAATCTCAGTTAAAATTTTTCATAAAGACTACCTAATTTAATTCTTAAAGGTCTTCAAAACAACATGGCAAAAAGCAGAAATAATTTAAATTGTATGGACCAGGATGAATCAAGATAATTGCAAAACAGTCAAAAATGATGCTAGAGGTAAATGATATGGTTAAAGTGGTGAGCAAAGGATTAATTTTATAAACTAAGGACACCTAGCAAACTACATAAAGAAAAGTGTCATTCCCCAAAACAACCCAATTTCAGAAAAAAATTATGCAATGCTACAAATCCAAAGTCTACCCAATAATTACAATCTATCCTATTCCTTGACAGACAATATCAACTTATCCAAGGGCAACTTGCATATTATTAATCAAAATCTCAGGTTGATTTACTTTTTTTTTGTGCGCACACACACACACACACACACACACACACACACACACACACACACACACACACACACTGAAACTTTGATTCACAGTGTGCAAGCTGCTCCATTTATGTGATGCTTAGTTGTCATCATAATGCCACCATTGTAAAGGTAACAATATTTTGTGACAAGACAAGTATTTCAAAAAAGAATTTACAAACATCCACAACACTACTCTTTATTTCACTGCAGTTATGACGCCACACAAAAATATAGCAACTGTTTAGAAACTACTCTGCAATATTTTTAATCTTTCTTATTAACATTTTAAGCATCATACAGCACCAACATTTACAACTGAAAATTGCTTAATTTAGAAAATGCATGCCATAAAATTCCTTATTTTATACCATCACCTGCCAACTACATTTGCAGAAACTCTTCACATTTAATTTAATTTTACCAGTTTATAAACTCATTCTCAAATAGCAGATCAAGCCATCATTTCAAACTGCTTCACCAAGTTAACACTGGTAGGAAGGCTGAAGAGATGATCAGTTTATTTCACATTACAATACAATGTATGTTATCTTATTTTATCATAATCACCTACAGAAATTTATTAGAGGAGGGGAGTAAGAGACAGATTTGTCATTTCCAAATATCAGATTCTGTGAATTTTAATGTGCATTATGCTCAAATAATGAAATTTTATGAGTACTCTGCATGTCTTGAATCTTAGATGTCTGACAGTTATCCACTCCATGTAATTTTGAAAGTAAATTACTTTTATACCAAAAAGGTAAGCATATTTTAGTGATTAAAGTGAGGTGCATCATGTTTTATTCATGATGCCAGCTTCCGAGTTAATGATCTGAAATTACATTAATGTGGGCCATCTGATCAAAAATATCCAGACACCCCTATGTAATAAAAAATTTACCAATGTGTGCCATGAGACTGGGACCCATCAGTATAAAAGTAGGCAGGAAATCTTGTGTTGCCAGTAGAAAAGCAGTAACAGCGGAATGGGTCAATCAGGAGAGCTAAGTGTCTTTGAATGTGGACTAGTCACTGGATATCGCCTGAGTAACAAATCCATCAGGGACATTTCTGCTCTTCGAAGGCTGACCAAGTGGACTGATGATGATGATGAAGATGATGATGATTGACTGAGGTGGAAATGTGAATGAACAACCACAGCTAAACCGAGACCAATCAAAATAATTCATACTGATGGGTAGAGACCATCTAGCATTGCAGAAGATGATTTAAAAAGAATCTCATTAAGTCAACAGAGGGAATAAGTCATGAATCCCTCATGTTACCAGAAGTCCAGCTAGTGCAATGACTGTACATAGGGAGTTGAAGAAGAAGAAGAAGAAGAAGAAGAAGAAGAAGAAAGTGATGATGATCAGTTTAAAGTAACTAAATATCATTGTTCTCAGTCACCATCACACTGGAAATTACATAAAATGATGAACAATACAAGGAGAATTGTCACATCCAGGATCTGTGACCTGGTGACAATTGAAAATTTGCCATGAGAGTAGCTGTTGTCTGATGATTAAAAGTGAGATGAAAGGCATGGAGCAAATAACTATAGCTAGTCACTGAAGGATACATTAAGGGTCATCAGTCTGAACTAAAAAATGGGGCGAGCGTGAAAATTAAGACTGTATGGACCAGAGTGTCATTCACCTGGAACTGTTAGATAGGTAAAATACATACTATAGTTACCTGCTCTCCCTTCATCTAGTAGTATCCAGGGTATGGAGGGACCATGTTGATGGCTTGTCTGATCAGCAAGCAGCATACATGCTGTCATAACATCAACTATTATGGTAAGACTATCACACAGCTGAATGGGGGGGGTGGGGGGGGGGGGGGGAGGGGGTCATCATCTTGACGTACAAGGAACTCTTACACAAGTTTGGTGTGGCTGACACGTACGTAGTCAGCACAGTATGTCCTGTTTCCAAGAGGCTTGGAGTGAAGTATCTTATGTCACGCCATGGTGGTGCCCTAGATTGCTCTCAACTTTTCGGTTTTGGTAACATGATATTCCATATCTCTTTTTCAAAATTTGATTTCGCAATCACAATCATAGGTCTGTCCCCAGTATTAAGACTTCAGAAATTTCCCCTGTGGTTTTTGTCTTTAGCTGATTTCCCGAACAGTTCACTTCCTGGGATACCCATGTGGCTCAGTGACCACATGTATGTTACAATAGGTCTAGTGTTGTAGAGGTCAAGTAATGGGTTTTTAACGTTGGCAACCAGAAATTTTCTGAGGTAGCACCGAGACATCTTGAGCAGCTCATGGTGTCGCTACTAACTGGAAAGTCCTTTGTTGACATAGTTTTAATTTATGGAGGAGTCCGTGATACAGGTACCGATTCCGTATGCACTCAGCAGAGAGTGTTTCTCATGCCCCATTTGTGTGCAAAAGCATACCCAATTCTGTCGTCAACTTCTTAGCCATCTGTGCAGATGCATGCCAAATTTGGATTGTTGTGAAAAATCTAACAGAACAGGTGACTCAGAATGGTGGGATCAGCATTTTACTTACAGCCAAAGAAGAGATCCATGTACATTAAAAACTTGGGACTGGGTACACACAACGGGTGAGTGAGGTGTGGACGTAGTGGAGGCAGCCATTCTATTAACTCCACCAGCTCATGATATTGCATAGATATGTCTAGTGATAGGTAGATATTGTGTACTGTTAACTTGATTGACAGGCTAACATAGTGGCACCTACTAACTCATTCTGTCAGAGCATAAGAGCATGCAGACCCCTCCGGACATCCTCTCGGCATTTATGCTATTTTCACAGTAGAGTTTGGAATTGTTAATGGTAAAGAGGTGGATTTCCGAGAATCCTGTATCCTTAAGTGCTGCACCAAGTGTGTTGGTAGCTCCGAGTTCCATCAAAAGGATGTCAGATTGGACCTCCGGGACAGAACTCTTATCTATAATTATATGGATACAATGGCTGTTTAATGAAAAAGTTTCAGTGAAGATGCACAACCAATGTCCGAACTCTTACAGAAATCAGAAATTGGAAATCTGAAATCTGTGAATAGGGGGTTAATGGGAGATGTTTGTCGTGGTACAGTGAGCAGGAAGTTGGAAATTTAGGTCTGACAGAAATCATGTCCAGATGGCAGAGGTGGTTAAGGCAACCATTCTAGAGAAGTGGAGCATCCAGGTTTGTGTCCTGGACTGGCATGAATTTTAAATTCTTGCGACTGTATTGGCACAATTCCCTATGCAGCTAGAAAACATTATTTTGATTGATGGTCGTGATTGTGTGTTTAAAGGGACTGAAGTACTGGGTCATCAGTCCCTCCATTTAATGAGAGAGAAAAACACAAAAAAATGGGGACTTGGCTGCTCCAATTATATAAGCAAGTGAAAGAGTAAAAAAAAGGGCATGACAGTAGCCTTGTCATAATATGACAGATGAAAGAACATCAAGATAAGCCAGACAGCACTGTGCACAAGAGTGTCTAGTGACACAACAAGGTGAGGGAAGGAAGTAACCTGCAGTTGCATGGGAGATAACCGCTGCTGGAGCCACAAAAGAGATCCATCCATATCACAGGACAGGGTACAGACCAACGGGGGTGTCTGGAGGGAGCCATAGGAACACAGACTGAAGGAGGCTACTGGAGACCCTTCAGTAGTGGATCGAGTCTGATCCCACATGGTCCATCCAGTTTTGGGTAATGCATGAAGTCTGAACTGTTGGTTGTGGAACAGAGTTGAGTAACATGGGCAAGTAGGCATCTGACAGATTGTGATGGCCTAATTAGCTAGAAGCTGCGGTCGTCAACCTGCAGTGGTGGGACAATGGCTTCCACCAGGATACTGTCAAACAGGGCTCCTGCGGAAGGCTCCCATTGCCAACCACGCACCCGTGTGGTAAGCATAGTCCAGCAAGCAGAGTACGGACAGTGCTGCCGACCCATAGGCAGCACACCCATAGGTAACACACCTATAGTCCTAGTGGGATAAAAATCAGTGCTTTGTAAAATCTCACAAGACCTATGATCTGTACCCCACAAGTAGTTACTAAGAAAACAGTGCATTTAGCTGCTTCAGATAGGAAGTCTGAAGCCAGCAGACATGTGGCAGCCAAGTTGGCTTGTTGTCATAAAAATACCCAAGAACTAAAAACTTTCAACAACTTCAAGTGACTGGTCACCAAGATAAATTTCTGGGTGTGGATGCACAAGCAAAAATACACAACTCAAAAACACACAACTTATGATTTTGCTGTGATTCAGGGCCCACTTATGTACTATCCAGACAGTCCATTGAAGTTGGCTAGCAGTGTCTCGCAGTGATGCAGAGACATGGTACAGGTAAAGGTCATCCACATACAGCAACACTGAGACAAGGGGCCCACTGCATTTCCAATACCATTGATGGCAATAGCGTACAGCTTTATGCTATGAACCAATTCCTTAGGGACTGTAGTTTCCTGTATATATTGGTTGCTGAGACTAGAACCTACCCAGACAGGAAATTCTAGATAAAAATGGGTAAACTACCACAGAAACCCAGCTCGTGCAGTGTAGATAGTATGTGACATCTGCAGGTGGTATCTTATGCCTTCTGAAGGTCAATAAAGACAGCAATCTAATGCTGCCAATGCACGAAAGCATTGCACATTGCAGATTCCAGATGAACCAGATGATCTGTGGTAGACCGGAAATCCCGAAAGCCACTTTGGAATTGTGATATATGCCCTTCAGTGTCAAGGCATCAACTAAGATGGAGGTTGACCATATGTTTGAATAGCTTACACAGCCCATTTGTCAGTGAGACTGGCCGGTAGTTACTTAAAATACATGGGCCCTTTCCCACTTTCAGGACAGGAATAATACCACCTTCCCACCATTGAGAGGGAAATTCTCCTTCCCACCAAATTCAGTTAAGAAGCCTGAGAGTATATCTCATGCTCTCAGCACGAAGATGTTTCCACATTTGGTTGTAGGTTTTGTCATGTCCAGGGGCCGTATCTCGACACACTGCCAAAGCACTGCAAGACTCCAATTCACTAAAAGGGATGTTGTTTGACAGAAAACCGTGCACATGGAAGGATGGCAGGCAGCACTCTGTGAGGTGTTTCTGGTTCAGAAAATGAGGATGGTAATTACTCCAAATGGACACTTCAGTGAAGTGTGCCACAAAACATTTGGCGAATACCACGGGATCAGTGCAGATGTTACCATTGACAAGGATGCCAGGAACCAATGTGGGTGGTGGATGGCCACAGATGCAGCATAGTTTAGTCCATACTTAGAAAAATGGGGTGTGGGATCATATGGATAATACATATTGCTCCTAACACACTTGTTACCTTTTCTTTATTGAAATCCATGCTTTTGATCAGAGTCTCCCAAATGTTATTAAATTATCCATAGAGGGATGGCACTGAAGCCCTCCTGCGGTGTTCCCGATAGCTGTGGCTGTATCTTCAGACCACACGGCACTGGCAGTCATCAGAATGACCCAGAGGAGCAGTGTATCATAGCTGTGGCAGCATGAATGATAGTATCAACAATACTCTGCACCAAATTATTGGTATCCATTGAACAAATGGCTTCAAATGTGACTGAAGGCAGCCCGACATCACACCTATAAACCATGACCTTAACCTTCTCAGGATAAATGTTGCCCTCAAAGGCCCGGATAAAAGCTCCTGTGTCCACTCTGTTGGATTTCTTCTGGATGTGGTGAACAAAACTGAATGGCTGCTGCACCAGATTAGTATGCAGCTCTTCATCAGTTTGTGCCATTAGGTCCCAATGGAAGACAACACATTGAGTTCTATTGAGCTTGCTGTTAGGAGAAATGGCAGCTGGCATATATCTATTTTCACACAGGCCTCAAGTGCTCATGATTGGCTGGCATGCAATGTTCTGATCAGTAAATATCCATTTTGCATCTCTTCTATTGCTGCAACCTTCCCAAACCAATCTTCAATATTTTCAACAAAAAACAGTGGCTTCACTGTAGTGAAAGAGCCGCTGTCAATTTGAGAACAAACCAACAACTCGACAAACTGTTCACTTTCATCTCTCCTTACCCAGCTTTTGTCTTGAGGCATGCTCAAAGATGGAAATGCCATAGGATTGTAAACCTCTTGATTAAAATCACTGTTCTTGCCCATTGAGATGGCCGTGTTGGCATGGCCACCATTAAGCATGATCCATTTCATTGTAGATCATCTGCCCCAATGCCACTCGCTCCAATCAGAGGCTCTCCCTTTGGGCATCACCCTGTTAAGGCAAAGGCCACCTGCCACAGTAGCCATTGCCCTGAGCCCTGGTATCCCAAAGTTGATAGGCACCTACTCCTTGACTGACATGGGAGTTTAAAGCTCAGGCATTGGCAGTGCCATCCCTGCATTGCAGGGTGCTACCACAGAGAGTACATGACAGCCCCACCATGACAGACTGGTTAGCATGCTGATTTCAGGGCACAGAGAGAGAGAGAGAGAGAGAGAGAGAGAGAGAGAGAGAGAGAGAGAGAGAGAGAGAGATCCAATTGACTGGTAGGTGGAACAAAAAAAAAAAAAAATAATTTACAGCACAGAGTGGAGAGTTAATGCACTACAGTAAGATGTCCTTCCCCAAATGGCCAGCTCTTCTGTAAAATTTGGGAAGTGGAGGTCAAACCCAAAATGGGAACCAGAATTTAGAAAGCCAAAAAAAGGTGAGGGGAAAATCATTAAGAAAGTGAAAAGGGCGAAAAACTTCAGAAGTCAAAAGCATAGTCAAAATACCAAGAGAAAAAGGTGAACAAATAAAAGGACTCCTAAGTTACCTCTTACAACACATGAGGAAGGGCCGCGAGTCTATTCTAGCCTGAGACGCCAAGGGGGGCGGGGCTCATTATTTCCTTCCTACTGTTTTCCCATCCCATTTGCTGTTCATTCTGTTTACTACTACTATTCGTACAAATTACTTTGCTGCCACATTGTGCTCCAGCTGAATGTGCAATTCTTCATTCATTCATTCATTCATAGGCTTGACCTTTGAGGGTGGGGATGGGGGCAGCATTCAACAAGGGGGGCAGAATTCTGTTTAACTTTCAATTTCTCCTCCTTGTCGACTAAGAGGTTTCAGTTTGTGGGAGCAGTGTCTTGACTTTTGGGTTAGAAGAGGACTGTTCTTTTCTATGATTCACAGTATGTGGCTCTTTCAGCCGTTAGTTGGTGTGAGACTGCTGGTTTGTTTCATCCTTGGAGGGAAAGTGATGACACCAGTAGAGGACAAAACTTCTCCAGCTGCACTAATGAGGTTAGTTACTATCAGTGCTGTGGATTTGGGGGTCAAAGGAGCTTATGTTACCTCCCCCAACACAGAAACAGACATTGCCATGTGGCTAGGCCCCAAGAGTTGCTGTTTGGGACCTTGTTACTGCTTCAGTTTTAGATTTTGACACTGCTTGTAAAATTCAACGTCTTATTGAATGAGTAGAGACATTCAGAGTTTTTCTAAGCATTTTGATAACAGACAGTTAAGTGTTTTATATTCCTGACTTTACTTCACCTCCTGGAAACTGATCATGTCAGCCAGTGAGAGGCTAGTGTTCTGGTCAGTTTACACATGTAAGTGGTGGTTTGCTAGGGCTGCCCTTCCACGCACCCCACAGGTAGCACTGTTACAGCAGTTTGAACCTCTGGCACCTAAAACCTCTCTCAAGGGGAGGATAATACTGTTTGACATCATATGTATAAACCATTATCTTAACTTTCTCATTTAAAACATTTTCAATGAAGGCTAGGATGAAAGTTCCAGTCCAATCCATTATCCCGAAGTCCTGCCTGAATGTTTTGAAAAAAACTTACTCCCACCACTTTAGATTAATACACAGTTCTCCAGCTGTTTGCATCTTTGAGGAGACATGGTAACTGGTGTTTCACCTAGCTTGTTACAGCCCGCAACTTTTTATCATTTGAAGGGTTTATTGAAAGAAATCCATTTCTCATTTTCTCAACTGCAGAAACATCTCTAACTATCCTCAGCGTTTTCAACAAACGACTGTGGCTTCATTGTTGTGAAAGATTCATCATTTCTGAACCATGCAAAGAACTGAGTGAACTGTCCACCTCCAATTCTCTATGCCCGACTCATTCTGTGGTGTGTCCAAAGGTAGGAACATAATAACACTAAGTATTTGCATTAAAATCTTTCTTTCTATATCCTGAGACATCTGTCCTGGCATGGCCACCGATATGGGTGAGTTTGATCCATTACAATGCAAATCAACTGTCCTGGAGGCTCTCCCCACAGGCACCACACCACACTGGCAATTCCTTGGCATTCATGGGGAGGTTACAACTGAGGCATCAGCAGTGCTACCATGCATTGTCATGGGGCTAGAACCTTAAGAGTGCGTGATTCACAATGATGATATAGCTACAGCACTGTATTTTTTATTGTACTCTAGTAATATATGCAGAAGAACACAGCGTACAGTGGATAGATTATGAGCCATGAACAGTCTAATAACACCCAAGTAGTTAACATAAATAGCTTGACTGGGTGTAGGACTCTTCTTACAAGGGGACCTCCCCATCGCACCCCACTCAGATTTAGTTATAAGTTGGCACAGTGGATAGGCCTTGAAAAACTGAACACAGATCAATTGATAAAACAGGAAGAAGTTGTGTAGAACTGTGAAAAAATAAGCAAAATATACAAACTGAGTAGTTCAAGGGAAGATAAGCAACAATGAGGACGATAGGAACGCAGGGGCGCCGTGGCCTCGTGGTAACGTGAGCAGCTGCGGAACGAAACGTCCTAGGTTCAAATCTTCCATTAAGTGTAAATTTTAATTTTTTTATTTTCAGTTTATGTGACAAACTCTTATGTTTTTATCACTTTTTTGGGAGTGATTATCACATCCACAAGAAAACCTAAATCGGGCAAGGTAGAAGAATCTTTTACCCATTCGCCAAGTGTACAAGTTAGGTGGGTCGACAACATATTCCTGTCATGTGACGCACATGCCATCACCAGTGTAGTATGGAATATATCAGATGTGTTTTCCTGTGGAGGAATTGGTTGATCTATGACCTTATGATCAAATGTTTTCTGTTCCCATTGGAGAGGCACGTCCTTTCGTCTACTAATCGCACGGTTTTGCAGTGCGGTCACAAAACACAGACACTAAACTTATTACAGTGAACAGAGATGTCAATGAACGAACGGACAGATAATAACTATTCAAAAATAAAGAAAGTAAAATTTTCAGTTGAGGGAAGGCTTGAACCAAGGATCTCTCGTTCAGCAGCTGCTCACACTACCACGGCGCTTCTAAGCACACTTCGTCCATGATGTTGCTTATGTGGCCCATGGACTACTCAGTTTGTATATTTTGCTTATTTTTTCACCGTTCCACACAACTACTTCCTGTTTTCTCAATTGATCTGGGTTCGGTTTTTCGAGGCCTATCCACTGTGCCAACTTATAACTAAATCTGAGGGGGGTGCGATGGGGAGGTTCCCTTGTTAGTAGCCAGCCCCACCCCCCAACACACACACACACACACACACACACACACACACACACACACACACACACACAGAGAGAGAGAGAGAGAGAGAGAGAGAGAGAGAGAGAGAGAAATTACTATGGATCTGTTCTAGCCCCCGATACCACAGTGGATCATACGGAGTTATAAAGAATAAGGTACAATGGTCAAGCAGCTCCACATAAGCCCTACATTTCTGTACTCAATGCTAAGCAACTGCAACATCTGAGGTGGCATGATATGCAATGACACTGAACAGTGGTTGATTGGAAATGAGTGATTTTGAGGAATGATTCATGCTATACACTGTGGCAACTTAAGGGAAGGATTTGAGTTTGTCAAAAGCCTGAGGAACATTACATGCAATCACATGAAGTGCTAACAGTGAAGTAAGGCAGAGGTGGTGTTACAGTATGGCAGTGTTTTTGGTTGATGTGTGGTTGCCTTATTGCACTTAAGGAAATACTAAATGCAGAAGGACATGAACATATTTTACCCACGTGATGTATCGCCACCCAGCAGCACTTATGGGGCAATGGTTTGCAGACAGTGATATTCTTGAAATAGAGTGGCCTACCCCGCGTCCCAATGTGACCCAATGGACAGCCTTTGGAATTAGTTAAAACACTGATTTCACTCCAAACCCTAGTTTGTCTGGTTTTGGCTCTAAAGAATGGGCTGCCATTCCTCAATAAACATTCGACTCCTCACTGAAAGTGTCTATGAGAAGTTCAAGGCATCACAAAGGAAAACTGTGGCAACACCCCACATTAATGACCACTAGCAGGTGTCCAGATACTTTTGATCAGCTAATTTATGACTGGATTGTGTACACATCAACTTAGGAAATCAAACTGGAAAGTATCAAGAAACATATATTCCTAATTATACAAGGTGCAACAATAAAGTAATGAAACTTATTTTCTTTGCACAAAGTGGCAACCCTACAGACTTGCATAGGCACAATACCTTTGACCTTGGTCTGTAAGCTGCTTCTGGTCCAAGCAGCACCTCAATGCAACTGCTCAGTCATGAGTTGTGCTATAATAAGTTAACACATGTTTGTGTCTCTAGTCACGGAAATGGAACCGCATAATATTGTGCAACAGTATGCCGTTTCTTTTTGCATTAAATTGGGTGAAAACATGACAACAACTTACGGTAAGCTTCAGAAGGCTTCTGGAGAGGAGGTTATGTCAACAGCTCAAGTTTTTTGTTGGCATAAAATGTTTAGTGAAGGCAGAACCATCAACCTCACTGACAGATGTCAACATGGCCAGGGTGCATGCAGTCATATGATCTGATCAAAGATTATCCATAAAAATGATTGCAGAAGAACTGAACATCAAGTGAGAATTGGTTCGTCTAGTAATAACTGAAGATATTTGTATGAAAAAGATTTGTGCAAAAATGGTCCCCAAAAATCTCTTATCACAACAGCGAGAAACACGGAAAAATGTGGCAGCTGATCTGTTACAGCAAATGGGAATCAATCCAGAATCGTTTTATCACTGGTGATGGAAGTTGGTTTTTTCAGCATGATCCAGAGACAAAATGCCAAAGTTTGCAATGGGATCACCCAGACCAAAAAAAGCTCGCATGTCAAACTCAAGTGAAATGCGTGCTTGTGTGCTGCTTTGATTCCAAGGGAATTGTTCATAAAGAGTGGGTGCCTCCTGGAAAAACAGTTAACCAATATTACTACAAAGAAATTTTAAAAAGACTTCGTAAAAGAATTCTTCGTGTCTATGCCAACATAGCTGATAATTGGATTCTGCATCACGATAATGTGCCATCCCATACTGCTCTGTCAGTACAGCAATTTTTAACCTCTAAACACATTTCAGTACTACCACAGCCACCTCATTCACCAGGTATCGCTCTGTGAGACTTTTTTCTATTTCCAAGAGTCATAAGCGGTCAAGGGACACCATTTTCAAACAACACTAGACGTCCAAAAAGCTGTGACGATGGTCTTTGAGGATATTACACAAGATGAGTTCCAGAAATGTTACTATCAATGTCAGAAGCCCTGAAAAAGGTGTGTGCAATCAGAAGGGAACTACTTTGAGGGGGAGAACACTAAACTTGACTAAAACGGTGAGCAACATTTTTTTTTTAAATCAGTCATTTCTTTATTGTCAACCTCATATACCCAAAATACAAAATATTAAGAAATATATATTCCTTATCACACACTAATAATGTTGGGTTGACATTAACAACAGCATATCCATGAGAAGGCAGAGAAAGTCTTCCTCGGTATTGAAAAAACAACCAGCACAAAATGCTACTAAGTGCAAAAGAAAAAAAAAAAGAAATTAATGACTTACACAGGACTGGTGGCAACTACAGCACTTTGTTGCCTTACTCAACTTAACATCTGATTGTGTCAATGGATTTACTGGGTTACTTTAAACCTTTAATTTTTTGAATGTTGACCATCATAATCAGAATGAAAGAAAACTTGTTATGGAAACTACATTTCTGGGCTGTTCACCTAACCAGCAGCCAACATTCAACTAGATAGCTGACAGAAGCTTCCAAAATTACCTTTTAATTCACTGAGATAACTGATCAGCCTCCAACTGAACCAAAACAGTCCTCGTCTCCCCAATTTGCCATCATCGTGCAGCCACGCTGACTGGGCTACTTATTTTGTAGCTACCCCGAGTGTACATTTCACAGTGTTGCACTCCACTGAATTCAAGAAGACACCAACTCCTCGAGTGGACATCTTTTTTGACTATGGAACTTCGTACTTCCCTTTCGTAGCACAGAAAATCACTTTTCCTCTTTCTTACTGTTGCATATGGGTCCAGAACACAAAGCACATATGACCTCAGCGACACTATAAAAAATGGCATTATTCTTCATAGCCTACAAAAACAAAGAGCCACCACCTATTGCTTGTGCATGTGTCAGTGTTGTAATTAACTCTATGAATTGGTGTCAGATGCTGAACAGGCATACTATGATGTTTACAGTGCACTCATGACAGAAAAACGTGTCCGGGGAACTTGTCACAAACTTCCACACACCTAGACATTGGACGAATGCTTTTCTTGTGGTGTGATACACTGATGAGAAAGAAAGAAATGGTATGTTGTTTACTGGGTAAATAAGATAGTGATGATTTCAGTGATCATGAAATCAAGTCAAATTTACAAAGAACTTGACAGTATTTGCCTACTGATCACTATTATGTTGCTCCCAGCCTGGCCTGGATGCAAGCACTGATTTGGTCGGGAAGAGTGTCATACTACCATTGTATCTTCTCCTGAGGCATGCTGGCCCATAACCCTTCTAAGCAATCCATTATAACCTGGATACTAGCATTGGGATGGAGTTTACATCTGAGCTGGTCCGACACATTCTGTTGAGAGCAGATCTGGGGATCTTGCTAGCCAAGGGAGTACTTCAGCATCAGGCAGACATCGCATCATTTTCTGTGTGCTGGATTAATATTGAGCTACCCGGCATTCAGCCAAGTAGTTGTTTCCATTCTCTGTACAGTATTTCAATGAGCTACCCAGCTGTCTTCTTCAGGTGCTGTGAATTTTGCTATTGTGTGTAGTCACTGCTTGGACTCCAGCCCTACTGACCTATAATCATGAAATGAGATACAAGGAGACCAGTATTGTTGTGCAAGTTTCTGGGTCATGACAAAGAAGTCTATCAAAATACAGATGTCAGAAAACCTAATAAACAGGGATCGAGGTACGAATTTCAGTAACACTTTGCGTGTAACTCTTAATTTATTGAAATCTTTTAGACCATTGCATCCATCCGAGCTTGAAGACAGCAAAGGAATTTGCATTTCACGGACTGTCAGCACATTCCCTGCAAAACAGAGTATCAAAGGGCACAGTGACCACTGGGTATGTAACTCCACTATAAAAAGTAGCATGAAACCAATGATAGTTCACAGTCTTTGGAGAGTCCATCCAGCGAGTACACACAACAGCAAAACTCGCAACACCTGAAGAAGATGGCTGGGTTGGTCATCAAAATACTGTGCAGAAAATGTAAACAACTCGGCTGAATGCTGGCTCCAAATGACTCCAAGCACTATGGGACTTAACATCTGAGGTAATCAGTCCCCCTGACTTAGAACTACTTAAACCTAACTAATCTAAGGACATCACACACATCCATGCCTGAGGCAGGATTGGAATCTGTGACCGTAGCAGCAGTGTGGTTCCGGACTGAAGCGCATAGAACCACTCCGCCACAGCGGCAAGTGGCTGAACACTCAGAAGCTCATTATTTATGAGAGAGGAAGTTCATAGATGCATATGCTATTTGTGGATGAGGATTGTCCTGTTGAAAAATAGCACCATAATACTGTTACATGAGAGGCAAGACATGAGGATGCAGTATATCCGTAACGTATTGATGAGCCTCCAGAGTTCACTCCATCACTGTAAGTCACACCTTATGGCTCCCCACACCATGACACCAGGAGTAACACAGCTGTGCTTTACTGCAACAGTGGAACAATGGGATCTCTCCCCAGGTTGTGATTATACAGGGCTATTACAAATGATTGAAGCGATTTCATAAATTCACTGTAGCTCCATTCATTGACATATGGTCACGACACACTACAGATACGTAGAAAAACTCAAGAAGTTTTGTTCGGCTGAAGCAGCACTTCAGGTTTCTGCCGCCAGAGCACTCGAAAGCGCAGTGAGACAAAATGGCGACAGGAGCCGAGAAAGCTTATGTCGTGCTTGAAATGCACTCACATCAGTCAGTCATAACAGTGCAACGACACTTCAGGACGAAGTTCAACAAAGATCCACCAACTGCTAACTCCATTCAGCGATGGTATGCACAGTTTAAAGCTTCTGAATGCCTCTGTAAGGGGAAATCAATGGGTCGGCCTGCAGTGAGCGAAGAAACGGTTGAACGCGTGCGGGCAAGCTTCACGCGTAGCCCGCGGAAGTCGACGAATAAAGCAAGCAGGGAGCTAAACGCACCACATCCGACCGTTTGGAAAATCTTACGGAAAAGGCTAAAGCAGAAGCTTTACCGTTTACAATTGCTACAAGCCCTGACACCCGATGACAAAGTCTAACTCTCTGAATTTTCGGCGCGGTTGCAACAACTCATGGAAGAGGATGCGTTCAGTGCGAAACTTGTTTTCAGTGATGAAGCAACATTTTTTCTTAATGGTGAAGTGAACAGACACAATGTGCGAATCTGGGCGGTAGAGAATCCTCACGCATTTGTGCAGCAAATTCGCAATTCACCAAAAGTTAACGTGTTTTGTGCAATCTCACGGTTTAAAGTTTACGGCCCCTTTTTCTTCTGCGAAAAAATCATTACAGGACATGTGTATCTGGACATGCTGGAAAATTGGCTCATGCCACAACTGGAGACCGACAGCGCCGACTTCACCTTTCAACAGGATGGTGCTCCACTGCACTTCCATCATGATGTTCATCATTTCTTAAACAGGAGATTGGAAAACTGATGGATCGGTCATGGTGGAGATCATGATCAGCAATTCATGTCATGGCCTCCACGCTCTCCCAACTTAACCCCATGCGATTTCTTTCTGTGGCATTATGTGAAAGATTCAGTGTTTAAACCTCCTCTACCAAGAAACGTGCCAGAACTGCGACCTCGCATCAACGATACTTTCGAACTCATTGATGGGAACACGCTACGCCGAGTGTGAGAGGAACTTTATTATCGGCTTGATGTCTGCCGAATCACTAAAGGGGCACATATCGAACATTTATGAATGCCTAAAAAAATTTTTGAGTTTTTGTATGTGTATGCAAAGCATTGTGAAAATATCTCAAATAATAAAGTTATTGTAGAGCTGTGAAATCGCTTCAATCATTTGTAATAACATTGTACTTGTTGTTGCTAATTGACCAAGGTAGTTTAGAACCACAATTCATCACTGAACACAGTGGGTTGCCATTTGTCACCACTTCTGGTCATGGCACTAGTACAAATGATGCCAACTGTGTTGTGGCATAAACAGCAACCTGTATGTTGGACTGTTATTCCTTAGTGTAGCTGCTCCTGGTTTCTGAACAATGGTGCAAGAAGGTAGTAAGTTGCATTGAGTCCCTTACCTTTCCTTAGATGGCAGAGACAGATGTAGAAGGGTTAAAATGTGCTTGGTGTGCATACACAGCAATCCTCCTCTGTGATGATCATGCATGGTCAACCTGAATGTTGATGAGCCTGCTTACATGCATGTTTCCATGCAATCTAACTTCAGGCCACTATCACTTCGAAATTCCCCAGAATTTTAAAGGCACAATGCACAGTTAGTACATGATGCATCATATAAGGTGTCCTTCCCTGAATGGCCCACACTTATGTGAAATTTAGTTAAGTGGAGGTCAAACCCTGAAAGGAGACTAAGTAATTAAGCCAAAAAGTTAAGGAAAAGGTTGTGAAATTAGCTAAAATTGACAGGTGACATAACAGCGAAGTCTGGGACACTGGCTGGTTAAATAATTAATGTAATTAAATTCTCTTAGAGCCGTGTAACTTAAGATGTCATTTTATTTTGCAGGCTACCAGTTTCAGCATTTCACTAGTCCATCTTCAGGCCCCATACGCATCTCTCCAAATAAACCTAAATGTCATAGTGCAATAAATCACTATGTCATGAATTCAATTGTTTCACTAGTGCTTCATTCGAAGACTTGATAGCATTGCTATCAGGCCTTCAAATGAAGCACTCAAATGATTGAATTTGTAACATCCACGGATTTGTGGCACTGTAAGGCATTTCTGTATATTATGAGATATGCATACGTGGCCTGAAGATGTCACAGTGAAATGCTGAAACTGGTAGCCCTCAGACTACATCATCTTAAGTTACACAGCTGTTTGAAAATTTTGTTGTCATTGACAATTAATGGCTGAGTCATCAACAAAAAAAGCTTTGCTAAGTGTGAGACTCCTTTTAGCTGCTTCTTATGACAGACAAGGAAATACCACTAGGTGCCTACACTGCACATTATACATTCACTGTCTTATACCTGTTACAAGCATTTCACTGACTGGATAACATGATCATCACTTTACCGTGAATTTCATTTCTGGAGAACTGTAAAATAACACTGGGCTTTAACGATTGATTGAATACTATCAACATGACAATATCAATTTTCTTTTCAGTCAGTGGCATTCAAACCCTTGTGGTACAGGTGCAGTGCTTGAGTTGTAAAGACTGTTTAGTCTGCAGCACACTGTCATTCTTTTCATTTTCCCTTACATTACCTATGTAAATGATTCAGTAATTTTCTCAAGAGTCATCGTGTTGTACCATTTCCTGAACAATCACCATGATCCCAAAAACCTGGTGCCATCATTTCTCCGAGTAAGAAAGCTTTTTTGTGTATTTTCATCTTAGTTAACCGGAGTACCTATTAGCATGAAAATTATGTTGGTGACAACTTACTGTATTTGTGAACACAAACTAATGGATTTGCTGCTATTAGCTTCACTGGGCAGACTCATGGTAATCTGCTACTTTATGGTAACATGCCACTGTCTGCATTACGTTATTAAGGAAACCAAACAAAATGTACAGTGTGAAGTTATAACAGGGATTTTAACACCAAGGGAGATAGTGAAGTCTTCAGATATTGTACTTATTCATGTGGATGTCTGTTCCACTCTCCATCCTCTGTCCAGACTTCAGTTTTTCTGCATCAACTGAAATTAATGTTGGCATGGTTGCTTTGAAAAGGACACAGCCAGTTCTCTTCCTCCTATCTCCAAATCTAAGCTTGTGCTCAGTCTCTAATGAGCTTGCTGTCAACAGGAATGCTTTACTTTTATGTGGCAAGGGGGGAGGGGGGGGGGGGCAGAAGGTTAAAAGGGCAGTTCTCCCGTGTGCAATGACACAGCAGTCTATTTTCCTTTCACTTAATACGTACATAAACACTCCTTGTGAAAGCAAGTTCTGATACATTTACATACATTTCCACTTCAGTTCATGTGGCAGTGTACTGTCCACCCACTCTACCTATTTTATCTCATTCCAGTAGCCACAGAAAATATTGTAATGTGTCCAAGCTGTGTCAGTCAAGAAAAATTGTGTTTTAAACTAACAATGTCACAAATTTCCAGCCAACTGGTTGCAAATAGAATTTAAAATTCTGTAACTAGTTTTCAACGCCAACTAGGGGTGCCTTCTTCAGAAGAAAATGTTACCTTACATGTGGTTAAAAAGGAATTTGATCGACATTGCTCTAGTCATTGTTTTGACTAGAGTGATGCTGCTCGAATTCCCTTTTAACCAGATGTAAGGTAACAGTTTCTTCTGAAGAAGGTGCCCCTAGTTGGCGTTGAAAACTAGTTGAATTTTAAATTCTATTTGCAACCAGTTGGCTGGAAATTTGTGACATTGTAATTAATTACAGTTGCTGATCACAGCCAAGTTCAAAACATTAAGTTTACATTAATTTTTTTTATCACAGCTAATACCAGAATTTTCAGCTGAAATGATGACTCTGATAGTTGCAAGACATATTTACGTAACTTCCAACTTACCAGTGATATTGTCACAAAGAATTCGTGAAGTAATTATCCTGCCATATGGACTGAACAGATTTTCCAAGTCCTGCTGTGTCATGTTTTTTGGCAGCCCACTGACATACAGGTTTGCTCCTTTGATGGCTTCACTGCTTGGCCGTGCATATGAAACCTGAAACAAATATTGAAACTTTTAAGTGTTTCACTAAGATTTTCTTCTAATAGTGTACTATAGCCATAGACGTTATGAGCAGAGATTGGTTCCACCAAGGATATTATTTTATCTGCAGAATCTCATTAACAGCATCAACTGGCCAATGAATATTATTGGTACACATCTTTGCCAACAGTCACTGATGCCAAATCTAAAGAGGGTAATTTTGAGAAAATTTCACCGAAATTTCCTGTTCATGTTACAGCAGTAGGTGCAGATTTCAACTTAACTATAGTGTGGGCAACTACTGGTTAGAGCATGTGGTAGGCACAGGGAATCTTGTGAAATTTTCTGAATGTCTTATCCGAAATGTATTTTTGGCAGTTAATCTAAGGACCAACTCATGACAGCAACATATTAGATTTCCTGGTCATGAACAGGCTTTAACATTTCTGATGAGACAGTGATTAACACGGACTCTGTTCTCAGGAGACCATTACATCCTGAAAATGGTTGTAAATAAGAATATAAATAAAGATAGAAGTATCTTCCTGTTTAACAGGAGTGTCAAGTAACTCATTTCTGATTGCCTCAGGACTCAGCATGAAAACTTCATCTCTGGCACTGACAATGTTGAGCATCAATGGGCAACATCAGAGAAGAAGTATTGTGCTCCACAGATGAAGTTCTGGAGTACTGTACAATAGGCTTTACACAGCTATGGGCTGAGCATCATTGTGAGGGAAGACAAGGACTTGCTGTGGCTCAACAACAGCATTAGAGAGCTACTACAAAAGCAAAGAAAACTTCCCACAAATTTAAATGTTGCCAAAGCTTGCACTGTAGTTCCTCATTTAAATCACTGCATGAACCCCAGAATGACAGAATAAAACGAAGTGACCATGGGATAAAAGAACTGAAATTGCATAATGGGGAAGGCCACTGGACCTGACAGGATATGAAAACATTTCTAGGCAGAGTATATGAAATAATTTGCTCCTCCTCTAACATCAGTGGTACCATAGGTCACTGGAGATTTCAAGTGTTTCTAATGATTGGAAAAACACTCACATCATTCTCATTTTCAAGCATAATTGTCAAACATAGAGAGAAAACTATAGGTCCTACAACGTATCTCCAATTTTGAAGTGTTTTAGAGTTTTGGTGCATCTTTAATGCTCACGTATTATGACATTTCTGGAGACAGAACTCCTCTGTAGGGATTGAGACCATTTCAGTAAACTAACATCACGTGAAACCCAGGTCACTGTATTCATCCACAAGATGTAGAAATCAGTTGTCTAATTTGATGCCATGTTCCTTCTCTCCCCAAAGGTGTACAATACTTTTCTGCACTGTGGCATATGGAACAAATAGACAAGTGTATGGAATATCGCAGCAGCTTCTTGTGAGAGATCTTCAGATATGAAAGTAACTGTGGGTGTATAACACATAAATTTTATAGGAGCATTACTTCTTGGAACACCAACAATACTGTATACCCGCATTATCGTGGACAAATACAAACTGATTATGGTATTGCACTCATTAGAATATAGTTGAAATTAACACTTGAATCAACGTTAAGATCTCAGAACTGTAGCTCACAGTATCTGTGTATTCAGTTTTATTTTTTAAATAACTTGGAATCTAGAGTTTCAAGTTGACTGTTGAAATAATAATAATAATAATAATAATAATAATAATAATAATAATAATAATAATAATACAAAAGAAATTGTCAGTCATGGAAATTGAAGCATTTTTATGAGTAACATATTTAATAAAATGTGAGTTTGAATTGAGGAACTTGGGATACTTTAATGTGCTGACTATATTCTGACTTGGTTTCAGGTAAGTTATAAACTTAAATAGAAGATTGTAGTAGGAGAACGATAGCTACCGTCACGAGAGATTTGAAATCATTTAACTTTATGAGTTATTATTCTGCTCTGCAATAGTGAAGCTTCTAATAGAAGACTGAGTTATGTTTTGTTAGCAAAGAAGCACGCCATTATATACTAGTTTTGATTCTCACTGAAACAATCCTCAGGAAATGTACTCCAACCACCAAGGCGGTAGCTTAGAAAATCCTCATTTGACCAGTACCTTAACATTGTTTATCGGTATGGGACCTGCACCCGATAGGTTTTATAGAGGAAATACAGACGATCCAATGAAGAGCGGCGCGTTTCGTTACAGATTCAAAGTGCGGAAGCATCACCAAGATGTGCAGCCAACTCCAATGGCAGACGCTGCAAGAAAGGCGTTCTGCATCACAGTGTGGCCCAATGTTGAAAGTTCTGAGAGCATACATTCCTAGAAGAATTAACCAATATAGTGCTTTCTGCCAGGAAAGACCATGTCCACTTTCCAAATTGCCTTAATTTTTTTTAATGCCTTCTTATTTGACAGCCAAGTAATTTTGTTACTTACAACTACCTTTTTCCATTCTCTGTTCCTGTGGGATCTAAGCCCCCACACATTAGTAGATACACAGAGTTTTTCTAGCCATTTACAGTTACTTGAACATAATTTATACATTTTCGAACGGACGTTATCTTGCTGTTTGTGAAGAATATTGTGGGTAGTTTCTGAATGGCAGATCACCCAACTCACAGGAGTACTAGTATATTAAAGAAATAGTTTCCAGTATTACTACAGTCATTAAAATGTCGTCTTACAGCAAGGGACATATGCTTATCCCACAAATCTAAGTATGGGAAATATGACATCAGCATGTCTACTATCTATTCATAATTAACTGCTGGTCGCCTGTTAACACTATATGAATTGTTCACTTTAGACTAACGATTCACTGATTATGCGACAAAAATCCACATAACACTGAATAAATACTTGGACAAAAATATGGGAAACAAAAGCAACACATTATCATGCGTAATAGGGTTTATGGAACATGTTGGAATACAAAACATGTTTCTAGTGGTCTCAGAATGAACGAATGAATACAGGTGCTGCATGGTTTTCAAGGGAATCTCATACCATTCTTACTACAAAATAGTGTCGAGCTCAAGTAAAGATGATGGACACGAATGGCGGTAACAGTCCCTTCTCTCCAAAGTCTACCAAACTCGCCCAATAATATTAAGATCTGGTGACTGCAGTGGCCAGGAGAGATGAGACTATTCACATCGTGCTCACAAAAGCAGTCCTGGTCAACGCAAGTTGTGTGAACACGGACCCTGTCGTTTTTGAACACATCATCATCATTTGAGATGAAACGTTAGACCGAGGGATAGAGCTGATCAGCCAAAATGGTCACATGATCCATGACAATGCATCAAACACTGCCGCCCCCCCCCCTACTCCCCCAAGTTTAACTCTTCGGACTTAAACTCTGCCAGATGTTAGCAACAATGTGCGAGAAGACTCATCTGACCAAGTGACTTTCTTCCACTGCTCCACACCACGTTTTCCTGTTACAGGCACTTTCATCACTAACGAGTGGGTATGGAATTCCAGCTCGCCCTGCAAGTCCCTGCTCACGGAGATCCACACGACTTTCAGTTCTGTAGTGACTTTTGCAACTTTCATCCCCTTACTGTTCGTCACAATCCTCTTCAACAAATGTGTCGTGATCACTAAATGCAAACTTTCGTGTGGATTTTGACTTAGCCAATTACTTTTTTCTGCTTTCCCTGTATGTGGTACGAATCTTCAATACGCTCCTCTTGCAACGCTAAACATTTCAGCTCCGTTGGTTACAGAAGCACCTAACATACGAGCATCAACAATTTGCCCACATTCAAATTCACTTAGCACCGACATAATGCACTCAGCTACCTAGAACACTGTTCTGACCTAACACTTTAAATGCATTCAGGACACTGCGCAAATGCCATTCATGGTCAAATACAACAGCGCAACCTGCAACTTTGGCTAACATCTGCACTGATGTTCAAGCATGCGTTTCTCACTCTGTTTATATATTTTTGTCCTACTCCTGTATGTGGTGCAGTGTCACCGCCCTTAATTAGCTTTGTTATCGCTGATCTCTCATCCAGGGCGAAGTCTCTGTGGAAAAGAACGAAGGCGACTACTGTGTATAAGAAATGTGAAGGAACAGATCCGCATAATTACATGCCAATATTCATAACATCGGTTTTTCTGCAGGATTCTTTAACACATTCTGAATTTGAATATAATAAATATCCTTGAGACAGAAAAGAATACGTCTCGAACTCAGCACCGACTTAGGAAGCATCACTCTAGCTAAACTCAGCTTGTCATTTTCTGATACCTACAAACAGTGGTTGAAGGGCAACAGGCAGATTCCATAATCCTGCATTTCCGGAAAGCGTTTGATATAGTGCCCCAATGCAGACCTTTAGCGAAGGTACGAGCATACGGAACAGGTTCCCAGATATGAGAGGTGTTTGAAGGCTTCTTAAGTAATAGACCCCAGTATGTTGTCCTCGATGGCGAGTGTTCATCAGAAACGAGGGTATCGTCAGGAGCACCCAAGGGAAGTGTGAATGGACAGCTCTTAATCTGTACGTACATAAAGCATCTGATAGTCAGGGTGAACGGCGATTTACGGCTGTTTGCTAATGACGCTGTGGTGTCGTCCTTTAGTGACTTTAGTGGGAGACAAGATGACAGAATTTCTACTGAGTGAGGTGGCACAGTGGTTAGCACACTGGACTCTCATTTGGGAGGACGACGGTTCAATCCTGCGTCCAGCCATCCTCATTTAGGTTCTCCGTGATTTCCCTAAATCACCTCAGGCAAATACCAAGAGGGTTCCTTCGAAAAAGCACAGCCGACTTACTTCCCCGTACTTCCCTAATCCGATGAGACTGATGACCTCACAGTTTGGTATCCTCTCCCCACATTAACCCAACAAAATTTCTAGATGGGGTGGTGAATAGTTTGCGTATGAATATTTCAGATAATGCGGATGAGTAGGAAAAAAAATTCTGTAACTATCCAGTACAGCATTATTGACGTGCTGCTTAACACAGTCCCATCGATAAAATGTCTAGGCGGAACGTTGCAGAGCGATATGAAATGGAATGAGCACGTCAGGTTGAGAGTAGGGAAAGCGAATGTTCGACTTAGTTTTGTGGGGAGAATTTTGGAAATGTGTAGCTTATCTATAAAGGGGGGCTGCCTATCGAACACCCGAGCGACCTCTTCTTAAATACTGCTCGAGTACTTTGATTTCCCATCAGGTTGGATTAAAGAAATACAACGAAGCACTTAAGATGCGTGCTGCTAGATTTGTTACCGGGCAGGTTCGATCAGCAATGCAAATATTACAGAGATGCTTCGGTTCCTAAAATGGGAATCCGTAGAGCAAGAAGACGACCTTTTCGCCACGCACTATTGGGGAAATATAAAAAGCCGTCATTTGCGGCAGATTGCAATCTGATGCTACTGCCGCCAACATATATTTCGCCTAAGGACCGCGATTATCAAATGACAGATTAGGGCTCCTACCAAGGCTTATAAAAAGTCTTTTTTCCCCTCACTCTATTTGAGGATGGAACATGAAAGGAAATGACTAGTAGTGGTGCACGGTATCCTCCGCCATGTACCGTACGGTGGCTTGCGGAATGTGTATGTGTAGGTGCATATCTGGCCCGAGTGTCATAGCAGTAAACAGGTTTAGGGGAAACTGAGGATACTACGCATACATTAAGAGTTTTAGTATTATGCAACGTAAATCAACTAGTTTACTGATCATCTACTTTGATTACGCGAAATAACGTGCTATTATGAAGCGGCAGCCTATCATAGCCCGTAACGCAACAAAGCATTCCTACTGGTTAGAAAACATCGCACATCTTTCCTGTTTATCGGAAGGGTAGTTGACAGATGATTAGATTAGATTAATACTAGTTCCATGGATCATGAATACGACATTTCGTGATGATGTGGAACGAGTCAAATAATGTACGTCCACCACGTGACTGATTTGAGTGTAGCATGAAACACTGGAATAAGTTCTATGCTTGTGTATTACACTGACGGGACGAAAGTAATGGGGTGCCTCCTAATATTGGGTCGGACCTGTTTTTGCCCGGCAGCAACTCGACATAGCATGGAATCAGAAAGTCGACAGAAGTCCCCTAGAGAAATATTTAGCCACGTTGCCTCTGTAGCCGTCCATAGCTGCGAAAGTGTTCTCAGCGCAGTATTTGGTAGACTAACTGATCTTTCGATAATGTCCCATAAGTGTTCGATGGGTGGCCAATCATTCATTGTAATTCTGCAGACTGTTCTTCAAACCAATCGCGAACAATTGTGGCCCAGTGCCGTGGCACATTGTCAACCCTGAATATTCCATTGCTGTTTGGGAGCTGGAGTCCATAAATGACTGCAAATGGTCTTTAAGTAGCTGAACATAACGTTTTCCAGTCAATGATCGGTTCAGTTGGATCAGAGGGCCCAGTTCAGTATCTGTAAACACGGCTCGCATTATTATGGAACCATCACCAGCTTACATAGTGACTTGTTGAGATCTTGGCTACATGGCTTCGTGCGGTCTGCGCCACATACGAACCCTACAATTAGTTCTCAGCAACTTAAATCGTGACTCATCTGACAAGGCTACGGTTTTCCAGTGGTCTAGGGTCTAACCAATACAGTCACGAAGCCAGAAGCGGCGCTGCAGGCGATGTCGTGCTTTCAGCAAAGGCGTTCGCGTCGGTCGTCTACTGCCAAAGCCTATTAACGCCAAATTCCACCAACTATCCTCACGGATACGCTCGTTGTACGTCCCACACTGATTTCTCTGGTTATTTCACGCAGTGTTGCTTATCTGTTAATACCGGCAACCCTACGCTAACGTCGCTGCTGTGTCGTTAAGTGAACTGTGTTTTCTCTGGTGAGAGGTAATGCCTGAAATTTGGTATTCTCGTCACACCTTGTGACACTTTGGGTTTCGGAATATTAAATTTCCGATGAATTTCCGAGATGGAATGTCCCATGCGTCTAGCTCCATCTACCATTTCACGTTCAAAGTTTTTTTAATTCCCGTTGTGCGCCCTACGTCGGAAACCCTTTCACATGAATCAGCTGAGTACAAACGACAGCTCCGCCAATGTATTACCAGTTTATACCTTGTGTAGGCGATGCTACAGCCATCTATGTATGTGCATATCGCCATACCATGAGTTTTGTCGCCTCAGTGTATCATTTTTGAAAACTAAAATTTTTCTTACGAATTAATATTTCCTCAAGCCGACATCGTCCCTGAGATCCAGAAGGCAGTATTTGACGACACCCAGCTTAACAAAGTCTTCATTGACTTGGAAGGCGTTTGATATAGTTCTGCACTATTTGTTTATTAATAAACAATCTAACCACATAACTGATTCAGTACTTAATAAGATAGAAGAATCTTCATCAGATATGACTAGCCATGTTGGGACGGAATCGTCTAACATGAAAAAATTTCGTGAGTACGAAAAGAACCGTTACATGGCCGTTAGTGTTGAGGGTCAGTCAAAGTCTGATCATCACTAGTAAAAAAGTTACGTAATGTTTGTTTGCAGTCCTGGTACACACTGAAATCTCCACGCAAGACTAACAAAGCGAAACACCTTGGAGCCAAAACAAAATGTTTCTTCCAACATCCTGCACTACATTTTGAACATGATAAAAGATAGCTGCCCGCTATGCATCCAGACTGCTCACACCCATTTATAAGGACCACCTAAACGGAGCAGCTGTGACAGGCCAATCCAAATCACTTCTGTAGTCGCCTTATTACAGTGGACGAGTGCTGGATGTGTAACTAGGAGCTCGTGACGAAGAAACAAGCTGCGGGAACAAGTGGATTCACCACCGCCGAAATTGGTGAAGTCCGAATGGTCATTGGGCATGGTGAAACTGGAGTTTTTGAAGCTGCCATGGTATGCTGATACCAAAGTTTGCTCTTAACACTGACGGTTAACCACTTACCTAAGTCCACATATCCCAAGGCCAGCCTGTTATTTCTATCTGCTTCATCCAGTGCTGGGCATACAGACTATAATTTGACCCTCTGGAACAAACAACGTGGAACTATTTTTCTTACTTTGAAATGAAACTTAATAGCTTTTTAAATAAATGTGAACTATGTTGTTGGTCTATGAAATGTCAGCATGGGTCGTGAAAAAGATTGCCTTTCTCAGGGGCAGAAAAACCTGTCGTTTGCAATTTACGAGCAAAACTTATTAGCTTAAGACTATATATTAGGTTGATGAACGTGCTCGTAGCGTTTTTGTTTTGCAAATTGGTAATCCGGTTGCTATGGGCTTATTTATCGATTGTCTTTCTTTCCTTTATAGTTCACTGTTGCTATTTAAGTCTGTTGTCATTTTGTCATTTGGATATAGTGAGTGGTGCTGTGGACGCTGGAAAAATGAGTACGAAGGGGAGAAATCTCAACATTTCCGACATATTACCCTCTTTGAATTCAGTAGAGGGGGTAAAAGAAGACAAATATTTGCGCCCTGTATGGGGATAATGCCATTGGACGGAGCACGGCAAGAAAGTAATTCTCATTTTAAGGAGAATAGTTTTGACATTAATGACTCTCCACGTTCTGGAAGACCTTCGGGTTTTGATGAAGAACGTTTAAATGCATTGATCCACAATTATCTGACACTGTACTCAAGAACTGGCATATGTGATGAACTGTGAGCATCCCACCATCGTGCGACATTTACATGCAATGACGAAGGTTCAAAAAATAGGGTGCATGGGTAATGCACACCCTAAACCAAAATCACAAAAATCTGCGGGTGGCCGTATGTCCACGTCAGCTTGCTCTTCATCAATTGGCTCATGAACGACGACCATTATTATCCTGTATCCCTACTGGTGACGGGAAATGCTGTCTTTATGCTAACAAAGAAAAAGAAAGTAATGGTTGAGCCCAAATAAAGCAGTAACTTCCAGTACAAAGGAGACCGGCGCGCATCCACAAGAAGATGTTATGCATCTGGTGGAACAGCGACATTGTGGTATACTACGAATTACTTCCCCAAGATGTAATCATTACGGCTGACATTTATTGTCAATAACTGAGACTTCTTGCAGACGCAATCGAAGAACAATTACCACGAAGACTGCGTGACGTGATGGGCTCTGGGTTGGGAAGTCATTCCGCACCCGACTTATTGACCTGATCTTGCGCGCTCTGATTTACACCTTTTCCGCTCTCCAACAACCTTCACGCAACTGGATGAAAATGCGCTTCGAACATGGCACTACGAGCTCTTGTTAAGAGAGAAACTGTCACAGGAGCGTTCTACCGGAATATCATAAGTTGTTACGGGAGACGGTCAAAACGGAGTACGACGGGAAGCTAACCTTGAGTTTTTTCCGTTGGATGACAACGATCCAGCTGCACAGAACAGTCACATGAAGCCTCACAATATACTTTCCTAACAAGGCACCCAGTTACTTCTCTCTCTCTCTCTCTCTCTCTCAAGTAAGCATTGAGTGACTTATTTCCAGAAAGAGAAGACGATAGACGATTTTCTACATATGATCTGGTTGGAACGACACACACACACACA
Organism: Schistocerca serialis cubense; assembly: GCF_023864345.2. Classification (NCBI taxonomy): domain Eukaryota; kingdom Metazoa; phylum Arthropoda; class Insecta; order Orthoptera; family Acrididae; genus Schistocerca; species Schistocerca serialis. The sequence continues at coordinate 653,771,929 of NC_064640.1, read as the reverse complement.
CACACACACACACACACACACACAGAGGGGGGGAGA